>NC_073728.1:45927610-48427610 GCF_023634155.1 Falco peregrinus
GACATGGTTCAAAACATGCATGTACCTATGCACATACATGTACATGTGTGGACGTGGAGGCAGTCTGAGCCATAGACCAGCCAGCCCAGCTTTCTTCCACCCCAACATCCCCCTGCATATCTTCTCCTGGTTCACCCCCACATCCTTTTGAGACCCACCCATGTCCCAAGCCAGCACATGGAGGAACAGATATCCTGGCTGCACGGTGCCTGGCTAGCATGACCCAAATCCTGTCAGCAAGGGCTGGAAGATGCCTCTCACCCGCCGCAGTGCTGAAATGAGGATGCATGCGGTTGCAGATGGAGCCTTGTGTGTCAGCAGCGCTGGGTAGAAACACCCGAAGCAAGGTGCTCCCCCCAACCCAGGATGTGATGGGCACCCTTGCAGCAAAGGAGAGGTCCTCCCAGGGAGGCTTGCTTGTGGCAGTGGGGCTGGGGGAAGGCAATGGAACCAGGCAGCCATACTCCCAGCAAAGATGGCTCAGCCTCTCCTGCCAGGCAGGTGGGGGGTGATGCTGCTGCCATGGGGCTTGCTCAGGCTCATGTCTCCAGCAGGCTGGAGAGAGGATGGGTCCTGGCAGGCTGGAGCAGTGTAGCATCCCTTCCCCAGGCCCTGGATGGGGCCATCCTGTACCCCCCTCCCTCCAGCCAAACATCACATCTCAGGGCCCCCCCTGAGAGAAAGAGAAAATCTTTCTCATGATTTTTCTTTGGGGGAAAACTGGGGCAGACATCCCTGCCGTCACACCAGCTTCACCTATTCCCCAGGGGCTCCAGCTGGCCTCACCAGGCTGCTGGAGGAGAGGAGCTCTGGCGCTGGGAGAGATTAGATTATCTGGGGAAACCAGTGGTTCTGGCTTCGGTGGTTTCAGCCCTGTGCCAGCCTTGGCTCTCACAGCCTCCTAGTTTGTTTTGCTAACAGCGTAAGGTTTTATCTTGAACCATCCAGGAAGTGTCTGGGCCTCCTAGGCAGGCAGGGCTGGGACCTGCGGGGAGATGCGATGGCTGCAGAGGAGGAAAGGAGACACCAGCAACCACCTAAATAAGTAGTCCCTGCAGGGCTGGGCAGGGCAGTCTGGGGGCTTGGCTCAGCGCTGCTATCTGCTTCCCTTTGGGAACTTTCTGAAAGAAGTTTCCCTTCTTTCCTTGTCCTCGGCAGCTCTTTGATGAACCCCGGGGCGAGAACACAGCCTCCCAGATGCTGGTGTGGGGAGTGTCTCTTGCTTCTGCCCGTCTCCCAGGCTCCATGCTTTGGGCCCTTTCGATACCAGAGGGGGCTATGCTCCATCCTTTCCTGGCTGCAAAGCTGAAGACCGCCCCAGGTCCTCACAGAGCCCCCTACCATCTGAGAAGCTGGCTGGAGTGGTGTTAACTTCAGCATGTTACTGCGAGCTCAGCAGAGGTGCCTGCACCTGCCTGCAGGCTCAGGAGCACGGTGCAGTATTAATTACTCTCTGCAGGGTGGGGATAAGAGGAATATTGTAACTGTAATGGACAGAAATGAAATTGTCTTGTTTTAGAATTTAGCTTAGAGTCTTCATAAATTGCAGGTTTAGGTGTTGGCAGATGTCTGGGAAAGTCCCCTACTGTCCTGGGTCAGTGGATTTTCTCAAGGTCGTTCATGTGGAGTGAGCTGATAAATGGATCCAGCAATGAGCTGCAGATGGAGCTGAGAGTTCATGGGGGACCTGCCCTGTTTTTCCCCAGTTTCAGAAAGGCATTGTGCTGGGAGCAGTTCCCAGGCACTGCAAATCAGCTCCTGCTCCCAGGATCAATTGGATTTCGTTCAGATTTGGCTCTGGTGTGCGGAGCCCAAATGAAGGAGAGTGTCGGTGAGGTCCCAGAGGCTGTAGTGTGGGGGCCTGAGCCCTAGCTGTGCAGGGAAGGATGACTGGGTTCTGCAAAACTGTGAATCCACAGCGGCTTGTGACCATCAGTGGCGTGCTTGTGGAGGTGGGGGAGCACAAGAGGGGGCGAGGAGTGGGTTGTACACTGTGCTGGCTTCTGGGCTGTCGGTGAGGATGCTGGGAGCCCTGTGAACAAGGCAGGAATGTGCAGTGGCTCCTGGCAGGTCTGTGCTGGGGGACTTTGGTTTATGGCAGGGAGGGGTGCCTAAGCTTGGGGGAGCACCATGGGGCATTTGGGACCTCAAAATGAAGAGTTTCAGCCATGAGGGATGAACAACCCCATGGTACAGTCTGGTGTGTACAGCCAGAGACAGTGTGGGTGTGCGCAGGCTGTGCTGTGGAGGGAGGTGACAGTGGGGTGTGCTCAGCCTGCGTGCCCTGTGTGGGAGTTGACAGCAGGGCTCTCACGGCCCTTGCTCCACAGAGGGGTGGCACAGAGGGGTGCATGGTCTCGGTGGTGGGGCGTGGCAGAGGCATGTGTACAGGTTGTGCGCTGAGGGTAGGTGATGCAGGGAGTGCAGCCTGTGTCTCCTGTGGGAGGAGGTGGCACAGGGAGGTGCAACTTCTGTCCCCAGGGGAGGTGGCAGCACAGCCTGTGCTGCAGGCGGAGTGGGCATGAGGGGTACACAGCTGGTACCACAGGGAGAAGTGGCACAGGGTTATGCACAAGCTGTACTGTGTGGAGTGGTGGCAGCGGGGTGTACACAACCCGTATGCGGTGGGAGGTGACACTGGAGTGTACCTAACATCCAGCCTTGGGCAAGTGACCACTCCTGTTAGTGTGTCTGCAAAGAGGCAGTGGTGCTTAATGTCCCTATCCCATCAAGGAGGGCATTGGTTCTCCCCTGCCTGACAGTCCCCGGCTGCACCAGCACTTGGGACCTTGTACTTTGCACCCTTGAAGGCTCATCCAGCCTGTGCTACCCGCCCGGGGCTCCTCACATCAGGCTGGGCTGCCTGGGTGGGTGTCTGGCAGCTCTGGCTAGTTCTCCTCTTTCCACCCTGTGAGCCAGATGCTGCTCATTCCTCCTTGCCCTCCTCTTCCTCTCACTTCTCAGACCCCCAGGCTCTCTCCCCTGCTTGATGCCCTTGCAGCCAGTGTTGGTCTGCGGTGAACACAGGCTTCCCTAGCCTGCATGTGTGGGACTTCTTCCCACCTCACCCCCCTCGTTTCTTTCTCAGTTGTGTCTGCTCCCTCTCTGTCCCTGTCTTCTGATGTCTCCCCCTGCTCTGCTGGGGCAGTGACACCCGCCCCCCCTGCTCCCTGTCACTTTTCCCTCCCCATTGGTCTCTCCTGACTGGCTGTCTGCTGGCCCCGGTACACAGGGATGCTGAGCCCTCTGCAGCGCAGGGCCAAGTCCCCGGCTGGCTCTGACAGCCGAGCTGTGGATCCTCTGTGCGATGAAAGCGTTGGCTGTGTGGGCAGCCGCCTGGTCCAAGCTGCACTGATTGATATTCCCAGCACTGCTCTGCCCGCTCGGCCGGGCTCTCAGCTGCAGTGCTGTTCCCTGTGAGCACAGACCAGCCTGGAGCAGGGCCCAGCCCTGCAGCCTGCTTAATCAGTCACCCAAACCCTGAGGCAAAACCTGATGATGCCACAGGGTGTGTCCCTGGGCACCTTGTGGTCCCTCCGCCAGGGAGCAGCCAGGAGGCTGTGGTGGGGTGAAGGGCGGAGGGTGGGATGCAGCTGAAGGGGGTGGAGGGTGGGGTGCACCCAGGTGAGGACAGAGCTGGGATGTTCTGGGACGGGATGGAGAGGAAGCTGGGGTAATGAGAGGGTGGATGATGTAGGGCAGGATGGGGTGGGGTGGTGGCAGGGGAGAGCGAGAGCTAAAGGATGCGTTGGAGGGAAGGGGCACAGAGCAGCTCTGCCCCTGGGAACTGTGTCAGCTCAAGGTGGGGAGGGCAGCCCTAGGAGGGCGTGGGGCAGCAGCAAAGAGGTGGATGCTGAGCGCCTGTGTCTCCACAGCTGGTGTCCACCCAGGACCACTGGAGTGAATCATGAGCAAAAGCCTGGCAGCTGTGCACAGACTGACTCATGTGGGGCTGTGCTGGGGTGGGTGGCAAAGAGGAGGAGCTCCCCTTCATGGTTTGTGGGATGTTGGACATTCAGCCCCTGCAGTACCCTGCCAAATCTCTTACCAGCATGTTCATTTGAATGCTGCCCCTGGAGCTGAGCCCTGTGCCAAGCCCAAAGCACTTTTCCCCCCCTCCACCCTCCATCCCCACACATACCTGTTGCATGAGAGCACCTGCCCATGAAACCCCAGGCACAACCCATCTCTGTGGAAGAGCTCTGCTCCTATGTACTGACCTGCAAGCCCTTCCATCCAAGCTGCAGTTACACAACCCAAGCTCTGCTCTTGGGAGAAACCAAGATGGTCAATATAGATTACTCCAAAAGGGGCTCTTCCCACAGTCCCCTGCTCCTTCAGTGCCCCAAGAAGCACAGTCTGCTCGCCTGAGGCAGAGAAGGATTGAAAGGGGGTGAGGAGGAGCCTGTCTGCAGGGGCATGTGCCACCTCTGGCACCTTGGTCACGCTCTTCTCACCTCTGACACTGGCTTTAACATCCATCGGTCCAATCTGTATGAAGCTCGGTCTTGGTTTCACCTCTGGGAGCCAGGGTCTCTTGCGACTCAGACCCGCTCAGCCTCCGCCCCATTAGGTCCCCTGTTGATCTTGTCTTCTCTCTGACTTTCTGGACTTTTATGGAGGTCTTAGTCTGCAGCCTTGAGGACCTTCTTTTCACTTCCCACCAGTAGTATAGGCTTCTTTTCCTAGTGGCTTTCCCAAGGGTTGAGAGCACAAGAGGAAGAGGTCACACAAAGGAACAGAAAGAAAACAATTCCTCAGGATCCCTTAAAAATATCTCTTGACTGTTTTGCAGCAATGTCTTCCTGTGCTGTAATCTGTTTACTGCCTCAGTTCTTCAGATGCTCACAGGAAAGAGTGGGTGGGAGAGTAGGTTTGTGGCAGTGGCCTGCTAGGAGGGCAGGAGAAAGCCCATATGTTATCTCATCATTTACATCCATTTTGGCATTCACAGCAATGCCTTGTGGATCCTGCCCAAAGATCCTAAAGACGACCCTGCCCTGGGAGGTAAACATCCTTCAGAGCACCTCTTCACTTGCAAAATACCTGCCTCCTGATCCACTATCTAAAGATGGCATGGCTGGGCAGCTGCTGATCTTGGCAGGTTTCATCAAAGCTGTCTTTAGAGCCATCATGTTGGGAGGGCAGCGCATCACCTCCTCTCCCTTGGAACTGATCCTGCTCTGCAGCGAAGCTGTCGGAGCAGAGTGCCCTGATTCAGCTCCTCTGAGACATCTCTAAAGGCCTGAAAAACCTGAAAGCCTGGAGCTATTTAGCTCCCACATGGCTGGGTTCTCACATGCTCCAAACTCCCTGATGCTCCTGAGCAGCTGCAAAGCTGCTGCCAGGGAGACTGACAGTTATTCATCCCTGCTGGGGGGGGAACTTCTTGTCTGAGCTCAGGACTGAGTTCGTGCTCTAAATGTCTTGCTGATGTAGTCTGATGTTCCTCTTACACTAATCTGTTAATCTTTCTGCTTCTTCATCAAAAGCACTCAAGCCCAGCAGAAAGCAAAATCAGTATTTCAGATGTTTGAAGAGCCCTTCGTTATCATTCAGGCTGGGCAAGACCTTTTGGGGTGTTGTGATTCAAGACTCTGGGAGTGCCTGAAGGAGTTTGGGCTGTTTTTTCTAAGGATTTAAAGTAGATCATAGCTTACTAGGGACTCTCGGGATGTGATGCCTAGAGAAGAGAGCTCAGAAACCTCTAACGCTCAGGTAATTTTTTTGAGCCACGATCTGCAAAGTCTGGCCCAAGGACTTGACAGCTCACCCAGAATTTGAGGGCAAGGTAAAAGCAAGCTGTCCTCAGCTCCTTCGTACTGGGGGGCTTGTGCCAGTAAGAGTAGTAAAGCTAGACCCGTGCAGGCAAGATAGGTGGCCTTAACAATATTGCTTACAATATTACTTGCCTTACCTGTTTGATCTCTCCAAATGAAGGCTTGTCTTACCCAGTCCCATCATTCATCATTAGGTGCGGGTTGGTTGCAGACCACTAAAGTGAAGGCTCTGCCAATGGCTAGAGCGTGTTGGTGCACAGACTCCTGGAATAGACACTTGACCAATTCTGTGACCAAGCAGGAAAAGCTTCTACCCTTTGCCTATGGAAATGGAGGTGGTTAGAAAACAGAGGAAAATTTTCAATTTAAAAAAAACAACCTGCAAAAAAAGATAATTTTTTCCCCTAATTTGGCTCAAGTCAATCAACGGATATAGAGGTATAAATATATATATATTTCCTAGTAATTTCTAAAGCTGTGATTCTGACTGACCTTTTTGAATTTAGCTTTGTAATTAATACTTGGCTTGAATTCTGAAGGGAAAGTTCCCTTTGCAAGAGCATTTTTTTCATTTTTACATGTCAGCAAAGATATCCCTCCTGCCCCAACTTTGAAACAAGAAACTCACTTGAAAAATTATCTGATTTTAACAAATTGATGTTTTTTTCATGCAAGTCTTCCCTTGAAGCATTTGTGGTTATGTCTCTTTTTTTAGAGTCCCGAGTCTATGGCTTGGGACCACCTGCTTTCCCCAGAGCTTTCAGTACTATCTGTCAGCTCTGCTGGGTGCAACTGGGAGCCAGATTAGCTCATTATTTTCCCAGCATTATTTTCCCACTCTACAGCTGTTGGATTCCTCGAGGGCTTTATTCAAGTGTTGCTCCCAGTCCTGGAACCTTTTCCTCCCTGGGATTTTCAGATGGTTTTAACGTGATTATGAGACCTCCTTCTGTGTCCCGAGCAATTTCCGCTGTGCACCAACTATCTACAAAATGGCTCTATTATCAGCTTGAAGGTGATAGACATTTCAGGACACCATGGTCAGTCCAATTTAGACATTATTCCGTAAAGATTATGACCCCTTTAGATTTTATGACTCCTCAGATGATTTATTTCCATATTTTCCTTTCCAGTCTTCGTTTCAACCAAAGAAAAGCCAAATTGCACATCCTTGATGGGCTCAGAGCTCTGATAGGCTGAGAGGTTAGGCAATCTCTGTCCTGAGGCTGTCTAAATGGGTTTCTAATTGCGTTAGATCTTGCTATGACTTAGATAAATTCGATCTGACCAGGCAGGTTGGCACGGGGCTTTGGCGGCTTCTTTAAGCAGCATGCAAATTTCAGGAGGCTTCAGGGCACCTGTGTGGAGTCAGCCCACATTTTACCCAGATTTATTCATTAAATGGTGCCTTGGGATCTGATGTCCATTTTAGGATGGCTGTTCTGCTATCATTATTTCAGCAGGACTTGTGGCACCTCTTTTCTGACTGCAAGGTCAGCACCTGCTAATTGTCAGCAATGGAAGCCATGCGAACAGCCACTTAGAAGGGTGAGCAGTTGCTTTTCAGATAATCCCAAAGTAATACCTGGTTTTGGGAGGTGTAATTCACATGAATTCCTGTGAGTCTTTCCTCCAGTTGTGGATTCCTTCTGCAGCTTCATTTGCCAACAGCGAAGGAGCTGAAGGGTTGTTGGGAACAGCCCTGACTTCAGACACCGGGGATGGACACAAGGATTTGTGGGTAGAGCACAGCCGTCAAACGAGATCTCATGAACATCAGGTGGACCAGAACTGTCAGCCCCATTGCTAATGTGCCTTGTGCAACCACAGCATCTGTGATGGAGGTGACCCCAGCAAATCGTCAGACTGGTAGATCAGAAAAGCGGCCCTTTCAGTCTGCTAGTAGTCCTGTTCAGAATAGCCAGTGCTTGTTCGGAGACACCACCTTCCATGACAAAACTTTGGCAAGGCCTGAATGATTTTTGAATGCAGGAGGGGACTTAGCCCTGTGAATAGACCACACCTTTGCTTGAGCTGGGTCCGGTCCATCTATCTCCATCCTTTGTTTCTGGGACAGCTGGAGCTGCACGCAGGCAGTTGTGCTGTCTGATTGCTCCATCCCTCCTTTGTCCAAAGCAAGCAGAGCCCCTGGGACCTGTTCCCTTGCACTGCACCAGCTCTTTCCTCAATTCCTTTGTGTTGTGCTAAAAGGGGGCAACCCAGTACTGCTGGGAACTGCAGCCCTGGCATGCTTTGGCCCACTTTACAAAGTGACAGTTAGCCCTTGAGACTCTGAAAATCTGGACCTGGAGATGCTGTGGCAGGGCAGAAAGGGACCTCTGGGGCAGACAGAACCCCCAGACCATGAAGGTTACCAGAGGGGCACAGGGGGCAGAAGTGCAGTCCGTGAGGAGTGGAGGGTTACCATGGGTTCTAGGAGGCTGACACCAAGCCAGGGCAGCATTTGCCTTTGCTGCTTGTATGCAAACACTCTCCCTCACTGTGCTGCTCTACCTGGTGCCACATCATGTTGTGAGCTCTTCACATCATGTGCAGGTATGACAGCCCTGGGCATCGGGGTGGGTGCAGGAGGAGTGGGAGATGCCTTTGCAGGCTTTCATCTCCAAAAATCAGTGCAGAGGCTGGATGGTGTGCTGCATGGGAAAGGATGGGAAGAGCTATCTGCTCTGATTCCATCCTCACCCCAGAACACCGGCATAAGCACGTGCTGTTGCTCAGACAAGCCATAAAATGGTCGACTGCTTACAGCCATGAGCTGAGCTTGTGTCCTGTTTCCTAGAGCTAGAGCGTTGCCCTGGATGGTTCTTGGCAATTCAGGTCCAGCTTTCCTTGAGGCTTGCCCTGGTTTCCATGGGCATAATATTCCCCTCAGCCTCCTGCTCCGAAGCTTGTGTTGCATTGCGCTGGAGCTGTACTCATCTGCAGACATGACACTAGCAAATAAAATAATTCCCACATGCAGCAAAGCCTCCATACATGAAAAGCTGGATCTGTGTAGTTTGGAGCATGGTCCCTGGTCTTATCTTTTCATTTTTTCAGTAACCAGGGATGTTGCATAGCTCCAGGTTGGTTTGTAAAAGAGAGGGGTTCATGAATTAATCTGAAGTTGACTGACTCATGTGCTACAATGGCTCCCTTGTCACTTATTTTTATATTCTGGGCATTGGGTCTGACATTGCCTTTCACTTTCAGCCCTGTGAGTTGCTGCATTGTGGTGGCTGTTGGGGAAGCAAGCTCCTTTGGCAGCTGGCTGAAAGGCCGTTGAGGCTTCTGGCATGTGGGGAGGCGCAGGAGCAATTGGAGGCTGCCAGATGAGCCCATTAGCCGTGGATCCTGCTTTTGGATCAGCAGCGAGGTAGTTAACAATTTTGATATTTCCACCACTCCAGCATTACTCGGCGCTTGGGGAAGGGAGGGGGAGCAGGGTGGCTCACCTCTGTGGGGGCTGTTGCACTGCACCATTCCTGTTGGCAGGAAAAGGGTGCCTGGGGTGGATTTTAAGGTTTCCTTTGTGAACAGTGCAATTTCTGGTCTGTCAGATGGGACCGCATCTCCTGCCGCTTGGTCCATGCCTTCTGTGCAGGGGGTGATGCTGCACATTTGCGGGGAGCTGGTGTAGCACCCTGCAGCCCTCTTCCCTCGTAGCACTGCTCTCACTTTGGCTGGGTTTGTTTTCCCCGGGTTTAGCCAGGAGAATCAGCTTGGAGCAGGGTCCAAATGAGAGGTTTGTGATGAAGGGAACAGGCAGGAGGGAGCAGAGTGGGACTGAGAAGGGAGGGGGTCTCCTTAGTCCCCCTCCAGCATCTGTGGGTGAGGACCCTCATGGTAAAGGACATCAGGATAGAGAACCCCTTGGCAGGGGCTGGTATTGGGGGGGTTTGGGGTGTGCTGCCAGGACCAGGCAGGCTGGGGAAGGCTGCTGGGGAAAGCCTGAGAGAATTTCTCATTAAAACAAGTCCCTGCTACTGTCAGATGAACCCCAAAACTGGAACCGTGGGTGTGACCCTGACTTCCCCATTGCAGAAAGGCAGTGGCAGAGCTGGCCCGGGTGGAAAGAAGGGCAGCAAAGCTGGTCTGACCTGCCCAGTGTCTGCAGGAGGACAGGCTGCACGTACTCGCACGCTGCAGCTCGCAGAGGACACAGTGGAGCAGGATGCAGTGCGGATCTGTGAAATTGGAAAGGGGTAGAGCGAGAAGCAATTACTCATGTTTTCTCATAACCCTGCAGGTAGGAGAAGTTCAAGGAAAAATTACCAGGCAGCAGATGTAAAACCAAAGGGAAGTGCTTTTTCCATGTAGAGTTCATTGCTGCAGGATGCCATGGAGGCCAGAAGCAGGTGTGGACTCAAAAAGGTGTGAGAGCACTTCACAGAGGATGGGGGTCATTAAACGTATGAGCTACAAACGATTCCTTGCTCAGGAAAAAAACCTGAGCTGCAGTACCACAGAAACCCGCAGGACTTAGCAGGGGATGAATGTTTTCATCAGAGCATACACCGCGGTGTGCTGGGGAAGCCGCCGGGGCCAGTGCTCGCTGCGGAAAGCGGGGGACGGGGGCTCAGCATGCCCCTCTGGTATGCCCGCTGGCACACACGGGTCTCCCCATCAGGAGTATCAGAGCAAGTACTGGGGAGCCCTTGGAAGGAGATTTTTCAGAGCCACAGTTCCTCAGCTAAGAAAATAGACAGCGTTGCCCCAGATCCCATTCTAGTGCAGTGGCAAGGTGGAGACAGCAGTTAGAAATAGAAAAACAGTAAATAGTGGGGGGGGAAAGGGAGGCAGTGTATAGCAATTAGTAGAAATGAGTAGTTATGGAGTGCAGAACATTGACAAGGAAAGCCAAAGACATTGGGGGAAAACCAATTTTGACAAGCCAAACACAATAAGGAGCACTTTAAAAAATGTGCTAGCAAGAGGTGGAATCCAGTAACTGTAATTTCCAAATGGAAATTGCAAAATTGTTAATTATGTAGAAAAATGCAAAAGTATTCAATAAATAGGTCTACTAATTTGGACTGAGACATAACAACATAGAATGCAGTACCTGCCAATGCATTGGTAACCAGCAAAGACATTCAAAATACCATCTCCTTGAAATAGTCATATTTGAAATAATCAAATAAAATAGTTTGTGCCAAAGAGTCTTCAAAGGCCTGGAGTAGGAGCTCTCTGATCCAGGGGTGTTAATGGAGCTGGGGACCCCAGGATGGGCTAGGAGGAGTGGGAGAGCAGCTGGAATAGTGATGGGGATGCTGGGTGCAGAGCAGGCTGTCCTCGCCAGCCCCGGGGAACAACTGGATTAATAGCTGAGGCAGGAAACTCAATGATGGAAATAGCATTGACGTCAGTCAATGTGTTTTGATGGGAAGGGATACTGGGCAGTGTCATTACATGACAGGTCCAGCTCTTAAACCTTTCCTTATGCATCTGCTCCTTGCCACTGTGGGGAACAGGATCTGCTCCAGGCATAGCTGTGGGTCTGAAGCAGCAGAACTGGTTGTATGTTGGTGTGAGGTTACAGCATGCAGCTGATCAACTTGGAGTTTGATAAAGATGCTGAGTTATTAATGTGGTGGTGGTGGTGGTGTTATTATTATTATTTAACACTACTCATTATAAGTAAAGCACTGTTAGATAGATGAAGATCTGGTTTATCAAGAGCTTAGCAAAGAAAAGCAGTCGCTGGTTGGGAGTCCTCGTGGAATGAGGTTCTCCCGGAGGAGCTCTTCAGCAGCAGTGCTGTGCCCGCTGCCATTCAATGTTGTAATCAACGATCTGGAAGTAAATATAAAATCACCGCTGATAAAATTTGCAGCTGACACGGAGATTGGTGGAGTGGGAGATCATGATGAGGATAGAGCAGTCATGCAGAGCAATCCAGATTGCTTGGTAAACTGGGCCCATTTAAACAAAGTGCATTTTAACAGAGCCAAATGCAAGGCTGTACATTGAGAAATAGGGAATGCTGGTTTATATCCTGGAAAGCACTGACTTTAAAATGGATTTAAGGGTCACACTGCATGAGTAGCTCAGTGTGAGCACTTGCGGTGCTTCCACCAAAGGGCTAATACAGTCCTCAGACGAAAAAAACTGAGAGGCAGGAGGAGAAGCAAGGCTCTGCAGAAAGCCCTGGTGAGATGGCACTAGCAGTTCTGCAGGCATTGCCTCTGCTGAGGAATGGGGGAAAACGGGCAAGTAAAGATGAGGACCACAAAACTGACTTGGTGGCTTGTAGGCTGAGACTTAAGGAACCCAGTTTGTTTAACTTCTTAAAAAAGATTGAGGTGTGCCTTGATGTACAAGCAACTTCTTGTGTAGAAAACACTGCGTGCTGAAAGGCTCTTTAACCTAGCAGAGAAAGGTCAAACAACCCCCAATTTCTGTAAGTCAGTGCCAGACAAATTGTTTCAGTGTCTTTCCCTGACTCCAGAACAAGGCTCTTTGGGTGGAGAGCTTCAGCCAGGCACAAGCTACTAGCACTGCACGGGGTGCAAGGGGGGCACTAACCCCTGCCAGTGCCGTGCTGGGTTGGAGGGGAGTGGGGTTAAATGTGGATTGCCTTTGCCCTGCAGTGAGGAGAGCCCTTTCAAGGGCTGCCAGGCAGGATCTGACATTTTAAGGAGGTGTTTTTTAGGTAAAACTGATGCTGTTTGGAAGGAGACCACTCAGGGGAGGGATAGTAGCTGTCACAGACTGGGTTTCTGAGGCTGTTTGTATTATTACAGGCACCCCAAGGAGCCCTAGTTGTTTCGGGGTTTTTACAAATGCAGAGTGAAAGCAGAAGCTTCTAGCTAGGGATAAGCTGCAGTGGTGGAGGAAAGCGGTTTCAGGCAGGCAGGCAGGGTGCAGGAGCAAGCTGTGGGACACATTACCTGGCCTGGTGGGCAGACACCTGTGCGGTGGAGGCTGCTGCAGATTTACACAGCGACACAGCCTGCAGAGTGGGCTGGGAGTGACTCTGGAGAGTCATCTGCACACAGCTGTGCTGAGGCAGGGCTGCCCTCACCTCAGCTCCTCCAGACACACGAAGACCTGAGAGGTGCCTGCCTATCCCTTCATGACACACATTGCACCTTCCGCTTTGGCATTCTATCGCACTTGCCTAAATCTAACACTGTTTTTTTCCATAGCGGCTAACCTCTGTCTTGCCTGCTGCAGCTGAAGGCCATCCCTCTTGCCTGTCCATGGTCAAAAGCAGCAGCTTTCTCTTTGCAGAAGGCTTTTAGGGGCTTGCCTTTGCCACCCTTAGCCTTTTCTTCCCCAGACCAGTTTCTTCAGTCTTTTTATGTTTTGTCATGGCTTCTGACAGCTGTTTCTGTTCCCCTCTGCTGAACTGGTGCACACGTTCTTGAAAGCAGTGGCCAGACTGGACACAGCTCTGCTTCCGAATTCCTGACGAATTCCTGGCTGAGCCCAGCCACAGACAGATCCCAGAGTGACTTAAAGACAAAATGCCTGTTTACGCATCCCAATATAGACGCATTTTTCGGTGAGAGATTGACACGGCTGATGGATAGTCAACCCGTGATCTGCTGTAACCCCCAATCCTTCAGCCAGCCTGCTGCTTGCGCGGTGATTATTTTTCGCAAGTGTGCAAATGTGACAGATATATTCCACATCTGTCATCCAAGCAGTTAATGAAAATACAGGCTAGTGATGGACTCAGGACACAACCAAAGAATTTCATTTGATACATTGTCCTGGCTGAAAGGCCTGTCTTCAGTAATTACTTTCTGAATACAACTTTCCAAATGCCCTGCAGTGGATTGCACTGTATTACCTGAGCAGAGAAGTACTGTGCTCCACCTACGCTGTTTTCCTGTTTTACTTATGAGAAAATAATCTAGAATAGTGTCAAAAATCTTCCTAAAGTCAAGATATAACATTTACTGCTCCTCCTCCATCCACAAGGCCTGATGCCTTTTCAAAGGAAGAAGTTCAATGGCTTGACATGTTTGTTTGTGAGAAACCTACAGTGACTGTTACTCATTTTCTTGTTATCTTATAGGTACTTACAAAGAGATCTTTTATCTGTTTCAGTATTTTTCCAGGAACTGAAATTAAGCTAACTGTTTTATAATTCTCTAGCTCTTCTTTTTTCTCATCTTTAGAGACAGGCGCTATTTTAGCTTACTTCCAGTCTTCTGGAAGCTGCCTGATTCTCTACAAATTCTTTAAAAACATATTAAAAAAGAAGAAGAAGAAGAAGAAAAAAAAAAAACCCTAACAGCTCTGAAGTTACTTAAATCAGGTCTCTAAGCACCTGGGGTGAATTTAATCAGGTCCAACCAACCTAAAAGCAGCTAGCTCATCTAAATGCTCCCTGTGTGTTCCTACCCTCAGTTAGGCTCAATTCCTTCCCCTTCCTCATCGGTGCTAGCTGTGTGGGATGCCTGATTGCCACTCAGTTTTAGTAAAGACATCAGCAAAAAAGCTTAAATGGTGCGTTGGTTCCTCTCTCTACTGATCACCTTCAGATCCCCATCGAATAGTTCCTTTCTTAGGCTCCTTACTACATTTATGGGTGATTTTGTGTCTTTTGCTTCTTTTGGTGTGTGCGTTTCATTCTCTGCACGCATCAGCCTGCTCTTGCCCTGTGAACTTGTGCTACCCTTTCCACTCCTTGGTAATCACAACAAAGAAGGATTTTATGGAAGGATTTGGAGGAGGATAATGATGTAGCTTAATGGCTGTTTGCAGGGAGCTCCTCCCAAGCACGAGGCAAAGCTGGGGAGAGAAAGTGTGAGGTAGGGTCTCTGAAATGTTTAACAAGCAGACAAAAGGAGCAATGGTGACCCTTGATGCAGAACCTCTTAGGATGAGAGATGGTGTCAGGTGAGAGGCTGGAAGGTGAAGGATGATGTCATCTTAGCTCTGTGCTGGGCAGTGATCCCATTAGAGAGGTTATTGGGTGGGCTTGGCGAGGTAGGTCTCTGAGAGCAGCAAGGGTGCATGCAGTGTCTGAGTGCAAAGTGAAGACCCCAGATGAAGGGTGGGCTGTGAGCCGGTGATTCAGGATGCTGTGCTAATGGGTGGCCTTTCTGGAGCCTGCCTGTCATGGGAGAGGGCCACCTGCCCAGGGCTGTCTCTGGGTGGAAGGGGAGGCTGGAGCACGAGCTATGGAGGGAGCTGCTGGATCACGGAGCGCAGGGACTGTGCAAGGTGTGCTCCCTGTGTGAGGTGATGCCTGATAGGGTGCTATGGTTGGGGTAGAGCCCAGCACCACGTCTGTTGGTCTGGCTGCAGGGGGCTGATGATGGACCCTGCTCGTGTTGGGAGCACTGGGCAGGAGCCCTCTGCCTCTGTTTAGGGATCAGGTTTGATGACCCTCTGCCTTTGCCTTCATCTGCTGGGTGGGTGATACAACAGCTTTTCTCTTCTCTCCCAGTTACCTCATCGCCGAGTGACGTTCTCTGCAGCCAGCCAGGCTCAGGACCTGCAGGATCCCTCCCAGCACAGCTACTACGACAGCGGGCTGGAGGAATCAGAGACTCCAAGCAGCAAATCATCATCAGGGCCCCGCATCGGGCCACTAGCCCTGCCTGAGGATCACTATGAACGCACCACGCCCGATGGCAGCATCGGGGAGATGGAGCACCCTGAGAACGGTATGTGCTTGTGGCATGTGTGCCTGCCCCCTCCCCAGGGACCCTGTGCCTGAGGCTCTTCATCCCCAATGCTGCACCTCCCCTGGTGCAGGTGAGATGGGGCGAGGAGTTTGGTTGGGACAGGCTTGTCATGCTTAAGTCTGGTGGGGCTGGGGGGCTGGAGAAGAGGGGAGGCTCAAAGCAAGAGAGCTGCAAGGACATGGTGGGGAGGGCAGATGGGAGTGAGGGAGGGGAGGTCTGGGAGAGGCTAGGAGATGTGGGAGTGGGAAGAGTCAAGGAGGCAGATGGGTTTGGCAGGGGGCAGGTAGGTTTGGCATGATGTAGCCAGGGGGCCCAGCAGGATGGTCCAAGATGGCAGTGCAGGGGTCATGGGGAGGGCATTGCAGCCCAGCCGATGAAGAGCTTGCATGCCACAGTCAGGTGGTCCCATGGGTACCTGCCCCTGTGGCAGGACAGGGGTGCAGAGGCAGGTGGAGCGTGATGCAGCTCTTGGTGCTGTGGTGGGTGTTGGAGCCGTGGGAGTTGCCCGGGGAGCAGAGCCGGAGAGCAGGTTTAGTGGCACAGACTGGGGCAAGGAGAGAGATGGAGTCGAGGGTCAGAGAGTGTGGTGGTGGCAAACCCGAGAGTGACGTGTCTTGCCTTCATTGGGCCCTTCAGGTCACCTCCTGCTCGGGTCCACCTTTACCTGAGAACCTCACCGGAGGTGTCTGTGATCTCACTGTGGGAGAGCTGGTTTTCCCCCGCCCTGGCGCAGCTTCAACCCCAGTTCTGCTCCTTGTGCTGCCTCTGTGCTGCCTGCCTGACTACCCTCAATGAGCCCACTCCCCAAGCTATCTTTTCTGGCCAGCTTAAGTTGCTTCCTTGGACTTGGCTCTGGCTGTGCACATAACATCTACTTTCCTGTACCTGCTGCCTTCTGTGCTCGTGTACTGAGGGGAGGTTGCATGGAGCTGGCAAATTCAAAGAAAACTCTGGGAGGGAAAAAAAAGAGGTGCAAAGGGTTCTCCTGAAGTCTCCTCCTTGACTTGGAGGCAGGTCTGTGTGTGGTGTGAAAATGACTGAGAGTGTGTTCAGCTGGTCTAGGGAGCTGGTCTAGCTGCTGGGTCCCCCTATTAAGGAGCGAATGGGTCCCAGGGAGATTTGTGGTCTTGAAGGTCTGGTGGAGCATCTCTTCCTTCTTCCCAGGTTAGTTCCTGGAGTGACACTGGAGTTCACAATGCTACAACCATTGAAGCAAGGCATGGTGGTGCCAGGTCTGGCAGGGTTCCCAAATCCATTTGTTGCTCTTGCAATATGAGGCATCCTCCTGTTGTGCACATCATTTTCTTCCCGAAAGTACTAGTCAGTCAACTGGGAAAAGTAGTATGGAGAGGTTCCTGGAGTTCTGGCACAGGATGGACAGTACTGGACTTCCCAAGTGCCTGCAAGGAAGGCTGGAAGGACACGTGGGTGAGGAGATGCCACATGGCTGTGCTAAAGGATATGGCAGGGCAATGATGATGATACACCTGGAATAAGAAAGTTTGATCCCCTGAAGGTGACAAGCAACCCAGAGATGATGAGGGAGGAGCAGGGCTAAAAGTAGAAGGAGGAGGACCTGGAGCATCTGCAGCAGGAGATGGAAGACAGAGGGGGCTGCCTGTAGTCCTTGGAATCTTCATTGTCTGCCTGGTGGGGATGAGCAGACCTGAGGAAGGCTAGGGGACACTGCCTGGAGCAGTAGCTCCCACAGAGACAGAGCACCCAGGCACGGCATCACCAAAACCCAACCTGCCCTATAGATCAGGCAGCTCCCTACCTTTGCACAAGAGACCCTGTGTATGTTCACAACCCAGAAGGACAGAACTCACCACACACCCATCCATGAGCTTCCGAAGCTCTACAGAGGTTTGCAGGGGATAACCATAACCCTCTTCTGCTCGCTATCCCCCAGCCTGGCCTGACTCCCTTCACGTGGTGGTCGTTGGGCAGTCAGGCTCCAATGCTTCCAGCAGTCATCCTGGCCTGTATAAACCAGGTGCAGTGCAGAGGCCATGGCAGGCCAAGGCTCTGGGGAATCTACTGGCATTAACCCTAGTTGGTCCTGGTGCTCTGCAGATAATCTGGCAAAGGCAGTTCAATGAACTTGAGGGGCTGGGGTCAGGGTCATGATCTGTTAAGCAGACTATTAGGGGACACTGGCACCAGGCCAGGTGATTTGGAGATTAGGAGGTACTGATCGTGTTAGGTCAGTTCATCAGAGTTGTGTTTCCCACGGTCTGCCTGCCTGAGATGTGGCACATCAGATCGCTCCGTGGTGCAAACAAGACCTCTCTGTCTTGTTTGTCCAGAGAAGGGTCACGTCTTGCTTCCTGCAAAGAGTCTCCAGTGATGTGGGACCATCATGACCTTTTTGGGGACTGTCTCACCATGCCCTTGTCTTGGCTTCTGCAGCTGCTCAAGCAGCACGATCCCCTCAAAGAGATCAGATTTTGGTTTTTTGTGAAGCTGGGAAGACTAAGCCATTCTTGACCTTATATTAAACCGAAGAGACGAATTGGATCCCACACACCCTATCTCACGGCATGAGCGCAAGACTGACACGACTGTGCATTTTCTAGGCTTTCATCTAGTTATAAATATCCAACATAACAGGACTTCCATTGCTTTCTCCAGGAGATTATCCCTGCAGCCGAACCAATCTGATAAGCAACTATGGAAGGCTATTTATAGCTTTTCAACTGGAAGACAGATCCATGCCTTTTCTTTGTAGATGGTTCTTCACTTGATTAACACACATATCAGTGTCCTCCTTTTTTGGACACTTTTTACTGTGCAGACTGCAGTAAAATGCTGTATTGCAGGGGCTGAGCCAGGTCCTTTTCAGGAGGAATTACGATGTTTCTGATGAAGACTTCTCCAGTATCTTGGCACTGATGTGCCAGCTCCTCAGTCATCCCAGGCATTTGTCATCCCTGGTATTTTACCTAGCTGCCCACTGTTTCCTCCCCAACATTTTGCCATGCTGTTATCTACTTTTGTGGGGTACACTGAGCTGGGAACTAAGCTCAGTCTCCCACTAGGCCACCCGTTGCTTTTGCTAAAGACATCTGCTCCCCCTGTATCACAGATTTGCTTTAGTTGGAAGGAACCTGGGAGTGATTCTGCTCTTCAGAGGATCTGCCCTGCCATAATGCATGCAGAGCTTGGATCGTGAAAGTGCCAGTCTCTCTCAGTTGACGATGGAGAGAATTTAGTAAGATTACAGGACCAAATATGTGCAATTTAGGAAATGCTACACGAAGGCATTTCACTCTGTCCCTGTGTGGTACAAAGGTACCTGAGATGATGATATATTGGATGAAATATTTCAGAATTATGTTCTTCAGCCCAGAGGACAGGGGCAAATGTTTAATCTGTTTTATCCCTGTTATTTGAAATGAGGACCCCATGCCATTTTTAATGCATGCCGTTACAACCCCACACTGAATATGTAATTAACAATCATCTCATGAGCTTTTGCAATGCACTTGATGCAGTAGTATCTGTACTTCACAGATGTTAATGAGTTTATCCTCATAGCTCTCCTTCCAGGGAAGAAATTCCACCATAGGTAGGGAATGAAATAGAAAATTATAATCTGCATTTCTGAGATGTCTGCTAGCTTTGGGTGACCCCCGGAAGAGCTGGCAGCTTCTCGGTCTGCTCTTCTTGGAAGGTGAGAGCCACCATAGCATCTCAGTACTCCTGAGTCATGAGGCAGGTCTCCAGCTGCTCCTGGACGGCGAAGCCAAGGCTGCATCGTCTGCCTCCGGGCAGCTGTGACGTACGAGATGCGAGCAGCATGGTTTTGGGACTTTGTGGCAACGCTAGATATAAAACCCTCTTGCCTGGTTCACGGCCATAGGCTTTTCTGACAAGACCAGCCTTTTTCTTACAGACTCCTACTTTCTCTGTACACCTCAGCACAGCTTGAACAACTGAATTGAGATACCACTTCCAGGGTTTGACTGCTGGACTTAATAAAACCCTTTTGGTCCAGATTTTTCTTTGTTTCAAGAGAGACTGCTAGGCTGATGCATTGTGAAGCCAGAAGGAGCAGCTTGTCTAACCCGCCGCATGACACAGGCCATAAAATTTCACCCTGTGATTTCTTCATCTCACCATGGCTGTACGGAAGCACTTCTTTGGAAAGAGCCCATTCTGACAGCAGATTGCAAATGGTGGCAAGTACGTGAAGCCTCTGATGAGCCTTGCCAATGGTAGATCCTCCCTGCCCCTAGTTTCACAAGCCTATGCTTAAATTCTGCTTGACCTTCTCTAGCTCCCATTTCTTTCCATTGAAGCTTATGATATTAGAATACACCTCGCTTGATGCATGCTTGTAGATCACATGCAAGCAAGTCAACATCTAAAGTTCTTTTTGATACACTCAAAAACTGAGTCAAGTCCCTTACTGTGAGCAGAGCCAAGGCAAGACATTTTGGCAGCTGGGTCTCTCTTCCTTTCCTCCCACCCTTCCTCACGCTCCTCCCAGCCATTGCCATGTGCTCATGACACCACCACAGACCTGCAGCCCCATTCCTGGGCAGCAGCAACATCTGGCACATCTTGGATGTATGTGCTATTTTTTGGCAACCCTTGTGAAGGCAGCCTGGGGAGATTTTTTCCTCCTGCTCCCCTTTGCTACACTCCTGATTATAGTTGGAATTCTTCTGTTCCTTCATATAATTTTTTTCTCTGCGTGATCACCCATTTGCCAACAAGCTTTTAGCAGTGTGGATGTGTCCAGATGATAGCCCACAGCTCTGCAGAAGCACTCAGTGGCATCCATAGCAGCACCAGGCACAGAGATAACGTGACTGCTAGGATTTGTCTTTATAGTCTCATGACAAGCATGTGTGTCCGTCGTATGCAAACAGAGGTGCTTCTGGCTAGCACTGGGCTGTGTGTGCACCCTGCAATAGCACAGCACCTTGAGAAGGCAAGTGGCTCAGAAGGGGACTCCCAAGCCAGCGGTCCCTTCTCATACTCGTGGTGATGAGATGGATTTGCAGCACTGGGAAGCTACTAGCTCCTGTCTTCTGTTTAGTATCAGTCCAACCATTAGCTTCCTTTTAAGGTTCTCAGTGCTATTGTTCAGTTCCTTCCAGCCAGCAGATGGGACAAAAAAAATTACTTTGTGTCTTTTCTCTGGCAGAGTGAAGTCTCTAGATCTTAAAACCTATTCTTCTTTTTTGGTTTTTTTTTGTTGGGGTTTTTTTTTTCATTATCTTTAAATGTCCCTTTTGTCTTGCAGAAAGTGTTCCAGGCACATGTTCAGTCTGCAGATTTTTTTTTTTCAAACATACCCTGCAGCATTTTTGCTTTGTTGCAGAGCGCTGAGGAATGCTTTTTACTGGGCTCCAGTCTGGGATGTGGGTTTCGAACTAGCTCTGTGCCGTTCCTGCTCAAACACCACGGTGAGCCCAGATAGGTTGTCTGGTACACAGACCTCTTCTGTTGCTTAAAGATCTCACACCTTGTAGGAGAAAACGGAGGGTATAGCATAGGACAGGATAAATGCTGCTGCCTGTGAAGTAAAGAGATATGGTCTCTGGCTGGTGCTGTGCACAGTCTCCCCTTTTTTTGCTGACTGAGGACAAGCAAGTCACACATCTGACCAGCTGAGGACCATTGGCTTGGGTCTGACTGGTGCCTGGACTCCTCTCTAGCTGAGATCTTGTGCGGGTTTTTTTAGCTGATCTGCCACCCTTTCTTTTTTTAACATGACTGTTGACATCAGGGCTGGAATTACTTGTTGCAGATGTTTTGTCATTACTAGTAGTTTCCAAGTCCTGCTCTTGTTTAGCATACGCATACTCTCCCTGACCATCTTCTGCATCTCATCTAGTTCTACAGATCACATCTGGGTTTCTCAGTGGTCTTCAGCTCTACAGGCATGCATTTATTCATAATAAATTGTAAGCTTCTCTACTTTCTTCACTTAATGTTGGTTCATCTCCAAAGACAGCTTCTGATTTTCCTAATCACTACTGAAGAGAGATGTGGGAAAAGATTTGTATCGTGAGAGACAACATCCAGCAGATTGCAAATGCTCATGGATTACACCATCTTGGTTTCAACATGCCATTTCTGCCTGAGCAGTAATTTCAAACTTGTTCTCACACTATTTCTTCTTTTCCATATTTTCCAGCACCCGTGTCTGGGTAAACTGTCTCTTACGAAAGAGCCATTCAGGTCAGAGCAGTTGTGACATGCCACATCAACCAGGTCACCTTCCTTAATTGTACCAAAGATCCCAGGGTAAACAGGGTACAGCTGTTTTTTCTTTTCCAGACTGAGTAACAAGTACATTACTACTAGCTACAGAGATGTCTTTAATCCTCTCAAGACCTTCTAAGAAGGATGCTACTTGCTTCAGATGTTGTCCAAAATAGCTTTAATAACTTATTTGACAGTGTCTTTCTTGTCTCATAGGATTATGTGGTCTTGCACATGTTAAGACTGTCCTCAAGTTCTCCAAAGATCTGTGGCAGATCCTGGACATCTCTAGAGGAGTTATTTGAAGGAACCAGATTTCCCTGTTGGATTCTGATTACTTTTTTCACTCTTTCTGTCCCTGAACTGTGGTTGCATTATGTGATTATGAAAAATCTAGGCAGGGCAGTCATTCTGAGTCAATGCTCGAGAGACAAAAGGCTTCATATTTCAGCAGGAAGGTGCCTTCTCTTGTAGAATATATAGGTCCCTATGGTTGTATGTGTGCCTCCTGCATTTGAGATTGGATTTTGGAGTTTTCTGCTATTCCTTGTGATCCTGGTCTGAGCTGTGATGTCTTCCATTCCCTCTTGCTCTCTGTAGCAAGATGATGGAAATTAGCGAGTGTCATCTCCCTTCTTTTACGTCCTTCACATTCTTCCTGCTCTGAACCTACTGGGTGGAGAAAATCCTGTCATTTTTCTTGATCTTTATTCTTTCTTCCTTTGAAAGCCCTACCCAACTTGATCCTCATCCTGCACTATCGTGAGTGCACATCTCCAGGAGTGACCCTGCTCTAAATTTGCTGATTTACTGGGCAGTACTGCAGAGACCCCAGGCTTGGAGAGTGTGCCGAAAGCTAGCCCAAAACTCACCTTGCTTTTTGGAACCACTCTTCCCTGTTCACTAGGCTTTGTCAGCTCCACAGCAAACTTTGAGACTTTTATAGGATCCAACTGCAAACAGATGGGACAGTAGAATTTTTATCTAAGAACTATAAATGAGCTTATGCAGGGAAGGCGACTTCTACTGCCCCAGGGAAAGGAGGATTTCCCAGTGTCCCAGACCAGGGAGACCAAACAATGTCAGATACCTCCTCCAGTCCAGGGTAGGAACACTTTCCACCACCATTTCACCTCAATACCATAGCTCTCACCTGGCAGGACATGCATTCCTGCAGCCCTAGTGACATTAAAACAGGGAACTCTTCACCTTCATAGGGTGGCTGCAAAGTGAGGTGCAGGTTACTGCCACTCAGTCTTCACAGGACTTAGGTTTTTTTTGCTTTTGCCTGTGATGGTTGCAAATGCCCATGTAAATGGTCATGCACGGTATTCTTATCTGGACCAAATCTAAACACCCCTTCTTTGGTATAAAGTCTATTTTCCAAAGAATAGTTTTTGTCATCCTCAAACTATTCATGCGTTCAACTCAAGTTTGCTATACTGTGTTACAGGAAGAAGCTTTCAGGATCAGATCTGCGACAGGAACAAGAGGGTGGGTCCCTTCTTTGTACCATGTTGCTCTCCAGAGAGAGCATTTCCTCAGAATGAGGGGCTGGATGAAGTTCCTTTGGATTCTTCTTTTGTGTTTTCTGTAACAATTCAAAATATGCATTTGAACAGGGCTTGAAAGCTGGTGTCCTGCCTTTGGGACAGGTGCTCTGGAGCAGTTGCAGGTGCTCCATGTGACATCCATGGGGGAGAGCCAGCAGCTGAGTGATGAGCATTTCTGTTGATGAACCTGTTAACCACAGCCAGCACCCCATGTATTTTGCTAGCAAGAATGCCAAAATGAGCAACTCCCCTCCTCTCTGTCTTGGTTGGCTCATCCTTGTCCTGTGCCACAGGCTCTGTTGTGCCAACGCAGCTGTTTGTCTGGCTGCATGATGAACTGGACTGGGGAGCTGATCAGGCTGAAGTTTTGCTGGATCACTTTTTTTGGCCATATTACTCTTCAGTCAGAGCAATTTTCCTAACCTGGCTGCTCTGTGGCTCCACAAAGAGCTGAACTTGTTGAAAGCAGGGATTTTGCAGAAAGGCAGTGAGCAGCCAGATGAGGTCGGCATTCAGGTTTAGAATACATCTAAACCAGAAAAAGCGACCAAGTGTAAAAGCAGTAGACAACTAAGATCCCTCAGCAGTGCCAGACAATTTGTTGTTTTCAAAGACCTGTTTCCTTAGAAAGCTTCTTTTGAAGTAATTTGACATGCCATTTCCAGCTCGTGTGTGATCTAACTCAGTTATTTCCCCTTTATCTGCCTCTGAATGCTCCTGAATGTCTCTATAAAACTTCCTGCTTGGCAGTACATCTTCACATGTAAAGGTACTGCTTTAGTGTTGGATTTAAACTTAATGCTAGAGAAGCTTATGAAGTTTCCTATTTGAGCTTCTTGAGGACTTCACACTGCATTTTCTTTCTCATAAAAATAGCATGTGCCTGAGTTTGAAGGATCGGTCAGGTGTAGATCCCTCAGGTGGAAAATCCCTCTCACAGGCATGAGATAGAGGATAAGGGATTCATTCCTATCCCCAGTGAAATCAATGCGGGCTTTGCTATTGAGACAGGTCAAATGTCAGTCTCAGATGTTCGCTCTTCCCCAGTATTTTATCCTTTCTGCTCTCACTATTAATGAATCTCTCTTCCTGTCTCCTTCCCAGAAGCTCTCATCCATCCTGATTTGAAGTCACCTCCATTAAGTGGTTGTAACGCTAGCTCTTTGCTTTACTTGCAGAGAGGACACTCCATAAATCTAACATTAGTCATGGCATCTGGCGAGAGATACCAAGGATAGGCTGCTTTGACTCAGAGGTTATCTAACCGTATCAGCCCCGGCGTTTGCCTTGCCTTTCAGAAAGCTGAGGTTCCCCAGCAGGAACCAGGCCTCATTTCATGTGAACTGATGCAACCATGCAGTCTGCTCAGGGCCAGGGCTGACACAACAGCGGTGTAGAGAAGCCACGTGGTGGTTAGCTCCCTCTTCCCTGGGTAGTGTGGGTGGACCTGGGCTCCCTTTTCCAACACCTCAGCCCTCTATCAGGTCTGAACAGGACAAGAAGATTTCAACAAGCAGAAATGGGGGAAGTATAAGTACTTCATGGCTGGAGGGCTCTGTTTTCCCAACAGGCACATCTAGACAGATCTCAGAGGCATGCAGTGAGAAGTTGTCTGTGTTTGTTGGTGCTGCAGACCACAGGAGAAGGGGCCTGTGCCTTTGCACCGGGCACAAGGCTTCCCAGATAATCCCTGCAACGGGCTTCATCCCTGTGGGATGATTTCCTCATGGGAAAGGAGGGCTGCACCTCACTGATGGAAGGACAGGACCACCCAGGGTCTGATGAATACTGAGTCCTGCATGGGTGCTTCTTCCACTGCTGTATCACTAGAAAATAAGAGCCAGATCTTGTTCTTGGGCTTTGAGGCCAACTGCCCCAGCACAGCTCATGTCTGCTAGGCTAAACTGTTTCAGTCAGTGTTGCTTCATCCATCCTGTCCATTGGGAAGGGTTCCTCCACAGTACTCACCCCCACCAAAACTGCACCAGGGCTCTTGTCTGGCAGAGGACTGCTCTGAACCAGGTGAAAGCAGGCTAACCTCAAAACGAGCTGGACGATGAGGACAGTGCTTGTGGCAGATTTTGGAGATGCTTAGATTTACACTCAGGACCCTTACTCCAGCCTAAGACTGGCATTATCAGGTTTAACTGATTTAACTTTAAAAATCATTTAGGGTAAACCGGCAAGAGTTGGGAATAAATCAGCTCAGATGGCCCATGTGTGAGAGGATGTGTGCCACTGTTTTAGTCTACCTGTGTTCATATGCTTATTTGGGAATAAAAGGTAAAATGTTCTTACATGGGCAGCCATAAAACCTCTGTACAAGAAACACTGGCTGGGGCTGGGGAAGGGGTCCGGCAGTGAAGAGCACGATGCTGGCGTACATGGGCACGAGTTCATAAAACCAGCAGTTCTGATCGGTTATATGTCTGTGTCTGGTTTAAACAATCTTACTCGGAAGTGAAAAAACAAAGAGGCAGCAAGAGGGAGGAGGAGAGGGTTAGGATATGATCTTTGTTCAGGGATGTGTCAGAACAGCGTGTTGTGTTGTTTTATAGCTGCTGAGGAAAGAGAAGATGGAGTAGGGAATGTAAAATGACAGAGAGCGAGTAGATGTGATATTTGCCTGATGTATTTTGCTGGTAATTAGTATAATGCCAATTAGACAGAAGTAATCTTTTTCTTCTTCTTCTTCTTCGGCTGTGTAAGTTATTGCTTGAAAATATGCCAGCTAAAATCAAGATATTAAACTTTGAGGGCTATAGAGATCTCTGTTCCTTAAGGATCTTTAGATGAAATTACTCAGACAACAGGGATCTTGACAAAAGCAAGACTTATTATATCTGGAAAGCAAATGAGTAAAAGCAAAATAAATTGTGTATTCTGTGTCTAGCATCTTGCTGCTTATTAGCCACACAGGAAGGGGCACCCACAGAGATGCAGATAAATCAGTGAGAGAAGGCAAATATCTTGTCTTTCCTGAAAACAATGCTGCTTTGGTGTTATTGTTCACCCTATCAGTTTCCCTCAGCAGCCAAATCCCAAACATTTCCCATGTTCAGGCAGCTCCCCACCGCAGGTAAACCCTGCTGCCCACATGCATTTTGTTTTTCATTCTCCAAGCCCTGTTTTCTCTCTTTGATAACCCACACCATAAGACACAGGACTCCTGTTGTTTCGCCTCTTGTTCCCTTAGGACATAAACCTCCTTAATGATGATTAATGGCTTCCTTCAAAGGGTCAATTGCTGATCCTAGACCTCTCAAATCACAGATTCTTTTGAGCTCTCTACCTGTACAGTTCTGGGCTGCTCTCTCAAACAGGTACACTGCTGCTTTGCTCAATGCCACACGCATTTTTTCTATTGCTATGGACTATGCATAAGAAGCAGACCTGCTAGTACCATCTTCTTCCTTTTGAAAAACAATCTGTAAAAATTATGCCCTTGGACTGAATCTGGAAGTTTTTCATACAGCTCTGTTGGACCGTGAAATCAAAATCTTCTCATGATCATCCTGCTGTTCCCTTGTGCTGTGCTTTGGGGGTGACAGAGCTGGCAAATCCCCTTTGCCAATCTGCTTCTAATGCAAGGTGATGATGTATCCCCATTGTCCTGCTAGGACATTAGGCAGCAGGTTTAAACCTCACTCCTTTTCAAAAGTGTGTTTTATTCATTCTGTGCCTTTAGGACTGCCTCTGGCCGGTTTCCCTCGAGTGGTGCAAACTTTATTGCATCTAACCTCCAGCAGTCTGTAAACCGCAGCACCCAGGGGTAGCTGGAGGTTGATATTCCCTCTCGGAAGTGATTATCCTTCTTTCTCTTATTCTTCCACAAGATTGTCTTTCTGCCATCCTAATAACAAACATGGGGCAGATTAGTGTTCATCAGGATATGGTTGGGTTTTTTCCCCTGGGTTTTCCCAAACAAACCACAACCAGTTTGCCTCGTTCCTAAACCTCCTCATTTGCATCAGCATGCTGATATCCTCCTGTTTGCTCAGAGCTGCACCTTTAGCAAGCTGCATTGGTGTTGATATGTCCTATTTTTACACGAGGAGGTGACTTCTCTCCAGCCGTGGCTATCAACACTGCGAATCCTTTCAGTGCCTCAGTGGGGAATCGTGTGCCAGCAAGATGGCAAGTGGTTCAATTCAGAAATGTTAGCCACCTGGGTTGATTTCTTCGTGTGTGTTTTGGCTGCACCACAGGAGGGTTTGACCAGTGCGTATGCTGTTTCTGCCATGTGCCAGCCACAAAATCTCTCCCCATCTAGCTTCCAGTGTGGATTTTCAACCTCTGAGTCTGTAGGAGTTTGAGGCATCAATAACATGCATTCGGAGCTGTGTTTATGGCACGTCTCTTCACTGCAGAGAAATGGGCTGGGTAGTTCAGAAGTTCAGGTTCTCCTGCGTGGGCTACTCTTGATCTTAAGCAATCAGCAGTCAAGGCACCCTCATTTGGTGTCAGATCATTCCTCCAAATTTTCGTGACTGTACCCCTGGTCTAATGCTCACAAAACTGCTGTGTGCTGGATTTCATCTGCCTTTGGTTCTCCGTGGCTGGGTGTGGCAGCCGGGTCAGTGTGTGGTGGTCTGTCTCCATCAGCAGACAAACCTTTCCTCCTCAGGGCAGCCCAAGTGTATCAGCCCTGAGTTTAGTGCGGGCCCCCCGATTCTTCAAATATCCACCACAAATTCTGGCAAGGATCTGGCCTTTTCTTCCTCAGTGTCTATGCTATGGTTCAGGCAACCAGCAAGTTTCTGCAGTCAGAACAGACTGAAAAAAATTTGAAATGACAATGGAATGTGCTCACGTTACTCTTAAACAGCCCAGGAAAAATCTGTGGAAAGAAAACAAAGCGTATGCATGCACATCCACGCTGCCATTTCCTCTCCCAGTTTCCTTGGGGTCTGCCTTGACTCTCTTCCAAAGGCTCTTCCGTCTCCCCTGCTCTGCTTCTCTCTGAGTGGTCTTGGTTTTCTTTGTTTCCAGATCCCCTTGTTGAGGCAAGCCCTTTTCATAAAGTTGTGATTTCTTTTGTCAGTTAAACACCTATGTGGCTTCAAAGGCCTTGAACAATGCTTTGCTGTGTGGCTACCGGCCCCCCCCTGCAAGAGTAATTTCCCCCGATTCATTGTCCTGCTGGTGAAAGATTATTAAATTGTTGATGGAGCTTAACAATGGTTTTGTTCAAAGGCAGACATGCGTATGCCAGTTCTTTTCTCCTTGACACAAGAGCTTTAATAGAAGCACACAATGAAAGGCAGCCACCAAGGAGCAAACACAGGGAGTGCTCATAAAACCAGACCAGTATCCCCAAGTCCCTGTGCACATGAACTGGTGCACCTTGCAACGCACTCCTAGGCTGCGCCTGTGGCTGCCCATTCGCTCCTGTCCAACACAAGCCTGTGGGTGAGGTGAGAAAACTGATCTTGCTGAAAATGAATTTTAAAAAATTTAAAGTATCGTGCATTAGTTCTTGCTCCTGTGGTTAGGATGCTAGGAGACTTGAGTGACTGGCAGGTGAGTGGTGGTGGGAGAGGTCCACCCTTCTCGGGAGCAGTGGAAGGTCTGTACAGCAATGGCATAAGGCTAAAACAATTGCTCTATTCCTCCTGCTTGGAGCATGCCAAACACTTGCATACATCTCCCAGCCGAGCTGCACTTTCAGAGCAGCTTTTGGAACCTGCAATGGGGATCGTTATATAGACTGCGCAGCCTCAGGTTGCTTGACATTTTGTATTATACAGACTTATTTTCGATTGCTTATCACTTCAGCAGATTTCCAACACTAAAGCTTAAATTTTCCATGCTGGGTTTCCCTCAGGTTGATTTCTTTTTTTCTTAAGTTTTAGCAGAGGTGCTCCAGCTGTTTTTTGAGAACAAGACATGCTGTCTCAGCCCTGCTAAACAAAGTGGTTATAAGAGTTTCTTTTCAAGACCCATTAGCTTAACTATGCTTTGGAAGAGAGGTGTGGAATTTGGCACGGAAGCTGTCAGCATTGGCTGGGGGTTGTTTGCCCCAAAATATCTGAGTCTCTCTTTGAACGTATGACAGCATGCACCCCTGTGTACCTGTGCCCACACACTGTTGTGTGGCCTTCAAACAGCAGCATTTCTTAGGGCTTATGCATCCTCGCCCTCCTGCAGAGACCTGATGCAGGAGCTTGATGCAGTTGCTGTTGCTTGATGTCATCCCTCCTGGAAATGCCCCTTCCCCAGTACTCTGGGGGTCCCCAGTTTTCTTTGGTGTGCTTGGGTACTGCATGGCATAGGTTGTTCCTTGCCTGTGGGAGGACTGAGCCTGGTTTTCTGTGCCACTGGGGCATGTAGCATGCATGGGCTCTGGTGTCAAGGTGCCTCTGAGCGTGCCTTGCTGGGAGAGCTGCTTTGGGGCGGGGTGGGGGATCCAGGGTTCTGTTCCTCCTGGGAGATGGAGCTAGCCTGTAGTGTCTCCCAGCCAGCCTGTGGTGAAGGTCACTTTCTTGGCTTGCTCCCAGGCTGACATGGCAGTTGTCCATCCAGAGACGAGAGGACCCTGCATCTCCCCCTCCCACAGCACTGCAGCTGGCAGACTAGGGCTGGGGCTCCATCCCTCACTGCCCTCCCATACACGGGCTGACAGCACAAAGGGGCTCTTTCTTTATCTTCTTCTCCCTTTTACTGTCCTTCCTGGGGCATGTTCCCTGCCCTTCTCCTGCTTCTTCCCTGGCAAACTGGCAAAGGCTGCCTCAAGCTCCAGTGCCCTCCCTGATTAGTTGCTGCCAGGGTGGGAAGCACGGCTGCAGCTTTAATTAAATGATAAGGGCAGAGCCCCAGAAGTGGGGAGATAAGTGCAGCGGTGTCTGCCACCACACTACCACACTTGCCCGGGCTCTTTCTAATTAGCTTTGGGAAGCTCTAGAGAGGAAGATTAACCCTTGCAGGAAGGCTGACTGGAGTGGTGGGCTGCAGCAGATGGAGAGTGCTGAGGCCAGCCCCGGGGGGGGGGCGGGGCGGGGGGCGCTGCAATTCGCCTAGAAGTGTGTGTGGGACATGGGCTGGAGGGGACCCCTCCATGTGCTCCCCCCAACTCCCTGGGCCTGGGCAGAGAGGCTGAGTCAGAGGATTAGAGCCCTGCCTTCCACAGGCTCAGGCCAAGGTAAAGCTCAAGGATTAGCCGCTTTGGTTCCTTCTGTAAGAAGCCTTGCTTCTTTAACACATCGCCTGGCAGCTGTGGGGTGGCCTGGGGCACTTGCCCCCACTGCTGACCCAAGGCTTTCAGTGCAAGTAGACAAGTGTCCTCAGCCTCTGGAACAGTGGCAGGAGTGCAGGGCACAGTCCTCGTGCAGGGTCCGTGGGACAGGTCTCCAGTCCCCTCCAGAACCCATGATTTGTCTCAGTGATGCTTGGTGAGGGGAGGAGGGAGATAGGGTAAGAGGACCACTGTATGTCAGCAACCCATAATAATACAGACCAGGAGCTCCTCAGGACCTGGTGCCACAAGGGCCCCAACCTTAGCTCTGCTGCTGTTGTTCACCCAGACGCAGCAGACCCAGGCTGCAGGGTGCATTGCACCTGAGGGCCGGGCAAGGGCACCTCGGCTGTGGGCACCCTGTATCCAGGTTGGGAGGTAGCTGGAGCTCTCACTGCCATGGGTGGCACTGCTGGTCCTTGGTGGCTTGGCGCCTTCTGGTCACCCCCTCCCATCTACTGGCAGCACACCGGTAGCCGGAACATGGCAGGAGGCTCTGCATGTGTCCCCAGGGAGAGCCAGGCTGGGACCCCCACTGGGAGGGCCTGGGAGGAGTCCTGTGCACGGGGGGGGGGGGGGGGGGGGGGGGGGGGGAGGGGCAGGGAGGAGGGCATCAGCAAAGGCAAGGTGGGGATGTGGAAGGAGCAATTGTGTAGGTATTTGGGTAGCAGGAATGCGCATACAAGGCATGCATGAGCTGACAGCCCCGGGGATAGCAGGTGGTGTTCCTCTGCCTATTTACATAATCATCATTAGCCCTTGCAAAGGAGGACTCCAAAGCCAGAAAAGCCCTGTGCTCCCTGCCCCTCCTCCTTGGCCAGGGGAGGTAGTAGGGCAGTAGCTCTGCTGCCCACTGTTTCTTGTGTGCTACTGAAGGTACCGCCGAGTTGTTACTCACCGGGGCTTGATATTGCAGCAGCAAGTAATGAGGCTGGGAAGGTGATTGGGTTATTGCATGGTTTGGTTTGGTTATTGCGTGACTTTCTGGTGGTTATTTGTTTAAGTTCTTGGTTGGCCAGAGGATAGTGTTTGGATATTATAGGAACTGGGATTTCATTTTGGAGCTAGACTTGTTACTGTATTTTATACAACGTGGGTGAAGAGAATTGCCCAGTAATGCTCATTACCTGACTTTGTTTTCAGTTGCTTGAAGTTCTGGTGAACTTGAACGCAAGCACACAGTTTTTCACACTGGACGTGCCACTTACCAAATATTTTGAAAAGTGGCAGTGGAATGTGTCCAGGTATTTCACTTCCAAAAGGAGGTAGGAAAGGAAATTGCTAAGTTTTTCTCAGTAGTAAAGCAATCCTGTTGTCCTCCAGCCCTAAGCTTTAGAGAAGTAATTTTCAGTGATCTCTTGACCCTTTCATTGTACCTTCCCAATTTCTGTAGCCTGTGGGGCAGAGTCTCACTGGCAAAGCTTCATCTTCCCCAAAAGCCTGATGTATCTCCCAGGGGGTTCTGTCCTCTTCCCCAGAGGCACAAAGGGACCCCAAGGAAAAGGTTTTACAGCAGACCGTCATTCTGGTCTGCATCACGAAGCAGACTTTCATGAAGCAAATTAAGACTGCATGGGCAATCCTAATTTTGGCATTTCATAACCTTTGAACCCTGTAATCCTATTAGGATAGTTCTTAACATAATTATTCAGTAATTTAATGTAACTGTGCCAGGGTAGGAGGTCATGTAAGTGGCACCACAAGCACAAAGTCTGTTATAGAGGGATTGAATTTGTTTCACTGGGTATTGCAGATATTGCTGAGAAGCTGGGGGGCAGATGGTGGTTTTGGGAGTCCCGTGGGTGCTGTTGTCTGTTGCTAAACCCTGTGACCTCTGCCTGGTCCCTGCAGGATCACGGTCAGTGTTCAGAGCCATCCGTCTGGGTGCTCCTGCCGCTGGCATGGAGTATGGATTGCCTTCTGTCACTCTGGTGATGTGGTGGTGGAATGCCTGCCGCTTCCCAGCCAGCCTGCCACTGTCCCAGCCAGCCTGCCACTGTCGCACAGCTGCCTGCACTTTGCAGGAGGAACGGCAGTGGGGAAGTGGTCCCTCAAGCTCCAGCTATGTCAAGCAAGGAAAGAACATGTCCTCTGGGAGCCTGGGCTCAGACCCTCGCTGCCGACAAAGTGGTTTAGCACTACCTGTCCTGGTGAGGCTGAGGCTGGTGGGTGCATCAGTCCACATTAATTACGTGCTGGTTCTGCTGTGATACCCTTAGCAGGATCTGGGAAGTCATTTGCTTTGGTGCTGCAGTTAGTGTGTGCTGTTGTAATATACTCCAGAGGCCATGGTTTGATCCGTGTGTGCATCTGGGGGCTGACAGGCCATTAACTTTGGAGCAAGCTGTCTGTACTGGTGTTTAGATACTATTGTTTAGCATGAAGGGAGAGATGCTCAGTGCTGTAGGGTCTGGGGGAGAAGGCTGTGCATGTTATAGCTCTTGACTTTGGTGCCTAGGAGAAATCCATCTGTGTGCTGGCATCAGTCTGAGGATCTTTCTCAGTATTTATTGTAAGAGCGGGTGTTGCTCGTTATTGCCCTGAGAGCTGTAGGTGTGGCGTTGAACTGCAGTAACCACCTTTATGGGCAGTGTTGGGTTGGTCTCAGATACCAGAAGCCATCTGTCTGCGTGCTGTAGTGACAGTGTTAAGTTTGGAAAGCCATCTGTCTGGGTGTTGTAGTGCTAGAATTGGTCCCCAAAGCCGTCTGTCTGGGTGTTGTAGTGCTAGGAATGGTCCTGCAAACCGTCTGCCTGGGTGTTGTAGGGATGATGTTAGCTCAGTCTAGGAAAAATAGGGACTGACGTGGACTGCAGGGAGCTCTCTGCTTGTGCTTTCAGCTCTTGGTATTTCTGTACTCATTGATCGCTGGAGCATCACTGTGGAAATGGGCAACAGTCCAGCAGCCTTCCCCAAGGCCTGGAAAGTTAAATTGGTGTTGTGCTTGTGCTGCTCTGGAGGTAGAGGGCTCTGCTCAAGAAAGGGGCTGGAAAGATGGACTGAAGAGGTGCAGAAGGCAAGCTTGCCACTCTGGTCCCCAGTGTCCAGAGGGTAGGCGTTCCCTGCTGGGGATAATGTGGTGGTCGTGGCTACCTCATCTGGGGACCTTGAAGGGCGACCTTGTGTCTGGGCTTTGCAAAGGAGATCATGGCTCCACAGCTACCTACAGCACAACTGCCCTCTCCCAAAAGCCCTTGCAAGGGGATGATGTGTTGGGAAGGAGCCACTGAGCTCCTCTCCACCAAAGGAACCTCATGCTGAGCTGGCCACATGGGGATGGACTGTTGAGCATTTCTTGCTGCCAGTGTAGGGGGACTTCTCCAGGCTACTGGGTCGGGCATGCTGCTGTGGGGCAGAGAAGGCATGGAGAGGAGTGAATTGGGGGGTTGGATAGTGCAAGGCGCTCATGCAAGTAGTGACAGGATGCAAAGGTGATGCAAAGGATGCAAAGAAGAATAGTACAGCATAGCATTGCATAGCCATGGGGCTGCTGGTATAACAGGATGCTGGGGCATGCTATCCAAACAGCTGTACTGTTAGGGGGTAGTGAAGAGGGAACAGACCATGAAACAACAGTGCCTGGAGGAAGCAGCACCGCAGGGGAGTAGTATCTGGAGGGAACAGTGCTGTAAAACATGGTACCTGGAGGAAATGGCACCATTAGAGCAGCAGTGCCTGGGGGGAAGACAATGGGGGGGAGGGGGGGGAGGGGGAAGGCAATACCTGGAGGGAGCAGCAGCATAGAACATGGCACCTGGAGGACATGGCACCATGGGAGACCAGTACCTGTAGGTAGCAGCGCTGCGAGGGACTGGTGCTTCCTGGGAACGGCACTGCGGGGGAATGGCACCTATAGAGAGCAACACTGTGAGAGAGTGGTACCTTCGGTAACCGCGCCATGGGGGCCAGTACCTGTAGGGAACAGCGCTGTAGGGAAATGATACCTGTAGGTAGTTGCGCTGTAGGGGACTGGTACCTATAGAGAACAGTGGCATGGGAGAATGGTACCTGTCAGCAGTACCGCGGTAGGGGAATGGTGCCTGTAGAGAACAGTGCTGTAGGCAATGGTACCTGTAGGTGTGAGCACTCCGGGGAGTGGTACCTGGAGGGGGTGGTGGTGCAGGAGAACAGCACTAGTAAGCTGTGGTGGAGTGGGGCAATGGTGCCTACTTTCAGGAGTTGTGCCCCAGGAAGGCAGCCATTGGAAAGAGCAGCACTGAGAAGGCTGTTTCCATTGCAAAGATGCTGTAGGGGCAGGCAGAGAGGACGCTGCTGCTGGGATATGATGTCATGGGAGGTCACCACCATAAGGGATGTCCAAGAGGTGGTCTGCAGAGCCTGAGGGCTCGGTGTGGGAGAAGGGGTGCTTCCAGGTGCCCACACCAGGACAACAGAGGTGATGAAGCTGCCTGTACTGGAAACACCGCATCCTTGCCTGACATTTTAAAAGAAATACCTTGTACCCCAGCCCTCAGTTTACAGTGTGGGGCATGTTCCACCCTTGTACCCCCTGACTGAGGCTAGAAGAGGTACAGTGCTTTTGGGCTCTGAATGGGGGTAGCTGATTGAAATTAGTGCCCAATGTTCTCTTTTTCACCGGGTAAAGATGAGTCATTCTGATCTAATGCTTTGGGAAAGCATCCTGCTTTTCCTCCAAGCTGCTCTCCCCACACCATCTTATGCCCCATTTCTTTGTACCACTGAACCTCTCCAGTCCCTCCTAGCATGCTGTGCTTCCCCCTTCCTCCCTTCCAGGCTTCTCTGCATCCTCTGCCATGCTCTGCTGTGTCACGTCCCCACAGTCCCACTGTCTCTCCTCCCAGAGCTGCTCCAGTACATCCCCTCTCCCACAAGATCTGGCCTCCTGTGCTGCATCATCCCTGCTCACCCGGCACCACACATACAGTGTTGATACCTAATGCAAATGGAAGACAGGAGAGAACCAAACCAAACTGTGGATGTTGCAGATGGTGGCAAAAAAAACCAGTGGTTAAGGCTGGCTCTCAGCCTCTGCTTGAAGCTACCTGGCTTGCAGCGAACCTCTGCACATCTCCTGCAGGAGATGGAAGTGTCTGCTGAATGAGGCTGCCTGCTTTTGTCTCCTGTCTAACAGTACTCAAGTGCACTGTTGAAATCCCCCACTCAGAGCAATAATACTATTAGAGGAGCCCTTGTAAGTGGCTGCAACAGGATGTGTTTCTGCCCTGCATGGGGATCTATAGAGAGAAATAATTAGCAGCGGCACCAATATGTGCCTCTTCCCGGAGGAGACGGCCTGGCACAGTCTCCTTCACAAAGAGCAGAGGTGCCCTGGATGTCAGGAGATGAGAACAGCCACACCAGCATGAGAACAGAGCCACGGCTCGAGAGAGCTCCCTTCCTCCAGCCAGAACAAGGGCCCAGGATGCACCTCTGAATGCATCTCGGTGTAAAGCCCCAGCTGTGCCCCCTTTTGATCTGAAATATTCAAAGGGATGTGACTTTTACTACCCCGGATTCATTCCCATGCAATGTGCTGAGGCAGAGCAGCCTGGAGGCAGCTAACAAGAGGATGCCAGAGAAATGCAAAGCTGTAGGAAGGAGAGAGCTAGAAGACTGTGAGGACTGTGAATGCCCAAACAGCCACAGCAACCCTCCTGGCTGAGAAGTACAGCCTTCTGGCATGGGAATGCTGGTAAGAGGATGGGCCAGCCCTCCAAAGGAACGCAGTGAGAGGGCAAAGCTCAGGAAAACATGGCAGCTGCACAGACATCGCTTTTCCTTTGCACAGCTAGGATGCTGTGGAGGCATGAGGTGCTGGAGAGGGCATGGCCATCCTCTTCATCACCTGGGAACTTTGTCAGATTCCAGGGGTTCAGAGTCACAAAACTGCGTTCCTGGGGTGGAGGAGGGATCCAAAATCCTGAGTATACTTTGTAAGGTGAAGTGGACACCGTGACCCTGAGGTGAGGCTTGGAGTCTGCCTCCTCCCCACACTGCAGGGCATTCAGGATCAGCACTTTGTGGGGAAAATTTCCACCAGTGTTTACCCCCAAAGAAAGATTTCTGCTTGTCTGTGGTGGCACATCGAAGTCTCTGAACCACCGGCATGTGCTGAGAATTAGGCCATAGGGTTGTGTTTGCTCTAAATCACAGCTATTCACAAATTACACCCTGCCCCGTTCCTGGGCTCTTAAAGCGGAGTGGGTTGTGCTCATGGCACATAATACGCTCTTTAGCAGCAGAGCTCCGATGCCAGCATCTCACTGCAAGTGAAGGGACAACACTGGAAAAAGACTTTAGTGCCAGAAACAGACAATGGGAAAAACAGAATAAAAGACCCTGAACACAGAGTTCCTGCTTGATCCTGCGATTTCTAAGCTGCCATTGGCACAAGGAAATCACCATAGCTTTTTTTACTGGAGAGGTAGCTTTTATTTCAGTCCTGCCAGTACTCTCCATAGACTCAGCATCACTTTTGCCAGAGCAAGAAGTGATGGCACTCATCCACTCCCCACCCTGGAAGTGCACAGCACCAAGGCGTTTCTGGAAGTGGAAACGATGATGAGCTGTCCCGTTTGTCCAGTAGGAAAGTGGATGAGAGACAGACAGTGATACAGGCTCTTGAACAGATGAAGCGAAACACGATCTCAAACTGACTGAGCCGGTGGCCACCGGGGCATCCTGTTGTCCTCGGAGGAAGACCTGGCGGATCATCTGGGACACAGGCTCCAGTCTCTACTTTGACTTGCACAGAGCAGAGATGGAAACTGAACTGTCTTGCCTCTGGTTTTGTATCTTGCTTTCTATCTGTAGCTAGGAGAAAGAAACAAGGCAACTTTCCACGTGCTCAGGAAATAGGACAGTTGGTCTGTGGCCAGCCCTGAGAATGACCCCAAGGACACACACTGCAGGCTATGCTCTCACACTGGCCTATGTGGGCATCTTGTCCCCTGTGATGCTTGGGCTCCTGCTTTTGCACCCTGCAGCGTGAGCATGGCTGTCCCCTGCGCATGGTTCCTTGGAGCGTGCCCGTTTGTGGTGCATGAGCACGTCAGGATGCATCCAGCCGGGCTGTATCCGTGTGTGTGTGCGCGCGTTGTCTTGTGATGCACAGCCCCAGCCCCTCTGCACAGAGGGGCTCAGGGTGCCACAAGCCAGGTGGCTTCAGGCTTTGCCTCTAGTTCCCTTGTGAGTCCTGTGAGGACCAGTAGGCTCCAGTGAGGCTTTGTTAAGGCTGGAGAAACTAGTGAGAGATCAGCAGTGGTGGCCAAGCAGCCTGAAGGAGGCTGGAGCAGAGCTAGGAGAGGCCAAGGGACTCCTGAAGGGAGCGGGTATCAGAGGGATGCTGTGGGGCTCAGTGCAATGCGATGGGGAGGGCTGGCAGAGGCTGAAGGGTCCAGGAGGATCCTAAGGGTGGGTGTGGAGGCTGGGGGCTGTGCAATGATGTGACCCTCTCGTCCTTTTTCTGCTCCTCATTAGAGTCCCCTGAGCGGAGCAGGCTGTGAAGGGGGTCTGCGCTGAGGTATGTCCTTATGGCTTCTGCCAGGATATCACAGCATACATATGCGCCAGGGGACGGGACACAGAAGGCAGCTCCCAGCATGGGGAGCAGTGTGGGTGCCAGAGCCTCTGCAGGAACCCCGGGGAACACCCAGGGTGCCTCAGCACCTGGAGGAGCTGAGAATTTGGGATACAGTCCCTGGGGCTGTTTTAGGGCAAGATATGCTTACACACTGGTTTGCTGCTAACTTTGCCCCTTCTTCCATGCCCGTCTCTTTAGCCATTCCCGGCATTGTATGGAGCCTTCTCCTGCAGAGACCTTCCTCCCATCCTGGGTTTACCTGTGTGTGAAAGCTGTGCTAGGGTGACTCAGGGATGCCTGTGTCTGAGAGCCCCAAAGTGGTGGCAGGAGGGTCGTGCTGATGAGGTCAGAGCCCCCAGCATGGTGTGAATGGCTCTGCTTTGCTTCTTCCCAGGGCTGAGGGACTGCCAATGGGTCTGTCCTTTGGGAGGAAGGGATTACGTGCACCAGTGTGTATCTGGTGGGAAGGGGCAAGCCCTGAGCTGGTGAAAGCCCTGTAAGTCTCAGATGCCCAGAGGTCCTCAGTATCTCCCTCCTTTAGCCTGCAGTTTGTCAGCAGTGCAGTGGAATGAGCTTCTGTGTGATGGAGGGGACTTCTGTGAACCAGAAGGGATGTCTGCAAGTCAGAACAGTCTCAAGGTCATGAGCAGTCCCTCCTTTCATCTCAGCATCAGCACCAGGCTTGATCTGCCAGCAGGTGCTTGTGGTAGTGGGCAGTGATACATCCCAGGCAGTGGGGGGGGGGGGGGGGGGGGGGGGGGGGAGGGGCTGTGGTGTGCCCCAAGCTGGGGTAGATGGCAAGGAGTGGCTTGTGTCTGGGATGGCTTTTGGGGGGACACTCACCTCTGCATGGAAATGCCAAATTTTGGCCCTTGAAGACTTGTGACAGGTACTCCCTGTGTAAAGGACACATGGCCAAGGTTCAAGAATGCCTTGTAGTGTCCAGGGTAGAGGGTGGTTGGTGTGTGAGGACACCAGACCATGAACTGGTGTAGCTGGTGGTCAGTTTCCCCCAGGAGCAGGGAGCTATCGATGCCCTCAGATTCCTGGTTCTCTCAGGGGCAGGTGTTTGGTGCACAGAGAGGCTTGGGCGCTCCTGGGGCAGGGACTCGTGAGCATCAGGTACGTCCAGCCTCTCTGGGGCTAGACGTGGCTTTGCCCATGTGTGTTTTGCTGCGCTTGGGGATTTCAGGCTCTGTGGGAGACTAGCTGATGTCTGAGGACTTCTGGCTGGTTTTGGGGTTCCTGCTGATGGGGAGCTTGGGGAGGCTTGCAGGTGGCCTGGCATGCCTGATGGTGAGCAGGGCAGGACTGCCCAAGGATGGTGCTCCGGAAATATGGTTGTACCTCAGGGCAGTGAGGAACCTGACTGTGTTTAGGGCGTTTCCCCATCTCTGCATGGTGAAGCTGTCAGTGGTGCCCAGAAGCATTGAACAAAGGGAGTTCATGGAGCCTAGCAGGGTCCAGGTGGTGCCCATAGCTGTGGGCTGATGCGTCTGGCGACAGCCTGTTTTCTGCTGTGCAAATCCAGGCTATGGAGCCCCTCCTGTGCAATGCTTGTCTCCAGGGGGGGTGGGCTCAGCAAGCTCTGCCCTGTGTTCTGACTTCCATTTCCCTGCATGCTCCTGCCTCAGGGAGGATGCTTGTCCAGGGGGACCTGGGACAGGAGGCATCAGTTGCCAGGAGCCTTGCGTACCCCTCCCAGATCTGCCTTCGCTCCCTGGGTGGCTGTGGGTCTGGCTGTGCCCTCCCACTGTGGGAGGGTGTGGGTAGGACAGAGGTGTCCAGGCTTTGCTGCTCGTCCTTGTGCTCCATCCAGCTGGTGGTATCTGTGTGTGTGTAACGATGCTCTTGCTTGGTTCCCTGCAGATCTCCGGCCTCTGCCCGATGTAGCCATGACTGGGACCTGTACCCGGGAGTGCACAGAGTTCGGCCACTCCGATACCTGCTGGATGCCCGGCCAGTCCTCCCCTAGCCGCAGGCCCAAGAACGCCCTCAAACTCTCCACTTTTGTGCCTTACCAAGACAGAGGGAGTCAAGAGCAAGTCGGGAATGGCAGCCCCAGACTCTCAGAAGAGCGCAGCACCAAAATGGCCAACCTCCGCCTGCTCCCCACGTACAGTGCCTTCTCCAATAGTAGCCATGAGCCCTGCAAGGACTCTCCCATGGAGGAAATTCCTCTCACCCAGACCTCGGACTTCCAGCCAGCCACCACCCCCTCGTCCCAGACCACCAAGAGGGAGATTTACCTGTGAGGCTGGGTGTGAGGGACAGGGAGCAGATGCGCTTCTGAGGCCAGTGTCCAGAGGAACATTTTAAACTTCAATGCTTTATCACTCCTGCGGCCAGTTCTCCAGGCAGTGGGCTCTGTGGACAGCAGAGCAGGGCAAGGCAGGGATGAGAGGAGCGTCTTTTTAACCCATTGTTTCCTGGGGCCGGGGGTGGGTGGGAAGGATGAAAGCATCCGAACCCCTATTTCTGAGCACTTGCGGGTGCGTGTCTCCGAACTGCTGCATTACTGGGGAGGGCTGGGCAGGCTCCTGGTGTGGAGGGCATGGCTGGGGAGAAGGGCTTACGTACCAAAGGTCCACGCAGAGCTGGTGGAGTTCCTGGGGCATAGGACAAGGGGTGTCTCCACGCACGGGGAGCGAGCTGCCTGTCTCTTTGCTGTAGACTCCTGTAAATACGAATCTTAGGAATGACATTCAAGTCCTGCCTGATCGAAACTTTTTATTGTCCTTGAAACGAAAGACGTTTAAACAAAAACAAAAAACACACAAAAAAAAAAGGAAAAAAAAAAAGGAAAAGCAAACAAAACAAAAAAAAAAGAAAACAGAAACAAACCACAGGGAGCAAGTTCCAGCTTTGAATGGTTTGCTGCGTGGAAGAGCCTGCAGGAGCGCAGCGTCCGGCCCACACTCATGTTCTATATTGTAAATAGAGATGTGACCAGTCCCTGAAACAGCAGCTGGGGAGCTGGAAGAGAGAGGCAGCATCCTAGCCGGACTGTAGGGACTTTGCTATTTTTCAGCCTGGATCTCTTTCTGAACGTTGTCACTGTGCCCACAAGCTGCAGGGTCCCTAGGGACTGCCTGGTGCCATAGGTGGGGTCTGCTTTGGGGGGAGGGGGTTCCCTGGTGGTGGCCCTGTGCCCGGCAGGTGGAGGAGGGATGGGAAAGCCCCCAGTCAAGGGACTGGCATGGTCCGGGGAAGGCCCCAGTGAAGGGACCGGCTGGGTCCGGAGAAGCCCTCAGTCCAACTCTGCTGGCAGGGAGGTCGTCATCGGCTGTGGTGTCTCAGCCCATCTCCTTGTGCCTCCTCCGGGGCAGGGGATGCCCATGAGGCCGGCTGTGCCATGCCTTCGACCTCCGTCCCATCCGCCTCTAAGCCACCATTGCCTTTGTGAGGAGGAGCTTTGTCTCAGGGTCACACCGGGGGCCACCGAGCCCCTGCCCGCTGGACTCCCGCTGCCCTTAGGCCACAGGGCCACTCTCACGGGATCCAGCTTTCTCTTCCATTGTCAAAGGTCAACCGGTCTCCCCAGCAGGTCCCCACTGCCCTGGCATCCTTGGCTTCCTTGCAGGGTACCCAAGTGGGGCTACGCTGTGCATGCGGTGGGGAGAGGACTCCCTCACCCCTCAAGGGGCTCCCCAGAGGGGGATTCCTGGGCGCTTTCCTGAGCATCCCTGCTCCCTCGGCAGCTGGGGCACAGTCCTGTTTTGGGGGGTCCATGTGCACCCCTGGCAGGAGGGGTCTGGGGCACTCACGCCTCATTCCTGGGTAGCCCTTCCCTGTCCTCCCCTGCCAGGACACGGGGAGGGACTGTGCTGCACCACTGTTCTTCCCGTTCTTGTGCGCGCATCAGTTGTCTTCATCTCTGGGATCTTCCTTAGGGAGCGGGGCCAGTAGTAGCTGCAGGATGGTTCCCCTCCGTGGCTCATCTTTGGTTCACATGGTCCATCACTGCAGGGCTCGTGGATGGCTCTGCCGGGCTTAATCAGCAGGGGGACACCACAGGGATAGGGGACACCACAGGGACAGGGCACCCCAGCCGCTGCGGGTCAGAGACTGCCCTGCCATAGCTGTAGTGCCTGTTGGGGTGCAGCGCACCAGGGCCCCCCCCCCTGCCCAGCCTCCTCCCGCCCTCCAGCATCCCTCTCTCTGAGCAGCTCCTCTCCCTTTGCTTCAGCAGCAGTGGCAAGAGGTGGCCGGCTCCCTGGTGCGGCCCCGGCTGACCTGAGGGGATGCGGTGCAAGCCGAGCCCAGGTAACAAGGGAAGGGCGGCAGAAGCCGCCTGCTCACACTTGCTCCCTCTTGCTCCCTCATGCCCCAGCCCTGTTCCTTGCCTTCCCTGGGTGGCACCGCACCACACTGCATCGTCCGCAGCCCCGGCACCTTGGGGTGCCATCCGGAGGAGGCAGGACCCTCCTCCTGGTCTCCTGCTGCTGATCCCTGCCGACCAGCTGGGAGTCCCTCGAGGCAGGCGTGATGCTCCCGGTGGATGTCCGCCTGCCTGCCTGTCTGGGCATCCCTGCTCTACCCTCGCCCACAGTGGCCGCCCGGCGGGGCCCACGTTCCTCTGGTCTGGCTGCCTGAGCAAGTCACGCTCCTGAACTTGTTTTTATTGTAGCTCTGTAGTTTCAGGGCCAAACTGGGCAGAATGTGCAATTTGGCCGTGCTGGCCAGGATCTTTGACTCCACTGCCAACTCGACTGCTCATGCCTCCCCTGGGCTCAGGCAGCGGCAGTGTCCAGTGCCCCGCATGGGGACCCCCCAGGAGAGTGACGTAGCCACGTCTGAGGGGTGCTTGTCCAAGACCAGCTTACCCCAGCCTCCTGCCTGCGGGTGGGCTCCCTACCTTCTGCTCAGGGTCACCAGAGGGACCCTGAAGCTCAAAGCCCTGTGGCTGGAGTTGCTGTCTTGTCTCCTGGAGCAGCTGGTGATGTTCTCAGTGTGACTATGGTGCAAGGCAGTGCGGGGTGAGTGCAGAGGGGGTCCCTGGGGGTTGGGAGGCATAGGTGCTGGGCATGTCTGCCATGGGGAGGGAGGGTAGGGGGATGAGTTTTGGGTGGGGCACAGAGGGATGGTGGGTCTTTGGAGGGGAGCACAGTGGGGAGAGGGCATGGGTATCTGGGGGACGGAGAGGGGATGGGTGTCTAGGGGGAGTGTGCGGGGGGTAAGGGTGGGTCTGTGGGGAAGAATAAAGGGGGCAGTGGGAGTGGGTCCTTGGTGGGGTGCCAAGGGGTGGGAGGCTATGTGGGGTGCAGTGGGGATGGGTCCCTTGGGAGGAGAAGGAGCTGGACATCGGTCCTGGGAGAGGGGATGCTGGGGATTTGTCCTGGGGTGAAGTTGACAGTGTCACTGGGGATCAGTCCTGGGGGAGGGTGAAGAAGAGGTGCTGTTGGAAAGAAGCTCATTTGCACAATTATAAGCCAGAAGGATAAAGCCTCTGTGCATGTAGGGGGTGTGGGGGGAAGCTCCCCCCAGGCTCCAGTCTAGACAAGCACAGGGAAAAGGAGGGGGGTTCATCGCCTCTGCGGAGGGGTTCACTGTATCTCACACTGCACTAGGACAAGCCAGGGGTAAAACCAAAGGTGGGAGCCAGGGAGCAGGCGGGCTGCGTGGGAAGGATCTAAGCGACCCCTTTGTAGCTCTTCAGTGTTGGTTCTATTTATACGAGATTTCATTTCCTTGCTTGTGATGCCTTGTTTTTTGTACAGTTTTATGTACATGCAGGTGTAGCTTTTCTAAAGGAGAAATCCTATGGCAGAGTAAAGTACCCAACTATTTTTCAGATGGTGACCTATGTCTAAGGCAACGCCTCTTGCTAAGATTGTATTGCTCTCAATGTGTGATGCATTTCCCTGTGCGGGGAAGGCTTTGGGCCTTGGGCTTGGTTTTCCTCGGGCGCTGTGAGCACAATTGATTCCCTTGTAATTCTTTCTGTTCAGAGCAGTGAGCATGACACCGTCGTGATCCCCTTTCTGTTCTCTCCTGTTCTGTTTGTTTGCTGAGCTGTCAGATGACCAACTCCATTGTAATTAGCCCTTCCTAAAGCTTTACAATAAAAGTGTGAAAACCGGGGTGCCTGTGCCTGACGGATTCTTCCCACATATCACATCCTTGGGGACAGCCTGAAGCGTCCTCAGGGAAGAAAGCACATGGAGGCAGTGAAGAGTCTTGGCTGTGGGGAGATACCTGCCCCTGTCGCCCTCCTCCAGGTGCAAGGAGCCCTGGCTTTTGTCCTCCCCGCTCCTGCTTTCCAGCTTAAGGATGTTTCAGCAGGTACAAGTCAGATAACACCACAAAGCAGTTTGCCACAGACCAGTCTCCTTTATTTAAAACCAAAATGGTTCAGTGAAAAGACATCTTCAGCTTCAAGGCTGCCTGCACTTGGGCCTGCCACCAGCTAAAGTGGGAAACGGGGAAAATCCCACCAGCGAGCTCCAGGCTTACCCCCACCTCCATCGCTGCTCCTTTGAGACCTGATGACATTTCCCACCATTTCACCATCTCTTTTGCCAAGCATAGTTGTTGTTGGGTTTTTTAGGTAGTTTAGACCCTTCAAAAACAGCTGGGCCACTTCAAACCAGGGCATATTTATGGCTGCTTCCTACTACAGATGCAGGGAGCTTGCTCAGCTGTGGTTGTGTTTTCCTGCTTGCCTTTGCGCAGGACTGTGCTAGGCAAGATCAATAGCTGTGCAGGGTAGTTCCTTAGCTCAGAGCAGAGATGCTTCCCTCATTAGTTGGCTCACATACGAGTGCTATGTGTCTTGACTGTGCTGGGCTGACACACAGCACTGCGCCTCTCCCTTTGCTGAGCTGCAGGCACTGGGTTTGCAGTCATCTTACCACTGGGCAAAGGCAAGACTCAGCCCCTGCTTGGAAGCCACTAGCAAGTGCCCCTGGGAAGGAAAAATTTCCAGGTGAAGATGTAGACCACCGTTCCCTCAGTGGGGTTTTGTAGAGACTCCTTTTCTACCACCCCCTTCTCCCTGGGCTCTCCTCTGGGCCATGCAAAGGGGAACTGATGCTCCCCACTCCCAAGGGATCACATCCTCATGGATGAGGGGTGAGGGGGCTCTCAGTTTCCCCTCTGTGTAGGTACATGCCAGCTGGGCAAAAGGGTTGTATCCCCAGGGATCATGGGGAACCAAGTGGCCTTGCTGCCTGCTGATGCCCTATCCCAAGGAAAGAGGATCCAGATGTTGAGGATGGTGCCAGGTTCCCACAGCTGGCAGAGGGGGGCAGGTAGCACCCACACAGAGCTGTCAGAACCTGCCTGTCCCAAGGACCACCGAAGAGCATCTTCCTAAGTCAAGACACAGTCTCAGGACCTCTATGTCCCTCCTGAATATGGCTGGCTTTGTGCCATGCCCTACAGTTGCTCCTCATGCTCCCTCCTCCTCCCGAGTAAATCCAGGCTGTGCAGGCCCCCTGTGCCCCCTTTTTGTGCCTCCTTCCCCTCCTCTGCTCTATCCTCCTCTGCCCCCCCAGCATGCCCCATTCCACCCACTCCCTCACCTTGTCTGTTCCCTCTTTGCCTCTCCTCCCCTACTCCACTGTGCTCCCCCCCACCGGCACCCGCTGCCCTCTCCTCAGCCCACCCCAGTGCAGCAAGCCTTCCCAGTCCTCTGGCACAGCCCTGAGCATCACATCCAGACAGCTATGTGCTGGTCTGGAAACCGTTTGGTTTCCATGGCAGCACACATTGATTACTGGGGTGGGAAGGGGTCTCATGGATGCTGCGGCTGCCTGGCATGTCTTGGGATTTGGGCACAAGGCTCCCCAGCCAGTACTGCCCTTGGGATAGGTTTCAGTGACCAGTGAGCCCCGCAGGTGGATGTGGAAGGAGTGTCCTCCTGTCCAGGATGGTCCCAGTGGGCTGGGCCAAAATGAGCGACAAAATGGAGTTGAGTGATGTGCTCCTGCTGAGTCCACTGGTCCTTGGAGCTTTGCACAGCCTGGGGCTCCACAAGAATCGTTCCTAGCCTGAGTGGTTTTCTTGCTTGGGTGAGCAACAGGATGGCACATCCTCTGCTGCCTACCTGGCACAGCCTCTGCTGCCTACCTATGCTGTGGTGGTGCACACAGATGTACTCCTGGCATGGCAGCATGGCGCTGAGCCACTGCTGTGCCAGCCCGGTGCTTGGGTAGAGGTTCAAAAAAGCTGAAAGCGGTTTAAGAGTTGGCACCATCTCTTCTGGGAGGGAATATGTTTTATGCCATGATACCCACAGGCAGCTGTGGACAGCAATGGAGCCAGAGCAGGGCTGGGTATGGATCAAGCAGTGATGGGCTTCAACAACTGAACCCCCTAGTGAGAGTCTGTGAGGAGCAGAGCCTACCTTCTCTGTGAGGAGCAGGAGGAGCAGGACCACGGTACGGGAAAACTGCAGAGCCCTCCTTCCCCAGCTGGCTCTATGATGCGGGGATGTTGTCTCTGCCTTGCTCATCCCTCCTGCGTACAGCTCTTAATAGGATGAGCGGCGTTGCCTCTGCTGGCGTGGCCATGGAGCCCAGACCTGCATATGCTGCGGTGGCCTCTGGGGGAGATTGGATATTGTGCTACAGGAGAAGCCCCTGTAATCACCCACAGGATGACTGGGATTTGCAAACAGCTCAGGGGAGGCAGGGGGGCCCAGCCCCAGGCGGTTTGCTTCGGTGTCTCTGGTTGTCTGGCAGTATGATGAAGGGGATTAGGAGATTTAGAGCAAGCCCAGCCCCCTCTCCGGGGGGCTCTCGAACTAAAGCCCCAGCAGAATATGTATCTCAGTTTATTCCCATAGGCAGATTGATGGAGAGAAGGCTGGGGTGCTGCTAACAGCAGCTAATCTAAGAGCAGGAGCTTTTCCCCCTTTGCTAGCAGAGAATTGGCATCATCCAAGACAGGGAAAGTCTATCAGCTTCTTCCACAGCCAGATGATCAGCCCCCAGCAGCTTTCACCCCACATTGCTGTTCCCATTCCTTTCTTGAGCTGATCCCAGCCCCAGCCCCCCTGCGGTACTGCAAGCACCCTTTAGCCTGGCATGAACCTCCGAGCTCCCACGCCAGGATGGCCTGGCATCATGTCTTAATCACACAAGGAGGAACAGTTGGTTGGACTGTGCTCTTCTTCCCCATCTGCTCTTGGCTGTCGTGGAGCTGAGCCTGGCCCACACAAAAGCAGACACTCTCTCGACAAGGGAGAGCTCGTGGGGGCTTAGTGCAAACAGACCTAATGGGATTAGTGCAAATGGGAGCCACGCTCTGTTCCAGCGGAGAGGGAAGTGCGCCTGCCCTCCCTCCCTGAGCTCACCTTCCCCTCCCCACTTGTCCATCAATGCTGAGCAGGGTGCCAATCAACAGATATTTCAGCATCCATGTTCTCAGAAACGGCAGCTTTCTAAAACTTGCTGTCCTGGGCTCCTTCAAATCAACAGATGTGATGTATCAGATACCTTAGCTCCCTGAGCCCATTTTTCCACCCTGATCTCATTATGGACAGCCAGCCTCTGTTGTGGAACCCAGCTGAGTCCCACTTTCACTTGTGAAAAAATCCTACATTGCAAAGTTACCAGATTTTACTCCAGAGAGAGAAGTTTTTCGAAAGGCTTTGAAATGGAGGTTTGCGATGTCAAGGTGGAGACCAAACCCTTCCTCAGTTCTCCCTTTGCAGCAGCCTTGTCCCAGCTCCAGTGCTGCAGGGAGCCAGGGTGCTCTGGAGCCCCATGATGCTGTGCTTGTCTCTCCAGGCAGTGTGGGAAGGGTCTGGAGGACCATGAGCACCTACTGTTGATTAGTTGGCATTGCAATAACACCAAGGATCCCACCATAAACCACTGCACTGTTACACATGGCACCATGCAAATATGGACCAGGGATATTTTCTTCTTTGGCATTGCCACACTGATAGGATTTATGACATGCTTATGCCGGACTGTGGGCAGACAACCAACCCATGCAAACACAACCCCAAGCAGACACGTTTCCCACCAGCTACCCTACCTGGGAAGCTCAGCTGCCTGCCAGCAGGTAGCTGCACATGTAGACTGAACCTGAGCATCAACGATTGTAACTCTACAGCTGAGATGAACCCTTGGAGATGGCCCAAAGATAGCTGTCAGCTGGAGGGGACTGTAGTTAGGCAAAGTTGATGGTGGCTGTCACACAAGGCCATCATGGGCAGGGTGGTGTTCTGGCGGCATGGTGCCAGCCACCCTCTCCTGGCTGCTGCCGCTTGGAAAGGACGGAGGGATGGCTGCTGCTGCAGAAACTGCTCCTGGGTCTCCCACCACACAGGAGAAGGTGTCTGAGGGCAGCTGCATGGCAAGATCTAGAGCAGCATCTCCACACCCATCGGAGAGAAGCTTTGAGTGTCTTTGCAGTCAGCAAGGGAAATTCATGGATCTTTTGCAGCTGTGTCTCCCAGTGCTGTCCTTAGCTGAATTTTGCTTCCTCTCTTGCTCTATGAAATAATTCCAGATCTCGGGAAAGGACTGCACAGACTGCTTTCCAGACTCAGAAAGGTAGCAGGGAGTGAATGTCTTAAATGTCTTTTCCAAAGACCCTACAGATTTGGAATAGTCCTTCATTGCAGGTCCAGCAGGTCCAGCAGGTGAAGCTCTCCCAGCACTTTGTGTGGCCTTTGGGCAACATCTCTCAAGTCAGCTGGGGTGAATCAGGCCTCAGTTTCCCTGTGAATACATGGATCTGAAACCACTGAAGCAGGCTGCTCTGCCCACTCCCAATTTGTTGCCTGCATGGCAGGATCACAGCCCAACATCACATCCTTCACTCAGGCAGACTCAAACATAAACCAGTTGCAAAGCTGGGGAAACCCCCAAAGCTCAGTGCTTTCTACCCAAGCACTGTGGAAGTTTGCAAATGGAGGATGCCTGTCATTAGGGAATGGATAATAAGGGCCATCTTGCCTTGCCCACACACTAAACACATCACCCTGACTGTGCACCCCATGTGTTCCACTGACAAACCACTTCCACTTGCCCCCACACGTGTACTGCCTTGCTGCAACAGAAATTGAAGCCAGCAGGAAAGCCTTGAAGGAAGCAAACAGCGGTGTGCTGGCGGTGTGCCAGCAGTGCTTGGCTCTAACTGCACCAAGCCATGGCAGGACAGTGGGGAAGGTGCTGGCCACAGCTGGACATGCAAAACGCTGTGGCTGAGCTTGTGTGCAGGGGAGAGAAAACCAGGGGAAGCAATGAGGCAGGAGGGAGATGCAGAACAGTGAAGAGAGCGGGAAGGTGTCAGGAGGGATGGAACCTTCTTTCCCTACCTTATCTTACCTTGGTCTAAAGCCTTCCCCCATGCTCTCCATCCCATCCCACTCACTGCCCTGCTTGGGTTCTAGTCAGTGTTCCTGCTGTTTCCAGGTTTGCAGGGGACCTTCCCTGGCCCAAGCAGGTCAGACTCCTCCGTGTACACTCAGTGCACAGATTGAGCAGCTCCCACACACTATGCTTGCTCACTGCAAGCAGACCCACCACTCACGTGTAGGAGGTCCGGCGGCATCACATCCCCTGTGTTATTTATATCACAGCCCAGCAGCCACCTCCCAAGCACGGCTGCGAGGGCATGACATTCCTTTCCCGGGATAAGCTGTGTTCATCCCAGCCCTTTCCAAGCTTGCTGGAAAGGATGGCATCTTTCCCAGGGCCTCTCCAACTGCCCAAGTGGGTTTGTCATGGCACAGCTCCCTCACCATGTGGAGAACCTCATCTGAAATGCTGACGACATCACCTGCACCCCAAAATGCTTTGCTGAAGGTAAGGCAGATGGAGAAGGACTGGCCATTTCCAAAAAGCAAAAAGCAAAGGAAAGGCCGTTTTGCCCTGCCTTGTGTAGCTCTTCGTAGCCTGAAACCTGCTGAATTATGCTCATGGATCTAATTTGCAGGAGATGAAGAGATGATAAAATCCTACTTGCTGTTCGAAGGCTCTGCTGCCAGCCTAATGCGATGCTGGCGTATGCTCCAACAGCACAACTACCAGCAACAGCTGAGCATGGCAGCACATCGGAGGCAACGCTTGAACCCTTCATAGATGTGGCCCATCAAACAGCCTTTGGGACACAGTGAGATCCCAAATGGGTCACGTACATGAAATAAAATCAGCCACAGCTGAGCCTTCTGGGAGTTGGTTCTCCCCATGCCTGGCAAAGCTGGGCACTTGCTCTGTGAGATCCTCACCCTGCCTGGGAGCTACCAGGAAACACCAAATACCACAGTTTTCACGCTGAAACTGTGGGCTGTCTCAACCAGCTTTCTCTCCTGTCTTTCTTCATCCCTCATGTTTTTCCTCCCATCCTCTTCCTCCAGGACAGTCCAGCACCAGTCCTTGAGGATCCTCGGAGCCTGCCTTGTGCCTGGAGAGAGGTCCCGGTCACCTTGGCAGCATGTCCCCAGTGCTGGTGACCTAGAATGAGTCACCAGACTGAGTCTGGCCAGTCTGAGGTCTGCTCTTCCTCATTCCTGTTCTACAGCACAAGACTTTTCTCAGTCAGCCAGCATCCCACCTCCCCAAGCTAAAACGACAGACAACAGAGCTCCCACATGCTCCAGAGATGGACTCAGTTAATCAACTCCTGCCTCATCTGGAGCTGGACATTCTCTGGGAGTTTTCCAGGGACAGAGGTCAGTGGTGGTAGGGGGGGATCGATACAGACAAGGCATTGCTCTGGGAGCAATCTGCTGCTTACCCTGTCAGCTCTCGTTTAACCTAGCAGCCTGCAAGGCTGAGTGGGGACAGCAAAGGAGTGGGAGGCTAAGCCTGCCCCACCAGCAAACATGGTGCACAGTCATTTTTGGGATAGCTGTCTGTAGCCTGGCACTGTGCATGGGGAGGGGTAGCCAGAGCAGATCTCTTGCCCTGGCCCATAGCCTCCCTGGGGCAGGAAGGGTGTCCAAGCAAGGGCTGGGATGGAAGGAAGCCTAAGGAGGCTGGCTGTGAAGAGGAAGGAGCAGAAAGGGCATGCCCATACTCGCTCAGCATCTCAAGTTGTAAAAGAAACAGAGGAGCAATGTCAGGACCAGCCGGTGTATATACCTGCTGCAGGGATGGGCAGAGGCCAGGTGGCATGTGTAAATCCCCTGAAGGGAAAGACAGTGTTGAACCCAGGGGGACAGGATTTGTGGGGTCCTGCATCCTGGTCTGCACAGCTGGGTCTTGCCTGCTAACCCTGTTAACGGCAAAACAAATTTGCTAACGGCAAAACAAATACCTTAAGGGCAAACCTTTTTCCAAGCGCCTTCATCCTTCCCCTGTCCTGGGGTGAAGGGATGTCCACAGCAGCCTGGGTACTATGGGGGTACATGGCACATATGGGGGGACAGTGACCAGCATCAGTGTGCGGTCAGTAGCTGCTGGCGGTGCCTGGGTTTGCGCACACGTGCCATCCTCCTCCTCACGCAGCTGGGTGCGCTCCGTGGGGCTACCAACAGGGCTGTGTGTGCGTGCAGGCCTGTGCCAGCAGAGATGATCTGTGGGTGACCATATGTCAGGGGGGTGGTGTGTGTATGTAGGCAGCCACAGAGCATGCCCCTATGTGTCCTGGGCACGAGGTGGGGGGGGCGCACACTGCCTGTGCTCACACATGCAGCCACAGGCAGGTGCGTGTGCTGCATTCGGCCAGCGGTGGTTATTATTCTTTATTAGTTTTCCTGTCCATCTGACATATTCTTTATCACTCTGTCTCAATCTTTCACTCGTCCTCCTTCTCTCCCTCAATCATCCTCGATTAGTTTTTCTGTCTGCCTCACATTTCCGTATTCTTCATCAGGCGCTCCCTCTCCTGCCCTCCCCCACTCTCCCTCCCCTCCTCTCTCTCCATCTCCCCTCCACGCAGCTTTTCTCCCTCCTGTCTCATCTCCCCTGCTGCTGTGGGAGCCTGTGAGCACGGAGTGGTCAGGAAGTGTGGGGCCATCGTGGCTCTTTTCCAGGAGCTGGTGGCTGCTCAGCCACCGGCCCTCTGAGTGCTCCCACTCGGTCCCCATCACTGCCCTGGCTGCCAGGCACTGGGGGTTTTCACAGCTGCCAGGAGCAGCCTTGGGATGCTGTGTGCCTCCAGCCCCCACACTGGCATGGATGCTGCTATGCTGCTGAATTGGTTGCAAATTAAGCCCCTTGGCTTGAAGCAGCTCAGGAGCTGATGTCTCCTTTGAGAAGCAACAGATCCCCTTGGATGCTTGTGCCTTGCTTCCACTTTCCCATCCCTCTTCTTCTCCTCCTCCAGTCCATCCCAGCACGAATCCTCCAGCAGGGAAAGCACTCGTCTTGTGTCTCATTCCCATTCCCCTTCCAGGCTAGCAGTAGAAGTCCCTGAATAGGCTGGTGCTGTAGGAATCATCTGTGAGACTGAAGGCAGCTTGCCAGTCACCAGAAGAGGCCCTGGCTGACAGCCCCAGGCCAATTCACAGCCTTTATTGCCTCTTATCCCAGCGTCTGTGCTGCTCCCGTGGGATGGCTCTGCCTGCACAGACCTGCAGTCCCCAGCCACACATGGGGCAGATCAGAGCATGGGGACAGCCATGGGGTGGGATGGAATTGCATGGCCAGAGACTGTGGAGACCAAATAGAGAACAGAGTTGGTGGACCTCAGGCTCTGAGGCATGGGGAGAAGGCACAGCATGAATGGATGCTCTGGAAGGCACCTGTGGCTAAAGACAAGGGACGGATGAAAATATACCCTGCATCCCCCAACAAAGAAGGCACAAATATTTTGAATCATCAACGTCCCTTTGGGGTCCAGAAGGTGAAAGTCTGGTGTGCTGGAGGACTCAAGTAAATGAAATAGGCTGGCAGTGGCTGCTGTGCCCCAGGCACCCAGAGGAATCGATTAGCCCGGACTGATGGCAGCTCCTCATGGAAATGGTGTCTGCTCAGTCGCTGCCCTCCCCTGACCCTGCAGGAAGAGGATGCCTGCAGGACCCAGTGCTGGCTGCAGCTGGCAGCTCTCTGCACCCTTGTCCCTTCCTCTCAGCATGGAGAAAATCAGAGCTGGTATTGTGGGGAAGACCCTCAGTGCCACAGCAGCCCCCTCGCTGCTGCATGTGCATGGCAGGGGTGGGTGTCTCGACCTGTCAGCTGGGACAAGCACAAGGTTTCTGCAGCTGGGTCCAGCATTGTGCTCGATTTTGGGAGTGAGCCATCCTATCGAAAGTCTTGTTTCCTGACACTGCCTTTGCTCCTGTTGCTGGCTGAGAAGCCTTGTCACTGCCCAGCCCCAGAGCTGCCTTTACTCTTGCCCACAGTGCCAGAAAAGCCCATTTCAAGAGGTGTGGGGGGGGTGCTGAGTGGCAGCTGGGAGGCCACATCAGATGGGAGACCCCATTAGCACCCAGTGAAACCCCAGGACCCTCGCTATATGGTGGCCAGCTCCCCTCTTGGCAGAGGGGTGCTGCAAGAGGCGATCGGTCCTGCATTGCATCCGCTGCTGATGCTGATGTATGTGACAGCACGGGGGTTGCCAGGAGACAGCATCCTCCTCCCTGGGCTCTGCGCGGGGTGACGTAATGCTCCTCCGGCCTGCCCTGCCCTGCCTCTCCCTGCCGCTGGTGGGGGGGGATGGAAAACCCTTCACAGACGTTTCCGTGGCCTTCTCAGTCTGTGCTCTGCTCCCTCCCCTCATACGGGTGCAGCCAGCAAGGTTTGCAGAAACGGCCTTCAGCATCGGCACCGAAAGCCTTCCCTGGTGGGCCGCCGGCCCCGTCTCAAGGTGTGCGAGGTCTGTCACGGACCCCCCTGCTCAGGTTCTGCCTGTGTGCAAATGGTCTGTGGCAAGACCTCAAAAGGTCTTCATCTCTTGTTCGGGGGGGGGGGGGGGGGGGGGGGGGGGGGCGGGGAGAGGTAGAGGCTGATGGCCGCTCACGCACACAGAGGTTCATTGAATAAATATCTGGCTACAAATTATCTGCTGATCTAATAAAAAAGATATTACCTACCTCTACAAACCTAGTTTCAAATTATTCCTTCTGCTCTGTTCAGTAGCCTGCTGGGAGATCACTGGCAGGTTAATTTGCTATTGAACGGGTCCCAACTGGAATTAGCACTTCAGCCTGCCTCTGGTTTCACTTGACAGTTAATGAAAGTCGCTGTTATTCACTCCTGGCTCTGAACTTTATGCACTGCACCATGTTTCACAGGTGTGAAAGAGCTGACCAGGATATTTTTCTTTGAACTTGCAAGATATTCAATGCTTGCAAGACCCAAAAGGTGCTGAGATAGAAAATAAACTGCCATTTGTATGCTTTTACATGAGAACTTGGTGTGTTCCGAACAAAAGTGGCCTTTATCTGGGGACTGTCATTTTGATTATTTTATATCTGTACAGTGCCCCAGAGGTGTGCATAGAAAATGAAAACAGATAAAGAGCCTGAACAAGGCAGAGCTCTGCCAGAGGCCCTAATAAACCAGCAGGCTGGGCTGATGGGGGGAGGCTGGCATGAGGGGGTGAGTTAAAATGATCTGTCCTGCAAGCCAGCGCTGCTGCCTGCTCTGCAGCTGGGGAAGGTGCCGTGGGAGGCGGCAGGTCTGGTCCCAGCGCTGGGAGATGTGCCTTGCAAATGTCACTGGAGAGGACCAGCGGCACCCAGAACCATCCCTCCCCAACACCCACCGGGCTGAGCTCTCTCCATGATGACAAGTGCTTGGCTGGCCTCTGTCCCTGTGGCATTTGAAGAGGGTATGGCCAGGCACTGCATATGGACTGCTGCACAGAGGGCCACCTTCCCCTGCGCTGGGATCTCCCACCACAGCTTCTGCCCAGAGATCTGCAGGACAGAAAGCTGACTCAAACATGCTCCATGCAGGCATGATGGCAGCACCCCATGGAGCCATGTTGCCAAAGTCAAGGTCTGTAACAACACAGATGCAACAGAAAATGTAATCTTTGCCATTGCTTATCAGTTTCATCCCACCTTCCTCACCCTGCTGCTCTCCTTGCACAGCCTTGTTATCTCACCATGTTCTCCATGCTCCATCACCCTCCCCTCATCCCATATACAGTTTCTGCAGATCATCTTGACCTGCCAACCCTGGCATGGCTTGGGGCTCAGTCCCATCCCCTACCCATGAAGACTAGCAGGAAGAGCTGAGTCAGTGGCTCTGGCATTCCTCTTCCCCCTCTGACACCCTGAAGTCCCAGAAGTAATTTCCGTCTCCCTCAGTGTTTGCACCCTTCAGGCACTCAGAGACAGTTATCCGGCTCCTGCCTGCATGATTGATCGGCAAAGCTAGACAGATTTAGTTCATTTAATCTGCCTCCTAAATCCCATCCTTCAGCCCCTTCATCATTTTCCTTGTGTCTCTCTATTGTGTCTGTATCTCCTTGGGACAGCAGTGCCTCCAGCTGTGCCCAAGCACACAAGTTGCAACCAGGGGCTGCTGGTGCCAGCCCAATGCCTGGCAGCCCTGGTGTGTGGTACAACTGCTGCACCGGGGCACCCTGCATGCCTGGGCTGTCCCTGTGGGGTGCTGTCCTGGGGACCCAGGATTCCTGGGTTCCTAAGGATGCTTGGGAGCCCCTTGCATGTCAGGCACATTCGCCTCTGGCTGTCCTTTCTGCCTGTAGGACCCTCCTTTGCAAAATGCTGCTCCAAGCCCAAGACCCTTCGATGTGATGGGCAGTCCCAAGTGCCCTCATAAGACCCTCTTACTGTTTGCTCCTTGATAAACATTGAAGCAAAGAGCTGCCAAAGCTGGAAACACCAGGGCAGGAAGAGAAGGCATGTGGCACAGCTGCGCTCACTCCGATCTCCATGCTGGCACCTGTTGTGTTGCAGCACCTCCTTCACATGGCCCACCATGTGCCTCGGTGTCCACTCTGTCCCCAGCTGAGTACCAGCAACTGGAGAGTGTCTTCTGGGCAAACCCAGGGCTCTGCTCTTGTGAAGATTCACTGCTGCAGAATTTTCTCTATGCAAAATCTGGGCCAAAATCTCTGCTCTGGGCTAAACCCAGCAATGTTTCTTGTGGAGAAAAATCCTATAATGGTGAAGATGTGTGACTTACCTGGCAAGGCTTGCCTGATCCTGCAGAGACTAGGGCTGCAGGTTGGAGAGCAGGAACCTGTCTGCCCCTCTGGGTCGGGGCTTTGGGGACTTTTCTCCCATTCCTGTGCAACAAGACATTTTGTCCAGGTGACCTAGAATCCAGTGTTTCTGTCCCAGAATCATCCAACAGAAGTACCTACAATTGCTGTTTCTGCATCTCTGTCTGATTAGGACCCTCTGTCTGATTAGGACCTTCCTCTGGCTTTCTCTGACTGTCCACATTCCCAGAGAGAGTTGTGAATGCATTTCCAGCACCAGGAGCCCTGCGTGGCTCCATCCAAAGCAGCAGCACTGTAGCTGCTGCTGAGATCCCCAGAGCGGCTGCTCCACAAGAAGGAGCCTGACAGCAGAAAACCCATCTCCCCAAGTACCAGGGGTGCGTTTTGCACCAGCCCTCTGATTGCTGGCACAAAAGACCGTATGGGGAGAGGGCAGGAGTGTCAAGGGTAAGTCATGGGGGCAAAACCACATGCAGAGCCTGCAGACACTGTGGGTTGTGTGCCTGTTCCCTCTCTGCCCTCATGGTCCTGCCGGGCACTGCCGCAATTTTGTTATTTTCCAGAAGTCTCCCTGGCTATCGGCTCTATTGTTGGGTTGAAGATGGAGCCGTAAAGTTATCGCTGCTGGGATCACTGTCTTTTCATGAAGGCTGGTGTACTTCCTTTTTCCAAATCCTCTGGTAATTTCCTGCTTCTCTGTAACTTAAACAACTCTATTGTCCATCCCTGCTTTATTTCATAAGCTCAGTCCCACCCCATTCCCTGCTGCATGCCCCCAACCCTGCTGAGCCATACAGGTTCACCCTGCCCTTGCTCAAGAATTACATTTGACAATTTGACAAGGTTTTCTTTGTTTTCTTATTGTCTGTAGATGCTCTTTAGCTTTCCTTTCCTTTCCTTTTTTTTTTTTTTTTTTTTTTGGTTAAAGGCAGATTTTAGAAAGCTGTGCAGCAGTTCAGCCATTGGAGAGTCATCATTAATTTAATCTTCTTCCTAATTTATTAATGGCTCCTACTTTCTCTCCACTATTTGAGACTCCCCTGGTATATTTGTAAAAACCATCTTATTCCCCTTAACCTCTTTGGCAGCATTAGTTCACTCTGCCTTTCCTCCCTGTCTCTGGCAGGTTGAAGTCAGTCACTGCCCTCCCTGGTTTCAGGACAGTCACGTCCCATCCCATCAGATCTCCCAGCAGTTTTGCTGCCTGTTCTTTGTGTGCTTCATGTTAGGTGACTTGCTGGAAGCTGCCTCTGTGTTGAGGGAGCATGTCAGGCTTTTCCCATGCCACCGCAAAAAATAACACCCATTCCTCCTCATGTATCTCACTGGCAGGCAGGGGAGATGGGGGCACTGTGCAGGGTCCGTAGCTTGCTGGTTTATTAATTAGAGCTCAGCAAAGGTGCATCCCTCCCTCAGCTGGTAAGGCAGCCCTAGACTTTGAGAAAATATCTCTCCTAATCAACCATACTCTGCAGGCAAGACCCAGAGTTGCTAGTGCACACCAGCTAACACTTGATAAATGGAGTAAACGGATAAGCAAACATCACTTAAAGAGCAGGAGAAAAGTGCCGAGACTGACCTGCAACAGTAAATATATTAAGCTTAATCCATCACTGGTTGAAGTCCCCTGTATGGCACAAGATCCCAGTGGCTGCAAATCCCTCTGAAGTGCTCCAGCAGCTAGCAGGGGGCCCTGAAATCTCCCCGTCACTTGAAACATGATTATAATTGATCCACTGGTGACCAAGCTTGTAGAAACTGGGTCTTGTCAAAGCATGGGCTGGGAGAACGATGGCTGGCGTCTGCCGGGGGCAGCTTCTGCTTAAGAGCAACTTGGCTCAGACTGGGAGGTCCCACTGCTGGGGACCTGGGACCGGGTCAGCCCAGGTCCTGGGAAAACCCCAGACCCTGAGCTCTGCCCTGGTGCCACCTGCACCTGCATCCCCTTCACCCTCCTCACCACGCACAGGGCTCTGCACCAACACCTCCAGCTGCAAATGCACCCCCAGCTGGGAAGCAGCTGGTTACCCCATGGAGACAGCATCTCCCATCTGCCCCATGTGTCTTCAGTGACCACGACCACGGGGAGGAAAGGAGCTGTGTTTTTACAAGGAAATGCTGAGGATGTGACTTTTCCCCCCCCTTAATTTGCAAATGAAACAGGCCCATCAAAGACTGATTCTTTTCTAGAAATGAAGTTCTGGAAGCATTTCTTTTGGATTAGTCCAAATGTTCAGTGTCAACAAAGCCAAAATACGTCATTGCAATTTGGACTTTTTCAACAGAAGTAGAAAGAACACTTAAATTAAATTTGTTCCTAAATGTCATTTTGAACAAAGAGAGAAATTCCTCAGCCTGGAAATGTTGAAATAGACATTTTTGATAGCACTTGAATAGTTAATCCTATTAAAATAAAATAAGATGGGAAGAGACACATTTTATTTCATTTTTTGATTTGAGCAAAACCACCATAAAAGATAAAATCTCAAACTTCTTAAGAGAGACATATAGCACTGTGTGGGACCCCTGCTCTGTGCTGAAGGCATTTGGGCCTGTAGCAATGACTGGATGAGAAGGGAAGCAGCCATGGGGCTCCACCACACCACCTCCTGCAGGATGCTGTGTTGGGGTTCCAGCTCTGCCCACGGTGTCTTGGGTGCCCCCATGGTATCATCCCGTGGGTGCTGCAGCTCTGTGTGACCGCATGGGCACTGCATGCTGTACGGCTGAAGAATCTCTGAAATAATCTAACCAAAAAATTGTCCCTTTTTGTGACACATCATGAAATGCTGATTTGTTAAGCAAGAAATCTTTTGCTCAGAGCACCTTGGATCTGCCAGATTTTCACCAGCACTGCAGCTAAATTCCTACATGTGCCCACAGCGTGCCCAGAGCAGGCACCCTGAAAGCACCTGGGGTCTTGCCCAATAGCTGCCTCTCTAGGATGACTCCAGTCTTGTAGGACCCATGAACATCTGTGTCAGTTCATTTCAGAGCAAAATCAAGTTAGGAGAAAAAAAATATTATTATGAACTGGAGCTGTTGAAGCAAAATTGTGTTCCCAGATTGCTAGAAATGAGCAAAATGGAGCCTGGTCAGCAGCAGCTGGGGCTCCTTTGCCCTGTCTTTTGCTCAGGCTTGTTTTAGACCTCTCCCTGTGATGTGGTTGCCCTTCCTCATACTGCAAATGTTGATGTGTGTGACAGCCCCTTGCATTTGCAGCACCCATTTCCCCGGTGTGGAGGGTGCTAGGTGCATGCCTACCCCTGCAGGACTTGTCCCTGGGTTTGAGCCACCTTGCCAACCACCAGGTCTTCTCTTCAACCCTTCTTGGGCTCAGCCACCCTTACAAGCACTCCTGGCTCCGGAGCACTAAAAATCCCCATCTCTCCAGCTACCATGCCTCTCTGTCTCAGGTTCCCCAGGTTTTCTATCTGTTGACCAGAACGTTACTTAAAATATCTTGGGGGTTTTTCTCACTCAAAATTGCACGCTGTTTAGCCAATGTGTTTTGACTACAGTGACGAGATTTTTCATCTAAATTGCTAGCAGCTGTAGATGCAGACACTGCCTAAAAGGGAGCCAAGGCCACGTCCCCACCAGCCCCATGGATGGCAGGCCAGGAACGCTGTGCCTCCCTGCCAGCTCACTGCTGCTGGTAGCTGCCTGCAATGCCCTACCCCATGCCGGTGACAACCCCGCTCGCCCTGCAGCAGCCAGGATCCTGGTCAGAAGCCAGACGAGAGCCTGTCTCCCATGTGAGCCATTGTAACTTCATCACTGACCATCAATGCTCTTGCAAACCTCTTGCCACGCTTTTCACAAGCTGAAGAGACACTAGTTCCCATTCCCAGAGCATCCCCTGGAAAGGAAAATGGGAGAAGGGTGAGCACAGGTGCTAAAAGGCTGAGGGCAAAGACCCTCTCTCGCGCACAGCCCCGTGCAGCACACAGCACCTCTTATTTCCATACCCAGCAGCAGAGGTGGCTTGGGCGGCGTGAGAGCAGCTTGGCTTCCTCCCCTCCCAGCACTCCTCCTGAGCAGGGCTCAGCGACAGGAGTCTGGCTGCAGCGTGGACTGGGGCCAGGACTGGCATGTCAGTGTATTCATTCATTTTTTTTCAGATGGATGAAAGCAGAAATCATCAGCACTTGGACTGGAATGCCCCGTGGTTGCCTGACAGCAGAAGCCAACCTCAGATACAGTCACACAAATGCCGAACAGACAATGAGAAAATCTAATTATAGAGAGGAGAAAAGCAGCCATCTAACCAGGCAAAGATTTGTATTTCTACCAGCAGACTCAGAGGGGAAGGCAGGAGGACAAAAGAAACAGGAAAACACTGCTTTGGGCTGACTCATGGTTCACTTGACCTCAAGGAAGAAATGTCCCTGTCTGCTGGAGTGAGCACACAGCGATGACAAGCAGGTGTCACATCAGTCCACCTGGATGCTGGCAGGTCCCTGCATCACCAGCTGCGCCTTGCACAAAGCAGCCCTTCCCCACCCCGGCACAGGCAGCTAGACATCGTTCCAGTACCTCCTAACCCACGCATCCGTATTTAACACCGTGGAAAAACAGTCATCTCTGCAGGATGGGCTCTAAAGGCTTGAAAGGACTCGCACCCAGCTCTTGTGTGCTCTCAGGGCATAGCCTCTCACCCCAGCTGCAAACTTGCTTCTTTCACACTTGCAGGCACATCAAGGTGGCAGAGATTGCTTAGCTGCTTAATGACTACGCTGTTTATTCTCATGTACTTGGGCATATATAGCAAGTAATGAAGCTGATAATGTATGGGATTGACTTCCCAGCCAGGCTTCGAGGATCTCAAATCAAGTTTCTGGATGCTATCATAACAATAATGTGGAGAAATCGCTGATGTGTCAGGACCGAGCACTGTACTTGCAGCAGCAATTGGGGTCACCCTGCAGGGGATGCAGGGTAGTGGGTCCCAGGAAAGCTGCAGGAATGAACAAGGATGCTGCGTGCCCTTGGCACCAGGGGCCAGGAGCACTGCTCAACCTGCACCAGTTCCCAAATTCTTCCTGGTGCAAACAGCATGGGAAGCAGAGGTCGTGGCTATGGCAAACTGCAGGGCAAGCTGGTGGAGATGCCCATTTGCAGGCAATTTGGGGGTCAGGCTGTGTACGGATGCTGCACTCCACAGAGTGTGCACTGGCTAAGACAGCCTTGGGCCGCAGGGTGATGGGCGCCCTTGCTATGAGCAGGGAGCTCATAGGGACAGCTCAGAGACTGCATGAGTCTCAGAGGGTATCTGGAGTGCCTTTTCCAGCTGATGTGCATCTCCCAGGACCAAGATGGATGTCTAGGTTGTATTGAAAACACTTCTTTCTGCCAGATGCCTGCTCTGGCTGCTGCCATGAGCAAAGCCCAGGCAGTCCATGATGGGTTTTTTTGACCAAGGATGATGGTAGTTTGGATTCACTCTCTGCTCAGAAGTACAGAAGTGGGGCTGTGTTTTTAGCCTTAAAACATGGAGTAAATATACTTTAGAGAAGGAGAGACCCCTGTGGGAAGAGGTGAATAATGGTTTCGTGGCTTTTCTCCAGGAGTTCAGCTGGAGGCAGCATCAGCAGCACCTTCTGCCTGGGGAAAGGGGTCATTCTTCTAACCTTCCTTCAGGCTGGACTTTAGAGACCCAAGGCTTTGAGTACCTGTGACTCTCTCCAGCAGTTTCCCCTGCAGGCATCCCACAGCCAGGCTCGCAACCTGCCCGGGCAGCCACTTTGCTGCACCACAAAAGTGCCATGTCACCACGGGATGCCTGGCAATCCTGTCACCGGCCTGACACAGATGCACAGTCTTTCTCCAAGAGATGACGTCCATGAGGTCTCAAGTCAAGGAGCTGCTGCTGCTGCCAGTGCTGAAGACCCAGTCCAAGAGGAGTGATGAAGTGGAAGCAGAAACAGCTGGCACCAGTACTGGGACCTGCTGCGCTCGGCAAGTGGCACGTACGTCCTGCCAGCCTGACTGAATTTCCTGAGCTGTCAGGTTGGATGGAGAAGTGCCATGTCAGCCTTGTCAGGTCACGTCATTGTGAGGATGCAGCGTGGCAGCAGCGGCATGTGCAGCTCTTGCCAGCTACAGAGCCCCATAGGCTTTGTGGAGGCCAAAAGAAATGACATCTCGAAGGGAGGCAGTGCTGCGGCTTGGCACAGGGAACTGGGGTTTTCAGTGGGGATGGGTGATGGCCGGACTGCACATCTGCATGGGTCCACTGGTTTATCACCCATCAGTAGAAGCCAGGACACGCTTGCTCTCAGCAAGTGGCCATGGAGAACATTTGGCCTCTGCCAACACTGAGGCTGGGCCACCACGTTACATAGTGGCTTGTCTTGTCAGGTCTGGGGAAGGAGCCGAATGTGTGACAGGTGACATATTTTGATGGGTGTCCTTTTCCCCTCATTTGGTTCCAAACCTCTGGGCAGCAGGCAGGGAAAGAGCAGCGATACGTGCGGGCAGCAGCATTATATCATCTGGCTGATTGTGCAAACCTGGAGCATGGTGTACAGCAGCTCTGCACGGTCTCAGGGCTGGAGATCTTGGGGGGTCCCAGACCCCTTCCAGTGTTTACAGCATGGTGTGTAGCCCATCACACAAACTGTTCAATACATTTTGCTGTGACTTTTCACCCCATCCCACTCCTAGCAGGTTTTTCCAGGACTCATGGCTTGTTCAAACCTGTTTTCCTTTGTGCCGATGTCACCCATCAGCTCAAAGGATTCTCCTCCATCACCCTCCCTGGCGCATTTTGTGGGGAGTGGGCTGGCCTCTGAGCCATCCTGGTGGGCAGGCAGGCCAAATCCTTACAAAGATGGGAAGGGGGCTATGGTGGGAGAGTCCTGGAGCAGGCAGGACTGGAAAGACTGTTCCTGATGAGGCCTCCCTAATGCACCATCTGCAGCACCAATGGGTTTCTCTTGCTAGGAAATATTGCAGCTCGGCTCACACGTCTTTTTCACTGCTGAACCACATTGGTAGTTTATGGCCCTTCGGTGACTGACTACCCCAACAAGCTCCTTGTGCTTTTCATTTACTTCCACCTCCAGCTGAAGTTCCTGCATCAGTTCCTAAGCACCTGACCTCATATTTGTACTATTGAATTTCCTTCCAGGTCTCTTACTGCGCTCTTTAAGGTCACCCAGTTTCTTCTGTTTGATATTCCACTGCTGCCATGCATTGGCTTTCTCCTTTGAATCCTCAGCAGGTTTTATCAGCAGTCTCATACCTTTTGTGCAAAGATCATTAGTGGAAATATTAAGCAAAATCAGACCCCAAATGGATCTTTGAGAAACTCCATTAGTAGCCTGCCCGCAGCTTAGCGCTTGCTGTTTTAACACTATCCATTGCTGCCTCCCCTCCAGCCATTTCCCATCTTACCCTTGTTCCTTATCATTTCTCCATTAATCCCCATCTTCACCAGTTTAATTAATAATTTCTCATGTGCGTTACATCAAATGCTTGACTGAGGTTCAGGGAGATGAGATCTACTTCAATTCTTTTGTCTGGGAAAGCAGATACTTCCTTAAAGAAAGCTATCAAGCCAACCTGCCACAGTATGCCTTTGGTAAATCCATGTGGTATTTAATCCCGTTTTCTATTTACTTCAATGCTTTTAATTACAATTTCCTTTAAAGTCTATTTTAAAGCCTGACCTATTGCTCAGGTCAGGTCTCAAGTAATCTTTTCCCCAGATCCTGTTTTTTCCTGCTTCTGCCAGCTCTACAGCCCAGTGAAATGCTGCCATGGGCACAAGCACCGATGTGGTCTAGAAGAGAGTTATTGGAAATGCAGTTTGGGAAAGGTTGGACATTTGGAAAAGGCTGCCATCTGTGACCCCCAGCCAGCTGCTGGGGGTGTCCTGCTCCACAGCAGGAGCTGGAAGCCTTACTGGCAAGGGGGTGATGTCTGGTGGGAGCGGGCAATCAAAGCCCAGAGCATGGCTGCTCTGGGGCAGGGAACCACCATGTCCATGTATCCACTGCAAGCAACCTTCCTGGGGGAGCCTCTTGTGCAGGGGTGGTTCCCCACCACGTGCTGTGCAGGTCACAGGGTCTACATACAGGGAAGCTGGGGAGCTCAGAATCCAGGTCAACACGTGTCCCCAGGATGTGATGGTGCCAGTTAATGCTGCCGCGTGCCAAGATCACATGCTTACAGATGTGTTTCTGTGCTAGAGGTTCCAGAGGGCACCAGAAGGCTTTGGGCTTCATGGGATCAAGCCTGGCATGTTGGACGGGATCAGTCATCAGATGACACCAGAGTAAGGCTGGAAGGACCCACATCTTCTCTACATCTGATTTCAATACTCAGGGAGAATAAATTTTAAAAAAGGATGGATAGACATCCAGGAAGGAGAAGGTGTGGACACTTGTAAGGAGAGCACCCAGGTGGACCCCTGCCAAGGAAGGCCATCTGTCTAACCCAGCCCAGAGACCTGCAGAGCTTGGAGAGGAGGGACTGTTGGGCAGTATAGTGAGGCAAGGAACCTAAGGGAGGAGGAACCAGAGCAACTTGTGCAGCACATGAGATGGGACATCACAAAACTAGGCTCCTTTCCTGCTGAGATTCCTGGTTGGAGCTCCTCTCCAACCTTCCCACCTGCTGGAAACCAGTGCAGGGATGCACTGTGCCCACAGGCTTCTTCTCATTAAAAGCGGGTGATGCAGTTGTGCCCCTTTGTGTTGGCATTTCATGAGGCTGTTGAGCTACTTCAGTTGTGGGATGCTTCCTGCCTTGTGTGCCTCAGGCTGCCCAGTGCACACGCTCAGCGCGCCCTGCAGTAGACTACTCCCAGCTTAGCTCATGTATAAACCATGGGACTGCCCATAATGTTTAATGCAGAAAAATGATGGCTGAAAAACATGTGATAGCTCTCTATAAATATTTTGGGGAGAAAGAGAGGAAGAGAAGGGCAAACATCAGCATAGCAGCTTGTTATTTAAACTATAGACCAGTGTTGGCACAAGAGCAAATGGGATAAAATATTCTTGAATATATTTTGAGTAGAATTTGGAAAAACTGCTGAAGCCATCAGAAGATCAGGGTGGCTGTGGAAAAGCCTCCTAAGAGGAGCCGGGAGGGTCTGGCTCAGAGCCTTTTCACTGTTTATGAAATTGAGCCTTAGAGCCTCTTGGGCTGTGCAGCACATCCTGCTCCCAGGGGAAAGGAGGGAGGGTCCCACACCCCAGGGGTCCACATGGGAGGAGCTGCACCATGCCCTGTTGCCTCCCCATCCCTCTGCCCTTCTCAGATGCCATCGCTGCCCCAGGAGGCTTGTGTTGTGCCTTGTTGTGGGGCTCAGAGCTTTCCCCTGGAGAGGTGGAAAAAGACTTGTGGAAACCAACACCCCTGGAATTACCATGTTTGAACATTGCTTGTTCCTTATTTATCCAGCTCTTTATTTTCTTTGCTTAAGATAAAGGAATTTTTTCTTTCCTAGTAGCAGTAACTACAAACCACTCTCCCCTTATCTGGGCCCTCTGCTCAATCAGGACAAGCAACATTGTTTTAAATCCCTAAACTTTTTGCTGGGAAAGAGTCCCCAGAAATGCAAGTGGGTGCAGCAGTGAGGGACACAGGTGGTGGTCACTTTGCAGGAGGGGAGTGGGGCTGGAGCCACCAGCCCTGTCATGCAGGAGGGGACGGAAATCACTCCCAAGGAGCTGCTTGGGTTTGGTATGAGGCACGATGGTGATGGTGATGGGTGGTGGGTGAGGAGGGTGCAAGGGTGCCTCACAGGCACCTTGACCCTGAAGTATACCACATGACTGGTGGTGGCTCTCAGAACACTGCTGTGTCCAGAGCCAGCACCCCCACACAAGGACAGGAATGAGATGGCAGGTCTGGGTCTCTTCCCAAACACAAGTTGCCTAACAGCATGGGGCACCACACCATAAAATCATGTACCTGTGTGCTCCCGCCTGAGCTTTGCCTGGAAACGCGTTCTTATCTCTTGGTAGGTCCCAGTGTAGAATAAGGGCATCAAATGTCTGCAGCAGAAGCTACAACAAGCCCTTTCCCCAGAAGATGCACTCCAAACTGGAGACCCTCAGAGAGCCCCCACTCCTCCCTGACTCCTGCACCATGCCTGCCTCTATTCTTCTGTCTCCCCCATCCTTCTCCCTGCACCCTTTTGCTCTATTTTCCAGGGAAGCTGGCACAGCTGGGATGGACACCAGCTCTGCTAGGCCTTGTCTGAGCTTGCTCCTGACCTTCAGCTGATAGATCCATGCGAAGTTCCATTGACCCTGCGCCCAGCTCCCAGAAGGCTTGACTCTGAGATTGCTATGCAGGATACAACCGACAGGTCATCTCCCAGCTTCAGAGAACCCTATCCTGAATAGAGAGAAGTGCCTGTGAAACAGAAACAAACTAAAAGACTGTGTTTGTATTTATGGTTTTTTTTTTCAGCAACATATGTCTAGTAGCAGATGCTTCTTATGGGAATGTGACCAAAGAAGGGAAGCCTTTGCTTGACCCTCTTTCCACACTGTGCAGACCCAAGGGGAAAATGGAGAGCAAACATTTGTTTTCAGAGGTTTAGGAAGCTGCATTTCCACCCCGACAGCCCCTTCACCCTGCACAGAAAGTCTCTGTGTGTTTGCAAAATCTGTGCTTACCGACTCTGGTGTATAAACAACTGTGTCCTCTTGCCAGCCTGTATGTATCTCGTAGCAAAACTCAGATGCAGATTATATACAAATGAGGTGTAGCCTAGGATTTTTTGGTTAGTTCCCAAAGCAGCCTGAAGAGCTGAAAACATTGCACGTCTTTGAACTAGGGAATGAAAGAGTCTGAGGAGTTCCTGGAGATTCCCCAGAGCCTGAATTTTGGACACCGATGACTTACATACGCTCTTCAGACACTAAGAATTTGCCAGCACTTCCTACTAAAAGCCCAAAAATGCCTTTTAACTGGACCAAGACCTGGTCCCCGAAGCCTTGGATCACAGGGAGCTCCAGAGCAGAGGATGCTCATGGGCAGCAGCTCCCCCCCCGCCCCGATCCAGGAGCACATCTCCATCTGTCGGCTCATTTCCCACTCCCCACATGGATCCTCTTCCATTTTTCCTCCTCTTTGTCCCTATCATGTTTAAACACAGAAGGCAGAGGCATGCTATGCACCCGTATGTACCAATATGGGTGACTGGACGAGTGGGACAGGGGTGAAAACTGAGCTTCTGTGTCCAGATCCCAGACAGCCTCTTGGTCATCTCTGGAGTTTATCCAGATGAATTGATTGACTCCAGAGTTTGCAGCCATGTACTGGGGCTAAACCACACACTCCAGGCTAAAGACACAATCCCCCTTTGCAGCCTAGATGGTAAAACGTGTTGGAGCAGCATGTAACCTGTTACAGTCATCAGCCTACTTCTGCCTTTCCCTGCGAGCAATGCCTGGATCTCCTACCACACACACGTGCTATGCCTCACTGGCTGCAGAAGCAAATCTGCTGGAAGGAAAAGAGGGATTCTCTGATTCTGCCTGTGCCACAGTGGCATCAGCTCCAGGGCAGGGCCTCCAGCAGTGAGCTGCAGCTGTGAGAAATGCCAAGTGGACCGTTAGTGCCAAGAACATCTCCTCCCTTGGCAAAATGAGCCTGGCTTTTGTCACTTCCCATTTCTCAACTTTCAAAAACTGGACATTCAACTTTGCAGTCTCCAGCCTTCTCCCTACTGACTCCTTCATGCCCCTTGTCACTGCCTCCAAATAGGAACCAGCGCTTTCATGCACCTGAACTAGCAGATGGTGTCAGCAGGTCTTGCACCCTCATTCAAGCATGCCTGTGCACAGCCCTGGCTCTCAGGGATTTTTTTCAGCTGGTGCAATTGCCCAATGTACAAGCAAACACCAGGAGCAGGGTCTATCAAACTAAACGAGCTCTTCCGTGGAGCTCCTCAGTGTTAGATGCTGCTGCTGCTGCTTGTCAGCTGAGCTGCGACAGAGGTCCTCACCAAGGTAAGCCCTGCAGGAGTGCTGCTGAGAGGGGGCACAGTACGGGATCACACAAAGCCCATTCTGTGGATGCAGAGTTGTGCTTTCTGTGATCTGGATGGGTCTGCTTGCTTGCTTTGGGTTTCCTAGGGTGGGTGTGAAAGACTGCTTCGCTGGGACAGCTCCGCCTGTGCAAGGGTTTTTGCTGGTATAATGCGGTGGCATTTGTGCACCAGCAAGGCATTCTTCCTGTCAAAAATCCCCAGTGAGGTTATTATAAAACTAGTAGCTTAGCTGTGATGCTAACCTCAGCCAGGTGGCAACAGGCAGCTGCCTGCTCATAAAACCTTTTCCATGTGCCTTTGTCTCTCTGGTTTTTGCTAATGCATTATGATCAGCCAAAACATACAGCCTTACATCTTGATATCACAGCTATTTGCTGTCTGTCCAAGGGGCACAGTTTCACTAAAGTTTCAGGGACAGCAGGGGAAAATGGCTGGACCTGGGGGCCTGAGGGAGAAAGAAGCCTCCTCCTCAGCAAGAGCAAGCTCCTTGAACCACAGACCCATTTGACCCAGCACTCTGATACACAGGAAGGATCCCATGGCAGTAACCAACTCCTAGGAGAGAAGACAATTTTCTCGGATCAGGTCCTGGAGACAGATTTTGGAAAGAAAACTCCTCTGGGACAACTGTCAAAGCCTATCTGTGACATCTAAGTCCCCTGACTCATGAAACAGCAGCTGAGGAGCCTTGCAGCCCAATGGCTGGAAATAGCAATCCTGCCAGGAGGCAACAGCCATGCCTCAGAGAGGTACAGCGCAAAGGGCTCCCCTAGCTCCATGTCACTGCCTGGTCCCCATCCCAGGAGGCTGCCAGCATGCTCTCACAAACTCCAGAGGATTTTGCTCATTCTCCTTTGGCAGATATTGCTAAAACCAAAGGTTGCAAAATACCATCGCTGGCAAGCATGGAGAGGAGTACCTATGATCCTTGCTTCAGGTCTCATGATTACAATTAGCACAAATGTACTTCCACGAGCTATTTTAGATAGAGTCTTCTCATAACAATCTGTCAATTTCTGAACATAAAGTCCTCCAAATTACTTTAGCTGATGCCAGCACAGAAACCCAATATCTATAGAGTTGCCTGTGATTTAGATATGAGGTTTTAAGATGCTCCAGACTCACTTTTCTCTGCTCCTTCCCATCAGCCCAGAACTTCAATCTCACAGACACCTTTGCCTGTTGTGCTACTTACAGCTCCCACCTGCCTCATCAGCTTCGTAACTTGGGTTTGCTGGGATGGTGCTAGATCTCAGAAGTTGCACAAATGTCTTTGGAGTTTCTTACTTGGAAATGCCTTGGGCGTGTTCATCTCATCAATCTATCGATCTATCAATGATTTTTTAAATATTATCTGTCAGCAGCTGCAGAAATGTTTGTGTTGGAGGCATAGCCCCCTCACAGGGGAGCCAGCTCTGAGATGGCAGGAGCAAGCTGTTCAGGGTGACAAGCATTCTGGGTCATGAACGGTGAAGGACAGTGTGAGGAGCTGTGATGTGTTAAGCCCAGGTTGGCATGCTTGTGCAAACTGGCCTCATACTCTTACTCTGCTTTCCAGAGCCTCCAAAGCCACCAGTAACTCCCCAGGCCAAGCAATTTGCTCATCTTCCTGCAGAAGCTGACAGTCTCAAGTCCAAGAGACATAACAAAAAGATACATGCATTTAGAGGGACACCAAAAGGTACCTTTCTGCCTCAGCTCCCCCATAATTTGGAGGCCAGAGCTTTTCCCTTTCCCTTCAAACCTGTTCCCTGCTTTACATCACAAACTGCAAACCCAATGTGTCCAGCGGACCCACTTAGTCACTCCCCTTGGGCAGGACACAAAAGGCAGAGCCCTCCCTGGTGGGATGGAGCTGTCCCCAGGTGCACTGCAGACACCACACCACTCAGCCTGGGGCTCCTGCCCTGGCTCTTGCAGAGAGGCTGCCAGCAGCAGGGCATGGGCTGAGGAGCTCCCTTGGCTCATAATCAGCCACACATGGATGGAAATGAGTCTTCAGTGGGGTCTGCACTGTAAGAGTTTGGATAACCTCAGGGGCAGGGCTGAAAACTGACTAGCTGCCACAGGGGATTTTAATAGCCAAAGAGGTATTTTGGGAAGTCTCACAGAAGTCCAGCGGGGACCATGCCACCCACGCAGGCTGGGAGCTTCCTGTGCTCCTTCAGGCCCTGCTGAGCTGCACTTTGAGGCTATGGGTGAAAGATGCTGCAGCACACTGATCTGTATCCCACCCAGCCCTCACTCCAACACACCCCATGCCTGTCTGGGGCAGAGCATCTGTGCAACCCTCCAGATGTCCTGCTGCTCTGGAAAATCTCTGCTGGAGAAGGAGTCCATCAGGCACCCTGGGAAATGGCTGTTGCTGGTTTCCTTTTCATTTTCAAAATGCTGACAATTACTCTTTGTCCCTGGATGATGTTTTTGCTTTGGGCTTTTCTTTCAGTTCTTGTGAAACCGAATCATTTTGTGACCTGATGGGAGCCTGGACCTGCTCTGAGCTTACAGCCACAGCAACAGCTAATACTGCTGTCGCAGCTCTTGGCTCACAGCCTGACCCTGCTGCCCACATGTGTCCCCAACTGTGTGTCACATGGTACTGGAGTGCCTGGAGGTGGGACTGCCTGCTCACGGCAAGGGTAGTCACCTGTCATCCAGGTACTCCCATTGTTAGTAAGTTGAATTAGTCATGATGAAATTTGAGGCACGTCCTAGCTCTCCCCCATCTCACCATCCCTTCCCTGCATGTCAAGGCTGCTGTTTTACTGCACACTCTGCCTAATCGCTGTCCTGCCTGAGCATCCCTGTGCTCTGCATCCCAGCCCTCGGCACTTCTCACATGTCCACTTTCATCACCGTTACCCCACGAGCCGTTGACTGCAGCTCCCAGGCTCTTCCCAGGCACCCTGGTGCACACTGCGGCCGAGCTCCCACCACTGCTGCTCCACTGCCCATATCTATGGGAGAGCCATGGGGCCACTGCGCACGTTACTGGTCTTTACTCACTCCGCTCGGCATCTGCCGATTTCCTGAGCAGGGCAATGCCTGGCCTTGATGTTTGTGACACTCTGGCCTGGCTCGCTTTGAATTAATAACATCCATTTCACAGTGCCAGGATTTCACTGAACCCTTTTCCTTATTTTTCACATGATTGCCAATCTCTTTTGTTTCACTAGTCGAGTCTAACAATTTCTCTAACTGTCCAAAAGGGCTATTAATCAAATGAGCAGCCTCTGCTCCACACTGTACGTGAGACACATTCATGTGTGCAGCCCCGTGGAAGTCAACCTCTCCTTCGCATGGCTGAACTCGAGCTCTTCAGCACGTCCTGCAGCCTCACCACACGCCTGCTCTTCTCCATTGACTGGCTGCCGTCCTGGCTGTTCTCAGCATGCGAGCTTGAGCTTCTCACTGGGACCTGTCTGTGCTGCCCTGACATGCTCCTCAGCTCCCTGGCTAGCACAGGTGGAGGTCCTGCTGAACCTCCTCCCCTGGACCTCTGCTGAGTCCTGGCCAATGCAGGCTGTCATTTGGTCCCAGGCAACACACAGGGATCGGTGCCAGCTCTGGCTCAGCCAGTCCAAGGGCTTCTGCAGCAGTACCAGGGCTTGGCTGCTCAGCCAGGAATCAGCCCCCTGCCTTGTCCAGCACCCTGCCTGCTTCATCTCCTGCCCGTACCCACCTCGTTCATCTTCCCTTCTGCTTCATCTCCCTGCCTTCTTCATCTCCCTACCTCACCCATTTGAACTGCAACATGGACCTGAGCCACTATTGCATGGAGAAGGGTAGGAGCAGCGGCAAGAGAAGGGTTCCTGAGCAGGAACCGCCTGACTGCGCTCCCGTGGGATGCAGAGAGGGCAGAAAGAGCTTGGGCTGTCACACCTTAAACTGGTCTGTGCTGGATGGCTGCTGTGCTTTGCCAGCCTTCAGGTTTGTGCACAAGGCAGTTCTCTGGGCCTCTCATCTCTTAGCAAGTGCCAGGGAGGCCAGGACATGCTGGCTTCTTTCTGTTTTCATGAAGCCTTATGGTTCCAGGGAAGCATGTTGGGGGTCAGCTCCTCAAGTCCCTTTGCCAGCCATGGTTGGGCAGTTTGAGGCTGCACTTGAAACTGTGCCTGAACATCTGAGCCCTCAGCAGAGCTTCTACTTCCAGGCAATTGGCTTTGACCTCTTCGTAGCTGTAGGGCATCTCTCTGTGTCTCCTAGAAAGCCTCTAGACAGAGCTTGAATTCCTTCCAGCCCTCCTAGATTTTTTTTTCATATGCTTCAGCTATTTGCTTCCTCTCCATTTAGGAATAAGAGCTCCCAGCTTCTTCAGACGCAGTGTTTGTACAGCCTCTTTTTTTGTCACTGGGCCTTCTTGCAAAATGCTTCCTGGAAAGATGAAACTAGGCAGAGGGTCAGCCTATTCTGACCAGAGGTAGGCATATTCATCAGAGTTAATCACCCTGGGCTCCTCTTACAGCAGGTTTGGGGTGTGTGCCAGACTATATCAGATGTACCTTGCCTGGAAGTTTATTTTTCTCTGCAGTGAGTGCAAATGAAACAGAAATGAGTAGCCCAGCTGGTGAGACGTACACTACAGACATCTAAAGCCAAGTGAAAAGAACTCTGCCCAGGTGTCTGAGCACACTCCTTCTGCACACCCACACCCACACGCACATGCACACACTACATCAGGCAGGGCAATATCTTTTTCCAGGAACCATAGCACAGTATCAGCACCTGCAGAGGGGAACTCAGCAGCAGTGAATTGATTTTCCTGCAGGGCTTTTAGCTAATAGATGTCCTGCTCTCACCCACTTCCATCCCACGTGTCCCTTATTCCAGAGACACTGCCTGCCTTCCCAAAAATAAATGCTTTCTCACTTGCTAGGGAAGATCCAAAAGACTTTGTCTAGTAGTACAACTTATCAGCTGTGGCACAAAGACTTAGCTGATAACACGGGAAAAAGGGGCAACAGTGACCTTGCATATGACACAAATGATAAAAGCAAGTCAGGCCTGTAGAAGCACAAGGAGAATGACATGAGAATGTAAATATGCACACCAGCAAGAGAAAGAGCCTGCATTTGAGAAAGGAGGTGAGCATGACTGTGAATTCATGCGCCATGGCCACGGTTCACCATGGACATCCCCCTCTGCTTGCATCTTCTTTGATGAGGGACCCACCAGCCATGCCAGGATGCAGAAGAAGTGGGATAATAGTTGCTATGGATCTGTCTTCATGCTGGAGGTTGGGCAAAAACGGCCACAGGCGAAATCCTTGAGTTGCAGCTGATCACAGGTGAAGCTCACAGGTTTGCTTTCTTGCAGGCAAATTGTAAGGAAAAGCTGGATGATCCTTTTTGTCATGCTACCTGGAAGCAAGCACGCCAGGAAGCAGCTAGCATCAGGGTGATGGAAATGCTGCACTCCAGGGACTTGGTATGCGGGGAACTGGAAAGGGCTGGGACCACTTTGTTTGGGGAAGAGGTGGGGACGTGTGCAGCGTACCTGCTCATTACAGGTATCATGTAATGAACAGCCTGTTCCCCTGCTCGCCTTTCCTCAAAGCGAAGAAGAAAGTGCCAGACCATTAAACCAGAAGGCAACCTAATTAAAACTGATAAAAGGAAACAATTTCATATGTACAGCAAAAGCTTAGCTGGAGGGACTTATGGCCACAAGGCATGCCTAAGGATGTGGATTTAGCAGGGATCAGAAGAGGGTTACATGTAAATAGGTTAGATGAGGTCCCTGGTGGCCACCCTTGGACAGGATCACAAATTCGACTTAGCCAGGAGATAAGCCTGCGTGCTTTGGGCCATAAACCAACCACTTGCTCATGCTCTCAGGCATCTGCAAGGAAAGGGATCCCTGCTTGGGGCTATGGCAGAACTGTGTCTTGGAGGCTGGAGATGAGGCCAGACAATACCCTAAAGAGGAGCTGCAGGCTGCAATGGTAGCAGTTGGGACTGGCAAAGGAAACAAGGCAGTCATGGGGAAAAGCAGCAAAGCTGGAGTGTCCCACTGGAGGCAGGACCTGACCACCGCTTCCCTGGATCCACCAGATGCCTCGTCCTTGCCATGGGACTGCGAGGTCTGCCAGCTCTCTCTTTCTGGGGAAAACTGGTTGTTGACTGAGAGTGGAGACAAGAGAACAGGAATCTGCTTCTGACTGTAGAAACAAGGAGGGAACAGAGCTGGAGCTGGTTTCTGAGCAGGATGTCACAAGAAGGGGGACTGTGGGCAAAACCCCTGGTGGTGCAGGGATGCTCAGCCCTTTGGGGGACAGGCTGGTGCAGGCACGAGAATGCAGCTGTGCTTACAAATGTCAAAGACTGAAGACCCCAATAGTTAAGTGGGGACAGAAACACCTCGGTCACAGAAGTCAGGCTGCAGAGCCTGTGCCTTGTAGCCACTGCTGCTGGTGCCCATTTGGCCTGGTATCTCTGGGAGGAGCCCTGACACATCCTTTTGGACATCTGGGACCCTGCAAAATTGGTGCTGCTTTACAGATCCCCTGGCAGAGCACGGTCGCCAGACGAGCGCTCCCCAGTCCCACAGCTCCTTGGGGAGGGTGCCCGTGCAGGCAGCCATCCCCCCAGCCAGGGGGAGAAGCAAAGGGCACTGTCAGCCTCAGCCTGGAGAAAGAGACTGGGGCTCTTCCCACACAGAAAGAGCAGCATCAGTGACAAATCTATACAAAATCCTTTCTAAACACAAACAGACAGAACATTATATGAAAGAGCTTTAAAGAATAGAGAAAGGCACGCTAATAACTCTTGGTAGGAGCCATGACCCCAGCAATGAAAGCGTCAGTCTGGCTATTTAAAGTGCAGGGATTTTCAAAGAGACTCCGAGTGTGGCAGGGACCCACAGGCACTTCAGAAAGGGGGGAGATGTGAATGGTGAAATTTGGGCTGCTTTGACATACCAACCTCTCCAGCACAGATAAAGGATCTCTTTCTAATCAGCAGTGCTGGGACCCAGCAGAGCACACGTAGAGCAGGGGTTCCCAGGGTACATTATGAACATTGAATTCACACACCAAATAGCAACCAAAAGGAAGAAAAAACCCCAGTTCATATAATTAAACTGCGACTGAAGAGAGAAACAGCCTTGGTGCTGGGTGAGCTGGGAGTGCTGGAGTCAGGCAGCTGGAAAGAGGGAATGAGGGGGCGGGGGGAGCAATTGTGGTAAAAACCTGGAAAATTCATTTTGAACAAACTCATTAGAAAGATTGCAGCCCTGTCCTCAGAGGGGCAGAGGAAGAGCTATTGTAGAGAGCTATTGTGCTGCTCAGGAAGGACTCGGTGCTGCAATGGCACCAGACTATGGGAGGCGGATGGCAGGGCTCCAGGGCTCTCTGTGCCGGCAGCGTTAAGCCCTCTCAGGCCAGCAGCTCCAAGGAGCAGGTGGATTAGGAATTTCCTTGGAGGCAGAGCAACCACACGTGGGGGATTTGTCTTATCTAGCCACTGTGCTGGCCAGTGCCAAGCATTCCCGTTGGCAGAAATAGAGGCTGCCTCTATGCCATCTTTCTTAAAGCTGCCCACCATTGCGGGTTTGCAGTTTTGATCCAGCAGTTTTACCAGCACCCCAGGGCCATGGGGGCTAGAGCAAGTGGCAGAAGCACCGGGAAAGAACAGAGTAGGACCCCGAGAGAAGGCAGCTGTTCCAGTTTAACCTGCATGAACCAGTGCTTCACTCTAAAATCAAGCTAGTGCTTGTTTTGCTCCTTGTAGACATGTGTCCATTTTCTCACAGCAAAGCTTTTAGCCATGAGGGCTGGCAGCTGTCTGCACTGCTCCAGGCTGCCTGGTGCACCATCCCCAGGGGACACCAACAACAGAGTGGGGGAAGCGGGGACCGATCACCCCAGACCTCCACTATGCATGCCTGAGTTTGGTAAGCAGGACCCCAAAGACACTGTAAGACTGCTTTTCCTTCCCACTTGGGGCTGCAGGTGTTTTTGAGTTGTTTTTTTTTTTGTTTGGGTTTTTTTTTTATTTTGGGGGGGGGGGGTGGTTTGGTTGGTTGGTTTTGGTTTTTTGTGGTTTGTTTTTTTGTTGGGTTTTTTTGTTTGTTTTGTTTTGTTTTGTTTTGTTTTTTGTGATATGCCCATGTCCATGTCTGTTATACATTTTGCAGTATGAGAGTATTCAGGACCAGTTCCCCTTCCAGGCACCAGTGTCATGTGGGCTGTCCTTGCCAGCTGAGGGATGTTGAACACCCAGGGTTGCACCTAAGGAGCAAAAGCTCCTTGCAGGTGGTGGCAGGAGGAAAGGATCCTATCTCTAGCAATGCTGCAGGGTGCTAGTGTGATGGGGACCTTCCACTTCATCTGTCAGCAGTGGCCTGTATATGAACAAATCCCCACACCAAGCACTTGCCATACCCTTAGTGGTGAAATGGAGCTCAGTGCTTAGACCTGACTCCAAGGAACTGATTCCATCACCTCTGACTTCCCACAGCTTCAAACAGTGTGCAGGTGGGGAGCACAGCTGGCAATAAACTCAGATTTGCCCTGTGTTATTATGGCATGGTTTATAGGGGGAATTAACTGGTGAATGAGGTTGTTTTTACTGGCCTGATGATCTCTGCCATGAGGTTTCTCACTGGGGGCAATTCAAAACATCCTTTATGCTGCCGTGTGTGCTGGCTTTTTTGTGCAGCAATATGAGGAGGAGATATCATGAAAGCAGCTGGGCTGGGAGTACATGTAACTGTTGTTGAGGTTCAATGCAAAACTTTATTGCCAGGAGAAACTGCAGAACAGCTGCTGTTGCTTTGACAACAGCCGAAGCAGCCCTGTCCCTAGGTGAGGAGGATGTGAGCTCAGTGTGAGCTGTATGACTGTGTCTACCAGCACCATCAGCTCTCGTGCACCCATTGATCGGCTTGGCTTTGAAGGCACAGCATGTGCCTTTCCTTGCCCCAGCAGGCAATAAAATCTCTGGCCTTATGAATACTCACTTTTTGGAGAAAACCATACCTCAGAGGTATTAAAAAGCTCCAGTCCCTGCAATAAAGCCCTTGCTTTCCAGGGTGGTCTAGCTGTCAGCTCAGCCACACAGCACTCCATCAGTCAGAAGGTACCATGTAGAGGCCCACCTAAACCCAGAGCAGATATTTTTGAGGACTCCTGTTTCCCACACAGGGACGCTTGCTAGAATCAAACTGGTGAAAAGAAGTATAAAAAAATCTCAGTATATGGGTCCACCATTCCTCCAGCATCTGGACCAAATGAAAGAACAGGTCAGGGTGCAGGCAACAGAGTACATGATGTCTGGTGATCGTTATGCCCAGCCATGCATCAGGGCTTGACACCGTGATCTCTTCTGCTTGGCTGGGGTGCCCTGTGTGGTGTCATTTGCAGCGCCGCTCACCCCCAGGCTCTGCAAACCTGGGATTTGGTTTCCAAGTCACTTTGCATGTGGCTTATCCTAGGTCTCGGATGTGGCTGTTCACCTCCCTGCTCCAGGACCCTGACTTGGTGTCCTTTTTCCCATACCAAACATTGTCTGGCTTTCCTTCATGTTCTGGATCTTGTCCAGGACCATTCCCAGCATCACAGAAATTCCCATGCCTCACTCCAGAGGAATGTATGTTGAGAGAGACCAAGTGGAGACAGAAAAGAGCTGCAACATCAGCAACCTTCAGCTGAGCACAACAAACGTCATAACCCATTATCTCCCAAAAAAGAAACTTCATTTTATGAAGGGCTTTCCAGGCCCATGCAAGATCTCCATCCAGGTCAGGTACCTCCAGCAGTTCAGATAAGAAAAGCTGAGGAGCATGGGAGCATGTTGGGTGCCTGGAATCATGAAAAGAATGATGGGACCATCTCAGCCTGCAAGTGGAGGTGAGGACAAATCCCCAGGAAGGGTTAGGGGAGATCCTGCCTCAAAACTGAGAAAGAGAGGGCAACCACAGGCATGGAGGGACACAGCATCTGTGAGCATGACCATGCTGCAGAGCAGGGGGGACAAGGTCTGACTTGGAGAAGTGTTTTGCTGGTGCAAAACACTCTCACAGGCAGAGGGACCCAAGGCAGGCTGATCACGCTGGGGTATTTTCATTCAGTTTTCCTTCCCTGCTAAGCTTGACGTTTCTTAGCATGAGCAGGGCCTGACACATAAAGATGGGGAAGCAAATCCCAGCCTGCTTGCTTTCAGCCACATTATGAATGGCTACAGGGGTTAGTCCTATCCAGAGTGAGGATGCGCTTCTGGGAATGTCATTAAGAACATGCTCATCTGCCTTCAGCGCTGAAGTGGTCATTGCACATGCAGGGGACAGGAGGCAGGAGGGCCTGATATTAACCGCCTGGGTTACAATAATGTCATTTACTTTTCCCAGGGGACAGGAGGCAGCTCAGATGACAAATGTGTCAGTGCTTAGTCAGAGCATTGTGAGATAGGTTACTTGCTAAGTGAGCATGTAGCACAGTGCTGTAGGTTTTCTGGTATCTCATGGGTCTGGGTCGTGGGACCCCCTCAGAAACCACAGCTCTGAACCAACTATGAACTAACATCTAGATGTTTTTAAAAAGTGATGATGTGTACAAGGCAGGAGGTTCCACTCAAACCAGAGAGAAAGGGAAAGCTGATGTAGAGTTCAAGGAAGAGCGTAACAAATCATCCTGAACTCGGTCATCAGGCTTGGGGAGAAAAAAAAAGCCATAATCTAGGATCAAGGGACTCATCTGATTGAATTTCATCTTTAACATGGCCTTGGCCCCAATGGAGACCTGCTCTGTCTTGCTGAGTGTACAAATGCCTCATCCTCAGGTAGGTCAGATAAACTGTCACCTACTCCTCCCCACCAACTAGGGAAGCTGAGTGTGACCAGCAGAGCTCTAGCCAAGCAAAAGCTGGATGAGATCCCATCTTACCCTGGAGCTGGCAGGGAGCAAAGGGGATACAGAAACAGTACGTGTGGGCTGCCTGCCCTCCCTGCCACCTGGGCTGCCTGCCAGCCAGGTGTTGCAGCTCCTGCAAGCACCTTGGAGCCATACACTGGGTGCTGGGGTCCTCCTGGCACCGCTCTGGTGTGGTGCTTGCCCAGGCAGCGTTCTGGCCAGAGCTGAGCACCACCCTGCACATTGACCCTGGGCCTGGCTGCTTTGCCCAGCACTACAGTTCCCAGAAGGTTTCTTGGTTATTTCAGCACCATCCATGCCACTCAACATCCAAATACCCATGGAGACAAGACACCACCTTCACCAAGCCTTTCCTGCGCAGAAGACAGTGCCCTCTACACTCTGGCAACAGTGAGCTGCACATTTTTGACCTCCGGGCTCAATTACTGCAGCTCATTATATCTGGGAATGGAGCCAAGCAGGCTGAGAAAGCTTCCACTGGTGCAAAACGTAGCAGCCTGCGTGCTCAGACGCCTGGGGGCTGTGATCCATCAGCCTGCAGCTCCTGCTCCTTTACCTGTATTCCCAGCTAACCCAGCATCCCTGCCAGACTCCAACCCGGGACCTGAGGCGTCTCACACTTGCTGAGATCAGCTTTATCCCAGCAGCCAGCTTCTTGTTGGCCACGGCTGGGGCTGAAAGGGGGGATCATGGCAGAGGACAGCCCTTCCCAGGCAAGAGGCACGACGTCCATCACTCCTGGTGGACTCTGTGATCGCTCTCACTTGCTGTCTCTGGGTCTGGATTTTTTTTCGCTGGAGATGTGGGGCTTTGTGATCTCAGCTTGGGGTCAGGCTCCCTGGCAGAAGAAGGGGAAGGTGGCAGGGGCAGAAGATGGGGCAGCCGTAGGCACAGAGGAGGTGGCAGAGGAGGGCAGGTGAAGCAGCCCTGGCTGATGCATGTCCCTGCCAAACCAGGAATCCTCGCAGCTGAAGCAGCCAGATCCCTTGCTCCTGGGTCTCTGTTGGCCTCGGAGGGCAGGACCCGGCACTAGTACTCCTGGGCTGCCCTCAGGGGTGCAGATAGTCCAGATTCACATTTGAACATGCAGCACCTGTGGAGACTGGCAGAAGGTGCTCTCCTTTGAGCTTCACACATCTGCGTGCCTCTCTGCTTTCAGCCTCATCATCCTTTTGCCTCCTGCCTTGGTCTCTTCTGACCAGCTCTTCTGCTGCCCTCGCGGGTAAATTGGCGAACACTGCAGCGATAGCTGAGCAACAGTGCAACAGCGGCATCCCTTTCACCCCTCTCCCACCCTCTCCTTTCATCCCCTCCCCCAGCCTCACTAACTCACTCCCCTGCTAGTTTATGGCCAGAACATTTTGTTTGCAAAGTGCTGTCAGATGCGACATTAAGAGGCGCAGTAAATCAGAGCACAGGGGCCTCTCCAAGCCTCTGCAGATGAAAACCTTTTATCACAATTTGGATCTGTTTGCACTGGTATGAAAATTATGGCTCCAGTTTAGCATCAACTTCCCATTATTCATGTCCCTGTGAGCAGCGCCTGCTAAATTGGATTGTTTCAAGCCTCCCCGCCCTGCTGGCCCTGAGAGCCCAGCAGATCCCGCCCGGCTTCCCATCCTCACCTTGATGTTTTCTCTCCTGGTGGGATGTGAGCAGGAGGGAGGTTGTGCCACACTGTGCATGCTCCTGGCTGGAGGAGGGCCGGGGAGTGAGGAGAAGAGGGATGCCAGAGTAGATGGAGAGGCTTCTGCATCAGTGTGCCGGCATCCCGTGCAGAAGCAGGCACGGTCCCCACGCTGAGCTGCAGCCTGATCCCTGCTCTTGCCACCCCCTGAGATGGGAAGTGCAAGCTGCTGCCTGCGGCTCTGACCCCGTCCCTTCCCCTGCTCCTCCCTGCCCACGGGCTTTCTGGTTACTGATAAGTGGAAAAGAGAAACAGTCGATGGGTTCAGGAAGGAGGGAAGAACGAGGGAGAAAGCTCTAGCAGGGATGCAGATGGAGCTCAGAGGAAAGCAAGTGATTTTCAGCCACACCTTAATCCTTGATACATGGTAAGAAATCAGGATGCATCTCCTCCCCATCCTGCTAAAGAGGCCAGCTGAGGGATTCCTCAGGGCAGAGAGGGACAGTGGCCAGGAGTTGGGACAAAGTGTGGGGCAGGCTGGAGGGGAGAGCCTTGCTCCTTGTGTGCGCTGTCCTAGGCAGGAGCTGGGAGCAGCACTGAGCCCTGGCGGGCAGCTCACCCTTGCTTTGGCCAGAGGCTGTGGCCCTTCCCAGCAGCAGCAGAACAAACCTGCTTCATGCAAGGGGCTTTGTCTCTCTCTTCCCTAGTGCTGCAAGGGTTGCAGTTTCAGGGTGCAAAGTTTAACTCAAGACTCATTGCGGATCAGTGTGTCATGGCAAGTTATGAGGGGCAACAGATGGACCAAGAGACAAGGTCTGAGGGGGCAGCTCAGTGGTGGGCACCTGCTGATCTAGGCAGTGGTCCTCAAGATGGCCAGGCACGGGCTGGTTAACATGTGGTGTCCCAAGGAGCCTAGACCAGCACAGCCTTTGGGTTTTGAGGAGGGAGTAACCTGAGCTCCCCCCAACATCTGGAAGCGCATCTCTGCACCTGCACCACTGTCCTGACAAACTGGAAAATGCATTGCATGTTGGTTGTTGGTTCCCATGTGAAACACTGAGGTTTGTGTTGATGAGGCACAAGATTTTCTTTGCAACAAAATAAACTAGAAGCCTCCATTGGAAACTGGTAAGAGGCACTGTCAAGCCCTGTTTGAAAGTGTTGGATGTTCCTGCCAAATTCAGTCCAGGCTCCACGGAAAGAAGACTTAAATTTTCCACTGGACAGCATCAGCTGGAACAGTATGGAACCATTATCCAAGGGGATGATCCCCAAAAGGAGGCCCATGGACAGCTGTACCGTGTAAGCAGGGCTCATGGTGTCAGTGGGCGCGCAGGGTGGAGGAAGGACTGGCCGCTTTCACCTGCACGCACGTGTGATTTGCACGTGCCCATGAGAGACGGAGCAGGAGCAAAGCTAATACAAAATCAAGAGTCAGCAGGCACAGGATGAGAGGAACAGCAATGTGTGTGATATCAGGAGAGGAAGAGGAGGAAGAGCTTCTTCCTGATGAGGTTGGCTAGCCACACAGGTTGATTTCACATGGCCAGCAGCTTTCTGCTAATGTTCACACTTGCTGAGTTGAGGGATGCAGTGCTGCAGGTTTGTTCTCGCTGCCCAAGAGGGACCTTGCGTGCCTGTCACCATGCCCTCTCGCTGCGTACACCACATAATGACACCAGAAAACTGCTCAGCCATGGCACAATGACATCCGTCTGAAGGAGAAGCTGATTCTGCAAAGACAGACAAATCTTGTAACTACTACCCAGCCACCTTGAGGTCCCCACCGTGGGAAGCATTGTACCCAAGTCCTCACAGACCTCTTTTTTTTCCCCCATTGTGTGAGGGAGTTCAAGCAGCAGCTGCAAAGACCTGGTTCTCAAGAAACAGGGAGCTGGTGCAAGGGCTTTCACATAGCAGACTTTCTGACACAGCTGGGAACATTTATTTTCTTTTTTGCACCTCACTGCAGAGATCTTGCCGCAATTGTAATTGCACATTTTTTTTAGATAATATGGCCAGATGCTCTCCAAACAAACCTTGAAGTCTGTTGTTGCAAGGCAATAGGTATTTTAATTTTAACTTAATACCAGTGTGACTGCTCAGAATGAGACAATGTCACCGTCCAGCAAATCCCTCAGGGTTTATCTACCACAGACAGATTTGGAGGGAGTTTTGCTGAGCAGGTGACCATCCCAATAAATCTGGGTATTTCTTTTTTTTTTTTTTTTTTTTCTTTTTTTCTTTTATTAACACTCACCCAGTGCTTGGCCCCCAGGCTATCATCTCGCTCCAGTCAAGTCCATGCTAAAGATCCCCATCTCCCCATCAGAAGTGAGATGACACTAATAAATATGCTTGCAATGCTGTGAGTCTCTGGTGCTCTCTGTATTCTCCCTTGCATTGCAGACTGTTCAGAGTAAGGCTGGCTTTATTTCTCTCTCGTACATCACTGATTTGCTATGCTGTCAGAGTTCAACAATAGCAGTAATAATTAACCATTTAATCTGAATCAGACACTGGGTCTTGTTTGCTCTTTCTGTGTATAAGACGGAAAACACTTGCAAAGATCAGATTCTGATGTTCCTCAGCTTAGTGTTAAGTGTCTTGACTCTGCAAAATTGCTTGGAGTCTTTCATTTTGCTCTTTAAGCTCGTTAGTCCAAATTAAAAACAGCATTCATTCTAATTTCAGCTTCTTGAAATCCCTCAAAGATCAGTGCTATTATTCTTTCAAATGCCTTGGGAGCAGAACTAACACCAAAAGACATTTGCTTACATTCCTGATGTCCAAATGGTTTAATAAAAGCCACTAGCTTCAGCTTAGTGATCCTGTCATCCACCTTGCCAAAGTGCACATCGTGCTCCTCCCGAAAGCTTCGCTGCCATTTCTGTAATGTCTGTGCTGCCTAGCCCTCACTTTTAAGGTTTTCTGTGAATCATGTAGATGAATGCCCCTCATTTTATTTATGACCTCTGAATTAATTGGGTGTGCATGTGGCTTTGCTTTTTCAGTGGTTTATGATTTCTGAATTTTTTCATATTTAGATTTAGGTTGAGCTTGTAGGGAGGATGGATTTCTCTTGGTCACTGGACTGCTTGAGCCATCTGTCCTCCTGCAGACCGCACCATCAGAGGAGGACTGCAAAAAGCTCGACCAGGCTCCTGCTGCCCTGCATCTCCACTCAGACAGCAAAGCGAGGACTTTAAATCCTGTATGTGTCGTGAGTCTGAGGTCCAAACAGGACCTCAGAGAAGCTTCAGCCTCATGTCAGGTATGACTGTAGTCTTGCATGCAACTCCTTCTCCACCACAGCAAACAACTCTCTGTTATCTTACCAGGCACTTATCTCTTTATTCTTGAAATGGTCCATCAAGCCACACGCCTGCTAGGTCATGCAACCCCAGTTTACAACGGAGGAAGTTAGTGAGTCAGGCAGGGTTTACAGTCTTTTCCTAAGGGATGTTCGGCTTCATTTCATGAACTAATAAAGTTGGGCAATGAGAGAGAAGGAGATGTAGCAGGAGCAAAGCTGCATTTACGAATCAGCCCTTAGCAAGCAGGCAGTTTTGGAGAGACCCCCGACAAAGGCTGAAGGGAGTCCCAGAGTGTCTGTTCACTGCCTGCATCAGACTCCTGGTGTGAGGATCCAGGAGAGGCACAAGGATGCTTTTCCAAATGCAGCCCTCCTTTCCTCTCTCCACAGCAGCTCAGCAGCCCAGCTAAGGGTCCTGATGGTGTCCAACCCAGGCAGCATGCCCAGAGATATTGCAAGTCAGCAGGAGAACACTGCCAGGAGATTTTGAAAGAGTTTCCCGGATGCCCACACATGCAGCTTGCAGATCCCACAGCGCGGAGCCACTCACTGAGAGCAATCCATTGCTCTGGGACATTCCATACCAGCTCAGCAGGCAGTTGCTCTGTCTCCATGCACAAACTGATTCCTAGCCCCCTCCTGTTCTTACTAAAGAAGCCTCATGAAAGCTCTCCAGTGGCTTCCCACCACGCTCTGCCTTATCCTGGAGGAGAACAATGAGGGCTGTCCTGGAGAAAGGGGCAGATCTAACCAGGGCTCTGCAGCCTTGCACAGCTCTTGAGGAGCTGGAGGAGGCAAGCAGCAGAGTAGGTGATGAAAGGGCATCTGCATTTATTTCCAACTCAGTGCGGTCACACAAAAGGAGCAAGGGTAGGGGAGAATGGCAGGAAGGTCTTTTGTTCACCAAGATGCACCAGGGAAGGTAATTCAGAAAGCACTGCCTGAAGTCACGTCTGCCTCCAAGTCTTGCGTAGTCTTTGGAGAGCTCAACAGAAGATGGAAAACATGAGTCTAGGAAGATATGGATGCAGTTAATACCTGTTTTACATGTACAGTCTATAATATGTTGCCATAGTCTTGAAAATGTTGTGACTTGGAAACTATAAAAGCTGGAAGAACATGCTAATTGAGAACACAGGTAGGCTATAAATCCGGAGAAGATACCAGGGCTGGCAGGAGAGAAACCCAGTCCCAGGGAAAAAGGGAGGGGGAGGAACTCCACAAGAGAGTCAGGAAGGAAATTAAAGACAAAGGGGAAAGAGGAAGAAAATGGGACTCCTTGGTTCCCCAAGGCTGTCTTAGCCTCAGGTAACACTCCAGGTTGATATTAGAAAATCAAAGGAATTGATTCAAATGGAAGTACCATTAGAAGAGAGAATTTAGAACAAATTGGCAGCATGAATAAGAACTAATTGCCAGAACCAGGGAGATTCACCCAAAAAAACGTCGGGAAAGAAAAGATGACATTTCCCATCTAGCCACTGTAACACATAAACTGTAGCTTAAAATGGTCTCTCTAGCAAAGTAAGGGAAAGTATCAAATATGACACTAGGGGTTTTGTGTGTGTGGTTTTTTTTTTTAAAGTATTAAATGGGATGTAGACTCTTACAGAGCAGTAGGTCAGACCTCTGTGTCAGGCAAATAGGCAGAAATTGTAACAAAGAATAGAGCTATTGAGTAAATGAAAAAATAGGATATAATACCAGAAAGTTGCTTTAGCTTCTGTGGAAGGAAATCATGCATCAGAAATCCATTCATGTTCACTGAAGGGATCAATATGTGCACAGGCGTGATCTGGTCAATATAATCTGTTAGGATTTTCCGAATGTTTTTGGGCAATGTCTCTCATCAGAGACTCATTGGGAAATTAACTTGTTATGGGTCAAAAAGGAAATTCCTCTGATGGGTAATTCTCCCGGCTGAAAAAAGGGAAAGAAAGGGTACAAAAAATTAGTGATTTTTCACGGGTGGAAGGCGGTTGGCCTGTGAAGTCAAATGAGGAGCTGAGCTGTGGTGCTTACAGGCATAAATGGTCTGGGAATGCAGAGAGCAGCGAGGCTGCAGAACTACCGATGGTATCAAATAAATATGGGCAGACAAACAAAATCTGACTGTGAGGAGCTGCCAAACATTGTCCTGGGACCGAGTGCCTAGGCCAGAAGATGATCTGATGACATTCAACTTCAGTGGAAAGTAATGTGTGGGGGAGACAAAACTGCCTCACCTGTACATGCAGGGCACAGGGAAGAGACCTTGGAGTTGCACCACCTGCTTCCAGCAGAAAGGTTACCTTGGTCCATGGTGGTGGCAGGAAAATCAAGGCAGTGATGTGAGCCATCATGACAGAAATGCAAAGCAAAATACACAACTTCAGTTTGCCACTTTATAAATTGGAAGTGGAGCCAGCTTTGAAGGGTTGAATGGGGTGGACAGCTCACAGGTGGCATGGGAATGGCAAGCAGCAATTATTACCCAGAAGTCAGAGTTTTAGAGCAAAGATTTAAAATAGTATGTAGCATAAGCAGAACTGGCCCAGGATCTGGCACATTGGTGAGAAGCAGCAGCCCCACGCTCAGCTTGGGCCTGCCTTTTGCTGCAGGAGGATGCCATGAAGCAGTTGACTGCCTCCAAGAGGGACACTATCTCCCAGATTTCAGGGAGTTTAACCTCTCATTTGAGTCAGAAAAATGCAATCTCCTGCATGTCTTGCAAAAACTAATCTGTCTTCATCACTTTGGAAAGCTTGCCAGCTCCTGCACGGTATCTATCTGGCTCTTAGGAAAGCTTGCACAGATCTTCCCTGCAGGTTGAACCCCAAAATTATACCTGGAGGACTGGAAGGCTGTAACTCTACTCACAGCAAACAGTCCTCTCCTCTCCCATGGTCTGGTCTGGCAAACCCCAGCAGCTGTCAACACTTCCAACATTTTTAGCTGCATTTCAATTCTCATGTTTAATAAGAGGGATAACTCCATGGCTCTAGCTCTGTGTGTGTGACCAAAAGGGATGCCTAGGAGGGACCCGGCCTCTTGTGCAGTGCTGTTGCTGGTGGCACTGCCCTCGCTGCAGCAGTGATGCTTAGCACATCACTCGTCATGCTGGGGCTGATGCAATCCCTGCTCCGAGCCCCCAGCATGGAGCGCATTGAGCAGGCAGGGCGTGCTGGCAGACTGAAGGGGAAAGCTCCCACGAGAGAGCTGCTCTCTTATAGAGCAGGCATGAGAACAGAGAAGTGCATAAAGATCACAAGAGCATAACGTGGCTGTGCCGACTCAGGCCAAAGGTTCACATAGCCTGGCAGTCAGCCTCCAGACGGACATTAGAGGATGCAGAGGGGATGGCTGTAAGAAATAACGGAGGTTTAGAGAGGTCCTTCTCCTCTCAGCCCTCCCCCAGCATCCCACAAACAGCATTTCAGGGGCTTTCAGAGCTGGAAGTTGTACCCAGGTCATGTTCACTGTTCCAGCTTTCTCTGATCTCTTTTCAGATCTGTTTGTGGTTTTGCGCGCTGCCCCCCCTCTCACCTCCCAGGGCAAAGAGTTCCAGGTTTTAATTAAGCACCAGATAAATTGGTATGCTTCAGCTGCTGCCCATCCAGCATGCTGGGGCTGGTGCTCTCAATAGCTGTTCCCGATCCCTTTCTCACGCTTGTCCCCTCTGGTGTCCTCCCTCCCCATGCTCAGTTTTGGCATCTTCAGTGCCTTTGCTGGGATGAACTCTTCACAGGTCCCACCTCTATGGGATGGAGGAGGAGAGTGGGAAAGCATCCACAGCTCCCAGTCTGCTGAAGCAGCAGTGATACGCTCAACTGTTTTCCTAATAATCCCTTGCTTCTGTGGGGCTGTTTTGCTCCCTCCTAGGGTAATATTTTAAGAGCACACTCCACGTTGATCCCTGGGACTCTTCCTGGCAGCCATGTGCTGGATGGGCACTGGACAATTGGTTTTCATCACATACCTGGATCTTCAGTGAACCTTTATAGCTGTTTGTGTTTCACCTATCCTGTGAACTCCTCTCAGCAAATTGCAGTTCAGCACACTGAGTCAGCCCCATTTTCAGACCATGAAGATGCTGGTGGTCTCAGCCCTGGTGCGAGCCCACTTGGACACCACTTTGGAAGCCCTGTACCGTTGTTTTGTGGTGCTATTTACTTGGCTGTCATATCCTTTGCTTGCACCGTGTGCAATGTCTGCCTTGTGGTGTTTTGTGGGCTGACTGTTTTATAGAAATGAGTGAATATTGCATGCAGCTGTACAACCACCCAGAGGAAACCCAGAGCTGGAATATGCCCAGTAGCAGGGTGAAACTGTGGCATGTACCCTGGGGCAGAGCCTGCACACTTCTCCTTCTGCTCACTCAGACTGGATCATGCCAGATCAGGCAGGGATTGCGTTCCCCTCCGCCCTCTGTTAGCACTGCGAGCTGCAGTAATAGCTATTGGCAACATCACTTGCCTGCCTGCCTCTCATTTCCGTGCTCTGTGCTCACCAGGGACCGCCTGCAGACCCTCTCCCAGGCTTTCTGAGTGACCCTCTGCTGCTTTCTGCCTCCCTCTTCCCCTGTGCTGCCCAAGCAGTCCCAGCTCTCCCACTGACCTGTGTGCCCCTTGGCACAGTGGCACCCCAAATGGATGGCAGCTCTGCTTTGACTAACATTCTTACTAGCAAAAAAAAACAACCAACAACCACCTAGGAGCTTGGGAAATGCCTGGTCCCTATAGCTGCAGGGCATTTGTGTTGCAATAGCATTTCGCTCATGCTAAATTAATCTGCCTGTAAGTTCAGTGCTGTTGGTTTGGGAAAAGTGATGCTCTTGGTCCTTACCCTGCTTCCCCTCCCAAACCCTGGGACAGTGGGGTAATGAGGTGCCAGGTGTGGGGTGGCTGCAGCTGGGGGACCCTCTCTGCAGTGGGGCTGCCCAGGCAGAGGCCAGGCTGGCTAATAGGAAATGCTGTCAGGGCAGGGAAGGGAACTCTGCATCAGGCATTAACTCTTGTAAGGCAGGGATGCTCCAAGCACCCAGCTGCTGAGGTCCCCTGAGCCCCAGGGAAGGGGCTGAACACTTGCCAGAGGTCCATGGGGAGGCTGCTGCTCATGTGGTTTCCTCCCCATTTCCAGCCACAAAATTGCATTTACAAGAAGTAAAACATACATTAAATAACTCGGATGTCAGAGTGAGCAACTGCTGTGGGGGATGTTGTGGGAGAGAGAAGGAGAAACAGCTGGTCCTTCCAGGAGCAAAGAGAGGGGAGGCAATGGCAGGGGGTCGGGTGATGGGTTGGGAAGGGACTGGGGGTAGCACTGGGGTGGAGGAGGTGGAGAGTAGGGGCAGATGTCCTGGAACGAATTTCTCCTCTGCTGTGACTGTGGCTGATGGTGGATAGCTTGTAGCACAGGATGCCTCACTGCAAGGGTTTGTCCCACAGGCTCTGGTTTAGGGTGCTTTTGGTACACATGCCGCAGGAAGAAATGGATGTAAACACTCGGTATCTCAGATTATGCATCCCGGCAAGGCGTGATGGGTCTGGAAGGTCAGCTGGCACTGCTGCTGTCCCCCAGCAAAGGCTCTGTGGCAGAGGCAGGGGTGGGTGGCTGGGATGATCCGCACGTGCCCCGCTCCCATCCTCTGCTCCAGCTCCAAACAGGAAACAGCAGTCGTGCCAGAGCCATCCCAGGGGAAAGTGAATCTGACAGGGCTGAATGTATGGACAAATCCCAGCAAATATCTGCTAGCTTTCTGTAGTGGATAATGACATGTCCTCTGAGTCCTCCAGCGACAATCCCAGGAAAGCCAAGCCTTTGAGAGCCAGGCTGAGCTTGTCCTCGGGTTCCTGCTGTAAATTCCCACAGTGCCATTTATCTGAGCATGCTTCAGGAAGCAATTGGAGATTCCCACAAGCAGCAGCACTGCTCCACCACAGCCTGCATGTGTCCCGAGGCAGGGACAGGCCAGGGCAGAGGACTGCTCACACTGATGTGCAGGAGAGCACCTCCTGATTCATGGCTTCCCACTGCATGCTTGTGCAGACACAGAGCAGGTGAATCCTCCTGCTTCCCTGTCCCTTCCTCATCACGTTCAGGCAGGTGGTGTTCCTACCTCAGCCCTCCTAGCAATGTGTTGGGAGCTTTTATTTCTCCCCAGGTGGCTTTTGCATTTCATTCATGTGTGATGCTCTTTATTGGGAGCTATACAGGCAAGGGCAGCTTTGGAATTTTCATGTCTGCAACACCTAGGGGGCTGAGGGGAAAGCAGGGTACAGCCTGCACGAGCATACCTGTGTGGAGGTGAAAAGGCTCCCTACCTGGAGTGCTGCATTTTCTCGGGAGGGTTTGCTATTGTTTAAGAGAAAATTTGAAAAGTAATAATCTCAGCAAAGCGGAGGGAGAGGCCCCTGGAGGCAGTTCATCAGCAGAGAGAGCGCCTTGCAGATCTGCATGAATGAGAGCATGCAAGGGAGGAGCAGAGAAACAAAGAAGGAGAATGAGATGGAGAACCGCCTGGGATGGGACCACGACAGGCAGGTAGGTGCCATCCACAGCTTTGGTCTGAGCGTGGTCTACCAGGCTGCAGGAAGGGTCTCTGGGGAGACCAGCATCCTGGCGGCAGGAGGGGGACATGCTGGAGCACCTTGTGGTGCCTTCTGCTTCCTCCTCAGTCACCCTTCACGGGCTGTGTGGGGAAGATGGGGTGACTGTGATGGTCTGTGCAGCACTCTGACCCACTGCATGCAGCCCCAGCCAGAGCACCAGCAGCACGTGCCTGTGTCTGCCTCTGCCTGCCTGCAAAGGTCTTCCCTGCACAGTCCGCTCCTGTCCTTGGACTGCTTGTGGAATGGCATCTGCTTGGGGTGTCTTGAGGCTGAGCTGCTCACCTGTGCTTCGAGGGCTCAGTTCCTCACGGCATCTGAGGCACAGGGAAATGAGTTGCAGTGTGGTTCACAGCCCCACACCCAGACACATCCCCCTCCTCCAGCGCGGCCAGCATCCAAGAGAAGGGGCTGCTCAGAGGACGTCCCAAGATGCGAGGCGAGGGATAGGAAGGAGGAAGGGGTGTCTTCCTGCGCAGACCCTTCCTCTGGCTCTCGGCTATTGTGCTGCTTCCTTCCTCCTTCCCAAGGGCTGCAAAGGAGCTGGGCTTTATCAGGGCACTGAATCGGACCAGGTAATCCAGGCCACAGCTGCTTCCTGCTTCAGACATCACTCTGTGAGCAGGAGGGAAGGAGATGAATAAGGCACTCTGCCGCTGAGAAACCCCGGAGAGGAACAGCATGTGATTTCACTCCCCCACACTAGCCAGAGCACAAATCCTCTTTTCTGGGGCTTCCTGCTGCCTCTCTCCCACCCTGCTCACATCAGTTATCCCAAACAGGGAGCAGTCGGCTAAAACCCTGCTATTAGACTTGAGCGGGAGCACAGTGCTGGGTCTAATTAACCGCCTGACAGCTCCTCTGTATTGGACATGCACGAGCCTCGATGAACTAGGTGTGTGATGCGCTCTCCCCAGCTGCCTCCTCCAAGGGTTGCCTGCACTGCTGTGGTTCACGGCGCCAGAGAGGGTGAGATGGGATGGAGACCTCATGGGTGGCAGGGACAAACAAGTTCAGGGGCTAGGAGAAGCTGTACCGAGACTTGGGAGAGGGTGGGTGCCTGCAGCTGGTAGCTGTCTGGAGGTGGGAGATCAGCTCTAGTTTCCCACTATGGGAGGTAGTCCCAGGCAGAGAGCCTGGAATTGGGGACATGGCCCAGAAATGAGATTTCTGGGGCCTGGGTAGTCCCATGCATGAGGACAGGGCCATCAAGAGGGAAGGAGAGCCAAGAGCCAGAGCTGCCTGTCACATTGACACTGTCTGAGCAGGGACCCCAGATAATGGAAGCAGGCTGGAGGCTTAGGGCTGCAGGAGAGGGGTCGGCTGCAGCACCCCTCCCTTGTCCCTTCTCATCCAGGCCTGGCATGCAGAGATGCACAAAAGAAAAGGGAAGATCTCCAGAACAAGGAAAAGCAGAAGACAGCATGTTAGCTTGAATGAAAATAATCTCTGGGTTTAGGGATATATATTTATATGTTTATATATGGATTGGCTTCATCCAAATGACCACACTGCCTCAAGAACAGAGGTACAGGCACCCCAGTGCACATCTCTAAGCAGGAGAAGGACAAGGGGAGCAGGGAAGCAAAACTTCCAGCTGCAGGAGCACCTCCAGGGTCCCAGCAGTGCTGGTGGGACATGCCTGGGGGCTGATGGATTTTCATCCCCACCAAAGCTGCCCTCAACAAGCCCCTGTGGTAAGCTAGAAGAAAGCTATTGCTTTCCAGTGGGCTCATGGAAGAGCCAGGTTGCCACCACAGTTGTGAAGGTTATCTGGGAACAGAAATCTTATTGTACAAAATGATATCCAAATTCCAAAAAATCAGTCGCTAGCCTGCATCAGAATGAAAACAGTCTTTCAAAATGGTTCCAAAAGAAATGAGATACCACAAATAGTTCAGGAGTCAGGTCATTCCTCAAGGCCATGGGAGAGTTAAGTTTGTAGCCCATCTGACCCATTACCCCAGTCACTGGGCAGTGAAGTCCCTCTTGGAGACCCTCCCACTGTCATGCTTCTGTTTTGTAGAGATAAATGAGCCTGTGCTGGGTTAGAGAGGGACAGATGACTCCCAGCAGGGGCTGACCTGCCATCTCCAGGCGTACACTGCATGGGCCAGGATTGCGAGGTGGTTTTCTGCCCATATTAATACATTGCTCTCCACATTTCTCTGCCCATACTGTACAGGACATCAAATTGCACTGATGAACTTTCTGCAGCAGGCTTCTTGGGGAGGATTCCACTGAGCCGCTGCCTTCTTTCTGACCTAGCTCCTCCTTGCAGTGGTTGCATTGTCAGCCAGAAGAACTTTGGGAAGCAGGTTGTGTGATACAGGCTGAGATCTCACTCCATCCTAAGGCTTGGAAGCTTGCCAAGAGCCACACTAAATGCCTGTTTTCCCCAGCATGCTCTGTAAGACACCTGCACTGCTCCAGGTGTCTGCCTGGTGCTCGTTCACGCAGTGATTGCATCTCTGGCACACAGCAGCCCTTCATCTCAGGGACCTGTGATGCTTCTGCAGGGCAGGGGCTCACCAGTGTTGGTGCAGTGTACCAGGCTGGGATCCTGCTCCTTCCGCCAGCCCCAGGGCCTGGTTGCATGCTGTGTATTTTTACCCCATGCCTGATGGATTGGTGCATGGGTTCAGTGCTGTCAGATGATTTTCTACCAGTTCCTTCATGTAGCAATTTTTTTTTTTTTTTTGTAATCACTGATGCAGGCAAACACCTCCCTCTGTCTGTAATTGAACATCTGTAGGCTATAGATGTGGTTGCCGGTTTGTTCTCAGGGAGGGATCCAATTGGACTTTAATGGATTATGTCGTCTGCTGCAGAAGTGTTCCCTGGTGCTGTTGCTCACATGAGGGCTTCTCCAGCTGCCTGCACCCCAGGACTTTGCTGCTGCTCCGGGGATGTGTCCAGCTGGACAGGCGAGGATGATATCCTGGAGGTGCACAGGGCTGCATGCCAGCATCTCCGCTATGTCTGAGCTGGGTACGCGGTTTCCTGTGTTAGACTGGGCTAAGGCTTCCCTTTTGCTCCTGCATTGTCTCGGGAGTCCCAGGAGCAATCAGTGCTGTATTTAAGTGTCATTGTTTTTCCAAGGATGGTGTTTTGTTTGGGGCTCAGGTTTCCGGGTCAGATTCGTTTCAGGAAGGTTGGGGTTCGCATCCTTTTGTCTGGTTAGTTCTTCCTAGAAAGACTGGGGGAGCTGGTGCAATGTATTATTTCTTTTTTCTTCTCCGTTCCTTGTTCTCTGACTCTGCTTTCCTACTGGACTATTGATCTGCAGCCCTTCAGAGTGTTGGAGTAGCGTAGGGGAGCCCCTGTGCTGTATCTTGGAAAGAGCACTTGGTTTTCCCCAGCTGTGGCTGTATCGAAGCAATTGTTTTCCATTCTTACTCTTGTTTTGGGTTCCTTCCCACCCTGTTGCCAAGGGCTAAAGAATTGCCTTGCCACCCTTGTGAAACTTCTGTGGCCATGTTAATATTGTTTGAAGTATTGCCATAATGTTTGCTTAAAAACATAATAATTAGGTTTTCAGTAATTGGGTTTTTTTCAGGGCTCTTGCGTATTGTTCTGCTGGTATAATTTGTTCTATTGATCTTCCTCGAGATATAACTTGGAGCCAATCTGCAGTGACGCTGTGATGTGCAGCTCGCTGTTGCTATTTGGTGTGATTTGTTTACACACCAGGCTGGTGGCCCGTGGTCTGATGCGCATGGCCGTGTTCTGACTCTCAGCCCATTCCCATCATCACAAACCAAATACATCCCAGCAGCTAATCACTCTTTTGACCTCCCCAGTCCCGGTGAAATGCATGGTTGCCTTTGTGCAGGGTCCAGGGATGCGGCCGGCGGTGTCGGTGGGCACCCGGGGTGTCTCCGAGGCACGCTGCCTTCACTGGCGCTTGCATCAGCTCCACTACCGCAGACCCAGAGACACTGTGGCTGTGTCTCCTGCTGCGGCGCAGCTCAGTGATGGGTTTCCATGGTAACCCCAAGGCTCGTTCCCCAATTCCAGGTTTTTCAAAAGCGAAAATTTTCATTTCCATCAAAAAAGCCTTTCTGCTGGGAGACCCAGCACCACCTCCTCCAGCCAGCACCGAGGCTGCCAGCTAATGAGCCCAGCCTGGGGAGCCGGGTGCTCGCAGCCTGTCCTCCAGGAAGCTATTTCCAACGGCAATCTGCCCTCATCTGTGATGGATGTCCTCACCCATCGCCCGCCCTGAGTGGGTACAGTGGTGCAGAATTGAGCTCACACACTGTGGATCTGGGCTCATCGCAAGCCTCACTCCCTCCACGGTCAGAGTCGCTTTCCCCAGCATCATCCCTTGCTTAGTCTATCTGGCTGGGTACCCCGCCTTGCCCACATATCCCTCTTCAACAGGACCAGGGTGGGATGATGGTGCAGCCCCCAGCCTCCTCACTACCGCTTCTGGCAGCAGCAGCCGGCTCCTTGCAGCCTTTCTGTGCATTTTTGTTGCCATCCCAGCGCACCTGGTAGTCGTATGAGATGGGGTAGAGACGTGACCATTTTTCTGCCAGCAGACACAATACATTCCCAAACAATAGTCATTGCACAACTCATCCCTACATTTAACAGAATTTTACAGGCAGAATAAATCTCTGTGCCTCTATAAATCTTGTTGCTGAGATAAGGAATGTGCATCCAGAGCCTGGTGTCAAGTAAATCCTGCCCAGCTCCAGGACACACAAGGAGCATCCTGTAATTCACACCTTCTTTGGAGCCCAACAGGAGATTTATGAGATTCAGAAATGAAACCACTGCACTTTGAAAAGGCTCCACGTTCCCCACCTTGCGCTGGGGCACTCCCAATTGTCAGGCGGATGGAAAATTACATTTCCCAGACCAACTGGCAAGGTTCACTGGGCTTTGCAGCGTAGAAATGGGGGAAAACTCCCCGGCTTTCACAACTTCTTGGCCAGTGCTGCCACATTTGCATTCTGCAGAAAGAATTCAAGTGAAATCTGAGTGCACAGGTCTGCTTCATATGGTCCCACATCTCCACATGTCCTTAGAGATCCTCCTCATGATGCCCAGACTCATTATGGCAATTGCCCTGGACCCAAGGGTTTCTGGCAGATGGTGGGGACAACCTGGAAATTTGGTATGTGAGCTGTCGTGTGAAGCTGTTAGCTCATCTTTCTGGCTTCTCTCAGTAGTGAAACATCTAGGAGTGTCCTCTCCTGAATGGGCACCAGTACATCACAGAGTCAATTGCACAGACGGGAGATCTCTGGAAAACACTCCTTCCCACAGATGAATAATAGTACTAACCAAGAAAAAAAAAAAAAAAAGGGAGCTGCAGTCCATGGGAAGAGGTGTGGAAGTGTTTTAAACTCCTTACTTCTGCCACGGCATCCCTGAAGCTGTGGGTCTCAGCCTGCAGTCCCAAGTGACCAGCAATATGGGCAGGCCAGGAAAGGTTTTGTGGGAAATCCTGGGAGCTACCACCCCCTGCCTAAGAAAATGAATTGCAGGCATGCCCCATCTGATGGTCTGCAATTTCAACAATGCTGTGGTTTGTTCTGTGGCTGAGAAGACATTCTAATTTCCTAATTTTTCCAGCCCAGTATCTCCCCTTTGGATAGAGCAAATGGCAGGAAATTTGAGATCTTCCACAAACCAGCATAATGGTGAAGACCCGAGCTGACCCATATGCTGGGTTTGCTTGTAGGTAAACTTGGGACATACGTTTGGAGAACAGTGGTGGTGGATGTGGAGAGATGGAGAGGGAGCAGAGAGGTGTCCAGAGGGTGGGGATGGTGCTCTGCTGCTCCAGCTTCGCTCCCCTGATGTTTCAGCTGCTGCAAGGGAAAGGATGTAGGACAAAAGGCTGAGTGGCTGATAAGGAAGACAAAAAAGAGAAAATTACTGACTCCAGGAGGCTTAGGGAAGACGAAGAGCAGGTGGGAGACACCTCACTGATCCCAGAGTCACTACCAGCATTTCTTATTCAGAATGGACACGGGTAAGAATCAGATGCCTGCACAGACCCTGCAATAACAGTCCAGCCAGCACCAGAGCTGAACTGTGGTGTGGGAAGACTGTCCCCCATGCAAGCCCCAGGGGCAGGGAGCGTGTTTCCATGCAGGTATGGTCACTAGCACATGCATGTACCTGCGGGTGCAGAAGGCTATGGGAAAGATAGAGGTGCCCAGTATATCAGCTGGGAAAGAAGCCTGAGGCAGGTCCTGTCTGCTCAGGGGCATGAGATTCAGAGCGTTTTTTGAAATAGGATTACAACCAAGAAATATGACTTTCTAATCCATTCTCTCCCTAACAAAAATAAGACTCGGTGAGCTGCTCGGGTCAGGAGAAAGCACTAATCTCTACAACATCCCCGTGCTGAAGTCTGGCAGACCTGGACTGCCTGGTAGTGGCTGGAAGTGCCCCAGTTGTCTGCAGCAGGGGGAAGGCAAAAGCTCCGTGAATGGGATCAATGTTGCAGCAGTGAAAGGAGGAGACCCTGCAAGGTCCTGATCCTCTTACATAGCCACCTGGGAGCCGAGCAGTGGGCATGGACATGTTGGAGCAAACCAGGTGCTGATGTGGGTTAACCCAGAGCACTGCAGTGTTCCTGGGGAGCCTGTTCCTCCCATGGCATAGCTTGGGGTGATGCCCTGCAGCTCCTTATGCTGATGGAGGGGCTGGGGTTGCTGGGAACACCTGAAAGCCAGGCATAGGAGGAGCTTTGCTGTGTAGAGCTGTCACAGGAGTGTGGGCCATACAACTTGAGGCATCCCTCTGCCTGGTCTGTGGCTGGAGAGCAGCAGTTGATCTGGGGATGGGGCATGGTGGTGCTTCTCTCCCCGCTCCCCACAGGAGCTGTGGCTCCTCTTGAGTTTGTTCTGAAGGAGCAACGACAATTTTCTCTGCTTTTTACTGCAGAAACCTGACCCTGACAGACACTGAATCCAGGCGAGACTCTCCAGGGTCTTATTTCAACCCTCCTTCTCCACCCTCTGCCACCTCCATTATCTGACGCTATGCAAATGTTCCCAGGCTCCCATGAATCCTTTGCCTTTCTCAGTCCAATCTCTCATTCCATGGTGCATCAGAAAAGAAGAGGCCGCCTTTCCTGACTTCCCTGCTGTGCATTCATTTCGACCTGTGAAGGCGAAGTGCAAAATGTGTAGAGAACACAGGTAGATTAAAAATTTCCACAACTTCAAGGGCAGATGGGATAGAAGAGAAGCCCACAGAGGGTTACAAACAACATAGGAATGATGCTTGGCCCAGGAAGTCTGTGATTGGAGGGGAACATCGTGTGCGCTTGCCCGGACTCTTTTCTTTTTTCCTGGCATCTACTCTGGGCTGTGTCAGAGAGGCACTGTGCTGCCCAGCCTGCCCTGTGTCCCACGGAAGGGAAATGCCAAAAATGTGTTGTGCTGGGAAGCAGAAGTGTGAGGACATGCAACATCTCCAAACCATGTCTGCTGAGAAACCACTGCTGCCCAGCTGCCAGCTAGTAGTGCCAGCACAATTGCAAGGAACAGTCACTAAAATACCTGGGTTTTTTGAATAACTATTTACCCCAGAAGCAAGAGAAGGTGATCAGTCCATCTGGAGATGGCCAAGGGCATGTGTTGTTGCCCACACTGCACACAAAGCACTGAAGCCCTGATAGGACATCCTGGTGCTGCCACTTCCCTCAACCAAATTTTGTTTGAACTAAACCGCATTTTTTTCTGGAGAAAAAAAGTTATGACGCCAGGAAATGGAAATGGCCACAGCCCTGGGGCGTGGTGCTGAATTGCCCTCTAGACCCCTATGTTTATTCTGAATTTGCCGATGTACTATTTCTGGCTTTGTATCTCTTTCTGCTTCCATTCCTAGACCAATAATCATTTTTATTCCTCAGCAAGCTCTTACAGGCTGAACAAGTTGCACTCTCACCTCCTTTTTTTTTTCAAGCTGATCATCCAAATTCAGCATTTGCCTGCTTCAGCCACACACACTTTGTCAGACAAAGCTGTGCTGAGCAGCAAGAGGTTGGATGGGGGAGCTTGACAGCCCTGCAGATGCGGTGGGAGAGGGGCCGTGGCCATTTCGGCAGCAGTGCGGGCTGGATGCAGGCAGCACAGCTGGCTGAGGCAGCACAGCTGGCTGAGGTGCCAGACACGTGCAGGGCAGGCAGAGGCAGCTCTTCTGCAGGCATTCTGGCTGAATGAGTCCGGGGGTCCATGCAGTGCACACCAAAGGTAAGGGTCTTGCAGGGATGCAGTTTGACCCAGACCTGCATTTTGCCTTTACAAAGTGCAGAATTTGGCAGCAGCATGCATGGGCTCCATTCCCAGAGCATTTTGTAAGGGCAGATGGCTCAGAGGCAGGAGGCACAAGTGTCAGCGCACGCTCGATGGAGGGATGGCTGGGGGGAGGCAAAGCTGGAGGAGGTTTCAGGGCAGAGATGAGTTCCTGTTGCATCTGCCACTGGAATCCCCTCCTGCCCTCCTACACACCCTGCAGTGCTGACCTTTTCTTGCTCTTAGACTTGTCAACATGACCCGTTAAGTGAACTAGGAATGATTTCCCGCTGATACACGAAAGGTTCTGGGAATGTCAATATCTTTCTCTTGTTTGTTTTTTATTTTTCGACCAGCAATTAACTGAATTTCAGTAAGTTCTTCCATTTAGCGGGAGCTGTGTGCTGCTGCTTCACCTGCCAGTGCCAATTTGACCTGGATTATGTTTGAATACATGATCATATTCCTGTCAAATTTGCAACAGCAAACAACATGCTATTTATTCCAGCTTCACCCTGGCTACACACTGGCTGTAAAAGGGCAGGCAAGATGGGATATGGCAGGAAGTTTGCTGGGCAAAAGCAAATTCCACTGAATGCTTTGAACAGCTGAACCATCAGAGCCAGTTTGTACTGGATCAGGGCTCTGCAAGAGGCAGTGCTCTTGGCCTACGGTCAGGCACTGACATCAGATGTGCCATCTTACAAAGCTGTCCTACGTCAACAGCAAAATCTGAACGGTGCAGCTTCCTAGATGCTGTTATACTGCAACATATGTACCACCAAAAGGTCTTCTCCATGCACCAGGTGCGATGAAATTACAGTTTGTTGGCTTTATTGTAGAGCCTAGGCATGAACAAAATTATCAAACAGATGTCAATTGGGAAAAAGTCCGTAGACTAAAAGCATCCAACCCTCCTTTCCCACAGAGAAGACTCCAAACTGACCTGCAAGGAGGATGTCCACCTTCCCAATAGCTCTGCTTTGGCAGAGCTGCAGGACAGCAAATGTTTCTTGGAGAATCTTCCCTCATTACCTGAGAGATCCTACATGACTTTCTAAAAGCTCTGGCTTTCTGCACACATCCCAGAATTGCATAAAGCTTTTGAAGCGCCCTGTGTGTATCTCACTTCCCCACACACCTTCACACATTGCACCACTCTACTTGGTTTGTCACCCCTGAAAGCAGATGCTGGGCCAGCTCTGGAGGGATAAGAATGGCCAAGTCCTCCCTCTCCACCCTCCCAACAGCTGCACACCTTGTGCTGCTCCAGCCCCCCAGTATCCTGCCTTTCCAACAGGATCCCCAGTGTGTGTCTCTCACCTTCCACTGCTTTGGGGAACGGGCAACCAGCCCTGATGGAAGGTGGTTGGAGCTGGATGGAGTTGCCCCTGAGAAGGGAGGAATGCTGTAACTCCACCAGCAGTTGCTGAGAGGCGGTAATTTAGGAGAGGGGGCTGTTAAGGGCCCACTGGTGCTTTGGAAAACCTGGCAGCCTGGGAAGTGTTGGGGCTGGGAGCCCAGACAAGCACTTTTAGCAGAGGCCGAACCAAAGAAGCCAACCCCCTTGGGTGGAGAAGGACCAAGCTCACCCTCCAGCTGCAGGGATGGCACCAGGACTGTCAGGGTTTCCAGGGTTTACCAAATGGCAGTGCCAGGCCAAGGGTAGCAAGCCAGCAGGCGAGGGACCCAACATGCAGCCTAACTGCTGAGAAGAGCAGTTAGCAGATGCCTAGCTGGGCTGGAGACAGGGACAAGAGACCCAGGGGACACTGTGGAGGATTGCTGGAAACCACTGAAAGTTGCTAGACTGAGAACAAGCCTAGAAGAAAGCATGAAGCCCCTGGACAGTGGGCAGGGCAAGGCTTCTTTACGATCGCTTTTATTTTTATTCTCACTCCAGCAAAACAGAATTCTCACCATTTTTTATAGATCTCTTGTGTTCTGCTAAAAGCTGGCTTTTAAATGCTTCAGGCACTTCCCCCTCGCAGCAATGGCCAGCTTGGGGCCCTGCCTGCGCTGCCCACCGTGTGCAAGCACAGGGTGTCTGGGCAGACACCCCAGCCTAGGACATACCATGGCATGGGTCAGGCCCCAGGGATTTTGTTTCCAGACAGGTCTGTTAGCTGGCAATGATACATCATTCCGCCTTACTTTCTAATTCCCCCTCTGATGGATGCAGCCAGCCCTTCTCCAAACCTGACATTTATAGCACCAGTTTTCTCTGGGTATAAATATAACCTGAATGCGTTGGAGTAGCAGGAAAATCGTTTAAATGTTCCCTTTGACAGCAAGTTTGAAGATTGCTGACACTAAAACCACTTACTTATATTGTTCTGTATCATCCTGCACTCAGCCTTCAATCATCCTCATTACAGGTGTGTCAGGCACTTTGCACAGGGATGCATGCATGAGTTCACTCTCTCCTGTCCGCTGCCCAGCCCATGACACCTCCTGCAAGCCCAGAGACCCTCATATTCCCACTAAAATGAAGAGCAGAAGAAGTAAGTCACGTGAATGGATGAGCAGGCATGCACATGCCTAAGTTACTGTACATGCCTGAGCCTGAGGGTGAGCAGGGACACATACGTGTAGGCCTAAGGTAGGTGTGAGATGTATGGGCAAGAGGAGCACACAGACACACGCTCCAGTGTGCGCACTTGGGCACCTTTGGCCTCTCTCAGTGCGAAGTGGGGAGGCCAGCAGCCCTGGCTGGTTTTGGTACCTAAAGTCCTCAGCTATGTCCAGCCTCCGTCATTTGGATATACGATAGAAAGGTTCAGATTTGGATTCAACGTCCTTAACATGCAGGTACAGGATTTACAAATCCTGATGTGGTTCAGCATCCCTTGCCCTGTCTCTAACATCTGACTGGATACCCACTTGGGATCTTGTAGGAGTGCAGGAAAGGTGGAAGACCCACCATACAAGCATGAGAATACTGGGGAATGGCCAAAAACCAGACACAGGCTCATTTCTCCCCCGTATTGGCGCTGCAGGTGATTACTGGCACATGATGAGAGGCATTGCTTGCGGCAGGGAGGGTGCTGCTCTTCTGAGGAGCTGGCCACCCTGCCTGCTCCTGACAAAGGAAAAGGCCATGTTCACATGGACACATGCTGATCCATCACAGGATGCAAGCACATCTCTGTCAACAAGATGCCAGAGACTGTCCCCTGCAAGACGCATTACCCTTCTCATGACAGAAATTAAAGTAGCTCACTCCACGGAGATACTTAAAAGAGCCCTCAGGTGACTGGTCTGTAGGAGGAGGTTCCTCCGCTACTCCTTCTCCCAGAGCTTGTCACTGTGTGAAGTGGGGGGACTGCAGACACTGAAGAAGGAACAGATAACTAACGGGCACCGTGGCAGGTAGTAACACATTATGCTGACGTGCCAGCTCCTGCAGACATGAGCCGGTGATGAGACAAGTACAGTGCTTTAAAAGCTGGCTAGAGATGAGCCCACAGGTACTGTGTATTCTTGCGACTGAGACAAAAGCCAGCCAGGGTACGCTGTGCAAAGGGAATCTGAAGATCTTGAAAAAGATGAGGATAAATGCATTTCCCTGCCCATCCACAATGGCTTTCTGGGCCAAATGAATGGGACCGTGGCTCTCCCAGGGCTCACAAGGGAGCAATGCTGAAAGATCTCAACCAGAGCTGTCCAGAGGCGTGAAATACAAGAGCAAAAACACTGCAGGAGAAGCAGTTCCAAAAGATACAGACATTAAAGAAAGAGATTGTGATGAAAAGGAGTGCCAAACGCGTGGTGACACAGCAAAGGAGATGAGCATTTCGTGGAAAGTTTGCAGCAAACTGCTCTGCAATTAAGTCTCCTTAGGACCAGATGAATCAGGCTGGGCTTTGCTTTCAGGTGTTTTCATGCTAGTGATGCCCTGATGAAATGTATTTCCACCTTCTGAGTCCCAGGATGACAGAATGGATGTAGTTCTGCCCTGACACAAGGCTCGGGTGAGCTCCCGACAGCAGATGCAGCTGCTGCATGGGCTCCACCGGCAGCAACCAGCGTGCAGGGCTGCTGCAGCAACGTCCTTGGGCTGCCGGAGCTGCAGCACCATCGGGCACTGGTTCCCAAGGAGGAGATCACTCAAAGCGTGCCCTTGTCTCTGGTGATGCCAGGTGATGTTCTCTCCTGTAAACATAAGGAGAGATGACATATGCTTTGCTTTCTGCTTGGCTGGTTCTAAAGCTCTCTGTGGTTAATCCTCTGCTGAGGTGACACACTGCACAGTATGGGCCAGAATCAGAGGTGACATGAATGGTGGTGTAAGTGACATGTTGGTGAGTCGGGGTAAGTGAGTGGAAGGTGGTGTAAAACTCAGTGTTGCTGAGATGCCAGCAGGCAGGGAGAGGCAGGGAGCAGGACACCTGACTGCCTGGAGAACTGGAGAAGAAAAGGCAGCGCATACAGAGCCTCTTGCTCAGCAAATGCCTGCCAAGACCCAGCATGGGTTCCCTGCTGGGGTGTGAAATAAGTGGGACACCAAGGTGCACTGCGGATCGCATTCCTGGGGAGGAAGGTTAGAGGAACCTCTTGACCCCCAACATTTAAAATGGCAAGCTGAGATCCCACGGAGAGCTCTCATGCTGCAGCCTCCACCAGGGAGGAGTGAGGAAGGCTGGTGCCATGATCCCCCAAGTGCCGGCACCCCTCTGCCCTGCCTCTCATGCACCAGGCGCTGCCACAGCACGTGTCTGTTCAGCCAGGTTGCGGCAGCCTGGGTCAGCCACCCACCGAGCGCTCTCGGTTATTGACCCTGGCTTCAGCGGTTTCTCCTTACACACAGTCTTTCAGACAAACCTGTCACATTGGTTTAAAAACAAGCAGACTTTGTGCTGTGGTTTTCTCGGTAGGTTTTTCTTGTAGGCTACATAGTCTTATGGAGGAGACTTCGCACAGCTCCTCGTTAGCATTCCTGGGCTATTCTGCATAGAAGTAGTATTCTCTCTAATAACATTTGTGTACTAATGTCTAGCCGTGCTGCTGCTGGGCATTACCTTTTAACAGTATTTTCCTTCCTTTATGGCAGCTCATGCTAAACAGTGCTGTAACCCGTGTTCTGGTCTCACCATGCCCCATCTACAACCAGAAAAATTTCCATCTTCTTTCACCACAAAGATGTTTTCTCCACTCAAACCTCATGCATGTTGTCACGGTACCCCTTTTGAGCCCTCCTCCATAGAGCAGTGGCACCACGCAGGGAAAATCCAGATATGATTTTGCTCTGCTTTCTTCCAACAGATTTGCAGGGCAGGTCCTGGCAAAACCACCTCATTTTGCCAGGCTTGAGGGGAGCTCTACCACCTCCAGGGAGGCAGCGCTGTCTTCTGGGTCTTCTGTGGGGCTGCTGCTGCTTCTGCATTCAGGCTGGACCAGCAGTGCTCAGAGAGGGGGACATCACAAGTGCATCTTTTTGGTAACTAGAGTAGGATGCAAGCATGCAAGGAGAACCTGGGAACAGCTTGGGTGACCTGGATGCTTCAAAGTATCTGTCTAGGCTTTCAGGGTAGTTTCTTCCCCATATAACTCTTAAAATGAGATCACACTCCTGCCAGAAAGAGGAGCCTCAGGACAGAGGGCTCCTCACAAAGCCCACCAGTGGTCCACCAAGACAGGAGCTGGGTAGGGATGGCAGAGAGATCAACTAAACACACATTTGCTAGCAGGGATGAAGCTCATCATCATGGGGCTCTGCAGCTGCTGGAGAAGAAGAGCTAATTATTCCCAGGGCATTTGGGAAGCTGCACAACACTGCCCTTGCGTTTCCCAAGGAGACCTGCTCCACTTAATCCTGGGATAACATTGGAAAGTCCCAGGCTGGGTGGGTCACTCTGTAGTCCTGCTGGCTACAGATGTCTCCCTGCGCTCTTCCTCTGTCTCAGCTTGTTCCCATTCAAATCACAACGTATAGGTCCCTCGCCTGCCACAGCAGAGCTCCAAGGGACATGCTGAAGGCAGGTGGAGGATCCGAGCTGGCTTTAAATGCACCCTGCCAAAGAATCATTGCTTTCTTAGAGGCAGTGAAGTTTCTTGACCCCATTCTGAGGTGCAGGACTGAGCACCAGATCCCCCAAGCTGATGTTACCGTCAGGCACTTTGTAGCACAAACTCCCATCCTCCAATGCCTTCGGGGTACCAGCTGCACCCAAGGCTCAGCTGCCATATGGTGGTGACTGCTGAGTGGCAGCATGCAGGAGCCTCCAGCACCAAGGCACGGCTGCATCCTGGGACGTTCTAGGACTGAGCTGTGCTTGGGCCTCTGCACATTTTCCTGGGGTGCAAGAAGCCACCAGCTCAGGGACACGAGTGTATCCAGCTTCCCTTTGCCTCCCCTGGGACCATCCCATCACCTCTGTTCCCTGTTTGCACTCAGGCTCCTTCGTGGTGTAGTAGGAGATAAAAGCCACATGAGACTCTGACTGGGGCTTTGAGGCATGGTGAAGGGGGGTGTAATTTTATTGCTAGATTAATAATTTAACAGGACAAAATGAAATTCACGGCACTGAGAATTTGATTCATACAGAGCTGAGGTTGCCCACTTTTCACCCAACAAGTGGCTGCTCCCATTGCACAGCAGCTGCCAGACATTTTTGTCCTTCCCACCTCATTCCTCCAAGACCCCCTATTTCCAATTTGCACCCATCCTCTCGCAGGCAGACTCTCACACCGCAATGGGCATTTCCTGCAGCTGACCAAGCCACGTGCATTTCCCAGCCTCCAGCTTTGGGAGGAGCTGGATGATGCTGCTCCCAAGGTGTGATATCCTGGACAAGCAGATTTGGCACTGAGGAAGGGACAATTCACAGCCAAGATGACTTACCTGGACTGAATTAATCAAATCCAGCAGCAGTAACTTCCTCAGCTCGCTGACAGTGTGTGCACGTAAGGCTGTGCGCAGCTGTGGCTGAGTGCGTGTATGCGAACACAGGCCACACGCAGGAGATTGGCACAACTCTGATAATAAATTGTGCAGAGAACAGCAAGAAAGGGAAAAAATCCTGACTTTGATGTGCAGGCGTACACACTATCTTCCATCTCCAGCGCAGCACGCATCCCAGAGTGGCCCTTGCCAGCCTGCTCCGTGCTCTGCACAGATGAGGATGGATATTGCAAATGCAGAGAAAATTGATTGCACTGGAAATGCGTGCATGGTGCATATTGGGTGGAAAACTGGGGGGACTTGCTCTCATTAGGAACTCTTTGGTTCATCGTCATGACTCCTGAGTGAAAGTCCAGGTGCCACTGCTGACATGGGCTGAGAATTTGGCTTAAGGAGAGGCAGATAATATAGCAAGGGGTCCCAACTTCTTATTATGGTAGAGCAAGGAAACTCATTTAGAATGAGAAATGGGAATACTGGTTGCTAGTTAATGGTTTACTCCTTAGTTAGCAGTGTTAGGGCATGGACCCTGATGCCACAGGAGCTACCTGGGGCAGTTCTGACTCAGAAAGGCAGGCCAGAGGGCTACCAAGGTTGCAAAACCCAGCTTCCAGGAGCATGTCAGCTCATTTCTTTCCTGGATGAATGATGGTTTATCATATGAGAAATTTGATTTCTTAATCCCACTTCTCTTAGGAAGAGGCAGTTTGGGAGCTCAATGCTCCAGTGCTAGAAAGACGCAACCAATTTCCAGCTGGGATTTCACAGTCCCTTCACCCTGTTCGGTGCCATATCAATATTCTCCTTAAATGGCACTGGGGTTTATTTTCCTTCTGTTATAAACAGCAGTTGAATTCCTGCTTAGCCACTCTGAAATATTGCTGTGAAAATCAAGGATATGAGCTGACTTATCAGGAGAGAAAAATACCAGAAAGACTAATGCCTGGCTCAGGCGCTGCACAGCCACTGAATAACAGAATTTGTCCTGCAAGGCAGGGGTCTGAGGCAGCGGCAGACCCTGGGAGGCTGTGGGCATTACCAGGAAAGCACAGATTCCAGCCAAGCAAAAGAAACCACTCAAGCACCTTCCAAGAGCAACCTTCAGGTTTTTCCAGCTCCGGGCAAGCTGTCCAGTCTTATGAAGAGGCTCTGTAGACATGCTGGGTCCTCTGTGCTGCTGTGTTCTCCAGTGCACCCGAGCTGTACCCATCGGGTTTTGCTTTTGGGAACCTGTATACTCAGTTCCTTTGGACTGAGAACAATTCATACTGCCTCATCCAACACAGCCAAAGAAAGTTTGAGGAGTGATAATGGTAAAACCCCTTTTCAGGGTGCACACCCACCAGGATGCTCCTGACACATCGCTCCTCTCAGTGGCAGTTTGTTTTAGCTGGAGGAGGTCACAGCGGAAAGTTTTATAGTAGACTTGTGTGCTTGCATGTGCAGACACATAATGCAACGGAGATTTAAGTATACAGTATCACACAGAGCAGGAGCAGTATACATTATTCATCATCAAGGTACCACTAACAAGATGAGAACATTTTGTTGTTAATGTTGGAAAACAGAAAAAAGAAAAAAAGAAAAAAAGAAAAAAAAAAAGGCAATTCCCCTGTAAAGAACTTGGTAACCATACCCTGCAAAGCCCTTTTACACTCAGTGCAAGTTGCCACACAGTTGTGTGTCACTATTAAGACGAAGCCAAAGCAGAATTTGAGGAAGGCTGTTTGGTGGGGGTGGCCCCCCTGTGTCCCCACGGGAAGAAGCAGCTCACGCTCTCCTTGCAGGTTGCAGGAGGGGGGAATCCTCTGGTCTGTGGTTATGGTGGGATATGCGCATCCTCAGAACCCAGCCCTGCCCAAGAGGAGCTCCTCCCAGCCCAGGGGATATCAGGGCTGTGACCCTCCCCAGGGACTGCTCTCACTCCAGCAGCTGGAACCCTGGCTATTCCTCTATCAGTTGCCCAAAGGCAGGTGAATCACAGTCCATGTGCCTAACACACCAACCCTTACCTCTGTGCCTTCTGCTTCCCCACTGCATGACTACAGACAAAGACCGAAGCATCTTGCATTTCCTAATTTGGCAAAATTGCAGCATGCCGCTGATTCAATTGCTGGAATCAAACCACTTTTGACCTAGCTACCAGGTCAATGCTTTGCTTCTTCTGAACTTGGGGTTTCCAGCTCGGGGGTCTCCAGGGACCTCTGTGTTAGTGGGGCCAGACCAGCATGACAGGCACAACACTGCAGGGACATCTATCCCAGGACTGTCAAGGTCTATGGCAACACAACAGTCAACAAGATATATGCCCTCAGGCAGACCTCAAATATTAAATTCCCCAGTGCAGCGGAGTTCCCAGCTTTAATAATTATACTTATCCAGTTCAGAAAAGGCCCTTGAAATCTTCTGATGGAAAGTGCATAATTTAAGTGCAAGGTACTTGTATTGTTGTTAGTGGTTAGTGGTTAGATCTGTGCCAGGTCTGCTCTCCTTTAACATCTTCATTTGATCTGAAAGAGGGAGGGTAAAGAGCATGTTAATTAAATTTGCAGAGGATATGAAATGGGAAGGTGCTGCAAATCCTGGTGAGGACAAAGAGCTAAAAGATAATGCACTGGGAAAGAAGGGTCAGGCATAGGAAGGAAATAGCCAAATGAAATTCATTCTGAACAAATGCAAAGTAATCCAGCTGGGGAAATATAATTTAACACCATGGAGACTGGGAGAGAGACATTTGGAAAGCAGTAATACCGAGCGGCCTGAGGGACAGCAAATTACATTGGGATTTGCGATACATTATGGTGGGCTGCAGAACAGGAGGCTGTATACAGACAAGTTTTCAGGCTTTTCTGACTAGGTAGAAAGGTAGGCTTTCTGTTTCCGTGCTGGGGTGTCATTCCGTGTTACACTGCCTTTGTAGGCTGAGTGGCTAGGGGTCCAAAAGGACCCATCACTTCAGTAAAGCCAGGGATGATTGGATTCAAGGCAGCTCAGGGCCAGTTTGGGGCCACAGTGGAGCAGGGGATCTGCAAGAGCACCCTGAGTCCCCAGTGTCCCCTATCCCCACTGCACACCCACATCCACAGACCCACACTTGGATCAGGCTACGGAACTGTGGGAACACCAGAGACAAGCGTCAGCTCTGTGCTGGGGAAGTCTCTCAACACCCTGTATGAGTAGGTGGACCAAGCTCTAGGCTTGTATTGAAACCTCCTGAGCACAGTGCGGAAGGCAGCTCCCCAGCTGTGTAGCAGCGCCCTGGAAGTCCACACTGCCACTGTCTCTCAACCTGCAGCCACCACATCAACACCTCTGACATCACCTGCCAGGGAAGTCTGCCACAAACACCTCCACATTACCTGCCACCTCCCTCTCCATCATGTCCCACCCTGTCACTGTGGCTCCTAGGTCCTTGGCACTGCCTGCCCATCATCACAGCACCAACACCAAAATTTGTCATCTCAGAAACTCTGGGCATATCTTATCTTGGGGCCAGCTGCTCCTAGGCCATCACCTCTGATGGGATCATGGCACTGCACTGTCCCCGTGGCAGTGTGGCCACCCCAAGGGCTGTTCCCCTGTCCCTCTGGGACTTTGTCTGCATGAGCCATGCGCCACATCCTTCTGGAGGGTGTGACTGTCACACACCAAAAGCAGTCACTCCTGCTTCCCGGCATCTCATCAGCCCTGCAGGACCCCGCTTGCTCCCATCATGCCCAGGCAGCCGTGCAGAGCAGACAGCTCCATTTAAGACGCACAGCAAGTTTCCAAGAAATCATGCTGTCTTCAAAGCGAGGTTGGCATGAATATTTCAGTTCAGCTGCTTGGCCCCAGGTACCACACCACATCTCTGGAAACAGTCATTATGGGGGCATCTGTGCACAGGGTCGCCAGTCCCGTGGGCGATGCCAGCATCGCGGGACCACACACCATGCTCCATGCGCTACGCGAGCCAGGCTTTCCCTTCCCCAGCGCCGTACCCTACCCCAGCCCGTGATGGGGTCACATGAGGGTCCTTGCTCCTTCCCTCCCCTGCGCATGGCGGGACTCAGGACCTCCTGCTCCCACCTGGACCGAGCCCCAGGGAGATGGCCGGCTCCCACCTTCGCTCCCCTGCACCGGAGAGGGCCCAGGGCTGCGCACGACCTGTCACTCTTATTCTGTAGACATGTCCCCTTGCCCAAGTCGCAGCTTGGCAGCTCGGCTGCAGCCCATCCCCATCCCCCTGCCCGCAGCTCCCAGCTCCCATTCATCACCCTTCGCTTCACGCGCTCGCCCCCCGCCCCCCCTCCGTGGCCTTGGGGGGCCGCTGCCAGTCCCCGCCGGGGGGGGGGGGGGGGGGGGGGGCAGCTCCTGCGCGGGGGGCGGGGGCCGGGCAGCAGGACTGGGGGGAACCAATGCACCGTTCATTAGCCTCACTCCGCCTGTCCTAATTGCCTGTTCAGGCTGAAACAATTGTGTTAGAGGCTGCTCTGCCTAATTATTATTGTTCTTCTAAAAATAATGGGGGAGGGAGAGTAGGGGGAGAGAGATGAGGGACAGGGAAGAGGGAGGCGGAGGGAGGGATGGAGCAGGAGGGCAGGGGAAAGGGAAGGCAGGAGGAGGGGGGGGAGAGGGGGAGGGGATACGGCAGCTCGCAGACTAAGTGACTTGTTTAATGACTGGGAGCTCCGAGACTGGTAGGGAATAAACAGGTCTGAAATTGGTTACCCCCCCCCTCCTGCCTCCCCCCCTCCCGCTCGCTCGCGCTGTGTTTATTTCCGAGTGATCAGAGGGAGAATAAAAGCCCATCTAGTGTAATAGAGGGAGAGGATTTAATCTGTGTGCCTGGGACTTCAGTAAACTGCAAACATCGATCCAAGCCGGTAGGGAAAGAAAAGAAATTTACAGACCAATAAAAGTATATTAAAAAACTTCCCCTGCCCTTTCACCTGGGTGGGGGTGATGCCACGGGGCTGCTGGGGGCTGCAGCCGGGGAAAGGAGCCCACAGACGTGGCATGTACCGACCCGGGCGCTGCGGGGGTCCCGGGGGGACTGGCCGCAGGGCCAGGGGCAGCAAGCGGCCCCCGGAGCTCCCTGTTAGCCCGGGGGTGCTGCGGGACCATGGGGCTGAGAAGCAGAGGGTCTGGCCGCCAGTCTGACACTTAAGGAATTAGCTCTGCATCATTTGGAGTTTTCTGCTCTACTAATTTTCAGCCGGCTCCTCATTTGCGTCTTTTTTCCCCATGTTTTAAAGGGGCAGCATCCCAGATTCCCAGGACCCCGGGAGCTGAGCGGCAGAGCTTGGCCCCGCCGCTTGCCGGCTCACATCCTCTGCGAGAGAAAAATCACGGATTTTGCCCTCTTCCCCAGCAATCTCTTCCCTTCTATGGGCTGTGCGTCCTGCTGCCTTCCCTTGCTGGCATTTACACAGCACCGGGACCCTCCTGTGGGGCAGCACCTCACCTGCTGCAGCATCCCTGTGCCCAAAATATCCCGGGGAGACTTCAGTCGTCAGCCTCTGCAAACAAATCCACCCAGCTCTGACTTTGCCCTTTGGTGTTTGCTTTTGACTAACATTTGAGGTCTCATCTGCGTTGGCCTGTTGGTTGATGAAAAAGAAATTTCAGTCATCTGTTGACTGACAGTGCACTTTAGACTTTCAGAGGGAGGAGGAGGGAGTATTTGTAAGAGGTTTGCATTCACCGTGCACAGTGGGCAGTGCCAGGGAGGGGGTGGGTTAAAATACTGTCCTGGCCTGGGAGACAGGTGGGGGTGGGGGGGTTGGGGGGGGTGGGGTGTATTTACACCTACTGTTCAGCCCGATGTGGATGGCCTTTACCATTGCCTGGAGCTGTCTGCCTGCTTGTGGGGGGATTCAGAGACAGGAGCATCCAAAATCCCTCCTGCCCATCCCCCCAGGATGTCTCTGCTCCCAGGACATGGCTGGTGGGGCGGCATCCAGTCATCTCTAGTACCAGCTACAGCTGCCACAAGCACATCAGTCCTGGCTTCAACCCCCTGTGCTGGCTCCAGCCCTTACTCTGATTTAATGCTCAGTGAAGCAAAGGGACCATTCCCAGCTCTGCTGAAGACAATGTCTCAGCCTGAAGGGACCATTCCCAGCTCCACTGAAGACAATGTCTCAGCCCATTGTGGGGACAGTGGCATGCTTGGGACAGTGCAGATGACAGAGCCCAGGGGGTGGCAGGAGCCTGCCTGGCAGCGGGAAGAGGCTCCACGCAAGGCACATGGACCCAGAGGCAGCCTGACCTTTACAGTTTTGCTTTTCCACCACGAACATGCTGAGGACACAATGTTCGAACAAGCCCTATCATTTTCCTTCTCTTACCCAACAGAGCCCAACACTGATCATCCCATTAACAGCTACCAGCCAAGCTAACAAAGGAAATCAATTAAATTGGAAAAAAAAAAAAAAATCCAAGCTAAAACCCAGTCCTAGACACAGTTGTTACCCTGCATGAGGAGAAGTACCAGAAATTTGCCACAGTCAGCTTGAGGCTTTGCAACACACTATTGATTCTGCATGGATAGCCTCCAGCCACTGCTTCTATGGGCAGGCAGATAAATTATCCTGGCTCAGCCCATCTCCTGGATATCCCACGATTCTCAAAATTGCGGTTCAGGGCCCCTGACCATTGCCAAAAAATCCCACCACCAGCACTGAGCCCTTCTGCTGGGATACTCCTCTGGCTACAAGTGCAGGGTTGCACAGGAGCTATACCAATACGCCACCCCTCAGCTGTGCCCACAGGCCCCCTTTGCCCCAGCTCTGATGTCCCCTTTAAAGCCAGACCTTAATGCTGGGCATCCCCAGACCTTAACCCTTGAAGTACCCCTCTTGTCTGAGTCCTGAGGGCAGCCCCCTGCTGAACCTCTCCTTCTTGCAGGAGTGCCTGTGGGCTTGTATGGGTGCCATGTACTCCTGTTCAGACTTGACCCCACCAGCCTATGTCCTGGGCATCACGCTCATGCCCACTCACACATCCCTTCACCCCCAAAGGTACCTTCCCCCCACAGGACTGCCAACCCCTCCTGCCCCATCACTGGTCCTCCTGTGCCTCTGACCCGCTTAGACCTTGCCAGGTCCCCAGACAAGCCCCTGCTCTGGCTGGGTTAAAGCCTCCCCTGCACCCAAGCAGGGGACATGAGCTGTTCCTCCTCCCACACGGGCAACATGAGCACTTCCCTCCCACCCACACACTTCTCTGCGTCCAAAAAACACCTCTCTCCTGCACAAGTGCCTCTGTCCCCCTGGCACACACAATACCACTTTTCCCTCAGCATCCCCTCCAGCCCTGCTCCTCCGCTGAGCCCCGTGAAGTTGCTCTGCAAAACCCCATGGCCCAGGCAATACAAGAGGAGCCACTATGAATATTCCCAGCAAACTTTCCTCGGTGTGAAAGCTATGATTCTGCAGTCCTCTCCATGCACAGACCCATTCCCTTGCATGGGCTGGACTGCCCACAGGCTCCAGCGTTGTCCCTGCTGGGCCATCCCTCCACAAGGAATGTCACCAGAGCAAATGTCTGCCCTACAGGAGAGAGAAAGGAAATTCCTCCAAGGGGAGATACTGTGCTCCCTTCCAGTGGTGCAAATGCTCTTTTATTAACCACTTCGGGCACGTTTCCAAGCCACTGTCCTTTCTGTCTGAATGCACTGGTCACAGCCAGGGGGCTGCAGCAGCAGCTGGCTCCAGGCTGCCCCACTGCCCTCTGTGTGGGACTAACGGGACCCACAGCCCTCTGCATGGAAGTGCTGCTGGTCTTCCCCCCTTCCTGACACTTGTTCCCGCAGTGCCCTGCAGAGCTGGACCAGGAATCACCCTCCCTCTGCTGTGTTTAGAGACTCAGGGATGACCGGAGAGATGCCCTCCCCGTGCCTCCTTGTCTGCCCGTGGGAGCTGGCAGTGGCTGGGTGAAGGGCTGCCAAACTCTCCCATCAGAAGTGGCTGTGAAGGCAATGCTGTTGCGTATGTCATTGCAGATGGTGCCTGGGGACACACCATGCCTCGCTCTGTCTTCATGTTCCTCCTGAGACATGGCTTCTGGATCAAGCTCTGTATCTCTGCCTGGGCACAGGTCCCTCCCAGCAGCCAGGAGCGATCACCCTGGGCCCTGCTCTGGTTCTGCTGACAGCAGAACCCAGGGGTTCCCCCCAGAGCAGGGCCCAGCTGGACCCAGGACACCTCTAGGGTGGCTGGGGTGGCCAGGCCTGGGGGAAAGGGGAGAAGCACTGTGGGCAGGTGCATGCCAAGGGTGCAGTGGCAGTGGGAACATCAGGGAACAAGGCGGGTATCATCCCCAGATGGAATAATGGATGTTTTCTTGTAAGGAGACTAAACAATAAGAGTTCTGGCCTTGAACAGAGATGACTAAAGAGGGATGTGATTAGAGTTTTGTGAAGCCATGACTAGCACAGAGAAAGTGATTACTGAGTGATTATTCACGACTTCTCATTATGTACGAACAAAATGAAATTATCCCGCAACTCATTTAAGACAAACAAAAGGAAGTACCTTCTCCCATGACACGTTATCACATTGAGGAACTCATTGCCATCAGGTGTGTTCAGAAACCCACAACGAGCAGCTCTGCCCACAGCTATCAAACACAGTTCTTGGGATAGCCTTCGGTGTGGGAAGCCTGGGACAGCTGGGCTAAGAGGGCCAGAGGAAGGATCAGCCCAAATTCTTACTTGATCACCCACTCCTGGCTGTTGCTTGACCAGAGAAGCTTCTGCTCTGAGTCTGTAGGGCCATCCCCGTGCTCACTGATATGATTATCTCTGCATGTGCAGGTCATGAAGCATGCAACAGAAACCAGAGTGGGACATGTCTAGGAGCAGCTCTCAAGATCACAGAAGTGACAGTAATCAAGATGTTGAGTGACAAGCGCCTGACTGTGCAACTCGGCAGCTTGTGCGTAGAGGGTCAGCATGGGTGGGAGCAGCTGCTTGGCAGAGGGCAGGGGGCTGACGCTCACACCTACATTGGGAGCCAGAGCTGCAGGAGCTTCCAGCAGGTGAAAGGGAGAGGGTTGCTGAGAGGGGGATGCATGTGGAACAGAAAGTGCCCCTCTTCCAGGTGCATGCTCTGCTGACACTCAAAAAAACCTGGGGCTAGGTAGCTGGAGCAGGCTGTACAACCAGGCACCAAGGAGCAGCAGATTTAAAGGAGAAGCAGTAAGGGGTACCCAGCCACACAGCCTTAGAGGTCAAAATTAAGTGATGTAGGTGATGAACACGTGTTTAAAAAGAGGGGGTTGAGAAGACAGCTAGGAAGGAACAAGTAAGACTCCAAGGAGGCAGGAGAAGGTGGAAGCAGAGGTGCCATCGTTAGCATCAGCTAAAGAGCTAAGAGTAAAATAGGAGCTGCAGACAAAGAGGGTCTCTTAACCCTGTGTCCCAACCGTATGTGCTAAGGAATATAAGCAGTCTAGTTTCCAGGAATATGAGCATCACCTCAGCTTTGCAGCAAGCTGTGGAAACTGTTCCGCAGGCTGAGGATAGAACCACAAGTACGTCTTTGCAGTGTGAAAAATGAGATCTGTGTTTTGCAGGAAAAAAGCAGAATCTTGATGTCCTTCTCCCACCCACGACACTTGTGTTGTGGCAGCATAAGTGAGAGATGGACTGACCCAAAAGGATGTGAAAATGGGTCAGAAGATTGCTTTTGGTTTGAAGCCAGCCTGGAGTATGTTGCAGAGCTTTGTGCCCTCCAGGGCAGAAGTGACAAGGGGATACCCACAATAGGTATTGATGGCTTTGACAGCAACCCCCCCACCCCACCCCCTTTCTGTTCTGAGGGTTTAGTTATGGGCTACAGACAACTGTAGTGCTCTGGCTCCAGAAACAGAAGAGATAGATCTTTGAATTTCTTTAGTTTAATATACAGGTTTAGCACATTTAATATTACTTTGCCTTCCCAAGTTTACAAAAAATAAATCCATATTTTTAGCATTATGAGTTGCACAGGAAATCTACTGCTGACCAGCTTCACAAGTTCCTTTAGCCCCGGTGGTTTTCCACAGATTCAATCCATCTTATTTCACTTAGGATTTGAGGAGACAGTTGGCCTTTTACTGTGTGTTTGCAACCTTTGTATTGATTGATTTGGGTAAATCTTTCAACAAGCTGGGTGCCTTAATTGATGCTCACCTGGCCAGGGTGCACAGTGTCCGTGGGAGCCGGCGAGTCCCTGACCTCCCGAAGGCCATTTGGGACAGCTCAGCCCATTGGGGCTCATGGACTGCACAAGGCTGTTGGCATTTCACTGGAGGAATCACACATGAGGGTCGTGGGTTCAACAGGCCACAGGGAATGACCAAAAAGAAGCATCAACCATCTCTAAGAAATGAGGTCATAAAAGAAGCCACACAGAATTTGTCCTCCAAGAGCTGACATCGCAGAGATTTAGTTCACTTCAGAAAGTGACACTTTAGCAAAGTGACATTACAGATATTTAGATGCTTTCACAAAGTGATATGCTTCCCAGCTCATTTAACTGCCCAGCTTCATGTCCTTAGCAGTATCAGAAAAACTGCTCTGGTGGGGTTACAAATTGAAAAATTTCTGTTGTGGACTGGTTTTCCTAAGTGAGGTTAGCTGATTAATTTGTAATGGGAAACCAGTGAGATGGTAGTGCAGGATAAAGGTAGCAGAGGGAGCTGCAGATGCCGTGATACTGATGGCAGTCTTATCTGACATTATATCAGGTACCTGGCCATCACACTGCAGTCCAGCAGGCGCTTCCTTAGATACGCCTGGCTTTGCACAGCTTCTGAGGTACCACAGGGGCTTTCAAGAGCTAAATCTCCAGCAATATTGAGATTGTGGAGTACACAAATGAGAAGGACACTTGATACAATAATAGGTAATAGGGAAAGGATATTGTAAAATAAATATGTAGCATCTTCAGGTAAGTGGAGCATATTCAGCTCAGCAGAAATCCATGCAATTAACCCACCATGGAGGTGGTGGCCGAGGTGGATCCATTAGCAATTACACAAGGAGACAGGCAGGACACAGGGTTTCAAGGACTCGCAAAGACAAACGCCAGTGCTTCACCTTGTCACAGACCCAGCGGCTGAACACACACACCAGCACATCTTAGTCCAGCTCCCAACAGTGCAGAAATCACTGAAACAATTAATAGACCTTGTGCTTGGCAGCACCCACTGGAGATGATAAACATCGCTCAACGGGAGGACTTCAGCAATCAATATCCAAACTAACCTCATTCGTTTCTTATTTGAAAATAAGCTTACTAGGTGACAGAAATAATCCAAATAATGAGTAATAACATAAGGTTTCTTTCATCTTGGAGGAGCCTTTAGTAGACTGGCACAGAGGCAGTGGGGCAGGGCATGTCAGCTCTTTCTGCAGAGGCCCTGCAACAGCCTGAGGGAGCAAAAGGGTGCTACAGCCAGCTAGCACCATAGGGGAATTTCAAGCAGCAGGAGGGAATCTGCCAGCCCGATCTCTGGCCACCACACTGTGGCTAATAACCCTGCTCCGGTAAGGCATACCCTTGTCTAAAAATAGCACCATCAAAGATGTAGCAACTCTGAGGCTGGATGTGTCCTCACTGCAGACCACTGCCTGCTCCAGGATCCACATCCTCCTGGGGATGTTCTCTTGTCATTCAAAACCTGTCCAAACCCTGCTGCTTAGCTTGCAAAATTTGACAACAGTAGTATGGATGCAAATAAATTTGGCAGGGTATATAGGTTTTAGTGTCCGTATGTGCTTGAAGGGAATTTGTGTTTGAACACAGCTCCTGCAGTTGTAGGACAGGGAGGGGCCAAGGAAAATTTATAACACATTTCCCTACTACATGTGCTCAGTAAACAAGAGGAGAAGGTGGCACAAACTGAGCTCTCCTGAAGCAAGAGCAGCATGGCTGCAGGAGCCCCAGCACTGGCCATGGCTCAGAAGGAGCATCCTCAGCAGCATGCAAGGGGTGACAGAAGAGTTTGCTAAGACAGCTGCTTAATAATCAGGCAAAGTAATACAGATTAAATCCTTGCTTCCCTCCATGATGGAGAATCACCTGTGGCATGCAGTGTACCAGCATTCCCACCTGCTCTGCCCTGGGCTCTCCAAAGAGCAGGTGCAACACCCCACACACAGACTGGTTAGGCTCTGGAAGGCTTGCATCAGCCCTTTCCCTTACTGGCCACCTCCATCCTCATCAGACCCTTCAGCATCATGGAGTGGCCCCTGTGTTCCCGAGGGGAACAGCCAGCTCCTGCATGGAGTATCAAAGGCCCTGAATGTGCCTGAGGCTGTAGGACAGAGGCTGAGAGAGATTTGGAAGTCTGCTTCCCAGAAATCAGAGACATCCAGCAACTGTAAGGCCCAAAGGGCTAAAAGACTGCTAGGAAAAGCAGAGTGATTGGGATAGCCCAAAAGGCTTTTCCATTTTAGCTGTACGAAGGTCCATTTCCACCCTGGCATTCCCACATCTCCTAAAAAATCTCTTAGGAAGAGTCACATGTGTGGTTTGTAAGAGTTTTTTGGGGATGAGAACTGGGGATGTCTGCTCCTCCAAGTGGCCCTCAGTGAACCTCTCCAAGGAGCTGGGAGGCAACTGTTGCTCAGGAGCCCAGCTCCTACCTGGGAAGTGCTGGCAGTGCATACTTAGCTCAGGGATGCTCCACGGTTCAGTGCTTTTGGACACATCCCTAACAGTATTGCTGCAATTATCCTGTTGTTTAGGTGTCCCTGAGGAATGGAGAGACTCTCATTATCTGGCAGACTGAGAATCTGGATGTGCGAGGGATGTCAAAGAGGCTTTTGAATGCGAAACCCCATGACTAGAGAGCTACCCATCTATCCACCTCCCCACCCAGCTCCCCACTGCCCCCAGCAAAGGCAGCAGTAACAAACCAGCCCAGGCCAATGGAAAGGAGAGGCAAACATGCTAAGCTCTTGAGGGGTTAACCTGCTCTCAAGCATGGTTCAGTGAAATTGTCAAAAAATCCCTTCTGACAAATTGCCTGGGAAGAGAGAAAAAATATAAAGAGCCAAGCGCATGGTAATGATTTCTGAAAAGTTCCCCAGCACCAAAACGGCAAAAAAACCATTAGCAAAGCAAATTGTATTTTGTGCGCATAATTCACACCAGAACACAGAACCCAGGCAGCCCCGCTTTATATTATTAACGGGACAGCATGCCAAGTCATCTAGAAAGCTCTCCTCACGCTGCCAGTGACACAGAGCAGAGGATCGACTCTGCTCCAGGGAAGGGATGGTGGTCCCAGCCCCACACCCCTGTGCTGCTCCCCTCTGCTGCCCCTCGGAGCCCCGGGATGCACGAGGTGGGAAACGCAGTGGGATCCACCATGCACAGCTGGATCGTGAGTGCAAACCTCATCTCCGATCAAAAGCATCCTCCTTCCCCGAGTCTTGGTTCCTGCAGTGGTGACTGCTGCTGGGCTTCCCCACGCAGACCGGCTTTCATCACTCCTCTCCTAGGTCTGGGAGTGGCCCTTCAAAGCAGGGTGCTTGCAGGACTCCAGCTTTACAAATCTCATTTTCCTTCTCTTTTTGATCCCCCATGCTGCCGGGGAGCCTGTGGCTGGCTCTTTGCAAGTCCCAAGCCTCGCCGGTGCCTCCCCAGCCAGCCAAGCCCGATGGAGCCACACTCCACCCCAGCTCCCAAAGCTCCTTCCCAAGCACGCTCCGGGTGACTCAGTGCCCTGCTGGGCAGCTACTAGACAGATTGACTCCAGATGCTTACGGACAAACATCACCCGTGCTGCTCGGAGGCCTGGCTCTGACACATTCCTGGCATGCTCAGCACCCCAGGAAAAACAATATTCAGATGATGCCAGTGCAAGCCGCTCACAGAGAGATGGCTTTTAGGACACCAATTAAAAATATTACCTGGGCTTGTGCAAGCTCTCTGGGGATGCTCGGAATGATGCTGCTGGGTGCATATGTGCTTTCACGTGCAGGGCATGGCAGAGCATCCACGCGGCAGCAGTGGCTGTTACAGGGAAACCAAGCAGCTCATGCCAGTCAACGCGCAGGGCTGCAATGCAGTCACCAGTGCTGCTCTGACCAGTTTCCCAAGCCATACGACGTGCAAATCCTGCTTTTGCGATGAAGCAAAAAGATACAACCGTGGCACCACAGCTCCTGGTGCTCACGGCAGGACTGTTGGCTTGAAGGAGGCACAGCCTGGTGACAGTCCCCAGGCTGCGGGTCGGGGCAAGCTCCCACTCCTCCCGGACCCCGTCTTTCAGCTGGTTCTGCTTCTGCTCTCCCAGGCCTCTCGCCCAGGACACGTTGGGGCAGCGAGCTGTGGCGCCTGGCGGGGAGGCATGGTGCCAGCCCTGCAGCCTGGGACGCCAGCCCAAAGGGCCAGGAGGAGCAAGGGCTGCAGGAGGAGCCAGGCTGGGCTTCAGTCAGGGAAAGGCTTCTGTAATTCATTACCTGTGCCCCAGGACAGGCAGGATTGTAATAAACAACTTCTTTGAGTCCTGTAGATAGATGTTACATGAAAATTACCTACTTTACAAGAGCATTAGCATTTCAAAGTCAAACATTAGGAGACAGTGGTCACAATGACTACGCACCAGCAGGATTGTGCTTTGCCTTCATAGACGTGATACTTTTCATCTCACTGTTTCGTGTTGTTCCAACGGGCCACAGGGCTGGGCACAGGACCTCCCAAACCACTCCCCAGGCTTCCACTGCTGGATCAAGAAGAAGAAATGACTAACAGCAGGTCGCTGTGCTCCTGACTATTTGGTGTCAAAAGAATAGTGGAGCAAGCTCCTTCAGCAGGTTAGGCAGCAGCAGAGGCTGAGCCAAGGTTGTATTCCTGGGTCTGGGTGACTAAAAAAGCATTCCTCTGCCCCAGTGTAAATTGGTGGAGCACTCACATCCTAAGCAGTCCCTGCAGTCTGGATGCTCTGATGTCCAAAGCCCTTGTCAGCAGCAGAAGTGGTGCAGAGAAGAAAGATGGCAGCTATCAGGAACGTGAACAAGCCTTTGCAGGGAAGAGGCTGAGCAAATGAGATGTGCCTAAAAATGAGGTGGAAGATGACTTAGGGATGGGTTTTACCTGTGAAGTACTGAAGAGAACTAGGGACATCAAATGAAATGATGGAGCAGTAAGACTAATGTATGCAAAAACTTTTTCTACAGCCCCCAGAATACCACTGGCGTGTGGCACTGGGGATTACAGGGCTTCACCATCCTGCACAGGTGAGCCCAGGAAGTGGTTACATAAATTAACAGCACACAGATCCATCAGGGAATTGAAAACAAAGAAACAGATGCAATCTCTGGCTTGGGAAGCCTTTAAACAGAAGCTTGCTTGTCACTGCTGGAGGGTATAATCAGGGAAGCCATAACTGTTGGCTTACCCTGTTGACAAACCCTCCTTCAGCATTTTCTGGTATCAGCCTGTGTCAAATCCAAGACACAGGATACACCCCTGTGCATATTCAGCACTCACATTCCCACGAGCAGGCTTCCTAATGAGAGATGGAGTGCAGATAGGATAGTACTCTAACCCTAACTTGTTTAGGGCGCGGTATATTACATAGCAGAAAACAATGCTAAAATATCTTTGATCAATACAGCTAGAAGCTCAGGAAAAAAACAGGACTCAAAGGGAATGTAGAGCCTTCTTGGCTTTAGTCCTGTTAATGGGGAAGAAGATGACCAGCAATCAGTGGTGGTGATAAGACCCAGTAATGCCAGCTAGACCAAGTTAAGGAAGCCAGTTTGTCTGCAGACTGTCAATAGAGGTATGTTTGCCTTCCTCAGTGTTAAATAGTTTGTGCAAATAATACCACCTTGCCTCATACAGGTTAAGTCAATCTTAGATTAGTAATTGAAGAGAAAACAGCACAACGGCATTCATAATGCACCAAACTTCCATTTGTGTGGAGATGCCATGTGCAGGTGACCCAAACTTCCTTTGCAACCGAGTGTCTAAACTGAGGCAAGGAAAGCGAGAGTTATCTCCTGACAGGCTAATTAGTTCTTGTTTTTCAAGATAATATTCTGAGTGTTTGAATACGGCTATTTTTCCTGCTCGTCTACTGCAGCTATGAAGATTGTGTTGCTGTCATATAGGAGTTCTTATCTCTTATCTGCATTCTGTTATCTTTGCCACTCATTTAAATGTGTTTAAGGTTCTGAGCAGAGTCTTGTCTCTGCTCCAGAGAACCTGGTTCCTCTGCACAACTCCTGTGAGCACTCTTGGCTCTGGGCCTATGGCAGGGTCTCAGCAGCCTCTCCAAGGTGCCCCATCTCTGGGACACACCTGGGGTGGGCTCTGAGACCATCAGCAACTTACTTCATGAAACAGGCAACAGTGTCAGTCCTTCTCTCCAGGATTCTTCCTCAGCCATTTGCTCTCTGGGCTCTGGCAAGTTGGGGTTTGCACCAAGGTGGGCACCTGGCGCTCCTGGACCTAGGCATGGAGTGTGGTGCTTGAGCGCTGGTGCTCCTGGTGCCTGGGAAATGAGTATTTTGAGGAGGAGGGGGGCTCAGCTCAAGGTATTTGCAGGGCCAAGGTGCCAGGGTAGTGTTCACAATAGCAGGCGAGCGAAGTTCAGTGCTGGGTGCAGGCGGACAGGGGTTGGTGGGGGGAAGGAGGGGGCCAAACCCGCCTGCAGCCCCTCAGGCAGGCTGCAGCTCAAAAGCTGGATCCAGCTCCTCTTCTTGCCCAGCCACACAACATCCATCTCCGGCCTCAGTCCGTATCCATGCGCATCAAAGCCTCTGGTTGTTAACAGCTCCTTTAGCCTTCACAATTTGTCTGCTCCTGCTCTCTTCTTCTGAGGACTGGGATCGGTGCTGCCCAGGGGTCCGAAGGGGAGGTACAAGCCAGCAGTGCCGTGGGGCTAAGCCCCCTGTCCCATCAGGGCACGCACAGCCCATGCACCATGACAGGCTGCCGCTGCCCCGAGGAGAGAGAGGGGACACGTCTCCCACCGCCCGGCTCTCTGGGGGGCTCCCCGCTGCGGCAGCCTGGCTTCCCGTGTCACGTCAGATTTCTCCGTGGGGAGCCAGCAGGCAGTTCTTGTTGCAGGGGATCATTACCCACACTGTAACACTAACACAGAAACCCTGCCTCGGCAGGCAGGTTTCCCAGTGCTCGCTGCTGCCTGCGCTCCAGCAGAGCTGGGGGCTAGAGATCGCACAGGGAAAAGATTTGAGGACACTTTGGGTTAAAAACAGGATGTTTTTTCCTTCTTCAAATTAAAAAAATATCCTGTGCATCCATCTAGTCAGCCAAGGGAGGCATTTTACAGCCGCCATAACAGATTTAGTGCTGGGAACCAGAAGATAAAATAATTTACTAATTGGAAGTGGCACCAAACATTTTGCCTCTTGCCCCTTCTGTGATCTTGGTGGCAAGTGTCTGGCATCTTGCCAGGAGACGGAGCAAAGGGACAGCCAAGACCAGAGAGGTGGCTGGGGTGCGACTCCAGGAGACCCACCCTATTGTTTTCCCGGCACCCTGTCAACCTTAATTAATACGAGAGATACCCATCAAAGGCAGAGCTGGGTGCAAGGCTGAGGAGGAGTGACAGCGCTGGTGCAGAGGAATTTCACACAACAGTCCAGGCATTTTCTAGCTCACTGAGTCGTTTTCCCTTTTTTTTTTTTTTTTCAGATGGCTTTGCACTTGGCAGACCTCAGCAGCCTGGCGCATGGGGAGAGTGCGGCTTTCTCCACAGCCAGAAGAAGCCAAAAGTCTTCATTCACTCATTTACTCATTCATTCGCTCCACAACATACATTTATTTACTAGGGCCGGCACTCCGCAGCAGAGGATGCTAAGACACATGCTCAGCCAGAGAAAGCAGAGAAGGAGCAGCCATCCAGCACCAGCAGCTGCGATCTCAACAGCTGATAGCAAAGCCACTGAGTGCCCTGCACCAAGGTGGCCTCTCCAAGCCAGCGTGGCAAGTACTGGGCACCTGGGAGCAAGATCTTTAGCTGGGACTAACTTTCTGCATCTGTACAACATCTGGGGACAGCACCATAGCACTGTCCGCAGGGCAATGCCTGCGCATCCCCACTCAGGTGGCTGCCCAGCATCTGTCACCCTCTCCTGCTGCTCAGCAGGTACACAGATCCCTCTGGCCCCTGGCTCTCCTGTGAGGACCTACACAAACCTCACCATTTTAGGCATTTAACCAGAGCTTGCTGCCTCGAGTCCGTTGCTCAAAAAGTCCAGGGTCTACCTAGAAAAACTGGCTGCACCCTTTTCCCAAAGACCATTCAGGGTATCTATCTATCCAAAGCTGGAGCCCCACAACTCACCCACGCACTCCCCTGTGGGATGCTCAGCAGCTCAGGGAAGGGCAGGCAACAGCAGGACAAGGATGAGCGGGAGATGAAGGAAATGGTGGGTAGAGCAAGGGGAGGTTTTGCCAGCAGAGATGAAGCTAGAAAGCCTGATGGGGCATGCTGTGGGACCCCGTCCTCTGCCCCCCATGTGGGACATCCTTGCTGCTGGTCCAAACATCTCTCATTGCCTGGAGGAGCCAAGGCTGGGGTGCCTGGGCATCTCTCAGAGATGCAGAGCAGGAGCGCAGCCCAGGTCTGTACCTCAGAAGCATTTCCCAGCCCCTGTTTAGACACAGCAAAGAAACTAATTGGGCTTGTGGCTCCATGACATTTCCAGTGAGGCAAAATGGGCAGAGACTTAACCTTCCCATTTGAGAGGGAAATGATGAGAAATCCCTGCAGAAGGCTCACCCACAGCATGGCCCAACCTGGCATTTGTCTGCTTTGCAACAATATCATATTGCGTTAATCAAAATTCAGCCCATCATCTGCTCCGACTCCCACGCCTTTCTGCCCAGATAGTGTTCCCTGAGACATGCCACTCTCAGATGGATAAATACTTGTCTTAAGTTGCCATCTAGGGGAGCAGAAAAAGTCAGTTGCTTCGAGGTAGGTTATGAAACGGAGTACACTGAGCGCCTGGAGGTGCCTTACATTTAGAGGAAAACTGCTACCACATAAACAGCAACAAAGAATGATTAAAGTGCCTAAAATACAACACAGCAACGTAATTACAAACACATGCCTTTGTTTTGAAAATCTGAGAAAGCACAGAGAAAAGCAAGCTTTAGGAACTTGTTTGAGGGCGAGAAGAGGATGCTCCATGCAGGGTTTTCCCCCAGGAGAGAACTGAATTTAGGGTCCAGCACTGGGAAATACTTGGGTGTAGGAATAGAAAACCCTCTGACTCTTTCCTGAGATCTCCTCCTTGCCTTCCAGACTGAGACTCGTGCTGCTGCCAGGGAGGCGGAGGGGCTCAGAGCAGGGAGGTGCAAGGAGAGCCAGTGCAGTAGGACACGCTTTCGCTGCTGTATTTACCAGGACAGCTTTCCCCAGAATTGCCCACAGGGTGCTCAGCTCTGCCGTGATCAGATGGGGGGTGTTAGTACAGATTTTTATACCAAGTCATTTTGTTTTGTTAGAATAAAAAGATAAAAAAAAGAGATTAGCTCAATGTGAGATCTCCAGTGAGGTTAAATCCAGGTTAAATCCAGATAGGCACAGGATGGAAACAAATTCTGGGGGCCTCACAAGAGCAGAGGGGAAAAAAAACCACAGGGATGGAGAAGAAGTAGACAATAGCATGGAGAAAACTGGGTGAGGGTGGGTGGGTTGCACTGCTGGTTGGTGAAGCCCTCGTGCCACAGCTGCTTCCAGGAGCCAAGGTCCTTCCCCAGGTCCCAGCCTCCCGCAGCAGGCTGCAGCTCTTCAGTGGAAACTGCTCCGAGCTCCTCAGACAAAAGGTTCCCTCTATCTGCATTTATAAAGTGCTTATCACAGTGGTGTCTCACTGCTCCAAGCCCTTTCCTAGAGAAGGGCAGAGTGTTTCTATTGTTGTTATACAAATAGCTTCCCCTGCCAGTTCCTTTCCTTCCAGGCTACTGAGTGGAGCTTGGCTGGGCTCCCTCTGGACTAATTTGATGAGAGATAATTATCTTGTTAATATCATCTTATTTTCATAAGTCCCAGCCTCTCTTTTATTAATTCTGTCAGTTGCTGGTTGTGTTGCTCTTAGGTCCGTGTCTTTTCAAAACAGTATAACAGGCACTTATGGGAGAAAGTCACAAAAAGAACAACTTAACTTAGAGAATGTAAATATTGACATTTTTCACAATGGAGACTTTTAATCTGTTCCTCCTCACAGAACTGGCCCCCGTGGGAACTGCTTTGGACACTGTATATGGGTAGGATGCAGCTGCAGTGGGAGACGCTCAGGATCTTGTACTCCCTCATGAAGGGCAGCAGAGGACCAAGGGTGGGTGTGCTGGGTGCTCTATAGCAGTACCGGACAGGGAGATGCCTCAAGACACTCAAAACAAAGTGCACCCCGGCAAGGGTCCCTTCTGCGCCCCATCTTTGGGCTGAACCAGCTGAATGCAACAGGCAAGGGACAGAAAATGGGAAAGGAGCATGGATGTGGGTTGATTTAAATGAAAAGGCCCAGCTTCAGCTATCCAAACAGCTGTCTGTGAGCACGAGGATGCAGCTAATGTGCCTGTCTTGCCACACTGTAGCTGACCCCCAGGCAGGGGAAGCCTATGCAGGGAGACAGTACCAGCACTGAGCACCCGTCCCCAGGGTGCCCACAAAATACTTCAACCTCTTTCAGACCTCATTATCCTTTGCAAGAACAGTTATGGTTATTCTTAACGTTAACAGTGCAATTGTATTATCTCATATAATCATACGACATGACTCATTATGAAGCCATAGCCTGTAACTGCAGTGGATGCCCCAGAGCACTGTCCCTCTGCCCTTGTCCTGCACTCACCAGCAGGCACACCAAGGAGGAACCCATCTCCCCTGGCAGCACATCCCACTGTCCTCCAGATGCGACACCCACCTGCATCCCTCACCATCAAGGGAACATTTTGTGGGGCTGCTGATACCCTGGGCAGGCCCTGCAGAGGACCCAAAGGATGCCCTGCTGCCTGCATCCCCCCAGTGCTGGTCCAGGGCAGCGTCAGGGTGCTCAGCTCCACAGGGTTAAGGAGCTTTGGGCTTTGTTAGGGCAAAGAGAGACATTTTTGCATCAGCTGAAGTGGATAGAGGTAACCTCCTGGCTAGGGCAATGTGAACAGGATTTTGAGGAAGACCTTATTTTGTGTTAGACGTGCAAGCTTTCTCCCAGTACCACTTCAGGTACCTAAGACCTTTTATTTTTCTCTTTTTTTTTCTTGGATCTGGGCCTCAAACCCTGTAAAACAAAGCACTTGTGCAAATGCTCAACTCTAACAATAGGTTTAAAGTTAAGTATGTTCTCAAGCGATTTTCTGAATCAGGACATAAATGCAAACCTCTTCTCTCTGACTTGACTTTTCTTCAATAACATAGATATCAAACTCATTCAGTAGAGAGGGAGAGAAAATGAGTGGGTCGGGCAGACTTCCTCTCTGCTAGAAACCGAATTACATTAAGCCTGCTCATGACTGCTTGCAGGAAGAAGCTTTTTTGTTCTAGTTTGTACAAGTGCTCACACTGTGCTTGTCACTGTAGCATCCAAGAGCTTTCAGTATTGCATTAAACAATGTGACTAATATCTGCAGCATGCTCATAAGCTGTGGTTTTCAAGTCCAGAGCTTAGGCTCATTTATTCAAGGGACCAAACTCATTCACTGACAGAGTAAGGAAGTGTGTTTTCAGTAGCAGCAGATGTACTTAGAGCATTTAATCATACAGGCAAGAAGAATCCCATTCTTTAGCTGGTATGTCATACCCCAAGGTAGAGCGTCCTTTAACTGAGTCCTTTGCTGTTCCACATGGTCTGAGGTCACCCCACAGGCTCCACTGTGCAGAGGGAAACTGATTAATAAGCCATTAGAAATAAACTCATAAAAATGATTCAATACATCAAGTCATATTGTGAGAAGACTTGGGGAGTTGAAACATTCAGATAAACAGCCTTGAGTCAATAATTTGGCCATCTCCATAGCAAAAGAAGGCAAAGAGAAAAAGAAAGATGAAAGCAGATACAGTAAGATGATGGGCAGGGCAAAATAGCAGAGTAAAAAGAGTAAGAAACAAAATAAGATGGATGGTTTCTCCCATTTCCCTATGGATGCAGACATCGAGGGAACTGCAGCTTGGCTATTTCTTGCTCTCTAGGCAGGTCGGTGAGGCTTCGTGGGAAGGCTTGCTCCGTTTGCATGCTAACTGCTGCCCTCCCGGGGTGCAAGGGCTGCTGCTTAGCTCCAGCAGTTCGAGAGGCTTACAGTCAAAGAAAAACATATTGCACCTTGACATTGATCAGGCCTATTAAAAGATCTGAAAGGGTCTATCTATATATGAGATAGAAAGGATACATCTATATATTATTTTAGCATAACATACCTTTCTTGTATATATCAAGGCATTTAAAATAGTCTATGAGACATTAGATAATAAAGTGGATTTTGGACTCCTGGCTAAACCCCTGTAGTTCACTGAAGCAGCGCAGTGCATGTACTTCGATCCTACACCCCTGGAGACAGCATTTATGTGACATGGGCACAGTACTGCAGCTATTGTCACCGTGCTTCAGCGGCAGCAGAGATGACATAACAGACTCAGCTGCTCAATTTTTGTGCCAGGAGCTTACGCTTCTCCAGGCAGAGAAGCCCTGGCAGCACCTCATGCCTAGGAGGGGGAATCACTGGCTGGATTGCAACGGACCAGGTGAGATGCAGAAGACCTGCAATGCTCCGTATCAGCAAGCTGAAATCATGAGAGCTCAAATTTCTTTTTTCCCCGGCAACTTCCACCCAGAACTGGGAAGTGGTTTCATGAGTTTCAAACTGGCCCAACATTTCTTGAGAAGTCACAGCCCCTCTGTCCTCCTCTGAGACACCTCAAAACTCACCTTTTCTGCAAAGTGAACAGGAGCCTGAGAGCACCAAGGCAGGTGACGGTCCTCCAGACCAGCCAAGCATCCATCAGCTGATGATCCTCAGTTACCCTACCCACAAGATCCCAGCCTCTGCTCCCACTGATGCCTCACAGGGATATGAGGCTTGTCCCTGTGCCAGGGATGCAGCATAGGACCGACCAGGATCTGGCTGCTGGCCACCAAGGGAAATACACATGCTATGGAGCACAACTGACATGTAAACAGCAATAAGTTTACCAAACCAACAGCTCACAGTAACGCTGCCTGCGCATGAGTGGCAATTCCTGAGTGAGCACCTGCCTCATACTTTGTTTTCTCGTAATTTTTCAGTATGCAGCTTGCTACTTTATTTACTGCCCTCTGTCCTAGTCCTGCAACAAACACAGAAATATTAATGTCCTCATCTGCTTTCCTATGAAACTCATCATTCTGGTATCTGAGTGCTTCACAGACATTCAAGAATTCATTTGCACGAGATTCTGTACTGTGAAGGGGTTTATGAAGATTAAATAGATCCATTAGTTTTAGATACCCAGTCTGAAACACCTGGTCCCTGGTTGGTTTGGGGCTTTTTTCTTGTTGGTTTTTTTTTTTCTTTCCTTTTTTTTTCAGCAAAGTTATTACAAGGATGGCTTGTATGTTCAGAGCAAAGTTCCCACTGACTTCAGTTGTAGTGCAACCACTCAGCCTTAAACAATTCAAGTAGCAGGGTCTCTAGCCAGATGCCAGGAAATGAGAAACACATTAGAAATCGCCAGTAAAATATCTGGTGTACAGGACTTGCTAGCTATCAGGTGGGAGTGCTGTAGCAGCGACAGGAATAATATGTGGTTCTCCAGGGTGGCATCCACTCAAGTCTTTCCTTTCCCATAATGACTTGCCTTCTTTCCTAATGCTTTCCCAGTTTTGCAACGAGCAAAGGGTCCCAACACCCCTCAGGATAAGCCCTGACTCACCTCCCCACCACAGCAGCTGTGTTCTCAATGTGTTGGATCTAGAGAAGAATGAAACTTGTGACTGCACAACAAAAACTTTGTCACCGTGCCCATCCAGATGATACATGAATTCAAGTGGTGTGGATCACCTTCACTGCTGCATCGAAAATAAGGCACTGAAAGTGAAATCTTCATCTTTGTTACTGACAACTTCTGGGTCTTAAAAAATGAAACTAACAAAGGATAATTCAATCATACATCACCAGATCAGTTCCCCCCAGCTCATCTGGGGACTTCTAGATGTGCCACACAGTGCTGGCCACTTCTCTTCTCAGGCATCCCCTCTCTCTGGAAAGCAGTTGCCCCGCAGGGCTCTGCCACATGCTTGGTCATTTCAAAGCCAGCCAATGTGGATACCACACGTTTTCCAGAGTCTGCTTCTTGCAAACAGGGGGGTTGAATTAATTCCAGGCAATTTATCACACAGGCAGCACAGCAGGTGGCAAGTACAACACTGTAGGCCAGTGATCAAAGAGCACCCAGTGGGTCTACACATGCTGGTATCTGAAGAGCCCAGGCATCTCTCCTAATAACATACATTGAATGTTCCAGCTCCCTGTACAGGGCATCAATCATTTTCCTGTTGGTTATCATTTTCTATCATGTGTCTCTTGTGCATTTTTAATTGGTTAATTACTTTATTCATACACTAAGCACACCCTCAAGCTCCAATTATTATCAGCATTAAGTGCTCAGTTCATCCTATACATCTTTTAAATGCTATATTTGGCTGTTTCCTGGTCCACACTTCCTTCTTGTACAATACCATAGGGGTCCTGCAGATACCTTAGCTAGTCCTTTGACAGACTATAGCCATCCTGCTCATTAGTCTATTATCTAGCTGCTTATCAGCCCCACTCCCAAGCTCCTCATTACTGCAGTTGCAATTACAATAGCTAACATTCCTCCTTCCAGCCCCGCATAGTACCACTCCACTTATAACAGGCCACTGCTATTCAAGTTAACAGCTCCCCACAGCAATAGTGGGTTGACTTTGCTATATAAGCCAACACCTACACCGCATTAATGAACCACAGAGCTGTTCATTTTGTTTGTTCACACTCCACTATGGGTATTGTGCATTACATCTTCAGTTAAAGGCTCTGGCTGGGCCACAGGGAGGAAACAGCTCTTTCCGCATCCTTGCCGCTGCTCTCTGCTTAGTCTGGAACAGAAATGAAACTGTTGCTTTCTCCAGAGCAACTGAGCACCTGCATCTGGAGGAAACATCTAGAGGTCAGGATGGCAGAAAGGAGCAAGGACAAGCAACAGGAACTGAAAAACATAAGGGCAAACTGGGAGGCCATCGGGACAGCAGAGGCTGCCTGCACAGACACTGTAGCCCAGGGTCAGTTTAGTTTTGGCTCTTTTATGCAACCTGCCCCCTCCACAACCTTTCCCTGCTGGAAGAGTTGCCTTTTTCCCGGGGAGGGTGGAGGAGTTGCACTGAACATCCACTGCCTTTTGACACTTTCAGTGCTGGCACACCAATACCTCGCTGTGTGTTTATTCCAGCCTAGCACCTTAGGGTCGAGCGAGATCTGACTGAAGATGCCTTTTTACTTCTACAGGGTTAGTTTCACTGAGTTCATGGCTGCACAGGTGGGATATCCAGTGCAAGTGCCATGGCATAAATGTGCAGTCAGAGGTAGGGGAAAAGGTGCAAGGATCTTTTTGGTGCTAGATCAGAAAACAGATTGTAAAATGTACCATCTGAACAAGAGACCTGCTACAGGAGCACAGTTCAGTGCTGAGGTCAGCCCCAGTGCTCCTAACGCTAACAGTACTGGTCAAATTTCACAGGCAGTAGCACACCAAGTGTCAAGCCAGCCCACAGAAAGCATCCAAACCCTGTATCCAAGGTTGTCCAGGTGAGAGCCAAGGGCAGAAAAGGGGACTTTTACCTGTCAGAGGTGCCAGCACAGGAGGGAGGACCAGTCTGACAGTCAAGCAGCTCCCCTTGGACCAGTGGCCAGTACCCCTCTGCAGGTCCAGGAGTATCTGGGCACTCAGACCACATCTTGGCACAGGACCGCACTGCAGAGAGAACAAGTTGAGCCTGGAAGATGAACATGCTGCCAAGGGTGGCTTAAGTCACCTGGGCTCTGCCCGCACCAGGACGGTGGGCAGGCAGCCCTCTGCTGCTGGGAGCAGCACCAGCAGCGTGCTGACCTTGTGCACGACCTGCATGCAGACCCGTACTCAGCTGGCTCCTCTCTCCTGCTGTGTCCGGCCTGGGAAAGACCCAGAGCAGAAGGAAGTGGGGTGCTTGTCCCCAGCTTTGCAAGATTGCCTCCCACACCGTGATGTGCTCCTTTAGTGCCTGGCCCAGCCACGCTGAGTCTGCAGACTCTAAAATGCTGCTGTGAGGTGCAGAAGTTGTGAACCTGCCCTTGCTCGCGGATTTTCTCTGCAAGAACGGAGCAGGACTCCCACATAGGCCCCTGGGGGAATGAACAGTTGTTGGAGGAGCTCTTCAGTATGTTCCCATCCTGCCACCCACCAGAGTTTCCCCCCTCTCCTAGAGATCTACTGTCAGCCTGCAGGCAAGGCAAAAACCCCATTGTCAGGCTTGCTACCATCATCTGTTATATGTCCCCTCACCTGCAGCCCCTGCTTTGCGGGACACATCCCAGAGAGCTTGTTTGCTTTGACTTCCCGCTCTTTTTCCTGCTGGATGGGAACTCAGGACCCATTGCACAGAGCAGCGCCATGCTCCTTTCCAACAGGCTTCATGGCTGTGTCCACAAAGCCAAACCTTGTGCTAGAAATTGGGTCAGCCAGGGCACTGGATATAGGTCCTCTGACTTTTCCCATGGTTCTGCTGATGCTGAAATGTAGCAGTCCCCACCCACCTGGGAAAGCAGACTCATGCAGAGGGGCTGTTTTATGTTTTTAAAGCACTGTCTTCTATGCCTGCACTATAATCCTGTGTGCAATATTAATTATCCAGCTAACACTGTTGCCATGACACTCCTTAAAGCCATCAAAGCCAACATAAGCATATCAGACCTCCACCCCACCCTTTCTATTTGCTCCTGGACTCCAGACAAAGTCCCAGTGCCAAGTGTTTGTGGCAGGGGAGGGACGGGCACGACCACCTCAAGGGTTACCTAGCCCTCTGCACAGCACAAGAAAAGTCCAGATTTGGACTTTTGGAAGTTGTATCTAATTCTGAAGCTGCATTCCAAGAACTAACTGAATCCAAACATGCCCATTTTTAGGTCGAGTTGCAAAATTACTTTTTCCTTATCACAACATTGTCCTATCTTTAGAAGCTAAAAGGGATGATTAGAGTTATAAGGAGAAAGGAAGAAAGAAATGAAGGGGGTGGGGTGCATAAACAGATCCAGAGCCCTGAAAAAGACACAAATATGAGATCAAAAGAGGATGAGCCAAATTCTGAATAACCTGATGTGTGCAGCATTTACATCCCTGAGTGGCTGACACTTAAGAAGCCCTACAGGCAGCAACAGAACAGATCTGGGTCCTTCCCCCTCCCACCCAGAGCACAGCCCAAATACGGAAGGCAACTCTCTTAATAGCTCCAAAAATCGGGAGGAGGTCAATCATACTTAACCTGAAATGAGGGCAAGTGCAAGATAAATGCTTATGGGTTAAGAGTTTGTGCTAAGAAACCTTTTTTTACCAGAAAGCCAGAATGATTTTCCCCTCCACGTGAAAGCACTGGTGAGAGTCCCTGCAGTGTGAGGACCTCTCACTTGCAGCATCTGTGATCAGCACAGGCAGGATCCCCACAAGCTTGGCCAGATGCACAGCAGATACCTGTGGGGCTGGTTTTAGCCACATCATGCTTCCAGGGTTCAGCCCCCCCATGCACACAGCTTGAGGTTACAGCTTTTGTCTGAGGGACAGGGCAAGCTTAGCCTGGAGGACCTAGGCTCTGATCTACAGATTACTTCTATGCAGCAAGGTGGTTTTTCCTACATTACAATTGAACTCCCACTGACAGCTACAGCAATGCCTGCAGATACTGCTAGAAAGCTGCAGAGAGCCCTGAAACTGGATGATAAAGCAAGCCCAGGAGTTCCCCTCACCCACCATGGTCACCCAGTGCCACATTCCCAGCAATCACGCTATGGACTTACATTCAAAGCAAGAAAAACCCTATCAAACAAATGGAGGTCACAGGCAGGGGCAGGAAGGGTATATTCCAGGTGATGGGCTGCTTCTCTTGGGAAGTCATGGATGTTTATATGTGGGTAGTGTTTTCGCTGGGGGTTCAGCAGTCAGAGAAACCAGTGCACCCATAAGCTATAGATATCCTTGCAGGGTTTCTTTGTTTGATTGATTTTTTTTTTTCATAAGACACACACATTAGTCCTGCATGCTAGCAGATATTCCACGTGGCTAAACCAGCAACTAAAAGCAAGAAGGTTGGGTAGAATACTTGTCCTGGAGGCACAGTTGTGCTTGCTTCCTCTGCCTCATTGCCCCTTCAGGGTATCCTCTGGCTTCTTCCTGAAGGAGCTGGAAGACACTCAGCAGTGCTCTGCTCAGGCTCACCATGTGACACAGGAGCTTCCCTGATGACATTGGAGAGGGCAGCAAGAACAGTGCTGCTCCTGAGCCAGCGCAGAGCAGCATCCAGGGAATGGCACATCCCACAGTAACTGGATGGGACTAGGCTAGTGACAAAGACAGGTCCATCAGCAGTCCTAGAGAAGATAACAAGACAAGTCAGGTCCAGCGTTCAGCCAGGAAGACTACTCAGAGCTAGAAACAGAAACCCCCACAACATAGCTGAGACCAAGATGAAAGACTGAGGCCTGGGTTTAAATGGAGTTCCTGATGCACTGTGAGTGGGGAGCCCAAGTGGGGTCAACTGGGAAATTAAAACCTATTAGTGCCCCCAGAGCCCTGACATAGCCTCTGGGTCTGGGAAAGGAGCACTGCCTGCAGGTAGGTGGAAGGGTACTGCTGATGGGTTGCACCAAATCCCTCAGCAGCCCATCTGGGTGCTGGCTCCAGCTTTTGGCTCCGTCCCCAGCTGTGGGCAGTGCCCCTCAAATGTGCCCGGCCAGGCTGGAGCTGTGCCCTCCTTTCTCTGGGTTATGGCACTGTCAGCCCCGTGGGCCACAGCTGGGGGCTGTCCCGTAGGGCTGTCCTGTCCCTTAGGGCTGTCCCGTGCCATAGGGCTGTCCCATCCCGTAGGGCTGTCCTGTCCCGTAGGGCTGTCCTGTCCCGTAGGGCTGTCCCGTGCCGTAGGGCTGTCCTGTGCTGGTTGGGCATGGCTGCACTGGGCCAGCCCATGGAACATGTTCTGCAAAACACCTGGCTGGAGGTAAGACCAGGCACCCGCTGTCTGGGGTGGTGGGGGGCACTGATGGTCTTCCTACATTTGCTGTAAGCCTTTCCTTGCATAGATTCCTTCCAGCCATGCTAGGCAGGGAGGATAACGTGTCTGAGAGAGCAGTAATACCATACTTTGCCCCCATACTTTATTTTAAGGGTGTTTTTAGGTTCTTTCCCTGACTTAGTCCCCAGTGCCTTATATTCTTTATTGTGCCAAGATGAGACACACATTGTCCCGCTGCAGGAGGATAACAGGTCAATACAAAAGCAAAATGCTTGCTCTCCGAGAACTAGTAAAAGACATTGTCCCTGAGGGGTAAGCCTTTCCTTTGTCTCCCTGAAGGTTTGCCTTGCCTTCGCTGTCCGCACCTGGGTACGCGCTCCTAGATAGGGAAGGGGAGCAAGGAGCTGTGAAGCAAGGAGCTGCTTCATTTACTGTAGAAGGAGATATGACTGGATCTTTTACTTCTGCTTATGAAATCCCATTTATGACAATATTCACACCTACAAGCAGCTGGCACCCTTCTTCGTATGCCAGAGGCTCTACTGGTGATGAGTTTCTGGCTAGGAGCATTACCACTCACAACTGATATGTTAATGCAATTAGAGACAGTGCCAAGTGCAAAGCCGTATTTGTCCTGATATTATTGGTGATAAAGGAGCCTCCTGTGTGAGAAGCAAGTCCATTTCCAATCCATCTGTATCTATATCTAAAAAAGCTTTCATTTTCCCAAGCACTGCAGCAGATTCTTGTGATAAATTGCTGCCATATCTTAGCTCCCAACTACATTACATCCTATTCAAATCCCCTTCATTATAACAAGAAGCAATATGACACCAAAAGCTTGTCTCAGGAATTTATGACACAGTGGAGACTCTTAGATCCACTAAACCCCATTAAAACCGTCTCCCTTATAAAACATACACCTTATTATGCACTTCAGTAGCGGGCAGCAGGTTGCCTTCTGCCAGGGCTCTTATTACCTGTGCAAGGGAGGTACGAGGAGCGCGTGCAAACAATCGAGCCCCTGCTGAAAGCGTGGGGCTGGCGCAGCATCTGCGCCTCCTGCCTGGCACATGTCAGGAGCTTCAGTTGCGGGGAGGGCTTTGTACAGTCATCTTTTATTTTAAGTTTGCTTACTAAGCCAAGACAAAAGGAAATGCAGCCCATTGGCTAAAGCCAGGCGCTCTTTTTCAGGTCTCTTTCTGACACAAAACCTTGAAAAATGGATTTGGGGTCGAACGAAATGTTACATTAAATCCGAAATGAAAGATTGTGTTTTGTTTTGTTTAAAGCCATTTAATTAAAATAAATTTACTCTCAAAATCTCTTTAAAAAATGTAACCTGGGATTTCAACAATGGAGCAGCAACGTGCACTGATTTCCTGATCTCTTCTTTCAAACATGCTCTCCGCTTGCAAGCGTACATTGTTTCAGTCTTCATTTCAGAGTGTAATTACTGTCCCCAGCACTGTCACCTGGATGTGCTTGTAGCATCTCCTTGAGCTGGGGAAGCAGGAGAAGAGGGGAGAGATGTGGAGGTGCTGGTGAAGTACCAGCCCAGGCTGCTTTGCAGGTTCAAGCCCCTCTGGCCACCTCCATCCCCATCCACCCACCCTCCCTGCAGCCCACACCATCAGGGCTCAGCTTCTGCTGCAGACGTGAATGCCACCAGGCAGCATCAAGGAGCAGTGAAGCAGCTCTTCTGCAAGTGCACAGCGGTCGGGTATTCCTCGTTCCACAGCGACCTGACGTGTGAGCAGCCCAGGAGACATGACTTGAACAGATGATACTTCTGAGCCAGGAAGATATGGCATGCCTTGTCCCTGAGGAAGTGATTTTTCTTTTCTCCCACATCACATTGGTTTTCTTCCCTCACTTTTCACCTCCCAGCTTTCACACCAGGCTGTGCCCTTCAGAAGTCCAGGTGGCAGCTCATGTCTGATCAGTGTGCTGCTCATTAGACTAGGTAAATATGTTTGTGTTTTCCTCTTTTTACCCCTCATTTAGTCTCATCTGAATGTATTGTTTACTGTACTGGATTATGCAAATCAAAATATAACCAATATTGAAACCAGGAAGGTAAGCAAACCTTGTACCCAGTCTTCTGGACCATGCCAAGGACAGGGGTGCAGGTTCCCACTGTGTCAGGACTGCGTCACCTCTGTGCAGATGCTGGACCTGGTGCAAGGGTGGGTTTGTGCCACTCCTGTCCTGGGAGCGATCCAGCCTCCTACCAGCACTGGCTCTGCACCCACATCACCCAAAGCAGGGTGCATAGTCCCCATCACAAGCATCTTGCTGCCGGGCCAGCACACTCCTCCCTGTCCTGCTGCTGCCTCCCAAAGGTCTGATGTCACTTGGTGGTCCCTCTGGGAGCGTGCAGAGCATGTCCTGTGCTCAGCACAGCGATGACTTAGGAGAGCTGCCTCACGTTGTGCTAAGTCTCCTTGAAAAAAGGGGGCTCTGGCTGGGGCACTGCATTAACTCTGCTTTGAAGTGGCTGATTTTGTGCCAGAGGTGCCAGAGAGGCAAGCAGGAAGGTGGAATCCTGGAGAAGAGTTGAACAGTGAGAAGCAGATCTGTCCAGGCATGGCATTGGAGAAGAACTTGATGCCAAGCTATTGTATGCAGTGGAGTAATCTGTAAATACCTCAAGGTAAGGCAAGTGCAACTGGCCATGTTCATGTGGCTTTTAAAGTCGTGTAGATCAAGATGAGCAAATGTCGCTGTGACAGGATGTCATGGATTATTGATGCTTAGGCCAAAACGGCTACTCCGTCCTCCTTCATCACCAAGGCCAGATAGTTTTACCAAGTGATTCCTGTGTCAAACCTATAATTTCTGGCTGAGTTAGGGCAGCTCTTTCAGAAAGACAACCAATTTCAAGTAAAAAAATTCCAGGTGAGGAAGAATCAACCACCTCCTCTGTATGTTGTTTAATGGCTAATTCCCTTCACTGTTGGAATGTGTCTTCTTTTCAGGTCGAATTTGTTTAATTTCAGCTTCCAGCCACCAGAACTTGTTACACATTTGATCGCCAGATTAAAGAGCTTTCTAGTCTCAAATATATTCTCTTCTGCTGGGTACTTCCAGACTTGTGTCGAGTAACTATTCAAAGTGCTTTACATTAAACCTTTCATTATAAAACAATGTTGGTTTGGTTATGTTTTGGTTGGTTTTTTTCTCCCAGAGTTTCACTAACTTTTATACCTCTTTCTTGTATTCTTTCCGTGTTTTCATTATGTGTGACCCTGGAACTGGACATTGAGCACACCAGTACTCTTCTTAAGGCAATGCACGGCCCCATATGAATGTGAAGCTAGTGTGTGCTTCTGTTTGTCGCTCTCCCCTTCAGGGGCTTCACGCTGAGCAGGCTTCCACTTGATCCCACCATGCTTTTCTAATCCATTCTCTGTACAGCAGTCCCAGCTTGTGTATATATCTTTGTTCCTAGGTGTGTGGATCTCCATTTCAGTGTACCAAAATTCAGACTTCTGGAACAAATTCAGGCTACCAAGTGATTCATGCTGCCTTGGCGACATTTGTCTTCCTGCTGGGTTTTATATCCTCTTTAATTCTTATCTTTAAAGGCTGTACACTCTCTTCCAGGTCATTGATAAATACCGGGCTGTTGGCTCTCTTCAGGAAGACCTATCACTGATGTGGTGATTTGCCCTGGAACCCACTGAGGGTGGTCTCCGTGGTCCTGGAGGGACAGGGCATTCCCTACCATCCAGGCAGGACCTTCGGACTTGTGGTTCACCCATCATCAATACTTTCACCTGCCAGAACGTCACACAGCTTCTGCGTGGACAAAGAACGGAGCTGGTTGCTTGAATGGAAACCAGTGTTTGGACAGATGGGGGTGGCTGCATGTGCATGTCCAGCACTAGCAGGAATCTGAAATGTGGCTGTGCTTTGCCTTGGGCCTAGAAATTGCTCCCAGGGTCTGTACAGGGACAGATGCACGTTTTTAATTACGATTCAGGAAAGCAAAAGGTAGAGGCTCTAAAGAAGGACAAGGGAGGCATACAAATAAGGTCTGACAAGTTTGTCTGGAAAAGAAACAGCTCAATCTGAGTTAGCTGTTCCTAAGTTAAATATAAATGCAAATGTGGGGAAGGTGAGTGTGCAGTGAGTGTACGTGTTGTGCTGGCAGTGGGAAGAGGACTGTGAGGAGTGCCAGCCCCACGCAGCACGAGGGGGTAAAGGCTGTGTCTGCAGCCAGAAGCGGGGCAGGTTCCTCCAGGGGCAGGTCCAGAGGTGGGGCTGCAGTGGGAAATCCCAGCAGTGAAGAATTACACCTGCAGAGATAATCTCTCTCTCTTAAGGCAACCAGGAAACCTGTGTGGTTTCTGGAGGGGCTAATCCTCCCATCTGTTTGGTGCTACATTTTGGGATTCCTCCAGCATGGTAAAAGAAGATGGATGATTTATCTGGAAAGTTCCTCTTTACTTCTGCTCTTCCACAGCTAAGGCAGCAACCCCAATAGGTCTTGTTGCCACTTGGAAAGCAGTAGCAGGAACAAGATGCAGTCTTACAGCGTCACTGAAACCTTGAGGCATTACGGAGAAGATGGAGTAAGATTTTTGGAGGTGCAGAGCAACATTCAAGTGGCAACAGGTACAAACTGGAAGGGAAATCCCAGCCGAACACAGGGAAAAGGTTCTTCCCTACGAGACAGGTCAGGCCCTAGGCCAACGGCCCAAAGAAGTGGAGGGGGTTTCATCCTTGCAGATCTTCAAAATTCAACAGGGTGACGCCCTGAGCAACCTGATTTCATTTTGAAGTTAGTTCTGCTGTGAGCAGAAAGTTGGACTGGAGACCTCCTGAGGACTCTTTGAAACTAAGTAATTTTGTGATTCTACAGTGGTTTCAGGAGCAGCTTTTTCAGCAGTCTGTTATAGCAGTGGCACTATGCAGGCCAACAGTGTAGTGAAGTGCAGACCGGGTTACTCATACATTACTCCAGATATTAATTACATATTCTGTTAGGCATATTACGATCCTGTGCTGCCAGGAAAAATAGACTTAATGATGGACTCCAAAGCATCCTGGTATCACTTGATTCTCCAGTCCTGCAGCTGCTAATCCAAACTGGGCACTCTGCAGCACAGTCAGCTTGCACAATGAAGAACTCAGCTGCATTAAAAAATGCTAACACCCACTGAACTCGATGCAGAAATTTTGTATTTCCAGATGCAAAATTCTAACATCTACATTTTTTATTTTCTATTAGATCAATCTCGTTGCCACTCCAAAACTCTCAGTTAAAGGTTGCCGGATAACTTCGACATTGCCCAAAATGGCTGGAGCAATTCAGCTCCCCTGAGGAAGTACAGGAAACGGTTTGCAACAAGAAAATAAAAAAACCTCCAGAAGCTGATGATTTTCCTGAAATGGCTGCTAGCGGTGAAAGTTAATCTGTCATTGTTATACTTCAGAATCTACACCGCTTTAGGTGAATATGAGGATTTCAAGGCAACCCCCCAGACAAACCTAGTTCCCAATTCTAAAATGTTCTTGCTATGTAAAGATTAAAACAATACCATTTTAAGCCTGCAAGCTTAAAATCTGAAGCAGTGGTGAGGGAAGACTCTGCAGCAGTGCCGGAAGCCCCGCTAATGATGTCAGTAAATTGTATCAGAAGGATTCTCTCATTTTGGGAAGAGAGATGTAATAGTGCGGGCTAGTCTCACTGGCACTAAACTCATTAGTTTGTTTACAGTGTGCCTTCCTGCACCACGCTCTGGTATGCTGAAAATCTTATTTTGCCTTTGATATTTGGAGTCGGGAAGAACAGGGAGAAGTCAAAGATTCCCAGCAACACTTGATCCCTTCCCTGGTTTTGTGGGTTTGGGGTTTACTTTTTGTACAAGGTGCTTGTTAAGGCTTGACTCCTGGTCAAGGCAGTGCTGGGGAAATGCCTGGTTTCAGGGAAGGGTGCGTGTGACAGCTAATGCTGAGTGACAGGGTGCTGGGGACAGTGGCGTGGGGCCTGTGAGTAGTGCTGATGGACAGAAGAAGAGGGAGGGCATGTTTCAGCTGTGTGATGGTCTTAGGGAATGCCAAGGGCTGGGTGAGATCTATGCGCTGCATGAGGTGGTGGCTGGGTCACGGCTATGCTGGAGAGTGGACCCCCCTGAGGGCACCCGATGGCCAAAAGTGAGGCTTCAGATGGCCTCAGATGAGGGGCTCCAGGCTGGAGAGAGGCAGGACAGGGAGAACTTTGGCTCCGCGGGGACAGACTGTGCCGAGCCCCATCTGGGGGGCAAGAGCGGGCTGTGCCACATCCCAGACTTCTGCTTTCTGCACCAGCCATGACACCTGCGAGGCAGGCAGGCAGCCTGGGAAGCCTTATCTGCCTCTCTCAGCCTCCGGCTTGGTGCTCTCCCAGCACATCACCGCCTTCCCCATTTCTCATTCTGCTTTGAAGCTCGAGGTGGGAGCTGCCTGCCTGTGCCAGTCACAACTGCAGCAGCAGACAGGAGCTCCTCTCCAGCTGCAGGGGCAGCGGGACTCACTGTCCCAGGAGCTGCCTCTGTGAGACAACGCTTCTCCCACCCTTTTATTCAAGCGTAGATGCCTGGGCAGGAAATTGGTGGTTTTCCAGCATTTAGAAATAGTTCCTCTGGCCCCTGCAGGAGCATGGACCTGAGGACACTTCAGGGAATGAGCATCACCCAGCAGCAGTTACCCACCCCTGAAGGAGCTCTGGTTGGTCTCATACAACTTGCACAAAAAAAGCTCTGGGGTGGACCAAGATGCCAAGTCCTTGCCCTGGGAAGCTGAGCCCTTCACACAGGGACAGGAGTGGAGCAAGTGATTGAAGCAACTCTGACTATCCATCATCATTCTCTTCCCCTTGCCCAGGAGCTCTGGTCCCTCTCTACAGCAGGCAAGAAAAACCCTACTATCATCATCAAGTCAGTCTCTGGGCTCTGGTGAACCTGACCCCTGCTCTGGGGCAGCCAGGGCTGCAGTTTTCACAGGGGTGTGCAGTCACTGCACAGCAGCTCTGCAAAGCTCTCTTCCTGCTGGGGCCTCCCAGTGCTCCCAGCTCCAGACACCCAGTCCTGCTGGCTGCTCTGTGGTTCCTTGGTGCATGAAGAGCCCTTCTGCAATAGCTCTGGGATACCAGTCTGCTACCAGGCAAGACAAGAGTGTTCAGTGGAGTCTCTGGCACCAGTAAGAGAAGACACACCTACCTCTTCTTCCAGTAATAAAACACTGCCTGTCAGAGTGGGGACTCAGCTGCAGCTGTCTCAAGGAGGGCGTGAGATTAAGCAACACTGCAAGAAGGTGAATAGGATATACTGAGTGACCTGTGTGAGATGGAGAGAAAAGGCTCTGCCTCCATTCCGCTGGCACCTCCTGGCCCTTGTGAAGTGCTTGTTGGACAACATGTGTCTGCAGCAGCTTCATGTGACCCCACACACTGATGAATTTCATGTTCCCTTGGTCTAGGACCACTTTTCTCTTAGGCTGCCCTGACAAGCTCTCCTTAGGGTCCTGCTCAGGAGGGAAGACTTGCTCCCAGCCTCCATCATGGTTATATGTGGCCATATAACAAAATCAGCTTGCAAGGTTACTTACTCATCTCATTACACAGGCATAAACCCTAGGCAGACAAATATAAAGCAAAATAAGGTTTATGCCTCACAGAGAAAGCTTATTGCATCTCCTAAATTGGAATGAAATATCTGGAGGTGAAATACGTCACTACTACTAAAACAGTGCTCACAGTGGTATGGGAAGAGCTCTCACTGTAATGGTACCAGTAGGGTCAAGGACCAGCCAGCCCAGTGCTAGTATCAGAAAAGTCAGAGGCTATAACCCTGCACCAGGGAGGCAGGGACGGTGTGACCCACGGTGGCAGTGGGACGTGGTCATGGCAGATGGGTGATGTCTGCTTCTGTTGCCTCAGCTGCACGGTTGCATCTGCCTCAGTTTCCCAACAGCTGGTTTTGAACAACAACTGTTGCTCCCATGCCAGCAGTTAATGAGATCATGTTTGTCCACGGCTTTGAACACAAATGTCTCTGCAACTTGTAAGTGCTAAGTACTATTAGCAACTAACAGCAGTTCTCCTTTGGTACAGGGCTCTGCTGACTTTGCCTGAGGCCATTCCAACCCAGTGAAGCATCACCCTCAGCAGCACTACCTGTGCTGCAGCAGACCTTCACGTCAGCCAGCACACCCCACAATGCTCTGGAAACCAGCTGGAGATGGAGCTGTGAGTCTAGAATCAAGTGCCTGGCTTTATCCGGGCTGAGGGCTGTTGGTGTATGAGCTCAGGCTGACTGGGAGATGGGAGGGACACCATCATCAGGCAGAAAGTGAAGTAAGGCATCCCACCAGCAAGGTGGGACCTGGCACATGCGGATCCCATGCTACCTGGCTGCTCTGGGGAGAACAATGGTCAATGCACTCTTGTCTGCTGTTTCTGGGCTGGGATGCAGCATAGCCTGCAGACATCTGTGCAGCAAGGCTGGAGTTAGAGCCATCCCCAAAGCCGTGCCAAATCAACAGTCGATGCCCCTAGCTGGTCTGCGCTTTCCCTGCAGCAGCAAGGCACACTGCCTGCTTAGCACCCGTTTCTGTCTCAGCAGCCTCCTCCATGCTCACCCTTATTATCATGCTCTTCTCCATCCTTCCTCCTCGTGCTACCTGATCATCTTTGAGCTGTACCCTGCCTGGAGACAGATGATGTGCTGGGCAAGAATGGCAAAGTTTATTAAGTTGGGGTGGAAAGCTCTGGCAGGCTGGGTTCACAATTAGGCTCCCAAAGGCAAGATCATAAAGCATTCAGACACTTGGGATACAGGGCTGATTACCAGCATCTTTCATCATTAAATATTAACACCGAGGCTGCTTAAAGGCCAGTGAAAGAATTATAGAATTTAATACCTATCACGGTCTATCAATAGGCCGGGAGAAATATGGTCCTTTCGCCTATGGTTTTTTTTTAAAGCTTCAATGTAAACTAGAAGACTAGCAAAATTAAACAGCACAATTCTTGGTTAGGAGCCACTGGGAATTGCAAACAGGGAGCACCAGGGATCAGACTCGTTTGATATGCTAGGGGAGCAAGCTCATTAAAACATAGGCATTGGTACCAGAAGGAGAGGAAATTAAAGCATAATTTAAGAAAAGAAATCCATCTACAGAGAGTGGCTCCAGCCCCTAGTGCTCCCCTGTGTGGGTGGCTGCTCCCTGGGACCCCAGCCAGCTCCAGCCTGGTGGCCTGGGCAAAAGGAGCATTTGCACCCACCTCTGCAAAACTACCCTGTCTGTACTGAGAGACAGCACACGGCATGAAATCCCCCTCCGTGTCCACATACCCCTTTGCCATTGTATGCATGTGGAGTGTGATGGCAAGGACCCACATCTGGGGCTCCCCTGCATTGCTCACAGCTCCTTTACCCAGAGCAGAAAGCTGGGAAAAATCCTGGCAGCCCCAAAAAAGATTGTGCTCTGCTTGTGATGAGGTGTTATTTTTTGCTTCCTTGTTTTGCATTATTGCACTAAGTTGTACTAGGAAAAGGGTGCCTGGGTGAGACGGCCCTTTTGGGGTGAGTGGAGACAGAGCCTGAAGCGTTGGAGGGGCAGCAGGTCTCAGCCAGAGCTCGCTGCCACCAGGGCCACCCTGCAGCACAGCTGCCAGCTGCAAATCTACCATCCCCAGAGCTGCAGAGGTCCCATGGCAGAACCACCCAAGGGCTGCAGGCTCCCCAGCCACCCGTGGAGGGAAACTTGTCCACCATGTGGGGAGAGCTCAGCACAGCCCAAATTGCTCAGAAAACCTCACCGGGTGCTAAACAGCTGTGGGCTTAAAATCGCCCGTGCCTTGCTCACAGTCATATCATCCATCATCATATTACAAACTGTTCCTGATGTAGTAGTGCTCTGGGAAGAGATTTAAAGGATGTGTTGGTACAAACGCATGTTTTGCATGAAAACCCAGGGACTCGTGGGGGCCCCGTGAGCAAGCTGGCCCACAGCTGTCTGTCAGTGGTCCCCCATGCTGCTGCTTTCCCCAGCCTCACCCTCCCACCCCTCCTGCAACCCTGCTTCCCGCTGTACACAGTAATGAATTGTTGCTGCTCCCTGCCTCGTTGCGGGCACGGTGGCAGAGCCAATCAATACAGTAATCAAGTGGCCCGAGCGAAGCCAGCCGGGTGCCTTCCTACCTCTCCGTTAGCAAACACGGAGCACACGTGGCTTCTCCCGTGGCCGGTGCAGGCACAGCCAGGTCTCCAGCCAGGCTGAGACCTCCCTGGGCTGTCCTGCCCTCTGGTTTTAACTTCACCAGCCCTGCCAATGGCAGCGCAAACAACATTCCACGTGGCCAAAGCCACAGCTAAAATTGCAGCTGGGTCGCTTAATATGTGTGAGCCAGCACCTCCCTAAGGCTGTGCTGGTGTCAGAGTCTGGCTTTTCCCTGTGGAAAGACAATGCTGGCTCTGTATTTTCTTGGATGGGGACAGTGCCACGCTGCTGAGACCACAATGGCTGCAGTCGGACACGTGGCATCTGTACGGTGGGATGCTCCATCCAGCTTAAAGATGGGATGCTACTGCCCCACTAAAGACTCATTCCTGGCTCATGCCTCCCTTGCCGTATGGATAAAGAAAGGCCAGAATATTTTACTACACAAAATCAATGCATTTTCCCCAATTGTATTTTCTATAGAAGCACCAGGACTGGTTTGACTTGCAGAAACCTTGTAAACTCCTGGCCAGCAAGATGCCCAGCCTGAAGCTGGAGGAATAAAAGCATTAGCAGAGCTGCCACGCTACCAAGCATTGTCCAGGCCTTGGTCCCTTATAGCCACACTTCAATAGTAACTCAGACACTGGGGCTATTGGATCAAAACAGTCATGCTCACATGATGGTAAGCATCACCTCAGTATAAACTCAAAATGCTGGCTCATTCCAACCAGAAAATATTGATGTGCAAACTTTGTACCACCAGGCTTTGTGCCAGATCACATATCACCTGTCCTCCCACAGGCAGCATAAACCTGGCGTAAACCCATACCTGTGTTAGATGTTCCATATCACACACAACAGAAATGTGATTCTGTGCCTGCATGTCTTCAGGAGTTGATTTTACAGTATACAGGCATGTCCTACACAGATAAGTGGCTGACATAGGACTCAACAAATGCTCAATTGCTTCAGCTGCAAAGGAAAATCAGTGGCATTGTTGGAGCTGTAACTGTCCAGCACTTTCTGACTCGGGATCTCATTACCCCAGGCTGTCTTCCCTCCAGGGAGCGGGGAGAAAGACTCCTGGGCTGTTTGGTTCTGATGGTCTGCAACTGCCAAGCCTGACCCTCTGACACAAACCAGAGCATCTCAGCGCTTTGTGTAACTCATGACAGCCAGCTCAGCGAATACCTGAGCACAGTCAAGTTGTGATTTTTCCATGCCTTCTGCATGCACGTAGGTGGCAATAAGAGCAGGTGAGCTGCGCAAGGCCAGAGGTGACCGAGACAGGAACACAGGCACCTGCACGGGTCAAAGAGGCTGGAAAAGGGGTGCACACAGGGTGTTAATCTGGGAAAGCTGTAGGTATCTGCAGCTAGGTATCCTTTATTCCTTCAAAACCCTCTCCCCTGCTCTCCTTTCACACCGCTGCTGTACTCTCCGTTACTGCTCATTCCTCTTTCCCCTGGAGGCTCCACAGCTCTGCTGCCCTCACAGGCTGCCCCGCACCCTCCGTACGGGTGCTGCCGCAGCTCCCCAGGGCTCCCCCGCCACCCGCCGAGCTGGCCCAACTGACCCAAAACCAGGCAAGAAAGTGGTTTTAGAGTCAGAAAGACAAATCCAGACATGACTGACTCCAGGGAGCCTGATTGAAATAACTAATTACGATCTCCGAGCCGCTCGCTTTGCAAGAATAAGACCAGCTCCCACTCCGTATTTCCTAATGAATCCCGCTCAATGTTTTCTAATGATTTGTTTAACCGAGTTTTCAGTGTCTCCAGGCTGCAGAGCCAGCGTGCCCCTATGCAGCCTACCCCAGATGCTGGGGGAAGCTTTTGATACTCTCTTAAATTTACCTTTCCCTGCTGGCATGCAGGGGTTTTTTAATGTTTCCCATCACAGTAGTGCAAATTCCATCTCCTGGTGCCATAGAAAACAATCCTCCCCCTTCCCCTGTTTACACTATTTAGACTCACACAGATGGTTATAATTTTTTTCTTCTCTTTTGAGCATCTCTCAGGGAATCTAAATAGGTGAGCTCTTCTTTCCCCGAACTGTGCAGCCCACCGTGGCCCCACAAACCGATGCTGGTGCTCCAGACTCACGTTTCACATCCCAGAAGCTGTGAGTTCCCATTACCCGCAAGTACTCTGAGCCCACAAACATTTATAGATACAAACATCTTCCCAGCTGCAGAAAGTTATACAGAACTCAGGAGGACTGCTTGTAAATAACATTCCTGTGTAGAAGTATTAGGCATATTTTGATCAAATCATCTCTTTTAATTGTTATTTTCAAAGGCAGTCACTCTGCAGTGATTTTTCTTTTTAAATTATATTGTTTATTGCTTCTTGCTCCATTATCTATTAGCTGTGTGGAGACAGAGGGGTTTTTTTTATCTGTGCCATTATTTCACTAGTGGCTAAGGTCACACTAACTTATGAGAGTTGCCAAAATCATGTTTCTTTCTCTATATACATTTTAATACCCACACTTGACTTTTTCCAGTGTTTTATTCTTCTCCCTTGCATGTATCTTTCCCTGGGGAATTGCCAGTGTGGCAATAAATCACTGCTAATTCTCCTCCCTGCTACTCACACCCCTTCTTTATCCAAATTTAATTTTTCACACATTCATTTGTATACTGCTTATGAAAAATGCTTTTTTTAAAGAACTTAGTCTTTTCCTTCTCACCCAGGTTTTTTCCTTCTCTTTGCTTTCCCTCTTCCCTTCCCTTTCCTTCCCTTCTAATGAAGTACCCCAATGACTTTGAGCTGACATTGATTTCACACCCCTCCCTGTTATACTGCAATAGTTTTCTTTCCTTTGAGATACTTTTGTAGGTCTCTTTTTTTGTTCTGCACACCCGTGACTGTACCATTAGCTTACACAGCTTCTTTGCCCATTATTTTTTTGTACAAGTCTTAAGAAATTCCAAGTCGCCTCCTGCTATTCGATTTTGCGCAGAAGTTTTGTAAACCGTGGCTCCTTGAGTGTCCGTACTGAAGTCATACTGTCTGTGCCTTTTCTTCTTGCATCTCTCATTTGTAGCAGGTCTGTAGTCTGTTGTGGCTTAATTATAGCACCTTTTAAGATTCCTCTGGGAGCTGTGGCACTAGTGGATTTTAATATCCCACCCATGACAACATTGTCATTAGTATTATTACTTCCACTACCGTGATTAGGATACTACAGGTGGCATGCGTGGCTCCATACAGGTCAGGCACATCCCTAATTCAAGCAGTTTAAGAAATCAAATGCAGGCAATAACTGAAGACATAGATACTATGCCTTCATGCTGGAATGGCAAGCATATTTGTCATTAATAAATTGCAACAGGGTTTGAAGCAGTGCTCCTGCTGACTCCGCTGCTGGGGAGGAGCAGGTCTGCGAGGGAAATGAGGAGCTGGGGCTGCTTCAGGAGGATGGTCCAGCGGGGCACAGGGCAGCAGAGGCATCACACCCAGCTGCTGCTGGGGAGTGCCGAGTGCCTTAGCGATGAGTTTTGAAGAGAGTATTTCAACCGGCATGACTTTCCCTGTGTCAAACAGGGTGTTGCCCTGTGCCCGTAGCTGGGTCAGCAGAAGCACCTTGCAGCAAGGCTCGCCGTTGGGAGCTTCGGTCACACACATTACACAATCTGGGTGCTGCTCTTCTTAACTCAGTTTAGAGAGCAGAGGTGGCCAAATAGCTTTCAGGCTATAAAAACGTTCATGATGTTGCCAGGCCACTTCTTTGGTCTTGCTCCGGAACTGCACCTCCACTAGTCCCAGTAAAAGCAAGCTGCTGCTCTGGGTAGCATTTGGGCACCTTAAAATATCCAGAATCACCCATCTTTTTGGTCTATGAGTGCTGCAAAAAAAAAAAAAAGGAAAAAAAATATATATTAAACCCCACTTCTGCAGGCTGCATGTTAACCTCCACCCAGGGGGATCCAGGCTGGAGGCAGAGGGATGCGCGTGTGCCCTGCACTGGTGCAATGTGCCGTGGCAGCCGCCGAGGGAGCCCACTGCAGCTTGCTGTGCACAGAGGGGCCAAAAGGCACCAGCTCCACAGGAACATATCTTGGGTTTCCAGACCTGTCCTCCCTCCAAGCTGTGGAACATCCAAAACCGCTGGTAAAATAGCCAATTTTTTTTTTTTTTTACTGGACACTAGTTCTGTGGAGGTGAAGGTGTCCAAGGAAATCCTCGTATGGGATAATGTGAGAGCAGTGAAGCAAGGCAGACTTGCATGGCTGAGGCTGCCACCCTGTAACAGAAATTGCTGCTGCACAAGGGGGATTTTTGGCTGCAGAAACTGGTGAAAATCCTGTTCTGAAAAATACGGACAGTGCTATCATATCTCCCAGCAACAGTCACCAAAAATTAGGGATCAAGGTGAAGAGATGCTAAAGAATAAGAAATTCCATAAAAAGCCCTTCCATTTCTACAAATGAAAAAAATGTATGCAGTCAAAGATTAAATGCCAGTTTGAAGAGGCGTTCATATGTACTTCAAGGAATAGCTCCAATAGAGAAAACAAGAAAAGAACATTTCTGAGAACTTGAATTAAGTACAAGGTAACTTGGAATCATTCCCATCCGTTCCTTAAATTTTCCAGACTATCTTTTCCCTTTTATTTTATGTATGGCTCTCAGAAAGGCTTTGCTACATCAAAGATACTTTTTGTCTCCTTTGTTCAAATGTATAAATTTGCCTACAAAAATTAGAAATATCATCAACAGTGAAAAATAATGTATTTGTAAAAGGAACTAACTTTTGTTTGAACTAGAGCTGGGAATAGAGATAATGTCTATGAATATGTGGAATGAATAGATGGAAGTATCTGAATTTATGGAAATACATGAATTCTCCTTTGCTGATAGAAAATTACAGTCAGAGCCCATTGCAAGCCAAATTAATATTCAACATAATCTCATTCCCACACAGGAACCCAAAGAGACAATTGATCTTGTTTCCACTAAAATCAATGGGAAAAACTCACCAAGTAGGTCTTTCAACAGAAGCGTGCAGGCAGTGTGACACCTGAGCTAACGCAGATTCACACGTTCTGCCTGCGTCCAAGAAGCTTTGTTACTTCTCGGATTAGATTTGAATTTATGAGCCCATGCCAGGTCCTTATTTTTCTGCTTTAAGTCACATACATAAAGCTCCATGGGAGCATCAGTAATTATGCTTATCGCCCAGAGGTCACCTTTTTAGTTGTATTTTCTAGATCTTCAATCTCCCTCTAAAGTAAGATGTTTTTCTTAATCAAGGTTGCCATGAGAAGCTCAGCACTTGCAGTCTCGCATGGAGGAATATTAGTGCTACCAGACATTATTTTTTATTTCGCTTTCAAATGCATTGATTTTTTTATCTGTTTTATTCCAAGAAGGAGCTGTGGCACCTATTTTACATTCAGAGTCTGCCTCAGGAATTGTAATAACTTGAAGCACTGGATGCTCAAGCCAGTGTATAGCTGGAGCGGAGTTAGATCCATGGTTGGTCCTGCCAGCTCAATGTCTTCAGCATCTGCTGAGAAAAGGGAAAACGTGGCATCTTGCAGCCTCCTGGGACAGCTGGGTGGTTAGGCCCAGAAGTCACTGTCTCTGGGCACATATTGGGAACAATCAGCATTCCTCCCCAACAGGGCTGCTATTGCTGATTTATTAATGTAGCAGTTAAAATCAAACCAGCACGGGAGAGCATCTAAGTCAGCTACAGCCAAGATAGGCATGCTAACGGCAGGCAACTTTTTCCCTTGATATATGAGCAATCTCCACATCTCAAAACAGATCCCAAAGTGTGTAACCCAGAGGAAAAAGAAGCTTGACAAAGATTACACAATTCGACTTTTCCGTGGTGGAGAGTTACACTTGCCTAAGAGGCACAGAGGAGAATGGGTTTTTTCTGAATTGGGCAATGATGCTTGCACAGGGACAAATCAATTTAGAAACTACTTGCAATGACCCAGGATTACAAAACAAACAATGACAGTCGCTTGCAAATTCACAGCAGCCTCTCATCCCAGCTTCTCCCCTGCCTCTCATCCCAGCTGCAAAACATGCTGTGCTTTGTCACGGGAAGAGCCTGCTGCTGGCAAATCTTTATTCTCATGTCTGAGGTGCTCTGTGTGGGGGCAGCAGCTGGGCAGAAATCTCAATACAGATATAATAAAATAAAACAGTGCCAGGAAAAATAGTACTTAAAGCACCAGCCTCATTGTTTAGGGAAAATGAGGCTGGGATAATACACCAAAATAACAGCTTCCCCTTTTCCCAGTCTTTCCTACAAGGCATGGTTTGGCCACGGCTCTCTGAGTAAGTGGTACCTGTCCAGTTTCAGGACCCTCTTGGAGCAGGAGGATGTTTCAGCACGCCAAGGGGATGTGCCTCCTGCCTGGCTATCCAGCAGTGCCTGAGTGCTGGGTGGGTGCCCACAGGAAGCTGCAGATGGGCCCTGCAGCCACCACAGTAAAGAGGGAGTAACTCCAGGGAAGGTATCAAAGCCTAAAAAACCCAAAGAGACAGGGGAAAACGTGGGTCCCCCTAGAGCCTGAGAAAAAAGAAAAGGGCACGAGCTTGAAATGGGCTGCAGAGGGAAAACAGACCTGGAGGGAGAGTGGGGTGCTGGGACCCAAAGCGAGTGCTGATGTACACTTTAACTCAGCATTACTTAGAGACTGGTGGTTTTGGAAAAGAAACCACAAGTAATTAACCTTGATCTGCTAATGGGTCAGCTCAGCTGAGAGCACTGGTTTTGTTGATAAGGATTATATAAGGAGTATGATAACCAGTATAGACAGAAGTGACTGAAAAAGCTGAAAAATGTTATAAGGGTGATCTGAAAGTAAGTTTATGATGGGTAAATAGTGATGGAGAAGTTTGTTATGGCTGGAGCCAGGGAGCTGGCACTGTGGCTGTCAAACCTGATGGGGATGTGGCAGGGCTTTGTGAAGGGGGTCCATGCAGGGGGTGCCTCCCCTCTGCCAAGATCACGCCAGTGCTGCCTTCACCAGTGCAGGTCCTAAGGCCAGAAAGTCCCAGTCTTCTCACTTCAAAGAAGGAGTGATCGAGGTCATCTGTGGATGGCATGTCCACTCCAGAACTTCAGGACCAGAACTTCAGGACAAATGCAGAGGCAGGTTGCAAAGAACAGGTCAGATTTCATTCACCTTGTACCAAAACCTTCAAAGTCTTACTCAAATGAGTGTTTCAAGTCGAGCAGGGGGTGTATGAGAAGCCACCCCAGGATGGGCGCAGTGCGCCTCAGGAACTCTCTTCTGCAGTGTGCCTGGGTGCACTGAGCAGCCTCAGGGCTAATGAGCACCTACACAACCCTCCCGTTAGCTAGGCCAGAAGCCCAGAGCAATATGTCTTAGACTAAAGATTTATGACATTGAGCAGGAGCTGCTGAGGGAGAGGATGTTCTCCTGACACAGGGAGATTACCTGAGTTACGACAGCTACTAAAGACAGGACTTCAGAATAGAAGGACCAGTGGTCTGGACCACCTTATGATCATCCTTATGCTACGGCATTGGGGATGTGGGGAGGACACGTTGGGATGCAGATAATAAAAACCACAGTGGCATGATCTGGGTAAAAGAAGAAACCTTTAAGGACCTCCTGCAACATCCTGGGTAGTTCTTCATAAATCCTGTTTGGTAGGTTGTGAGACTGTCCACATGACCACATACCTGGCATCTCAGCTATGGACTTGTCTTGACCAAGGCAAAGGGTCAAGTTTGAGACAGGCAGTGCCAATGCACGTGGCAATGCACTTCTCCTACATCTGCTCCCCAGCACAGATGTGGACTGGTCCCTTTAAGTTGATCAGTGAATCCGGCCCTTGCCCTTGCTGCATCTTGACCTCCTCAGATGAATGTAAAGGTGTAAATCTGTGTCTATGCAGGTGCTAACTTGGGGTTTGGCAAATTGCACTGATTCACTTGCATAACCTGATTGAGGGGCTGCTGAGGTAGCTCTCATTTCTCACGAGGCCACAAGATAAAATATCACTCCATATCCCAGCTTTCCTCCACTCTTCTCTGACATGGCACTAAGTAGTGTGGGAGGCAGAATATATGACATAATTTTTCTTTAAAAAGGGCATAAGGAACTAGAGACAAGTAAGTGTGCTTCCTGTGACAGGCAAATCGGAAGGAACTGTAATATACAACAGAATTAACAGGAGCCTAGGTAGATCTGAATGTATTGGGGAAGAGTCAACACGGCTTCTCCAGGGGAAGTCATATCTCATAAATCTATTAGATTTCTTTGTAGGTGTCAACACAGGTCCAGGCAAGGATTAGCTGGCTGCTGTAGTTAAATTGCATTTTCCAAAAGTTACGTTCAAGGTCTCTCACAAAAGGCTCTTGGAGACACTATCACGTTAAGCAGTACAAGGGGAAGCTCCTCTGCAGATGTGTAAGTGGTTAAAACGTGTAGCCAAGGGGAAGGTTAAATGATCAGCGTTCGCGTTGGCCAAAGACCAATCATCAGGTCCCTTGGAGGCCTGTCCTGAGATCTGTACTATGTGACACTCATCAATGATCCAGAAAAAGTGGTGAATAATGAAGTGACAGTGTTTGCCTATGCGACAAAATTATTCAGGATCATGAAATCTAACACTGACAGTGAAAAGCTCTGGAGAATCTTCTGAGACTGAGTTACTGACAATAAAACAGAAGATGAAATTCAGTGTAAATACATGTAAGGTAATGTCAGTGAAGGTGAAAAAAAATCCGGAATGGCAACTAAGTTTAAACAGACAACGATTAACTCTGAATTAGCTACCACTGCTCATCAAAGAATTTGTAGAGCACCATGGAAGGCACCCAGGGAAAGCTGCTCAGACTTGCGCTTGGTCAAAAAGCAAGGGGGACATTAGGCATCACTCAAGAGAGGGGTGAGAGTACAAGGGTTGCCATCATAATCAGTATGGAGATCCATGGTCCATCTTTATTTTGAATACTGAGTGTATGACTGAACCTGCATCTCATAAAGGACACAGCAGAAAAAAAAATAAATTAAAAGGCTGTCCCAGTGATGTTTCTGATGCTGAGACTGAATGGACGAAGGCTATTCAGCTTGGGCAGACCATGGAAGTATATCCCATGTCTTCTGGAGGAAGAAAATTGGAGCTGGTGACTCTTTTCTGGCATTATAAGAAGAAATGAAAGTATTGGGAAGCAGATTTAAAATGATGAGTTGGAACCACTTTTTCCACACAGGGATTAGTGCACGTCGAAATACATGTGGTGTGTTCAAGGTGGACAGGCCTGTCAGTGGCATCGACTGGTTCTCACACACTTTGCAGTAGCGTGTGTTGCTGGCCGCTGTTTCAGGCAGAACATGAGGCTTTGCAGGTATTTTGTCTGTCCCAGTACGGTTGTTTCACTTTCCTCATGGTGACAAACCCGGGACCCTTTGAAGGGTGTCCAAGGCTCAGCCTCAGTAGAACCCACTTTCTGGTCATTTTGTCTAAAACAAGGGGTCTTTGGGCACCGAGGGTGCAGCTCAAATGCTCGTCTGCATTCGTCACCCAAAGCAGAGCGGTAGCCCATCTGGCCTCAGCAGAAATGTTGTAGCAATCTGCTTCAAGTTCAAAACTCATACAATGTGGGAGAATGCAGCTGAAAAACACAGCAAAGGAAATCTTTACTTTTCTCCTGCGCACAAAGCAAAGAGAAAAAAAATATTTTATTTTTTTTATAAAGACCAGAATTATTCAAATAGAAATGCGCTACAGGAGCTAGGTCTATAGGAAAAAACTCAGAGGAGCAGATGAAAGTGTGTGCTGTAGAGCACTGAAAGGATGCACAATGAGAAGCCACCTTTGCTGCCCCATCTCTGGAGGCCAGGCAGGAGGGACTGCTGCCAGTCCTGCTCGCCTCTGAATTCCAAAGTGCTCCTCTTTCTTTGGGATGCTGAGGTAGCACTCAGCTCCCCTATGTTTAGCTCTCCTGTACGCTGTGTTTAATTCCTTCCTTTCTTCTTTTTTCCAGAGAGACACAATTAGAAATAACCCGTCAGAGTAAAATAACTAAAATTCACATTCTGTCTAGAAGTCTATTCCGAGAAGAAAGAAGATTGCGTGTGAAGAAAACGCTCACCAGTGAGGTTCGACATCAAAAGAATGTTTTGCATGGACTAAATAGAAGTATTCATTTTTCATACATGCACAGATTCACACTGACACCAGTTAGACTTTCATACGACCACGCTTTGTTTACTTAAAAGCTTGAAGGAAGGGAAAATGTCACAAATGCTCATGTAAGCCTGCATGTGCACCAATCGGACACATCCAGCATGGCTGTTTGTACAAGCAAAGATCTCCCAATAGGCCAAGAAGCATTCACATAAATCATCTGCCCAATCATTTAAGGGAATGAATAATTCATAAAAAGGCAAATATGTTCACAAGCAATTCATATGAAGAGCTAGGAGCTACATTCAAGGCATGGATTTGCTGTTTGCTGTCTCTGTGAACCTGAACATGCTTTTCCTTGGCTGCTGACTTTCATGAACCTGGAGCAATTCTGTATCTTCATCCCCAAAATGTCACTGGTTGTCACCCACCCCAGGCTGCTTATCCACTCCCTGTGCCCGTCCCAACAGATGAAAACCGCAATGCCTCCCACAAGCAGTGGTGCTGGTTAGCATGGCACGTCTACGTTACTTAATGGCAGTGGTGGGGCAGTGCCGGGACAGCCAGGCAGGCAGGTTTGCTCCCTGCAGTGCCTCCTCTGCCTTCTCCTGCCCCAAGCCCTTACCCCCAGCACCACCAGCAGAGATAGGGGGCTCTATCAGTGTCCCTTCACCCAGGGAAACAGCCTTTCGGAGGGAGGAGACAGGGGACACCAGCCAGCTAGGAACCCTTGTGCACTCAGGCACCCTTGATACCTTTTGTCACATCTTTCTGGGGAAAACTGGGGGGTTTTTTAGTGTCAGGCACAGCAGAACTGGCCAAATTCACTTTAGTCATGCATGAGATGTGAAATACAGATGGGAGTAGAAGGTTTCCTACAGATATATCTATGTCCTCAAAAAAATTTGCTGTGCAGACTCAAGTAATATGACATGCTCAGCTATCAACTCTGCTTTCCAGGACCCCCTAACAAGATAATTCCTAAATCTTTTGAGAAAGTATTGCCAAGAGAAGCCTGCTCATCCTGCAGCTGCCCAGCTCCCTAGGCAACAACCATCTCTAAAAATCAAACCTGACTTTCTGCTAAGGAAATTCTCTCATGGAGACATGTGGCTTCTCTAGAACATTTCAGACCCAGTCCTATCCTTGGACTAAAGAAGAAAAATACCCCCCTTGCCCTGACCCAGGGCGATGATCATCACTGATCTGAAAGCTGCACTTGTCCTGCTGTTCATCTGCACGGCCGGCTGCCGACGCACCGTGTGTATACTGCTCCCTGCGAGACTAGTCCCCGGTGTTCAGAAACACTAATTACACTGAGAGCTGATGAAATATGATTACATTTTTCTCTTCATTAAACATGATATAGAATCATAATTCACACATATAAAATTGTTTTATTCCTTTTTCCTGTTTGCTTTGGAATTATTTCATGGTCTCAACAATGTAGGTTTAGCAGTGCTGTCTCTTCTGCAGAGCCAGTCAGCCGCCAGTAGCCTGCAATTTTAATGATCTAATCCGACAGCTAGCATGCTTTAATTTAAAGTTTTATTAACGACCACTTTCTACCCTCAAAGACTATATTAAAATTTGTTAATGGAATTGGAGATTATAAATGCCCCACTGCAAGGCCCACTTGTACTGTTCTGCACCACCCCCCTTAGAATTCAGAGCAATCCTATTAACTCTTCTTTATGTTTTGTATAGGTCATTTTGATTGCAGTTTTTTGTGTACTTCCCTTATAAGATAGCGTTCCCCGAATCTAAGCATTTGAAAGAATATAATTTTACAAAAGATCACATATTTCAGATTCATTATCCTTCAATAGTAAGCTTAAAATTTAATTTCTTTGACTTATTGCAAATTTTTGGAGCCTACTGGGGGAATGGAAATTAATTCCATGGGCAGCATCAGGTTGTGTGACAGAAATAACAGAAACCACCCCAACTGCTGTTGAAAAAGGAGAGGAAGAAAAAGAGGGAGGAGGATGCAAGGACATGTGACATTCATAGGCGTAAAGCTGCAGGATCAGGAAAACCAGTCATCCTCTACACCCTCGGAAGTGTGAAGCTCTTCGCACAAAACACATCGCTTTTTCCTGCGCCCTGTTACCACGTGACGGCTGCCTCTGCTCGCCGAGCCTTTTCAAGGGGAATCTGGAGACTCTTCACTAGGTCTGACAGACCGCACTGGTGCACTGGGGCCCCATGTCCCATGTGCCATGAAAGGGATCCCCCACACCCATTATTTATTTTATTTTAAGAGTCAGTAAAAATATCACCCGTCTCCAAACCTCCCCAGATCCCAGCACCAACAGTTATTGTTTGCAGCCTGCCTCAGGAAATGCACTATTAATCATTTGCTGTATAGACTTAATTTCTCACAATTCTCCCCTCTTTATTTTCTGTTGCTATTGTTCTTTTCTCCTGCTTAAACATTTCAGGCACCCAGTGAAAAGGCAGAAACAACATCAGGTTCTCAAGAAACCAAACAATCAATCAGTTCACCAGCTTCACAATGGGACTCAACGGGAGCAGCAGGGCAGCTGCCTGTTGTTTGAATATCACTCACCCGAAAGTCTTGGCCAGTGTACAGAAAAAGCAGTTATTCACAGGAAAAAGAGGTAGGTGAAGGACACAGAGGGGGATTTCTAAGTGGAAATTCTTACATTAGGGAAGTTTGCACTTGAGCTACTTATCTGGTCTCCTTTTACAGCTGATGAAAAGACATTGAAACATGGGGTGCAACTCATCTGACGTGTTTGAAATATCAACCCTAGGACAAAACGCACCAGCCACTCTGTGAAGTGCCCATTTCTCTCCAACCTTCCCTAAAAATAGCCTGAACAGCTGAGCAGGGCACAGTGCAGGCCTCTGAAGGGAGTGCCATGATCAGATCCACGAGGAAAGGGTTTTCCCAGCTGGCAGGTGAATCCCACCACCCCATCCCTGGATATGCCAGGCTTTGGATGCCAACTGAGTATAATCTGGCAAGGAACTAGGTGGAGCCTCTGAGTGCCATACAGCCCCTTTTACAGCAGATTTGTAAGATTTGTTGTTTGCCTGCCTCCTGCTTGGCTGTGACAGCCCACGGTGCCAAACGGGTCAGAGCTGCTGGTGGGTGGTCAGCTCCTCTCCATCTTCCCTCCCCCAGCTTCATATTCATTATCCTTCATACTGTTGTTCTTCACTTAAAGCCTTTGTGCTGCTGCTGAGTTCTCCAACCACTCTGCTATTCACACACAGTCTTTGGGTGACTTTCCTCTGTCCCCACCTCCCTACCACCGAGGCTTTTGTAACACACAGTGGTAGACTTTGGGCCCTGGTCATTTCTCCCATTTTTTTTCTGAAATCCTCCCAAACTGTCAACACATGTGCAGTGTGAGGCCTCCAAACCCACCTGTGATGAGGATGACGTTCCCATTATCGAGGGTACACTCATATTGCTTAGTGGATAGGCTTTCTCCACCCACCCCTAGGTCCCAATCTAGGTCCTCAACCAAGTTGGCTATACCTTCCTCTGGTTGACAGTGCTGAGCCCACTGTTGGTTTCACACAGGTGACTTGCCATGGGGATGCGCAGCCATGAATTGCCATGGGGATGTGCAGCTGGCGTACACCATGGATGTGCAAAGAAAAATGACCTGGGCCTCCCTATCTTGATGTGATATGATCTGCAATCAATGATAACAAAATGCTCAGTGGTGGGACATACAGTGAGCTGGGTATTACTCGCTCCCAATGACCGAATAATCCCCCGTGTTGTTTCTCGCTGCCAGCTCCTCCCCAGCCCTTGCAGCCCCATCCGTGCATTTCATCCCTGTTGGCTCCAGCCCATTTCTGCCCTGCGACCTTGCCCCTTTGGGCTGCAGCCTGTTACAGGGTTGGGAAGGACAGAGCAGCTCACCCCACCAGGAGCATGGCTCCCCGGCCTCAGCCTCCCAGCTTGCACATGCCAGAACTCGTGCTGTGATTTAATGCTCTAACCCACACCGAGCAGGCTACGTTAAATTGGTATATTTGTTTCGTTTGCTGGCTCCTTATACACCACGCGACCAGGGCATGGAAACAATGGCACATGCCTGCAGAAATCCAGTCAAGCCTGTGTGAATTGTAAGCACGCAGTTTAGAATTTATCTTTTGTGAATATTTGTGTGTTAAAGTTACAGATTTGCTTTTTCACCATATTTGCAATAGCGTTGCTCAAATATTTGTGGAGACTGAACACAGCCTAATTGAAATTCAGTTGAATTCCAAATTAATATTCATGATTTTTTTTTTCCCCTTCCACTCTTCATTCGGCTCTAAATGGAAGCAGCTTCCTGCTGTGGAGGGGGCAGCTGTAAGCTGGTAGACTCCTGTAAGGGTGAGAAGTTTGGCAATCCAATTTGAATTTCTCGAAGCAGCCACACACTGGATGTCACTGCTATCTGCATCGTTTGCATGTATTGACAGGCAGGTCTTGAGCTCAATCAGTTTATGCCTGTGTCAGGTGGGTGCTGATTGCCAGAGATTTGCAGCACCTCACTCTGCATCACTGCTCGCACCACCTGCTCCTTCCTCCTTGGCACCCAGCTGCCGTCGCAGCCACTGTGCCCTCTGTGCCGTTGATCACTCCAGCTCACAGCTCCATGCCTTCGCAGGCTGCCCTCCGAGCAGCAGCCAACCTCCTGCTAATTTAGTCCCTGTGAAAGGCACGAGCGTGCCATTGGCACAGGGTGGTTGGGATTTCTCCAGGAGAAAAGGGCAGAGATTTGTGGCTCTCTGGAAGTGGAGAGGGATTTGGGGACGTTGTTTATTTGTAGCTGTGCAGGAGCAGGGCTGAGCTCACTGAGACCCTAAGCCCATCAATTGCTTTCATGATCATAGATCATGTGATTTCTATTGAAGGTGAGCGGAATGTGATGAAAACCCATACCTCTAAAAAGCATCATTTCCAGACCTTATCCACTTTTCCACGTCTAGTCAGGCTGCTGCTCTCTGTCTGCCACTAAGGAAATCTTGCACGAGGAGATTAGAGATGCCTGGCACAGTAAAACCTTCCTCCAGTCACCCAGGAAACATAAGATATTTTTCTTCTTCTTTGGAAAAACGTGGAAATTAAATTGGAAGCACTACATGGACGCAGCTCTACCCAGATAAACTCACAGGCTGTCAGGATGCAGATGTTCCTGTGGACTATTACTGCTCATATGCTTTTCAGAGCATCCCAGGTAGTCTGAAAGTGGTTTTCATCAGGTATTTATGGTACCCAGTGAAGCACTAAGAGAGAAATATTATAAACTACACATTTAACAAGAAAAATACAGGAATGGCAAAAAATACCTAGAGGCAGTGCAATCCTTTGGAAGATCTTGGAATCAACTCGGATGATTTTTTCCAAAGACAGGCTTTTACTATCACTGACCCCGTATGTAGTCACAAATACTGTTTGTTTTCCTCTTGATTTTCAATCGTTTATATGCCTCATGGCTGTAACACCTAAAGGAAATGAAGGCAGGTGCAGCAGCAAGCCAGCTTTTCTCCTCAGGTACAGGATAGGCAGGAGTCCTTGCCGCAAAGAGACTTTATGACTCCCAAGTGCCCTGCCCCTTCCCTGCCTTGGCAAGGAGAAAAGCATAAGACAAATTTATCATGCCTCTAAATACCAATGTAGCCGAACATGGATTTTAAAAAGTCACAGTAGTGCTCCAGCCCGTCATGCCTCTATGGCATATCAGTCCCACAAATCATGGTTAGGGTTTCCCAAGCACCATGTTTGCATTTCCATACCTTAGCACATTGCTGGAGATAACTGTAATGCCCTCAGGCTGTAAAACTCAACATTAAATGCCACAGCAGTGCAAAAGGCACTTATGGGGAAGGCATGCCCAGGATTTATAAAATATCCTTTTTTCAGTGCTGTGATTTTACAACAAGGTTTCATGTTTGGGTGGAGAGTTTCCACTCCGGTTGTGTCTCATGGAAGTTATTGTCTAAACTGGAGCGCAGGCACTGCTGGGCTGCATCGGCTGGGGGGTCCCTCTAAGCCAGAAAATTCTTTCTGGCATCAAGTGCTTCAGGGAAATGTGCAGGACCTCTAATGTAATTTTTTTTAGAGGTAGCATATCACCAAATAAACTTTTTTCTAACTCCTTCAACATCTGTACCCCTAGATTCAGGGTCAGGAAGGTGGCAGCACTGCCGTGGTGAACTCTCAGGGGCTAGAAATAGCTAATGGTCCCAGGGAAAGCATCACCTGGAATATATTTGTAATCATCTCACTAACTGGCTGTGTGTCTGGACGTCTGGGTTTCCTCTACAGCCAGAAACCTTTGAGGGAAGACTCCTTTGGTCATGGGGTAATTCAGGCTAGCAGGGACCTCCAGGCATCACCTAGCCTAACCCCATCCCGCCTTTCTCGGATGCCTGTCTTAGGGTGGAAGGAAATGTTTTTTGAAGTCACAGCAAGCTATCTTTTAGGAAGCAAACTTGAGGGGAATTGAATCATACCAGGTACTGTGCCATAATATACATGCACAAAGGGTTGAGCAGGCAGCCTTAAATCTGAATAATTTTTCTGCCTCAAGACATTTTCTATATTTCCACTTTAGCTAGTCTTCCTTCTCCTCTGGGGAAATTTCTAAAGGATTACCAGGCAGAAGGTGCAAGACCGAGACATCTCCTAATGCTGCCACTTGATCTCCAGGATCCTGAAGACCTTCAAATGGAAAGAGAGTGAGACAGGATAAAAGGAGCTAACGAAGAGCAGTCCAAGGTGAGATGGATGCCCCCACACCCAGGTACCCCCAGTGTCATGAGGACAGATTGCAGCCAGCGGGACCTTTTCCACCCTACATGCAGTGACCACTTCACCCACGTCTCTGGCACTGACACAAGGCTCACCAGGCAGCAGTTTCTGGATTTTTCAGTGTTTCTTTACAAAATACAGGCACAGCAATTGCTGCTGCCCTCCAGACCTCTGATCCAGCACTTGCTTTGGCAGCCAGATGAATACTGTTGCAGCTCACCCAGCAGCTCAGCCGCTGTATTATTAGGTTTCTTCAAAACCCCTGAATGTCCCATCTAGACCCAGTGACTTAATATTTTTTAAATTACCTATTTGCACCAGCGCCTCTTCATTTGATACCTTAATCCTTAATAGCAACTCACCTTTATTACCAGAAAAGAGCAAGTCAAGAGCAGATTTCTCTCAACATCCCCTGAGGTGAGAACTTATGAAATGAAATCATTTCACTTCTCAGCTGTGTCCTCATCTTCCTTAATTGTTCCCTTTAACTCCTGGGGAGCCAGCAGACCTGTCTCGTTCCTTTGCAGGCTTTCCTGTTCCTGGCAGACTTGAATTATCTATTGTTTGTTTTCATTCCTACCAAGTCTTGCTATTTCTTGCCGGCTTCCTGTTTCCCCTCTTTCATGCTGTATTTTCTGCCCTTGTTTATTGACATCATGAAGGTTGGATTTCCATTTTTTGAAGGACCATTGTGTGGCCTAAACACCTTCCTGAACCCTGCCATTTACCTGCCTTCACTCCTGCCTTGCTCCCGCACTGGCTGATCAGACCCGTGCAGGCAGCCCGAGCCCCTTTGGTATTGTCAGGTCCTGGTACAGCTAAGCATATGCTGAAATCTCATTAATGGCAATTAAAGTTGAGCATGTGGTTAAGTACCTTGCAGAAGGTAGCTGTTTTGCTATGTCACTCCTTAAAGAGCATCCATGCCAAGTTTTAGAATTTTAATCTCTCTACTTTTGACTCCTGATGCTGTCGGCTGGCTTCCTCATTTTGTTGAAATCTCTCCATCTAAAGGTTAGCATCACTGTGATAGGATTTGATCCTCCTCTTTCCCAAGGATAATGAACATAATTACATTCTTAACAAGTGAATTAAATTACAGCATGATTTCTTGAACAATGAACACTCTCCCCGCAATGTGCTGCAAGTGTCGCTGAGCTGATCGTGCGCAGGAGCCTGGCCCATGCTTCAGAATGAGTGAGTTTTCTAAATTCTATTCCATGTGTTATTGGGACTTTAAAAATTATGTCTTATTCATCTATTGATGACAGTGGCCTCTTGGGTGTAAATTGAAGCAATTACTAAGGATCATGCAAATTAATCAATTATTTTCAGATTATTACATTCAAGCAGTAGTCTTGCTCTTCGATTTAGTTAAACTCTGCCTCTGAGTCAATTTTCAAACCTCCAAATTAAGCTATTTATTAGCTAAGAAGATCTGAAAAAAAAAAAGTTACACTCATGAACTGAATAGCAGAAAGGGTCATTTTAAAAAGGGTTTAACACATAAACTATTATATTTAAGGACATACAGAAGTGCCAGTCCTGACCCCAGCATGGGTGGGAAGTTCGGGTTCATGTGAAACAGCAACGTAATCCCGGCTCCACGCACAAACCTCAGCACAGCCACAACATTGAACTTACAGTGCTTTAATGGAGCATCCTGATGCTGCTGGGACATCAGGGACAGAGGGGACACCAGGGGCTAAGGGGACATGCGGCACCGGGGTTGTGGTAGGACAGATGCCCTCTGCTCCTCCTTGCCTTGGGTGGATGCTTTGGGAACCAGCCCCATCATCAGCTCTGGGGTTTCCTTTGCTGAAAGCTGGTCGAGATGGTGGCACCAACTCTGCATCCCCAGGGAGCCCCAGGATGAGGGCGGGACCCCTACAAAGTGCCACGGACGCTCCTGTCCCAGCTCCTAACTTCCCCTCTGTGGCTTTAATTGTCCATCCATAATGCATTATCATGGCTCTCCCAGACTAGCCCAATTAATGCAAATACCGATGATAGCTAACAGGAAATAAAATGAGAATTAGGAATTGAGCTGAGCGGCTCCTCACCTGTAATCTCACCCCCGTGGACGTGGTGCGGGCAGGGGCAGGCAGCGCCACATCCCATTGGCACCAGTCAGGGAAGCTGCCCGGGAGGCTTTGCCCATGGCAGGGCACAGCCCCCTGCTTGCGCACGCTCCGATCCTCAGCCCACCATTCAGGCAGAGGGGTTACAGGGTGGCTGAAGGGTTTTGAGTTTTAATTTAAGTGATTCTAAACCAGCTTTGGGTTTATAGCTAATAAGACATTAGTATGCTAATTAAATTATCCATGGAATGGTATAAAGAGGCCTTCCTGAAGTTTAATGGCTGTGTAAAAGGTAACTCTACTTGCTATGTAATTAATTCATGGAACAATAAATGTAAAATTAGATTCTTATTAATATCGGAGAGGCTTTTCCTGCATTAGGAATGAGGTGGGGGGACTGGTCATCTTTGTTTTTGATGTGGGAGAAAGGAGATGGCAGCTCCGGACTGCAAAGCACCTCCAACCTTGGCAGCATCCCTGCGTCCACATCTCCTACATCCTACTCACCAGAGTCAGGCAAAGATTTGCTCCCTACAAAAAGCTCCCACAGCCCACAGACTTTCCCCTAGCATCACACAGGGATAAAGGAAGCACCCACGCAATGAGCTTTCCCATACATGCTCTCCTGGGACTGCTCAGATGAGGGACAATTCATATTTCAAGAGTGGTGGAACAGGAGAGCTTCCTCAGAAAAACCAACCCTGCTCTGAACTCAAGTAACCAGGAAAAAAAGCAGTGGCCCCTCTTGAAGAAGCAGGTGCTCCAGCTAATCCTGGTTGTCTGCAGGGGTGTGAAGTCTTCCAAGTTCAGAGAGGGATGGAAACTGTGTTTCTTTGCTGGGAAGTGAGAGGTATGACCTCACAGCTCCATGAAACCTCAGAGGAGCTGCTGTGTCTGTCAGCAGAGCAGCTCCCCCAGCAACCATGCTGCGATCTGTTCTGTAATGTCCTGGATGGGTCACTCTGCCAGCTGCTCCACTGCCCCGCCGGCCCCATTCTGGTGTGTGCAGAAAACTGCCATACTTGAGGGATTTCTAAACTCAGAAGCTGAGTTTCAATTGCATATCAAGGGGGAAGCATCAGTTTTTAAGCAGAGCACCCCAGAAATTTTGGGGGCTGGCAGCAGGGAAACAAAAAATGCCTTCATTCTGCCTTCACCCATCATGTCCTTCTGTCCTGGTCTGCTCATGGCCAATGCGAAGGGTTTCCTGGGTTCTGGGTTCCCACCCAGCCCTCCCTGCAAGCCCTGGGATCTGCAGGCATTGGGGACCTCCCCAGGCACCACCCCCCCCGAAGCTGGACCACCATGCAGAGGTGGGGCAGCACCAGAGGAAACAGCCACCCACCTCGCAGGGGCTTCTTCATGCCCAGAGGGGCACAGCAAACCCTCAGAGAGCAAACAGATTAAACCTACACGCTGGCTCAGCCCTAGCTGCAAGGAGAAGGGTTTTTGTGTGGGAAGACACCATTTCTGGGCAGTGTCCTGCCAGGCTGAGCTGTTTCTGCTCCCGCTCAGCATCTCTCCTGGCTGCAGGTACCACCTCTCTGTCCAGGGAGATTTTCTCCACCTGCACACAGAAATGTCTCCTTGTCCGATGTCTGCCAATGGTCCAAGTGATGCCAAGACAACAGTTCTCACCATGTGCAGAGCAGACTGGCCAAAGCCCACAGCACCAGCCATCCTGCCCCCAGGAGAAAAGACGTGTGGATGTAGATTGCCTCTGCCAGAGAGATTTTTGCACAGAGCCAGAGTAAAGGTAAGCCCCAAAGCTCCTCACCTCTGAAGCTGAACCCCAGGGTTTCTATGATAAGCGTGACTTGCATCAGTTCTGGTCTGTCTGGAAAGGTGCTTGAGGGTCAACAAGTTCCAGCTGAGCAGAAAGTTCTTCAAAACCAGCCAGAGTTTACTGGGGATCTCACAAGAGGAGAGGCAGAAAGCCCAGGGCAAATGCCACAACTGAAAACTAATTCCGGTTTTTATAAGGGAAATGAAACTGCTGAGGCTGCCCCTGGGGAAGAGGAATGGCACCCGCGGGTGGTGGGAAGCTCCTGGGACAACAGGCATCACGGGAGCATCTGGGAGTTTGCTGTGATCTGGCCGCTGCAGGAGTGAGTCAGCGTCTCTGGAAACACTGCTGCTAGCCAGGAGATGAGTAACAGCATCTCATCAAACACAGCTGGTGAGTTTATCCAACAAGGATGCAGGCAGGAAACAGTGCGGTGCCTTTCTCATGCTACCAGACCACGCTGCTTCTTGCTGCCTCTTGCAGCTCCCACTCCTGATGGTCCTTCCCCAAAACGTCTCTGCTGACCTGACGGTGACCTGACATGGCAGCGATGCAGAAGAGGGCTGAGCATCTTCCCAGACAGTCTCATGCTATCAGGGGCTGTTTTGTCGGTGCTGGGGCCCCAAGCCCTCGCTGCTCGCTGTAGCAATACCTCGGGGAAGTGGCGGGGGGGCGGGGGGGTGCTCCAGCAAGACCAGCAACCTGCAGAGCCTTCACTCAGCTTCCTGCCCACAACCCCACTGTTGGGCAGTCAAGGCTGCTCGCTAGCAATTAATTGCCTTTGTGGCTTGTTCATTACAGCCGTTTACCAGACCCGTGACACAAAAGCTGAAAGTTACCCCACTGCAGGCGGCTGAGCCAGCCTCACATCTCGCTGCTCTAGAAAGGGCTCTTGTGCTCCTTCCAGCCTCACTCCTCCCTTGTGCCTCCTGGCATGCTCAGGAGAGCCAGGCAGACAACGTTTGCATGGATAACGGGCAAAGCAAGGTTTGCCTTTTCAGCAGGTCAGCAGTGACAGCACCTTTTGGTAGGGCCAGAGCAGCATCTGAGGCAGCTCAGGGGCAGGAGGACAGCAGGACATCTTCCTGTGGCTGCAGCTCAGTGGAGCTCATGCAGGCATCCTTTGAGTTGTAACCTGCAACCTGTCCTCAGCTAATAAAAAGGCAAAACAGGACACAGGTGCCAGCCATCAAACATGCCCACTTTGAGGACATCCATCACACCAGACTTTGCAGAGTCCTGCCAGTGACGGGGAGGCAACAGACTGAGTTTTCTCCCCAGCTCTCCTCCCCGCTCCACACCTCCTGCTTCAGCAGCTTCCCCCCATAACTCCTCTGATCCCTGCTCCAGGCAGGTGTCATTTCTGGAAGATATAACCCCCTGGGGCTGTGTGCCAGCATGCTGGTGGGGGTAGTCTTTGGGGTAGCATTTGCCCCAGGAGTCAGGCTGCTGCCTGCAGCCACTCATGGCTCCCAGCCCTAGGTGGGAAGAAGTAAGCCAGGGAAACAGAGGCACACAAGGTCCTCAGTCATCATCAAAGCTAGAGAAGTTAAGGGGGTTGCACCCTGTCTTTTTCTGAACCTGAACTCTGAAGCTCACTCAAACTGCAAGAAAATCAACTGTATTGCAGCACAGTGTGACAACGGGAAGCAAATTTGGTTCCCAAGACCCACAGTGCCATCAGCATCCTGGCAAAAGCCCAGGACTTATCCGGGAAGGTTTCAAGCAGGTGGGCTTGCATAAATGTTTCCAGAGCACATAACAGAAGCAGGCTCTCATTCAGGAGGCTATCTGCGCAGGGATCAGTTCCCGAGTTTCCTCAACACTGCTCCAGGACTTGCTCTGCAGAGACAAGGGATACTGGTGTGGGATAAATTGCTGCCCCAATAGCTATGTGGCCCCACAATGGCAAGAGCAGTTCCTAGCTGCCAGAGAATCTTGTTTTTTTCTTTTCCCTTTTTGTTAATTTTTCTGTCCGTACTAATAAATTATCCTATTAGGACATAACCATATTTTCTGCTTTCAGAGTCTCTTTTCTCTCCACAGAAAGCCTATTCAGGCAGATTTTTTAAAAAAAAACTATTACAAATCCCTGGCAAATCATTTCCTCATCTCAGACTTGAGAGGAGAAGCAGCATTCATTTCCTTTCCATTTCTGCACACATAAAACACTTCACAGCTCTGGTCCAGCCCCAGCTGACTCAGTGAGCTGGAGAAATGTGCATTCAGATGCAAGTATGAGCAAAGAGTGCCTGGGGCTGAGGCAGCCTGGGGATGGCACTGGGGGGAAACAGCTCATGAGCAGGGATGGGGCTCGTGCATGATGTTCCCTGCCTCGCTGCAGGGAGGTGGGAGCAGGTGCTGCTCTCCTCTCCGGGCAGTTTCTTTGCCCCTTGAAAGTGGCTTTCATGGCATTTCTTGGCTGGTCTCTAAGGGCTTCCTTGAAGAAAAAGGATGGAGCAGGAGCTGGTTTGCTGCCTGCTGCTGTGTATCCCCTTCACCCCACCAGCACCCACTCGTGGGGAGGCAGGAGGAGCAGGAGAAACACCCGCAGGGGCTCTGGCCCCAGAGAGACGCTCCTGCTGCTAACCGGAGCTGGCAGGGGGCAGGAGCTCGGCTGGGGGAAAGTGCCTTTCCCTTGTCTGCATCCCCCACCCCATCAGCTGGGGCTCTAACACACCGAGGGGTGAGGGCCGGCACCTCTGTGCTGCCCATGGCTGCCTTTCCCAGAGCTGCCCACAGCAGCAATAGATCTGTTCTTCTAATTTTTGGCTTCTTTTTACTGCCCAGAACCTGCACTCACGGTCGAACCGCGGAGCAGGGAAGCCGGGATCGGTAAGTGCCCAGCACACCATCCTGGGCTCTTTTTCGCCTGACTGAGCTCATCTCTGGAGGCACAAGAGAGCTTTCATACAGCTCAGTCATGTCAAGGGCTGTGCTGAAATTCAGGTAGACTAAATGTGTTGCATTTTCCTTCCGTTAAAAAAAAAAAAAAAAAAAACAAAAACAGTTATCTTCCCAAAAAAGAGACAGCAGGTTTATCTCACTTGATCTTCTTCTGGTAAAGTCACATTATATTTTATTCCATTTCGTATTTATTTTCATGCACCTTCCTTACCTTCCTGTTACTGTTTGCTCTGTCCTAAACCCTACACATTATTTCATGCCAGCACAAAAGCTAGCAGGACTTTGGGGTTAAATTTTTCTTCTTCCTTAGCAGCAAGGCATTTGTTCTTCAGTCAGATGCCACTAATTAGATTATATCAGATTTATTAAAAATACTTTCCTCCTCGTCCATGCACCTGTGACCCCATTCTCCCCATTGCTGCTCCTGTGCAGCACTTCTGTGTCCCTGCGCTGTCTGCTGAGGGAAAACTCAAACATCCTCAGGGCTTCCAGTCCTCTGTAACTAACTTTAAAAACCATCTACCATGGTCTGTCTTTCCATTGCTTGTCGTGACTTTTGTGCCTTCTGGCTTGTCTGCAGATCCAGGCGAGATGCTGCTCCCTCTCTGTGTGGCACAGGGGAGCTTGTCACCGCATTTCATAACAGCCACTGTGAGCTGGACTTTGATTTGGAAGAAGCTTTCTTCCTTGCTCCTGCAGGGAAATTAATTTCTCTTAAATGTGCTGATGTTCGGATAACTTGCCCGCGGACCCAGTAGATTTGCAGTCAGCAGCCTGCCCCGGTCAGTGCCAGAGAGCAGAGTATCATGCCAGACGATGTCTAACGTCTTCTGAGTGATGGGGCTTTGGTCCTGGAAAGGCACCCAGTGCTATCAATCCTTCACAAATTCCTCTGGAGACAGTCTGTGGGAGAGGAGAGGAGTGGCCAGCAGACCCCCACCATGCCCACCCTGGCAGCGGGGAGAGTGGCAAGCACAAGCCCTCCTCTCTGCCAAGCAGTTTTGGTCCCAATGTGCTCAACCTCCTCCCCAGCAAAGGACTTTTTGCTCTTCAGCTGGCTTCTAACACATCTCCCATGAACAACCCATCAGTGCAGCCCCTGCAGAGCTCCCACAGACTGCCAGCTTTGCAAGATGGGCTGGGAGCGAGAAAGCTGCACTGACCCCGAGTAGGATGGAGTCCCTGGGGAGACTGGCCAAGTGGCTGTCAGTAACAGCTCTGCAGGTATTCTTGTCAAAGCAAACCACCATTTAGGTTTACCATTAAATTACCATGTGTGCACCATTAGACAGGGCCACTGGAAACAGCAGCTGACTGCGTCAGGAAGCTGGTCAGCAAAGCCCTCGATGCTGCCATTGTTGGACTCTGCACAGTGCCTCTGTCTCTACAGATTTCCACTCACCCACACAGTTTCTCTCTTTAACACCGTCACATGTGGTAGATGCTGTTTCCAGCATCTCTGGAAGGTAATTCTCCCAGGCATACTGGGACTCCATGTCCCCGGTGAGCTACTTCATCTGAGCAAAATCCAGCGCAGGTGCAGAGCCAGCCAAGACTACCCATTCCTCCACCTAGAAACACCACTCTAAGAAGAGTTGAGAAACAGAAATGTTCAGAGTAAATAGAACTAGGTTATGAATTATTCTCCAATTTCCTAACACCTTCACTGCTCTGCTTTTGCTGAAACTGAGCCTGCCTGGGAAACTGAAGATTTACCTAAATACCATGTCCCCTAGCTTGGCAGCATGGGGGCACATTGAGACACACTTCTGCTCATGTTTGCATTTGGGTTGCCCTTAACTTCTGATCACAGCCATACCTTTTAGCTAGCCTGAGGAGAAATGTTTGGTCTGTGATCTTCAGCTGGGAAATGTTAATTGGCAGGTTACCCCCTGACTTCTGCTCTCGGGATACCCTGGCACACGCAGACTCAGCCGGCTGCACTGAAGGTGCGGAATGTGGCAGGGTGACCTGGAGGGCAGTGGACAAGGACCATCACCCCAGAGGGAGATGCCTGTGGAGAAGGGTCATACCAAAGCCAGAGGAAGCTACAGGTATGTGGGAAGGGACCACTTCCCACTGTGAGCAGCTGAAGGGAGAGGGATGCCGATGGAGCAGTCCCAGCCACAGCTGACCGACAGCCATCTGAAATAAAGGCAAGAGCAGAAATCAACATGCACGCTTTTCTGTTATTCAGGTGCACTTATCCGGGTGAAGCCCTTCGTCCATACAGCAGCGTGTTCAGCACTGCTTTGTGCTCACTGATGTTGAGAACTTGCTGAGGGTCTTGAAGTTGGTGTTGAAAGAAGTCACAAAGGGAAGTAGACGGTGTGAAGAAAGTAGCTGGAAGCTACGGTAGATAGATCAGATCTTGCCCCTGGACACCAGAACCGCGTAAGTCAGATGTGGAAATAGTAATGTTTTATTACTGAAAGGTGGGAATCCTCTATTTCTGTGCTCATTCTTAGGTATTCATGAGAAGGGTGGTGCACAACCAGTGACATAAAGGGTTGTCCCAACTACATAGCCTAAGAGCTGGAAACTGCTCCATCAGCGACAAGATGTCCCCTTGACACTACGAACAATGAAGGGAATTTAAAGAACAAGGTAATACAGAACCTGTCAGGGAAAGAGCTGGGCTTTTTTTTTTTCAGTAATTGGACAAAAGATGTTTGTTCTACTATGAGACCTCATGACACCAGTCAAAGCAGGTGAAACTGAGTTTAATGTTCTCATTAAGGCATTGAGATATTTTTATTCACCTGAGAAAAATGTCTTTTCTAATAGATTCTTGAGAGTCTGCGTGGGGTGAAAAGTTCTGTGAATAAAAAGCTAGCTAAAAGGTTTCTCTTTCAAGTGCTGGTGTGTTCATGCCCCTCTCCCCAGGCCACTTGGCACTAGGGGCATGCAGGTAGCCAGGGGAGGGGGAAGCCCTGGACCACAAAATTGTGAACAATACTCAAAAGCAGTGCGAACAGCAGCACAGATTTCTGGGTGGTGGCCACTGCAGATCTACAGCACTGTCACAGAGCCCATTTTAAGTTGTCACATGAAAATGCTTTGAATAGACAGGCTGCCTCTCCAGGAGAGATCAGCTTTGATCCTGTTGAGGAATCAAGCAGCTATTGCGAAGATGCAAATTTATGAAATTCCAGCACCTGGTGTGTTCATGCATAGGGAGGATATTAAGAAATCATAACATCTAAGAGCACTCCCAGCAGTGGGGAACCCAACCAAATTGTTACTGTGTGCTCCCTTCCCCAGAATCAGCAAGATCTGAAGATTTTGCTGAGCTCCTCGCCTCAGCTCCCAGCACAGGCATCGAGAGACCATGGCAGCTCAGAGAGCTGCTTTGCAGTGGGTCTCCCTAGATGACTTTCATATACCCTACCTTGCCCCGTCTGAGGTATTTCTAAGATCAAAAAGCTGGGTTTTATTTGAATGTTTAGGGGAAGGTTTCACCTTTAAGCAGAGCCCCCAAAGTTGCAGAGTCTGGCATCAGGGAAACAAAAAGGCTTCCTGCTTGGCTCTCCCCTTGGCCACTGTGTCCTCAGAGGTGGGTCCTGCTGCTCACAGGCAACTTGGGGACATCAGGTTCCTACCCCATACCTAGAGGGAGCTGCCTGTGCCCAGCTCCTCCTTGTGGTCTCCAGAGGCTGCAGGCTTTGGGGGGTCTCCCTTGGCATCCCCCCACCAAATGTCCCTACAACAGAGGGAACCACCACCTATTTGAGTGCAGCACACACGGAGCTGTGCATGACAAGTCACCTTCTGCCAGGTCCTCCTGGGAGATCCCAGTGCACGAAGGTATGGGACCTCAAGGCTGGTCATGCCTGACCAGCTTCCTTAAAACACATTTAGAAAATGTAACTGGGAAACAAGCCATGCAGGGACACTGGCACCAGCCAGAAGAGCAGCTGGGAAACAGTAGGCATGAAATACCTGGATCCTGTGATATGTCTCATACCTCTGGCTCTCTTCTCAAAGGAAGAAACCTTCAAGTAAAAGGAAACAGCTTTTCTGTTGACTACCTCAACACAGACATTATCAGCCCATGGTGGGGCTGGCTTGGTGCCTCTTTCAGATAGGGAGCAAATCTCCCCAGGGAGTTTAGGGATGCCCCCTTGCAGCTGAGCCACTCAAAAGCCCCGTGCAGGGCATGTGTGCCCCATCGCTGGCACTCTGGAGCTGCCTGCCTCCCAACAGGCTGCTCTGAGCCTCCCAAAGAGCCTGACCTCTCAGGGAGGGTGGGATGCAAAGGGAAAACCCCATCCAGGTCCTCGCTGGGGGAGACCAGCTGCTCTCTAGGACAGATGGATGCAAAGAGTCTTTTCCAGAGAGGTGACCCACACCATAGAAGACACTCTTGATCTCATGCAAAGGGCTGCTGTCTTCTCCGACCCACCTTCCCGGCTAACCAAACAGCTCTTCCACACTCAGACAACCACCCTGGCCCTGATCCAGCTGCCTTTTCAGGGGCAGCATCTTCCTAAGGGCATGCGTTAACACCCATGCCTTCAGGAGGCACAGTGGGGCTGATTAGCTTTTACTCTGCAGAAAGCAAAGTGGACCTGCCTAAAGTCATGCCCTTTCCCCAGGAACGGACTCGACCCACATTTTGTAAGCAGAGCAAGCAAACATGCTGCAAAGCACTTGCTGCTGAACCACACTGATATTATTTGACCTTGGAGCAAGGTCAGCCTGTATTGCCCCTGCACATAGCTAGGAAAGGCAAATCCACGGTGTTCAGCAAATCTCTTCTTATAACAGGCTCATTTCTTCTCAAGAATTCATTTCAGAGGGATTCAGTGGCATTGACAGAGGTGGCACTGGTAATTTCACTGCTTATATTCAGGATGTAGCATTTCATCCTTTGCCCTACAAGTGGGTTACCCTGTGAATTGCTTTGTGCTTCGAGTTGCAGAGCCTGATTTTGGCTGCAGAACATGGGCTGTTCACCAGAGCTCAGCTAGCTTTGAGATTGCATCGGGGTTCACCAGCAGCACAGGGAGCTTATACCTCCAGCACTCGTTTTGAGCTACTGCGGCTGAAAATGACAAAATCCTCAGAAAGCTTCATGTGGGTGCTAGAACTCCTGAGAAAGTGCTGAAGAAAACTGAGACCTCCTCCAGCACAGCACAACAGATGCATAGTATGTCACTGAATCCCCAGGAGGTTAAAAAAAGAGGCAAAAGGAGATGAAATGGTACTCCTTATTTTCGCTGACATGAGAAGCTCCTTGGTGAAAGAAGGGGTCATGGTTGAGGCATAGGTCTCTCACACATGAGGTCTCCCAAGGCTTGTGCGGATGTACGTAGCATTTGTACCCAGTGCAGCGCAAAGGCTCATGGGAAAACCCCAGCTGTGTCATGCTCCAAGCCGAGCGAGACCTGTCCTCAAATACACAGCTCTGCACATCCTAAGTGGCAGCACAGGGGCAGGTAAGGTGGAGAGGGGAACCCTCTTTAACTTGGACTTGCTTGGCAGGACCTCAGAGACCTGAAGGGCAGCATCTCTTCACGTCCACCCATCTGTCTGGTCCATGCTTGCTACTTGTTTCTTGCTGTGTCCATATTGCTGCTAATCCCTTTCTAAATACATTGGCTTACATCAGCTAGCAATCTTGCAACCTCTCACTAGACATATCTGCCCACCCCTCTCTCTCCAGCCAGTCTGGTTCTGGTAGGACTGGTGCAGTATTTCTCTGCTGCATGCAGCATCCACATCGCAGCTCCTGCATTGTGCAGTGCCCAGGCTGGCCGGGGCAGGCCCAAGGGGGCTCTTCCACAAGTGGGCATGGAAGACTTTTCCCCCTGTTGTCTTCATCTTCTTGGGGCAGCTCATGACCCAGAGGGCTCTGCCATGAGAAACGCCTTGGGATCCCATTTATTTCTGCAGCAGGACTTGAACTGTGATTGCTGTTAACTCCAGCTGACCAAGGATTCAGGTAATGGCAGGCGAAAGTACATGGTGCAGCCTTGGGAGGGGAACAGTTTCAGCAAGCACATTACTGCATGTTAAGCCCTTGCTATCCCTGCAGCTTCATCCCAGGAGGACTGCTGGCAAACGGATTTCACAATTACAGGAGCAGAAGAGGGAGCTGAGGGCTCCTGAAACACAGGCTTGTGCTTCTGCTGTAATGAGCTGACAGGCAGCACACCTCTCCCTCCCTCAGCCATTTACCCTGTATAAATAGGAAATCTCCTCCAGCACTGCACAAGATCTGATGCCCCAGCTCCATGCATATGCATTGCCCTGTAACGCCTGGACTGAGGATCCATCCATCCCCAGTGTGATGGGGCCACAGCCGGAACTGTGTTGGCTGCTCTCATGCCACATGCCAGCAAGGTCAGAACTGCTGAGCACCCCAGTGCTCACCAGCTTCTCCACCAAGAAACAAGATGCACACAGAGTCTCTCTCTGGTCCCTTTGGAAGGACAGGGTGTTAAGACATGTCAGAGCAGTAGGGACAGTGTCCCAGGATGACAAGTTTGGGCAGACCAGTCCACAGGCATTTCCAAAGAGTGCTGTGCTCACAACACAAGTTCAGTGGGAAGCAGAAGACCATACTGGATTTTCACAGTTAGGTTGGAAAAGACCTTTGAGATCATCAGGTCCAACTGTTAACCCAGCACTGCCAAGGCCATTGCTACACCATGTCCCCAAGCACCACATCTACACAGTTTTTAAACACCTGCAGAGATGGTGATGCCATGGGTAGCCTGTTCCAGTGCTTGACCACCCTTTCAGTGAAGAAATGTTTCTTAATATCCATTCCCAGCCCTCCCTGGCACAACTTGAGGCTGTTTCTTCTTGTCCCATTGCTTTTTACTGGGGCGAAGAGACCAACCCCCCTCCCTGCATACAGCCTCCTTTCGGGCAGCTGTAGAGAGCGATAAGGTCTCCTCTTCTCTTCTCTAGGCTAAACAGCCCCAGTTCCCCCAGATGTTCTCCAGACCCTTCCCCAGCTCTGTGCCCATCTCTGGACATGCTCCAGCACCTCAATGACCCCCTTGTCATGAGGGGCCCAAACCTGAACCCAGCACTCGGAATGCAGCCTCACCAGTGCCGAGCACAGGGGGACAATCACTTTGCTCGTCCTCCTGGCCACGCTGTTTTGGGTACAAGCCAGGGTGCTGTTGGCCTCCTTGGCCACCCAGGCACACTGCTGGCACATGTTCAGCTGGCCATCAGCCATCTCCTCCAGGCCCTTTCCCACTGAGCAGTTCCCAGCCCCCTGCCCCCTGCCCACATGCAGGACCTGGCACTTCTCTTTTGCTGTAAGCTGTGTCCCTCATATCCTGGCCATGTTCCTCAGCCAGGTCCCACTGTCACAAGACATGGGGAGGCCTGAGACTGAGCAAGCACTAGATCTACCTGCCGGGGACCCCTGCTCCATACCAGGCTCCCTGTCCCTTTGCATGGCAGGAGCAGGCTCCGAGGGGCTGCTCCCGAAATCCACCCCACTTCTTCAGGTGACCACTGCACAGTGCACTGCAGCTGCAAGGATTACCCCAAACCAGTAAAGCACACTATCTGCAGTGAGGCATTCCCTCTTCTCTCCCTTCCTTCAGCTTCCTGGTCTGTCACCCCTGCTGCCCTACATATTCCTTTTGGCTCTTCCTTTTTTTTCCTTGGTCCCCACCTCCCCACCATGCCCAGGGCTGGGCACCCCCTGCACAAGTCCTGTCCTCAACTCTGCTGAGCTCGTTGCTTTTGGTTGCATTTGGTTGCATTTCTCAGGGTCTCTGGGACGCAGCACTGCACGCCTTATCTCAGCTGCATCCTTCTCGGGATTCAGGCAAGCAGCCCAGGCCTCTTCCTGCCCCTTCCATGAAATCTGGGTCCACTGGGTCTGCAACACACAATAGCAGCGACTATAAGCTCCTACCTGGTAGGCTGACTGCTTTCTGCCCAAGGCTATTGCTCTCCAGGTGTTTCACTCCCATTGAATTTGGCTTCGGGGTGATTTTCCCCACAATACAGGGACTGCATTCATCAGGGCTGGTTTGCATTGTTACTTCCTACCCACAGCTCTAGTCTCCAGTTTCTTTGTGTTTCGCTTCACACTGGAGTCTCAGCTAGGATTTATCTGCAAATGTTAACTAGAGAGCTACTAACTCCCCTCCTTTACATGATTACTGCTCTACCAGTTTGAATTTAGCATCTTTTCCCACACCCCCCCATGACTCCTGACTATCAAGATACATCAAAAGCCTGTTGAGATCTGTACACAGATGAGAAAGTTAACCCATAAACCAAGCAATAGAAATGATTTATTTCTATTCTTCCTATTTTGGGCAACTTTCTTTATCAAAGATGCGCCTGCTGGTTGCCAGGCTGCAGACTGTGTGTCAGTCACACCTTGAGCAGGGCTGAAAAGCAGCTGCTCAGCATCCAACACCACCAGCTTTAGTCTCCAGCATCTTTGCACCAGGCTGAGTCCAGTTTTCCAAGGCATCAGACTCACCTTTCCTGCTGAGATTTACCCTCAACTCCAAGCATCACCTAGCATTAATTCAAGCCACTAGGCTATGTTGGGGTGAGAGGGTCAGTTATTAAAACTGTGAAAGACAAGCAGGCAGCAAAGAGTTAAAATTCTGCATTCCCAACAGGGCCCCCAGCACAGCATGATAAGCAAGGCTGGAGCCTGGAAGAGTTTGTACCAGGATTTTTGGAGCAGCTATTATTTCCAAAAATACGAAGTCATTCCTTTGAAGAAAAAAAAAAAAAAAGAAGAAAAAAAGAAAAACACAAGAGCTCTAATCTCCTCACTGCAGAGTTTCACCTTCTGCTTCTCAGCCTTCCTCCCAGCACACTGCCAGTGCCAAGGCAGCAGGCAGGGGACACGGTGCTGGCCTGCCCAGCACAGGTCTGCTTTGGCACCACCAGCCACACCACCACACAGGTCTGCTTTGGCACTGCCAGCCACACCATCGGCAGAGCAACGGACCGGGCTGGCATCGCAGGAATTCCCTGCGCCAGGACCACAACACCCGTTACAGTGAGGGCCAAATGAAGATGTGGCACAAATCCTATGCACGGAAGCACATGGGACTTGGGCTCAGAGGGGACCACTGCCCAGTGATTCCCACGCTTTGGCCCTCTGGGCTGGCTTGAGGGAGCTCTTCAAAGAGGACCTGAGCTATGTGAGAGCCCTCCACACGCAGGGCTACACACTGGCTCGTTCTCCCACACAGCTCCTCTCAGAGCTGCACAGCACAGCCTTCTATTTTCCTAATGCTGGGAGTTTATAAGGGGGGTGAGGACTGACCCAGCGCTGGCTGCGAGCCATCCCTGTGCTGCAGCATCCCCCGGCAATGGCCAGGCTGCCTCTCTCTGCCCTCCCTATGGCTCCCTCCGAGCTTGTCCCTGCAGCCAGGAATCGCTGCCCACGGCTCGTTTGGCCGCAGAAGAGCCAGACTGCTGGGTGGAGGTGAGAGGCAGGCAGAGGTGTCCCCAGCTCCAGACCCAGCTTTGTCACCGGTTACCTGGCCGTGAGCAGCACCAAGCCCTTTCTCATAAGGACATCTAGTGGCACCATGACAGACGGCATGGTTAACCTTGGCCACTCTGCGTCTCTTTTTATCCAGATCCTCCTAACTCCTCCCACGGGCCCTTGCTGCCCGTCCAAGCTCTGCTTAGTTCAGGGCAGGGGCACAGCTCGGGTGGGTGGAAGTCAGGATCCCACCAGTGATGCTCCAGGAGACCCCCAGAACATGGCTGGTCACTGAGATGGGGACACCTCCAGGAGCAAGACATGCCCAGTGCCAAGCTGAGCTGCTGCAAAAGGGTGCAAATTCACATGAGAGAGCTCGGGGGTTCCTATCCCCTTGCAGAGATGTTTGCAGGCAAACCCGAGGTCCTTTAGGGAAAAAGTACATCCCAGGCAACCAGAGAGAGCAGGGTGGGATGGCACTGGTGTAGGGTGCCCTACTGAGACAGTGGCAGCACACGCCAGGACAGCACAGGAGACCTCATTGTCCTGCGGGCCAGAGTAGCCCAGCTCTCCTTTGTGCAAGCTTTTGTGCAGCCAGAGAGCTGGGGGAAGGATGAAGGGAGAGGTGGGGAAGCCCTTGACCTCTGCACAAAGAGAAAGGAAAAACTTGCAGAGCTCTACTGGAGAGAAACATGGGTTTCAGCAGCAACACCTCCGGTGCTCCTGTGTTAGGTGTGCAGCGAGCTGGGACAAGGGTTGACCACAGCAGTGCTGCTACCCATTATGCCAAATGCATCCTTTCCTCTAGTCAGAGTTTTAGTTTCTCTTGAGCTTTTTAAGGGCTTAAAACCACTTCCAGAGAGCATGGCAAGTAGGACTGAAGGGGCACCCTGCTCAGAGCACACCGCTGAACTGCTGGACAAGCAGACAAAGGTCTAAGACACTGCAGAGCAAAACTACATACCCATAGACATGGATATTTATGAGAAAGAAGGACCCATCTGCACCCAGCCCCACACACTTCGGTAAAATGCGACCAGCCGTGGAATGAGCAGCACTGTGCCCCAGGCGCCCGTCTGCCTCCACACAGCTATTTCCTAAGCAATCCTCTTCAGATTGTAATGACCATGGATAGTTTGGACTTGAAGAGCATTTCCATTACAGAAAGGGCACATCATCTTCTGCCTTTATTCAAATGAAAGCAGTAATGAAATCACTGCTGCCTAATACAGATGCATTTGGTTAGGTATGTGCTTGCTTTTTGTTTTGTTTTTTGCTTTTCCTTTTCATGGTCAACATTTATGCATTGCTGTCAGAAAAGCTGGTTTAATTTTCCATTCCGTTTCAACACCCTTTGCTCAAAACAAAAAGTATTATCCACTGAAGAACTGCGAATTGACTCCATCTAATATCTTAGGAGCAGAGCTAACACCAAATGGCATTCACTTGCATTTTTAATGTACAGATGAAGTCATAGAAATCACTAAGTTAGAGGCTAGCTCATCAAATTTTTCTTGCTAAAGCATATCCCATATCTACTACTCTGACTCTTTTGCCTCTAGAGAACCTAGCTGTCACTTCTTTAATGATTTTCATTGGCTAGTATGAACATTTTAAGGCTTAACATGAGTGATGTGGATGAATGAATTTCTAGACTTCATTTGGCTTTTCATTTATAGTGTCAGAATGAGTCTGATCTGCTGGTGGGTTATTTCTTTTTTCTTTTTTTCCTTTTCACTGGCTCCTTACCAGTGCGTGTATGACTTTAATAATGTTATGGGCTACACGCAGCCTCCTGGACCAATGCATCTACCCTTTCCCTAAGTACAAACTGGCCAAGGCTATTGTGTAGTCCTAGAAGCAAGCAGCAGCCACCCTGAAAGACATAATTTTTACAGGTTTCTCAGTTGCATCTCCCAGCACAACCCTCTACATACCCAGCAGTGATTCAGCATACAGTCAGGTTTACATCTGTTACACCAAATCTCTGTTGCAGGTTCAGTAGATTATTCTGGGCAAGAGCATGATCCCTCTGGACAACACTACAATAATATGTTCTCTTGGCTAAAACAGTTGGGCAATGCTTGCTCTGGAGGAAATTTGTTGTTGTTTTTGCCTTGGGGAGTAGCTCACTGGAGTGAGAGCTGTCTGAAACCCCCTTCCTACCAGAGGCGGCTGAGGATTTGCTCTGAGCAGAGCCTGTGGGGCTGGTGGGTGAGTGAACAATTCAGCTGGGGAAGCTTTCATCTCATTCAACAAAATACAAATTCGTCTCAAAACAGACTTTTCCTTGTTTCACTCAAAATATTCCAGTTTCTCCACTGAAACACAAGAAAAGATGTCTGCTTAAAAAGCTGTCATGCACCAGCAATATCCATCTTCAACCATAACTGGTTCCCGCATGAGTGGTCCCACACGCTGCCTGCCTGCTGGCCTGGCAGGCAGTGCTCCCTGGGGTCTGGCTGCACCACTAAGTTTAGAGAAACATGAAGGACAAAAGCCAAGGCACCAGATTTGCTCCTGTTTCCTTGTCTGTTCTCCCTGCTTTGAAGGGCTCTCATCCAAAGTATGGGGACAAGCATCTGTGTGGTGCTGGGTCACATTTCTGCCTTCCCAGGGCAGCAGACAGAGGCAAGCAAAGCAGCCCTACTCGCTCTTGGGACTGTGGCAGGAGGGAAATTAAGGAGCTGAGGAGATGCTCAGTAACTAGGCAGCTCCTCATGGTGCCCTGCTGTGCTGCTTGTGGAGCTGTAGATGAGGGGTAAGGCATGACCAAAAAGGTCAATGCAAGCATTGACAGCGTGGGTAGAGGAGCACAACTTTGAACCCCTGGGCATGCTGCTAATGCATCAGCCTGGAGGGACCAAAGACAACATAGGTATCACCAGCAAGAGCTGAATGTTTCCAGTTGATGACATGCGTTAGCAGAAGGTCCCTAGGGATGGATGATGTGGGCATTCTAGTTCCACTTGCAAGATCTCTTCTAGGTGTCCCAAAAGCTCTTCTCATGCCTGCTGACACATTTGCCAATCATACCTTGACAGTGGTGTCACGAGCACAGGCGTTCTCAGCTTTACAGCCAGCAAGCTTCCAGAAGTCTCCTGCTGAAGGAGCATTTTCTCTTTGGGGGTGTTATTCAGCGACAGCCAGCCATGAAACTGGCCTTTGCACTGGAGTAGGAAGCACCGCACCCACTGTTCAGCACCTCATCCTGGCCACTGGCAACCTTTGGGAATTAGGTTACAGCTGCCACAGGAATAACACTGCTGTGCAGGTATACCTGCAAGACTGGGCAACCTACTCTTGGAAAATAAATTTTCCTGCCTCAGTTGTGCTTACCAGGAGGGTTCCTACAGTCAGGGATCAGCATGGCCATTTTCTCCCCCAGGGAAGGGGAGCCAGGAGCTGAGGGTAACCCCAGCACAAGTAGCACCCTCACCAACAGGCACAGTCCCGCAGCACCCGAACAGAGCGTACAGAGCCAGCTGCTGGCAGCAGGGTTCAAAAGCAGTCCCAGACACACCTAGCAAGGAACTGGGTCCAGGGTTCACCTGCAGGTGCAGAAGGAGATGGAGCCAGCCGGGACTGAGGTCCATCACAGGTCCAAGGTCCATCCAGGAGTCAGGGCCAGAAGAGCTATAGAGGCACACCTACTACTGAGCCATGGGCAAGGTGTGGGTGAGGGCCCAGGGGAGGCTGATCAAAGCCAGTAAAGCCTATCAGAGCAGTCAGAGCTCTGACACCTGCCAGGACCAATGGCTTTTTGTGATTTTATTGCAAATGGCACTGGAGACCCTCTGAGATTAGTTTTTTCTTAAGAGTTTTGCTCTAATGATGAGCATCTGAACCAATTTCCGTTTGAAGATGCACCTTTGGCAGCAGGAGACAATACCATGATGAGTTCAGTGATGGAGTCAGAGGGGAGGTCAAAGAACGCTGATGCCAAAACCAACCTTATCTAAAACCAAGGTGAGCTGGAGGTCTGAAGTAAGGAATACCGAAACAGAAAGAAGGGGTATAGACTGCTCACAGGTGAATGTAGTCTGGCAGCTCAGGTTTCCATACCAGAGGCACTAGAGAAACTCTGCATGATGGACACCTGACTCTGAAAGGAAACCCACAAGCACCCCTGAGTGTCCCCAGGAAAGGCAGTCCCCATCCTCACACCTGCTAGTGCAGTGCCTCCCAAGAGGGGCAGGATGTGTGCCTCAAGGTCATGGCATGTCCTCGCCGTGCCATCAGGCAACTGTCCAGATCTGAGCAAGCAAGGCAATGCTTGTAGACACAGTGGAGGGTATTTCCCCCCATTTCCACGTGGATAAATGCTGTTCAGCCTGTAACTTGTGTTTAGATGAGAGCAAATTTCTTCAATTACCACTTGAAGATGGATTCAGCACATCCCTAGGTGAGCAGTTTCAGAAGTTAATTACCTTTCCTGTGAAACATTTGCGTCTTAATTCCAATTTGAATTTTTCTTACTTCAGCTCCACCTGTCAGCCACTGAGTCTTGTCTTTGTCTGCTGGATTAAAGGACCCTCTACTATCAGAGATCTCCTCCCTGGAAGTACTTACAGACCATGATCAAGTCACCTCTCAACTTGCTCTCTGATGAACTAAATAGATTGAAGTCCTTAAGCCTATCATCACACAGCAGGTTTTTCAGACCTTTTTTCATTCTTCCAGCTCTTCTCTGAGCTCTCTCTAACTTTTCTTTAATCCATGATAAAAGTGAGGATGCCAGAATTTGATACAATATTAATTAATGCTCTCCTACGCTTTGTATCACTTTTCCATCCTACCTAATAGCCCCTCAAAATATGTAACCGTCACGTGCATCCATATTAATCACAAATTGAACTCGTGTCCTGCTTCCTAAGCCCCCTTCTGCGCCACTGGTTTTGCTGAAACACTCCCAAATCTCCACGTATGGATGATATTCTTTGTTGCAAGAATGAAAGCACTGTGTCTTGCATTCCTAAAAGGCACGTGGCTTGTTCATGTCCCACCTAACAAACTAGCTCACAACTTAATTTCTGTAAACTGATTTTCTCCCACTGTTACTGTTTCACATCTGGATGTAGATATAAATCATGGATTAAAAACTCTCCAACTGCACTGAGTTGGTCCTCAGCATCAGTGCACCTCCTTGTCAGTCCCCCTAAGTTCGTGAGTTCTGTGTGGAAATGTGACATGAAAACAGGGCTGGCGCCGCTATGGGCTGCCGACTGCTGATGGAGATACCCTTTGCTGGGAAATGCTGTAGCTGTTAATTTGTTTATCCCGGCACTGTGATTCAGCCCTGGTTAAACAAGAGGGCACGGCTATGGCCATGTCTGTGCTCCCAGCACAAACTCCTGCAACCTTGCACCACAGCCCTAAATACGAACAAAAAAATACAAGGGAAACAAGCTGTTTTCAAGGCTTTCCTGGCTGCTTGCTTTCTCCTCAGCTCCCCTCCCAGCAAGCCACTATCTAGGACACACAACCAGTGCGTGAAATCACTTCTTCCGTCTCCTTTCCAAGGCCACCATTGCTGGTCCAACTCTATGCAAAGGAGGCAGCGGCTCTATGGAAGGTAATTAGCAGTGCTGCCTTTGGTCCTGTCACGCCACACACGTGTATATGCTGGCTCCAGGTGTCCCGGGGAACCGGGAGCAAGAGGCAGCTGTGGCAGGTCCATCTGCGCTGGAGTGCCTGAGGATGAGCCGGGCTGTGAGGATGCACAACTAAAGAATTAACAGGAATACGTCATTAGGTGGATTCCCAACAGGGATGCCAGAAAGTATGCTCAGTCTGTGCATCTTGGTGACCCACTTCCAAACCTTCCTATTCCCTAAATGTAATCTCCTTCAATTTACAACCACTCTGCCTCTTCTCTGGCATTCAGAAGCCATTATCACCGTGTCTACCCCAAGCCCTCACAGCTGACTTTAGATGCCACTTCTTTTTATTGTAACAGCACTAACCTGCACACGCGGCAGGTCAGGCAGCCAACCAGCTGTGCCTGCCTGCAGAAACGACAAGTTTAGCATGGCAGCCATTTCCCAAAATGCAGCAGGAAAACCAAAAAAAGTTCTGGATCACTTGGATGACCAGGGTTATCTGAGAGCCCAGGCTCCTCAGTACCCTGTGTCTGTTCCCTAGTCTGTCCTGCCAGCTGGTGATAAAGCCCTGGGAAATCCCACAGGACCGATGGGCATCCCACCAGAAGCACGTACCAAGATGTAAACATTTTAGTGGGAAATGTGGAGACTGTCGTGTGTGGCATTTAAGTGGAAGTGCTGGGCTGTAGGAGGACCAGAGGGAATGGCAGAAGAGGGACAAGGGAATGGCAGGGGCCATGGCTCCCACATGGGCAGGTCAGCCAGACCACAGCACATCTCCGTGCACTTCACGGGAAAAAAGGGCTGGCTTTAGACAACAGGTAGATTAAAACAAGGGCCAGGCAGAAGCCACTGAAGCAGCAGGAGCATGAAAATACAGACAGGGACTGGAGCCACAAGATATCCAGGTAGGCACGCAAAAGGCAAGCAATAAATCAGCACTGATGGCCAATGACTCACAGAGGTGGCAGAGGATGGATGTGAGAGATCAACATCACTGTTAGCACACGAAGGGTACCAAGAGGCTCACATGAAAGTCAGCGTGTCCCATCCTGAGAAGAAGTCAGAAGCCAGGAAGGGGATTTCACAGCCAGCACTTCTAATGTCTCTTGTGTCACAGCAAATACTGTGGATAGATTATGTGGATACACGCCTCCTGGAATTTGTGAATAAGTGGGCATAAAAGAATGCATGTGAAAGAAATCAGTTTCACTTTAAAATTAAGTCTTCATCTCCTATATGGACTTCTGCTGAGCTGCACAACATTAGCAGAGGTTTGCTGCTAAGATGTTGCAGCAGATATACTTTAGATTCCAGGTGTTTTGAATTTTCTGTCTATTTGTAATAATGAAGATAACAATAATACATAACAATATAATTCTTACAGGTTTTTTAACATAAACTGAAATGTCTCACAAATGTTTTGTGAATGTATTCTAGTTATCATTATGTACACTGAAGTAGCAGATATGTACTGTCCTGGCTCATTCCTGTGGGGCACCCACTCCTCTGGAAAATTATCTCCCCTGTCTAAAAGAGTTTCTAATTGCAAAAATGGTGATGGTGCTGATGATTATGAGAACAGTTTTTCTGAGGAAAAAAATACTATATAGAAACATGTTAAAGTACAGTCAGATCTGAGAGTGCATTTCAGTAATAATTTAAATTAAAAATATTAAGGACATATGTTGTCGTTACCCAAACACACAAATTGCAGCCATACCATGCAATAATCGATTATAAAATTCAATTGAAATATAACTAATTGATTATTTATTCTCTGGTTTCAGATTAGGATACAATTGTTTTAACAGATGTGCCAGCTCTTTTGAGATTCTTTTCCTTGCGGTGATACTTCACTCTTCAAGCAGCCGGAGTGGGCTGGCCAAAGCCACCAGGCAGCCTCAGAAGGCAGGAGCTTTACAGACCTTCCTGGGAGCAGGGCAGTGTAAGGCAGAGAATGCAGGACCTCACCATTTCAAGTCATTCGTCTTCTCTACCCAAGACCCTCCTCAAGCCCCCCTGCCCCCCGCCCCTAAAAACTTGGGAACTCTCCTGGCTCCACTGCTTTAACAGTACCTGTTGGGGAGAACATTTTCACTAGAGGGCTTCGCTTGCAACAGTCCCCTTAATGACATCAACATCAGTCATTTTCTGAAAGTGCAGCTCTTTATGGATGTGGCCCAATAATAACAGATCCCTCGGTTTCAGCCGACAAAAAAATGTTCAGTAATGAAGACCAGCCAAAGAAAATGACCATTTCTTATTTTATTTCATTTCTAACTTAAATTCCAGTACAATTTTAGAGAGTTCATATTACAGGAACTTTGAAGCATCTGTATTATTCTCCAGCGAGGGCATGAGACACGGGAAATAACCCATACATAATGCTAGATTTGTTAGTGGATGTGCCATTAACCAACATTAATCATAAGCCACACTTATTGTACAAGGTCAGAAGCCTGTTCTGTATTCAAAAAGTAAGTGTTGTACTTTTGGGTAGGATGAAATCTGTTCTTCACGGGTATGTGTCCAATTGAGGACAATAGAAATTTGCTGCTGCCCAGAGCTGCAGAAAGAGCCTCCCTATATATCCTTTCAGACATCGCCATGAGAAAACCCCATGTGATCACACAACTAAAGTAATAAGAGGCTAAAAGTTACAACAGGGCAATAACGTTGTTATGTAGCCACTTTCTGCAGCCGCTATGTACAACACAAAGGCAATCTGGCACAAAGGCAAGGGCTATTTCACTCATATTATTTTTTTTTATCATTAGCTCTAAAGAGTCAGATGTGTCCCTCGTACATACTCCAGCATACAGCAGTATTTTCTGTTACAGCCATGCCGTTAACCCCTTGTTAGACTGTCTGCCTCTGAAAACTCCTTCCCAAGCTCAAAAAAAGCCCCAAAGCAGACTTTCAGCGCAGTTTTCTTAGTTGTTGGTTGTGAGACCACCTTGGTTTTTTGACTGACAATTTCAGGAGCCAGAGGAATACAACATTGGCATAAAGAGGTTTGTCATCCCAAATATTTCATCTGCTTTATCATCAAGGATTATAGGTCAGAAACTGGTCTTCAAATGTGTCACCTACTGCTTGGCATGCATTAGTCATCCTTCCCCTCTCAAAAATCACTGTGAAAGGCGTCCTATGAGAGGGCATGAATAGCAAATACCGTGTGCTGGAAGGGAGCAGGCAGGGAACGTGGGGGGGAGGCTGAAATGTGTTCATCCAAAGTATCAGCCAAACACATTCGCACACCAAAGAAATCAGGGTGTATTCACAAATCGAACAAAAGGTGGAAATTCAAGATAAATTAGTTCCCTCGAGGGCACGTGATCAGAGCCACCCTCAAGCTACCTTTCCTCTCCTGCTTGTTGTGCTTGAGGGCTGGGCAGCTGCTGCTGGCCATCCCGGAGGGATGCTCCCCCCTTCCCTGACAGACACTGCTCGCCCAGCTGGCATCTACCTGTGCAGAGATGCTCCTGCATCGCACTCACCTCTCCCCATCTCAGGAAAAATATTTGCCTGTGTTGATGTTCTCTTTCAATGCATGCTGGTGCCCTGCCATTGTATCCAGCATGTCCCACACCACCCAAACCCATCAGATAAAAATGCCACCTTGAACCCAGGTTGGGGGAAAAGCATCCTCCAGGCCAGAGCAGGAGCTCAGCCAGATTTTGGGGGTCAGCAGCCACAGGAGAGTGGGCATACTTGCCCATCACTGGGGCTTCGCAGAGCCACTCTCCTGTCTGTGCTGAATTGAAGGAGTGAAAATAGCTTCATTTGAACCCAAAAGCCCAGTGGAGCTGCTACAAAGCTTTGCTGCACCCAGGGCGCTGCTTTTTGCAAGGACCCTCCAAGGCCCTGCCGCCTACCTGCCAGCACCGAACAAAACACCGAGAGCTCGTTATTCGGCTCAGAGCATCGGTAAAGCTTCCCCATGCTCTCGCACAGAGGCTGAATCACAAATGAGAGGAATAAATGAACACAGGCCCCCAGAGAGTGCTCTCACGTCAGCCAGGAGGGAAGGGAGTGGGGCGAAGGGTGGAAGAGCCAGCACCGTCTGCTGCTTCAGCACCAGCACTGCTGAGCCGGCAGCACCCCCCCCACCCCCGATGGGATGCCGAGGGTGAACCAGCCCAGACGAACCAGCTTGGCCCCATGCTGCTGCACATGGGGCTCTTCCCGGTGGGTGCGAAGGGGTGAATGGTGCGCCTGGGGTGGGCAGAAACAGCCCTGTCACCCCGCTGCAGTGAGGAGCAGGAGCCCCTGGGTGCTGCCTGCAATGTTGTGAGCTGAGCTGCAGCATGGTGGGAGCTGAGCTGGGAGGTCCTCCCCATCCTTTTGCACCTGACCAGCTGCGGTACCGTGGCATGAGGGTGCTCCCACCCAAAATGCAACATTACCAGGACTCCAGACCCCTGGATCTCACTGCCAAAGGTGGGTGGGAGCAGCCAGGCTCAGCTCTGCCATGCATGGAGCCGTAGGGGAAAGCAAAGCCCTGACCCAGCTCAGGGGCAGCGGGGCAGCGGTTGCTGGCTGGGGCGCTGGGAAGCAGAGGGTCCGACAGAGAGGCACTGCTGCTGTGTCCATGCATAACCACCGCTGAGCAGAGAGGTGTTAACCAGCAGCACGCTGTAGTTTCATCAGTTGAGAGACGCTGAGGGCAGAGGGATCACTGTCTTCCTCCTGCCTGCCTGCCTGCGGGGCATCGACCAGGCAGCTTAACCAAAGGACTTTACATCCAGCCCATGTCTCACGGGTCAGGTAGCACAGGGGTTTTTTCAGACGCGGTACAGTCCTAATTTACAATCCTTACATGTATGGGAAACTGACATTTCCTGAAATGGCTCTTTCCAGTAGGTAATGCTGCACTTCATGAAAATTTGTTTGCCCTTCCTAATCTTCGTCGCTAGCACAGCCTTTTGTGTGGCTCTGCCCTGGCTGCAATCAGAGGACTTCTCTCCACGTCTGATCCCAACAACCTTAACATTTGTCAGGGCTCCAGTACCTGCCTTTATAATCTTGCCTAGGAGTCCTTGAGTGGCCTGTGCATACGGATGAGTCTCCTTTGACTCAAAAGAGAGGGCCACAGCTGTGTTCATTCCACAGCATAGCACAGTGACCTAAATCAACTCTGAATGAGGACTCAACCTTTCGAGACATCCCACAGTCAGATACCCGGCAATGAATCCCAACCAGCCTGACAAGGCAGCTTTTCAAAACCAGTACCTGTCGGTCATCTGGACTGCAGGAGGCAAAAGTGCAGGTCACCCTCTCTGAGCACAGTGTACTTGAAGTATCTGTCTTCACTGTGTCCTATCTCCTTAGCAAATGAACATAATTTTCCTCCTTCTACCTTCCACTCCTTTTTTAAACAATTTCTCTCTCTGGGTTTCCTTTCACTCCTTGCTACTGAAAGCAGAGATTTGGAAATCAAGGACTCCCACAAGATGCATCTCCTCAGGCACTGGAGCAGCAATTGCCCCATCACCCCTTGCCCAGCCGCTTGCACCTGCTTTTCTTGTCTCCTTAAAAGCTGCAGGTGTAAGAGCTGAGGTAACTTGGCAGTGCAGGGATGGTGTGGGAGCTGCTGGCTGTGGCACCAGTGCACCCAGATGAGACATCTGTGATTGTGCTGGTGCCTCGTCCATCAGGATGTCTCTGTCTCCTGCAGTGGAGTGCTGCAGCAGAATAAGTGTGTGTATAAATAAATCATCAGGACCCCGATCAGAGGGCTTAATCCCAGAAAAGTTATCAAATATTTATTTTAAAGAAGAAAAATAAATAGATGAAAACAGCAATGGAGGACATTCTGCCCTCGCATCAATCCCTTTGCCGGGCACTGCACAGTGGTTGGGGAAGCATACTCAGCCAATGTGGCCAACAGCACTGGTAGCCCAGCAGGACAGAAGCCAGGAGCCACCAGCCCTCTGCAGAGAGGAGAAATCCTTTTCCTGCCTCCTGACAGCCTGCCAGACAGCCTCACCCCCTGCCAGAATCACCCTGCATCACTGCTCCCTCCTGGAGTCCTCCAGGCTTTGCTAATACGGAGTTGCCCAGGTCTGACAACCCCATCATCATTAGGATTGGGCTATTATCCACGTGATATTTTAATTGAACTCCACTCATTCAGAAAGTATACTTGCTGGAGAGCCCCTTGGCCAGAAGAATGGGAATACATCACTCACGGTGGTGGTACCCAGGGACACCCGTCCCTTACCCTAACAGAAAAACCCAGCTGTACATCCACCTTGCTGAGGTCACATATTTAACATGGTAAATGGATGGTTTCAACTCCATGACTCTTGAGGGTCTGTATGAAGCCAGCTGAGGCACCTGCGATGTGATCTGAGCCAGTGTACACAATGCTGTCACACTTCAGTGTGTTGGGAAAATCTCAGAGCAGACAGGGAATCAAAGCATCTCTGCCCAGCTTGCAGTGCCTATGGTTATTCAAGAGATCAATCAGAGCTATGAAATGCTGTCTCTCCCAAATCAATGAACTCAACTAAAAAGTACCTATTCATTATTTGAGCTCAAGTTTGGCCTCATTGCACTGGCGGAACAAAAACCTCTCTGATAATGGTAACTACAAGACAGTGGCTGGGGAAAAGAACTGTCCACCCCACGCAGGTTGTTATGATGGCAGACATCAGCTACACCATGGGTCCCGGGGCCTGAGTGCTTCTCAATCACAGCCTCATGCTGTTGAAGACAATATTTCACACCTAAATATCAGCATCTTTTTCTTTAGTGCCTCTGCAAATTGCGTTACATATGGACACACTTTATTTGCTTCATTTAGGCACAAGGAATTGCGATGCACAACCAGCCAGCAGCTGCCTTTCTCTGTTTATTGTTTGTGTCAGAGTAAAACATCTGACAGCATTCTTACTACCTTTCAACATTTCCTGAAAACCAAAGATTGGGGGGTGGGGCGGGGGGAATATTTTAGTTCTTCAAATTTGGTACAAGCTTAAAGTAACAGATTTCCTACGGAGGGACTCACCTCTAGCCCTTCTCCAGGCAAAAACCTTTTCCAGATCTTGGTGGAACACCACTTATGTCAGCTTTCATGAATTTTTGGTGAATTTTGCTGCTCCTCCTCAAGCCCTGCTTCCTGGTGACAAAGTGAATGTGTAAAAATCTCATCCTGATTTGTTTTTTTAATTTGTAATTACATTTCTGGCTGTCACAGTTGCAGCCAGACATTTTTAAGTGCAGCCAGGACATCCTGACAATCTTCTGCAGATGCCTTGATTTGAAATCTTCTGCCTCAATTTCTCCTGACAGCTGCTATCCAAGTGGCAGTATTGGCTGTACAGAGCATTTCATGGGTCAGAGAGGGAAGGACTGGAACTTGCTGGTCCCTCATGGGGAGATTTCTGTGCAGCATGTGATTTTACTGCCCTCTGCAGCACCCTTTGAAGTCCTCTCGCTCTTTACACCTGCGATGTCCTGTCCTCTCAGGCAGATGCTGCTGGTCTCCTCAGTCAGACTGTTCTCTCTGGTCGAAACCCTGCATGTCTGCATCCCCAGCATCTCCAGACAAAAAACCCAACAGCTTCCTAAATTATTTGCAACCATCCACATCCCCCCAATGCCACAGCCTGCCCGTATGTGTTGGACACTGAGGATGCAGGTGAGACAGGAGATGGCCTTGCACTGGTCCAGGGGCGAGTATCAGTGAAGGCATTCACACAGACAACTGTATAAATTAGTATTGCCCTGGATCCACACGCTTTTGTGGATGCAGTAGAGGTGTTGACCCTTCACAAGATGCTCAGTGTGGTTACAGACACAGTGCCATGAAGCTACTTAGACCACACTGGGAGTAATGTCCTGTTTTTGTCAATTTATGTGAAGGCAGATATTTTTGTGTTGGAGAGCGCGCAGTGTAAAGTCATTTAGACAATAAAGGAGTGACAGGATTTCCACAGGAGAAGAGATTAACGCAAGTGGGATTATTTTGTTCTGAGAGAAGATGATTAAGAGGTGGCATGATTGAAGTATTTAAACTGGCTCAGGCTTATTATCAAATTAAGCTGTATTGGAGATTGCTGGGCAGGCATCACTCAAGGGCAGAGCAGAGGGCTTTGCAGCAGCCTCTCTCATAGCAGAGGGCATGGCTCTGGCTGATCCAAAAGGACAGTCATGGAGGGAGAAAGTAGATGTGTGCTGCTGTGTGCCACTAGACAGAGGTTTGGGTGGGCTGGAGAGCTGCCTGTTGCTTACAGATAACCTTAACCTTGGCACCATACTCGTTTGAGCATCAGGATCCAACGTACATGTATTTATTATCCTCTGTGCCGTCAGATGGATGGTGTCATCATCTGCAGCAGCGCTGTCCTTCACTCCTACAAATTACTGTGAACTCATGTACTGCTGTCACCTCCTCTTTCCAGGCTGACAGGGCTAGGTGCTGTCTCCTGGTGCAGGCAAACATTTGCCAAGCAAGGAAATGTACTGAGGTCTTGTACCTTTTCTGTATTCCGGGCATGGTCCTGCCTTGTGCATCGCTGCGTGGTATTCCTGCTGGTCTCCAGCATCAGCTCTGCATGTGTTTCTGTCTCACCATCCCTTTTGTGCCACTTTGGATTCCTTGCCATGCCCAACGTGCCAAAGCCATGCGAGTCATCTATAACCTTCAGGCCAGACTGAGTGGCTTTCTTGGAATAGCAAGCTCTAATTGCTTTGTAGAGGGTTAACCAAAGTCCTTCCTGTCATCTCTGTCTGAATTTTTTTTCAAATGACAATCAGATTTCAGTTTCTTATCCAAGCTTCAGCAACCATAATTGCAAAATTGGCTCTTCAGACCCTGATGAGCTGCAAATTCCTTTATGGTTTCACCTTGTTTCATATGCTCCAGTTAAGAAGCTCTCTCTCATATGCATCATTTTCATGTCGAGTGTAGCACTCCTCAGATTTCTTCAATAGGACTTCAAGATTATTCTGCTCTTCCTGAGTTAACTAAAGGGTGTTAAACCATCAAGTACTTCAAGCCCCACTATTGCCAGCACAGAGGTTGCTTTTTAGCTTCTCTTGGCTGACCCCTGTTTTCAATCTCCTCCAGCTGTTTATCACATTTGCAGGGAATGTCAGCTCTGATTGCTGAGGTGGCTTCAGACTGCCCCTTCTTCCCATCTTCCAAGTTTACTCTTCACTTCTGGACCCATTTGGCGTATAATAATCCCGCGCTGCTAAAGCTGTCCCCAGGCTGCCTGCTGTGCCCGTGTCCCAAGGCCATGCGCAGCGGGAGGCCTGCACGCTGTCGCCCACCCACCAGGCCTTGCAGGCTGAACCTCCAACATGCTGGCTGCAAAACAGCTCCCAGAAATTCCCATTTCTTCCCTAGGGTGTCTGAAGGAAAACCCATTTCACTCTATTACCCATACCGAGGTAATTTTGAATTTATCCTGGCTTCATTTGCACAAACATCTGCTCCTCCAGGCCAGATTGCCACTGGACTCACTCTGTTCCTCTGCTCCTTGCTGCCCCTCCATTGCTCAAAAAGGAGATGCTGCTGCAGCTTTCTCATGCCTGGACCATGCTGCATGTCACCAAAGCAACTGCTGGTTGCTGGTGGATGACGGGTGAAGGCGGGGAGCTGAGGAGCTGCCATGCTGTGCATGCTTCCCTGGAGCAGACCTCAGTCCTCCTTTGGCGAGGACCATGGATGCAGGCATGGCTCACAAACCAGGTGTGGCTGAGCATCCCACATGGACCAGAACATTTTTGTTTCCTGCTGTAGTAGCAACCGGGGTAGGTCAGAAGAATCCCACCCCAGAGGCAGTTTTGTTTCCCCAATCATTCACAGGCAATCTAGACAACTAGTCTGCAGGTGACAGCCACATTGCCAGCATCAGCAGTGTCACACCAGCTTGATCCATGAGCTCAGACTGCAGCAGGCTTGTCCTGTCTTTCCCCACACACACCACCCCTGCCCGAGATCACAGGTCCCAAAACACCTTTGGGCTTTGTCTGAGGACGGGAGCAGCCTAAAAGAAAACCTTTCTTCTTGACTGACAGTAGGTTTTCTTCATGAGAGCATGAGCAAAGGGTATAAATGCAAAGAGGCTCGCCACCTTGCACAGGAACATTCTCCAAGCTGCCTTCTGCCGTGTGCGGAGAGATCAGGCCTGGTGCCTGGGAGGATGGGTAAACAGCTCATCAGAGCTCATCAACATCTGCACAGCCTATCTGGGAAACACAGTGTGAATGCTTAAAAAGAGCACCAGAGCACAAAAACTGGTTCTGCCCCACTGGGCTGGTAACAAAAGCAATTAGCTGGTGGAGGTGGGAACAGAGACCTTGGGCTCTGCTTATACAGCTGATTAGGGGATCATCTGTCAGTCTTGGCCTCTCTGCAAAGCAATCCCCCAGCCACAGCTACGAGCCAGAGAAGAGAACAGCTCTGAAAGGCCAAGACTTGGCATCCTTCTGCAAGGCTGGAGAGTTCACACTGGCTCTCTGGCCCTGTGTGAGGGACCAGCCAGCGCATTAGCATGCTTGGTCCATTAGCATGCCTCCTTCCAGCAGGAAGGAGCTGCCAAGGGTGGGGTATTTTTTCACTTCTTTCCCCAAAATTGTTGTCTTTCCTGTCAGGACACTCACTCCAGTTCTTTCCAATCTCACTTTTACCATTATCCTGCTGGAGCTCCATCTTCCTGGGAACAACATCTCCAGGACCCCTTCTTGCAGAGCAAGGAAGGAAAAGCCATGTCTGATGCATGCAGTCAGTACTGTCTGACGAGCACGAACTGCTTGCACCCAGCTTGCTCCTCTGCTCCATGCCCCAGCACAGGCTCCTTGCCTTTCCTCACCAGGACCCCACAAGCAGGACACCAAATCCTTCAGTGCCTTTAGGGTGTCCCTGCCCTTCCCCTGCATGAGGCAGAAGCCACTGTCAGGGCATCTGCCTCTAATGGATATGCATTGAAGCCTTCCTCATAGAGGCCACTAATAATTCTGCATTAGCGTCCTCCTGTCACTGCCCTGTCTGCTGCTGATGAGCTTGGACGCTGATGCAGGCCAGCGTGATGTCTGAGTCACCCAGGTCTGACTTCATCAAGGGTGAGGGGCCGGGAAGGAGAGGAGGCACAAGCTGGGGGCGGAAGGACCCACTGCAGGGTGTCTGGCACAGAGGTGTGCCTGAGGATGCTTTGGGAGCATGGGGCCATGCAGGTGGACAGACAGAGGTGTGTGTTGCAGCTGCAGGGCCAGCACACCACGGCCACTCCCCAGATCTGCAGGCAGGAGAGGGGGCAAAGCCCAGCCATCTTCCAGAGTGCTGGGGGCTGTGTCTGGGCCTGTGCACGCAGTGCTGGTGCTATTGGCCTTAGGAAATCCAGCATCATCACCCTGGAGGTGTGTAGCACTGCCACTTCTCTGCACCCTGCACTGTGCAGGCAAACCCTGTCCCCACCTGGCACCCAGTGACAGCACAGCCCCTTCTCTTCTGATTGAATCCGCAGCACCCACCCCAGCAAAACCTTTAGAGAAAGGATTCCAGCCCTGTTTCACTGCCCTGCCAGGAGCTCCTATGTGTGTTGTCCCTGTTCATGGCAATCCCAGTTCAGGGGTCACTGCGGTGGTTTAACCCCAGCCAGAAAGCAAGGACCACATGATCCACAGCTGCTCACTCACTAGCCTACCCCACCAACACCCTGCCAAGAGGGATGGAGAGGAGAAACAGAAAGGAATGCAAAACCTGATGGTTGAGATAAGAACAATTTAATAATTAAAATAAAATAAAATAGGAGGAAAAAAATAATAAGAAGAACAATGAAATAAAAAATATAATGAAAAGGAGGAAGAAGGGGAGAGGAAAAAATTCCAAAGGGAAGGGAGAGAAAACAAGTGATGCAGAACATGACTGCTCACCACCCATTGAGTGATGCCCAACCAGTCCCCAAGCAGTGATCGGCCAGCCCCGGCCAGCTCCCCCCAGTTTATATACTGAGCATGAGGTTCTATGCTATGGAATATCCCCTTGGCCAGCTTTGCCCCCTCCCAGCTTCTTCTGCCCGCCCCCAGCCCTCTCTGCTGGCAGGGCCTGAGAAACTGAAAAATCCTCGACTTAGTATAAACATTACCCAGCAACAACTAAAAACATCAGTGTGCTATCAACATTGTTATTGCACCAAATCCAAAACACAGCACTGCACCAGCTACTAAGAAGAAAAACAAGTCCACCCCAGCTGAAACCAGGACAGTCACTCAAAGGCAGAGGGAGCTGGGTGTCCCCTCGTATGGGGGCTCTCCATGCATCCTCGGGTGGTCTTGGCCTCTTTCCGTGGTGGATGGGTGAGCTGTTTGCCAAGAAGGTGCTGATCTGAAGGCTTACTTGGGTGAGGGTCTTTTACCATCCTCTGCTGGAAATTGGTCTGGATGATCTCTATGATCCATTTTTAGCCCCAAATCAACCTGTCTCACCACCTCCAGGGTGAATACCTCTGGAGCCTGCTGGCAGTCCACTCCACCAGTCACTCTCAGCTGTCATGGGTGAGTGGAAAGATACCCCGGCTCTTTCCGAAATCCCAAAGGACATGGGCAATACCAAGGCCCTGTCATTTCATGTCCTTTTTCTGTACAGGGAAGGCTTTCTGGGAGCCAGAGTGAATTATTTCCAAAGGAAGGAGCCTAGCAGAGAGCCCAGGCACCAGCAGCACCCAGTGCCTGGGGGGCAGCCTGCCTGGTCAGGGCTGAAGACAGTTTCCCCAAGACCTGGCAAGTAAAAAGCTTTGCTCCTTGGATTGTCAGGCCAGCATCACTTCTAGCATTGTCTTGGTGTTTCTTGGGAGCTGGATTAATACTGAGCTCTATGAGTTTGACAGCTCATTGTTTCAGGCAAACACAGAGCCTTGTTCTGGAGTGGTGGGATAGACCTCAACACTAAGGTCTATCAGCAAGGGGACATCCTCTACAAACCTCAAAACACCACTGCCTGCTGAGTCTGTGAGGGTACTTCTGGCCATAAGCACATGGCCAGGCTGGTGAGATGGCAAAGCAGCCTTTTTACTCAGATACAATGGAGACAGGACTAAACCACAGGGAAGAAATGGGGAGAGAGTGAGAAAGAAAGAAGGTATGAGATGGGCACAGGTATGTTGTGACCAAGGAAAACCCAAGAAAGAAATGGGGTAAAGAAACCACTAGACAGATCACTGCACCATGGAGGATCAGAGAAAGGCGTGATCCACACAAAAAGGATCTGCTTTTTTTCTAGGAGGTGGGGAGGAGAACAGCCCCAGCCCTGGGGTAACTTCAGAGCATCCTGGTAAGGGGAAGAGGCTCTGGCAGAGGCATTGACACAACCATCAATGTGCTTGTGCATGGGGAAGCCCAGGCTCTCAGGGATGCTACCAAGCAGCAGGGAGCCCAGGGACAAGATGAGAACAAGAGCACATCAGGACCAGGGTGGTACCATAGCAAGGAATGGAGGGAAGGACCCCGGGCCGATGGGGGTGAGGGCTGGTGGGGAGGAGACAAAGGGAAGGACCACAGTTCACTCAAACCTTCCTGGAAGATGGAGGAGGAAGGGCTGCCCTTGAAGCCACAGACCTTTCTTCTCCCCCTTCCCCCACTTGACATTTGGAGTGTGAATGTCTCCGTGTTCGGTGCTCGCGGAGATCATTTCTCCTGGAAGGAGAAGGAGGTGCCGACAGCAGCAGCCGCAGGGACGCAGCTTTCCTCTAATGAACTAGAAAATAGTTTCCCTTTAATACTGATTATCCTGGAAGCCAGCTGAAGTGAATGTGATTTACATAAAGATGAACCCGCTCGGCATAGTCTTCCTCGGCATTGCCGGGTGGCTCAGCAGCAGCAGCAGCAGCAGAACAGGCTGGGCCTCAGCTGGGATGCTCTGCAGCATCCCGGGCTTGGCAGCACTGCCAAGTGCCTCTGCTTCCCCACAGGCAGGCGAGAGCTGTGCCCCGCTCCAGCAGCTCTGTCTGCCTCTACAAGCACTTGCAGCTGACCGGGAGGGATCACTGCAGCCCCCCAGACTGCTAACCCATCCTGCCTCTCCCACCTCAGCCTGGCTCCTGGTTTTGATGAACTACTGGGTGCTGCTGCTACCCATCTGCCATCCCCAGCAGGGCCCTCCGCCTGAAGCAGGTGAATTTGTGGCCATACAAGAAACTAGGCTGGGAAACTGACGTGGCTGGGAAAAAAAGCAAAAAATCATGACCCAACTCCCTGCACAAACACCAGTGCCAGCACCAGGGCGGGAGTGGGAACAAGAAGTTCAGCAGCAGCCTGGTTTATACCATAAGCTGAGAGTCCATTTTAAGTCACTCGCTGGGGACCAATATTTGAAAAGGCAAAGTTCCTCAGGTATTTTCCTTCCAGCCTCCCCAATGTTATATTCATGGCCAAACTTTCATCGTGGTCTTAGATCTTCCACAACTGCTACCTGTTTGCAACAGAAATCATCTCCCTTGGATGGTAGGCGTGCTGGAGAGCTGGCCTGGCTTCCTCTTTGCAGCCCTTCCCCATGTGTTGCTGTTGCTTCTCCCTGGCCCAGTGCAGCTCTGCAACACAAGCATGTGCAGTGAACGTGTGTGCAACCTCTATGCCATCCTGCTGGTCTACAGACCACTTTCCCAGGCTGCTTGCACAGCGAACACTGCACAGCATTGCCCTTGCACATTCCTGAGCTCTGCAGTCTTTTGCACCTGGAGACATTCCTTCTGATGCAACGAGTATTGAATTTTACATCCTGCAAAATGCAGGCTGGCAATCCCCCACCATGCATGTGAGTGCTTGCTCACAGCCAGGGTGCAGATGGCTGCAGGCTCACAGAACTTGGATGGATTGCACATGAAGGTGAGGCCTGGGTGCATAGTTTCTGCATGCTCACATTTGTGTTTGTGCTTACTGGTATAGGCATCGTACTTGTGTGCATCACCGGCATATGTGTGGCTAATGTGTTACTAATCATGGTACTGCCACGTACAGAGCATATGCCCCTGCGCCAAGACACATGGACTCATGCCTGCACCATATGTGACAAATTAGCTGGGGAAGGGATGTATACACGAGCCCTTCAAACAGGGAGGCATTTGGTCTGGCTGCCTGTAAGTGCAGCATGTGCCCACAGTTGGCCATGGGCATGCAGCACATGCGAGGGCAAGCCACCAGCCCACGACAGCAGGTAGCGCCTGCACCGTGCCAGGTGATGCTACAAGGACGGGGCAGGGTGCTGCGGGAGTCAGCATTCCCTGCTGCTGTGCCATACACCTCGGTCAGCAGTTCTGACTTCCCCTCAGATAGATTATGTTGTCGACTAATAACCACATAAAATATTCAGGAGCTTACCGCTCTGCCAGAGGCACTGCGGAGATGAGCGTGCCAGGAGATGGATGGGTTGTGGGCCTGGGAAGCTCTCTGCACCAAGAGCTTGCAGGGCTGGGTTGGGCGCATGTGGATGGTCTCAGTTTTTAGGAAGGGGATTTATTCACCAAGAGCAGCCCAGTCCTGCACAGGGAGGTATTTCTGCCTCGTCATACTGACGGGAGAGTGACTAGCAGGGCCCTGCTTCTGGAGGGGACTAAGCAGGGAGCACAGCCACCCGCAATCCCATCCCTGCTCCCTGGATCCTTGCTGACGTTAAACGCACACATAGCTCTGGTGCAGGGACAGGAAGCCCGGGAAGACTGATCACTAGCAAAGGACCACCCTAGGGAGGTGGTCCTTGGTCTCCAAAAGGCTCCTTGCTGAATTCCAGCACCACAACTTCCTCTGCAAGGCCTGGGCCCCTCTCATCACCTGGGGAGACACAGAGACCATGCATGGTCTCTGATGACCTTTCTTTCTGCTAGGACCTCAAATGTCTTGAGGGGCTGGAGCCATGGACAAGGCACACAGAGACAGCTACTGTGACAGCCGTGGCACGGTGTTGGTTGTAGCAGAGGTGGAAACAGCTCCAGAGCAAGGGGTGCAGGCAGGAGCTCAGCACGGTGCTGAGCACCACATGCTCTGCACCAGCATGCTGGAAATCCCTGCCCAGCTCAGGCTGGTCACACTCATGCTGTTTCTCCATAGGCTCCTTCAGAGCTGCATCCCATCTTACTGTCTGCAGGTCACCTATGACAAGTGCTATAAACTCTCCTGTCATCTGGGACCGGCAGCAGCTGCCACAGCCTTCGGCACAGCTGGGGTCCCTGCCCTGGGCCCCCAGCCCCCCACAGCCCAGGGCTGTGGTCTCTGAGCACAGCCGCTGCCCAGTGAGCACCCGCAGGGCTCCCAATGGGTGAATGGTGAGGCAGGATGACAGCCAGCATGCTACCTGGCAGGGCCTTACATGCTCAGCAGATGCCATCGGTTGCTTTTTGGAGCAAGGTTCCCTGAACCTCAGCAGCCTAAGGCACCTGAGAGTGGACAAAGGGGACAAGAGCCAAGTGAGAGACCCTCCCCTGCAGGTTAGTGATAGGGCAGAGGTAAGGGAGGGAGATTAAAACCTGGTCCACTGCCTGTCCTTCTCCTGCAAGGAAGAGTTAAGTGGACAACTGTTTTCCTGCTTGTGCTATTCATCCTGGAAGGATTTGCTTTGGGGCAGTTCTCTGATATTTTCTTGGGCATGGCAGGAAAGACACATTAGTTTTCACCTTGCAAAAGGCCACAGGGGATGTGCAGAACACAAGCACTCCCCGGCATGCCTGGAGGTGGGGATGTGTGGCTGATGTCCCCATGGCATTTCACCCATTGTGCCCAGGTGCATTACTGGTCTCTGTGCTTGGTGTTTAGGCAATGCCTCCTGCCCAGTCCCAGGATCCCAAGGGAGAACCGCAAGAAGCTCTCAGCACTTCCCACACTGCCTGCATCTCTCAACTCACTTTTGAGCCAGTCTAGCTGGGGCTTTGCAGTGTCAGTCATGTGTGGGGCACATAATGGGAGGAGGGTTGGGGTGTCAAGAGCCTTTTACATAGTGGAGACTGCCTAATCCTTTTCTTCTCACCTCCCCTGGTGCTAGAAGCTCCAAGGGACACTTATCTCCATCATCCCGGTCCTTTATGTTGGTGCTCAGCCTTGCCAGTGCATTGGCATAGACTGCAGCAGATGCAGCCAAGGAGTGCAGCTGATCAGGATCAGCCTTTACCTGTATATACGTTGCTCCACACATGGCTTTGCGTCTCCCTCCCACAGCTCTACCTCCAAACGATGGGTGCTCTGCAACACCCCACAAAACCCTCCCGCCTCCCTCCCCTGCCTCATGGGCTGAGGTGTGCCCTCGGGCATTGCCCCTGGGGAGAGGGGGCTTCTTCACGCAGCCTTAGAGCTCCTGGGGCTGCCCTTTGTGTTGGTGGGGCGGTGAGGATCGAGGCTGGGCAAGGAGAGAGAGCGATGATGCTGCCTGCACACTTGTAAGCAACCCCATGGGGACCAGTGGGTGCAAGGCAGGACAGCCTCCCGCTGTGGGCATGGGCCGGACTTGGTGTGTCACGATGGCTGGTGTTTGTGTAAGGCTGCAGCTCCTGCCAAGGACTGCGTCTTCCTCAGAGCAGGCTTAACCGACGAAACTCTGGATGACTACAAAGGCCAAGTGGCAGCTGACAGCAAGCACAGCCTCACTGCCAGCATTTCCCCTCTCGGGAAGAAGAGGATTTGTAATCACCCATGCAAGGGTGAGCAGTCTGATCCACCGCAGAGCCACAGAGGTCCCCGGTGTGCGGCAGCCAGTGGGTATGGGTGACAGCAGGTGCCCCGGCGTGTGTGCAGAGCCAGGCGAAGGGGCATCCCATGGGCTGGGGAACTGGTGAGGGGATGTGGCAGCTTGCTTTTGGCTCCGGGCACGTACAAGCACCTCTCACCTGGAAAAGCACAGGACAAGGGGCACAGGGATTTAGTAAAACATAACACCCAGCTGTGGCTCTGCAGGGGGATTTCGTTTTGTAAAAGGATTTATTCATAAAGCCACAGCAGCAGCAAACCAATCCTTGTCCTGCGGGCCCTGCAACGTGTGTATAAAGTAAATTAGAGCAAGGTCTGCATGTGAAGGTTATAAATGATCATAATACTGGTTAGGAATGGGGAGGGAGAAAAAGAGTTGGAACGCGAGAGAAAAAGGCAGAGGAAGAGGGAGGGGAGAGCCCTTTCATAATTCACAGTTCCTGAAATAAAAACAAGGCTGGAATCATGTTTTGGGTAGAAGGGAAAGTGTGTAGGAAGTGTATACTTGCCAATCTGCCAAAAAAAGTTGCTTTTTATTTTCTTAAGAAGGCAATTATGTATTTTTGTCATCCACTTCCTACTTTGAAGCAGTTGAACCTGCTTTGCTCAAACTTTTCAGAACAATTTGCCCTCAGGCTACTGCCAGAACTGCAACACTTACACCCCAAAGATGAAAGCAGGAGAGTGCCACAGCACTGGCTCCACATATGCAGAGCAGAGGCACCTGCAAACTGGTCATGTCTGCACCTTCATCTCATGGGACTGGGAGCCCTGTCTTTGCGAAAGAAGGGGAATTTTGAAGCTTCAATTTGTCTTGACTCAGGGCAGAAGCCCATCACAGGCATGCAGGATGCTAAAAGGTCAGTGTCACTCCAGAGCAGTATCTCCCATTGCTCCTTCTCCTGGAAGCTACCAGCTTGGGAGATAAGGGACTGATGTGGTTTAGATGGAGGCCAAAGCCCAGTTGAACTGGTATCCAAGCTGGTGCTCAGCAGACCCTGGACAGAGAAAGTACATGGGCTTCTCAAAGTCCTGTGCTGAACTCGTCATTTACAGAGGGAAATTTGAGGCTGTCCAGTTCCTTTCAGCCCCACCTCTGCGCTCACTCCTCTCCACCCCAAGTCCCTGACACTCCCCTGGGCTCCCTGCCTCTCAAGGAATCGTTGCAGCATGTGGCTATATGCTAAGTGGCTTTGGTCTTGGTGAAGTGTTTCCCTTGCTGGATGGCACCGGGCTGAACTGCATGGGTTGTATGGGAGCTACATGGGAGCTTGCAGCCCTGCTAGGGTGGGCAGAGTCTCAGCAAGGTTTGCTCACTCTTAGACTCCTGTACCTCCAACTCTGCCGTGTCAGTGGCCCTTGCTCCTGCTCAAGATGTCTTCTATTCCAAAGAGACCATTTGCTCTCTCACTTACAAGTGAGAAAGGCACCTGAGACAGGAGGTTGCCCAGATTTAAGGGTGCTGTTTCACAGCTGGCCTTCAACAGAAAATGAAATATGTTTTTATGATGATAGTTCACAGCTTGAGCAGCAGGTTGTTTTGATTCTGTGTGATCACTACAGCCAATGCAAGAAAGAGAAGGCTGCACTAAGAGGAAAGGAATCATTTTGGTCCTACATGGTGTGAGTTGACCAGGTAACAGCATCTTAAGGTCCCCCAGTTATGTATGCATGTTACCATGCTGACAGCAATTCCTGCCGTTGTTCCTTGCCCCACCCTGTCTACAACATCAAATGCTGCCTATAAATTACTAATAAGAAGGATATGTACCTTGAAAAACAAGCAAGTGCCTGTGGGTGGGATGGGATCAATTTTCTAACTCAATGTAAACACCGCAGTAACTTTGATATTCATGATATTCATATCCACAAGGCAGTAGCTGGGCATTAAGGTCGCTAGATAGTAGCATTACAAGTAGCACATTACAAAGATGCATGGGCTTGAAACCCCCGAATGCAGATAGGAGTGACCCAGCTATGCCCATACGCGTTCCTGCGTGGTGTGATAACTCTATCTTCCTCCTCCTTGTCCCCCACGCAGTCTTAACACTGCCTTGTACTTATAAATATGAGAAATATGGCTGTGTCTGGGTTGGCATGCAGAGAAGAAGCCCTCGGTGCAGAAAGGCAGCATCACAGTGGCTGGCATCCACGAGCTGCCCAGGTGCGTGTCCTGCTGTCATCCCGTGGATGGCTGTGATCAGCCCATGGAAGGTGCACAAGTGCTGGTGATGGGCAACAACAGACGAAAAAGCCAGGCGAGATGGTTCAGCAGGCGCTGCAGCCACATCGTGAGAGGCTCCACCTGCCCCCCATGTATCTGAAAGGCAAACTGGCAAAGATTTACCTTGATAATTAGGAACTGCACTGACTAGAGCTGCTCTACAGAGTTGATGTGACTTGCAGAACACGTGCAATGCAAACCAGTCCTTTATTTTATGGTCCATATTCTCCCTCTTTTTTTTTTTTACAAGACCTTTCTTTCTGGTGCAACTGAAGGCTGCAGGAGCAAAACTGATGAGAAGTGTGTGACCGTGAGTATCATGATGAGGAATAGGCAGCTGTGAATGAACTTATCATTTGCAGTAATTAAGTAACTGTCTAAATTCCTAAATCCTGATTTTGAAATCGTTTGGTTGACTTGACGCGTCCAAGTCCCAGAGCTTTTAATTCAAATATAAAGCTTGATTGGCGAATTAATAAAAGGCTATGAATGAAATTAATGAAAGATTAAAGACCAACAGCTCATGCTGAAATAAAAATTACCCCTCCAAAATAGGTTATGCAATAATTAGAATAAGTTACCACTATGTTAATATTAATTCTGATATAACATTTATTCATCGATTAGATTTACTGATTCACAATGAAGTTCTAAAACCTTATATACATTTGTTGAATCTTTGCAGGCACTGTTAATCATCTTTATTTTCCATTCTATAATTTTCAAAATCACTATAAAGCGGATTTTCATTAATAAATTGTATAGTTGAGCACTCGAGTTCGCAGTTTTGCTAAGCAAAATGAGATCTAAAGAGCTATTAGAACCATGGAATGGGTAATTGATTAACTAAAATGACTTGGTCAATGCTCTCTGAATCCTCTAACTAGCACATTGTTTCTACGTCAGCCTCCGCATCTCATATTGGCTACAAAAATGGATAAAAGGGACAATCTGAAAGAGTTTTCATCTGGGTTTTGTTAACAAAGAGCTAAGCCGAGCAGCCTACAGAGTTTTGCATTCAGGCTTTGAGAATTTGTGTCTCTGGCGTATAGTTGCGGGTTCATAGCCTGTGTCGGAAAAAAAAGAAGGAACTTATTACTCGGTAGGCTGGGATTGTGGAGACGGACTGCAGCAGGCAGCCTATTTGCAGAGATTTAGTGTGTCACCTTAATTGGGCCGGACGAGGTGTCAGCTGCCTATTCAGAGGGTATGGTAAAAATGCAGAGCGATCTGATGGAAAGGAAAGGCCTTGGTGTACTCCTGCTTCCTAAATGTGACCTGGGTAGGATTTGTTGCCAAATTCAGACATGCTTCTGCTTTTCCTCACCTTAACGCGGGTATTATTTCATCCAGCCAGCTAAACTGTAGATTAGCAACGTTTCTCAACTGAAAATATCTCAGTATTTTAAAATAATTTTTTTCTTTAGTAATCTTATTCAGTTTTATCATTATCTGTTGTCTGCTCTGCAGCACCTTTGTTAACATGCTGGAATTTTTTATGGACTGTGCAATTTATTGCAATGCTTCTCTCTCTGTCTTGTTTTTGGCAGATGATAACTAAATTCTTTTGTTTCTGATCACTTATTCTTGTTTTATAGTCTAATAAAAAATAAAAACACCCTAGTAAAATTGTGTAAATAGAGTGTATGCAGTTGCATATACATGGTTTTGCTTGTGAATGAATGCACGCATACATCCCTGCACCCTCAGCCCAAGCTGCGCTTCCTCCCAGTTTCCATGCTGCCTCTGCTGCAGCGGGGGAAGAAAACCTCCAGGTGCACACTGGTCCTTGAACCTCAGCTGCATCTTGGCTGATCCTGATTGCCTAAATCCACTTTGGCTGGCTGTGCTTTTCAAAGCCCTGTCCATGAAAAACAACAAAAAGCAACTTCCTGTGGTCACACATCTCCTCTTCTCAACCCTTTGCCACTCCATGTCCATGGTGTGGGATACATGATGAGCAACATACCCTGGACCCAGCTAGCCGTGGTTCCTAGCCCTGGGATGCTATCCTGCTATCCAACTGCTTCCCAGCTCCAAAGCCATGTTAAAGCATCTGGTCCTCAGTCTCAGGACATAGCAAAGCTCCAAACCCAAGTACATGGACCACTCTCACACCCCATTTTGGGGGAATGGGGCAGAGCCTGGCAACGACAGAGACCTCAAAACCCTCCTGTCAGCTGCATCTGCTCAAGCAAGTCCTGGCTTGAGCTCTCCACCTCCTGTGCCAGAACCTGCCTGTTTACACTCGTGGGGGAAGAGCAGAAACCTGTTGCGTAAGACAGCACAATCATCTCCCTGCAGCTTACTGCTACAAATCACATTTCAGCACAAGATGATTTTCACCTTCCTTGTAACTAATGAAAAACCCTTTAATTCAATGTGTTGACATTAAAGCTCAGGCTGAAGATCTCTTCCCTGGAATACAAATGGAAATGGGACCCATGCATTTCCAGATAAAGACAGTTTGAAAAGACTGGTTCATTTTTTCCTGTGGATTTAACCTGTATTGGTTTCCTTCATAATAAAATAGCAGAGAGGGTGTGATTTCTCTGACTAAAATGGGATGTCCCTACTTAGGTCAGATCTATCCCAAACACTGTCTTGACAATACAGATGACTAAATTTCAGCCTACTGAGATGGCAGAGGCTTGGCTGGCACAGTGCAGCTCTGCAAGACTTTACCAGAACACCTACATGCCTTTCCCTGGGCAGGCATGGAGAAGTGCATTTAATGCTGCCAGCCACCTCCCTTTTCCTGCTCTTCCATACACCTTTCAGCTGCAGAATACCCTGCCTAGCAAGACCCTATCTGACCTCTATTTTCAGCAGCTGATCTTCTGATGGACCTTCATGTGGAAGGATCTCTTTATCATCTGCTGGAGAGGGGAGGATGGGAGGGCGCAGTCCCCCTCTACCCATGTGAAGAAGTGAATGAAATTACCCTGCACCCCTCAATCTCCCCTGCACACTGGGGAAATGGTGGGAGAGCATGGTCCTGAAGAAGGTCCCACACTGCTGCTACACTGAGGCAATAACCTGTGGTGTGGGAGTGGGACGTGTTGGTGATGCCAAGGAAACTGATCGTGTCTGGGTGGCCTTCTCCTGTTCCTCCACTCCTTGAAGCACGACGTATGACATGGAAGGGAATATGATATTCTTTTCTCCACCTCTCCAAGCAACCTACATAATCGCATCTGCCTGGCTTCACTCTCTCCCTGCTCTGTAGCCCCCGCACCGACTGATCTCCCACCCATGCCCCATCTAACCACTCCCACTGGCTGCACTCTGAATATGAAGTCCCCAGATTTAAATAGCGCATCAGTCCCCCTCTGGAGGATCTCATTTTATCCTATGCTCATCCAGCTGCAGGTTCCCACAGACCCTCTGAGCACCTATCCTGCTTTCTCCCAATATCCTGCCACCACTCCCAAGGTGAAGACCTGCAGGTGTGTGGTCAGAGCAGGTGAAGAAGCTTTGCTGCTCTCCTGGGGTCTCATTCCGGGGGTGACTCCTGGAGAAGCCTCCTGGAGATGCTTCTGGTCCAGCTAAGCATGAAGGCTGCAGAGATGATGAAGCTGGAAGATATACACTCAGACGCAAACAGGAGATCCATCACGGAGCTCTGCAGCACGCACATGTACAGGGAGGCAATGTGTTCATAGTTTGCTATTTGAGTGCACATATTAAGTGCAGATTTGTCTGAATCCACTTGTCTCCAGGTGAGGCACATGGTTATCTGGCAAGTGCTTGACTGCTTTCTCCTTACCTTGTGTGAGCAGCTCTTACAATCACAGCGAAGTGAAGAAATCTTGCATTTTTGGAAAGGTGCTTGGGAGCAGTTGATGTGAATCACTGCCAAGCATAAAGACATTTAAAATGGCTCTAGATACCTGCTGGATTAGTAAGATGAATCACAGTCATCGTGACCTCTACATGTGTCTGGCAAGTTGTTCTCTTGTTACCTAGTGAGCAATCTGTTTTTCATGAACCCAAAATAACAATGTTTAGGAAGACTTTTTTTTTTTCTCTTCTCAAGCTCTGTGTGAGTCACTAGTATTGAAGCAAAAGAAGGAGGAATCCTCTATATAGACATGCACATGGCTCAAGAGCAGGGAATTCTGAACGGGGAACAATCCAGCCCCTGGGTCGAGACTGGTGTCCCAGTGACATCCCCTTCTGTACTGGGGTGACCAACTTGACACAAGGTAAGCGTTGTGAACCTGGAGTCCCCACTGCCAGCTCCATGTTGTGTGCACCTCTTCATCCCCAAATTATCATCTTCTGTGCTTCTTCCTGTCATCTCATTTGCCTCCCTGAGAAGTGTCTGGCTTGGATCCCATGGTAAACTCACTGGCTGCTGCCAGCCCTCTGCCAAAGCTTTCCTCTCAAATCTGAAACAAGAGCAGGTTGTAGGCTTGACATTTTTCAGCAACTAAGCCAAAGTATAAGGGAAATGATATTTTTACCTTTTTCTCTGTGCCCTTTTCTTTCCTCATGTCTGTTTGCTTCTGTCTTCGTTTGCCTCATCAAAAAAAAAAAAATCAAAATCAAGCGTCACCAATTCAATAACTGCCCTTTCAATATGTGCTTGTCCAAAATGGCTCTGAGCAACAGGGCTGCAGGGTCAAAGACTTGCCCTTAGAGACTCTTCAAACTAAAAGTAGCAAGTTGCAGTGATATTTTTAATGTTGAAAGCTGTGTTTTTCTCCCTTATTTTCATAGGCATTTCATAGGCATTTACTGACAGTTCAGATCTTCCACGGATATTTGTTTGCAGTGGATGTATGCCAGCTGTAACTTAGATACAGTTAAATATTTCATGTAAAACCAGGATTGCTTCCCTTCTGTGACCACTCCACAACAGCCAGGGGCAGGGTGACTTACAGATGACAAGTCTCCAACTGCCAGTGCAAGTGCTGGCAGGGGCCCCTTGGGCAGCACGAAGGCAGGAGCTCACATTTCTGGGAAGGCTTACATCGCCCACCCTGCCCACCCCCCCAACCCCCACCACCTTTTTCACTGCGAGAACCAAAAATAATTTGAAGCAACCAGAAAGATTATTTTCTTTATTTAAAAAAGCATTTGATAGCAGCAGACGTACAAGGAAAGGGGCAGCAGTGCTGAAATGGGATGGACAGCGCAAAGCAACTGCATGAGGTCCAGAACTACACCCCGTGCTTGTGTATCTGGATTTGAACAGGTGGCTGCATCTTTGGTGGTACTTGAACTTCCAGCCACCATCCCTGTAGGGCTCAGCCCAGCAGTCCAGAGCCCAGACAAGATGCTCGAGGACCACAACCCCTGCCCAGTCCCATTGTATTGACATACCCGATGTGCAGGTACTGCACAGCATTCTGTGCTGTGCACCTTACTGCACGGCAGCAGAGTCCCATGAGGAAACCCCAAAACCCCTCCAGGTGCCTTTTGCATCCTCACTTTCCCCTGCAAAGGGGACCTGGCTTATCACCCTGAGACCTTCTTCCCCCATCCCTATGAGGGAGAGGGCCAGATTCTGACCTGCCACTATTCCTGTCCCTGGGGCTGAGCTGTGCCTCTGCTCCCTGCGGGGTGTTTTCATCAGCACAGTGCAGGCTCACCAGAGATATGGCTGCAGCAGCATCACCTGCCAGGTGCCCCGCGCACGCTGGGCCAGGGGAGCCCTGTGCCAGCAGAGCTCACGCCGTGATGGGCAGCCACAGAGAGGAACAGAAACGTTCCTTATTAATACTGAAATTTATGCTGGCTATAAAATACATTCACAGTGACATATTTAGTAACCCAATTAATACTCCGCGACAGACATTTTAGTGTAACTAATTCTAGTCTGTATGCTCCCTTTATAGTGATATAAATGACTTTATGTTGTGCTATTGATCTCTGTGGCCACAGGATTTTGCAGCACACCCCTCCATCCATCCCAGCTACCCAGGAAGGTCCACAGGCTTTAAATCCCCCTGCAAGTGGGATGCATGGTGGAGAAAGAGGACCCCTGTAAAAAAAAGCAGCATCCTGTCCTGCAGAGGGATGTGGTCCATGGGTTTGGCAGATGGGCTGGGTTGGGCTGGGCTGGGCTGGGCTGGGCTGGGGTGGGCTGGGGTGGGATGGGATGGGATGGGATGGGCTGGGGTGGGTGGCTTCAGCCCCACATCCCCTCCTCTGCAGATCTGGCTCCAGCCCACAGGTCTCCAAAATCTCACCCAATGCTGTGTAGTGAAGGGGACATAATTTTGTCTAGAAACCATCACCTGCCCATGCCTTCCCACACGTCTGCAGTGATGGGGGCCATGGTGCTTGCTTCCAGCTCTGTGGCAGGGTTGCCACGGAAACGGATAATGTTGATTTTTTCTGATCTTCAAACCCAGCCTGTGGCATCAGTGCTGCCATCCACAGTACCCCAGGGGAGATTCCCCTAAGAGCAGCTGGTGGGGGCCAGTTACTCCCCCCACTCCCCCTACAACCCTGCATCTGCCCACAACGGAGCCCACCCTAGCCCTGAGCATGAGCACAGCTACACTGCTCTCATGTGCTTGCTGTTTTCCAAGGTTTTCCTGCAATCCACACAGGATACCTTGGTGGGATGTCACATCACACCTCCACTCCTAGCCTTCAGAAACACCCTTTGGCAAAGATCACCAGTGGCAACCTGCAAAGCAGTTCCCTTGCTGCACTCCATGTCCTTAGCACAGCATCAGGTGCTCAGGCAGGAGTGTCAGCAGAGGAGACCGAACACCCATGAGCACCTTTCTGGAAGAGCTCTGGCAGCAGGGTCTGGAGGCAGGAGGAGAGATCGCTGGAGGCATGGCAGGCAAGGGGCAGTTGTGATGTTCTGGCATTTTGTGGAAGGAGGGGAGGGTGGATATCATGCTCACCCTGGGCAAGGGAGACATCGGGAGCCAGCACTGGGGACAGCAGTGTGTGGGAAGGGGTCATGTACTGCATGCAGCACGTTGTCCTTAGGCAGAGCAGTTACTCTCTGCCTCCCTACTTTCCTACATCCAAAGGCTGCTTTTTCATTATTCATCCCCCTTCAGGGGAACTATCTCATAATAATAAAAATGTCAGAAGGAATACACAAATACATACATACACTAAATGAGGAGTTGCCACAATACACAGAGAGACGTGGTGATTTACGGGTGCCTGGGCTGCCACGTTGGTTCCCCGCCATGGTGTGGCAGTGGTCGTCCCCCGTCCCCCCCCCGCCCCTGCAGACACAGGAGGCTGTGTGCAGGGAGGTCAGGGGAGATGCTCGCGGTGGCCCTCAGCCTTGAGGCAGGTCCCTGGGTACCTGGTATATGGGTACTGTGGATCCTGACATCTGTTATCCAAGGCTCCTGTTTGGGTGCAGGCTCCGTGGCACCCCAATGCCTTTGGCACCCCTTTCTCCAGCACTTTTTGTTCCTGACCCAAGGCTGGATTGAGTATCCCAGACTGTCCAGGCTGCAGCAAAGCTCTGCTCTGCAAACCCGGTGCTGACATGTGGAAGCATCCCCATCAGCAATGGCAGCTCAGGGTGAGGCAGCTCTGGGACCACCAAAGCTTGCTTCACCAATGGCCCACCAGCAGCCCTCTTGCTCTGCATGGGTGTGTGTCCCAACTCATCATGTCCTAACACAGAGAAGCAAAGCAGGTAAAGGCCAGTGCTTGCTCCCTGTCCTCAGCTTTGCTCCCAGCTGCAAGGGATTGGGTTTTTCCTATTTTTCAAGGCTCAGTGTGCAGCTGCAGCTCTGAAAAAAGCTGGTTGACAGTCAGTCCTACAAGCTGGGTGCAGGCAGAGAGATAGGTTGGAAACCACGAAGGGCTTTGCACACTGGCCACCCTGCCTTACAGAAGAAAATCATGCCGACCACTGCTGGGGATGGTGGCATGAAGAAGGCACCAAGCACACACATGCAGAAGGATCTGTGTTGGGGATGCTGAGTGCTTGCTGCCCTCTCAGGTGGCTGATCAGGAGCCTGGCAAGCAACACAGCAGCTCTGAGGACCACACAATTGGAAATGCAGCAGGGAAGAGCTGGGATTTGTCCCTTGCCCAGGCATCACTCTGTGTATTGCATGGATGCATCCCACAAAGACCACATGGGTGTGCCTCTCTTCTCTTTATGTGGGTGTGTCATCATGTGGTCAGGTGTCGGTGTCGTCATGTGGCCAGGCACACACGTGTGTGCATGTGCATGAGCCAGGGCGAGGACGTGGCAGCTCGTCAGAAGGATTGGCTGAGGATCTCCCTGTTGCAGGCTGTCTCTTTCCTGGTGAGTAATAATCTCTTCACCCAGAGCTGGGCACATGTAGAGTTAATGCTGAGTGCACATGTTTATGATAAAACAGTTGATTTATCAGAGCTGTCACCCACTAATCGCTGGGGGAATTGGAGCACTCACACTTCCCACAGAGCTGCAGTGCTAATGCCATGCTCCTAATGCAGATTTGCAATGTACCACCATGCTGAGGAAGTACTCAGATGTACGGGGGGCAGGTATGAACTATATAGCAACAGAACACACCTGCACATCTGGCCAGATGCAACAGCCCAGTCACCCCAGGGAAGAAGGTGGTTCCCATGGGGAAGGGAAAAGAAAAGTAGGGAGGTCTCACAAGCAGAGATTGAGTTTCTTGACAGGGCAGTAGCTATTGCAACGTTGTTTGGGATAAGGATCTTAAGAGCTCAAAGGCTGAGTTTCTGAGGGGCTTTGGCTGCAAATCTGGTCCTCTCCATCAGGCAGAGATCACCCTTTCTCTGCTCCAATGGTGATGGAGGTGCCTGGGCACTTGGGAAGACATTACAGAGCCCTTCATCCCAAGGAGGCACTGGCTGCACTCCCTGTAAGAAGCAGCACACTCCCTCCAATGTGGCTGGCACATCCATGCAGACTGAACCAAGGAGGGATGCCAACAGCCCTGCATCCAGCTCTACCTGGTCTGCAGTGGCTGCAGGAGGTGTCCTCACTCCTCGTGCCATTGCTGGATTCAGACCCACCAATGTGCCCTTCATGGTGGCAGCCCTGGGCTGAGTGATGGAGTAAGGGTCCCCTGTTCAGAACAAGACCTACATAAACAATGGCAGGCATGTTCTTGCAGTCTCCCATATTGTGGTGGGACTTACCACGACCACAAAGGTTGCACCACCACCGTGCAGTGGGGTGCAGCTGCTCATTCAATGAACTTCCATACCCAGCAGCCCTGGGGAAGAAGGAAACTTTCTGTGGCATTTGTGATGGGATTTAGCCTTCATGCAATGCCATGGGCAGAGACAGATCCCATGGGTATCGCAGAACAGCATCTGTTTTCACCTACAAGCCATCAGCTCTGGTTATCAACAGATACTTGCAAAAATCAGCTTTTGCCAGTGTAGGAGTGAAGGGAAGCTGCTAGACCTCTACCTAATGCAGATTGTACTTCAGTGCATATTATGTCAAAATCAGAGGAAAAAAGCCTTTGCCAAGCAAACCCTCAAGTGCATGTGAGGTCCTTCCTGCTAAATCAATATTGGCAATGCCTGCTGCTCTCCACCTGGGACGGCAAGAAAGAAAATCAGTGGAGGGTCTGATTTTCCTCTAATATTTGCTTTGGATATCATCTGTTCCTCCAAACAAATATTTTCTAATATAAGGTTTCTGGAAGACCTTCAGTTATATCATGACCAAAACTCCAGCCAGAAAGGGCATTTGGTATTTCCTTTGCCAGGTTAACATTGATTTCCTGAGTAATATTCCACTGTATTTTCAGGCCCTTCAAAAGTATAAGGCTTTGTTTTATCACTGCCTTCAACTTGAGTTTCAGTGTCTCTTTGCTGGTGAGTGTTCTTGTACCACGTTGACTGTGCATCTACCTGATGCCCACTTTCCAGGCAAGACATACAGTCTGGCACTTTCTGCTGAGAAAGTGCACTCGCTTGGTCTGAGCAGCCTTTGTCAGACTTTGACAGCCCATTTCAGCAGCTGCCACGAAGAAGTTTCTTGGTAGCTGCATCAGTATCCCATTCACAGCTCAGTATTTGTGTAGACATCTGACCAAAGAATAACTCTTGATCAACTATGTTTTCTTACACAGCTGCTAGTACAGTTCTGCTGGTTCTGTTGGTGTTGGCTCGCTGAATTTTGGGGTGAGCAAATGCCCACTGCAAATGCTTGGTCTGCAGGTAGCAAAGTGCATAGCTGTATGCAAGGAGCAGTGCTTGCCTGGGCACTTCAAACCACACCTTTCATGGGCCACTGGAAGGACTCCAGGCCCAAATCTCTCCCCAGCTGATTTTTTTTTTTCTCCTGGTGTGTCTCTAGTTTCAGCAATGGAAACAGCATAAAGGTCTCTGAAAACGGCAGAGGGGGTATAATCTGGAATTTGATGGGCTGTTTACAATTACTCAGTCTCTGAGTGACAGTGCAGAGCCGCACAGTCATGGGAATACACTTTGCGAGATCTTGTCTAGACTACAAGAGGATTAATGGCAGAGGGAGATTTTCTTTGTCTTAGTGATTTTTGGACAACTTCAGTCAATTGCAGTAAGCCTGGATAACGGCTGCATGTGGCTCTTCCACAGAGCCTATTAACAACGGCAATTTTCACAATTTCTATATACAAGCAAGGTGAAGATGACCAGTTCTGCTTCTCCTAATGCAGCCACTGGAGCATCAGCAGGTGTTTGGGGACCTCACGTCTGCAGGCAGGAGGTGGGCTGCAGTTGCGGTGGATGTGCATCGATATGCTCCCCGCATGCTGACCGTGGCTGCTTCTCCCTCCTGACCGATACGGGCACTGCAGAAAACTCTGCAGCAAACTCATGCCCTCTAAAATCCATGTGTATCTTTGCTGCTCGTGACTACAGGACTTGTAATAAACAGTCTTCCAGATGTGGCTTTTTGTGCTGGCTTTTTGTTCCAAGATTCCTGCTCACAGGCTTTTAGGTACAGAAAGGCAAGTATAAATTATTAACAGAAGTTTTAATAAATCCTGATGGGGTCTTTTAGACTGATAGATCACCAGAGGTTGTTTATTACCATGTCTTGTAACTCATATAACATGCTTTATTACCGTGCTTACAGTTACGTATAAAATGTCTGCAACACACTTCACCACAGACTAAATCTTCAGGGACTCACTGGGAGGTGAAACCAGAATTTTCACCCTTCATTTCTGGAAATATAAGGTCTCCTGTCCATCTGCCTGTCAGTCCCAGCATTGACCCCCGGTGTGCTGTTCCCATGCCACTGCTCCGCATGGCCCTGCAGGCAATGCTCTGTCCTTGGCGTGGGGCTGCCATCACTCCCTTTCCTCAGTGGGGCAAGCGGAGCATTGGGAAGTGCAGCCACAGCCCCACTGACCAGGAAAGGGGCTATTTTTACTGTGGACACCCTGGTCCACGTTGGCTGTGCTGTGGTCGGACCCCTGGTACCTCTAGGCAAAGGCAGGGAGCACCCTTCTGTGGGTGCTGAGTCGGCTCTGGGTGCCGAGCACCCTGCTAGGTTTTACAGTCAGGTGAGAGGTAGATTTTCCTTTTTAGTGTGACTAATGTCAGCATCTGGCAAAAATAGCAGCAGCGCCATTCTGGCTCCCCAGCCTGACGTCTAGAGGCTGCTATGCACGTTGTGCTCAGACCATATCTTGCAGAGAAAGGGGATTGTATGGCGGGACTAAGACATGAATTTAACTTTTATTTTTTATGCTGTGGCTCCAACAAGAGACTGCAGCTAAAAAGCGACCAAGGCAATTAATTACCAATGTCTGTTGCCTGGTGCAGGACCAGAACGAGAGAGAAAACAAGGCAGAGCGCTCTGCATTCCCTGCAGATAGGAAAAAATGGACTGATGTATACTTCTGCTGACATGCTCTGGCATCAGAGAGTCTTTGTTCACATGGGCTTAAGAGACAGCTAGGGTTGGCTAGACCATAAAAAGAAAAGGAGGGAAGCCTTATAAAGGCTCTGCAGGTTGCTCGGCTCCCTGGGGTACCAATGCCGGTGCTTCCCAGGGGCTGGGGCTCCAGTGATGGGATCACCCGTGCAGTGCTGGGGCTCTGCAACGCCATCCATCCCAGGTCACAGTAATCACTCTCCTCACTGATCAAAGATCAGGTTGATTGCAGTTTCTGGTTGGTGCTGCTGGCTGGAGGAATCTGAAGAAAAGACCATCAAAACCTGGAAACACGGAGCCAGAGCCTCCAAGTATGACAGAGGAGAAGTTTTTTCATTTTGCAAATTTGTTTCATAAAGTTTGCAGGCTCTTCCACTGAAGCACCAAGCAAGCCGGCAGTAGTCTATAAATTTTGCATATTTTTCTGACTATAAACATGGTTCCCAGTGAGCCAGCAATAGAAGCCATCCATTTCCTTCGGGAGAAGCGCACACCTCTCGTGGGCAGGCTGGCTTACTTCTAGGGTGCCTAAGAACTTAGCAGGAGTTAAAGCAGGCAATACGTTTAAAGAAAAAAAGAAACAACAAAACAAAACACAAACCAGCAGAGAAGTAAAAATCATTTAAAACTCCCAGAATCATGTTTGCCTTTCTGCAGTAAACAAAGCACCTTTCAGTGACTGAAGCCAAAGCCCCAGACACCCTCAAAGGCAGCTTGTCCCTACGCTGAGTTGAACCAGACTTTCTCCTCTTCCCAGGCTAGTACCTGGGTGGCTGCTGGGCTGGTCCTTGCAGGGAATGGAGGAAAGGAAGGAGAAGGGAAGATTAAAGGGTGTGACACTGTCCATACTAACCCTGAGATATCTGACAGCTGTTCCTCAATTCCTCAGCAGTTTCCCAGCCGCCCACCCTTGCCAGGCTGGTGTGAGCCCGTGAGCCCAGATGCTCACAGCATTTGCTGATGACACGACAAAGGACGTATTTTCCCCAAGTTTATTCACTGCGTCGACTTCAGAATAGAAAGTCTTGTCAAGTTCTTAAATAATAGCAATTTTGTATGCATTTGACTATTTCTGCCCTGTATGAGCCAATATAAACTCTATCTCATTTATCAATTAGCATTTATAAAGGCCTTATCACCATGGAATCAAAACACTGTAAATGGATTAAAAAATAAGCAGGCTGCCTGGGGGAGTCAGTAACTTCATCTCCTCCAAATTTTGTGAAACAGTGTGATCTCATCGGGGTGACAGGGACAAGCACAATTTTTAGATATTTCACAGAATTTGAGAAAGGAGTCATTGAAAATACTTAGCCTAATTATTCCAGAATTAAGCAGCTCTTTATTCTGGACCTGAATGTTCATGCGGAGAGCTATTCTAGAAGACTTCATTCTCCGGTAGCTCTGCTTACTAGCTTATGATAAATAATTTTAACAGCATCACCTACATATCAGTTCACCATTGTGGAGCCATTCATATCAATGCGAAGTGCCCGTAAAGCAATGCCAACGCAGGATGCTGATGTTTCCAGCCACTTTGAAGCAAAGTAACTGATTGCAGGAAGATGAAGATAATGGTCCTGCCATCATCAGGAGGAGCAGATGTTCCCAGGTACTTAGTAACCTTGCATTAAGGGGAGCCATTTACCCCAAAGATGGCCAGCCATGAGCTGCATCGTCGGTTCAACAGCGGGAAGCAGAAACGGGCATCAGGAAGCCTTGCTGCCGGGATTAGTGAATGAGACTGGTAAGGTCTGTCTTAACCCAAGGTGTGAGTACGCCAAGACTGTTTTAGGGTTGCAGCTCAAGGAGCAATGTCTGGAAACCAGGACACTGTCTTCCCATCTTCTCCCTTGTCACCTCTCCTGGTAGAGAGCTCCTGGCATGTCCCATTTCAGCAGGAGAAGCGGGACTGCTGCATCATGGTCACGTGTGACAGCCACTCCTTGGTCCCTGGCAAGGGGGGCACAGGCAGCAAGCTGTAGCGGGGCTCCTGGGGCTGGGGAGATGTTACGGCTGAGCAAGAAGCAGCCATCCTCACAAACGGGAGAGTGTATCTGGGGGAGCAGCCCAGGTGCTAATCACCTGCAGCACCTGGGCTGGGGCCACTGGTATAAGCATTAGCTTAAGGATCTAGCAGTCAGAGTAAACAATGCATGGATAGGACTGTGCTGGATGCTCGTCCCTTCCCTCATGCAAGAGTAGTAATTCTGATGTTTTTTTCCTATTGTTCGCGGTCAAGCAGAGACCAAGAATTGTACGGCTGAACTCTGCCCTGGACAAGTGACCCTCCACAATGGGACACTCTTTTCTGTGCTAACAAAGTGCCACACAATGTCACCTCCAACTGTCAACAGAAGAAAAAGCATAATAAGAATGTATACAGGACATATTATTATTCTGGGGATGCGTTAAAATAAGAATATTCATGAGAAATCATTTGTTTATCCAAGTGGCCTTGAGCGTTCATCAGTGAAGGAACGGGCTCATAGTAGCCACAAGTCAATATTTGTCCAATATTAGCCGAGCGGAAGAGGTCATTTTGGGCATCAAAAGAGTCATCATGCTTTGATTTCAGAGAAATCTGTGTGGTTCCCTGCTGCGATGCAAAAAACCCCAACCTCTGTAAATACTGAATGTCACACCAAGGACGGAGGGCCCAGGAGCTAAGAGGCTATTCTCATTGTGTTTACACACTGAGCATTTTCATGCTAAATTGGCTTTGGGTTGCAGGTGCCAGATGAAAATCACCACAGCCATGTGATGCTAATTGTTTACGCAGAGTAGGGACACGCTGCTGGTTTAAATTTGCTTTAAAGATGTGGATGGGTTAACTGCATGCTGGGCCAAGCACTGCATCCACACCAGAGTGCTCTTTAATCTCCCAGTTATCTCATAAGCGTGTCCCATAGCCTGTTCTTGCCCACTGGGTACACCTTGCTTGATGTCTCCATCCTCCCCTAGACATAGATGTAGGCTGGGCAACCTGCTCTTGAGCTTTCTCCTCGGGTGCTCACAGGGTTTCGGTGTTTTTCCTCTTTGCAGTGGGCTGGCATCAGGTCTCTGAGCACGATGGCTTTGTCTTGGATGCTCACCCTGGGATTAACATTTTCTGCCTTGCATCACTCCATCACCAGACCCCATCGTTTGTCATCTGAAGCAACAGCAAGGCACCGGCAGCAGAGCCAGGCTTCCTTGGAGCAGTTTTTCTTGCCTGGAAAGCATCAGAAGCTATTAGCAAATCCACACAGCTGAGGAGACGGGCACACATCGCTGCTGAGAGAACTATTTTGCAGTGGCGAAGTGGCAGGGGCAGGGAGAGTAGCACAGCAGTGATGAGCAGGTCTTAAGCAAACAGCTGTAAAGGGGTTGTACCACATCTGCTGTGTATCAGAGCCAGGTGGCAAGAGCACAGAAGGGCACTGGGAAATAGCTGAGAGTGCTGCAAAATCCAGTATCCTGTCGGGAAGCAGCTCCAGCTGCCAGCACCACCGCCTCTGCCCACATCCAACCATATCCCCCCCCGCACCCACCACCCCTTCTTCCAGGCACCTGCTACACCCCAGTCTGCTGCCAACAATCCCCCTGCATCTCACATTCCCTCCATCCTTCAGCTGATGGGATCAGCCGGATCCCAGGACCTTGCACAGCAGCACAGCACTTCACCCAGCTGCCCCCCTCCTTCTGCAGCCTCAGGCTTGCGGCTCATGTTTTCTGGGTTTACACTTCATGCCCCAGCAGGACTTTGCTCTCAGGAAAACTTTGCATTAGAAAGCATCACCAGAGAAGGGGCTGCAGGTCAGCCGTCTGAGGGGGGAATGCACAGAATACCTTTACTGTGTCTTTCTTCTCTTAATGCACAAAGACAATCTGTATCTAGGTGAAAGATGAAGGAAAACAGTGCTAGAGCTTCCCTAATAATTTTTTTTTTGTTATTTTGTGAGTGTGTGATCTTTGCTTAAACCTCAGGTCACCCAGGTCCTCTTTGAGGTACCTTGCAATCCTCATGCTTCCCCTGCCCCCAGGGAGAAGTGGGTAAGGCAAGGAAACAGGGCCCTCCATCACAGTGGGAAACAGCCCCCTCCACCTCCCCGCGCCATGTGGCAGCCGCTGCGGCAGTAATATCGGGTGCACAGCATTGCACCCAAGGGTGCTGACCGAGTGCAAACGCTTTCAGCAGCCCGAGAGGCACAGCGGTCAGGCAGGGCTGCCTGGCGGGGAGCGCGGATGGAGCCACGGGCTGCACCGAGCCACGCTGCCGTGCGACCAGCCAGCCCTGAAGGCAGAGACATGAAGATGCAGCACAAAGCGCATGCAGAGTGACAAAGCGTCACATCTAGCCAGGGGAGTGCAGGGGGCTGGGGAGCATGCCCCTGCTCCCTGCTGGGGAGGGTCTGCACACAGAGCCTCTCATACCTGCTGGGCATCAGGGAGGCAATTTCAAAGCCAATCATCGTAACTGACCGATCAGCACAAATGGGCTGGTGTGCCAGGCTATAAAGCAGCAAAGAAAGGGGTTGTGCGAGTCCAAAACCTGGGGCAGCTCCTGCCTGGTGCTCAGCCAGGCATCTGCTGCACAACGCAAAAGGCAACAGCAGCACATCCTTCCCTTAGCCTAGACAAAAAGCAGCAGATCCCCACATTCGTGAAGTTTTACCACAATAACCGGCCTAAAAGACCGCATCTCTCCAGCGATGGTATGGCAATCTGCAACTGAGAGTTAATGCTGGGAAAAGAAAAAACCTCAGCAACACACCGCTGCTTTCTGCACTTCCACTGTGACCCTATAACCACAGCTTACGTTGACACAAATCCTTTGCAAAAGGTGACCCAGCAATAGCCACCCAGCTGAGGCGGCTCTGCGCGGCGAAGCACAGCTCTGGCAGATTGATGGAGAAACTATTAGAGGCACAAAGACCTACTCAGTCACACTGGGAGCTATAGGTAATGTTTTTCCCTCCCCTCTCACGTTCCTGATGGTTTTCATGCTGTTTCTGAGCTCTCGCTATGGAGCCCATGTTCCAGCCAGCTCTCATTTTCTTCCTCTCTGCCCTGTCACTGGAAAGCAAGTGCTGTCAGCGGAGGTGTGTGCGTGGCTGGCATGTGGAAAGAGCCTCCCTGATTCAGGCTGGGCAGGCTGGTTCTTGCTCTCCAGGCTGGCTGCATGCCATATCTCCCAGCGCTGTGAGCTAGCCTCTCTTCCCTCAGCAGTCTTCTCTCAGACTTGGCTGGAGGCTTCAATTCTCTCTTATCTGCCACAATTATCCTGGCAGACCTGATTCATCTCCACTGCCTACAGTTCTGGTTCCTCGGGGAGAAGCATCGGGATACCCGGTGACAAACAGCCTCCTTAGGGCAAAGTATTATTTTGAACAAAAAATAGAGTCGCACTTCGGGGGGAGAAAAAAAATAAAAATCATTAAAACAAACAACCACCCTTCCATCCCCTGAAACCTGAACCACACCACTCTGCACATCTCCTGCTCTCCTTGGTGTCTCTGAGGCTCCATGTCTGCGTAGCGAGGGTCCCTCCAGCAGCAAAGGTGGGCTGTGATGGGTGCGGGACCAGGGGAAGCAGCCTGCTCTGCAAGCCCAGGAGATGCACCCAGCACCAACATACTTCCTCACCAGCCCCTGGAGAAACACCAAGAGGGTGGCACACGCATTCTGAAATGCAAGTTTGCACCTTGAAGTAAGAAGCCACGAACCAGCCTCCCCTCTGAGAGCACCTCCCTGGGGGCAACCACAGCCTCCAGCACCAGCAGGAGTCAACCTCCTCCACAACCAGGAGGCTGACTCCATGCATTTCCTACCCTGATGGAAAGCAAGGCCACCTTCTGACGAGTCGGTCAGGCTGCTGCTTTGCTATGTATGGAGAAAAATGTGCTTGAATCCACCAGGCTCTTCCCCGGCAGCAAGCCCGAGGGCCAAACGCACGCTGAAGCCAATGGAAACTGCATTTACTTTGCAGACCCCAGACTGGGCCCTGGGGTTTACCCCATTTAATGCTCAAGAAACTCTATCCTTTGCAGGGTCAGTAGTTTCCTTGCTAGAGTTTTGCTCTGTGGTTCCTCTGAGTCTCTGTGCTACCTCCTGCTTCTCCACCCCAGATTTAGCATTACAGAAGCTTTCTGGACCCAGCTGAAAGATAGTAATTGAATAATATGCAACGTTACACTTTCAGGTTTCATTCATTTTCACACTTACAGGATCTGTAAAATCTAAAATGAGGTATCATCTTCAAACTGTCATCCTGCCCAGCAACAACAAATTTAAACAAAAAGGTAAAATACTTCAAATCAAAACCTGTGAATTACCTCAAACAATCTTATTCAGAATTCTATTCACATTTCAGGGTACAGTTCCCACAGTAAATTAATAAGACATAAGCTTGCAATATTTTCAATAGGTTGATATGGCAGCATTTTTCATTTCAATTAGGAAGAACAGTGCAATTAGATTCCTCAGCCTCAGCTGGAAAGGGAACACATTATTTCCTCAGGCTGAAGATCTTACCGGTATTCATGAGCGTTCACATCTTTGGGATTTTCTGCCAGGTTAGCCCTTAAGCAAACTGGTTGCCAGTGGAAGTTGCTGGCAGCTGGGGAAAGGGCTTATTGATGTATTCACCAAATAATCCCCTCTGCCCCAGGAGGGAGAGGGGAATCCAACCTGTCTCAGCAATGCTATTCTTCCTTTCCTAGCTTGCTGAATTTCCTCCTTACAGGTCTGGTCCAGGCCTGAGGAAGGTGGAGGAGCTGCTCTGGGAGCATGCTGGTGTGCCTCCTCTCTGCATCAAGTACCAGATTCCTGTCCAAAAGTTTGGATGTGCACGCCTGCCCTAGGACCAGGACAATTTTTGACAACCAAGTATCACAGGCTGACTGGTGGTGGAATACCTTCAAGGGCAAAAATCAAGGTCAAGAAAACGCTGAGGTTTGTTTTCTTTTAAAAATTGTTTTCCTCAACCCTTGCTTGAGGACATATCCTGAGCACACCTTCGGTTCCCCATGTCCTTCTCCCATGCTGGGGCACAGGCAGATGAACCCCAGCTCTGCACCTGATCTGGATCTGGAAAGCAGCAGGAGCATTGACTTTCCTGTCCCCATTTTCTCCCCGATTATTTAGTGTATATGAAGTCCCCTGGGCAATCACGCTGTCGGAAACACATTATGGGATAGTAGGAGCATGGGGAGGAATCAGACAGGTTTCTATAAAGCAAGACAGCCATGGGCATGAAATGAAGAGCAAGTCAGAACTTCTTTCCAAAGCAAGGAGAGCAGCGATGGGGAGTGCAGCGAGGGAAGCAGACATCTGGCTCCAGCCAGAGCTGCCGATAAGAAAGCCTTCCATCTCATTTACTGTTTTTCTCTAAAATGTCATAGTCTATCTTGTAGTGCAACTGCATCTTGTAGGACACTTTCAAGTTGGATCCTTTGAACTTTGCAAATCTCAAGCAGCATCCACTTAAGAGAATTCAGACTTCTCTCAGGTCTTAGCTTAGCCAGTTTTGTAACGGTTTTGGCCATAAACGGTGTAGCGAGAAGCTTATGGAACTTGCAAGTTGTGGAAAAAAAAAAAGAAGTCACAATTATAAAAAAATCACTTCTGTAGTTCAAGAAGTTTAGTGCCTGGCTGTTGGAGTTCACAAATTTAACACAAAATAAAGCAAAGCGTTAGATTTAAGAAGCTGGGCTGAGCTGGTCTCAAGGCTTACCTTATGAAAGTTGGCAGGAGAGAAACTGCACACCTAAGTTCTGGCCACGCACAAAGGTGCTGGGAGAGCAGGGGAAAAAAAGTCATGATGTTTTGTGTAATGCAGCAACCAGAGAATTTGTTATTAAAAAAAAAAACAGGCACAAAAATCCAACCTGTACATCACTGTGGGCTCTGAGGCCAACAGCTCCTGCCATCCCATCTGCATCTGTTTGGCCAGGGAAGTGTCTGGCCCCAGGTGCTCCAGGGGAGTCTGGCATCATGGGGCATGGGAGGCTCAGCCAGGGCATCCAGCAAAATGTCCAGCCCTGCGGAGTAGCCAGCGGGCTGGGTGCTGAGGCAAGGCAGAGCAGACATCTGCCCCACACCAACACGAGGAGAGCATAGTGCCAGGGATCCACAGCATCAGTTATGACAAGGACAGGCGATTCAGAAGCTGGGGGACAAATTTCACCCAAATCACAAGCCACAGCAAGTGGCACTTGAAAAGACAGTGGGTAAAAAGCCAGGAGGTGAAGAAGAGCAAGATGAAGTCACAGGACCTCAGCATTCATCACCTAGAGGGTAGGATGGAAGGTGACAATAGTTATATGTGAAAGGCAAATATTTAAACGAAAGCTTCCTCTTTGAACAGGATGCAGAGAAGAGACACAAAGCTTCTGGGTAAATGCTGTAAATCTAAGAAATAACACATAATAACCAGAAATATCAAGGGGAAGGCAACACATGCAGGGAGTTGAACTTTCCACCTACCAGCAGTCTGTAGGCGACCATCACTGCTGGGGACCATTATGGTCTGGTGTTGTGATAGTAAGCTCTGAAAATATCAGTTCTGTGCACAGTCAGGAAAAAAAAAATTGAAATGCTGGAAAGTACCAGGCAAGGAACTGAGATGAAAACAGAGCGGCACTGCACCGCCGGGTAAGCTGTGCCTCCGCAGCACTGCTGCCCTCGGCCCCGGGCTGGGGGGCTTGCAGAGTCCCCCCAGACAAGAGACAAGTGCCCAAACAGGCTGTCACCATAGGAGAGAGGGAAAGGGGACTGTGATGAGCAGGAAGGAGGGACCAACCACATCCCTCTTACCTGGAGACATTTCACACGACTTTAGTTCTGCAGGATCTGATGTGCTCTTCTGTCCTACGCCAGGCACACGTCTGCTTGGGGGAAGCACCATGCACGCAGCATCCCAGCCAACAGGGTCCTGCTTGGCATGAGAAGCAATAACCAGCTGACACGCTGGGTTTCCCACTCCAGGGCCACTTTGAGAAAGAGGTGATTCAGCCAGACCTCAGCTAAGACTTCGGCTCCTTTACTGCAATTACTTAAACAAGAGTGCTTGGACCCAGAGGTGAAGCAGGCAGAGTTAACACCTGGGCTTGTTCCAGGCTAGAAAATAAGGTGAGGTGTAAGGTCACAAGATGTTGAATTTGCCAACCTCAGAATGTCCTAAACCCCATACATTTTCCATGGCCAGAGCTCCTGGATTCAAGTTGCTGGATCCTTGCACAACAGTTTTGGGTCTGTTAAAATGGCTGAATAGTGTCTCAGGCACTGGGACAGGGAGAGCTACCAGGTTAAAATGGACCACGGAAAACCACGAGTCTGCTCCTCCCATTTGAGCTATGCTGGCTAGCAGGCAGGCAGCAACGACCTCACTTTAATTTCCATATTTACCCACAAAGATACACGTGCAAATAGAGCAGGAAGTCAAAAGTGTACCATTTTACTGTCAAATTTGATTCCATCAGGCAAACCAACAAATTAAAATCAGTTCTTGGGTGAAAGATGTCAGCCATAATTTCTGCCTCAGATGGTGATCATTGGGAACAAAAATCTGGTTTTCTAACGGCCTCTCCCAGCAGCGCTGGCCCAGATGCAGTTTCCATTTCCCCGTGCCTAAATAACACTGGCATGCTTTACAGGAGCAGCTCAGCAGCGCAGCTAAAGCTTTCTCAAAACATCAAAGAAACACAACAGTAAAACCCATCAAAATTTTACTAATCAAAACTACGTGTAATTGTCAAGCAAAGGCAGATAACAGAACTCGGGCAATCTCTGTGAACCCACAGCTTCACTCAGACTTAGCAATTAAGCATCAGCTGCTGCCGTCAGAGTAACTGCGAAACTGTGGGGTAAAAGTCACAGCTCGCCAGCACCAATTAGCTGCTAATGAACATCAGCAATCCACCCCCCCACACACACACCCACCCCCCCCACCCCCACCCCCACCCCCACCCCGGTGAAGGGAGCTTGAGACAAAACTAAGACCAAAATACCACCCACGCCTTACGCCACCATAAACTTGCACCTCCCCTGCTGGAGAATGCTTCGTGCCCCTGCCCTGCTGCTTCTGTGTGCTGAAGAGCAACCCAGGCAAGGGAGCCCATCGGATTAGACCCAGCTGGAGGAGAAAAGGTTGGTTTTGAAGTGTTGCTTTTCCCAGGTCAGTCAGCTGCATGAGGGAGGGAGTCAGCCTATAATAATTTAAGCAGTACTGCCATTACATGTGAAATCACAGCCTTAAAGGAAGTCAGTCAACTTAAACCCGTTCCTGAAGGGGAATAATTAAACACTCCGAAGATGTGGGAGAATTTTAAGCAGTCAGCAAGGATTTAAGACAACATAACATTCCTATCCATAATAAAAAAAAAAAAAAAAGATCAAAATATAGGCAGGCAAAGCATTGCTGACTGAAGTGAGCTACGTCAAGAGAAGCCTCAGTCAATCAAAACGGGCTCACCTCTCCAGGCTGAGGAGATGATTGAAGTTTTGAAGAAAAGCCTGTGGTTGCATGGTCTAGCTCAACAATAGTGGTGTATAACCTGAAAGATGATGAAAAAAACTCTCAGGAACAGGAAAATCGAAGTATAACTTCAGAAGCAGGTGGAATGACCCTTAGGAAAGTAAAGGGGCAGAAAGGCAGAAAGCTTCCAAGGGTATTGTGGCGCAGGTGACGCAGGTGTGTCTGGTGGCAGGTCCTGCAGACACAGGAAAATCCAAGACCTCTGTAGGAGCATCTCCTGCAAGAACAGTCTGCAGATGCAGCAAGAAGCACTCTGCTAATGGGCAAGCAGCGTAAGAAGTTTTCCAAGTCTAAGAAAACACTTGAGAATTCTGGTTTCAGCAGTCTACAAAGGGGACTTCAGATCCACCCTGGGCTCCCAGATGCAAAAAGCCACAAGGATGCAAAGCACCAAACACCCCCACTTACAAGTTTATCAGGATCATGTGGAAAAGAAGCCTCTGAGTACATAGTGGAGCCACTATTACCATTTGCCAGGCATCTCTGAGTAACCCATCCTCCAATATTTTTGTTAGCTACTTTCAGAGAACTAATCAGCTTGACTTCAGTGTTGCACCTGATGAAAGCTCACATAATGTGGGGCAGAGGCATGTTTGCAGGGAGAGGCTGTAAGCCAGTAGTCCCTAGTGAAAATGAGAGTAAAATAGTCAGTGCCTTTCAGTGTTTCAAATTATACCTGCATGCAATATGAATTACCGAAAGGTGCCTCAGTGGGCATTATTCAGTGGCAACAGTTCAATCTCAGTACTAGTGTGAAGGGTAGATCTAAGCCTCCGAAGATAACTGAAAACTTACTTAGCATAAGGCACACTAACTACTATGATTTTAAAGAATAAATCACAGAAAAGAAGAAGCTCTGTACATTTATGAAATCAAAGCTCTGTGTAAGCTTGTTGAAGGTAATTAATATGTTTTGGCATCTCACGTCTGACACAGCAGGTAATGTCCTGGACTCTGGGAGAACTGAAACAGTTGCGTGGGGTGACTAGAAACGCAGACCACCGTGCACTGAGCATTATGCCCCAAACAGGTGCTGACCTAGATAGAAATGAGGAAATGGCTGGAAATATCAAAGGTTTTGTGTTTAGGGAACTTCTGCTCTTTCTGAATCTCTCAAAGTACTACAGAACTGTTAAAATTGGTGAATAAGTGAGAATTCTTGGTAAAGGCATGAAGGAGAGAATTTATGCCAATCTGCAGATCGCTGCAGAAGGTAGAAACAAAGATTTTGCAGAAGAATGGGAGGAAGGAGCGTGAACTCTAAGGAAAGTCAATGACTTTTATCAAAGGGATAAAAGCAACCTATTAGAAGATCACACACACTAAAATAAACACATCAGACATTTCTTCTTGATGGGGAACGAACATCCAGCAAAAGCTAAAGAAAATATCTCCAGGCATCACCCATTTCAGAACGCCTTTAGAAAGAACATGAAGATGAAATGGTAAAAAAACCAAGCATTTTTATAGGCAGTCTAAGGACACAGTCCAAGACCCATCAACATCTACAGATTCCCCAAGAGCTTTGAAGTTTTCTGTCATATTGCAACATCTTGACCTCACTGATCCTGAGCTCACATTCAAAGGTAGTCAAATCAAAGGCAGTGACACACTCAATGAGACTGTGACATGACTAGTAGCAATTATTTGAATCACAGGGTTCAGTGATCAAGTCTGCCCAAAGCTCAGTTCCACTTAGCCCATGGAGCCACGAGGAACAGACTTACTCAGGAGAGAGCTGAAGAAATCCCTTCACGCCTACCACACCTCCCAGTGCACCACATGAATTTTTAATGTGAGGGGGAATAGATGCATGGCTGCACGGGGCCTTTCATCTGCCAAGCAACTGCATCCAAGCCCTGCTGCTCCTTTGATGCTTCCCTAGCAGAAGCTTCGTTCATCTGCAGCAGTCTGCGCATTGCAAACAGCTTGGCAAGGTCACCATTTGACAACGTAGTAAACCCAGCGTCAGGGCTCCTAATACCAGCTGAAATGCACTGCAGCTTTATGATACAGACAACTGATCTGACATGAACTCACTCTATCAGTCCAAATTCGCTTAAGACTTTTTGATGGCTTGACAAAAAAATCCTGACAGGTTACAGGCTGGTCAGGTCTCCTTTGGCTGTGGCGCTCCGTGCTGGACACGGGTGCCATAAAGTCAGTGTAAAATCCTGCAGCTGGTAAAGACCTGTGCTTGCTGTGTCTGCCAGCTCCACCAGCAGATCCAGCTGGGATTTGCACACTGAGGTGTTCCAGCAATGCAGAGATGTGGTTGGACTGATGGCAGAAGATGGTCGGACACTATTGAAAGAGAGTTACTTTAAGCTCAGGGCTAATACAAGGCATAACCCCTGGACCAGAGCGTCATGCCAGGAACATGTTGCAGCACACAAGTACTATAGGGCTCACCAGTGCCTTTGGGGACTGTCCCCTCCCTTCCAAGGGCCATATCAGGCAGTCTAGAGTGCCTTATCTCTACAAGCACTGGGGCTCAAAAATTGTAAGTATTGCTGGCAGCATCCATGGCTGTCATTACCACAGACTCTGGTCCAATTTTTGTTACTGTCTCCCACTTCAAAGCAATCCAAATGCTTGTGGAAGGGGGTTAATTTCTTAATTTAAGAATCATTAGTGAGAGAAATTGCACTGCGCAGCTGTCTCAGGTCTTTAGTAAAATGTCCCTACCAGCTGGGGATCTGTGATTCAAGTTGACCAGCTTTGTTCTCATATATTTGACACCAATAACAATAGTCATTTTGGGTCAATTAAATGTTTTCTCCTTTGTTTATCACCATAAGTCTTTATAATATATCTGGCAGCATTAGTCCATCTGAATAGGAGGACACAGCATCCATAATGTATGTGAACTCACAAAACACAAACAAGTGGTTAAATACCAAAAGGCCTCACTTTCCCATCTAAATTCTTCATCTCCCCAGTTATTTGCTCACCCATCGAAGGGCTTCACAGCAGCATTAGGTGCAAGGTTTGTCTTCATATAATGATTTCAAATACAGTTTTTAATTGCTTCTTTGTGCCCCCGAGAAGTCAGCTCTGTCAGCATAAAATTATTAGGTGTGATTACACAGCAAAAGCAAACACTGTTGCTGCGTGTGCAAGCTTGCCCATCCTTGCTCCACCAAGCCAGCATAGGCAATAGGAGCAGCAAAGATGCAGGAGGGTGGACTTCAGTTTCTGCTAGAAAGCAGCACTTGTAAGTGCAATTCCTCAGGAGCTTTGGCTCTGCTTGTTAGCAGGAGCTAATACCCATGTTAATGCTATTGTTACCGTGCCCTAGAGCCAGCATGGTTACAGCAGCAGACACTGCAATCACTCCTTCATTTGGTTGTGTAGGCATGTCTGCTGTTTCAGTTAATAACCTCAGACTTGGCCTTAATTCAACATAGCCAGGTTGATCAAGCTTTTGACGCTGTCTCCCTCAGCATTCTCATTTGGAAGCCGAGGAAGTACAGGCTGCATGAAAGGACTATTAGATGGCTTGAAAATTGGCTGGGCCGCTAGGCTCAAAGCATGGTAATCAATGGCTCAACATCTGGTTGGCAGCCAGTAATAAGCAGAGTGCCTCAGGGGTCAATACTGGGGCTGATATTGTTCAATATCTTCATCAGCTACCTGGGTGATGAGACAGAGTGCACCCTCAGCAAATTTGTGGACAGTACTAAATTAGAAAGGATGATTGACACAGCAAACGGTACAGCTCCAGTTCAGAGGGACCTTGAGGAACTTGAGGACGGGGCCAACAGAAACTCCACAGAGTTCAAGAAGTGCAAAATTAGGCATGTGGGTCACCATCACACCTGGCATCAGTCCGGGCTGGGAACTGCTGGGCTGCCGGAGCAAACGAGCCTCCGGCACATGCTCACCTTGAATAATGCAAACCTCACCCCGGGCTGCGCTGCGCTGAACAAGGCCAGCAGACTGCAAGAAGTCACCATTCCCTCTGCTCAGTGCTGAGGTGGCCACACCTCAGTTGCACATCCAGTTTTGGGCCCCCAAGTTCAGAAGCGAGGTGGGAAAAGCAGAGGTGAGCCAGCCGAGACTGTCAAGGCGATTGGGGTCTGTGGCTGTGAGGAACGGCGAGGGAGGCAGGCTAGTCCGGCCATAAGTTGGCTCAGGGGTGATCTAGTTGAAGCCCCCACCTACCTAAAGGACAGGCAGGAAGATGGAGGCACTTCATGCTCAGGCCAGACATCACCATGGCTGGGCACAGCGGCACTGGAGGCTCAGGCTGGAGCTCAGACAAGCCCATCCCGTGGGAAGCTGGGGGCCTCCGGGGATGGCCCCCCACAGAGGCAGTGGGAACTCCCTCCAGAGGTTTCCAGGTCTTGGCTGGACAACCATGACCTGGCATGAGCATGACTGCTCTAAGCAGTCCGTTTGACCAGGGACTCCTCGCAGACACCTCCGCGACTCTTCAGTTGTCTCAGTTTCTGAGATGCTTTCAGAAAGGGAGCATGCTGTTGTGTGGGCAGCCCAGGAACAGGGGTGCACGTGTGATGACCCTCTTGCTGCAGTGCACCATGCTCAGGCATCCTCTTATCTTTCAAAAGTACAGTCAGCTTTCTGATCATAATCCTCACCTAAGTGTCCTCCATCTAGCCTTTCTGACATAAATGGGGATAGTAATGTGCTGTAATCACATAATTCCTGTCAGTAAAAGTAAACAAGAATGGCTGAGTGATTTCCAAACAACACACTAATGGCCAAAGTGGAAAAAAAAATAATCTCCAGCTTCACTTCTCTTCAACTCTTTCTTGAACCAGGCTTTTGCTGTTCATATTTATTGTAGGTTTTTTCCCCCCCTCATTTTTCGGTTTATTTACCCAGAGCTAATGAATAACACTGTGAACATATGCTATAAACCACCATTAAGATGAAATTTGGAGAAAAGAAAATTACTTTGGTGTGATAGCTGAGAGAATGTATAACTAGTAAATGCCCAGTACAGATATTTGAAGGCTTCTTAGGAGAGGTCTCCTGAGATTTCTTGGTCAAATAAAATGAGGCATTCTGTAAGAATTCTCTTCTCAAAGTTATACTCATTTTTAAGTTTGATGCAGATGCTGTTCAGGCAAAAGAGTCTACTATGGACTTTTTCCACACTTAAGTCTTTGTATCTCATTTTTACTGATTACCACATCTGTTAAAAGCAGTGAGGCAAGCAGTGCCAGCAGATGATACAATTTCAGTCTGGGTTTTGCCCACCTTTCAATAAACTCTTGCTAACCAATATAAACATGTGAAAGAAACATGAGGGAAGAATTTAGTATAACACTAGTGCAAAACTTGCTGGAAACTTGGTACAGAGGAGCTATGAATGTGTCATTGTCAGAATGAAACACATCAGGAAGGCTTTTCCAAAGCACATCTGTCTAATATTATTCAATTTTTCATTAGTGACCTGGATGCTGCCCTGTAGAGGATGCTTATTAAACTGGCTTTTAAAAAATGCCAGGAGGAGCTACATACATATTGAGGGACAGGATTAGAGCCCAAAATAAGTCTGAAAAGGATTTATGATTTTTTTTTAATTAAAATTACACTATCCAATGGGATAAGTGAAAGATTCTCTATGATGCCTAGGTTATACTACCTCCTAAGCAAATGCTGAATAATGGAAGTACAAGCAGGATCTGAAGTCCATTTCAGCAAACATCTGTTGACTTCCAGCAGACCTTGAGAACCTGGTGGCCATGAAGGGAAAAGGACATGCATGAAACAGACAGGGAAAGCTACTCAGCTTCAGACAGCTCCCAAGTCTGCCAGCAACCATGACAGTCAGTGCAAGCATTCAAATCCAGGACCAGGCATTTGAAAGAATACAAAAGACCGTTGAGACACAGGGACTCAGCGTGCCAAGAACAGCTGGAGCTGCAGAGCCATGCCCATTAACTTCAGGTTCAAAGGTGAAGCTGCCATAAACCCCTGGAAAGCACCACAAGGAAGCAGCCAAGCAAGTGCAGCACACATCACAGAGACAAGCAGTAGGACACGAGGATGGAGTGCTTGCCCTGAGAAGTCAATCATTCTGGCAGGTACACAAGCAGGCACAGCTTCTAGAGGACATCTGAAGGCCTCTGGGGCAGAGATCAGTCTTATGTACATGTAACATTTCAATAAAAGACCTGAAGGGAATCTCCAGACATAACTCCTTTGCCTCTCTTCAGAGGTGCAGAGTGTTTAAGCACACAAAGGCCTTCCCTGATCAAAGCAGAGGCATTTGTTGGTTTTAGGTAGCGAGGTCCAAGTTGCTCTCACAATGATTTTTAGAAAAAGTTATTCCCCACTTCTCCTGGTGGACATCAGCAATGAAATCTCTAAGGCTCCAAAAGGATAGGCTGCACTTGCCTGTTGAACTCAGAATGTATCTTGGTATGATCTCAACTATTGATTACTTTCCTCAGTCTAATATTGCTGCTCATGACTTGGGAGCCATGTCAGTCACGGAACAACAAGCACCTTTTAAACAGAACTATGTCTTCCATCATTTTAGCTGAAGCACAGGAGCTGGAAGAGGGGAAGCACCCAACAACCAGGATGCAATTCAGTTTTTTTAGCATTCCAGATGACAAAACACAGAAAGTTAAATGTGTTTGACAGCTACAGAGGAGCTAAATGGAGGAATATCTTTCTTGGAGTAACTGACGGTTTCCTTAGGCCTAAAGGAGATGCCAGACTAGTTTTGCTTACTGTCAGCCCAAGCCAATGGCCAGTCACTTGAACAATAGTGCTTTTTGCCATGCTACTGGTAAAAGAGACAAATAAAGCACCCAGTACAGTGAAACCATCTAGCAAGCCCAAATTGACAGCACCCTCAAAGGGACTCAGCAGTGCTGAGGTTTCACCTGGGTGAGGTCAGTGTCTGACCCTCAGAAAGCCAGCTGCAGCATTGCACAGCACATTGCATCTCAGGGAGCTTCACTACAGCCCCTCCACTGGCTGTGGCTGCTGACCTAACAGGACTCAAGGTTTTCCCTTCCCAGGTCACGCTGTTCCACCAAACAAGCTGTGTGCTCATTTGCTTTATGAGCTTGCTCCTACCCCTGCACCCAGTGGATAACCTGTATTTCCAGCCCCTGTCCCACTGCCCGGGGTACATACACCTGCCTGGGCTGGGTGATGGTGTTTTCAGTCCTTCCCTGGACAGCTCAGCCGATCTTGCTTTTCAGAGGTTTTTTTTCAGGCTAGCTGCAGCTTTGCTTATTGCAGCTGAAGTCCAACGGATAGACCAAGTGACTGTGAAGCCTTCTGTGTTTACATAGACGCCAGAGTTTTCAAACAGAAAACCCAATTCCAAACATCTCTGCAGTCTCATTTGCTTTATGTCCAGCTATGATGACTGTAGTACCAGCTGTTTGTGTTTCAAACTATTTCTGCCAGCATTGTTTTCTTGTCTTTTTTCCTCAAGCAATCCCATAAAAGCTCTAGTTTCATTTTCTCCCTTTCATCCTTGCATTAGCTCTGTAAACAGAATCCTTGCTTCCTACTCAAGTAAACTCTTTGTCTAAAAACCTCAGCTGTCTGGGACCAGCATTTTGTTTTCTCTGGTCGTAGTCGCTGCTTTGTTCATTAGTGACACTCTGCTCTTTTCTGTGATCCTGCATCACTTGCTTCTTTGCTAGCAGGGTCCTAGATTTAATGACTGGGGAGTTCTCTGAAGGAAGAACAGCAGACTCATGTTCACAGGGTGAACAGCAGACTCATGAAAAGCATCCATCTCAAGAGATGCTTGTACCTGGAGAGGTGTTCAGGAGCGCATAGCTGGTTGTTCAGGCAACACTGAATGGCCAAATGATAAATCATTTCTTTTTTTATTCTCAGTGATGGCCATCTCAGTCTCCTCTAAGAGCCACTGTCCCAGATTGCACTCCTTATACCGTTTCTCTCAGCTATGATTAAAAAAATAAATATCTTGTGCTGTTCTTGTATGTTCCATGTTTTTAACCTCAAGGGACACCACCAGGTTATGTTAGAAGCAAAGAGCATTTGCAACAGTAAAAGAGTAGGAAGAACTCACAGCAGTTTACTCCAGTCTGTAGCTCTTCTGTTTAGTTTTCAGGGACCCCAGGCATCCCCAAATCCCATTCAAATATCTCCCTTCTTATCTGTGGGCTCCATGAACCCAGTCTGCCACCACTCACATCCTTCATCTCTGAAAGTTGGTCTGATCCACCATACGAGGCTCTCCATTAGGCATATGTAATTGAGCCATCCTATGGAGACACACCAGCCTCCATCCCAAGTCATCCTCCACAACCACCTCAGCCACCTCTGATCAATGGGCAGCATACCCTCCAGAAGGGCCCTTGCTTTCTGTATATCAACCTTCAACAGCAACTGGTACTCCCTCACACCTATATTTTTAACTGCCTAGATCCAGCTGTAGGTAAATCCCACCTTGGCAGCTTCCCTTGCTTTGGAGGGGTAACTACTCCCTTTTCCTGGGCTCAGTCTCAGAGCTGGGGGCATGGGACCCCATTAGCATGGGCAGAGAACCATCAGGGTCAAAAGCAGCCAAGTCACTGCACTGGGCTCCATGACATCTTCCATCTCACCATCACCAGACTGGTGAAGCAGTTTCCCTTGCCCACAGTGGGCCCCTCCTGTGGCTACTTCTCAGTTCTCAGCTACGTCAAAACACCCTAATGTGATCAAAAACACTGTATCAATATTACTGTGCCTTCCCTGAGGCTACCAAGCAGAGAGGACCTCCACTTTCACCTGCACTCAAACACCACCAGTAAAGGGCATCAGATGTAGATGCTCTCCTAGTAGATGTGATCTAGCTTTCATGCTTTGAAAGCCAGTCAGGCATGACCAAGCAGTGACCAGGCAGCTGAATGCAGCCATGGATGCCACTCATCCCCCAGCTGACAAGCTCGTCTATATAACACACTGCTGGTCTTTAGGCAGTGGGGAAAATTGTCCCTACCAGCCCTCCCTGCCTGTGAGCCTCAAGGCCTCTCTAGGGAGGACTTTTGTGCTGTCTGATGGTAGAAGTCTCTTTCATCAGCCTCATCCCCAGCCAAATTCCCACTGCTATGCAACACCTTAAACCTTCTGCTACCCTGAAAGGAAGCTAAACATCTACTAGGTCATTATCAAGGCTTGTAAATAGTCCACCTGGCACAAGAAGAGCTAGACTTCCCATGCCACCACCTGTGGACACTATTTTTAAAATCTGCACCAGAGCCTGGTTATCATACCAGCCTCTTACAGGAAAAATCATTGTAATTCTTCTGTAAGAAGCCACATCCCTTCAGGTCTTGCCTCACACTTATTGGCACCTCAGAAAAATTCTTCCACTCCCTGGAGAGCCCTGTTGCCACCCTCCATGAAGACAATGTTCTCTCACCCCCAGTGCAGTTTCTTAGTAACACCTGCAATGGGCCGGGCATCATTCACAGCCGGCATTGCCTAAGCATGAGCCATCCTGTGCATAACTAGCATTTAGATTGAAGTTTGACTACATCAGAAGCTGTGTTAAGCCTTTTATCACTTCGTAAATAAGATGAGTCCACTCTGTAATATTGCTGTAGTCCTATTTCATCTTCCCACCCTTGCATGAAGCCATCAAACTAATGGTTTACAAACAGCTAGTGTGGGAGATGCCCTGTTTATTCCTTCATGGCCCTTACACTTTGAAACACTTGGATGCCATGCAGGCTCTGAGCAACTCATTAGCATGGCCTTAGTGGAGAAACACTGCTCTCGAAATTGCAGCCCAGATGAATATTACAGGGATGTAAAAGCAACAGCTGAAATGCCCTTGGCATCCCATTTTCCAAAGCCAGGTTACAGATCAGGCCTTTATGCTCTTGACGTCAATACAGTTTATCACACCACTGTCCTTCAAGTTCAGATAGATACAAGTTCACCCTTTTTGATACTCCTAGCAACATTCCTATAAAAAAGGTTTCACATCCTCTGGAAAGGCTGAAAGGCCACCTCACCTATTAATTTGCCATGTAGTCTATTCTCCAGACCAGCTTTCTGCTGTAAACACTTCTGTACAGCACCATGCCTCTGAGCCCACTGCACAGCACCTCCTCCCTTCTGCAAAGAACTTCACCTCATTCCCTACAGTGTTCCCTTATAGAAGGGACCTTGGATCCCATCTCTCTACACTATTACCCATCCTCAGCACTCCCATCACACACATCCATCTTACAGCTGCCAGCTAAATGGCTGCTCCATGTTTGCCACAGCAGTAAGCATCTGCCTGTGGGGTCCAAGGTCATTAACACACTCCTGCAGAGGCTGAGCTCCTTCTCACACCGATGCCTGCCTGCTTCAGGTCCAGCATGCACTGACTTTACCAGTTATCACTACCAGCCCCAAATCTGATCTCCTACCTTCCTCCACCAGTCCCTCACTCCCATAACCACCCATCACTAATTCAGCAGTGGTCATGCCTGTTTTGGTGGCTTTCCATTAGCAGTGCCATTCAGGTGCTGAAGCAAGCCATCCAGCTGACTGCACAAGGTTCCCTTCCTCTCCCTGTACCAAAAGGTGCTCTCTTTCCACCTCCATACCTTGTTCTGCTGCAGCATCCTCCCAGTCCAGCAGGAAAAGTGCATGTATGATCAAATAACATCTTTCTAGCACACTAGAAGCCCACCAGCTGTACTGCCTTCCTCTATAGCCTAAATCATCCAAGATTCCATAAAAGTAGGACTAGATCCCTTCACCTAGCAGACAGGTGACAACAAACTCCAGTTTATTTCCTACCCCTGCAAGAACTCTCCAAAGACTTTCAATCCCATTCTTTTGCTTGTAAGTAGCTCAGTCAGTCCGTCCTTCCTCCTAGCTACAAGCCTAAGAGAAACCAGATAAAAAGACCCTACTACATCCTGCCCCAGACTTACAACCACCTGGAACCAGACCAGACCACCACACATCCTCCTACACCACCAGACCCCTCACTGTACCATCAGCTTTTATAGAGTTCAGACAGCTGCTCATCAGCAGGGCCTGGACATTATAAGCCTTCCCTCTCCACCCCCAGCTTTCTTCTCTTTTTCTATCAGGCACCCGTTACAGCTGGTGAAAGAAGGTTGCTGTTACCTGTGGGTGGTTTCCTGTCCTGCCCCAAGCCCACCAGGAGTAGGGAAGGAGCAGTGGAGCTCCCACCTAGCTCGCAAAACAAGTGGGAGATGGTGGCTGTTCTCCTTCCCCTCTTCTTTGAATGTGTGCTGCTGGAATTTTAAACAGATTATGTAAGTGGCTCTCATTTAATCCATCTAAACTATCCTTTTTTAATCACATATGAGATCAAAGCAGCTGACTATGAAATGAGTAGGGAGCAGCACGGGCTCTCCCCTGCGCAAGCTGGTCTGCAGTGGCTGAGGAGGGGACAGGTTGTGGGAACACATGCCAGGGCATGATGGCTTTTCAGGTGGTTTTTTTTCCCTTTTTTTTTTTAAGTGCTCTACAGCAACATGGGAAACACAAGTGCTACTGTCACTTTCTATGTATTTCTTGTGGCCATTCCTTTGTGTCTCTGCATCCCAGAGATACAGAAGGACATGCCTGTGCCATGGATGTGTGGGCATGGCAGCTTGGCTGGGAAGCTGCTCTTCAAAGAGAGCGCAGCTCTCTCTCTGAGATTTATATAGTTTACCTTTTTCATTTCTTCTCCTGAAGTCTGACATTTAAAAATGTGTAATTGTGTTTATCCCTGGCAAGCTGTGAATGGCTCCCCGGGCTGCCCGTGCTTCCTGCACTGCTGTATAAATTACACTGACAACCCCTTATTACAAAGGGAAAAATAAGTTAATGGAAAAGCAAAGCAGAAATAGATGCATAAAAATCCCAAAGTGCCCAAGTCAGCAGAATTGCCCCCACGTGACAGTCATTGCCAGTATTTAATTAAACAGAGATCGATCGTGTGGGTGAGTGTGAGTTGGTGTGTACACACGTGCAGAGGAGGAATTGGTACTTTTATACTGTATTTATTTTTTTGATAGTAAATACTTATTGATATTACACTGAAGGCTACCCTGGCAGGGTGATGAGCAGTGTGGCTCAGGGATGGAGGGCACACACAGCCTGCCTCCAGCAGGTTCTCCAGCTCTCCATACATCCCAGGGAGCCTCTCCTGGCTGGTGAAGAGCTGAAATGCCTGGCTGCCCCTCGGGAAGAGAGCTTGGGTGCTGCAGAAATGCCAGGACCATCAAGGCTGTGTTTCTTCCGTGCAGGCAGGTCTCTGAACTGCAGTGCAGGCGAGGCTTGAAATCTGCCTGCCCCAAGGCGTGAGCAACAAATCTGCGTGGCAGCGCTGATAAATAGAAATCACGTTGCCTCCTGGAGCAGCCCATGATGCTTTGGGGAAATGGCACATTGAGATGGAGGCTCAGGGAGGTGTGTGAAGAGCCATGAGGGTCAGCCACGAGCTGCTCCGGCAGGGTGGTGAACTGAGTATTCGGAAAGAAATGTTGAGCAGCACAAGCTGAGGTGTGGGACCTGCAGGCCAGGACTCGAGGGGCTTCAGAGAGATCAGACGTCCTGAGGATGCTGTGAACAAACAGGAACTGCAGCAGCAAAGCTGCTCTGGGGCCTCAGGGGCACCTGCAACCCATCGCTGCTAACAGCCTCGGTGGCTGAGCCAGGTGATACAGGCAGCAGCCACAGAGCTGGATCAGAGCTGGGGGGACCCCGAAACCCTGCAGGATGGCTGTGCGGGGAGAGGGTTGGAGGCAGGGGGAAGCTGTTTGCCTCTGCCTAAGCTTCCTAATTCAGTTTGTAGGGAAACGCGGGCATCTCAAAAGCTGCTGGCTATGGGATTGGAAATTTCCTGTTACTCGTGGCCAATTTGGGGGTCTCCTGAAGACCAGGGACCTCTGACAAGACCCCCATGTCCCTGTTTCTTTGCTTAGTCACACAAAACATAACCTCTGAGATAAAATGCCAGCCACCACTCAATATCTGAGCAGGTGGCTGGCAGAAATCAGAAACAGGTTTTGGAAAAGTGGTATGTTTCAAGTAGAATGACCAGGCAGAGGTGGAAATGCTTGGTTGGAAATGCTCACCTCTGCCAACAGGAGCTGGAAATGTTTCCTCCTGGGACACTTGTCCATGAACTACAATGCCCAAGGTCCCACCTCCCTCCTCTGACCCTGACAATCCCCCCCATCACTCACATGGGCAGTGGTCCTTGGCCTCTGGGGTTTGGCCAAAACGTTGTGTAAAGCATTAAGCAATGATGTGCAGACTTTAGCGTGGGCTTCACAGCCAGATCGATTCAAATTCAACCATCTTGGGAACAGAGCAAAGGAGTTAACAGCTGCTGGAAATTGCACACGGCTTCTTTCATTTCCACACATTTTTCTTGCCTAATTGGAGTGAGCTGAGCGGTCGGGTAGGAGCTGCAAGAGGCTGGGGAGCTGGACACGAGCTCTCTGTGACTCATTCCTGTGGGAGGGAGGAAAGGAGGGATTGCTGGCTCCCTGGGGTACCAGTTGCACCAGTCTGCTCTTACTGGGTCTAGAGTCAGAAGAAGAACCCCTTATCTCATTGCACCCATACAAGTCATTTGGATCACATGGGATAAAAAAAATTTACTGATCTTTCTGCTTCCCAGCCCTTTCTCTGGCCGTGTGGTCTCAGTGTAGTGCTGCTGCTCTGATTTTTTGTACCTCCCCTTCTGTAGCAGCATCCAGATTTGACTCCTGTAAATGTTAACCAAGAATTCAATGTAAAGGAAATAAAAAACCCAAACAAAACAGGAGGAATAATTTCTATTTTTGTTCAGTTTTAAGATCAGTCTCACAGCCCTGACATCTTCCAGATAATGACTGAAAATCCCTTCTCCCTGCAGTCTGGACACCAATCAATACTCCACAAGCAATTTCAAGTGCTCGGCTGGCTTGTTAAAGACCTAACATTCCCTTTCCTCAAGAAGTGGGTGGCACAGTGAGTCACATAAAGCTCAGCAGGATGCTGCTTCTACCTGATGCAACGATGAATCCAGGCTCAAAATCAGAAACCATCCAGAAAAGCTATTTTCTCAGCCTAGGACTGAAACTCAGTGCTAGACTGGAGAGGCCTGGGGAGTCTTGCTGGGCAGCAGGTCGTGGGGATCCTGACAGTGCCACCTGTCCTGGCCCAGCATCAGGTACAGGATCGCAAGTGATGGGGAGCCCATCCTGACCTCAGGGGTTTTCGACAGGTGCTTGTGACGTGTCCATAGCAAGTGACCGCTCCTTCCCCTTTCAGCAGAGCAATGCTGCACGTAGCCATTTGCTCCATGCAGAAGCACATGGCAGGTGTATGCAAGACTCAGCAGGGCTGTGCTCCAGCAGCATCCGTCCATCACCCTGACAGCCCTGCGTGAATCCTGGCCCCCTTCCTTGCCCCCCATGCTGCCACGGCGGCTGGAGAGCTGCGATAAGGCCCTTTGCAGGAGGAGGCACTGAGCTGCTGCAGGAGCCTAACTCTGCTATCAAGAACGCTGGGTTGATCGGCTGCTGCGGGAGGTTTTCCAGGACCCAGAGCCTGGCCCTGGCAGACAGCATTGCAGCTAGGATGCGGCGGTGGTGAGGAGCTTGTAAAATGCCTGTCTTCCTACCGTAATCAGGCTAACCTTCTCCACAGCAAGGAAGCCCCCAAGGGAGCTCCTCAGACTGACAAAATGCCTTTCTTTTAAAGTTGCTTTGCTTAATTACTCTGGGACACATTTAAAAATATGATGTGCCATGAGCCTTTGAAGTTCAGAGAGACTTCAGCAGGTGCAGTAATCCCCTTATTCTAATCCTGATGACCAAGATATGTTGGCTGCCCTTTCTCATGGTCTAGCGGGACTCAGGCAGTTTAAAAGCTGGAGTCTTTGTCTGCTTTCCTCAGATGAGACTTTCAGAATTGCGCTGGCCTGTCTTTACTTTGGATGGACCAAACACCTTGCTAATGTGTTTATGCACAGCTGTCGCTTACTTATATCGTCCTGAAAAATGCAGGTGAGTGCCCAGGAGGACAGTGGTTGTGCACTTTGTTCTTCCAGCTGTGCTTGTATCAGGCTGGTTTTGCTGAAGGAGGAGAAAGGCTTGCTCCATCCCTGCAGGCAGCTGGGAGCAGGTTGGAAGCTGCAAACCAGAGTGCGCAGGGGCACAAGGACCCTCTGGCTCCAAAAGTGGTCTGGGAGAGCACTGCAAAGGCTGGGCATTGCTGCCATCCTTCAGTCAAAGTGAGCAGGGAAAGAATTTGTTTCTCTTATGCAACCAACGGGAGCTATTGCCCAAAGCACAGGCCATGTGTAAGACTAATTAAGAGCTGAGCTATGCGCATGAAAGAGCTGAAGAGATGTTGCTTTGTTAGCGAGGTCTATGGGCCTGCCTGGCTGAGGGGAGCAGGCACAATGGAAATAATCTGAAGCAATCATCAGAAAGCCAAGGGTGGCCAAAGCAACACTTTCCAGCCTTATGTTCAGAGCAAGCAAAGACTGAGATTTTGGGCCGCATATTGGCTGGGGAAAGAGGCTTGGGGAAGTCTGGTAGCATCAGTATGTCCTGCTGCACCAGTGCTCATCTCAAGGAAAGGGTCATTTACAACAATGTTTTTGCATATGAAATGAATGCCTCCAGAAATACCTGGCTCTCTTGCAAGTTCCCTCCATATTGGAAATAGCTGCCAAAAGTCAAGTCTGAATATTAGCTAACTACTTCAATCAAATTACATAACTACATGATGTTGAATAAGCTGAGAAATAAAGTCAATTGTGGAGTAACAAATAATGTATTTGCTGCAATAGAGGTGCTTGAGCTTTCAAAGCTTACAAAATGTCTTCTTTTTTTTTCAAAATTAAATTTCCTTGAAATCAATGTATTCCCATGGAAATTCTTTATTACAACAAAACGCCATTTAAATGCCATTTTCTGGTGGAAATGCTCTGTTGGTGTATTATTGACATGGTTCAATTACTGCGCTCACGCATTCAGTAGCAATGTGCCAGACAAACAGCACCCAGGGCACATTCCTCTCTTTCTCCAGACGGTTTTTGTGCCGCCCTAGATGCAAAGGCTGGACTCCAGGCCAGGCTGGGAAGATTCATCTGCCACATTTTGACACATCCTGGGTACAAAAGTCCCTTTCTGCGGAAGGTCTCCAGACTCCTGTACCCTCCTGCATCCATCCAGGACCGTTTGCATGATGAGGTCAGGTCCTGCCCCAGGACCAGCTCTGGCAGAGTTGGGCCCCTTGAGAGATACGAGGGCTGAACCCAGCCATTATGTGTGCTGAGCCCTGCCCAAGGAGAGGTACCCAGACCTGCTGAGTTTCTTCTCCATGAATGGAAGTCATCCATTTGACTGCCACCTCATGCTCCTCTGGCAACAAATTTGCATCTTCTGCCTTTGCATTTCAGCCATGTGATTTCTCATGCTCTGGGGATCCCACATGCCCAGTAAGGTTGTCACTAGACTGGTTTAAACCCAGACTGTCTGGTTTTGTCCCAGAATGCCCTGGACCTGCTGGAAACACAGCCCTTGCACATGCCAGGCTGCCCGATGCTCAGCAGCTTCAGGGTTAAGGCAGCTGCTCCTTGTGTTCTTTAATCCAGTAAACTTGGATAAACATCGTACATTCTTTGAAAGGGACCACAGCAGCACCTGCCCCATCAGGCCCCCACCTCTGAAGTCATGCTGTAGCTGTGCAGGCAGAGAAACTGCAGTATGTTCACTGTCTCCTGAGGATGTGAACTGTTGCTTTCATGGCTGGGAGAAATAACTGCAGCGGGTGCGAGCAGGAGCTGCCTGTTCCTCATCTTTAGGGTGTGCTCCATGGAAATGAGGCAGTCTCTTTCCTCTCAGAGTCGGGAAATCATTTCTCACCTCCTGCTTGGTCCAGCTCAGACAGTGAGGTGCTTTGACCCCCTCCAGGAGAACCTGAGTCTCAGCCCTGCCTCTCACTGTGGCATCCTGCTGCCTGCTCAAAGTCAGGTGTGTTGGAGCTGGGTGACGGGGCCAAGTGCATCTGCCTGGAAGATGGAAAACATGCACCCCCAACAAATTTGCACATACAAAACTGAGAGGAGTGATTGATGCACCCAATGGGTGTGCTAGCCTTCAGAGGGACCTCCACAGGTTGGAGAAACGGGCTGATGGGAGCCTCACAGAGTTCAGTAAATGTTTGCAGTGGTGCCCAGTGACAGGCCAAGAGGCAACAGGCACAAACTGAAATACTGGAAATTGTGTCTGAACGTAAGAAGACCTTTTTTTATTGCAAGGGTCCTTGAACACTTGAAGTTCACAGATTGCCCCAAAAGGTTGTGATGTCTCCATCCTTGGAGATATTCAAAACGCCCAGGTGCAGCAGTGGGGGCATGCCCCAGGGTGTGCCTGCCTTGGCTGTACTACTCCTTGCTTTGCTGTGCAAGCATCCAGGGAAGTGGAATGACATTATCTTCTTCTTTCCACTCAGATTGTTAAAGCGGAGCACCCCATTTCCTTCCTGAATTAAGCTGATGTATAGTTTGGCAGCCTGGATAATCTCCTAAAATGCTCCTGAGAGGCTGCCTGACCCGTCCTGTCCTCCATCAGCAGGGGCTTCTTGGGAACAAGGAATGCAGTGTTTATCCCCTGCAGCCTGTATTCTGGAAATGCAATGCCTGTTTTCCTGCAAACTGCTGCCAGCCACCCCGGCCCCTCAGGGTGCCAAAAGCCCTGCGGTGCCAGCCATCCGCCGCTGCATGCCACATGCCACAGCCACCGGGACCTGAACGCAGCCCTGCAGCCACCCCTCCGGAGCCAGGGCAGATGCAGAGGGGATTCATTTTACCCACCTCAGTAATTTGCTTGAAACAGAAAAAACTTTTTTTAAATCTCCATTTGCTGTGTTTCACCCTGATTCTCCGCTGCAGCATCTCTTTTTCTTGGCCACAGCTTGCACTGGAGAGCAAGGGTCTTGAAGTTTGTTCTTACAAATAAACTGAGTGACTGGTACACTTATGGCAAATTAAAAGCAGCTATTTAGCTATGCAGATAAACTCGGCTCCATTTTTTTTCCTTCAGTTTTGGCTGTTCATTAATAACAGCCCATTTGTACAGAGAGAAATATCACACCAAGCAACCAGCAACACACAGCTAGGATCCTTGGGAAGTTGGCAGTTTTGCTGAAAGGAAAAGGAAACAAAAAAGGCACATTGGGTTATAGAAATGCAGCCTTCTAGTTACAGGCAGCCAAGCAAGTCACAGCAAACACTTTATTCAATTCATTTAGCCCTTTCTCTTCTTACGAAATATTTGCAGTCTTCATTTTGACCCACATGTATTTGTTGATGAGCCAGCTCTGTTAATCATTCATGTCAAACTACTTCAGTCTATCCGCTCTTAGCCCACTGTTTGCTTTGCTGCCTGAAGAATTGGAAATTCAGCTTCGCAGGCTGCAGGTGACTTACAGTTTCCTTTGTATATTCGTGTGCAGAAAAATGGTCTTGAATCATTACTTGAGGGACCAAAATGAAAAGGAGTCAAAGGAAAAGATTATAGCAGAAAGATACAGTATGAAATGACTGATTTTTATTTAACACATTAACAATATACTTTTTCAAATATAGGCTCAAGCCTACTTAAGGCAAAGTTCAAGTTAATATTGATATTTGAAGGAGGAAGCACTTTCCTATTAATCACCTAACTATTAAATGTCTGTTATGAGACAGAGCTTATGGGCTATGTCTCCAGACACATTTCCAAATGGTTCAGGCTAACTTTGATCCCTCTTAATGACAGAGAGCAATTACATAATGGGTTCAGAAACACTTTTATCACACAACTTGCACAGGGTCTTTTTTGCAGCGTTGTGAGACAATATCTCAAAAACATTTCTGGGAAGCAGAAAGGACCATTCTTAGATCACCCTGCAGTTTTGCTCTGCAGTCTCAGATTTGCAGCCTAATTTGCAGCAGGCCAGAGTCCAAACGTGAAATAGCTGAGTGATCAAAGTGCAAGATGTTGCAGTGGTGCAAAACCCTGTGGGCTTCTCCTTCAGCCAGGGATGCACAGCATTGTCCATCACAGGTGGGGAAGGAGATAGGGAGCGTTTTCCTCCAGCCACTGGGTGGTACAGACCCTCGGCGCATGCATTGCCATGGCAACTGCATCCCAGGGCAGCAGAGATGGTGAGAAAACCCAGCGTTGGGCCAGCAGCACAGCAAAGCTCGGCTCATGCCAAGGCTGGCGCAGGCTGGGCAAGCAGTGGGGCCTGACACCATGGCCAGGTTGGGAAGGGCGACCCAGTGGCCCAGGTGCTGGGTGGAGGGAGGTGGATTTCCTCCCGGAGGAGTCTGGGAGGGACCACACACTTGGGGAGTCAGCGGCTGTTGGCATGTGGAAGGGTTGTTATGGGAGCCAGGGGCAAATGGGAGCAGAACTGCTGTGGGGGAGCCTGTGGGTGCACATCTGCACATGTGTGTGCATGCACACGTGTGTGCATATGTACATGTGCATGTGTGCTCATGTGTGCATGTATATCTGTGTGTGCATATTTTTGTGCATGTGTATGTTGCTTGTGCACATGCATGCAGGTGTGCATGCAAATACATACGTGTGCATGCAGGGGCACAGCTGGGCATGAACCTCTGTGTGTGTGCACCCCCTCACTCCCGCATACCCTGCAGGGTACATGGCTCTACATCTACATACATTTGTGGGGAGGTCAGGGGGGTTGCAGTCATGCCTCTGTTCCAGCCAGCCATAGGGTGCTCAAGCACATGTGCTTATGTTAAAAATAATGTAATAGATATTCCTTTCAACATCAGTGGGGAAAGGCTGCCAATACCACAAGCATAACACAGGGCACCATCAGAAAGAGGTGGACTTGCACTCGGCTTTTTCACACTTCATCATTTCTGTGTTTTCTAGCTGAACACTAACCTGTCTCTGAGAGTGGGGTGGTGGGTGCCCTGCAGGGATATGGAGAAGCCTCACACCCACAGCCAAGGCATGAAAATATCCATCTGAGTGTGCAAGGGCCAGTGAGCATTTGAGAAGTCAAAGCATACAGAGTGGCAGCATCCTTCACCTGCTGTCCTCGTCTTAGCAGAGCCAGACACATAATGCTGCTGCTCACCTGTGGGATATAGCTGGACCAAGCATATGGGTCTGGGAGACACCTACAGTCAGTCCAAGGTGTTCATCCTGGCTATATGTCATATATCATCCCCATAACCAGACCAACATGCTGGGACATATCAGCTCTCCCTGTCCTTGGGTTTCCAAAGGGATGAGCCCAGTGGCAGGGGTTGGAGAAAGCAGAGATTTGGGGGAAACAGGGCTGCTGGGTGTACCCCAATGCATGTTCAATACCCATCTAAGCAGGCAGGTGCCTCCTTCTGCAAGCCCTTTTCTTCATCTGTGTCTCTTTGCCACAAGTGCTGCTCTGCAATGATCAGGTCCCCATCATGCAAGGCACCCCCCTGGGATGGTCTGTGCTGCATTTGGCTGCAGGCACAAGCTGCACCTGCCCGGTCACATCCTGCACCCCTGAGCTCCTCAGCACAATTTTTAGCTCTACAGGTGGGATCAGCACAAAGCTTCAGCACCACAAAACAAATAGGGATGGGTTAAACCAGTATTTTACAGCTCTTGGCCTTGCCTGTCCTCAGGGTGAGTGCTGAAAGGAGGCAGTGCAATGAATAGATAGGGAACCCAGAAAATCACCTCCCACTGGGTCAGGGAGCACCTGGGAGGTGGAGTATGGCTGCATGGGGGCCTTCTCTGCTGAGGGTGAGGCTGAACCACAGTTGGTGGCTAAGGCATCATTAGAGTGACTATACATCCAAGCAGCATCCTCTTTCTGACAAGGGCTCTTTTGTCCAGCACAGGGGGTCACGGGAAGCCTGTGACTGTAGGCACAGGGGTGATGGCTGGGTAGGTGCACGAGAAAGTGAAAAGCTTTGGGAGCAAAGCTTCTTGTAAACAGGAAGAAAACACAGCTGACTGCTGCACTTCATCTGTTTACAGCTAACAGCAAGTGCAGCAGCGAACAGAGTAACAGGCAGCTTTCACCTGGAAAATGTACCATGTTTGTGCAAATCATCTCTGAGGAAGAGGATACAGGAGCTGGAGCTGCGTCTCTGGTCTGGAGGCAAACACCAGATGCTGGGGTGCCCAGGAAAGAGATTTCCCACAGAGATGCAAAAATTCTGCATTTACACACATGCCTGTGTGTATTTCTGCCTTTACAACTACAGAGTAAACTTTTCCAGCTGTGGAAACTCAGCTTGGTGAATCCTTTCTTGAGGATTAAGTTTAAACTGGTGTTAACCTAATGAACAGGAGAGATGGTTTAAAGAATTCAAATACAAATAAAGTCTCTTTGTTAAGTAAGGTTTGCTGCCATGCTGTCAGAGACACTCCACTGCCCCACCAAGGGAGTTTTCAGAGGTGCAAATGGTACATAGGTGGCCAGGTCCTGCTGAGAAACACCACTACTCATGTGCGTAATGAAAAGCAGTCTCCTGTCCGAAAAATCCACCAGGTGCAGCTGGACCCACTAAAAGTACAAGAATTAAAATCACAGGAGCCCAAGCTCCATCCACACTGAGGCACCTGAATGAGCAATCTTCTCGGCAGAAATTTTGAGCAAGCCAGGGGCTCCTAATGTTCCTGTGCAGCCTCTGCCACTGCTCAAGGCACAAAAGCTGCTCATTTCAACTGGCCAAATTTGCAAAGTGAAGGGAAAATGATGGTTATTAGACACACTTTTTAACCTGAAATGCAGTCTTTTATTTAGATAACAAAGAATTTTTTACATTATGGGCACTTTCAAGCATAGCTGTTTGGATAGTGACATCGACAGCAGAATCCCAGCATGAAAAATGCAAAATATGTGAGAGAGTATGAAGTCCTCCATGTATCGTGGGTATGCACATCACAGTTCAATTAATTTAAAGCCAACTCTAACCAATCTGGACCTGACTCAGCTATCCTGCTCAGGACTGTGTGATAGCACAGCTGGACTGCCTGGGTCAAGAGCTCCTTGCTCAAATTCCATACGCAGGATAAATAGAAGTGTAGAAAAAATACGACATGGCATTTGTCAGACGTCCGCTCCCTCACCTGCTCCAATAGTAAAAAACCCTTTTGCCAGGTGCGAATTTGCAAGCCCCAGTTTCTGTGATCTCATCTAAAAAAGGGGGGTGGGGGGGTGGGAATGCATTTTAAGCAATTTTGTTTTACGCTACACTTTTTATACTTTGATGGCTTCTTCTTTGGTAGTAAGGGCACAGGAATGCAAAATTAACAAACTGGCCCACTGCCTTTGAAAAAAACAGAAAGATGAGCAGGCCTCTTGTATTTATAAAAATGTTGCACCTTCTACAGCGTTCAGAACTGTACAAGATGAAGGAACCTGTGCAACGGCTAACCTGTACTCAGACAGGTGCCGGAGAGATGCATGGGCACTTCATTTGCAAACACAAATGCTCCCTACGGTGGCTGGAAAGTTGGTACATGAATGTCATCGTCTGAAAGCATCAGGTGGATGTGCCAAGGGTAGACATGGATACTCTGGGAAGGCCACAAAACCAGGCAGAGAATGTCTGATGGTGTCCCAGTGCACAGGCACTCCTCTGGGCTCCACTGCTTCATCAGTGTGGGGCAGCTCCCAACACGAGCATCTGTCCTCAGAGTCCCCGAGGGTGGAGCAGCAGTAACAGCCCTGTCTGCTGTACCATAAATCCAGCTCGTGCACGAGCCCTGGAGGTGCGTGGTTCAGCCAAGAGGAGCGAAGCACAATTGCTGGAAGGGGCTTGACACAGAGGCGTGCGGGAGTGCTGGCAGCCATTCTTCTGAGCTTGCCAAACTGGCACAGATGTAATCTGTGCAAAACACCAGTAACCGGGGCCAAGGGTGTGACAGCTATAGCCTTGACTCGGTTATGCTAAATACAGGAGATGAGACTTGGTGTGCTCTGACCCCCACTGCTGAAGGAATGATCCTTCCTGAGGTGGAAATTGTGGGGGCTGTCTGATGGAGGCACCCCCCAAGCTTTGGACCCAGACTCATTAAGCAGTGAATTTGCATCTTAGCCTGAACTTCTTATTTGACTTTTTAAGAGGGGAGACATCAAACCAGTGAGCAACCCTCATATCATCAGCCTCTTCCAAGCAGCCTCAGGAGTCATAGAATCATCATTTAGGTTGGAAAGGACCTTTAAGATCATCAAGTCCAACCGTTAACCCATCACTGCCAAGTACTCACTAAACCATGTCCCTAAGCACATCTATACATTTTTTCAACACCTCCAGGGATGGTGATTCCACCATCTCCCTGGGCAGCCTGTTCCAGTGTTTGACCACCTTTCAGTGAAGAAATTTTTCGCAATATCCAATCTAAACCTCCCCTGGCACAACTTGAGTCCATGGGAAGCAATATACATTGCCTAAACAAAAGGGATTTCTTGGGTCCCACTGCTCCTCAGGCTACTTGAAGATGTCTAAGCCTGGAGATCTTAGTGTGCACGATGTTATCAGTTCGTTAATCCATCTTTACAAGACACTGCACCCTGGTGCAGCCTCCCAGCATTAACGTAGCACCTTAGGAGGGTCTGAGGAGGGCTGTACATCAATGAAAGAAAAATTGCAGCAGACATTGTGGAGTGCAAGAAGTCCCTGAGCTGCAGGTAGATCAGCCAGCCTGGCTGCTGACACCCTCGCTCCTGCCCTGGCCCAGCAGATGTGCTACCTCCTGAGCTCGCATGGCTGGGGATCAGCTCACCGGCGGCTGTATCAAAGCTGACACCTGTCACCTCCGATGTCCAGCGAGACCGTGCAGAGCCCAGAGCGTGACGTTGGCGTTGGCTCCCAGCTTGCCCTTGGAGCTTGCTCTGTCTGTGCATCCCCACAGCTCCTGTTGTGACCTGAAGCGAGACCGAACGGTGGGTGAAACCTCCCCCAGCGCTGGGTTTCTACAGCCATGACCGACTGCTTTCGGGGTGATTTTGCCTTCTGAAGAGAATGCTGAGTAACGCAGGTTGGACACAGTCCAGGGAGGGGCCATTCAAGCTCAGCTTCTGGCTCACTGTTTGGGGTGCAGATGGGACAGGACACAGGAAACCTGCTTCATCTGACCATCTGCTGGGTAGGAAAGCAAGCACAGAGGCCCATGCTCATCTGCAGAGATCAGAGTCATCTGGGCTGTCTCCATTATCAAAGGTGAGATTTAGAGGACTTCAGAGACCAATTTTGCCAGGCTTGTCTTCAACACCTCCAGTGCAGCAGAGGGAATGCGCTCTGGAAGCATCTCTCTGTCTGCCTGGGCAGTTTTAGGACCCTAGACAGCCACAGAGTTTGCTGCTGTATGGTGACAGGCAGGTCACACAAACATCACCCACCAAGTCTGGAGCAATACTCTTCTGCAGCCAGCAGCACCAGCCTCAAGTGGAAGGATGCAGAATACAACGAAGTGATGGTGGGCTCCTGAGCTCTAGAGCCCCTTCCCCATAGATGGGATGCATCCAACCCACTAGAAGTTAGAAACACTTGCTAAAAACCTTCTGAGGGTTATTTCTCTCCTGTCTGAGTACAGACAGTACCAAGCACAGCATCACATAAACCAAACTTGCACCTGCACAGCAGATGTCCTTGTGGGGAAACTTCCTACCACCCGAAAAGCGTTAGGGACAGGTTATTGTCAGCAACATGGGCTTAGCCCAGCACTGGTCCTGCCAGGTATGGGGTAGAGGAACCCCTGGGGTTGCATTTGATCCAGAAAACCTCAAGTGATATTCTCCATCACCAGAGGCAGTGAGGTGTAGATCCCCCAAGTGAGACCACCATCCTCATCTCTTAAAAGGGACTTCAAGCTCAAAGCTCAGTGTTGCCCTTTGGTAAAAGGCTTTGAGGAGCTGGAAGTGCCATTTTGCTCCCATGCTGCCAGTACTGCAAAGCTCTATGCCAGTAGCCAAGGTGGGAATGGTATGGTCACAGGAGTGAGACCCCAAAGCTTGCACTGAGGGGACCATCCCAGGTGGCACTGCTGGAGCAAAGCCCTCGCTGTGCGAGCAATGCACTGCCATCCCTCTAACTTGTGCAGGGAATGCCGTGTCCCACATGAAAGGTGAGAGAGCGTTTAAGCCACTTTTAAAGCTGTGTAAGACTTAAACCCTTGGTGACACATAAGGACTTAAATGCCTTAAGACTGTAACATGTCATAAGGCAGAGTTAAAGCAGCATAAGCCGCCTTTAGCTTCTGTGGTCCTTGAAGGGCAGCCTTATGGCATGCCAACGGCTCCTATTTTAAAGGCCCCACAAAACCAGGCTCTCAGAGAGATGTCCCTTCTGCTAGGCTGGTCTGGAGTCCCCTGTTTGACCCCAGCTGGGCTCAGGCTGCATCGGGCACTGTGCATGCAGGCTCTCAGAGAGATGTCCCTTCTGCTAGGCTGGTCTGGAGTCCCCTGTTTGACCCCAGCTGGGCTCAGGCTGCATCGGGCACTGTGCATGCAGGAGGTCTCTTCTTCCTTCACCAAGTCTGGATGCCTCATTAAGACAAAGGGCCAGGGCTTCCGGAGCGTGTCAAACAGAGCTGGTTTCTCCTTTTTCCTTGATTGTGAGTTTGAAGAAGCAAGTCCTTCTGGTGCATCTGGTGTGTCTGGGAGAGGAAGAGGATGCTGGAAGATAAAACAAGAGCGTTCTCCAACTGGTACAGACACAGTGGCCCAAGTGAAGAGGCAGGAACACACATTTGAGCAGTGACGAGCAAGGTCAGGAAGAAACGCCTGCGAGGCAGGCAGATGAGCATGCCCTATGCAAACACACACACCCTGATCCATAGGGCTTATCACAGGCTATAAAGACACATTTTGTGGAAAACCCTGTTAAGATACTGGCTGCACATCACTGCTTTAAGCCCCTACAGCAACTTAAACTGGCTATAATGTTAAGCCTTTAGAGTATTTTAAACTGCTTAGATTGCTCAAAAGACCAGCTTAATCTTAAACTGCAGTGCAGCTGCTTAAACAGTTTAAGCTGATCTAAAAGCTCGTAGGAACACAGAGTGCTTGAACTATGCTTAGCCCTGTTTGTTGACTGAAGCACGGTGCTGGCCCTGTCACACCCAATGTGACACCCGGGCTGACATATAAGCTGTTTTCCTAAATAGACCTTGCAGAATCTAGGGGAGAAAAAAGACCTTCTATTATCCCCTCCCAGCACTAGGCACAGCTCCAGGTGCGCTCATCCTTCCCTTAGCACAAGTGGCACCAGCTCCCCAGGGAAAGGAAGGTCTCCAGGGCACAGGTGATCCACAACATGGTGGGAAGTGTCACACTTTTTTTTTTTTTTTTTTGTCAGACACTCTTAGTCTTTGCAAACAGAATTTTGCAGGGAAGGGTACTCACTAGTTGGGTTATTAATGGTGCTTTCTTGCAGAGCCCAGCACAAGTGAATGTTGGCTATCATCTTTCTCTAACATGAGTAATGGCTGGAATCTCCAGCTACAAGGACAGAGGACAATGCTCCATCCCTGAGCAGGATGAAGCCACATCTAAACCGACACCTTGTTCACACTGAGTCAGACCAGCCTTGTGAATCTCCCCCAACAGGGTCATTTTTTCCCATTCCCACAGAGAAAGCCCAGGGCTTTTTGTCACTAAGCTTTGTTTTTATGAGTTGCAATGGCATTTGCACCTTCTTCTCCATGTGTGACTTTTACATAATGCAAGTGCAGAATTTATAACCGTTTTGACTACGTATCACTCGGGGAGTTTAATTTATATGTGTCTGTTATTTTGTTTTCCTAATGCATGTTATACTGAGATGCGTGCTGTCCTGTTTCTCCTGCTGGTGCTATCTAACCAGCCTGAATGGGCTTCTAGTGCTTTTGTGGTGCTATCTGTTTCCTAATAACTGGCTGGAATATATTTAGCATGGTATGGTGCTTGCATATTGTATGTCGACACACAAAGACAGCACAAAGAACAATTCTCCAACAGAACAAATCTCCAACACAGCGAAGTTTATGAAATGCTGCAGGGCTCCAGGAATGCGTCCCGGTACCCAGGCACTTACCCAGCTCTTGCAATGGGTGGGAAGTCCTGGCCTGTCTCTGGTAACTGCTGAAGCTATTTCATAAATTCTTGTAGAGATATGAAAACCTAAAAATAGGACTCATGGTCTGTGGAGTGGCCTGGAGGTACGAGAGAAAAGGCCACGAGTGTCCCTGGTCCTGCCGACGAGCTCACCATGGATTAGATCTCAACACAGCATCCTCCTGCCCTCCTGGCAGAATTCAGTGCTACGTCAAATACCTCTGTTTGCACAGAGGGAGGTCATGCCTTGTAGGAAATGCCTTCCTCCCGTTGTTTCCCTGCCCACTGAGACACCAGCTGCCAGACCTGAGCTGAACACCGGAGCCCCAGTGCTCAGCATGGCCGGATCCTTCCCCTGCCTGTTCCCTGGGAGCTCTCCCTCGTGCACTTGGAGCATCTGGGACTCGTGAACTAGCTAGTCGGCTTTCTCGCTCAGGAATCATTATCATTTATTGATAGGATGCCTTTTGCAAGCCTCAGGGCACTGTTGCAGACTTTCAGGCTGTGCACATACGAATTCAGTCCACCCATAGCAGAGAAACAGTTGCTGCATGCAGAGATGTTACAAAACTGTCTTGGCCAGGAAGCAAAAAGCAGTTTCTCAGTACGTGCGTAGCAACTGCAGCAAAATTCGCCAGCCCGAAGAGTGTGTGCAGGAGCGACACACATTCCAGCATCTGGGAACAGGGGTTTTGGGAAACACCCCAGGCTCCTGTCTGCACGGGGTGCACCATGCAGGGCATTATTTCAACAGCTTTATTCCAGCCTCAGCAATCCCATCCTCCACTCCTGGACACCCCGCACCAGCCCCCACACTTAGGCTGTGCATTTACCCCCAGACCATCCACACCAGTCCTGTCTCACACTCCCTACACAACCCCAAGTATCCCGAATGGAGCATCTCCACCAGCTTTCTCAGTCTTCTTTCTACCATCACCTACTGCCATGGACAGAAAGAGAGAGAAACTCATTTTATAATCCAAATTCCTCAGATCTCTACCTCAAGAGAAAGACTGTGGGCTGTGGTGCATTCTGAGCAGGTCTTCTGGGCAGTTGGTGGCCTCAGTATTCAGGCAGCATGGTCTCCATGAATGGTAGTTAGAGCACAAATGCTCCTTCTCAGCTTGCCTGGAGTTCTCTGACGAGAAGGTATTGCAGTAGTCAGTGATCAGAAATGGACTAAGAGAAATGCTGCATTTCCAAGAAACGGGCGATGAAACAAGCTTGAGGTCAAAGACAAGCTGCCAATTCTTTCTAATGGGTTGCTCCAAAGTGCAGACTCATCTCTAGGACTGAAGTTTTAAGGTAATTTCTGCCCATTGAAGGCTCCAGGGTGGATGTGCCAAAGCTCTTGAGGCTTCTGAGATGCCTGATGGAGGCATTTGGGCAGATGGCAGTGCTGTCTTCATAGCACTGGGGTGGGCGATGTGGAGATGGGGATGACACCCACAGGTCATCATGGGGTGACCAGGACATGGACATGACCTAGAGGTAAGTCAGTACCAAAGGCTAAGGCAAGATGTTCTCCTGGGCTTCATGTAACTGATTTAGCCAGTTTCTCACCCCTGAGAGACGCGTGCCTACCCTGCCACCAGCACATCTGCTCCCTGGGCCCCAGCTCCCCTCTCTGAGCAGCACAGAGACAATGTCCTCCCCTAACTGGGTTATAGGAGATTGGATTAGCAATTTGTGAGTTAGTAAAAGTCTAAGAATGGAAGATAAAACAAAGTGTGACAGGCTAAGCAGCCCTTGTCACCGGGGATTGATCACAGTGCTAATAGCCAGCGACAGCCACACATTAATAACACAATAACCCAGCTTTGGATATTGGCACTATCACAACCCTTTAACCTGGTAATAACTCATTGGGAAAATGCTAACAGTGTCATAGCCAACATGTCTCTGCTGTTTACGCCCCCCTCTACCTGCCAGGCGGGCAGAGGCAACAGGACCACCACAGGGTCACCGGCTCTGCCACAGCTGTGGGTGTCAGGTCCCGTCTCAGCACCCTGTGCCCTGTCAGAATTTTAGTGGATTTTGGTGGCACACACCATCCCCAGTTTGCCTGGGAAGGCTCCTGCTTCTACTTCTGGCTTGGTGGGAGAAGAGACACTGGGGAAGTTTGAAAAAAATCAGAGTTGTTTAGAAAATAGGAAATAAAATTAGAGACAAAGCTTTTTGAAAAATGTAGATCAAAATTTGTAAAAAAAAAAAAAGTAAACTCTATCTTAGGGCAGACAGCATTGCCTTGTTTACAAAGGGTTTTCTGAACGCTGCTCGGTGTCACGCAGCACGGAGGGGGAGGAGGGATGGAGGAATATCACTGCTGTTTCTCCACCCCGAGCACGAGCCGCACGAGGCATTTCCCTGCCTCGGCTGGAGCCCAGGCTCGGCGCTGGCACCCACCCAGCGGCTGCATCTCTTGGCTGCGCTTGTCAGAGTAACGCTGAGAGCAACCGATTTAAGGGATTCAAAGGTCAGCAAATCCTAAGTGCCAGCTGCAGGAGAGAGGGTCTGCAGCATCAGTGAGACATCTGCAGAGGAACCCTTCCCATCCCAGCAGGGACCAGCTTCTTGCCACTGCATGTGCCTGAAACCAAAGACGGCTCCAGGCCAGGTGGGCAATGCAGCCAGGGCTGGGACTGACAACATCTCTGCAGTAGCAAGAGCCCCAGCACAGTTGGGGTGAGACCTATGAAGTCCTGTTGCTACCCCAACTTAGCCAGGTCGGCCATCTGGGAGTGCTTATGGCCGATTACACCCATGGGCTGTGTGGAGCATCCTGTACGTCATCCCCAGCAGACCCAACTGTCCTCATTTTGGGCTCAGACAATCCTGGGGATGTCTGTGTGTGCCAGTGCAGCCCAGGCGTGGAGGAGCAGATGCTGGTGAAGGAGTGGAATCTTGTGCCATAGTGCAAGGACCCGTGTCCCCCCTGTTTCTGGGGGGGCTGCCTGTGCTCCCTGCAGCCCATCATCCCTGCCAGCAGAAAGACAGGTTAACCCACTCATTCTGTGTCAAGCAACACAACTTAATGGCAGAGAACCCCCCCAGCTGTTATAGAACACCTTGGCTATCAGCACAGTGTGCTCTGCTCCACCTCCCCAGCAATGGCTGAGGTTGCTGCTCCAACCCTCCTCTGGAGTCATGACCACTTGTTGCCCAGAGCATCAAGTCACTACCAGCCAGCACGAGGGCCATGGGAGGCAGAGCAAAACTGGGGGGGTTACCTAGGGTACAGTGGCGTGGCCGTGCCCCGGGGGAGTGCAAACCCCTCCCAACCATGGCTTCCTTCAGCTGGCCAGCAGAGGCAACTTTCCTTCCTTCCCAGTGGGCTCCTGCCCACATGGCGCCACCGCCCATGTTTTTGCAGCAGAAGGCATACCTAAAAAAAACCCAACAAACAACAAAAAAAAGGTGAAAATGCAATCTAGCTTTGAATGATCCCATGACTAATTAGTTTTGGAGACCAGGCTGGCTGAGATCAGCCAGCCTTGCCTGCAATTGCTCTGACAAGAAAGGACCCCTTTGAGACTTGCTGCCAAACGGGGCATTTCCCCCTGCTGCCCAGCTAAAGGGATGAGGACCAGAGAAGTGGTGGGGAGAGAAGACATCCCGATGCTCCCGTGCTCCCTAGCTGCCTTTTTTCTCCAAAGGTGCCCCAATGAGGGGCTTTGCTGCAGTGTAGCTCTGATGCATGCAGGGGACACGCATCAACAGTGAGAAAGGGAGGGCTCAGCTTGTTTAGCTTAATTAGAATAATGAAGCTGTGAGCCTAATAGGAGGAGGTTGGAGTGCTGAGGCTGTAATTGGCAGAGATTGGGAAGCGTGAGGCTGTCGGCTGGCAGCCATATGGAAGCAGCAAAGTGAGGGTAGTGAGTGACAGCCTGAACCTGTGGCGCTCTCATTAATTCCAACAGCAGAGCTGTGATTGATGTGTCAGCTCCCTGCTGCTCCACGATTCGGGCGGCTGATTCCACCTCACTTCTGCCACTACTGCTGCAGCCCAGGCTGGGGAAGAGAAAGGTGGAGAGGGGAGGAGAGGAGAAAAATTCGTAAAGGAGGGAAAGAGAGAGAGAGGAGAAACAGCAGAAAGAGGAGAAAGGTCAGGGGGTGAGATGGACGGGTGGGTGGGTAGATGGATGGATGGATGGATGGATGGATGGATGGATGGATGGATGGATGGATGTTATAACCTGGGCATTGGTATCTGCAAAGCCTGCTCAGCCCCAAAGACAGGCTTCAATTCTGGTTTTCAATCCACATTCAGATTTTCAACCCAGGATTCACTCTATGTTGCAGTCAGAAGTGTTTCATAGCCCCCAGGACCTGTACGGCTCTGTTCCTGTTTGTGCTCTTGGAGGCTTTACCAGGCTGCAGGCAAATCGGCAGGGCCAGGCTACCCCCTTGGCCCCTCTGCCTGCACAGCAGGATGAGATGCTTGGTCCTCACACGCTCACCTTCCTGCAGAGAGGCTGCCCACTCCCACCGGTGCCTGACACACGGGCGCCCCACGAGCACACAGCAGCAGCATGCCAGCTCTCTGACTTCACCAGCACACCCAGTCCTAGGCTGAGGCTGCAAAGCTGGTGTGTCTGAGGTGTGGGTGTCTATAGATCCACAAAGAGTTTTCTGTGTAGAGTTCTAAACTCGAGGCAGGAGACACTCACCCTCTCTCCCACCCTAAGCAGGACAAGAGCAGCCCCTACAAAAGGCACACTAAGACATGATATGCTGCTCACAGCCCCTGTCTTATATTACCCTAAAGCTTCTGCCATGATCCTGGCAGAGTTACAGGATTGCCAGCCATCACCGCGTAACCAGCTAACCAGATTTAGCTGCTTAATCTTTCTGCAATGCTTCCACCTTCCCTTCAGCTCCAATCACATCTGAACGGGGCCAGTCCCCGTAGGGTGCAAACCAGAGGCTTCGCACCAGCGGCAGCTTCCTCGTGCCATCTAGACTTGGGTAGCAGTGTCTGCCTGAGCATCCCGCGTGCCTCCAGAGAGCTGGTCTGGCTGAGCGTGCAGGGAGGAGGGAGAGCATGTCTGTCCCAGGGAACGGAGCAGATCTGCTCAGGGAAAGGTGTTTTCAGGATACAGCCTGTGGCAGGACACTGCCAGAGCAGGGAGCGCAGCTGGAAAGAGTTTGGAGCAGACCAGAGCTGCATTTCTGGTCTGTGAACACCGGGCACAGGGAAGGGACTGGGCAGTGTTAGCTAGAACAATTAACCCATCTGTGGGCAGGGAGTGGTTATATGCAAACCCTATTTAATTTCTAGTCTGTCTGGCCCAGTCATTTTGGACCTTTTCCATTGAAACAGTTAATTTTTGTAGTTCTCCAAAAGCCAGATTTAGTCGTTCAAATGTCCTTTTACCTCACTTTAGAGAAGGGAAAATGTCTGGGTAGATCCACCTCAGTGCTGTGACTAAATGGGTGTCTTGGCACGGCATCCAAGCAGTTTTCCCTCGTGGAGCAAGATATGGCTGTGGGAGGTTGTGGGACAGGCGGCCAGGGAAGTCCTGTCACCATGATCTGATGTTTCATCTAGCATTGCCTGCCTGCATGAATCAAGACTTCTCATCCCTCCCTCTGAGGGAAGCAGCTACCCATGAAGGGGAACAGGGGATAAACTGCCAAGATGATAACTCATTTGGGTAAGGCTATCAAGGCTCATTTGTTTTGCCTTGTTGCCTTTGTGAAGGAGCATGCAAAATGAAGTATTAGTGTGTGGAGAACAAAACTTCAGCTTTACCCTCTCCATACGTTCCCCTAGTCCCAGCTGGGGGGAAGCCAAGGTGATACCTCACTCCAGGGCTGGCTCCTACACACTGCAAAACTAATGGGGAAGAACGGGTTGCCTTTTCCTCTGGGCAACTCCACTGAAAGCACACAGCCACTCCACTAATTTGAAGAAGGATGAAAAGCAAGATGGAGAAGGAAAAATTGGGTTTGATTGCACAGCTCCAGCTGTAGAGCTCCTTTAGCAGGGAAACAAGTAACAGTAAGGGTAGCCAGAAGCTTTGTATCCAGTACAGTCATTTTTTCTAGTAGGTATTCACTTGTACGATGAAGACCATTAGGTAAAGTATCTCTGAATAACTCTCATTTGCAGACTACATGGTGAGGAGGTGGTTTCTCGGCAACTGGTACCTCCTACACAGCGACTGCGACTGTTCCTGGAGTAGGACGAGGCTTTTGCTTGTGATGATGCTGAGATGTGTTTCATCCAGCTCCGCTCCAGTCTGGGTGGCTTCCTCAATGTCTCTGTCATATTTGGACATGCAGAAGTCCGAATAGCCAGGGCCATGATTAAACTGAAGGAAATGTCTTCTGCCTGCTCCCTCTGCACAGAAAAGATGCCAGGCTGACCTTGCTTTCCTAATGCAGAGTCTGGGGGGGAGCCACAAAACCACGGCACGGTAGAAAGCTTCTCTGTGAGTTCAGGTCAGCGCAAGCTGTTCTGCAATCAGTTTGTTCTTCAATAAATGGGTTTCTGAACAACTAGCTACCACTTCACCTCTAAGCTGGGGAAAACAGACTGTGGCAAGCTGTTGTCATACCCGTTCTCGCAGCCTTGCCTGTGCATTTGCTATATCAGAGACAGCACTGACCCCATTGGTCTTGAACTTGAACTTGAACAAAAGATGTGCACTGTCTGATCCTACCTGAGATGACTCCTGCAGGGGCTGGCATCCGAGCCGGACCATCGGCCCACAGCTGGCTCTGCTGCCGCCTGCAAGGAGCCAGGCTGTCCTACAGCCTTTGCATGTGCACTGCTTACTCCCGGGTCATCTGGCCCAGAAAGCAGCACACAGGCTTGGCCGACACCAGTGCAGAGCCAGACGTACCTTCAGATCCCCACTGGGAGCTCTGGGTCAGTGACACAGGAGTCGCTGGGGTCCTCAGACCAAGTGAAAGCATGGAATGCATCCCGTGTCTGAGCAGTTTCAGCAGAAAGCAGCATTGATCCTGGACAGGAGCTTTGCTTTAGAAGAGCAGTGAAGAAAATAGTTAGAAGGATGTGCCAGCAGTCAAACACGGCAACTCTGTGAGGTTTTCCCACACATTTTCCTTCCTATAGGTATTTCCAGAGGCTGAAATACAGACTTAAGCTGGCTGAGAATCTGTGATGCTGTTTCCAAGACTGTCTCTCCAGCTCTGTGTACAGTCAATCTGTCTTCTAGCTACTGCAGCTGAGCAGATGAGATGAGTGCATCAGCTTAGGTCTCTGGAGCTTCACATGTCCTGCATGGGTGGTAGACAACAGAAGGCAGCATTTGTTGAGTAGTCAGGAGAAGGGAAATAACTGCATGACAGCCCATGGTTTGTCATCTGTGTCCATCTCAGCATTTCCAAAGCTCATGAGCGAGCAGTAGACTGATGTAGAGGGGGATGTGCATGAAGAGGTGGATGGTTTGTGTCGGCGGAGGCACAGCCAGCTCACCAGCTGCAGCAGCCCTTACACGGCTGGGATGCTCTGAGCTCCCTCTGTGGTTGGTCTGGGGCTGGAGAGGATGTAAGGACTCATGGGCAGGGTCTAAGGAGCCCCTCATTTGTTGTGACCAACATAAGAATGATGAGACAGAAAACTATGAAGATGGCCCCAGCATCCCACATGCTGACATGGTGACAAGCCCCACGTGCCTGGTGATGTCTCCCACGTGGCTGGACACTTGACATGTACTAAGGGTGGCCAGATACCGTGGCCAAGTTAGGATCCTTCGGCTTGATGCCAGGGATGTGCAGGTGGGAGTCAGCGGGTCCTCAAACCCATTGCTACAGCTGCTAAGCACCAGCACCGAGCTGAGCCGGGGGTTTGGCTGTGACAGCGCTCTTATTTCACCCTTTTCCACCTGTGCCTTGGAGTGAAATGGGGTGCAGAAGCAGCACCTGTATATCAGCTGTGTCTCAGCCAGGGGCTGTGATCTGCAACAAGCAAAATGGAGCATCTTCCTAAACTATTGCTCACTGGTAGGAGTCCGGATTAATTCCTCGCTCCTGTCCCCATGTGTTCATGCAGGGGGAATGGGGGCTCAGCACAGACATGCTTCCCCTGGCAACCCATCACCCCCGCTCCTGCTCCAAAGCACCCTGTGCCAGAGTTGTCACTGAGCTGCAAGCACCGCACAGCAGCGGACAGGACAAACAGCCTGCAGGCACCTAAACACAGGGAACAAACAGAAAAAACAGCACCTGGGACAATTCAACCTACAGAGATTTCGGATACCAGGCACTGGAACTTGTGTTAGCATTGCTGAAGCACCCAGGGATCCTGTCCAGGCTCTGGCCCATGGTGCCAGAAAGCTGCCGATTCAGGGAACCACTGCTCAGCCATAACCTGGATCCTTCGGGGTCACGGAGCACACGCCAGCCTCGCTGACTGGGCACTTCCTAGGCACCTCCAATGGCTTTAGCTGGCATCAAGGTTCTCCCATGGTTAGTCACCCCATTTTAAGTTACAGACACAAAGGTACTGGCCCCATCTCCTAGTCACTATTTCGCCTGGATCATTTTCAGTAGTACTTGCAAGAACCGCCATGTGTCCTCTCGGCAGCACTGCCTGGAAAAACTGCAGAGCAAACCCCTGCAGGGGCATCGCGCAGGTTGTGGGACCACGTGCACTGCCCGGTGAAGGGCACTGGGAACAGAGGAGCTCCTTAGTCCTCTTGGTTGATGCTTCTTCCAGTTATTAACTGGGTATTGTCTTCTTCAGGACACCTTCCTCTGCTGAAATGCCTAGATGTTGCCAGCTGATCAAAGTGACCAGGAGAGACACTACACTTCTTCTCCTGCCTGTACAGTGCTGGGACGGTGGGGTCATTTTCTGTGTTGGCTCAACCAGCACTGTGCTGCTGAATATTGCTTCTCTTTCTCTCCATCGTTTATTCACAGCATGGTGTAGTCTTTTCTGGTTTAAGGGCTTCCACACCCAGGTGTTCAGAGCTAATGGTGCCTTCGCTGTAGCACAGCCAAGACAAGCCGAGAGAAGCTCTGAGGAGGGTCAGCTGGGGTCCAGGGCTGGTCAGGGAGATTGGATGAGAGCTGCCAGGGTGGACTATGGCAAGAAATCTCCATCCTACTTTTAAAACCAAACATGATTATGGGTAGCCACCACCACCTCATTGGGCCTTTCCTAGCATTTCCTCCAGGCACAGCACCCTACAGAGCTGTGATCCTCAGCCTGGGGTTTTATTAACCTCACCTCACCGTGCTGAATAACTTTCTGCTCGGTGCATTGCACTGCCTGCTCAGCTGGCCCTGTTTGGTGAATAAATTAATGCCGAGGTGAATCTGGGTATGGGACATGTACCTCTGCCAGGAGATGCTGGCTGACCACGCTTAGGCTAAATGATTTTCATAATTCAGAACTGGAACTGTTTTGACTGCAAACAAGCCGTGTGATGTGGATCTGCTTCTTAATCACATCAGACTCCTCAGGTTTCCAGCGTGAATACTCATAAGTTCAAAATTCATGTCTAAAACACATGCTGCTGCATCTTTGTGTAGAAAACATTCCTGTTGGCAAGCTCTGCAGGAGTGCTTATAAAGAACAAATATCAAAGTGTGACAATCATGGCTGATTACAAATAGCAGGAACATTTGCAGAGCACTGCTCTGCAGAACTGGCCCCGCGCAAGAGGCTTCTCCGTCTGCCATTGAAGCAAAGCCCAGGTGCTCCCTGGGGATGGTCCAACCCTCGGCATTGCTACCCACAAGCTACAGAGCTGCTCTGACTCACCCAAGCCAGGAAAAATAACATAAAATGTGTAAGCAGGGTAGCAGAAATGGAGAAGGAGAAATATGCACCAGAAAATTAATTCTGAAAGCAGAAGCAATATTAGCAGGCAAGCAGAATTCAGTTCCTGCTGTAGCCCGCACAAAGGCAGAATGATGGACGTGCAGAAGTTATTCTTGTGCTGCCTTTTTAAAGCTGAAATGAGGAACAGGTTAAGCAACCTTTTCATGTCAGTGCTGCAGAACACGCTGTCCTGCTCCAGGACTGCAAATCCCACTTCAAAATACCAGAACATGTTCCTACCACAAACCAAAACACCTTATTGTGATTTTTCCAGACATGCTTGCATGCTAACTTATAATATCTTTGCAAAATACGTTGCCTTGGGTATTCTATTTGCATCCACATCAGTATATCTGTGATGAACTTGGTCTTTCTCATGTCAGATTACATGATGCTCTGTGGGTTTTTTGGGAATCATAAGGCAACCCAGAGAATTTTTTCCTGCGTGTCGCCGACAAAGTGGTAATCCAGTAATAGCACCACAGCCTGCTGGCAGTTACTGTTCTCAGATATTAAATGAATGTTCATGGACAATTTTCAGGGTATGTATTGTACCATCTGTCATAGCAGCACTGGTAGGTTTTAATTATGGTTTATACTCTGTCTTCAAGCACCTGGATTCATTTTTTTGTACTGTCTATTATTCATGACGATCTGCTAAACAGTGCCTTGCTTCTGCTTTCTGCTATCCCCTTTCAACAGCTGGGCCAGCAATATAAATGGGAAGGTGTCAAAGGTGTGCAACATGTGAGAACGCTTCTTGCTCAGGCACTTCCCGCTGTGGGGGCCAATTCCACGGCCATTTGGAGATTCATCTTTGAAATAATTTGCTTAGGGACTTAGTTGGATAAATGATTTGCAGAGAGAAAATAGATCACAGGAGCTTCCTGAAGAGGAAGACCTCGATGCAGAAGAAACCTAGCCCAGCTCTGGTGATCCCATGCACAGCTAGGCAGCCCCCGCTAGTAACAAAGCCACTTGCTTTCTGTGTCACTACAACCTGGCCAATTTGCTCTTGTCAGCTCGGCCATGAGACAGCTAGCGGTGGAGGTTTGCAGCTCTGTTATTAAAGTTACTGCCTGTGGGTTGTGAGCATCGAGGGATGGCTCTGAAATAATCGCTAAGTTACAGTGAATAATGTCTTCAAGCCGCACTAAAGCCATTGATGCGGTGAAGCTGTACTCGGTAGAGTAGCTGTAATGCTGCTACGGAAAGTACATGCAGGGTATGGCGCAGGTGGGAGAGGACCTGCTGTTTGCATGTTGGGGCCAGGTGGGGTGGCATCACTTTCCAGTCACCTCTCCAGCAACAAAGTGCAGCTCTGAATTTTAGTAGACCGTGCCCACCACCCTCCACGGCTCACGGAACTAAGGTGTGGTCTCACAATGCCCACAGAAAATTCAAATATACCTTTAGCATGGGATAAAATAGACACTCGGCCAATTTTCCCGATAAGAAAGTGTCCATGAAACAATAAGGGCATAGACCCAAAAGAGGTGGGGAAAACCCAGGCTGCCAGATATACTTGCATCCATGATATGGCACTTTCAATGAGTAATCACTTGCCAATACATATGGTGTTTTTGTAGATGTGAAATGTCATGGAACATAACGTACTGATATGTTTAAAAATAAATCGCTGGGATAGCTTAAAAAATAAATGACTGAAGTGAAGGGACTTATGTTGCATTTTGCTGTGGATTAGTTTTGTCATTTGATTTGGGTAAAGCTTGATTCAGGTGTCAAACTAAGCATTGACTTAATAAACTGGGGTTTTTTCCGCTTGCTCTCTGAGGAGTACTGGGGAACGAGGTCAGTCTCTTAATTAATTTATGCAAATTGCTGTTTTCTTCTACTCCGCTTAAACGTTAGTGATACCTGTCTTATCTCCTTATAGCTAATTGAACAGCAACAAATATGTAACCACAGGCAGGACTTTCTTAAAGTCACAAGCAGGAACGATGAAACTCTTACAATCAGCCCAGAACAGCTGCAAAGTATCATAATAATCATATATGTGTGCACACACACTTTTTCAAGCATTGATCAAACCCATATTCAGTTGTTCAGCATCAGGAGGTGTTACTTAAAGGCACGAAGACAGCGTACGTCCGCAGCCTGGGCTCCCACCAGGGACCTTGCTCTGTGCAGATACCCAGAGGCTGCTGCAGGAGCCTTGGAGCAGCAGGTGTGAGCTCCTGGCTGGCTGCCACACCACCCCCACGCCTGGCAAATCCACCCCCACATCCCCTTTCTCGGTTTCCCCCGTGTTTGTCCCACTCTTCGTCCCGTAAGTGTCTGATCCCCCCAAATCTAGAGCTTACCTTCCACATGCACCTTTGCAGTGTGCTTTCTCCATCCGTGTAGCTGGGCTGTAAGCTGAGAGATTACCACAGAACAAGGAGCTATAAAGTGCCATCCTGCCTCTGGGAACAGCTGTTGAGAGGGGTGCAGAGAAGGGCAGGGTGCTGTGGGGATGGGCAGGATGGCACAGCTGGGCTTCCAGCCTGCACCTGGCAGTGATGCTGTGGGCGCTGAAATAATAGTGCAAATAGTGCAGGTTCCTGCCCCGCAGGGAGCGGGCTTAGGGAAAAGGGACAAAACAACAGGCACCTGCCAGCTCCGCTTATTGCAGTGGGAACCATATACCCCACAGCCTGTCTTACCTTCTGGTTATTCCTGTTCCCCTACTTGTGGGTTATCTGTGGAAGAGGAAGCCTTCAAAATACCCAAAATATCACACCTGCATTCATTTTGCTATTAAAACACTCCAGGTAGCCTTTGTTTGGTTATTGTGTTGTTTGTTTTTTTCAAAGTGATGCTTTTGATTAAGGCACAAGCAAGGCAACAAAGGTAGTACCGCAGGAAAAATCCCAGGGAAGGGGTGGGAGTGGAGGCGATGCCAGCGCAGCCGCGTGGGCAGCTGCCCAGGTCTGAATGCACCTTGGGGCTGCCCAGTGCCACCTTGGGGCTGCCCAGTGGCTGTGTCACCCACCGGCAGGACAGCCCGGGTCAGCCGCATGTGCCAAGCTGAGTCCGTGCAGATGTCCTGGGAAAATCTGCCTATTTTCCTGGTGGAAGATACTACAGAACCGGTCACCAAATGGCAAATGCTGTTTTGCAGGAATTTTAGAGGGTAATTCGTCACAATTTCCTTTGGATCTTCTCTTTCTTTTGTGAGGAAAGAAAAGTTACAGGCTTCATTTTTCAAAAAAAAAATTGTTTGAGCACAAAATTGCAGGGTTCTGCAAGAAACCGTGTACAGATTTTAAAACTGACTTCTAGGTTGCTTGTTTGCTTTGTGAGTATTTTTAAGAAAACCTGTTTTGTGCAAAACTATAAACCCTCTAGCATCATGTTTCGTTCCCCCCCCCCTTTTTTTTTTTTTTCAGAGAGAGAGAACTATGTGAAAATTTGGCCAAGGTGATAAGAAGAAAATAATCACAGAAGCCCTGTCTGGCATAGAAGTTACTTTTACTGGTGAAATCAAACCCAGATATGATGACAGCAACAGCCCCTTGGCTGTGCAGAAGGGAAGCAGCCCCAGCCCAGCGGGAGAGCCGAAGGTAGGGACTGGAGGCTGGCCCATTACCACTTCTGTGGCACAGCAGGTTTCCTACATCTCCGTTGCTTTTTGATGAGTGGTGTGAATAGCGGAGCCACTTTTCCCTATGAAAATATTCTGTGTTTTTGCACATTGCTCTCCCTCCTCCCCCAGCCTACCTCCTGGGGCTCTTCTCTCGAATCCATCACATCCTTCCCCTGCTTCCCATCAAAGTTCACCCAGGCTGTATTGCTCCCAAACACCCTGCATGGAGCCGGCAGTGGGGCTGCAGGTGAGCTTGCCGCCTGCCTCCTTCCATGTGGCACCCACAAGAGCATAAATAAGCATCCACTCAGCCACGGGTGCTCTGGGCTGCAGAGGGATGTGCAGGGTGAGGATGGTGTCCTTACCACTGCTGGTTCCCAGCCTGTGATGGGTGCTTACAGGCACCTAAATGTCAGTGTCCCCGCTGTGAGCCAGGGGTCTGGGCTCTCCTGACAGCCAGCCATGGTCCAGTGATGCGTGCAGGTTCTCTCACAAGTGGGTCTGGAGCTGTAAGAGATGCCCTGGTCTCCAGCTACAGCTTCAGGAGGCATGATCTGTTGTTTGTCTGCCTCCATGCAAATGTCACAGCTGCTGAAGGCTTTTTTATCAGGCTCCTGCAAAGTCAAGGGACAGCCCACCTGAAGGCAGGTGAGGGCTGGCCAGCCCTGTGACTTGGCTCGGAGGCTGCCAGCATACCCAGACACCAGGGCTGGACCGCACCATGCGCGTGGCTCAGTCCCGAGCAGCATCCCAGCCCCTGCTGCTGGCTGCCTGAGCACTTCTCATCTGCTCCAGAGCAAAGTCATATGGGTTCACTTAAAATAACTCCCAGCGCTGCCGCTGAGCCACTCGCAGATGCCTCTCCTCTGAGATGCGTGGAGGGGCTAAGCACATGCGGGTACCTCAAACATGGAGGCAAATTTGGTGTTCAAGCAAAGTGAGAGACTGTGGGAAGCGTCTGGACCCGTTGAGGCTCCACTGTGACTGGCGCAGAATCGCTACGTGCCAGCCTGGCAGCCAGCTGCCACTGTCCTTATGGCTCTGCCTACATGCATCCCCTCTGCAATGATTTCTAAATGTGCAATATCAACATTGCAGTAGCATAGGATTTTTGCATGTAATTATCCTAAGGTTTATTTGAATAAAAAGATGGTTGGGGGGAGGAAGAGCCCATCTATATCTTGCAGATCATGCAAAGTCTAGCAGCTCTGCTAGCAGAGCTTGGAAATGCCGATAGACAGTTAAAAGCATAGACACACAGCCATATCTGTATTTGCTTTGAAGCGTGCTGCTAAAACATGTTGCCATTGAGATTCCTAAGACCCACATTTTAAAATATTCATTGCCACAGCCCAGATTCTCTCCTGAGGAGCAGAAATCCAGGCAGAGATGAGAATCTATCTGGCATCCCCTTGTGGCTTTGTTTCTCCCTGCTGTAACGGGAGAGCAAGTCATAAAACCAAAGGACACCCCAGATCTGCATGGATCATGGCCAGACCTCATGGCAGAGAAGAGAGTGTCTTCCCATAGTTATCTCTCCACTTGCTACTGCTCCCACTAGCCTCCACTTGCTGCTGCTACCCAGAGATGTCATGAGTGGCTTTAAGTAAGAAAAATACACACAGTCTCTCATGATCTGCAACAGCACTAGTCAAGTTTTGTTCTCCCTGAGATTTCCCCAAGGTCTTGGTCACAAAGATCACATTTTGGGAGGACTCAATGTATAAAGCGTGGCCCCAAGGTGACCACGGCTGTGTCAAAAGGACCTTGTTTGGGGACAAGGGTCCTGCTTCAAAGAGTTCAGGCACTTTGCTGTACGTACAGGGACCAGTTCAGCAACAGCCCCGTGAAAAGGCTGAGATTAAGAGGTGCCCCAGGGGTTCAAACCACAGCTACGAATTGTAAAGTGCAGATGTTCTTCCCACACACAGTCCTCCCAGCAATCTGCAGACCAAACCATAAATTTTGTGGGTCAAATTTCGTTAAGGAAGGCCGGGTGCTTCTAAGACATTTAACATTTGTCTCTGGTTGTTGTCCTGGTGATTTACATAATGGATTAGTACAGATTAGCCCAGCATTCGGGAGAGTCACTGCTTTGCTTTGCATGCACCATAGGCAAAGGATTCAGGCTGTAAATGGGATGATCTAATAACAAGCATAATTGCTGTTTTATAGACTATAAGTACTGCCATGTCAGTAGCTCATCTAACTCTACAGTGAGGCCATTGTACAAATATAAATCCCCCAGCCACCAAACAGCTCTTCAGAGGCTCCTCCTTGCGACAGCCACAGCGAGTGGCCTCGCACTGGCTTAGATGCACACAGGAAGCTGAACACCTGTGTTATGAGCCACCAGCAGCAATTTCATGGATCCAATCCTTTAAAGTTGCTAGCCTGAGCATCAGAAGATACTGGGCTCCCTTGATGCAAATGTTTCTGCTTTCCCAAGCCCCAGAGCAATGCCGGGGTGGGGGGGGTGGGGGGTGGGGGGGGGGTGGGGGATGGGACTGAGGCAGGAGCATAGGAGAGCCCTTTGGAAGCGGAGTGTGGGGTGTAGGGTGGGTTTTTCTTATTATACCCCATAGTCAGTGTTTTTCTTTCTGATTCACTGATAAATTCAGGGCTCAACAACTAATTTCTCTCAGGTGCTTTGCATGGCTCTGGAGCAAACCAACCCCATACTGGTAATATTACAAAGCTTTTTAGGAAAGGAGAGGCTGGCAATTGCGACAGCACTTTTGAATCATTCATAATTTTGCACAGGGGCAACTTCCGTAGGTGTCTTGTTTTCTCTATGATTGTACTGTTTTAGGACTAAAAATAACAAGGAATTGCTGCTCAGAATGTAAGCGAGGAATTAAAGTTGCGAAGAAACTTAAGAGTAAAACTGTAGTGGAGGACACCAGAGCTTTCTCATAGCCGCAGCCACAAACCCAATTAATCCTGGGTTAGACAGAATGAAAACACGCAGCTGGAGAGATTTGCAGGAAATGCTCCAAAACAGCTTTAACTTGCCATCCAGGCAGTATGCAGATAGTGGTGTGAAATTTTTTGGAAAATTAACTTGAGCTTATTTGTGACCACAAACACTGAAACGCAGTGACTGTAACTGCATGGCCACCTGAGCACCTGTGTCACATCCCCGTGGGTTAGCCTGCGCGTTTTGCAGTACAAAAGTGATGCTCTGGGGCACCTGAGCTGCACTCCTGCTCCGTGCTTCCCATGTGAGGCTGCTACTTCGCTTGGACCAAAATGCTGATGTGGTTTTGAACAGCTGCTGTGGTTCATGGATCCTCTCCTGCAGGTGGGGTTTGGGCTCCTTGTTGGAGCTGCCCGGGCTCATTCAGCGGTGACAGCCACGGAGCAGTGTGGCTGGGCTTGGGTCTGGGACCCAAGGCTGTGTGAGGAGCATGGCTGTTGCATACATGGAGACACCGAAGCTTCAGGCAATCACAGTAAGGCAGTCTGGAGAGCTGGAAGTGGGGCAGAGCCTTGTCATGGCAGGGGAACAAGACACAGTGCTGACGATCCAGCTTTAAGGGTGCTTTCAGGCACCTAGAAGCAGGGCAGAGGGTGGCCGACAGCATCCTGGAGCTGCAGACAGGGCATCTGCAAGGGAGCATCAGCATGTCCCTGTGCGACCCTGCTCAGGGCCCTGAGACAAGCTGAGGTGTCTGGCGTGGCAAACACATCACTGCCCCAGTGCCTGTGGCTGGCCTCCTTGCGCTCACCATCCCCATTCACCAGGTAGGGGCATGTGGCTTGACACCAGCTCCAACCCGTCCCTCTCTTCAAAGTTCCTTTTGCTGGTTGCTCTGCACCAGGCTGAGGCACCCAGATGTCTTCCCCCTGGCCATGCTGGTCTGGCTGGATCAGAAGGACCAGCCGATCTACCCAACTGGTAGAGCTGTTGACCTAAATGAAGGTCACCCTCTGGACCCCTTGGTGCTGGGGAAAGCTCAGCTTTCTTTACAACAGGTCACTGCCCGTATTCTTTCCTGCACTTCCCAAGCACATTGCAGTGGCCATCTACTCTGAGCCCTCCTCCACTATAGGGGTCTGCTTAAACCCATTGCCTAATGATTTCCACACCGAGCTCTCCTCTGAGCCGAGGGGATGAGAGGAATTCACGTCCTGGAAGTTTCAGCTTCTTATTTTGGAATTAATTTTGTAAGCTCCTCCTTGGACCGAGCTCTCTGTGGGCTCAGGCATAACAGGGCCAGTGAGAGGGGAAAGTCATGTTGCTGGTTAAATCTCTAAAGCAAAAATAATCCATTTTAATGAAGGTTCACAATCTGCAATGAATGTGAAACAATGTTGTCAGCTAAGCTGTTGCATTATTCACTTTTATTTGTACAAGGTCCTTCCATTAATATTTGACTACAAGAGAATGCAATTAAAAATTTTCTACTTGAATAAACCTCTCGCCACTGTGTTAGTTAAAGGATAAAAACCTTTTACATTGCTGAAGAAGAGAATTTAGCACACTAGCTTTGTGCACGTGGGTCACACGCCAACTCTTTTAGTTGCCCGCACCCCACAATTTGTTCTGTACTCCCATTTCTTCGTGGTGCCTTCCCTTCAGCCTTCACCCTCAATCAGCTCCTCTGTGCTTCCCTTCTCCCTGTCCCTCTCATTCTGAGCATCCCAAAGCAATTGTTTCCTTCTGAGTGGAGCCAAACCAGGCGGGGGGGGGGGGGGGGGGGGGGGGGGGCTGTGCAGGCAGGTGGGATGCACCCACAGTTCCCAGTAATTTCACAGAAGTAACAGTAAGGCTGTCTCAGGCCAAGACAGAGCCCCACTTTGCCAGAAAGAAGTGGGGCTTTGCATTCATGTGCATGGGTGTTCGCTGGCAGGGAGAGATGATTTATTATTTAAATTTTTGCATGCATGGATGGGCATTGAATTAGTTGTTATCTCCCAGGGAGGGAGGAAAAAACTTTCTAGGATCCTGGAAGACAGCTCAGTGAAGACATGAGGTCAGCTCGCAGACTAGGGACAAAAAGGAAGATGTTAGGAACAAGGGAAAGAAGGGTGAGATGCAAAGCATAGTGTAACAGATACAAGCATTATGCACTATTTCCCTTCCCAGAGCATCCAAGAACAAAGGGTATCTCGTGAAAATAAAGAGAGTTTATGTGGGCACAGAAGTGAATACAGTTGGTTGGTAGAGCATGATATGACAAGACACCAGTGAAGAAATAGGTCTGTGTGTGTACAGGCTGGTTGCAGAGAAGAGGGGGAAATGTGTTTTGAGAAGAGCTGAAGCAGGAGGACTGAAGTGCTGGCTGTTTTGAAAATACTTCCGCGCCTCGAGGCTAATTCAGGGAGCTGTGATGTACATAGAGGAGATGAACATTTTATCCTGTTCTAATTCATCTCTTGGAGTCTCTGACACTGCTTGCCTGTGACTGCAGCTGTGAGGAAGAGCAGCTGATGGCAAAAGGAAAGTTCACCTGTGGTTTAGCAGACTGAAAGCCAGAACTGGGTGAGATGGAAAGAGAAAGCATGTGTGCATATGCAGAAGAGGAGCCTCTGGCCTTAGAAAACTAAGGCCCATAGAGGTTTGGAGCCAGGACTTTGGGAGTGGAAATTAGGGGGCAAAAAGGGCCAGCCCTGGGGGCAGACAGATGGCAAGGTGCAGGTGACCAATGTGTTGAGTCAGGTGGAGAAGAGGCACTAGGACCAGGTGAGTAACAGTACCTCAATAAGGGCTTTTAGGGGAAAAGGACCCTGAGGAGAGTTCTCACTGCCACAGGGATCTCCAGATAAGGGACTGTGTCCAGCATCCTGTAGATCACCATTGGTTTTTTGGAGTGATATCTGCCAGGGCACACAGTGGGCAGCCAGCTGCTCTCAGAGGAGTGTATAGCCTCATCACATGCCAAAAGCTCACTGGTCCCTGTGGGAAATTCATACACTGACTGTTTAACACCACCCAACACGGTAATGTTTGTAGATCTGTATCTACCTCCTTTCAGGAGCAAGCAGGCCCCTGATCGCCATGCAACAAAATCTGTGCCATGGTGTAAGAAGCTGCCAGTGCTGTCCTCCTCTTCCTATGATGAACATTTCCCATGTCTATGACAAACACAGCTCCACAGCTAGATCTCTTTCACTGAGCAGCTGAGATCCGTTGTTGAGGTTGGTGCAATCCCTGTATGTGGTTCCTGGGGCAGAGGGTCACAAGAAGCAACCAGCAGCAATTGCAGTCAATAATTAGGGAGTATTCTGCTCTTCCATCCCCTCCTGATCTCAGGGGTGGGCTCCTGCCTGGCTGTTGGTGGGGAAGGTGGCAGTGATGTCCAGAGTTCAGAGAGAAGCCAGTGGCACCATCTGCGGGCTCTTCTGAGGTGCTCTGGCTGCACGCCTGGAGATCTCACATCCCGCAGCTGCTCCTGCAAGGCAGGGAATTAGCTCATCTAACGCTAAATAATCCGTCCATCGAATACTAAGCATCACCTAAAGCAGGTCCTCAGAGCCTCAGATTGCACAACTGTATAGAAAGGAATCTTTGGACCTTAAATGCTCTATGCTTCAACTCTTCACTGATAAAATGAGGATTAAGGAGCCCATTCATCTCAGAGAGTGTTGTGAAAAATCAGTCCATTAGTTTGCGTCCCATTAATGTTATCTAGGCCAAGGAGATGAATAATTCTGTCCCCAGAAGATTTGTATAGCGAGCAGCATATAAGACAAGGGACCATACCAAACAATAAAGCTAAAGCGAGATATTGAGAAATGGTTCGTTAAGTGTATGCCATTCATCCCAGCACAGGGTCAGGCTGTGTCTTACAGAAGCAGTACGTGTTTATAAGCAGAGGCTGCGGTGTGGTGCATGCACACAGGGGCTGCATTAAAGCTTTGCAAAACACACTAATTGGAATGTGTCCCACCTTGCTGGTGATCAATTTGCAACCTACGTATTGTTCTGGGGTTTTTTAAATGCTGTGCTTTTTCTGTCAAATGACTTCAAGAGCTCTAATCCTTGTTAAGCGACAGCCATTCACCTGGGAGCAAGGGAACAAGCGCGCAGGGACCAGCCATCCTCTCCGGAGACCAGCGGCTCCTGGAGCAGCGGTGGGGGCCAGTGCAGCTGCACGCCAACCCCACCAGAGCAATCTGCTTCCAGCGCTTGGAGATCTCACTATTACCACCCACCTCTGTCCTCCGAAGCAGGGTTAGTTAACCCCTACTTTCCAAGGCTGCATCTGAAGCCACGTAAGTGTCTGAGCTCAGCAGGAATATACAAGCTTGGAGGTGCGTTCTGTCTCAGACACACAAATCTCTGCTTGAATAAGGGTGGATGCAAGGGGTTCTGCCCTTGACTGCCATGGACCCAAAGGTGTCCATCTCAGGCACCCAGGCAGCTCAGCACCAATACTCTCGCCACTGTGAGCAGCTGAGCCCAGAGCCCTCTGCTCCTTTAGGTCCTTGAGAAGGAGACGGTTTGAGCATTCAGGTGGATGACAGGAGCATCTGCTGCATGGCCAGCACTTACTTTCCAACACAGATGCAGAGCAGGGGGGTGATGTGAAAGCAGACAAGCTTGTTCAGTGAAGGGGACAGGTTTTCTGATACTTCTTTGGCTTCTGATGGAGCTTGGTTACTTTGCAGGGCTCCTTGTGTGCTCCCATCAATAAAACCAACCACCAACAAATCCATGGCTTCAAGGCTTGTTTTTTAGAGGTGAAATGCTTAGATTTCTTCTTCTCTGCCTTGCATTAGTCTGTAGCCAGGAAGGATTTTCGTTAAAATATCCCATTTTCCTTTTCCCCCTCAGCTCTGGAAAGAGCTGGGGTAAATCTGGGTTTCAACAGCTGGGCTTACAGACTGAGCCACAGCCAGATTTCAGATCCTCGGCAGATCGTGTAAACTCTTTGGGCTGACAGCCATAGCTACCAGAGCTTTTCTTCAGAGGTAGTTCAAGAGCAGCTTCTGGGAGTCCAGGACATACAAGGCAACGTGGAAAGGCATCTCCACCTGAGCTGCCCAAGTGATGTGCCCAGCTGGGCTCAGGGCTCCACAAATGAGCAACCACATTTGAATCCATTAGTTTTAAACATGCCACCATTGCTGCACCAATCAGCTTTTGCATTTGGCATGTTGCATGCAATAAATGTTTCATAAAATACCTGTTTCTGACAGTTTCCAAGGTATTCATGGACTTCTGATGATATAAAGAAATATTCCCTTTCGTTCAAAATATCTCTACTAGTCACTAGCTTGCCTAGGCTGATGTGGAAAAATCTCACTGTCAGAAAGGCAGCCTGAAAAAATTAAAAGCAAATGGAAAAGGCAGTGGCTGAACAGGAGCTAGCAACTAACCTTATCTCCAGTGAGCCCCTCTCGTAACAGGTACAGAGCTGCCTGGGAAGGACTAAAGGTGCTAAAATATGATGTTTATTGGATGATCAAGGAGTACTGCACTGGCTGTTCAGGAAGATTTATTCTCCATCTGTGCTTGTTTTTATTCTACTGGCATGCCTAATAAATATCAGCTCTTTAAAAGAAAAGCACCTCTATTTGCAAACGTGTTAGCAAACCTTTGGCATTTCGCAATGATTTTGCCTCCGACCTCCCCAGCTGGAGGCCCACGTGTTTATCCCCAGGACTTGCTGGTATTTCTCAGGCCGATGGTCCCTCGGGTTCACTCCTCTGCTTGTTGCCTGAAAAAAAATATATCAAAGATCTGGTGCTTTTTCAGCACACACACACCCTTCCAGATGCACACACAGGTGACTACCAGCAATCCAGGGAATTTAAGAAAGCAATTACTAAGTGAACACTCCATATCATACAAGCTCACCAAGGCTCAGAAACCTTTGCTGTGCAACTAGAGAAGAAAAAAAATGAAAATAATTTTAAAAATTACCAAATCCCAGGGCCCTGTGAGGGAGTAAGTAAAGTTTGGCAACTTTCAAATGCATAACCCGTTGTTACAAGCTGTTCCATGTGGCTCCCCAGAGGGCTGGTCCATAAAGGATAACAACCTTTGCCTGCTGGGAGCTATTAGCTTAAACGGTAGCGGGCTGCTGCAGCTTTTAAGGCTGATTATAATAGTGTCATTGGATTTGTATGTGCTGGGATCCATGCAGATGGATTTCACAAAAATTCTAAGAAATTGCTTCCAGGAAAGGGAGCTAAAGGGACGCCTCTGTGCGTGGCAAGCACTGGCTGAACTGAAATTGCTAATAGAGGATCACCAGGGGAAAAAAAACCCCAAACTCAAGTAAGTTAAATGAGTATCGGTGTTGTGATGGGGAAGTCAGGAGCAAAAATGTTTTCCAGGCTCTGGAATATGCTGGAACAGGTAGATCTATTAATGATCAAAATGCCTACATCTCTCTTCTTCATTTTTGCATTGAATTCATATTATTTTATTAAGACAGCCTGTGGATACCTGCACATTCATTAGGTATGCGAGCACACTAAATCATTTGCTGTGTTACATGTGGCATTACACAAAATTTGGCTGGTATTGTAACTCTCCTTGCAGGGTTATCTATAGATTAGCACTTCTCCCTTCCCATCATTTCTAGGGATTCAGGGGACAGGCTGTAAGCCAGGAAATCTAATCAGATCAGATAGCAAAACCTGAATTTCCACGTCCTGGAAACAAGCCGGTAATGTATACCTGGCTAAAGCACATGACCCAGAAAAGCATCGATCTTGTACAATTAATTTGCGTTTGACTTGCAGACATCAGGGTCTTTACACATTGCAACCAACTCACCTCTCAACCTTCCAAGTGAGAAGGTAAAGGACTAGCTCTCGAAGCATCTTCTGCTCAAGGTTGGTCGTTTGGTTTTTTCTGTTTTCTTTTTGGGTTGCACATTGAACTATTTAGTGGATCTTTTCAGCAGTTTTCTCACCCGTGGAGCTGCCACAGCACCCATGCTGCTCCCCAGATTGCTGGTGGGCCGTTCTAGAGCCATGGAGCTGTGACCGATGGAGCAGGGCTTCCCCCAGCCATCACAGCCACTGCCAGCGACACCACAGACGGTCACCCCAGCAAACCCAGAAGTGCCCAGCACAGTGCAGCTGGGAAGCAATGAGCTTTCCAGTAGCTTCCTTGTTTACAGAGCCATTTATAAGCTTCCACTTAATTAAAACAATCACTAATAAGTCTGGCAGCTTAGCAGAAGCAGCCCACACTCTTTACGCAGCCGCAGAGGATTGCTGCTCCCAGTGTCTGAAGCCATTGCTGTGGCTCAGTCGTGATTTACCAGGGATGTTGAAATGAAATGAAGGAAAGGACAAGAGACACAACTTTAGACTGCCTGAAACAATCTGATGATGATGTACATGTTCAGAGCCAAGCATCAGCATCCCATCGCATGTCCATCCTTGCAAAGAGCCAGCCAAAGCGGGTACAGAGGGGCACAGTACTCACGACTGGTGCCCACACACCAGGGGCAGCCCTCTGATTTCACCCCCACTACCAGGGCAGCAGTCCTAGCCTTTCCAGCTGGCCAGGGTCACCTACCCAGCTTCACTAGGTTTAATCCCTCATTAGTTCTCCAAACCTCCACCACCTGGACAAACAGTGCCTCACTGCCCAATACTCTTTTTAACATTTTGCAAAATCTTTCCCTCCTTCTTAAGGCTTAAAGAGAACAAAAAAAATGCACATTCCTTATTTAGAAACATTCTTGTGATGTTTATTGGAACAGGCTGAAAGAGCTGAGGTTTGAAAATTAGTATCTGGCAAGGAAACAGTGTCCTCAGGGGCCAGAGAACAAGCCGCAATGGGAGGAAAGTGATGGGACCAGCCTTTAAAGGCTGGAAAATTGCAAACTGAGTGTGCTCAGCAGTATTTTCTTTTATGCAGTTCTTTTATTCTTAAGATGAAAATTGCTCAGGACAAAAGCATCAGCCTGATACCTGGGACAGTCTGCTCCTTACTCTCCTTTTTCCTGTGAAAATGTATGGTTCTTTGAAAAGAAGAAATGTTCAGCAAGAAGCAAATGCCAACGTGACCATTTTTAAAGCAAATTCTCTGAGATCTCTCCCTGTTCCTCTAATACTGCATAGGAAATCTGTGACGGTGCCTTGGCAGGGCTGTCAGTCTGTGCTGCCTCTGCACTGCTGGGAGAGGAACAAGGGCCTGTGGTGGTTTTACATGATGAGAAACTGCCTTGTTCATTTTCCAGACTCTGATCCTACCTCAACGCAATAGCGAGGGCCTGTTCCACCCCCCCTCCGGGACTTGCCATCCCATCGCTCAAAGGTTTTAATGAGCGGACAAAGCCGGTGCTGGTGGCATCGCTGGGAGGATGCTCCTGTGGGCCAGGGGGTGCTCAGTGTCCCCTGGGCGGGTCAGGGCAGGCGCAGCCGCACGTCCTGCACCGCTGGTCCCAGCCTCATGCAGCACGCACAGAGTTAAAACCCCTTCTGCTATTCTCGGGGGGGTACGGGGGACTCGGCTGTGACTTTCCCAGCAGTTCTTCCCACACTCGCCCTCCGTCGGGATCTGGCAGAGCCGAGCAGCGAGCACTGCTCCGTGGAGCATCGCACTGACCCATGACCCCGCGTGGGGCCCAGGCTGCCGCCGCTCACCGCCCCCACAGCCCGGGGAGGCCAGCGGTTCCCACAGCCCGCGCGGGGGGGAGGAGGCGCAGCCCCCCAAATGCAGCCCTCGGGAGCCACAAATCACCCCAGCCCTCTGCCGCCACTCTGCTCCCCGCTGGCCCTGGCGCGGGTGCGCCTCGGCGGGGGTGCTGTGCGAGCAGCCATACCCCTGAGCAAGCCCGCGGATCCTCAGGGTGCCTGCGGGGTAAGATGCATGCAGAGCACTTGTGCTTTCCACTGAGAGTGTCGCGTTCCTATCCAGTATACCCTCTAGCACCCATCCTCCCTCCCCAAAAACAGTCCCACGCTGACGGAACTCTGCCCACCCACTTTATTATCATCTCGACACCAGCATGCACCAGTACTCAGCATCCACAGCACGGCACGCAGATGCACACTGGTGCGCGCATCTACAGGGGGATCGATGCTGCTGGCTGATTGCTCCTCCAACAAACAAATCACACCTGATAAACATTCCTCTGTCCATAAACACACAACCCTGACCTGCACACCACCCGTATTGCCACCCCCACCCCCACCCCGTGGAGTCCATCCATAGGGATGCTGGAGGAGCACAGCTCATGCACCATGACTGGGGCGCTTAGACCACTTTCTGTAAGCCCTTCTTAGACTTGCAACCTCTTATTAACTGGGAGTGAGTCCTCTGCCCCAGAAATTTCCATCCTGGCTACAGCTGCAGAGGCAACACTAGGTGTAAGGGTTCAGCAAGTGATGATTCATAGTTTCCAAGTGCTTTATTAGTATTAACTAAATCATATTCATTAATTAGCCCCATCTGCTCAGCACGTGACTGAGTGCTATAGTCTGCATGCAGGAAAGGTCATTTCGACCAGGTGCTCATACACCTTGTCTTTCCTGCCAAAGAGGAAAGTGGTGGAGTAGAGAGAGAAAAGAGCCTGTGAACAGTGTCCGCTGGTCAACCCAACCAGGAGGGAGTCCCTCCTGTGAGGTGAGATAACGCCATCGCAGACCAGGAACACCCAAGCCAATCCTCCCACCTGAGATGCACAAAAGATGTGAGAGAAGATGGGAGAAGAGCCCCAGCAGCCGATCCCAGTCACCAGGATGCCCAGGCTGATGGGAAGGCAATGGAAACCCGCTGGATGACCACGGCAGGCAGGGAGCTGCAGAGCTGTGATCCAGCACGCTTGGCTATTTAATGCTACTTATTGCAGCCCTCAATTCTTCCTCTCCCTGAAAGACAAATGTGATCACTGCTCCGTTTGCTTCACTAGCCTTCCCCAGCACCATTCAATTCACCACTGAGTTTTGCTGGGGGGCAGGATAAGATTGTACAGATATAATAACTCCATTCATCACCGCCGAGCAGGGGTGGGCAAACAGCGCTTTGTAAATGACTTGGGAAGTTTGGCAGCTCAGATCCCACCAATCTCCCTGACAAGCAATACCAGCGTGCCCTCCAGCCCTGGAGCACCACATCTGGAGGAGTCAGACCCACTGCCACCGTGCTGGCGTGGACCCTGCCACCCCATGGTGCACCAGCCTGGGTGCGCATGGGAGCTGATGGAGGGGAAGGCTCTCGCTGCCTGCCCTCTCCCAGTCAAAGCATTCAGAGCAGCAGGAGCAGTAAATCTGGGGGTGCCAGCACCCCAGCAGTGGTATCCCAGCCATGAGTGATGGTCAGAGGCCAGCTGCTGGGCAGTGCCCTCATGGCTCCCGGGGGACCTATCTGTCGCCTCCCATAGACTTTGGGAGCTTTGCACTTGGACCCCACCAGGTTCCTGTGTCCCGCTGTGGTTGACAAACCCGAGTATCAAAGGCTTTTGGTGCTTTCCTAGCATGCTCACACACACGTGCATGTGCAAACACACATGCACACACATGTGCACACACACATTACATATGTACACACACAGCCTGGCGCTGCTGGCCAATGCATCCCCTCCTGTTCCATCCTGCTTAAAAGAAATAGCTTCCACTAGCCAAAATACAAAAGAAAATAATGGGTATTTTTAAATAATAGGTGCAGACATAGACGGCAGCTTCAGGTGCATCCCACACTGCCTCTTCATTGTCTCAACACCTGGGCAATGCAATCCTGCTGCTGACGTGTGGCTTTGGTTCAGAAACTGCATTAGCCCTAATTCCCTGCACCAACATCCTCTGCTGATCCAGGACTGTGGGCAGGGAAGCTTGAGATGATACTGCTAATTCCCATAGCCATCCCACAGCCTCTGTTGCAGTCCACCCTGGAAACTGCTTTGCAAGCTGGAGCCATAGGGAAGTCACTGCTGGGACACGGCTCAGTGACCTCCTGGGCAAGCTGGCTGTGGAACACCTGTGGGCTGGGGATACTATTTTCAGCTCAGTTTTTGGCCTATATCTGGTTTTAGGGTTTGGGGTTGGGTTTATTTCCAGATTTTTAATTACCAAATTAGTACAGAAGGAGCCATTTGAAAACCACTAGTTTAGTGAGGGCTTGCTACTATCTGGGCTTTTCATTAAAAGGCTAGCATCTGTTAAAGAAAATCCAAGGGGCTGACTTTTTCTTTCTTGACACAAAACAGCTTTCCAGAGCTTAATAGAAATTTGAGTAAGGCGTTTGCTGCCAAGGATGCAAAAAAAATGATTTAGTGTGTTGAAGTTCATTTATTATTTTTTGCAAAATATTTTTAAGGGTGAAATTTCCTCTGTGTGTTTTCAGCGGAGTTTGCAGGAATGTGTTAAGATACTTCTCAGTACAACAGTAATTACCAATGTTCATTTTCAGGATTATAAAAAGACTGGGTTCTTATGACTATTTTCACTTCACAAACAACTGGAAAACCATTGCAGGTTCCTACACAAATACCACATTGCAAGTATCTCTACAAAATATGTAGCACACCTAGTGTTGTTTAAAGTGACAATAAATAAATAAATAAATCAGTGACACAAATAATTATCAAAATGCCTTCGAGCAGTATGTATTCCAACAGAGTAATGAAGTCAGGTATGCATTGTACTCTGTCAAACCAAACAACTCACTTTTAGTACTCCTCCAGTGCTTCCTATAAGTAGTGCTTACACTTACTTATATATTGCTGTATAGGCACTGTATCTAGTTATGTGTTTCCTCCGCTTTTCACATTTCAGGGAAATGGTGTTACAGGTGCATTACATCAGGGGATGGAAAAGATACCCAGAACACGCAAGTCAACCCATGGTCGGATCTGTTCTGCAACACCCGTTCCAGCGCCCTGGGAGCACATGGTGAGGCTCTCCGGCCCAAGCATGGCCCTTCAGTCCGAGCAGCACAGGCGCGCAGCTGGGCATGGGTGTGCTGGGGACATCCTGGGTCTCGGGGTCAGCTGCCCTACCACAGTGTGTTGTAAGATTCACACAGTGAGTAGAGAAGAGAGGTTTTCAGGCACAGGAAGATGAAGCAGCAGCTTCTTCTTACAAGCCCCTGAAAAGTCGATTTATTGTTGTTGCTCTTCTTCTTCCCTGTACTAGAATGGGAGGGAATTACACACAAAGAGAGTAAAATAGGATGAGAGGTGCCATGCTCCTTCCAAGGGAGACCCTCCACGCCAGAAAATGCTGGAAGTCCTCACCCTGCTGCTTGGTGATGGGTTGGGTGAAGGTTCAGGGAAGAGATCTCATGAGCTGGAGCTAGAGGGTGACCAGCACAGTAAAGAGCAGAGCAGTATGGGGACACACACAGATGGCTGTGGCTGGTCTGGACTGGGCAGACTGGGAGAAATAGTTCAACAGCAGGTAGGGTGGGAGCAGAGCTCTAGAAAATCCAGACAGAAAATGGCAATGGTCACAGAACATCAGAAACACCACGTAACAGCATGTCTGTAAGCAATGAACAACTGGGAAAGCCACATAAAAATCCACATCCTGTGAACACCCATGGAAAATAGCATACACAGCAGGATATGAGGGTCATTAGACACAAATTCAAGGACTTTTGGCAGGGAAGCTTCATTTTTAAGAAAACTTTAGGGTTTTATTGCTACATGGAGTGTACTATGTGCATTTATGTTTGAAATAGATGAATGCTTTCCCAGTGGCTTTGGTCTCTCCTGAGCAGGTTGAGAGATGCTGGGAACATCATTCTCATCCCTTTGATCTCCAGGACCTTTGAGTCCTGGAGCAACCCACGAGCAGAGCCCAGCCCAGCTAAGGAGAAGTGAACTGGGACCACCCTGTGGAAAAAAGGGCTGGCCTGAGGATGGTGCAGTACCCAGGAACAACCTGAGGCTGACTCCATTCAAACTTTGTAATTATTTTTCCTCTCTTCTCTTCCAGACGCAACTTCACTGGAGGTATGGATAGCTTATGGACCTTTGGGAAGGAGACAGACTAGCCTGGTAAATACCTACATGTGGAGATCCGGGCCACCGGTGGGGTCCTCTGAGCAGCAAGGAGCAAAACCAGGCTTCTAAAACCCACAGAAATGAAAACAGCTGTAAACTGGGAAACAACCTTGGCTTTTTGATGCAAAGGATGCAAATCTCAGAGGCTGCAATGACATTTTATGCCAACGTCCTAATGAAGCACAAGAAAAGACACATTTCTGACTATGGCTGCAAAAGGGACATTTGCATAATGTTTGCCTGCAGATTGGGGTGTTACGCTATGATGGCTTTAGAGGAAGGACAGGCTGTCCTCCTGAAAGTGTCACTGAAAAACATGCCTCCCTTGGAGACTAAGGGACAGCGTTTGTATCCTTCATTCAATGGGAAATAAGCAGCCCAGAAGCTGCTTGGTGAGACATTCAGCAGGTCACTGTGTGCCTTGGGACAGCAGCGAGGGTGCAGAAGGGTGCCCACCACCTTCCCAAGCACATCCCAAGCTGGAAGGAGCTGGGACCACTGTGCCAGTGAGGTTCCAGGACAGGTAGGAGCAAGTCAGGGGCACACGGTGATAAGCACAGCTGGAAACAGGAGTCATCAGCCCCAGAAAGACGACAGCAGGGACAAGTAGCCCCAAAGCCTTGCATAACAAGGTGTGTACTTCGGAACGGGCCCAGGTGCAGGGCAGGAAGGTTATGGTCAGCCAGACAGTGGCAGGGAAGTAGACATGATATGTCAGGACAAGGCGAGGGCAGCTGAAAAGGTTGCACAGGTCACCAGGGTGGATCCATATGATGATGACGTTGGCTTTGTGGGAAATGATCTTCTCATCAAATTTTACTTAATAAAACTGGATAGAAGCAGCTGATGTTTATGTGCTTGATTGAGGAGTGTGACAGAAAGAGAGCTAATTAATTATTGCAACCTGAGGCTTAAAAAACAGCCAGAAAGTCAGTGTTTGAAATGCTGCTTTCACTGGCCTGCCTGCTCTGACAGAGCATGGAGAAAGCCGTGGTAACCCCACCAAAACCATCTTTTCCGTGCTCAGGGAAGGGGACGTGTCCATCCCCCAGCCCAGTGAAACTGGAGCCATACCCAGCTCCCACTCCCACCTGCTAAACCTACAAAACTTGAGCTTCCTCATAGATTCTAGAAACAGGAATACAGCAGCTGATAACACATGAAAATGGACATTTATTTTTTAATTTTTTTTTTTAAAGGCTTCTATACTTGGAAGTCTCCTGTTGGACCTCAAAGTGGACCTGTTACTCTCTGCTCTTTAGATGATTTATTAATTACAGGCAGATTTACGGCAGAACTGCAGTTCCCTCAGTTCTGGTGATTTGTGTGAGACTGGAAAAAACTTTGCCTTTTGCAGGAATAAACCCCACATGCATAGCCAAAAAAGGGAACGTAGTCCTTAAAAGACTACACACAGAGAGACACACACACAAACACACACAAATATCTATTCATAAATATAGCTTTTGGTGATGTGTCTCATGCTTCAGGACTGAATCTATTTTTATGCTTTCATAAATGACCATGGAAGAGCATTTCAAATGAATCTCAAAGAATAACATCCTTTTGTTCATAGGCACAGATACACACAGAATGGACTTGGCAGAAAAATAAAATAAGACTTTGAAAGAAGGAGAAAGAAGAAAGTTACCTGAATAACTACAGACTTAGAGCTTCTCAGCCTGTTCTCACGGCATGAGATATTTCTCTGGTTTGGAGAAAGAGCTCTGGATTCCCATCTTAGGAAGGATGCAAAGAACAATATAAATCTCTTTCAAATTCTAAATGAAAAGAGGCATTTGATACTGTTTTGGAAGTAGTTAAATGCTGTGAACTCTTACAAAGATGTGCTAATTATGGAGTACCTGCTTCTAGCCACAAGGATGCTCAGCCAGGAAGATATTTTACTGCATTCGGGGACACAGCGAGAGCAGACACACCCCAGCCCAAATCAATAGGTGGACTCTTATGCTCTTGCTTAAACTTAAAGAGAGTGCCAGACTTGGAGGAAGAAGCTGATATTGTCTCTTACCGAAGAATCGAATCAAACAGTAGGTCTCAGCTTTACTTCCCCAGGAGAAGAATAGGCACACGGTGGTACGAACAGAGGCAGGCATTGTGTTCAGGACAAATATTTAGAATGCTCATGATCTGACACAAAGATCAAACAGGCTGGGGGAAGCAAAAGGTTGGGTTAGAGGATTTTTAGGTCGTCGTCTGAAATAATTAATCACCAGTGCGGTCTGTACCCCATGATACACCCTGATTGCTATGTGTTGGGTGCAGGCTAGGCAACGCTGGGGCTAATACAGCCTCAGGGCACGTCTGCACATTGCTGTGCTCAGTATCTGCCGCTAAGCTTAGTCTGAAGAAGCCATTCCAGATAATGCATCTTTATTTGCTTTGGAAGAATTAAATTTAAATTCCCAAAGAAAATCGGTGGAACTACATAATAGACAGCACAAAGCCCGTGAGCCCAAGCTCCACGTTGCTTCAGACCAGAACAAAATCCATCTTTTCAAAACTCAGGTATTTCAAACCAGGTGAAAGTTTTTGTGAGAAGGATTCCTAGCCTAGAGCCAGGTCTTGAAACAACAAGGAGGCAGCCTGGCCTGTTGTTCCTAAATAGGAAATACAAAAATACGGTTTCTAACCAGGAAAGCTGCAAGACCCAGAATATTCATATGTGAGATCTGAAGTTAGGATCTTAAATTCTTTTTCAAGAACATCAGCAGGAGGAGCACCAAATAAAAATTGTCACTGTTATTTTTCTTGTTGTCATTATATGGTTACAAGTGAAAGCAGAATGGGCCTTCCTGCGTCAGAGGATATAATACAATCTGTGGGTGTTGCAGGAAGAAAGAGAGAAGAATAAGCAGAAGGGGAGGTGGGGAAGAGAAGTAGAAAATTAAATAAAATGACAAAGTTAAAGCCATTTTGGGCAATACAGTTATTAGGAAACTGAAAAACCATGAAGGCTAGGCTGCTGTGCTTGGTGGCATCCACGCGGTCCACGCGATAATGTGGAGAGCACCTGCCCGTGGGGCTGTCCTGGAGCAGGCATCCTCACATGGCCTGGCCAGGCACCATGAACGGGTTGGGTTGAATTTCTGACTTCCAGCAGGGGATGACGAAGAGGATGGGAGCCCCTGTCAGGTGCCTTCAGCCTGCCTGAGCTTCAGGGGCTTCAGAGCAACTGGGTCTAGCACAGGGTTTCCAATGCAGCAACAAAGCCAAGGGGAAAAGTGAGGGCTCCCTTCCCTCGGGGGGAAATTTCCTGAACCCAGAGGTGCTAACGCCATCCACGATGCCAGCTGCAAGGTGGGACAAATCCTGCTGTCCCTGCAGGGCTCCTCAGCAGGGATGTCTGCTCCAGCACCACTGGGCAAAGGGATGAGTGTTGGCAGAGCCCACACAGCAAACACTGCATCTTGTCCAGCAGGCAGGACAGGGTCGTGGGTGCTCACCTCCACAGCCAGCATTCAGCATTAGGGCAGCAGCAGAGATAAAAGCCAGAGTAAAACCACAAAAGTGCAGAGCGTGGCTGAGCCGTGGGGCAGAAGGGAAAAGCACCACGCAAGAAATTGATTCCATTAAAAAGTAATCTCGAATTTAATAAAAGTTATGATTTGATTATAGCCATAGAACCGGAGGGCAGGGAAGAGAGTGCAGAGAGAGAGCTGAGGGGGAGGCACCAGGAGGGGGGAAAGCAGCTCTCAGCTCTGGCCAAACCTCCAGAATGGCTCTCACAGCCTATGTGGCTACTGCCTGGCCCATCCCCAAGCATCTCTGCTCCTGCCTCTATCTCTTTCCGACCGGCGGGATGGCTCCCTGCGCTGGGCTCCTCTGCCTGCAGGACTCAGGCAAGGGAGAGTAATGCCGATGGACAGGATGGAGAGCATCATGGGGGAGCTCATCCAGATACAGTCAGCATTTATGAAATCAATGCCTCAACGTGCTTGGACGAACGCAGAGAAACTCTTATGCATCCCAGAAGATGCTCTTGCTTTTCTGAGGCCCAGAGGCACAGCTTTGTGCAAACCCATCTGCTTCACTCCCACCTGCCTTCTCCAGCAAGGTGGCGGCAGCCCCCACCTCCCCCTGCAGACAGGCTCTACCTTCCCCTGCATGTTGGGACCACCACAGGGGCGGGCAGACTCGGTGATTTGGGGCAGGACAGATACCACAGGCATTTGCCTGCACCAGGACCGGCAGATCCAGAGCTGAACCAGGTGGCTGTGGTGGAACCCACATGCCAGGGAGGAGCTGATGAGGCTGACACCTTGAGTGCCCTCAGCTGTGACACATCTGCAGCCTTTCAAAGCTGTCCTTGCCCCTGTGAACTGCTTGGTCTGGGAGCATCCCTTTCCTCTGGCTCAGGGAGAACCCCTGCTCACAGCATGTCCTCCCTCGGTAATCCAAAGCCACCCCTGTGAGCAGGGTTGGGAGGGCTGTGCCAGGGCAATGCTGCAAAAGGCTGGTGGGGGGATGGGGATGGGTGAGGGCCAGCCTTGTGTTAATCCAGGCCCCACATTGCAACAGGGGGCACAAGCGGTTCCTCTCATTTTTGCTGGGGAAGGAGTGGGCATGGCCTTTGAGGAGAGGGGGACCTGGGTGGGGAAACACAGCATTGCTTTCCCCTGAGAGCATCAGTGCTGAGCAAAACTGACGGTGAAGGAAAACACAAAGGAACTTGCTTGTTCCTAGAGAGGCTCCTCTTGCATGTTCGGTTACATACCAAAGATCCATGATTCTGCTGTGCAGAATATAAAAATACAAATTGTTTTGCATGTTAGAGTAGTGCAAAAGCCCAGTCCTTGTCCTGTCAAAAAGGACTAACAGCTTGGTCTGTGAGTCAGCATCTACCCTGAAATCGCTAGCTGCTCCTTTCCAATTTCTCTGTTTATATTGATAAGGTTGGCAGCTGGATGGCTGCCTGTGTCTTGACAGTAAACGCGTATGAATGATATAGATGCATAATATTGTTAAATGTTATGGGTAAGGATGTTTCTTTAAGTGCAGGTGACAGGCCGTGGCTGTTAGTGCAGACCTATATGCATGCACATATATAAAGAAGGGAAGAGAGAATAATTAATCTAACACCAGTTACCTAGATTTTGCCTCTTAAGCTGAACGGCTATATTATTAGAAAGTATGTGGTTATGGAAGTAAGGAACAAAAGAAGAAAATAAAAATGTGTTAGGACTAAAAGGAATCTGATGTTAGTTATTAAAAGGAATCAAATGCTGGTATAAGGCCTGCTACTAAGTGGGCATGATAAAACTGAGGGTAGTGTTACTGAAAAGTCAAATATGTTCCAAAAATATTTCTGCTTGGTAATTAAAAAAAAAAAAAAAAAAGGACAGCGTTTTGCAAGTTTACAGAGCTAATGAGATATTTTTCATTCTAAACTGTAACTATTGGTGGTTATTAAATTGCAATATTGAGTCAAATGCATTTAAATTAGAGATGCTGTGCAATGGGCTTCCAAGTGTTTTTGAGAAACTCCTGGGGAACTTGTGGGTTAATAATACGTACTGTGATAATGGGAAATACTGAGAAAGCTTCAGAGGATGGGGAGAGGGAAACACTGGGCCAAAACAAAGAACAGAATGAAATTGCTGAAGTTATTTTGCTGAACACTGTTCCTACATAAAATAGCAGGACAGCTGGTAAAAGATATAGCTAATAATTAATTGAGAATAAAACATTATTATAATAGATTATTTTGGCCACTCAGCAGGCTTTTCTGAGTGTTCCTGGTAAACGGTTATAAATCACCAAGGGTAACCATTGGAGTGATTTTCTCGGGTACATCTCTCAATCGTGCGTGGTGGTGTGTGGCTGGTGAAACAGGAGGATGGGGACTGCATGGGGCTGCTGCGAGCTCAGGCAACTCCAAAATAGAAATTAAATCCAGGGGTTCAGAGGAACATCCTGGAGCTTCAAAAGCCACAGATAATCCTCCAATATACTTTAATGTACTTAACTCCAAGACTAAAATACCAAATACTACAAAAAACAATGTGTCCAAGGTAGAAATCAGGAGAGACTGTGGAATGCTATCAGTGTGGTGGGCTCCTGCAGCACCGGGGTGTTCGCCCAATAAAAACTGCCAGGTGGCCTCTGATAATGCCATCTCACAGAAGGTGAAAAATAAAGGCATCCCTATGATCCCTGATTTAGGGAAAACCTCCTTGATCCCAAACCTGGTGACCAAGTTAATCCTGGGCCTGGGAGCAAGATGCATCTTTCCATGCCAAACCCACCTTTACCTGTGGCTGCCTGCTGGTGCTGCAAAAGAAACAAGCAAACCCAAAACCCAAGTTAACGCATCAAGTGGCAGAAATAGAAATTTGTCCCGATCCCTGGGACCACAGGGTTATATATAGCCTAGGCATGGCATGCAAAATAAATCTCCCTGCATCCCCTGTGCAGATACACCAAGAAATGTACACCCAGCCCTCCATACCACAAGTGACAATTTCTCAGCCTCCTGTCTGGAGGAGGAGGGCTGGCGCGGGATGTACGGAGCTGTGGGGGGTGAGGTGGCATGGGCTGGGGTGCTGCCAGCCCTGCAGGGGTGCTGGGCAGACGGGAGCAGCCGTGGAGGGGGCCTGGGGCAGCCCACGCCGGTGGGAGCTGCACTGATGCCCAGCAGCCCCCATGTTCTGCGAGGGAGGCAGGATGGCCTGGCGGGTGTCATGGTGGATTTTACCAAGAAACCAAGAGGGACCTGAAAAGCTTATTGCTGCGGTTTGGGAGAGACACAGATGGCTGCTGCCTGTTCATCATCCCATTTTCTTTTCCTTCTTGATCTTCAGCACAGTGCTGATCGGCAGAGCTGTCTGACTCACCACTTGTGAGTGGGAAAGTAAAGCTCGCTGTGAACTCAGACAGTTCAATTTTCAGATTTTGATCAGGACTCCGTTTATCAGCTGGGATAGAAGCTGAAACTGTCCCATGGTTGCAAACTGGGGGTGATAGCTGATGGGCATGTGCCCTTCTCCCAAGTCCTCCACGTGCTGAGCCTGCTCTGCCGCAGGAGTTGCCAGGGATGCTGTTAAAGCAACACAGCTTCTTTGTAAGTTGGGAGATTGTGGGGTTTTGGCATCATGTCAACTATTCTTGAGATGGTTCCCAATTATAGTCCTTTCCTTTGTGGTTTGTTTTTTTCAAATTTGTTGTTTTTCTCCGTCGGTGTGCAGTGCTCTCAGTGATGTGAAATGGGTCCTTACAAGGCTTTTAAGTAAATACTCGTCTGGGTGGATTTGCACTTTATTCTTCAGCTTGTAGCTGAGTCACTAAAACTGTAAACTGTGGTCACAAAAAAAATGTTTGCTTCTGTGATTTTGTTTTTATCTGTGAAGATGATGTGAAGGCTGCCATGTCCAGCTCTAAACCAGACGTCCGGTGACAGCCCACAACACGCATGTCCTGGCAGCACCCGAGCGCGTGGAGCTGCAGGCTCGCGGCTGGTGATCCTGGCTGGCCCAGCAGCTGAGGTCCACGTTCCTCTGGTCAAAATGAACCCATCCTGGCACCCATGTGCTAATGCAATGTCCTGTCTGCGCAGTGTAGCAACTCTGAGCCCAGGAGACAACATTTTATTCAAAACCTGATCCCTTTGGGCTGTGCTGCACGGCCCTTGTTGGGGGTGTTGAGTTTTGCTTCCCGATTTGCCATACCTTTTGAGTCCCAGGGAAACGTGATGTTTTATCAGGCACTGATTTCGCTACTGAAGCAAAATCCTTGCTGTCACTCACTTATGTGTCATGCTGTCACAACACTTCTTTGGCCCTGACTCTTTTTTTAATTCATTATTGATCATGGGAAATTGTTTCTAGAAGTGGGATGTAATTTATTTATTACCAAGTCTTCCAGTGGAATGTGATTTGTGCTGAAGTCCTTTTCCCTGAATTGTGCTTCAGCAAATACGATAAGACTCTGGAAGTAGGACAGCTTTGATGCTGAAGAGTCACTCTTAACATCCCAAACACACTGCTGTAAATGTGGCTGTAACCTCCCTTCTGTGCTCCATTTCTGCTGGTGCCAGAGGCTCCCCATCTCTTCCTTTTAAAATCTGAGCTGTTTCCCTCCGCCCCTGGCAGCAATAGGTGGGGCCTGAAGCATATCAGACCCACTCACATTATATCACATCAATATTATTACCCTTGATAAGCTCACAGGAAGTATTTTAGGCAGAATAAACTTTTTTATGGAAGGAAGCAAGCAAAGGAAATCATATATAGGAAAAGCTATTTCCTAGTCAATAAATAGATATCTTTTTAAGTACGGAGTCTGGTATGTTGTTCTGTTTGTCAGAACTATCCCCAGTTTTAGGATTCAAAATATTTTTGTATGTCAGTGTGTTCATCTTCCCCATGAAGTGAGGGATCAGTGGGTTGAGGGGGGAAAGATGGGATCTGGGTACTGCCAGACAACTAACAACAACTGACACCCACTGCTCTGAGAGCATCCACAAGAGCCTGTTCCAGCTGCAGGCGTATCGTGAGTGCCAAAGATAAGAAGGGGGGAAGCTCCTAAAACTGATGTTATAATCTGTAACACCAGAAAAGCTTTCTTAGTCTAGCCTTGATCATATATTCTTTTACACAGGGGAATGCCATCTCTTTCATTTCCTCTGCTCTCCTTCTCTTATGATTTACTTTTTTTACCCATAAAAGTCTGAAATGTCCTTTTGCACTTCTGCTACTATTGTACCCAGGATTTTAGTGGGAACATTTGAAAAATAAATACTAGCCAAGGAGCACATTCATTTTTATTATAGCTATTCTCTCTGCATATGCAATGGTGAATTAACTCTATTTCTGCAAGTCTCTTGATTTTTATGTATCAGTGGAGAGAAGCTAAGGCCATAAAGCTTGTTTGGTCCTGTAGACATTTGTGTTCTTAAGTATGTAGATACCCCAGCAGAGGCCATACTGTTCCTCTATTTTTTTGTGCAATTCTATTTTAGTGCATGTATTGCTAGTGATTTCCACTTTGGTTAATTCTCTTTAAAAGCTGAAAATCTCTCCAAAATTGTTTCTCTTCCTATTTCTGAGACTGCCTGTTACGGCTGCAGAGTTATAGCATGACACTGCCTGAATATAGGCAGTTTTCTACTGCAAACACGTTATCGTTATTCTGTCAATACATTTATTGCTTGAGAACCTCTGGGGCAGTAGTTGCTTTGCTCTAGTGAGCACGAGAGATAGCAGACACTTGCTAGTCCCAAAGCTTCGAAGTAGGTGCCCTGGCCCGTATTATACTGTCTGGGGCATTTTGCCAAAACCTGTGTCTACTTAAACATTTTCCTTTCCTTGAGCTTTTTGACTTGATCCTAATGTATCCCTGGGTTTATAGCGCTGGGATGCTTCTGGATGTACAGACGTGAGCTCAGTGCCTTGTTTATTGAGTTACTTTTATGGTAGCTTATATCCTTCTGTCTTAATCTTATTTTATGTCCTTTTTCCTCTCCCACTCTGTATAGTGGTAACTGTCTCTGATATTTAAAAGCCCACATACATGATCAGTGGATCTTAAGAGTAATATTTTTATCTCATCCATTTAGTAAATGCTGGGTATGGCTTGCTTTACAAGTAAATCTGGATGATGTGATGCTCACATCGCATGGACTTTTCTTCAGTGGTCACAATAGTAATAAATGGGTTTATTGCTATTGTCAGAGACATATGTTTTAAGGCCAGCAGGGCCTTTATGATTATTTGGTTGGAGATTATGGATTGCTCAAAGCAGAATTCAAAGCACTGAGTCAAACTTAATAATGTGAAGGGGAGTATGCGTGATGTGAATATATTACTCGGGAAGACACAGCCCTTATGTAGGTGCCACTTGTGTGGCGTGCGGCACGCACTTGGCTTCAGTCGTGTGAGCAGTCGCCTCCCTCCTCGAAGTCCACAGTGCTTTCCTAAGCCAGGCCTCCCAGGCTGGAGGTGATGGTCTTTCATGTCCTCAGTTTTCTTTGCACCACGGAAAAGTTGCACATTTACGGTTTGAATGCTTGCAGCAGCTAGACCTTGGAATGACAGTGCCTGTCAGCAAGCTGGTTAAAGTCTCTTAATAAGTATTACATGAATCACTGCATCCTTATGGTCCCAAAGACTTTATGCTGTTCTGAAGAACTGCTGTTCCTGGAGATGCCATCTCAAAATGACATGTCTCCCCCAGAAAAGCACATTCCTCAAGGGGTCTTTAAAGCTACTCTGCTGCACTTAGACCCTGCTGAGTTGTGTGGCTGATTATGATGCTCTGCAAAGACTTGTTTCACAACTATGATTTTCCAATTACTTAAATCACCTGGAACTGAACTAAACCAGAGTTCCCTGTAATTTCTTTTTTCCTGTTTGTTTTGAGTGGAGCTTTATGATCCTATTTTGCTCCTTCCAGTGAGCACTTGTCTAATGCCTAGGCTTGCTATCTGGATGGAGATGTGCAGTCCCACCCACTCTTCCATTGCAGGTGGGCTTCAATTTAAATTTAGGACATAACTGCAGGTATCTACATGAGAGCTACATGTCTGAACTGTTGTTAAATGACCACAGCAGGATTCACAAAGCACACAGACACATCAGAAAGCTATATTTCAGTGCCTTAATCTCCAGCTCAGACACACCCTTCCTATATGGGCTGTATTTTGCTTGCTGAAACCAAGTGAGAGAGATGTTCTCAGCACCTCTCAGACCAAATCTTTTAGGAGGTCACAGCCAAAGGCTTAGAAAAGTGACCCAAAGGCACTGCTATATAGACAGCCTCAGCCAACGGGAGCACTTCTGCCCACTCCAGCCTGCCTGGCCACAGACCCTGAATTGTCCAGAGCTGTATCTGCCCAGACCTCCACCCCATTGCTAGGGCCCAAAGGTGACCCAACCAAAACATTAGACAGAAAATACAATGAAAGCGATTGAAAGTAAGCTGATAAGACAGAAGGAAACACTTAAAAGGCTTATGAACAGCTCTTCCCATGCTCAGATGTCTATGCAGGCAGATCCTTGCCTCCAGACTGGGTTTAGGCAAGTGATTCATTGGTTTCAGGGCAGCAAGCTCTGCACAGCCCTTCTCATCCCAGGAGATCTTCCCTTTCCAGTGTCTCCCAGGCCTGGCTCTTTGATCCCTGTCTCTTGCTGTGGGCTCTGACACCGCTTGGCTAGTGGGTTCCCAGCTCTGCCAGCCCAACTCTGGTAGCACCCATCCTGTCCTCTCCAGCACCTTCTGCCTGGAGCGGGCACAGCAGTGCTTTGCCCTCCCTTCATGGTAACCCACCGGATCCAGACTGCTTCCAGGGAGGGGAAATATCTTCTCCACCTGAGATGCTTCACGCAGGTTCTGGTGACAGCACCAGGTGAGTGGGTGGGTGTGCGGTTGGGTAAATTCCCATGACAACTATGAATTGTCTTTAGCAGATAGGGGAACAAGACTGGATAAGGATTTGATACAAAGCAGTTAAAAATCTTTGAGAAAGGAAGCCTAATTATCTGAATTTCATAATTACCAGCCCTTTTATAGTATACACTCATGAAAGGCAGCTGGAACTTGGAATTACCTATCCAGAGCAGTTCACCATATTGTTGCTTCTGTGAGAACAATATGTTATAAACCACATATCAATAAAGTTGTTTTAATTAAGCAATTATCTATTCAAAGTTTCTTGTAGTTCTCTTTATCTCTGTTCTTTAGCTACAGTACAATATGGAAATTAGAGTAAATTAAAGCTCTTTATTAGACAAAATGGAATTCACAAAGAAAATAAGAAGTTACAGTGAATGAAACGCAGGCCACCTGATCATGCTTGCAACATGTAAAATGATAACTTTAGCTGTTAAAGCAGATGAAGCACAGTGAATTAAATCAGTTAATCCAAGTCATCCTACCACTGTGTTACCAGAGTAAGCTCTATCCGCAACCTGCTGGGGGGGGGCAGGTGACTTCTGGAAGAGTGCAGAGCCCTCCCCAGCGTGGTGTGGGTTTATTGTGGTCTGCAGGAGAGGTGGGTGCCGGCACACGCTGTCCCATGTGAGGCTTGTGCTGGCAGTGGGACCAGGCGTGCTGGGGCTCGGGGCTGTGCAGCAGCTCCCCTCGCAGTGCCCTTAAAGCCACGGTTTCCCCTCAGTGGGGGCTAAGCTGCAAGTCCTGCAAAACACACGTAAAGTAACGCTCCGGACAAGACCCAGCAGCTGCAGCGTGCTCTCAGACGGCAGCCAGAGAATCCCCCTTCTCCTCCCCCCACCCTTCCTGACATAACCCCGTCGTCGCCCAAGCACTGAGTGGGGCACAGGGCAAAAGCCACCCTTGCCTGGGGGGCCAAACGCATCCTCTCCCTCCAGCCGGTCTGTTACTCCCTGGATGAGCTCCTCAGCAGCAGCCTTGCAAGCAGTGCTTAATAAAGCACCTAAAATCAGGGTGGGCAGACGGGACTGAGGAGGGTTGCCTCTCTCCAGGGCTTTCCTCCTGGCTCAGGGTCCTGGTGGGATAACCTGCCAGGGGCCAGGACTTCTTGGCCACGTGGCCGTGGTGCAGCTTGTTTGCAGCGTGACTGCGGTGTCGAGACAGGCAGCAGCTCTCTGTGAAAGCAGGTTTTTGCCACTGAGAACACAACGTGCGCTGAGCAGGCAACAGCTATTAACAGATAAAACCCAGCAAACTGAGGATGTGATTGCTGCCAGGCTTCATGTTAGCAGGTTGTTCTTAGCATCGGCATTGCTCCCGCGCAGTAGCAGCTCCTCTCCTTGTGAATCGGGGAGAGTATTAAACCTGAAGTCCCTTGCAAGGCTTTAACTAAGGTGTGTGCTTCCAGAGAAGTAGTTGGACACAAAGAGTCATCTTGTCACTTGGGTAAACAAGACACAACTATCAGGCTCGGTTTGGGGCTTATCAATTGGAACCAGCATGAAAGCGAGTTCTCCGTCTCACAGTTGCAATGACTGGTTTCTCAAGATAAACTAAGAGTGCATTCAAGTACTTTTCTCTCAAAGTGATATGAAAGTCACATTGTTGTTATTCCACATCTTATGAGCCAGTTCCCTAAATAGGATTTCAGAGACATAAAGTTAATGGGATGCTTGTCTTGGATGCAATTTGAGGCATTACCTGGTAAATTACTGGCTGCTCCCCCTCGCTGCTCCCCGCCCCCAGCCTTCCTGGGGATGCTTTGTGCTCCAGGGAGAGGGGTGCAGAGCCCAGCACATCGGGCCTTGTTCAGTCCCCTATGGGCAATGCCTGTGGTGCCTCTTCTTGACAAAGCTGGCACTTGCTAATCAGTTATCAGATGAGTAAAAACTAGGAGATGCTCACCTGGAGCAAGCCTTCTCTTGGCCCTTCCCAGAAACAGAACAAAGCATGTTCTGTATTTTGGCTGCTTGGTGTTTCTGGGAATATAAAAGGAGACATGTCCTACCAGCTTGGGTAAGACAGCTCTAGCCATCTCTGACCTCTAATTAATTGTACAGCTACAAGTTATCCTGGGATGTCTGTTAATTGGGGCACTGACCAATAGTGATTTGTGCAAGGTGCAGGCTCGATGACCCACTGACTGGGAGGCCACCCTGAGCCCTCCTCACACCCCCTTCTCTAGCCTGTTCAGGCATTGCACTGGCTGGAGATCCCCATTTCAAAGGCATAACAAGGTCCCCCGACGATTCTCTCCCTGCTCGCAGGGCTGTCCCCGCTGGTGGGGAGCCAGGAGCTATGTCTGCCCCGTTGCCCCTTTGGCCTGCCTCACCGGCCTCTTAGACCCAGATTGTCATTATGGGTAAAACAGGAGCAACCTCTGCGGAGCTAAAGATCTAGTGTGTGTCTAATTACAGCCTTAACAGTCTAATCAAAATATAACAGTTATTATCCCTGTTACAATGATACTAACACTCTGAATTGATATGGAAAAGCGTCATTAATAATACAATCATAAAAACCCTGCTGGTGTTTGTCTCAAGCTACGCTCACCCTTCTGTGGTTCCTAAGCCTGGTGGCACTGGTCCTCCTGGAGCAGAAAACGGGTTGGGGTGTCAACTGGGTCGACAGCATCTCAAGCCTTTCAGCAGGATGAGCTCAGGGTGGCTGCACGTGCTGTTCCCCAGGGTGCCTGGGGTTACCCTTACACCTCCCCTCAATGCAGCCTGCTTTCTTGCTGCTGCTAAAGTCTGCAAGTTGCACAGAAGCCCCCACCTCAGCGCAGAGGGTTGGTTGTTACGCAATTACCGCTGAGGTTTGCTGCATCCTCCCGTAGCGTTTGCAGAGCTAAGCTGTGACAGGTCAGGCAGCTGCCACTGATCAGTGGCGATTGCAGCCAAAATGAGCTCAAACCAGCGCAGGGGCCAGGGTGAGCCCAGCAAGGCTTGTCACCTCGCTCTTCAAGCACAAAGCCAGCAGATGTTCCCAGGCCCTGTGTAGCAAAAATCACGTTGCAAAGATTGTATTTGGCCATCCCAGCTGCGACAGTACCGGTGATGGTTAATGGGAAACTCAGTGCCGTGAACAAACCCTTTTACTGTTTCATGAATATCCAATGTTGCCTTGGATATTGTTCCTTATGTTAATATTGCTATAATGTTAGACCGAATCAAAGTATTATATTTCTTATTTTTAATAGGTTATATATATATTAGAGAAATTAATATAAACATTTTATCTTCCTGCAGTTTTGAGTTATCGACTATTACAGCCAGGTAGCTTTTCAAAGATATTTTTTCTATCAAAACACTCTTTTGTCAAAAATGAAGCTTTGGACAGGAGTAGGGCTCTTCAGACGCTATAAGGATTTAATCAAGGAAAGCCATCATTATGGCTTTTGGTTTCAAAATAACTTTTTTACAATAACTTTTTATTTATGGGCAGCTGTAGCCCAAAGATTTTTAATACTGAAGTTATATCAGGTGATTTGCTGCGGATAGCCTAATCCCGTCCCTGTTCTAGTTTTTAAGTGTGATAGGTTGTGGGATTTTAAAGGTATAAGGACACTGTGGGAACTGGCTTTTGTCTGAAGTTTTTCTGCCTCTGGGCCTTGAGTTTCCAGTGTTGTTAGATGCTCCGTGGGGCAAACTGAACTGGTATTTGTGAAATCTGAACGGGCTCCCTCATGTCTCCGTTCTTCCACTCCTGCTTTAAATGGCTGCAGGAGAGTTTAGCTATGGCTATGCACCACATAGAAATTGTCATTGACTCCCTGATTTTAGTGCTAGAAAGGTCCATTAAATGACAGTCTGTCCTTCAGACTAAGGGCTGCTGTCTGCTTGGGATCACAAAAACTTTCAAGAAGCCTGAGAAGTGCTACAGAAAGCAGTGTTAGCAGCTACTTCAAAGCAGAGGGGTGAGAGCTTGTTTTAATAAAATATTGCAAGTGTTCACACCACCCAAGCATCTGCTAACTGCCCTGAATTTTAGGTAAAAAATAATGGACTTCTTCCAGGGAGAAGTGCAGGTTTATAACTGCAGGCAATAATTAGAGGCTGGTGATTCAAGGTACTGCAAAAGGAACAGAGGGGACAAAAAACTGTGTGTGTGGGGGAAGCTACAAACTACTCAAATGCTTGTTCTAGGATAAATTTAACCTTCCTGAAACATACCCAGGCTGAGCTTTTCCCCCACCTAGAGAGACACTGTAGGGCTGTCTTAAGCCAGTATCTGCCCTGGTGACTTGCCTTGCCCTAGTGTTGTGGGGGGGTGTCCCGTTTACCCGGGAAGTGCCTGCAGGATAGGCAAGCCTTGGGCAGCGGCTCACCTCGTGATGACGGTGACCTGGTCCCCTCGGCTGCTGAAAGAGGTGGGTGCACCCAGGGACCCCCACCAAACCCCTCTATGCCCCCTGCTTTAGAAAGAGCCGGGTTGTTGCCCCCAGCACATTTGGCTCCATCGGGCATACCAGGAGCGCAGGAGACCGCTCCGATGGAGACCCCGGCATCTCGCTGGATGAATCCCTCTCCATACTGCGCTCAGTCCCCAGGGGCAGGACTGATACCACCTGCTCCTGTGAGCCAGACACTTTAATTCTTCCTTCGCGTACTATAAGAACACGTTCACAAGTTTCATACAAACTTTTAATAGCTGATCCAAACAGGCTGGAAGCAAGGTTTCTGAACAAGCAGCAGGGCTTGACCAGCACTATTAAATAGTGATTTTATCCATGTTCACACAGGTCTTGGATGAGGGAATGGAGAGTACATAGCATAAAACAGATTATTTTTTTTCTTTTTACAAGAGCTTTAGATTAAATAAGTTTGTGGTAGCTGGTAGGACAAATTAGATGGGAGCTGGTGAGAGATAGCAGGGGGGATTAGTGGCACTTAAAGCAATAATGTAGAGCAGGTCTGAGGTAAGAATTGCTACCTGATAACCTGGGGGGACCTAGGCTCAAAGGGAGCAGAGCTGACACTAGGGTTGGGAAAAACTGCTCTGAAGATGATCTTTTTCTACATGAGCAGTGCTGGTGACTACCTGTTCTGCATATCACAGTGTGATGGTAACATCCACTGCTCCACTCTGCAACTGGAAATTCCCTTTTTTTTAACTTTTTTTTCCAGGGATGTGGAGCAATCTGGCAAAATCTTGCATGGTAAATTTGTGATGAAATCCAGGAGAGAACATTAATTCTGTATTTCTCTTCATCAGCTCACTGCCCTTTAAGTATGCTCATAAAGTCATTTTGCTCTTGCATTTCTTTGCAGTATCTACAGAGGTACTTAAGCAAAACTATTTCTTTCTCCTGAGCTCTTCTCCATTGCATGTTATCATCTGCACATTAAGAAAAGTGTTTGTTTCCCATTTCTCTTTGTATTTCACCTTCACACTTTGAAGGAATTTCTTCAGTCCTCTCTTTGCTCAAGAAAATTCTTGTTTGGGGAGTAGAGTTTTTGCTAATCCTGCAGACATGCAGACCCTTTGCAGTACCTATCACTACTTCTGTTGCCCTTCCTTGACCTGCCTAGTTAGACCAGACAAATTGCTTTAGGTTGCCTATTAACTACTCAAACTCATTTGGGGCTGATTAAATGCAACTATAAACAGCTGTCCCCCTGACACACTGTTTTTTCTTAAGGAAAATGTGCCTTTCCCAAGCAGTGTTTTTGCTTTGACTGTAACATCTGTGACAACACAGAGCCATTTTCCAATGAACATGAAGATGTGCTACAGACCCCGATGCCTCTGGGCTTGCTTGTGGCCTTGTGCAAAGGGTCCTACTTACCTGGTGATGTAGCTTTTTTTTTTAAAAAAAAAAAAAACAAACAAAAAAAAAACCAACATGAAAATACACCAGACAAGATCCAGAATGTGCTTGTATGGACAGCTAATTTGAGCTTTACAGCAACTCACAGTTGCTTGCTGAGTGCCAGCACGGTGATTCAGTGTGCTGAAGTTGGTTGATGGTGACTAACTCAGAAAGCTGTTGTGTCTACCTCAGTGCTGATCCTGCTCGCTGTTTTGATCAGAACTGCTGTGCACAAGGGTTAGACCATACCTTTTATCTTGCCAAGAAGCTATTCACTCTTTGTCAGGTTGATTTCTTTTAGATTTAGTGTGTCCAAACAGCTCAGCACAGACTCAAATCAATGCTGGAGCTGTAGAGAAGAGGGAGCCTGATCATGCTGGTAGTCAGGTAGGTGACAAGATGAACTGTGTCCATCAGTATAAATCAGCTGAGAAGGTGGTGATAGTGGCATTGCTTCTCTACAGCTAGCAATGTATGTATTATATATATTTACATATATATATGTGTGTGTATATATATATTTACATATAGCAATGTAAAGCTTCACATAAAGCCTTCTTCCAGTGGCAAACCTTGGCTGACCTGCCTTATGACCCCCAGGGATCTTCAGTCCATAATTCCCATAACACGGAATTCTGCAAGGACGCGTCCCCATGCTTCTGGTTTGGAAGTCCTCTGCACAACACAAGCACGGCCCAAGAATAAAAACTAGCACTGTGGTTTTACCAGCACCCACGACCTCCGTGTTCATGGTGGTGGACCCTCTAACTTTTATCCCTCTGGTCCACCTGGGACATGGCCATGGTGGTGAAAGGACAAGGTCCCCCTGCAGAGTCTGAACACAGATATTCTTGGCTGGGTCAGTTTTCAGTGCAGCAGTGTCGCAGGTAATGGCTAAGAAACTTGATTTATTAAAGGTGTTGGGAAGGTGCTAGTCCTTTTGGGTATCCAAGATCAATGTGACCAGCGTGGTGTGGCCCCGTGCCCTGAGCCCCCTTTGCCTTCAGCAGAGGATCTGCCCTTTCTGAAGGGAGGGCTGGGAGGGCAGAAAGTTGAGTTGATAGAGAGCAATGAGGTCGTAGGTAGGATCACAGCTCCATGGCCATCCCTTGATAGCAAACCATTAGCTTTCTACCTCTCTTAGGGTATTACTTCAGCCGGGGCTGCAGGAAGCCCCCTCAAACCTTTCCATATCTGGGTATTAACGTGGGACTCCCAAAGCTCAAGCGAGAGCCATGATGGGCATGACACCAGCCTCTTTCTTTCCATGGCGCTTATCTCTGCAGGCTGCCCTGATGAGCCAGAGGACAGAAGCTATTTTGGGTGGTGAAAGGCTGGTTTGACACATTCCTGCAGAGAGCCTCCCCCAGCACCCGTTGAACTCGGGCGAGCTGTCGGAGAGAAGCCTGCTAATTAGCAAAGATCTTCGTGCTGCAGCCGGGAGTGGAAAGGGTGTCTCTGCAGCTCTGTACACAGCGATGACAGCTTCAGCTTTGCTGTTCTGTCCCGGCTTGTTTTTATTGAAACTTTGTGTAGACGTGGAAAATGCACAATTAGAGGCTGTTATGTGATTGATTTCTGGGCGCAGGGGCCTTTCCTCCTTGCCTGGAAGGTCTGGCAGGTATTATTTAAAGAGCTAATGAATGTTAATGGGCACATTATTTGCAAATCTTGAAGTGGAATATTAGATCAGGGCTCCTGTGTGTCATGGTAATCAGCTTTCCCTCGCTAGCTCTGGCTTGGGGGGGAAACACCCTGCAGTTGCTTTGTTGTACGCTTTTCAGATTAATATCCTTTTTCCAATCCAGCAGCTTTTCTCTGGGTGTTTTAGTCGAAGAAGCAGATGGCTCACATGCTGGTATTTGATGCCTGACCAAAGGGATTGTCCTGCTCAAAACCACCCTGCCAGGAGCACGAAGCGAGCTTCCTGCTTTGTCTTCTCCTGGGAAGGAAAAAAAAAAAAGCTCTTGGAAGGAGGCAAGGGCCAGGCTGGCTTGCCCACACCACCACAACATGCCTGTGATGGAGGCCAAGGGCAGGGATGAGCAGGCAGCATCACCTCTGCTCAGCACCTGGCACAGCCCACGTGAAGCCTCCCCTGCACGGGGACTGGCCACGGGAGCCCCAAGGTCTGGCTATGGGAGCAGCTCGCATGGTGAGCAACTTGCTGCACTGCCTGCTGCTGCTCCAAGCTGCCTTTCCTCCAGTGCTTCCCAAGCTTATCTTCTCTGCCACCACTGCCCACCACCCCAGTGCTCCCCCCGCACCATCCCTCCCCCTCAGTGCCCTCCAGCATGCCCGCATCCATCCAGAGCCTCCTGCCAGCTGGTCTGGGGGCCACTGCAGGCTGGTGGCCCACCAGCCCACATCTTCCTGGGCACAGTGAGCTGCTGCCAAATCCCACAGGCAAGGCTTGAGTCTTCCCCACTGTGCTTTCAGTGAGCACAAAGGTTCATCTGCCTTTCACACGACTCCCAGAAGTGTGTCGATCTGGGGACCTCTGCCCCTCTCAGCTGTGGCTTCGACTGCCCCGTCAGCTCAAAATGCTTGGCAGACACTGCATAGCACATGTGTTGTTTCCTTTAGGAAGCCAAATTAAAAGAAAGGAAGAAATAACAGGTGACTTTCCAAATGCCTTTGCTGGAGCCTTTCCTAATCATCAGAAGAAACGAAGCTGCCGCACAGTGAGAAGTACAGCTCTGCCGTGCATCCGGAGGTGCCTGGGGGAGGATGGTGCTCCGTAGCATCCAAAGTGAGCTGCAAAAGCAGTGAGTTGTGAAGCTGGGCAACCACAAAATGGTGATTTAGGTGTTACACTTGCTGAGTGCTGCTGCACATGTAAAGGACCTGAGCAAGATGAGCAGCACCAGGGAGCTGTGCTGTGGGAGACACCCACTGTCCCAGGTGCATGCAAGTGAATGATGGGGGAGGGCAGGCAGCATGCTGCCACAATAAATTGCCAGATTAACGATGGAAGGAGATACATAACCTACCTATGTATTTCCAGTATCCCTCTTGGTGAATCAGGAGGGCTTCTGCCTAAGAAGAGCAAGAGTTTTCTACTTGTTCTGTTACCTCCAGACTTCCCAGCATCTACCCACCCCTTCTCCTCAGCTCATCGGTGCCAACCTACTTTGAATTAACAGCAATTCAAATGTTAACAGCTGCTGTCCATGTTAGTCAAAAAGAAGCTTAATACAAATATATGACTACTGTGTGAGCATTGTATAAATGATACTTGGTTATGTCTTAAGCTAGGATAACAATATACCCTTTTATCCAATCCTGATATGTTTATAAATATATTTAAATGGATATAAATATTTATAAATAGTTTCTGTAATCTTCTATAATTAGGCTTTAAGCTCTGTGACAGACAGCATCTGTTTGATCTGCGTGTGCTCTTGGTGTGTGTGTGTGTCAGGTTTCTCTAAGAAGTGCTGGGGCTGGGCAGATGCCTCTGAAGGGAGCCGGCATGCCTTGCTCCTTCCCTCGGGAGGAGGCAGCCCAGACCTGAACCAGCCTCCCGGGTGCGGGAAGCGGAGAGGAAAAGCCAAGCGTAGAGCTGGGAATCGGCAGCCTGTGCCCAGAGGCTGTGGAGGGGAGCCGGGGGGGGGGGGGGGGGGGTGATGGAGGGGCAAACAGCCCAGGGCCAGCAGCACTGCAAGTTATTGTCAGCTGAAGCTGGTCTGGGAGGAAGGACCAGCTGGCAAGGATGTGGTGGGTGGGGAAACTGTTCATAAACCCTTTTTCACTCCTCTTCGTATCTCTTTTTACTTCTACTTTGATTTGGTCACTTTGACCTATCTTAATTTCAGAAGAGAAGGAAGTATCCCGAACACAGTCAAACAAAACTGTCCCTTTTTGCCCTAAAGGCCTTTTGGGAATGATCTCTACACAGAGGAAACTGGGTAGATCTTTCTTAAGGCTCTAGGTACCTGCTCTACTCCTTGGGACCAGCAGACAAGCCCAGTGGCATCAGGGCAGGATGATCCATGACCACACAGTGCCTCAGGAGCTCCCACAGGTACCTCTCCTGCACTCAGGTCCCAAAGCAGGGAGCAGAGATGGATGCCTGCCTGGACCACTCTTTGCTTGTCCTTTTACAGCTCAGAACAGGCTGATGTTGCTCACATGGCTCCTGGCTGCTTGGGCAACACCATATAGTGGCACAAAGCAAGCAGAGGAGGATGCTTAGACTGTCCCACATAGGGACTCAGGCAGGACAGGGGCATCGGCTGCTTGATGCCAAGGTGGCTTGATGGGTGTGTTTGGTGGGAGAAACAGAAATCGGCACTGCAAAAGTTCTCCTGAGGCCATCCTTTATTATTCCTTTCTGGAGAACCCTCTTTGGGGATGATGACACTGGCCATGTTCTTGGGATATGCTACTCAATGATCCTGTGCTCAGTGGGCACAAGCGAGATGGAGGAGAGGGAGGGTCTGCCAGCCCAGTTCAGATGGGTGCCAGGGCTCAATGCAAGGCTTTGGTCCCTGGAACTGAGAGGCTATGCTGGAGAGACGTCCCTGGCTCCCACGGGTACCACTCTGTGTTCCCCCGCTACACATGTGGCTTTGGAGACCGTGGATGTGTCCCCTGCCCTTGGCCTCTTGTCCAACCAGCCCAGCTGTGTCACTACTTCTGGTCCATGAGAAGAGCACGTTTTGCCTGCGGCCTCCGGGAAAATCATTCTTCTGGGGGAGATAGAGGGCTAGGGATTCAGGCTAAGGAAGAGGACGTGGAGGAGTGTGGGGAGGTTTGTATGTGTGGGATGGAGACAAGTGCTGGGAATGGGAGGAAGAGAGGAAGCAGGGCAGATCAGAACAAAGCCAGACTGGGGCAGGAGCCTGGGGCTGTGTAGGAGTGCGAGACCCATCCAGCATCAGAGCTGGGCTGGCTGTGCCCAAATCCTGGGGTGGGAGGACAACCCTTGGGAATAGGGACTGACCAGACTTGGGCGCTCCATTTCGAGTCCTGTTCTCAAGCAGGCAGATGACTCTTCCCCGATTTGCATGTTTAAAAATGCAGGAGAACAGACTGGGAAAAAAACCAAATCAAATTGCAAACTGAGAAGTTGCAGAATGATCTTTGCTTTGCAGCTTTGACTTGGGCCCTGGCTGTGTATCTTTAATCTTTCTGAAGTCTTTAATCAGAAGAAAATCTGGCTTATCCCTAAAGCCCAGGGTCTGAGCCTGTGCAGCGCAAACAGAATCCTCCGGAGCCTCCGGGAGGAGACTGCACGGAGACAAGCAAACATGCGGCTGTAGCTGTACAATGAGACAAGCGCGTCACTGCACAGCAACAACCAGGTATGCTGTCCAACAGGAGCTGCGTTTGGCGGCATTTGAGGCTCGAGATGCAAAGAGAAGTGATGCTTAAGGCACGAACAGGGAAGGAATGAAACTGTGACAGCTGTGAATGAATAAGCAGGCTGTGTATTTTAAAAGAGAAAATTGAAATGCCTGGGAAATGTTGTCCACGCTCACCTGGAAGGAAGCTTGTAAGCCTGGATTTATTGAGGGGTGATGTTGGGAATTTGCAGGGGTTTGGGGTTTTTTAGAAACGGGGTGGTGTGGCTTGCTACCCGTTTGCTAAAAGATCACATAAACCAAGTGGAAAACACGAGGAACCAGCAGAGCCTGTGCAGCCGCTCCGCTCCCCGTGACGGCTCGCTGCTCCCATGATAGAAGCAGAGCCAGCCCCGCCAGCGCTGCTTTTCAACGTAAAACTAAGTGTATCTACTTCAGAGCTTGCCGGGACAAATTTTTTTGGCATGAACAAGGCTTTCCCCACTGACTTAATGGAGGCAGACTTGCTTTACAAATGTTTTCAGGCAGACTTAGCCAGGGTAGACGGCGGATCCTGCCGGCTGTGCTCGGGGAAGCGCCTGCTGCCTGTGCTACCCAGTTGCGGCTGCTGGGTTTCCCTTTCTTCCTCTCCTCCCCTGTTGAATGTTCCTGGCAGTTCTTAGCTGTGATAAAAAGCTCAGAGGAAATGACAAGATTGGAAATAATCGTGCTTTCAGTCTAAAACATGGGAGAGGGAAAGGTACCTGGATTTTTACAACCTTCCCTCCTCTTGTCACACACTCCCGGCTCCTCTGCAGTAGGTGGGATGTGAGGGGCTGTAGCCACCTTTGCAGACAATATTCTGGTCATGGAGTATGATGGCAAGTTGCAAACCAGAAAGAAACCTGAAAAACACTTAACATCTTTACAAAGTTGCATTTTGTTTTGGTTTTTTAAATATTCCCTTAAAATGGCAGCCCTGGTTTAAATTTTGTGAACTGAGAAGTAGGGAGGAAGGGGCTGGTTTTTAATTTAGAAAAATGTCAAAAACATGTTTGGACAATTTTAAATCACCTTTTCTACTCAGGCACGACCTGAAGTTTTTCACTGCTTGTTAATGTTGTCTCACTTGTTGAAATAAGTGTTATTCCAGACAGAAAATACAAAGTCAGCCTGGTGAGAGGGTCCAGCCCAAAACCAGGCTCAGGCTCTCAAGCCACCCACTGGGATGAAGCCCTGGAGCCGTTGCTCCTCTGCTGTGCTCAGCCCCAGCCCCAGCTCACAGGGGCGATGTGGGGAGACCCAACAGGACATGTCACAGCTCAGATGGTCGGGGCTGCAGGGGAGGAGTAGCATGCACATTCAGCTTGTCACAAAAGAGGTCCCAGCCCCAAGACCCATGGCTGGAGGAGAGGAGAGACCTGGGCTACCACCAAGACAACTTCACAGGCATTTTAAAAAGAGGTGAAACCACCTCGGAGCATCTAGGTAGCCCATAGCTGCTGTTTCAGGAGAGACTGGGGTACTGCCTGGTCCTCTCAGATCCCCTCTGTGTGATGGGATGGTGGCTGTAGGAGCAGCTCTGCATGGTTCATCCATGGGAGCTGCTCTCTGGGTCCATGCCTGTGCACCTGGGCTCACTCCGAACAGCTGGGCTCACTGTCGGGGGCTGCGGGCTACCAGGATCGATGGGGCTGGCAACAGGAACAATGTCTGCCCCCCGTATCCCCTTCTGTTTCCCCATCTTCCTGCCCTGCTTCCCCATTCCTGTTTTACGTGTTTCAAGGAAACAGTCCAAAGACAAAGATGCTCAGGGATCCCTCTGTTTCCATGTTTCACTTTGCGGTGCTGCTGTCTGAAAAGCCAGGGTGTAACTGAACCAGAGACTGGTGCTTGTGCTGGTGGGAAGCTTCGCTGCACTGAGTATCAGCAGGGGTCTTGGTACCAGCTGGGGGTGGAGGGAAAGCATCAGATGGTTTAACTAACTCCCTGCCACCTTCCCCCAGCTCCCATCCACTGCAGACTAGGGGAGGGAGAGATTCCTCTTGGAAATGCCAGGCAGGGGAGTCAGGAAAACAGGCAGGTATGACCATCCCTGGGCTTATCTGCACTGCATGTGCCAGGAGCAGGGGGATCGGCGTGCGTCTGCCCCCCGGAGCTCCCAGGCTGCACAAGGATCGGTTGGAAGGGACAGAACTGGTGGTCAGGAGGACCTTCACACCTAGGTGACCAGTGTGTGACGGGAGGAGGGATGGTGGGACAGGGACCAGGGTGGCTGCGTACTCAGCTGTGGGGCTGAGGAGACAGGAGGGCCTGGAAAGAAAGTGATGGGGTTGGCTTAACAACCATGGGAGATGGTCTGAATCTTCCAGAGGCAGATGCCTTGGGGAGAAAGCTGTGCAGGACACAGCCAGGCACACATCCTGCCACTTGGGATGAGACAGAAGGGCCGGATAACTGGGCCATGGCCCAGGGCACGCTGGGGGAGAGGTCTTCAACACAGGCCAGCCTGGGGGGTCCCCTGCACTCAGGGTCGGGGCACATCCTCAGGAGCTGAGGTGAAGCACCACAGATGTCGAAGCAGCTTGCTGGCTTGGGAAGATCTGTGAGGTTTGGGGCGGGGCGGGGAGGAGGTGTAGCAACCGTCTTTTAAACTTTGTAATTAGCAATATAACCTTTCCGTCGCCAGAGTGAAACATTTTATTTTGTATTCTCAGATTTATTTGGCATCACGTATAAATCCAGGTAAAGTGGTAGGATCATGGACATGCCCAGCTTAAAGAACAGCAGTTCCAACTGAACTTGGCAACTCTCCCAGAGCTTTAGTTTAGGAAAGGGGTATCTTGGATGACCCTGTCACCCAGTTAAGGTCAATGTGGGGCACTACTGAAGTTTTATCCCAACCCATGTGAAAATCAGCGGGACAGGGTGACCTTCATGGTGCCCACAGACCCCAAACTGTGAAAGCGTTGGCATAACAGGCACGTCAGAGTGGGAGTGAAAGCACTGGCACAAGTGGGCTGGATATTAAGTAGTGCAGAATAACAGTGAACAATAAATGTTAGAAAATAACAGACCCCCTGTGGGTTTAAATACAATGCCAATACAAAAGGTTGATGTGACATCCTTAACAACCCAACCAGATGACTCTTAGCCATAATAGCCATCAGTAAGATGGGGGGGGGCGAGGGGGTGCAAACCAGCCCAATGCTGTGGGGGCTTCAAATATTCATATAGAGAAATGGACAGATGCCTGGAGACAACACAGAAGATAAATCTTCCTTGGGACAGCTAGGAGAAGCAACACTAGATTTAATCCTGAGCAGGCCACAGGGCTAATTTAAAATGTTATTATTGAAGAGTCCCTCCACAAAAATGTCTGCAATATACTTAAACTCAGTAACACTGTAGGAATTTAAAAATAAAGCTGAAAAAGTTCATTGTGACTTCATTTCAAAAAGGCTATCCACATAAAAGTGGAGAGGCTTGTTAAAAAGAAATTAAAAGCAGCCACCAAAAGAGTAAAATTTTTCCAGGGGACACAGACATTGTTTAAAGATCTTCTATTAGATGATGAGAGCAAGTCTATACAATTATCAAAAGAAGCTCTAAAAAGGCACAAAATTAGCTCTTCTCATTAAAGAACCGACTAAAGGACCCCATCAGAAGTAAAACAGTATCCTTCAAAAAGCAGAAGTCATGTTCAAATGGGGAAAATAAATAAAAAAAGTGAGAGATGACAAATTAAGCGTATAAATACAACAAAGGAGGTGAACCCTTTTTTTATGAGCAGCTTCCTAAGGTGTAAAAATCTAATAGTAGACCTTTTTTCTCAAACCCCTCAGCAACTGTGGAGCCCCCTGGGGCTCTTCCCACCACAGAAGACCCATCCCAAAATCAGTGTTGCTGAAAGAGGCTGGGGAGCAAACTGGGGAAATCAAGAGTATCAAAGAGCAGAGAGCATTCACCCCAGAGCCCGAGGGATGTCTAGTATGAAATAGCCATGTAGCAAGGGACCGTTTAAAATAACGGTGGTGTCAAAGGAGCCAAAGGTGGTAAATGCAATGATATTAAAAAAGGGTCCCAGCAGCAACCCAGGGGGCTGCCCAGCTGACCTCTGTGCTGGGCGGGCAGTCGGAGACACATAACAAAGGTGCCAGTGAGCATGAGGATAAATACGGAATAGTGGGGAAGAGTCGGTGCAGGCTGTGCAGAAGGAAGACCTGCACCGTGAGCCCTGGTGAGCTTGCAGAGCTGGAGGTGCATTGGGCAAAAGCTCTGGAAAATTGTCTCCATCAGAGTACTTAAAGAAATTAAGCCGCTGTAGTGTAAAAGAGAAAGTCCGCCTCTGTTTAATAGCTGCTTAAGAGTATGAAAGGCAAATTAGGAATAAATTGGCAGATTTTGCACTGGAATGAAAGTGCCAAGAGAGGTACTGAGGGACCTGTGGTGGAGAAGAAAAGGAAAATACTGAGGGGGTGAAATTCCTGGCAATATTTCAATATTCAGGGTTGGTGGTGAAAAGCTATGGCAAGATCTCTCAATACTGAGCAACTGGGCAGCAAAACAAGTGAAATTCAGCAGCAAGATGTGCAAAATCATGTACATGGCTGAAACAGCATGTTTGTGCTTGGGCCTGTCATAAGCCTTGAACGAGCTATTACTGCTCAGGAAAGATAACTTTTCCCTTGCATACCCACCTTGCAGGTAGTGTTATAAAAACATCACCTCAGTGATCTGTGATAGCCTAAAAAGTAAATTGAGTGTGGAAATTTTTAGGGAAAAAGCGTTAAACAAAACAGAAGAGATCAATTTGTCATTGCACAGATCAATAAGTCACCTGCTACTTAAATACTGTTTACAAATGTGTTCCCTCCACTGGAGGGGAAATAAAAAAAAAGACAGAAAAAAACCCCTAGAAACTAGAAAAAGGTGAAGAGAGAGATGGGAAAGATAAGCGCTGGGGAACGGCTCTGCAGGTGGAGAGATTACACGGACGGAGACTCTTCATCCCGGAGAAGTGTGAGTGATGGGCTGGGCGGTGAGGAGCGACACGGGAGAGATTATTCACGCTTCCCTGCAGCACAAAACCTAGGGGTATCAACCTACGGATCAGGACATTTGAAACACACCAGAAGAAAATGCTTTTTTCATATCCTGCATAACTGAACTTCTTCCCCACAGGGTGTTATTTGTAAGGTCTGGATGGGCTGCAGGGTAACTGAACGACCCCAGGGAGAGCAGCTGCTGGGAGCTACAGCGAGATGGTTTTGGCACCGTCGGCCTTACAACACGCCCCCGGGGGGTGGTTTCCTCTTCTTGATCTTATTTCTGGTTTTTAAGCTTCTCGTAGGAGCCCATCAGGAAACTCTTGAAATGGGTGACCCGGGCCAAGCTCTAATGTGAGGTCAGAGGAGGATGAGGTGGGACTCCATACACATGTTTCTGCATTTCTAGTCCAGACTGGAAGCTGAGAGCCTGCCTTTATACAGGACACAGGATTTCACATTGAAACATAGGATCTTCCTCACCATAGAGCACATCCAGCCGCTTTTGTGAGGGGAACCCCCACTGTACATCACATTCGCCTTCCATTACTGTAAGGAGAGAACCAGAATGATGGTTTAATTTCTTGAACAGCCTTTGAGCAAGATGATTTTTAAAATTCATCTCACGCTCCAGGAAAGCTCCAGTCCTACGAGCAGGTGAGCATCGGTATAACCACACCCACGGAGGAAGGTGGTACCTCTGGGACGAGGGGCCACGGCAGCTCCCCATCGGATCCTTTGCGGAGTTGTGCTTGGTGCCAGCTGAAGGCTGGCAGGTCATGAAACACAGGCAGGAGAAAGAAAACAACAGGTCACAGCTTCAAAGCACATTTCTAAAATGAAGCAGGACTCAAAGTGCATTTCCACTGCAGCACTGAAAAAAAAAAATAAATAGATATTTTGCTTATGGAATGCGGTTCTGCCACATTCACGTTTAAACCATCGGCCACGGAGCAGTCGTGCATAACGGCAGCAGTGTGATTTTTTTACTCTACTGTCCTGAAAATGGTTAAACCGTCTTTTATTCAAGGTTAAACAACCCAACAGAAGTTCCTGTTGTGATGAGTAGAAATAGGCAGATTTTCTGCATGAAAAGTGAAATACATAAAGTTTTGAATACTTCGCATTTGAATGGAAATTCTCGCACTGCCCGAGCCCCGCTGATGATGTGCTTATAATGGGGAATCAACGCCGGCAGGGCTGGGGAGCGTGCACCCGGCACAGTGGCTGCCTGCCTGCGCCCAAATGAGAAAATAATTTATTTTCTCAATCGAAATTTATTTTGTGAAAAGTCATTATTCTAAAATCAATGTAAACAAATCAAACGGCAGATGAGAGCAGCCCTCCAGCACAGGGAGCAGCCGCGGCACATGCTGCAGCTGGTGATGGCAAAGATGGGCTGCTGGCACGGCGGAGCAAATATGAGCAGCCGGGCTTGCACAGCACCAGAGAGAAGTTTCTGGTGGGTCCTTCTGGTCCATGGGACATTAAAAAATGCACACTCTAATTTTATCCCCCTCTTCTGCACGCTCCACAGCATTCCAGCCACAGCCTGCTGCGTGGGATGCTCTGGGCAGGGAGACCCGGGGGCAACTTGTTCTGTATCCACCTCTGCATGATAACATATATTTTAGATATATGAATTTATAACCACTGTAGATCATGATCTAGGAAAATAAGGTGATTCTTGGTGCTGAGGCCAGGCCAGGGTGCGCAGCAGCTCCTGCCGATGGGCTCTGCACTGGCCAGAGAGGTCCCAGGCACTAACCATCCCATTCAGATGCAGTAACTAGGCAGAAGCCCTTAGCAAAACCTGCCAGCCAATTCTCATACACACAGCAATTTTTTATAGCTCTCTCCACTGATTCATTGGAAAACAGAAAATTCTCAAATTCTCAGAGAAATAAATGCCTTTTGTTTCGGTTCCTTCTTGACAGGCGTATTTATGAAGATCACAAAGAAAAGATCACAACAAATCCTGGGGAAAAAAGGAAGCAAGAAGAGCGAGCCGAGATACAGATAATAAGTAACAGATCAGGAAAGGGAAGAAGATAATAGTTGTGATTAAAAATCTGATGCTATGAAATAAAGAACAATGGATATGAACAGTAAAAGTATCCATTAGAAAAAAAAATCCATATACAAATGTGTTACGGACAACAAGAAAGCATTTTAAATTATCTGGAATAAAAGAAATTCTAGCAAAATTACAATGTTATAGATCCCTATTTTGATAGGTGCAGTAATGCCATCAATAACAATGCAGACGATGCAGAAGAGCCCAAAAACCTGCTCTGTGAAAGGATGAAGACGACATACTGCCCGCTCTCGGTCCCCGTCCTTTTCTATTCCAATGGTGACTGTGTAGCAGCTACCAAATTGTTAACAGTTTAAAAAATGTTAAGCTGCAGCCTTAATTAACTGAAATAATTATTAATTTTTAAAAGCTTTCAATTAATTTTTAAACTAGTTTTCATCTGCAAGATCAGCCAACTTGTTTCTAAATTTGTGGAGAAAATCACTAAATATTTTAAAAGAATGGCAGAATAAAGCTGGTGTCGTGGTGGTATTGAGAGTGAAAAATGGGGCTACAGGGCATCGCCAGCCCCTGTGACAGCAGCTCAGGTGTGCCACGGTCCCTCAGGGCTTCTCCCCCCTCCGTACACCCCTGCCCCCCTGGATGCTTCAGCTGGGTCTATGCTATGAACTACCCTCCTTTGTTTTCCCCTCAACATCAAACATGCAATATTTTTTTATAAGCTGTGGAAAAAAAATGCTTTCCCAAAAGCATCTCGCAAGCCTGGGGGTTGTCTTTGACGCAGAAGTTTATTGTCCTTGTTATCCTGGAAGAAGTTTTGAGACATTTTAGTTTGTTGGCTCGCAGCAGGTAGGAGTTGACGTGGGAGGTTTGATTCATCATTTGTCAGATTAAGGGGTATTGTGTATGTTTGGGGGTTGGCCCCCAGTTAAATCACCACAAGTCAACTGGAATATCAGCAAAATAGTTGCAGGGTCACTGTGATCCTAATATTATTAGAAATTTTGAAACAATACAAGTGAACTGATGTTTAACCAGGGAAACAACACATTCCACCTCTACCGCAAAACAGGAGCAAACGAAAGCCAAACCCACGTGATTTGGGGTCTAAAAGAGCATCTTCAAGAAATAGCTCCCTTGATCTTGTCCTCCCGTCTAGCACACCATGTCTCTCACCTGGCCATAGGAAAGGCTTGCTATAGGAAAGGGACGCTAAATCGCTGGCAGGACTTGGCCCTGTTAGAATGGTTATTTGGGTGGGAAGCAGCGTTTTGCTGCTGCTTCGTTTCTGCCCAAGGGAGCCCCGACCTCCCCAGGATCGCTCCCAACATCACTAGTTGGAGCCAAGCTACGAGCAGCAGCACACCTCATTTAAGCGTTGTCTAACGGGGCAACGAGCTGGCCTGGAAGGACCCTGGCACTTCCACGGAAGGGATGAACACCCGCTGGGCTACACTGGCTTCCACACCCTGGAACCAGTGTTGTTGCCAGCTTTTGCACTGCCAGCTGTCCTGCATTTCAGCAGGGCTTTGCACAGCAGTGTCCTGGCTTGTAACACCCTGTGACGGTGGGAACAGCTGGAGGAACATCAAAATTCCCCAGGGCAAAGGCATCGAGGGCACTGTGGGGAGCTGTAAGCCAGGAACACAGCGTGCTCTGCTCCCGCTGTGGCCAGGGCCAGGTGACAGTCGGTAAGGCAGGTCACATAGAGCCAGCAGGCTCCTGGCTCCATCTGCCCTGAGGCAGCAGGTCACCCCAGCCCTGCCCAGCCGCAAGTTCACCCTGAGCGCATGATGGAGAGATCGGAGCAGGGATGCACATGCTGAAGCCAGAGCTTCAGCACATGCTGCCAGGCCAGGAGACCTGCCCAAAACCTGGATAGGGTGTTATCATCCATGCATCAACCTCAAGTGGTCACCAGCACTGTTATCAGGTCCCCAGTGTTATAAGGGCACCTTCAAACCAAAGCAGAGGATGCTCCTCAAAGAAAAAATTGCATGAACAGAAGCGTTATCTGAAAAGTTTCTCTAGGTCGTAGCATCTTCCTTCTGTCCCTCTCACTTAATATCAAAGAAATTCACCATCTTTTGGCAATTCGGCACTTTCCAAGGCAGACCGGATATGTGACATCATTCATCTTGATGCAGTACAAACATTAGAGGGTTTTTTTCTTTCTTTGCCATGATGGGTTTCATTTTGAATAGGGTTTGCCAAGTTGAAATATCATTCATAGCAGGCGAATGCGGTTTCCTGCACTGAAGGCCAGAGCGGGGCATTTTGTCACCCACACCCTGGGCTGCAGCCCCAGAGTCGCGCTGCGGCTGCACCTCCTGCTCGCCCCGGTGCATGGGCAGGGCTGCCAGGCTCCGGCAGCGGCAGGGCCGGGGGAGCGGTGAGGGGCTGCTGCTCTTCACACAAGCCTGGCTGGGGAGTTGTTGAGACGGCCCCAGCTGGATGTGTGATAAGGACCCGCACAGCGCCGCGTGCCCTCCTCTGGTCCCCAAGGAGCAGACCGTCTGCAGTAGGCGCTGGTTGAATTGATCTCTCAGGATGACCTTTGGTGTCTATAAGAAGAGTCATTCATTTTTGCAGCTTTTCCTTGCAAACTATGACATGGAAGAAGTTCTGAAGGCAGGGAGGTACGTCTGGTGGTGCAGAGGAGGTTCACAGACCTTTGTGCGAGGCCCCGGTCCTTGGCCAGCTGCAGCACAGGGTGTCACGTCCTGGGGCTTTTCTAGCAGGCACAGGCAAGGCTGTGCCCACAGTCCTTCCAGATACTGAGCATCCCACTTCCCTAGCCCTAAACTTGCCCCTGGAGGGAAACGTGCATTAAGTCTTCCCCCAGCTAAAGCCCTATTTCAAACCCTACTCCACTGGTATTTGAAAATAAGTGGGCTGAATTGAGCTTTCCTCTCCCCGCTTCCAGAAGCCCAGAAGAACAGCTCAGAAAGCATCAGCTTCTCCATTTCCAGCCTGGCTAAACTCATAGAAAAAGGCAGAAAACCATAAAAATAAGAAGTTATCTAGGCCCTGCAGCGACAGTTGCTACTCACTGTCACCGGTGCGTATCTCAGCCCAGTCGCACACCCTGGAGACAGGCAGGGCAACACCACTCACATCGCTCGATGCCTGCCTACGTGCCTAGCACCACGCTAGCACACAGCGACAGCAGAGCTGACAGCGCGTTCACACCTTGCGTGGCACCAGCCCTGCCAGGCCAGGGCCAGCCCCGTGATGCTGTGGTCATACCAGGGATGATGCTTTTCCCAGGCACTGCTTGGGCAGGGTAGATGCTCTCCAGCTGGGAAGGGTGAGCAGGGGACACACGGGTGCTTCTGGCCATCAGTAAAGCTCCTATATCCCCACTAGCAGGGCAACATTTTGAAGTTGCAGCTGGTGTGGAAGGACAGGCTCCCCTTGGACATGCTGAAATATTTATATTGTACTCACAAGAACCTGGCCTGGCTTGTACGCCTGTTTGCCTAACTGATGATGGCTTGATAGCTGCAGCGGGGAGCTTGTTAATTGAATTCCAAAGGGACTAATTATGGCAGGAATAAGAGAGCTCTCTGTCATCTTGCAGATTTTTCCACGCATCTGGGTTTGAGGGGGCTGCAGGAGCCAGGGCTTGCTGGCAAGGGGCAGTTGGAGGCACCGTGGTGTTGCTGCCCTCCTGGTGGGCACAGAGACGGGTCTGGGGTCTGGGGAGGTGCCATCAGCTGTTCCCCTTCTCCGACACTGGAGAGCTGCTCAGCTCACTGAGGATAGCAGGATGCTAAGGTAAGTGGGAGGGGTGGGTGCAGAACATGCAACCCTCCAGCTCTGGGGTGTTTAAATCCTGCTGCATGACTCCTGCAGTGCTGTTGGGTGGCTCCTGGCCGGCTCCTTCCAGCTGCTCAGCTAAAACCAGCACAGGAAAAGCAAGCAAGGACCTGCCTAGTCCCCCGTGCCCAGGGGAGAGGGCACCTCTGGCCGGTGGGTTTATAGAGTCCCTTTGTGACAGCAGCCCTTGGCTGTATGGCCAAGCAGCCACGCCAGGGCAGGTCTTGCTGTGGCTCCGTGGCACTGGATGCATGCAAGGGCTTCCCCAGTGAGGTGCCCAGGCTGGGCACCAGCGTGGCTGTCAGCGGCAGGGCTGGCTGTGAGGGACCAGCTGTGGGCACTCGGGTGTCATCCCTGCTGTGCTCGGGGTGGCTTGTGGGCTGGATGCGGGCTCAGGGAGCCTGAGGTTGTGAAAACCTGTCCCTGTGAATCACTCGGCACACAGGGCGCTGCTGCAGAGAGTTTCTCTTGGCTGTGAGCCCCAGTGCTGCTGCGTTCCCAGCCCCTCTCCCTGCACTGCATCCTGCAACGCACCCAACCCGGCTGCGGTAGCAGCTGGGAGCTGAACCCCAGGGGGGTGACGAGAATTTCCTGGATTTAAAAATACATATTTTTATATGTACATATATATGAACACAATCCTTCTTCCTGCTTTCAAAAGTCAACATTAACTCCAGCTGTGCCAGGGATGCAGTTCCCAGTCCAGACCTGCAGCCACAGACATGTGCTGCCAGAGAAGCAGCGAAGGGGTTGAAGGACTTCCCCGACCACCTTGGTGGCTGGGGAAAAATGTACTGTGCTGCCACATCCCAAACCACCCCCTGGCCCTGCCTGTCTGGCTACTTTACTGACTGACATACCATGCAGAAAAGGATTCTTGGTCGTCAGATGGTTTTATTGCAGTCAGAGGGCCAAATCACAGGAGGGACACTCATTTTCACCCGTCCTGGCTATATGTTTTGGGATATGGTGGCTGTTTGGGGATGCCTGGGGGTGGATACCTTGCATACCAGTGCTGGTGCAGCAGTGGTGCTGCTGCTGCTACAAGGGTGCAAAGTAGGGTTTTTTCATGAGACAAGGAGAGGCGTGATCCTCCCCTGTAGCTGGGATAAAACCTGAGGTACCCTATGCACAAAGGATGGGCTGTGCATGAATTTCATCTCCTTCCACTCACAGCAGTAAGGGCATTGCTGGGGATAAGAAGGGCTGTGCTGAGCTGTGGTTTGCAGCTGTGGGAGCAGGACCCATGTCTGTGGCAGCTTCGGCCATGGCCCCAGATATGTCTGCCTGGGGTCAGTCCCTCTGCTAATCTTCATCTGCTTTTCTCCTGGCAGAGCATACGGCTCCCTGTACGCTACTGCTGTGCCCAGCCTATACAGTGTCCCCATTCCTCTTGAGCGGCAAGTTACAAACGCCTAAATGCCTTGAAAAGTGAGTTACTGAAAGGTTTGTAAGGGGTATGGCAGGGGTGACTGTCATAGGCTGTTGGTCCCCCTGCCTTCAAATTTTTGGGAAATGAGAAGCCCAAACTGCCTCTAGCCGTGCTTCCCGTTCGTGTGACCATGCTGGGTTTTGAAGTACCCGAGTGAAGGAGATCGCAGGTTGTGGAAGTGGGATGAGGAACTGCAGCCTCTACAATGGCTCTGGATAAACCTCGTGGCACAGGGTAACTGCTGGCAGCACCCTGTTTTGTCCTGGGGTAGAGGCAGAAAGGGGTTTATAGACCCATACCAGGAGCTGGATCGTCCACCCTGGTGATTTGAGGGTAACAAGAGGGATATGTCTTAAAAATGTATGAAACACCTTGCTGGGAAAAAAGAAAGGCAAAGGGTGAACTTACTGTAGCCAAAGTTTAAGAGAAAAGGGACTAAAGTTAAAAACTGCTATAGAGAAATAAAATAAATCATTTTTTTAATGGATTTGCCTGTGCTTCAAACTGGTTCCAAAGAGCTTGGGGTGATCCAGGCACCAAAGCCTTAAGTTGCTGAGATATTTATGCTGCTTCTGGACAGGACCGTGGTCTGGGGTATTTGCTTGGCTGGGAGGCGGTGTGTATTGCTGATAAACTTCCATTTCTTTCTTTATGGTTATAATCAAACTCAGATGATTTACACACACACACCCCCTAAAGAGTTCCTGTTATTTCTAACATAGGGTTTGTTCCCTGGGGGTGTCTGCCCTACTTAAAGGCAAGAAAGGGGCTTTCCCTGGGGGCTGGCGAGGCTGCATGGGCAAGTGGTTACCCGGGGAGTGGCTGGGGGGTTGCAGGTTTGAGAACAAATCTGAGAGAAAGGACCTTCCTGCCAGGGGAGAGCATTTCTATTCTGAATTTTCTGTACTCCGAGAGGTTCGGGTGCTCTAATAAAACTCAGCTCCCAGGGTCTGTGCTTTTCCCTTGGGGAAAAGGTACAGGCAGGCTGCCTAGAGCCCGGCTGAGGGACCTTGTGGGGGTTTGCTGCCTTGTTATCAATAATAGAAATGATGGTAATGAAACATCTCCGGGAGCTTCAGGTTTCCTTTCTCCTTCAGCCCTCATGTCTCAAAGGTAAACTATTACATTGCCAATATTGAGTGCAGGGTTGTTTGAAAGTATTAAGGCTCCAGTTCATCAGAGGTCATGTTTTATTTGATTTTGGCCAATTGGCAGTTCCCTATGTTTGCGTCTGCTCCTGGAAGTAAATGTCTTCTCAGTTTGTGTGCCAATGCCAGCGGCAGCCAAAGGCTTCCCAGGTGCTTGGGTGTATGGCAGGGGGACCCTTCCCACCACTCGGTCCCAAGGCTGGCCAACAGAACTGCGCGAGCCCCCACCTCTGAGGTCTGACATCAGGTCTTTTCTAGCATCTCTGCTTTCCAGGCTGGCAAACCTCGATCCAAGCCTCAGATGGAGCAGAACGATTTGAACCAAGCAGGAAAACCTCTCTGTGAGCAGACCCCTGGGCAGCAATCTGTCCCACCACTGCTGCCACACTGGGCTGATCTGTGCCCGTGTGGTGCCAAAGCTGCCGGGCGCCTGGAGGAGGGATTGGGTTTAGGAGTTTTCAGCATCGGTGTGCGGATGCCTTCCAGCACCCACTACAGTCCTGCACATGCATGGCGTGTTTCCTACCCCGGGAAATGCCAGGCTTGTTCCAAACCAATGGTCTGTGGGCTGAGCAAGCTGAATGCATCAGATTCCGGGTCCTCCAGCTACGTCAGTCCTCTGGAGGACACACAAGCCCTACCAGACCTTCCCTCTATGTCCTTAAGAGTGACAGCAGAGCTAAAAAAAGATTGATCAGAAGCTGAGAACAGAAGTGTTTCTGGATCTTTATTTGAAGAGTCAGGTTTCCAAGCTTTGCTTTTCAGATTGTTTTTAAAAGTATGTATCTGGGGCGGGGGGGGGGGGGGGGGAGGCAGGCATGTTTCAGAAACAGTTCAGCATTGTCCAGAACATGACAGCAAGCCTCCATTCCAGATCCGTGACACAAACTGCTCTGGAGCTGCCCTGCCGCGCTCCCTCTTTGTGGGACAGCCAACACCCGGGCTGGGAAACCGCCTCTCCATCTCCATTAGGGCCGCTTTCACCACGCAGGTTACTGTCAGGCACTGTTTGCATCTCTGGCTTTCCGACTGATGATCGGTGCTGTCAGCTTGCTCTTATCCCATTTATTATATAGGTTATTTTATTTGGTTTTATTGCTTCTTTCACCTCTCATCTAACCAAGGTGCATTTTTTTCGTTGTCTTTTTAATCAGCATGGCTTTTTGGAACACGTTTAGGGCATCTTTTAAAATGGTCTTCAACAACTCTAAATTAATCACTTTAATTATTCTGATAATTTTCCTCCCAGTTCCTAAATGTTTCCAGTGTGGCCGTTCTCTGACCACAGCATGTGCCTGTATCAGTGCCTAGGCACGGACTGGTTTTGGGCAGAGCAACAACCTCAGGCCATGGTAGATAACCGTTAATAAGGAGTTTTATCTGGTGATCAGTTCACCCCAATCCATTAGAAAAGGGGCTAAGGCAGCAATATTCTGAAAGTAATGAGTACTTTGAGTAGGAAAATAATTAGCGTATGTCATATGTAGTCTCAGGGTATGTAATTCCAGGGTATGTAATATCAAGGATGTGTGATTAGGAGTTCCCAGATCCCCTAGGAGCCATGCCTGGGCCCACAGCAGCGCGGGGTGCGGTATGTCCCCTGGGTGCAGTGAAGCCCTTCAGTCAATCTCCATTGCTCCCTTTAGGGCCCAGTATGGGGACAAGGAGGGAAATTCTCCTCCTTTTGAAGAGGTCACCCAAAAAGCCCCAGTCCACGGGCAGAGGCTGAGGAGGAGCAAGTTACCATGTGCAGGGTGTTTTATGGGAGATGCTGGGGGTTGGCTCCTGCCTCCTGGCACTTTCTTAGAAAATAAATCTTGAATTACCTTGTTTTCATTTCTAATAAAACTGCATGTTGGCAGTTGCCTTGGAGCTAATAATCTGACACGGTGCTGTGCATCTGTGAGTGTTTGTAGCATGGGTGTGCTGGTTCTGTGTTTGAGACTGACAGTGCAGCACTATAATGTTGTTTTCCTACCACTATATTGTCTTCCCAGCACATCATAATAAAAAGAAACATGAAGGTAGGTGATTTATCATAATACAAAAATAAAAGGCATAATAATGTAAATTACACACATCATTAACCCCAACTGTTGCTCTAAAATGGACAGGAATTCTGCAAGAAAATCATCATCTTTGAAGGGCTTCCCTCTAGGTGCTGGAAGACCCTGGTGTCCTCTTCTCTTGAGGTTTGGAGAACTGGTTTGGAGCTCTGCTGATGCACTAACAGCAGCAGTACAAGGTGCCTGTTCCTCCTGGGGGCCGCGCTGGGTTACCCGTGGAGGGGCTGCAGTACCCTGAGGCACGCTTCTGCTCCACCAGAAAATCCACGGCAAGTCAGGCAGCGCAGGTGGGCTTCATCAGGCTGTGGTGGGCATGGACCTGCCACCATCAGTTCCTCTTCAAGGCAGATGAAGGTCAATGGCACAATTCATCTCATCCCTCAGCAGATGTCAGAGAGGGGTAGGGGAACTCCCCACCTCCCCAGAGCGCCACATGTCCCCCGGCTGGGTGGGAAGCCAAAGTAGCCAACTCGGAGGTCTCACTTTCATGTCAGCACGTTGCCAGAGCTGGAGCCTGTGCCATCTGCTGCCTTGTCAAGAAACATTGAGGGGGAACCAGGCTGGAACTGGTGTTGAATGCCGCCTCCTCTCCAATTCCTCCCCTTCCTTTCTGCTCACTCTTTACCTTCTTCAAAGAGCAAAGAGTCAGTTTCAACTCTTTCATCAGATCATCCTCATCAAAGGCAAGTGAGCTGCAGCCGGAGTGGGATCTTCTGGCCGCCACCCATGGCCCAGATTCCTAAAGCTGGTTTAAAGCGACTTAGAACCTTCCTGTGTAAAAAATTTCCCTTGCAAAAATTAGACCTCATGAAAATAAATAATTCCCAGAGGAAATTTCAATTTGATTACAAATATTGACTTGCTTGGGGGAAGTTTTTTTTTAAAGAAAAATCCATTTGGAATCAACATTTTCAAATTAAACATGTATGTTTGCTCTGTTACAGTACTTAACTTGGAAAAATACTAATTTTGTTTCCAGTGGTTGGGGATTTTAGGAGTTTCTTCCATCCATTTTTTTCTGCAAGAGCTAAACAAAAGAGATGCCTTAAATTTGGGCAAAGCAGGAAAAAGATTTGTTTTAATTTTAAAGGATTAAAAAAATGTAATATGAAATGTTGTAAATCATTTTCATGCTTCTGAAAAAATCCATAAAAATTCATAAATACATGTATTAAAGCTGTAGCCCCAGGAGATGCCTGAGCTGTAGAAGCACCAAGCAGAGCAGTCACGGTAGGTGCTGCTTCTCTGGCGTCACCCTGATGGTCTCCATCGCCCCACTGCTCCCGTTCCCAGCAGGTCAGGAGTGATATTGCACAGATGTGGCAGCCAGGAATGTGGGAGATGAGCAGACAGGTGGGAAAAACTTGGTGGTTCACCAGCTTAGTGACGATGACACCAAGATTTGCAAGGGCTCCCCATCATTTCTGAGTTGCACCCATGAGCATGGGGACCCTCAGCACCCAGGCCGGCAGGTGTTTGGATGGGTCACTGAACCCAGTTTAGGGCTTCACACCCCCCCAGAGCTGTACTTCAGACACCCTCTGCCCTTCTGGGGTTTGGCTGTGCCGGACAAAGTGAAAACCAGCTGCTTAGGACGTGTATTTTTGATTTTTTCCCCCCAGATTCTCTCTTTCCCCATGGAGAGTGATTCTTCTGCACTCCAAAACGCTGAAGTTGAGCTGAAACACTTCAGAAATGTCAGGCATTCCAAGGCATGGGGTGCTCAGGTGTGAATGCGTGCTGCTTTTGTGACTTTATGGATTAAAAAAAAAAGGTAAGAAACCAACTTAGCTGCACCCAGTGTAGGGAAAATTGTTCTTCCTACAGGAAGACGGCCTGGGAGGGGAAGGGATGTGTAGAAGGAAGAAGGAGCTGGAGGAACAGCAACTTTCTGATGTAGACAAGGCTTCCACGCGCTGACATCTGTCCCGTGAGAGGTATCGATGGGGGCCGGCCTCCAGCCAGACCTGCCTCTTCCAAACCAAACCAAACCCATTTATTTTAGAACTAAAATATGATCATCGTAAGTGACCCTGCCTGGTGCTGGGGGCTCTCTTGAAGCCTGAACTGGGGGCAAACAGGGTTAAGCTCTCCCCGGAGTTGGGGACCACGGCAGGTCCCCACAGCAGCAGCTGCGCAGGTCCCTGCTGAAGATGAGCAAGCTTTTAGCAGAGACGCTGCTCGCTGCAGGCATCCAGGTATCAGCCAGAAATTACTCCAGACAGCGGAAGTGCTTTTTAGGAGCACTTTATTAATAGATGCACGTAACAAATCACTGATAACAAATGCAAAAAGCCCTTGGACTAACGGCCGGTTTGCCCACTGAGTGCAGCTGCCATTAGTCGCAGCGGGAGGCACCCGGAGCAGCTCTCTGGCAAGAGAGCGGTGCTCCTATGTCAAAGCGGGGAAGCAGGTGCCCGAACTGTTTACCCCAGCAAAGGTGCAATTTCTGCACCCTCCCAGACACAGCTCAGCATGCACGTGAGCAGGCACCGGGCTCCAGTAAGTGATGTTTGAGCCTGCCTTACACCACGCACAGCACAGCAAAGCCTGGAGACCTGTTGCAGTCCCCGTGCCTGCTGCTGGCCCGTCTCTACCATGACCCACGCAGGGGTCCAGCACTTGCTCCATGATCCCTCGATTTCCCAAGGAATTGTTTCAAACACATTATCCTGTGCAGACATGATTAAGCCATTTAGGACAACGGATGTCGCCAAAGAAGATAACCTCTCTTAAGGTTAATTAATCATTTGTAAACTGACCTTTGGATGTATGCATTATTCATCAGTATTCCTGAGCTAACAGGCCAGATAATTTTCAGCCACCGGCTTTTTTTGTCAAAGCTTTTTAGCTATTCCATAACAGAGGGAAACTGCTGAAGTACAGGGAGAGCAATGCCCCTGGCCCCCTGGCTGCTGCGTCTGTGCGGGATGCTCGTGCTGGCCCATCCTTTAGACCACAGCCTGGGTTTAGCCTGGACCACAGCCCAACAGCCGCTTTTATTCCCCACCTCCGTACTTCTTCCTTGAAGCCTGACTGACCTTAAACTATCTGAAGACTTCTCTCCAGGAGCTTGATATTTAAAAGTGCAGTGACAGAAAATAACTTCTTCTAAAAATATGTGTAACTTATTTACCAGCACGAGGAGAGGGAGAGAAGAATTCAAATGAAGGCATACATATACATCGCACTGCTCAATTGTGACTTTTCCCCGATGCTGTACAGTAGCACCACTTTCTCCTCCAGCAAAGCTGCTCCTGGCGTTACGGTGGCATACAGGGCTCTTCCCCCATGGCCAAACCTGGGACTGGCAGAGCAGGAGCAGGAATAAGGAAAGAGGGGATCCCTGTGTCCCCTCCAGGGCTGCAGGCAGAGCACAGGGCCAGGCTCCAGCCTTGGGATATCCAAGGAGATGATTTAACATTTCAGAGCCACCAGAAGCGGCAGGCAGGAAAAGACAAGCCATTATTTATTGAGGAAAACATCCCATGGATCATTCTTGCTCAGATTACATAAATGAAGAAGAAAAGAAAAAGAAAAAAGAAATCAAAGACAAATCGGTGAGCTCAGTACTTGGGAACCTGCTTCTATCTCCATGGGGAAAAGCCTCCTGCACCTCCCAAGTGAGAGCAGACCCTGCCCAAAGGGGCTCTTCGCTCCCTTCCCCACCTAAAACTACAGCGCAGCTGTGGGGGAGTCCCGTGAACGTGAGGCGTTCATGTATCTTTAATTATTGTTTCAGCCACATAAATCCATGCTGAATTAAAATTCATGATGGTTCTAGGGTACAAGTGCAAACAATTTGTTCGGTAAACTTTGCTCTAATTGGCATTCTGAACATTTCCTGTTAATCAAGCCCCTTGGGCTCGGTTTACCAGTGTAGTTCTGCCTGCGAATGTCAGTGCTCGGAGGGTGCACACATGTATACCGATTTCAAGGGTCTTTATACGATATTAACTCATACACCTTGTCCTCACATTAATTTGCAAGTAATTTTTTAACAACCTTCTGTGGCCTTGTCTTTTATCTCGCTGCCTCATTACTTGAGGCAAGCAAGCAAGCAGAAGAGCATTTGTAAAACTCGAAACAAAACTGCACTCAGAAACGTTGAGGATCTGAATGTGAAATGCCCCCAAGGGCACCTCAAACTCCTCCTTGCAGGAGCCGCCTTCCCAGCAGCACTTGTCTCCAAATGGCCACAGGAGAAACGAGAAGATACTCGGGCCAGCCTGGTGACCATCAGGCAGGTGACCAGTGCCACTGCACCGAGCCTCCAGCCCAGCGCTGGCAACCAGGCTAGGGAGGTGGGCAATGCTTTGGCTCTCCTGAGCCGAGGATACGAATGTCGCCTGGAGAACCGAGGCATGAGCAGAGCTGCTTTTTCATCCCAGCCCCATGTGCACACAGGACATCAGAAATGGCTCTGGGAGATGCCAGGGTCTGGGGGGTCCTGCTGCAGAGCCCCCCTCCCACATACTGCCCAACATGGACCAACTGGCCAATTTGGATCTTTTTGCCCAAGCAACGGCCCCTCCACCGCAACACTCAGGCAGTTCCACCTGGGACCACTGCCAGGAGGGGTTTAGGAGCTTTCAGTGATTCCCACCCCCCCCTTCAGTTTTGCAGCCTTATCAGGCTAGTCCTTAACTTGCACCCCAAGAGATTTGGCAATAGAAGCTATGTATTACCTGAGTGTCTCTTCCCACCAGCACAGCAAGACGGAAGAATAGAAGTAACAAAATAACAAGCATCTGGCAGAGATCAGGGAAGCGGTGGAGAAGCTCTCTTGGATGGAAATACGTGGCGAGGAAACGTATGAGAACTGGCAGTTCCCAGAAGAGACCAAAGATGGTGCACAACAGCAAACTGCTCCCCTGTGAAAGCAGATAAGCATAATTAGATGGCATTATGGCAGCAGCAGGGTCTGGAAGCTGGAAAGAAATTGTATGGGAAGTCAAAACGGGCATGTGCCTGGGGGGAAAACAGAGGCATAATACAGGTTCACAGCCTGAGAGCAGCAAAGTCTGTGCACACAAGGTTTCGGAGGCAACCAGCAAGGGTCTGCAAATAAATTAGATGTAAAATGAGAACAGCAAGATGTGTAGGGGTGTACATGTCTGGGGAAGGAAAACAGACTAAGCGTTCAAAGCAGAAATTTGCCCCATCTCCCTTGTTTCAGTCTTTATAAAATGGTTAATTGTGAATGAAACTTAACAGAACAGGCTCTGAAGGGAACTGTGGAGAAGGCCAGCATAAGGAAAGAAGTTTAAAGCCATTTGGATATGTCAAATGTATTCAAAATGTGAGGACCTGATGAAATGCACCCAAGAACATTGAATGCTTAGTGGTTATCTTCAAAATTTATGAAGGCACAGAGGTCCCTGGAGATGAGAGAAGGACCTCACTTTAAAGAGGGTACTTAAAAAAAGAACCAAAACAAAAAAAAAACCCAAACTGAATAATCATCTTAATCTCAATTCCCTGAAAGAGGCTGGAAGAAAGTCTTAAATGAGCAACTTGTAAGATGTAAAATGATGAATAAAATCAAAGAACATGGGTTTGTCAAGAACCAGTCATGTCAACTCAATTTAATTTCATTCTTTGATAAGGCAACCGGCATACTTGATGATGGGGAAGCAGAAAACACATGAGTGAGGCCTTTTGCATTTCCCCCCTGGACAGCCTCGAACAAGCTGAGAAACCACCCTCTAAAACCAGTCAGAGCTCAACTGGCAGCATAACCACTCCCGAGGAGGAGGGATCGAGGGACAAGGAGGCTTCTCCAGCATCTACTGTGGCTCCAGGGGAGGGGCTGTCAACCTTCCTCTCCATACGGCTGATGGGTGCCTTTCTCCAATCTGGCAGCCCGCAGCTTTGCCCAAGGACAGCTCCTGGCCCAAGGAAAACTGAGACTCAACCTTTATTATACTGATTTCCAGTACCTCGTTTTGGTTCATCCTTAATTTCCCTGTGACATCAGCACCCACACACGTAGAAACAGTTTGATGCAGCATTATCCCATATTAACCTCAGATCCTGGCATTGAGCCGAGACGATGCTTTTGATGGAGCTTCAGGCAATCCACCCGGGTTGGGAATGGTGCAAATCCGTACAAGCAGCCTGCAACGCCTGTGGGTGAAGGTGGAGGTTTTGCTGCTCTGCACCTGGCCCTCCAGACGGACAGACGGACCGATGGATGGGGACCTTTGCAAGCCCCAACCAAGGGACTTTGTGAACTGTAAGAACAGCTACTGGAAGAATGCAGGAACAGAAGCTTTTGATACAGTTTCAAACAATGTGTAATTATCAGGTAGCTGAAAATTAGCCCATCTGTGCCTCGGGAAAAGACAATGAGAAGTTATGTGTTACTAATGGCTGAAAAGTGCTGGCAACACAAAACAGGAAATTTTCACTAAACTTTGTTTCTTAAGGTAATGTAATTACACAGCGTAATCCCCAAATCTCCTGACGTTTTTGGTGGGTTTTAATAAAGCTTACGAGGTCTTCATCCACCTTTCTCTTTCCTCTCCTCATTGCAGCACCGTGGTCTTTGGCACTTCGAGCAGCACCAGCCGTCTGGCTGGGCCACCTAAAGCAACAGATGTGGGTAACGTAAACTGCTTTTACAACAGAATAGCTAACAACATGTATCAGGTTTTTCTAAAGTAGATTGTAAATACCCGCCGTGCCTTTGCCACAGCCTCACTATCTGAATGCAAAGCACCCAAGCTTGTAATACTATTTTGGATAAAATTTCTATGTTGGTAGAGTTGGCCGGCCAGAGTCTGGGTCTCTGATCCAGGTCAATGCACATGCCAGCATCAGCATGGTTCAGATTTAGGACCCCTATTGTTTCCTCTGCTTTTGGTCCCTGCTGATCCAGCATGGAAAAAAAAAAAAAAAAGGGAGAAAAAAAGCATGCTTGCTTTAAGTGCCTTTGAGGATCCAGTGATAAGGTCTTTGGGGGTTGGTGAAGCAAAACTGGAATAGCATAAAACTCATGCAAACAGTCCAGGCAGGGTAAATAGCTCATGATTTTTTTATTCATACTTTTGTCTGTGGAATGACTGGGAGCAAATTGCTTTTTCCTTTCCTAGTCCAAATTATTCAGAGAATTTTTCTGCTGATTTTTGCTATTCTCCCTTTTGAGAGCATTTGCTCTCGAAGATGGCCCGCTTAGCTCTGAATGGAAAGCAAATGTTGCCTTCACCTTCAGTGAACTTTGAAGCAATTGATTTTTACCAGCATAAAAGAAGAGCTGAGAAGTGACAGCTCGTGGGCTTTGCGGAGGATGAATTTTGCCATTTCACAACTGTCCATGCAGGAGGATGCAGGCGTCCCAAAAGAAAGATGACAGATGCTCTTTCAACGCATCCCCGTTCAGCCACCAGCCCCATCCTCTTTCACACACGGGGTCCCCAAACCGCCAGCTTCCCCACAGCCGCTGTGCAGCCGCTTTGAGCAACCCACAATAGGGAGGACTCCAAGGAAAATTATTCTTGCTAGCTTTTGTCTGGTAATCCGAGGTCAAGAAAACAAACTGCTTCCTCCCTGCTCTCTCCCGTGCTGTGGTGAGGAATGCAGCCGAGCTCCAGCACCGAGAATAAAGGCAGAGCTGGCACAAACACAGGAGCTTCTTAAATGAGTTTGCCATTAGCCGGAAGGGCTGCAAATTGAAGCGAAGATAAGCCCCTTAGCGTTTCCCTTCTTTAATCCAAGCCTCGTAAAAGCGGAGATGTGTTCCTATTCAGTGGGCTTTATACAGAGGCAGGTATTTCATTTACCCAAAAAAACCCTGCATCGGATAAATTATTAATGTTATTTATAAAGGCAATTCTGCCATTCAGCAACTTCTTTTGGATCCCTACGCTTAATCTCACTGCTTAGCATAAGATACACTCCAGTTAAAAGGCAAAATCACATTCTCTTACAAGGCCTGCAAAATAACGGAGTGCTGAGGTGCCTGAAAAGGGGTTGTAGTTTAAATTCTGCTATGAAGACTAATACATTTATCAGTGGCAAACATAAGCCCCGATTTCCACTTGCTTGTACCCTCCCCGTGCGCTGGATGGGGCCTCACTCATGCATCAAGAACCATCAAAGCTACTCAGCAAGAATGGTGGAGATGCAAAACACACAGTGCTCATACAGGCTCTGTAAGGCTGGCGGGTGGCGCCGTATGTGAGACAGCAAGTAACCCCATCCTCCTCTACGTGTCCCAGCATGTGTCCTGCCCCGAGACACCCACCGCCATGACTTCGGCTTCTGCAGGCTGAGCCTTATACCCGCCCCACAGACCAGGGTGTTATCAAGGGCAGAGACACCAGAAGAAATATGTAAGCATCTCACCAACCACAGGCGTGGGCTTCTGCAGTCAGGCAATGGAGTCAGGATGCTAGGAATCCCAAAACAGGTCCTTAGAGACCCTGGGAGAGCTGCCACCATTGTGGCATTGAGATCTCAGCCCCAACAAAACCAGCATTGCACATAACCACGAGGAGCAAGGCAATAAACACGAGGAGCTGGGAGCCCCAGTGCACGGCCAACATCACCATTTCAGTTGCAACAGTGGGACGCAACAGTGGAGTGCTCACAGCAGAAAGCCAGCGCTGACAGGTAAAGCAGGACCCCTCCCACCAGCAGGGTGACCATGGGTATCAGGGGGATTAAATGCCCACGCTGAGGAAGAGGAGAGCCAGCATCTCCCAAAAGAGATGTGCTCAAGCCTCTAGGAGGGAAAAAATGGCTCCTTGCTCCCACATCGGGACTACCCGCCCAAATAACTAAATGTACACATACACCCCCTGTGGCCCCACGTACATCCTGGCAGTTGTCACAGCACAGTCGCACGCAGCCATATCCAAATTTGAGGGCAACACACATGTTGCATGGCAAGGAATGGCAGTGCATGGGAATTGCAGGGAGGTTTGAAAAAATCCTCATGAAACATTCTTTCCACACAGTATGTATGTACCCTGAAATCCTTTTTTTAGGCATTTTCCTCTCCAAAGGCTGCACGACAAACTGTTTAATTGAGCAGCCAGTGCTGGCTGATGTTTTGTTTCAGCACAATTTGAAGGCAAGTTATTTTTGTTTGCTAAACTCACTCAACCTTTTCACAGCAGGGTTACAACAGCAACGTGTATTTTGCGTAGACTGCATCACCCCTAGGGAAGAAGCACTCGGGACGTTCAGGATGTGTTTATTCTCCTGGGCTGGGTGCTGAGGACAAGCAGCGGCTCCGGGGTGGCAGCGTGGTTTTTCTTTGATCAGCCCTGAGCAGGGAGGGCTCCTGCAGCTGCGCTTGAAGCTGGAGATGTCTAAGCTACGGGCACCACAGAGAAGCACACTTTTATGTCAAAACGACTTATAATAAGATTTTAAGTTTGTTCAGGGAGCTGGAATGAAATATTTAAACACAGCACCATAGTAGCATTTTATTCTCATGAAAATGCTGAAATGCCACTTGCAAATCAGAAATGTTTTAAAATTTGCTTTGAAATAGCAGTGCCTTTATGCAACTGTTTTGTTTTTTTCTTTCCAGGAAGAAACAAATGAGAGGGGGGGAAGCTGAGATTTTGGCCATTTCTTCACAAATGAGATGTCTGCTTCCCAGTCTATTCCGGTGACTGTGTTCGGAACCATCATTCCCACTTGGAGCAAGGAGAATCAGCCTCTAGAGCAGCTTACATTGTTGCATCCAGTATTCAAATTATATTATCTTTGTTTCTTACACTGACGACAAGTCATTTAGGTTGGAGAACTCCACTGGGCATTAGAGCTGCTCTGAAGGGTTTGCATGACTTGAAATAAACGTCATAAAAGAAAGAACAAGTTCTTGTATAAAAGCACAGCTGTCCTACTTTTTTTTTTTTTTTAAATTGGGGCAGTTTTCACTTTCTTTAGGTACAATTTATTCATTTGCAGTTCTTAATTTCCCTACGTATATATTATATCCTGTTAAACACAAGAAGCCAGCTTGCTGCAGTCCCTCCTCAGGACTCTGATAGTTTCTTACCTGACTCCTTGCTGTTCCTAAGCAGCACGTGACTCCAGGCAGGAGGCCCAGAGCCACCCAAGCTCTTTGGCACCTGGGCCTGGGTGGCATTTGGGCCATACCAAAATTTAGTAACTGAATTTTGAGAACTGAATTAAACTATTTCCAATGGGAAAAGCAGTTCTTTAGGCAGTTCTGGCCAAATTCAGCATTTGAGGTTCAAACTGCTATTAAGAAAGGGCTATTCTACAATAGTGACCAAAATGTACTTGAATTCAGTATCTTAGCAGGATCATAAAACCCCAAATCCCTTAAGATGATGTCTGACTTTAAAAAAAGATCTTCTGATTTGTATACAGTTTGTTCATAGGGGTTTTTCATACAAAATTCAAAGAACTGTAAGGATAAAATGTTGGCAAGCAGCACAAAAAACTGTTTAAAAATAACACATGGAAGTGTCAGAAGAAATGTGTATCATTTGTCCAGAACACTAAGGATCCAAAAGAGCTGGTACAATTGAAGAGAAGAGTAGAGTAGGCATAAGAAAAATCCTTCCAAACTGAAGGCAGGTCTAAATGGAGAGTGCAGACAGAAGCATGTCTCGACCAGTTAAATGCACAATGATAATGTCAAGCTAGTACAAGATTTTAAGGCACAAAAGGCAACTTCCTCAGCAGCCAGCACGGGTAGGACAGACCTGGGAATATTCTAGTTCCCTAGCTCTAGGGGAAGCCATGGTGTTCCGAGGGGTTTCTCTTCAGATCAAGCTGTCCCATGTGTAACCAGTATTTAGGAAGCCAGCGTATCTCCAGCCTGCAAACATTGCTCTTTAAATCCTCCCTGAGATTTGATCCAAATGAGCCATTGTGAAGACTCTCACAGGTTGTAGATGCACTGTGAAATAAGATAAAATCAGCCTCTTTTAGCAATGCAATAATCAGGAGCTCACACCGTCTCCAGCTGATCCTGATTTCCCCATTCCTCCACCAGCTCATGGATGTTTCAGGCCCTGCCTTCTTGCTGATGAAGCTTTCACAGCCATTTCCAGCACCCAAGGCTGCACCAGCACCTCTTGCTGCTTCTCTCAGAGCCCACCTGCACAAATGTATCTCCCAGGAAAGTAAGTCTGGCTGTGATTTCTGGTGCCCTAAAAGCAGATGTTAATCAACAATGTTCCCACCCTTCGGGTAGAACAGCACTTAAAATGTGGCCATGCTTGGAAACCTACACACAACTGGTGCTGAGCTAGCCAATGCTTTTGGCCATGTGCCTTCCTCACTCACCTGCTTCATGCTGCTACAAACAGGGAGGCAAAACTCCTGCAATCATCATGTAAGTGATTAGAGGAAATTGCATTGCTGAAGCACTCTGTGGCTGCAGCCGTGCTTCAGCTCTTGACTTGCCTGCTGGTAAGCTGCCAGAGAGAGGGAAGTGTAGGCATAAAATGAATAGCAGAAGAGATTGCAGGTAATTATGTTTCTTAAGCTGTTAACAGGATTGGCCATTTGATAAATGAGAGGATTTGGGAATGTTTTGTCACTGACAAGGCATTGTAAGATCCAAGTGGAAATGGGAGCGTTTCTCTTCCGTAGCATGAACAATAAGGAAATTCTCCCGGGATGCTTACGCACCGTGAAATGCATCTGAAAAACCTGGATGCCAGGAATGGAGGCAAAAGGACAGATATAGGACTCTTTCTGCTAAAAAAAAAAACCAAAAAAAACCCAGGTCTCTTACATATGCAATTAATTTGGTCTTGATGCCCCCTCCAGTGTCCCTAGAGGCTCCTGTGTTCTTTTATGGTGCCTTCCCATATCCCTGTATATTGTTTCCGGTGCCGCTGTGGCCCCTTGAATTCCTCCATCTACTTTTCAGTGGTCTGAATCCCTCTGCCCCCATGCTGTTTCCCTCGACCACTTGGCTTGCTTTTGTGATTCCCTAGCTAGCTGGAGAGGCGAGAGGGAAACCAGTGCTGCTCTGTCCTTGTCCTCCAACAGTGCCGCTCAGGGTGGTTTGGGGTACTCCTGGAGCCCCTCTGTTTCTTTTCCAGTGCCCTCAAGACCCTTGGGGTGCCTTTTAGGGTGCCCCAGAGCTTTCAATCTGTTTTTTGGTGCCCACTGCCCCTGAAAATCAGTGTGCTTTGGTGCCCTCAGGAACCTTCTGGGTACACTGTGGGCCCCAAGGAGTATCGGTCCCACCACACAGCAGTGAGGCAAAGGCAGGACCCACGGTCTCACAACCACCTGCGTGGGGACGGGACACAAGGACACCTCTTTTTAAGCTATTCAACAATAAGCTGGTCTGAAAAGAAGGGCAGGATGAGAGCTGGACCTGCTCCAGGGGAGGGGAGGGGAACCAGGACTCACCCCAGGGATGGCACATGAGGCTGCTCTGGTGCAAAGGGTTTTGTTCTGCAGCAAGAGAAGATTGCATCAGCAATGTGAATCACACCATTTAAAGCTGTGTTAAAACTCATCTCAGATGTCAGGGCTGTGTGGCCAGTGGGTCCAGGCATCTCCTGTGGACGTGGCCCTTTCTGCTGTGACCTCCTGGAGCCTACATCCTGCCTGGTACAGGTCCTGCTTTCACTGCAGAGCCAGCACTGGAGGTCAGAGAAAGTGGTAAGCAAAGAACAAATAAATAAAACTTCCTTATGCTGCTTTCTGGGGCTGCCTTCCCCAGCCAGGGCAGGTTCCTTGCAGGACTGGAACCCAAGGCAGCCATTGTTTGTGTGCAAGAGCAAAGGAGGAGGGGAAGGATCTCCCTGATCTCCATCATAGCTTTTCACTTCTTTGCTTTACCTGTTTTTTAGCAGCCAAAGCCAGGTTATTCTTACTGTTTTGGTTTCCCTGAAGTTATTAGCAGGGAAAGGTTGCTGGGAAGAAGCTGGTGCCCCTCACATCTCATTTTCCCAGCAAACTCCTTGCTTCAGTCCCGAGAGCAGTCTGGAGCAAGGGCTGGGTGCCCAAGGAAGAGAGGCAGTATGAGGGGAATGAAGCACTTTTGTTTCCTTTGTAGCACATCCTGCACTGGGCAAGAGATAGCAGAAATACATCCAGACAGCCTTGACATGCACACAGCCCCACCTTCTCTCCAGAGACAGGATGAGCAGCCCCCTCTCCAGTGCCCCTACCTGGGGAAGAAGCTTCTGTGATCCTGCCTGGCTGGCATTCCCAGTAGGTACTGGCTGCCTGTCCCTGAGGAGGTAGGTAAAGAAGCAGCTGCCTCTTTGGGATGTCTAGGTAGTAGGAGACACAAGTAAGTTCATGCAGTTTTATATTTGAGCTTTTCTCAACAGCAAAGTGGTGATTCAGCCTGAACAGACTTATTGGGTAGGAAGAAGAGACATGTTTTGACCTCAGCTGCATGAGCTGGTAGCAGCACCCCAGACGGACACAGCCTTGGCGGTTCTGTCCTGGTGCCAGCTCCCTCAGCAGAGCAGTGTCCTGCCCGTGAGCCATGCTGCACTAGCCAGTTTCTGTACTAACTGCAAACAACCCCAAAAGTTGCACAGGGATTCCCTTTTGGGACACAGGTCAGGTCTGTTCATGCACTCTGCTCCAGCAGCCAGGGCTCTTAAGAACAGCAATCACTGCAGAGACTGGATTGGGGGAAAGAAACCCTGGGCAGCATTTTTATCTTCAAACAACTCATTTGAGCTGCAGAGTGAGGTCTTGCAGCCACTGTCAGTCCCTGCCTTGGACGCTCTGGATGGGTCTTGCCCCTCTCAGGCAACTTCTCTGGTGCAGCCTGCCCCCTCCCACCTCTGCACTTATACCTCATCTCATTATCCTAGTAAAGGACATCTTTTAGAGACTTCTCTAAAAGGCTTCCTTATAAGGGAAGTATTTTTAGAGACTTCTTTTAAAGAGTAACAAGATGAGACTTAAGTGCAGAGGTGGGCAAGGCCCAACTGTGTGGTCAATGTTGCCAGACTTTGCTCCCCAGCTTGTGTGAACAATGTGGGCACAAAAAAGCCACTTGGGTTTTCTGCCCTCGCACAGCTCAGTCTCTGCAGTGATCACTGTTCAACTTCCAGTTAAGTTTGGGGTGCACTTGTCTTTCCAGGTGTCCAACTATCCTCCCCCTGAATTAAATGCTTTCTACCCTCCATTTAACGGCAATATTTACGAAACATGCTGGAACAAGGACTTCACCAGCCAGAGCCGTGTTTGCTGAAACGGAGTAAAGAGCAAGCTGGGCTGAAGGGAGCATCTGTGAAGGCAGAGAAACAGCCCCTTCTGGCACTTACATCCTACTAAGAAATAGGAGCTGCTGAAGCAACACAGCCATGGCTGTTGGCTGCCCCCTTTTAGCTCCACCAGCCCAGCAACAAGCTTTTTCTGATGTAGGAGCTGTGGGATAAGTTGAGGATGAGGAGCAGGGCAAAGTCTGCTCCAGAGATCTGTTACCATGCATTAAGTAAACAATGCATTGAATAAACTGAAAGTCACCTTGTCTCAGTTGTGGCTTGCTCCACTTTTCACTTCCAAGAGGAAACTAACCCAGCATGATGCCAGCATGCCTGATTCCTGCTCAGCGCTTCCTTCACACTGTGGTGCGGCTCCCCGGCAAGGGCTGCAGGGAACTGGCAGATACAGCCCTTTCCTCCTCTGGCAGCTCCTTAAGGGGTAAGTGAAGGCAAAATCCGATTCCTGCTCTTTCAGGCTCTCTGGGAAAAAAGGTCACTTGCTCTTTGCAGCTTAATCTGAAGCATAAAATGGTGGCCCCAAGCAGCTGGTGGAGTGTGGGCAAGAGGTGAAATAGCAGTTATTTTTAGCAATAAGCATCTAGGAAAACAGAGAAACAGCAGGAACAGAAACTCTAGATGTTTTTCCTCTATAAATAGTAGGACTCAAACCCCTGTTTTCACCCAAGCAGGGGCAGGTGTGCAGATGTGCACGTTGGATTTATGCTCCCTTGCTCCAGCAGCTCCCAGCCAAGCACAGGGCTTCACTTCTCCACACACAGCAGGTGCTAGAGCTTCAGCCACAGCTGGGCAAGGCAAAATCTCTCCCAAAGCTCAACCAAAAGCACAGGACAGCCACAGGAACACAACTGCCACCTTGAGTGGGTTGTAGTTCAAGCACAGAGGTGCTTGTTCCTGCCAGCACATTTAGAAAAGGAAGATGGTTTGCCAACCCGCTCCTAGGGTAGACAGATGAGAAAGACTTCCCAAAGGGCTGACCCACAATGACAGCCTTTGCCATTCATAAAATACTTGCCAGCCACAAGAACTAGAATGATCAGAAAGGCTTTTATGTACAACGAAGAGCATCTTACAAGGTAAGGCCAAGCCAGCTGCTACCTTTAGTCCCAGCCAGCCCTACAAGACAGGCCCACGGGCAACCCCAGCACCACAAAGACAATCTCAGTCCAGAAGCCAGCTACCACCCACTCCAAACAGCCTCAGCTGAGCAGCTGATCGCCTGGAGGGCAGCGCTCCTGCAGCCCTCACACCCCTGTGAGGCACCAGGCCTCCTGGGTGCTCCTCTCAGTGACTGAGAAACAAAGTCTCCAGCTCCGATTTAACTGTGCTCCTACTTGTTTGGCCCACATCAGCCTTTCCCATGGGGAGATCACAGTCCAGCTCCTGCCTCTGCAGTGCAGCAATCTGCACTTTCACTGCAGAGACCTGAAAACAGCCCACCTCCTCAGTCATGCGGGACCTTGCAGAAGTGCCTGGGATCGCCACACCTCTGGCTAGCAGCAAGGGATGCCCTCCAGGTCCCCCTTGCCCCCACCTTCTGGGCACAACTGACCCACGAGGAATAGGGTACACAGGCCCCCAAAGCCTCCTTGGGATCTAGCTTTGATCACTTACCACTTTGGGGCATTCATCCGACATCTCCTGTGCCCACATCCTCCCCCGTTCCCCGTACTGACAGGGCTGTGCTGACAGCCAGGGACTTCTGATGCTTCACTGCAGTAGAACAGCATCATCTCTGCCAAAAGAAAAGCTCTTTGTGATTAAATGAGACCAACACAGGTCTCTCCAACTCCCCAGGTCCCAGAGCAGTCTCCTGCCCTGCAAACTCCAACCTAACAAATGCTGTTTGGGAACTGGCTCACTGCTGAGGAACAGCCCAAAATCCAAGCAGCTTCCCAAAATGCCCTGCCTGACAGGGAGCAGCATGCACCATGTCCCATCTGCTGGTACGTCTCTTGTGCCTTGTGCAAAGCTGCCTGCCCACCATGCCCCCTGCCCCACAGACCAATGGGGGATATGCAGAGGGACCACAAATCATCCCCACACCATGACAGGAGCAGGTACACACTTTACCTCTCCTCTTCCTCCAGAAGCCACACTCAGGGCAGGAGGGGGCACTTGTGCAGGGGCCAAAAGCAGCAGCACATCTCAGCCCTCACACAGGGATCCCCCCTCACCTATAAGGACCCTCACGCCCACAGATGGCCCCTTTCAGCCACCCTCTGTGGGGTCTTTGCACACCAGTGCAGGGGACAGGCAGAGCTGTAGAGTGCTGCAGAGCTCAGCCCCAGCAGCCAGCTCTCCCACTCCAGTGCAATGCTGCCCGTGGTAGCTCCATTCCCATCCCAGGAACCAGACCAATGGCTCTTTTTGGAGAAGACACTGACACTCCTGGTACAAGCACTCCTGGTCTCATCTACCCTCCCCTCTGCCACATACCCCTGCAACCCAAAAACACCCACAGACTCCAATAGAGGACCAAGCAATCACACAGAGGAATGAAACTCCCCATCTCCTGAGTCAAGCTGGGAAGAGTAACACACCAGTAACCTCCTTGCAGCACCTCTGAAACCCTGGCACTACAGCCCCCACACTGTACTACCACGTTTGAAGCATGCTGCAGAGACCAGGCACTCCACAGCACCTGGACACAAGTCCTGGAGAAAAAGGTGAGGGGACCAAAAAGCCTCAGCCAGGGAGTGTGCCTCACACCACAGACCAGGATGCAAAAGCCCTTGTGGCTGCTCTCCATCCCAGCAGCCCTGGCAAAGAGCCTGTGCCAAAGCAGAGGGACATCTGCCCCTGAGAACAGAGAACCTGCTCCAGGTCCAAGGGGAGATACTTCCGTTAGTGCTGTTCCCAGAGACAGAAGGAAAAGGACCAGCATGGCCTGATGTACGCGCTCCGGAAGGGCAGAGGGAACTCAAAGTAGGGCATCAATTGGTGTGAGAAAAGGAGCCAGCCAGCAAGGCCTCAGAGGTGAGATGCTGCAATGTTACCAGTTTGGGTTTTTTACAAAGAAGAAAAGGCAATACAATAAAACTTCCTTCTAACAACATATAAAAAGAAATACAAGGACTTGAAAGGGTCCAGGACAGACTTACAGACATCTGTGCTATTCGTTAGTCTGTGCCCTTTCCCTTCAGAAGATTGCTCGCAAAAGAGAAGGAAAACCACCCCTCACCTCCAGCTCTTCCACCAGTTCCAGAGGCACAGCAGCACTCAGCCAGCTCGGCTCCTCCTCCACAGCCCTGGCACAATCATAGCAACAAACTCAGCTCGAGGATGTGGCTGCTGCTTCCAGCCCTCGGCTGCTGTCCTTCACCTCCCCTCAACCACAGCACTGCCGGACCCTTCCTGCTGGATAAAACATGTGCTCACTTTCTACTCTTTTTTGGTAAAATGGATGTAGCATAAAAAAAGAGCTGAAATGAAAAACCTCTCTTTCCCCACCCCCTCCACATCTACAAGCACCTTAGCCAATCTAGTTTGGTGCTGACAACCTCTGGTCTCTTTTAATTATCCTCGTGGTTCTCTTTAAATATGCAAGTTCCCTTGCTTGGGAAGTGGTTAGTTCAAGATTTGTGGTGTGTCTTTCTGTAGAAAGACCTGTAAGTAACCTTACAGATGTATTTACAATTTTTTTTAGGTTGCTGTCCGGGTTAAGCTCCATGTAGCTATCAGGACCAGGCACTAAAATTAAGGAAGGAGTGTGTTTCTGAACACTCACAAAGAGAAAAAAAGGGAGTAATTTGAGTATTTCTTGAATTTCAAGTGACTTCTGGTGCCCCCTGAAGCATTCTGTGTGGCTTTCAGTAGTAACCAGAGCCCTTCAGCTTTCAGTGCCCACCACCCTCTCCCCCCACAAGAGGCTTCTGTGTGCATTATGGTTTTCAGAACTTGTGTATGAATTTCTCTGAATTTTTCTTAATTTTTATGCCCCATGGAAAATGCCGTACTCATGCATGGGGAGGCTTTGTAGGTACCGAGACCAACGTCTGGAGTGTTTCAGCTCCCCTGACCATACCACAACAGCATCACAGAGAGATGCTTACAGGCACAGCACAAATCAGCCTAGTCAAAACATACAGCTCTTCCCACTGTGCCCCCTGTTCTGGGATTTGCATATTCTCACTCCTCCACCATATAATGTGTGCCCACCTGCAAAAGGTGTCTTAAGGCTCCGTTGCTTGCTAACAACCACAACCCCTAAAAGACAGATGAACCAGAAAACAGTAAGGAGGTTTTACATGCATAGAAAGAATTAGCCCCAGCACACAGTGCTGGAAGCAGCAGCTCAGCCTCCCCGCTAAAGCAAGGCTCGGCAAAGGCAGCGTGCCTAGTACACCATCTCTCTTCCAAACGCTAGCCCGACTCTTCAGCCAAGACTGGAAAGGACAGGATGGTCCATATCTTCAGTACCCTAGCACTTGACTCAATAACTGAAACTTTCTAGTTAATCTAGTGGAAAGAGTTTTGAAACAACTTGAAGGAAGCAACATGAATATGCAGCAAATATAGTCGAAACCTGCTGTCTATTGAAATGGCTCATTAATACTGCACAGACAAAGCAAATGACAGATGCTTACTGCAGAGTTACCAGTGAACATATCTGTGCTCGGATTATCGAAGCAGTGCAGAATATTTCACCCCATATGGTTTGCCTGAAGAGGCTGTTTCAGATAATGGTTCTCATGTTGTTTCCATGGAATTTCAATATTCCCCAGAAGACACTCACTGGAGCACTCCAGAGCAACCTTGTGTCATTTGGTGCTGCGTGAACTAGCAGAAACGGGTACTTACAATTAAAAGTGGATTACAGAAAAATAATAATGAAGTTCAAATTTGAAAAAAAAGGAGCATGAAATGTTTTCATTGGAATCAGGTCAGTAAACCTAACTTTCAACATAATTTTTTTAATGGGAAGTGTCACTCAGAAAATAATTTTATGTACATGGATAAAATTAATCAAAATCTCTGGAAGAAAAGTAGTGCAAGATTAAGTATCCACAAAATATGCCTAGGCACCAGAGATCTATTGGCAGGAAGGATGGAATGAAAGAACTGGGACTCATGCTCCATCTGCTAATAATGAAAATGAAGAGATACAATGGTGTGAGCACAAGAGAAAGGTTCACTAAGGAAAAGCCCTTCAGATTGAAAGTGCTGTAACTGTAGTTATGAGAAAAGAAAGCCACTGGGCTTTAAGGTACAAAGAACACAAAAACCATCCTACTCAGACAAATGAAAGGGCCATGGACTCTACCTGCTCACATCTTGTGACCTGTAGTAGGTGCTACAGAAAACCCTTACAGCATAGGATAAATACATATTCTTTTGCTGGATAATTTTCTGGATTGTCAGTTAATGTCAGTCTGTGGTCACCAAAATTTACAGTTCAGAGCAAGCACAAGAGGATACAACACTACGGCTGGGCTTTCTTAGCCCACGTAGAAGTAACTGCATGCATGTATCTCTACATACACATATTCTGCATGTTTACCTGCCCATATACTCCATCCAGGGACAGCACAGTGGTGTGAGGAGGCTGGCATGAACAAAAGATACCCGCTTTGATAAAGGAATGAGGATCTTTGATATATGGTGATGAAGCACAAGGTATCTGAGAGTCTGGGGAGCATGAATGGCTTTTGAAAGAGAGGGCAGATTTGCCACCTGAACCTCATACCATAAACTGTAAGCCCTCTTCTACTGCTTGCCTTCCAGCCCTGCTGATGATGTATCAGGATGCCTGTCCAGATGGAGGCAGCACAGGTATCCCTGCATCGACTGAGCTCTTCCCCAGATACTGCTGCTGAAGCAGACAGCATTCTGGTATCCTCATCCCCTCCTGTGGCCTAGTATCTACAAATAATGAGGTTACTGATAACAGTATGATGTTGTCATCCTTTATAAAGACTTTAAGTAGAGTGAGTCTGAATGCACACATTATGCTCGTGGTTTCATATATTTGCTGCCAGACCTGCACAGGAGGCACTCTGTAGTGCTGGGCTCCATTCCACATTCTTAATGGGCAACACACCTGAGTGAGCACCTATCTTTCCACCTCTATCCTGCAGACTTTCCCTGGCCTCACCTGTGCCTGTCCAGCTATTTTTGCCTCCCTTCCCACCTTACAGCTGTTTACCTTCTAAGTCCTCCCACCTGCCTTGCTTCTGAGGTCTGATGGCACGTACCAGCTCCTCTGCTGTGCACTGCAGTAAAATCTTGCTCATGCCTGAAGCTGGGAGTGGTGCCTGTTGTTGGACAAGGTCTCAGTGGAATACACAGCTGAACACTGGCAAGTCTCCGCTGAACAGACACAGACTGACATGGTGAGAGACTCTGGCAGGACACGTCAGATTTCAAAGGAAAAGAAAAAATGCACATCTTTCAGCGGGGTTATTCCTTTCCTAAATTTCAAGCCCTTAATTCTAATACTAAGACTCTAGCTTGTCAAAAATGGACTATATGGCATTGCTATTGGGGGTTTTATTTATATATATCTATTCAACATTAAACATATATTATAAAGGTATATGTACATATTTAAAACATTGGGAAAACGGTACCTTTTTCCTAATCCTTTTACCGTTTTACCTGACACTTTCAAAAATGTGAAAAATATCAGACTGAGTCAGACACTCAACATGAAATCTTAAAACAATTGACTCGTGTGGTTAAATTTTGGTACTGATATCAGCAAAGAAAAACAAAGGCAGAAATGTCAAACATTAGTACTACATGTAACTAGTTGTAAATCAATAGCCAGGAAAACTCCTGACCTACATGAACAGAAGCACGAAACAAAGAAACCTCAGAATAAAATCCATGGCTGACAGAGCTTAACACAAGAAAGTTGTGTTTGCAAAAGAAATCCTAGCAACAGTACGGGGTCACTGCTCAGTGCAGACAGAAGAATTGTGAAGGATTATGCAGAAAATGCAGAAGTGTTCAAACAGACTTTTATTCGGTATTTGGAAAGAAGGATGATTTGCTTTCATTGCTTGAGGATGATAAAATACTTTCCAGTCTATTAGTAACTGAGAGAGATGTTAGAATCTATCAGCAATGAACATTTTTAAATCAGCAGGCTCAGAAGCTCCAGCATAGTTGGCAGAGAAGCTCTCGGGTCCACTAACATTGAATGTTAATAGCAGCAGATCTGTAAATGCCCAACTTATAAAAATCTATTAAATGAGAAGGGAAGCAAAGGGAATCAATGAACCATCAGAGGAAAGAGCAACTCCGGGTCAAAGCAAGGGAGGGTTTTTTTCCATCCTGTCTATAATTAGGATGGTCAAGGGTAACAGGGAGTCCAGTTCTCCTAACAAACTGCAGCCACCACCTTTCCCAGGCTCATTTAACCTGACAGCTCTGAGGTACAAAGTTGTCACTCGGCAGTCCCTCAGACCAAAATTTTGGTAAGAAAACTTTGACTTCTGGGTTAGCTTGAAACCTTCTGCTGGAGTTAAGGAAGTCAAGCAAAAAAGGATAGAGATGGGCTCGAGTTCTGCTCCCTGTTACTGCCCACATGCAAGGTCAGATCATTTTCTAACAAGGATGTAGTTTTTTGTAAGCTTTTCCTTAGGTATGTACTTTTCCCAGTGACTGTGCATGAGAAGTGGCTGGCTTGTGGCCATGAATGTCCCAAACAGGCATGCAGAAGCTCATGGAGTTCATGGAGTAGTGCTGTGATGTGGCTCTGAGCCAGGAGCCCTACCTCTCCCAAGCCACACAGCCATCCACGCCTTTGCTGGCTTCAAGTGCCAGCGAGAGACCTACTTTAAATAAGTTTGACTCCCTCTTCTTTGTAACAAGTTGCAGTTAGAAGTGAAGTGTATTAAATCACTGTATACTTTGCACCACTGTGTAAGCTATTTCAAACAACTGAATGGGGCTAGAAAGCATTCTCAGGTACCAGAAGCCATTACTGCTTCAGGATAATACTGTGCACAAAACTTTGTCTTTGGAACTTACTGATGTTTTCAATCCCCAAAAAGGTGTTGCATTAAACAAACTAGTTCATAGTGGAAGTTGTAATACACTCTGTTTGATCTCCCATTTAATGTAATGAGGCTTCACTGAAAAAAGAAGAGCAAAAAAAAAGATTTATCAAAATCCTATGTGAATTTATTTATGGATCACAAAAAATGTTTCTAGAATATCCAAGACATGGTCGAGGGATAAAGTTAGATGAAGTTAGGATTTATCTCGATTACCTAACCTGGCATTAAAATCCTTTCCACTGATCAGCAAACAGAGGGATAAAAAGATTTCAGAGACATTATGTAGGTCTGGAATAATTCCCAGTACGAGTTCCTATAAGAAGGGGAATTGTGGGAGGAATACAAATATTAATCAGAAGAAAAGGTTCTAAATTGGGAAACTGCTCTGGCAATGAGACAAAAGTCTAAGTCATTAGTGTAGCAACCTCTAATCCCTATCAGAGCAGCCAGTCTCATGACAGAGATGGACATGAAATGGCTTTCTCCATAAATATTTCAGTTTTGATTAATTCTAACATTCTATGTCTGGATGTAACAAATATGTTGTGAAACATATCATGAAAAGACAGAGGCATTTGGCTGAACAATCCGAAACCGTGCAGAAAACTCATTTTCTAGGAAATGGAGAAACAAAATTTAAAGCTGTTTTCTTCTTAACTCAATGCAGAAAATTCCCTAGTGTCCAAATCTTTAAAATAACTTCTCCAAAAAAAAGCAGGCTACCTAATTAAGTCCAGAACCATGCTACCATTTTGACCCTGATTTCCATTGGCAACTCTCTGACAGGCACCAAAATACCTTATTAAATTTTTCCAGGGACAGCAGTTCTGATTTATAAAAAATAAGTAAATATTTTCTAGGTCAGAGAAAGTAAGAAATGCTGGGAACAGTCCTGTGGTCACAGAATTCAAACGGAGCATCAGGCAGTAAGCTCAAAGTCCTGCTATGGTGACAAGTACTCATGTAAAGCAGATCATCCCTACCCAGAGACTGAAGAACATACATATGCATACCAAAGCTCCGAGATTACGCACAGCACTCTCTTTTTTTGTGTGTAACTACAAATCTTTTCGTTTCAGAGGCTGTGCCAGTATAAGAAGCTCCTGCGACAGCCCCACAGTTGTGACAGGACAGCTGTGTTGGGGCCACATACAAAAGTGGATCAAGGTGGATCCCAGGTAAGAATAGCACTGATTAGGAAAATTATTTTTTAGGCAGTCCCATTCTCTGTCCCAGGTTCCTGGGCAGCCTCATCATGATCAAAAGGAAGTGGGGACAGAAGGGGGTGCAGACTGCTTAAGTGTCATACTGGCACTGGAAGAAATGCACTTGTAATCGTGGTCTTTGGTTGAGATGCTTAATAAAGCAGGAATTTCATGTAGGAACAGGAGGCTGCAGTGTTTTTCTACCAGGCTCACAGACATGAGGCTCAGGCCCTTGGGTTGTTCTAGGAGAGGATGATACTTCCTCAATCAGCAGGAGCAACTCCCACCAGAACTTGCACATTCTTACAGTAAGTTTGACTTTGAGGTAATGAATAGTTCCCGACTTCAGAAAGAAAAAAAAAAAAATCCCCAAAGCACTAATGGATTTTACCATGTTGCAGCTCAGCATGCTTTACAATAAAGGATATAATAGTTGGCATCAAATTTACCCTCATTTAAAGGTTTCCACTTCTGATGTTATTATGGGCTTCTTATGTAATACTGAAGTGTATTTTAAAGACGGCTGCATTAGATTTCAATTTTGCTTTTAAGTAGTGCTACCAATCTAATTAAATCATCATTCCCTGAGTTTGCACCCTGCGGATGAGCAATACTGCTTTCCAGAGTACTCCGAGTCCTTCTGAGGTCTGTGGAGCCAAATTCATGGCTGCCTAAGCAGACAGAAAATACCTGCAAACATTTAAGTGCCAGGCGGAAATACCCTGGGGACAGCTAGTAGAGTAACGCAAAACAGAAACAAGGTCAAAATGAATGATGAAAATATATCCAAACAAAATGGAAAATGAAAACAGGATTGAAAAAGGGAAGTTTGGGACCACTATACCCAACTTTATACTAAACTTGCCTACCGTGGTAGCCACATTCATAATTTGGTTCTCTCCCACATCAAAGACCTGGAGATGTTCTCCAGCCTTACTGTCCACAGCCCTGCGTACCTGGTTAGCTACTCCTCAGAGACAATCCATCCAAACTGACTACGGGTCACTGTTGATTGCACTCAGGATCTCATCTGCAGCTTCAGCAATGACTGAAATATTGCTGGTCAGTGAAACCCAGGGAGTTTGGTCAGAGAGAGGTAAGTTGGGTGAATGTGGTTGTTAGCAATTTAAGTCTTTGAAAACCACTAGAGCATTGCTCTAGTAAAGACTAGATTTAGCAAGTGAATTCTAGTACCTACATTTCAAGCCCCAGGCAGAAGTGTAACCAGCTGCAAGCCCTGAGAACATCTGTACTGCTAGTGGGTTCTAGGATTTTCTTCATTCAGGCAGCTCTGAGGTGCTGAAAATCATGACCTACAAACACTGCTTCTTGCTTCCATTTTCTGGAAAACACCTATGCTAACGGCTATTGTTTTATGGCTATAATCAGTCTCCCTCACTTTCTAAAATTTCTGCTCAGGATTTCTCTCCCTGCCTTTCCCTCTTCCTTCCCCCAAAGTCTACACTGCAGCGTACCACACTTTCTGCTCCCGAGATCTCACCTGTGGTTCTCTCTTTGTGGTGTCCCACTGACTAAGAGAAGCTATCAGTGTGGTGCATGCCAGTTTCTCACCATGGTCTCTGTTCTGGCCTAGAAAGTGCCTTTATTGTCCTACTTAGCTGCCTCTGAGTCCTTCCCATGTACCTCTGCCTGGCTTTTGACAGCTGAATGAGCCTTCGTAATTCTGTTTGGCAGGACACTAACTTCCCATCAGCCTTCCAGAAATTCTTAATTCATTTATACTTTTGACCTACTTAACAGCCTCTGGCAATAAGTTCTACAATTTAGTAATAAGTTATATGAGAATGTGTGACTTCCTGGTTTAGACCTGATGCCTCATAATTTCATGGGGTATCCTTAACTTCTCCTGTTCTTAAAATGAATAGCCACACACTCTTCACTGTTTCCTAGCTAGCTAGGAGATCTCAATATCTCTGTCCCATGCCTGAATATTTTCTCTGTCCTGATATGAAAACCATTCTATCCTCATCCACTTTCTGTGGGTGGAATCCAGATTAAAATGCTTTGATTCAGTGTTTGAGTTTAGATATCTACCTCATAGATTGACACCTACAGGTAGAAATCTAAATTTAGGTGTTTAAATCTCTGAGCTCTGTAACTCCCACCCATCCTTTTTAGTTCTATTATATTCTTTATGAAGACAGGATGAACAGAACTGCACATATTAATCAATACGTGGGTTTGCCAAACATTTATACAGTGACATAATCACGTAATTATGTTTTTCTTTTCCTTTTTTCCTTTTCTAAAAATTTCTCATTTAGTTTGAATTTTTTATTGCTGTGGCCACTGCATTAATGCTTCAGAGAGTTATCCTACAGCAACTCTATTTCTAAGTGATAATAATGTAAAGTTCAATCTGTAATTGAATACGTATAATATATAATTGAACATGTATATTCCCAAACGAACTACTTTGCAATTACTAGCATTGACTTCCAAGTGCTATTTCTGACAGAGTCACTCACTGCCATGAGAACCATCCGCCTCTCTTCTCAGGGTCAGATTTCACTATTTGAGCTAATTGTGTGTCATCCACAAACCTTGTCACAGCAATATTCACCCCTCTTTTCAAATCACTTCTAAGATACTGAAAACCACAGGTCCTAAATCAAATAGTTGCAAGACTAAGCTGCAGAGTTCCTTTCACTGGAAAAACTGATCTTTTCTCCCACTTTTCATCCCATTTTGTTTCCATCTTATTTACTTAGGAGAGGACATCTTATTATCTCAGCTCAACTACTTTAAGAGTTTTTGCAGAAAGACTTACTGACATTTGTTTGGAAGTCCGTACACACTTTATCAACTAGATCAGCCTTACCTACAAGCTTGTTGACATCTTCAAAGAGTTCAAACAGATTTATGAGACACGGTCTCCTTCTGCAAGAACTGTAATGACTTTTTCCAAATAAATCACATTTATGAAATTGTCTACTAGTTCTCTTCTTTATTATTGTAGTTTTTACCCACTTATTCAGTTTGGAAGTGAGATTTACTGATCGGTGGTTTTCCACATTTGTCCTGGAGTCCTTTTGCTCAAGGCTGAAGACACATTTGCCACTTTCCATCCTTCTTGCAGTGTGGTCAACTTAAATGACACTTTTCATGCTACATTTAGCTTTCTCTTAATCTAGCGTTTGAGGTCTTTCAGAACTCTTGATTGAGTATCATCTTATCTTGGTGCTTTCTTACTGTTCTTTTTATTGATTTGTTCCAAAATGTCCTCTGCTGAAACTTCATTTAGGGACAATTCCTCATACTCTCCACTGCTTCACCACTAATGTACCCCTTTCCAGCCTTCCTCTGTAATTTGTTCCCTATTATTACAGTTTCCTACCCTTCTGCCAAGTTTCTGAGGCATTTATTATGTCAATAACTTCCTTTAAAATCAGACAGTCTAGTTCACCTCTTTTAGGCTTCAGAGTTGCAGCATTTGTATAGATATATTTCTACATTTTTTATTGATCTAGTTGCCCATTTTTCATGTGGCCTGCTTAGCTGGGACTTTTAATTGCTGAGACCATTCTTTGCTATTTCCTTCCTCAACGTTATTAATTTCATTCCTTCAATTTTTCTAAGTTACAAGAATTTTCTTATTTCTCTTGAAAAGGAGTTGTGATCTTGAACCATGTGCTGTTGCTTATTTGGTGAGTTTCCACAACTGTCAACTATAAAAATACCTCATTGCTTTTGAATGTTAAAACCTAGTTTGCAATCTAGTTTCACATTGATTTATATAGCTTATCTCTCTTGTAAAAACTGCCTCACCAACGACTAAGAATGTGCTTGTCTGATACTGTGACAATTTATAACACTGTGATTCCACTTTCAAAATTTCTTTCCTACTCATTCCTCTGTGGCCGGTACCCACATGATTCACAACACCAGCTCCCTCTAGCACAAAGTGTGGACACAGAAGTCCAGCAAAGGCCTCAACAGCACTGCAAAAAATGAGAATTCCTCCCATGTTTTAATAATACATTTCATTAACACCTCCCAGTATGAGAAGTTTGTGATTGCTCACTCATGTTTAATATTTTATTTTCTCTAATTCCCACATCTTTTCCTGGCATGCCTCAGGCAGTTATACCTTTTTTTTATATTTTGCTATTTGTTTCCTCTTTCATAAATGTGGCACACAGCACTTGTTTCTTTTTATTTCACACTGTTGATTTCTGGATCACTTTCTCCAGTCTCTCAAGATCATGAGAAGTCTGATCCTGACCTTCAAAGTGCATCTTGGTTTATCCACAAATTTTATGAGGGAGTTCTTTGTTAAATCATATAGGTCGTTAATTAAAAAACTGAACAGAACTGGGCCCAGAACATATGCCAGCAGGACTCTGGTCAAAATAACCTCCCAGTCTGACAGTGCACCATTGCCACCCCCATTACAGTAATATCACATCCCTTCCAAATGATGAATCTCAAGCTATGAACTGCACAGGGCCTGCCAGGACAACGAATTTGGCTGTGGTCTCCCTCACTCTCTTATGCATCCAGACCAGAGTCAACAGGGAGGGCTGCCCGCTGGATGGGCTATTTTGAGCACACTGCAGGCCAGCTTTGCTGGGAGTCCACTTAGTGCCTCTGATCACGGCAGTATGTGAATCTGCCTGCACATACGCAATAAATCTCATTGCCCCAGAAAGCACTGGCTTTTCTACACTTGCACAATACAGTTATGCATTAGAGGAAGGGCTGCACCATATGGTCTCTCCCTTATACAGAAACAAGGTAAGTGTCTCACCCAGCCAGAAATACTGGGCACACTGATATAGACCATATTTCTTTAGTCTGCTTCTGAAAGAATCATGTGGAACAGTTTCAAAAGCTTTCCTAAAGCAAAATATGTCCCATCTGCTGCCTCCTCTTCATCTACTAGACATTCTTTTCTCAAAGAAGGAAATTAGAGTTAAGGTTGCATGATTAATTCTTAGTAAATCTATGTCTTTTTTTTTCTTTTTATCTTCTATTTGCTTTAAATTGATCATGTAATATTTTTTTAGACTTGTTTCAGGGAACAGCAGTCTCTAATTCCCTGATTTCTCTTTTTCGAAAAAGTAAACTGTGTTTGCCTTTCTATAGTGCTCAGTGATCTTACCTGCCTTCCAAGAGCTTCCAGGGTTGTCACTAATGCTTCAGTAATTGCTTCAGCTACTGTCTTCATTGCCCACACAGCTCTCAGAGCACATACCCAGAGCAGTTTGAGGCCAGAGCTTCTAATCTGGAGAAACAAAGAGAGAACAAATCTAAGGCATAAAAACAGTGTAAAAGGACATGAGGGACTAGGCCAGGCTGCAACCGCTTGCTCTCCTCTCGCCTTCCAGGAGGCTCAGTCCCCTCTCACAATGGATAGTTTAGCACAGCATAGTATTAACATAGCAGGAAGCTGCCTTCCAGCTGAGGAAAGGCAAGCTGACAACTCCAGGAAGGCTATATCTGAAAATACATTTTCAGTTGAGAACTTCTTGTCTACTGTGCTGATAGGAATTTAAATACCAGGAGCATACCAGCAGCCACACATGTGATGACAGATTTGCTGACTTATAGGCAAAATATGAAGGAGTCTTTTATGAGACACCTAGGTGGATGCTAGAAAGTGCTAGGGAGGAGCATGAGGTCCTACTGCACGTCACAAATTTTAAAGGGAAATGCAATTGAAAGATCCTGGAAGGCAAAGTCAGACTGCTGGCTAGAAGATGTAGCCCCAGGGTACTGCTGACAGTTCCTCTGAAATCCTTCCAGTTATACACACAACTCCAATTAGGCAGAGGGGAAGAAGATGCTATCCGGAGGTGACGGCCTCCATCAAAAGTCAAAAGTGAAATCAGACTTTTCACAAGGAAAATATATATGATGTATTTAATTAAGTGGGAGCTAGGGGAAATCTGTCATGAGCTAAGGCAAACAGATTGCTAAGCGTTGGTAAAACAAAAATATTCTGCATATCCAGCTAGTTCAGAGAAAAAGCTTAGTACAGGGATAGAAACAGTTTGTAGGTGAAATTTTATTATATCAAAATGACATTGGACTAAGAAGCCAAGCAAAGGTGCCCCCAGATTAAGAACTATAGTTGCAAGTATATAAAAACAATATTATTTTTTTAATTAAAAAAAAAAGCTAGATGAAGTAAAACACAGGTAATAAATTCAGGTCTTGACACAGCAGAAAATAGTAAATCCCAGTGACAAAATCAACGGTATACAACAGTATGTGGCCGTGAATTATGGAAAATAGAGTATAAAAGTAAAAGAATTTTTTTTCTATCAAAGAAAATGTTTTAAGGAATCTAGTCAGACTAAAATTCTTACTGGAAAAGACTATACACTGAAACTGTCTGACAGTAAGAATGTTAATATATGAGTAGAGTTATCCCATCAGTCACCAGAGAAAGAAGACTGAGTGCTTAGTGTTGAGAGGTGAAATACTAAACACGGGGACCTCTATTATTCATAAATAAATCGATATAATGGAACAAAGGGAAAAAAAAGGTTAGAAAACCAATTTATAGAAACAGAGTATGGCTGCTTTTCAGAACTGTTAGATCCTGAACATCCAAGAGAGGCTGCTCTCTACTTAATATTATGCAAGGTACACGAGAAGTAAGTTCAAGAAGAGGCAGTCAATGAACCAACAGAGAATATGGGCTGCTCTTACAGAACAGAAAACTCTATCTCGGAGTGCAATGGTTATGACTTAGGAGGTCTTAATGGGCTAGGAGCTCACCACAAATGCTCAAGGTAAAAGCGTGATAAAACGAGAGAAGTGATTAGAAATAAGGAATCCGTTCAACCTCTGGGTACAGCATCATTGAAACCACTAGTATATCTAATTCTGATGTTCACATTTAAAGCTGTTGAAAGATTAGATTGGGGGCAGAAAAGAGCCATAAAAAGTATATGAGGAGAGAAGAACATGTAACTGGGAAACTTAAACAGCTCAATTGTGGGGCGATTCGATAAATACTTTCACAAGGGGAAAATATCAACCAACGTTTTTTAATCTAGCAGAGACAGAAGAAAGACTAAGGGCTGAAAAATGAAAGTGATTCAAACCAGAAATGAAACCCACATTTTTTAACAGCAGTGATGATTAAATTTGGGAACAAACTACCACCTGAAGTGATGGATTTTGCAACTCCTGACATCTGGAACATATGTTCCTGTGAAAAGTTCAAGTTTTGATAAACAAGATTTTTTTTTCCCCTGGAAAACAATTTTGACAGAAAATTCTTAGCCATTATTTCAGTTTCTTGTCTACTTTAAAAGGATATAAGATGAGCCAGAGAAACAGCTTTGTACATTGAAAGTTGGTCAAAATGATAATTAAAAGTGGAATAATGGAATTCCGAGATAAGGAGTATGATATGGTAGGAGCTAATTATCACAGTGTCTGTAATGAAAATTTTGCATCACTAATATTTCAGAATTATTTGAACATATCTTTATAATAATGATCAAAAGGGAACTGCTTGACATAATCTACTTGAACATTCAAAAGCCTTCTGAGAGCCTTTTTCAGGCAGGGCCTATTCCAGAAGAATCCTGCAAGGCCAGATACAGTGGATGCTACAGAAAGACAAAGCACAGACCAACATGCAAACACTGCTCTAACAGCCAGAACACTCCTAGTATCACAAACAGGTATTTCACTACAAGCTTTGGCTTCTCTGTGGAGGTGCTAAGTGGCATTATTCCAAGTATAATTTTTGTAATTGCAATCAAGGCACCAAGAACTCTTGCATAAGTGCTTTTAATACACTACAGGAATGAAATATGACACAGAAGACGTTGACAACTTGTACAGCATCATTAAACATACCACAACCATTAACAGACGCGCCAAGGAAGGCTAGTACATCCCCAGGTAACTCAAGCGGAGGAGTTGGGCTCCACATTTAATTATTTTTTTTTTTAGTAAAATACTTTAGAAAACTCCAGATTATCCTGAGTCAATAGAACATGAAACGTCATTGAAAAAAACATCCTCTTGGGATTTTTCATTGGACTGAGAATTGTGGCACTTCTCAGTAAATGTCAGGCTTATCAGTGTTGTGAGTAAGCATCAGTTAGCTCTCAAACAAGCTGACTCTGTTCATTTTTCTCAGAACTGTATGTAATATTCTCCTGGCAAGGAACAGCTCTTTTAGTAGACTGCAGCACAAATTTGTAAAAGAAGCTTGCCTCAGCTCTGATGCAAAAACCAAAAGAGATCCAGAACAGATTAGATGGCTGTAGAAAGATATGCTTTTTGATTACAAACCCTGGATCATTTGGAGTTAAAGGGATACAAGAAATACAAATTTCTCCTTTTCAGATCATAACAGATGCACTAATTGTAAGCAAAATTTCTTCTTAACACTTGTTTACCTACTTCAAATTACATCAGTAGCTTCAAGTATATTTTTGACCTGTGAATGGTTAATAACATTAATATTTGCAATACATTTTCATCCCTTTATAAAGGTCCTTTCTTTATTTCCAACATGTAGCTTTTCTCTTTATATTGCTAGATGAGACCTAACAGCATCGTGGTGAGATCTTCATTAGCATTCAAATAAAAATTCATTGTTTGCTTGTATAGTGGGGAGATGAGTTCAGCGTTCACTGTTACCATCAGAAGTGTTTACATTCATATCTATGTTTCATTTTCTTTTGACAGAACATAACGAAGCACAAGAAAAGCTGCACTGGGTCAGATCAAAGGTTCCTCTACTGCAGCATCTGGTTTTCAATACAGAGGAGGAAGGAGTTTAAGAACATACCAGGCATGCAACAGCGCTTTCTTGGAATATCACTCTGTTTTCCAATAATATGTGTCTTGGGACTTTTTGAGTCACAATCCTTGGGTTTACTGTTTAACAGGTTATGCTTTGACTTCTCTCCATTAACTCTGCCTGTTACCCCTAGAGCATAAGTAAACTTTGAGCATCCATAATATCCTATGGCAAGTGATTTTACAGCTCAATTACAAGTTTTGTAAAGAGCCATCAAGCAGATGAAACTGATTTCTAGTTGTTGCTTTGGAAGAGACACTAAAGGGGCTTCCTAGTTCAGAGAGAAGGTGACAAGGGAGATACAAGTGAGACTTGTAAAAACTTAGTCACAGCAACAATTGGTGGACAATGCAGGCAGATGGACCATTGGTCTGACCCATTGGAGCATTTCTTATGTTGTTATGACTAGGTCACCTTAAGTTGCATCTTCAGGACCCTTTCAAGGGCTCTAAAATATTTGTGAAATGTGGTTTCTCACTAGAAAAACTTTTCCTAATATGTTAGGGTTTATCCATTTCATCAATTTCTACTCACTTCTCAGTACAGACTCCAGTGTGACAGTCTGCAGTTCTCCACTCCGCTCCTGGGGACCTTCTCAGAGATTGTTGTCACATTTACCATCTTCCATCCCTCCTGCAGGGAGAGTGATTTAAGTGACAGGTTACACACTGTAGTAGCTCTATAATTGCATATTTGTTTTCCTCCAGAGCTCTTGAGTGATTACCATATGGTCTTGGCAATCTCTGACTCTTCATCTTATCAATTAGTCCTAAAATGCATTTTATTGTCATTTATTTTGAGACAGTTCCTTACACTTGTCCCCATAAGTTTGGCTCTCATGGGAGAACAACCTACCTCAACCATAATAAGCACCAACACAAATCTTCAGTTTACTTTTCAAAGCAGTTTTCCTTTCTTAGTGATCCTTTTACAGACTTGTCATTTGTTGACCAAACTTCTGGAAAAGTACCTGACCCCGGCAGTTCTGAAAATATTTTTACTAGTATTTTTATTATTCCTTTAGTGAGTCAGCACCTTAAAATTTTCCCTTGCCTGCCCTACAGATGTAGCTTCACAGTTAATGCTTTTTTCCTTTTTTTTTTTTTAATAGTTTCTTTATTTGCTGAGAAATCCCTGATTTTAAATAGTCTCTACTCTGCTGTTAGAATATTGCCTTTTTGGTTCCTTGCAGAATTATTTCACTGAGTGATATATTGCTCTGAGCTTCAGATAGGGTGTTTCTATCTAGTTTCTCATCTTCTGCATCCTTATAGCAGCTGCTTTTAATTTCCTTTTAAGAAGCTCCCACACTATTGAATAGGTCCCATTTTTAAGTTAGGTATTACTGTGAGGTACTTGTGGGGGGAAATCAAATACTCCTAAGATACTCTGTCGTGAATCCCTCTGAAAATAAAGGCAGGTATCCACCAAGGTGTTTTCAAAGAAGGAAGGCTTTGGAGGAAAGAGGACATCTAACACCTCCAGCTGGAAGGGGAAGGATGGGGAAGATTCGGCCATGGCACTGCAGGGAGCAGGGACCTGGATGCTGGGTGAGGCAGGCAGAGGAACCTCTAGCACCAAGTTTCAACAGGGTCTGCGAGAAGGTTGTATCAGGGCCAGGTAAAAGACAGGTAGGGAATGTGGGGAAGCAACTCCCAAAGGAGTATGCACATTCAAAAGCAGGAATGCACCTGTGTCAGCAGAATGATGTGAACTCCCTCGTTCGGAGTACAGGCTCTCTGCATTCACACAGGCGGTATGTATGGAGCAGAGCTGTCATACATGGCCTTTCTTCAGCATGCTGGATCTCTCTTCTGCTAGGCAGGCTCTGGGGAGGCTACAGGGAGCCTGGGGTGAAAGCCTGTGTGCGCTTCCCTATACCACAGCTCCCACCTCTGCTGTAGTGCTCAGTACCCTTGTGGCTTACAGGAATTAATGATTCATGGATGATGGAAAAGCTGTGTTGCTTTTCTGGGTGGCTGGCATCCAGCTCACCTGGAAGAAACAATCTCACACCAAAAAAAGAGGGGCCAGCTCCCATGAGATGCAGCGTCGGCCATGCACCTCTCTCTGCAAGCTCTCTGGGTGCTGTCACTGGCTGGTGTCACACTTGGACATAACAGCAGTTTGTCAGCTTCAGGGTATTTAGGGTACCTCTTCGGATACTGGCCTGTCCAGGCTGCTTTTTGCTCACAGATGTAGGTGTCCCAGCACAGCAGCTCCCCTGTCCCTCTGGACAGGCTCCCTCCTCATGCAAACAAGGTTTACAAAATGCAATATAAATGGAATATAAAGCAGGCAGCTGGCAGAACCCAGGCAGGCCTGCAGATCCACGACGACTCCCAGAAACAAATCTACCAGATGTTTCAGCCTCACAAGGGAGCCACATGCCTGTCCTACTGCAGGAATTGTGTTTTGCCTCCTGTTGTGTTGGCTTCCTGCAAGAACGCTGGAAAATGGTGGTGGTTCGAGTTACTTTCCCTTCCTAAAATTGGTGCTACCATAGGTTTGTGTAGCTAGTGAATATCAACAAGAAATAAACCAGAGCATGGAGAAATGCTGTTCTCCACTCATCCTCCAGTTTGGCTTATTTACACTGCTGTGCTGCAATCTGAAAAAATCCATCTATAATGAATACTAAATAGTGGGAGTCTTTTTCTCAGCAACGTGTTACTAAACCTGATTGCTGTGAAGTATAATATGCTGGGAGAGAGCAGGGGCTTGGCTGTGTTTCTCTATTTCACGCAGTCGCTGAAACTGTCAAGCTTAGGTGCCTGTGTGATCTCCAAACAGCATGTCTCCATACACCCTTTCCTAGCTACCCATTTATTTTTAAAATGTTCCATTGTTACTGCAGCTCAGTTCTTTCAGCCAATTTTAATGTCATTATTATTTCTGTCTCTTCAAAATTTATCTACTTATGCAATTTTAATCTTTTTTTTTTCCAAACCAATTCATAGCAATACATTAACAGCTGCCTTGTAGTGGAAGTCAGCTAAAGTTAATACTCAAAAGTCCTCACTATTAGGAAATGACTCACCTCTGTATTATAAAATCTGTACTGTATTGCCTTGCACCCCTGTCCTCAGTACACCCACGTGCGTCTCTGCTTCATCACCAAGCACATTTCTGACCCTGCAGTGAGGACCTGTCTGTAGAGGGTACATGTAAACCCAAAGATACCAGAAAGCAAAAACATTTTTCCGTACACAAATGATTTCTAGAGTACTTCTACAGCTCCTTAAGCATAAAAGACCAGGAAGAAGAAGGGATCTATATTGCAGAAGATGGTGAAAAAACAGACAAAAGAAGGGTCATAACAGGGCGCCTGCTCACACTTCAAAATTCCTGCAGCCAACATCGAATACATCTGCCTTTATTTTGGGAGTCTGATGACACTTCTGATTTCCCTCTTCTGCCAGCAGTTCCCGCTTCCAAACAGTTCAAGGCATGACCATGATGATAATTCTATATAACAAAATGCACAGCAGAAATGGTGCTGACCCAAAGGCTTGTTAATGCACAGCACAGATTAAGAGTTTGTTGGGTGGCATCTTTCTGCCCGTTACAATTCTGAATTCAGGCAAAACCAAAGTTTCTGAAAACCAGCCAGTCACTCATACCAATGCAGTGCATATTTTCTTCCTTGGCTCATATACTGGAGTGTTCATATGAATATATATACACTTCCTATACACACGGTATCAAACACTCCAGCAGAAGTATAATACCTTCTTTTGGTAAGATCAAACTTACAGTCACGTGGGTGTACTGAACAGGAGATACTAAAACTTATCACACATGCACTTCTTGTTGAGCTGTGCAAAGGTCATTCAGTTCTATGAATAAGCCCGTGTCAACAGTGAGCATATATTAGAGTTCAGAAAACACTTTGCTGAGGGGATCCAGGCTTTCTGGGTTAAAAGGTTATGAAATTTAGTCTAATCTCTATTTCTATTTTCTTAGATGTTCACTACCAATCTATTATAGGCAAAGAAGTCAGTGCAGGCCAAAATTATGGTTTTCCACTTTTTATTTTACATGACCCTGACCATATTTCTACAAGACTGTTCAGACTCGTAGTTCAAACTTTTCAGAATTCTTCCAAGCTATCCTGAAATCTCTTTTTTAATTTAAGCTGTTTACACCATAATTTCTCAGACTGAAATAACTTATTTTTGTTAAAACATTCCTTCCATCGCTCTCTTAAGAACCTTTTGTGTCTCTGTGCTTTATCACAGGAATTTCACATTTGGCCCAGAGTTTCTTTTGGTGAGGGTTTGTATCTTTTGCCTTCACAACTGTCCACAAAGTTCTCACACGTTCAAACAACCAGGACCACTAGCAGTCATCGACAAGTCAAATAGACTAACTAAGATACCAAAAGATGTAACTCCCAGGAAAAGAAAAACACCAGAATAATCTGAATGATTTCTAAGCACATAGAAACTAATAAGGAGATGAGTACTTGTCAACATGAATTCCTCATGAAGAAAACAAGCTGACTCAACCTAATTTCACTCTCCAATGGATGAGACTTTGTGGATAAGGAAGAAGCAGCAGATACCACATACCTCAATGTCACTGAGGCTCCTGACATTGTCCCACAAGAGATTCATGAGTGCAAGAATGCCCTGGCTGAAGTCATGACACAAATCTGGTTGGAATCTGCACTCTGAGAGTAGTTTCCAATGGTTCACTGAAATGTAAAGGACAAATTGAATGGTTACTCAGCTGTTCATAAGTTCCATTCAATATTTTATTGATAGCCTGGATGAGGGAATGGACTGTGTGTTTATTAAATCTGCCAAGATTAAATCTGTGAAGAGTGGCTACAAATACATGGGGGATAGCAGTATTAAAAACTTTTGACAACTTGGACAAGTTGTCTACAAATATAGGAGTCAATTGTAAAAATGTAATGTTTTAACTTAGGCAGCAGTAAAGTGCACAAATACAGAACAGACATCAGCTGGGTAGAAAGCAGTCTGGAAAAAAAAATATCTGAAGGTTCTGATAGATCACAAGCTGAACAAAGGTTATTGTCCTAAGCAAGAGAAAACACTACACAGATATATTAACAGAAGAATTACTTGCAAGACATCTTGCAGGTCCTTTCACAGTACTCAGTATTAGTAATGCCTCAGTGCAGAGGCACATCCAGTCTTGGGTACCGCTCCTCAAGAAAGGCTGACAGGCTAAGCAACAAGAATAACAATAATGGTTAGAGATCTGGAAAACATGACCTGAATCAAAAGACTGAGAACAGGAGGTGCTCAAAGAGAGAAGACCATGGAGAGATATGGTAACAGTCCTGACAGAATCAGGATCGGTGCAGTAATCGTCCTGTAGCAAATAAGAGTCTACCACAAAATGGAAAAGAAACAACAGTTCTGCACATGCCAAGAATGTCATAAGCAGATTCAATTCTATTGTGGAAGGAGATGGACAAAGTGATCAGATGATATTTCTTCCAGCTTCACTTTTCAGTGATTCTGTGCTCAGCTCATGCTGATTAGCGTTTGTCTGTACTCAATTTATCCTGATGTACCCCAGTGACTTCACACAGTAATTGCTCATGCACATTTACATCATTTCTGCATTAACATCATCATTAAGGTTAGTGTTTTACGTTCATCTTACCATCTTAAGACTATCTGTCTTACAAATACCTTATCAAAATGCTATTTGCCAAACCAGCTTGACTCACAACTCATTAATCAAAAGCCATTTTAATAATTAGTCCTCAAATAGTAATTCAATAAAATCTTTTTATCTTGATTTTCCTTTCTAACCAGTGCAATGGGCAAAAGGGTTTGCAATAATTTGGCACCACTACCCTCAGACTCAAAGAGCCTAGATTACAGCTGCTGGTGCCAGTCTCCCATTCCACTGCCACAATTTTAGAAACCACTATAATTTTAGAAAAAACTGCATACATCTTGAGCCTCTCAGTTCCAGATTCTTATAGAAGACACCAGATCACTGCTGCTGTCATCAGCATCCAGTCCAATCCCTGGCACAAAAGCAAGACCAGCACTACCCATGCCCATTTTAATATCTGAAGAGATGTACTCAAAATCTTCCCCAGATTACCCATTTCATTGATTATACATCCTATACTAATGACATATTTCTAATGTCTCTGGTTATGACATATTTCTAATGTCACTGCACGTTTAGCCTGTTATCTCCAGCCATCTCCTCAGTGAACATGGAAAACAGTTTAAGATGCAGTGGCCAGGCAGGGCAGCTGCATAACATGATCACTTCTTAGTCACAACTACTTCTCAGGGTGCCAAGCAAAAGCAGTGGTGCCTTATCAAATAACCATAATCAATTACCAATATCAATCAGAGACAGCTATAGCTCAGCTCCCCACAGGACCCATCAAATTAATGGTTGTACTGTAGCACTGCTGGAAGAAGGACAAAGATCCTTGTTAAGTTGTGCAGTTCCAAGATTTATGAAAATACAGCTCTATTTCAGTGGCATACAATCAGTTAAATCAACATTATATAAAACCAGAAATAATACAAGCCACAGACCTTGTTACCTCTGTATACCCTTACACCACTGTTAAATTGAGTAGATATGTCAGAGTGGAAACCCAAAGGTTCCAGATTTATCATCTTAATTCTTTACATTTCTTCTCAAGAGTTCACAGTGCTGTCATTTTCTCTTCCATTCTGATTACCTCCTTTGTAACGTATTGGCTTTCTTACTTTTACTGAATAATTCCTGGTCTATTATATCTATAATTATACTAATAATTAAGCATGCCTTTTCATCAGCTAGCAGCTAATTACTTCTGTTCCTACCCAGCTTGCTCAGAAAACAGTCAATTCATCTGTATCCATATCACTCTCACTGTTGCTAAGCAGTCAATGCTAGTCAGCAGTTGCACTGTAACCAGTGTTGTTTGGTTCACCCTGGCTTTAAACGCACTTTGCAGTAGCTGAGTGGTAATGCTTTTCAACCCCAGAGCAAATGTTTTTCACTGGTAAGCAAGCTTTAGTGGCACGCTGAAGCACAGCACCTGCTTGGCAAGGACTGCTTATCCCCACCGGTTTCAGAGCAGCTTTGGAGCTGTCTGTAACTGGAGAGACCCAAAAAGAATCAGCTACCATACCAGCCTCTATTAGCCGCAGACTTAGTCCTTTTTTGGTGAGACCTTATCCAAGATTTTGTTATATGCAAACTGAAGTCATGAGGTAGTCTAAGCTGTTGATTCTCTAGCATTATCACAGTGAGGAACTACTTGCATTCATACACTGTCCTTCCAGACTTCTTGGTATACTGGATCAGTCCTGTGTCCACCAATGTGAGAACCGGACCCTGTCAACATGACACTGCTGTCTCACTCTGGTTCCCACCAGCACAGCGGAGATGGGCTCTGCCCAAAAACACTCAAGCTAGTTAGTATCAAACTTTAGTGATGTGGCAACAAATCAGCCCAGATTGCTCTTTTTTCCCAATTACCTGTCATTTTGTCTGTTGTAGCTTGGAGAGAGAAACTGATGTTCCAGGACAAAAGCTTCCACCACCTCCAGCTATGGCAAGCCACTTCCTTCCCTGTTTCTCAGTTAATGACATTAGTGAAATTAACATTAGTGAAATTTTAATGGCTGATATTTCCAGGCTTCCTAGAGACTGGGTTAGGCCAAAACCCTTAATCCTTTTATCTGATTCATGACTGTATACTCTGAAATGAAGAAATGTTGGCAAATGCAGTGGTTGTGCTTGATTCCAAAGAAAGGGAATTTAAAAATGAGGAAATTTGTTAAAAAAACACTCAGAGTGCCAGCCAGAAGGTAAAATGTTTTCAGATGGCAGGTAGACTATTTTAGGATTCTATATTGGAGGCTCAAAGCAAATGCATATAACCTGTCAAAAAAGACTTGAGAGAAAAACAAAAAGCTAGCATCATAAAATAGCAGGATCAGGGAGGCTGTTGGAAGTTAAAAGGTAACCTGCAAAAAGCTGAAGTTGTGTCTGAAAAAGGAAAACTAAAAAGAACATAAATTCTGGCAGACTAAATGTAAAAGCACAATAACATAGACTGAAGAAAGAGTTTAGAAGCAGTTTGCTAAAGAAATAAAAAAAAATGTAATAAATCCTTCTTGAACACATCAAGAGCAAGAAGCTTGCAAGAGCCAGTGAGCTATACAGGTATGAAAGAAGCACTCAAAAAAGATAATGCCATTGCAAAAAATCCCAAGCTCTTTTTTTAAAAATCTCTGTTCACCTGGAGAATCTCAGAGTAACTCTGAAACCAGTATCTTGCTTATAAGGCATTCACAGAAGGCTTGTCTTGAATTTATAGTTGTTAAACATAGATTACAAACCGGACAAAATGAGTAACAACATACCATTGGGCACTGATGATATTCATACAAGATTTTTACAGAATATTAAGTATGAATCATCTGAGCTAATACCCTTAGTATGTAACCTTTTGTTGAAAATTGCTGTGATTACCAAAGGACTGAAAGGTAACTAGTAAAAAATCAGTTTTTAAAAATAAATCCACTTGGTGATTCAAGAACCCACAAATCACTAAGTCCAGTGTCCATACTGGCCATATTGGCTGAAGCTCTAGTAAAGAACAGAATTAGTGAATGCATGAATAAAAATAACACATTAAAAAAAAGTAAACATGACTTATGTGAAAGAAATCTGAGCCTCCTAAATCTGCTGGAATTCTTTGAAGGAGTCAAAAGCATGTAAATAACAGAGATCTAGCTGAGAAATTTTTCCTGTACTTCCAACTCACCCCAAGCTTCCAGAAACTTCAGACGTTGAAGGTCCCATCAAAGGCTCTTAAATGAACTAAACAGACAGTGACTAGAGGTAGGGACCTCACAGAGTTACATAATAGTTTAATATTGGAAAAAGAAGATTAGACTAAAGGATGAGTTTTCACAGTAGAAGATGATCATCAGTGGAGTCCCACGGGGATTAAAGTCCATGGTGTTCAATGTGTTCAGAAATTATCTGGAAGTGGAACAGTGAAGGTTTCTGGTAAAAACTAGATTAATTAGGATAATATTTACTACAAAAACTTAAAGATCTCATGGCACTGAGAAAGCCTTATGATAAAGCAGAAGATAAATTTCAGCCCTGACAACTATGATCTGGATATCCACGAAAAGCAATGCTAACTTCACACACAGAGTGATAGGCTCTGAACTAGTTTACACAATTTAGGAAACACATCTTGATGTTATAATAGCTAGTTCTATGAACATATCACCTCATTGCTCAAGAGTAGTCAAAAAAAGAAAATCAAAATTTCAGAATTCTTAGGAAAGAAAAGTATGACATCACCACTGTATAAATTCATGGAGCATCTGCTTCTGCAATACCAAGTACACTCACCTGAAAAAAAAAAAAAAAAAAAAAAGAAACTGTAACAGGAAAAAGAAAAGATACATGGCAGAATGACAAACATGGTAAGTACAAAACTGCTTCCATGTGAGAAACAAAGTTAGCATGCAGAAGTTGAATAGGAAGTGATCACTTGCCATTTGACTTTCCCAATTGTACTGTTCAGGCCAGATGCCAGAAAGGGGAGGTGGACATCATACAAGAGCTCTGTCGCACGCCTTTTTGTTCAGCTGCTGAAGCCTTCATATTCTGTCAGACAAGAACGTCAAGGGATGTGTGAGAATTGTGACAGCTGGGTTTCATACAGAATCCCAGCATATCTTCAGGAAAAAAATATAAGAGGAAAAAGGAGGAACAACAACGGCTGTACTTGCAGTATTTTTTGTGCCATTACTTCTAAATCATCAATCATTAGAGGTCTCCACTTCCCAGCCCATCTGCCCCCACCCCCTACAATTTCAGATTTAAAATAAATTAAAAACCACTTAGGCAGCATTTACTAATATCTGACTATGGCGATCTAGCCATGTTGCTTGCCAGCCTCTATGGTGATGCATTTTAACACAGCTCCTCTCACATTTTTACATTTCTCTCATTTTTCAAACTCCTTTGAGCATTGTGGGTTCAGGTTGTTAACTCAGCTCCTTCAAGGACAGCTCTACTTTTCATTCAGTTGTGCAGTGGCTAGTACCAATTGGTCCCATACCTGATATCAGCCTTGAACTACTAATGAGTTATTAATAATATGCAAGCAATCATTTTAATTGCAACCGGGTGTCTAGAATTTAGGACCCGTACAAAGAGTTCCTTCTATCTAAAATATTATTGTCCCATTGTACATTTTGGAGTTTAGTTCTCATTAAAAGTAATAGAGGGAAATAGTCTGTAGCAAACTGAATGTGTTTGTTTTCACAGTTCACCTCCTGCTCCTCTGCACTAAAACACACGCTCACTCAGTGACAAGACCACAGCTGTTGCCATCTTTTACTTACCTGCTGAGTGCAATATTTAGCTTGAGGGACACTGAAGTTTTCTGTTTGTTAGTTATCAGGTCAATAACTCTCACCCTATCACTTCAGTTTCCATTCTGTTGATAAAACCTGTCAGCCTTCCTTGAGTGGTTCCTGGCCCTCAGAAGAAATCACATTAAATTGGCACAACCAACTAAATCTGTAAGGGATGTGCTCCTGACTTACCAAAGGGAAAGGGGGAGGGCTTGGATTTCTCTCCCTCTTCCTCCTTGCACGGTTCTAATGTCCAAGTGCTTACAGCTCTGTTGAAATCTTCCCTAGGGATTCAGCAGTTCAAGTCAGCTCGGGTCTTTGAGTATGGCCCAGAGGAGATGTCTGTGAAGACAAAATTGATATGTTTAAGTGCAAGAGACAATAATCATTTCTTCAAGTAGAAGCTAAAAATACCCAGAAGAAAGTGGAATTCATAATGGAGATTTTAAAGATCTGTGACATACCAGAGTCTGCACAAGGGTTTTAATGAGAGAGAAGCCAATTTAATTGGTCAGTGCAAGCAGATGCTTTACTGGGTGAGTGGGCTACAACGTCTCACATTCCCGTTTAATGCCAGGAGCATCACCGCTGTGCTCAACATGGCTGCGACAAGCCCATGTCAGAGGAGCGCACTGTCAGAATCGGGAAGAACCTTTATAATCAACATCTCCGGGTTGTCAGATCACAGAGCCGAGCTGCAAAGAGAAAGCACTAAAAAGAGGCCGCAAAAGCTGACAAAGGAATGCTTCTAAAGGTAATTGCATGACTGACCATCTCCTGTTGTCGTTTGTTTCATTGAAGCTAAAACAGCCCGTTAAATTTTAAAGTCTGTTAATGCTGCATTAACAGGGAGTTGCCGAGTACCAGGATTAAAATCTGCAGGCCTCCCCTGTGAAAACCCTTCTGGAGTGTATGTCACCATTCATAGGAAACCCAGAAATAACTTCCGTGGACCGTTCAATTATAGGCAATCACCACACAGCGCTCCCTCTACTTGTGGCATGGCTCATCAATCAGGTTTTCTGTCACCATGTCTCTTCTCATAGCAGTCACCAGAAGGCTCTGAGTTCCCTCCGAATTCATGTGACATTTACTGTCAGGGGCTGTCAACACCAAGAGATTTTTCCCAGGGCCTCAGAGTTCATCACAAAGCAACAAGATATATCCTCAAAACCTGCTCCAAGTTCCGGCTCTGGATTACAATGACTGACTGAGGGGCTTTGCAGCAGTCCGGGAAGAGTAAAGTGGCAGCATGAGCTGCAGCTTATGCCCAAATACCTTCTTTTTTCTTATTCTGTTAGAAAAATACAACTGTATTAAGAGAGGTTTTCAGCCTATGACTAATTAAGACTTCCTCAAAAATGCCCCTTGTAAACTTTTAAGGGAAAAATGAGATTTTTTTGCTCTGAAATTTAGCCTTCCCATCTTTAGCATTGATCTTGCATTCTATGTCTGTTTAACAATACAGTGACCCAGAGAAAAAATGTATAAAACTTAATAAATTGCAGTTGGCAGTATTGACAGACTGTGTACATGCACATTTGGTTTTGTATGAACACATTATAAGAAATCTAATAAAGTAAAACAAACACATTTTCTTTGTCTGTGAGCTGTGAAACTAGATCATCTGTAATTACAATGTTTCAAGCACACTTGGTCAAAGTCCTGTGGTGGGTTTTCTTAGCCATAAATTTCTGGCTTTAGAAAAACCTACTGTGTATCAAAGCTTACATGTTCCACTAAAGTTACTTTGCTCAAGACTGAAAAAGAAAAATGCAGGTGAAAACATGTTTCTAGAATACCACTATGAGACAAGAAGAAACAGCTCCAGCACCCAAGGAATTAAGTTCCAGTGGCAAATGTGTCTCAGAGAAATAATCAAGAACTTGGAGATATGTTGATTTTGTCTGGACTTCAAGGGGGGCTGGAATTAATGAGTGGTTAAACCAGTGAAAAAAAGAGTGCTTTCAAATTGTAAGGTTTTGGAAAGACTTCAGAATGTATATAACCTCCTGGAACTTCAATATTTGTTTTTAACTTGCTTTCTACAACCAGTCTGGTTTGCTCTTTTCACCAAAATAAATATATTTTTCTTAAGGAGCACAGCATTTATTTCCCTGAGGAGCAAAGTATTTATCTTTCTAAAATTGTTGTGTGATAACAAACACAGTTTTCTCAGCCCCTTCTTGTACACGCTGTGTGCTAGCCCACTGATCACCATCATCTGAGCCCAACAATCCAAGCAATTTTCCACCCAATTTATAGTCCATTTACCCAATCACCTCACCAGTTTGGTAAGATGATACTATGAGAGACCATGTCAAAGGCCTTGCTAAAGTCAAGGCAAACACCACCCACTTCTCTCTCCTTGTTCCCTGAGCCAGTCTCATCACAGAAAGCAATCTGGTTGGTTCAGCATGATTGCCCTTCTCAAATCCATGCTGGCTGTTCCCAATCACCTTCCTGTCCTTCACATGCTTCAAGTTTCCAGAAGAAGGTGTACCATCATCTTCCAGAGACCCAGGCTAAATAGAGTGTGTCAGAGTTGCCCAGTCCTTCTTCTTATCCTTCTTGAACAAGCATATGATGTTTGCCCTTTTTCAGTCACCAGAACTCTCTCCTGATTACTGTGGCCTTTCAAAGTGGCCTTGCAATAACATTGGCCGCTTCCCCGAGCACCCTTGGATGCATAGAACAGAATCCCACCATCAACAGTCAGAAGAGACATAGCAAGACACTCCACACCGGCAGCATTTCCTCATGGCTTATCACCTCTTTCTTCTCAATATCCTCTCCACCCTCTGGCTGCAAGGAATGCAAACTAGCTGAGCTGGAAAGACACAAGCAGTAGCCCTCACACAGAACGCTCTGTCCTGCCTGCACAGCCTGAGTCATTTCTCTCTACAACATTTACTCCTTCAGCCATGTTACTCCACGACAGCCTACGTCTCTGCTCTTTGCTATCTCAGCTTTGTCTTGCTCTAATCAGTCCCCTTCCTCATCACTCAGAATCCCCCCCTCATCTCATCTTCATTCAGCTATTTTCCTTCTCCAGAGTAAAAGACACAAAAGCACAGCAACTCGCAATGGACACTGTTCAACTCCTGTGGCATCCCCACGATATGAATCAAAACAGATTAGCTCTGCAATAGACTTGCCAGTTGCAAAAAAGACAGTATCACACACCAAATGGCTGGGGACTTGAAAGCAAAACAGGACTAACAGCATTAAAAGTACAGTCATTAGCTGAGAAGATCTTGGATGAACCAAAACCAACAAATGCAGTTTAAGTTTTTGGAGCATTAATTACTCATACCAACTTCATGAGTGAGAAAATTAAGGTAAGATTATACAGTGAAGATGCTGGTATTTCTATTTTGCATGTAATTTTCATCCCCAAACAAACTGTAGTAGCTTAGCAAATACCAGTCTACTAACGTGAGACAATTACAGACACATTTACTAAAACAGACAACTAAATGACTTTGTAATTAAGGTATTAAGCCAAATCTGGGGTGAAAAGGATAAAGGATTTGTGTCCCATGAGACAATAAAAAAAAAAAAAAAAAAAAAAAAAAAAGCAGCAGCTAAGGAAAACCAAAAGAAATTTCGTAGTTTAAAGCTAGCGTTTAGGCTGATGAAAGGGAGCGATTACATATCTCCTAGAAAGCCACACTTGAAACTAAACTTGCAGCCAGCCAAGCATAAAACACAGATATACTGAACAAGAACTACAAGTTCATAACTGGAATTACCAGTAAGGAGAACACTATATTCTGGAAAGAGAAACAAACTGCCAGATTGACCAAGAATTTCTGTGCCTATGGAACAAAGAAATAAACAAGGCAGTACACTGTTGAGCTGGAACGAATGCAGGGGTGGCAATATTCATACTTCTGAGGGAAACCACTAATGTAAGGAGAACATAAAGCGTATTTTTCTCTCACACTGGCTTGCCACACTCTCGGTTGGGAACTCTGCCATCTCCTGTTGCAACACCGTTGAAATAAACACACAGACACACAGCAGATGGAAGCCAAGGCAGGCCTCTGTGAGCACCGTCAGTCACAGATCAGGCTGACTGCTGACAAAAGGTGAATGCAGGTTCATACACGGCCCAAACCGCAACCACATCTTAATGCATTTTTTTAACACATTTCCATTCACAAATATTTTGCATTTATACATATTTCCCAGATATAATTAATCACATCACTGATTACAGGCAGATTAACTGAGTTCCTGATCACACCTGAAATTACTTTCTTGTTCTAAGAAAAGTATTTTGCAGTGCGCAGTTTCTCCCCAGTTCGACTGCAGCATGCCCAAAGGCCCATCTACCCTGCAGGCACGCTGGCGCAGGCCAAGGCACCCTTTATTGGGTTTATTAGGCAATCTCAGGCTTGCTCCCCACTACTAACTTGGGCCCTACAGGCCAAGTCCTCACCCCCGGGACTCATCGACCCCTCACACAAACCGCGGCCCTGCAGCACACCCGGCCGGCCCCCCGTGCTCTCTGAGGGAGATTCATCTCCCCGAGCTACAGGGGATCCTCAGGGATCCTCCCCCGGCCACCCAGACCTACAAGTGACTCCGCGGGCCGTCACGGAACAGCCCTGGCACTACACGGGACCCCGACCCACAAGGGGACCCCGGGGCCTACACGGGCCCCTCCAGGCCTGGGCCTGCCCCAGCCCCACGGCGCGGCCCAGGTCCGGCGCCCGCCGCGCCGTTCCCGCGCTCTGCCGGAGGGCGGGCCGCCCGCCGCTCTAGCTCCTCTCTGTGGTATGGCGGCGCTCTAGCCCTGCCCGCCTGCTGGGCTCGGGTCGCTTGAAACCGCTCCTCGGCGCTTTGCCCGGACGAGCTCCGTTCTCCCCGCAGCCCGGTGCGGGGGCCGCCGCCGCCGTCCCGCGGGAGGCCCGCCGGGACCAGCCGACCCCTTCAGCCGCTCCGTCCTCTCTATGGTCCAGGCCGCCGTCGCTCGGCAACGCGCCCTCTCTATGGTCCCGCGGGCGGGATGTGGCGGCTGCTGCTGGGCCGCGGCCTGAGCCGCTGCTGGCCGCCCCCCGCCCGCCCCGCCTGCGCTGCCGGGCCCCCCGACGGCCGCGGCCCCAGCCCCGAGCGGTGAGTGCGGCCCGGGGCCGGCCTGCGGCTGGAGCAGGGGGTGCCGCGGCCCTCAGGGCCCTGGGGGGAAGGGCGCAGAGGGCTGGCGTCTGGCCTCACGGTGTTGGTGTTTTCTGGTGGTTTCAGAGCGCCCGGCTGTCAGGATGGACGGCCCCGGGATGGCCGGGAGCGAGGAGGAAGGCAGCAGCCCCTGCCCGACCTGGTGCCCCGCTACTCCGTGCTGGAGGCAGTCACCTGGGTGAGGAGCGGCAGGCAAGGGCGGTGGCCCTGGCCGGGGTGTCACCAGAGGGCCCTGGGGGTGTGAAGGGCGATGGGGGCAGCGGGAGCCCTCAGGCTGGGGAGCTGTGGTGGGAGGGGGACCCGAAACAGAGCTGTGGGCAAGCTGCCACCTGGAGACGGGAGGGAAGGAGGGAGTGGGGCTGTTTCCCGTGACTTATCTCTGCTTTTCCTCAGGGAGCGCTCGGTGCGCTGCTCCTGCAGCTGCTCAGACAGATCTCGTGGCTGAGATCGCTGCCGGACGCCAGGAGAGAGCACAGGTCTGCCTGGCTTTCTCCGCTGCCCTCTCAGCAGACAGGTTAGCAGCTCTGGCTTGAGAAGGGGTGGTGGGAGGGCCCGGCTGTCAGACAGGATTTCTGCCTCACGATATGTTAACTAACGCTGGAAGAGAGCTGTTGTGGGAAGCTGACAACCAGCTTTCAAGCTTTCCAGGGAGACTGAGGGCTGGTATCTGTCAAGGGAATCTCACTGTTTCTTACTGATCTGATGCAGTCCCACTTCACATCCCGCATGCCCTTACCTTACCTGTCTGGACTCTGGTCCGTGAACTTCCCCTCTGCTTGACTTTGTGGTCAGAGCAGAGAAGGATACCAGGCAGCTATACAGTCTGGTGTTGTCTCCTAAAGCAGACACTGCTTTTATGCTCTATATTACAGTGGTGACTGAAGCCTCAACCAGCTGCCCCAGTGAGCAGCTGGGGTCCTGCTTCCTGCGGAAAGCAAGTCCAGAGGTCATACCAGAGAATTCATCCTCGGGCATCCCCTCAGGGCAGGGAGAGAGCCAGCCCTGGGCAGAACTAGGTACGTACAATGTGCTGCAGGGCAGGATACTTGTGGCAGAAGGACTTCTGAGTCTTGAGTTTCCCTAGGGCAAAGCTAGAAGCCAAGTGTATAGCCATTTATTGACACTTGAGAAGAGAGGCTAGAGTGGAAAGACAGAACTTCAGAGAGATGAACCAGGAGTCCAGAGACAGGAGGAAAAAATCGGAAGGCAGGGAGGAGCCTGTGCTGTAACTGCAGGTGACATCAGCTTTACCAGTACAGGTATGCCTTAGCGACCTGATTACAGCATCCAGTTTCTGGGTTTTTTATTGTGGACAGATGTTTGCAGCTAGAAGGATCCAGGAGAATACTGCACCATTGATCTGGGAGACTTGTGTACATGGTGTGAAACTAAAGGAATTATTTTCTTCCTGGAAGACGAAAATGTATTTCTGAGCGCTTGTGCTGTAGATAAGAGTGTAGAAGGAGGTATCAAAGACATCCTTATTAAAATTAGTTTTATAAAAATAGAAAGATATACTCAAAAAAATTTGAAGTCTAACCAGGAAAGTATGCCCTACATATTAAACTTAAAGTCATATCAAGGAAGATCAGATGAAGCCTGCATCAGGGCTACTCACTAGATGTATAAACACTAATAATGTCTTCAAGAAAATTGTTAGAAGCGGGTAGAACAACATGTGCTCATGGCTTGGAAAAGACACCTTAAAAAGTCAGCCCACAGATGTTGGCTAGATAATGTAAGGTGCTACAGAAAAGGTCAGAGGCGTTCCCCGTTCTTGCCTCTCTTCTGTGCTGATGTAAGCTACTGCCCATCACTGCTTATCAAACCCATCACCTGCCAGAGGTTACCATTCCCATCAGTTGGCAAATGGAGCATTTTGTTTCCATGTCTCCTAATTAGCTCCAGGAAAACAGCCAGGTTAATTTACCTAAACTGCCAATTAGACTGTTTAACCCATCTGCTTTTGCCTGGAGCGTATTAAGAAGCACTCAAACACAGTGCCTTGCTGGCACATTACTGGACATGGACCTCTGGGAGAAGTGGTGGGGAATAAGTAGAGACAGTGATGCCTTCAGTTGGCACAGTGGAATGTTCAGGAGTTAATGTGTGTCTGTGTCTGACAAACAGTTTCCTACTGAGAGTCAACAGGAAAAGCTTTTAGGCAAACTGATAAATTGAACAGTGACAAGTCACTAAGGCCACATGCTCTTTGTTCAGATGTTCTTCAGAAGCTATGAATTGCTGAGCCTCTAATGATGATATGTAATCCAGTGCTCAAATCTGCTGTATGACCAGAACACTGACAAATTGGACACTGGGTTTTGAAAAGGGCGAGTGGTTTGAGCCACAGAACTGCAGAAAAGGTAATTCTGATAGAAACGGTGTTACAGACTAGAGATGTTAGATACTTGGATGACTGTACTGTATCAAGGAATCAAAGCTCTTAGAAGGATTTAGGAAGCCATTTCTCAGGCCAGCTTGCTACATTGCAGAGACTTAAGAGAGTTGTAAATCTATTAAGAGTTCTTTGGAGAAATCAACAGGCATGTGGAGCAAGATCGTCCAGCTTTTAGCTTTCTGAAAACCTTTCAGCCAGGACCTAAAACAAAGCTATCTGGAGAAGTAAAACTGATGTGAGGGAAGTTGGAGGGGGTACTCTTAGGCTAGTAGCTCCTTAAAGTACAAGAAATAGTTTTCACAATGGAGAGACGTTACTGGTGGATTCCTCTGTAAGTCCTTTGTTGAAATGTGTTCTGTTCAGCATGGTCAGTGGTGATTTGGAAAAAAGAGGTGACGAGTGAGGTGGCAGAAGAAGCAAGTGGTACAAAATTATTCAGGACAGTCAAATCTGAAAGTCACAGCAAAAGATTGCACAGGAATTAAAACCAAGGTAATCCCAAGGTAGGTTAAATTACTGTACGCAGGGGAGCATGGCTGTAAATACACATACAGAACAAAGAGCATCAAATTAATAATTATATTGCAGAGGGAACATTTAAAGTCACTGTGGATATGTTTTTGATAAGGTTAAGTCAGTGCTCAGCAGCAGTGAGGCCAATTAAATGTTAATTATTGTAAAGGAAGGAACCGAGGACAAGACAATATCGTAGGTTTGTGTAAGTCTTATGATGCAGCCACATCTTGAACACTGAAGGAAAAGACGCTCTGCCTTAAAGACAGTAACAAAAATGACATAGAAAAGGAGACAATTACATATAAATAGAGACTGACTCTTCAGCTTAAAAAAGAAGCAGTAGAGGGTGTGCTCGTGCTCTGTGAAATTAAAAGTGTTGAGGGAAGGTGAATAGGGACAATATTTTTCATAATATACATATTAATAGGCAGCACAGAAACGATCAGGTAGCAAGTTTGAAAAAAAGGCAAAAGACGGTACCTGTTTGGCCAGTGCACAGGTAAATTGTAGAACTCTGCTACAGGCCAGAAGTATAAATGGGTGCCAAGAAGTGATTAGGTAAAATTACACATTTGTGTAGACTTAATTGGTCCAGCCAAAACCTCCTGCTTAGAAGATCACAGAACAGCTGATTGCTGGAAAGTTCTGCCAGGAAAAGTGTGACTTTATAATCCCTGTTCCTTACCCTTTCTGCCCAAGCATCAGTCAGTTGTCAGAGATAATGTATGTCAGAAATAATTTGATTTTGCTTAATACAGAAGTCCTCAGGTTACATTCTCACATTATGCTGTGCATTCATTTTATGGGAATTTATTGAGAAAATTCAGGGTGAAGAGATTCAGTAATTTTCACTGAAAAGTCTAAAAAAGTGCATAGTTTTGTAGTGTGAGAAGTCCTGTGATTCTTTCCATGGAAAGTTTTAAAGTGAAGCTTGGTGATGCCTTGGTGTTGCCTTTCTCTCAGAGTATGTTTTGCTTTCTGCAGAAAAAGCTGCCTAAGGTTTAGGGTTTTTTCTTTTCTTTTCTTTTCTTTTCTTTTCTGGTGTTTAGCTACCAAAAGAGAATGAGGCTGTCTAAATCAGAATGCATATTGCAAGGAGCTGGGGAGACCAGAAGGAAGGAAAGGACAGGCGCCTGGCAGATGACGCGGGGCGATCTGGTAGCAAAGTCTTGCCATTAGGGAACAGACCTCCAGAACTCGGGAGTGGAGCAGAATGTACCTTCACTTCTCTAGGTCGTTGTTTCCAGCAATGGCAAAGGACCTTCTAGAGAGAATTCCATGTCCTCACCCTTTCTTTCAGTGTTTCAGTTAATTTCCAGAATTGCTTGTGCTGGTCTATGTGTACAGTGACAAATTGCTATTGCTGTCAACTACTTTGTTACTTCAAGTGGCAAAGATCTTTGTGATGGCTCCAAACATCCCGACTTTGCAGATGAGCCATTCCAGTTTTAACATACCACAGTATGCTAGAATCTGTTACTTTCTGTGTGTTTAAAAAGAAAACTTAAGGAAAATCATTTAGAAGTTGTTTTAAATAGCATTCTGCATATTACTATCAGTAAGTCCTCAGCTGCATGATTGCGTCCAATTTTTTTTCATGCAATTCATGCCTCATTCAAAGGTTTTTTTGCCAAAAGTTAAAGGCATATAGTGAATGAGCAGGTGATTACAGCCAGTCTCAGTGTTATAGCAGCTGAATGCTGCCCTGGGGAGTTGTATTTTACCCCTGGCAGAACTGTAAAATTCGTTATTTCAATTCTGAGATTACGGACATTTTAACAGTGTGTTTTCATTTCAAAGCACAATGAAACCAATTGGAAACACTAAAATTTTCCATGAGGCAGAAATCCTGGATTTTGTCCAGCTCTTGTTGTGAATTCATTCTTGTGAAGCGTTTGGATGTTTTGGGATGAGCAATCTAGACTGTCTATGAGAAGATTATTAATTCCTCATTTGGAGCTAGCTTTGAGCAACATTTGATTAGTACAGGATGAACAGTGGGGAAATACAAAATATTTATTAGCTGCTGAATATGTGAGCATTGGGCATCCAGTACACTGAAAGCTGCAAGATTGCATGGCAAAAAGGATGCATAGTCATATTACATCGTAGCGTATGTTTGAAGAAGTAGAAATAAAGTTGCACAGAAAATTCCAACTGTGGTGTTGCCAGCCTCTGTGTGCTTTAAACATACAACCGTAAGAATAATTGAACATGGTTCTGTATGTGCCATATAGCAACAAATTTGTTCAGAGCCTATTTCCTATGAAGTTCTGCTGAAGCTTGACCATTCTTTGGGAAATAAGAAATAAACAGTTGGCATGAACTTGTATTAATTAGCAATAGGCTGAAGATTATCTGAGCTGGTTCTTTCATTCTGCTGAAGCAGGATGGCATTCTTTGCCACCAAGGGATGCTTTCATTTCTCTGTTTAGTGCTGAGGGAGCCTAAGTGTTGTGTTTAGATTGTGTGCCTGAAACGGGCGAGTCTTAAAGATCATGATATTCATGAAGAGTTTTGATTTGAGTCTTGCCCAGCTTCAAAGGTGAGTTCCGAGAGAAATCATTTATCTCATTCTTCAGGAGATGGGACTGGATATCAGGCTCTGTTGGTGCCTGCGTTTTCTTCCAAATGACCTTATGCTCTCCAGGAATGGTAACTCTAATCTGGGGAGATTACTGGGATTTAAGTAAGGAGGGATTTCCAGTGGTAGAGGGGCTGTCGTTCTGCAGGCTGAATTGGTTTCTGTTTATTTTTCATGGGGTAATGGTTTGTCTAAATTACAGCATGTTTTCTGAGTAAATTATGAATCTCTGACTCGGGAGTAGATGTCTATGCAAAATGTGAAGATTCTTGAAAGCGTGAACGTACTACTGTTGTTTAAACAAGTAGCTGGGAGAATTTTTAATACGGTCAGGTTTTTTTCATGGGATTTGCTGTTGTATGTATGGCAAAAAACCTAATTACATCATGAGGAGATACCTGAACAAGAGAGAGCCTTACAGTGAGAAAGATCAGATAATTTTATGCCTGATCTGAAAATAAATGTAAAGCATAACTAATAAATTCACAGCTTATATTACTTTTGGTGGAATGATGAATAGAAATCATGTTTGCCATAGCGATCTTGCTTGTTGGGTGAGTGGGGCTTGTTCAGATAAAACACATTTCAATACAGCCAGGGGGGAATTGTTTATCTGGGAATAATGAGGCTGCAGCTGGAACATAGGCCATGGCTTCATGTGCATTGTGAGACAGTGCAGGCACCGCAAGAAGCAGTCCTGCCTGTTGCACGCTTGTTTCTGCCGCTGGGCCAGCATGAGTATGTGTGTAGCCATATAGTGCCAGGAGCTGGGGAATCGGGCCCCCAAAAGGACTGAATTTTTTTCCTGCTATTAGCTCCCTGCTCTACAGCCACACTGTTTGGGAGGGGGTGAGGGAGACATGGGGAGGGCACAGCTACTTCTTGTGTTAGCAGCACTGGCTTGAAGTGATCCAGGCTTCAGCACCTGGTGTTAGGTGCCCAGTGGGATCCAGCTGCTTACAGTGATTCAGGTTAAAAATAATTGGCCTCAGTCAGCCCTCGCCTGTTCATCCCCTTTGCTGGAGGTCACTATCCTCTTAGAGTAGCTGACATAAATGCCTGTGTAATCACTTCCAGCACCATTCTGTGGCATAGATTTTGCTGTAGGTGTTTTCGTTAGATAATTCCAATTGAAACTTGCCAGGTAGTGGCTGAACACGTGGTTGTGCCAGCATATCTAAGAGGGCAGTGATGAGCAAGTGGGTCATATTGGGGCGATAACTAAAGCCTGCATCCAGTGCAGCCAGAGTATCACATCTGATCACCCCCTTGCAGAAGCAGAACTGTACCCTGGAAAGAAATTACCTGGAAAAGGAGCTAGGGAGGCAAGTGCCTAAGCGTGAGATCTCAGTGTGATGCCCTGGGCAGTGGGAATTGGAGCACGGTTCTGGTACGTGCAAACTAGGCAGTTGTGAATTCAAGTAAGGAGGCAATTTTACTCTTCCTGTGATACTGGTGAGGGGATCCACACTTCAATAACAATGTTGAAAATTCAGGGATAGTGGCAAAAAGTCATACAATTAATCAACTCAGGCAGAAAAGTACTTCAGTTGAAAGATGTGAACAGCAGTCTGTTTAGAATCACAGACATGAATCAAGAGGGGCTGATTAGTCCTATCAGGACTTTCAAATGGAGGATGGGCTTTTTAGTAGAGAAGAAAAAAAGCTAGAAGAGCCAGTGTCTGGAAGCAGAAACCAGTTGTATTTTAATCTGAAATGAAGCAGAGGTTTAAAGCAGCGATTACAAGTTGCTGGAACAAACTTCAGAAGAAGTGGGAGATTCTCTACCTTTTGGTGTCTTCAGATCGAGACTGGGGGCCATTCTGGAGGAGGCGGATTAGCCAGCTGCAGATTACAGGACTGTACTCACGTGGCACTTGGTTGCTTTTGAACAAAGGTCAGACTGGTCAGTGTTCCTTCTGTTCTTAATGTCCCTGACTGAGTGGGTGATCAGTCCTCTAGGAAAGAGCATGGGATAGAAAGGATGGGAAGAGGAGGAAGAGGTAAAGATATAGCATTGCTTAACTCTGCTTTTTGTGTTCGGTTGGTTTTCTTTAATGTAGGGGAGTTCCAGATCCCTGAGAGCTCAAGCTTGCGGCCAGTCTTCCACAGCACAAAGGTACAATTCAATCTTTTGCACCCTCTGTCTGCACCTGAGGCCCTTTCCCTACAAGAAGACGTCTCAGTGTGACCCCAAGCACAGCCTGAGCAATCCACTCACACGCAAGACTGTTTTCCAACCTGCACAGTTAGGGGCCAGGAGGAAGAGAAATGTGATGTGCTTTAGCCAGAACAAAGTTCCAGGAATTACAAACTGATATCCCTGTCCTTTAAGGTGTCTGTGTGACAGGGGTGCTAGTAGAGAAGCACTAAAAGAAAATGGGGGGGGACAACCAAAAAACAAACTACCAACAAAAAACCACCTCTCCAGTAGCACCAGTCTGTTCTTAGGTATTTGCATTTTGGTGCAATCTTTCACTAGGTGATTACATGCTGTTGCTATTTTGGTTTTTACCAGACAACCCATGACTGAAGAAGGTGGTGTCACTCCTAAAGCCGCAAATCAGAACCTGCTCTTGTCTGTTAGAGAGAGGAAGACACTTTGGGCTTGAAGAGAGTACATCAGCTTGAGAGTCACAAGGCTATAAATTATATTATTGTTCTTGTTGTGATTAAACCTGCTAATTCCTTGCAATTCAGTCTTAGGTGCAGACAATTCCCCATTTTAAAAATCAGTCAGCTGAGCAGTTGCTCAAGGACACAGTGAACAGAGCGAAGGTAAATTCAGTATTTAACAGAGTGGATTCCTCACTTTGACATGGCAGTGTCATGCTCCCCCACCAGAAAGGCATTTGCTTGATCTGCTGAGGGGGTGAGTATCGAGCTTCCCATCCTGGGAGGTGCCGTTTCTGCAGGGCCGTAGGAAGAGTCTAGCTCGTTCATAAGTCGTGGAGCAAGCCTCAGGAGGCTCTTGGGAGAAGAGGGGCATTGGTCCATGCCTTGCCCTCTTGTGAGCAGCTCTGAGTGCTGGCTGAGCAGCAGAGCTGCTGGGTGACAAGGGGCATTTTTGCTGCGTGACTTCCCCCAGTGCAGAGGCATCTCAGCTCCTGTGCAGTGTGCACTGCTGCCACTCGATGGCACAAAATTTGTTCGCAAGCTGGGAAGGTAAAGCTTCAGGCCGGGCTAATCCTCCTCCCACCTCCCAGAGCTGTGGTAATGTAAAAAATGCTGTTCATTACTAAGAAAGAAAAGACATTGTCTCTGCGGTGCAGGATTTTATTAGGAGAGTGCAGTGTTCAGTAAGCTGACAGCGTGGGCTTAGCTTGAATTGTGTAAAGCATATACAAATATGTCAGTGCGTGTTTGGCAGAGACTATTTGTGCTGTTGACATGATGCAGGAGAGTGAACAAGGGCTAGCATTACTTTTGAAGGGGAGAGTTAGGAGTAGTATCAGATATTTGCTACATTCTGAAAGGTCTGATGATGTCAGAGAGGCTACGCCAAGCTCCCTGGCCACAGCGGGGGCGAGCAATGTCCATACAGCTTCCCTGACTAGATGGCTGTGTAGAACAGGGAGATTTTTTTGTGGATACATGACACCAGATTACATCATCCTCTTGATAACTATAGTACAGTATAAATGTGTCTCATTGCTTGGTTTCCAAGAAAGAATCTCCTGTAATGTTTGTATATTTTTGCTGTCTTAAAAGCTTTCTTCTTTAACTCCTTAGGGTGACCCAGCTCAGCGAGGGCCTTTAGAGGAAGCTGCTTTCCAGTTGCAGCAGATTTTCCGGATCGACATTTCCATTGCATTGAATATCCTCGGTAATGTGAACTTGGATTTGTTTTGTCCTTAAACCACACATTTCTCTTTTTGGAGGACCTCCAAATCATTGCAGGTCTTGTGTGAAGGCAGAGATGGCATATACCCAAGCTGAAGCCTCCTTTCAGCAATTTCAACTGTGCTTTGAGAGATTTATTGCCCTTTGTCCCATCCTGCCACCTGATTTATATCAGCATATTTAAATCCAGGCTTGGGTGAAGCCTGCACTGTTGTCCTGACATCTGTAGTTGGAAACGAAGCCATCTCTCTTTTTTGCAACACAAGTTGTCATATCCTTGTATCCTTTTTTTATTATCTGAGATTTTGGTCTTCCGGGCGAGCTGAAAAAGCAATTGCAGAATTGCAGCACTAAGAAGAGCTGAAGATGCAGTGATCTAAGAAAAAGGTCCCTTCCCTGTATACACCACTAGCTGCAGTACTAAAAATGTGAGCCACTTCTGTGTGAACCATACGTTAGCCCGTGATCCTTTGCAATGAGACTAGAAAAATTCCTAAAAGGCAGCGTTGCCATCTTTGCTATGGAAACTTTGGTCCTGTGGAGTGAGGGTTGGTGAGCCAGCTGGAAGTGGACCAGAGCACCTGGCATGGGCCAAGGAAGGCCTGGTAGCTGTGGGGGAGGTTGCTTCATTTGAGGCTGCATTCTGTCCATTTTCTTTTCCCATGTTTTTACATTGTGTTCTCCTCAGGGATTGAAAGTATGAGAGCGGGCCATTACAGGATAGCCTATACCTGCTTCAAACTGGCAGCAGATCGAGGTTACAGCAAAGCCCAGTTCAATGTGGGTCTGTGTTACGAGCATGGCAGAGGCACGGAAAAAGACTTGGAAAAGGTATCCACGGCTTGTGGAGTTGTATGTGTGCGGCACAGACCAGGAGGGTGGGTTATGTTGGGTGCACAGGCGCTTTTCTCCTTCTGCATGGGTGTGACAGTCTCTGAAGTCTTGTTAGAAAATGCTGGAAATAATATAAACTGTGGGTTTGCAGTGCTGGCTTCAGTGTCATAGATCCCCTCAGAGATGTGCTCCTGAAATCCCCTTTGTCATAGCTTCTGAGGTCTTCTCGTAGGTACACAGTCTGTGCTGCTAGCACCCAGGAGAGTACCAAGGAGAAACCTGTCATGTTACTGTATTTAAAACACTGCTGCACATCCGAGAGCTTCTTTACATCTCGAGCCATCCAGTCTGGGTACCTTAACTACAGCCTGCCACCTAGTGTGTGTTGGCCATAGGCAGCACCTTCTGTAGCCAGAAAGATCTGCAAAGGTGGCTTGTTCCAGTAATTGTGCAGATCCCCATTGGCACAGGGTGAGCTGTGGTATTGTTGATCTAGTGCTGCTCCCTTCAGCATGGGGAGTTTTGACTAGAGAAGGCAGGGTGGTTAGAGGGCTCTTGTGTAGTTGCAGTCCACTTGTCTCAGTTAATCTCTGTTCTTCTGCTGAAGAGGTGTGGGAGAGCTGCTGGGGTAAGCATGTGCAGCTTATGATAGATCTAGACAAGAGAGGTTAAGCTTATCCTGGCCAGAGGGGAGTCATGCCATGTTTGAGGGCAAATATTACCTGAATCACGCAAGTGTGTTTCTCTTTTTCCAGGCAGCTTTTTATTACTACCGTGCCGCCAGCAGCTGTCACCCCATGGCACAGTACCGCTACGCTAGATACCTCTTATGCCACAGACCTGAAGATGAGTGGGGCGGGCATCAGAAGGCAGTGACTTTCCTGGAGCAGGCTGCAACGGCCGGGATTACAGAGGTTAGTGTCCACAGCATGGGAGTTCATAGGAGAGGGCCAGCAGAGAACCCTGTCTAAAGGATTTGAACCACAAGACGTCCTAGAAAGCAGCATGCGTGGGACTGGAAGCAAAATTCTTCCAACTTATTTATACTCCTGATGGTGTATGGGAGACAGCTCTGCCTGCACATGGGAGGTAGCTAGGTACCCACTGTGCCAGCAGTGTTGGTTGTCTGTTTTCCTGTTGGGCTTTTTAATGTGGCTCTTAGATTAGGTGCCTAGGTTAGACCGTTGGCTTAAGAAAACTGACCTACAGTTGAAAATGCAGCTCTGTGTTCCACCTCAGTTCTGACAGTACAGGTCACATTGGTGGAGGAACTTCCATGAGGTGCTTGAAGTAAGAATAGATCCTCATTCTGTATCTGTGACTTTTCAAGATGATTCATCCGCAAGTATCTGTGTACCCTGCCCTCCTTTCCCACTCTTTAGGAGATGCATTTAGGCATGTGCCATCTTGTGTTGCGAATACCAGTCGTTCTGGCAGTGACTGTATCTCATGTAGCACGCTGTTCCAGGAAGTGCATCTGCTGTGTCTTACGGACAGCTCACAAGTAGGAGCCACTCTCTGACTCTGACTTCCACAGTGCAGTTTGAAACGATGTTCTGGGTCTTAGAGTGTTAGTATGGTGGTCTTCACTGCACATATAGTGGACTTCTGTAGATCAAATGTGATTTTTCATGTTTACCATGTCAGACTGATTTTTTCTAGGACAGCCCCCCCATTCTCTCAGCAGGCTCTACAGCAAGCAGGGTACTTAGCACACTCGTCTTGCCGCAGTAACCCCAGCATCTGAGCAACTTGCAAAATCAGTAAAAGAATAGGAGTAATTAAGAGGGAAAATCCTGGCTGATTTGTACCATGTGGGTTTTGGCAGGCCCAGGCTTATCTTGGAGTGTTCTACATGCGGGGGCTGCAACCTAAGGAGAAGAGAGGTCTGAAGTACCTGCTGCTGGCAGCGAAGAATGGCGTAAGTAATCCCTTTGCAAGCTCTGATTGTTCTCAATTTAGGATCATTGCAGGTTACAGGTAGCAGATATCAAGGCTTCTTGGAAATGGGAGTAAGTGTAGGGTTTTACCACACAGTCTGAAAGCAGAGTGGAGCCTCGGTGCATCTTGGAGAGGAAACAGGCCCTGGTGCACAGACCCTGCAAAACATGAATGTAGAAACAGCTCTGTTGGGTTGGAGTAGTTCTTACGGCACCAGTACTTATCTTCATCTTACATAATTTTACAGGTTTCCCATTATGGAGCACTACACCCTCTTCAGTCACTATACACCTACATCTACACCCTCTTTCACTACTTCCATGTTGAGAACTTTGTTGTGTCTATCTCAAATCTGTTCTTCAAAACTGGCCCATTATTTCTTGCTTTCTATAGAGAGGATGAAAAGACTGTTTCTGGTTCTTTGCAGGGACCTTTAACATACGTAAATACTTGAATTCAGCCTTCCTCTGTCGTCGCAGTTGCTCTTCACACATCATGTTGTCTCAATCCCCAACAATTTCCTTGCTTGCACTTTCTTCAAGTGACCCAGGCTTATTATTTTGAAGGGCAGTGCCACAATCTTGGCATAGCACTGCTCCTAAACCCTTACCAGCACTTAGAGGAGTAGCAGTACGACATCCCATGTCTTGCAGCCAGGTTTCTGCATCCCACAGTTCTGTTTCTTTACAGCACTGTGACATTGTTCACTTGTTTTCAGCTTGCACTGCATTGTAATAGCCAGTTTTTTCTGAAGAACTTGTTCATTTTAACTTCAGTTCCCACAGCTTTTGTGTAATGGAAAATAATGAATAGCTATTCCCTCTTCTTCTGGCTAATACTTCTGATTCTGTCACCCTTTAGTTTGTCCTCTGAGTCATTTCTTTTGCAGGCTGCAGAATGCTGGTTTAGTTAGTCTCTCCATATAGTTAAGCTGTTCCATTTTGCTTGTCAGTCTTCCCTCTGTTTTTCTAATTCTCCTTTGACCATTTTAAGATGCTTAGACTGAAACTTGACTCAGGATGGAGGTATGCCAGGGATCTGACATAACGAGATCCTCTGCTTTGTTCTGTATTTCTTTCCAATAATTCCTAATATCGTTTGCCCTTTTGCCTGCCACCGAGCAGTGATTTGGTGGTTTCAGGGAACTATCACAGTGACACACAAATTTCTTTCTATAAGTGCTACTTGGCATTTGTCAACACGAAGTTGACTCTGTAATTGTGTTGCCCTGAGATCTTCTCTGGTTAATTCTTTATTATTAATTTGATCACTCTGAATGACATTACATCACTTGCAAACTTTGCCATATCAGTTTTCACCCACTTAAGAATGCAAGCACTGTCAGATCACTGGTGGGACTAGACCTGACTAGCCACAGCAGCTCAGACATCACGATACAGTATTTAATTCCAAATCTGCTAAAGATCTCTCATAAGCTGCATCATTGACTCCTTTCTTCCAGCCTGATGTCCGATGCATATACTGCACAATATAACAATGAATTATCTAATTAAATCGATGATTGTCATTTACAGAATGCCTGGTAAGCCCTTAACAACAGAAAATCTGTCAGGTAACTGCAGGTCCCAGGGGCACCCCTGACTCGATCAGTGTTTGGCATGTTTTGGTCACAGCCATGACAGTCCTCAGAACCTAATCGTTCCCTACCTCTGCTTCCCGCTGGATGCTGGCTGTGGAGCCACAGCCTCATCTTTGGTGGCAGGCTTGTGCGTAGGCACCCTGGGATGGAACCCCACGCGTTCTGCTGGGAGAAGGGCTCCATGAGTACGTGCATTTCCCATTACCCTGGAGTTTGAATTTATGTTTAGTTGGTTAAAAGAATAGTGGATATGGGTGAAGCAAGGATGGCACCATTTAGCTACAGCTCCAAAAAAGGGGAAAAGGCCCAAGAAGTCATGGCTCAGGTTGTTGCTCTGTGCTAGAGCTGAGGGGGAACTCTGACAAGTGTTCTTGCAAACATAATGATGCTTCAGAGAACTGCATTCTACTTCGGTTACCGCTTTTTATCCTCCTTTATTTCATGCATGCAACCATAGAATATAAAAAACATATTAAAGAGTGTTGTTGGTGAGCTGAGTCTGACCTTCAGGTTTCAAAGCATATTGTAGTCACTTATAACATGTGAATTTGGGGATCTTTTCTCCTTGTGGTCTTGTCTTTGAGGTGTTCGTCATATGAGAGACAGCTAGTGGAATACTTCTAATTTAACCCTGTCTCTTGTCACATCTGAAGTGCCAATCCTTCTACATGTTTATCTCCTCTCTACAGAAGTTTATTGCTGTCATAAACTGAGACTTGCAACATTTTCGAAAGCACCCACTCACTGAGTTCTTCACTTTCCTCTACCAACTACATCCCAGACAGAAACACTTGCAATATGTTCCTTTCTCATGGCTTTATTAAAACTTGCTACTTACTTTTTTCCTTTATTTTCTTTCTTTTTTCTTTCTTTATTTTTTCTTCTTTTCTTTTTTTTTTTTTTTTTTGCAAAGCCTTGTCTAGATCACGTTTCTGGCAGTCTTACTCTTTATGTCACTGGCTTTTTTGCTGGAAAAAGTCTGTGTGAATACTAACCCATGTGGGCTTTTCAATGTCTTCGGGACCATCATCTTGCTTTCTTACTGTCTGAGACCCTTTTCCTCCCTCCCATTGGATTGCAAATATAAAGTGCCCAGCCGACATGTAAACATATGACGGGTTTGGATTTGGCTTCGCTGACCCATCTACAGTGACATCCTCTACATTGTAGTTCATTCTCATCAGTTACATTTGAGTAGTTTAAGTGCTTCTTTGCTTGACTTCGTTTCTGCTGGTTGAGATTCCTTCTGGAATATAGTTAGGCGGGGCTGAGCAAGATAGTGGTGCACTGTTGTGTTGAAGGCCCGATGCTGCCAAGGGGAATCTTCCACCCTTGGCAGCAAATACCTCTGTGGAGTTTGTTATGTTTTTACAAGTCTTTCTGCGTGAACTGTAATAGGGCAGTCCACAGGGCGTGCGCAGAGTTTGGGTGTGATCAGGATGTGGGTGCAGCCAAGGCTGCCCAAATCCTCTTAGCTCTGACCCCTGAGACAATCGAGATGCTCTGTGGAGACAGCTGTTCTTTTGTGCCTGTGACACAGCCCTGGGTGTTGAAGGGAAATCAGCAAATTTAATTGGAAAGGAATAGGAAGGAGCTGGTAAGAAATTCTGCTTCACTAAGTGCTCAGAGAAAGGGATTAAATTACTGAAGGTCTGAGGGATAGAGGAGTAAACTTTAAAGGGAGGGACCAAAGACAGAGCATTAAACTTTAAAGAAGGTGTTAAAGACTCTCTGTTCTCCTTTCATATGCTGCCATCACTTCTCCATCATGTGGGGCTCATTGCTGTGCTTTCTCCTGTGGCTAGGATGCCCAAAGCAGGTATCACGTGGGCGTTTGCTATGAGAAGGGCCTCGGAGTGCAGCAGAACCTGGCAGAAGCAATGAGCCACTACCGACAGTCAGCTGCTGCAGGGAACAGGAGCGCTTGGGAGAGACTGCAAGTGTTAGAAGAGGAGGTGGAAGGTACCGTGGGCAGTGGGGGAAGAGGGTGTGAGGGACTGCACGGAGTAGTGACCCCATAAAAGTGGGGCCCACATTGCCAGAGGAAGGGTAACACAGGGCCATGGCAAAAGGAGTCGTTTTTACTGCAGGGAAGGGGAGCACTTGTCCTTTTCAGTTCTTCCACTTCTTACCAGCTATTTCCAGTTGAGCTGAAGTGGAGAAGCTGTTCCCGTCGTATGATGTGTCATTAATACCTTGTTTTAATGTACTTTCAGATGTGCGAACAAAGCCTCCATTCTCTTCTGGAATGAGAACTTCTTCCTCTAGCCCCTGTTTCTGGGCTGTTAAGTGTATGCCTGCAGGCCTCCACGCCACCCAGCCAAGACAATCTGCCCTGCCCCACTCCTGGAGCGCAGACGGGCTCCACATGATGGTGCTCGGCGGTGCAGGATGGAGACATGCCCTCGGAAACAGGGCAATGCCACCGGAACTGCAGTGCTTGCAGCCCCACCACTGCTGTTACTAAAGCAGTCGGTAAGTGAAACAAGCAGGCAGAAGGGATGGCAGCTCTTCTTAGTCTGTGTGGAGGTGGAAACGGGCTGGCAGTGAGTGGAAAGAAAAAGCTTTCTGTTAATGGAACAGGAGCCATTTTTAAATAGCAGGGTTTTGAGAATAAACCTTGTGATACCTCCTATGCCACTGTGTCATCCAGCCCTCTACCTTCCAATACAGGGATGTTTTGTATGCTCCTTAATTTCTGTACAGAGCTACGTATGGACTCCCACCATGCCACGGTGATATGATTTGGGGCTATAATTTCAGTAGCCCTGCACATCTTGCACATGGTCCCCCAGTGAGGTTTGCAAGCCACCATATAGTGATGTTGGCAGGTGTAGAGGAATTATAGAGGACTATATGAAAAGTTTATTTGTAAAAAGTTTGTAATGATTGGTAAACACATGAGGTATGAAATGTTAAAAAGGAAAAAAAAGGGGGAATTGTAGAGGAATGAAGCTGGGTTAATTAATATTGATAACATACAGCTGTGGGCTGGCTTCAGGGGCGGTGGGTTGGCTGATGTAGACAAGGTGCAGCTGTGGGTGGTTCTGGGAAGTGATTGGGCAGCCAAGGAAGAGGGAGGAGGAAGAAGCAGAGAGAAGAGAGATACTGCATGCCCTGGCTGAGGAGAAGGCAGCGGAGGGACTGGCATGAAGAGTATGTTGGTATGAGATGGTAAAAGACCTTGTTGCAGCTGGCTGGTTTGGAGAGTGCTGCGACAGGCAGGTAACTCTGTGATGGGCCTGGTCTGCACCTCTGAGGCAATTTGATCTCACTTCAAGGTTAGCTGTTCCCCCAGCAGCTCTGCTACCAGCTTGTCTCTGCCTGGCTGTTGTGGCAGTTTAATCTGCCTTCAAACCTGTGCAAGCAAGACAGTGAATTGTGGTTATTAGGGCACAGTTTTTTTGTGGGCTATTGCTTATGGATCCACCTGTACTAGTGAGAGTAATGGCTGTCCTCAGCCATCCCGCACCATTGTCAGTGTCCTTCGGCCCCCAGTTATTTTTCCTCCGGCTCTGGCAGCGAGCTGCTCCCATGGGTACACCCCTTTGAGTCACGATGAGCAAGGTTTGCTTCAAAATTTATATTGTACATGTTTGCTAAGCACGCCAGCTCATTTTCGCTGAAGTGGATAAGGGATGCTCCCAGCGGGCCGTAACCACTGTCAGGCAGACAGCGGCAAGCAGCTGGTATGATAATTTCTTCCACTGGGGCAGCTGAATCCGGAAAAAGACATTTGTCCACACCAGTTTAAACTGGTTCAAGGGCATCTGTACAAACTGCCCAGCTTCCTGTAGCCATGGTGCTCTGGTGCTTTGTGTGGATCAGACTCTGAAAAACAAAGGCAATGGCCCCATCCTGAACTTGCTGTGGTCTCCATTTAGCAAGGGAGGGGCACAGCCAGAGCTCAACACATCTGATTGTTCTTCTTACTCTGGTCTCTCTTTCTGCTCAGACCAAACTTTCTTAGACCATTTCCTTTATCAAGCAGGATACATGTAGCAGGAAATTCCTCGGGTGGATTTCCTATTCTGTGATAATCCACAGCATGCTTACACATTGGTCAGGACAGGACGGGGTAGGTGTTGGGGGGGCTGAAAGCAGTTTGCAGAATCAGGAAGTTGAACCAAGAGAGAAGAATGTGTCTCCTTTTTAAGCTGCTTATTATAATGTATTTTTGTGTAAAGATTGTCCTTTGACAGGCACATCAAAGCAAATTTCCAGAGGAAGATGTGAGGTTTTGCTGTGTATTTGTCCTCTGTGTGTTCCCAAGATGCAGAGGAATCTCATAAGGCTGCATCTCCTCACAGTCATAGATATGCCTCCCTCGTGGTTAGCACAGCTGCAACTCAGTTAGAATTTGGCTCATTGTCATTGTTTTGGTGCAAGAGCCTGTTTTGTTTGTGAAACAAAACAGCAAGATATTTCTGTTAGCAGCGCAGCAGCATAAGCAAGCTCGGGCAAACCCATCAGTGTCGTTTATTGCCAGAGGTGGGGTCATCTGTAAAGCTCTTTGGAAGCTCCAAATTCAACAATGGATATTTTGGATATTGAAGAGTCTACCTGGGAAATCTTACTCTGTTGCTTTTGTCATTTGGTCCCAAGAGCAGCAAAAAGGGATAACTTTCCCATTTACTCTGCTTTAAATTATCTGTATAATTGTATGCTGCTGTGGTTTGTGTGTGTACACACTAAAAGCAGGGCACTGTCACTTCTAGGTGTATGGAAAAGGAGCGCAGGTAGGACACTCGGGATGCTCCAGGATCATATCTGCTGGGTTGTGCTGCCTGTTCTTTTTCAACTTAACAGCAAAATGAAAGCCAAAAATATCACCCAAAAGTCACCTGATGCGGCAGCCCCACCAGGAGCAGATAAGCTTTGGAGAAACCTGTGTTGTGAACGGTGGTATCTGTGGTGAAGTCAGTGCAGTATTTTTAATGTAAAGATGGTGAAGATAACGCAAGCAGAGGAGGGGCTGGCAGTCGCTTCTCAGCCTCGCTTTTGTAGTCACTGTAGCAAGCAATGACATTGTGCGCTGCTGGCAGCGGAGGTGATGGCTTACCCTCATTCCCACAGCCCGACTCTCTCTCACCTGTACAGCCACTTTGCCACATGCCCCAAATTTGTTCTGGTGTTTTGTATCACAGTTGGAAGACACAAATTATGGTACAGAAGAGTCCTATGTGTGCACGATCCAGAAGCACTTACCTGCCATCCGTGCACTGCTGCGTAAGCCTACAGATGCACTCCAGATGCTTATGCCACTGTTGTCTTATCCGTTCTCTGTGAGTGCAAATCCCCTTGGTTAACACCACCTGTGTGCTTCTTCCTTTGTTACTAATATCTGTGTCTTTGTTTCCCTACATATGCTATTATCCTAAAACTGTCTTATAGCTCACATACATGCAGATCAAAGTAAAAAAACATAAGATGGTTGAAGCTTCTGGCTGAATATTGCAAAACAGTGTTTTTACGCTTCCCTTTTCCCAGGTTACCTTTGGCAGGCTCCAGCCATCTGTTGTCTGCTTCTGGGCAAGGACTATGCTCCAAAATCCAATGGCCTCAAAAGAGAGTGTGGAGAAAGATATTGTGGGCACCTAATGCAGCCGTAGGAGAGATGCTAGTGCTGATTTTGGGGAGTTTTACAAAATGCCACATTCGTAGTGGTAGAACCCCACCAGCTGTATCAGTGGGAGACAACAGGCATGTGTCTCCTTTGTGAGTTGCCATTTCAGGCTTTCTGCAGACGACACATCATTACATCAGCTATACTGCACCTTGTTCCAGAGATGGTAGTGTTAGAAAAAAACAATTTTATTTAAATAAGAACTGAGATCCTGGAGCCCAACTCTGCGGCACATTGCAAAGTCCATGACTGCAATATTTTATCGTCTGTGGTGCACTATGATCGTGTGGATGTAGCTGACTGTGTTGTGCTTGTGGTTAATCTAACAACCCCCATCCCCTCAATCAGCCTGCCCTGGGAGAAAAGGGCCCTTTGCTGCTGTGTGGCTTGAGTGTGATAGTAAGGTGGAAGAAGAGGAAAGCTAGGTAGGCAAGAACAGGCAGGTAGAAGGGAATTAAACAAGGTGAAATCAGTGATGGAGAAATTTGATGGCATGAGGCAAAGGAAGAAATGTGCCTGTGTGATCAGCCTGGATAAGGATAATACAATGACCCTGTTAAAGCACATGTGTGCACCCCGAATGCAGAAGGAAGCTCTGTCTGACTCTTATCTCCTTATCACAGCTGCCAAGCTGCCTACAGAACAGGAGCGCTGTCTTCCAGTCCAAGGCTCTTCCCGTGTGCCGATAGCTGCCGCAGAAGCCCCGAGCCTGTTTCATTGTGGACTTGGACCTTCTGGGACAAAATCATTTCAAAGAGGGTGCTCATTTCTGAAAGGAAAGTGCTGGCCAGTCTTGTCCCAGCAGCGTTTGAGTCAGCCCCAGCACCTTTGCCAAAGGTCTCAAAGGTCCTTGGTTTCTCCTGCCTTGCAGCTTCCTCATCCTGAGGTGAATGCGGAGAGTCAGGGGAGAAGACGTTGTCCTTGTAATTACTGGTGAGTGGCAAGGAGAGCCGAGCCACCCATGCTGGGTCAGCAGCCGTCAGCCTCTTGAGGGCCAGCTCTGGAGGGAATGAAAACAAAAGAACTGTTGGTGAGACCTGAAGTAGAGGAGACCACAGGAGAAAAGAGAAAAAGAAGAATTTTTTAAAAATGCTGAGAAACGAGGAGGCTTCCTGAAATCAGCTATGAGAGGACCGATTGTAAACAGGTCTAGAGATAAGCTACCAGCAGCATTTTTCAAACCAGAAGCTTAAAAAAATCAACCAAACTAGAAGTGGTTTAAAACTACTGTGCTTTTTGGGTTTGTTTGTGGGGGATTTTTTAAATGTAATAACCATTAGGATCACTTTGCTTTCTCATTTGTTGCAGCCTCAAGTGGCACTTCACTAAACTGTTAGCAAAGCCCTAGAAAGTGAGGGTTTAGGACTGGCTAAAGGAGAGATGACAATGGAAAGCTTTCAAGGGGGAAGTATTGGACAGAAAGAAGGTCACTAGTGGACTTCCCTTAAGGGTCGCTCTAGGGTGGGAATTTGCTGTAAGCAGGCATATTGAGACCAAAAAGAAAGGGGTTATTGTAAAAACAATAATAACAGAAGTAGAATGAAATTCTGGGTTATAAAATGCGCAGCTGGGTGGTTGAAGACTAGTAACAAAAAATTGAGCTATAAAGTAGTTGTTCATCAATTGGAAACAGATGAGGAGCAGTGGGAGCCTGGTGTGGGTGTTGCTGCGGGCTCGTTAGTGTGCCAGTAATGTGATTCTTCCCTGAAACGGGCAAATGAAATCATACAATATGTTGGTCAAGGTATTCCCTGTCGGCATGAAGATATATTCGTGGTATTGTTACTAGGTCTGGTGAGATCTGATTAGGGGTATTACATACAAATCTGATTACCCATCCATAGGAAAGAGGCTCTGAAGGACAGAAGTGCAGAGAAAACTTCTGAGATGAAAACAGGAGTGAGTCCAGGCTTATGTGATGGACACCCTGAGAGGTAGGGGTTGCTTCACCTAAGGAAGCAAATGCTCACTGGGGTTCTGACTGCAACCTGTCGTTATTTTGATGAGATAAGCACCGACAAAGGAAATCTTCATGCTTAAAATAGTTTTGGCAAAAGAAGTGATTATAACTGTCCATGAATAAACATATACTGGAAATTAAAGGAAGGACCCCATAGCAGGGTGAGCCTGGAATAGCATCCTCATCAGACGGCAGGAAAGGAAACGAGGGTTTTTGTTTTTTAAGGTAGAGCTTTGCAGTTGGTAAACAAGACTCCGTGATGTGGTGCACAGACGCTGCCTTCCAGCCCCACATCACTCCATTTCCAAAGCATAACCCAGAACCGCTGGGAGGTTCAAAGCAACCATCAGGTTGGCGAAACGTTTTGAGTCAGAGAGCAGCAAAACAATTAACTGGTGTCTGGTAACAAAACACAACAGTCCCAGTCAGATGGCAAGAGCTGGTGGTGGTGTAATAATTATGTGGCTCTGACTTACAAAGTGACCTGTGAAAGGAGGGTCCCCATTCTAATGCACTTATCGTGCTGCTTCCAGAAGATAAATCAATACCCTGCCAGAGCCTGGGACGCATGGTCCTCAGTCTGTGGCTAGTCAGTCACTGAGACGAGTCTCCTTCCTCAGCCAGCTAAGTAATTAATCCTTTTTCTCTGAAAAACAGCTGTGTTCTGGGGTGGGATGGGGATGAGAGCCGGGATTCAAACCTGGTGAGTAGAGAAGGGCAGACACATCACTTAAGATTTCTGTTTGAGCTGAAGCCCCAGAATACTTTTGTGCTGCTTAACTTCCAGGATTTCTTTCTGCAGTCTCAACATTTTTTCAGTCGCAGTGACTGTTCCTTAAGAGATCTCCCAAGCGTGCTGAAGTCTCATGTTTTTGCTCTAAAACATCCACATTTCTCTTCTCCTCAGTCTGCAGGAAGCTGCTGCTGCATTCTCTGAATATTTTGATGCTTCAGCTCTGGAGCAGGGCACCACAGTAGCCTGCTCGCTGTGGGGAGAGCCAACACTCAGTGGGCTGATGGCCCTGTGACCATGAAACCTTGTAATTAGGTATGTTTAATTTGACTAATAACTCTTTACTGCCTTATTTTAATGGTGTTTTGGGAGTGGGGTCGTTTTTATAATCAATAAAGTTATATCTCTCATCTGCTGCTGCGAGCACGCCGTTTCACTGCTGAGAGAGAGGTGTTAATAGACGGTGCTGAGCGTTCAGCCCACAGCTCGATGCTCACAGCATAAACAACCCGAGCACTGGCTGGGACAGATGAGCGGCGCAGTGCCCCTGCTGCGAGCAGCACAAAGGCCCAGCCAGCCTCAGCCAGCTGTCAGGGTACTCCTGAACGCAAGCAGCGCTTCCTTCCTCGCTCAGGATGCAGGTCCGCTTCTCTGTTTGTGTTTGGGAGAGAAGGAAGGAGTCCAGCAGCTCCCTTGTCTGCGCTCCTTTGCCTTTTTGGGAAGGTCCGGGCTCGTGGTGAAGGTTTTTCACCACTGAAACAGGGCAGCCACTTTTGCCATGTCCAGTGCACCACACTAGCGTAGCCTCAGCACGCACCACTGGTGGTCACTGTGAAATTCCAGTAATTTGGCAAAAGGTGTGTGGGGGGTGTCCTATCAAATCCAAGAAACATGGGAGATGGCACTTCATGGATATGTCTCACCAGAGCACAGATTTTCTAGGATGCTGCCTGTCTGGGCAGGACTGGATCTGGATGGACATGCTGAGCAGGGCCACCAGTCCCTTTACTGGGGCCAGCGCATGTCAGTATACCCATGGGATGGAGCTGGGCAGCCTGTCTGCTCCCTGCTTTTGGCTGCGGGAGCTTTAAATCTGAGGAATCTTGTAGCTCGTTTCCTTTGTTTGCTCCTTACTAGCATAAAAGGGCAGGAAGGCAAACGGAGAGAGGCAGTGTGGTTCTCCCTCTAAGTAAGAGCACAGCAAATGCTCAACTCTGGAATTAAAACAACCCCAGCAGCAAACCTAAATGAGTTCCTCTTGCTGTGGAGGAGCACAGAGGCTCCACAATGAAATTTCTGCTACAGGACGTGAGTCAGCCCAACTCTTTCAAATTGAAATACCAGTAGAAGAGATTTTTAGAACAAATCAATAAAAGGAACATGTAGGAAATGTCAGGCCCAGATGGTATTCACCCCAGAGTGCTAGAGGAACTCGGATATGAAATTGCTTGGTTTATTAGCTGCTGTTCATTAACTACTGCTGCAAATGAATATGGTATCAGAGGAAGGGAAGGTAGAAATTGTGACATAAGTTTTTAAGCGCATGAAGGTGAATCTGGTGCAGGCAGATTCGTAGAAATCATTGTAAGCGAGACTCAGCCAATAGCAGAGTGCCTGCCATTCAGACAAGAACTGATATGGCATTTGCAGGGTGGGGAATTGCGTTTTGCAAATTTGTTGGCATCTTTGGAAGGGGTGAAGAGTCCTGGCTGACAGAGGACACCTGAGCTTGCAGAAGAGCACCAGCCAGGCTCGCAGGGGACCTGAGCTGTCCCTGAATTAGCAGCCAGGTTCTGTTAGGGACTAATAGATATTTGAGAAGCGAGGGTAGGACTGAATAATCTCCCCCACAAAGGGAAGTCATTAGTGGAGTCCCAGAGTATCCATTCAACATAGTGATAAATGACATGGAGAAGTGGATGGCATTGGTGTTGACTCCACTAAAGCACCCAACAACATAAAAGCGGAGAGTTGCTGATAATACTGAGTGCCATGAGCAAAAAGTGGCTGGTGGATTTCTGAGTCACCAGCTGTTGAATAACTCTCATGGGGGGTGACATGTCACGTATTGATGACACCCCCATCACGCAGAGGAGGGATTTGGGAGTCACCATGAACAGCAACAGAGCTCAGCATGGATCTTGGGCAGAACAGGAATGAAGAACAAACCAGAAGACCTTAGACCATTGGTGTAGATGTACCCTAAACACTGCACACATTTCTGGTCACCACATCTCAATAAAGATACACTAAAATTAGTAACAGGTTGGTCACAGGAGAGGAGACTGGACTGGTTCAGCCTGGTAGGAAACAGGAGTTTGATGGTGCTCAAAGGGTGTATAACATCTCCAGGGACTTGACAAGGACAACTCTTCCCCTTTCCCACTCTGCATGAACTAGGAGACCATGAAATGAAGGGTCTCGGGTCAGCACAGCACATGGTTGAACTGGACTGCACCCCTCCGCAGTGACAGAGGCCGACCTCACAAATCAGCTAAACAACAGCAGATACATCCATGGGAGGAAGGAGCTACCGAGAGCCACTAAACGTGAAGAAGTCCAACGCAAAGCTCAGCAAGACCCTTTGCTGTAAAACTGCCTGGTACCAAAAGCATAGGATGCTCCATACATGCTGTCCCGGCACCTGCCACTGTCAGAGCCCCCCCTAGGAGCCGGTGTGCCACGGCTCGCTGCAGCCAGCCAGGTTTATCTTCTGAAGTGGGGTTAGTGTGTCATTTGAGGAGATCCCGCTGTTGGAGCCCCCCCACCAGCCCCAGTGTGCTCCTAGTCGCATGGGCACCTCACCTGCCTGCGGCTCCAGGAGGGTCTCCAGCTCCTCTCCCACCAGCTGCTGCACGGAGAGTTCAAACCCACTCTCGGAATCGCGGTCCTCTGCCTCGCTCTCGCCGTGCCCGCTGTCCTTCGTGCTCAGGCAGTCAGTGTCCAGCCCCGCGGCCCTGCCGCAGGGACCAAAGCACTCGAGTCACACTTCAGCTCTCAGCACAACCCCGCGCCACCGATTACTGGGAAGGTGGTTGTCTTTATCCCCCACAAAATGGCCCAGAGGTGGGGTGTGGGCATCCTCTCCGTGCATCATTTACAGTACCAATGGCATAATCATTTCAGTCCCCGCCAATTAATGAGTTTTGGCTTTACTTGGTGGTTTGGGTTTTTTTAAACAGCAGATTGAAATGATGATGAGAAAGGTGGTGAAAGCTTTGTCTGCCCATGACCTGGGCAGGTGAGGACAGGGGGACATGGCAAGGCGGTGGTGAAGCCCTGGCATCCTCAGGAGCATTGACCCAGAGACACCAACACCATAAAGACCATAAAGTTTGTCTCTGGGAACACCGTCAGCACACAGTTGGGATCTCTCAGTCCTTCCCATCCCTGCTAGCAGCACCTCCCTCACCAGCCTTCTGGCACAGGGACAGATGCCCCAAACTTGTCACCAGGCAACAGCATCTCTAAGAAAGTACCCAGAGACAAGAGAAAACTCATCCTTGTGCTGCTGCCTCCAAAGCTGGGACCCTCTGTGCTCATGAGTGCACCTCTCCATCGCACTTGAACACACTGGTGTTCCCCTGGTGAGGGCAGGCAGATGGTCCGTGGCCATGGAGGAGCTCAGGTGACCTCGCCCCAGGGAGGAGGCAAAGAGCAGCCCTAGGAGGGAGGTGGATACCAACGGGGAGCCAGGACTAGAGGAGCACATCCATCCCCTGAAGGGAGGACCTACATCCCCAGTCTCAGGTCAGCAAAACTGGGGACAAGGTTTTTGCCTTGTGTGCTGCCCTGGTGTCTCCTGCCCTTGGAGGCTCTTAGGGCCAGTGGGGCTGGCAGGGGCAGGAGAGACACAGGGACACGGGGCATGGGGAAGGGAGGGCTGAGAGCCAGCCTTACCTGCTGCCGTTCTTGGCCGTGTATTTGTTTCCCCTGTGGTTTGTTTTGGGCTGGAACTGGCCCTGGTGCAGCAGGGAGAGCAGCTGGGAGATTTGCTGTAAGGCAGGAAAAGCCTGTTGAGCCCCGACGATCGCCACTCAAGCTGCTTCCTGCCAGGACGTCCCCTCCGAGCCCCCCGGCCTTTTTATAGCGTTTCCTCCTCCCGCAGATGGCCCAGCATCCCCATGCAGGGGGAAAAACAAGCGGCTGGGCAGCCCACCTGGCCCCCGTGCCTCCCCTGCGCGGTCTCTGCCGGCCATTCCCTCCCGGGGGAAGCGGGCGCAGGGTTGTCCCCTTCTCCCTGAAACAGCCATCCTCCACCCCAGCTCCTGGGGTGTCCTGGTGGGTGTGAGGAGACCCTGCCCGTGGTGGGGTGGCCACTGGTCCTACCCAGCCCCTGCTGCTGGGGCACCTCTGCCCAGGGCTGGGAGAAGAGAAAACCAAAGACCATCAGGTTGCACATTCCCACCGCCCCAGAGTGTGCAAGACCTGGGCAAGGAAGGATTTGGGGCAGGGGCTGGGGGGCTGGGGGGCTGGGGGGAGGGGAAGGGGTGCACACCTTCAGCAACGCACAGGGCAGCCCCTACCTGCACCGGGGGCGACTCCATCGCAAACTCCCCAGTGGGGCTCTGCTCCGCCAGTGCCACCAGTGACAACCGGACCAGGCTCCTGAGGATGTGCTGGTGGGGCTGTGGCTGCCCAGGTCCCCCAGCACCCACGGGCTTGCTGGGTGGCAGTGGGGGCTGTCCCGCGGGCCCCTGCAGTGGCTTCACCAAGCTCTTGCAGTGCGGTGGTGCATCTGGGGGACTCACAGCATCTTTCGACGGATTTTTCTGTCTGTGGGGTTGGCATGGTCGACGCTGCAGGATGGGCAGGTTGAAGGTCCCCTGCTGCTCATCTGAGTCTTTTTGGGTCCTCTGATTTCTCAGGGTCCTGTAGAGAGTGGGGGTGAGGTGGAGGGGAGGCTGTGGGGAACCCCCCGGCACAGGGGCAGCTGTGCCGGGCAGATCCTCCTGGCAGGGACGGGGGAGCTCAGCCTCCTGGGGCCGGCCCCGGAGCAGCGGGACGAGGTGGATGTCGGTCTTCTGGATCTGCCTGTGCGGCTTCTTGAGCTGCTGCTGCCTGCGGGCATCCTCTGCCTCCCTGCAGTTGTATGCCATGCCGTCCTTCTTCTCCTTCTTACGCAAGGACAGGGTTAAAGCCAAAAGGAGAAGGCACCCGCCCAGGACAGCAGCCAGGCAGATAAAGACCACCAGGTACGGGCTCAGCCAGCTGGGATCCTGGGCTGAGATTTTGGAGAATGCCCCCTGATGCCGGAAAACTAAGTGGACCCGAGCCAGGCTGTGCAGGGGGATGTCCCCCTTGTCACTCACCCGGACCACCAGCTCCTGCTCGCTGCCAGCAAGGCTGCTGGCGTTGCTGGCATTGAGGAAGACCTGCCCCAGGAAAGGGTCCAGGATGAAGAGCCCAGCATCATCCCCACCCACCAGATCATACCGGAGAGCCCCATTGATACCAGAGTCGACATCCCTGGCCGCGATGGTGAAGAGGAAGGGAGTGCTGGTACATGACGCATTGGTCACTGCTGCAGTCCCTTGGGTGCTCCCATTCCCAGGGACCACCCAGAAGCACCCCGTCTCTGCATTGACCAGGACGGACAGCACAGCTGTGCCTCCCACCAGCGCTGGCGTGGTGATGACAGGTGCGTTATCATTGCGGTCGAGCACAGCCAGCCTGATGGAGACGTTGGATGCCAGCCGGGGATGCCCACCATCCTCAGCGGTCACCAGGAACTCCAGACTCCTCTCCTGCTCATAATCAAAAGCTTGGAGGGCAAAAACATCCCCAGTGGTGGGGTCAATTGAGACCAGACCCAAAGCAGAGGAGTCCGGGATGCTGTACGTAATTTTCCCATTGAAATCCAGGTCAGGGTCAGTGGCACAGACCGTGAGCAAGAAGGCAGGTGCTTCACTGTTCTCAGCAACAGCAACCTCATAGGCAGCCTTCTCGAAGGAGGGGGCATTGTCATTGACATCGCTGATGCAGATGGTGAGGTGCTTCAGCACGGCCAAGGAGTGGTCACCCTGGTCCCGCACCACCAACGTCAGGTTGTACTCGGCACGCAGCTCCCTGTCCAGCGTGGTGTTGGTCATCAGCATGTAGCTGTGGCTGTTGGTCCTCTTCAGCCTGAAGTGCTCGTACCCTTGACTGAGGGAGCAATGCACTTGCCCATTGCTTCCCGAATCAGGGTCGCTGGCCGTCACCAGAGCCACGAAGCTGTCTTTGGGGAGCGCTTCCGAGAGCACAGGCGCCCGCGCGGCCCAGGTGACATGGACATCAGGAGCATTGTCATTGACATCCAGGACTTTGACCAGGATCTTGCAGTGTGCCGGAATGGGGTTTGCACCCAGGTCCCGGGCTTGCACATCCAGCTCGTAGGCATGGGTTTCCTCGTAGTCCAGTGGGTGCTTCAGGAAGATGCTGCCCGTGCGGGCGTTGATGCCGAAAGCGTTTAGCACTTCCAGGGGTGCATGCCTGCTCAGGCTGTACTCGATCTCCCCGTTGGGACCCTGGTCGGGGTCAGTGGCTGTGACCGTCACAAGGAGGGTCCCGGGCAGAGCATCCTCCCGAACCTCGACCGTCAAAGAGCTCTCTGCAAAGACGGGGCTATTATCATTGGAGTCGAGAACAATTACTTTAATTAAAGCGGTACCTGATTTTGGTGGCTCCCCATGATCAGCAGCCGTCAGCACAAGGTCGAAGGAGGAGTGCAGCTCCCGGTCCACTTCTTTAACGACAATGAGCTCTGCATGCCTTGTCCCATCAGAGCTGGAGACAACCTCCAGAGAAAAATGCTCACTGGGGGAGAGGGTGTAGGAGCAGTGGGCATTGGGGCCAGCATCAGCATCCAGGGCTCGATCCAGTGGGATCCGCGTCCGCAGGGATGCGCTCTCTGACATCTCCAGCTCCAGCTCGGGCGTGGGGAACTGTGGCGCATTGTCATTGATGTCCAGCACTTGCACAGCCACATGAATCAGAGCCAGGTTTTGGTTGGCCAGCACATCGAACGAGACCCAGCAGGGATCACTGTGCCGGCACAGCTGCTCCCTGTCCACCCGCCCAGCCGTGCTGAGCACCCCATCCCTGCTCCCCACGTGTAGTGGGAACCTCCCGGGGGTCTCCATCAGCTGGAAGGTATCCACTGTCTCGCCACTCTCGCCCTCCTCAAAGTGCTCAGCCAGCGTCCCTATCACCGTTCCCAGTGGCACTTCTTCAAACACCCGGTACTGCACCGTGAACGTGGCCACCTCCTGGGCATCGGCGGAGAGGAAGAGGTACCACCACAAGGCTGGGAGATGGAGAGCGGAGCGGCTCAGCAGCAGCATGATGCTGGCAAAGCCCAGCACCCCACTGCCCCGGCCCGCTGCTGTGGGCTTGCCCGCCTGCCGCCGCATACCCAAACGGTCCCTACGGCGACTGCACATCCTTGGCATCCTCTCCCATCTCCAGGTCCTGTGGGTGCCAGCCACCGGTTGGAAAGGAGAAAAAATCCTGCGTGAGTCTGGCGGCTGTCCCCCACGCTGCCATCATCAGGGGACAGCCAGGAGAGCCAGTTGTTCCCCAGGCTGAAAAACTCAGCCCGGAGCAGAAGGGACTGTCACCACCACTGCCTCAGCCGGGGAGCAGCAGCCAGGCCAGGAGGTGGACCAGCGTGTTTCCTATGGAAACCCCACCTACAGGAAAAGGGAGGACCGGGCTGGTACAAAGCGGGGTGGGGGCTCGTGGGGCAGCGTGGCTTCCCAGCTGGGAGAGGGGTGTGAAAGTGCCCTCTGTTCCCAACCAGCAGGGACCACCACCTCCGCCTGCTGTCACCTGTAAAACGTATTTTACAGAGGTCCTGCAGGCAGACCCTAACCCATCTGCAAAGCCTCCTGTGTGCCTCGGGAAGACATCTGCAGGGACCGGTGATGATGGACTTCAGCTCTTGCATTAACCCAGAGGCTCGTTCCCCATGCTGGTAGATTACTGACTTCATTTTGCCTAAATCCAGCACACAATCCCTGCTCCTTGCTGTCAGTTTTGATGGCAACATGCCCATGTCACCTTTTTCTACATATGGCTTTTGATTATGTCACGGCTTCATTTTCACCTGGACACACCAAAATGAGCTAATGAATCACTGGGAGCGTTGCCACATCAAACACAGGCAGGTGGGCACAGGGGAAGAAAGGAGGCGCTGGCAGATGTGACCTGCGTCCTGTCAGGCCTCTCCCCATCCCCTGCATCCGTCTGGCCTGGCCAGCCCCCCCGGCTTGGCACATGCTCTGTCTCCAGCTTGGCTCCGCTTTGATTTCCCCAGCCTCACTCCTCACCCAGCGCTGATTCAGCACCACCAAATCCCTTCTTTACCTTATTTCAGAATCTCACCCCGAGCCCCCACGCTGGGACAGCCTGTGCAGCCGTACCCCGCTCCCTGGCCAAGCTGTTCCATGTGTTCCTCCTAAGCAAGCACGGGAGCGGGCAGCGGGCTGCCTGCAGAGCCCAGGTACCCCAGCCTGGGCTGCACTTTGGGTCTGGAAGGCATTCGGGACCAGGAAGGTCAGTGCAGAAGCTTCCTTGGCCGTTACGGAGAGCAAGAGCATCCTCGTGGCATGGTTTGAGCCCCACCAGCCAAATCATCTTTGTTCTGCCCCCCATGTCTACCAGGCAGCTACTGGTATCCCACCAATGCCCATCTTGCCCTTGTCCTGCTTTTCCAGCCTTGATGGGCACCCCATCCTATTCCCATCCCTCCTTGCTCCTCTCACAGCTTTCTTCACTTTATTATGGTAAATTTTAATGCCACAATGAACAGCGCCAGCAAGCCCACCCCAGTGCCGACCAGCCGGGTCAGTGCCACCGCTCAGCACACCGGGGGGATGGAGCAGCACAGCTCAGCCGTGGCAGACCTGGTGCTGCTATCCCTGGGCTCAGTCCCAGCGCCAGGTGACCTTTGCCAAGTCATTTCCCTGCTTTGTGCTTTCGTTTCCTCCTCAGCTGAGCAAAGCCAGCACACTGGCTCTCCCAGAGGGATGCTCCGGCGCTTGCTGCTGCCCGCAGAGCTGCGGATGGAGAAGCGGATGTCTCCCAGCCCGTGCCCTGCTTTTGGGGGGTGGGGGGTGGGGGTTACTTCCTTCTGGGGGGAGTCTCATCCTTCCACCTCCCTTTTTTTATGCCTTCCCTTTCAGGGATGGAGAGGAACAGAAGAACCACACTGAAATATCACCAAGGAAAGGAAATAAATATTACACCTGAGAACTGGGGGGTTCCCCAAAGAGCCCTGCAGGACCTCTCCTTCTCCCCGCCACCTCCCAAGCCACCTGCAGAACAAGCCAGCCTCACCACGTGCCCCATGTTTAACCCACCACTGGTGTAATGGGAGGCCTGTTCCCCCCCAGCGCTGCGCCCACGTGTGCTGGACCCTGCTTGGTGGAGCCCCCCCCCCCCCCCAGCTGGGGGGACAATGCCCCTTAGGCTGCTGCAGCCCCAAACGGCTCCTTTTCCTCCCCAAAGGCAGGGAGGCAGATGGGGGGTTGGGCACCAGTTTTCTCAGCCACCACAGGGAGGGGCTGATGTGACAGTCCCGGCGCTGGGATGAGAAGTCACAGTCACCAAGATGAGGGCGATGACCCCCCTCCGAGCACTGTTGCCACCCCCACCCCCCCCAGGCCGTCCTGTCCCCATTCCAGCTGTACAGATACCAGCACCGGTGGCAGATCTAGACTGCCCAGGAGACAAGGAGCTGGAGGAGCTAATGCATTAATTATTACGATGCTTCAGGAATAAATCCCTGTAGACCAGACCTGTGACCCCAGGCCGTCAGGCCATCGGCAGTTTGCAGGGAAGGTGGCTGCAGAATGCTGCAAAAGCATTGCTGAGCTGCAAACCATGCGGCTGCGTCTTGGGGGAAGATGGACAAAGTAATGCTGACAAAGAAAATAGAAAAGAAAGATGGAGTTGAGCTAAGACTTGCCAGAAGCATCGACAGTAAAATGGGATCTGGTGCTAGAAGCAGCACAGGTCTCCTGCTCACGCACAGGCAGGTTTCCAACGCGCAGGTTCTTCAAGACCTCCATAGACAATGTGTCTATGAACATAAAATCTCCCCCCTAGGAGCTGGCTGCACCTCAGACCTTCATTTAAAGCTCGGGAAGAGCATCAGTTCTATCCAGTTATTGCAGCAGTAGTCTTCAGCTTCTGTGTGATGCGATTAGTGCCCACAGCAGATGTAAATGCAACGTGCTGGTGTGAAATCCATCTCCTCTGATGCCCAGCTGGTCTCCCGGCTCCAGAGCACGGACACAGGGACACCCGAAGCTCCCGGGGTGCAGAGCTGCACTCGAGGCACCACACGCTCACCATCCATCACACGGCAGAGCAGCCCGGCCATTACTTCGGGTGCCGAGGCACAGGGGGGGGTCTGCACGCCGGGTTTGCCGGTTTGGGCTGGCTTGGCCTGAGCTGGGAACCACACGCTGCACTGCACATATCCGGTGCCAGCAAAAGGAGAAGGGAAGAAAAACTTCTTCCAAATCCAATAATGAAAAACAACATCCAAGGGAGAAGAGTTCAAAACGAGCACGGCTAAAGACGTACCAGGCTTGGGCCTCATTCGGGTGCTCGGGGCTCTGCCGGGGCGCTCTGCCAGGCTCAGCTCCGCGCCTCGGAGCACCAGCCCCAGCAGCAGGATGGCTGCGAGTCTGGATGGAGCAAGTGGAATACGGCTGCTGCGCACGGGCTGGTGCCTCACCGGGCAGCGCAGCTTTTTCCTCTCAACTGTCCCAGTTTTCAGCCCTTCAAAGACAGGATTCGCTTCTCTAGAAGCATCGCTCCCTTTTCAGCAGGAAAAAGGGTTTTCTCAATCCGTCCCTGTGCGTTTGCTGTCTGGGGTGCTGGGTGCAGGTGCACAAGGCAGCCCAGGACCTGCCCGGGCCGCAGCTGCCTGCGGGGGCTGGGGAGGCTCCTGGGGGGCTCTGCCCGGGGGGAAGGACGTTGTTCCCCCTCTCACCCCGACCGGCGAGCGCACAGACCTGCAGGAGGCGGATGGACCTTCGCTCAGGGGCCCCTGGCTCATCTCCATCAAACCAGACGGTGATGCTGACCGCGAGCGACCTCCACACGCCGCCAGGTCCGGCCCCCCACCCGCCAGGTCCCTCTGGGCCGGGCTGCTCAGCACCTCATCCTGCATCGCAGCGAAGACCTCCCTGTACCCGCTTCCAGTCCCCGCCCCCCCCCCCAGCAACGACCCCCTCGCACCGGGGAGCCCGAGCCAGGGGCATCCCCCCGCAGAGGGGCTCCCACGGAGAGGGCTTCCCCCGCAGAGGGGCTCCCCTCGCTGCGGGCTCCCCCCACCCCCACCCCCCCGCCTGCAGCTGCTCCCTCCGCCAGCAGAGCCCACTGCTGCTCCACGCTCGGCTCTGCCGCAGCCCCCGGGCTCCCCCCGTCCCGGGCAACAAGGCGCAGGGAGCCCCCAGGCCCTCGGCAAGCAACAACCCCCCCCTCCCCCCCTTCCCCCCCGAGGGTCCCCGCCCCCCCCCCCCCCCAGCAGAGGCCCAGGGTGGGCTGAGCCGGCTGCCAGCTCCGCGGGCGGTGATGGCCGTGCTGCCCCTCCCCCCCAGCCCCTGCCGGTGCTCCGGCCCCCTCCCCCAGCCCCGCACCCCCCGGGCAGCCCCGAGCGGAGCCCCCCGCCCCCAGCGCCCCCCCACCCCCCCCCCGCCGAGCGGGGCGCTCCCCTGCCCCGGTGCCTCCGCCCGCTCCTGCCCTGCGCCCCGGGGCTCCCCGGTGCGGGGGCGGGGGGGGCGATAAGGGGAGTTCCTGCTGCTCTGGGCGCATAGAAAGGTTACTGTTAAGGAAGGGAAGAAAGTTCTAAGTGAAATAAATTGGAACAAGTTCTGCGTTTGAATAGAGAGTGATATCGTTACAATAATTTGCACCCGCAGCCTCTGCCACTGGCAAACCCTGATGTATTTTACAAAGATTTGTGCTACAAAGAGCAATCCTGTAAGCGGGTAGCGGTAGAGCTGGCCAAATATAAAGGAGGAGAATCTATAAAAAGGACATTTTATTGTGCAGGAGGAAGCAATGAGAAGCGGAGCTGAGATGCAACCCTTGGTGTCCTGCCGGAGGAGGAAGCTGGCAAAAGAGCATCGCTGCTTTATATGATCTAGTTTGCCATTATGAATCTTACAGTAATTTTTTTCCCTGTATTTCAAAAGGTTATATCTCAATATCTGTTTGCAAATGAAATACATGGCAAAAATCCCCAAGGCCGTAACGTAACTTCAACAGTAGATCTTTCAGAGAGGGCCGTATGGTGCCGGGGCTGCTGGCACCTCCCGGGCTGGGGGCTCGGGGCGCAGGACCCGGCCGGGGGAGCAGGACCCCACTCCCCACCAGCGTTACTGGGGTTTGGGTTGACAGCCTGAGCTACCTGAACATCACCAAGCGCTTTGCAGCGCGGCGCTCCCCGCTCCACCGCCGTGTAAGTGATAGATCTAGGCCACAGCATGCTGTAACACAAATCAGACCTTTACGAGTCCCCAGCGGCTGCAAATCAATGAGTTCTAGTAATAATTACCCATTTTATCATTCTCTTTATTAATATTTAGATGTTTTTAATCTTTTCTTTGCAAACATGATGTTTCCCTGCTGCGGTTGTCCTTCAGTGGGAGCTGCCACGAAAGCTCCTGCTTCTCAGATTAAAGACTGCCTTGAACCAAGCTGCTCCCTGATCTGACACGACACAGCCACCAAGGTGGGTGACAGCACTGCCAGCCCACCCGAGCGGGTGACCCCGTCCCAGTGCGCAGCCCGTGTCCCCAGGTGGCGGTGCCACCACCCTGGGTGCCCAACTCACATGTCGGGCTGGGTGCTGGGGGGGCTCAGGCTCCTGGACAGAGCCCTCACCCTTGGCATGGGTGACCCCCGGACTGGCACCCTACAGCCGTTGCTTAAAGAGACATCCCTGGCAGGTGGTCAGCTCTTCTGCTTGCTAATTAGGGGTGTATAAATTATAAAATAAGCCCTGTGTTGACCTGCAAAGGGAGACGGGACTCTGTAATTTTTCAGTTGAAATGACAGACCCGATCTCCTCTAACACAGGTGTGGGAAAGCTGATAATGCGTCACCTCTGGAAAACAAAAGGGAGAAAAATCGAAACAGAAAACAACTCCCAAAAAAAGTAATATAAATTATGTTTACTGTAAAGACCAAAATTTTCCAGCAAGTCCAACCACTACATATCTTTAAAGTAAGTGAGAAAAAGAAGCTGGAGATAAGTGAGAGGAAGGATGCTGGAGCATCTGCCCTGTCTGAAATACCTCCAGCACCTGGAGGAACAGGTAAAAGAACCCGTTTCTTGTCTGTCAGCGCACAGAGGGACCCGTGCTGGGGATGCGGCTCAGGACGGACACGGACCTGGCCGTTCTGTCCCAGGGTGGGGAGAGGCAGGAGACGTATTTTGACTTCTGGAACTCTTCAGCAGAATAAATCCCTGAGGGTGATCCCAGAGGCTGCGCTCGCTCCCCAGGGACAGTCCTCCGAGCCCACACACTGAAGAAGGGCCAAGTGAGGAGAAACAGAGACCAATTTCTTGCCCAAAGAGATGCTGGAGGCACTCCTCCAGCAGCACAAAGACTCCCAGGGCTGAACAGGTCACCACAGTCTGCTGCCACCAGGAGCCTTATGGGGCTCAGGACATTTCACCTCTCCCTCTGCTCCCTCTGTGCCATCTCAACGAGTTTCTTCCCAGGGTGACCGAGCCATATCAATACCCATCCCACCACAGCTGGCTACACTAACCCCACCATCGCTCCCTCCCCAGCTGGGACATGCCCTGCTGCTTCCAATGCTGAAACCTCCTGAGTCCCCGGGTCCCCGAGCAGAGCCTCCCTTGGCACAGGAACGGTAGCCAGCAACGGGGACAATGAAGATGGCCACAGTGAAAATGACCTCAGGTCTCCCCATCCCCACTATTGTGCACAGAGGTGCTGCAGGCTCTGCCCAGAGATCCATGCCCATCTCCACCAGTGCCAACACCTCGAGATGTTCAGCCAACATACAAACTGATGTGCCGTTATCACCACTCTTGACCACCGTGTTGCCTCTCTTCTCTCGCCCACCTCCACTGGGGGATCGGACACGTTATCCTCTGCTGCTGGCTCCACCACTGGAACACCAGCATGGGTCCAGGTGCTGCCTCCTCTCCTCTGGCTGTTTGCTGGGACGGGCTGAGCCTGCTGCCAGGGCTGGCAGGAGGGAGGACAGCGTTTCAGCCCTCTGACGGAGGAAAAGGGGTAGTGGCATGGAGGAAAAGAGCGGCTGGAGGCTTTTCTGTGCCATGTAAACAGCATAATGAGGACACTGTGCATGTGGAAACATCTTTGACCTGAAAAGCAAGTCCAGCTGTAATTTCCAGCTCCTGCCAAGGGTGAGCACAGGCACAGAGCCCCCCAGCTGGGGCAAGGACCAAGACAGCTCTCCTGGCTGCTCCCAGACAACATGGGACAGGTAAAACCAGGGCGAGAAAAAACAGAAGAGATGCTAATGCTGTCCCACGTAGGCTGGCCCAGCCCCAGCACCTGGGCTGGGGACCCAGCCCTTGCCTGGGGACAGTGGCACACCCCCCAGCTGGACTTTTGGGGGTTGATGATGGGTCACCACAGTGACACTCAACCTCCTGGCTGAGCATACCTGGTGAGAGGCATAATCCTGGGGAGCCACAACCTCCGCATGCAGGAACTGGTGAGTCTTAGGCTAAGCTAACATCCCAGTCACTATTTTTCCAGCGGGACATGGTCCCTTGAGTCCTGCCCAGGTGGACCACAGCCTTGTCACAGGTATGTGACCTCGATGACATTGGGCTCAGAGCTCCTGCAGGGAAGGTGATGCTTGCAGGAGCACTGGCAGCTCACACCGGCCACATCCACGCTGGCCAGCTCCTGCTGGCAGGGCTGGGCAGGCAGCTTCTTCTGGGAGCCCAGCTTCTTCCAGTCCATGAGGTGTACCCCGTTGTCCAGGTCCTGCGGCATGGGCTCGTGGTAGAGGGTGATCTGGACGGTGCGGAGGTGAGGGCCATAGTGCACCGCAATGATGATGAAGACAGCCAAGAGGACGAAGATGACGACGATCACTGAGATCATGGGCAGGGCGTCCGATTTCTTCGTCACGCTCCTGACAATGGAGATGGGGGTGAAGGCAGCTGCATCCTGGGGCTCAGGCTGTCTCAGCTGGCTGCTGGGTGAGGACGTGTTCATGGCTGAGCAGGCTGACCTGGGACAGAGGAAGACAGGGTGGAAAGGGGTGACTGCTGAGCAGAGGTCATCCGATGTTCTTATCTCCTGCCTGCACCTGCAGTGGCCAGGGAATGGGATGATCCCATAAGCTCCTTCGGGCTTGCGGGACAGGGTAAATTTTGGTGGTTTTATCTGGGATTGTAGGACGGTGCCCCAGACACATTGAGCGAGGGAGGTGATGCCCTATGTTCCCTTGTCCCGGACACCTTCACCATGGGGCTCTCCCCTCCCCACTACACCTTGTTCCCTGGTGGGGAGCCCTCCACCCTCCACTCCCAGCCCCACGGTGCCAATCCAAGACCAAACCCCACAGGGACCTCCCTGGGAGACCAAACCCCACCAGAACACTCTGCGAGGCATCCCTGCCACAGCCACAAAATCCTGTGGGAGCCGGCACGGGTGGGAGCAGGGGTGGCGGGGGGGAGCGGAGGGAGGGAGAGCCCTCCGCAGCCCCGCAGGGGTACCTTAGCGTCCCTGCTGCATGAGAGTCATCACCTCCAGCGTCGAGGCTGGGGAGCTGGCAGCAGGACCAGCAGAAAAACCTCTGGGATGGTTCTTCAGTGTAGGTGCAGCCAGACTCACTTCAGAGGCTGCCACGTCATGTCTGGGTCCCACACCCCCCCGGGATTCCCCAGGGCAGAGGAGGAAGCACTTGCTCATCCCGCAGGCAGGAGAGGTGCTCCCTTACCTAGCTGAGTGCCACATCAGCACCACCGCCCCCTCCCTCGCTGCCACGCACCCTTGCCGGAAAAATCCCTCCTCTCGCCTGTTGCAAGACAAGCACCCTTTTGTTTAGGGAGAAAGCACCTACCCACTCCCCTTCAGCTGCAACCCCTGGCCGCTGAGCTGCAGGAAACCTCCCGCCTTCCACCAACTTGGTGTTAAAATTTAACGCGGTTAAGAAACCGGTGCTAAAAATCACCCTTCTGCATGTGAGCTCCTTGCACAGCCCAGCAAAGTGTATCCACACAACGCTCCAGGCTGGAAGGACCCTTGCCCCAGGAGATGATGCAGCCCCAGGGGTGATTTTCTCTGATGGGGGGTCCCACTGCTGCTGAAGAACCGTTCACCAGCATTGCCATGGCCAGCAGCAGCGCGAGCCCACAGCGAAGCTCTGGACCCTGGGACCCGCGCGGGGTGGCAGGCAGGAGCCAGCACCAGGTCAGTGCTCGTGCATCTCCCCTTGCACGATGGCCATGCGAGCAAGGCTGGAGGGATGTCCCCCACTCTGGCAGCACGTACCCTGCATGCAGGCAGGTACCCCTGGTCTGGGGATGCTGCACGGTCAGACCCTCTGCCACCAGAGTGACCCTGAGCACATCTCAGAGCAGAAAAGATGGATCCTTTACAGTTTTAGCCATTACAGAACACGTCTCCCCAGCTTTCCGTCCCAAAACAACACTGTTCTTACCTGGAGGCTCTCAGCAGATGAGCTGGGGTGAATATTTGGGCTGTCTTTCCTGCACATGGGGAGAACGGAGTGGGAAATGCCTCTTCTACCATCAAGCCGAGTGACCAGAAGAGATCTGGCTGCATGTTAGAGCTTCTGGGAATTTGCACTCATTTCAGGATTCAGTAAAACCTTAATCTACAGCATAATCTCTGAGCATCACATCTGTGCAAGAGAGAGGAAAAACGATGGGGGAGGCTGCTAACAGAGGTTTTGTAACAGCAAAGGCTGCTGTGGGATGCTGCCGGCTTTTGGCCTGATGATTTGCTTGGGGTTTTGGGAAGCGTTTGAAGGGACTCACTGAAATGCACAGAGCTGCACAGGGGATCTCTCCCTCTGTTCCTGCGTCCATCTCCCGGCCATGGAAAGCAAGGACCTTGCCAGCAGCATAAGACACCCCTCGATGCGCTCCATGCAGCGGAGCAGCTCCATTGCCCTCCTCTGAAGCTCTGCAGCTTCCCAGGGGGCTGCAGGAGGGGGCTGGACCAGCCCTTCGAGCCAGGAGACACAATCCTGTGGATTTGCATCCTGAGCACCTGCATGGACCTTCCAGATGGGTGGACACAGGAGCCTTTCCCAGGTGAGGACCCTAAGAACCTTCTCCTCCCCCCAACACTCATTCACATCCAAAACAGAGCAACTTGTTTCCTCTGAAGCTGGAACTATGCCAGCAGTGGACAGACAGACACACAGACAGACAGACAATATGTAGACAAGCGCATCACAAGATCGGTGCCAAGAAACCAAATGCCCTGAACCCCTTGGGCTGGAACAGGGGCAGCACCGGCCCAGTTTTCCATTCCCTCCCCTTGTTGAGGAACTTGGGTTAGGGTAAGCCAAAGCCTGCCACGTGCTGTGTCCCCTGCAGGGAAAGATGTTGCTGCTACCTGAAAAACAGCATCCCAAACCCAGCATCCCCAAACCCAGCATCCCCAAACCCAGCATCCCCAAACCCAGCATCCCCAAACCCAGCATCCCCAAACCAGCAAGTCCTGGTGCCCAGACATGCTTGAGCTGCACAGGGGAGCACAGGGCATGGGGTAGCACCAGCTCTTGAGTTACCCCGGCCCCACAAGGAACAAATATTTCCAGATTCCTCCTGGAGATGTTAAGAAATCCCCTCTCAGGTGGGGAGGGAGGACTGGCTCCTCCAGCAGCTCTTAGCCCAGGAAGGGCCAACGCAGCCTGCAGCTCTCACGGCTGATGTGCGGAGTAGATTTGACCTGGGGTGCACATCCTCATGACAAACAAAGCATCTCCCAAAATACTCAAGCACCATAAAGAAGCCACTGTGGCCCAGAGCCGGGCAGGCCTGCTGTGATGCTGCTCTCCACTGCTATGAGAGCCGAATCCCCCAACAAACTGATGGCGAGGTTTCCTTTGCCGTCGGTAAGCGATGTCTCACATCCTCTCCAACCATAATGGGCTAAAAAACACAGTTCCCCTGTGGATTCAGCCCGTTTCCTTCTATTCTTTAACAGGAAACTCTGTGAGAGTCAGACCAGGCATGCAAATCGCTCCTCACCCTCTTGTCCCTCCTGGGATGGACAGAGCCTTAGCGAGGCTGCAGAGCCACAAGCCACCGAGAAGATGCTGGCTCCATCCGTCCATCCGCTCCTCTGGCTGTTCGGCTGCATGCTGTTCCGAGGTGAGATGCTCCGCTTGCACTCTGGGGAGGGGGAAGCGGTGCTGGACAGGTGGATTTGGGGAGCTCAGCGTCACGGCGGGCACCAAGGGGAACTGGCCAGAGGTTGGAACATGTAGTAGCTGTCATGGGGAAGCTCAGCCTTTAAATTCAGGAGTCAGGTTGCTGGGAAAAATGTGGCTGTACCAGGCTTATGGGGTTTATTTGGCACCACTGGAATAGAAGAACTTGTTTCTTGATTTAAAAAAGGAATGAGATCTGAGATGCTGAGGCATTTTGTAGTAAGTGACTTCTGTCAAGTAAGAGTAAAGGTAGAACACTTAAGTGTACATTATTTTCCTCAGAAATGCTTGTTCCTTGACTGATTTGAATTTTCCACTCATCAATATAAATACAAAGACCACATGCAAGACTCATGTAGAACACGCCTCGCCCTTATTGTAATACTTGTGCTCCTTTGTGATAATTCTGCTTGAGCTTCTCTTTCCCGCGTGAGCCGTGGTGTGGGATGAAGGAACCAGTTTCCTGCTCTGAAGGGTGACAGGTTGTTTTTTCCTGCATCGTCAGGCACCTCTTACATTTCTGGCAGCTGTGGTACCTAGGAGTTGAACTGCATTCAAAGGAATATAGACTGCAACATCATTGCCAATTCCAATAGACAACCACCTAAAGATAAGGTGTCTCCACCCCGAGGCTTTTATCATTAAACCATAGAAGTTGCCTGTGGGTTACAGACACTGTGCTGGTAATAATGGGATTTTTGAAAAGGCAGAGAATATGGAAACCAATTCATTTAGTAGCTGTTTAATTCTGAGAAGTAAGAGCACATGGATTGGAAAATGTCTCTCTTCATCAGAGGGCAACACTGCGGCTTCGGCAGGGGGGTGCACTGGGCTGGCTACCAGCCAAAGGGCAACGAGGCCACACTGCGACACTCCTTAATGCTGCCCAGAACGTTGGTTTTCACTTAAAACTACTCGGTATGGTTTGCGTGGGAGAGGAGCAGCACAGAGGCTGTCAGGCACCTCCTCTGGCTTGGCTGGACGTGCCCAGCCCCCTGCCCGCTGCAGGACCACCGGCCGCCGTGCCCCCACAGCTTCGCCTCCCAGGCGGACCCGGCAGCTGCAGCATCAGGGGGAAGGGATGCCACCTCCACTCCTCAGTGCGTCATTTTGTCCCCTGCAGTCTGCCTAAAACCATGTTGTGAGACCACTCTCCCTAGGTGTGCCTGGCAGCTGGTGCCAGACCCCGCAGGGCCAGGACCTACTGCCGATGCTCGCTGTGCATCAGCTGGTGCTGCAGTTGCATCTCTCTCTGGCTTCACCCAAAACCACCAGCCTCCCCCCCCGTCACTGTGCGTTCTCTCACCGTTTTGCATTGATCCGACAGTTCTGAAATGGCTTTTTAAATTTTAGAGCAAAGTCACTAAGGTGGTGCAGCACCCGGAGGGAAAAGCTTCTGCGCGAGGCAAAGCAGCTGGCTTAGCGAAGGGGCAGAGACAGGATCAGCGATGCCGCTGGCTCCCTGACACACAGGCAGCTGGGGAAGGGAATTAGGGGCTCTTGAACAAGACAGAAATGCTCAGAGGTCCCCCTGCACTCGAGGAGATGGAGGTAACCTTGCAGGAGAGACAGAATTTGCTTTGGCTGGAAACTATACCTGCCTGTTTCCACAAGGCCTTTCCCGCCCCCCTCATTATTTTACTTTGTGTAAGTTCATTACTTTATTAATGAATTTATTATTTCTTAATTTAAACTCCTAAGCTCTCAGTTATTTCTAAAGGGAGGTTCAAATACTGTTATTTTGAAATTGCTGAAGTGGGAAGGTTTGGAACATTTCCAGCCTGTTTTTCCTCCCCCAGAAACACTTAACAGAAAATTTGTCCAAACAAACCTCTTCCCATGAACCGTTTCCATTACAATGGGCCGGCATTTTCCAGACAAAAGATTTCCACTGAAAAATTCCTGGTCAAAGTCAATGAGAACCCAGCAGGATTTTTCCACTGTCAGTCACTCCATCCACTGCTCTCCTACCTACACCACAGCCAGTGGATGGATGATGCCGAGAGGAGCATGGTATGTCAAAAACAAGTATGCATGGTGATAAATATTTTCAATAAAATCAAAGACATGGGGTGCAGCTAGAGGACAGACATTCAGCTACCAGGAGACCTTCCAGATACGGTACTTGCATCCCTAAACCAGGGCATCCACTGCATCCTAAAGCTGATTCCTTGGACCAAGGGGAGGCCAGCACACCCCTGACCTGGTGAACCCGGTGAAGGAGGGAGGGAGGAGAAATGTTTGTTCACAAAACAAACTGCTCCCTTCTAGTAACACGAAACCCCACAGATGACTCTGCAAATCTGACTGAAGTAGCCAGAGACAGTTTCCAGGAATTATGTCCCATTTACAATAGGTGAGTCAACAACAGGTGTCCTTGGAGGGGACGGTGCTGGTAACCTAATGCCGGCAACGCTCCTGCTGGGAAAGCCGAGGCACAGGCTTAAGCCCAAGGTTGGGAAAGGGAGATGGATCTGTTTCTTGTGTAGCACCAGCACACGGCACCATGCCAAGCCTCGGCTAGAAGGTCTCATTACTCCCCTTCCCAGAGGAACCCACTCAGCATGACCCAACCAACACAACAAGGAGGAACCTCCCATTTGGTCTTTTTTGTAGACTTAAGGGCAAGGGGGTGCTGGTTTTACCTTTCAGCTGAATCATCCCAGCACAGCAGAAAATTCCCCTCTAGTATCCCTGGTTGCGGTGCTGTTTGGAGATAAAAACGTTTCAAGGAGACTTTGCCCTAATGCCGGTAGCTCGTGAAACTTGCTGCACACCTGATGAAACACCAGGACGCAGTGAATGCCTCTGCCTTACTAGCAGTTGGATTTCAGAGATTAGGGAGAATCTTCTTACCCCGTGCTGGTGAGAACACACCGGCTTGGGACCCCATTCCCTGAGATCAAGGTTTTGCTGGTCTGAAGCACAGGAATGGGACAGGGACTTTGTAGTACAGAAGCGAAGCTGGTGGCTTGGGCTTGCCACCCTGCACAAAGAGCAGGCAGAGAAAGCTCACATGGAGCTGTTTGTGGCAGCAGTGTGGGTCCATGGAAGTGTGGAGCATGTCCGTTCACGCTCCAGAGCAAGCCAGGCAAACCCTTCTGGCACTGGGGACAGCCACCACCAGTTCTGGGCAAGAGACAGGAGTCAAGGTGGGTCTCCCCCACCTTTCCCACCATCACCAGGCACAGCTGCAGACTCCACATGCTCCCGAGGGCAGCACAGCGCTGGGCGAGCAGCTCCAGACGTACGATACAATAAGCTCCTCTCATACTTCAGCTAGAGGTGACTCTGGAGTTGCTACAATTCTTGGAATCACACTGAAATTAGTGTAATTATAAATGAGGGAGAAACATGTCACCGCTAACAATGCACCAGATGGAGACACAGGACCCCTAGGCTTTGTGTCTGCCACTTATCCCAGACACGTAATGCTCCCGGTGCCCCCAGATATGAAACAGGGATAATAAACCAACAACCTCTTCCATATAGTGCTTTGAAATCTGGGAATAAAACCTAGGCGGTGTCACCAGGGTCACTCACCAAAAATCTGGACTCAGATGAAGCCTGTCAGGCCAAGATGCTTCACCTGCCCTTTAGCTGCCACTTCTGCAAGACTCAGCACTTCAGGCAGCAGCTGCACGGTGCCTCCAGCACTGCCGTGCTGAAATGCCTGCATCCAGGGACCTCCTTCCGCTGCTCCCTGGTGTTAAGCCAGGAAACTTAAGAAAAGAAAATGGCAAGAACAGGAATTATGAGAAAGCCCTTTGCCACCAACCCCCTACACACCTTGCCTCCTGAGTCACTAGGTGGGAGCTGAACCGATCCCAGCAGATCACGCTCCTGCATGGTGGTTCACAAACACATTTTTGTGCACAGCCTGGCTGCTACCAGCAACATCCAAATAAACCTGGGGAATCTTAGAATTACTTGAAAGAAGAACGAATTTGTGAATAAACTTGGAAACGGTAGCAAAGAACCGACATGAACTCGGTGGAAGCAAGACAGGCCTGGTGGGCACCTGCCATGATCCACCACCTTGGCTGTGCTGCTGCAGGGTATGGTAACGCATGTGCTGTCACAGAGCTCTGCAGATGCCTGTCCGGAGGTGCAGCACACAAACAAATACAGCAGGTGATCTCCTGCAGCAGCTGGAGCACAGAACATTTGGAACAAAATCATGCAAACTGATGAGGACTGCCTGCGAGGTGGCCTGTGTACGGCAGCACCTTGGCTGGCAGCCGCATCAAGCAGCACTGCCGAACCAGCCTGCAGCCCGTGACGCTTCTCCTCTGCACCTCAGTTTCCCCATCCACAGAAAAGAAAGCAAAGCTAACACTGCCCCTCTCTTCTGCAAAGTGCTCTGAGATCTGCTGATGAATAATATTATTTTTTTAAAAAACACAGGTAGGCAAAAAGCACATGCTGGGCTCTGGCTCCCACCAAGCCTGAACAAGCGGTCTCCCCATCTTTCATTTGAACCGTGCATGGAGTGATTTCCTCCTCCAAAATCCCGGATCCAGCACCAAACCCTAGGAGCAGCATAGCCAGGAGAAGGGCAGGACACACATTAGCACTAGCACAAAGACCGGGAGCAAACACAGAGCTCTAAAACAAGCAGGTCACAGAGGAAACTGGAACTAGCAAGCAGCTGGGAGGGTGACAGTGCAGCAGCATGGTGGAGCAAGTGTTTACTCCCCAAACACCATGGAGCAGTGGTGGTGCAGCCAGCAGAAAAGCCATGCCACCTCCCTCCTCCAGAAACAACCACTTGTTGTGCAAAAACCAGACGTCAGCACGCAGGGTGATGTGGCAGAGCCTGCTCCGTGCATGTGGTTTCCCCACATTGTTTGTCTCCTGGCTTGTTTTCTACATTCAGGTGGTTTTTAATTGACTTCCTCTAAGATCTGCTTCCAGCACAGCGCACCAGAGAGGAGCACGGAGCGTGATGCTCAGAGAGGATGCCCAGGCCTGGGTACAGCCCTTGAGGAGAGGCAGAGGAAGGCAAAGATTAATTTTAATTGCTTATGAGATCCGGGTTTAATTCCTGGCTCTCTAAACTTTCCACAACACTTTGGCCGAGTCATTACAATTCAGAACCACTTGGCAGTGAGCTGCCAACCCCCCCATATCACTTGGGAATTAGATGCTTAAATACCACTGTGGATCTGGGACCTGATCCGGGCTGCCAGTTACCCAGCCTGCATAACAACATTTCTCTCTCTCCTCCACATCTCCACCTTACCTGTTCTGCTGTGAGACCCTCAAGGCAGCAGCGCTTTTTTAGGCACTTAATAAAACGAGGCCTAGGCTTTTGCAGAGCTCTCTGCTTTCCGGGTTTCCTAATACAGCATTTTTTTCCCCTGTGAAACTCCCAAGAATTGGGGGGTGTTGCTCTCCTCTGCTTCAACAGCTGCTGTTTCACCCAGGAAACAGCTGCACTTGCATTAAGCGGTCGGTATATTTTTGTCATGGGTCGTTTGACAGAAGTGCCAATATATGAATTGAAAAGTCTAATTTTAGGTTGCTAGGTTTCTTTTCTAAAGCATCTGTTTATGCAACCTGCAAGCAGCGGGTGACGCCAAGGCTGGCACAGCCAGGCTGCACAATGCCACAGGGGCTCTGCAGCTCCCTGTCATGCAACGTGCCACCCAGGGGCAGGCAGGACATCACCACACCTCCCCCCAAAACTGCCAGGGAAGAAGAGTCCAGCAAGTCCAGGGTTACACATCATCAGGGATAGACGGTCCCTCTCCATCACCCGTTCTGTGTGGACAGGACCCGTCCCAGTCCCTGTGCCTTCATACTAGTGTCAGAGATGCTCCCCGGTGACTCCATCCCTCTATGAATACAGGCTGCACAGCACAAGCCCTTCTTGTGCCTGATCTAAACCCCGATGAAGCGTTTCCAACAGCTGGCCGATGCTGCTATATACGGAGGCTCTGACAAAGACTGAGTTTTTTAAATCTTAATAAATTCAGTGCCTCTCTTTGGTCAGCAGCTGAAGAAATCGCTCTTTAAATGCCTATGATTGCCAAAAATAATACCAAAGCAGAAACATCTAAAATTCACCTTTCTTTTGGTTTACATCATCCTCTTTTTGTGCTGAGGAGCAAGTGGGATGAACTGCTGGCTCTGGGAACATCTCAGCTGCCGTGAGAGAAGGCTCCATGGCGAGACCCCTCTGCTCTCAGTCTAACACTCACAGAACAACTACCACAAGTAACAGAAAAACAAAATTCCCCTGCTCATCCTCTAGAAAAATTAACCAAAACGCAGCTAGTGCTGGGTCAGAGATTAAATGCACCTGCAGCTCCGATGCGCTCCTCTGCAGCAATGTGACTCTGGTGGGTAATTAGGGGTTTCCCATTACAGCAAGAGTAGAAAGCTCTATTTCCCATTGTAAATCCCTCAGCAAGCTCCCCATCTCCACCTAGAACTGCACAATCCAGCTATAAATCACTTGCACCCAAACACGTAACAAATATCTTGGCAGTGCTTATGCTCAATGGCAAGTCATTTGAATGGCTTTGATGTTTATTGCAATTACAGCTGTGCTGGCTGCGTCCCGATTATTATTGTCAGCCAGGGCCCTTCACAGAGGGGAGCACGGCCGAGCTGGCGGCGGCACCGGGAGGAAACAGTTTCCAGCACGGTTTGCACGAGAGTCCCCCAGGGACGTCTGCAGGGAGCTGGGGCGCGTGGCACTGTTTTGTTCGTACCCACCCTGCTGCCCAGCCCCGCGGTGGGACCAGGGTCTCTTCCTGCTTCGCACACGTCAGTCCCCCCCCGAGGTGATTCAACCAGGATGCTCAGCACCTTCACCGAAAGAAAACACCTAATATAACAGGACTTTTGATTATTTGAGTTGGCAGGAAAGGCATAACAAGCAGCAGTGAGCAGGAGTCAGAGCCACGCTTGCTCTGCTTTGAAGTAACATGCAGTTGTGTTTAGAGGAGCCAGGGCCATTTATTCCCGAGTGAAGTGCCAAAAGGGGACCTCCGTCCCTCAGCCTCTTCACAGCAAGACCGGTCACTTCTCCACAGCAAAGCTCAAACATGGCAGACGGGGGCAAGCACCTACCTGGCCAGGTGAACTCCAGAAGCTGAGCACTGGAAAATCTGCTCATTGTTCTTATTTACAATAACCCCAAGGTTTAGTTTTTGCAAACAGAGAACTCCTGTGAGCCCATACTCTGGTGTGACCTTCAGCAAAGCGCTGAGCTGTGGCAGAAGAAAGCGTTAAGTAGCATCCTCTTCCTCTTACCCTAGTGCCAGGGATGCCGGAGTAGCCCACAGGATGGTCCCATCAGGGATGGCGGGACAGGGAAATGTCACCTCCTTCACCCTCAGCTTCCTCCCATCCCCAGAGGCTCTGTTCAAGCTCTCTGATTTCTTCTCAGCTGCACCAAAAATGGTGGAATAAACAGCCAGCTCAGCACCTTTATTCCCCTTTTCATTCCACAAAGGCTAAGTTTAGACAATAGCTCTTTCTTCAGCAATTCTTGATGCTTTCAATGTGCCATGTACACTAAAAAGCACCTGTGATAATTTCAACAAGAAAATGTGTTATAAGCAGCTTTTCTTCCCATGGGAAAACAAGACAATGGCTTCTGCAAGGGAATTATGGATAAAGAGGAGCTGTTTGAGTTTGGCAGCTGCTAGAGGATACTGGCCCCTGTGATGATCTCAGCACATTATTTTTTTGTGCTGAATGTATGGAGTATCTTAAAGCATTTGCAAACCAATGTCCAGAAACTGTATTGTAAAGCTGTTCAGAAGAGGAAACCCAGTGACAGAAAACTTGGCAAACTGGGTACTGATGGAAACAGCCCAAGTCGCTGCATGTTCTCCACAGAGTCAGCTGGGCCACTGGGGAGCAGGTAGCACCCCACAGCAGCCCAGGTGACAGGGCTTCAAAGGGGTGCATCCCCCTTCCTCAAAACAGGCATTTTACCTCTTTAAGAAGGGCAACTGTGTACCCAAAAGATCTTTTTTTCCATTATATTAGTGGATTTAGTAAGTGATGCTACACCTGTCCATACTCCTGTCTATGTTACTAGACTGATGCTCATTTAACCTGCTCTTCAAAACCTGCAGAGAAGGATATCCCATAATTCTCCTACACAATCACTCCTAGCAACTCACTATCCTTATGTCGAGGCAGTTTCCTCTTGCCCAGCCTCCCTTTGCTTTGTTGCAGTTAAAAGTCCTTGTTTTCTGGTCCTGTTCCAATGGATTTAGAAAACCAATTAGTCCCTTCCTCTGTATGTAATTAAAGATCTGATCATGTCTCCTCTTTCATGGACCAAACAAGATAGTTTCACCAGCCTGCTGCCAGTGAGCTAGGAGAGAAAAGCATAGAAAAGATCTGAAGAGTCAGGTCTGATTTTCAAAGCCAAATCCTATCTGGAAAGAGACCATGCCTTATTACGTATTCAGTGTGGTTTGCACACTGTTTTGGTTCCTGTTTGGCTGGGATCATTGTCTAAAGCCTCAGACAAAAAAACAATTATGGCTCCAACACAGTTAAATTGAGAAAAATGAGATCAATCAGGAGCTCACTACACCCAGACAGTTCCCAGGGGTAAGCTCTGAGCCAAGCCCTGATAGCCCACATTCACTAATGAAGCTAAATGAGGATGCTAAAGACTTCACTGCAGATACCCACCACTGTCAGGGCATTCATCTGACCTCTTTCAGACACCTACAGCATAGGTACCCACCACTAAGTTCATCACCTACATCACTTCTACGACTCCTGGCAAGAAATGGGACGTTGCAGGCTGTGGTTCCTCTAGCCACAGCTCGAGTAAGGTAGAAATCTGAAATAGGTAAGGTAGTAAGGTAGAGCTGTGAAATAGGTCAGAGCAACAAGGTTTTAGAAGTGCCTGGTCCTCTCTTTAGTGAGAAAGAGCCTGAAGGTGAGCTGTCTTATGGGAGATGTGAGAAGGGAGCAGGTGAGATGAACCTCACACACAGGAAGGACAGATCCTGGCTGTAAATGGGCGCACAAGCCCTGCTGTGCTCTCTCTGGCTGGTGCTGTGCTGCTGGAGCTCCCCTCCTGCCATCCCACAGGGCACGGCAAGTGCAAAGGCACTGCAGCTCCTCAGGACACAGCTGCCATGGAGCTCGGCGGCATCACACAGGCACAGCGAGCTGCAACGATTCAACCTTTACTGCTGTCCCTTTTTCTCCAAAACTTTCAGCTCTCGTGGGACTCTGGTGAGATGAATCACCGGTGGGACCAGATTCAGCTGGTTTCTGTAGCTGTAATAGATTTTCTTGCATTAATCTTAACTACAGGCAGCACCAGGATCACAGCAATAATCATTTAAAAATATCAGTTAGGATGTGCATTTCAAAACCAACAGACTCAAAGTCACCTTTTCAAAATTAAGCCAGCTGGGTTTGTTTTGAGCATTTAAAGTGCCTTTACATTTTCCAGTTCTTGCCTCCAAGTCTGGGAAACACTTTTTCCTATTTTAAATGGCAGTATTTTTAATTGACATCTCATCTAATCACAGGACTCCAGGAGCTGGGGCTTAAAGACAAACACCAGGGATCCTGAGAGTAGGCAACATGGGAGATCGGTGCAGGGATACTCTGTCAGAAATCCCAAACAAAAACACCTTTCAGTTGAGAAACTAGGGACTCAGCGCAACACCTACAACCCTGGGAGAGCAAAGCCTGGCGTGGACCTACAGAACTCTCCACCACGACCAGGGAAGGCAACTCTGAGTCCGTCCCCAGGCTGCAGCCCTCTTGCCGTGTCCAGATGTACACAGCCACAGGCTTCAGCCAGCTTCCCAGGATGTAAACACACAGGATAGAAGGAACAGACGTAGGACACAGGGAGGAAAACAGTCCCACCAGCTCGTGGAAGCCTTTACAAACTTCATCCACCCATTCATTAAGGTCTCAAGGGAACAAAGTGTTCAAATGCGCGTCAACTATTTAAACAGCTCCCGAACACAGCTCACACAGCCTTTCTCGGCCGACCAAGCTGGAGGCAAACAGCCACGGAGAGGGAATGACCCCCCTGATCATTGGACTGGATGATCTCAAAGGCCATCTCCAATGATTCTGTGATGCTATGTATACAGCCTTGCATTTTCCCTGTAACAGACGACTGCTCCCTGAAGGGCTCACCTCCACCTGGGAGGAAGGCATTTATCCTGCTGAATAAACTCCAGTGCTAATTTACTCAGAACCTGATAGTTTTGCACTCAGTATTTGCTATTACTTCTTTACTTTGTGGAAATCATGTATTTCAATGCCATGCCTACAGAAGATGAAGAAAACCCAAACCACACAGCCAGCAACATCACCAATGCATTAGTGACAGTCACAGATGAGCACCGCTGACGCTCTTACTCTTTCGTTTCAGGTACTACCGCCTCCACAGACTCCTCTGTCCATGCTGTAACAGGTACCTCCTGGGTTGTGATTTGCTTTGCATGTCTATTTGGATGTGAATGCACTTGCTTATGTGGGGCTGCAAATGGGACCCAGATTCAAAACTCCCATCTGCTGAAGCGCCTTCACCCAGGACCCTGTGCTGGCCACCTCTGTCTACCCCATCTAACATCCTTCACCCCCAGATCTCCAGGGACCATGGAGGCCATTGTGCCCCAGAGGATGACCTTGCCTGGCTCCCCCTTTTTGTCTGGAAGAGAGCAATGCAGCGTTCCAGGAAGCACAGTGAAAGCAGAGGGATCCTGCCTCATCTTTGCTCCCCATTTCCCAGCAGTTAGCATGCTCTCCTCCACGGATCCTCAGAGCCAAGGTCCATCTGCACACAGGTTCCTATAGCCAGTGACAAACCCTCTCCTTAGCATCTCTTGCCCGTGTCACCCTTTCAGCTGCGTTGGCTACAATGGCCCCTTTTTGGCCCATGCTTCAACCCACCCCAGTGGCGAACCCACCAAGGAGCATGTGGAGGAGATGTCACCTCTGTCTCTCTGCTTGTGTTACAGGTCAATCCCAATCAACACCACACAGCCCTGAAGTAAAGAACCATCCCTCAGGTAATGCTCATCTGGAGACCTAAGAGTGCAGCTCAGGGGCGTCCTGGCTCTTAACTGGACTGACCTCCAGCCCAGCTGGGCCACCAGCAATAGAAGGGGCTGTGAGACAGCAGGTTAGATGAGAACAGTGGTGGGGAAGAAGGAAATTTTGTGGCACAAGGGCTTCTGATCCAGTCAGCTCACCCCAGAGGGATCAAAGAGCAGGGATAAACCACTAAATCAAACAGGGAGAAGCAAGGCCAGCAGCTCACATCCGAGGGCAAACCCTGCATTTTGATTCTTGTGCACATAAAGGATGCGACTGCCCCGAGCCCAGGCCAGGAACTGGGCTGAGCAGTGTCCACGTTGCTGTATCCTCCTGCCTGCAATCACCCGTTCTGCCCAGCAGTTCTTCGTGCAAGGACCGCCGGGTGTGTGCAGCACGTGCAAGCACAGTGCCCCACATGCCAGGTCTGCCCTTGGCTCCTGGTGTCACGATGGAAGTAACAGCAAAGAAATCACTGTTGTAAGGGCTTCCCTGCATTACACTTGCTGTTCAATAGTGCTCTCTTGACAAGCCTGACCAAGCAAGTGCTTTTTTTTTTTTAAACTAAAAACTTCCAGTGTTTTGCACACCCTCAGCACCTCCCATACAACAGGTCAACATTTCTCCAAGAGGAAAAGGGAAGCATGAAGAGGCTTGTCCTAAACGGCAATGTTTGTGGCAGCACAGGGGCTGAACACTGCCTTAGCTCTAATTCAGCTATTCATGTTGGGAATTTTACTTGGTTACCTACTTTAATGGGAACAGCAATTAGTCATAAGGACAGAAAAATATTTAGAAGTAGTATGAACCTCTGAGGAGCTCCCTTTATTCTTTTTTCTGTACTCCTCCCTCTGCTGAAACCAGCTTCAGGACACTGCGACATCTATGTGGTCACACAGAAGCCCTGGAAATGGGCGTAGGGAGGTGTTAGCTGGGTTCCATGTTTCAGTCTGAAAATACACAAGAAGGGATCTCTCCAACTCCAAATGGTAGCCCGCTTGGATCTCTGGAGACAGATCTCCAGATGCCCTCCTCCAAGCTGTTTCTAAGCAGAGCTTGGGGTGAGCAGAGCTCCCGGAGGTAACGCTATGCTTCCTCCACAGAGCCTTCAGTAAAATCAACACCACCAACTGACTTGAATCTCAGCTCTTCTGTGGGTCAAACTACTACAGCCCAGACCTCCCCCATGACCACAACACTGCTAGCGTTGACTGCGCGAGGTACGTATGGAAAACTAAAATTTTTGCTCAGGCAGGACCTGCTTGTGCATCCTTTCTTATCCACGCAAAATTGGAAGCATCAGGAAGACTGGGCTAATCCATGCTATTCTGCTCACCCAGTAGCAGCAACTTTTGAATTTCTTTGAGTCTTTGCTAAAAGAGCAGCTCGTTCCAGCTCCCCAAAAGCACAGAGCTGGACACAACCACGACCTAGATGTCGCAGCTGCAAGCAAGCCCATACCAGAAAAGCCACATCATGCTTTACCAGGTAACATTTTGTGGAGCAGCTACACGCACCCCAGCAGACCCCTCCCAAGCTCCCCTCCCATGTTCACTCTCTAAATTGACCACACAGCTCGTTACCTGGACACCTTGATATTTGTTTGGAGGGGAAGTCTCACGTAAACAGGTTTTTACCCCATGGAAACCCAACTGCTCTCCATAGCAGAATTAGTAGCAGCTTCAAGAGTTAATTCTCCTTTCCCATGTTTTCTTTTCAGATGAAAAGTCTAGTGGAAGCAGAAGCACAGCAGCTTCACCACCTCAAGGTACTCTGTCCTTTTATAGAGTAACAGTAAGTTTAGATAATTTCATGGCAATTAGCTTCTTCAGTTCACATGGTGCATGTTATATAAGCACTAGTCTTTATCTTGGGGTTGAGCCATCAGTAACACCCAAAATCATGCCTGGTATCCTTGTAAGCAGTGATAAAACACAGGGGTGCACTTGAACAGTCAAAAGACTGATCTATGTTTAAGAAAAGGTAGCCCTTTTAACATCCCTTTTTAAAAAAATAATTTGCTTTTGACAGTTTGCTTAACCCCGCCTGTAAGCAAAAATTAGAGAATTCAGTAAGCGTTTTCGCAGAACAAAGGCTGTATCCAAGAGAGTGGGAAGACTGAAATCTGACAGCTGAGCTGATTCCCCATTAAAGACTCAGCCTCAAAAAATCTGCAACGGTCAAGACAGGAACCACCCTGCCTCTCCAAGTACCTCTCAGATCTTCTCTAACACAAGCAAGGTTAAAAACCCGTGGTCAGCTCTGCCTGCACAGATGTCCAACCAGCATGCCTGTGCCCAGCTAAGCCAAGAGCCCTTTGCATCAGAGCAGACTGCTATTAATTATAACCCTGCTTTATATCTGAAAAGCTCCATACATCTTTGACTATAGAAATGTTGCTGATGCTTCCAAAAGCGAGGTCTCCTGTTGTGCAAGACCCAACATTTCCCAGGGACAGAGTATCCATGCCAAGCTCAGCAAACCACAGCTTCTGCCCACCGCCCATGGCTAGAACAATTTCAGAACGAAACAAAGGGTTTAATGACTGGTGAAAAAACTGTACAGCAGTAGTCCCTGCTTCTCAGGACTGTTGTGCTCCATATGGTTTCTGAACCAGTTAAGATCTGTTATTTCATACCTTTTCCCTTTTTCACACCATTTCCCCTTTTTCTTCTGACTTTTGGCAAAATTAAATTCCAAAACAGAGATATTTTCTGCAGGACAGAAACCCTGGTTTCAGCTGCATGCCCTGCGCCCCAGTGTAGGGTGCCAGAAGCTGTTTCTCATTTCTCCAAGCAGCACATACTTTTGGCCAACACTGCTATTTGGAAGGTGGGGATGGAAAAGGAGGAAAGAAGATCCTACTTAACCTACAAATGATCTTCTGAAACTCTAAAGTATCATTTTTAGTCTCCTGGCAGGGCCTATAGCTACTCATTAAGATCAGTGCAGATAATCTGGCTGTTCAACACACATCCAGGACGAAGCAAAGGATTTTTTTTCCTCTGTACCGGTGAAATACAAAGGCTAGCTTTAAAGCAGCTGTCACAAATGAAACAGCTTCATTTAAGTCAGTTTATCCCACTGAGAACTGGAGTCTTTGCTCAGGCAAACCTCTATGCTGCCACAGCTAGTCTACATATGGTGTACAAGTTAGCCCAACTCAAACTAGCTTAATTACTTACAGATAACCCAGGACAGCACATGCACCTATTCCAATTCCAAGGACAAGCTGAACAGTCAATTCACACCCATATTCTGCAGAATTCCTTCCCCTAAACAGAATATTTTTTAAGTCTCAACATTTATGAGCAAATCTATAACCTTCCCAGTTCACTCTTCCAGTATTCAATTGCTGTATCTGCCAAAAAACTGCACCTGGGACTGCAGAACCTGAGGAGTTCATATAAGGGCATTTGAATGTTGGGTCCCTGAGTTTCTATTTGGACATGGAAAATAGTACAAAGTACGTTTGGTGGGAAGGTTTTAGCCCGAGTACAAATTCTGTGTTTTTTCCAGATACCATCAGCATTACTGTAAATCCATTCTCCTCTCCAGCATGCCCATTAATTCTTGATGATTAGATGACACTCAAGGACAAGACTCACATTCTGTATTTCTCTGTGCAGGTCAAGAGCCCAAGAGAAGTGAGAGTACCACAACATCAGCAACTCAAGGTGCCTTTTGCTTTCTCTTGCAGAGAGGCAATTACTGCTAGGTATTTTATAGCCCTTTACACAACCAATAGCAAGGCCATCACACTGCTGTCTTCAAGGCAGCATAGTGAATGGCCAGAAAGTACCCGGGGGATGCTGGCCATCCCATCTAGACCTTGAAAAGCCTGTAAAACTCCACATAAGCAGCACTTTGGGGGTAACGTGTTGAGCCTGGGAACAGTGGGTGTGAGTCACAGCAGGAAAGGTGCCACTGTGGCAAAAGGTTGCAAAAAGAGGGAGATGGGACAAACTCCCGCCTCAAACACACTGCCAGATCAGTCCTCCACCCACCACGCTCAGCTTCCTCACTAGGGTCCCAGCAGAAATCCCTGTGGATGTTCTCAGTTTGTCAGTAAAAAGGGGCCACACCAAGGCAACCTGATTCCCACGCAGGTAGTGGTCAGTTTGCTGTTAACATTGACGGGGCTGGCCAGGATCCAACATCATTCTCTTCAAAAAAGTGCAAGGGCATGTTAGGTCCTCGAGCATTGTTAGGAATCTTCTTCCCAACCTTGGAGGAAAGACTTTTCTATAAAGCTGCCTTTTCCTGCTCTTGTAGGCACCTCAAAGTCAGTCACCTCAACACCGAACTCCTCCGACTACTTGCCTGCGCCCACTCCAACGGATGATAAATCACCACTGACGGTGGCAGCTTTTGGTAAGGTCTTGTGCAGCCTGGCAAGAGGAGGGGGCTCTGTTTCAGCAGGCCATGCTCTTTTGGACACCCGGCTTCAAAGATGCTTCCCTGGAGATGGCTCCAGTTTTCTTCTTCAGCCTGCCTGATTCTGGAGTTTCCAGAGTGCAAGGGGAAACCCTTGAGAAAGAGACTTGTCACCAGCAGGCAATAAAGCACCTAATAAATACTCCCAGCCATGCCCCGTATACAAAGGACAATCTGAAAGTCCATCATGGCTACACCTGAGCTTGGCATCTTGCTCCCAGCACCAGCGTTTGCCCCAGCTCCACATTAGGACAAGACCAGGGCACAGATCATCCCATGCTATGCCTTGATTTCTGTGACAGGGTCTAGAATAAATACACTACCTGCCTGGAAGTTTAGGTAATTTTTTTCCTGCAAACCTGTTGGGACTGCATTCCCACCCTGCCTTACAGCTTTCCTCTGGATGCTTGCACCCTGCCTGGCAGGAGGCAGCCAAGTCCTCTGCATCCTTGAGACTGTGGAAAGATGAAGCAAGAGGTGCCATGCCTTAACCTGGCCACAGATTTGAAGACAGGCACAGGGTAGATTTAAGAGACCCACTCTGCCTTGGGCTATACTGTCCCCCTCCTCCATGAGGATGAGCAAAAAACCCAAACAGCTCATTTCTATCACACTATGGGAAGAAGTGTTATTTCAGAAGCATTTTAAAAAGTCAGGAGCTAACTTCCTAAGTATCACTTGCTTATATCCTCCAAGGGCAGCCATGAGAAGTCCTGAAGCAGTCTTAACAGGACAAAATTCCTGTGCAAAGAATAGTTTGATTTATCGAGGCCTGAACCAAACCTGCACTTGGCCACTGGTTTATGAGACAGATAATATCACTCACAGTCTTTAGCTTGTCTCTCCCTGTTACGTTACGTATTTATCTGATTTTATACACCTTTAGAACAAGATTTACCAACTGTACTAGGGACATGTAGACTTCAATCAATCCCCAGTGTAATCAGCAGACTTCTGCCCTCCTGGCACTGCCTTACCAATCAAGTACTCCTCAGAAGCCCTTAAGGCTAAAACACAAGACGATAAAGCCATTCACTCCAGTGACTATTTTCTTCTCTGCCTATTACGTACCATGCTCATTTTATTGATTTCCTACCTAAGTTTTGATGACAAAGTCTCTCCGCTACCCCAGAAGCCAAGGACAGGCACATTGTTATATCCCTTGCAGACAGTTCTTTTCTTCGTCCCCAGGTGTCATCAGCTTCATAGTTATCCTGATAGTGGTTGTGATCATTCTGGTCAGCGTGGTCAGCCTGAGGTTCAAGTGTAACCGCTCAAAGGACTCAGAAGGTATTTTCCTGGGATGATCTTGTCGTTCCCTACTCAAAATGTCATCATTTTCTACGTGGATTTGGCAATTCCTAAAAGATGCTTTCAAAAAGCTTACACAGTGGGGAGGTTTTGAAGGCAAACTGGAATGCAGATTCAGCAGTTAGGAATGTAGTGTGACCACCTCTTCAGAGCCCCAGCCCAGACCCATCTGCACAAGGAAACAGTCTCAAGTTTGCTACAGCTAAATGTGCAGATTTCCAGAGGTGGGCAGTTCTTCCAGCAAAAGTTTGACACTCATTTTCCCTAGGAATCCCATTTCCCACTAAGCAGTGCCCACTACAGGGAAAGGCTGCTATACAGCAAGACAGGTAACTGCCAAAAGACCAAAGGATGCTAGTGACTAAACAGGCAGCAAAGCATTCAGTTCTGCCTGTATGTCACATTAGTTGAAGAATTTTCTCTAATCGACTCTCAAGTATCCCCTGTGGTGTCTCTAATCTCATTTGGATTTCATTTATAACCCTGTACAACACAGTTCTGAAGACAGCCGACTTATTTTATTGCTTAGCTGTGATGTTTTCTCACCTGTACATCACCAACTGCTTTTCTCCCTCCAGACAAACACAAACCAGGAACCTCCATGGTATCAGAGAGGTAAGGCTGCTCACACTATTCACATCCTATTGAAAGTACTATTTTATTCCAGAACTAATTTTAACAAGGAGAAGAGTCTGGTTTGGTTATTTCAGGTGGAAGGAAGCATTTCAAGACATCTTTGAAACAGATTAAAAAAACCAAAATCAGCTTTGATGGCACCTCATCCTCTGCCTGATGCAGTTAAAGGTAGAAGTTCAATATTTAGGGGCCTCTTTTCAAAGCTGCACTGTTATCTGCAAAAACTCATCACCTTCCAAAAGCATTTTGTTTGTCTGTCTTTGCCTAGATACAGACTTGAGGTCTAAACTTGGTTTTCTGGGTCTCAAAGCAGCCTCAGTGAAATGAGATCAGGTCCCCAAAAATATCTTCCAAGACACCCCTTACTGTTCCCTAGCAAAAGCAGGATAAGGAAGCCCCAATCCAGAAATCTTTGGAAGAGAAGCATCAAGTGGAGGATGGTCCATCTGAACCCAATGGTCCAGCACTGCTACCCAAGAAGAGAGGCTGTACGTGGGAAAGCAGCAGGAAACAAGAGCAGGAGGCGACCAAAACATGTTGCTCTTACATTTCCAACTGATAGTTTCCTACCAAAATAATAAACCCTGCTTTGGCAAGAGGCAAGGGACACAGGGAGAAAAGTCCCTAAGTATTTAGGTGCCAAATTTGCATCAACATCAACGGTTCCCAAACATTCTTAATGATTGTGATCTAAGTGACCTGAGGTCAATTAGGCAGAACTTGTAAGAGCAGAGGACTGTGCCCCCGAGGCACCCTAATCCCCAATGACACCCAGTCTCCAGGCACTAAACAAATACTCCAGCCCTCAGGGTAGGGAGAAAGGGGAATCCCACCTTCCTAACACTTGTAACGCTCACTCTTGAGAGACAATGGCAATACATGATCAGCAGCATCAGACATAAAAATACCCAGTGTTCCGTTTGTACAACAAAAACTTAAGGGCATAGGACAGAGTGACACAGTAATGTTTCCTTTTGTTCCAGTTCTGGTAACAGCTGCAGGGCTAGAAAGGAATTCAGTCACTGAGAACCAGATCCAAACTGCTCCTTGATTCTGCCTACAAGTCCTGACACAGGTGACAATGGTGCTTTCTGACAGGCAAACCAGCCCCCCACCCAAATTTGTCTGAACACACTGCTTGTCTCCCCAGAGATCTCTGAACCTCTGTTCAGGCAGGCGATGGGAAACCGCGGCAGCAAGGATGGGCCTGAATCAGGACAGCAGATGAATGGGCAGTGCAAGTCAAGTCCAGTCCCATGTACCAGCCAGGCTCGGCCTTGCCTGTTTGCCTCCAGTTGTGTGCAAAGAAACTTCCCCCTTTCATTTTCCAGAGAATTTAATACTGCCTTCTCTTCTTGACAGCTGCTCGGCAGGCCCAAGCCAGAAGGATAATAGCATCACTCTGATCTCCATGAAGAACATCAACATGAACAACAGCATGAGTTACCCACCATCAGAAAAGGTTTCCCTTTTAAGCCTTGCTTTTTAGAGAGTTAGCTGGGGATTATTTCTCTTGCTGGATAAGAGCAAGCTTTTGAGGTATTTCTTGGCTCTTTTATTCCTTCGGAAAGATAAAAAACCTGCCATCAAACTCCTGAAGGTCCAAACTGGGTTCCAGTAAGCCTGGTGAGAACTTTAGGTGCCCATCTCAGATTTATCCAAGCTGCCTGAACTCAAGGTGTCAAGTATGGCTCACGTTTGTAGATGCCATCACCTAGGGCGAGCCAGCAAAGCTAGAGTGGTTTCTCATTAAATGAAAGGTAAATAAGCTACCCTTTGAGAAATCAAGGTCTCACCCTCTAGTCCAAGCTTACCCACTCCCGTTCCACAGGCAATGTTGAAGCACATTCCCATCAATACTCTCAGATGCATCCCACATAAGTAATTTGCATCATTTTCAGTTGTTTTAAAGCTGGGATTGAGTTTGAGAGGACACATTGCCCAACTTCTTTTGCTAGCCCAGACAGGCTGCTGATGCAAGTTTTGTTCTTTTTGCAGGTGCTATGAAGCCAAGGGCCCAGAGCTTGAAGCTGACACATGACAACCAGCAGTGACTTTCTAAGTTCTTTTTGGTTTGTTTTTTTTTCCTTTGAGGAAAGAGCAAGGGTGGACTTTATATATAAATTATTATGTCCTTTCTGATCAATACATTTACAGTAGCATCCCACATAGCTTCCCCACCTGGGGTCTAAGGGCTTTCTCCAGTTGCAGCCTGCCATGCGCAATGGCTGATATGTAACTCTGCTTTTGATAGGCCTTCAAACACTCAGACTATTCCTGCAGCAAGAAGCACCAAGGCACCATCCACTTTGCTAATAAACTGCTGCCTTAAATTAATGGCCTTTATAGTCTGTGCCAGGCAGTCACAGGCTCGTTAATCAATATAGCCCCACATCGAGTCAAACCTGTGCATTAGAAAAGCATGACCTGAAGCTGAAGGCCTAATGGGACTTAAACAGCCAAGTGCTAGATCAGATCCCAGCACAATTGCTCCAAGCCCCTTATCCTTGGTGCTCTCATTGTCCCCACAGCGGTGGGGATGATCATATACACCTACCTCACAGGGTTGTTGTGAGGCTACGTTAATCAATGTCTGTAAAGCATTTGGAGAGCCATGAATTAAAGGTGCTGCTGAAATGCAAACTGCCATCTTAAATACTTTATTATTAATAACTGAGCTTCAGGCAGGCAGATTTCTATCTTCCCACAGGCCCAACATGCTCAAAGAAGACTTATCTTAAGTGTAAAGAACAAGGTCTCTGCATAAACAGGGTTTTATCCGAGTGTAAAAAGGAGTGGCCGCAAGCAAAATGCCGAGCTACTTCAGCACCTGAAATATGGTAGCCTGAGTTTGCTGGAAGAGCTTCCACCTTCCATACCACAGCTTTCCCAGAGCTTCCTGACAGACCAGAAAAGCAGCATCCCCTTCCACAGATCAGCCAGCGCACCCACCTTACCTCAGCACCAAGAACCACCAGTGCACGACCAAGACGCCACGATAAGGGTCCTCCATTAGGCTCCACAGTGCAACAGCTCACGTTGGGAGTCAGCTGGTTCACAACGAAAGCCGGCTCAGGCCCAGCTGCCAGTCACTGCCTGACTACAGCAGAATACTTATCCTAAGCCGAGCAACCGAGGATGATGGAGACGTCAATACCCAGCCTCCACATGACCGTAAGAGAAATGATGCCCTGTTGGGTATTTCTGGAGGTCTCAGCTGCCTTATTCATCAGCCTAATGTACTGAAGCACTAACTCTGCCTCTGCCCATCTTCACCATGACTCCTGCTTGCAAGCTTCCCCAGCTCCACAGTCAACACAGACCTCCAGAGCACCTCGTCCACCCAGCAGCTGTACACTTAGATACTGCCTTCTCCTAACGTGAGCATCAACATCCATCAGCGCTGAAGGTTAACTGTGAAGTTAGGGAAAAAAAAAGATCTAGCCAAGCACTCAAAACAGGTATTGCTGCACACATTCCCCTGCACAGTTCAATGAAGCATAATAATTTAGCCTGATTTAATTTTATAGGATGGATAAGAGATGTTTACTGGAATGTGCAGTGCTAGAGGTAACTGTGCTTTGCAGCTGGCAATAAAGCATTCAGCAAAATAAATGCAACGTTTTCACAACTCCTGCTAAGATCCAACACACTTTAGCATATGCACCAGGCAGTTTGATAAGCTATTTTTTAATAAATGAAGCTTTTCTGGTACAATTCCTGAAAAGTAAAATGACATCACTCCACTCGCCCAGTCCCCACTTGACTGGTGAATTTGCTTAAGCACAAGATCCCTGGTGATTCCCACCTAGCTGCATCCAGACAGCTCCAGATCCCAGAGACCTGTGATTTGGTGCATGACGCATCACAAGTAGGTTTTTAGCTTTAGTCCCAGAAAGACACAACAAAGGCAGCTGGTGAGCACCTGTGATACCAGATGCTTCAGTGTCAAGCTTTAACAGACCTCCCCTCCTGCTGACAAGGAGACAAATCTCTCTAGACCTGTGAGGACTGCCCCGTGGAATCTTGCTGCTGTTTTACTTTTCCTTCAACCTCCTTCCTCCCATAGACTCTTGAGGGTCTTGACAAACAACCTGAACTTGCTCCATTGTAAAATCAATCTGTGCCCAAAAGCAGAGTCCCCGCTTTGACCTTGTTCAAAATAACGACTGAATGAAAAGACCCGTAACCCCCAGTTGCTGCTGCTCGTGTGAAAGGAGAGGCATTCTCGCACCTGTTGTGCTCCCACAAAGAATGCTGGTGGAAAACACCAACTCTTTCACACCATGAGCCCACCTCCCACAGCTCAGGAGCCCAAGTTAACTGGCCGGTGGCATGAGGGGAAGCAAGCAGTGGCGCCAGCCGTGCACACAGGCTGTGGGACAAGGCCTCAAAGGGTTTCCAACCAATCTTCGGCGAGGCAGCGCGTAGGAGGCCGTCCCCTCCTCACCACCACGGCCCAGCAACGTGCCCCACGGCCAGGGAGGAGCCCACGGTGATGCCATTCCCCAAGGCGGCTGGCTGGGCCCGGCCTAAGCCGCACCGCGGCAGGGGGTCCGGCAGGTGAGCCCCGGCCCACCCGAGCCACCTCCGCAGAAGACCAAGCCCCGCCGCCTGCCCGCACCCGCCGCCCAACGGCACTGCCATGACACCACCTAACCGCGCCGTGACGTCACCACACCGCGCCCTGATCCGCGCTGAAGCCCCGCCCCGCGCGGTGCCTGCTGGGTACTGCAGTCCCCCCGCCGCGAGGGGCGGGGCTCCCGCGCCCAGGGGCCCCCGCGCGGCCGCCGCCTCCGCGCACAACATGGCGGCGCGGGCGGGCCGGGGCGGCGGGGTGTGAGGGGCCGGTGGGCTGCCCCGGGGCCCGCCGCGGCCGCCATGACCTACACGGCTGAGCAGCTGGACGGTGTGCGGCGGTGAGCGCGGCGTGGGGGTCCGGCGGGCCGGGGAGCGTCTGAGGGAGCGGCGGCGGTGGGTTCGGGGAGGGGCGGCGGGTCTGTGGTGGGGGCCGGCGGGGGTAGGCCGGGGAAGGTAACCCGGTGTGTGCTTCCAGAATAAAGCGCTGCCGGAACTACTATGAAATTCTGGGGGTGGAGAGGGACGCCAGCGAGGAGGACCTGAAGAAAGCCTACCGCAAACTGGCCCTGAAATTCCACCCCGACAAGAACCGCGCTCCCGGAGCAACCGAGGCTTTTAAAGGTGAGGTGGGGGCTGGCCCGGTCTCCAGAGTCAGAAAGCAGGGTGAAAACGAGAACAGACTGTCTCAGATGTACAATTTTGTGCCTTCTATAAAGGTATCATGCAGGTCCGCATAGCTTGTCGTTTTTATGGACAGCTGTGTGCATCTCCACAAAATCCTGCAGCTGCTTCGTAAGATTTGCCTTTTAATTTTCAAAATATAGACTTCCCTTAGCAGCAAAGGGGAGCATATCCCAGATCTCATTCCTAGATACTGCTAAGGGTTCAGAACAGTGCTTGGAAGTAATACTGGCCGTGTAGGAGAATGTGCTGTTGTGTAACCAATATCTCCTCAGTGTCATAAATTTATATATATATTTACAGATACGCAAGCATATTTGAGGCCAGCGTTTTGTGTCTGGACTTTTCAGTAATGTTGCAATCTAAACCTCTATCTCTGTCCTCTAACGTTATCATCTGAACTCTTACATCTTTTGCCTTTTCCATGCAGTGTTGCAGCTGTCTGCAACAGCACTGCAAGGCAGCGTGAGGAAAGTAAGATGCTAATTCACAATCTATTAAAATAAGGAGGTTTTGGAAGGCTTTTATTTATTTTTTTTGTGTTAATCTTCTGTTTCTGTTTGAGCTTGTTTACAGACACGTGCTGTCAAAGATCAAGGAAGAAGATGAACCAAACATACTTTTGGGTGGTTTGACGTAAGGGGTGAAATAGATATGCTGTACAGCTTCGCAGGCATCTCTGCTGACAGCAAAACATAGAATATGGTTCTGCATTTTAATTAATCTCTGCAGTTATTAACTTTGTATTAACTGGTATTAACTGTATTAACTGGTATGTGGAGGTGTGCTTCTATATCAGTGCTTAGTTTGATCTGGTAAAACATTACATTCTCAGTCTCTTGACTGAAATGGACTCTTTCACCTCAGGTTTACAAATATGTCAACTCTCTCCATGTACTTCTAACACTTTTGGTTTTCTCCTGGTATAAGTGATAGCAAGAAATAGGCTCCATCACAAGGAATGCCAGTATTGTAACACTTTTTTTACAAAGGTAGTTCATTCAAAAGTATTTTAGCCGTTGGTCAAGCACAAATTTCATGTGGCTGTTTGGGCTTTTTTGCTACTCTGCTTGTAAAAGTCTGAGATGTGGAAATACCACGTGATATACCTGTGTAACACTTCTTTTAATTCACTCTCCAGCAATAGGCAATGCTTTTGCAGTTCTGAGCAATCCTGAAAAAAGATTACGATACGATGAATTTGGAAGTGACCAAGACTATGTCAGCACTGGCCAGGCCAGGCACTATAATTACTACACAGAATTTGAAGCAGACATTACACCAGAAGAAATATTCAATGTGTTTTTTGGTGGGCATTTCCCTACAGGTCAGTATCCGTCTGCAGTGCTTTTGAATTGCAATGAACTGACACTAGACCGTAAAGCAAGTTCGGCTTTTCTTGGCACAGCTCAGGGAGTGGATTATACATCTGAAAAGAACAAAAACCCTTTTGGATTTACTCTTCTCTGGTTTCTAGCTTTTTATGCCTGGAAAAGCTCCCTTAATGCACTGTTTAAACTTCAGATTTTAGCAACTCCATTCCCCAAAAAATGTTGTCAAAGACTGGCCTTGCCATCCAGGAATTGCCCAAGAAAAGGGGATTACTAGTGCAATAATGGTTGTTGCTGCTCAGGCAAGTTTGAATCCTCCCAGCCCTTGAAAATTTCTGACAGTACTAGTTAGGGGTAAGAGCATTTTAGTCTGGCAGGGGCTTAGGCTGTTTGGTTCTTGGGTAGGCAACGTTTTAATACCAGCTACAGCTGACCACCCTTCTTTTTGTTGTTGCTTTTATTTCCTCTGTTGTCTGAAGCCAGCAATGGCACGGGAGGTAAAATACGGTGTGAATCGGAAGGAATCAGAGGCACCTTTTCTGATGCGTTGTACTTGAAACACCTTCCTGCCTTCCAGTACAGCATGGCAGCAGCTCCTGGCACTGTGGTCTCAGTGCTCTTATAACTAGGAAATCAGGTGTTCATTTGGCTTGCAGCGGCTTGCATACTGTAAAGAAATTAAAACTTCTGAGCTTAGAAAGTGATGCCCACCAGGAGAGGCTGGCTGTTACTGGATATGGAATATCCAGTAACGGAACATTAGATCTGTACCTGTAGTAGGTCCATGCGTGTCTCAGTCTGGCCTCGGCTTTTGTGATTGGAGTAAAAATAGATACTGCAATATCAGTGGAATACAGGTTTGGATTAAAAGTTAATCTGAAAGGTATGATGAGCTCAGCGGTCTTCTAACAAATGGCTTTAGCACTCTTGCAAACTTTTTGACCTCCAAGGCATGGTATAAAGCAACACCAATTACTACAGTGTAAAGCCATAGGTGCAGGTAATTACTTACAAGCTCCTCATAACCTTAGTATGTGTGGTAGCATCTTGCAGTAAGGGCACCTCAAATTTTTTTCAACATTTGATTGGTAGATGTGCAAAGTGAGCATAATTCCACACTGAGTTTGCAAGTTTTCTCTTTCTGATTTTGCAGGAAATTGCACCTGTGTGTGCCTTGTGCCTTGGCCACCACTGAAACATTGCCCTCATGGAACTTGACTGCTTTGTAGCTGCGTGTGACAGGGACGCTTGGAGTTGAGGACAAGAAATGTAGGAGCTACAGGAGGAATTTGGGTACGGGGCATGGCAGGTTTAACAGATAGTGACGTGAAGAAATAAATGGGAATTTTTATCAAAGTGGCAAAGAGTAAGAAGACCAAGATAATTTCATAGTAATAGATGCTGGTAGTAAACAATAGTTTCCTCACAAAAAAAATGTTTAAGTCTAAATTTAGGTACGTTTTCCTAATCTAAAAGTCAATTTTAAACCATGGAAAATCAGTTAAGTAGTTTTCCAAACAGGCGAAGTCCACACAGTTTCTACTTATCAAGAGAATTGCTAGTACGAGGGTGTCCAGATAGTCACTATGAAGAGAACATTTTTTAAACTGTCATAATGTGAAGTAGGACTCAGGTGTGTGAGCTGGAGTTTGTGCTAAGCTGCAGTGTTGTGCTGGTTTTTGTTTTGTGACACCTTGCTATCACCAGGTTTTCTGGAAGTCTGAATAAGGAATGCTGGTGTTAGGGTAAACTCATTAGTACAGCTTTTGTGGGCAGGTTTGCGGCTTTGTTTTTACTGTGCATTTTTCCTCTATGGATATTCAGTGGAAAAATACTGTAAGTTAAAAATGTTAAATGTTGTAAGTCTAGAAGGAGATGCTCCACATGGCATGGTGTTGCAGTTATGAGGGGTAGAGGCCACAAATTGAACTTTCTTCTCATAAAAAAATAAATGCACATGGAAGGAAAGAAACTGCTGGCAGAAATTCTTTGAGAAACCTAAGATTTGGGAAGACTTTTCTAGGTGCCCTGCAAAAGCCATTCTTCTCTTCCCACACTTTGTCTGTTTTTTCACAGCTTGATAAAATATAGTCTGAGCAGTGTTGAACAATAAAAACAAACTTTCATTTTCAAGAGAGAAACTTCCTTTCCTCAAGGCAGCCTGGTTTGGCGCTCTGTTGAAGCTCTGACTGCAAACATACCTAGACCCTCAGAAAAATCTTTGAACAAGCAATGAAACATATTTTACACAATAGCAAAGGTCATTTCCCCCCAAGTTTCTTTTGGAATTCTTTGGGAAATTCAGGGTATAAAATAATGCAACATCTTTCCCAGGGCTTAAAAATAGATTTGCGTTTCTGTTGTCATTATAAGGCCATAAATTTCAATTCTCTAGTAAAAAGACATTCTGAATTTCAAGAGGAGAGCATACCTATTATTAAAATATGATGATAAAATCAGAGTTCAGACTTCAAATTGAAACAGCATATGCAATTCTTTCCTCATTTTAGAATTTTAAAAAATAGATCAACTACATTCAGTGTGTAAGAAAGGAAGTCCTGAATTGTACTCCTTTTTTACTCAAAAGGCTATTTTTTAAATCTCTTTCCTTCTTATAAAATCGTTAAGTGAAACTGTTAACAGCTTGAAGGAAGAGGAAGTAGAAATGACTGTGGAAGACCATGCCTGGTAATTATGGAAAGCCATAATTTGTGGCCTGAGTCTGGTGAACCAAATTAATTTTCCTGCTTGGAGCCTGGGGATGTAACACAAGCTATGGGCTTGCAAGTTCATGTGACAAAACCAACATTAAAATATGAGATGCAAGAGTAAAAATTATAGCATGTTTCTGCAGTTTGGTTTAAATTAAAATGGACCTCAGGCAAACTTTACAATTTCTCTGGTACACTTCTTTGGAATGACATACTCTGGTGACACTTAAATCTGAGGTGTGTTTGCACTTTTTAATCTGAGGTCCACAACTGTAATTCAGGCCATGGAGTATAAGCCCAGGTAATGAGCTAGAAATTCTGAGTAATACAGGCCAATGCCAGCAACTGGATGAGAATCTACTCTCTCTTGGTTTCTTTTAACAGGAAATATCCATATGTTCTCAAATGTAGCCAGAGATGCGCACTATTATCCACGGAGGCACCGAAATGAAAGAGTGTGGACACATGAACAAGAGGAGGAAGAGAACAGGCCACAGGTAGCCAGGAGGAGGGATTTTGTGGGCTTAAATATTTCAGCAGAGTGAGGGTCCACTTACGTGTCTGAAGCCAGGACAGACCTTCCCATGCTGAAATGCTCAGTGTTTATCCTCAAGTGCTGCAGCCAAAATGGATGCTTTGAAAAGTAATTAGATTGTCTTTTATTAATCACTACTTTAAAAATAGATTATATTGATAGGATTACAGATTACAGGCCCTGGAGTTTCTGTCGCTGAGTGTTTTGCTGTTGCTTGCTTTTTGCGAGCTCTAGTGGTTTAGTAATCCAACAACAATTAGTCCAGATGTGGACTGATGATGGATACGGAAGTACTGGCTTGTCTATCTGGCATATTTAATCCTTCAGTAGATGAGCGCACACTTTCTGCCCAGGTGCTGCAGAGGCTTCCTCCAGCCTGGGATACATTCCTACCACCTGAAATCTCCAGATGAGACACAAGGTGTCATTTGTTGCCAGCACACATAGAGGCGTGCCACCTGCCGTGGAAAAATCTTCCTCCAGAGGCAGTCTGTTAACCTAAGGAGATGACTCTCCAAGGAAGATCAATGTATCCCTGTGAGTCCCTTATAGTCAATCAGGCTCGGAAAAAAAACACTTAATACAGCCTAAGACAGCTAAGCTAGGACAGGGAATCCACCTACTATTATGTCAGGTATCCTGGTTGCTATCCCAGGGCAGAGGACAAAGCCTAAATAGCAGCCTATTGTATTTTGTTCCTGATTAGAAAAGGCACTTTAGAAATGAAACAAAGAGCAGAAGTAAAGATCTGCTTTCTCTATATTTTCCCCACCCTTTTGTTCTACTAAATGCATTCAAACAAAAAACCAAGTGCCTGCATCCTGTCCCAAGCTATGCTATGTATGTCTCTTAACCCTTTACTTTTCAGCCATGTTATCCAGTGCTTGAACAGAGAGTGAGATTTTTAGAATGCATTTAACAAACTTCAGAAAATGCATGAAAAGCCATAGGCACAAAGGGGAATTGCAGTGTGTTCCCTCGGTTTGGATTGTGAGCTGGTCACTGACAAGTACAGTGCTGTAGGCATCTATCGCCTGATGAAGGAAGCTGTAGATGGAAGAAATGTCATGAAAATCTAATTGAAGAAAAATGGCTTCAAAGAGGTTACTGAGATTTTTTTAATAAAAGTTATTTTAAAATTAAAATGTCATCCCTCTCAAAATTCAGAAGTAATTCCTTTTTTTCTTTTAGTTCACACTTAATACATTGTTGATCAATGATAGGTAGCCTAGTTTCTGTGAACAGATGTATCTTTTTCCATCTATATCTTTTATTGACTACTAATTATCTATGTTCTTTTCAGAATTCATATTCTGCATTTATTCAGTTGATGCCAGTTTTCATAATAATAATAGTGTCAGTTATAACTCAGCTGATGGCCACAAACCCACCCTACAGCCTATTCTACAAATCGTAAGTCATTTAAAAACACGTTTTTCTGGTCTTCGGTGTTTGCGATAAGGAGGTAGATAGAAGTAATAATAATAAGTTAATTGAAAAATGCGTGTTAGTGTTCTGTTCTGCTCTTTCTAGAAAGCGTTATCAATTTGTAAATAAGGCAATACCAACAGTCTCTACGGATAAGTTCTCCTAAGCAGTATCTATGAAGTTAACTGTGGTGAGCTTTATTCTGCAAAGAGAGGCACTGAGCCAGAAAGCTTTCTCAACTGCTATGAAAAGTTTTTGCACAGTGATACAGTAGCAGAAATGGGGGAGTAGCTTAGCTACAGTGCTGATCAGCCTCTGATCTGCCCAGCCCCCAGGGATCTGTGGACCACCACTGAGATTCCTGTGTAAAGCAATTAATAAACAAAGCCTGCGGTTTGTAGTGTAAATCCAAATCTGCTTTGGAGCCTGAATTCCACTGGAAGAATTATCAGGCTCCAAAAAATCATTACAGCCTTGAAATCCCCTGTTCTTGACATTTGTAAAGAAGCAGGAACCTGGGGGTTTCAGAGGCCAAACTGAACTCCACAGGTCTGGAAGCAGAAGGAACACCACCCGACCTGCTGTAATCTGAGTTTGTGGGGCAGAGGAGAACCCACTGGCTCCTCTCAGCATCCAGTGTTGAGAGGGGGGAAGCTCTCTGGTTGGAAAGCTCTCTGGTCGGTCACCTTCACTGGCTCTTGCTGAATTAGGAGTGCGAGTCAGCAGGTTTTGGAGAACATGCTGCAGACAGCAGAGTGCTCCAAACACTCCTTTTACTCCCTTCTAGGAGTAAAACTACTTAGGTTTAGGCCCATACCCTGTCCACTGTCGTGGTAGCCCAACACCCTTTATCTTTTTTTACCACGAGATGTCAGTGTGTAGACCTAGCATAAGAACAGGAGGGTGGTTGTTTTTTGCCTGGGTTGTGGTTTTGGTTTTTTTTCCAGAGAGCATTTCTGCTATCTGCCAGTCTCACATGAAACCTCTCGCACTGCCCCCAGAGCAGCTAATCTCTCCTGCTTTTCTTCACTACCTCCCCTTCTCCTGTTGATTTGAGATAGTTAGGCCTGAGCCTTGTACACAGTTATGCTGTTTCTCTAAATCGTATCCTTAAAAAACAATAACAGCCTAAACACCAAAAGAAACTGTTTACATGAAGAGACCATACACCTCTGAGACATAGCGAGAGAGAAGGCTAAGAGGAGTCCAGGAAATAGAATAGATAAACTGGATTCCACTGAGTAGAGTGTAACCTTTGTGTTTTGGCTGCCAGCCTTTCTCTGGGCAGTGATTTGAAAAAATGCCTGGATATCTTTGCTCAAATAAGGAAATTCAGTATAAGAGTGTAGTTTAATCCAGTGGCTGTGTCAGAGTGGCTAATTCTACCTGCAGGATATTCTTTAGGATATTCCATGCCCCACTTAAGGTTTTATAATCATCAGTAAGCTAAAGGAAAGTGTAACTAGAATCTCCCCTGCTGATTTTTATTTCCGCTAAAGAATCCAGAAACTGGGAGAATCCAGATCCAATTGCATCGTGCCCTAAGCAATACTAGGGCCATATGCCTTTCCTATAGTCTCTGCGTTTGTTATCAGTTCCCATGGATTTCTGGACCTAGCTTGCCAGAAATTACCAGCAAACAGAAGAAAGTGTGTGGAGCTTCTGTTCACAGCTAAAATTTGTTTGTGTCTTGACTGAGCTGTTCAGAGCAAACACAGTATTTGGAAAAAACAGTGTCAGTTGGGAGTCAGTTCTTCGTAAATATCTCCAAATATTTTCTGTGGGTTTTAGCAGGCAGCCTGAATCCTGTAAGACTTGTAATTTCCTTGCTGGATGGGTGAGGGAGCTATAGTCCTGCAGAAAGTAACTAAAGAAATTGTAAACGCTGTCCTTTGAAAACGCTGATGTGGAGAAACATCTCTTGTTTTCTTTATATTTGAACTGCTAAAAAATTGTTTTCTCCATGATGTTTTCACAGCTCCGTAGGCCATGTTATTAGTAGAGAAACAGAGAACTTGCAGGTGCCTTACTATGTTGATAAAAACTTTGAAAAGAATTATCAAGGAGCAGAACTTCAGGAGCTAGAGAAAACCGTTGAAAAAGATTACATAGACTATATTCAGACCAGCTGCTGGAAGGAGAAACAGCAAAGTAAGTTATTTTTGTTACAAGTGTGTGCCTACAACCCATCAGTAGTTGTGTGATGGCTATGCTTCACAAAGCACTGCCATTTTTAGCTTCGTTTTCCGATGCTTATGCCATCTCAAACCTTGCACTGGTATTTCTCACAACTGCTTTTAACACTGAATTTGCTATTCTTGACAGTCTGTCAAAATTCATTTTAGGTGATTCTGAGAGACAAGTGGAAAGTAGATTTCACCATTTGAGAGCTTTTTTTCCACTCAGTTTTTATCCTTGAATAACTCCTAGTAATGATGTTTTAAACATACAGTCCACCATATTTATCTAGTTCTGACAGACTGTTAGGGCTAGAAGAGATCTTGAGACATCACCTACTCCACATTTCCTTTGCTGGACCAGAATCGTTTTTGCTTCAGCTGGTTCCACAAGAAGATTATCTAAATTTTTCTTCAAAACTTCATCAGAAGGGGAGCCATAGCCTGCTCAGGGGCTTTTGGTAATTTTTCAGTGGGCTGTGTTGTTGGTATCAGTTTTCAAAGAGCAGGCTTCTGTGCTTGTTCTGTATGCTTATTTGCATTTTCTATCTTTAGATGAGTTTGAGATCATGTTTTTCACCATAATCAGGATTGTCTTTTGAAAATGAGAATTGAATGCAGAAAGGGAGAACACAAAAATGTGAGCATTCAAAATATTTTTTCTTACATTAGTCCTAAGTCAATCAGTGGCACGTATAAAGGCATGTATTTTAACCCCACGTTGTATTACTTGTTAATTACTACTAAGCTAGTTAATTGAAAATGGAGCAAGTCCATCCCCGCTTTTTTCAGAACTGTACAAAATAACAGAAATCAAATTACAAGGACTAGCTGAAGTTGGAATGTTGTGGCTGATTTTTTTTTCAGCTAAAGAACTCATCACCTTCAAATGAGTAAACACAGACCACTGCTGTGCATAAAGGAAACTGGAAGAAGTTGTTTCTGTGTAAATGTTTAATAGTAGCAGGCAAGCTGCTTTTACATATGAGTAGGGCTTTCTGAATCGCTCTGTGTAAAACAGCCCTCAGCAGCCTACTAAGAAGTGACTTTGCACTTGTTTACAGTTTCTTTACCAATTGCATCATTATGGAAGCATACACTTTGTCTAAATAAGACTTGCTTAATTCTATGCTAAAGGTAACAATAGTGTTGCTGATTCCAAACTATTTACAGGATTTTGATGGGGAAGGGTTTTGTTTTCCAGAGACTCTTTTGGTTTGCTTTATATAGAAGTTACCGATCTTGCTTTTAAAGAGAAATATACAGATGTACGCTCTGAAGTTAGAGAAGAAGCTGCAATATAAGACCATAAAAATCTGAAGTAGTCCTTTAGTTTTTGGAGTGCTTGACTTGTGATCTTTGAGCATCTGTGGCTGGCAGTAGCAGCTTCTAGGTATGATGTTAATAACCATGCATGTTGGCTTCATGTGTAGGCTTGCTGTAGGGATAGAATATATTCCTTACAGAAAAATCCTTTGAATTGAGCTTGTGCAACTGAAAGTTGCCATATTGTCTCTCACATAGACCTTGAGCCTCAAAATTGGCAACAGGGCTCGCAAGTCTGAGATGGCCTGGTAGTCAGAAGGGGGGAGGTGATCCAGGATTGAATGCCAAATAATGCCTACAAAACAGTGCTCCTCTGGAGCTTTTTACACTTACAGACTGTTAGTCACACATCTGCAAATATATTTATAACGTCCACAATGAGCAAGTATCCTGAGGACACCAATGTAATTTAAAAAAAAAAAATATTCAGAATGATTACCATCTAGGCCAGTGAACAGGTAATGAGCACAGCTGAGACAGTGCTAACTTTAGTACAGCCAAGTTTATAAAAATAAACTGTGAATACAAGATGGAGTGTTGGGGAAAAGTTCTCTGGAGATACTGAGACAGTTGTTAAGGCAGCTGTTGCTTCATAGCTTTCGTCCATTCATTCTTGTTTAAGTGTTTAGCTTCATAAGGTCAACTTTTTTTTTGTCCGTTGACTATCTATTAATAGTAAGTGTGTTTTGTTTACTGAATGCACATTTCTCTTCAGTACCAGCAAAATGGTCATAGATTAGTTATATAGGAACAGTTTGATTTTTAAAGTCCTTGATTTTATGACTTAAAAAGTGTTACTTGGTATCCAACTACCTTAATGAAAACTTCAAAAGTAACTGGTGTATCAGTATCTTGTTCAGCCAATAACTTCGGTACTGCTGCGGCGGGAGGTGTGCCTCCCTTCAGGACAGAGCAGTGTGTAGAAGTTGTGTGTGCTGTGGTTTTCAGTCTTCTGAATCTTTGCTAAAGCTAAGTACAAAAAGTGCGTACCAGGTTTTTACAGGAGATAGTTCAGCTGTGATAGCACAATTCTAAAGCAAGACTGCAAAGAGCTTCGAGTTGCAGAAAATTACAGAGGCAACTAAAAACAGAGAATAAGGATATGTAGTTGGAATTCAGTATTTTAAGACTTCCTTAAAGAGAAAAAGTTCAAATAAACAACTCGTAAAGATTGAAAAACACAAGAAACAAGTGTAACAGAATGAATGCTGTCAAAGCACAAGCATCTGCAGTGAATAGTTTTGCCCAGTTGGCTAAGTGTATACTAAGATTCTTCACTGCAGAATTCCAGGGATTCTGGATGCAGAGACAATTACCTGAGTCTGCTCTTGTGGAAGGCTTGTCAAGGCTATGTGCCCAGCACTACTTGAGTTATAAAACCTGAAAATTTATTCCTGATCTGAAATATAATGTTCATGCCTGTCAGTTTTTAAAGCTTTTCAATAAATAGGTGGAGAGTAAATGGCCTTAAATTTCCATGGGACAGGGACATAGAATGTAGGGCATGAAAGGACCTATTGAAGTTCTTTCCACTCTGAATAATTTTGTAACATGAGAGGCTTGTAAGGTGCATAAAAGCTCTTTGAAAAATTGAGTGTCAACAGGTAGCCTGTGCTTGGGGAAATTTTGACCTTTTCAGAAACACATTACTGCCATTCTCTTAGGTGTATCTAATCCTGGATCTAAATTATTCTTCAGGGAGAAAGCTATATTAAGACTTCCTTAGCTAATCAGCAAAAGAAAATTCTCAGGGGTGGGGAGTGTAGGGGGTGTAATAATTTAAACAATGGGATTATTTCAGTTTTATGTTGCTTTTGAGGAGAAGGGGGAAAATATGCAATGTACATTCAAGATTGTATTGTCAATGAAAGGGCACAGAGGCCTTTCAGACAAGTCCCTCAGCTAGCTGTTCACCTTCCTGTAATCAATCAGAAGGAAAAAAAAAAAAAGAATTTATAATGCCTTCTGGGCAAACCTCTTGCCAGACAGAGTTTGAATTCTGAGAAGTGCAATATCAAAAAACAATTAGAGCTACATGTTTGGATGGGCTGCTCTGGGCAGCTGTTTGGGACCTGCTCTGGGCCCATGCAGGACAGATCTGCCAAAAGAATTGTTTCTCAGTTAAGTGGGCAGGGGTGTATGTCTTGTAGTTCCTGCTTAGCTTATTAGGCTGCAGACGGCAGACACAGCCCCACAGTGTGTCCTGAGGCTCTCCTTTCTTCTGGCTTGTCACTTAAATGCCGCTGATAGGTGTCAGTCACCCTGCTCCACCAGTCTGCACCCAGTGATACCTCGGAAAGGATCAATGCACAATGAGATTGAACTCAGGTGTAAGTAGCAGTATCACCTAAGACAGGCGCTGTGTAGCAGACCAAATGGTATCCTATCAGTGTAACATACCCCTTTTTATGCACAGTTAGTTTAACTACATACATGGTTTTTAAAGTAATTACCTATTCTGTAGTTCATTAACATAATTTTAAATCTTACGTGACTTCTAAGCTGTACTTTTGTAGTTTGTGTTTTCTTTGTAGACAGTAATAATCGGTCTTATTTTTTCTTTTGGTTATTGCATTAGTGCACTAGTAGAGAGCGTTATTATAGCAAATACTTAAATTCTGAAGTAGCTAGCCTGGCTAAACCTGATGGCCTCTCTTTAAAGAAAGTTGTTAACATGTCTGGTTTCACTGAAACAAGGTGAATTAAAAATAATCATGCCACGAGGATAACAAAGCACTAAGAAACAGTTACTTGAAGTAGGCTCATGGCTTCATGCTAATATATATTTTTTTCGTCTTTCAGAGTCTGATTTGTCAAATTTGGCCAAGCTATACAGAGATGAGCGGTTAAAACAGAAAGCAGAATCACTGAAACTTGAGCACTGTGAGAAGCTCTCCAGTCTGATTGGAATGCACAAAGGGGGCTGACCAGGACACACACGTTCTGTAGTCTTATTTATTGCTGTTTTAACTTATGTTTTTATTTTCCTTTGTATAAAAAGGGAAGGAGCCTATTGTAAAGAGTCTGAATATGTGAGTCCTTCTGCATATAGTGCAGAGATGGGCCAACACAAGCTGTAGAGCTGGTGTTTGCTGTAATATATACTGTACACTACGTTTGGTTCCAAGGACCAGTGGCACTTCGTAAATTAATTCACTGGGAAATGCTATTAGTTTGGAACCTGTCTTCATTGGTAGTTAGTCTGCCATCCAAACAGTGTATACTTCCCAGGAGAGCAGACAAATGTCTTTGCTTTCTGTATTTTATATGGACCTGCGGTTCACTCGGTCATATGAATAGCGTAGTTCTTGGTACTAAGTGCGCTAGCCTTCTCATACGATACCAAGCGGATGTCCTTGCTTCTACAGTGGTCTGTAAGGAGAAAGACAGCTGTTTCCTGTTGGAGTGTAATAGGCAATGCCTAATTCGGAAGAGTCGAGTACCTGCTTCAGGTGAGCACTTGAGCAGCTCCCAGCTCTCCCTGCTGTCAGAGGGACTGCACCCCGTGCTGGTCTGACTGGAGGGCTGTGCCCGTTCTGTTTGTGGTGAGACAACGCGCTGAGATGCCAGCACCGACGTCAAACAAGAAGAGTGTCTGTGAATTGCACCAATTCCTGTGTCTGCCAAACTGTAGAGAAAGGACAACTGTATTTATTTTCTCATATATTTTCAGTGGCATATTTCTAAGCTGGCTGTTTACTTCTGATTTTTATCTGCAAACCCTTCAGCTGTTACAGGGGTCCTGCTTTTTCTGGTACGGTTTTGATGTAGCATATTTTTACTCTGTTGAGCAGTTATGAATGTTTCACTGTAGAGATTAGTATTGCAAAGAAAAAGATCCATGTAGTAGTGTCCTGTTTTTTCTTGATCCTCCTTTATGAAACTAGGTATTTAAAGGCAGGTTGAGGACGGGGTACGCTCGTAAGCAGCAGAGAGCAGAGTGTTACTCCAGTTGAGCATCGTTAACCTCCTGAGGCAGTTTCTCCGGTGGGGTGCTGCAGGTGTGTACTGCATGTGGAATGAACTGTTCTTACAGAGGACAGGGAGCAGTGCGCTGGAGGTACAGGCTTCTTCCCTCCCTCCCTGGTGCTGAGACTTGGCGTAGCTGCAGCAGAGGCAGTGCTTGCCTTTCTGACATGGAAGTACGTGTCTATTAAAACTGAACAAGTCTCTGGTGCGGCCCTCCTTCCTAAAACCTGCAGTGAGTAGCACAGGATGCCACAGATGGCCTTGGCTTAAACCGAGGGAGCACAAAGCTCAGAAGTTTGAGAAAGGCCAGAATTAAAATTGCCTTAAAGCTGGGGCTGCGAGCCTCCCTGTGCCTGGGCGTTACGGTGCGGTCATGTGCGGTTGCTCTGCCCAGGTGCTGAGGGTGTTGTATTGGCAGGGAGCACGAGGCGGCTGTTCCTCCAGCAGGGAACTGGGACTGTGGGTACCAGGAAGTGTCCCCTTGGTGTCCCTATCCCATCCGTCGCAGCAGTGGGAGGTTGAGCAGCAAACAAAGCTGGGAGCTGCAGGAAGAAAAGCTTTTCTGGTGGTCTGCACCAGAGAGGGGGTGTATGTCTTGGGTTTGGAGACTTGGTGCTGCGGCGGATGAGACATGCGCGTCCCACACGTCATGAGACCATGCAACTGCAGCACTGGTGCTGCTCTGAAATGGTGGTGTGTTAAAAAACAATGCGGTGACTACTTAAAATTGCATTTTCATGTTAACAATGTTCCCCATTGGGAACTTTGTAGGAGCGCTTGGGGAGCTTGAGCAGTTTGTCAGCCGCTCGGGCCAGGAAGAGTGCAGGGGGGGAAAGGCGTTTGGGGTGGGGGGTTTTGAAACGTCTTTAGCGTGAGGCTGTAAGGGCAAACATGTTTGAATATTCTGGACTGGCAATATGGCTGTGGTAGGACAGGCAGCCTTAATTCTGGTATTTCCCAGTTTTGAGCACATAGTTTGTGTACAAAAAACAAAGTTCTTTTAATGTTGCTTTTTATAAAATAGTTTGTAGAATATAGTTGAAATATTAAAGTGACTGGACTCTGTTCCAGGTTTGGTATCTTCCCTGTCATTCCTGTTTGACTCCCGTGGCTGTAAAGCGAATCAGAGGGGGAGGCCAAATGTGGCGACTTCACTGGACCTGAAATGTCCTGTACGGAGCTTGAATTCATACCTAGTATTTTGCACTTAAAGTAGATCACGCCTTTCATCCAAAGATCTCAAAGCGCTTTATGGAGGCGCAAGACCTCCTGTGAGAAGCGCAATAATTTTAAGAGTCTTCTCTGCAACTAGGAAAGAGGCCAGGATGAAGCAGAAGATGAGACTGGAAGGTAAAACGATTTTGAGAAGCGATAATGTTCTTTGTCCATGGTCCCAGTCAAGGGCGTGAGGGATGGCGGCGCGGTGTGCGCGGCGAGGGCGGCGGGCTCCGAGGTGGCGGTGGTGGCAAACATGAAAACAGCATTTTGCGGGGCACGGGCATCCCACTCGATCAGGAAGGGGAAGCTGGGAAGCCAGCTGCCAGTGGCACCTGAGGTGCGTCGCTGCCGCTGAGCGAAGGTTCCCGGCTGGCACGGGCTGGATTTGTAATTATTTCTTGGGTCTCTAAAGGCAGAGCAAGGCGTTTGTTCCTGGAGCGGGCCTGGCTGCCTTGGCGCGGTGCCCGGGGTGCCCCTGCGGCTTGGGGAATGCCGAGGTCTTGCACATGAGGGGGTGGGGGGGGGTGGGGGCGTGTGTATATAAAAAATTATGGGATTTTTTTTAAATGAAAGACTTGACGTTTCTGTGCCTGTACGTACCGTGGTAAAAGCCTGACTTTGCACCAAGAACCGCTTGTGCTGCCTGGGCGTTTGTTCCGGGCGGGGGCGGCGGGCCGGGGGTCCCGGCGGGGCTGAGACCTCCCCGGGCTGCCGCGAGCACCGGGTGCGGCCCCTTTAAAACCGCGGGGGGGGAGGGGGGGGGGGGGAGGGGAGCTGCTGGGGAGCGGGGCCGGGCCGCCATTTGCCGGGGCTGCGGGAGATGGCGGGGCCCGGAGCTGCCGCATCCCCCGCCGCGCCGTGGCCGAGGACGGGGCGCTCCTCCCGGGGCGGGGGGAGGCTGCGAGGCCCGGCCCGTTCGGTCAGGCCCCCGCCGTGAGGCCGGCGTGCCGGGGCCCGGGAGCTCTGGCTGCAGCCGCCATCTCGGCAGCCCGGAGCCTGTAGGCCCCAGCAGTGGGCAACCGTGCCGCCGGCTCGGGCATCCCTGCCCGGGCACCCCCGGCTCGGGCATCCCTGCCCGGGCACCCCGGGCTCGGGCGTCCCCGGCTGAGGCACCCCCTGCCCGGCTATCCCTGCCCGGGCACCCCCTGCTCCCCACAGCCAGGCCACACGGTTTGGGTTCCCAGTTCGGCGGTGGCCGTGCCAGGCCCCTCGCACAGGCCACCCCGCGGCTGGGCCAGCCGAGCCCCAGGCTCAGGCACCCGGCACTGAAGTGCCCGAGCTTTGCCAGAGCTGCTGCCGTGCGGTGGGTGCCCGGACCCCCCCCGAACGCTGGCGGCAGCATCACGGGTCCCTGCCCCGCCGGGCCGGTGTGTCCTGCTCCTCTGGAGTTGCGAAAAGAGCGTGGGAGAGGCAGGTCCTGCCGTGGCAGCCCTCATCTCCCTCCTCACCGCCTCTCCCAAGCCTGCCAGCGCCGAGAGGCAAGTGCGCAGAGCTGGCACAAAAAGCAGGTTAATAAGCAAATGCCACGGTAAGTCTACAGGCAGTATCATGCTGGCTTAAACATAAAAGTAAATCAGTATTTAATGAGCGAGCCTGGCTCAGCCTGTTGTTCAGTAACATGCTTGTGCCTAACAGGCTGCTCCTGCGCACACCCCAAAGTGCTTTGGGTGCTGGAAGTTTACAGCTCCTTAACTTAAAATGGTTGTATTTCAGTTGGTAGGACGACCCCGGGGCCCTCTGCTACGCCCTGCTCTATGTACTGATCAGAAATCACGAGCCACACGGAGAGGGGACAGACCCCAGGAGCAGGAGGAGATGCAGGCACCGCAGCCTGGCGTTGCTGGCAGCCTGGGGCTGCAGCCGGGGCGGTGAGAGGGGGCTGCCCAGCCCCTTCCCTCTGCTTCACCAGCACACCCAGACAGGTTGGTCCTGGCAGCCTCAGCGGTGCTGGTTTCGAAACCAGCCAAGCCAGCAGTCCTCGCCGCAACCCGGCCATGCTTTTCCATAGCGCTGGCCCTAGGGAGCAGGGGCTGTACCAGAGCATCCCACCTCCCACAGCACTGCGAGCAGGTGCCAGGGCAGCGGATGAGCGGTGGGGTGTGCGGCGGGACTTTCCAGCTACCCTGGCAGCCTCCGGTTCTGCCGCACCACCTGTCGCAGCGGGTGACTCTGACCATCTCGCTTTAGGCAGGACCTAGGTGTCGGAGTGAAAGATGCAGCAGCAGCAAGAATTGTGCCTAGTGTGAGGGCTGCAAAGGAGGCACGGGGAAGGTTCGGAGTGGTTGGACAAGTCGTTGCCCCAAATCTGCCTCACACGTGCTGCCAGGACAGCGGGACCTGCAGGCAGTAGCACAAGGACATTTCCCTCTGTGCCCAGGGAGAGCTGCCGCGATCCCCCCCAGGTTATTTTACCTTACCCAGAGCGTTGCCAGCTCCTGCAGCCCATGTCCCCCTGTTCCACCCTTCCTCCTCGCCCCCAGCAGTGGTACCCTGAAGGCAGTGGCAAGGCACCCAGGGAGGCTCGGCAGGACGCCGGTGACCCCAGGCTGGGCCACCCTCCCTTTCCCACCAAGTAGCAGTGGCACTGGGATGCTGGGCTGACTGGGATGCTGGGCACAGCTGTCAGCGGAGGGAGGGAATGAAACAGCAGCTCTCTGGGATCCAGACCAGCCAGGGACCGAGGGGTCGGTCCAGCCTGAGGGCACTGCACCCCCCTGCCCTGCTGTGGGTCTGTACACCCCCACCTCCCCCCGGCACTGCAAATCCAGCAGCAGGTGGGGGCTGTGGGCACGGCCCCGCAGTGCAGCCAGCCGCGCTGTGCTGGGGCTGGAGCCAGCAGTGACTCAGCAGGCGCCCGCCGGGCGGCCCTGCCACAAGCCCCTGCTGCCCGGAGCTGGGCACGGGGCTCGGGGATGCTCCCGGCCAGCCCCCGGCTGAGGGCTGGACCCCTCTTCGCGTGGGGACCGTAGGGTGGTTGCGGCACACGAGCAGTAGCCCAAGGGTTTGGGGGGCAGCATGCCATCCGGGCAGCGCTGGCAGCCACATCCCACTGGCTCCCTGCAGCGCTGGGCTGTAGGGATTTGGGGACTTGAAATCCCACGTGTGCAGAGTCTCGCGCAAGGACACCGTGCAGGACACCGTGCCGGCCAGCGCTGCCCACGGCGGGTCTCTGCTCCTGTGGGCATGAATGCCACCTGCAAGCACAGCCCTGCTCAGCAGGGAAGGGTTAAGCGCCGTGCCGGCTATCAGGGAAGCTTTCCTCTCCTCCTTCTTGCCAAGGTTTAAATTTAGTCCCTGCATGAACCCAGAGGACTCGGGCATCAGGTTGCACCGGGGCTGGCAGCGCCAGGAGCACCTGCCACCACTGCTTCTCTGCAAAAATCCCCCTGAAAGCTGGAACTGAGCTCCGCTGGCAGCAGCCGGGGCCAAGAAGCCGCAGAGACCCCAGTGCCATCCAGGGCACCCCAGCTGCTCCTGTAGGTTTCCCCAAGAAAGGCCAATACTGCCTGTCCGTCGTTCGGCTCTTGTGAGCCCCGGAGCGCTCAGTGCCGGTTTGATTTGAGACCTTCGGTTTGCTCCTGGTTGCTTGCGATTAGTGACGGGGGATAAGGTGGGTTTTGGGGCAGCCCCCAGGATGAGGACACGCCATCCCTGTGGCAAGGCAGGCAGAGGTTCTGGGAAAGGAGCTGTGGTGGGGATGGAGCAGCAGCCTGGGACCCCAGCCGTGCCTACTGCGCTGGGGAGGGGACATCCCCAGAGGGGCCTGGGGGTCCCCCAGCTCCAGGCAAGCCCAGCACACTGCAGCGGGGGGCACGCGCCCGGGTACCCTTGTGGGGTGTGGGGATGCGCTGGCGCCTCACCTGTGGGTTTGGGGAGCAGCAGTGCAGGGTGAAGGGGCAGGGGATGGTGCTGGCAGCCCCCCTGCAGCCCCCTAAAGCCGGGGGCGGCGGTGGCATCCTTGCAATGCGCTTGGCATCGCCGCCCCCAGGCTGGCGCTCGCTGATGTCCATGTGATCGAGGGGCTGCTCTGTGCTGCTGCTGGGTCCAGCCGGCGAGGAGAAGCCAGAAGGTCGAGCCAGCGTCCCCGGCGGAGCGTCCCCAGCACCGAGGAGGGTGCCCTGGCACCGGCTGGCACCCCCGGGGGCCACCCCTGCCAGGATGCCCCGCAGGAAGAGGGACCCCATCCTGCTGTCCCACGCCGAGCTGCCCAGCATGGATGGCGAGGGTCCCTGCACTGGTGGGGATGGCCGGCGGTCCCTGTCGGAGGAGGAGGGCCACCTCCCCGGCCTCCCCCGTGATGACCTCGCCAAGAGCATGTCGGGCTCCTCCGTCTCCTCCTACCACTCTGCCCTGTGCTCAGAGGGGACAGAGACCTTCAAGGACTGCCTGGAGTTTCTGGAAGAGGAGGGGGTGCCCCCCCGGGCTGCCGCAGGGCACTGGGCTCCGGCGGGGCCCCCCACCGTCCCCCCACCACCCGGCCCCAGCGCCCGCCCGCGGCAGGCTCAGCTGTCCAGCGCTGCTAAGAATAGCCCAGTGCCGGGGCAGGGGGGCAGGATGGGTCCCCGCGGTGGGGACCGGCAGCCTGTCACCACCCCAGCCCCGGAGCTGGGGATGCTCAGCGGGGCGCCCAGTGATTCGGATGAGGTGGACGGCGAGGTACGAGCACTGACGGCCAGGGCTTTCCACAGCCTCTCGGGTCTCCCTGGAGCTCGCCTGGACATGTGCAGCTCCCACACCTCCTCCAGCCTCTCTAACTCGCTGTCAGAGGACGGCGGGCGACCGCGGCGGTGGCCGGTGGCTGGCAGTGAGCCCCGGGGCACGGTGGCCGCCCTCCCTGGCCGGGCAGGCTGGCCCTTCCCTGCCAGCACGGATGGGGAGCTGCTGGGCTTACTGGGGAAGGAGCAGTTTGAGTGCGTGGATGTGGAGCTGGAGAGCGGGGAGGCCAGGAAGGGCCACGGCAAGAAGAGGACCGTCCCGAAGCGCCAGATCCTGCTGAAGAGGAAGGAGAGGAAGGAGACGGGTTTTGGCCCCCGGGGGGACGGTTCAGCCCCCCAGCCCCTACCCCCTGCCAGGAAGGAGCCCCCCAGCAAGGGCAGGGCTGTCGGTGAGGACTTCAGGCTCAACTACAAGCAGTTCGTGAAGACAGCCTCCCTGGATGCCGACACCAGCAAGACCAGGGCAGCCTCTTGTCTGGTGAAAAACGTACTCGCCAAGAAGATGCAATATGAGCAGAGGATCAAGATGGAGCAGAAGGGGCTGTGGGGCAGCTCGACCTCCTCGGGGCTGTCCTCCACCGGCACCGACCTGCTGGGGGACGGTCTGGAGGGCAAGTCCAGCTCACTCTCCCGCTCAGACTGCAGCTTCTCGGCTGAGGACCTGCGGGGTGGCAGGGTGCCGGCGGCCGCGGTGGCCCTGAGGGATGTCACCACCACCACCCACCCCACCAAGGGGGTGGTGCTGAGTGAGGCGACGAGGGATAGCGTCTGCAAGCTGAAGACGACCTTCAATGAGCTCAACGAGAGGATGAAGTACCAGGAGGTGCTGGAGGGCCACTGGCTGCCTGGTACCACCGAGGAACCGACGTCGGAGAGGATCCGCTACCGGCGAGCGCGCGCCTTGTTCGAAGCCCACCCTGGGGTGGGGAAGGTGCTGGACATCGCCCCCAGATTTGAGAAAGCGCCAAAGCCGTGGCCCAGCCTGAAGCAGCGAGCCATCCTCCCCAGCCACCCCCAAGCCCTCCCCTTCAAGGGCGACAGCCCAGCGCTCCCTGCCACGCCACCACACCGCCTCTTCACCTCCCAGGCGCAGGAGGTGAGGCTGGTGCCGCAGAGCCGGCAGGAGGAGAAGCTGCCAGTGGTGCCCCCACAGCCGCCCAGCCCCGGTCCCCCAGCCCAGGGGTGCCCACCGGCTGCCCCCCCCAAGCCAGATGAGAAGGGGAAGGGGAAGGGGCGCATCCCGCAGCCCCGGGACGTGCGCAAGCTGGTGAAGAGCAGCTACAACCTGTGCTTCGGGACTGCCGGCGCATCCCGTGGCACCACAGCACCGGCGAGCACCGGGGACCCACCGCCGGCCACCCCGCTTGTCATCCACTGCACCTCAGTCTGCCGCCGGGAGCCAGCGACGGAGCCAGGGGACAAGGAGGCGCTGGCAGCTGCCAGCCCAGAGCCAGCCCCACCATGTGCCGACGACCCTGCAAAGCTCACGGGCAGCGGGCCCGTGCCCACCCAGGGCTCCCCTGTCCACATCACGAGGGTCCAGGCCACGCGGAGGGGGGCGGCCACCACAGAGGGGCCACCAGCATCCCCCCCGCGCCGGGAGCGCAGCGAGCTCAGGGTGCCACCACGGGCAATGGTGGCCGAGGGGGTGCCACACATGGAGACCCACCTCCATGTCCTGGTGGGCCGGCGGTCCCCGGTGGCAGCTGGGGAGGGGTCCCCGGCCCAGAGCAGTGCGGTGCTGTGGGCAGAGAAGACCATTCTCTTTCCGCCACCACCGCCGAGTCCCAAGGAGGGAGAGGAGGGATGCAGCCATGGTGGCACCGGAGGGCTCCTCACTGCCAAGGGGCTTGAGTCAACGGTGCAGCAGCACGGCAGCAGCGACAGTGGGGACCCCCAAGCTGGACCCCCAGCCAGCAGTGCACGCCCACAGCCTGTGAAACCAGCAGCAAGAAGCACGCCAGAGCTGCCCGTGAGCGAGCAGAGGCAGAAGCAGCCAGGCAGCCAGCTGGTGCCAACAGGGAGCGGCAGCTCTGCTGGTGACACCGGCCCCACCGCCCCATTTCAAGCCAGGGAGGGCACCGAGGGTCCCCCTGGCCGGCTGCCGGAGCAGGGGGAGGTCTGGGAGCACTCACCAAAGTGGCCGGCACCCACCGAGCCATACCTTCCTGCTGCCCCGGCGGAGAACTCCAACTACTTAGCAATTCCTGTGAAAGCCCCCAAACCCTCTCCAATGCCAAAGCTGCCCCCAGTCCCCAGCCTGGCCAGCACGTCCTTCGGGACCCCTGCAGTCCCCAGCCTGGCCAATGCATCCTTTGGGACCCCCACAGTCCCCAACCCAGCTAGCACAGCCTCTGGGACCCCTTTGGTCTCCAAGCCAGCCAGCGCATCCTTTGGGACACCCATGGTCCCCAACATGACCAACTCATCCTATGGCTACCCATCGGCCTCCAGCCTGGCCAGCACATCATTTGGGACTCCCTTGGTCTCCAAGCCCACCAACAAGTCATTTGGGACCTCCTTTATCCCCTACCCAGCCAGTGCATCCTTTGGGACCCCCCTGGTTCCCAACTTGTGTGGTACATCCTTTGGGACCCCCTTGGTCCCTAACTCAGCCAACGCACCCTTTGGGTCCCCTTTGGTCCATAGTCTGGCCAACTCATCACTTGGCACCCCCTTGGTCCCCAGCCCAGCCAGCTCATCCTTTGGGTCCCCTTTGGCCCCCAACCCGGTCCCTGGTTCCCTTGGGCACCCATCAGTCTCCAACACAGTCCACTCATCCCTTGGATCCCCTTTGGTCCCCATCCCAGCCATCGCTCCACTGGGGACCGGTGTGCGTCCCCTGACTGGTGGGGAAGTGCCCTGGAGCAAACCTATCGCCGAGCCCCCCCTGCCTCAGCCCCCCGAGGGCCCAGCCGCCACCAAGCGCCCAGTGCTGCTGCCCCCAGCCCAGCCCCAGCCTCGCCCTGAGGATGCTCCCCAGGTCCTAAGGAGGACCGATGGTACCTTGCCGAGCAGTAAGACCACGCCAAGCCCCACCAGGCCCTTTGTCCCCCACCTGCCCACACACCGGAGGATGCTCGTCGATCCTGACAGTGGGAAATGCTACTACATGGAGCCACCGCAGCAGCCCCAGCTGAAAACACTCTACGACCCTGAGACCGGGCAGTACCTGGAGGTGCTCATCCCACCGGTGGCCTCACACACTGGGCTCTACCAGGCTCCTTTCAACCCACTGGTCATGGCCCCGGGGGTCTATGGCCCACCCTACATGCCTTACAGTGGCTTCTCGGGGCTGCCGGCACCCCCACCGCCCTCTGCCCCCTCTCCGGTGCGCCCTGACCTGCCAGCTGCTGACAACCCCAGCTCCTCTGGGACCGTCAGCTCTGCCTCCAAGAGCGAAGGGCCACCCGCTGCCGGAGGTCCCGACTGTGGGTACATGGAGAGCCTGTATTACATCCCCACGGGGATGCGGGCCAGCCCCGGCCCGCCCCCTGCCCACGCCAGCCCTGAGAAGGGACCGCTGCTCCAGATGTGACGGCCCCTGGCTGAGGACAGACTTGCATAGCATGTCCTTTCCCGATGGCTGGGCTTTCACCCCAAAGTCAGCATCACCCCCAGCACGGGAGGGGTCCCCAGCCCCGGCCGAGCTGGTGAAGCACCGAGGGGTGAGGGGCAGTGGCTGGACATCACTGGCTCCTCATGGGAATGGGGAGAAAAAGATATTTTCCAGTGTGAGCACCTGCCAGCACTGGGGGGGCCTGAAGCCACATCCCCCGGCAAGCAAAGGGACCAGATGCGCGGCCTCCACTTCCCCCCGTACTGCCGGTCCCATCCCAAGGGTGACCGGGGCTGGTGGGCACAGGGGGTGATGGCCTGGCTACCATCAGCCCCCCCAGCAGGCACGGCTGCAGCACGGACTCCCTAAAATAGTAATAAAAATGCTGAGCCAGCATTAAAACCTGCGTATTCAGCCTGTGTTTGTGTAGTCTGTAAAGGGGGTGTGAGGGGCTCCTGCAGCCCCTGTGGGGGGTCAGAGGGGCTGAGGCACTTGCAGCCCATCTGTCTGTCCTGGAGCGTCCATCGATGAATCCCGTTCCCTGGGAGCAGAAGGAGGCTCTGCAGTTGTCAGCGAGCCCTGAATCCCAATCCTTGAACTCCAGACCCCAGCCCTGAGCTCCAAACCTCAGCCCTGAGCCCCCAGCCCTGAGCCCCCAGCCCTGAGCCCCAAATCCCAGCCTTGAGCCCCAGATCCCAGCCCTGAACCCCAGATCCCAGCCCTGAGCCCCCAGCCCTGAGCCCCAGCCCCCCGCCCCCCGCCCCAGCCCGGGTAGGCCCACACCATCCCAGGGAGGGGCTGTGTCATGCAGGAGGGGGTCGTCGGGTGTTACAGGACCGAATTACACCAAAAACGTTCTGGAGAGGGGGCACTCAGTCGGGGGCGTCCCCACGCTGCCATGCCCCCCCCTCCCCAGGGACACCCCATCCGGTGTCACGCCGGGGGTGGCCAGGGCCATGTCAGCCGGATGCAGGTGCATCGTCAGCCACGCATCAGCACCCGCTCGCAGCCCTGGGGGTTTATAGCTGCCCCACGCCTCCGCCCCGGCACTTTCGGCATCGTGGCAGGATGCTGCTGGCACTGGCGGCGTGGCTGGCCCTGAGCCTGCTGGTGGTAACGGGGTCTGAGAGGTGCGAGGGCCCCCCGGCCACCGCGTCCCGCTCCATGCCTGCGCCCCAGCTCAGCCCCGAGGAGCGGCTCTCACCCCACATGCCCGAATCCCTGCGCTGCGACGCTTGCTACGCCATCGCCTTCCAGGTGAGCACTGGGGAGATGGCACCCCAAAACTGGGAGTGGGAGCTGATGGCTGCTCCCCACCGGCACCCCAAAAAAGCCCTTTGGGGCCAGCGAGCTCCCTTGCAGCTACTCATGGATCCACCACCCTGTGCTGAAGTGATTCAGCTGCCACAGCTGCAAGGAAGGGGGTGCAGACCCTGTCTCTGCCCGGGAACATGGTCGAGGGGGGCCGCCACCCTCACCAGCCAGTTTCTGCCCTTTTGCACCCCAGATCGAGGAGCAGCTGCGCAGGGCGGAGGGGAAGGTGGGCAGGAAGGTGCTGAGCGAGTCTGACTACACGGAGGTGCTGGAGAGGAGCTGCTCGCAGGGCTGGGACAGGTGAGCGGGGCATCCCCGGTGCTGGGGCGTCCCTGGGGCTGGGCCGTCCCTAGGGACTGAGGCATCCCCAGGGATGGGGTGTCCCCAGGGGTGGGGGTGTCCCCCAGGATGGGGCGTCCCCACGGACCGGCGTCTCACCAACCCTTGCCTCTCCCCACAGCTACGGGGTGCAGGAGCTGGATGGGAAGAAGCGGCTGGCGGGGCCGGGGCTGCCGGGACAGGAGCCCATGACCGTGATGGTGATGGGGGGGCCCTGGCCGGGCAGGTAACTCGGGGGGTTGGCAATGCCGGGGGGGTGCCGGGCACTGTCCCCTCGCCGCCACGGCCGGGGGATGCCGCGTGACCCGCAGCGGCTCCTTGCAGGCTGTCCAAGATGTGCCACAGCCACGTGGGTGAGCGGGGAGAGGCGCAGATCTACGGGGCGCACCGGCGGGGCCCGGCCGCGCTGCGCGAGCTGCTGTGCCACGGGGACAAGGGCGCCTGTGCCGGCGGCAAGGCCGGGGTGCCGGCACCCCCCAAGGCGCTGCAGAACGAGCTGTAGCCCCGCTGCGGTTAATGCTTAATGCCCCGGCGACCTTCGGAGCCGACTTCGTCCCCAGCGCCAGCCGACACGAGCCGGGAGGTGGGCACCGTCCCGGTGTCGCCCATCACCGGCACCGCGACCGCCCCTGGACGCCCAGCCCAGCCGCGCCGGGGTGGTGGTGGCGGCAGCACGGCCGCCCCCCGCCAGCCGGGAATTACTCTGTAACCCGCCGGCTCTAATCTTTTACCAACGCGGGGCTCGCGGCGGGAGCGCCCCGGCCCCAGCGGCGGTGCCAGCCCTAATTAAAGGAGTTAATGGATGATCCGTCCCGAGGTAGCTCCCCGGTTTCACAACCGGCAGCCAATGGCCGCCCTCCAGCTTGCGCCCGCGCCACGGCCCCGGTGGCGACTAAAGTCCTTCCCACGGCCATAAAACCCCCGTGCAGTGACATCGCCGCCGGGGCCACATCGCCGGAGGATGGGGACCTGCTCGGGAGACCTGGCTCAGCCCCAGGTGAATGCGGCCCCCGGCCCCGCGCCCTCCTGGGCTGTATCCCCGGGCAGTGGGGGGGTGACCAGGGTGCTGCCCCCGCTGGTGGCCAGCTCGGGGCCGTGCTGCCCAGCCGGGGCTGGCAAAGGATGGGGTGAGCTTGGGGACTGCGGTGAAGCCGGGACCAAGGGGGCATACTGGGATGCTGTGGCTGGAACTGGCCGTGCCGTCTTTCCTGGCACCTGCAGGGTGGTCCTGGCACCCTGGGGCCGGTGGTGACCCCCCTCCGCTCTCCCCTGGGGATGAACCGACATGCAGGGAGCGGTGGGTTTTGGAGCCCAGACCCCTCTCGGGGGTCAGAGAGGTGCCAGGTGGGGTGGACCGGCTGCACCTGCTGAGCTGTGGCCCGGTGGCCCTCGTGTCCCTGGGGCAGAGCCCAGCCCCGTTCCCATGGGACACCCAGGACAACACTGACCCTGCCCCTGCCTCGCCCTTGCTGCCAGAACAGGAACTTGGCTCTCGCCCCCGCCGGGCCCCCGCACCCCCCTGGGAAGGAGCTGCCTGCGGCGGGCAGGGTGAGTACCGGGGCACTCCCGCAGCAGCACGGCACCCACCCCAAAGCCTTCTGTAACGCATCGTTGGATGGAGACCAGCCAGCCGGGACCCCTCCCCATCCCTGAGGGTGCAGAGGGTCCCGTGGAGCAGTCTGTGGGGACAGTGTGGGGTGTCCCCCCTGTCCCCAGCCCCCAGGGTGAGCCGGAGCTGAGCTGTGCCCCCACACACCAGGACCCTGGGGTGGGCACCAGGCCCCCCCGGCCAGAGGTGGACATGCTCTACAGGATTGAGGACGTGCCCCCCTGGTACCTCTGCATCCTGCTCGGCTTCCAGGTACAGCCTGGAAGGGGGGTACCGCCCCATCATCAGAGCCCAAGCCCTCGCTCCCTGTGGCATGGGGCACCCCAGCCCCACTGAGACCCCCCTTGCCCCCCAGCACTACCTGACCTGCTTCAGCGGCACCATCGCCGTCCCCTTCCTGCTGGCTGAGAGCCTGTGCGTGGGCAAGGACCAGCTCACCGTCAGCTACCTCATCGGCACCATCTTCACCTGCGTCGGCATCACCACCCTCATCCAGACCACCGTGGGCATCAGGTAGAGCCGTGGCCCCAGCAGGGACCCCCTGCCCACCCCTGGGCTGCAGGCGCAGGCATCCCCTCTCATCCCCCCCCAGGCTGCCCCTCTTCCAGGCGAGCGCGCTGGCCTTCCTTGTCCCTGCCAAGTCTATCCTGGCCCTGGAGAAGTGGCGATGCCCGCCTGAAGGTGAGGGCGGGTGGGGTACGGGGGGATGTCCAGCTGCTCCACCCCCACCCGGGACCACTTCACCCCCCCTTCATCCCCAGAGCAGATCTACGGCAACTGGGCACTGCCGCTCAACACCTCCCACATCTGGCAGCCCCGCATGCGAGAGGTACGTCCCAGTGCCCCCCAGCCCGGGAACCCGAAATCCTTGGCAGGGCACCGACCGCCTCTGCCCACTCTCCATGCCCTGCAGATCCAGGGGGCCATCGTGGTGTCCAGCCTGGTGGAGGTGGTCATCGGGCTGCTGGGGCTCCCTGGGGCGCTGCTCAGCTACATCGGGCCGCTGACCGTCACCCCCACCGTCTCCCTCATCGGGCTCTCCGTCTTCCAGGCAGCCGGCGAGAGGGCTGGCTCCCACTGGGGCATCGCCACACTGTATGGCATGGGGATGGGGGGATGGGGAGGTAGGGGTGACCCCATGGAGCCAGGAGGATGCCAGGAGCATGAGGGACCTCATGTCTCTCTCCCCCCAGGACCATCTTCCTGATCGTCCTGTTTGCCCAGTACCTGCGGCACGTCACCATCTGCCTGCCCGGCTACCGGCGGGGCAGCGGCTTCATCCTGCTCCGCATCCAGATCTTCAAGATGTTCCCGGTAAGGGCTGGATGAGAGCCACCGGGCCCCGGGGCATCCCAAAATCCTGCCTTTTTCCATGCATGGGTTTGCAAGTGATGCAGGGTGCATAGCTGGTCTCTGCCCCTGCAGATCATCCTGGCCATCATGGTGGTGTGGCTGCTCTGCTACGTGCTGACGTGCACCGGTGTATTCCCCAGCCAGCCCGAGGCGTATGGCTACAAGGCCAGGACAGACGCCCGGGGAGAGATCCTGTCTGTGGCACCCTGGTTTCGGGTCCCCTACCCCTGTGAGTGCCAGGCAGCCCCACGGCGCGTAGGTCCCCCTGATACCCCTTCGCCCTGGGGGACGTGGGGACCTGGCACAGCATCACCGGGGCGGGGGAGCACCCGGGGGGGCAGATCCTGGGGTGTCCCTGGCCTTGACACCCCACTCTGCTCCCTGGGCAGGCCAGTGGGGTCTGCCTACGGTGACCTCGGCAGCCGTGCTGGGCATGTTCAGTGCCACGCTGGCGGGCATCATCGAGTCCATCGGGGACTACTACTCCTGCGCCCGGCTGGCGGGAGCCCCCGCGCCTCCCGTGCATGCCATTAACAGGTACAGCCGGCTGGCCCCCCCTCCCAGTACCCTGCTGGCACCATGGCATCCCTGGGGACTGGGCTGGGATGCTGCAGAAGAGCAGCGGCAGGGACCACCAGCCCGTTGTTTGCGTTTTTCCCCAGGGGCATTTTCACCGAGGGCATCTCCTGCATCATTGCAGGGCTGCTGGGAACCGGCAACGGCTCCACCTCCTCCAGCCCCAACATCGGTGTCCTCGGCATCACGAAGGTACTGGGGCCAGGGAGGGGTCCTGGCTGGGCCGGGGGGCATGGGCGCTGTCACCCACTGCCAGTCTCTCCATGCAGGTGGGGAGCAGGAGGGTGATACAGTACGGGGCTGGGATCATGCTCGTGTTGGGGACCATCGGCAAGTTCACGGCGCTGTTCGCATCCCTGCCTGACCCCGTCCTTGGAGGGATGTTCTGCACCTTATTCGGTAACCTGGCCGCAGCTGCCCCTCAAACCCAGAGCGCTGGTAGCATCAGCCCTGGGCTGCTTCCCTGGAGTTTTGGGGCTGGCAAGCCCAAGGGATGCCGGGTGGGCTTTGAGGTTTTGGGTTGAACTGCGGTTGCATTTGGACGCTGCCGCTGCCTTTGCGGGCAGCCCCCCCTGACCTCAGCTCCCAGCCAGCAGCAGCAGCGCAGGCATCCCTGCCTGCCTGCAACGCAGCTGCCGTCTCTGCTGGCAGGCATGATCACGGCCGTCGGCCTCTCCAACCTGCAGTTCGTCGACATGAATTCCTCCCGCAACCTCTTCGTGCTGGGCTTCGCTATGTTTTTTGGGCTGACGCTGCCAAACTACCTGGATTCCCACCCCAAGGCCATTAACACAGGTACCTGCCTGCCACAAAAAGCCCCGATTTTGGGTGTTTAGGGAGCGAGGAGGGCAGATCTTGAAGGTGCTTCCTCACCCCGGGTAAGCACCGACTAATTAAAGCAAATCTGGCTTATCGCAGCACGCCCCGACTCAGTCCCCACGCTCTCGCAGGTGTCCCCGAGCTGGACCAGATACTGACGGTGCTGCTAACGACGGAGATGTTCGTCGGGGGGATCATTGCCTTCATCCTGGACAACACCATCCCGGGTAACTAAAGCACAGGGGCCAGGGGGAGGAAGCGGCGTGAGTGGAGGCAGGTTCTCTTTGGTGTAGAGCTGCGAGAGGGGATCGCAGGGCGAGGGGGGTCTGGTGCTGGGCTCCCCGGCTGCGGGCGGGCAGGGGCTGGGGTCTGGCTGACGCGGTGCCGGCTGCCGCAGGGACGCAGGAGGAGCGAGGGCTGGTGCAGTGGAAGGCGGGCGCGCACTCGGACAGCGCGGGGAGTGCCAGCCTGAAGAGCTACGACTTCCCCTTCGGGATGAGCGCGGTGAGGAGGAGCCGGTGGCTGAAGCACGTGCCCATCTGCCCAGTGTTCACCGGGTTTAAGGCCCGGGCGAGGGGCGGCAGCACCGTGGCAGCCGCGGATGCGCAGGACGCTGCAGATGGGCTCTCGGTGTGCACAAAGGTCTGAGCAAAGGGAGGGCTCGTGCCCCGGCGCCGCAGAAGCCGAGCCGAGCTGCCACGGGTGCTGTCGGGGCTCGTTAGCACCCGCCAAGGCCAAAGCCGAGGCTGCTGGTGCTCATCTCCAACGCAGGGTTAGGGAAACTCAAAGCTGCCTTTCAGGGACAGCCTGAGCTCCCAGGGTACCGGCCTGGGGACTGCCCCCCCCAGCATCATTGCTCCACCTCGAGCTTTAGCTGGCTGAGACTCGGGCGCTTGCTGAAGCTCGTTAGGCACCACCGGCACCAGCCAGAGCCCCCGGAGCCACCAACTCTCACCCGGAGCCACGGATTTTCATGCTGCGTCCTCGGCTTCAGCAGGGCTCCGCCGCAGCTGCAGCGGGCTCTGCGTGGGGTGCAGTATCCAGAGCAGCATTAGGATGCCCGTTTTAAGAGCATACATTAAAAATAATAAAAAATTCAAGCCCACTTGCCCTACCGGTGTCTTTGCCGCGTCCCACACTGTTCCCTTGTCCCTTCTGCATTGCAAAGGCTTCCGCAGCTTTCCGGACTCCCTCCCAGGCTGCCCGACGCAGGGACACGCTGGATTTCACCCAGCCCTAGCAGCCGTGTTCCGTGGGCTCCAGCCCGAGCGCCGGGGCCACGGGAGGACTGGGTCAGCACCAGCCCTTGGCAAACCCGCTCCGGGGAGCGCTGGAGGGACGGCTTCATCCCGGCCGCCGCGGTGGAGCGCCGCCTCATGCAGCCGGTCGGTTTGCAGCAGCAGGCACAGATGGCAGCACATGGCCTCGCTGCAAAGGGCCCGTGGCATCAAACACGTTTCTGGGCTTGGGTTTAGCACAAAATGGGAAGTTGAAGCCAGTGCTGCATGACCCCGTCACAGTCTGTCCACACCGCTGTGGTGGCACAGCCACGCGCCTGGTCCCCAGCCCGAGCAGGAAGAGAAGTGAGAAAACCCACGGGTTGAGACAAGGACAGTTTAGTAAGTGAAGAAGGGGAAAAAAAACCCCAAGTGATGTAAACACTCACCGCCCCCTACAAGCACAGCGATGCCCAGGCAGGCTGTCAGCAGTGGACGAGTCCCCTCTCTGCTGCTGCTGCTGCCCCAGTTTTGTTGCCCAGCCTGACGTCACACGCGTGCAGCACCGCTCGGCCAGCTGCGTGCCCTCCCTGCTTCTCACCCCCCTGCAGCCCACCCCCCGGGACCAGAGCAAGGGGAAGAGAACGCCCTGACACCATACAAGCATCGCTCAGCGACAGCCAAAACATGGGTGCGCTAGCTATCACCTCTGTTCCAGCTGCAACCCCCGACCAGCTGGGCAGGGGCTGCGATGGAGAACGCAGCTCCCCCCCAGCACAGGCTGTTGGGAAGTTCACGGCCCCAGCAAACCTCCTGGTGTTACACGGCTGGCTGGGGTAGAGCAGGGAAAAAAACCAAAGCGGAGAAACCAACCCACGGCAAGGCTGGGCGCTCCTCGAGCTGGGTCCTGGCAGCAGTGTTGTTGCCACCCACCCCGAGCCGAGATGCTGGGACGACGCTCACCGAGCAGCAACTGCTGCCAGCCGCGCGGGGGTTCTCCAGTGAAACTCCCACTCCAGCTAAAAATAAACCAGGGCACGGTGGTGTGCGATTTCCTGACCTTCTGGCTTTAGGTGCTCAGCTCTAAACTGTCTCCAAGTCAGTGCAAACACCGGGAGTTCTGCCGTTTCCAGGAAGGCCAGATCTCTGGCTCGGAGAGGGGAAGCAGTGCTCGGTGAGGAGCCTGGGATAAATGTGATTAACATTTTGCAGAGCAACAGCAAAACGAGTTGGTCTGACTGAATTCCTCCAAGCTGGGTTCTTTCATCTGGAGCGAGACTGACGCAGCGATGTGGTTGTGCTGTAGGGCAACACCTGCGTACAGGCTTCACCTCACTCCTCCCGTACTGCCCAATTTCTGCAGTGTTTCCACCTGGTTTAATCTGAGCTTTAAAAAACAAAACGAAACAAAAGGACTGTAACAGCGAGGCTGGGCAGTTCTGAAGCAGGGGTGGATCAGACCAGTACCCAAGGACTGCTGGGGGCCGCTACTGCGGCCACAACTCCCCCCCGGCCTCCTGCAGCTCTGGGGTTTACAGGACCGAGCACCCCAGCTCCACCAGCGCCCGCGCCAAAGCCCCTGCAGCAGGCTTTATATAGTGCCATCAGCTGTTAACTAGGACTGCCCGTGCTGCCAGCAGCAGCGGAGCTGAACTGGGATTAGCAGTGGTGAGAACGAAGGAAAATATGCCCAGGCAAGCACATGAAGCGGGAGGAAAGAAATAAAAGAGCAGTCAAGAGTCCAGCCTCAGACGAGTATTTGGGCTATCGTGTTACCAACAGCCCTACAGGCACCGTACCCATAATGTCATCCCTTCCCTCTGTGCGCTGCCAAGCGAGTTTCCATGTGAGATGCATATTCATGAGACAGCCACCACGTCAGTTCTACTATTATTTATTTTTTTAAATATTTTTGAAAAAATATAATTTTTTTACAATATTTTCAACTTAAACACTATTCACACTGAACACGTATGGCAGCTTAACCTACCCAAATATGAAGTTTAAGAAGCCAAAACTGTTCTAGCTTTATTAAAAGAAAAAAAAAAAAAAGTTGTTGTGCTGTAGACTATTGTGTAGTGATGATTAAACAAAGCAAGGGAAAAGCACCACTCAAATCACTAATGCTAGGGTTTTCTTGGTTAAATCCAGCTATAATAAAGTTGTACGCTAAAAGTTACATAGGCAGTGCTATGTATGTATCTGGGTTCTTGGAAGAAATTGTGATGAAACTCACATCTCCTTGAACATAATTGGGAAGCGAAACGTTTCTAACATGATAACATACGGCAAAGTACAGGGAATTTCATCCTTCCAATCGCTTGGATGTTAGTTCAGTAGCTGAAATCTACGACTCTGTACAGGTCTGTAACTTTTCTGTTAATGCTCATGCTGCTTAAAAGCAGCATGATTTTTTTTTAAGGGGAAAAATTAAGATTAGTAACAATACTGATATTTCAAAAGGAAAGTTAGCTAATTTGCATAACAATCAGATAACCTTGCTTTCATTTTCAAGTTAAGGCATTATCAGGTGCAAACTCGCACCAATTGACACATCTTTAGTTAAAAACAGACCACCCATAGCAAATTCCAAGTCCTATTTAAAAAGACAGAGTCTGCAGAAGGTTTTATAGACGTGGTACTTTGTCTCAACTTGACTGGTGCTTCTTACCTCACTGCCGCCTTTGCAGAGAGCCAGGGCCCAATTATGTTTCCATTAAACTTTTGACAGATTTACTTAATAACAGTCTCAGCACTTTTATTGAGCATGCAAGACTAACAAAACTTTGGCAATGCATAAGTGTAACACAGTGACAAGAAGAGAGAGCTTTTACAATTAAATCTTCTAATACTGGCTTCACAGTGTGGAAATTGTGCTACATCCACCAAGAGAGGGCCCAGTCTACTCAAATATTTAAGTACTTCACCCCAGGAACAAACTCCTTTGCGTTTGGATTCAGATTACTCTTGACCTGAGGAAGGGAAAAACAGAAAGTCTAGTTGAATCGTTATTTTAACCTCCCATTTTCAAGCTGAACACAGTCCTAGGCAGACAGAGCGTTAGGAACACTTTACAGATTCAGAGGAACAGTCAGGCATGTAAAAGGGTTTTTGTATATACCACAAGTCTCTATGATCACCAGAAAAGCCTACGCCTTTGTGCGAGTACCTGAATTATCCATCCCTCCTCAGCACCACCTGGATGCGTCAGTCAGACGAGGGGTCAGGGAACAAGGAACAAGAAAACCACAGGCATGCATCAAATGCAGCAACTTCGCTTAGTGCTGAAATAGCGGTTTCTGAAGTTGAGCTGTTAAAATGTGTCATGAGGTTTTTAGATCTTGCTTACTTAAGCAAGAGGAGACTTGTTCCAGGAACTTAAGCTGCTTCTGGAAATTTGATGTATGAGCCCTGTATTGATTTTTTACATTTCTATGTCTGTGACCACCCTGTCCTCCCACCTGGCAAGCTACAAATGCCCTGCAGTTCTAGTGGGCAGCCAGCATCTTCAAAATGAGCTCTTTACCATAGAGATGGAGGATTAGGCTTTTGGGTTCTTAACCGAGTCTAGAACTTAAGCTTGGAAAAGTAGGGGTTTGCATCTGAATTTCACAGCAGCAGTGCAACACAGCGGCATGTTTTCTGTACTCTGTTATCAGCAGCTTCGTATTTTGTTAGGGAAAAATATGTACACATTGTCCTTTCCTTTTAGTTAAGCTCCAGACAGAAGTAACAAGGGCAAGGAAGAGGCAAACCACCACAGTTTAGCTGCTCTCCCCCTCCTTAGGATTTCTACAGCAATCTGCCTGCTATGGTTCGCGCCACCCAAAGCAGACCTTGGAACAGACCTCGTACCTCCCCGACACGTGAAGTGCTGACAGATGCCAAATGAAACTTTTGCAGCCCTGTCAGTGAATGGCACCTCACAGGGTCAGCGAGCTTTGCTTGCTGCCTTTCTAACATACTATGCACACCCAAAGCCACGTGAATTTACACGCCATGGGCTAGGAAAGGCACCGCATGGTTACAAAGAAAACCACTGGACAGGTCACGTCACTTGAGGAAACATCCCTTACCCAACCGTTTCACCTTTCCCCCTCACCACCTGGCATGGTTTAAGAGTCTCTGGCCTACATGTAAAGGGTATTATTCTCTTGCCATCACCAGCAACAAAAATCAGCCCTGGACAAAGAGAGATGTCAAGCCTTAGAAATATGATGAGAAACTGAATTTACCACCAGATCTTCCAGTGATGAGCTGTCACTGATAACAAGGTCATTGAACTGGTCCTGGATTTGATCCATTGTTTGTGGGAGATCACGGGCTGGAATAAACCATTCGTGCTCCTCCTCTTCTTCCAGCATCTCCTGGAAACAGCGCTCAATAAATTCTTCTTCCCACAACTCCTCTTCGATCTAAACAACGAGAAGGAACTGCTTCATTAACTAACAAACTTACTGAGAGTTTGTGTCTTCATTCCAAGATTTGTGATTTGTGCACCTAGCTGACCTTCTTTCTAGCTATGCGGCAAGACTTCTTGCAGAACACCACGCATGTGCTGCAGGAAGGCAATCAACTTTGATTTTTATTATTTTTTTTTAATATAGAAAAGCCCAAGAACTTGGGCTGCAGTTAAAAGGGAATGGCAGGAAAACCCCATAGCCCTGGCTGTTGTTTGCAGCTTGTTACGAGCTCAAGGAGAAGGAAAATGTTGGTTCCAAGTGAACATTTCAGTTGTACCAACTAGTCTGGACTGAACTCTCTCCAAATATGAGGAAGGGAACCAGGGACAACACGTGCAGCCAGGCACAGTCCCCAGAAAAGCTTCCTGCAAGACTCCTGAGAAGAAAATAACCACCGACTGTCACTTGGAACAGGGAACAAGCAGCATCTCCTGGGCTGCTCACCCAAGGAACACAACACGATCTCAGCAGTTGTTAAGAATGCTGACCCGCTGTACTATAAGCAAGACAAATCAACGGATGCAGAACTGACACACACTGCAGATTAAAGGAAAGTTTTGCTTGGTTGTTCAGTAAACAAGCTTTGGAGGGAGTTCATCCTGACAAGTTTTCCATGTCCTGCATCGCAGTACTTAAGCGTGGAAAGCAGGGAAATAGAAGCTGGTGTGAATGACGTGCCAGACATAAGGAGTGGAAAAATGATTCAGGACAGATTTAAAAGTTCACTCATTGGAAGCTCAAACAAGTTTTCCTATCTATCCTTCACTCTAAATCAAAACACACACTTGATCCGACAGTGGAAATTCAGTTACATACCACAAAAAGCAAATCAAAAAAGTTAATGCCAGAGTTTCCCATGAAATCTAGGTCCCCTGTGCTCAGGGCAAACACACTCACCAGCTCACTTGGTGCTCGGGATGCACAGCTTCGGGGAACAGGGACTCATCACCATATACTCTCACTGTCCAGACAATTCAAACCCCACATGAAACACTGACTTAGTGATTTCTCCAGTAAAGCACGCCAGCAAGAATGGCAGTCTCCAATCAATCCTTGTAAAGCACCGTCTCTGTCCTGCGTGTGGGTAAGAGGCAGCCGTGGGCACGCAGCCACAAGCTAGTATTACAGCGGGGGTTGCCCTGCTCCACGCTTTTTATTACATGGTGGCACACCTACAGATGCCTCCAATGGCAGCTCCGGAAGTACTAAATAACATTTGCTTCCCCAAATGTCTTGAAATTAATATTGCCTCTTTGTGTTTTCCAGCCCAAGTTTAACTTGCTCAGGTTCCCACAGAGATGTGCCTGCAGCAGCAGGTGACCAGGCTGCCACATGGTGTTTGCCTGCCTGAACAAGACTGTTCTCCCCTCACGCTCCCACCTTTCCTCTTCTCTGAACGTGGAGTCCGTACCTGAAAAATAGTTTATTCACAGTACAACTCTCAGCTCCTTCCCCGAGAACTACACATGCCATATGCTAACTAGAGTACAGTCCCCAGGAGGGAAAACCCACAAAACAGAAAACAACACTGAGGCATGCCATCCTGGCATAGGCACAAGAGAATTTCTATTTTGTGAGCAACCTGAATTTCAGATTAGCTTGGGGCCCTGCTGGCACCCTAAAGAGAGAGCAGCAGACATATCCTGTTTCAGCAGCTCAGACTTCAGCACAGCCATACTGTGCTGGAGCTGAGAGAAAGCACCTACTTGAGTACAAAGATCAAGTTTTGATTAAGAAAGGGGCAGTGGAAAGAGGCAGGCTGTTCCCAGCCTCCACAGGAGAGAAAACTGTGGCCAGATGCAAGGTGAAAGATGAAGTTAAGGCTTCCTCCCAACCTGATTGCGAAGGCCAGCTGTAAGACACTCAAGTATTAAGCAACAAGCAGGACCGTCACCCAAAAGCTATGTCCACCAACTCGCTGGGGAACAGCAGCCCTGTTGACGAGGGAGGTATGCACCTGGCTGCATCCAGCACAGAACGACAACAGCCAGCATGTTTGCACATGTAAAACCTCCACAGCTCAGTAGCCCAGCAAGACCTGGCCCTTCCCAACTGCCACATAAAGTCTGTCAACTGTTGCGTGGGGTTTTTTCTTTTCCCTCCTTCCTGCAGAAGTCGGGAATTAATGGTGCATTAGAACATGCTGCACTTCCCGTATTTTCCACCAAGATCACAGAACATAGGTATTTATTACCAGAGAAACAAGAGATCTGCCTATTCCCCAGAATTATTCTAGCAGGTCTATCTAAAAACTCCATCTCTAAAGGATTGCCAGTCTTGTACCCCAGCTGCTAAGCCACAGCACCTCTCCCTTCAGCTAGAAAATGGTAAAGCACACATGTACAGAGCGAAATTACTTGCCTGCCTGTTAAATTCCTCTTCATTCTCCATCCACATGTATTCTGCAAAGGGATTGTCATCTTCATGAGAATGACCATTTATAATCACATCTTCACTGATGATGCTTGGGCTAGTACTGCTGCGACTTGGATCTTTCATGGCTGCGTCTTTGATGTGAAGTCTGCAATTAAGAAATGCAGTAATTAAAGGTGCGCAGATTTGCTCATCACCCTGCTTCTGCATAAGCCCGGCCCAAGGGAAGGCTGCACCTGCGTGTGAAGGCTCCAGGTAGCCTTACCGTGACTGCAGCAGAGAAGCTCTGCTGATCGCAACAAGTAAAGAGAGTACCAGAAATGCTGTTTCCATTATATGCACGTTTGAGTAACAGATTAATTTCCCAAATCAGAACTCACCAAATCAGCGAATGCCAAGCACCAAGGCCAACAAAAAGTGACAGAAAAACCCCCAGAAAGCATGCACATTTGCCAGTAGGAAATTATTTAAGGTAACTTTCAAGAAACAAAAGGAAAATTTATTTTCCAAAATACTTTTAAAGCTCCCACCTGAGTTTCAACAAACTCCCCTGGAAATGAAATGCCCAGCGTACATACTGTTTCAGAGGCAGCGGACAAAACTTCAGGGGAATTTCCAAGGATATCCATGGTAGGATAAACTTGGGTGTGACTTCTAGCCTACTCAAATTCAGTTATGGGATGTTCTACGGTGCTCGCATGAACCAATCGTCAGGGCCATTTCACCACTGGGAAACCTTTGCAAGCAAGGCAGAAACCATTATGCACAGACGCCTCACAGAGCCAAGCTGGCACGACAGTTATTACAGATATCTCATTAGCAAAAGCCCACTGATTAGGAAGCTTCAGGTAAAGACAACGTCATAAGGCACTGGCAGAGTACGTGCTCGCCTCTCATCACACTTCATTAATACGGACTGAGTCATGCCTGGAGAGCACTCAACACCTCTGCGTGTCCACGATATGTGCTATTGCAGCGTCCCGAACTCAAGGCGTGAAGGTACAGCTGGCAACCATGTTTTGCTCCACCTAACCACAACAAAAGCAGGACAAAGCCTGAACGTGGTCTGTTAGGTCCTTGCCATAAGAATGGTATTGCAGCCTTTCTGTCAGGCTCACAAGCCTGTGTGAAGCTTGGAACTCTTGAGTTCAGAGAGCCCACTGCTCACACTAGGCTCTAACTGAAAATGCGATGTTCTAAACAAGACAACGCTGTTTTCCCTGTACCATGCTTAAGTACAGTTATCAATACTGGAAAAACTGTATTTTTAGATACTAATACTGGCAGTGGTTTTGGTTTGTTTTTTTTTTAATTGTATATAAAGCATGTGACAACGTGCTCAAAAAAAATAATCCAACTTGAATGTTTTTCTAGTGCTAAAAATTCACAATGAAATGATGCAGCAGTGAGTGAAAATATTTTTATTTTATTCTCAAATCACTGGTTTAGCTTGTTGTCTGCATATCAAAAAATTACTTATTCAGAGAAGAGCATATCAAAATATAGCCTCCATTGTTATTAGAGTACAAGGGCTTATCACGGTGCAGGTCAAGTTTTCTCTTTGTATTTCTGTTGTTCTATTATGTATGGAATTAATGTAAGTTTTGGTTCCAAATGTATTCTCAGTAATACCAGGTCAAAAACCTGGTGCATCCAAATAATCAATTAAGAAAAGCACAAAAGAAAAAGGAACCTGCCTGGCTTGCTCTATTCAAGGTTTTTAAATCAAAGGCAAACCCAAGTGCGGAAGTCACTTTAGCTCCCTAGGAAGTACAACAAATGAGACCAGAACCCGGGTATTCTAGCAAGAGAAAACAGGTTCTTTTTGATGTTCTTTCAAAACAAACTTGCACAGGATTACTGGCAGCATTTAACATAAAACAGGAAGAGACATTGCATTTAACACCCCAATTCAAGCTTGAAATTGCTTTAAGCAACTTCAGCAGTTCACAAGCTAAACAGGATGGACTAAAAGAAATAAAATACCTCAGAGCCTAAAAAGCCCAATTTCTTGGTACCTGTGTTCTACTGGGCTTTCTGCACACCAACAATTTATACTACAGCCAAGTAACTGCTTCAGTGGTTTAAGGTACTCAGGACAAATTCTAGGCAGCTTCTGTACAAAGATGACTGCACTCAGACAAGTCTATAAAGGTAAAATAATTAAAAAAACCAACCCCTCCTTGTTTGTGTAAAAGCTTGAAAGGTTAATTTGTTGAATCACGGGACTAGTTTTCCAGTTTCTCAAGCCTTCCTGTAGAACACAAGCTGTTTGCTTTAGGAAGCAGAGGAAAGAAGTTCAGTGTTTTGTGTTTGGACCAAAACAACTTTTTCCATTACTGCCCAAGGACGATGTGGATGATTATCTTCAAGAAAGATCCGAGGCTCACCCTGAGTAACTGCAGTTTATCTGTTGGAGCCCCAAGTCTGCTAATGTTTTCCCACAGGAAAACAAGTCAACAAATGCTTATCCTGCATGAACAGTTAGGAAGCCCCAGGCCAGTCCCTTACTCATAGCACTCCTTGTAATTTCATTTTCTGCAACTTGTAATAAAACAAATAAATAAAAGCAACATTTTTTTTCCATTTCACCATTTCAAGATACAAGCCAGTTGGCTTTCTGTGCTCATTTGCAAAGACAAGATTAGTCTTGTTTCACTAGTATTAGATACAGGCTTTTTAGTCATGAGCTAGAGCCAAATGCCACTTTAGTCTTGCAAAAAGTCACAATCTAAGGCGGCTGCTGTAGAAAACAAGCCACAGCGACAGGCTATACTACTGTCACGAATAAAAATAATACATTTGCCATCTGGCAGTAGGTGGCAAGCAGAGGATCTCAAAGCTCCTTAAACTAGAACAGGAAATAGAATAGTGCTAAGGAACAGACAATATGGAGAATTCTGCCATAGTGATATGACTGGAGATCCATCCCTCAATTACTCTAGGATTTTTGCAGGGAGTGGGGGTGATGCAGGAAGAACAGTGTAAGTGCATAAGGGAAGACACTAACAAAAAAAGTAATCAGATTTTCATCTTAGGAATGAAGTCAGAAATTAAAAATCCTGTAACAACAGGACTTTCAGTTACCTCAAAGTGTTTTCCGTATGAAGTGTGGAACATGCAGAACATCATGAAGATCCATTAATTTACCTGTTTCTGTGAATTTTCCTGTGTTTATAGCGATGAAGAGCCCTAGACAAATCATGATTAAAATTCAAAGCTTTGTGATTGAAGATCTTGCATTTAAACCCCAATCACAAAAGAAGATTATCTACCACCTACTCTAGAAGATAAGGTCAGTGGGCCTAACTCCATGTAGCAAACCTCAGGTCCTTACCCTTGATTAAAAAAACCCCAAACACATGGGGGGGGGGGGGGGGGAACAAACAAAAAACAACAACAACAAAAAAAAGACATTTGTTTCAAGCACCCAAAAGCAACACAGAACAGCAAGTAGCAGGTTAGGATTTGAATAGCAGCTGAAGTTGAAGCCAAGCTGTTTCAGGGCAGCAGGGAGTACTTTGAACTTCTGCAGAAGACTGTATTATTTGTTTATTAACTAGTGATTACTCTTGTGAGTCAGGAGCACTGACCAGGTTTCTTGTTATCTAATTAGATTAGCAAGTGGTAGTTATCAAGTAAACTGCTCGTACTCCCTATGATAAACAGATTTCTTAATCGAATTCACGAGGCACGCCAACACCATCTGATATAAACACTTCAAAGCAGCGCACCGGAGCTCACTGGGAGCAGTCGACCCACACGGTGTGCCAGCACCCGCCGCAGAGGCACAGTCGGTTGTACCGTGCGGAGCGCCCCCGCAGCCCCGCCGGGAGCCGGGCAGGCCCGGCGGCTAACGAGTCCTCCCGGGGACCGGGGGGCCGCCCCCCCACGGGCCGTTCTCGGCGCCGATGTTTCCACCCACAGCGAGCGCCGCCGCCCGCCCGCTGCAGCGGGCACTGAGCACAGGTGCCCAGCCCGGGCAGGCCGCACCGCGCTCAGGCGGCGGCCGCGCACCCTCGAGCCCAAACACCCACCCCGGCACCGCGGCCCCCCGCCTCCCGGCGCGGGCGGCCCCAGCCCCGGTCCCTGCCCGCTGCCCCCGCCGGGGCCCGAGGGCCTCCCGCGGCTCTCACGGCGCAGGGGCCGACCCCCGCCCGCTTTGTTCGCCCGCAAGGGCCGCCCCCGCGGCAGGGGCTCCGTCCCGTCAGGCCCCGCGCCGCCGGAGCGCCCCCCCCTCAGGACCCGGATGGAGCCGGAGACAATAAAGACGGCGCCACGGGGCGGCCCCGCCACCACGGGGAGGAAGGAAGGGGCCGCGTCGCCCGGCCGCACCTCAGGGGAGGGGGCGGCTCCCCCCGCTCCCCCCGCGGCGGAGGCGGCGGCGGTCCGGGGCTGCGCGCCCCCCTCCCCCCCGCGCCGCCTCACCTGCGCGCAGAGGGAAGGGCCGCGGGTGCGCACGCCGGCTCCCAGCTACTCCGCCACCGCCGCCTCGTCCCCCGCTCGCTCCCGGCTCCGCTCCGCGCCCGCCGCCCCGCTCCCCTCCCAGCACCGCAGCCCGCCGGACGTGAAATCACTTCCGCTACCTGCGTGACCTCACGGCGCCGCCCCCTCCTCCCCCGGAAGCAGCGGCCCGGCGCGCGCGGCAGGCGGCCCTGGCAGGGAGCGGCGCGCCGCATGCCGGGAGCTGTAGTCTCTGCGCCGACCGCGCAGCATGCCGGGAGCTGTAGTCCCGCCCCGGGGCCTGGCTGCCATTTCGCGCGGTGGCGCGGGGCACGCCGGGAAGGGTAGTCCCGCCGCGGCAGGACGAGCCTCCATCTTGTGGCGCCGGGCGGGATGGCCTCCGGGCCCGGCGGCGGCCCGAGCGGCCAGTCGTGCTGATGAAGAGGCAGCCCCCAGGCAGCCTCCTGCCGGCAGGGCGAGCCTGCCCCGCTTGCAGCGGCAGTAGCGCGGGTCCCCGCGCCGGGCATGGCAGGCAGCGCAGCGCGGGGAGGGAAGAGTCCCTGGGCGCATACGGGAAGGCCTTCCCCGCTGCGCCCCGAGGGCTGTCCCGGCCTTTGCCAGCCCGCCTCAGGGGCAAGCAAATTCTGCACGTTCTGGAAACACACGCGTGTTTACATAACGGGTGTTTCTGCGCCAGACCCACGCATCTTTAAGGCTCTGTATTGCCGGGGGTAAAGGATACCACTTTCCTTGGACCCAGACTTCAACCCTATTTACAAAAAAGGTTGAAAAACCAATTTCTTATTCTCTCCTTTGGATCTCACCCCGCCCCCTTTTTCTTTAAGGTGGAAGTATCTCTCCTTCAGACACTACCTGCTGCAACCAGCACAGAGGTTTCGGCAATGATCAGAGCGCCATGCTGTGTTTACCCATCCTCTCAAACACGCTGCCTTGGTACAAGCTTTTCCAGTCTCTGATCTTCATTGTCCCTTAGCAAGCAAAGGAACTAGATAGCACAAGAGCTTAAAAGCCCTTTGTTCCATTCAAGCCACTGATGAATAGTCTGACTTGATGTGGAGTCAAAACGCAATGTTGCAAAGCCATCCCTCCACATGATGGACTTGTAAGCTAATCATCACAAAAAGCAGGAAAACTGTCACAAGAGCAAGCTGGGAAACCTACAGCAGAAAAACGTTTCTGCCCAGAAATGTGTTACTGAGGTCTAAGTTAAGCAGAAATTGGCAACCTCGGATAACTCTGAAATCCGTTAGTAGTTACCAAATGCAAGCACGTTTTTTCAGACCCAAGAAGTTAGTGAGCTAGCAGCATACAGACCACCTCGCTCAGCTTAGCTCTTCGGTTACACCACCTGTTAGGCTGGGAAGTCTGCGCTACCCAAGCACTCCCTACCCAAGCGCTCCCGTAGGCTGCCTTGTAAGCAGGAAAGGGGCTAGCCAAGGATAACGATTTCATTAACATATCTCTACTCAGCCCTTTCCCTCCTTCCTTCCTTCCTTCCTCATAAATTTTAGTAAGGGATAGCCAACTATAGAGTCTGGGTTTTCTCAGATTTTTTTTTCTCAGGTTTTCTGGGGACTGATAATCCCTTGCTCAAGCTGTTTATACTGATTTTATTGGTCACCACTACTAACTTGTTTCCAGGGCCTATAAGCTTTCTCTGGCCTGTCAAATGCTCGCTAAATGATTACCTACAAGCCAAGTACAAACTTTAAAACACTTCTGCAAGGATCATCCTTTAAAAAAAATAAATATCAAAACTACTATGCCCATACTACTCTTTATTTCCACAACTATCTGCAACTCTGTTTTAATAAATCCAGCATAACATGTGGTTTCCTCATTTATAATAGAAGCATCTCTATTTATTTCCTGCATTGCTCAGCAAGCCCAGGGCCTTGCTGCACCTCTGCTGAACTACACACACAGCAGAGGCAACAGCCCCTAGAGTACTCTTGAAGTTGAAAATAACATACAAAAGCTAGCATCATAAATTGCAGAGCCTAATATTCTACACTCTAGTCTCATGCTCTCTGTGTGTTTTCCCCTCACCCCTTTACAGTGCAGCTACAATTATTTCTGAAAAGCAAGCAGCTTGTGGCAAGACCACAGAGCGATCTGCCACCAAAGCGTGTTCCTGGCACCTGTCCTCAAGATCAAGCTACTCCAAGGCCTTCATCAGAAATTAACGTAAGGCATCTATTCTCTCCCTGTCCTTTGCATGTGAACAGAAGACATTTTGCAGAAGCAGTTGAGATTTGACTTACTTTCTGATGTATAAAAGCATCACGCTGCACATATGCAGACATACAGCTTTATCAGGGTTTTGAAAGCATTAGGCACCTAACAACCACTGATGGCAGAAAGACTCCATGGGAGCAAAGGATATTCTGACTCTGAAGTCAAACTAAGCCACAGTTACTTTCTGCCTGGGAATTCTTTATGTGTAGACACTAAACATGATGTAACATCCTCCTACAGTTTAATCCCCAGTAGTCACGCAGGTTAGCATTTAGAACAGGCTGAGGACACCAGATTAAAGATCACTAAACTGCACAACAGCTAAGGAAAGGGTACTTCAAAAATAAAACATACACAGCTGTACTATCTCAAAACATTAATCTTAACTGCATGTTGTAAAAAACCTTAAAATGCTTGGGGAAGTTGGAGACCTTCAAAATAAATTCTTATCTACCATCTTTAGAGAGAAGGGGATGACTGCCAGACACTGAAGCTTTGAAGTCAAGTCCTCTGTTTGGCTGATGAACTAAGCAAGCCTTTGAGACAGAGGAATGACAAATGTCATCATAAAGCAAGTGGGAGTTCAAGTACATCCTTGTGACTTAGCCAAAATAGAACTGACTGCAGGGCTGCTATTGTTTGCACTTTCTTTCAGGGGCCTTGGAAAGCTGTAGTTTTAAGACCATATCACTGCCTTATATTTAATCAATTTCATACAAACACAAACAATTTTGCATACTAATGTGTGTCATGTAGAAAGCTGTAACTTATCTTTGTAAAAGTGCAAAAATGAGTCACTGCAGGGGTAAGGTTTTATAATTTGGATATGCTATTTAAATAAAATCTGCACCATTAGCTGCTTATCTGCATTTCACTGCTCTATACAGAGTCCCCAGAGAAACTGCTACCATCACAATAGATGTTTGAAGTCATACTTAATTCTTGCACAAAAGGGACTGAACACCTCCCCTTTTTGTGAGGATGTAGCAGTTACAACTTTATTTCCACAAAACACCATTCTGTGTCTGCTAGATGTATTTGCTTCAGTAAATTCACGAAGATTCATTTGGAAATGCTTCTTGGCACTGCAGCCTCCCTGTTGGCCAACAGAGTGTGCTTGGAAGAATTGTCCCTAGTCATTTTTATCCACATAAACGTGATGTGGCTTGAACTTCAACTTTGATAAAAATACTGTAAAACTCAAGAAATAAAACTGTCAGCAGAATATGCCTACCGGTGTTTTAACAAGTGATATTTTAATTTGTTTGGAAACAAAGGAAAGAGAAAGAAAAGTTATGCAGTAAGCTGCTAAATCACAGGTGTTAAGACATGCAAATTTTAAAAAGAGAGCTAGCATTTCAGTGTGGTATCATGAACACAGGAGTAAAGAGTGCAGTAGACACATTGGTTAACATGCCAAACATCTATAACAGATTACTGTTGCCTAGCCTTGTTTATTGGTAAATCACTTTAGTAACCTGAATTCACAAATAAGCAGTAAATAACAAAAACTACAGATAAACACAGGTTACACATGCAAATTCCTGTTCACATATCACATGTGCAGGTACATTAAGAGCACAGTTCTAAAGATTCTTGATGAAACCAGATTTTAACAAAAACTGTTTTAAAAAGCAGGTATGAAAAAATTACATGTGAAGAATATAAAGGTACCTTTTTTACATTTCAGGACTCAAATGCTTCTTCCGAATATACTAGAGATGTACGACAGCTACAAGATTCAAGTAAAAGCAGGAAGAGCTCAAGAAATAATACTGGTCAGAGAAGTATGGGCATTTACTTTTCACTAAAAATACACGGAATAGCTGAATAGGAAAGTCTATCAAGAGCTTAGAAAAAAAAAAATCACGAAGTTGTAAAGCTGACTAATCACTGATTTTTCTATTTGCTATGTAACAGCAATGACATTAAAAGAAACTGCAATTCAACATTTAAAAAAGCAACTTACATTTAAAGACTTTTCAAAAATGAAATGCAATGACAGCCTTACACTCAAAATTAATACCTGCTAGGCTCAGACTGAAATATGGAATGTTCTAGATAAAATAAAAAAAACAGTGTTACTTTTTATTTTTTATTGAGAATGGAACTGAAAGAATTTCTGAAGCTTGAAAGTAGTAAATTTCACTTAAATGAGGCTTTCTTCCCATAGATGAGCTTTCCACAAGGGTGCAAGATACTTTTCTTTAATAGCTTGAAGTGTCAAAATGAAAACTTGTTGCTATTCTCACATTAAGAACAAATTTTTGTCATTAACTTAACTGCGTATTTTTGCTACAACATTTAACACATGAACAGACCTATAATGCCTACTGTATTTCACTAAACCAAAAAAGAATACAGTATTTCCATCTACTACTTGTACTGCTTTTAAAAAAGATTAACATTAAAAACAAAGCCACTGGTTTCCTTACATCCTTCCTTCCTTTTAAGCTTCTTTCTTTTGCCTGTGGTCTTCTGCCATTTTATCCAGAATTTTCTGTTAAAAGAAAGCAATCATATTTTGCATATATTTAAAGAGTGTTATAGTCACAACATCAACAATAGAAACAAATATCCTTTTCAAGTTATAAAATCTGCAAATATTAATCGCAATGGTCACAACAAACAGGACTGGCACTTCTCTGCAGCCTGAAGTGAAGTGGAGCTCCTCTGAAGCACCGCACTATTGCTACGCCACCAAACATACAGCTCGCCACCAGCAAACGCTGCATGGCAGCCTCTGCAAACACTGACCTGGCCCTGCTGTTAATGCTTCCCTAACAGGCTGGCAAGCCGAGAGAATTATTTTCAATTTCGTCACGGGCTTGTGACAGCAATTGTGCCACTTACCTGGTTGGAATTTGCAATCTATGAAGCCAGGGACAAAACATCTCCCCTCCCTAGAGAAGGGTTATTTTGCAAGCTTGAGGAATTTATTGTCACTTCGATGACATTTGGTAGCCGTATCGATTCATCTATTTATCTGCTCTTACTGCTCTCAAAGAGAATGAGGCTCCCTGCTAGAGAACTGCCTTGACATTGTGAAACAAAACCTGGTTTTCCCCCCCTTCCTTACCCCGTTCTAAAATACCACCAATGTTACAAAGTCATTCAAGAGCAGCTCACTAGTCATTTGTGCCATGGAAAAAGCAAATCATGCTTCATTTAAGTGATAGAAGTTAATAAATTTGGATTATTTCCCCCACTTCCCCTTTCACATCAAGTCTTTAAAGTCCCATAGTCAGGTACCTCAATGGAAAAAAAAAAGCAAAAAAAAAAGCTATGGGTGATGGATGAGGTGGGTTTTTTCTTTCTAAAAGGTTCTGCATGGTAATTGATTTTCTGATCTACTCCTTGTAGTGTTGTTTGCTTTGCGATATTTATTTGTGCCATCTGCCTTCCAGGGCATTCTATTTGTTTAGGGTTCCCTATTATTAAGGGAGAAAGCAAACATTCAGAGTCTGAGATGCCACCCTTCTTTTCTATGAAACCCCCGGGCGTTGTTTTCAGCTCAATAATCAACTGAGATGAAATCAATTTATGTGAACACTGCATTATTATTAGAATTTCATTTAGGATTTCCCTTTCTCAGAGGTGGTATTTAAAAAAGCAGCTCACAGTACACAAAGATACAGCAGCAGCATTATGATTCATGCCATGCAATCATGTGATACCTAATCCAATTAGAAATTGTAAAACATGCTCACAAAATCAGAAGTTGCAAATACGGATATTTTTTTAAAAATATATATAGATTTCAGTTTAGGCCCATTCTTAAAGGGCCAACTGAAAGGGATTTAAGTCATCTGTATTTACTCTGTGCCACTAGTTCTAAGCCTGGCCTTTACTCCAATTGGAATGCCATCTTTAATCCAAATTTACAAAAAAGTGCTGGAGCCCATCTTTAAACTGTGTATCCTGTGTATTATTTTCACAAGATGAAGAAAGGTCTAGCTTGAATTAGAGACCTCTGAGAGGTCTAGCTTGAGTTAGAAGTTATAGAGTAAGCCAATTTCCACTGCCTGAAAGTTTTTTTTTTTTTTCTTTAATCCAGTCTCATTCAGATCTATTCCCCAGGAAATAATCACGCCATTTAAAATGAACAAGTTTTTGCCTTACCTTCAACTTTTGATAATGAGGAAGGCTGCTGCAATGGGTCTTTTTTGCAACATCTTCATTTGTGTAGAACAGGGAACACAATTTGCAATAAAACCCTGTTTTGGGTACCACATAATTCACACCTAGAGAAGTAAACACCACAAAATAAACTAAGAGATCTACTCTACATCATTTCTTTTAATGTCATATGTCATTTCAGCTAAATCTTAAAACCATAATTCACTTTACATTAAAAGCTGCTTTATCTTTAAAAGTCCTTGTTTTAGTTTAGTCAAGCCAGGGCCTAGTAATAATTAAATATGTGCAGGCTTTTTTTTTTTTTTTAAAGTTTAAAATCAACCTTTCAGATTAAGGGTCCATTTTATTAGTTCCTTCAAAAGAACTAACAATGTTCTGTGATCAGTTTCTAAGTTCTGAGTATTTAGTATGAATCTAAACTATTACCACTATTGTGATTTGTGCTATTAGTTGAATTTATATTGCTAAAATACACCTCTTCCAATTTAATTTCTGCCTAAGGAAAGTGTTATGAAGAACTGTATGAAAATAAGGGAAAAAAGAAAGAAAATACTAGGGTTAGGGGAGGAGTGAAGAAGGGGAAGAGTGGAAAGCACTAGAATGAAAGGCTCAGAGGCCATGTGTTGCCAGAAATAAAAAGTCAAATGAAATGAGAAATGCTACTTCAATGCACAGACATATTTTGCAAAGAAACAGAAACAGCCTTACCAACAGGAACATTTGGCTGGTATGGCCCAATCCTAAATTCATCTGGAACAAGAGATTTCTCTTGGACATTCTTTGTTTCCTGTTCATCCTGGGTGTCTGTATTTTCATGGGCATTCTTCTCAGTATCCTGTGCTGTTGCTGGATCAGAAGCCTCAACAGTTTCAGCTTTCGAATTATCTTCGGTTTTGGTTCCATTTTCTATCGTTTCATTTTCCTGCTCTGGCTCCTCAATCTTGTCTACCTTGATTTCTGCCAAACTATCGTCATTTTTGCCAGCAGATTTTACTGCCAAACCTGACTTGCGGAGTTTTTGATGATCCGAGTCTTCTTCATCACCAACCTCATCTAGAGTGACAAAACCTTCCATGCTCCGTGGAAAGCCACCCACGTATCGCTGTTGAGAAAATGTTTTCCTTATGTCAGCTTATTCTTAAATGTTTCCCTCAAACTGTCTTAAATTTCAGCAGAGAAATATCTTCTCCAAATTCCCTGGAAAAATGCTCAAATTCTTCCTTCAAGACCTACCTCACTCATTCAAAATGTTACTCAAGCATGCAGAAGTGTAACAAGCTCTTTTTAAATGTACTCCACTGTCCCAAAACCAAGTGTTCAATTTCAGAATATTTTTTTTTTTTTTTTTGCATCATGAGGGTCCACTGTTCTATCATAGCAACATGTGATCTTCAACTTGAATTTCAGTATCTTTTTTGTTCAATTCTTACTGTGAAAGTCCTTTTAACACGAGTATTTTAATTTCAAGTGGAAGTCATTTTGGAATGCACAAGTTTTGTTTCTATTTGAGACAGTCCTACAAGATCCTCAAATTCATGCCTGCATAAAAGGTAAAACCTTACCAGAACAAATCTGTGCTCACTAATAGTATGACAGTTCATAAAAAATTAAAATTAAGACCTCTTTTTCAACCAGTGGAAAGCTTGGAGCTTCCAAACAAAAACAAAAAACCCAAAACCCACCAACCACCAAAGCTCTGGAAGTCTCTTAACATCCAGCTTCATTATGTCTGAATTCCAATTTTTTTTTTTAAACATTCCTGCAGATATGGAGACATCAGTATTCCACATGCTTAACAGCAATCGTGAGCAGTACTGCAACAGCATTAGCTTTGTATCTGTGCTCTAAGAATGTAGGTCTTCAAGGAAGCAAGTCTGGATTTTGAGGCAGTTTATAACAGATACCCACACAATAAGAAATAATCACATCACTGCTGTTACATGGTGTTGGAATTAATACTGCTAGTGTAACTAGCTTCCTGATGGAAAGATTCCGCCAAACTGAAAACCATGCATGCTTCATTCATTAAGAACAAGGAACATACCTTACTTTTTTGCAAAACAACATGCCAAATCAACAAAGGTACTAAGCATGCTACTCCATATAACTCAACACAATTGAAAAAAGCAGCTGGCAGAACATAAAAAAAAAAAATCATGAGTGTGGGACCATCTGGTGAGAAAAATGGAATTCAAAGCAAGTACCCTCTGACTGAAGGCATCCTGAAACTATTTTTCCCCCCTCCACTGAAAACGGGCCTCTGCTAACCACATATGGACTTGCCTACCTTTCTGACTAAGCACAAAGTGTAGAGGTACATACAATTTTGTCCAAGTCTACATTAACCTCAAGTCCCAAATCAGTTTGAGTGTCCTGTTCTGCTCTGTGCTCGGAAGAGTAACTACAGCCAGTCTCACCAGAGACTGCTCAGGAGAAAATAGCTCCTGGCTGCTTAGTATTAGTCAAAAAAGGGGTGAAGAGAAAGGCAAGAAAAACCCCAGGAAGCAACATGGGTAGAAGCCCACAAGTTAACAGTTTCTGTCAAAACAGAAACAGTGATTTATAACTGATTCCATCTGCAAGCTACATCCAATGGGATCTTCCATTTTCTTCACAGGAGCTTTAACACCTGTTTCTCTTCAGACAGGTGTGCCATGCATGTGTTTTAAAGACCCACAGAAAAAGATCTGAAATAGAATGTACTGTGGTGTGCTATTTAAGATAGACAGGGTTTTCCACACTCAGGTACCTTGCTATAGATTACCTTTTTAAGCTTTTTCTTTGTTGCTGGATTGGCCACAACATTCCCCTCAGTTTTTACGGTCACATCATCAGCTGTGTCCTTTTTTTCTTCAGTAGTTACATCAGCTAAATTGGCAACATCTGCATCATCTCCTGCTGAGCTGCCACTTTCTAACAGTGCTGCTGCTTCCTCCTCATCCACTAGCAGCTCATCTTCAGATTCAAGGAGTAAACTCGGCTCATCTTGGTCTGCCTGTTCACTACTTTTAGTGCCCGATGGCTCAGCAGCATCATCTTGTTTCTCCTCTTTCACCTTATCTTCTACACTGCCACTTTCAGGTTTCTGAGTAGCATCTGTTTTAGACTTCTTATCACTTGGAGAATCTTTGCTGTCTGGAGAATATGTTCTCTTTCTGTTAAGAAAAAAGAATACTTGCTTGTCAACCTGAACAGAGCCCAGAAATTACTAAAAAAAGAAAAAAAGAGGTAGGTTATATTTTTCTAGACAAGCCTGAAAAAGATGGTGTTTTAGTTCAGGAAGGGTGAGGGGAACCTCGAAGGATACCATTCTTCTAATATGCAAAAAGCTGCTGCAAGGAGGAACTGTCCTTACAAGGTAGGACAACTGCTTGTGGGTTTAAACTGCAGGAAGGCACAGCTACTTAAGGACTGGAAAAGATTTCCTGAGGAGCCTGAAGAGGCTGTGAAAGCGCCACCATTAGAGGAAGAGGGTAGGTAGCATATTAGAAACAGTTAATCTCAGGGCACAACAAACACCACTTTGATCTCAAAGCTTGCCTGACTACTTTTGCATAATTTCTATACTCTGGATACGGTGTTGTCATATTTCCTTTAAACAACATTATGCTTTAGCAATAGGACATTACCTAGTTTTATCCTTTTTCAGCAGTTCAACTCCTTTGTTTGGAATCTAAAATAGAATGAAAGAAATTTGTAATTCCCAGTAGAGTATTATTTATACAACTGTTGCAGCATTAATTCAGACAAGGCAGCACAATTTAGCCAAGCGCTTCCAATTATGTTAATCCACAGGTACTCTTTCACCATGCCCACCTACCCACCAATTAATAAACTGCTATTATGTTAGCCAGGACCTTACCAGCCTAGAAATCCCACGTCTTTATTCACAGTAACCATCAGTTATTCAATACAAAACAAATGGAACATCCTGCTCCAGAATAATTATACACAATTCCTCTTTTGCTTACGAATCGATACAGCGCTGTGCAGGCAGTGGCACAAATCAGTCTTTGTCTGTGCTCTTCCTTACTATTAGCAGTGGGCTACATGTAAAGCTTTAGCAGACTCACAACATTTATGACTTAACTGAATATGAAATTCCACTTGTATGGCAGTTAACATGGAAAACTGTTCAATGAGTCCGTTAAGTATTTGCATGTGCCACAAAGGGTTCATTTTTTGTGCATAATCATGTGCGATACAGATCTCTTCATACTCCACAACAGAAAGCTTATATTTTTATGAGACAGCTGGACAGTTCAGATTTGTCCTGCTTTTCTACCTACCGTCCTAGTCCGATGGAGAAAAAGTCTTATAATTGCAGAAGTATTAGCCTGGTGTTATGTAAAAAACCCAAACTCATCAGCTAACCCTTCCCTCCTTGACATGAACTGCACAGGCAGAGGTGCAGTTACATCTTAAGTTTTGACAAAGCTTATTCTCCAAAATTAAATCGTTAGACTATCTAGGTAGTTGGAGTTAGTGTCCACAACAGGGATCAAAAAGCTTTCTGGTGCTAAACAAAAAAGGTTTTGGATGGCATCCAACACAAGAAACTCATTCTGTTATTAATACTGCATAGTTTAAAAAGGAGTCTGGAAGGAAAATCCTTTCACTTTGTTCTAGGCCTCATAACACCACACTAAGGCTAAGTAATTGCACTTAAGTGGCCAGAAAAAACTAAAGCAAATTCCATTATACAAGCAGCTCTGAATTCTCCATAAGTGATAACTGTCTTTTACTTCACTTTACACCTTCAACTACAATTAACAAACTAAACACACTACTTACCCTTAACACCAGTTTCTTGTATTTTTCAGATAAATCCACTTTCACACATCTGCCTTGGAACCAAAGCGCTTTGTTGGCACAATGCTCAACCATAGCTAAAGCATCTTCTCTGGTCTCCATCTCAATGAATGCCTGAAAATATTAACACCTGTTAAAAAGAACTACAAAATACACAACACTTTTGCAGCCAAAGCTATTTAACTTATTAAAACACAACATCTCCAAATGCCGAAACAAAATTGTGGGATTTAGCTATATCCCTCCTGTCCAAAATAGCTGTACAGTTTAAAATTTACCAAAGTGCTCTATACACCTGAGCTTTTCAATCCAGTAATAGTCCCATAGAAAGTTCTGAGATTAAACAGGTATTAGAAAAATCTGCAAAACAAATGTCACCATAAAGTAAAATATGATTCCAAATAAAAAGCATCTGGACAATGAAACTCATTTATTTGAAGCTTAATTATCTGGGAATTCCAGGGTAGCTAAGAAACTACCCCAGTGCATCTTACTTTTCAACAGTAGCCCGAAACAGAAACACAGCAACTGCTGGTCTCTAAGCCCTGCTTTGTGAGGCATTCCTCCAAGAAAACAAGCCTAAGTTTGCTGAACAAGCTTTTAAAAACACAGCTGTGCTAAACTAGCATTGGCAGACTGAAGAAGGGCATTCCTGCATCCAATTCAGACAGCAAGGGATTTTATTCTTCTAGTGAAGTAAGGTCAGGGAGGACTTCCTAGGGGTCATACAATAGATTCTAGCAATCTTTCACTCCACAAGTATGGCATTAGGGGATTCAGACAATTGTCTCTTTGAAGAAACACTGGAATTTCCTTTTTAACTCATGGGAGCAGCAAGCTGGGACAGCAAAGCTAAAAAAAAAAAAAAAAAAGAACTAAACACACACTTATGTATTTATAGGAACCATATACATGCACAAAGCATTCTGCTATTCACATACAATGTACTATTTTCCAACTTCTTTGTTAAGACAGCCACAGCAAAACTGCTGCTTTTGTCCATTTTTAAGAATGAAAAATGAAGGGTAAACAAAAACCCTCATGTAATAGTGGAATATATTTGTTAATGTTTCACAGGTAATTTTTTTCAGCCTTAAAAAAAGTTCCAAGACTCCTAGAGATTTGCATAACAAAAATGAAGCCTCAATGCTAAATATACCTTCTTCACAGCTGAGGCTTTTTTTTTTTAAAGCAGCTCACATGACAGTAACATTTCACAGTAAGCTAGACAGAAAAATGCCACCTACATAGACCCCTAATAATTTCTGTATCTATGACAAAGCAGAAAGTCTACAAATGCACCAATTAAAACCACATCACTTCATCTCAGTTAAAAACCCTAGCTTCAAATCTTCACACATACATGTTCCTATCATCAGTTACCTGGCTTTTCATTCTCATGAGTATGTAGTTCTTAATTTTTCCATATGGTTCAGCCAGTTTGAGTACTGCGTTGTCAGAGTATCCCGAGTGAGGTAAATTGCTGAGGTGAATCACACGACCGAGCTCTGGTTTTGGCGGCTCAGTTTTTTGGTCCGGTTTACCCTCGGGTTTCTAAAATTAGAGGGAATGAAATTTTTTAAAGTACACACATAAAATATAAATGTGTAACTGTCCCTTGATTAAGTTGATCCAGCCGAGAAGCACATAAATTAAGAATAACTTAAATGTAATGGGCTTCTAACACTGACTGCTCCAGATTAAAATCAGGCAATTTTAGAAAAAGAAGTGTTTTACCTTTATTCTTTTGTATTTCTGTGACAAGTGGACTCTGACTGGTTTACCAAACACCAGCGCAGGTGTTGTTGAATAGTATTCTACTGCAGCCTGGGCATCTTCAGTGGTCGACATTTCAATAAATGCCTGAAATCATAAAAACAAATTAAGTGCTACTCCTTCAAAAGTTAGTATTTTTGTTTAAAAACTCAAGCTATTCCTTTCTTTCCTGTAAAAACAGGTGCATGAAATACAAAACCTGCTTTTTGGTTACAACATTAACTGACCTGCAAAGCTCGGCATTAATTTCACATACTTTATTTAGGTACACAAATAGAACTGTTTGGTTTGTTTGCATTCCACTTAGATTTGGATTCAGAACATTCAATTGCTTCCTGCTTTTTTCTATGATACTGGCTTTTTCCATGCTTCACATTACAACACTGTGTCATATAAACTAAGACCAACTACGTTTTCAGAGAAAATTAGAGCAAGAACAGAATTTGCAAGCATAGAGTATTTTTGAGAAAGCTATGAACCACCACCAAGAAGGATTTTTTAACAGTATTTAAGTTGAAATGCAGTACTACAGCATTCCTGGAAAGACACGTACTAGTCACTCCTCCTTTCACACACACGACCTTAGTGATACATCTGTCATCTTGCTTGGTAACAGAGTAAGTCCTTTTACAAAAGTTAAGCTTAGACAATAAGCATAAACATACTAGAAGACACCAAGCAGTGCCAACAGCAGTACTAGAGGGCCTAATCTTACCTCATTGATTTTGTTTAGAATCAGGTGATTTGTAATTATTCCAAACGGTTCAACAAGCTGAAGCAGCTGGTATCTCAAGTTCTTTCCCCTCTGGAAATCCATGATGTGAACAACCCTGCTTGTCTCCTATTGAAGGCAGAGCAAGATAACGGAACGTGAAAGAAAATGTCTATCAGCTAACCTTAAAAAGTCTGTCAAGGCTCTGCTCTACTTGTATAATTTTTTAAAAAAATTTTAAATCTTCAGTAGTAATCAAAACAAGATGCATACGGGAAAGGCACAGAACCTCCAGGGATTTTCAGAGGAAAATGCCTGCCATGCCAAAGTGCCTTTCTGTATGTCCATGTCACAGTTTCACCACAAGTTTAAATAGGGTCTGTACAGTTTTGGAACAAAGATTTTGTAGAGTACTTGGCACAATGAAACCCCAATCTTATTCCAAAGCTTCAGTATTCACAATCTATTCATTCAAGAAAAAGCTTATGAAAACAAAAAACCAACCACACAACGTAAAATTGTTTAAAAAAAAAAGACAAGTTTTTAATACTAACCACTCTGCCCTTTTGCATGTGTCTCGGTCCCTGCATATTTCCATTTCCAGCTCCTTTAAGAAATTAAAAGAAAGACCAAGCTTAGGTCAACCCTTAAGAACAGTATTAACATGTCTTTTCACAAGTTCTTGTAATCCTAAACCAGAATGACATCAATTTTTACAAACTATTTCATTAATCTGAAAAGGCTGTTCATTTATTTCAGAGCTTTTGTAACTTTAGGTCCTCCTTCCTGATCATTCAATTTCAGTTTAACATCAGAAAAAGCTGCATTTACTGCTGTGCAGAAATAGCAGAGAATACGTAAAGCCCACTGAAAATCTCTCCTGGTTTAGAGTACAATTTTTTATAGTAAATATATCACAAGATGTGATATCTCCTTAACTAAGATATACTTTTTACAATTGTGGTTTTAGGTGTAGAAAAAGACTCCCTAGTTTTGGTTCTAAAAAAATCACCAATTCTATCATAATGCCCATCTTACTAGGAAACACCTGAAAAAAGCCTTTCAGATAGTTTGGCTCAAAGTCAAGTTTGAGATGTTTTGAAAAATTAACAGTACTGTTTTAATGAAATAAGTAAGAATGCATCAGCTAAAAATTCCTTTGAAGTATCTGAAATACTTCAGGATGTCAGGATGTCTAGGTAAATTAATTAGTTTTGCTCTTTTTGTCACTTGAACTACTTAAAAAGTAGGAAGTAACCATTTTGGGCAAGAACCTGATTCTTAGCCTGCCTTACTGGGAAGAGGAGGCTTGCATCATCTACTTCCCATTTCTCAGTTGCTATTCAAATCTACTTGTCAAATTCATTTGGAATTAAGTGGGGGCGGTGGGAAACCACTTCAGACACTGAATTCCTGCAAGTTTCACCAGAAAAACCCTACCAACATGTGACTAATGAGAAGACAGATAAAAAAATTTTAGACAGGAAAAAAAAAGTTTCAGTTCCACTGGTCAGAAAAGTGAATGTTTTGTTGTTCTAAACCACTGGTAACATTGAAACAAGATTAAAAAAAATAATCAAGAACTTAAGTTTTGCAAAAGTAGGTGCCTGTTGATGTTACCTCTTGGCCCAACAGGAGGTCCTCCAAGGTGGAATGGAGGTGGCGGTGGTCCCAGAATTCCTGGTGCAGGATTTGTGGACTGCTGCAACATAAAGGGATCACCCCTAGAAAGAAGGGAAAACATGCCTTAGTTTTAGACCAAAACCAGTGCAAAATTATAAACCAAAAATCTGAAGTTTTCATTCTCAAAACCCCTAAAAAACCCCTGCAGAGCATCAAAGGAGAAGTCAACTTTTGCTACTTTTACTGCTGCTCTTCAGCTAGTAGAAAACAAAGGGCGGTATCTATCTGAAGAGGTGTGTTTCACGTAAAAAGTTAAGAACATCCTCTGCTTCAAATAAAGTTATGAATAATTTAAAATTCATTACTACTTACATTCCATGTCCTGAATCGCTATCAGGATTCCATTCTGGATATCTTAAAAGAACAACAACAAAAAAAGAAATTAAGAAAAACACAATATCCTCTACGTACGTAATAATTTTCATACAATCAGTGATACCTCTGTATGTTAACACAGGTAAAACGCATAGTACCACTGCCCACTACAGGACCACTACAAGAGGCATGAACAGTACCTATGGACAGAATAGAAGTGCTGTCCTTAAAATAAGCTTCTGACACTAATCCGTAACATGCCTGCCAATTTCCAATACAAACTGCACACAGTTTGTCCTACAACAATAATGTGTATAGTGTAAGTGAATACAACAGATTCTCAACCGTTCAAGATCCTCTCTTTAAAACGTTACGTATAGATCAGCAGGATTCAGAAGTTAGGAACCAAGATCCCTTTTTTGTCCTGAAGGTGCTCTTTTTAGTTGTTTCTATTCCCCACAAGGCACAGCATGTCTTCCAAACCTGCTTTGTGCAACATAATTAACCATTTAGTTGTACATGCCCTCATGCCACAAGAATGTTTACTTCAAATTCATACATTTCAAGCAGCAGCTGACAACGTCGGCTGTGAGTCGCTCCATTGATATGATGGTTCCACTCCTGCAGCAAAGTAAATAATTAAAAGTTAACAGCCACACATGGCAAGCCATTTTTTAACAAAATACTGTTGTATAGTGCAGTATCTTCTCTTCTAAGCTGAGGTATCGAAGATACATCGATAACGAAATCTCTTTTTGTAGTGCTTTCAAGACACACTGAAATTGGGCCTACCTCAACTGCTAACCTGGGTAAAAAAAGCATCTGATGAAAAATGCCTTTCCTCTACGGGCCGATCCTGCCTCAGAGGTGCAAAGCGTACCAGGGATAGCTGCTACAGCATGCACGCACATTACTGCGATTTCAACTTCTAGAACTGGATGCAAAGTTATTGTGTCTTCAGTGATTTGAGAATTTCCTCCACTCTCTCTGCTTCGTTCCTCAGACTTTTAAAGATCAATGTGAACTAACCATTCAAGTTTTTAGAACCATAAAGAAGCCAAGAAATTGCAAGGAATTCAGAAAGGAAAGACTAAAAGAAATGAAAGTGCGTAGCTAGGACAAACTACAAGTATACAGGTAAAATATAAAAATATATGACTGTTTGAGGGGAATAATCAAGAAAATAACGAGATCTAAATCAAGATGGTACAAAGGAGGAACAATGTAATTAAACCAAACCAGCCAAGTAAAACACCTTCTGGTTCTGACTTCAGCACCAGGAAGGAATGAGGGTTTTCTACTTTTTCTCTGTAGACAATTTTGATTATGAGGGGAGAGAGTTACTTTAAGAGGAGAAGCATGGGGACTCCTCCTTTATTGAAGTAGAGCGTACAATCTCCACATTCTCACAAGTAACAGAACTAGTTGGTGCTACATTCACATTTGTAAAGTGACAGAACTTCTGCAGCACATCTGCGAACCAGTCTAATTTCCACTCTGCTGCTCTTCAGTAAGCAAAGGGATCAGCAGAGACACACAGGGCGAGTTAGCTTTAGGTTCACAGAGAAGTGATGGAGAGTAATTCTAGATCTTTGGGGAGCAGTTTTAACACCTGAAGGTTTTCTCTTACTGACTACATTTTCAACTGTGAACACATACACTGCACTGGCCAACTGTTTTGTGTGTCTCTTCTTACATGTGTATTTCTGCTCAGCACCCACAAATGGTTTTTTCCTAATCTCTCATCTTTCCTGATTATTAGTTTCCACCACACTATAGCCATTCTTCTGGACACAATGAGACACTCCTGAGGCTTACTGTAGTGTTTCCATATGCTAAATGCCTACTTTACACTTTCTACAAAGGACAAAAACCTGGATTTAAAGTGCCCCATAAATTACTGTTGTTAAGCTACACTGAAGTATTACTCCATGATACACAAAATATAATGTGGAGCAAGATGAAACCTTCATTCATTTTATCAAGAAGACAAAGTAAAGATAAAGTAAAGTGAGGGCACCACTTCTTGTTAACTGCACAAGAGGTAGGCTCTGCAACTACTGATAAATAAGCTGGCAATTACGATGAAAAAACCCCACCAAAAACCCAAAGCAAACCTACCTATGAAACATCAATACATAAACCCAAAATTTCTTCAGTTTAAAACTTGCTAACAAGTTTTTGTACTATACAACAGAAAGCAGTCCTTCAAACACTAAAAAACCCTCTAAATTTGGGTGCACTATCTGTAAAGCCTTGGTGGCTGGTTCTGCTAGATATAGCATGCTTTGAAGAGGTCTTAAGATGTAATGTAAAATATCATAACCTGAAGTAAAAGTTATCTGCAAATTAGAGCCAAAGTTTGGGAGATTTAATTCGTACTACACTTCAAATGCTTTTTAAAAAAGGAGACCTGACATATAACTTAGGACCCCCCCCACCCCAGGAAAGTTTTCAGGAGCTTTTTTATAAAGTGCAATTTTTAATCTGGACTTCCCTCTACTCCCTGCCTCTATCCAGTCTGAAGCATCACTCCTCTGAGGTTTCAGAGAACTAGGTATTTACAGGCGCTAAAATTAACATGAACACCCAAAGCAGAGAGAATCCAAACTGAGTTCCTTAAAACTCAGATTACCTTTTGTCTCAATTGATGCAAGCAAGAGGACACGCTGTTCTTCAAAAAATTAGGCCAAACTTAAGCACCTAATTTTAGACAGCCCTTTATTAGGGACACAGCCATATTTTTCCTTAGAGATGTACCACCATTTCAAATGTTTAACCTCCAAATTCATCTGCTCATGTTGCATCAGCCTTTTTCTTCAGCAGGGAAAACAATCCCTCCACATCTAACACCTCACTCCTTGATAAAGGCATCAGGATTGACAAATTGCCTAAAAAAACCTGGGGCACAATTTACTTCACAATTAGACAGAAAACAAACTTGGTCTTAAATACATATATCAACATAAAGAAGCTATTAATAATACCAGTAAAATAAAAAGAGGACTAGTCTGCCAGTTTACATTACTCTAAGGGTGTTCTACCACTTGCTTGGGCTTAAAATATACATTTCTGTATTATACACGTCAAGAAAAGTTTCTATGATATTTTTATTTGGAGGTGGGAAAAGTGATATTTTGATACTGCAGTGGAAAGTTTACATTGTCCCAGCTAAGAAAAGCATTCCCTTTCTGCTTTCCATAAATTTTGGTTCAGATCAGATTACTTTAAAAGTTACAATCTACTTGATTCAATTTTGTGGGAGACAAAACAAGACTTTCTGTAACTGTTAGATATGCAAAGCAGAGGAAAAAAGGAGAGAAAGAGAAAAATTCTTGCTGTAACATGATTCTGAAATTAGAAACAAAGCCCAAACTTGGGTCATAAGAAACAGATGATCCAATCTCAAATACTTTGTGGTGTACTAGAGTTAAAGTCAAAGCATATTCCTAAAAAACCAGATGTTTCACACCTTACCAAAGAAGTCAGCTACTTAAATTATGCTGTCATAAGAATTTGGTATTTCTCATACCTGGAAAGATACTTCATGCTGGATATCCTTTCAACAGATCTGCATACCAAAGCAAACTAAGAACCACAAGGCTTTAAAATAAAGTGCTAAAAAGAACCCTACTTACAGGATTATTGGTTGCCATCTTCAAGGGCCTCAGAAGTTTATGTTTTCAATCTAACCAAATGAAGTCCTTTTACAGAACTGAGCATGGCATCTAAACTGTTAGCACTTTAAACCTTTTATGAAAATACACGTCAGATACAGGAGACAAGAAACCTGGATTACTGTGATTTTTTAAAATATAAAAGTAATTAAAGCAACACAAGTTCATAAACTGTCAGATCAGCTGGAGTTACACAGTGTGCGCTCTAAAGCTGGTTTGATCATTTCCTTGCAGGTACAGATTAATTCTCATTTCAAAAAGATTACAGATGTACAGAAGCAGCACTTTGAGAGGTAACTGTAAATAAATGGTTAGTAACAGCAATTCCACATTGTATCAATTTTACAGTAACAGCATGTATTCTATTTTCAATTGAAGGCCTTCAAGCTAATCAGCCACTAATTGTGACAAGAGGGCCACTGTATTAGCCAATTAAATTGCCTAGTATACTGAAAATCAGCAAGATGAGTAAAATTGGACAAGCTGAAGGTGAGAAGGCTCTGAAAATAACGTCTGAATAAAACAGGCCATTTTGAGTAACCTGCTACCTTTGCAGAGAGTTGAACTACTCACGAATAAACTAAGAGGGAAGTCTCAGCATACTAAATATACCCGAAGATCCACTCTACTTGTGAGCCAAGTAAAGAACACTACTACTAGGAACACAGAGCAGGATACTGCAACAGCAGACTGATTGCTCAGAGAGTCTACAGGGATAGATGCAACATGTGACAATAAAAAGTGAGTCTGAAGTGTCTAAGAAAGTTGTGAAAAGGGAGAAAAATGACGACAAATTTCAGCCATAGTATGAGATAGAGTGTTAAAGTGAAATTAAAAAGGCAAGAATGAGCTAATCTAAAACGTGGTTTTTACTTTTGCAAATAAGTTCCAGGGCTCTACATTAACTCTTTCCCTTTGGACAGGGAAAAAGCAGAACTCTGCAAGAACGCATCTTAACTACATATAAATCAGCAATCAAGACAGATGTGGAGGAGAGCTGAAACTAGCTTCCTGAATAGCACAGTAGATACACTGCAAAAAAACCCCAAACCAACAATAAAAAAACCCACCCAAAAACTGCTTGAATGCCAGATGTTTGTGGTTAAGAGAACATGTAGATGTAAAATATAAATAAGATATCCCAGTAGATGATAGCTGTTTTGACTTGAAGCTAAGCAATCTGGGCAAACAAAACACATTAATGTAAAGCCCTGGTTTACAACGTTTGTTAACAATTACCTTGTAAATAAACCAAGTGCCTTTTTCACTCTCAAACCAACTTTCAGATCATTTCAAAAGCAACCAGGCTATAGAAATAATTAAAGAAATAGGTAAAAACAGAACAGATACTACAACGTAAAGGAAAACAGAAGTATCTGGTGCGTAACTCACCTTATTAGAATGAACTGGCATATCACATATAGAGCACAGATGGGGATAACCCTTCGGTAAGAATCCATGGAAGTCTTCAATATTGCTATTTGGAGGAGCACCTCTCTTTTTCTCAAAGAGAGATCTCTCAGGACCAGGACCACGACCCATTCTGTCATACTCACTGTCAAATTTATGATAGTTATGCGAAGTCTCACCATAAAAAGATTCATCCCTACACCTTTCTCCATCTCTTAATCTGTCATCTTCATAATCCATTCTGTCATAATAACCAGATTCTTGAGAACGACTTCCATGGTCATAGTCAACCACTGGGTTGAGACTAGGACCACGATCATCAAAGCTATCTCTTCTAAAATGCCTTTTTTCTTCCCAATCATCCCTAGGTACTCTGTATGGTGGTTCCCGTGTGGATGATCTGCCATCTCTACCATAACCTTCTTCAGCTCTCCTCCTTTTAAGTTGTAGAAGGATCTGAGGCAAGTTTTCAGGAGTGATCTTGTCCTCGGGATAGCGACTCAGTTCATCTAAGTCTCTAGCAGACAGACCAAAGCTGGCCAAAATGTTAGTGGCCTGGTCTGCATCTCCACGGTGCTGAGAAGACAAAGGGAGCGGACCTCTACTTCCAATGTTAAATATAGACTGCAAATTATGGGAAGAGGTACTACCAGAAGACAGTGCACTATGAGATCCTTGTTGGTTCAATGAAGAACTCATTCCAAGATTCATTAAGCTAGCAAGGCGTGCAGTACCCTGGTTCATCCTTCCAAGAGATGCTGGCATATTTAAAGACTGGGTAGCAGCAGCAAGAAGGCCTATTCCTGCAGAGAGGTCACGCCCATGACCTTGTGAATCCCTACTCAGAGATGACTGCTGGAATGACTTGGACATTGTAGAACTATAGCTCGTCTACTTTATGGATCAAAAAATTTCCTTTTTTTTTTTAAAGATGGCTGAAAAGAGAGCTCACACTAGAAAGCTAGGCAAACTTCACTTCAAAAATGGTAACGCCAAGAAAGAGGATCAATAATGACTGCAGATCTTCTTCAAGCTGAGAAACACCAGACAATTCTGTAGAAAAACAAGCAGGTTTAGTCATAAATCCCTTTAAACAGATGCAGTTTTAAACTTATGCATCATGTTGATCTAAAAAACATTAAAGATCTCAATCTTACAAGGCTTTTATTACATAACTTAACAGGTTCAAGAGGTACCCAGAACCTACGTATATTATTTCAGATAAAAATACAGCAGTGTTTCCTATACATACTACTCCTCTTCTACAAAAAGCTACTTTCATACTGAAGACAAGTGAATTTCAGAAGTTTGGGATGTCTGAAAGCATCTAAAGTTTACTAGCACATAAGCCTTGATCTCTGGTTAATGGTTTTGTTTATAGCCTATATTACTGTACTGTGTCTATGAGAAGACCACAAAAAAATTAAGCTCATAGAATCCAAGATGACTTTGGCATATAATACATATTTGAAAACGAAACCTATACCACCACAGAACAGGACGAGAGGAAGTTAAAAGTAACTGAAGTTTGGGCAAAAAGTTTCCGCTGTTAAGATCTGGTAAATAAGACCAAACATAATATTTAATCTTTATGCAGTAAAATTCAAATTACTGATGTGAAGACAGATGTGAACAAGGAAAATAAGTTTTAAATTTTGCAGGAAGTAAACAAGACCTCTTGCTCAAATTGCAGTTATACCGATAATAGCACTTAGAAAGTGATTCTTTCGTGTTACATTGCAGCTGTGACATCAGCCTGTACTCTCAGACCACAAGCATCAGGCTTTGTACTGGGATGGGAGAGCTAAGGAAAACCCTGCTCCTGCAGAAAGAGATACTAGGTGAGTCAGGAGATGGCACGACGCCCCCAGCCAGCCCTGCAGGACACCGGTGTCTGTCTCTTACCAGCATACTGCTGCCTTCCTTCAGGCCCAACACTCTGATAACCATGACCACATGTGGTAGTTAAAGATCCTGAAACAATAGTCATGAGAGAGGTATCTGCCCTTGGATCCCACTAAAAATACTAAATATTTGGGCAGTTTTAACTAAACTGTATTATCAATATCCACAGTGTATTTTATGGTGTAATGGATATACTTCACAAGACTTTTTTTTTTTTAAGTGCAGAGCAGAAATAAACTGTAATGCTTCTCCCCATACTCTTTCAGCCTTGGCTTAAGTACACAAAATGTAAAGCAATTCAGCACACATGAAAAAATTCCACCCGGAATATGTTGTTCTTGGGTCCCCGATGAGGTAAAGCCCTTTCAAATCTCTGCAGAGCAGTTTTGCTTCTCCAGCACTGCCGCTCAGATGCACATGAAACACAATCACTTGAAAAAGAAACAGGCACAAATTGCATAGCTCCAAATCAGTTTCTAAGAGAACAGGTACACTTAGAGAGGAATGGAAAGCACAAAATTAAAGCAAGGATTATTCCTTGAAGAGACCAGTTCTGCAGAAGGCAGTTTCTCTTGTACTGGAAACAGAAGAAAAAAGGTCAAGGTTATGAGCATGTCTCTGTCCCAGCTGCCTTCCCAATCCAGGGCCCTATTTCAACAGCGCAAAGTTTTTTCTACTTTAAGTTGAAAAACACTTGCATTTTCTTTCTCAGTAGCAGCATGTTAAAAAAAATACGCATTTATGTAGAACAAGAATGGATTTTATGCGAGATATATAAAGTACACAAAACCCACACAACTCCATCTTTGAAAAGCAACTGCTTTATCCATCTTGCTACGTATCCCATTATCAGTGTATCTAAACTTATATTTCAGCTATGCTTTTAAAATCCACATACATTGCAGTCACTTGAAGTAAGCTTAATTGTGTAACATTTGGTTAAGAGTTAGAGATCAAGAAACATGGCGATGGAATTAAGTTTAAAAGTATCTGAGGCAGAAGACAGAAAAGCACTGCAAAAAGCTTCAGAAGAAAACAATAAAACAGGAATACAGGGAGAGCAGATGAAGCAAATTTTAAGTGAGATATCCAGGACAAGCTGACCACACCAGAGAACACCTAATAGAAAGCATTTAAGAATTACATTGTAAAAATGAAGACTCTTTAGAGTTCAAACACGAGAGAAAAAAATATTCACCTGGGTATTGTGTTTTATCTTACATACATTCAGTAATCATCAAAGTACTTTATGACAATTTTACAAGGTAACCCTTACTCTTTCAATCTTTACATATAGATTTCCTTGTAGTTCATTCACACACTTACAGAACTGAACTTACTACGTTCATCATAAAATCAGGTATTCCAGAGGGCTTTACAAGCCTGACCCTGACAGTGATTCAGCAGTCAGCCGTGTGGTCAGGAAAGCCACGGTGGGTCCTGCTGCTAATGCAAGGACCTGCACTATTAGTTTTCACTAAATCAGGAAAGTTCTCCACTTTTCAAAAACACCCTTTCTCTTTGAACAGATGCTCACTAATCCCAGTCACAATTTGCAATTGGGACTTCACTGTCCACTGCTCAGGAGAGATTAGCAGAGAACAAAACCCATCACATCCCAGTCTGGCACAGACCTGGGCTGCAGAGAACCCGATTACATGCCATGCTTTGACCCCACATACACATGGAGGTTTTACATAACTACACTGTGCTGCTGCAAACACCCACAGAAGAAAGCAGCAAAGGGAAAAATAAAAACAGAAAAGATGGGGGGGGGGGGGGGGGGGGAACCGAGACAAAGAAACAAAGAGGAACAATCTATGAAAAAGCATGAAGTGGAACAGTAAGACAATTGTATGATGAAGACAGACCATAACATTGGCAGTTGGTGCGCTAGCCAGTAAACTGCCCTACACCTAATTAGGTATTTGAGTGAAGTACTTACAAAAACTAAGTTTCTAAGTTATGCTAAAAAAAATATCATTTATCACTGACACTGTTTATCACTGTCATCTTGCAGTTGCTGTACTCTACTCCTAACCATCCCAATTCTTTAAGATCAGATGAAGACAACAAAACAAGGGCGGGGGAAGAGGTCTAAAAATCCCACCAAAGAATGTTTAACTTCCACATGGTCAGGTTTAATATGTGATTCTAAGACAGCATTTCATGTGTTGATCACTTCTGAAAGATTTCATGTCAGTATCTGATAGAGACAGGTTCCCACAGACCAATGCCAGCTTTTAAGCGGGTGTGCCATCAACTGAGTCACAGCAACAAGATGAGTACGACTGAACAAAGCTGTCTAAAGATCCAGACATGATTTAGCAGAGTTGAAAGTGTTATGCTAATTGTTCTTCATGTCATTTCGGCTTTACTGGGAACAGGCTTTCAGATACACATTTTTAAGATCTGTGGACAGAAATTTGGCCATATTAAGATTTGAAAATATATAATATAAAGCAATCTTGAAAAAAGTTGAAAGTCAAAATGTTACTAGATTTCCAGACAAATGTGGACAATGAAAAACCCACATTTTATATCTATCAAGTTGCAAAAGAGTTTTCTGTAAAGGCAGACAACAAAAATAAGAAATTTGAATCCTACAGAATACACTGCTACCAAATAAAGGCCAAAATGCAGCTGATTTTCATGTAAAACTGATTTTCAATAAAGGTTACAGGACTCTTGCTCCACATAAAACTGTTTTCAGGAACAAAATTAATATTTAATTCAGTGAATTCTTGGGATACATTGATCATGCTGAACATGGTAGCTTTAGATTACCACCTTTTATGGAATACCAGTAGGTCGAAAATAATTCCCTAGCTCCCTATTCCTTCTACCACTCAGTTGTTTTTAATCTGTGCATACATATTGTAGCTTTAATATTAATCTTGCTTTTAGAACAACTCATCTTTTACTCATTCTTCTTCCACTATTTATAGAAAATTCTCAGCAATTAAAAAATAACTGTTTTCACTTTCTAGTCAGTTTCACTTTCACTTCACAACCAGATTGACTCAAAACACGTGGAATTTAATCAAATAAACTCAATTTTGGTAAAAATATGAAATAATCTGCAAACTGAAAAAACCCACACCCCTCAGTTTGTAACACACCACACCACTCTGGAAGACCGTACACGCTTTGGGGAAAAAAGTCTTGAAGAAGTTTCACATCCACAACCGTCTGTATAAAAACCCATGGATTTTTCTTCTCCTCCTTTATGCGTTACACCAGGTGCAGCAGTCCCTTTTGAAGCAATCTATTCTGCTATGGAAGAATTTGCATGCTTCTCAGCAAAACTCTCCAACACATTATGGCAAAAAGTTACCGACGGAAGAGATCTGGAAGTCCAAGTGACAAATTCAGACAAGACAGCTCCCCACGTTGCTCTGAGAATTAATGGTAGTAAAAACAAGAACTCACAAGGAAATTGGAAGCAGATGTTATCTAGGCCCTGAAAGACCAAGTCTAATGAATCTGAAATCTATGGGATTAATTGTGGCTTGGACAATAGAGAACAGGCCATTGTCTTTCCAAAGGCAAAGGAGGAATTGTTTAGCAGCCCTAGACAGAGAAAACACAGATCATCACCCATTTCAGGTACCACTGTTCAGAGTGGCTATTTAATGTCGCTGTTTTGCCTGCAAGAAAACAATTCCTCTTGTTCAACTATCTTCAAAGGCCATGACCTCAATAATTAAGCAGCACCTGGCACACCGGATGCATGCACTTTTTCTGTGTGCATAGATTAGACGACCTGTTTCAGGCAGAACAACTGGAAGAGTCTCACTTGTTAGGATTATGTTCAGCTTCATCTCAGCGACTTGCTTGATCAGAGGAGCACACAATCTAAGATCTGAAGTTACTGTAACAGACGATTGCTTTAGAACAGAAAAGTATTACATATGAAAAACATTTATAAAATGGGAAATTAAAATGAATAGCAATTAAGAATCTTAAAATAACTTACAGATTTCAACATCTGAATGCAGAAAAGAGCATTGCAAAAAGAGCATTCAAAAAAAAGCTCATTTCCTACCTCTGCTCATTACAGAATTTATTAAAATTCAAGCACCCTTTCTGTAAGAAGTGCATGGAAAACAGTGCTTTTACTCCTTTACAGAAACAACATGAATGAAAAAAGGGTCCAAGAGTAGTACAGAAAGAGTAAGAGAGGCAAAAAATGTGTATTTTTAGAAAGAGAAAACAGAACCAGTCAGGGACATGCTGAAAAATTGCTGTCACATCTACTGACCACTCCATAAACACACAATTACCTCTATGGCTTCCACGCGCTCCTTCCTACTACTTCTACGTCCACTCTGCAACTTTCAGAGCTCCAACTCTACAATAAAACGGATGTACAGAAGTTCCAACACCTATGAAAAGCTCCATGAAGACATTAAGACTTGGTTCAACAGAAGTCACTGCAGAATGATGTAGGATCTCAGACTGGAAGCACTGGTAATAACGATGGTATGTTCATGCACTTGGCAAACCGAGGAGATAATCACTATTCATTCACATCAGTTGTGGAGATGAAAAGCCACACAGGCACAAAAACTTTGACAAAACCCACAGAATATACCATAATTATTAAAAAAAAAAAAAAATCAGGTCACACAAAACGATCCAAAGCCAGACCAAATCAGAATTAATTACAGCAACAGAGAACCAATTCTACTTTTTTAAAAAACAAAACCAGAACACTTTTGTATTCTTATCTGGTAGGTGATTAAAAAGCCTTCTGACTAATCAGTGAATTTAAGCCTGCCTACAGGCATTTCCAGGGCTGGGATGAAATTGCATTCTTTCCCAGCTGAAATCTTGCATGAGGTTGCGGAGATGTATTCTAGCTGCAGAGAAGAATCAAGGGACTGTTTGACTGTTTCACTGCTCAAAATAAAACCCCTCTTGTTTAAGTTATGACCACACAATATGGTACTTACACACTCGCAAACTAAGTTCACTCAGAAATACTGAGAGGTATTCACTTTTGTTTTCACAACTTGTTGACAGAGCAACAAGGAAGAGTGCAAATAGCATGGAGGGTACAAAAATACACTGATAAATTATTTCCATTCAGTTTATTTGTTAATTTCTTCGCAGCTTTGCTTACAACAGCTTCTCTCTCACATCTGCTGAGCTACCCAGAACACTGTCAAGTATTAACTACAAAATATCCTCACATTCACCAAAACTCTCAGCAGAGATGTGTGCAAGTCAGAGAAGGGCAGTAGACAATTATTTACTTTAATTCCCACTAAAAGAACATTTTTATTTAAGCGTATTCCTGAATAAACCAGGTGGCAATCATACTTCAGTTGTATGGATTGTAATACCACGGATACTTAATTTAGTTTAGAGCCTTACAGACTGACTCTTCTCCCCTCCCCCTTAATTGGTTTTTTGTTTTTACCTTCAGGAACATAGATATTCACATTTTAAAGATTCATTTAGGATTTTCTCTTTGTTATTCTTCCCATCACTTAGTGTGGGGATGTACATAACACCTAGATATGTGCATAACACTGAAAACTTCAGTTTCCAATACACAGTAATTTTGGATAGCTTCTCTAAAACACTGAAAGAAGGCTTGTGACACTGCAAACGTCAGAGGAAACATTAGGAAGTGAAATCTGAATGACAAATTACAGAATTTTGATCATCTCCTTACCTAGTGCCCAATGTAAAACAATGGGATATTGGGTTGCCACTTAACACTCAGATGTACAAGTCTCAAGTGCCAGTATCCTCACTCAAATTTAATTATTCCGTGTAGTTCTGTAATAAACAATTTTGTGAGGTTTTTGGTAAAATTCAAGACAGATATTCACCAATTTCTCGGTAACACATTAAAATGTTAATATATGATTCACTGCATTTTGAAAAACTAACGTAAGACTCTAATATGCTAAAGTTTTCAATGTATTAAACGTGTTTCCAAATTCAGGAAGATTAAACCACTGCATCAAGAGATTCTTTATAAAGAAGTATCAGAAAACGCTCCCCGTTCCTCTTCTGAGGCAGGAAAACCACAGACCGGCCGAGAGCCGCGTTCTCAGCAGGAGCTGCTCTGCTGGAAGTCAGGACCACCTACGCCACTGACAGTTCGAAAACACTTGAGAATTTAGGGCTGAATAAAAAGGATACAGACCGTGCAACGATTTAAAACAGTATCAGGTACTTTTTTCCCAAAGGTATGGTTCGTCAGAAGGAAAAGAGCCGTACATTTAGGAGGGATTTTTCAGCTTTCTTTCTATAGCATAAATGCTTCGTTATCAGAACAAAGTGGTTCTTCAGGTTCCCAGAAAATTCTTTTTAACTTTTGCTTATTGTCACCACAGGTGAAATTTGTATCTCATTACTTTGACTCAGGAAACAAAATATGCGCTTTTTAAAGCGGAGAACGTTATTAATCCACCACAGGAGGAGAAAAAATGAATAACCCTGCGGCATGATTTATAACCGCAGCTTAAACTGTATGAAAGTGAAACTGAGTAGAAAGAAGAGTCAAACGGATGCTTCCACTGTCAGTATTCTTAATGCTCGATTCATTAATTCTTAACGCCAGATAAACATCAAACCCAGCAGTTCTGGAGAGTGACGGCCCTCCCCGTGGGGGAGGCCACACGCCGTGGGGAGGCGGCAGGCCCGGCCGCGCTACCGGGGCGCTGGGCCCGAGCTCCAGCCGAGGGCGAAGCGCCGATGCAGCCGGGTCCACCCCGGGAACACGTTTTCCCGAGCGACCGATGTGAAGCCCTCCCGCCGGCCCGGGGGGGGGGCGGCCAGGGCAGGGGGCCGCCGCCGAGAGCCCGCCCTGCCGGCAAGGGGCGCCGCGGGCCCGGGCCGGGCCGCGCTTTGTTCGGGCCCGCCGGAGGCCGCGCGGCCGGCCCGCAGTACCGCCAGGCAGCGCGCGGGGGCGCCGGCGGGCGCTGCGGGCGGCCCGGGGGCAGTGGCGGGGCCGCGGCACCGGCCTGCCCGGGCTGGCCGCTCCCGCATGCGCGCCCAGCCCGCTCCCCCCCGCGGCCGTTCCTAACGGCCGCTTCCCCCCCCTCCCCGCGGAGCGGCGGCCGCCCGCGCCGATTCCCAACATGGCGGCGGGCCGGGGGCGGCCACAGCGCCGCTCCTACCTGCGGGCCGGCGGGAAGGGAGCGCGGCGGCGCCGCCCGTTCGCTGTCGCACCAGCGGCGGGGGAGGGAGGGAGAGAGGAAGGGAGGGACGGAGGGAGGCGGCTGCGCGAACCCCGCGCACGTCTCGCCGCACTCGCGAGAGCACGCCCGCCCGCAGCCCGCCTGCTCACGTGCCCGGCGGCCGCTCGGCTCGACTCCGCTCCGCGCCTCCGCTCCGCGCCGCTCCGCCCGGTGGCGACAGCCCCCGCCCCGCCCTCCGTGTGTGGATGTGGCCCGGCGGGGGGGGCGGAGAGGGAGGCGCCGCCGACCCAGTTCTCGCGAGAGGGGGGGGGGGGGGGGGGGAAGCCGCTCACCCTGATCTCGCGAGAGCCCCGCCGCGCCGCGCCGCGCCGGCCCGCTGCTCGGCCCCCGCTCATTGTCCGCGCGCTCCCGCGGGGGCGTATGGGAAGGCGCTCGGGGGCGGGGCGGGGCATCACCCGCCTGGCCCCGCCTCCCGGCCGGCGCTGAGGGAGTGCCCGGGCCTGTGGGTTCGCGGCTGCCCTCGGCCTTCTCGGCGCTTCCCGCCCTCGCCCGCCACGCCCGGAGGGCCGCGGGGTGGCAGCCGGCGCGACGGGGACGGTGCACTGTGGACCCTAGGCGAGAAAGAAACGTGTCCCCCAGCCCCGGCAAAGAGGAACCCTCCTCAGACGGGGCTCTCCTCAGGGCTGCTGCCTCCCTTGCTTTCCATGACTGGAAACAGAGGGACAGATAACGCTAGCTAAGTGCTTCGGCCTGTATTTGGCCGAGGTAATAAGGATTCCTCACTGCCACTTGGCCCTTCCAACCCCCGAGCGTTGTCAGTGCTGTAACAGGGCAGGCGCTCAGCCCTGGAGCTCCTCAGGCCGGGCCCTGGCGAACAGGGCGGTTATGCTCTGCCAGCTCAAGCCTAAGCACTGCTCTCAGCAGAACGAAGACGTTACCATCTCAAATATTTAAGACAATGGGCTCTCGATGACTACTACGGTCATTAGAAGATTCTGGTAAAACACCCCTGCAGCCTCTGCGCAAGGCTTTCCCTTTCATCCGAGCCAGCACTGCCACCTTGCGCCGTACGGGGGAAGTTCACCTTCCCTGCGCGCTCCCTGCGCGGCCTGGTTTTGTGACCAAAGTAGCACTCGTACAGTCGGGCAAATACTATTTATGATTTGAAAATCTTTCATAGTCAATCTCTCTCTTTCTAATTTATTTTTTTGGCGAAAGAACGGGTCTCTCCATCATCTGGGAAGCTGCTGTGTTCAGCAGCTTTACAAAGGTGAGGGTGTGTAGCTGAATTCAGTTTCCAGGGGAAAGGAAAAATCTGCCCTTTGAATGCATCACAAGCTGATTTTTCTTCTCTATATGTGGCTGGAGAGCACAATGAAACAATAACACAGAAGGTATTTGAAAAAACTGGGATTGGTACAAAATACATGTTGAAATAATATGAAAGTGCTCAGAGAACAAACACAAGAAATTCAGTTCAAGATAAAAAACAATTAAGTGTTCAAAAACAAACACATAAATCTAAGCTAACAATACTTCTGTGCTCCAGTACTGCTGAGCAGTAAAAGCAGGGCAAAGTGTCTTGGCAAAATGTAAAGCAAACCAGGCACTTTTGCCTAGTAAAAGTCATATATAAATTGCTAAACGTACAGTGTCAATAAACTGAATTGTAAATCACATTAGCATTTCCCAAGTATAAAAGCAGGTCTTGCTCCGTTTCCCTGGGTTGCTTTCCATGCCAGTGTTTTGCTCTTCTTGGATCACGTGGGCGCTCTCAATTTGCTTTGTTGTCCTTCGGTCAAGGACTGACATGGCGGCAAGGTTTTGAACTTTATTGATTGCATTTGCACTGCAGAAGGAGCCATACAGTGCTGACCATCACTACCCTGCTAACACAGCTGCTGTGGTAAGATGCAGAACTCCAGTTCTCTGAGCTTGTACTCATGATGATTACTGGAGAATGTTCTGTGACATTCCTGTGTTTCTCCTTTTTCAGTACCTGCACAAAGCCTGGTGGATTTGGGGAAGAAGTGGGACCCATTCAGCTGCCTGAGACAGGGTGAAGAGCTCTTATGGTGTGTAAGGCATGCGCTGAGTTCTGCAGCCTTTCCCAAGAGCTCTGATGGGATAATCACCGCTGCCAACAGACCTTCTCTGTCCTTTACTATTACTGCCTTTTTTGTTACAGCACAGCCAGGCCTACAGGTCTTGGGTTCAGCCCTGAGATGGATGTAGTAGAGCTTTATCGCAGAAACAGTTTTTCAAGAAAATAAGCCAGTCGGCATGTACTTATTGTCCATATAGCGCATGCTTTATGTGGCTGATGGTAGAGCGTATATTCCTCGATTTTTGCCGATTTCAGGAACACCTGGTGCAGCAGCAGCAACCCATCACAGTGAGGGTGCTTTTTGGCAGTCAGCAGGCAGAAGCCCAGGCCCCCTCAGAGGGCAGCGGGCAGCCAGCTGCAAGGCACCCACGACTCCCCTCCTAGGCAGGTGTTGGGGAACAGACAGATTGCTGGGTACAGCATAAATTCACAGGAAACCTGCTTATTAGTTTTGCAGGTAGAACTTGTCCATATAGAAACAATAAAATTATATTCATGTGCATCAAAGACTTCAACTAAGAAAAAACTTTTTTCCAATAATGTCAAGTACTTCAATAAATATTTCCATATGCATATTCAAAGATCAGCAATACGCAGATGGCAGAAGGGCTAATAGGAGCAGTGTCAGGGACATTTAGAAATAGCCCTGAAAAAAACTCAGCACTGGAATTCATTTATACTAACTGCATGAGAGAAGCACCTACTTGACATAAACTGTCAGTATCTTGTGAACTAACCTGACACGTGCTAGCGTTTTATGAAAAGCCTCACATTTATAAGCTCCAGCCACTAGCAACCTAATTATATTGTCCTGTTATGCTCCTGCAGATAGCAGCTGTCTCATGTCCATTCTTCTGAGTTTGTGTATAGATGGCACTGCAGCTACAGTAGCAGCTACGATAGGATAATTGTAAAATGACTGAAGACCACTGAAGCGTTTTTCAAAAACTGAAAATGTAAGTTTTAGCCTAAATAACTCCCAAGTTTGGATTATTTCATAGACATGGGGTTCTCCGAAAGTCTGCACTACAACCATCTTTCCGCCCCCCACCAGTTTCAAACTATTTTACATATTTCACAGCCTTTTCAACTTGACCACCTTTTGCAGGCTTCACTTTCCCCCAGGCCCAGGGAAGGGATAGGAGAAAGTTCCTTCAGGCCAGGAACCAAAGCACGGGAAGGATACCTTACAAACTTGTACTGGCTCTGTACACTGCAGAGATACGCTCCAGACCTTTTTTCCTTTATGAAAAACTTCTAAACATCTGATCTCCTTCAGTGCTGGAGGAAACAAAGCCTTGTTAGAAACCTATCCTGGCAGCAGAGGCCACGGAAGAGTGTGTGTGTGTGGCTGGAGGCATGCCAGGCACCCAGTGCCTTACTCCTGCCTCTCCAGTCGCCCACAGATAAGAATTCAACGTGACTTTCAAATCCTGCTGTACCCGACAGCCTTATGACGTAATGAAAACCAAAACGAGCAAGTTTAAATATAAACAAGTTTAATAAATAGGTCACATAAAAATATAATTTTAAACAAGCAGAGAGAGGGGATTAAGTTAACAAATTGTAAATTTAATTCTTGTTATACCTTGTCCCCAACCACCTTTGGTGTTTCAAGTTACTACATCCAGGTGCTGAAAGAAAGTACTTCTCTAGTAGATGCCTTTAAATTGTGGACTCTAAGTTTCTATCTTCTCCATCTCTTTAAAATGGGAATCTTCAAAGCAGCACCAACAGCTTATTTCTTCTGACAACTACTGCTACTCCAGCAAGCCCCCACCTGCAGTGAAACATGCAAACCATTTGCCTGTAATTAAAAAACATACAGTTAACAGGAGTATCTCTAAAGACCCCAAATTCAACACTTAACACTGACCAGTTAGTTAGCTGACTTTCATTTTTATATAAAGGAGACAATATTAAACAGTACATCCGCAACAGAGTGTTTGTTTTTTTTTTTTTTTTTACATTTTCTGACTGTGCATTGTCTGCATCCAATCTAGGACTAACTCCACCGAGAAAGAGTTACTCCACTCTCGAGCATGCAGCGTGCTGCCAAAGCCTGGCACCATCCAGCACCAGAACAGCGCAGGCGGTGCCAGGCGCGGCTCGGCAGCCTGTTTCTCTCCCAGCAGCATAACACTATCCCCGGCACTGAGCAGCAATGGGTAGCTGACTACCGCTGGATGAAACAGAACTCAACGTTGAGTTTTTAAAGGACAGAAGGAAGCAGAGGCCCATCCGCCCCTCCAGCGTTGCAGGCCTCACTGCTAACGCCTCGCATCAGGAGAGCGGCTTCCAGCACTGCGTGCTTTGCTAGATAAACCAGGTTATTATTTCCACCCAGAGCACCAGAGGCTGGCACCGCAGCCCATTTACAGGCCTGCAGAGGCCGTTTATTTTAGTTAGCGTGGCAGAACGAACAGCCTTTTTGCCTGTCTCCCCTCATCGGCTCCTGGAGAGACCTCACCCCCGTAGCTGGAAAGGCCCCTGGGCTCTGCCTGCGCCCAAGTGCAGCTCATCCCTTTGCACCTCCTCCCCGCAGGATCAGGCCATGCCAGCGGAGCGGCCGCCTGCTCAAGAAGGCGCCTCATTTGGCCGGTTCCGCCTGCAACACTCGGGGTTTGTCACGAACCACGCCAGGGTGAGGGGCCCTCACCTGCGGGCAGCGCCTCCCTGCCCCCCGCGCCGGCCTGAGCCGCGCGTCGGCTGGAAGCCCTGCAGAGAGCACTGGAGGAGCATCACTTCAAATATTCAATTAATTAAATCTGTTTTAATAGCGCTGAACAGCTGGGAACTGGCTTGTGGAAGAGGAAAAAAAAATCAAACTGAATAATAGGCTGAGAAATTACTTCTAAACGGCACAGCCTGAACAAATTACCCTCCAGTCCCAGGGCCTCAGAGGTTATCAGCCAACGCGGGCCGCCGGGCGCGCCCGCCTTCCCACCATTAATAACAATTAATAGATTTTAAAAAGGGGGAATATTTCCCCGTTTCGGTGTTTCCCGTTTGCAGAGTCCCGGCGGCGGACAGACCCCCGGCGGGAGACCCACCGCTTCCCCTCACCTCATGGTGGCCGGCCCGGCCCCGCGCTACGGCGGCGCCTCATGTCTGCGGGCGCCGAGAGAGGCCGAGCCCCGCCGCGCCGCCCAGGTGCTTCCGCAGGCCCCGCCCCGCCCGCCGCGGCCGCTCCCCAAGGGCGGGCCCTGCGCCCAGCCCGGCCTCCCCCGGCCCGGCCTCCCCCGGGGCGCAGCGCGGCCTGCCTCGGGGCCCGCCATGGCCTCCCCCGGCCCGGCCTGCCTCGGGGCCCAGCGCGGCCTGCCTCGGGGCCCGCCACGGCCTCCCCCGGCCCGGCCTGCCTCGGGGCCCAGCGCGGCCTGCCTCGGGGCCCGCCATGACCTCCCCCGGCCCGGCCTGCCTCGGGGCCCAGCGCGGCCTGCCTCGGGGCCCGCCATGGCCTCCCCCGGCCCGGCCTGCCTCGGGGCCCAGCGCGGCCTGCCTCGGGGCCCGCCATGGCCTCCCCCGGCCCGGCCTGCCTCGGGGCCCAGCGCGGCCTGCCTCGGGGCCCGCCATGGCCTCCCCCGGCCCGGCCTGCCTCGGGGCCCAGCGCGGCCTGCCTCGGGGCCCGCCATGGCCTCCCCCGGCCCGGCCTGCCTCGGGGCCCAGCGCGGCCTGCCTCGGGGCCCGCCATGGCCTCCCCCGGCCCGGCCTGCCTCGGGGCCCAGCGCGGCCTGCCTCGGGGCCCGCCATGGCCTCCCCCGGCCCGGCCTGCCTCGGGGCCCAGCGCGGCCTGCCTCGGGGCCCGCCATGGCCTCCCCCGGCCCGGCCTGCCTCGGGGCCCAGCGCGGCCTGCCTCGGGGCCCGCCATGGCCTCCCCCGGCCCGGGCTCCATCGGGGCCCGGCGCCCGGCCTGGCCGCTCCCGGCCCGGCCTGCCTCGGGGCCAGGTGCCTGGCTCGGCCTCCCCCGGCAGACCCGGCACAGCCCCCCCCGGGGCCGGGCTGCGTAAAAATAAACTCAGTAATCTCGTCAAAAATAAGAAATGGCGGTGAAAGCGGCGTGGCTCTTCCTTCACCTCTCTTCCGGGGTGGAAAAAATACTGGTGTTGAATATTAGCTTGTATGGCATCATGCAGTGCTTGCAGGAGCAAACACTGCTACCATCTCCAGGCCCCAGCTGTGAGAGACTATTAACGTAATGTTATAAAAGTGCTTTCCATCAGAGCCCAGCTAAGGCAGCAGAGCTGCCTTGCCATGGGGCTGGGCATTACAGCTGTGGCATGTGTGGCCGTGGCTGAGGCAGGTAGGGCTGGCTCTCGCAGAACTTGTCTTGCAGTGATTTAGAGAAGTTTCTTCCCCCTTGCACAGCATTGCTTTGCTCTTTGCTCTGCGACTGTCACTGTGACACAAGTGCTGCTGAGCCAAAAAAGTCTGATGGGCGCAGATGGATCACGGTACTAACAGTGCAGTGCTGGAGCTGGAGAAGGGCAGGTAGCGAGTTCCTGTGTACAGGCGGATTTTGGAGCTGAGGGTAATGGTAAAGCATTGCTCTTGCTGTTGCAGGAGCTTTGGGCATTGGTTACACTATGACACAACCCACCCTAGGCTTGCAGCATGCATTTTTTAAGCGTTACAGCTCCGTGCAGTTTCCTCAAGTGGGTGTACTGTGCCAGCAGACAGTAGTTCATGTCCTAACTTAACCCATCCTGCTAATTTATGGGAGCAAAATCTCTCAGACGTGATCCTTCCTTTATTCTGTAACAGCATTTACTCGGCAGGGGTTAAACAGGCTTCTGGAGCCTGTTGAGTTGCTTTGAACACGAGCTGCAGGGCTGTGTTGGGATGCAGGGAGTTCAAGGGAGGCTGTGTCTGGACTAGAGGAGCTCTTCTGGAGGCTGGCTGTGCTTTTGTTTTGTGGTAACTTAAATCTCTAATCTGGCTTGAAAAAAAGCATCCCAGTCCCTTCAGCCTGCAGCACAGCAGTTTCAGGAGAAAAGGACAATTTAGCTTCCACCAAGCCAAGACAAACAGCCCAAGCAGAGGTCTCGGTATCAAAGAACGACGTGATGTTTGCTGACATCGGCTATGGCCTGGGAGAGAGGGAAGGCCAACACAGCTAAGGAGATGAAACCACCATGAAACCAGCTCTCGGACAGTCAAGCCAGTGCTGTGGGCACTTCTAGGGTATTGCTGCAGGCAGCTGCCCACATCTCCTGTCCCCAGGCCTGGAAGCAGGCGGGAGGTCAGGCAGAAGGACCTGTTTCCAGTCGCAGTGTGTTGTGCTCAGCTCTGCAGAGCAGTCTCTGGCCAGGCTGCTGCAGCACGGGCTGCAGGCACGGCACTTCTGGGCTCAGCCTGTTTCAGAAGCCTTTTCTTATACCCTCAAAGGGATGCAGCTGATGTAGACAGCACATTCACCAGGAAGCGGTGTCAGAAAGGGGCTTTGCTTGATGGCCATGGCAGAGCCATTGTGTTTCACCTAGTGTGACACCTTTCATCCAGAGTTCACAAATAATGTGCTAGCATTTGAGCACACACACCCTTGCCCCTTGCCACATGAGATGAACCAGTACTCCAAACCCAGTTACTAGAGGGGAAGGCTGTGCAGGAACACAGGGAAATCTGTGCTGTAAAGTGAGAGGCTGGTCCTGGCATCGAGAGTTGCTGAGTTTTGGTATTTGGCATTCAAAAAACTTTTGAAGTATCTCCCTGGTCCTGCTGAAAACATCTTATTATAAGAGGCAAGGCATACTAATTTGGGTCCCATGCTGCACTAATGAGTTATACAGCTTCCAAACTGGAGCTGTCAGTTAGGCAGCCTGTTCCAGGTCTCAACAGAGCTTATCATCCATCCCTGTCTGTGGGCATGTGCCGTCAGTCACAGGCAGTAAGGCCTCCAGTAACAAAATCATGAAGTGCTCTTTGTGTTTGCTATTACTTGTCCCTCCACCGTAGCAGCTTTTCATCAGCCCTGGATGTTCTGCACTGGAGCATAGCCAGGGAGCTGCTGTCCTTCACTGGGTTCATCACTAGCTGGGAAAGCACTGAACTCTCCACCGCTCAGCACCAGCCTCTCTCCCCACATACAGCCGTGGCTGTCCTGGGCAGAGCAAGCCTGGCGCTTCCTGGGATGAGGCAGGGGCTGGCTGTGCTGGGGAGGAGCAGTCCACATGTCACAGCCTGCGTGAGCATCCCCACACCGAGGAAGAACAACTGCATAGCTATAGAGAGAAACATTAGCTGAATTAATCATTTGCACTCTCTCAAAGCAAGCATATGGGCTTTTCAATTAACAGCAACCTTGTAGCCCCTGACTTGCTAAACTGGGGTGCTTCTGGGCTTTCTGTAAGAACAAGAGCCACACTTCATCTGACTCAACAGAGGGGACCCTGTCATTTCCACTTCGCAGCCATCGTCACAAGATGGCATTGCAGACTTAAAAGCTGAGCCGGAACGGCCAGTGCTGGGAGATCTTTTCCAGACCATGGGGTGTCCAACCCCAGAAGCAGCTGTGGACTTAACCCTGCCTGCTGAGCTCCTCCACCGGGTCTCAGCCCCCAACACTTGCTTTTAATCACGTCCCTTTAATGCCAAGGCTGTGCTTTAAGCACACGGCATGCAGAATGAAAAGCTGCAGCCGTTATTCCTGTAACCTGCGAACCAGCTAATTGCACTGGTTTAAGCTAGTTGTAGTCTTGACAGTTAATGGCATGCAGAGCGCTTTAATCTTAACCTGCAACACCTCCGGCTCTTACAGGGCCTCCTCTGCTCCTGAGGACACACGGTGAATCAGACCAAGCGGTGAAGTAGTTTAAGACATGGCTAAAGGGAGCCAAGGGCAAATCATGAGTGAAATGCTGGGCTCATTTTGTTGGAAAGCACTGTCAGATTTAGAGCTGTCTTTTGTTTGCCCAAGATTTTTTTGGGAGAGCAGTGATAACTCTTTCAATAATTTACAGCTTTAGAATAATAACAGAGAAAAAACCCACTCCTTTTCAATATGGTTTGTTTTTTTTGATAAAGCTTATTTTGAGTTAGGTGCACAAAAAGTGCAGGACGTTACCACCTCTGTGTCCCCACCACTACCCCTGCCCTCATGGGGCTGCAGCCTGCCCTGAGCTGCCTGCCCACCCATGGCAAGACCCACAGCCAGTGGCCACAGCTCAGCTCGTCCCCACTGGTGAGGAAACTCCAGCCCCACACACTGCCCCACCACCTCAGGGGAGGGCATCAGCCACAGTCTCAGCTCACACGGGTCTGCGCTCCCCTTCAGCCCTTGTTGCTGCCCTCAAAGCAGGCAATGCCTTGCCCAGGTCAGGCTGCTATGGCTGTGCTCACCAGCTGGGCCATTGCTGTTTGCTGAGGGTTCTGTGCAGCTTGGATCAGCCCCAGGGGACCAACAGCCCTCAGTGGCCTCAGCCAGCCTCACCTACCACCCCCAGCCCATCACTCCTGCGGTGAGCGATGCTGCGGGAGCGCCTGGCTCCAGCCCTGCCTCTGGCCCCGCTGTCGGATGGACCCCTTGCCTCCTGGAAGGACCCTCAGACATACATGGTAGCTGGCTCTGTTTTCTAGATGGACTTTGAACCTGTGTTGTAGCTATGCCTCCCGCCTCATCTCCTCTTGTTCCTGGGTGGGCTCTGGACCTGGGTCACTGCAAACTGGACCTGGGGCCGCCTGTAACCAGCACTTGGCTGTGCTCAGACCTTGTGGGACTCTGCCTGCTGGTGAGGATGATATTTCTGCTGGGGTCATCTTGGCTCCCCTTAGGCAGCAGCTGACTCCTCCTGCTGTGCCCATCACCTTGTTGCAAGAGGGTAAGTACAAAACCTGTTGATCTCCATGCTAACCCTGCTCCTCTGTGGACCTTCCTGGGTCCCAGTGGGACGAAGCTGTCCTGCTCTGGTATTCAGTGCCTGTGTTGGGACATGAAGATATCGGGCTGGGTTAACATGAGGCTTGCTGTTCCTGCGTGTGAGCGGGTGCTCCAGGCTTCATCCACCAGTTGCTCCCTGCAAGAAGCAGCTGTGATCTAACTGCATCGTCCTCCCTGGCCAAGGGCCCTGCAGCCTGCCACCAGGGCTTAGTATTTGTCTGTCTTAACGGATCGGTGGCTGTGTGGTTTCCAGGGCTGACAGCTCTCCCCAGCCTTCCCCGGGGATGGCAGTGGGGCAGGATCCGTTGCTGAGCTGTCTCTGAGGCTGTAGCTGGATGCATCCCTTTGGGCAGCATGGGGAAGATGCTGGTCAGGCTGTTGCCTTCACTGTGGAGCTAGAGAGCAACCTCCCTTGGCCCAGAGGAAAGAGCAATCCAAAAAGGTTATATAAACCGAAACCAGCCTGCCAGAGGGCTGGATGTGCGACTCCACATCTGGCCAGGCCTGGCTGCGGGGAGAGCCCTGCCTCCCCTCCCTGCCTGCAGCCCCTCTCCCCAGCTGCCTCCCCCCAGGCCTGCCTGGGTTTCATCTCACTGCCAGAGCCCAGGTCTTTCTGTTGTTCAAAATGTACTGAGGCAGCATGAGGAGCCTGTGCAATTCCCCTCTGTTCTCGGTTGAAACTGCTGCAGAGCAGTTTCTTTTCCCATTTTGTCTCTGGCAGAGCCCTGGAGCTCTGCTCCCTTCCTCTCCCATCCCTCCTGTCCTCCTGCGGAGCTCCTCCCTGGCTGAGTCTTCCTCCCTGGCATCCCCTTCCCCTTACAGCTCCTATTCAACCCCCATCTTTTTGTTTCTCTCCCTTTTTCAGTGCTCCCACCAAGAAGACAGATTGCAAACTGCAATCCCTGTTACTCAGTGCCTTTCATCTAACAGATCCTAAGCCACTCTCGCAGCCTGATAAATGTCATCTGCTAACCCTACGGAGGGGGATCCCCCGGGATACAGCCCACCTCTGGGATCTGTGGCAGACCTCACGGCATCAAGCTGCAGGGTCTGAGTTGCAAATGTACAAATGGTAAAGTAGCTGCCCTGCCCCTGAGTGGGGGCATTGCAACTTGCTCCCCAGCCCCTCCACCACCACTGGAGGTTCACCTTAGGAATTTATTTATGCAGCAAGGCTAACCAAAGCAGATCTTCCTCCTTTCAGTGGCCCACCACGTCCCTTTTCAGCAAGGAAGGTCTGTGGGACAAGTGGCCAGGTACACAATTAAGGACGCAGAGGAGAGCTGGAGGTGGGCTTGCACTGCAGCGACCTGAGCACGCAAGTAAGCTGTTCTGGAGCTCTACTCCAAATCATACTATGACAATAAAACCCAGCTATACTGAGTGCCATTTATCTGGTGCTGGTTTAATTCTGTGAGGTCTTGTAAAGCTTGACTTGAGCCCCAAGGGGATTTTAGGCAGTACTGGCACCAGGAGCAGGTATAAGAATGACCCGTGTATCCTGGGGTCAGGTGGTGAGTAGAGATGAGTGGCCACACCAAGAAAAGCACCAGCCCAGCATTTTAAAGTAGAGCTAACTAGAAACAGCTTATTCCATTTAAAAAAAAAAGGGAAAAAAAAACACTTTTAATTAGGACAGAAACCCCCAGATAGGCTCTTTTAAAGAAAAAGCCTAAAAACATCATTTTTGCTTTGATTTGAAAATCGTTTTTGCTCTTCAGACTGTAAGATAAAACACACTTGAATTGATGATGCATTTCACCACAAAAATATATCCCTTTTCATCTTGAAAATGCTGAAATGGGTTGTTTCAAAATTTTCAACATTTATCCCCCTTTTTTAAAAAACAAAATTTTTAATTTAGCTGAAATGTCTTTTTTTTTTTTAAAGGAAACTCTTGATTACATTCCCCCCCCCCCCCCCCCCCCCCAATCGCTTTAATTAGAATTAACAATTACAGCTGATTCTTAGCTGGGTGATAAACAGCTGGACTCCACAGCCCTCTCTGTTCTGGGACTTCCAAACAAGCTCCAGCACTAGCAGGAGTTTAGCCCTCTGCAACATTTTAGACTTGTCTAGTCACTGGAATTAATTTTTCTTCCTTTTTTTTTTTTCCCTCCACTCTTTCTCCTCTGAGGATTAGTTTTTACCAGTGCAGCAGTCAGGGAACTTCACAGTGAGTTGAGATTGCATTGATTTCTTAAGGAAGAAGCCGCATGCTAATTTTTCCTATTTTTCTCCCATAGGGAAGGCAGGTAACAGCTTCAGGAAGGCAGTTGGGTTTGTCGATACTATGTTCATCTGCCAGATGACAGGAAAGTCTGAGATCTGTAGGACCATCATGGAAAAGAAGGAGACCTCAGCTGGCCTGATGCAATGTCTGGAGATGAAACTAGCGTTGCTGGTAAACTTGCACATGGGATTAAAGCAGAATGGGTTAAGCCTGAGAAAAGCATTAGGTGAGGATCAGGGGATGGATCAGTCCATGGTCCTGCCAAGAAGGCGGCCAGGAAGAGCATCCTGCTTAAACCAGACCCCTGTCAGACAGAGGGGAACCCTTGCTTGTAATGCACAGGGTGATGCTCGTTGTAGGCAGCAGCTCAGGACCCCCAGGGTGTTGGCTTGTTCTGTGCAGCTCTCAATCTGTTGGCCCAAGCAGCTCTGTTCTCTGCCTTGATCCCTCTGCAGCAACCCCCACCCATTAGCCAGATGGTTCCCAGGCTCGTGACCACGGTGGAGGGCCCCAGTGCCCAGCAGAAAGGTGCTGCAGAGAACCCCAATGGCTTTTCAGGGCTGGAGCCCAGGTCGAAGCCTTCCAGATGGCATCTCAAAGGTGTCCAGGGCCTTCTACTCCATGGTGTGGGGCTGGGGGCTCACCTGCTGTCCTGCTAGTGCTTCCCTCTGTATCCAGGATGATTTTCACACACGCCAGCTCTTTGGGGGCAAGGGAATGAATGCCACAGCAGTGTGAACAGAGAGGAAGGGCATGGTGGTGGAGGGGAAGGGAAGGGATTAGAGCCTGCTCTTGAAACCCCTAAAAGCCCTGTTTTGGGCATGCAGGCAGGTTTGTCTAGCCTTTGCATGCAACCTTCAGAGAGCCAACAGGCATCGGGGAATCCTCCCTTGCCGAAACCAACGTCCCCACTGCCCACCATGGCTCTCCCGCTGCTGGGTCTGGTGCTCTTTGTCACTGCTCATCCCTGTGTTGGCTTGTTGCTGTTATGGGCTGATCTCTTATCCCTGGAGACAAGCCCATGGCTGCAGCCTGTCCCACTCGCTCTTCCTGCTCCCGTGCCAAACAGTTATTGCCATCTTGGATGACCTTGAGGTGGCATTAAGCAAGAGGGAGGTTTCCGTATAGAAATTGCCCTGTGATTAATGGATTAAGAGACTTTGTGAAAATTAAAGCCTTTCTTCACGCTCCACACTTTCAGCTCTTCAGTTGTTGCTTTTTCTCTCCCTTCTGTACAGAAATCCCTGGGGCCCTCGCTTGCCCAATCCCTTTTGCTTATGTTTTCTCCCCACGGTGACCTGGGGATATGGCTGGCAGCACCCACTGTTCTTTGTCACCCAGTTTCCCCAAAAGCTTCACCCTGCCGAGTCCTTGGCAGATCCCACTGCTCCCAGGCCAGCTGCTGCAGAGAGGAGGGTGCTGCAAACACAGCTTATTTATGTACGAAACCAGCCCAGGAGAGGGGCTGTAAATGCCTCTCTACTTCTATATTTATCCTTGCAGCTCAGATGGATGAGGAATCCGATCGAAAGTTTAGATGAAACAGAGAAGAAATGAAAAAGTGTCTGTAAGCAGCAGCTCAGCTGAGAGACTGGCAGCCTTGAGGGTTTCCAGTAGCAAAAAGACTTTCAATTACCGTGCTGCGCTGCCGCTCAGCAGTGCTTTCTGTTCCCCTGCCGTGCTGCTGGGGCGGATGGGGCAGTGGGTCCTTGCTGCAGAGCACCCTGTGCCCTGCCATGGTGGGACCCAGCTGTTTTCCCAAAGACTGCAGCCTGGTCATTACGGGCTATGGACCTGAGACCTTTAAAAAAAAAAAGGTCTTGTCGGTATTTTACAGGCTGTTTTCTTCCCAGATGCCAGTAGGTATCGTCAGCAGCAGCAGAATGTGAGTGCTGAGGCGCAATAAATATCTCCAGGTAATGAGCATCGTGGTCACTTGCGCCATGGTGGAAAGGAGCTGCAAAGGCTTTGCTAAACAACTTCAGAGCATTCAGTGCTGGGTTTTGGTGATGGATGATGATTTAAAGCCCATTTTTGCAGGGAATAATGGCTCATAACCATCCCCTCTCCTGTAAGTATGTGGCACCACTGAGATTTATGGTCTCCTTGTTTCCACCTTATGGGAAGTGTTTTATTAATCGTCCCTGTGCTTGCTCCCAAACCCCCATGTGCTGTGGCGTGGGGATGCTTCAAATGCGGTGAAAAGGAGGTGGCAGCACAGGATGTGGCTCCCGGGGGAGGCAGCAGAGATGGGTGCTTCCCGGGAGCTTCCCAAGGGTCTGAAGCCTTCAGCCCTAGGAAGGACTGTGGCTGCAGGCCAAGGGAGACTGGCTCAGCCGGGCTGCTCTGCCGGGGGATAATGTGGACTGCAAGTCTGGTCCTAGGGCCCCCGTGTCCCTGGGGAGGAGGCAGGGGATGGAGCTGCCCTGGCACTGTCTGCATAGTCCCCCTCTGGCATCCCATGCTGGTGACTTTATTCTTACCTAAACCCCTGCTTGGACTCCTGGAAAGGCTCCAGCTCAGGTCATTAGAGGTGACTGACTCTAGAAAGGGTCCATGGGGATGCTGCTGCCCTTGTGGTCCCAGCTGAGCTGGCAGCACTAAAAACTTGACGTTCCCTTCACATTGCTTATGTACTTGCTGGGTCCCTCTGCTCTTGCTACGGGCTTTATGCTCCCCTCTGCTTCTAAATCATTTGTGCATGGCTTTGTAGGAAAGCAGCTTTGAATTGATCACTGTTGCCACCTTATCTAATTTAATCCAAATCTGATATCAAACGGGAGTGAGTGAGGGAAGCCCGGTGGGAAGCCTGCATGTGGCAAACCACTTGGCTGTGATGAATGATGTTGTTAATAACCTGTAATGAAATGCTGGAGTCATCTGGCATTGCTGGGCTCTTGAAATGAGGGAGAGCCTGCCCTTGCTCCCCCAAGTGAAGCTGCCAGGCTCCCACAAGGGCTAAGCTGTCCTGTGGATGTGTTTCAAAGGGAGAAGGGTCATCGGGGATTGATACCTGCCAGGATCCTGACCCTGAGCTGTGCCATCATGCATGGGCAGCAGCTCACCTGGAAACCCTCATGCTTCACCCCTGGCCCCGCTGGCAGAGCCTCTCCGTGAGCAGGGACAGCCCCTTGGCTCATCACATCCCACTTACTGCTCCCGAGCCTTTGAGGGAGCCCATGGATGAATCTTGTCTTTTTTTTTTTTTTTTTCTTTTTTTTGGATGGCAAATGAAATAGTATTTGGGTTGGTGGTGATGAGAGGCTGCAAGCAGGATCTATCTGATCCTTCAGAGAGGCTGATGCTGATGTGGCAGACCTGGTCCTGCAAAAGCCCCCATGTCCCAGCACATAAAATGGATGAGAAAGCATCTTTAAAAGCAAGTGGGGTAACACTGCAGCTGCGATGCCATCCCACCTCATGCCCAGTGTTCACCTCTGTCTTCTCTGGATGCATGTGCACTGCAAAAATCATCTGCTCTGAACTCAGGCTGGGTCATGACTCACTTCTTCGGTTGTAAAGATGTGTTTCATCATTTCAGTGTGGAAAGTGGCTGCCGCCAGCTCTCTGGCAGCAGCGAGGCTGGCTGGGGCAGGCTGGGAGGCAATGCAGCATGGTGCCGAAGCTGCAGGTTGTTAAACAATTACACCCGCTGGAGCCTGAATTTCATTTAATCTTTTGGAGCTATGGCATGACAGAAAAGGTTGAGGGGAAGGAAAGGCTGGAGGGGAGAAGTGTTTCAGAAACAATCCTGGTAGGAGAGTCTTCCTAGTGACTGAGTGGCCACAAATTCATCTATTTTGGTGCAAGCATTGAGTGGAAAGCCTGGACCTGCCACCTGGAAACTTGACCTAATGAGTCTCCTGCAGCCTGTAGAGTTTGCTTATTATCTGGGAGAACAACACCATTCATGCCACACAGTCCTGGCACCCTCCCGGGGGAAAAAGACAATCAAAGCCTCCTGAAGGCAGCAGCCTGGTGCAGAAGCCCTGTGAACACGGCAAGGTGATCTGGGAGAGCCCTGGCATGGTGGGGACGGGAAGGTCCCCAGTGCCTGTCAGCTTCGCTCTGCATTGAACAGCATCTCATGGCTTTCCTCTGTGTCTTCCTCCAACCCAAACTACTTGCAGATACTTGAAAAAACCACCAAAACCGAAGAGTTAACTGGTGAGGCACAGCGCTGTGTGGCTTCACAGCAACACCACCTTGTTATTTATTTTTGGACTTAAATTGAATGTCCAGTTATGTGTCTGGGGGTATTCAGCACCAGCCGGGCAACTACATTTCTGGATGCATTGTCATGGCTGAGCTGCTAGAGAAGGTGGATGGTCCTGAGGAGGGCAGCTGGTTCCAGCTGAGCATGCAGTGGTCCCAGGCACAAACCCTTGTGCCTTTTCCTTACAGAAATTTGGACTTCTGATGGCCCAGAGTCACCTGTGGCCTCAGCACCATCCCTGCAGTGATTTCACATCTCTCCTCCAGCTCCTGCCTGGGAAGCAGCAATCATTGAAATCAATTAACTAAGGGCGGTTGCAAAGGCAAGGAAAAGTTTATCGACGTTATCGTGACAGTGAATCATACTGTGGTGTCAAGCTATTGATCTGGGCTTGTCCTGAGCAAGGACAAGTTTTGTACCAGCCTGCCCAGGGGGAACCAAGTTCTCCCTGCTGCTTCCCTGCTGCTTTGGTGTAGGACTGGCTCAACATATCCAGGCCCTTACCCTAGTTAAGTGTCAAGCTTGCAAAGCTGTTGACGAGAAGATGTCAGTACTGTTTCGCAGGGAATAACCCATTTCTGCATCTTCAGCTTTTCTCTTTTCCTCTTTTGAGCAGCGCAGCGCTATTGATAAGTGAAGACCGAGGTGCCTGTAGCAGGTATTTGGGGATGCCAGCGGCTCCGAGTTTGCAGGCGGCCTGTGGGAGCTAGACGGCAGTGCCTGGTGGTCTCTGCCTGAGAGGGGGGAGCAGGCAGGACCCAGTGTGTGCCTGGGCAGGATGCTCTGCCCAGGGAGATCATCCCTGAATCCCACCCCATGCTCAAGGCTGAGCTGCTTTGAGCAAAGCTTGCCCTTAAAAGAAGGCATTTAAACACAAGGAATCAATTGCATTCAATGCAAATGAATCTGTTGATGCTGCTGTCCAGGGACAGAGCAGCCGTTTACTGCAGTGTGTGATGCTGCGGGGATCAGCAGCTCCGTGCTTATTAATGCTCTGGGCCACTAACGATGCCCAGAAGTGGCCACAAACAAAGACAACTGAAGTCTGATGGATTAGTGCTGCCTCCCACCAATGCAGCCCGCGATCCATCAATTACCTATCTGCTTAGTCCTTTTCTCCATCCTTTTACAATCTAAATAGCACATTTTATAGTCGCTGCTAAGTGATGTGATCAACATCAATTACCTACTAAAAGAGAATCAAGTCTTGATTTAAAATTAAGTGCTGCATTTTGCCATGTTCTTTATATGTAGCCAACAGAATAATTGCAGTGACATAAAAACTAATTACACAACTCCACAATTAGGCCTCCCTCCTAGTGCTGTGATTGTCTTTAAGTACACTGATGAAAAATTACTCCCAGCCCTAAATTACTCTCTCACACCCATCTTCTCCAATACCTTTGGAAAAAACCCTCCACCCCATCAGATCAAACGGAAGAACTCAAAATGTGAAAGATAATACATGCAGAGCGTGTTTTCTAATCTCTTTGATGTGCAAGTGGTTTCAGACGGCGGGATTAGGCTGGTATTGCCTGCGGATGCAGCAGCACTCCTCTCTTCGACTATAGACTAAGCATTTCAGCAAGACTTCCCAAACCGCCTGGGGCTGTCATGAGGCTGGTGCCTGGCACCCTGCCGCATTGGCATCGCTGTTAGGCTGCAACCGGGGCAAAACTCCTCTTTCCCTGCGCCCCAGCTGACATTTGGCTCTTGGGCTGCAAGTAGCCCTGCTCAACTGCCAGCCCTGGGTTTGGTGCATGAAGGCATTTTATTGCTTGAAAGGGGACTCACGGTGGCTTCAGAGAGATGGCTGATCATTCTGTTAGTGCTGTTCCACCTGGCAGAAACAGCGCAGAACAGCTGGATTCAGAGAGAGAATCCAGACCTAATTCTCCAGAAACCAGAGAGGCCACATCAGGGTCTGGGCAGAGGCAGGTAGGTAAGCTCTGTCCCGAGCTGCTGGCACTGCTGCTCTGGGAGCCAAGAGGGCCCAGAGCCCCAAAGGGAGGAGAAGGAACAGGCAGCAGTAGGGCAGCCCTTTCACGTACTCAAAGACCAGGAGTTATGTCTTGCCAGAAATCACATAGCCGCCTGAAAAATTGTAAGCCCCAATAAAAATCATAAACCTCAATAAATCTGTGGAGCAGTCCTGACGGGCTTTGTGGGTTTTGATTCCAGATTCTGATTTGGAGGTGTTTACATCCAACCTGGAAAAGACTGAAAACATTTCATTTACTGGAAATGAAAGCTGGGATTTGCTTGCAATCAATCTCCTGCCTGCAGGATCGTTGTGGATGCCAGCAGCAAAAGCATAGCACATGGGTCAGTAGAGCCATGGCGAGACTGGCCCAGGGGACAGGGTGGGCACACAGCTTCCCGCTGGTCCCCTCACACCGTGCCAGCCCATCAGTTGTCACTTGTCGCTGAGCATCCTTCACTGGATAATTAAGCATTGCAGGTTCAATTCTGGCAGGGTGGTTTTGGCTGCTGCCTGGTGTGTGATGGAGCCCATGGGCATCCTCATGCACCAGCTGCTCCTCAGCCACAGCCCAGCCCTTGCCGGGGAGGAGGGTTGCATAGCTCGGGGCTGTGGCTTTTCCATAATTTCTGCAACGCCATCATTCAGTCACTGGCTGGGAGAGAGGTGGGAAATGCTTCGGCATCCGATGTTAATCAGCACAGTGCTGCGAGCTAACGAGGCCGAAGGGGCCCCTTGGCTCACACCCGGCTTCCTCACGCCTGCAGCCCGGCCCAGGGGACGCCAGGTACCCAGGCTGTGAGGTAACACCCCCGTGTTCACCTCAGGCTGCACCGCCTGCCTCACAGCGTGTGACACATACGGGGGCACGGCAGCGGCCAGCGGCGGGCAGGTGTGACCGCGGCCGGCACCGGCGCGCCCGCACGCACCGAGCAAGCGTCGCCCCCTCCCTCCCCACCGCCGCACGGCGCGAGCGAGGGCACGGCGCGGCGGAGGCCGGAGCTGGCCACCCCGGCGGGGGGCGCAGGGGCCCGGGCTCCCTCCCTCGGCGGCTACACGGCCCGCGGGCCACCGGCGGAGCCTGAGGGGCGCCGGGACCAGCCAGGGACGGGACCGGCCGCCCGCAGGCCGCCCGCTGCGGCGCGGGGCTCTTCGGCAAAGCCGTTTTACCCTTTTCCCCGAAACCACAGGGCCCGACGGCTGCCAGGCCAGCCGGCCGCCTTGCCCCAGGGCCCCAGGGCCCGCCCGTGGCCCGGCACAGCCCGCGGCGGGACCGCTGCCCGCTCCCCCTGCGGACGGGCCCGTAGGCAGGCGCGGCGGCGGCGGCGGCGCCTCAGGGCTGCGCGCGCGCGGGCCGGGGGCGGGGCCTCAGCGCCGGCCCGTGCCGGGGGGGGCGGGCCGCCAGCGGCGCGTGCGCGGTGCGGAGCGGTGAGTGGGGGGGGGCCGCGCCGGGCGGGGGGCGGGGGCCGGGGCCGCGTTCCTGGCACCCCTCGGGCCGCAGACGGGGCCCAGCGCTGCCCCGCGTCCTGTCCCCGCCGCTGGGCCGAGGGCGGCCGGCGGTGAGGCGTTGGGGGGGGTGCCCGCCGCCGGGCGCTCCCTGAGGGGGCCTTGCCCGGGCGCTGAGGGTGTAGGGCCCGGGGCTGCCTCTACAGAGTGGTCCTGAGGCGGGGGGCACGGCGGGGGGGGGAGGCGGCCGCCCCCGGGGCGGCCTGTTCCGGAAGGACCGGCGGTCCGGGCCCGGTGCGGGCGCCGTGCCGGGGCGGGGCAGGGCCCGGTGCGCGGCTCGGGCACAGCCGCCGCTCGGAGCGGCCGTGCGGGCCCTGCGGGGCAGGCGGCGGGGCTGGTGTGGGGTGGGCAGCTCCCTGGTGCCACGGGGGCGGCTGGGGGCCGTTAACGTGGGTTTTTCTTCGGGTACGCACTCGGTAACACGAGGCGTGGATTTTAAAACGGTTTAATTATTTTGGTAAAAGCTTGCCTGTGGCTTTCTTGCTGGAGAGCTAGCAAAGTTACACGTTGCACGAAGCCAGGGAATGAAAACTGAGCAAATGGGATGTTGCGTATAAGCATTATTTGGAATATTGCCTTAAAATGTTTAACTTCAGTGGTTGACTAACATTCACGTTGAAAGTAATCTTTGATAAATAATCAACACTACCCACCTCTCAAGATGGCCTAGGCTTACCCTAACAAGTTCTGTAGACACAATTTCTTCGAGGCAAGTTAGTTATTTTACAGTGTTCTGTTCTAACCTAGCACGGCTACGGCTCAGAGGCAGAAAGTGTGACTTCACTGACGCTGTGTAGTTCCCTCGCGGAAGGAGTGCAGTCTGCACAGGCAGAGCCGCAAGGAGGCTGCTTGGCATACGGCCCTGGTAGGGAACCTCGTAAGTGCCGCCGTGTCTCCATGGCTCTAGAAGCTGATGGCACACCCTGTCGTTTACTGAACATGCTATTGCAGTGTCTCTTCTGCGTGATCCTTTGGAATTAATTTCTGCTCTGGGAGCAGCATTATTAATAGCTGGACTTTCTTTTTTTCCTGTCTTTTCTTTCCCCCAATCCTGCTTTAAAGTGACCAGCTGGTATCATGTTGGTGTTTTTCGACAGCCTCCAAGGCATTTCTATGGTGGAAGCATCCAAAATACTGGATGTAGAACTGTACACACTTAAAGTGAACTTTAGTGTTGAAATGTGGCTAACAGAGGTGAGAGCAGTGTCTGCAAGTTCCATGTGCATGAGCATACATTTACTAGATTTTAAGGGATGCAAATATGATCCTTTTAAAGAAATAAACTGGAAACTGGCAATTCCTAGTGAGTTGTCAGAAGAACCCTTGAACCTGCAACGCTGCCCCTGCACCCTAAAGCAGCACAAGACCGGTGCTGGTGCTGCCACTGCCACCTTCTTTTTTAGGGTTGAGACTTTTTTTAGCCTGAGCAATAAAAAACAACCCTGAAAAACTCTAGCACCCCCAACCCCTCTCTCTGTCTTCTCTTGACGAGGAAATGGAAGACTACTTAAATGCAGATGTGGTCAAGCTGGGCAGGTGTGGTTGAAAGCACATCAGCTATACCCTGAGAATTTGTAAGGCGGTGGATTATTGGCATAAATTTAGGGATAATAGTCTTTCTATGTGCTAATCCTGTCTGCTACTGACTCCCTCTGTGGCTTTTATAACCCACCTCAGCTCTCTTACCACTCAGCTTTCCCCTCTGAGAAATAACATTTAACTTGTGCTCGTGAAGTAGGTGAATCAGCTTTAATTAAGATTTGTTGAGCAGTTTGTTGATGAGTTCCATATAAAGCTAGTTACTATTTTTTATTAACACAGAGATATTCTTAGCACCTGAAGGGAAAGATGACACAACACTCAGGATTTTCTGGGAAACAGCCCTGTGAAAGGAGACGGCACATGCTAATGAAGGCTTTGTCAAACCTCTTCTGGCTGCGGTTTGTGAGGCAGCTTGCTCCTAAAGCTCTGACAAAAACCCCCAAAGTCCCCTTGAATCACTGGGAAATCGGAAATGTTCCTGGAAGTTAAGCCCCACTTTTACATATGATTTGTAGGTCTTGTCCCCTTGCTGGATTTCTCGCAGAGCTTTAGGTCAGGATCTGCTGCAGCTGTGTGTGTATGGCATCAGCTGCACAGGCACAGCTGCTCTTGCCTGCTTTGAAACACCTTGTTTCAATGATTTCAATTGCTTTCAGTAATCATCGTCTCAAATTATTCTGTGTGGGGTAGGGAGGGCTTGCCTGCTCAGCTGTGTGGTGACACTTAATGGGCTACAGCCCATTGCCCAGGTTGGTGGGGCTGTTTGGGGATAAGGGAGGAGGAGCGAAGTCTTGCTCTTCCCCACAGGCAGCCCAGGTCAGCACCCTGCAGCACGTGGGAAGGCTGTCTTCACTGCCAGATTAGCTTGGTGGCAAGTTAAGCTGAAGAGCTTCGTTTATGAAAGGTAATGAAAATGTGAATTGAAATGGTTATGGCTGTGCTTGTCCTGCGTTGCAGTGTGGGCAGCTCTGTTGTATTTTGGGGAAGAAAAGGCTGTTAATTTAGCTCCAAGATGTCACTGCTGTAGTGGTATAGGAGTGGCCAGATGGAGGATGCTAAAATGAAATGCAGGGCTGGAAAAGCCTCCTTGTCCATGCCCCTGTCCTGGGGCCAGTTGAGAGATGCTCAGCTCCAGACTGGACAGCAGTGGATGTTAGCGCGGATCTGGATGGGGGCAAGTTCCCTCTGGGACTTGATGAAATGCTGGTCTCAGAGAGCCTGATACCTTGTCCAATTCACCCTTGCAGCAAAATAAGCCAGCCGCTTTGTCTCTTGTCTTCACAGAATGGAGAGCCCAAGGTGTGGTTGTCCTGCTTGTAAGCAGCTGTTAAATACTGAGAGCTGGTTCCAGACCCTGGACGGGAGCAGGGACAGAGAAACCTTATGGGTTTGGGGCTGTGTGTTTTAAACTACTGACTGCCCTGCTTGTTGCCCAGACCTTCCAGCTTGTCTGCAACTTTCTTAGGGGTGATACCCAGCACGGAGCATGGCCTTCTACCCCAGAATTAGGGATTCCTAAGTCACAGAACAATGTTTAGGTCTTTGCAGCTGGAGCTGTGGTGCCACAATGCTGACACACATCACGTTTTTAGTCTAGCCCCCAGTTTTCCTCAGCATTACTTCTGTCCAGAGAGCTTTTCCCGTGCTATATTTGGGTCCTTGCTCTTTGTTTTTGCTTCTTTCTGAGTGCAGTTCTTTGCATTGTTTTCCTTGCTTTTCTTTTTATTGATTCATGGGTGTTTTGGGGACTTTTCTTCAGTTCATCAATTCTGATCATGACCTCCAGAGTGCTTCCAGCTCTTAACTGCTGGGCATCCTTTCAGGTTTTAGCAAAGTACTTTCTCTTTCATTGTTCAGGCCATTACTGAAAACGATTAATAGATGCAGACCTGGACTGAGCTCCGAGGGCCCATATGTGAGGCTTTTCTCCCGTTGTGACAGGGAATCATAGATAGCTAAAGTGTGTGTATGAGAGGGTTGCTTTGGTTTGGTTTTTTTTTTTCTTAGTAATGAGCACTGTGCCTCGTTAAGGTGAGCTTGTCTAGTCTGAGTTCCTCTGGTTTGCCTGAACGTGTCGGACAGTTAGAGTGAAGAGCCTGTGTAATGCTGGTCAGAGGTGTGATGGGCAGATCTCAGGAGAGGGGATTTGTGCCCCATTGCTGAGGACCTGGGTGATTTTCAAGAGCTTTCATGAACCTCATGTAACTGGGGCTTCCTGCTGGCACTTGCTAGGACTAGCATTGCTCAGAGGCAAACCTCTGGTCACCCTGCCCTGCTTTCCACTGAGAGCTCCCCAGCTGCCTCTGGTTTGGTAGCAGTGGGGTGTGCGTGGGAGAATTTGTGTCTGTAGTGTCCTGCTCCCCTTTATTTATCCGTAGGTGTGTCCTTGGTGAAAGTTAGACTTGTTTGTATGTGACTACGGTAGTAAAAATACATTTTTCTCCTCAAGTAATTCAAAGTTCCTTGTGTGGTTGCTCTGCTCTGGGGGAAAAAAAATTACTTGCTCTGAAAAAATTAATTACACTCACTTTTATCCCTGAATAGTGTGTCGCTGTGGGAGCGGTTGCGGGATCCCTTGTTGCACTAGGGCTCTGCGAGTCATCTTCTCAGTGGGAACTAAGCTTAAGGAAGAGGAGTAACTTTAACTGGAATACCTTTAACTGGAGAAAAAGTCACTGTCCACACACAACCAGCTCTAAGCACCCCGAGTTCTGTAAGTACTGAGCTGCTGTGTTCAGCTTTTTGAACTTTAAGAGGTTGTTCTTTTTCTGAAGTGCACTTCTACCCACTATACCATCTTTCTTTGCACATCAGTGTAACTGTGGGGTAAAATTTGGGCCCTACTGAATTCAAGGACAACACAGGGTTCCTCTGTGGTTTTGGTCTCTTCCCCCTCTCAAGGCTGCTAACAGCCACAGTTGTTTGCTCAGGCTGTGCTTCCAGGACATCATCAATGGGATAGAGCTGTGCCCTGTTTGTTCCCCTTTATTGATCCATGGCAGACCAAATTTCAGTTCCAGGGGAGAATATTCAACCTCTCTAAAGCACTCCTGTGGTTTCTGTTGGATTCTTTCTCACTTCCCTCTGGGCAGCTGTGCGCTGTGGTAAATAATGGTAGAAAGGTTGTGCTCAGCTCTGGATTACAGCTGAATTTTGGTGGTGGATAGATTGCCTCTCCAGTCCAGTTTGCAAAGCCCTTTGGGCTTTGTGGGATGCAAGAAGCTGTATTTTATTCTTGATGTGGTTTGCTGATAATTCTGTAGGATTTTCAGTGAGCAGGTTGTAAGAGTCCTAATGATACTAGTTCTCTGCATAGTCAGGCTCTTTGCCCAAATAATTCAAACACCTGCTGCAGAGACAAAAAGGAAGGTGGAGGGATGATTTAGAAACCTCTGGGTCACTGGAATAGGTTGGAAGAAGATGCCTATGTTGATCTGAAGAAGCTGCTGAGCCAGGTATATGTGTTTAAGTATCGAATGAAAAGTCAGCATTTTTTTAACAGCTGCCTACTTTAAACCCAAATAATTTCTTTAATGAGAGTTTTTAAAAGTTTAACTGTTGATTTTAGAATTTTTATTTCAAGCATGCTTCCATAAAATTAACTTTTACAATGCAGAACGCTTTAACGTCTTCCATGTTGGTGCTCATTTTGAAGAAATCTATGCACAATTATTTCTTATGTACCAGTAAAATCTATCAGCCAACAGATGTCAAGTGTAGCAAAAATGCTATAATAATATTATGGTCTAATAATAGTTATAATTATTCTAATTACCTGGCGCAGCTTTTGAGAGAGGCAGGCTGAGACATTAATGCAAAGGAGATGTTTAACCTTGAACTGCAGAAGCAGGGCACTTTCAGAGGTGTCTGGGCTGCTCCCCCTCCTCCTTATCAGATATCCCATTCCCTTTATTTCCTCCTGCAGACTGGGAGTAGCAGTCTGGTCTGTTTCAAATGTTCAGACCTTGTTCCTGGTATGTTCAGAGGTGGAGAAGAGTGCTGGCGAGCTGTAGATGAGCATGTTTCTTGAAATACCTGTGAATGTGAAACCCAATCATTTTTAACCTCACGCTGCAGTCTAGCTGCCCCGGTTTCACTGCGCTCCTGCTGCCTGACGATTACAGTGTGCACAGATTGCTCTCACCTCGGGAAGGCTGCAGGAGGCTCAGCAATCTTCATCTTTTATGCAAGCTGGTGGTGCTGCTTTTAAGGAGGGGCGGGGGGGGGCTTTGCCACAGCCTGGAAAGTGCAAAGCCAACCTAAATCTGTATGAGTGCCGCTGGCAGCTTTTGCACTGTCCACTGATGGGAGAGCAGGTGTGGGGGTGTGCAGGCGAGTGGACGTGAGCTGTTGATCCTGAGGGAGGCTTTTGTGGGGGAGGTGAGGAGGGCATGTCGGCAGGTAGGAGCCAGCCGCCTGGCTGGTGCACAAGTGCTGCGCTTGCTTTGCCTTTGACAGTTTGGACCCGCACAGCCTCAGCGAAGTCTCCTTCCAGTGCAGAAAGGATGCTCTGTGTGCCAGCTCTGCTATGTTGGTCCCAATGCCCCTCTACCAACATATTTTCCTATTAGGAAGGGTCCTGGGCTGCATTTTCTGTACTCCAGTGGGTTTTGCCCAAGCTTGCTGTGTGCTGTGTAATACCTCGGGGTCCCAGTGCTCATTATTGTTGTAGCACCAATAAGGCGATGCATAATGGATCACCCCTTGCTGCAGCTGTTCGTTTTAATTTTGTGACGTTGGTGAGGAGTCCCTGATTCACAGGGAAGGATCCTTTCCACAGAGGAAGCCCTGCATGAGCTGGACATTGACAGCTTTCAATGATTATATGCCAGGCTGAACATTTTTCCTTTAAATAATAGATTCACATGCTGATGAGAACTTGGCAGGACCTACGGGAATTCGGCTGTCAGTTGCTGATCCTTGGCATGGGCAGCAGCAGTGAATCTCTTACTGTCTTCCTGTAAAATAGATCCGGAGGTGCCCTTGCAAGGTTTTCTTCCTTGTTTCCAGCCTGCTCCTAGGCCAGCATGCTCTGCTTCTCGTGAAAGCCCTGCCTGCCAGCGCTGCTGGTGCTTGGCGCACGCAGCTCACCTTTCTCCAGGGCTCACACCGGTGAGAGCTCTGCCATCTTCTGCCTTTTCATTGGTGAGGTTTGTCTTCTTGCTGGAGTCTGTACCTCTGTTGGTGCATCACCATGGAGATGGGGCTGTAGGAGCTGCAGAGCACAGCCTTTTCCAGTTGATGTGAGGAAGGATGTGGTAATGGGCTACACTTGTTTAGGCAAAATGATTTCTCGGAGTAAATAATTTGTCAAAGAACATTTGGCATTGCCCCAGATGCTATTAAGGAAAAGACAAATCTTGGATCTCTTCAAACCTGAGCTGTAAAGCTCATGTAATATTCACTTGCTTTTTAAAATGCTGCTTTGCTTTGTTCAGCATCAGGCATTGCTGCTATGACCAGCATTGACTCACTAACCTGCTTGTGTTTTTACTTACCCTGAGAAACCAAAGCTCCCTTTGTTTTCCTCTTCCCCGTAAATGTTAGTGCTGCATTTCTCATCCTGCCACAAGAGCACCTTTCTGCATCCCTTTTCTCACCCCGCTGGGAGTACAGATCTTCACTGCTTGGAGTTGGTTGTTGCAAGGATTTACTTCCCTATGACTGGTATGGCTCTGGCCAGGTTCCCAAAGGACGCAGAGAGTGCAGGCACCTCCCCGGCATGGCAGGCTGTGCTGGCGCACCCCAGACCCTGGATGAGCTTGTGCTGACATCCTTGGGGGCTTGGGGACACTGCCCTTTCTGCTCGCCTGGCACTGGCACACTCTGTCTAGTTTCTGGTACATGGAGAACCGTCTCGACAAGGTCTAGAAGAGCCCTCTGGCACCTCTCTGCCTCATTGCCTCCACGTCTGATTTCAGACTTCATCTGTAAACATCTCTTTGCCCTTGCTAAACACTGTGTCTCTTAATTTTTCCCTGCAAGAGTATTATTTAATTTGTAAATGTTTTAGGACATTATTTGAAAAATACAATATGAAGCTGTATTTCATTTACTGTAATGATCCACTAATGCGGGCATATTTCAAAGGCAGGCTGTGCAGTACTGTAGGGTTTAATTAAATTTTGTTTTTCAAGTAAGCATCAATAGACAGACAATAACAAATGGTGGACAATATGCATACAGAACAAAGTCACTCCATTTTCTTTTCTGAGACTCTGGAAGTGAAAATGTATAGCCCTTAAAATGTACTTGGCTTGCTCACGACCGCTGCTTTAGTGCAGTTACTCACTTTAGGGGGAGTTTTTTCTTCTTACTCTGACTTAATTAATTTTCTTGATGTCTTCCTACCCACAAAATAAACTGTTACAGTGTGGAAAATTTCCAGCAGGAGCCTTGGGTGATCTAAGTTCTGCTGCAAGCTCTGGACTTGGTTTCGAATAGTGCACTGTTGCTTAATGCATTATGGCTCATCAAGGTTACAAAACCAAAGGGCTGGGTATGAGGTGCTCATTCTTTTGGTGAGCAGCTCCTGTCTCTGGTGGCTGGACGTGGTGTGTGCCAGCTCTGGCACAGGGAAGTTGCCGGGATGTAAAAATGTTGTTGTTGTATTGTTGTACCGAAATCAGGAGTAAGCAAGTGGCCCTTGAGTGCATTTCATTCTTTTTCTTCCAGCAAGTGTGGGGTAATCAAGTACAAAGTGTCTGCAGAAAACCTTGGAAAGTCTGTTCAGTGTCAGCAGGAGGATGTTGGAAATCATCATGGCACTCACACGCGTGGCACTTGTACAAGTTTTCTAGGGGTAAAGAAATTCATCGGTGATGATGTAAATGGGCTCCTTTGTTTGGATTTGTGCAGAGCGTTGCTTGAGGAGCTGAGTGAGATTCCTGGCTGGAGCATCCTTGAGTTCTGGCTGGTTTCTGGCGGCTAGCGTGGGTTTTGTTCTCTCTTATTGTTCGGGAAATTTTCCATTGTTTAGAAACATAACCAGCATTTGCTGGTGCCCTGGACTCCTGCAGCACTACAGCCCTTTGATTTCTCTCTGAGATCTCTCCAAGTCAGAGAGCTGAAAAAAAGGTAAATTTTTCAGAGGAGGATCCCCTGTCTCGTGTTCAGAGATGCGAGTTCAAGCCATGTCCTGGATTGATGCCTACAGCTTTGCCTGCTTAAGCTGCCTGCAAACGGATCCTGGGCTGGGGTGGCTGGGAGCAAGGGTTGGCTGTGCCTGGTGCTGGCCCTCACCGCTGGCTCACCTGGCCTGGGTCACTGTCCACAGAGCTGCTGGGTGGAAACTGGGGCGTGTAAAACCTGGGAGAGGCTGTGGGAACCTGGCTTTCGACTGGCGTCTCTGCAAGTGCCTGAAAAGCATTGCTGTAAATGACACTTGTGTCTGCTAACCTCCTCCTTCATGAGATCTCGGTTTAACACTTACTGCATTACGGTAACAGCCTGTGTTTTGCTCCGTGCTGGAAAGCAGTGCTGCGAGTGCTTTACAGCTCTCCTGGTGCATGTACCGGCTGATGGCGTTTTCTGCGCTGGATGAGGCGCTTGTAGGCAACAACCATCCTGTCCAGGTAAGACTGGCAAGATGGTGTCCTGTGCTTGGTGCCAGTTCCTGTGGCTGGAGAGGAGTCCGGTACAGAGAAAATAGTGTCTAAACGTAACCTGTCATGAGGCGTCAGATTCTCTTTTAAATAAATTCTGTAAAAAAAACCCACACAGCTGAGGTTTGTGCTGGTAGTACCAATACCAAGGGGAATGTCCTGTGCCTGCTGCCTTTTTCTTCCCTTGTTCCTTGCTTTAGGCTGCCAGCTTTTACCTCTTCTCACCTCTTTTTTTTTTTTTTTTTTTTTTTGATGTGTAGTGTAACTCAGGGCTCTGTTGTTGGATTTTGGGGCAGGCAGTTGGTTTTTTGGTGACTTGAGGCAACGTCTCCTGCTTTTCTCATCCTTCCTTTGGATCTCCTGCCTTTCTCCTGTTTGCTCTCACTCTGGATAAGCTAACCTCCTCGGTGGGCTGGTCAAGCTTCCTGGCCAGGAACCTCAGGTCTCTTGCAGCCAAAGTTTTCTGGCGCCATTATTCATCCTCTAGGGAAGGAGCAGTTTTCCTGGCTGTGGTGGGACTCAGGTGGTTGGCCCCAGATGAAACACAGTGGCATCTGGAACATCTGGAGCTGGCAGCTGAGCCCTGGGCTGAGGGGTATGGCCTCTGTGCAGACCAGTAGGTGCTTGCGCCTGGTCTTTGCAGGGGCAGGTGAGATTTGGGTCCCCACAGTACTGGCTGGCATGAGTAAATCTTGCAGATGTGCCCAGAGCAGTTTTAGGGGCATGTTCTGCTCAGCAGGATAACAGGGAGAGAGCAACGTGCCCCACAGCAGGGCCAGTGCTGGGGAGTCCAGGGCCAGTGCTTCAATGGTTCTTGCAGGACCATGCGGCAAATAGGGAACCCACAAGGGGCCTCAACACAGGGGCTGGAATGGCACAAGCCCAGGGAATGGGAAGCTGCGACAGTGCTCAGGAGTGAACCAGAAAAGAGGCTGTAGGACTATTTAGAAGAAAAGTAATCTGTAATTCACTTTTTAGTGAGAAAGCGCAAGGCTGGCAGGGAGGGGAGAAGCGCTTGCTCAGGCAGATGATAATCCATCGCGGCGTGTTACCACGCCAGGGCTCTTTGATAAACATTAGCCTTCTTGCTGCCTCTCCAGGATGAGCGAGATGCTGTGCCGCTGCATGAGGAACATGAAGTTTCTGGACTATGAGGAGCTTCAGCCCAGACTGATAATTTAAACACCAAATTCTTTTTAATAATGGATATTGTTGATGGCTGCCTTGCATGGGAGTGCTGCACAGGAACAGATTGCATTGTACTGATGTGTTTTAAAAATGAAAAGTGTGCTGGTCTTCGTAAGCACTTGGGTCTGACATGGGCCGGCTAGGTTTCTTGGATTTCTCCTTTGGAGTTTGGCAGCCGTCTGCTTCAGGGAGTGCAGTGGCCTCATAAGAGTTTATTTGATCTGACACATGACAAATTGTTTCTGCTGGCAGGTACTTCAGGCGCAGTCTGTTAGCTGGCAGCCGTGGCTTTGTGTGCACCGGGGAAGTTGGGGAAGGCAAGCCTGCCCTCCTCTTCCTCCTCTTAGAAAGTGTCAGTGGAGGGAGCGTTATTTTAGCCCACCTCCCATTCCAGCCTCCTCTTTGCCCATTGTTAAATTGTGCCATTTGCATAGATTATTAAAGTTGCTTATGTGCTCGTTGTGCTTCGGTTTGGGGAGCAGAAGAGGAGAAAAGCCTGCATTTCTGGAAATGGACCCAGTTGCCATTAAAGACACTTTGTTAAGTTACTTTTTTTTAGGGCACCCTATTAACTCTGTAATGAGGAGTAGAATATTACATTCCTCAGCAGAATAAAAAGTACATGTCCCCTGTGAGATACTGTAAATACATTTTATCTGTTCTATTACCTGCAGTTTTGAGAATATGTCCCCTAAGCATTTTAGTCTTGTTTTCCAGAGTTGTCTCAGGGTGAGGAATCACTCCTGTTAGCAACTTTGGGAATAATTACTTGTTCATTAATTTCTTCTCTTTCTTGCTGTCCATCTATTATTGCTTCCGAGAGAAAAAAACCTCTCTGTAAATCTCCACCAGAACAGAACTGACTGCTTGATTAGAGGGAGAGTTATGTATGCTGGAAATGTGTTTGTGAGAGAGCATCTTGTAGCAGTGTGTGTGGATGAACCCACGGGTGTGTGCTGGCTCCTTCAGCGCCATCCAAAAGCACTTAGCCACATAGAGCTTGCCAGATGCCCAGGCTGGCTCAGTGCTCCTTACTCTACGATTAAAGAAGAGAGCACTGTAGGCAGCACGTTTCTGGGCAGTCATGGCACACCTGGAGCACTGTGATGAGGCGGGAGGCTGAAGGTCAGATCTGCTCACCCACCCGAGTGGTGCTTTGCCTCCTGAAGTGCTTTGCCTGCAGTGCCTGGCTGTTGTTATGAAATATAAATTAGACAGGACAATAGGGGAAGTGGTTCATCAGCTGTCCTGCTTTTGTCCAGCAACTAAAAGCCAGTTCAGAGATTTTTGTGGAAGCACTGTTTGCTTTTGTCCTTTTTTGCTCTTTAAGTACAGACTGAAAGAGCTGGAGGCCACTGTAATTATTATTTCTTCCTGAATAGCAGAATAAATGTGCCATTTAATGCATAAATGACAGGGTCCTTGCCTCGGAAAAAATACGTGGCCTGATGCTGGTGCTGCAAACCCTTCTACATGTGAGCAACTGTCTCAGTCTGGTTCTGGGTGCGCTGAGATTTCTCACTCCCTGGACCAGGGTTGGTGCCAAAACTTGTCTCAACGTGTGATGTCTGCGGTCACTGGAAGTCGCTGTGGAGGCTGTCATTGAAACAGCCGTGATTCACGTGGCAGCTTTATTTAGATGGCAGCTGATGTAGAAGCTCTGCGGAATAGTTTGTCCATCGTGTGATAAAATCTGCTTGCAGGAGGGGACAGCTGAGGTCTGTGGTCTTCATGGAAGTAGGCCCTCCATACAAATGTGACCTGGCAGTCCTGTGATGGATTTGCCATCTCCCCATCTGATGTGGCAAGATGAGGCTGTGGCACCACCAGGATGTAGAGGAAGCTGCTCAAGATGTTCTTTCTATCTCGCAGCAGAGAGAAAGGTGCTGCAGATCCATCTTCCGTCACAGCTTGAAGAGTGTGAGTGGCTAACAGCCTACTGTTAGCCTTTACAGCAGGCACGGAGATTTGGAGAGTTCTCCTTGGCTTTGCAAAGCTGTGCAGCAAAGGCCAAGAAACAGAGAGCGAAAATCACTGTATCCTTTGGCTGCTGCTTCCCAGGGGTCGGGTGCGTTGTGTGGGGTTCACAGAGGCAGCAGATGCGGTCACAGCCAGGACTGCCAAAGGAAGGCCCCTTCGTGTACTGGTGCTGCTCAGCTGCTGAGATACGCCAGTCCACAAAATGGCTCTTTATGGGGTATTCTTTAACAAAAGGATGTTTCTTTTAAATGACTGGGTCTCATGCTGTTGGTCCAAATGAGAAACTGAGTTGAGTCTTGTCTTTCTGGACTGGAAGGTACTGAGGTTACAAACACAGTCGTCATCCCTTGGAAGAGAAAATCGTGGAGGAAACCCACTTGCTTCTGGTTGCATCTCTCTTCTCTTCCTTGCCCGGTGTAGCCTGGGCTGCTGGAGCCTGCCTTTGCTGTGGCTGAGGGGCAGTGGGATGTAGCCAAGGTACTGCTCCTGAGGGAACCCCGCGGCTCTGAGCACAGTCGTGGAGCTCAGGAGGGACCTGTGGACCGGGAGCAGTCCTACTGCTTGGAAGGTGTAATACTTGGAGTCTCTCCACGAGCCTTCATTTCGCACAGCTCTGTGGCCCAGGCTTGCAGTTCAAATGTCCGTAGCGAAGCGGTTGCTGGAGCCTTCCCCGCGGAGAGGAGCCATGCAGACGCTGCGGCCCTCAAGCGCGACTCTGGTGGCACGTGCAGGGTCCCGTGGTGGCTGAGGCATTCACAGAAATGCTGTTTCATAACCTCTGCTAGGATTCGTGAGACATGCAGAGGCAGGTTCCCTGATTTGTCACCATGTCATAAGGATTTAAGGTTGAGGAGCTCTTTGAAGCACCGAAACAACTTGTTCTGCCATGACAAGGTGGTGATCAGCGGCAGCATGACTTTTCTTCCCCAAGGAAAACGCTCTTTTGCACAGATCACAAGCTGTGGCTCTGCCGCTCTTTGAAGAGACCAGACGAATTGCAGAGATGGGCGCTCTGTGCAGCATCAAAGTCTGCCCATCTGAAACTGAGATGCTAAGGAACTCCAGCGCAGCATCTTTCATGTCTAGGCAGCAAAAGAAAAGAAGTTTCTGAACTGGGAGTCACTCGGGGGATCAAAGCTCTACTTAGCGGAGGCTGATGAGGCAAGAGGCAGGACGACAGCAGGAAGGTCACAGCCCCTGCAGATGTTCTGGGCCATCTAAGAATGGCAGTTGGGCCTCCAGAGGGGTCTGTGAAACCTTCACCTTTGCTGGAGGACTTGGGCTTGCATCTTCCCCTGAGGAAAGATGTGTATTGTCCAGTGCCTGTGCTTGGCTGGAGCAATTCTGTGGTGCCTGAGGGATTTTTTTAATTAAAAGGATGCTGAACTGTCACATTTCAAACTGCTTTTTCTGTACATTGCTACAAGTAACATCTAAAGTAACTCTAAAAGGCAACCCCCCCCCCCCAACATTCCCCAAAGTAAAGGTGGCAGATGATGAAGAATAGGAGAGAGAAGGAGTGATGTTCTCTTTCAGCTTCCCATGTCAGTGCATTTGCAGCCCTTGGAGCGCTTTGCTGTTTTAACTTTCCTTAGGCCAAAACCTGCTGAACGAATGCTGCCTGCTCCTGGCTGGCTTCTGCTTTGGCTTTGGGCTGGGGAGGCTCTTATGCTCAGGGAGCAAGACTCGCTTTTTAATCTTGGTGGGAAATGCCTGGGTAGAAGAATGGGAATCATCATGAGAGTTGCTTCTGGATGATTGTACTGTTAGTCTCTCAGTTCTCTCCTCGTGCTCATTACTGTCCCAGGGCTTATTTAATTGCTTAAGGAAGGCATCCCCTGAGACCACTTTAAAAGTACTAATGCAGTGAAAAAAATAAACAAACTTGGATAATGCCTTTCATCCAGGCACGTCAAGATATCGCTGCAGACCTTAGTGGAAGGAGCCCTGCAATTCCCTTGGTTATAACCGTGGCAGCTGAGCCCCAGCATGAGGAATGGCTTGTCTGGATTCACGCAGGGATTCAGGGCAAAGCCAGGAGCGGTCCCGAGCGAGCCGGCTTGGAGTAGGTTATGTTCATCCCTAGAGAGCTCCTTATTCCCCTTCAGGAGAGGGTTTAGGATTGGCCTTTTGGGGCTTTATTCTGGGTTTTGCTGCCGGTGGCTGATCTGGCAGCTCCTGGGTGGGTTTGGCCCAGGAGGCAGATCCCAGTGGCCTTTTCAACTGGGAGCTTGTTACAAAACTGGAAGTGTGGGGGGAGACCAGTTCGCTTGCAGGTGAGGTCCTGAGCTGGGTATCTGGCCAGGCACCCTGTGCAATTAATCTGGTGGGCTCCCACACCGTGTTGAGCCTGGCCGCGTAGCCGGAGCACGCAGTGGGCGAGCCACATTGCTGCCTGTGTACTGTGCTGCTCCCTGCTGTGACCTGTACCCGTGGGGTGTCATGTCAGGTAAGGGCTGTCGGTGTTGCTTGGTGCACTGCAGAGAGGTGAGAAGATGTGTTTTTCATAAACGTCGCAGCTCACTGTTTCTGGCAGATCAATAGGGCTGCTGGAGGAGCCCTTGGCTTGCCCGGTGTCACGGCATCTCTGCGCCAGGTGCTCCATAAGGCCGCGGCAGGGGGTGATGGGTGATAAAGGAGAGATGGGAATCCTGATGGGAATCCTGATGGGAAACCGCTGAGCTGGAGCTGGGAGCGAGGGTCTGGGCCGGGGACAGGCTGAGTTACAGCCATAGGGGATAGGTACTTACGCTGGGGCAGGTGGCGTGGTGCAGGTGCTGCTGTGGGCGTTTGTGTGCCTGATACATCAGCGCTGGATTTCTCTAAGACCGAGCCTGAATTTTGCATGGTTTTTTAACCTGTTAATTGAGTCCCTTTATACAGAAAGAGACTGGCACCTGACAGGGGAAGGAGGTTGGTATTTGATGGGAGACAAACAACGGGAGGAACAGCCAGAACTTGGAAAATACAAAAAGCTTTTTCCAGAGGGGCTGGGGGTACATCAGTTAAACCTCTGGCTCTGCGGGCCCAGCTCAGCGGGACGTCGGGGTGCCCTGTGGCTGGGCTGGCGTGGTGGGCACCTGCGCTTCTGTTGGATTCTCCAAGCTTGTGGAAGCGGAGCGGGTAAAAGAGATTTGCTGAGCACTGGCAGATTCCTGGGCTAGCCTGAGCCAGGGTGTCAGCGTGCGGATAGGGGCTGGTGGAAACGATAGACACATGGGGGGAAATACCACTCAGTTGTATGTGTGTGGGAAGCTGCAGCCAGGAGAAGGGAGTAGGTACGGGCAGGAGGAAAGACGTTTTCAGCTGGGGTGTGAGGTGGTGAGGAAGGGGAAAGCTGTTTCATGTGGTTGAGGTCAGGCAGCGTGGCAGCTTTCAGAAAGTTTGACCTGAAGGTCCCTGCACATGTCTTATCTCCAGGCAAATCCTAAATTGGTGCAACTCAGCCCCTGTGCTCTGGTACGGACTTGAATGTGCTTGCTAGCCCCGAAGCTTTGTGGAGCGAGGGTGTTGTGTACAGGCAGTCGTGGAGCCCTGTGAGATCAGCTGCCAGAAATTCAGGTAGATGCATTTTTTTATAAATAATAAATGATGAATTCAGTCCTCTGATCTCTGAGGCATGCTGTGCTTTGGTACACAGCATCCTGAGTGGAGCAGAACATCCCCCCATCCTGGACCCAGGGCTCTTGGGCAGGGAGGTCTGAAGACTGCCGGGACGTGCCGTGCAGCCCCTGGGATCGGGGTTCTTGCTGAGCCACGGTGGAGAGCGGCCCCTTCTGCCATCCCGGCTAACGAGTGGGTGGAGAGGGTGACGGCAGCCTTGCTCCGACTTCAAACCACTGAAGTGTAAAGCTCTGCTCTTGCCCTCTGGAGAGCACCGTTTTCTGTGAGTGCTGGTTTCTGAAGAAACCCATTAAGTAAATCTAATTGATAGACTAAACGATGTTTAATGTTAAACTGTGCAAGGCTGTTTATACAAACAACAGGGTCGGAGTTCCTGTGGTCGGGTAGAAGGGGCGATGTTGGCTTTACCCACGAACAACCCACAACAGCCCACTCCTCGCCCCTGCGCAGAGCCACAACAGTGCCGGCGAAGCTGCCAGGTGCCGAGAGCTGCCCACGCCGTGCCTGGGCACTGCTGCGCTGTCCCCTGTCGCCCGATACATCTGTGCTCAGCTCTCGCTGGCATCGGCACCCAGCAGCGCTTGTAGGAAAGACCAACGTTAGGTGGTATCATAGCTCAGCTGTGTTAGAGGGGCTGCTGTTAGCTGGTGGCTAAGAAAGTAGCCTGTAGGGGTTATTAATATTTATTGTTATTATTTGTTAGTGGCGGTTATAAAAATTGCATGATTGCACGGTAGATGCCAGGCGCTGCCAGCAGGTGTTTCTGCCATGGTTACCCTTTTCTTCCCTCCCCATCCCTACTGCCCTGTGTCAAAATTTCTCCCTGTGCACTGGTCCGATTTCAGAGCGGTGCTTCTGCTGCAGGTCAGAGCAGGACCTGCTTCTTGGGGGCAGGCTGTACCTAGCCAGCAGAGCTCGAGCCGTGATTTATTCCTGTAAACCTAAAAGCATGGCTTCATTGGTGTGTGGGTTCTCTGTAGGCAGCCAAATACGGGAAGGTGTTCCCACAACTTTTTCCCTTGTGTAGGAGTGTTTTTAACACACCAGAGCAGAGTCCTGGTAGGAGTAAATGATGAGGAGCAAGCAAGGAGAATAAGTATTTTAAGCAATTTCATAAGCGGCATCAATGGGACGGTCTGTATTGCAGCTGTGCTCTCTCTACTGAAATGTTGGTAGCTTGAGGGTGTTTGCAAACAAGTGGTGCTTGCTGTCCTGTCTTTCACCCATGAGTGTGGGGCTTTGTGCCGGGGTGTGGGACCCTTTGGCAGGGGTTGGGGGCTCTTAGTGTGGTGGGCTCCTGCATGGAGCTGGGGATACTCGCTGGAGGCATGAGCGTGCCTTCCCAATAACAAAACAACAGGAGGAGCAGGGCTGCTGGGAGCGTGCCGAGCATGGCAGAAGTGGATGCAACATCAGACCTCAAAGAAAGCTGTGTGGAGCCTGCCACCAGCCTGGTGTGGAGGGTCTGTACCCAGAGAAGTCTGTTCCTGCCTGGTTTGTCCTGGGGGGCTCGAGAACAAACAAACCGGGGCTCCACTGGGAGCATTGCATCAGTCCCTGAAGGAAGCTCCTTGTTATGTTTTGCCATTCATGGCTCTTCTCCTGCTTTGCATATGGTGATAGATAGGTTCATTATTATTATTTTATTCTGGTTTTATTATTAGTTTTCATTCAAATCCATTTCTTTGATCAGTCAAGTGTATTCAGGTCTCTCCCACAATCTTTGTAGTTTTAATATTGGCTTTAATGAAGGGGGAAATTCACTCCTGCATCCTTTTGGAAATGTTGCTGATCAGGACCTGCCTGGCAGGAGGGAGCTCAAGACGGGTGCATGGAGCAGGATGTTCCTGTGCCTCCCGGCTGCCTGTCCATTAGCCATGCAGAACCACAGCAGTTCATCTGGGCGCTGCAGCTAGGACAAGTGCAATTAATTGCTAGGCCTTGTCTTGGGGAAGAAGCAGCATGAAAAGAAGATGAAGATGGCTTTTAAGGGGGGAAAATTTGTATCAGAGACTCAAAAGTCCTGTTCTTACTGAAGGCAGTAGGGAATGCTCACATCGTGCAAGGTTTGGTAGCTCAGTCTGGTTCATGCAGCATCCTGCCCATTGACTCGCATCTTCCTGCGGGATCCTCCACATTAAAGCGTACTGCAGGTAACCATCTCCAGGTAAACATGTTTGGCAGGACAGGACCTGTGCCATTCTCTTATGAGAGCCATTGAGTTTTTAATATGGGCAAGTTGTCTTCTTGTGGCTCCAGTTTCTCGAGGAAATCCAAGGAATCCTGTGCTTCATGACAGAAACCATGGTGCAATGTCCACGTACTGTCAGGGCAGGGAGAGCTGTGGCAGGTCTTCAGGATAGAGACCTGCTAAGTCACCTGGGCTTGTGCCCACCAAAACACAAGTATTTCTAGGCTGGCTTCTCTTAGCTTGGTTTGTACTTAACAGGAGCCTTTGTGTCTCTGTGCTTCTGGGAAGAAGTGATTGTGTTTGCATATTGGTCCTGCTCATCTCTTTGAAAGCAGAGGGTTGTGCAGACCTGACTGCAATGAACGGGGAAGGGCAGAATATCCTGTGGCCTCCTAGTAATCCTCTGTTTGCCCACCAGCTGTTTCCTCTCTTACATACAGGCTGAATTTCAGATTAAAACCTCCTCTTTCTCCTGTTGGTGTAGCAGCAGGCAGCGGAGGAGGGACTCCCAGCCACAGGACATTCCCAGGGCATCTGACTGACACTGCTCTGCTCTTCAGTAGCAAGCCAGCAAACCCAGGTGCTCATTATAGACCCAGGGACCCTATTGCTCAGAGGAAGAAAATTTCAGGTCAGGTCAGCTAAATTTCCTTCTCTTCCTCTGTTGCATTGCACATCGCTTAGGATGTCATGCTAGTCTCAGCCATAGATGCCAGCGTCATTAAAACGACATTGTGTTTGAACAGGGATCTTGGCTTGACACTGATTGCAGTATGTGTCCTGAGTGCACCTCTTCAATCAGACATCCCAATTTACACATCTATCTTTCAAACAGTTTCCTTGACTGTTATTGCCCATCAAACTGGCTTCAGCGTAAGAGGTTGTGAGTGCTTGGAGGTCTTGGTGCCACTTGGTGCCACAGCTGAAGGGGTGCTTGTGCTGTGTTCCTCGATGTCTTTGATTGTTCTCCAGCGCTGCCCTGTGCTCAGCAAACAGAGCTTTGTGAGTTACTTGTGTTTATAGACACACAACCTGCTGGTGGTGCTTTTGTTACCACCAGCCATCTCGATGAAGGGTGGCTGGGCAGATACTCACCCTGAGCTAGTAAATTTGCAGACAACTTTGCAAGGCTGCACTGCTCTGTCGATCCCTAGGTGAGAACAAGGATTAGCTTATTGTTACTGCTTCCAGTTGGCTGTAAAACCAGAGCCTGGCAAGGGGGCTGGGGAGCTCTCTGGGATGTCCATGTGCTCTCCTGGAGCAGCAGATCAGAATTCAGATGAGGCTTCAGATGGATTTATTGGAGTGGCACAGTATGCGCAGCATGGGCTTTGAGTTAGGACATGAAAGCGTGGTGCGTTCCCAGCAGCAGAAGGCATTAATGAAATATGTTCCTCGCGCTGCCTTGCTTTGAACTGTCACCTGCGACTACGGCAACCGCGTTCACAGGGCTGTGTGGCACTTACTGATGCATAGCTACTAAAATCAGTAAAAATATCCCTGCTAATAGAGAACATAATGGCGGCACTGCTGTTTCTGTGGCCGCTGGTGCAGATGGAGTTTTCTGGGGCCTCGGAGCACAACCTCCAGCGCTGCAAAGCTGAGAACATTGCCTGCTCTGACAGGAGGACTGCTGCCAGCAACAGAGGCTTCTGTGAGTCAGACCCTTTGCTCTTTTCCAAGTACCTGATTTTCTTTGACAAAAGAGGGTGATTGGGGGGAAAAAAAACCCACTTCACCCTGCACAAGGGGGGTTTGTGGTTCTGGTGCTGACCAGCTGCTGCTGTACGTGGGTGCTGCTGGATCCCAAAATGATGTCCTTACCTCAGAGCACATGCTCCCTATGCAGGTAGGGTCACAGTTGCTACCCTTTCTGCTCTGCAAGCTGCAGAGTTTTTTTCTAAAAATGCATTGTATCCACAGAACACTTGGTTTGGAAATCCTCTCATGCCCTCTGCATACGTCTGTCTTGTAACGAGATGTCAGCCTGTGCAGGCTTCTCTCCAGGAGCTTCAAACCCCCGTGTTTCACATGTTAGCTCCTCCTGCCTACCTGGGACCTAAGCAAACTGCTAATTGTTGTGCAGATGTCATCTTCCAGGCAGGCATGAGGTTGTAGGCTTTGAAGAGGCTGTACTGTCATTTGCTACCAGCCTTCTCAGTACACGTGAGCTCTATTTTTATGGGAGTGCGCGTTTTCTTTCAGCCACTGCTTTGTTGAATTTCTTTTTCTTCTTCTTTTCTTTTTATTTCCAGGCTTGCAGGTAAAGTTTTAGGGATACATCTATTTTTCATTATCCCAGTGCTGCTGCTTGTTTTATAACTAAAATAAAGAACCAAAACCCTGTATCCTGTGTAAAAAGCAGCAGTTTGTTCTGACTTGAGCTGAGGGGAACTGTGTGTCATGGTCAGTCTGAGACTGAAGTCCTGACTGTGGCATCAGGCAGAAGGGCATGTAGGTAGTCAGGGAGCAGATGGAGTTTGAGCCTGTGAATTCTGCTCTGGGCTTTCCAGCTCAGGAACCTGGGTGTTGGTTGTAGCCTGGTTGTGCTTGGTGGTGTCCCAAGAGAGATGGAGGCTTTGGCCACAGGTTGTCTTTGCCTGTCTTCTGAAAATGGAGACCTTTGCTACGCCAGTTGTAGTTTAAGAAGGGCTTGTGGGTCCTTGAGGTGGTTCTTTGACCCTTTAGAAAAGAAGAGACATTGAAGGAGCATATCAAGTACCAGGCCAGAAATGCAAGGTGAAATTTCCATGCATGGTGGGACTTGAGCAGGAGGACTCATTGCTGAGGGGTGCTGTGGGTGTCAGAAGTCCAGATCTGCTCCAAAAGCAATTAACAGGAAGAACAGAAATCCAGCTGATCTGGATTTGAGCTCTAAGGCAGAGGCTGCTGTTCAGGGAGAGCCTGGGTCAGGAGTTTTTGGAAGATGCAGAAGTGCATTAGGTGTATTCTCTTTGTGCTCCCTGCTCTGCCGCCTTTTCCTAGATGTCGGCCACTGACCAGCATGATGTGGTGTTTTGCCTTTTATTTTCTTTTCTTGGCTAAAGCAAAAACCAAGCAGGAAGAGGAAGAAGTAACGTAACAGAGTGGGGAGACAAGATAGCAGTAAAGGGGTGGAAGGGGAGGACTCCACTCCCTCCGTGTTCCTGAAGTCTTTTGCGGGCAGAGGTCCTTCGGTGGGAGGACTTGGTACTGGGTGTGCCTGTGAGCATATTTTCTGCTTTGTGGAATGGAAGATGGTTGCTTCAAGGAAGGAAAAAATCTGTGATGTGATGGGCCATCCTGATGGACAACAAAGACAGAAAGGAAGATATTTAGGACTGCACGTATGGGAGGAAATTCTTTTAAACCTGGATAGGAGTAGGAGCAGACTTGATGGAGGGATGAGTAATGAAGGAGTGTTTGAACGGAACTAATCAGCCCCATCTTCTTCCAAAAGACCTCATTTAGTTTAATTTAGCAGCGTGTAAATTTAGAGCCAATCAAAGGAAATACTTCTCCAGCCTGTGTGCTGGCAGGCTGCTCTGTTCCCTACCCCAGCGTGAGAAGCAGCGCGCTGAGCGCTGTGGGTGGATTTAAAGCCTTGTGTGGCGAGGCGGTGGGGACGCTCATATGTGTGAGCGTGGTTACACATGTAGCAGTGGGGCTACGAGCTCTGTTTCAGGGTGACTGGCAGCCACAAGAGCAGGACCCTTCTTTTACCCCCTCTCTTGTTCAGTCGGCGGTCTGTGGTCGGTTGGGGGGGCTGTGTGCCACGGGGCTGCTTCGTGGTCCGCTGCAGGCACGGGCAGAGCCCATTCCTGGGCTCACAGTTTGGGTGAGCTGGCGTTCTGAGCAGCGGGGAGAGCCTTGTGCTGTAGAAACCACGAAGCAAACCTTGTTGACCTCTGCAAAATGTTGTTTTCCTCAAGAAAAACCTACATATGGATTTAGATAAACCCCTGATCCTTTGGCGGATGGTAGTTTTGTTTAATTTGAACTAACGCAGCTACTTCTGTACTTAAAATGAGGCACAGGCATAAAAAGCCTTCCCAGGATTGCACTGATTTTTATTTTTCCTGTCCATGGCAGTAACGCAGTGATTTTAAACAAGACTTGCAGGTCTCTTCTTATTTTCCAGGAGACATGTAAGCCTGCGTGAGGTCAATATAAGCTATGTTACTTGTCATAAACTCCATTAGCAGTAAAATTGGCCCCTTGCTGTTGGCTGCCCCCAATTAGACCCATGCACTAACACCTCAAGGTGTTCAGTTTCCTGCGGTGTCACACCCCTGAACCCATGCTGCGTTGCAAAATGTCATGTAAAGGGTGCTGAAACCTGTGAAAACGTGGACTAAAATATTGCTGGTTTTGTTTTCCTTTGCATTTCAGGCTGGTGGCAATGTCTCACTGGGCTCATCTCCTCTCTGCTGCTGCTAAAGTCAACCTGCTGGTCTTGGTGGTTTCTGCGGTGTTTTCCTGGTCAAGCCTAAGCGACAGAGTTCCTGTAAGTGTTCCTCTCAGCCAGAGCAGCCATGGTCACAAAGGGCTGTCCAGCCACCTGTGTCTCTCCTGGGGTGACAGCCTTACCTGGTCCCTCTGTGGGAGGGATCAATTAAGCAGGGTGTGGAGTGGTTGGTGAAATGCCTCTCCTCAACAGTGGGTCTTCAATAACGATGTTTCAGAGGGCTTCTTCCTTCACATGGCTTGCCTCACCCCAGGAAATCCAGAATATGCTCAGTCCAGAGGGTGTGCAACAGTGCAACTCAGGCAGCTCTCGTTTGCTGGGTGCCCCTTTTTGTATTCGAAGTGGCTGCACACTGGCCCTGTGGCAGGAGGCAGAAGGAATTCTGTGGATGCTGTCTGCCCCTCTGGGCTTGCCGAGTGTGCGGAACTTCCCTGGTTTGGATGTGGCTGCTGAGCCCCAGGTGCCAGGTCCTGCTAGATTAGTAGACCTGGAAAGCTTCCTTGAGGAAGCTCAAGCAGTAGAGAGTGGTGGTTTTTTAGTTTAATTCATGCTGTGGCTTAAAACAGGGGGTCCCCCATCGATACTGGGACGATAGAGGATCGCTGGACCCCATGTTGCTGGACACCAGCTCCTGCCTTTGCATTGCAGCTTGGCCTGTTGGCTGTGACGCCGCTGTCTGGGAGCTGTGCTGTTAGCCAGAGCGAATACAAGGGACAGGTTACAGTATAAGCACTGTAGGCCAGTGCCTTGGGCCCACCTGGAATCATTTAATGATCAAGTAATTTGTCTTTATTTTAGGGAGGGAGACTGGAGAAAGAGCACAAGCACTGGGACAGCCACTCAGTGATACGTGCTGGAGCTGGCAGGCAGCCTGACACTGAGCTTCAGACAGGATTAATGCGATGGGTGGTTAACTGTCCCGTCACCTTCTCCTGCACTCCCCCTACGATGGCTCCACGGTGGTCATATCCCTCCTTTATTGCAAACAGACCGCCCCTTCCTTGCTGAGGCTTTTCAGCTTATTGCAGTTGATTTCAGACCGATAAAGCGAGGAGGCTTTTTGTCTTTAAGGAAATGTCCGTTGGTCTTCAGAAAACATGTTTCTTTCTACTATTTTAATTATGAAATCAAACTGAAAAGGATTTTACCTAATTTCTGCGTAAATGAAGAATTGTTTGTGTGTTGTTGCCCATTTTTGTCAGAGATACTAATGAAAATGGAGTATTGCAAAGCAGCTGTGGGCCGAGCAGGGGCAGTGACGTTTAAACAAACCAAGTCACATCTTTTTATTCTTACCGAATGTTTAGACCACGGCACTTCTCTTAAGCAGAGCCGGTAAACATCAGATATCTCCATTACATGTTTCAACAGATACGACATTCTGAGGCCTGTTGGTAAATTTACAATAGCCTGTATCGTTAAGTCCCTCTTGGATAATAATATAGCAGTGTAAATAAGCTAAGTAATAACTGCTCGGACTCATTTATTTTTAGTCCTGTTGAGTTCTGGCTCAGAAAATGTTAACATTGATTTTCGTCTGCAGAACTTGGCTTTTTATGTTTATGATCATTACTGAGCTTTAACCATTTGTCATAATTTTAACAATTTCAAGTCTCTGATGCACTAAGCAAAAGGAGGAGCTAAGCTCTGTTTTCCCATGCATTTCCGAAATGTCAATCCCTTTTGACAGATAAAATAAAAACATTTTATAGGTTTATCAAACATCTTCATATGTTACCACTGTTGTTGCTACTTGTACATGTTTTGCTCAGGCTGACATTTCTTTTGCTCAGAAATGCTCTCCTAGCCTGAATAATGGATATTTATATGCAAAGCACCCAGATTCTTCCAGAAAATATGCATGCATTTTTTCCAAGAAGTGGAAGAAGTGAAGGCAGAACATGGCCTAAAATTTCCAGTTAACCTCTTCACTGACTTTTTTTTTCCTTGTGAAAGTGTGGTAAGGGTTAATATCAAAACGCTTCATGAAGTGAGCTGTAACTCTTATTCTAATTGCCAACAATTAGGAGTAATCTTTCCCTATAGGCTGGTTATTTGAAATTGTTCACTGGTGGTGTTCTGGGCGATGTTAGAAGCTGATAATATTCCCTGCAACAGAAACTGAGCTGTCTGGATGATTAGCCTAGACCAGCTTATCTGCTCCTGCGAAAACCAGAATAGCAAAGACCTTCTTCCTGAGCCATTAATAGCTTGGTGTGTGATAGTACGAGGTCGTTACTTACTATGCACTCCCAATAATTTTATCTGTTGCAGTTTTACATGACTCCCACCAGCTCCTTAGGGAGACTTTCCAGTGAACAGCGAGGTTTCCCTTGCAGCAAGGATTTTTTTTTCCTGCTTTTAATCCTCATTTTTTCCTTTGCATAATGTCATACCACTCGTGCTAGCTGATCTACCACACCTCTGCCATTCGTGTGCTGCACTTGCAGAGTAGGTGGTGATTAAATTGCTGCCTCATTGTTTTAAAAGACTTGGAGGACACTGGGAATGGGTGGAGAAAAGGATGCTTGCGTTTTTATTGTGTGGGCAATTCGGTGTGTTTTCCCTGTGTCCTATTTTGGAAATAGCTGAACTATTTTAGCTGAAATCTTCTCCAAGCCTGAAATAAATGCATTTAAGAGAAACAAACAAACAAACAAACAAACCACAACAACGCTTGAGGCGTTCCACTCGTGTGGAAGACTTCAGCTGAACAAGTTAAAACTTTGACATATTTTTAAACAAGGGAAAACAGGGTCTTAGAACGTTACACAACCCTAGTAATAGTCAGGGCTCCTGGTTCTGGCTGTAATATAGGTGAGGCTCTGCGAAAGCTTGTTTAAAACCTGCAGCCTGCACTGGAATAGGAAATAAGCTGCGTTGCTTTGTTCAGCACAAATGTCACGCTAGTTATGCATGTTTAACCTTTAATATACTTTAAATCTAAATTTAACCATGTGGAAAGAATCTCGGATGTCAAAAAAAAAATCTGCTGGTGAGGGAAAAAATTCTGTATTCTCAGCTGGCACTAAATTACCCAGATGCAATTGCTAATGAGCTGAATCTCTTCTATCCAAAAGGAGTTTGCCCTTACAAAAATAGAAGAGAGCGACATAAAAGATGACAGTGGGAAAGAGCCGATAACAGAAGACGATGCTGATCCTGAAGACCTGGAAGTGTTTTACCCCACACATCAGTGGCAAACCATCCGTCCAGGTAACATGCTGATGACTAATTATAGCATCCCTCTGAAACCCCACCTGACAGCACTGACAGCAGCCTGGCAGAAACTCAAAATACCTGTTTGTTCCCATGACAATGTATTCTTTTGCTGGTGTTCAGACAAAGAGGTATGGACTCAGTGACCCAGTACAGGGACAGGACACCATCACCAAACTGGCCAGCAACAGGAGCGGTTGCTGAAGTGCTTGCAGTTCACTGGAGCAGGTCCGAGTGGGCTGCCAGTCACATTGCAGGTGGTGATGTGTCTCTGTCACTAGCTCAGAAGCCTTTTTTCTCTTTGTGCACTTGTCAAGGGACAGATTTTATAACGTTTGTTGGCATGCAGTATCCCAGGTCTGCTGTGCTCCGCTGTGGGCTGGTGAAATGCTGCACAGTGGCAATCTGATTAAGAACCATCAATGTAACACTATGCAGCTCTCTCACAATGGGTTTTCTGTTCCTTGGCTGTTTGAAATCCAGCTTTTATCCCTATCCATACATCCCACAAAAAAAATAATCTCTTCCCTTTTTTTGGGTTGGTATCTTTTGTTAGATGTCTGTGGGACACGTATGGTGAGAAAACACCAACTGAGCAGGCTGACTTCACTGCAAAAAACCTGTGCACTGGGAAGGGCTCTGGGGAGGATAAGCCCATTTAAACACACATGTGCAGATGCACGTACGCATACATATTTCAGCAATTAGGTTGATCAGTAAGCTTGCCCTCTGGGGTCTTGAACAAGGTATTTGATCCATTTGTACTTTGGTGTCCTCCTGTATATGCAGGCGTAATACCTTCCCACCTAAGAAAGGTGAACTAAGTAGTAATTACTTTTTATAAAGAGCCCTGAATTTAAGAGCTTTATCCTGTGTGCAGTATTATCATTGAATGAATAAATATGGGATCCATTTGTCTTGGAATTTCTGTGAGATATAGCAGAACAACTTTTCCAAATGTAAATCTTCGTATAACGTAAATGTCTAGCAAAAGCCCCTAAATTTCACAAAGCTGCAGTATATACTTGTATTCCATTTTTGTACCATTATGTATGGAAGGCGTGTAGTGTCCCTGCTCAGTATTCAGACTGGCAGATCCCCACCACCCTTGCTGAAGCAGAATGTGTATATACTTGCAGTCATTATAAACATCGTTGCCGGTTTTGTTCAGTAGCACCTTCTGCATCACTTAAGTGTCTTGTTCCGCTTTATTTTTGTAGCAATTGCACCATGGGCATGTGCAGCAAAGGGTCTGTGGAAGTGGGGAGCTTGTCAGCATTCATAGAGGAGAAGAATTTCAGGTGCTCTGGAAAAAGGCTTAAATGGTGGCCTGCCTCATTGCCTAGCCGCTGCGCATCCTTGTTTCAGGTGTGCGTGCCGATTTGAGCAGAGACATGTCAGAAAGAGGAGTCTTCCTTGGCCTCCCCCTGCCAGCCTGGCTTTTTGTCTCCTGTGCATTTCTCTGAAGCAAAATCTCGTGCATGGACTGTGACTCGCACTTCTAGCATGTGTGTTACCCGAAGCAAGGCTGGGCCACTTGCTGCCACCCTGAGCCCATCCCTGCAGCCTCTGACCCGGAGGGTTTGACAGGGCCCTGCAGGGGAGGGACGAGGGAAGTGGCTGCACGAAGGATATGCCTTTTGGTCCTTTAGCAGAGGCCTGTGCATTGGCAGTGTGTCTGGTCTGGTGGTTCTGCATCTTCCGATGTTTTCTGGTGTGATTTTGCTCGCTCGTAGCCGAGCAGGGTCCCAACTTGCCTGGCTGGCGTGTCTCAGCGCAGGCCAGTGAGAAGCGCAGCGCAGTGCGCGGTCGTTCGCTTCCTGCTGGCTGCCTCTCCAGGATGCCTGCACGCCACCTTCCAGGGATGGTCTCTCCTGGGGAAGGAAATGTTTTAAAATCTGGATCTTCAGTTTTGAATAGTGGAAGGGAGCTCAGTGTTTCCCCCCCCTTTGCATTCCTGTCTCATCTTGATCCTGCTCTGAGCTCAACACAGGATTTCTATGCTTCTGTCCAGTCCTGCAGTTGCTCATCTTTTATACATGTATTTCCAGTTTTGCTCTGCTGTTTTCATAGTTCCCTGTTGCTAATTGCATCAAACTGTGTTTCCACTGAGACTGCAGCAGTGTCATCAACCTGTAACCTGTCAAATCCCTCCACCAAATTCAATTGTTATTGTGTATGTAGTGCTGCTTTGTGTGGTTGTTCCCTCGCTGCCTACAATGTGAGCTGGATTTTGATCAAGTGCTTTCTTGCACTTTGAGCACGCTTCAAGCTGCTGGAGGTAGCTGGATGCAAACACAGAAAGGCAGTTACCTTAAGAGCTCTGCCACCTGTAATCTGGAAGCAAGGAGATCAGTTGTCTTTTCTGCCAGCCAGCTGGGAAGCTGACAGGCCGTGGAAAGGTTGGTGAAACTTCACAAAGTCCTTTAACACTTTGTTAGGCATTGCTGGTTTGGACAGAAAGGATGCACACGCCTTGGAAGGTCTTCTAACACCTCTATTATTTTACTTTTTTTTGGTATCATCTGCAGAAACAATGAAGGCATCTGCAGGGATTCTTATTCTGTTCTTGGTTGGCATCCGTAGAAACTTGGGTTTTAATGACTGGGACTGCAGTGTCCTCTGAATGTTCACAGCCGTGGTCGGATCACTTTTCATGGTCAGGTCACTGTTCCACCACAGACACGGAATTTTTTGAAGTTATGCTTCCTCCGATGTCTTTCTCCTTTCTGAATGCCCTTTTACCAGGTGATAGTACCCCTGTGAGTTGGAAGCTCTCTGGAGAAACATAGCAGAAGTGATTTGCTTTTGTTGCTGCTTACATTAAGCTCTGCCAAGTGCGTGGAGGTGAGTCTGTCAGCACACAGAAACACCCTACCACTTTTCAAGGTGATCTTGCCTGATAGTTACAGCAACTGAAGGCTGATCCTTAGTCTTTGGGATGACAGAGATGAATGGAAGGATTGGATAGTGTTGATGATTTGCAGTTTTCTTGGGGATTCTGTATATAAAACCACTTCTTCCACATTTCCAGGTGACTTCAAATCACCAAATGACCACTCAACATCCTAAAGCACATGAATACTTAATTTCTTGGGAATTACCTACTTTTGTTATCTGGGGCACCTTGTTTTCTTCTGTTTTGTTTAGTATTCCTGATGATGATTGAAAGTTGGATTGCATTGACCATCTAGTCATAACACTGACCAACAGATTTTCCACCTGACTTTATGGTCAGAAGTGGCTCCTCTGGGAAGTTATTGCTGTGAGGATTAAGAAAAAGGATGTGAGGGGCAAGGGTTTAGCTGGGAAAGGAAGAGGGAGTTAATCCTCTCCTCAGCTGCAACCAGCACAGTGGGGAGCCTGGGCTGTGCAGTGCCTCTGCAGAGAGGTTCTGTCCACCTCTGGGGCAGCAGCACTTTCCTGCAGAAACTCGCTGGCAGGTTTCTCAGCTGGCAGTTTGACGTTGGGAAGTAATGTGTCCAGTTTCCAAATCCAGATGGACCAAGCGAGAACCTCATCTGCCTGAAACATCAAAATATTTACAGTCTACTCTGCACGCTTTCCGTGTGAGAGGAGCCAACGGTGGGGCACAGAAAGGCTTCCTTTGGTCCAGGGCAGCTCCCTGCAGACCAGAGAAACAGAGCAGAATCTGGCACTGGTGATGGAAGTGTTGCAGCATTGGATCTCTCTCAGGTTCAGGGAGCACGTCTCAGCGCTCTGCCAGGCAGAGCATGCGTTACAGGAGCTTGGCTGGCCTGTACCTTCATCTGTGGTTAAACTTGGGGCTTGCAGAGCTCAGTGCTGATACCTGCAGTTACTCTATAGTGTTTGTACTGTTCAGAGTCATTTTCCTAAGTGCCTAATTATATTGCAGTTAAAGAATAAGAAGCCATGAACTGCTGCTGTTGATCAAACTGCCAGAGCGAAGTTGATGTGAGCATGCTGTTGTTGCTGCTTCTGCGAAGATGAAACCATCTTAGGTTCAGCGGGGAGCTGATGATACATTACTTAGCATTTAAATATCCATGGCTGCAGCTTCCAAGGATCCTCAGGCAGCTTTCTCCATCAGTAGCTATCTTTGCTGTTCATCCTTGTTTTAGGTCTCATTTGCTGCACAAACGAGGTTTTACATGTATGGAAGCATAGCCCTCAAAGAAAGTGTTCATGTTGGGGAGACTGTTTCGGAAGCTGCTTTGAAGGACTTGCCGTGGTTTTGGAAAGAGCGGGACTGAGGATGAGGAATAACTTGGTGCGGTTTCAATGCCAGTCTTTGTTTTCCGCGAGGTTTCGGTGGGTGGATGAGCCAGCACTGCTGTAAGCCAAGAAGTGGTTTATAAAGCTGGGAGGAGGAGGTAATGGCAGGAGGGATCCCTTTGGCTCCGCAGTCCTGTGCCAGCCTGTCCCACAGCCCATGTGGGGGATGGGCTGGCGAGGATTTCCTTACACCTTGTCAGTGCGCGTCTTGCCTGCTGTTTGCTGGGATGTCCTGAGCTGCACTGGCTCCTGCTAATTGCTTTGCTGAATTAATGAATCTGTCCAAACCATTGGCTTCTCAGTGACCTAGACCTAACTCATACAGCTGTGTGCAGGTTTCTGAAATATTTATGTCAGCACGGTCAAGAGAGGGCTGTGAAATACGGCATTAAACCACCAGGGTATGCTCATTTTTGCAAAACTTGACGTGTGTAATCCTGGAAATAGAAGCCTCATCAGATTAGCACAGATTTGCATGAAGAGGAAAGGCAAATGGGATTTTAAAAACCTCATTTATGCCGCATGAAATGCTTCTTTTCCAGTTTTTTTGATAAAATAACTTGTTACTGATGTGCAGAGGGGAAAAATCTCAAATGTGTAGTTGTTACAATCTTCTCTGGCTAGCAACAGAGAGAGGTGCAGGGTGGTTACAGCAGGTAGGAGAGCCCAGGCAGTCTTGAGAGCAATTGCAAATATTCACTGCTTGGAGGTAGAGTTATGGCCGCTAGTAGCTCTCGCTCTGCTTGTTACCCATCTGACCTCTTGCATACAAGGCTTTTAATAGCTTAAATGTATCTCATGCTTGTCCTCCTTTTTATTACCACGCACTTTCATGCTCTCTCAGCTTTGCCGTCCTCGTGGGCTTTCCTCGACTTCTCACCTTCGTATCACAGGGTGTGTGGTCTCCCTAACACTGGCTGGAATCTAATTCGTCCTTACACTGGAAGTCTTCTCTGGCAAAAGTGGCAGGGCTGAAGCTCCCAGTGCCACTTCTGGCTCTGGTGTGGGGCACTGGAGGGCAGACGTGTCCGTTTTCTGTGCCTTAATCCTGATCCATGTAAGAGGGATAACAGTGTTTCTCTGCCTGTTGGTAAGAGGGCAGGACTGGGACTGCTCGAGAGACACTTGGACATCGTGCCAACAGGAGGGATCTCAAAGCCCTGTTGGAGTAGGGAGTGTTTGAAGGATGCCAGCTTTTGGATGTGGAGATACTGTCTGTACGAGTGTCTTTCCCTCCGGCTCAGCTGCGCAGATGAGGGCAGCGCTGTTACCTATCTCCAGCCGTGCTCTGCATTATCTGCTTGGATTTTCTTTACCGACAGGTTCCCTGAGCTGGGGAGTCAGAGGGCACCCGCCGGGGATGCACACCTGGTCCTTGTCAAGCCATCTCTTCAGTGTGCCGACAAGGGCAAGGCAGCGCTGCGTGGGAGCAGGCTGGCGTCCCAGCTGCTGCTGTGGGCTGCCCGTTCCCAGCGCTGGAGCTGCCGGGAGCTGCCGCCAGCACCCCGACGGGATGCCAGTGTAGGTGATGCTGGGAGCGTTGTAGCCTCGGACCTGCGTAGTTGAAACACTCGTGAAACATCATGAACGTTAGTGAGCTGGGTCCTTAGGCACAAAGCTGACCTTTTCCAGGAGAGGACAGAGCTGCGGAGCCATTGTCATTCACGCTAAGGAATGCAAACCCGTAGCAAATAACAGAAACTTATAGGCCAGTAACTGAGCATGCACGTTAAAATAATAATAATAATAAAAAAAAAGACTCCCACTTTATAAATAACACTTTGCTTCTCTAATATGACAAGTGTAGTAATGCAGTTTTGATTATCTGTTTTGTAGCGTGTTGTAAATGCAGTGTGTATCTGTAACTATATATTTTAATTTTAATAACATGAGACCTCAGAACTATGTAGCTCCTGGTACTAAACCGTGTCTGGGAACTGGGCAGAGATAGACTGCTGTGTGTCAGTACACTTAACTTGCAGGTTTTAATTAAGCAAAATGGCAGGGGTTGGTGGCTGTGCCCAGCCCCAGCACAGCACAGCTCAGGGTGGCAGGATGGGTGGCAAGGTGCTGCTCGGTGGGGCACGTTCAGCATGGCCAGGTACCGGTCCAGCTCATAGGGTTATCCCCTGTGTTTTCTATCTGCTTCTCTGTGACCTGGGAGGTTTTGCAGCCGTTGTTTTCTCAGCATGTCCATGAGGGTATCAGGTTCAGCATTTGTGAAATGAACTGGGAGGCAGTTCCACTGCCCCTGCCCCAATCCAGATAAAATTTCTCTTGTTTTCTGTCATTTCAAGAGCTGCCAGTATCCTGGCATCACTGGTGTTGGTGAGAAAAATCTTTAAATCTATCACTCAGCTTGCTCAGGTTTAGGAGCAGAGTGGGGCTGAGGTGGGTTTTCAGTGTGCTGGCATGAATGCTGTCCCTTACTGGCTGTGGTGTTACTGGTTTCATTAAACAAGGTGGTTATAAAAGTCTTCTGCAGTGATGCATATACTGCCAAAAACTAATTACGCTTCTGAGGAGCAGAGGTAAAAGTTTGCAGCTCCTCTAACACATAGCCGTGGGCTTGGATGTTGGGCATAACTGAAACAGGGGTGTAATGATGCATTTTCACATGAGACAAACCGTGCCTCCTGCTCACTGCGTTTATGACTCCATGCTCCGCAGTGTCTTATGGGTTAATTTGGAGCAGTTATAAACCAGGGGATGGAGGTGTTTTAAGATTCGGGTGGCTTTTTTTGTGCAGCAGGAGGAAGTTAGGCTCCATTTTTCAAAATATTTTCAAACTTAGCTTTAATGGTTCTCTGATTGGTGTTATTGTAATGTAGGTGTAGCATTAGCAAAGGGAATAAGTGTATCAGCTGTGTAGTAGTAGACATAAGTAGTGGGAATCATTCACATGGTTAAATTTACATTGTTTGAAGGGGAAAAATGCTTTGAAAGAAGAGAGACTGTTTCCCAGAGAAGATATCTCTCATTCCTTTCTCTTACCTTCTTTCTGCTAAGCCAGGGATGCTGTGAGCATGCAAGCTGCTGAGAGATGCTGAAACGTGTGCTGGGTGATGAGGAATATCTTGCTATGGTTTTTACGTGTAAGCATGCTATATTTTCTGCTATAATGTTAATAACCTTCCTGTGACTGTTTAGAAGGATGAACCTCATTAAAGAGGTATTTAATAACGGGCCTATTTTTATCTCTGTCTTTATCTAATGTTCTGTGCATTTATTTCAAGCTTGTAGCACTGCTTTGGAAGAAAGATGTTTTCCCTCCTGGAAAACGTTTTGGGAGTGCATCCGGCTTGGTTATCTGGAATTTCCAGTCTGAGTATCTTTCCTCCTCCTTCCAGAGCAAGCAAGCCATACCAGGACCTTGGCTCTAACATTTGCATTGCATATTATGGGAAAATGTTTTTCAAGAAGTGTGACTTGGGTTCCAGAGTCACTGAAATGGTTCTGAAGGTTTGACCTAATATAATCAGAGCAATTCTCTCACACCTCAAATGCATGATCTTGTTTTGTGGGACAAGCATTCCAGGCATTGTAACGTGTGCTGGCTTAGCCACAGGTCAGACCTCCAACCCTGGGAAACCCTGGAGGTTGCTCCTGCGGCCAGGAAAGCATTGAATTCCCACCAAAGCACCATCACAGATGCTGGAGATGAGGCGAGTCCTCCAGCTGCTGCTGCACGCTATGGCCCCTGAGCTGCAGGGTCAGCCTCCTTGTGCCAGCAGGGCTCAGCACCTCCCTGTCACCTTCTGGAGCTGGCCTGCTCCTTCCTGGTGACAGAGGGCTCCAAGAGCAATTATTTTCCTGGTTTGGAAACTCTTTCCTGGGCATGACAGCAGAGCAGCGCTGCTCCCGGAGCACAGGGCTGGGTTTGCTGTGGGACGTGTTTGACCACACGCTCTTGGAGAGGCTGGTAGCTCTGGAGATCAGGCCTTCCTGCAGAGCTGAGTATTCCCCCCCCCAAATTTGTAATTTTACTACATAATTTCATAAATTAATTGCTGACCTACTGATATAAGGCAGATGTGTATTCAGATGGCTCTCCTGTGTTTTGTCTTGTTTGCTGGTCGAGGTTGGCCATGGTGGAGGCAGGTGGTCCGCCCCATCCCCGAGGGGATGCACTGTCTTTCCAGTTCCTTCCATGTCCATCCCTTCAGCATCACTGGCTCTGCATCCAGCCTGCCTGCCTGGACCGAGCGTGTCTCAGAGTAGAAGTGCCGCTGAGCCCACGCAGAACTGCACAACGCCAGTGCGTACAGCCTGTGGGCAGAATGAGCATTTCTGAACCCTTTTCCCCGACACACCTAAGGCCATGTGCTCCGGCACCTTGGGGTTTGGTCCCTGGGGTGTGTTTGACAGTTTTTACAAAAACACCTGGCTCTAGGAGCTAAACCTAGGAAAGGATTCATTGGTGTTCAGTCTAGATCACGTACATCACTAGAACACAGTTTCACAGCATTACCTTTTTCATAATTAGGAAGAAAGTATTTTTTCCCCATGGTCTTGCTCTGGCCATTCCTTCCTGCAGTCTCCCCTGTGGGCTGAGACCCCGCTTACTAAAATTTCTACAAAATTGATTTTAGGTGGGTGAGCACAAAGCCAGATTTATTTTTTTTCCAGGCAGTCAGCACACAGTCAAATGGCTCCTGCGAGGAATATTTCATCCTGGTCCTTCACAGTCCATGCCTGCAAATTAGTGTTCTTACTCAGGTGGGGCTGCTGCTTGCTTATTTATTTTAATTTTTCCATATATTTATTTATAGGCTCACACTGGCAACAGATCTTTTTCCACAAACCCTTTTCAGAGCCTTGTGCTGTGCCTCCCCCATTCTGGCTTAAAAGCACCTTGCTCTCTGGAGGAAACCTCTGAATATCCATCATGCTATCCTGATTTAGTGACGTGTTTTCTCTGACCTCTGCCCTCTGTTCATTCTTGAATCTGCAATGAATTTGGGACTTTAAAAAGCTGTTTGATGTTTCTTGAGGTCTAGAAGCTTGTTTTGGATTTGTTCTTGAATGCACACTGAAACAAATGTCTCCACTTTATTGAAACAACTTCCTTTAGCATCTCCAGGAACTTTCTGAGTTGAACAGAGATACATGTATGTTGTTTTTTTTCCAGCTCTGCTTTACCAGGATAAGCTTGAGAAAGAAACGTAATCTCCTTGGGTCTGTCTTTATGTTTTGTAGAACTAATTCCCATTTATTGCAAGAGCTCAACACTATATTCAAGTTTAATTTTTTATTATGTGTTTACATTTTGGAAGGAGTAAGTGTGGTGGTGTTGGAAATTCTAATTAAGGATAACATTTCTGATTCAAAAGACCTTTCTTCAGAGATTCTTTTTCCTCTCTCCTGATTTTCTGCCTGCTCCTTAAGACTGCAGGAAGTTCTGCTTGGGTCATTCACTTGCAACAGGATGTTATCTGAATACTAAATTAATGTATGCAGTCTGTCACTTGGTATTTCTTCTGTTCTTCTGCTGGAGATCTCCCAGGGTTGCAAAGACCTTGCAAGTGGCAATGGCGAGAACAGGAATGTGCCTATGATCCTGCAAAGTGAAAGGAGAAACACTAAGCTGCATGTCTCTCCCATCACTGCAGGGTGTGAATAAATAGATCAAATCAACAATTTACATTTTAACCCTAGACCAGGTCTTATTTTTAGGATTTGTCGCTCAGCCCAAGTGAAACGTTTCTGTTTCTGTCTGGTGGTGTTTTTAGAAAACACCTTGAATTTATCACTGAGACTGTATTTTAAGATGCATTTACATTTTGATGTAATCTGCTGCTTTTCTTATTTGAAACAAAACCCACCTGTTCTATTAATTATACTATCATATAACCTGTTAACCAGGTTGCTGCAAATTACAGTTATCTCTCTGTTCTGCAGCTGATATAATATGCAAAAATGATTAGACCTGTCTGTATCACAATTAGCTACAGCTGGAAGGAGGTGGCAAGTTGTGAAGGCTTGTACAGGTACTGGGAAGGTATTTACAGACTATATGATGTAAAGCTGGGAGGAGTGGGTGCTGCGCCTGTGGCGTCTGCTGCCCTGCAGAGGGGTCTTGACAGGGAAAATTGAAATGGAAGAGACTGTTCAAACACAGAAAAATTCGGTTCACCGTTGAGTGATTGAACGGTGGAGCAGGTCAGCTCCACCAGAGGGGTTGTGCAGTCTCCATCCTAGGAGATGCTCAAAACCCAGCTGGACACAGTCCTGGGCAACCTGCTGGAGATGACCCTGCTTGAGCAGGGCTTGGACGGGATGGTCTCCAGAGGTGTCTTCCAACCTCAGCCAACCTGTGTGGCAGTGCCTTTTTTAAAATGGAAGATCTGACGGTGGGCTTCACAGAGAGCTGCAGACCGTGGTGGCGGTGATGCTGACTGTTCCCCCTTGCTAACACCAGCTGAAATCTGAAATGAGCAAACATGGCAAGAGTTGTTGGAGACTTCTCTGAAGGGAGGCAGCAGAAAGTAACATCTGAGACCAGCTGCTGGGGCCAGCCGAACTGGAACCAGGAGCCAGAGGCTGGAGTGAAGGCACCCCGTGGGACCAGAGCCTTTGCTGGAAGATAAACCAGGGGGCTTTTCCTGTGACCCCTATTTTACCATCTTTCCACCAACTGATCTTTTCAGGTGCTCTCGAAACCTGTGGATTACATCCTGAAGTGGGAAGGACATGTCCTGAAGGAGGAGCAGAGCGAGGCTGCAGACAGAGGAGAGCTTGTACCTTACCTGGCTGCCTGTTGGGAGAGCCCGCTCTTGCTGGCAAGCAAGAGAGGAGGAAGAGACGAAGCTCTTCCAAGTCAGTCTGTGTCAGTCAGAGGTGTTAATGTGACTGCTTTATGAGGAGCAAGTGTATATGCTCTCCTTCATCCACTCCAACAAATGTTCTCGCATTAGGTCAGGCCGCCTACACTGGCAATTTTTACTGTTTGCTCTCTCTTATACTTGATAAGCTGATTTGTGTATGTGTGAGTTTTGTTGACTTTTTTTTTTCCTCCTGAAAATGAGAGATGGTTCACATGATTTCTTTTTTGTCCTTTGTAGCGTAGATAATGCAGGTAGGAGTGGGACAATAGCATCTTCATACTTGTCAAGTATCCATCCACAGCCCAAGTGTGCAGCCTGAGTGCAAAGGGGATTTTCTTGCAGGCTTAGGAATACTGCACAGACAGGTAAACCAGGACACTTGATGAAGACCACACTGGAGAAGGATTGTATGCATGGTCTAAAGGCCAGATATGGAGTCACCGAAGCACATGTTGCAGTGGTAGCGGAGCTGGGAACCCTGAACAGGGAGGTTTCCTTCTGTTCTGGCATGAGGAAGCAGAGGAGCTCTGGTCCACCATGGTTTTACGTGTGGACCTCCTGACGCCTTGCACAGAGCTTGCTGTGAGCCCGGGCAGGACATTGCTGGTGGGGCTGCCCAGCCAGCGCAGGCCACCGTGCCGCCTGGCAGTGCTCCAGGCGCGGCAGCGAAGTTTGCCCGTCCTCAGCATGCTTCTGCTCGGAAACCTGGCGGTGCGCAACGGTGCCTTGCACCAATGGCTGCTCCTTGTCTGCATCACTTCTGCTGGTGGAGCTGGGACAAAGCAGCGAGCCCTGTGAGCCAGCACCCCTGAGGTGAGGAGGCAGCCTGTACCCCCCTGTGCATCGCCTGGGCACTGCTGGTTCAATTAATTAATCAATTAATCGCTTACCCTTGTGCGTGCAAAGCTCTGCAGCGGTGAAGATGTGTGTATTTGGGGGGCTTAACCCCAACCGGCAGCTCATCAGGTAGGATTTGCAACACTGGCAGCTGGGGAGAAAAACTGTTATTAAGCGTAACGTGGCACCTTGGATACAGAAAGCATGGGGAGGCAATAAATACAGACTACCATAATGTCATTTTATAGTGTCACTCTTCAGAATTTATTAAGACTTAGTTGCAGTGATGCCTGCAGCTTCTTCTGGTTGAATCAGTAAATTCTGTTCATTATCTCCAGCACTTGTTTTGACCTACTGTGTTTTAAAAGAGAGGAAATACTGGAGGCATAAAGACACCCCAATTACTTTCTTTGGCAGCTGGGTTTTTTGGTGTAAATCCAGCTTTTCTCAGGTTTGCTGCTAACACCCATGTCAGTGCTCGTCTGCATGGACGGACCCAAAATGTGAAGTGCTGCTTGCCGAGAGCACTGCGAAATGCAGGCACCGGTGCCCTGCCTCAAGCACCGCAGCCGCCCATGGGCAGCGTGCGGCAACGCAAAGAGCTGTAGGGAGGAGGGATGTGACTCTTGGAGCAAGTTTGCACATCTTGTCCCCCCACCCTGGCACCGCTCCAGTGTGTGAACACCCTTGGACAGGCTAAGGCTGGCTGAAAGTACAGAAGGGTTCACAAGAACTCCCGTAACGGCAGAAAGGTGGTTGCTAAAGCTGCAGGCTGCAAGGATGGTTCACTTGTCACCTCGCTGCAGGTGTTGCCACGCATTCGCAGTTGGGAGCTCACTGCCTTGTTGGTGTTGAGAATGACACTGGTGTTTTTCGAGAGTTCCTCAGTCTACAAATGAAACTGTCCTTGTTTCTTCCATTTTTGTCAAGCATAAATCACAGCGGTGGTGTGTTTGTGTACCTTTACCCCTGTCCTCAGCCTTTAGCTCTCCAGGATGGAAGAAAATGAGTTCAAGCCCAATCTTCTGATAATTTATTACCTTCCTTGTGCTTAAGGGCAAAATTTAAGTTGCCAAAAGCAGATGTTTGCTTGCTCCTTTTTTAGCTCTCAAAGTACTTTCTCTGTGCTTGATTGATGGACATCCCTGCTACATTAATAGTTGGGCTTTGCAGAAAGCTGTTATTACCAGGAGAATCTGGTGTGGGTTTCAGTTTTTCTTCTTGCATTGAAAATCCATTATTAATGTCTTTTTGAGGAAAAAAGGCTTTAATTCCGGCATTTTGCTTTGCTTTCTCAGACTCCTTCACAACTGTCTTCTCTGAAGCACTTTTAAAATCAATATTACAAGCGTTCTTTACATTTCGCTGTGTGGTTGAGGGTTTCTGTGTCTTGCTATTGATTTCTAATTGTGTTGCAGGACATTTGGGTGCACACAGAGAGGCATGTGACGGATTACTTTGTGTGTGTCTTACCCATCATCACTGAGCTGGCTTTTTGCATGTTCCCTCTTGAAGGATGCCGCTTCTGAGTGTGGAAGCTACCAGAAGAGCTTTGCTGGCTCGTGGCTCGTGGGTGCGATCCTGAGACACTAAACTTGTGACCATTCATCTGATTTTGGTTTTAATTTTGGTTTTGTATCAGGCATGGTGGTGGGCTTGTGGGGTCTCCTCTTTTGTGTTGTCGTGGCAGAGTTGTTCTGCCCTGACTTCTTGGGCATCTTTGTGTTCAGCATTGTAGGAACGTAACAGGTTGTCCTGGTTTTGTTTGGGGTGGTCATAAAGCATCTTCATCTTTGGAGCAGCACTGGCACGAGCTGTGGCTTCACCCCTTGGATCAGCTCTGCTAGCAGATCTTGGCATTTCAGAAGCACAAAGTCCAAGTCTCGATGAAATAATATGGAAACATAGAGCGCATCTGTAGCTGCTGTAAAGCTGGATTTGCAGCTACAGGCTCTTGGAGCCCATCAGCGTTGGTGGAGCATGGGCACATCTGTTTGAGAGCTTGTTGGGATCGGAGGAGGGTGTGAGGAGTGACATGGCTGTGACCAGCACAGAGGCTCCAAAATGCATCAGTTACTGCAGGCGGGCTGCGGCAGGGGAAGGGCGCGTGCGGGAGGACAGGGGACCGCACGTCTGTGTGCATGTGGCAGGTCCTAAAAGCACAAAGGAGAAAGAGTGGCAACAGCAGCCGCCTGCGTAGGGAGGGTTTGCATGTGCCTCGAGCTCTGTGAAGCGGGGTGATGAGCAGTCCCGCTGCAGAGCTCTCCAGGCAGGTATGGGCATTGCTGTTGAACACCCGCCTGCAGGCAGGCTCCTTCCAAGCCCTTTGCTCCACGTCTGCTGGGTGCTTTGGTTGCAACAATATGCACCGTGTAGGTGGCCTGGGTGTACAGTGAATTGCTGCAGGGGGGTTGGGGGTCTTTGCTCGTCAAGTTTATCTTCAGTGAGGGTCAACTCCTTGACACGTAAAACACACCGTGCTTCGTGAAGGCCAATTTTAGCTTCTAAAGAATTAGTTGTACTTTATCCATCCATGCTGGGCACCAAAGCAAAAAGATGGCAGAGGCACTGGTCCTGTGTCTCTGGAGGAGCAGCACAAGAGTGCGGGTGTTTTGAACACGTTTGCAGAGGACACGGGCAGCCTGAGATCTGGGGTGCAGTGGTGCCTCTGTGTGCTGGAGCCGGCAGCCAGGAGGGGGATGGCGTGCATCACTGTGGGCAGGCTTCGACCTTGCTGCTGGAACTTAGTTAGCAATTCTGTTGATGTTCTGGAAACGAAAATATAATTCAGGCCACCTTCTCCTCCAGGCTGACCCTGAGAATCTGGGAGGAGAACAACTACTGAATAATTAGGGGCCTTTTTTTTTCTTTTTGCTAGAGTTACTGCTCAGTGTTGAACTGTGCTGTAAAGTGTCATTAGTTTCCTTGAACTTATCGGTCCAAGTGTACTTTGCATTAATATAATTACGTAAATTGCAGTCTTGTTAATCACTGAGTGCTGCCGCATATCTGTGTTGCCTTTTTTGGGGGTGGTTTGGCTGGTGGAACCCCTGTAAGTCTGGGCAGGGGGTGAAGGCTGTGGCGCTCCCCCGTACTCCTGTGCTCGTTCTGGCTCGCGCTCTGTACTCACACACCTCTTGCCCTGCAAGGTCTGGGAGCGTTTGCAGTGCTGCCGTGCCTGCGGAGAACCGCCACTCCGCTGCAGAGGGCAGCTGGGACAGCCGGGGACAGGAAGGTTTGTCTCAAGGGAGTTTTGTCCTACCATGTTCCTGCTGCTGCCGTTTCATTTTGGGTCCGTAGAGGTCCCGGCATGGCACAGCCTGGGCTCCTGCCTTTGCCGTGAATACCTAGAGCCTGAGGTCTTGGGTAGGGGTCCGCTGCAGGGCCGTTTGATGATGCTGTGGCTCTGTCTCTGTGGCAGATCTCTCAGCCTTCCTGGCAATGTAAATTCTTCTGGCTGCATGCTAAAATTACACTGAGTTATTGATTTATCTTTGAGAGGATTTCCTTCCCGAGGGACGTTTCTGGCCGTTGTAATGATTTAGTTCTTCTGCAAGTGCAGAATCCGTAGCAGAGCTGAGCCACCCTCCTGCCCTCGAGCCTGCAGCCGAGGGTTGTGCTTCCTCTGCAAGCTGGTTCTGTTCCAAAGCTGGGGACAAGGTTATACTGCTGTTACTTCTGAGTGACAACTGCAAATAAAAGGGCATTTTCAGCTTTTTGCTGAGGAAGCTGCAAGTCTCGGAGTAGCCTTTATGCCCGGGCACCAGCCTTGTTATGTTGGACTTGTTGCAAACACAGCTCTGGGGCTGGCATGTGGGCAGGTGTGAAGCTGTGCCAGTGTTACGCACCCGGGCTCCTGGGAACGTTTTGATTTCTTAAAGCAAGGTGTGATGGAAGGGGGATCATGCAAATATAGCTTTTGTAGTTTTGTTTGATTTGGGGTTTGGTTTTTTTCGTTCTAATGATGCAGGGTATAGCCTCTTTTCTTCCCTTTCCGCTGACTCGCCCGTGGCGCATCTCTAACACCCAGGCCAGCCCAGTTCCATTTCAATCTCCTGCTCGTACTGCTGAGGAGGCAAAGCCAATTCTCTATTTCTACCACCGGTTTTCTCCCCTTAGCCCTCAAATCACAGTCCACTGGTCATGGCTCAGCTGGTGAGCACTATCAGTAGGAGGACCTGACCCTTCAGGAGCTGGGCCAGATGTTTTGCCTGTTGTGTGTGGATGGGAGATGGCAGGCTCCGTGTCCCTGGGTGCCTGTCGCCAGCGGTGGCCTGCCTCAGGCACCTCCCTGCGGGGTCCCGCACTAGCCCCACGGTGGATTTGGATCCCATCTCTGCTGCAGTGTGCACGCTGATAAAACATCAGGCTGCTCGCATGGGCGGTGTTATAAAACAGCATCCCGTGATTAGGCCCAGGGAGAATGTAAATTTATTTTCCTGTGAAGCAAGTGTGGCACAACTACTTTCTTTCCTGGTGATCTGTCTGCGAAATGAAACGAGTCCTTAGTGTCTTATCTTAAATACTGCTGTGTTGACAAGTTCTCTTGACAAAAATGAGGCTAATGTCCCTTACGACTGCATTAGCTTTAGAAACAAGGCTTTAAATTGAAGCTTCGGAAAGCACTATACCAGTGCTCTCTCCAAGGCATCTTCTTATTCCAGCTTTTATTATTCAAATTTGTTCTCACTATAGCTTGGCAGCGTAGCTGGCAGACGGGTTTCTCCAATACGTTCTGCTGGTCTCGCAGCCAGGCGGTTCAGATCGGGCACCTTCCAGCGCTGAACCAGGAAAGTGTTGTCCAACCGTCGGTGGACCTGGGCTCCCTTGGCTCTGGGGGATGCTGTGGGTTCGGGAAACAGTGGTGCCAGGATGTTACTGTGGCCGCTGGTGTGAAAGTGAGAGATAAGCCAGCAGACACGCGTCGAGTAGTGATGCAGTCAGAGTCAATAAGCTGCACGCCTTGCCAGCAGCGCAGCGTGTCCTGAAACACTCCCGGTGATAGCTGGAGCTGGGAGAAAGGAGTTTGGTTTTCCTCTGTTGTGTCTTATCTTTTCAGTTTCAGCCTTGATTGCGTTATAAACACGGAATCTGAAGACAGGAACTGAGACCTGGTCCTGAAGACCCTTTCCTGAGCTTCCCAGGCTTCCTCTTGAAAATTGTGTCCTTTTTTTGCCCCTTTTTACTCCTGTTGGACAGTCTTAGTCATCAGCTTCTTGTTTCCAACCATGGATTAAGCATGGCCAGCTTAGACCTCCTGGTTCTCACACTGGCACTGGTCCTGGTGGATTGTCCCTCCCTAGAGAGCAGTTGTGTCCTTCCCATGCCTCTGCATTGCTGGGTTTTTTGGGGTGGTTTTCTCTGCCCTGATTTTCATCTGTCGTGACCACCTCAACAGTCACTGCAGAGAGGGAGAGGCTCTCTGAGAGCGACAGATGTGGAAGGCAGCTGTGCTTGGTGATGCTCTGGAGGTGCTAATTTCTGTCATAGTAAAGAAGTGAATGGTACCTGTCTCAGAAAGGTATCAGGTGCCTTAAAATTTGGCAGGATAAATATCATCCTCAGTTCCTTTTGTCAGGTTCTCAGTTCTCCTGGTCATCCAGCTTGTCCTTTGCTGCCAGAGTTCTGCTTTGGTCTTCTCTGAACGTAGATAAGCTTTCAGCTTCCGAGATGGCCTTTCTAGTATAACAAATACACCTTTGGGACGGTAGTTATTGAATAGGTTGCAGTGACATTATGAGGTAGCATAGGATTGGGGTTAAATAATTTAGTGAGTTGGAGAAGGATTAAAACTGGCTTTTGTAATTAACGTTTCTCTTGGATGTCGACTTGGTGGCATTGTGAGAGAAAGGGCGCTGCAGTGTCCCTGCAGCCTGGCACGCCATTTGGTAGCTGAAATAATCAGTGTGGCTGGACACCTTTGATCTTTGCATTTCTGCTGCTGTCCAGACCTTCGTGGGATTAAACTCTCTAAACTACTACAGTTCACAGACTTGAGCCCAATATCAGAAAAGAAAATAAATTGTGTGCTTTGTATTGGATCACTAAGTGCGCACATCGTGTCTAACCAAGGGTGTGTGGCAATGCGTAAGAAATGGGTGGCTTGAAGCTGGGGATGAGGATTTGCTTAGGAAGTGAAAACATTGTGTTTTTGCCAATTTTCCGAAAGGGCAACCCTTCCTCTTCCTTCCGTGCTATTTTTTTTTCCTGGTGTATTCTCTGCTGTTGCAGTGCAAGTGAGTGAGAAGCCTTTGCAGAGAGTGGGGTGGAAGGGCAGAAGCACTTGTTGCGAGGAGCTCTTTGCCATATGAAGCTTTTCTGTGTTGGCAGCAGCAGAAGCTATATCAGCAGATGCTACAGCAGCGACTCCCATCAGAGAGGCACCATATGTCCTCTCCCGAGCCCTCCCGCCGCTCCTTCCCCAAGAGCCTTCCTCCCCAGGCACCTCGCTAGCATCCGCCCTCGCTCCCACGGCGTACTGTCTCGGAGCATCCCGGAAAGCGGCAGACACCTTGCGGGAGGTCCGTGCCTGCCCTGCCCGTGCCAACCGGCTGCCTCGTCTTTGGCGATTGTCCCGCTGCGGGAGGGTCGAGGCTGGGTGGGATTTCAGGCACAGCTAGCTCGGCTCTGTGCATGCCCCTGCACGAGGCGACGCTACGTGGGCAGAATAATCTTTTTGGCTGCCAGTGATGGTGGGCGTGAGTTAAATGGTCCTGCTCTGGCAGTGTCAGCCAGGGTTGGTCCCTGCCACCGCTGGGTTTCCCTGCCTCTCCCTCCCCTTCCGCCCCCGCTGCCAGAGCCAGCGGCGAAGCCGAATGCAGGCAGCAGGGGTCTGGCAGGAGGCGTCGGGAGCTGGAGCCCGCTGCTCACGGGGTGCGCTGGTTTGGATGGCTGGGCTCATGGCCCCTGGCGCTTGCTGATCAATTGAGAGAACATAAATACTGGTGCCATGGGAGAGCACTGGATCAGTTTAAATTGGCAGTCGTAAGTGGTTGTCCAGCTGAGTGTCCAAATGTAACGGATGCTGTCACATGCCTACCCAAACATTACTTACCGGAAAGCCCCATCCTTGCAAGCCTTTGTTCTCTGCTAGCTGCAGATCAGATTGTGGAAAGAGGGATTTGATTCTGGCATCATTTAAAAAATGTTTTTATTATATCTGCCGAGGGAAACAAATTACAGAGAAGACCTCTGAGCACTAGGACAAAAGAGGCTCTAAAACCCTTTTCAGATAAACAAATGTTTGAGCTGTAGGCCTGATGGATGGTGTTTAAAGGCATGGTTATTGCTGCAGCCAGCAAGCAGTTGGCATTGAGAAATAGGATGCAAGAAAGAAAGTTCTCCCGAGGTTGGCTGCAGGCCCGTGTCTCCCTGTAATTCTGGTTGTGAGGAGCCCTTGGCACCCTGAGTCCACACAACGGTCTCTGTGGCACTGGCCATAGGAAAACAGTAACCCAGCGAGCACCAGTAAGTAGCTTCTTTCTTACTTAATAAGAAACTGGAATAGAAATGGCCCTTTCTCTGTACCCTGTTTGGTAGGGTTCAAGCCCAGCAGAAAGCAGTGCTGCTTCTTTGAGACACATGGGGAGCCTGGGCAGGAGCAGGGATGGTGGCACTTTGTGTTGGGATGTCTCAGTGCAGTGTTTTTGGGGTTTTCCCAGGGATGGCTTTGCTGCCAGCAGCAGCGCTGGGTGTGGAACAGGGAACTTGGCGATTGTACTTGTACTCACCACTTAATTGGGAGGAGTGGTGAGTGCCAGAAAGTGAACTAACGCAAGGGGCTGTAGATGGGTGAGCAGGGAAGTGGCAAAATGAAATTCGGGCTCTGGGCTCCCGCCTCCATCAGTAACCTGGCTCTTCCTGACCTGTGTCTTCTACACATCTTCCCTTCCTTTTGCATGTAAAAATGTTCTGTTTTGAAATAACAAGATTCGTACTTGGCGAGCTTGAAAGCATTTCAGGTGGCTCCTGTCCCTGCTCTGCTGCAGCATGGAACAAAATTGGAATTGGAGATGTATTTAGACATCATTTTGACAGATTGGATTGCAGGATATTTATTAGCATAGCTTGGTGTATTATATAAAAGATTTGTTAGATAAACTAACCAACTGAATTGTCTTACATGAAGCATCCTTGATTTTGTTGAAGATTTTTTTAACTGTTCGTTCAGTCTCTCAAGAATTTATCACATTCAGGAGTCTCTGGAAGACACTGGTGCGAGCTGGGGCTGAGAGCTGTGTCTGTGGCTTGGGGACTGGGCCACTCCTGCTCAGCGTTTGTCTGCCTGCTCCGGGAGGCAGGAGAAAGCAGCCGCCTGAGCTGTTTCTCATGCCGCCGTAAGGATAAAACTCCTCTCTCATCCTTTCCTTTGTAATCCCAGGAAGGGAAGGACGTCTCTTTATCCTTGTCAGCCCTTTGCACAGCAGGATCTTTGTATTGGGGTGCAATGATAAGACAAAATAACGGTGATAAAACCAGCCTGAGGCTGCCAGGACTTCTCATTAGCAGGCAGAGGCAGCCCCTCTGCCCCAGGAGTGGTTGCATGGTGCGAAGGGCTGTGGGGGGTCACGGCAGGGGTTTGTCTGGCATCCCATCCCCTGTGGATGCGACAGGCATGTGCTTGAGGAACATGGCAGACTAGAGTGATTATAAAAGGGTTTTCTCTATAAGTAATTACAGTAGGTAATTAGAGCCCCTGCTGCCACTGACGGTGTGGACCCGAGAAGCCGGGGGCAGTGACCAGGGTGGTGCTTCTCCCGGGATGAGCTGTGCTCAGCAGGCACCTGTGGTTTCCCGGGAGAAGTACAGAACTAATGGAAGAAAGAGATCACGTGAAGTGGCTTTGTAAAGCGATTCACATCGTAGGAGTGTCTGCCTGACATGGGGGTGCAGGTGCCTGAGCCCCCCTGCCCCTGGCGGGGACAGGAGAAATGCTGGGCAATGCTGGGGTGGCTGCTGGGAGAAGCTTCCAGGCCTGATGCCGTTAAACCTCGCCGCTGGCTATCTGGAAGAGGTGGTATGTAGCATATTAATGACCTTTTCCGATGGCACTTAATTGGGAGGAGTGGTGAGTGCCAGAAAGTGAACTAACGCAAGGGGCTGTAGATGGGTGAGCAGGGAAGTGGCAAAATGAAATTCGGGCTCTGGGCTCCCGCCTCCATCAGTAACCCGGCTCTTCCTGACCTGTGTCTTCTACACGTCTTCCCTTCCTTTTGTATGTAAAAATGTTCTGTTTTGAAATAACAAGCAATCCAAGGAGCCATATGACTCACCCTTAAAAAAACCAACCAAACCCAAAAAAAGCAGCCAGGCTTTGCTGCTTCCTTGCTCGATGGCGCTGCGCGGTGACTTTGGGGGTCAGAGCACGCACTGAGCCCCTTCAGACCAGGGCTGGCTCCTCCCTGCTCCTCAGAGCCCAGCGTTCAGCCTGAGAAACAGGCAGCATCTTTGTGCAGCTGGAGCACCGTGCTGCGTGACACCCCCGTCTCTCCCCAGGCCCACCCGCGGCAGGGTGGCACCATGAGCAAGTGCCAGCGCAGCTGGGTCCCCCTGTGCGTCCCCAGCATGTGTTGCCCCAGCCTCTCCTATTGAGCCACCTGTGGCACTGGTGGCTCGTGGTGCCTGTGATGCGCCAGAGTGGAGCTCCACTGCTTCCTGGGATTTGTCTCCATGTATTGTTTTGGTTTTTTGGGTTCTTTTAATCATTATTTTATTAAAGGAGTAGGTATGGTGCCATCAGATAACTTTTTGTGGATGCTCTGTCAGTCTTATACAGCCTTATTATTTTTAATATTGCAGCACTGCTGGTTTGTTTTGCTGGGAACATTCACGTATTGATTCACAGATTCTTTTGTTGCCTGTGTTAGAGAGAAAGTCCCTGTCCCCTCACTCCCCTGTGACAAAAGAAACAAAGAGTAAAGAAAGGTAGATGTTACCTGATGCTTGCTCTGATAGCGAGGTGATTTCTGAGAACTGCAGAGCCAGTTACTGACTCACAACTGTGGCTTGTTTTCGTGTTTTTAATAGATTTGTTTGGAGTTTTGGGGGGGTTGGTGTTGGTTGTTGGTTTTGGTTTTTTTTTTTTTTTGCAATGGCAAATAAGGATACTCACTTGGGGAGAAACCAGGGGATCTGTCTGGTGAGCAGGATCGCCCTTTTTTCTGCTTGCAGATGCCTTCCCAGGGGGGCATTTCTCTGCCGTAGGGGAAAAAGGGTGCCAGAAGGTGTTTCTGGATGGGGAGAGCCTCGTGTCCCTTGTGGGCTTCTCTTGCTGAGCAGGTCAATGGGTGGCGGCTCAAGAGTCCAAGGGGTGGGTAAGGGATGGAGAAGCTGCTGCCAGGAGCACAGTGAGTTACTGCACCATCTCGATATGGGATTTGTATGTCTATGTATGATGTTAAACTTACCTGTTTATTTTTAATGCCTGCCTGTTGCTGTGTAATGACTTGGGGCTCAGCCTTGTCCCCACACAGAAATGCAAAACCGCTTGTGGCCAGCACTAAAGGGGATATGTACTGGGAAGGAACAGGGCAGAAAGAGACCTTGCTTATTTTGTGAGGAAGCACAGTTGGTCGTTGGGTTGGCCTAGAAAAAGAGAGATGAGGTTACTTGGGTATTGCTACGTCATGTATATTCAGCACCGCAGCCTTCTGCTTTTAGCTATCCTGTATATTAATGCACCTGATTCTTGCCTTAGTTGTGAGTGTGGTAGAAGTGTGTTCTGTTTTCCATTTGTTTATTTATTTATCATCTTGTTTTCAACCTCTGCGAAGCTTGATATAGGTATAGAGCTTCAGAAACATACACATAACAGAATAACAGATAACTGTGATTTGGTTACAAGGCAATAATTTAAGTCGACAGGTTTAGCTGATAACATAAAACACAAGAGAGAAATAGCATCAGTTTATAAATGTCAGCAGAACCCCTGCAAGTGACTTGCTGCCTTGAAGCCAACTCCAGTGCTGTAACTCCATCTAATATATTATAAGAAGAAATAAACGGATGTCTGAAAAAATCTGGCTGACCAAGATTAAAAGAATAGGGCTATAAATTAAATTCTCCCTTGGCATCACTTTAAGCAACTTTCAGGACAGGCAGAAGACATCCAAATAAGATGAATGCTAATGCACTTGCAGGACCTCCAAAAGTCCAGGAGTTTTTAGGCTGCGGCTGCTGAAGCGGTGGAGCGCCCAGGCACAGTGCCGGTCTGTCCGGGGAGCAGTGGGAGTCCAAGCGGTTGTGGTCCAGCTCCCGTGGGAGAGCAAAGCCTGGCCTGGCGCTTCCGCGGCTGATAAAGGGATTAATCCAGAACGGCAGTAACGCCGTCCCAGCAGCGCCTTGCCACAGGATCAGTGTCTCCTGCTCGGAGAATAAATGCTGTCGTTTTGCTTTGACATTTATTTCCAATAAATACCTTGTCATTTGTGCGGCGGCAAGGGGTTTTTTATCCCCTGGGAGTATTTCACCTGGTGGATGCTATCATTCTGGCTGTGAGGTGGAGGGCTGAGGGACTGAGGGCAGGCGGGTGGCGCATCCCTGACAGGGACACTGGGTCGTCTGCTTAAACCCCCTGGCTTTCCCTTGGATCCGTCAACCCAAGCTGATGCAGTAACGTGTATTCAAATAATTTTAGTTGTGGTTTAAAAAACCCCACATATGGGATATTTTTAAAGTAGTAAATAGTACAAAGCAGTTGTGGGGGAAGGAGTTTGCTGCTTCCTCCTCCGACAGCTATAGCCTTTTCTGCGGGTTCACGGAGGGGTTTTCGCAGCTATTTCTACTAGTAGTCGATTTGGGGGTGGGGAATTAATAAAAATGGAAACTCTTCTTTCCCTTTATAGGGAGCAAGGGAGTAGGACAGGATGAGATCTAGTACCTGTAGGATTTGGATATCTCTGGAAAGTGAGACCATTCAGCTTCATTCACTAGCACAGACATGCAATGCATACCTGCTTGGATAGACATAATCTTTTTTTTGTTGTTTTAATGTATCAAAGAGAAAAAAAGTCAAAAATTGCTTAAATATAAACTTGTTTTTATATTTTTAAATTGTTTCTTTTCCCAAATGCAACTTAATACAAACAGTAAGTGAAAAACCAATTATTTTAGGAAAAAGGCTATTAAGAGTATGATTCTGTATTAAACAGCACGTGAAGCTGTGTAATTGCTTACATATGTATCGCTCCGGTGTGTGCTCCCAGTTGTTGAATAGTATCAAATTATAGGAATCAAAAAGAATCAGCTGTTTTTAAGGGAAGTGTCTAGAAGCTACATAGTGAAACATGATTAAAATTCAGGATTTCCAGCTTGCTCATTTGAATCGGCAATTTTAATCACATTATTCAAGTCAACCCACCCTCAAACACTCTTTATGAATAATACTTCAAAATACCCCAAGCTAAACAAGACTGAAGACCTCATCCTGTCTCAAACGTCTGGAATATTTTTAAGTGACTACGCCAATCTTTTTGCCGAAGAGAGAGCTGTGTGTCTTGATTTATTTAACAAAGCAGTATGTTTGTCCTGCTGCGGCATGAACCTGTGCTGCTGTGCGCAATAGCGAGAAGAAATCCCTGTAGCAACAAAAGGCGCTTAAATACATCGAGGCTGGGACTTCGCTCTGGGGTTGGATGGTCTCAGTCACATCTCGTTTAGCAAAGCGCGAAGAAACAGAAACAAGGAGAGGTTTGTGTCTTCTCTGATGGCAACCTCCTGAATTTGGTTGCGCTGGGTTTGTGAGCTCGTGCATGGTGGGGTTCATGTTTTCGTTTGTTTACTGCTTGCTGAAAATAGTAACTGGGAGGGCTGATCACACGGGAGCCGCTCAGCCCTTCTGCAGGCTGCTCCCGTACTCTCCCTTTTGATGCTTCTTTCAAGCAAAGCCCATCAGCCTTGTTCCTCTCTGCTGGCAACCGAGTGAACTAACGTGGCCAGATGAACCGGGAGCACGACAGTCGGAATATACTGTACTCTTCTAACGGGGACATTTATTTCTGGCTGTGTCTGACAACTCAGGAGTCGCTTCAGTGAGTGCTGTGGCTGTAACCTGGGCTGCCCCGGTGCCTGTGACCCGGCGAGGAAAGGTGCTGGCTTTGGGAGGGCAAGGACCCCGCTCGCCCCTCACCTTTGCCCCTGAGCGGTGTTCGTGCTGGTGGAGGAGGAGGACATCCTCGTGCATCTCTGTGTTCGGCACACAGTGCCGTTTGATAATTATTGCTTTTTTCTGACCCCTGCCTCAGTGTCTCCTGAAATTGGGAGAGGTGGTGCAGCGTGGTCCTTTTTGCGGACATCCTGCAAGCTCCTTTTTGACCGGTGTGTCCCAGCTGCATTGCCTGCATCGCTGTGACGGGGACAGCTCAGCTATCACAGCGAGTTCCTGCAAAGCCCACCTTTTCAGAGTGGGAAGATGCTCCTCTAGATAGACACACAGATTAAAGCTGCTGCGATTCACAAGTAAAGGAGCAGGAGGAGGTCTGGGGCCGTCGGAGGAGAGTGTGCCACGTGCGGGGGTGGCGTGTCTAGCCTGTCCTTGCATAGTTTAAGGTGGGGGAAGATAATCACATCTGTCCCCTCATATATCCAACCAATGCAACTCCCTAGGGACAGGAGATGGTGGAGAGAAAGAGGAGCTATCAGAAATGCACCCTGTTTTAATGTGAAATCCTCCCAAATGGATTTTCCTGATCTTTCTAAATGCACTTATACCTGCTGGATGGCTTTAGGCTTTGAAATGTTTTTGTCTGAATTATGACAAACATCCTGGTCTTATGTAGGAAACACCAGGTCCTTTGATCAGTGAAATGCCTCTTTGGTCTTGAAGAGGGAGGGATCAATCTGGTTGTTCCCTAGACTAGAGCATTTTGTCTTTGAGTACGTGTATTTATTGTACAAAATAATTATCCTTGTCTTCACTTCCCTTTGGTGGGAGATGCTACCTGTCTCCTGCGTGGTGTGCTGTTTTATCTGAGGCATCCTTGTAGGTAAAAGGAAGCAGATAAAGGAAAGGCTGAATAGGGAGACCTCATCAATAGTGTAGCCTGAGCAGTGGGGTCTGTCTGTCTGTCTGTGTGCAGCTGAGATCTCTGCATTCCTGCAGCTGCAGCCTTGCTCTCCTAAGCAGGCAGATTTCCTGCATTAAAAGAAGGGGGAGTGACATCGAGAAACAGCAGCCAGATATTGCCACCTCTCCATCCCGGTGCTGTGGCTGCCCATTGTGATGTGTTTGTGGTGAATTATGACCAAGAAAAAACACTCTGAATTTCCCATCTTTTCTGCATTTAAAACCAAACCTTAATGTATTCTGTGTATTTTTTGTTGGCAGATAGTAGTGATCATATATTCTTTTTAACAGAGTATTTCCAAACCGACACAGCCTCGCCTTGGTGTGCTTCATATCCGGCGTACCTGTCTGTACGCTTTGATTTCACTTGGGCAGCTGTATTTTATGTTGTCTACCCCCATCAGCATCCGATTCCCCTTTTCCCAAACAGCCCCCAAATCTGCTCCTGATGTGGGTTTTACCGCTCCCCAGGTGGCCTCGGCAGGGAGGAGGGAGCCGGTGCTGCGCTGGCCTCGGGGTCCCTCCTGCGCCGCGGCATGGAGAGGCGGGCGGTGAGTTGGGGTGGCATTTCTGCGAGGTTAGAACAGCCCTTGTGTCTGAGGGCTGCTGATGGAGGGCAGAGGGGCTGGCCGGCTGCTGTTCCCTTGCGGGACAAGGCTGTTCTCTCCCTGGCGTAGGCAGGAGCATGTGCTGTCAGCTCCTGCCTCCATGCAGAGCTGGGCTAATGCACGTGCTCTGGAATAACCCGACCTTGGTTTGCAGGTCAAGCCGTTCCTGCAGGGTCACACGTACGATTGAATCTGCAGACGGGAGACAGAGAAGCCAAGCTCTCAGATAGTGAAAATGGAAAACGTGACACGAGAGAAGAGAGAAGAAGAAAAAGGTACGGTGGTGCAAAGCATCAGGTGGGTGGGCTGCGGGGTTCATGTCTTTTATTGAGGCCAGGTTCCCCGGTTCACTTCCTTCCTGGTTCTTCCTGAGACTTAATTGCTGGTTTAAGAGTTCAGCAGTGCTGAGAACCTGTGCTTTGTGATCCCTTTGGGATGGCGGTAGCAGTGCCCTGAGTGCACATTCAGACACCTTCATGGCTTCTCATGCCGTGACACCGAAACTAAATTTGCAATGTGCCGCCTTTGAATGACAGCAGTCCTTTGAAACATCTGCAGCAATCAGCCTGAAACTACTTTCTAAGCTGAAACCATCGGAGCAGTTGTGAGGGGCTTTGATTGTGTTGACCTGATCCAGATACAGTGTTTTTAGCTCTGTACAGTCAGCGGGCTCGCAGCATTCATTTACACATCAGTTACTGCTGGCGTTCTCCTTGGATCAGACAGCCTTCCCTGCACCCACATTTCAAAAGTTGTTTTAAAAGTTTCACTGGTGCTGACTTTCCCCTTGGCACCCTCCTAACAAAGACAGGTTTAGTTACTATGGGAAACTTTCTTTTCCTAAAGTGTGTGGGATTTATCACTGCTTCCCTCGCTCCCCCAGTTACTCCTGTTCAGCGCATGGAGAGGCTCTTTAGCTTCACGATGCCTCAACAGTTGGCTTTCCTTTTTTCTGTGCAAGAGTGTGTGTGGCCCAGATAAACACTCTCTGAACCAATGAGATAGGTGTAAAGAGCAGCACAACATGTTTTTTTTTTAGCACTTCCATGTAATTTCTGCTTGCGTTTACCCTTGCCCTAACTTTGTGTGTGACGATCATCAGAACTTCAGCTGTAAATCTCCATGTTAAAGCTTGCAAGTCCTTAGCAATGATTTAGTGGCACAGTGGCACTTTTTCATTTTCCCTCTGAAACACTTCCTGCTTTTCTGTGTTGCAATGTGAAATTCAGAGGTATAAATTAATCGGCTATTTTTATTGTGTTACGACTTGAGATTTTGGGTCAGTGTGCAGATTACGGAACCTTTTTTGACTGTCAGGGTGAAGTGTCTGCAAACCATGCACAATACGTAGCACTTGGACTAATACCTTCTTGAGCATGGAGGGGTTTTGTGTGTTTTAAGTGAAGTGCATGGAAACATAGTGCTCTTGGGTCCTTTCCTCCTGACATTATCCGTTGCTAGTGTATCACAGTGAAAATATTAGAGATACAATTGTTTGCTTCTGACATGTTTTGTTTTGTTGCTGGGCAGGGTGGATGTTGACTCAAATTCATTCACATCCCAGGAGCTGAAGAAGGCATTGGCTAAACTGAAGGAAAGTGAGAGGGCAGAAAGGAAGGTAAGGGGAGTTCCTTGTTTCCAAAGAAGTGTACAGTACATGGATGTGAATACCCTATGTTATGCATCTCAGAAATGTGATGGTTAAAGTAGTTGCTTGGGAAAATACTGTGCAGACTAACCTTTTGGTGAATATGGACCTACAATACCTCTGCGAGCCTGTTAGTGATGTGGTTCCCTGGGCAACTCTCACCCCGTTTTGTGCTAATCCTGTTTTTCTGTGAGAAGGGAAGACTTCTGTTCAGGTCCACGTTAATAATTTCAAACTTAAAGGCCTTGTATTGCAAGCTGCTTTTAAGTACTTACATATATTCTCAGTTCCGGGGTTTTTTGGTAACGATTATCCCGTGGGCTGTTGAGGGACAGTGGGCTGGGATCAGCAGTTTGGCCCCAGATCAGCCATCAGATGCTGCTGCTTTCTGGTCTTTACTCGAGTGAGATCTCAGGTAGCAAACCAGGCACAGTGTCCACACAACCGTCCTCATGAGCCATGCAGACCCCAATTTCTTACTGCTGTCCTTGGTGTGCCAACACTCAAGTGAAGCCATGAGATCTCTCCTGGGAACCCAAAGCAGGTATGGTCAGTAGGCTCTCCAGTGTGATGCTGCTCCCCTACGTTCTCTGATACCGGTGTGATTAGACCTGAATTAATAATGCAGAGATGCTACTTGCACACACTTGTGTGGACCTGTGGGTTGATTTCCTTTTTGTTGTTTGGATGTATTTTTATCTGCTGTTAAGATGTATTTATTTATTCAGCTGCCACTTGGTTCGCAGAGGTGCCTGCAGGCCCCCGAGCAGACTAGATCACAGCGTGACGGTGTTGGTAAAGGAATTGCTGTTCACTGTCCTCCTTGGTTTAGGTTTCCAACTTGTGCCCTGTGTAGTGAAACCCAAATGGATGTGATGAAGCACAGGTTGAAGTTTCCTTATATAATTTCTAGGTTTCCTGTTTAGTTACAAGTAATGCATGACCCAAAGCAAAACAAAACTGAAGTGCTACTCTGAGCCCTCTCCAGGGCTGGAGCTGGTCCCCTGCCACTGCTGTGACACTGGTGGGATGACACACAACTCCTCAGGTGGATGGGAGCCCTTTTTCCCACTTCCACTCATCAGTATCTTCTTGGCCCCTAGCTTCTGCTGCCTTGACGTTGTCTCAGTTGAAGGAAAACTGAGGTAGGAATCAAGGCTTTAAAGACTTGGAGTCATAGAAAGGCTTTTTTTTTTTTTTTTTTTCCATATCTGGCACAAGGGTGTTATTTCTTTTTCTGTAAGATTATTTACGTAGCAGCCAGTATTACTGAGAGCAGGACTTCTTGAAGGAATGTCATTTAAATGCAAAAATTAGTGATACTCTATTATCTGAAATAAGCCGTATTTCAAAAAAGAACTGTTAGAATAAGTATTGTCCCAGGAACTGGGCTAAGAACAGCTACGTCTAATGGACCTAAAGTACTCCATTTAAAATCACTCCGGCAGGGAGCAAATTCATCCTTGAAGTAACTGTGTCAAAGTAAACTGAGTTACACCAAGCGCACTCCCATCTACGCTCCTGCAAAAGCAGTTCTGTGTGGTTGGGGTGCGGATGGCATCCTGTGTTACCATGTAGTACCTATAGTAATTAGGCCAGTAGTCATTAGCACCAATTGTACGGCTGCCATTAGATCGTCAGAGCTTTCATTTCCATTGCTCAATTATTTTTTTCTCTGACGGCTCCAGCCCTGGGCTTGTGTTCACACGTGGAGGAGCAGCGCGGTGCTTGCAGGGGGAGTGCTGCATGTGCAGACCCTCTAGTTGGGGGTTCCTCCTGTATAAAAACGTGTGTCGGTAATGTTTGTAACAGAATCCCTTTCAAAAGGGGCTTTCTTGTCTTCTCCTGCTCTTGGGGCAGCCCATCTTGAATCTGGACTCTGTTTCCTCCATCTTCTGCCACAGCAGGCTCTGTCCCTGCCTGTCCCAATGCCACCAGTGCTGATGCTGGAGAATTGCTCCCTGCTGGCTCTGGGGCTCTCTTAGATCTCTGGCAGAGCCTTTTCCTTCTCACTGCTCACCTTTCTGCAGCTCTCTTGGTTCATCACGGCCCTAGGGGTGCTGTTTGTACAAGGGAGACAAGCTGTGCTGCAGGACGAGCTATCTCCTGGCCAAGCCCTGTGGTGCTTCAGCTGTCCCCATCTGATGGCTGGTCCTCCCGCTTCACTTCTGACAGCTTCTGTCCCCAACAGAGTGCATACGTGTCCCTGAGGGAGAAGGCCATCCTGAAATGCATTAAGTGATCGGGATGATGGAAGCATCTTTGTGTGATCCGAGATCTCCTTGATGTCACTGGCATGGGGTCACTGGGCAGTTCAGGCTGGATGGGACCCCCGGAGGACTCCAGCCCCATCTCTGGCTGCAAGCAGGATCAGCTGTGAGACTGGGGGGCTGCTGAGGGCTGTTTGCAGTCAGGTCTTGAGAAGATCCACTTGCAGGTGAACAGAGAACAGCAGTGCTGCCTGCCTCTGGGCTTTACATTGTTTTGGAAGGTGTGTAGGACATAGAAAAAGCCCTAGGTACGGGCTTGGGAGGTGCTTGCTGGTACCCGAGGCAGGTATCTTACAGAGAACTCGGTTCGTGGGCTTCTCACCAGGACCACTCAGAACTGTCCCTGCGTCTCTGATGCACAGCAGTACACCCGTTTGCACAGACAGCCAGGGTCCCCGTGTAAATCTGGGGTGGGGGTGTCTTTCTGTGTCTTTCTTGGCTGTCTGTGTCACCTGCCTTCATGTCTGGTTTCCTCCTCCTTCTTTCAAGGCCCACGAGGAAGAGGTGAGGAAGAAGTTCCGGCCCATAGAGCAGCTGAAGGAGGAGTTTGAAAAGCTGAATGTGAAGATGGAAACGGATTATGAAATTATGGTTAAATTAATCAGCAAATTCAACAGCTCTGCCTCCACACTGAATGAAAAAGTAGCGGCACTTTATGATCTTGAATATTATGTTCACCAGGTAACAGAAATGCATTAGTAACTACTGTGTAAAATCCAGGGGATACGGTGTCATAAATGTGGTTTTATTTTTCTTACTGGTATCAGGTAATACATATTGCTTAATTATCATAATCCTGGGATAATAACAGACAGCAGGGCGCTATTGCAGGCTTATTTTGTATCCAGGTTTGAATAAATCATTGCTCGTGCCAGTAGTGGGCAGTTTCCTAGGGGTTAATGTTGCCTGATTTGTCGTCTGTTCTCAGGCTTTTTTTCTTGCCCTTCCTTTTTCTTCTTTTATATGCTTATATGTTATGAAATGGGATTTTATCTGCCATTTTTGGGTAGGTGGAGTGGTGGCTGCTAAGAAAATAATTATTTTCTTGCTCCTTCCACGGAAAGCCTCTGTGGTTGCGGGTAGGTGTCCTTGCACCAGTTTGCAGAGAACGTCTTCGTACCAGTGAAGACAACAGCCACCCAAATGCCTCTGTTATGTCTGGGAGTGTGTAGCAAGTGGCGTGTAGAGCCTCTCTCACAGCTGGGCTGGTGGCGATCGTGACTGAAGGCTCAGGCAAATGGCAAGTTGCTGAGCCTCAGCTGAGCCATGCCAGTCGGCTCTGTGTGAGGTTAAATATATTTCCTGAAATCTCGCTTCCTCAGGTTTATGCTCACGCTTTCCCCACCCCTCCCTCTGATCTCCCTTGCTCTGCTTTCAGCTCGCACATTTCTACCTCCTGTGGGTTGCAGGCTGTGGGCACACCGCTCTCCTCCGGGTGCTTGGTGCCTTCCCACACTGCAGCGGCGTGGGTGCGTGTCTGGGCATCAGGCTGTGCTCTGCCTTGTGGCAAAGGGCCGGGCTGCTCCCTCCCCAGCGACTGGGGAAGTCTGGAATGGACTGGGAGAGTTTCCACTGTCACCCTCAGTGACTTTGTCATTTCAGAGAGTGGATGGGACAGCTCTTGGGAGATGCCAGTGTGAGACCTTTCACTGGAATGACACTTCTTAAAACCAAACGTGGTATTTTGGGGGAAGGTAGTTGGAGGAGTGTGCTGCAGAGAGAGGCAGTCCATGCACAAGCTAATGGAAGTGTTATTTCCAGGGCTCTTTGTCTTGAATTTCCACACTACATCTCTGTCATACGCATGCAGAGGCTTCCTTGCTGTTTGTTCTCAACGCTTTTGTTTCAGTGACGGCATCTGTCTGACTCAGAGAATATGTGTGAACAATGGGCACCCAAAGAGCTTCGTATTTATACTCAGGGCTAATTCTGTCTGGTTAAGGGTGCCAGAGCATCAGGCCAGCATGCTAAAAAGCAGCCCAAAACACCCTGGGGTGCTTTGGATTCCAGCTTAACGGTCTGGACTTTTCCAGCATAAAATCCCACCTGCTTGCAGCCCGGGATGGGGCAAACCCTTTCAGAAAGGCGAGAGGAGTGGGAAGCGGTCCCCGCTCCCGGGGCAGGGACTGGAGCATCAAAGGGAACCACATCCAGCATCAAAGGGGTCAGCAGGGGGGAAATGGCAGGGGGCTGGCAGGGCGTACAGAGGGCTCCTTTGTGCATCGATCACAACGTCGCTCTGTGCCTGCGCTGTCAGGGCAGATGGCTGGGCAGCACCTTCTCATCAGGCAGGAAGCTGATAAGAAATATGACTTGTCTCTAAGCCAGCATGGCTTTTCCTCCTCTTTCTTCTTCCAGCCAGTTGAATGCGTCCAGAGCATTATCTCTGCTTGGTACTGACTTTAGCAGCACTGGCTTAATGTAATTACTGAATAGCAGCCAAATACGCTTGTGCCGCATAACCCTGGAAGGGCTGAACTTGTCGGGAGTCCTCTGCGGCGAGCCACAGCCGTGCCGCTGGAGGACAGGGGTCCTCGGAGGGGTGGGTGGCCCAGGGCACCCTGCACCGACGTGTGGGGCCGGTGATGGGTCTGCTGCTCCTTCTTCTCCCAGCCCCCATCTGAATGGTAATGTGCCATGGCTTTTGATAATTATTTGGCTCCTGGCTGTCCTGCTGCTCTGTCCAGGGCACAGAATGCCCTGTCAAGTGGAAAATGCCATGCCCTATAGGGGCTGCAGGCAAAGGATGCTCTCTGCTCCATGGCGTGGTCATGAGCATCCCAGAGCTCTGGGACGTGAAGCAGCACGTGCCTCTGAGCTGGCTGCCAGGGAGCAGAGGGGAAACTGTGGCCAGTGCTGAGCTGGGGCAGAGGTGCTTTCTCCTGCCATTGAAGGGTCAGCTGAAGGGCTCTGTGTTTGCTCAGCTTTTGGTTGCCAACTCTGGTTTACTTCTCATCAGTCAGGATTCAACTTGGCATGTTTGGGAGCCCGTCTTGGAGAAAGAGCAGGAAGGTTTGGCTTGCTAGGTTATCTGTAATGCATAAAACCCAAATGCAAATATGAAGAGGCCAGAGCATAACTCATTTATAAACAGAATTAATGGTGCTTGCACAGCAGCATGCAGAGCCAAGACCCCTTCTCATACGTTGCAGGCTCTTTTTCTCAATTACTTACTCTCCTTATCTTTCTCTCTCCCCTCCTCTGACATGCTACACCATTTCTCACTGCTAATTTCCTCTCTGTTGCATACGGTTGACATGCTGCTCTTCCTTGCTCTCATTTTCTAACATTTTCTCTCCCACCTTCCCTCCCCATTTTCTTTCTCCTCCGATTGAAAGCTGCTCCCTGAATAACTGCTGTCATGTTTGCTCTTCTCCCATCCCTCTCGTCTCCCACGCTGCCTGCGTACGTTACTCAGGAGCTCTTTTGATCTTTGGCTTTCTTCTGTCCTGATTTCAGTGGACTGAAACAAGGCACGAGCTGCTGCCTCACAGCATCCTCCACTCCCCAGAGAGGTTAATACCTTTACGTTGTTGAGTTTGGGGAATTTTGTTGGTTTTAAACTAGTGAGTGAGGGAAGGAGCTCCCACAACAGACTCCAGTTAATAAAAACCTGAACAACTTCAGAATAAGCTTTACAGCACAATTTATATTCTGCAGCTGAGGTGTCTCGCTGATGCTGGGGCTGAGCTTACAGTGACGGCTGGTTTTACCACGACTGATGCTGGATGCAAACTTCTGCCTGTCTATGCATTCCTTCTTGAGCAGAAGTCAATGTCCAATTCCAGATGTTAAAACAGCCTCCGAGTTTTTACAGAGGCTGAGCAATAAAAGGACCCACTGGCAGCTGAAATTGGGTTGCTGCATAGATTTCTTTGTAGACAAAGATGGGCCAGCAGAAAAGTAAGAGGTCTGGCAGGACCAGTTTATAGGGACAGTTAAAAGACTAGGATCTGAAAGGATACAAAAGCTGCTACAAATCCTGAATCAGCCCCAGCAGCCCTGCAGAGATCGGCTTTCTGTCACCAGTTTTGCAGAGGGACAGCAAGCGGTGGGTATTGTCCCGCTGGGGAGAAGAGACGAGCTGTAGCTCCCCAGGTCCTGCTTTGGTAAAGACATACCTGTAGGACATAAAGCTAAGTAGCTTCTTCATTCTCTTGGGTACCTAAAATATCCAATTTAACGGCCAATTTTGGTGAAGGCACACGGTTAAGATAAATATAACGCTAAGCATGAAGTCATTGTTGAGTAAAGGAGCGTTCACACTGCAGCATGGTGCGCGAGCCCGGTGTACCCCGAATGCCTTGTGGTGCTTGTCCTGTCCCACCCCAGCAGCGTGGTCTGCTGGCTGAAGTCGGGGAGGTTGGTTTGCCCAGCCAGTAACTTGGGTTTATGTTCTATTCCCGTCTGCCAATGTATGCTGTTGTCTACCTGTCTTTCAGGGAGGAGAAATGTTAAAATTCTAAATGCGATCTTTTTGCACACACAGTTCTGAGCGTCCATCAGATTCCCTTTTAAACTGGAAAAAAAAATCCTTGAGAACCAAAATGCATTGATTTGACTTTGGACCAAATTTTGTCCTTGAAGCACTTTGCGCTGTTTCTCTAAGTGTTGTTTGTGAGCCACTCGGAGCCCTTTTCTTTCCTCCTCTCCAAGAACAGATGCCCGCTGTGATTGTGCCTGGTCAGCTCCAAGTCTGGTTGAAGTTGTGGAGTGATGAATCCCCACTAATGTTTAAACTTTTCCCTACTGGTAGTTAGTCCAGTATTGTCTGCTTTAGAAAAATCATCGCTCAGGCTGCCCCGAGGGGAAGCCCCTGGCTGACCCTTCCGAGCAAGGATGACTGGCTTTTTGTTTCCATGTCCACGTGAGGTTGTTGACGGTACTCGTGCAGAATGCCCAGGACCGCCCATGCTCCTCTCTGCGAGCAGAGGTGATGCTGCCCATGTACCGCTGCTGCTGACAGGCTCTTAAACATCCCTACCTCCTGGTGCTACAATTAGAGCATCAATTAATTAATTACATTTGCAAAACATACAATTCCCTGGGTTCCCAGGAGAGGCTTGCTCAGGTGAGAGAGAGAACTGGGTTGTTTTTACATCATTAGACCTACCAAGTTTTTGGCATTACCTGAATTACTGCAATACGTGTTGAGAATAGTTTTGATAGCTTATCAAAGTATTTGGGTTTTTAGCAATGCCTTCTGCATGTGATAATAGCCCCCTGTCAGTGCTTCTGCAGCCAGGACATGCACTGCTCGCAGGCAGCATTGTACGGAATTCAAGCCATAGTCATTCCCTCTTGATTTTTAATTGCTTGTAAAACTCAGAGCAGGAGGGAAGAGGTGCTGTGCTTCCTGAAGCAAGGTGTTCTCCAAGAGGTGTTAAGCAGCATCTCGCTGGGGGTCTCATACTGACGGGGACCTGCTCTCTCCCAGGTGGACAACGCCAAGGATTTCCTCTCCATGGGTGGGCTCCGGCTGGTGATCGATGGGCTGAACAGCACCGAGGCCACGCTGAAGGAGCACGCTGCCTTCGTACTGGGAGCTGCGCTGTCAGGGTGAGCTCTGTCCCGCCTTGGGTGGCAAGGTGACGCTTGGGAGACCAGACGGGCTCTGTGCTTCTCGTCATCTCTCTTGATTTAAAATAGCAGGAACTGGAAAATTCTTTTGTCCTGTGACACACCAAATTGCCTTATCCCCTGCCTAGCCCTTTCCTTGCAGCACCACTTACCCTGGTCTTCTCCTCAGGGCATCCTTGTTCTGCTCGTTAGACTTAGCCAGAAGTAATTTGGTGTGGAAGCTGCGATTGTTTCTTGATTTGCCTGGGCTCCTCGTTTTTGCAGAGTCCAAGGGGAATAACTCCACTTCCCCTCTTCTCCCCTTGGCAGCCCTCTCTGGGGGAAGGTCTGGGGGGTGATGCGGTTATGAGCACCCCAGGGAGCACCTTCCTCCTTGGCTGCTTTGGGATAGCGAGGTGCTCATTTCAGAAATACAGCAGCTCCTGTGTGTTGTCTTTGGAGGGGGGTTAGCCCCACGGACATGTGCACCTGACACCGAAGGGGTGTCGATTAGTCGTGGGGTTCGGAACAGGGTCGGCAGGCTGAGCCAGGAGGAGACTGGTCTGAAGGGTGTTGGTGGTTCATTGGAAGGTGGCTGCTGCCTGGAGGAGCCCCGTCTGCCTCGTGCCGGGGCGTAGCGTGTGGTGCTGCAGGTGGTACCCTGTGGGTCCCAGCGGTTATTGGGGCCCGTTTGGTTTTGTGGGTTTTGGGGTTTTGTGGTGTGTGTGTTGCACATCTGCAGGTGCAGAGGCTTTAGAAATGCATTGGATGGATCAGGGTCAGAAGTGTGGAGTGAAGATTGACAGTCAGGGCTGTTATATCTGCATATTTCTATGCTTAAAGATACGGTCACCTTCTCTACCATTATAAATTATTTATCACTTGGTCTAATATATAGTCTACAAAACTGCATTTCTTTTCCAATCTTATATCCAATGGAGTTGGTCCTCAGCATGTGTGAAGTAACGTGACCTCGTGGACAGCAGCAGGTACCCAGATTTACACCAGGAGAGGACCTAGTTTATAGTCTGAAACAGCTTGACTTACTGATCACAGTAAGATACACTCTTCACATCAGAAACACAGACCCGCTCTTCATATTATGGCCTATCTTAATGTTTGAAACAATATTGTAATTATTTCCTTAGGTTCTTTAATAGCATCTAGACTCCTCATTATACGTTCCATAAAGAGAAAACCATTCAGAGGGTCTGGAAGCATTTGCAGGTAACTTGCAAAATGATGGGGGCTATTAAATTGCGTCTTCCCTGATTTAGCTAACCTGACATGATCAAGACTCAGGAAATTCATTGTCTTGTGATATGAGCGTGTAGCAGTGGCCACAAAACTAATGTTTTTGCATAGTATTCCTCAGCTAATTGAAATGCCTTTCTTTGGACAGAAACAATTTCTTTTCTGATATGACAATATTAAAATACTGCTTTGGAAACTTTCAGACCTTTTTTTCTTTAAAGGACATTCTGACAGATGGTAATTTCGAGTGGTTTAGATGATGTATTGTCTGAGAGCTCAGTTCCGAAATGTGAGGAATATTATGCCTGGGTTTTGGGTTTGCTTTTTTCCCCTTGCTGTGCTTAAACTTTCTCAATAGACACCTACGTGCCAACTCGTCTGCTTTGTGCTATCTGCTTAATTTGTTTATTCATACATTCGCTCAGCTTACTCCATGCTCCATTTAAACTGCCAGGGGCATTTTGAGTACTTCATGCTAAGCATTTTCTGATATGTTGAGTTTTTCTGAGGGGTTGTTGTTTATTTCCTTCACTCGTGGGTGTTCCTAGGGGCCTCAGTTAGGTGGGAGGACTTTCCAGGAAATTCCCAGAGGTGCCACAGCTCACTGGGCTGTAGGGGCATGATCTGATCCGTCCTTGTGTGCCTGGGGCTGGTACCAGATCCCGCGGTGGATGCTGAGCCCTGCCTGGGCAGTAGGCAATGGTCTGCTGCTTACCAAATGGGTCTGTGGCCGCCTCCCAGGTCTCTGCAGCCAGGTTGGCTCAGGCCAGCAGTTCCAAGCTGGGCAAACCTTCCCAGAGGAACGTCGGGGCATGATGATAGCAGCTCCTCAGCCCAGCCGGGAGGTCATCAACTCCTGGAACAGCTGAACCTGGAGAGGGCAGTCGGCATTGTCTGTAGGCAGGAGAGAACCACTGGACACCGAGCAGTCCCAGACATGCCTGGGTCACATCCAGGACTTTTTAGCTCTTACAGATATCCAGGTCTTCCCCACATTTGCATTGCCCTTAACTCTGGTCAGGCAGTGAAGCAGGTAAGGCATGGTGCAGCCAGCTGCATCACCCAGGTCTTGCCTGCGCACAGTCTGTCCGGCACCCGGCTCAGGGGTCTGGCTGTGCTGAAATAGGATTTGGGATAAAAGGGTTTTCAAATGGATCAGCATCTTGAGCCAACGGGCCAGGTGGCTGGCCGAGGCGTTGGGTCAGCAAAGGCAGTAGGAGGAGAAGGCGCACAGCCAGGGCAGCTCAGGATTTTTCCTGCCTGATACCGCCTGTATTTATATGGCTTACGCTGGTCCTGAGAGCAGCCTTAGTGCAGTGGAGTTCGGTCCTCGAGGCGAGGGGTCCCAGGGTCTCGCTGCCAGGGTGCTGCCTGCACGGATGGTGTCCTCCCGGCACCCACCTGCCCCTCTCTGTGGGCCTCTGCCATAGAAGAGGGTGACCTGATATGGAAGAAATCAAGATTTAATCTCTTGTTTCTCTTACATGCCCTTCACTTTAGGCATTTGGGTTTTAATCGCCGAGCGTGTGACCAGATCAAACATTGTTCCATCTGGTAGAGTTTTCTGAGCGGTGCCCTTATTGCGACTCTAAAACCTCATCACAGTCTTACTGTTTTTAAACCTTTAACAAAATGTTTTCCATTCAGCAGTTTGCAAAAGTAAACTTGATTTGAACAATTCTCAAGTGCTCTGATTGCAAATAAAAGTTAAATGCACTAACAAAAATAGTTGCTAGGCATGTGGGATTGTACATTTAGGTATCCATAATTCACTAACCGTATATGCCAATACACAACATTATCTGGATTTTCAGTGATTGCATTAGCATAAAAGCATGTTAGCATTCAGCCGGTGGTACTAACATTTAAATATATATAAGTATGAAATATTAAGATACAGTGTTTTGAAGGCAAGTAAAACTACTGTCTGTAAAATGTTCTTGCATATTTTTGAAGGTACACTCTAGTATCTTCGGATGACAATCAGCATTCGCACCATTGGGTCCAAACATTGCAAAAATGTCAATGTTTTATGCAAAGAGGAGCTATATTAAGCTAAAAAAGATTGCTGATGAGAGAAGTGTCTTCTGATGTCCTCTAAGCTATTTACAGGCAGCATCTTCCTTTGTTCGTAGCACAGCCAGGCCTCCGTGCAGTTTGTATCTAGTTGTTTCACAAGACTGGAAATGTTAGCCAGAAAGGATTATGCTTGTAATTAAAACCTCAATTTTTAAAAACTTTACCTCCAGGAAACGTTTTTCCACACCAATAATTTGAACATTTTAATATTTTGTAATAAAAGGATTTTTATAATCCGTTTAAAAGGGGAATAATAATTTATGTTGAATGCATTCTCAAAGCTTTTTTCCCAAATGCTGCCCGTATGCTTAGGGGTGAATTAGAGGTGAGGATGGAGAGAAGCTAAGCCATGGGTCCTCCAAGGCAAAGAGAAGCCATTTGTATTTCATGGGGGGAGGGCAGAAAGTGCAGAACATGGGCTTTCAGCATGGCCAAGGTAGGGAGTCTGGAGGAAAGTCGCTTGTGCAGCTGCCTTGACAGATCTGTGCCGTTTCAGCCAGTCCTTTAGGAACCCATGTGCTGTTCAAACTGGGGAGCTGGGGACGGGATGTCAAACTGAGGGTCTGAGCTTACATTTGCCATACATCCAGTGGGCAGCGCCCAGAACAGCCTCTTCCAACAACAGCATCTTCGCTGCTCCCGCTTCTGGCCCTGAGTGATGAAACAAATGATACAGGACTTGGTAAAGACTTGGCACTGAACTCATCACAGGTAACTCAAGCACCGTCATCTAGCAGTGCTTAGGAGTTTTCTAGAGGTGGCTCGCATCAGGGTATTGCTTGTCTTAACCAGTTCCCAGGAGATAAAACCCCTTAAACTACGCCAACGTGCATCGTGAACATCTGATCACTATTATTCATGTTACCTGACTCTGAGGCTTGTTTAGAGCTCATGCCACTTTGGCAAAGCAAAAAGAGGCATAAAACACATGTCTGCTTTTCAAGATAAGCCTAAAAAAAAGAGCCCAGAGCGATGGGCTGCGTTGCCTCCCTGCGCAGTGCCCTGCTGGGGTGTCTGAGTAGCGCTCGGCAGAACCAAAACCGGCCGGGCATCACGATGCTTCCTCATCTTCTCTGGGAGGAGGGAGAGGGGAATGCTGTCTCCCTGTCCCTGCTCTATCCATCAGTGTTTCGGTCGTGCCCGTTCTCCTAGGGTGCGTGGCTTGCCATGTTTCGTTAGAGAAGCACCAGCATCTTCAGGATGCCTTGTCAGGAGGAAAAAGCTTCCACCAGATTTAATGATTCTGAATTAAGTCCAGCTTCACAATGGAACTGGTTGACACTCACTGCTGTTAAATAACACTAAGGCCCAAGCAATAAACCCAGGAAAAGTAAAATTAAAGACCTTGCTTTGCTACTGTCTTGTAAGGACATAAGAATTTCTGGGCAGAGAAATAAATCTAGTTAGCTTAACAAGCACTGTCCCTACCCATTTATTTTAAATCCATCTTCATGTTCGTCCCTTCCTCCTCCAGCTTCTCCTTTTACATCCTACAATCTTTGCCAGTCTCTTTATGCCTTTTCACTGTTTTTTCCAGTGGCCCTGTTTGCCAGTGCCATGTGTTTGCCACCTTCCCATTGCAGTAATTCCAGCTCAACTCCCTGCCCGCTTGTAATTTCTTCCTTTGTAGATTGTCCCTTCTATTTTTATTTGAACTCCTGACTTGTGTGGAGTTATCAGCTTCACTGCACTTAATTTTAAATTAATTTGATTGGGTCACCTCAGTTTTTTTTTTTCTATAATGATAATGAACTCAACCTATTTAGCCTTTCCCCATTATGAATAACCTTAACAAAAACTGCAGTGCAGTATAAAACTCTGTTTCATCATGGTTAATTACACAGAAAAAGAAATCCCTAAACATTTTTCAGCATCTGAAATCTAACAAGAAAGTGTAATTAACAATTAAACAGTAAACTTCCATCCTTGTGCTCTCAGGAAGACAGGGAGAGCAGACCCTGCAAGAAAAATCTAGAATCCAAGTTTGCTCCTGGTTTTGCTTTCTGAAATGCTGGTGCCTGGAAGGTGGCAGGGTGCAGCAGCACAGGGCTGGGTGCTCGTCCCGTGGCAGGGGTGTTTTTCTCAGGTGGCTGCGATTGCTAAAGAGTGGACAAGGTGGGGTGGCCATCTCAGCCTCACCCTGTGGGACTGGTTTTCAGCTGAGGATGTTGTCACTCCTGTAAAATGTGGAAATTCTGGAGGTGAGTTACCCCATCCAGGGGGGCTGTGTTGAGCTGGTGGTGCAAAGAGGGGGACAAAGAGGTTGAGCAGCGAAGACGCATATTGCTGAACTTGGTGTGTTTAGCCTCACATCACCCTCCAGCAGCATGGTTCCGTCCCCCCCCCCCCCCCCAGCATGGAGTACTGTTGCATTTTTTCCGTTATCACGGGGCTCAGCCTCAGCTCTGTAGGTGGTCCCTCCCATGTGTGTCCTTCACAGAGAGGTGTGAGCGCTCCCAGAGCTGTGCAGTGTCCCACTGGTCCCCTGTGGTTAGCCCTGCCCGAGGTGGCCTGCCCTGAAACCACAGCCCCGCAGAAGGGCCAGCGCTGCCCGAGGACGCGGCGGGGTCAGGAGCACCAGGAAGCTGCTCCAGCGGAGTTGGCAGCACCTGCTCTTTAGCAAGGGTCTGGTGACACAACCTGCAGGAGAACCTCATCGCGGCCGGGTTGTGCATTATACAAAACACATGGGTCGTCTCTTCTTGTTTAGTGAATGCGCTCTGCTAAAGCATTTTGGTTATTGTGGTGGTTTCCATTTAAAACATGCATTCAGACCCGTTACCTAATCACCTTCTGCATAAAAAACCAGCCCAAACTTGCTGTTTCTCAGTGTAGACCTGGTTTCATCACTGGACGCGACGTGTATTCCCTTGTCTCTTCAGCCACTATTTATTCATCGTCTCTGTTCTCTGTTTATCCTTTTTACTACAGCCTGTGCTCTCGGCTAATGGCTTCACAACCTTCAAAGATTTTCCTGCCTAACCACCTACATTATTTTCATGACCTGCTGTGACTTTCCCATGTCATCCGTTCTCCTGCATTCCCTCCAAGTAATAGGTGCCAAACGCTCCACAAAGAGGAGGCATCTGCGTCTACTCTTTAATCACGGCATACAGGAGGCTGTAACAGCCCGTTGCTAATGTGTTTCAGAAAGGAGTTTGAAAAAGTGCATTGAATAGAACAAAGAAGCAAAGAATGGGAGGAAGATGAACAATGAGAGCAGGAAATGCAGGATCCAGCCTCAATTACATACCTGCTCCCAGCAGGGTTTGGGGTGGACAGAACTGACCCAGCGATTACGATTACGACTATTGTCTGAGCTTGTATAGGAGGCTCCAGATCCCGTCTCGTCCTTTGTGGGTCCTGCTGCGTGCACCCTCCTGCCCCTTTCCTAATTGCAGCTTCTGTTGGGTTTAATTGCTGATGGCTGTACGGTGCCAGCGTGCAGAGGCACATCCAGCCAGGTCTGTGGTCGGAGCGGTGGTGGCAGAGCCTGGCGTTCGGGGGGGGTCCTGGGGGGCTGCCCTAGCACCTCCGGGCCATCTCTGGCTGTAGCCCTGTTGACTTGCTGACCCTCTTGCTCCGCCACTCTTCCCCTGGTGCCGAGGAGAGGCGGGCAGAGCTGCCAGGCTCAGAGCTTGCGTAGGAGGCAAAATAACACCAGCCAGCAGCTGCGGGCTTCCGTGGCATCTAGGACTGGCCCTTGTCTGTCCTGACTGATGAGCGATCAAGTCCCAACAAGGGACCTTCTTCCCAGGTTGGCATCTTCTAGCCTACCTGTTCTCCTGATACAGTGTTCTGGTAAGTTTTTCCTCATCTGGCTATTCATGGCTTTAAGATTCATCGAAATGGTTGATTGTTCATCCATGAAGACAGTTCCCGGGATCTTCCAGCAGATCGGTGCCGGCCTCAGCCCCATCAGAGCTCTCCAGGTGTCTGAACGGGGTGATGCTCCGGGGGGACAGAAATCAATGGCTTACTGGAAATGATCTCTTTCTGAAGAAACTCATCATCGCTGTTGACTACTTGCTCTTCCCTCAGGTGCTGACATTCTGTGTCTTCTTCTGAGCTGGATTTTGATCTCTCTTATTTTAAATGATCTTATTTCTGCTTACAAGGAGATGTCCGCCAGAGCCCTTGGAGCTGCCTGGCATCTTGGAAGGGGATGACTCACTGGCTCTGCTGTCGGAGAAGCTGTGCAGCACTCCAGGCCCTGTGGTCATGGCAGCTGTCTGTGGCCACGAGACACCCCTGGGGAGCTGGACCAGTGGGCAGCCCCCTTCCCCGTGAGGCAGCTTGAAGTCATCGTGCAAGTTGGAGAAACACTGTAGCAGCCGCTTCCCACCGAGTCTTAGCCCCTTGACGCCACTGTGTGAGACCTGAATAGATTTGAAAACTAATTTGCTGCTCAGAGCATCAATAGATGTACGTCACTTGTCCTTTCTGCTGCATTTAATGAGTTTCCAAGGTACTGCAGCCAGTTCCAGAAGGCAACCATCAAAGGATTGAGTTTTCGCTTCCATCAGAAGTGCCTAGCTGCCCCTCCAGCGCACTTCCATTCTCACAGATTCTCTCTGGTTTTGTCTCTTATGAATTTAACGCGGAGTGCATCGTATAATTTCTTGCAGCCATCCTTTCCAGACTGTCTCTCCTTTTTTTTCTGAATGCCCTGAAAGTAGGGGGTGGGAGAGAGAAAGGACTCTTCCCGCAGTCAGACGATGTTAGCTGGAGCCCAGGCAATATGTGGGTCATGGCAAATGGCCTGTCACGCTGCTTCTCTCCACATTTGTGACTCTCTCAGTTATTCTCTCCTGTTGCCCAGCCGTACCTGTTCCCTCCTGTTAATCGCCCTGGAGCTGGCCTGTGCTTTGAGCATCCCTGCCTGCACCAGTCTCTGCTGTCACCCAGGTGGGACCGCATCTTTGCATGGGTGAGGAGTGAGCGAATGCATTGGTGCTGCTGGACCGACAGCTGGGAGATGATGGGCACAGCCCTGCGGTGGCTGTTTTGAGGGACAGGTCGTTAATCCTTAGCTCCATCTGCTGAGATCGATAATTAGGGCTGTTGCTTTGTATAAACCACCAGATCAACATAGGAATGGCCTTATTAAAGTGGACATGCCAGCCTGGCTGGTTGGGAAGCCCCTGTGGCTGGATTTTGCAGAGGTAGGAACAAAAAGCCCGGGGTGGTGACGGTATGGTAACATCCAGATGAGGTTTCCTTAAGCAGCTAAAACATGCCATACCTGATGAACCACGAGAGTTGTTGGGTTTTTTTATCTGTGTCTGCTAGTCCAGCAGAGAGGGATGGAAAGGGTTTCTGGATTCTGGTCCGTGCCTGGTGCGGCAGGGTGTCTGCTGCCAGAATCCCTTTGGTGGGCGCTGCACACATGAGTGTTTCTGATCTCCCTCTGCTTGCTCCTTACCTGCCTCTGGAAGCAGGTTGTGTTACATTTCCGTACGTACTCTGTCATAAAAGCCCATAAATATGATTTTAGTGTGTTTGCATGTCTTGGCAATGAGCAGGAATTCACCTGAGTTGTTTTCCAAATTAATACCCTGCTGCTTTTACTTAACAAGATCTTTTTCCAAGCTGAGAATGGTAACAACTCTGAAATTTTCTTTTTTAAAAATGTGTTTTCCTCTCAGGCACTTCATATTGAAATCTGTCTTAATTTCAGTTCAGCTAGTGTGTGAAAACACACGGTGAGGCATTATTAGTCCCTGAAGGAATAAAGACAGATGGAGCCCAAAATGGAATTGGCTTTATGATTAATTGAAACCTTCGAGAGTGGAATGGAGTCAGGGCTTGGTCCTACCCTGTCAGCAGCTGGAGATCAATTCAGCCAGCATGAATCTCCGTGAGCGCAGGCTGAGGAGCGCAGTGGAGAAGTACAGGTGTCACTTGGTAGAGCCAGCCCTGGGTTGTCCCCTTGGGGTGGGGGGACCTGCTGCTGGGGGAGGGCCTGGGGAGGGCTGGCTGGTGCAGCGGTGGCAGCGGGGTGGGGTGATGGGGAGGGGGTTGCAGGGCACATCGGGGTCCTTGCCGTGTGATGACGTGCTTCAGTAATGAGCTGCTATTTCTGGCCTCGAGCTTCCCGCAGCTGTGCACGATGGCTCTTGTGTGACTGCTGTGATGGAGAGCAGAGCTGGGAGGAGGGGAATTTTTTGAGGCATGCTCTGAAAAACTTGGGAACGGGAATGTGGAGGTGTGGAAGTGGCACTGGGGGAGGGCAGTGAATCCAGGCTCTGCTCTGGGCTCCTGCTTCACGTGTGACCTGAGCCATTTCCCTGGGGGCTGTGGTTTCACATCCTTGCTGGTGGGACACGGAGGGTGGACCTGCCCCTCAAAAGGGAGTAGTGGAGAAATACCAGGTGGTGTTAATCTGCACGGGCATTGGCGTCAGTGGATGTTTCTGGAGTCTGTAGCCGCAAACCTTTACAGCATTTCTAACGTATCTCCTGGAAAGGAAGAAGAAAAGATGTGGCAGAAAGGAGATCTCTACATCATGTTTTGGGAGCAAGCCCTCCCTGCACAAACTGGCTTTACAGCTCAGTAAAGCTCAGCTTTACGGCCACGCTTGCATGGTCAGCAAGTTCTGAGCAGCTGTGGAGCTGTGGAGGAGCGGCAAGTGAATGCAAAACTGCTTTGGAAAGGTAAAACCAGGTCAGTTATGGAGTTGTGCCAGCGCATCTGTTTGGAGAGGACACAAAGTGGGTGGTGAGGTGCGAAGGTGGCAGCCCCAGGAGGTGGCCCAATTTCCCACCCCATGGCTCAGTGCTTACGGTTGATCTTCCTTCTGTGCACGGGACGGTGCTGACATGGGGCACGCTTGCCAAAGGGGGGTTGTGGATGCCTCCACCTCAGCCGGCAGAATGAGGCCCAGGGGTCTAAAAGAACATAAGGAAGGATTTGGTCTAGGAAGCTGATGTTGCCTATGGAGCTCACGGTTTAAGGTGTGCAGAGTGGCTGTGAGTGTGCTTGGCAGGTCTGCGCTCCCTGCACACCTGAGAGCAGGGGTACGTTGAACTGATCTTCCTGGGGCAAAATGGATGGGGAGCGGTGTCTTCAGGTGCACATCAGCTGGGATGAAGGTACAGATCTCCTAGGTCCAGCCAGGACAGTCTTTTCACAGGTGCCAGCACCCCTTCCTGCAGTGCAGTAGCAGCACTTCCAAGTTAAGAACCTGACTTGGACCTTGCAAATTGTCCTAATGAGCGGGAGGGCTGCTGCAAATGGGCTGATACTGCAGATCCATGGGGAGCTGAGCAAACACGTGAAGCACATGCCCAGCACATCACAAAACTTCTGTTGTTAACTTAGTGGGACACATGCTATTTGATTTTTTTATTATCCCTGGTACCCCCAAGCATGGCAGCAAGTTTGCTGGGGTGTATTTTGCGAAGGGAGGAAGGCTCTGTAGTCTGAGCTCTTTCTGCAGAGGGCCTGGCCAGGAAATCTTAGAGAAATACTATAAGGCTTCTGTGGATTTTCTTTTCTTTCCCCGGGCACTCTGGGGATTGCAGATCAGCGGATAGTGGATTAGTGGATCAGGAATTAGAAATGCATTTTTCATTCTTATGTTACACACTAATGAACTGACAAATTTAATTTCTTTAAATCCAGCTATTTTGGCTAGAATAAGTGAAGTTGTCTTCTGTCTCTTTTGGTAACTCGGGAAAGGTTGAATCACGATCTCTCTGGGCATCACATCATCCAAATCCAGTTCTTTGTCTTTAGCATGTGGCTGTCTCAAAACCACAGTCTATTTGCAAGAAAGAGCTCATCGCTCATGGGTGGTCGCCGAGCGGCGTGGTGGTGTGCTTGTTGGGGCGCTGGGGAGGGGGCTGCAGCTCTGCTGGCCACGTGCTGCCTCGCTGGTACAGGGAGGTGAGTTCAGCCACGGGCTGCTGCCTCCGGTTTTGGTGCCTCGGTCCCCTAGCAGGAACTCGGGCGTCCCTACCAGTTGCTACCGCTACCCTTTTAAAACCCAGTGCTGCGGCTCTGCTGGGTGTCCCCACAGCATGTTTGCTTGGCTTGTGTCTAATACATTTTTCTTGCCTCTGGGCTCATTCCTGGTCATGAAGCTGAGGTCTTCCTCCCTCTTTTGGATCCCCCCATGGGAAGGGTCCTGGTGCCTTGGGCAGCTCCTTCTGCTGTAACAGGCTGGGATTTGGGAGATGCTGGTGCCGGTGGGTGTGCAGGCTGCAGCAGGCTCCACGTGCCTCTCCTTCAGCTGCACTGTTCTTCAGGTCCTGTGGTATGTACCTCCCTACCCAAAACCTGTGCCAGGGATAACGCAGAGCAGAAAAAGGCATTTATGTCATTAAAAGCCTAACGGACTGCGCTGTGGGACCCGATCTGCGGGGGGGAAACCGGCTCCATCATTACCCAGTCACTCTTCAGAGCTTTAAATGAGCGCTAAACAAAACGGCCTTGGCTTTCCAGAGCAGGCTTTATTCATTCACTTTGTGATGCTGAAAGCGGGTCTGAAACGCAGCCGCCTCTTGATGCGAAGTGCCGGCACCCCCGGTGGAGCCGTGGGCTGGCGCCTGCCAGGATCCCCGCACTCGCTGCAGGGTGAGCCCGCACCGGTGGGAGGAGAGCCCGGGGACGTCAGTTACTCCCCTGGACTGATGAATGGATTTTGGGCCGTGCCCGTAATATCTTGATTAACAATTAATGTGATGGAACTGGAAAATAGATCTCATTTCTCCCCCTGAACCCGACAGGTGAGGATATATGTTTCCTGGTTGATTGCTGTGCCTTGTTATAGCCTATTTACAATTGATTGAAAAGCAGAGGCTTTGTATGAAGAGAGACCTTTAATCTGGCACAGCCAAGTGCGTTTCCCTTCAGGAAGCGTTCCTTCTCTTCTGCTTATCTCTAACCCCCACTTTAAACCTGAACCCGGCAGAGACCAGAAAGAAGGCAGGATCAAAGCAAAAATAATTGGGATCCCTGGCTTCTGTGGGCAGCCTGAACCCATTATTCCTACTTACTAACTAGTTATTCCTAAATAACTCTTGCAAGAGACAATTCAGCAGTTGCAGCATCTTCTTGATGAAAAGCACTCAAATATAATAACCATGGCAACAGTTGCCGAGGGCCAGTGCAGTGAGGGACAGAGATGTGCTCTCTGACGCAGCGTTGGACAACAGGCCTGACTGTGCTACCAAATGACACCGTAAAGCACCAAGGAGGTGATGTCTGGCGAGCTCTGCGTGCTGGCTTCTCTCCCGGTGGGCACCCAGCCACGCCTGCGTGCTGGGAATGCAGGCTGCCCCAGTGCACCCAGTAATGAGTCACGCCTCGTTAATGGTGGGCATCTTCCTCTCCCAGTGAAAGGGGAGCTCATAACCTGAAAGCCGAGGGGAATCGGGGACACTTGGTCAGGAGGGAAGGGCTGGGGTGGAAGCCTCAGAGCAGACGCCACCTCTGATCCCAAAGCCACGTGCGATCTCCCGGGGTCTGACTGCTCTGGGAAAGACTGTGTCTGCTGCTGTTGGTCCTTGCCCGGCCTGACTGCTGCTGGAGATGGGTATCGCTCATAAATACTTGACGTATCTAATTTCAGAGCTGCTGATGCGTACGCCACCTCTGAGGCCGTGGTTGCAGCTGGGCAGGTGGCAGAAGCCACATGGCGATGCAGGCGGCCGAGTTGGATGAGAAATGGGGCTTTGGCACTGCGGGCAGGGTGCGCGCAGCAGCGTGCTGCAGAGTCCTCAGCCCTGGCTCCTGCTCTCCTCCTGCCCAGGGCTCTGCTGAGTGCTCGCTGTTAGCACAGCCCTGGCAGGACCTCTCCAAACGCTCCGGCCTTACTCCCGGCTCGGGGGCACCTTCGGTTAGGGGATCAAGGCCTCTCCGATCGCTTTGTGGGCATTTTTTATTAAGCAATGTTTTCTCTCTCCGTTGTCTTATTTAATTGGATGATTTTTAAGCCTGAAAAGTAGAAGGAAACACTTTGATGTTCACCAGCAGAGAAAAGGAGCCTGCTGAAAGGCAGCATTTTTACAGATTCCCGAGAAGAAGGCAGTAAATACTCCACCTCTGCTTAATAATAATAATAATAGGCAGGCTAAGCATCTCTAAAAATATAAAATAACGTGGGCCTATTTGGAATAGTCAACATCCTTATCAGCCTGCTGCCATCGCTGCAAACAAGTTTCGCTAGAGATTCTGGGCATGATTTTCAATGGCTCGGAGCAGCTGTAGCTTCTTTGACTTCAGTGAAAAGTCTGAGTGCTTGGCACGACAGCAAACCAAGCCTCTTCCTTTCTGCCTCAAATTGGGTCTTGATTCTAAGTGAGATGAATTTTCTCCTCCTGATAATTCTGTGCATCTGAAGTGATTACAGCTCTGCGTGAGTGCTCTTTTAGGAGATTTGAATGCAGCATTTTCTTCCGTCTTAAAAAGGTTTCTTCAAGCCTTATGATTCTGGAGAGGGGGGGGAAAATAAATCCTGGTGAAAACCGTCACATCTTCCTATGCAGATTAGAGATTAAAACTTTTATTTTTATAAAACACATACGGGGGCTAAATCGGAAAACTTCTGTTCAGGCGAGCGAGTTTTGGCTGGTGGCAACGTGCTGCCAGATTCTTATCTGGCGATGGAGAGGCAGAGCCAGCGAGTGGTATTATTTGGAGTTCTTAGAGAGTGAGCCTTAATGTTTGCTTAACTCCACTAAAAATAGACGCCACCCTCTTTTCCTAATAGGCAGCATTTGTCACACTTGATTCATTTCCTCTCCCAAACTGAGTTCCTTCATGAATATTCATTTCTACTCCCCAGGAATCTGCCTGTCCTCAGAAGCTGTGCTGGCGGTGACTGTGCGGTGACGATGCCAGTCAACCTTCCCAAGCTCCCCCAGCACCCGGCCCAGTCCAGCAAAACGTTGGGATACCAACAGCTCCCATTGATTTCTGCCTTCTCTGTGAGCCATGATTGCTTGTTATCCCTCTTGATGAGACCCTTAACGAGTTTCCATTCCTGTTGTCATAGCAGCACCGCATCGCCCCGTACCACGAAGTCTCTGTCACTGTTAATTGTGAGACAGGAGGATCAGTTTGGCAGGTTTTCTAGTGGGGATTAGGCCAAAAGGTCCCTTCTGAACTCTGTTGAATGCAGTTTCTTTCAGAAGATAATAAAACTTGGTAGTCACAGGAAATTTCTGAAGAGGGAAGCTTTGCACGGATAGCGGAGAGAGGGAGAGCACTCCTTACAGAGCGCAGCTCTTCCCATTCATGCTCAGCCACTACTTGCAGCAGGAGAAAAACAGCCAGAAGTGCCAAGGGAGCGTGTAAACCGGTTGATACGTGGTTAGGGAAACCTGTCAGTACCTCACACCTCCTAACCTTGGAGGTCCGAAGCATGTCAAAGACCCCTGCTACCATCGTGCTCCAAGTTGCTGCTGGAAGAGGAGGAGGAGGATGATGTCCTGAGGGAGCAAAGGGCTGGCGTGGCACTGGAGGGGTGTGGGGCCAGCAGGGTGCTGGGGGGTGCGGGGGGTGCATGGACGGGCATGTGTAGGATCTGGTGTAGGTGAGTGTGTCCCTCACTCAGCAGGGACCAAGGGGAAGCCCTGGTGTGGCCAACGTGCCCCTTTGCTGTGTGAAGGGGTGCTGCCCATCACCCGCAGCTGCGTGGGGCCTTCCAGCACCTCCGGCTGCAGGTCTGCTCCCTGACAGCCACTCTGTCCTCGCTCTGTTTGCTCACTGCGCTAACAATTAGCAAGGTTGAAAGGTGTTAAAGCAATCCAAGGGCTAAAATTGATAGTATCTCAGCAGGCTGGTGTCTGCTGGGCTCGTGAGGGCCACCCAGCAGGTCAACTTCTGTGTCAGTGGGGTCTTTGCCATCAAGGAAGACCATACTGATTTTCAGCAATGTGCTGGAAGAGTTTTATAGGGGTTGCCCTGGTGGTGTGGGTGAGAGATGTGCGTGGCAGAAATGATCTCATCATGCTGTTCACCCAGTGGGTCCTCGGGCGGCCACGTGGCCCTGCTGCAGGAGATGTAGCCATGGTGGCTTGAGGAGGGCAGAGAGGCGCCGTGCTGCTCGCGGCTCGACCCAGCGGAGTGATTTATCAGCGCGGGTGCCATCCTCGACTGGCAGGACCTGCCCAAGACACCAGGTCAGCATCTCTGCTCTTGCACGGAATAGCGCCGCGTGGTTTTTTGCCTGGAAGTGATGGGACCGGCAGTTGTATGTCACCTCCAGGGATGACAGCTCACCCGCAGGCTCGCTGCTGGCTCAGGATGAAGGCAGGGCAGAAGGGCTGGCTGTAAACACTTCCCTGGTCCCTGTGTGCCGAGGGACGGGGATCAGCTGTGCTCCTTCCCAGAGACCTGCTCTCTGCGTACGCAGGGTGGTTTGTCCTCCGCGCTTGTCACGGGGTTTATTCCAGAGCTCTGAAATGTAGCCAGAATAATCCATGAGCTAAACGTAGGCATGAGTGGCGTTTTTAGAGAATGAAAAAGAAAAAATAAATCCTTACTCCCCTCAATCTCTCCCCAAAAATGAAAAACTCCACTGGCCAAGCCCTGCAAATGAGATTTTGTTGTTTCATATGTGCAGTGAGGAGCCAGATTTCTAAAGGCTGGCTTTCAATTTTACAGGCGTTTATTATAGGCATGAATAATTGCTGGCACTGTGCTACCACTGCTGTTGTTTGCTCTTACGGTTAGGCCAATTACATATGTAAGCCCCTGATCTACAAGCAGAAGCAGAACCAAAGTAGCTTTGAGGCCGTTTTTAAGAATGAGTAACGTGTCCGCAGGCAGCTGTGGGTGCCCGGAGCTGTGCCGTGAGACACGGGGTCCGTTGCCATAAATGCGTGGACCCGGGTTGTCCATAGCATTATGCGGCATGTGCTGTCACAGCGCGGCGTGAAGGACACAAACTTGGATGAGCATTTGAGGGGCAGGAACTTGCCCAGAATCATCCCATAGCAAGTGTTGTAGAAGATTCATGCTGTGTTTGGGGAATTCACAGGGAACGCGTGTGGAAGAGAGAGAATTTGAGCTCAACGTGAAGGTTCTGCAAGATGGATTTAAACAAAGCCTGTTCAAGTCCTATTTCCCAGCATGGCAGTTGGTTTGTCTCCAGTTCTTACCGGCCTGTGAGCCCCCCTTGGGGAGAAGGATGGGTGCCATCCATTGCTGAATTTCGTATTGATCAGCAGAGATCAAACTGAGCGTTTTTTCTTGCTTCTGCACCATAGGCAGAAGAAGAGTGGGGAGGAGGCAGATCAGTGTGGTGGCTGATTCTCCATGGGGTGATGGTTTCCAGACCGCTGTTTCGGTGGGTCACATCACCCACGGTACCTGTTGAGCTGGACTCTGCGTCGCCTGGCTGTGCTGGTGCTGCTGGGGGTGCCGGTGGGGTAAGGTGAAGAGCCAGCCCAGACGGCGAGGGAAGAGGAAGAGCTGCACTGATCCTTCCTGCACCAGTGGCAAGCTGGTGTCCTTGCTGCTGGGGAGAGCAGGAAGGGAGGGATGTGAGTAAGGAGGGAAGGCAGGAGGTTTGTGGATGCTGATCTCATCATCACAAATCAGTAGTGGATATTGTCTGTGGGAGGTAAGAGCAGCTCCGCTTGGGAAGGAGCCAGCGCTTCACACGCCAGGGGATGGCCGAGGGAGGGTGATGCACTTGTGTCGTTAGTCACCAGCGCCGAGCAGGCAGTTTCTCATCTTGTAGGGTTTGTGTACTCAGCTGGAGGCCGTGGCACCCTCCGTTGGGCAGACGGCCCAAAATCAGCCTGGCTACTGTGTGCTGAGCTGATGGACTCTGGCAAGGAGATGCTCTGTGCCAGCTCAGTGCAGGGCGCTCCCATGTGGGTTCACCGGTGTCCGACTGGGCCGGAGGCATCAATTCGGGACCATCGGTTCCTGCGGTGATTTCCTTAAGCATCTACCGCTTCTGAGGGCAGATGCAGCACTCCATCACCCCCAGGGCAGGCAGAGCACCTGGCAGCAAGGTCTGTGCCCTCAGCAGACCCACTGGGCAGCAGCTTCCCTCTCTCCTTGGCGCAAGGCAGATGTGAGCGCAGGCCCAGATTTGTTTACTAGGCTGCGACCAACTGGGGTTTTACGTCCCGATAATTACTGCCACGTCTTCTCTCCTCCTGCGCCTTCACAGCACATGTGTGAACTTCTGGTTGTGTCACCTTCCCATCCTTTCTTAACGAAGTCTAGCAGTGGGAAGTGATCATCACAACTAACATTTGTGTAGTGTATGTCTTTCCGCAGTTCCAGAGCGTTGAATAAATTGAACCCCGCGTCCTCCTTCACCCTTCGTATTCAAGCCGTTTCTGAATCCAGGAATCTCATCGTCTGCAACATGTCTCAGTTCTCGGAGCTTTCTGCTGCCCTGGCGATGATTAATCCTTTATCTCCTGCCTTGTAGAGCCCACCTCTGATGCCCGGATCACTGCTCTCCATCACAGAGACAGTGTTCATCTCAAGATCTTTCTGGCTTTTCCCTAACTGTTTCATTGCCAGGCTAAGTCTGTCTGTTGGCTCCCTGCTCCACCGCAGCAGATGAGGGCTTTTTCTTTTTGCCTTCAGGGTCATTAAAACTTAATTTGCATGTCAGCTTTCTTTGTCAAGGTATCCATTCTCTCCATCTGTCTGGGAGGTAGGACACACTGCTGGAATTCCCTTCTTCTTGCATAATTTGTATTATATGGCATCTTTTGTGCAAAGTGTTCCCTTCTGGAAGTGCTCCCTCTCCTTGCTCTAGCCCTTTCCGAGCATCCAGTTTAGCCGTGGTACCTGCCACAGCTTTGTTACTTATATATATATATTTGCACATGAATGAATTGCATTATTACCATATTTTATTAGCTAGCTCGGTCATTTTAACTCCTTGACAGCTTGATTCAGGTGTTCGTAGGTGTTTCCTTCACCCTGTCTCTCAAGGTGGGATCCACATCACTTAGCTTCAGTCTCCCTACGTGAGCATCCACCTCAGGCAATATCCAGGCTCCATCTCCAGCCAGGAGAGAGACTCCTCCAAAAGGCAAATCATCCCAACATCAGACAGCAGTCAAAGGCAGCCCCATCTCCCATGGGGCAAATTATAATTTCTGCTTGCTGCTGGCGACCACGAATTCCTCAGACACTTTTCAGAATAGATGCAGCCCCTTTCAGAGTGACTTGAAAGCCCGGGACTGTATGCTTGTTTCTCTGGATTAGCCTGGGCAAGTCCTGTGGAAGTAGAGAAGCAGTGGCTGGGTCTCCAGGGATGCGCAGACCATGGGCTGGAACATGTTACTGAGGGAGCCCAGGCAGCTTGGCTGAGCTAGATGTCTTAATTTTAGGTGTTTAATGTTGAGCCAGATGAATCTGACACTTAGAAAGGTTTGGGGAAATGTTTCCATCTTATTTTGTATTTAGAAAATATAAAGGTATATAGCGAATGTTTAAAAAACAACAACAGTAATAACAGTAATTATAGGTGGGTGCAATTTTCCTTTATCTTTTAACTGAAGTTGCTAGAAAAACTACTGCTGTGCTGATACTTGGCAGGGACACTACTGCGAGTACCCACTTGTTTCTGAAAAATGCTGTTGGATTTTTAATGACCATCAGCAGTACAACCTTGATTTTTAAATGTCATCCTAAATGTAGCGGTTCCAGCCTCCTCTGCTGTGGCATGTGGGTGTTTGAGTAGGGATGAATCAGAAAGCAGAAAGAATTGCTGGTGCTTTCTGTGACTCGCAAGCTTTCCTCCAGGGCTTCCCACCCAGGAACTGGCTTGAATCGTCTGTGGGTTGTGTTGCAGCATCGCAGTCCCTAGTCCCGTGGCAGCACTCCTGCTGTCGCTCTCCCCTCTATTAATGGGTGATTAAGTTGCATGATGCAGAATGAGTTCATTAGATTTCTGCAGGAGCTGGTGTTCCACAGGTCATGCTTTCTGTTTATCAAAACCAGATAAATAAAAAAAAGGTTTCCCAGCTTTTGCAGATGCAGGTTTTCCATTCTCTCTCTGGCTGGAAGCATTCCCCAGGCTTCGTTTTTGGAGCTGAAATCTGTGCTTGGCATTTGCAAGATGGTGATTTGCTTTTGTAAATGGAGCAAAGTCTCGTTTTTGAATCATGACTCAGTGAAACAAATCTACTTTTCTTGCCTAAAATGATCCTAATAGCAATGTTAAACCCTGTGGGACTCAACAGCTGGAGTTTAAAGCATGACATTGCGGTGGGTGTGATTCTCCCTGTGATCCAGCATCTTCCCTTGCCAGTGGAGAAGCAGGGTGGGTTGAGATGAGGCTCATAAGTGATGGGTGGATCGGTTGTTTAGGAGCAATACCTTCGGTGTGGCACCCCGGTGTGCTCCAGGGCACGTCCGTGAGCGAAACGGGTGGGAGATGATAGAAAGATTTGCTTGATGTAAGGCACTGCCTTGCTCGGCTACGGGAGGAACGCAGGGAGTTGTGAAACAGATGGCAGGGTTAAAATAGGACAGTGCATTGCAGAGATGCTGCTGGAAGGGAGAGGAGTGAAGTGCCTGTTCTCACACTTCGCTTTGTGTCTCGTGGAAGAGCTGGAGAGTGCCTGCGCTCCGCTGGCATTCCCAACAGGGATACGCCAGGCAAAGGCGCTTTTTTGCCGTTTTCTTTTTTTTTTTTTAAATATTATTAGCACTCGTCTTAAAGAAAAATCAGCTCAAATGAGCAAGTAAACAAATGAAGCGAGTAACGGTCGAAGGTCTTAGCCTCAGGCCACCTTTTACCGTCTCTGGAGATTATTAGTGGGATGTGTTATGTAGGTACTCGCTGCCGCTGGAGAACGCGAGCTGCAGTGTTAGCAGCCCGGCGGGGAGCACTAAGGCTTTCTTCTTGCCGCGCTCTCCGACAGCTTTTTGCAGTGATTTCCTGTTACCTAAGGCGTGTGAATGGGTTTTGTTGGAATTCTTGAGTAACTCCGCATGCCTTGAATCATGCGCAGCGCGGTGTGGCAGACCTCGCGGGGATGCTTCTGTGCGGAGCTGCCCCGCTGTGGGTTACGGCCGCAGAGGGGTCAGCTGGGGGGTCTTGCGGCAGCAGCAAACAGGACGGTGGGGCCTTGAGTGTTCCTGCGTTTGCCCCCATCCTGGGCCAGTTCCGTTTTGGAGCCAGGAGGCTGGAGGCGTGCAGAGAGGAGGAGTGTGAAGAAGGGGAGGAGCGGGGAGGCGGGAGCCCAGCACTCACACTCGCACCCTGGAGCGGCTGCTTATGCTCCTGGGAGCGCTTCAGTTTCCCTGTCTATAAATCAGGGGTGTTTTGAAGCCCCTGTGATGAAAAACACTGGATGAGCTCGGGGACGTGGTATTAATCCTGCAATATTGTTCTTGTTCCTTGCCGTGTTGTGATTTTTTTAAAGGAAATACAACACAATTTTTGTGGGCTATGGCTAAAATGGCATGGAAATAAATGAGTTCTGCTTGCACTTGTAGAGAATTGCTTGCTGTTTATTAACGCGGCCTCCGGTGAGACAGGCCCCGTCCTTAGGCACTGATATGCATTTGACCTATGGTAAAATAACAGGCTTTCAGAAATGCATAGGGAGTGTTTTGTAAGCATGGCACATACAGGCATGAGGTTGATTTACGCCTCAAAATAAAGCATCGGTTTGGGTGATTGAGCGCTGGGGGGAGTTCCTGTGATGTCCTTCTCCATGCGCCATGGAGCACTTGCTCATACCTACCTGGAAAGATCAGTCATTCAACACGTTGTGCTGGAAGAGAGCTCACCCGGTTCCCTTGATTGCTGCAGATGGGGCATGAGTCACCTCGTCCAGCCCTTAAATCACAGCGGGCTGACAAACCCCCACCACGAGCGGCTGCCCGGGCGCATCCCTCACCAGCAGAATGGAGAAGACGGGCTACTGGCCTCGGCGGCGCCGCTTCGTACCCTTCCTCTGAAAGGCTCCTCCGGCTCCGTGCTGGCAGTAGCCCCGAGAATCCAAACCCCTTTGCTTTTTGATCGTAAAGTAATGTATGGGTCTTTGATTAAACGTGGGTGTTTGATTTGTGGAAGCTGAGCTGGCATCTGAGGCTCTTGGAAGCTGCACCCCTCCACTGGGCTGGGTCGGTGGGACACCGAGGTGCGCAGCCCCCCTCAAGCAGAGCGGCTGGTCCCTGGCCTCGGCACGGGGGTTGGCGCAGCTGGGATGTATGCACTGGCACCAGAATACAGCCCGGAGCCAAGGGTCAGGAGAAGAGAGGGGCTTTGGGGGTGTCCTCAGGGAGCCTCACGCGTGCCTGGGCTGGCGTTGTCACTGTCTGCGACCTCCAGCCTGTTTCATGGGACCTGTTCCCCTTCAGATAGAAATACAGCCTGTCGCTGCTTTGTTTGTGTGCGTTCAGCGGCACAGTCTGGCGCAGTTATTTTGTTATGGCAGCGAAGGTTTTATTGTTCAGAGCTGGTGTGCACTCTGCTGCTGCACTCCGCAGGGGTGAGGATGAAGAGGGGCTTCGCTGCGCCCTGGCAGGGTCCCTGGGCGTGCATCGCTCCTCGCGCAGCCGTGGTGCTCCGGGAGATCCCTTGCTTTGGCTGACTCCGATGAGCGCCCTGGCCGCGCCGCCCGCTCCCCAGCGGCTGGGCCACCAGCTCTGGCTGCGGGGGCTTTCTGCACCCCTGCAAGGTGTCTTGCTGCAGTAAATTCACTATTCTGTATTTTTATTTAATTCCTTACTTTTACAGCTCTTTGTATAAATCTAATTATCCATCTGTTATGGTACGTTACAGCACTGCTGCTTGTCTGATGTTTTTTGGTGGCTTTTTTTCCTCTTCCAAAGCATTAGCCGCCCCAGCCCTGCGCCGCCTGGCCTCCGGGGGGGCAGGTCCCCTCACCATGGCTCTTGACTCCGGCCGTGCCGTGACGAGTGGCTCCGCTCTGCACTCCAGCCCGAAGCCATTGTGCCTGCAAAGGGCCAGAAACTCACGCTGGGTAATTCCCGCTTGCCTCCTGTGTCTGAGAGCAGGCTTTTCCCCAGTTAAACCCGGTGCCACTGCCCCCCCAGGGACTTGGGGTTGTCTGTGAGGGGGTATCACACCCCGTGCTTTCAGCAGGGAGGTTGCAGGCTCCTGAGAATCTCAGTTCTCCCTGGCCAGAGCCGGGGCCGCAGGTAGATAGCGAGCCAGGGTTCCCCCAGCTTCTCCCAGGCAGCCTGCCACACCATTCCCTGTCCCTGGGGTGACTCATGCTCCCTGGGTCCCGGTGTCACATTAGCCCATCAAAATCACAGAATCACGTACTCAGCGCTAACTTATTCTCTGCTTCTGTTCTCTTCTTAGCAACAAATACTCAATAACCAAATTGCTCATTAAAAAACATACTTGCATCTAGGTAATCCATTATGTCACGTTGAGACGTGTTGCTCTCGCAGGGATGCTGCTGCTCCCCCACTACTGCGATGAGCGCCTGGCTTGGTAGAAAGTGAGAAGGCAGCATTGCATTGAAGTGGAGATTTTCATCTTCTCAGGGATTTTTTTTTTATATCTCTCCTATATTCTGTGCTTTTGAACATCTAACATCTCTTTTATGCCTCACATCTTTCATATGAAATTGTTGTATTGTGTTGCCTATTGAAACCTCGTTTTTCTTTTGTCAGATTTTACCCCCTCACCCCTGCTTTCTTCTTCGCTGTATTTTGATCGGCATAGCTACTTAAGGCTCCATTTTTCTGTGTGGTTTTTAATCTCCTTAAGTCGTAGCTCTGAAGGTCTTTGTGATCAACTCCAAGCTCAGACCTGGTGCTTGGCGAAGAGGCTTTCTGGGCCAGTTCTGCCGCACGCGGACCTCGCTGGGGGCGTTGGGGGTGCCTGTGCTTCGCCCTCCTCCTCCAGCTCTGAACGGTTGCAGGCAGCCTTGTTGGAGTTATTTTATTATTACACTCCGCATCTCATATTGCGCATGCAAACGTCCTTTCCGATAGCTCGGCAATAATGGGGAGCCTCTGTGCTCAGCACGTGTCGGTGTGAGAGGTTCACCCTGCACTTAAGCCCCCTTTGCTGTTGTCCCGGCAGAGCCAGCGTGGCGGTTTCAGAGGGCGAGGGGGCTGCGGAATTGTTCGCGTTGAGTCGTCCCAGTTGTCCTCCTCTTAAGAACAAAGTTTGGAAGGGGATGTAGCCATCCGGTGTGCGTGTACCTGGGAAGCAGTGGATTTGGAGCCAGCTGGGCCCGCTTCAGCTGCTCCGCAGTTATTTTCCATGGGGATAGTTCCTGCTATAGCCAGTGCTTTGAACGCTCCCCATGTGTCACTTCTCACTTGGCCTATTTTAATGCTTTTTTTTCTTGCTTTTTTTTTTTTTCTTCTTAAACCTGCAATCTAAAATTCAGTCGTGCAAGTATTAACAAGCTGCTGATCATCCCGCCTCTTTCTTCTGCCCTTTTTCAGAGTCTCAGATTTACAGCTCTAGCTCAGGCTGGAATTACTGAATTCCAGTCGAGCCTTTAAACGTTGACGTTGTAACCATCAGTTTTATCTCTCTCTCTATTATTTGTCAAGTAATTTTAACGTACATATACTTACAAGAGCTGTCAGAAATCCAGATACAGAGGCCTGTGAAAAAGTCGGCCTTTTCACGTGTGACCCTGCTTGTACTGGTTTGCAGGACTTACCAAAACAACCTTTTCCATTGCCATTCACGTTCTTACCCAGGTGTGACGGCTCGAGGGGCACGAGGGGCCAGGAGGGCTTGGAGCTGTAGTGCCCTTGCAGGCACGTTTCGGTGCCACTTAACTCTCCTGCGAGCAAAGCATCGGTGCACTCTCGTTTTCTTTGTTAACAGATTTTGGAGTGAAAACTGGGAAGGGCAAGGTAAGCCATGCTGCCTTGCTGCCTGTTTCTGATCCTCAGGTTATAGCACAAGCTAAATAGACTACACTAAATTTTTTAGGTTGTTTCACAGACTTACAGTCTTTGATCCCTGGCTTTGATTTCCCACGCAGCATCGCAGACCACTGGTTCTGATGAGAGAAAAGACCCATTAAGTCCTGTCTAGCCTGGTGATTATCCTGCCTTTTCACCATCTCACTGGGCTTTCATCAGAGCATGAGCTCTCCACGTCCCTCCTGGCACCCTGGGGAGGGTGCTGGTGCAGCTCAGCACCGGCAGCCACCACAGCAGGTGTGTGCCGGTGCCGCGCGACACGCTGCAGCCGGGGCAGGTGAAGCGCTGTGCTCAGCACCCTGCTCTGCCAGGCAGGAGCATCCCCTCCAATGCCCTCCCCCATTCGCACCCCTTCTTGGTCTTTGCCTGGCTTCAGCAGGATGCTCAGAGTAAGGAGGTGACCCTTTTTTTTTTTTCCTAGGGTCTCGTGTGTTTTCTACAAGCAGCAGGCCAAGGAATAAATATCCTGTGTGTGTCCTTGCCAGAGCAGTAGAGACAAGGGCGTTTGCCTGCCTGCCCTGCTCTGTGCTTCCCAGTCCCCAGGTCCCTCCACACCACTTGGCTTTCCTTTTCCTTTTTTTAAATTTAAATCTAATTTTGCTGTCATATTGCATGTTCCCACCTAACTCAAGAGCCACTCTTGCCTCAGGGCTGTGTTGCTGCTTTTCAGTCTTCCCACGCCCCTCGTGTGTGCAGTCTGGAAAAACTTTGGAAAGTCTCTCCAAAATTTGTGCACGTGTACTTGGGGTCACGCTAGGAGGAGCAGGGTAAGGGTATCGCTTAACGGACAGTACTCGTTAAAAAATCCCTTCTTCAGCAAAACGGGAGCTGGTTCTGTGTAATGAATTTGCTGGTGAAATGGTAGGGAAGCGCATGTTGGATTTTCAGGAGCAACAGCGGCGTTCCCCGAGCTGGTGCTGCTCCTTGGCACACCGAAGACAGTGTCCAGGGAGCAGGGGCAGCTGTCGCACCAGTGGGTCCCTAATAGCCCACCTGCACGGTGTGGGGCGATTGCAGTGCGTGGGGACCGCGCGGGAGGCTGGAGGGCTCTGATCCCAGCGTGTGAGACCACGGCTCCTCCAGGAGCCTCCATCGTGCTGGCAGGTCCTCTGGTGTCATCCCTGTCCTGTCATCCGCGTCCTAAGGTCTTGCTGCTTCCACAAAGAGCTTTAATGGAAGAAAAAAAGGAAGAAGGATGCAAACATCTTGAGCTGGCAGCTTGTGGAAGGTGCTGGGTCCCATCTCTGCCCGATGGTGCCTTCACCACCCACCCAAGGCAGGACCTGCTACCCGGCACCGGGGTGCCGCGGCAGCTTCATTGCAATTTTGCTCCGGTAGTGCTGATCACAGTGCCTCAGCCCTTGTTTTTATTACTTTTGCTTCTCTCGCCGTGCACTGTTGAGGCTTGTGGTGTTCTGGCAAACAAGCCTTGACTGTAATAATTTCTGGCCCCTTATGGGAAGTTGTAACTCCAACGCAATGAAATATAAACTGGCAGAAAATGGAGTGGTTCCTTCTGCCGTTGCAAGCTGCAGCAGGCAGGCTTAGATGGAGATTTTCTCTTGGCTTTCCCTCCCCTGCTTTTGTTTTTTCCCCTCTCCATCAAAGGGCATAATCACCCTCCTCCAGCCCCCGAGAGGGAAACGTGCTGATGAAATGGCACAGTAAATCTGTGCTCGGCAGTGTCACAGCTCCAGGAGCTTCAGAAGGAGGTGACAGTGGGAAAACCTGGATGTTGTTTGTCTTGTGGTCAAAAAGGCGCGTCGTAAGCGCTGCAGCGTGCTTGCGAGGGCATGGATGGCAGCCCCATCGCTCCTGGGGGAGCCTGGCTGAGGGGCGCGGGGAGAAGCAAGGGGGTCTGCAGGCAGCAGGACATCGTGAATCGGGGGGAGGATCAGCCTGAGCTGGGACTGGAGAGCAGAGCACAGACCATACCCTGCGCCCTGGGAAAGAGGGTATCATCCCCAGGATCCCTATCAAGAGGGTCTGGTGGCCCATGCCCAGAAGCGTTCAGAGGTTCCTCATGATCTGGGATGGATGGCCCATGTCTCAAGAAGCTCAGGAACTTCTGCTGAAGACCAAAGCCCACCTTGCAGGGACCAAAGCTTTCTCAGGAGTGCTCGGAGGTGATGATGGTGTGGGCATCTGTGGGCACTAGAGATTCCTGCTGGTCTCCCCGAGCTCTTCACCCCTGCTCAGCGCATCTTGGCCAGCATGAACACCAGCAGTGTGCCTGTTAACTGCCTGGCCCAGCACCCAGGCAGCTTCTTGCATGGATCGGATCAGTCACGATGAGCCTGGACTCAGCCTTGTTTTCTACTCCTCAGGAACAGCGTGAGAGAGAGATGTAAGAGGCGTGGGCAGCATGGCTGGGAGGCCCCAGGACCTCAGGCGTGCAGTGAGAGCCGCATCTGGAGGGGATGTGGTGTCACCCCACAGGGGGGTCGGTCTTCCCAGGGCAAACTGGGGCTGTTTAGCACATGGGGGTCTCACTTGGGAAGCTGCTTGAGCCTGAGCATGGCGCTTGTGTCGGGTCCCCATAGACCTGTGGCTCTTCCTCACTCAGGTTTGAGGCTGGTTAATCTCATCCACTGAGTGCGCCCCGATCTCTGCCATCACTGCAGCATCACGGGGTGTCGTTGCAGGCTGTATTCCATCCCTGTCCCAGCCTCAGAGTTCCATTTCAGCGAATTTTGTTGTCTGTGCCACCATCCCCTTATCCATTAGCAGATCAGCACAGGTTGAATTTCCCATGCGAGCGCTCCACAGTCTGTCTTATATTTGTTTTGTTCAGGCTGCTTTTCCCTGGGCTTGGCAGTGTAATTTGTACAGATCTCTGCTGAGTTTTCCAAACCTTTAAATGAGCTTTTTTGTTAGCATGAAGCCTGGACTATTGATAGTAGAGACGTTAAACAACAGAAACATTGAGAGACATGCAGCAGAGCAGCACACCTACCATCCAGGAAGGCTTCCTAACCTCTAGAGGTGCTCCTTGGCAGAAGCTCCATGGTTCAGAGATTTAATTAGATCTAATGCTCCAGCTGACCAGCCAAGCATTAAAAGGCATACCAGTTTTTAACTTGCGTCCCTTGCTGGAAGAGCTTTTATTATTTATTTCAGATGGATGTGGCAAAAGAGCTTGGATGTCCCAGACTTAATGTGTTCCTTGAATGGCTCTCTGAGGTCTGCAGCACGGGGGTCTCCTCTCGGCGCAGCTATGCCCAGGAGCAGGGCCTGCCTGCCTGCCGGCTTGCTCTGCACTGACTCTGCTCTTCCTTGGCTGGAGTGACATGCCTGTGAAATTTGGTTGAGTTTTCAGATCAGAAGTTTTATTTTCTGAGTGTCAGTTGCTGACTCTTCCTTGGGGCCTGGAAATGCAGCTGGGATTTCATCACCTCTCATTCACACCGGCCTGGAGCCCCAGTGCTGAAAACGTGCCTGACAGTGGGGCTGGTGATGCGCTGGGCACAGCCGAGCCTCTGCGCTGCGCCTTCCCCTAGAAATGCTTGAAGCAGAAACAAGCCCAACCCAACTGTACACAGACAAAGCCAGAGACCAAAGCTGTCATAGCTGGAAAAACAGAGCTGAAGAAACCTTCTTCATCCCCCTCCTGCCTGGTTTGCAGTGGTCATCACAGCAGCAGCGCTCTGGCTGTGCATCTCCTGTAGCAGCTAGCTGGGGCTTGGGGGTGCATAGGGCTCTGGATCACAGCCCTGATGGCTCTGCTCATGTTGGGCAGCCTCTGCAGGAGAAGGTTTCATGCTGTTCTAGTGAGCATGGCCACGCTCAGCCATCCCAGCTCGAGCACCAGCCATGCCCAGCTCGCTGCTGAGGGCACCTTCTGCGACCCTGGGAGGTGTTTTTCTTCTTACTGCTGCATTTCCTTACTGCATTCTACGTATTGCGTCTCCAGGCTCCCGAAGGAGTCTAATCATAAGCCGTGGCTATGTCTGGCTTATACATCCATCTGAACTGATGGGAGATGCAGGATTTGTTCACTTCTGTAGGGCAGATGTTCCTTATCTCTCGCTCTTTGGAGGTGAGGGTCATGCTTAGGACCTTTGCACCTGCTAGCGTATGTCAAACAGGTCTCCAGCCAACCCCTGGGTGCTCTGGGTGCTGTTTGTCCTCCATCCCAGTGCTGTAGTCTTCCCATCTTTGCCCTGGGAGGGGTCGCTAAGGCTGGATGGGTGCCACGATGCTGCGGGGCTGCAGGACTGTCCCTGTGCTGGAGGGGCTGTGGCTGCCTGTGTGACTGGGGTATGGCTGGAGATGAGGGCAGCAGCAGTAGGCATCCGGCTCCAGGGGCTGCCTGGGGGCAGCTGAAGGTTTTGGGGCTGGGGCTGGTTGCCCGTGTTGACTCCTGACTCCAAAGCCAGACCCAGGCTAGGCCACCAGGGATGCCACCGCTGCTCTGCAGGGGGAGGGGGTTGGCCACGTGGGCCGTTTCCCACCATGTAGAGGTGGAAAAGCACATCCTGCTCCTGCAGGAGGACGCTGCTGCGTCACATGGTGGGGCTGGGGGATTGGCACGTCTTGGTACGTGCATCAGGTCCCACCTGGACCCAGGTGCTACTAGAAGCTGGTTTGCTCCCAGGGCTGCTGGGGCTGCTGCAGTGGCAGCGCATGGAGGTCTGCAGAGTGTGCTGTGAAAATGTCTTCTGCAGGAGGATCCCGAAGCTCCTGGGTTTGTTCTTTCTCCTTCCTGTCCTGTCTGGGCAGGTTATAGATGTCCCCCTCCTCAGCAGGGTGCCTGCGTGTGGCTCTGCCTAGGTGCCTGCTGCAGTAGGATGCAAGTAGGTGAGACGAGTAGGCGGTAGTACCAAGTGGATGAGGAACCTCCTTTTCCTGCCTTGAGATTGAGCTGGTAATTGCAGTCAGGAACCTGCACACGCCACCTGCCACCTCTGAGCTGTGGATGACTCTTTGTGGTGTGAGAAGCAAAGCCTGGATGGGCAGGGCGGGCTGGAGAGGCTGCTGGCACCTTGGCTGAGGCAGATGAGCTTAGTGTTCTGCTGTATTTCTGGGAGCCACAGGTTTAATTCAAAGCTGCTCCCTGCCCAAGTCCATTTGTCTTCTGCTTTTGTTTTTGTATGACCCTGTCTGCCTCTGTCTCTCTTATTTCTTGGATGATGCTCGGTACTGGCTGCTCCAGCAGCTTTCTGGTAGCGGTAAGAGCCGTGGGTGTTTTGCTGTAGCAGGGATCCATGACCTTTGTCTGGCTGCAGTGCAGTTGCTGCTTCAAAGTTGAGCAAAGGCTGAAATGCTGGAGCTCTTCCTTGGAGCGCAAGAAACCTGGGATCAGGGATGCACAGCTGGTACGTTGTGCTCCAACCGTGAAAGCCCCGCTGAAGAGGGACCCTGTAGCATCTGACCTCCACACCACCTTCAAGGATGTACTAGAAGTGGGGTGGCAAAGTGCTGGTACCGGGGAGCGGTGCAGCCGGCAAGCACAGCTTGTCTGCCTGCCTGCACCTGGGGCAGCTGCTCGCATCCGGAGCTGAAACTCTAGCCTGGCTCTTGCAGACGGGAGGATGGATTTAGCCATTTTGTAGTCCTTGGAGAGAAGCGCTCGGTGCGAGAGGCGTGTGGGTGGTGGGATCAGCCGTAATTTGTGATTCAGAGGTACTAGGGACAAGCAGGACCTTCCTCCAGGTGAGCTGGAGCACAGGAGCATTTAAATAAATCAGTACATTAACGGCAAGACAGGAGTGTGGGAGGGGGAACGCAGGAACTGCAATATAAAAGGCTGTCCAGGAATAGGTGCGGTGTGAAGCGGGAGGGTTGATAGCTGTGGGGGAAACACGGGGAGATGGGTGGGATGTGGGCACGTGGTGGGGTGGCCCGGGTGGCCCTGCGTGCCCTTCCCCAGCCCTGTTGCCATCATTTGGGGTTGCACCAGTCATCCACTGCGTGCGAGGTGGCCCGCAGGGCTTCGCGCCTTCTCCGTAACCGCAGGCTGCGGCCGCTGGGAGCTGGGGTGGGGGTTGCTCTGGGATCGGGATGGATCGACCCTCGTTCGTGTCTGCTGCGGCACCTGGGGTCTGTCCCACCCTGCCGTGCCTCACACTGTTGCTGACCTGCCTTTTGCTTTGTGCCTGCAGCAACCCCAAAGTGCAGATAGAAGCAATCGAGGGGGGCGCGCTGCAGAAGCTCCTGGTTATTCTGGCTACGGAACAACCCCTGGCTGTCAAGAAAAAGGTGAGCAAGCGGGGATGCACCACTGGGTAAAGCTGGTTTTGTGCTGAACTTGCTGTAAGAGCGCTTTGGGACATCGCTGGCATCGTGTGGGATGCTACGCTGTCCCCCCATGCTGGGTGGGTTTTACTCTCCAGGGGTGCGGGAGGGTGGCCCTGGGTGCTGGACCACCCCCAGCAGCCCCAGCTGGCCAGTGCCTACTGGCCCCCCGGCACCGTGGGTCTCACCCCCACTGCCAGCAGCAGCACGCACGGCAGCTCTGCCAGCCCTGTGGGGACAGGACTCGATGCTGCGGCTGCTCTGGGAGGAAAGGTGAGGGTCCCCATGGCAGGCGTAGCGATCAGAGCCTAACAAACATGGGAGCTGACGTCTGGAAGGAGCTAATTGCTGGAGCCAGCCCCGTGTCCTGCCTTTGGCGGTGGCTCTGGAGCAAGGCGAGCAGCGCCGAGAGCCCCCAGCCAAATGTGCAGTGCTGTCCATCGGGGTGGGGGCTTCCTCACCGCCTCCCTCCTGCCCTCCTCGCCGTACTCCCTGGAGCATGAGATCTCATTACCCTCTCTTCAGCATGTGATGCCACCTCTGTTTACGGGCTGTAAAATTATCTATCTGCTCCCAAAAGCCCAGCCCCGCTGTTTTAACACGGTGACCTCCTGCAAGAGGGGGTTTGGCAGGGCAAGGAAGCCACCAGCTCTTTCATTCATCTTCCATGCACCTGCTGTTCCGCAAACAGCTGTGTGCTGCCGGTGTTGTAACTAGCCCCTGCAAACATGTTCTCATCCAGTCCATGGTAGGAGTGCTGCAGTGAGGGAGAGGCGTGGGAGAGGCTGGGGAGCCCCTTTGCTTTTGGCCGGGGGTGTGAGGAGGTCCTGGCTGGAGAGGTGCACTGCAGGATGCTCCGTGCTCAGAAGCTCCTCCCAGGAGTGCCCATGGCTCAGTCCGGAGCTCGTTTTGGGGTTGGGGGGATAGCTGGGTGTGCAGAGGCCTTTACCAGCATCGCTTGCACCCCTGGGTGGTGGGTGCGGGACCGTTCTTTCCAGCCTGAACACGTCCCGCTGGTAGCCCCTGGAGAAGAGCTCAGGATTGTCCACATTTACATGTGGCCTTACAAAAACCTCCAAGGGCTGAACCCCTTTTTCCAGGATAGAGGCTTTTAATTTCCAGTTCCCGTGCTGCATACAGTCTCCTACAGCCAGGATCCCAAGAACGGGCTGGTGCCCCAGCCCCTTCCCTCACAGAGCAGCAGCCCACAGCTCCCGCTCTGGTGGGTTTTCTGCCCCAGTGCTTGCAGCAGTGCGCAGCAGCAGGGCCAAAAGTGCATCTCTTCCCTCCCCCATCCTTTGGCCTGTGGTTGAAACAGGAGACAAACATTCTCCGATTCACCAGCGGCAGCTCAGAAGATGGAAAATAGAAACAAATGGGACCGGGGAAGACGTGGCTGTCAGCTCCGATCCGTCCGTGGGGACCGGGGATGCGCAGTCCACCTCGGTGCGGAGGGGCCGGCTCTGCTCGCTGGCGGGCGCCTGGATGAGCATCCCCGTCCCACTGCCTGCGAGCGGCATCAGCCCGTCCCCTCTGCAAACCACGGGTGTCAGAACCAGATGAGTGTAAGAGTGTAAGAGTCAGCTGCTGGCCCCTCATTGCTTCCTGGTTTTAACCCTGTGCCGCTCAAGGCCCAGGAGGCAGGGGCGGGTGGGCTGGTGTCTCTTGCTCGCGGTGCGTGGTGCTGCACCATGACAGAGCCCTGTTTTGGGGCTGTGTCCTGGGAAACATCATGGTGTTGTTCTCTGGCCACGTGGGTGCAAGGGAGAGGACGTTCCCCGGGTGTCCAGATCATCTCAAGGGGATCAGGCTCTGCTGAGCGGTGCTGGATCCCTCCTTCACCTCGTCCTTAGCCTGTAGCTGGGCTCTGTGCCACGGACCGGCAGGGGCAAACCACATGGAGAAATGGTGGCGTTGGGTCTGTTGGGGTGCTGGCTGCAGGGGCTGTCATTCTAGCACATGCCATGACGGTCTGGGTTGGAGTTCGGGTGAAAGTCACCCAAGTTTGGGCAGCCTCACAGCACCAGGGAGAGCTGGGCTCAGGAGAAAATGGAGCTCCCGGGGATGCCCCTCAGCAAGGAGAGCTTTGAGCTGTGCACAGATGGGCTGGAGAGTGTTTCTCCTGTCCCCGTGGGCGCCATGAAGAGAGGTTGTGCCAAATGTGGTGGCCGCAGCCACGTTGCTGATGGAGCTCTCTCCCTGCCAGGCTCTCTTCGCGCTGTCCTCCATGCTGAGACACTTCCCCTACGCCCAGCAGCAGTTCCTCAAGCTGGGCGGCCTCCAGGTCCTCAGGAGCCTCTTCAGGCAGAAGGGGATGGAGACCCTCCATGTCCGTGTGGTCACGCTCCTCTACGACCTCATCGTGGAGAAGGTGAGGAGCCGGGGGGGGGGGGGTCGGGACCCAGCCAGGCACTCCCCACCTCCACCCCCTCCCCACACCACAGGAGCCGCACGAGCATCCGTGCTGGTCTGTGCCGTCGGGATGAGTTTCCCCCAGCCTGTGGGGCACGAGCGCCTGGGAGAGCCCAGCGTGGGCTTAAACCTTTATTTTTCATTAAACTGCTGCCACCGTTTCCACCCGGGGGTGTTTAAATAACAGAACGGCAGGGACACAGACAAGGAGCAGCCTGCGGTGAGCTGGGCTTGGCGTCCAGCCGCCAGCTGCCCCCTGCCCCTCGCCTGCCTGCCCGTCCCTCGCTGGAGCCCGGCCCACAACCTTAAGTGTTTTATTTCCAAATACCGTGGATTACCACTGTAAATGTAAGTTTAAAACCTGTCTTTCCTTGCCATCGCTCGCTGTTTAGTCTGTGTGTTTCTCTTACTCCAGAGAATGGAAATTAAATCCACTTTCACTCAGTTTATAGCCAGTTTGCCCTGCAGATTATTACTGCTGTAATACTTGGGTTTCAGGCACCGCGGAGCGATGCCTGCGTTTTAAAACAGCTGTTTTCCAGGAGACTTTGTAAAGGTGCAAATCATTTTAGTGGGTCTCAAACCTCACCAGGTGCTGGCTCCAACGTGCCGTGGTCCATCCTCGTGCCTGCGGGGGGAGGGTGCCCACGGGGGCATCTCACCTGCACCGCTTCTGCCCGTCCCGCTGCAGGTTTTACAGCAGCCCCATCCGCTCCCCGGCCGCAGGCCTGGCACGTCCTCAGGTTTATGTTCAAATAATGGTTTTTCCCTGTCTTTCGGACTGGGAATGCCGTGTACCAATGCCGGCTCCTCGTGGAGGAGATGGGGGAGCCGGGGTGCCCGCGGGGCACAGGGCTGGTGGAGCCGGGGGCAGGTTTGGGCTGGCTGATGGCCATGGCTTGGCTTGAACGTCCTCTGGCCTTGTCCTCGGCAGCTCTCCGTGCTGGAGCGGGGGTTGCTGGGGCTCCGAGTGGCTTCTTTTGCCGCCTTCTTTCCTTTTCACCCCAAGTCCTGCGCGGCCGGCAGGGGGTTAGCCAGCAGCTCTCTCGGGGCACTGGGAGAGGGGGGGGTCTCCTTGGCGTTGTCCCTCCTCGTCCCCACTGGGGCCTTCCCGTAAATCCATGGGACCGAGCCGCCGGCCACCCGGGGTCCCTTCCAAGGTGGTGAATGGGTCACAGAAAATCCTACGGGCACCCTCGGGGGTGCAGGTGGCCCCCGGGGACAGGGTCAGCCGGGTCTCGTGGCAGCTCCTGGGCACGCTGCCTGCCCTCTCCTCCCCCAGGGCTGCATTTCTGCTCGCCACCCAGCAGAAGCCCTCATCTCCCTGCCAGGGAGCAGCCCTGCGCTATGCAAAAGTAATTAGGGAAGCGAAGACATAATAATTATTACAGGGGGCCACCAGCCAAGCCAGGCGGATCCACTGGGGCAATGGAGCCTGTTTGGGGAACTTCATGCTACCCACAGCCACTCGGCCACCCAAGCCCCAAAGGGTGCCCGGGTCGTGGGGGTGGGACGTGTCCCTGCCTCCCCCCGGCGCTGTCGGGGCAGGTCTCCGGCTGGGAGGGGCTGGCAGCCCCACCTGCCCCCACCGTGCTGCTCTGGGCACCCTCACGGCAGGGCTGCGGTGTTTGGGGTCTTCTGGGCTGGGCTGGAAGAGTCAGGTCTGCCCGTGGCTGGAGCAGGGGGGGGTCTCCATCGGTCCCCCAGGAGCAGCGCAAAGGCTGGCAGTGAGGTGTGCTAGGTGCTGCGGGAGCCTGCCCAGCAGCCTGAAGCAGCAGACTTTTCAGGGTCTTCTGCTGAACTGTCTTCATCTGGAAGTTCTGCTTCCAGGGCCACGTGGTGCTGAACCCCCGGGCACCGGGAGTTTTCCAGGGTGGGCGACCAGGGACACACAGGGAACCGGGACCAAACCTTGTCTTGGTTTTCTGTTGTAAGTCACTCCCGAGGCAGGTGTTCGGGGTGTGTGGCTTCCTCTCCTGCGGCAGCCGCTGCCTCTTAGGGGCATTAATCCCTGTCCCACCACTTGCCACAGATGCTGCTTGAGGACTCCCAGCACGGAGAGCAGACGGAGGAGAAAATCCAGCAGTACAGGCAAGTCAAGCTGGTCCCGGCGGTGGTGGAGCAGGACTGGTGCGTGGTCGTTTCCAACCTGCTGGCCATGCCGGAGCACGACACTCGGGAGAAGGTCCTCAAGATGGTCAGCGTGCTGATGGCCTTCTGCAAGGACCGCTACCGTGGGGACCAGGCACTCAGCACCACCCTCAGCCTCCTGCGCAGCGAGTACGAGGAGCTGGCAGCGGAGGAGCAGAGGGAAGGGGACAAAGATGGCTATTTCAAGGAACTGCTTGGCTCTGTAAATACCATCATTCAGGAGTTAAGATGAAGAGAGCTGTAGGTGCGGTTCAGTCCCAGATGATTCAGGGTAACAGTGTGAGTTTCGATGGCACCAGTGTGAACGCATTTCTGAATAAACTGCGGGAGTAAATGAGATGCCACCACTGGGCGAGTGTGACAACAGCTTTGTTATTAAAAGACAAGTGGTTGGGGTAGATCTTTTGCATGGGGTACTGCTGGGAAAATAGAGATATATACCTTACGGGGAACGAGGTAGAGTCCCAGCTGGCATTGCCTCCAACCCTGGTACCTTACGCGTGTTCTCGGTCCGTCTGCAGGATTATTCGGGGTGGGAAGGGCAGAGGGATGCAGGACTGGCCTCTGCTGCGCGGAGGGGAGCGTTTGTTCGCGCAGCTCGGATCTGCCTTTGTTCTTGCCTGGCGATGACCCACGGTGTCTGTGATCTTTTATTTTCTTCTGTATAATCCATCTTGGCACTCAGGCAGCACCGTTTGCCTTCGGATTGCTTTGTGCTTGTACAGGAGAGCTGAGTGGTGTTTCCTTGGAATGTTGCTTGGAGGGGTGGGCTCTCCGGGGGTCTCCAGCCTTCCCTCGGAGCAGGACTGTCCCTGGTCAAGCCGGTGTGGCTGTGAGCGCCGCCAGGAAGCCCGGCTGTGCCACCCTGCCTGCACAGGGGCCAGCAGCTCTCCCGCAGCCCCTTGCTGCTCGGGGGCAGCCACGTCCCAGGGGCTGGGGGTTCATACGTGTACCCAAGCCCGGTTGTGGTACAGCCGTGGAACCGCTCCTTCCAGCACAGGGTGTAGCCAGCGGGTGAAGCTCACTTCGCCCTACAACAGACCATTGAGCTTGTCTGCTTGCCGCCTTCGTGTCTTTGGAGATGGCCTCCAGGGTGATCTCTGGGGTTGGGGGTGGCCAGCCAAGGCGTGTTCGTCCCCGACGTCCAGCAGGCTCCCCTTGCCGGGGCGGCCGTCTCCCTTCACACAGCCCTTTCGGTTGCATCTTCTGCTTCCCTTTCCTTCGGGCTCATGCCCTGTTCCCCCAGCGGTGTCCTTGCAGGTCCCCGTGCTGGATGGGCGGTTGGGGAAGATGTTCTGCCCTGTCCCTGTTGAGCTGGCTCTGTGTCCCCATGTTGTCCTTTCTCAGGAGAGGAAGAAATCAAAGTGCTGCCCAGCCCCTGGCCTGGAGATGAGTGTTGCCTCCCCCGCCATCAGCAAAGAAGATTATAGAAACGAGAAACTGAATTTTGTCATTTTGTCTGTTTAATTGCAGTGAAAATCCTCTCCTTGTTCTGAACTGTTTTGTAGGGAGAGGCGAGGGGAGGGGAGAGGAGAGAGATTTGGGGTCTGCAACAGACTCAGCAGCACGGCATGGCGGCTTGGGGGTGACACTTGTCTCGCCCCCACCCTGCAGCGGTCATTTTCCTGTAGCAGGATCCCGATAGAACCGGAGTGTTGTGGCAGCCGGGTGCCGACCACTGGCTTGGGCAGTTCAAGCCGTTTTCCTGCCGACCCCTCTTTGAGGTGCCTTTTGCGGGGGCAGCAGCTTTATCCCTGTGGCTTTGCCCAGCAGCACGAGAGGCGATGGCAGAGTGCGCGTTGGGACGCCCCAGCACCGGGACAGCCCAGCACCGGGACGCCCCAGCACCAGGACAGCCCAGAACGGGGACGCCCCAGCACCAGGACAGCCCAGCACGGGGATGCCCCAGCACCGGGATAGCCCAGCACCAGGACAGCCCAGCACCGGGACGCCCCAGCACCGGGATGCCCAGCTTTTGGCCGCAGCGCGCCGCTGCAGCCGCCCTGGCCCCGCTGCCGCCAGATCAGGCCGAGCATGCCCTGCTCCCAGCGCCCTGCCGAGACGATTATTTGTAATTCCTGTGTTCGCTTTCAGACTTGCTTTCTAGCAATAACAGGTATTTCAATCACCGCTGCTCTCGCCACCAGCTTAATGGGACCCAGGGGCTGCTGCAGCACCAGCGTTGCACAGGGGCAGAAACCACATGAGTAACGAACGCGGGGGCTGGTGTCCCCCAGCCCCGACCGGGGGCTTTATGAGGGGCTGGGATTCACCCCCCATCCGCTGCTGCTGCCCCAGACAGGGACCCCCTGCAGCCAGCCCAGCCTGGCAGGCGATCGATCAGGCTGTTTCAAGGCTGTTAGCCTTTCCTGATGCTAAAATATTTCTGGCTACTGTTTACAGCATGTCAGTTGTCACTGTTAAGTAGTGGGGCTAATTATAAATATCGATTATTTTTTTTTTTTTTTGTCCTTTCTGAGTTTTGGTTCAGGCTGTTTTTCTGGGATTAGAAATGATATTTTTTTTATTTTTATTTTTTTCTGAGATGCATTTCCCAGCCGGTCCTGCCAGGATTTTGCTTTGTGGACTAAAAAAAGAAGTAAAAATCTATAATGGCAACAGCCAGGGAGCAGAGCTGGGGTGTCAGCAGAGGGATTTCCCTGGCCCTGTCACTGTTTCACAGCTGGATTTAGCAGGGTCGGGGAGGTCTAACGCCTCTTTAAGGCTGGGCAGGGAGAAGACCAGCAGCAGCAGCCACCCAGCTGGCTCCCTGCCTGTCCAGCCCCCACTCGGTGATGCAGCTGAGGAACTGCATGATATTAAAGGGGAGCAAAACCCCCGACAAACCCGCAGCCGTAACTCCTGGCAACGTGTATCCCAAGCCCTTCGGAAGCTGGGGACGCTCGTGCTGCAAAGGCTTTTTGAGGTCCTTGGCCAAGGCTGATGCTCCGCGACCTTTGCAGCCAGCAGCTATGTCCCAGCCCTGCGGCCTCCCCACCACAGGGCTCCAGGCTCCGGGCTGGGACCCCCCTGACACCCCCCCCCGGTGGGACCCCCCGACCCCTCTGCACCAGCGCTGGCATTTGCTGCAGCCCTGTGCCCCTGGGCGAGGTGTTGGGGGAAGCAGTTGCATCTGGGGGGGAGGTGGGATTGCGCCCCGTAACCCCCCCAGTGCGCTGCTGGTTCGTTACCCGTGCCGGCGGCTGGTGCCCTGGCAGGACCTTCGTGGCAGGGGCTCTGGCTGCTGGAGGCCTTTCGGCTCTCGCCCCGAGCCCTCGCTCTTCCCCCCTGGCCCTTGTCTCCTCCGGGCTGGGGTCCCTGTGCCTGGGGGGGTCCTGGCAGGGGGTGAAGCTGCCAGGCACTGCCCACTCCCAGCACAGCTCCCCTCGGCCGTTGAATACAACAAATTACCTCAAATTACCTGGAAATCCTCAGCACCCTGTTTGACATTTGTGCAGGCTCTGACCCCCCCCCTGCGGCAGCAGGTGACTCCACTCCTGGGCCGGGCTGCGGGGCCACCCCCCGCTGTACCCCCACAGCCCCCCTGAGCAAAGCCCTTCCTCCCCCCAGAGCCCGGACACCACGGGGATGGGCACAGGGCTCCGTGGGGCCCCGCACCCCAGCCGTGGGCTCTGTCCCCGTGGGGTGACAGGTGCGCAGCCAGGGCAGTGGCAGCCACAGGGCCTTGGAGGGCACGGAGGGCAGCCACGGCCAAGGCTCGGTCCTGGGGGCTGCAGCCCGAGAGGGGCAGCCTACCCCCTGCCCTGCCCCCCTGCCCTGCCCCCCTGCCCTGCCTGTCCCTGGAGGGTGATGGAGAAGCACAGGTGGGCGCTGGGCTGACTCCCCCCGCCGTACCTGCTGGCCCAGGCTGGTGTCCCCACTAGTGACAGGTCCCCAAGTGGCGTTGCTGGTCCGCAGCCTGGGGTAGTGAGGGGCTGAGCCCCACTGCCTGCCCCGGGGGCCGTGGGCAGGATGGGGGCCAGGACCAGCCCGTCGTGCCCCGGCTGCCACGTGTGGCGGCACAGGGAGCAGGGGCGCGGGGCGATGCGGGTGCATCCCGCTCCGGCCACTGACATCCCACTGCCCCACACTCCTGCAGCCTCCCAGTGTGGCACAGCACCTTCGCCCCCCCAGCAGCCCCCCTGCACCGGGACCACAGTCTGTGTGGAGCAAGCAGGGACTGGAGGGGCCCTGGGGCAGCTGGGGACCCCAAGTAGGGTTCGCTGCACCGTGCGCCTCTGTGGGTCTGGGGCAGAGGGGCTGGGATAGGCGCTTCCATCCTTGATTTTGGAGGTAGCCGGGTCCCCCTGCCAGCAGCCTGGCTGGGCTGGCGGCGCACAGGGCCAGGCCAGCAGCAGCGTTGTTTCCCCTTGCAGCCGCAGCAGCACCGGGAGGGCTGTGCCGGCTCAGCCCGAGCTCCCCAGCCCCAGATCGCGGCGCGCAGCGGGCAGGGAGGGGGCTCAGAACAGAGACCACCGCTGTGCTTCCCTGGGCTGCCCGCCAGCCTCCACAATCCGCACCACAGGGGAGTCCTGAGCCTTCCGCGCTGGAGCATCTGATGTGCCTTAATGGATTTTTCCTTTTCCCACCCATTTGTTGGGGGTTTTGAACCCACACACCCCCCCCACCATGCTCTGCCCTCCTGTGTAATTGCGTATTTGAAGCTTGGCTGCCTCGGTTTATTTTGAACCCAGCACCCGCGCTTGCTGCTGCCGTCCTGTTGGAACGTGCAGTGTAGGGCGGTTCGCTCCCCTCTCCGCACCCATCCCGTCCCACCCAGCGGGATCCCCCCGCCAGCCAGGAGAGCCCCCAGCCCACCGCCCACCTGGGGCTGGGCTCCCAGCCTGGCAGCGGCGAGGCTGGTCCGAGCAAAGGGAGAGCACGGCGAGGAAAAGGCAGCCGTTGAACAGCATCAAACCTCGGCACAGAAGCCTTCACACGCAATTAAAGCAGCATAAATTCAACGTGGCTTGATTCACTGCTGAACTGAATTAAGAGCACTTGAAATGTACAATAAGACAATCTCCTGGGGCCTTGGCGTGGTTTCACTAATACACCTCAGAAGACTCTGTGGGTTCATCTTCCTGAGACAGGTCCCTGCTCCCGGGACGGGCCAGAGGGCGGCTGGGCTCGGGCACGGCCTCACCCGGTGCTGCAAACCCCCAAATCTTCCCTGTTCAACGGATACTTCGGTGTGTTGCGGGGGGCGATGGGGGGCAGCCGTGCCTGGCTCCCGCCCACGAACGCCGGTGGACAGGGAGGTCCCACAGCCCCTCACTGCCCAGAGGTGCTGCGTGTCCCCTCCGTCCCCAGCGCCCAGAGCCCCGTGATTTCTTCTCCCGTTAGCTGGAGAGCGGCGCAGAGCCGCAGGGAAGGGGCGAGGTGATCGCCGCACCCATGGCGGAGCGCACTGGAGACCCTCCCCACCTGGCACCCGCGCGGCTTTTACAACCCAACACGGTTCTGTTTGCTCCCTCCTGGTAGGAGAAAGCATTCCCCTCCAGCCGCCGCAGCAGAGACCAACTGCACAAACCCTTCCCCAGCGCTTAATTACATCAAGCAGTAATTACTGTAATTCTTTTCAATTGGCTCTCTAATAAAGTTACAGTTTCCCTTGCGCCCGGACCCCCTCGCTGTGCAGCGCCGCTGCCTGCAGTGCTGCTGCCACTTCCACGTGGGTTTAAGGCTGAAATTCTGACACGCCAGGGTCAGCGTGTTGGCACCCAACTGCCGAGTCACCCGCTCGCAGGGGCCTGGGTCTGGCCCCTTTCCACGCGCAGGGACTGAAAAAGCCCCGTCCATCCCCGACGCCCACCGCTGCCACCCCCTCCCCCGCAGCAGGGCTCTCTGCCCACTTAACCGAGGTCACCAGCTCAACCCATGGAGCCATTCGTGAAGAGGCAACGCGGAGCTCGCCCAGCCTCCAGAGCAGCTCGCACCACGGCAGCGTCCCTCGCACCTGCGCGCAGAGCAGGCTCGAGCCGGTGAGCAGCAGCAGCGCAGGTACCGATAACCACTCGTTCCACCGCCGCACAGCCACTGCACTGGGGCTTCGCGACACGAAATCCCCGCTGTGCTCTGGGGGAGGCAGGGATTTGCTTTCCCCCCAGCCACTGCTGATGCATTCCCAAACAGAGCAATTAAATCAGTGACAGACATTAATGGTTTACCTCGATGCGCCCCGCGCAGCTCTCGGAGCAGGGGCACCCCTCGGGTGAGGAAGAGGGGGGTGAGCTGCGCCCTGCTGCCTCCCCCTCCGGCCTCCTGCTTCCCAGCTGGGTGCTCCAACCAGCTTTCATCAGGTGGAACCAGTATTTTAATTTGCTGCCAACTTGATGCTCGAAGTCTGTGGCATAAAATAAACTAACATTGATTTAAAAGCACATAAAGCATTGATTTAAAAGCATATAAATATTTCTGTACATTTTAATATATGGGTTGTGTTTTAAAGCTCCCTAATAGATTGCGTTTTGGGGGAAGTAATGTATGTATTTTGAAGAGAGCCACTGGATAGCCCAGGGAATGTAGCCTTTAAGACAATCACATTAATATCAAGAGAAAAAAAATCATACTTATAAAAACAGTTATTATTTACAAAACAAGATCTAGTTTATCTATTTCGTTAACCCTTGAATGTCCGTGGAAGGAGCAAGTCAGCTTACCCTCCAAGCAGATGCCTGCTGAGACGTTAAAGGCATATGAAAACTAGCAGATAATTCAGCTGTTTATTATCTGTACTCAAGAGGCTAAAATGCTTGAAAACATAATATATTTGGCAAAAATATCCCACGAACTATTTAGCTTAATTCTGATCAGCATTTTGGTAACATGACAGCAATAACCTTGATATAGTAAATTATAAGCTGATCAAGATAAATAAAATTATAACGTAATGCTGCCAAGGCTCGGCTCTAAAATTTAGATGCAGTTTAAAACATTAACTACAGAACAGGCTGCTTTCCATTTTAATGGATGCTTTACAGAAACAGCGAACGCGACTTTGACCTGCACAAGTGCCTCTTCTTGAATACTGGACTTTATTGGTACATGTAAAACACACTGAAATTCATAAAATTTAAATAAGACAGCAAAATTATACCTTGTAGCTATAGTTATCACAAATAATGTATAGTCTAAATTGCAGCCTGAGCAAACATTATTTCCTGGGTGCCTTTGGAAGCCCAAGGCGGGATGCAGAGCAATTATGAGAAATGAGTACAAAGCTGATTTGCATCTGAATGCCGGGGAGGGGGAGCAGGGGCGGGCTGGGAGCCCGCTCCATTCACAGCACCACAATACACCAGCTGGTAAAAGCAACTTTATTAGTGTCCCGCAGCAAAATACATTAGTAATTTGTAACCAGGCATTAAAATTCCCGTCCGGTGTCATACAGAAGTAATCAGCCGCCTCCATGATTGTATGTTTTACTGGATTTACTCTGGGTGCTCCCCCAGCAGAGATGCGTGTGAAACTCCCCCCTCCCGCGAAAAGGCCGGTGGCAAAGCCACCTGTGGGTGCTGGTACGCCGGGCACCCGTGGGAATGAGCCGTCAGGCACACAGCTCTAGCACAGCCCAGGAAAAGCAGCATCACGTAACCAATAAGCGCATCAACAAACACTCCCCCTCCCTCCGTGACCCCCAGCAAAACCCAGCCCAGGCAAGGCTATACAGTTTTTCCAGATATTTTCCAGCTGTGGTCACACAGCTTGCTGCATTTTCACATCCTTTGAGCATACAGAGCTTGTTCCCTCTCCGCCCCAACAGCAGGAATACACTAATCCATACAATACTTTAATTAATTTTTTTTTTGAGTAAAACAATCTAGTTTTCCTCTCTTGATCACCATGAAAAACTGCAGTCTCTGCATAGCATGATTCAACTATTAGTGTTAACCGTTAGTGTTACTGTAAAATCCTCTTTGGTTATAGAATATTTTATTTAAAGCAAGATTATACAAAACAATTTTCAGCTAGAAATACATCCCTGAAATCTAAAAGCAATCTAAATTAACACACTTCCGCAGGCTGAAGCTATATTGATAGGATGTATAAATTTGAGTATTTCCCCATGTAATCTAAACAAAGTTATCAAAATTATATTAAGTAAATACATTTTGAGGAATAGTACACTTTTGAAAAATCCTTAGAATATTAGAAGTAGAGTTCTGGAAGTAGCAGTAGTGGGCTAGAGAAAAAAATAACCAAGGCAAAGACCTCTCTTTAAATACTCTCCATTGCCTTGAATTCACTGAGAGCCTGCACCGGGTTAACGTGTTTCTTCTGGGACGCCCGCTTGATTTTAGTTTGGGTTTCATCTTGCTTCTCCCTCTTGACCAGGGGTTTCTTCTCTGGAGCCTTCATCTTCCAAGAGACGGCGGGCAGATTGAGCGAAGCCATCCCCTGGGACTTCTGGTACTTGGTTGATGCCACGTAGGAAGCCTTCACGGTTTGCACCACCGCATTCATCAGGTTCTTGGCTGCTTGGATAAGAGACATGGCACTGTCCACCTGCCAAACGGTAACGTGTATGCGTTACACGCCGTAAAACCCACACAAATACAGTATTCCACAAAAATGACAGTCTTGGGGCGTAAAAGCACTCAAAATTTGATTTTTCTGGGGTTTCTTTTGAAATCTGAGGTTCCAAATTTGAGGTGGTATTTTTCTTTGGGCATGAAGGAGTAAAAACCTGGCTTGTGCCATCAAAACTAAAAGCGCGAGGTTTGCCCGTGATCTCTGCCTTTTCCATATTAATGACAACTGAAAAGATTTGTATTCTGCTGTTTGCTTTTGTGACTAGGCTTTAACAGTAGCTTATTCTCTAATGAAATCAATAAAGCCGTAGTAATATCTTAATCACTGATAATAAATATTTAAATCGCCCTAGAATATTAAGTTGTATTGGAAAGGAAGGAACGCGACTGCATCTTCAGACAGGCCTGGAGCCCTTTCCCAGGTGGTTCTTGATTTACAAGAGCATTAAAATGAGGGGAAAAAATGCCTTTGCTGAAGCTTTAGCACACGGCAGAGATGAAGAGCCACAAACAGGGCAGGGTGGAAGAGAGAGGGGATGACCACTGAGGTCACCTCAGCTGGGACCCCACTTCTCCGGGTGCCAGTGCCCTGCTCCCAGGGGGACCTCCGGCTGGTGGACGCCAAATGGTCTGGGGCAGGGTTTTGGTCTGGGGCAGGGTTTCAGCACCTCTGCTCGGCTTACACAAGAGCGCAGCTGCCTCTGCACACTTAAATTCCCGCATTGCAAACATTACAGGAAGGTTTTGGGGAAAACTTGAGGCCGTGGCTTGCCTAGCAGCTCAAGCTGAGCCAGCCAAGTTGAGCAGGGGGATGGTCGCTTTTCTTACGGCACTTTTCTTACGACCTTCCTTCCCATCACACTGTGCTTCCAGCACCACAACGGCAGGTCAGATCTGTGCCCTCCAGCAAACCAGTGTCCTGCGTTCCTCACCCCAGTCGTCATGCTGGAAAGCACTTCCATTGCCTTTGACTGTTTCCATGGATTTTCACAGCAGGAAGAATTGTGTTAAATGCAATGAAAGCAAGGAGGCATTTTTCTAAATGAATTGTCAGATTTCTTAGGGTGCAAGCTCTTACTGCCTTGATTATAGCTCTGCTGCCACAAAATTTCTCTGGTGTACGGATGGGGAACACCGAGAAGAATTTTACTTTTAGACAGGTTAAGTCCCTGGCCTGGCAGAGGTCTTCATTTGATAATCTGATAGAAGTTTAACACTGCTGCCGGCAATATTTAGCCCCAGTGGACAGACTCGTGAACAGATAAAACCAGGAGACTAGACTACAGATGCCAGCCTGTTCATATAACTAATTTATGGCAGAAGGGTATGTAAATTCTGAAGACAGCGAACAACTGCAGTAAAACCCTGGAGTACATATTATGGCATAATGACACATCTACTCCTTTGACAGCACGATGCCTTCAGCCTGCCAGCTAACAGGACGCCAGGCATGCAGCAGAGAAGCACAGCAATGTGTTTCATTATATCCCATCACTCGGCTCCACTGTGCTGGAAATCCGAGCCTGTGGGACGGGCAGCAGCAGGAGGTGCAGCGGCGAAGCCCACCTCCCCTGCGAAGGCCCACCACCACCACTGCTTTTGCAGCAGGTTGCTGCAGACCTCCCTCAGCTACTACTGGCCTGAAGCACTTCTACAATTCCAGCTTGTCTGCAGAGGAAAAAGATGTCCTAATACGTTTAAGTACTTGAAATATCTAAATGGCAGAGGATGGGAAGTTTTTTTTCCATTTGCTTTTAAGGATTCAGAGAGCAATACTGGACTATCAGCCACTTCCATCCCTTCTTCAAACCTGCTACCTCAGTCATGACATAGATGGGCAAAAGTACCAGTGATCAAGCATACCTGTGCCCAAAGAAATTAAAAATTTAGCTACACTTCCCTCCCTGCAAATCTGTCAGACAGATTCCTCTTGGGAGGAAGCATTTCATGAACTACAGTGAAAAAATTATTTCCTAAGTAATGGCTAGAATAAGGAAGCAGGCTGGCTGGCCTACGGCAGCTTTCAGCTGTCATCAACCAGAGCAGCCGCTAAACCCCTGCGCTCTCCAGGGCACAGCCATTCTGGAACACCGACATCTCCGGAGCATCGCAGGATCCCAGCGTGTTCCAAGGCTGTGCAGAGACACGCGGTAGGTTTAGCTATGCTGCTTAAAGTGCTTTAACCTCACCAAAAGTGAAAATCAGTCTGGAAAAAACAGTAGGTTGCACAAAGGTAAAGTGAATCTGCCTAAACCCACTAGTGAGTAAGGAAAAGTGAAGTCTGTGTTCTCCCCCTTTCAAACAGTAAGCGTTTCCTCCAAGAACAACGTGGCAGCACAGGCAGCATTATAAACTCTGCATACATTAAAACTTTGACTGAATGCTCTGAAATTCTCTTGTCTATATTCTATACAAATGTTTAGTGTAAAAAAGCTTAGCTTGGAATAATTGTTACCCCTGGAAGAAAAACTGCACGAACTGGACATGTCGTAGCTCAAACCTACCCCAGACACAACCAGCTCCCCTCCGAGGTTTTGAACTTCAGCCTTCACTTTGCTGCAGATATTCAGCTGGTGGCAATACAGCGCGATGCGCTGCAGGTAGGCCAGGAGGTCCTGCTTGCACGCAGAATCGGGACACTGGAAAAACAAAGGTGAAGTTTTACCTTGCCATCAGGAAAACCGGAACAGAAAACATTTAGGGAGAAACCAGACAACTCCATTCTCTAATAGTGAATATGCTCCAGAGATCATTCCCCTTTCTGGTGAGCTTTGGTCTTCTAAAGACAACTGAGCAATCCATGGGCATCACTAAATACATATAAAAAACCAGAAGCAATAAACACAGGCTATCAGAACACAGGGGCAGCTGCTGGACAAAATCACTGGGGCTCCTTTTAGCTGCACGGCTGTCCTTGAGCTCCCTGTGAGGAAGAGGAAGAGGAGGAGGAGGACGACAGCTACCTAACTTTTCCAGAGCAGGTGTGTTAACTATAGAAGGTCCTTCCTCCACATGGTACAGGACACGGCAGCAATGAATTTACATCCAAGATCTCAGGTTGGAACTAGCAGATGTTAGCAAATCCAGCCTCAATTCTCAGTCTTAAGCTAGGAAGTGATAAACCCAACAGTTAGTCAATTATATCCAGCAAAGTAGGTATTTTCCTGACTTCTGCTCCCATCTCTTAGCAGTGTGGAAACTAGATTCCTCACCAGGCATGAAATAAAATTTTTAAGTGCTTGCTGAGGCACTCATCCGTAAGATAAAAGTAACTTTTTCAGCTTTGCAATTGAAAGACTACGTAGGTACCAGAGACTGCAGTGCAGTTCAGAAAGCTGTTTTCTCGGACAGAAACGAAGGGCCATCCCTTGCTTTGCAGAGCCAAGTGGTGAGATGATTAATGAGCCAGCCTCACACTGGATTTCAAAACAAGAGGAGCCCTGCTGAGGGGCAGCCACAGTCCAAACGGGATCCGCAAGCATAAGACAAAAAGGCTATGGGAAGCCTTTTACTACCCATGCCAGTCCTGCAGCATCTTTAGAAATGGCAGTGAGCACGGTGGCCAGCGTTGCTTCTCCCAAGACTAACAGGCCATCTCAGATCTACTGGCACGCTTGGCTGTGTGAGGGCTAGTGAATAAAGCAGCTGGCACGCACTGCCCCCACGAACACTCTGCCCACCAGACTCTCACGCTGCTGCTGAATAAACCCAAGGGCATGCGTGGCACGCTCCTGCCCTGTGCGTGCAGCACCAGCGGGGCACCTACAGCTGCCTGCACCCCAGCGCGGGGCAATACACAACTCACGACTGGGTAAATACTCAGGCGGGCCCGGACCTGCAGACACTGCTGGCGGTGCTGCAAGCAGTGCCCAAGACGACGGATTTTTCAACCAGTCTGGGTATTTTCATGATGGCAGAAGCCAGTGCAATAGGGACGCAGGGGATATGACAGCCCAGCAGGCCATGGCTTGGTGCCCGCCGGTGAGGACACCATGCTGACGGGTGTACCTTTCCGACCAAAGCGGGAAGTTTAGAGCAGGGTGTTACGTTACAGAACACCTATGTCTTCAATGTCCGTGTGCTTTACATTGCATTGTGTCAAACACACTCGCATAAACCCTGGCCTGAGCCCCAGAGCAAGCATGACCAGCTGTACCGCACTGCGCGCTCCCGTGCGATCTCCTCCTCCGAAATGGCCACTTTGTGCATTATCTTCCCCCTGAGCATTCCCAGGCCTCCTGGGCAAAACCAGCATCAGACTGACAATGATTCTTAAGTTTTCTGCTCTAAGGCAGGCAGCACTGTACTCAGCATTATTTCACCTCTTAGCACAGTACCGGCAGGTCAGGAATCCAACCGGCATTGACCAGGGACAGAGCTGAAGGCAGACCCTGCAGTGGTCACCATCCTTCCTAGACACCTGCACCCCATCCAGAAACTCATAAATCTCCAGCATCCAGGGTCTCGGCACACAATTCCTGGTCATTACATGCAGGCTTTCCAGCCCCCCCTAGGCACACACACTCATACAAGATCTAAATGCTTTTCCCTGGCCCCCCAGCCCAGCTTGAAGGCAAGCAGGGCACACCACCCTCCGCTTTTCCCCGCCAGGCAGCGTGTTAGTGGCTGTGGTTAGTGTCCACCCAGCTGCTCATCCTGGAGAAGCCTCCAGACAAGCACCAAAACCCCAAAGAAGCCATGAGTGGCCACAATGATTCACCAGCGTTAGACATGAGAAGGAGAGAAGAGCCTTGCTCTAAGCAGCATTTGCTTCTCTTCGCCCAGCACCTGCTTGCTCTTTTGACCGACCAGATTCAGAGATCTACAGTCTGCAAGAGCTCTTCTCCACACACCCCTGTTCACAGCAAAATCCCATTTCATCTAGTACCCTCACTCTGTACAAGGGACCATCAAATGAAAATTCACAATGGTATGACTGGAAGAATAATCTCAAACGTGGCACCATTTTACTATTTTGTGCTTCACTCAAGCTCAGGTTTCTTGCTTACAGCAACACAGCCTCTCCTCTCCTTTCAGGGCAAAGTCAAAATCCCCTCCTGGGTGTCAGCAGCAGAGTCTGAGCCCCAACTCTCACTGCAGATCTTCTCTCCTTAGCTGCAAGATGGAAGCAAGAACCGAATTCTCCCTTATATAAAAGGCACAAAAGGAGACTTCACCAGAACAGATCGCTGCCTCGCACAAGCAGCGGTGTGCAAACCGGAGGTCACATTTACATGGAGCATTTGCTTCCCACAACAGTAACTGATCTGCCATGACAGACATTCAGCTCTGAAAGGGTGGTGAGCGCAGCTACTAAATACATTTGTTTTTTCCAGGGCCAGAACAAGTGGGTTTTCTAAGCCAACGGGGCATTTCAGTACAGCAGAGAGAAAACAGCTGTACTATATGTTGCGTATAGAGATGCCTCTGTATGGCAGGCTGCTGAGCTGTGAGCGAAGGCAGCACATGCACGTACACACAATGCACCACAACAGGAATTTTGGCAAGCTGGGACAAACACATCAGGATGTGTAGCACAGGCGGCGGAGATCTGGATGGCTTTATGGGCATCTGACCCAGTGTGGCCATAAACTAACAGAAATCACCTTCTTAGTCCCAAGGAAAGTAATGAAACACCTGAAGTATCTGCAACTCTTACGCAGGCACGTTGCTTCCATCAGTAAAGTGAAAACTGTGAATAATGAAGCAGCAAAGCTTGCAGGTTAATTTTTCAAGCTAATCAATATTAGTCAGCAGCACAAGATGTTTTAGAGAAAGTCCACAAATAGCATCGGCCAAAGAGCTAATGAAAAGCTGAAATTACTGTTTTGGAAAATGCTCTCCATCTCCCAAACAGCTCATCTAACAAAGCAAACGAGCAGCACAGAGGCAGATTGAATTGAATGTTGACAAATGCACAATACAGCACGTCAGAAGGACCGCTAAACAATTCAAGGTACTTTATGGGTTGTGAGTTTATGGAAACCATTTAAGGAAAGACACTCTGAAGGAAAGAAGCTGCCGCATGTTTACCAATGGCTGAAGAAGGCAGCAAAACGTTAGTGGGGGAAGGAGTGGAACAGGAAACATTATTTGGTTAAATATATCAATATGATGTGAGTTGGAAAACCACATCCTATACTGTGTATGCTATTTCTATAAGCAGAATAGGGAATTAAGTTCAAAGACAGATGATGTTTAAATAGAGATAAAACACAAGATAAAAAAGAACAGCAACAAAAGGCACTGCAGATGCCTCTATAAGCCCTGTCCTTTCCTACACGGGAACACTCAGGTAAAAACAAAAAAACCCAAAAGGCAACAATTTCAACACTGATTAAGAAAGATTACATTATTGTATTAACCTACAACAGCCACAAAAACACCCATCTGCAGAGCTAGCTGGGGAGGATTCCACAATGCAGTCACAGCAGATAGCTGCTCTGCAGAGAGAAACAAATGGGTGTTGGGGGACACCCCACCTCCCCAACCCCCCCAAAATGAGATGCTGCCACAGCCTCACTGGTGGTTGTTGGCTAAAGCTAAGCTGGGTGCTCCAAGTCAAATCCAGGATCCATCCAGGACAGAGCAAACACACATGCACATTCACTTCCTACCACCCCAGCTGAGCCTGTGGAGCAGCAGAATCACCTTTTTCTCCCTTTTTGCAAAGAAAAGGGGCAGGGGAAAACAGAAGAGCTCTCCTGCAGCGTGTGCTGATTAAGACAAGCACACAGCCCCCCTCCCCACCTGTCTAGTAGGTGTAAGCAAGCAACCAGAGACTTCTCTTCCTCCCGCTGTATCTCCAGTTTAGGGTATGAACACTGTTGTAACAAGAATTCACAATCAAGTGCCCCCACCAGCCCTATGTAACAGCTGGGCTCGGCGCTGTGTGGTTAGAGAAGCTGCAAGCAGGCATTCAGGTGAAGCAGTTACCGCGGCAGGACGGGTGGGTGGCAATGCGTGCCAGCAGCTCTTACCCAGGACAGCCACCAGCCCGTGCCTGGAGCACATCCCTGGACCAACCTCCGCAGCGGTGACTGTCTCGACAGCAAGAGGCTGCTGGAGCATCTCCATGGCAAACAGCGCAACCCCTAAGCTTGCCCCCGGCTCCTTTCGATTTAATGATCAGACACTGATACAACCTCTACCTCCCAACACCATCAAAGAAAAAAAGCAACAGAATTTTTCTTTTGCTTTGTAAGTACTTCAACACTGAAAAAAAAATAACGTGGAGAATCAGAATCTTGTTGCAAACAACTTTCATTTTTGTCGTGCTCACAACTGCTTCGTATTCATTCCCCCATCGAAAACAAGCAGAATGCCGCTCTGAGCGAAAGATGGAACACCTTTGGGAAAATCTGCTGGCTGATGGCTAGACACTTTTCAACAGACGTGAAATACCTTGGATAATAGCTTTTATAGTTTCAAAGGAAATGTGCTGTAAAACTGCCTGATGGCAGGAGTTAGGAGTTCCTGACACACTAACACAGGGGGTCATGATTCACCCGGTGTCACATGGCAAACAGGACATAAAACCCATCCATTTGTTAAAAGCCCGTATTAGGCACAGGAAGGCATTAGTGCTCCGCTGAAATGGTTGCATTGTATGTCCTCTGTAACTGTCAGGTAGTTCTACATTAACAAGTTTCTAAAGAGTATGTAAGCATATCTAATGAAATATGCAAGCTGAAAGTATTAGCAGAGTATGGAGTCGGGAAAAAAAGCTATATTCTTGTCAAAATGACTAACTGTACAGTCCTGCTCATATTTATCTTCAAACATGTGCTTAATCTTTTACATTTTTAAGGACATTACTTCTACTAAAAGGAGCCATTTAGTTTTCTTCTACATTTTGAAATACCTTGGTGCAGAAAACCATATATTGAGGTTGCATAAAACAAGTGAATTAAAAAAAAAAAAAAAAAAAAAAGCATTGTAAACCTTCAGTCCAAGATCCCCCGAGATCTATAACACAAACTGCTCCTTGCTTCATTTACCTACAGCAGCAGCACACCTGGTTCCTCCAGAAATATGGCTGTCAAAATGCTACAGCAAGGAGACCCATTTTAAAAAACGCTTTTCAACTTCATCTCCCCATTGATCATTTCTCACTGCATCATTAATAAATTAGGGTGAAGACAACATCCTCTGGATGCAACATTTAAAGAGAGACCTGCATTACAAAGATTTACTTCCAAAGTGACACCGTTTTATTTAAAACCTTGCATTATGAATTTAGATTCAGAGGACTTACAAGCAAGTGACAGCTGTACAAAATCAAGTTTAGTCCATGATCTCAGACTTAACCTACCTGCATTTCAGGGTCTCTCTGGAAGGCAGAATATTATTACTAATGCTGATGTTTCCCTGCAATTTGGGTGTGGACCGAGACCAAAGGCTTTTTTGCTTGGCCCAACCCAGTTTCTGAAGCGGCTCAGGACAGGCAGATGCATTGCATAAAACCCGTGAGCTGCCCATACTTGTTCAATCCTAGAAGAATTCTTTTCAAAAACTTTTGGACATATAGCACAACAACATTTAAAACAGCCTGGGACAACACTGCAAAAAATCGGGTCACTATGTGCCTTGCTCAAAGTCTTCATCAGCTCTGACCAGACAACAAAAAAAAAAACCCAACAGAGTTTGTCTATGGGGCATTTGAAAATTGTTAATAATAAAAAGCTGCCTCAAAAATAATATTAAAGGTTATACAATAGGCCATATGCAATAATTATGGTGTTGCCTGCACAGCCTCATCGTTGCTTTGGAAAGCACTGGGCATATTCTGAGCGTGACAGAAGTGACACGAATTCAGTTTCAGTCCTGTTCTGTCAGAGAAACTGGCCTAGATACTACGTGACATGAAGCAGTGTTGGCATATTGCTACCTTAAAATGGTAGGTGCTTGACTGAAGCCAAGGAGCTGCTAATGCTACTGCTGGGCGTATTCAGCTGCTTACACCGCTCAGGGTGGCAGGAGAGCAGCTAGAAAGAAAAGGGTAGAATTTCCCAGCAGCAGATCTGGAAAATCAGTTAAAACCCCCTGAAACCTCAAAACTAAACACATTTTCTTCTGTTCATCATGTCTGCAGTACTAAAAGATCCCCTATTGCTCATTTGTGCTGGAGGCTTATGAAAATGAATTGTGACTTACGTGGTCAGCAATAGTCCGTCCCAGCTTGTCCATCCTTGACCCAGCCTCTGCAATCTTCTTGGCTGCACTAATCACATCTGACGTATTTTTCAGTGGACCTTTACCTCTGCAAAACAGAACCATTTACCTTCTAGCACCAGAAAACCAGAAAAGCGAACTATATATTGCTTTTCTCATTCTGTTCCATACAGTACTGGAAGTGATTCCTCACACAAACTGCACGAATAAGGTCGCACAGAAATAGGCAGGTGCAGCCATTACAGCACCTTCCTTTTCAAGAGAGTTTCACCCTTCCAGCCCCTCCCCATATTTAGAATAAATCTAGGCATAAAAAAATCTTAAATTTTACTGGTTTTAGCAATCTAATGATAAGAGATAACGTTTTACAAGACAGATTTGCAATTTTCATGGAATGCAACATCAAGTTTAAAAAATAGTGTTATATAAAATCCGGTAAATGAATTTCAAAAGGCATCAAAACCCCTCTCCTTCTTTTGCAAATAAGTGCGCTAGGAACTATTTCTGCAGTATAGCAATATCGAGAAGCCCATAGAATTTAATGTTGTAAAGAGCTGAGCAAATATAGATATATATATTCCTTGGGACAAGAATCACTCTTAAGAAAGAAAGAAGGAAAGACAGGCAATAACTGCTGTGATCAATTTAAACGGTTATTACCATCCAGTCACTGCATAGTAATGCATCTCCCAAGTTAATACACAGGCTTTAATAGGGTAACATTTAAAGGAAATTATAAGAAGTAAGACTCTTAAGAGTACTTGCAAAACGTTTCATTGAAAGATCAGCATCCCAGTCAGTTCTGAGAGAAGGTGTTGTGTGCTCAAATTATAAAGACTCACCTGGTGAAGTCTGTCATTTCCATCATAATCATACACATTTGTTTTGCCAGAACAATTATATCATTACCGCTGTCATCCCATTTTGATACTTCAGCATCCAATTTACTCTTTTCTTCCTGGAAGCTTGCAACTTGCTCAGCAATCTTAGCTTTTTGCTCTTGAGGGAGCTGAGCCATGATAGCCTGAAAGAGAGAGTTTTTTGCACATCGCCTTATGCCACCACTTGTAGAAGGCTTTTTGGAACATTTCACTAATAACCAATTTAAGTCACGTAGATGGGGATAAAACTTTAATAGCAATCCTCTACCCAGAGGCTTTACAGAACCATTTCCTTCCATTCTGAATCAAAGTTTATGCTCTTTCTTAAGAAACAGTTCGCAGAAAGACAAATCGACACCTGAAATTCAGGCATTTGCATGATAAAACTGTTAAGAATCCAAACAAGTTTGCCACATATTACCCTCCCTCAAAGAAAAACTGCATGGGTGGGTGTGTGGGGGATTGACTTTTCTATAAAATTTAAGGGTTTTGAAAGGAACTTCCACTTGGTTATCTTTCAGTGTTGCAATGCACAGAATAAATATTATGAGTCTCTTTCCTGTAAAAAGGTAGATGTACTATTTTGAAACATGCATATTGAGGAAAAAGTGAAAATAAAAAGCATGTGCTTACTCCTGAATAAAATCTATTAGACTAGGTTTACAGCCTGGATGAGACTTAATGCCCTTGCCTTCATAAATAGTGGGAGCATTCATGTCTCCAGGAGCAGGTGAAAAGGAGCTTCAGTACAGAAAAGGCTCTGGCAGCAGCTGTGCTAAAAGGTAAATTAGAAATGTCTGCATTTAAATAAAAGGAGGGAGAGGGATACAAGAAGAGAGAGTGCTTGTACAAGGAAGGAAAGCATATAAAATACTCTCAGTTAGTATAATTCCAAACCAATGTGGCAGGAGTTTGATAAATCAGGCCTAGCTACTCCTTGCTTAGTTTCAGGCTAGAAGAGCCTTTACAAAAAGTCTTCCATGGCACTTTCCCAAGGGTGTAAATTGTTATTGATCCAGAAGGGGACATGTCAAATAAAAACAACAGGTAAGGCCTGGTTTTCCTTCAATGTACTGATTTTAAGTTTTCACCTATTAATGATTATATATTGCCTATCAATGCTTTCATTTTTAACAGTCATAGGAAATGCGGTTAGTCTAAATGAATTCATTTTTGAGCTCCTCTCAACATTGTCTTGATAAATGCTCAGCGGCCAAACACACTCACCAACACATGCGGGAGAAAACACTCCTGCCCACAAACTCAGTATTTGCCTGTTGAAAATCACATTAGGACAACAGAATGATTTGCTGTGTATCTCCCTGCAGAAGCTCACCAAATAAATGGCATTGCCTACCACATCTGCCATGTCGAAGTATAAAGTAGTTTATTGGTATTAAAAGCGTTTTGATCTTTCTGAACATCCAAACCCAAACGCAGGCGCCTCTCACGTCCGTCAGACCAACATGCTGCACTTCATTTAACCTCCTTTTCAGAAGCAGACTGGAAACGAAGAGTGCTAGTTTTCTGATCCAGCATTTTCACCACCACCCCAAAAATATTCAACCTGGATTTTCAAAGCAAGTTGAACTGTTTCTTGAAGGCAGGTCACAGTTTTATAACACTTAGATTTCTTCCTTACCCTTGCACTTTGTCCAGCGATGAGCTGATCATCTTCAGTCTGAATACTTGTTCTGCTTCGGACATCAAAATCCTCGGTCTCAAAGTCAGAATCATCCAACTCTTCAGGAGTCTGAGGAAACAGTTATTCAGCCAGAGTCAAACAACAGATTTCACGGCTCTAAAAATCACCAAGAACACTGTTTTTCAAGCAGAGAGAATGGAAATCAGCGAAGGTAAAAATTATTCAATGTTTTCAACAAAAAGGCAAACAAAGGGACTGTATTCAGCGTATGAACACATGTGATTATACATGCTTGAGTGCTCATGTTAAACACCATAGGGATCACCAAAATTACATACCAGTAACTAAAAATCTGCGATTTGTTAGGACACTAATGCACTCAGGATTTGAAACACAGGAAAAAAAAGTTTTTGCAAAACGAACAGTATTTTTGCAACTTGGTTAAGTGTAAAAGCCTCACTCAAGATTCTGAAGCTAAAATTACACACAGCTTTAAGGCCTGGTTCAAAACCACAGACGTCTTTAGCACAATTATGAATCAAAGCATCGACTAAATTAACAACAGATAAGATATATCGAAATTTATTCTTATCCCCCAGGAAAAGCTGAAAATTTTTAGCTAGTAAGGGCCAGCTTTTATGCTGTAGGCTAAACACATCTGACCTAGTTCCTGTGTGCCTACAATTTATTTTTGCTACTGCCAGTCTATAGCTGGCAAACTTTTTATAAAGCTTATCAAGTTTAAACAGCATGTTTGTCAAAATACTACTTCTTTGCCTAGAGTGGCACTTCATAACAATTTTGCAGAGCTGGATCAACAAAGAACTTGACTGATAAATGCAATAAATCGTGATTAACAGATAAGATGCAAATAAAGTTACTGCTCTTCAGATTTCTTTGCTCCGATTTGAATTTTACAAACTTGTTTTCCAGTAGACACATCTTGTGATACAGCTAAAATAGAGATGGATATGCAAAACAGTTGCCAAAAAGCAAAGGTGAGCATGCTGACAATCAAGACCTAGGGTATTTCAGCCACCATCTTTTCTCCATGCTTTGAAGAACAGAATATATCCACAAAATCAGCATAAGGACATATACTAAGAAGTAGCTCAGTGTATCAATATTTAAAAATTAAAAAACAAAACAAAACAAAACAGCTCAGCTGCATCTTTAGAAACTGTTGATGATTCTCAAGGCCCCTTCTCTGCTCACCCATCCCAAATCTCATCCAACCTGGGGGATACAAAGTGTAATTCTGCCTTTCAACCTGTCATCAAGGGCAAAAAGTCTTCTGGGGGTGGTGCGAGATAAAGCTTTACTTCACCACAGTAAAGACAGAGTAAAATTTTCATTTTGAAAACATGGCATAAAACCGAAAGATTAGGTGTTTTGAGTGACTTTTCCTTCTGGTTCCTGTAAAGAACAAGTGTCACTGGACAAAGTTTCAAGTGACTCAGCCCGTTTACCCCAGCTGAGCTTAGCAGCATCCCCCTGCGAGCATGGTTACTCCTGCGGTCCAGTTTGAGACAGAGCCCTGGAGAAGTGGTGGCCTGGTATCGCCATTTGCATGGCTCTCTTATCCTAAATACATTCTACACCTTACAGCCCTCTGGACAACAAATACTAACATTTTAACTTTTATAGGTCACCGATGTGTCACCAGCGAGCTGCCGTTAGCTACTGGCAGCTGCAATAAAGCCGTGGCACCCTGACATCAGAGACGCGGCGCAAGGGGAAACGTCAGGATTCCTGGCATCGCCAGCTCAGCTAATTACTAACGACGTGGAATTGGCAGTCATGCCTTCATGTTCTGAATAAAAAGGACTTCAGCAGGGGGTGAATCAAATTAGTTTGTCTGCATAGCAGGAAAGCATTGATATCTTCATCTAACATTGGTTGTCTATAAATGCTGAGCTTAAGTTTGAAAAAAAATTATACAGAGAGCACATATGTGGTTGTCAGCTTTTCTTCTGATTTTCCATCTGACTCTTTGCTTTAAGCAGCAAACATGGAAGATACTATTGCAATGGTTACTATAATCACAGATATTCTGGGGCTGTATGTCCTTAATTTACTTATCACTAAAATGCATCTGCCATGGTTACCATTCTGAAAGATGAAGACAGTTTCTCTGCAAGGCATTTACATTTGAGTCAGAGGAGTACAAGGAAAAAAGAAAAAAAGGAATAAAACCTCTACATTTGTTTTTGCTGTGTCTGGCTCCTGCCCATTTTCACCATGCTAAGATTCAAGAAATATGCCCATAGGTCAGCCTCAACCAGAACTTTCTTTTCTGCAACCCTTCAATCAAATGCAGGAGCCCTTTTGCATCTTCCCTGCACACCTCCTACCAACCTAACGCTGCCTGACTTCCAAGTCACACTCACCGCACCTGAAACACGCAAGCACCGAAGAGACAAAGCCTCTGTGAACTGGTCCCTGTTTACCAAGGTTAGCCAATTAAGCAATTACACGCTCTGGGAACTACAGACTGAACTCCTCTAAACCTGTTTTTGACTAACTAGCATTAATTCTCAAAATGTACTTAATAAAGAGCCATCAGGTTTTATCTCTAAGCTCTCAAACCCTCAAAAAACATCTACAGTTATGAATCCACTCACTGTTGTTAAATCAAAGGTCACTGATTTTAGCACATTAACAAGCAAGGCATTAACATATTACAAAAGATGCGTGAAGGGTATTTAGCATTACAACTTTGGCTATCACTGATGCTCAGATCTGTTTAATGAATTTGAATCAAAATGTACTTCTGGAGTACTCCACAGAGTGATTAGCAGTTTTTAAGACTCTGAACATTAATATGAGCTAAATGAAAGTCTTACACTGCCTGCTCTCAGTAAAACTGATGCCTGTCAGTTCAATAAAGGTGGGGGAAAGCGAGCAGAAAACCAGAAAGCTCTCTGAAGTAAGTTATGCTCACCCGGATCATCAGTACGGCCTTCCTGATATCTCGTATTCCATCATACACCAGTCGCGAAGCATCGATAAATTCATTTTCATCCATTGGCTGGGCAGGGTCTGAACTCAGTGCTTCCACAGCAGCTTCTACTTGCTCAGTAAAGCGTGGCATAACTGAATTAAGAACACAAAATAACAGTCAGTCCCCACCCAATGCCACTTTCTGCTGGACACTCCTGTAAAAGATATGCGTGTGCCTGGTTGTTAACCATCGCTGGAAGCGGTGCAGCGGTTCCGTTTAAATTCAAAACACTTGTAGAAGGACAGCAGTACCATAGCTCCAGCCTTAGTCCACTTCCATTTCTGTTTACCTTGAAATGAGAAGTTGATCACACCCTTCTAGTGGACAAGGAGAAAACACCTGGGGAAGCAGTGAGAAACTATGGGATAAAATATTAAGCATTTGTTTAATGTTCCCTGCAGATGTACATATTTTTTGGAAAAAATACAATACTACCACTATGAAACTCAAGTTTAACGAGGCACTGGAAGAGGGCAGGTTGCACTGCTGTACTTCATTGACTCACTGCACCCCAGGAAGAACATGACAGAACCACTTACAATCTGTTAATTCCTTCAGTGTCACCCACGAATCTTCATTAAAGTAATTAAAGCAAAACCAACAACTAATGGTTGGCACAGGATTCAGTGAGGCAACCTTACCCTGTATGGACGCTACCAGCCAGTTCACAGGAGACACCACCCCCAATTGTTTAGGCATGGGAGACTTCAACCTACTATGTTTCTTTAATAGTTACAAAGACATTTTAGAAAATTTGCCCTAAATTATTACCCAAAATTTATTCTACTGGGCCAATGTGGCAGAAACCTTCTTTCTGGATCTTGAACACTTGCAGAGCCTGGTACAGCACTGCAAGACAATCAGCATAACTTTCAAGCCCTGACTCACGGTTTGGGACTCACTCCCTGGTGTTTTAGCTTTCTACGGCTCAGTCAATGACAGCAAGCACATCCAGGGAGACCTTGCGCACTGCTGAGTTTTAAGCCAGTCAACACAGCAAAATTACATTTCTCATTTTGCCACAGCTCTGCAAATAACTCCCACTAATTTTCATTATAGTATGTAAATGGAGTCTTTAATAGATTTCACGGGTACATTAGTATCCGGCTGCCCGTGCACTTGCAAGCAGGATGAATTCAGAGATCTTGGGAGTAACCGACTCTTACCTGTGTTGGACAGTAACTTCGTTGCTTCCAACACCTTCTCAGTGTAGACCCCAGGTTCGTAGTTATCCATTTCAGAAGTGACAACATGAATGACTCTAGCAGCACGCCCTCGAATTGCACCAGCTGTGCGGTCTAAACCATCAACATCTTTTTCTTGGAGAGCAATGACACATTTGTTTACATCTTCTAAAATATGATTCTCTGGTGGTAAAAGGAGGAGGATTTAGATGGTCATATCTTCTCTGTTGCAGTCATCAGCATTGCAATTTCTCAGTTTGCGACCTGCTCTATAAAACCCCCAGCAAGATGCTGTGAAGCATTAATTGTTAAACTCGCTACAACCAGCAAACAGCTGCCCTTCCAAACTGGGTGTCCAAAAAAATATCAGTCCATCCACCTACTGGCATCCATGCTTCCTGAGCCCGTTTGTATTTGGTTTTACCAACAGAAAAGCTGAGTTCAGTTGAATTCTCCCTTAAACTGTTTCTTTCCACATTCCTCCCCTGGCCTGCCAAAGCCCTTACTCCACGTGCTTGCGAACCCCTCCCCCATCACTGCCCTGCGTGGGGCGGCAGGCACGTTCCCCAGCACCACACCTCATCCACTCCACGCACTCACGCACTGGGCACTTGTTGCACGTCTCTAGCTTCCTACACAGTGTTTTCCTACAACCACACACATACCATCAAAGCATATTAAACTGTTAGCCCTCCATTGAAATTTAAGACACATAACATATGCAGTGATTTATGCAGAAAGCGTTCCAGCGACGGAGTACTCATTGCCTTTTAAGAAAACAAAAAATAAAGCCAAGACCTCTGTTTGCAATTTACTTTCAGAATATATGTTCTCTTTTTATACAGGGATATCTTTGCCCATTTATCAAGTCCAAGAAGCCAAAAATGACTAAAACCACCTCCTAAGAGATTTCTAAAGATGCCTAAAGAGGTTGGGATCCTCTTTTGGGGAAAGCTACCCTAAAGGTCCTCTAAACTCTGTTAGAGACCTCTTTAATGTATCAGTACTACTGCTTTGATGCTGCCATCCAATATCAGCATTTGGGCTGCTTGGTAAGAAACCAACTTGGAAACGTTTCTGCTCTGTCACTTAAAATAGTTTCCAGAATTACTTACCATTGACTTAATCATGCTACACTGCCAATCCGTGCCACTGAAGTGGCTTTTATTCCCTGTGCAGGTAGTAAAAGAGGCATTTTGCAAAAGTTTGTAGAGATGAGAAGCACATAGAGTTGACTGATAGAGGATTTGTATAAACTGGCTGAAAGGACTGCTGCTGGAAACGTTACGCTTAATTTACATAAAATTAACAGAGCCAGGTGCAATACTTCAGACTTCTGTAAGCAACCTGGACAAAACATACACTTGTGAAATACCTCTGAAGCAACTCGGCCTGAACCAGTTCAGCTGAGGGCAGAATGTGGCCCTAAGAGAGAGAAGTGCAGGTTCATTAGTGATGTGACAAGTCAGTGAGCAGGCAGCCAAGGTACAAGAGCTGCAGCAAGATGCACACAGAGTTTCGGTATTTAAAGCAAGAGACAGACATCCCTGCAAGTCACAACAGTAAAAAGAAAAAGCATCGGCGCCAGTCCAAAACACAGACTGTTTATTGCTTGAATTCCTTAATGAATAAATTAAGCCACAGACCATTTAAAAGCCTCTTTGGATTATAGGAACTTTAATAAAAGGCATGGACAAAATGAAGATGAATATTTAAATGCCTGCTGATCATTTAGCGTCTTTTGCAGATGTGAAGTGGCCAGAAAGACACTTCCAGGGAAAGAGAACCCCCCCACAGGGCAGTCTGCAAGGGGCCCTGGGGAAGTACAGGACTGTCAGGTGCATCCACTCTGGTTATACTCTCCCGTTGGATGATAACAAATAAGATTTGACACTTCTGTGTGCTTGTACATACACACACTGCTACCTGTCCTACAGGCATATGGACCACAAGTGTCTGGCACAAAATGCCATCTGCCGAGGCCGGGGTGGCAGAGCCCAAGAAATGCTGACACAGAGGTTCACCACCAGCACCTTCGGGGATGTGACAATGCCGTCCTGCATCAAAGCTAACAACCCTCCTGTTGCTGAGCAGGAGAAAAATCTCACAGCAACAGAATATAACACAGAATATAACAAAGGCAATGGCAAAGGCATCTCGTCCTACCGAAATGACGATAGGGAAAAAATGGTATGGTTTGGCAACAAGGTAAGAGGAAAGGCATTTTTCCAATGAAAATTATTTTTAGAGCAAACAATGAAATACACAAAACCGTGGAAAGCTAACAGAATTAAAAGTCCCTCCTGACTGTCAATCCTCAATCCACCCCCACCAAACAGCTTCCACCTCCCCCTACCTCCCCATTAAAGGGATTAAGAAATCCTTTTCCGAACATCCCAAGAAGTCTGCAAGGGAGTCTGGGGGCTGCAGGAGACCAAAACCTAAGAGCAACAGTCAGGAGATAAAGCCACAGACGCATAAATATAACTGCTTCTCTGCTGTGTCCCCTATGGAAGGTCTTAGAACAATTTCCATGCTGGACCCTGTCTTGACAAGGGACACTGGAGGAACCAGGTCGAGCAGCAGTGTCAGTAGACAGGGTTATGGAACAAATACTGGAGTGTTCATACACTTGTAAAAATAGTATTCATCTTGTAATGAAGAAGGACAATCATTGGGCCCAAGAAATATTCATCTGGAGGCTCTTAAGACAAAATAGCTCCGTTGTGATGGGCAGCCTCTTGCATAAACCTCTGTCAGTGGCAGAGTAACAGAAGGCAGCAAATGGAATGATTTTTTTGAGGGTTTCAAAGGAGATCCAGGTAATTTCAGAACACTGAATTTGACAATTACATGGTGCTATCAGCAACCGCTCCAAAGAACAGAGGTAATGGGCACACAAACATACCCAGAGTGCTTAGGGAAGGTACTGACAAGAGGGTTAAGAATTACAGAAGGTACAGAAGAGCTTTGATACGGGGAATAATGCAACAGGCAAAGACTCTGCAGTTAAGAAAGAGATGACTGACTAAGCGTACGGCAGAAATCTGTACATTTACAGCATGAAGAAAGTGAGTAGGGAAAAAACTCTTTCACCATCTCCTAGGGGCATCCAACTAAGGGGCATCCAACAAAGCAAACAGACAACACTGCAAAAACGAGGAGCTTCTTCACACAGAGCACAGTTAAGCTGTGAATTCTGCACAGGATGATGGAGATGCCAGTGGTTCATACTGGTTGAAAGAACAACTAACACAACACAACTTAAGTGAGGAAAATCTGTCAAGGACTGTTCAGTAGATATCACCTCTGATGCTGGAGCTCCCTGAGCTGCAAATCACTCATGGTTGGGAGCATACAGGAAAGATCTCTAGGCCACAGGACTCCCCTTCTATAAATCTCCTACGCCCTGACAATTAGCCAGACCGTTGTCCTAACTCAAAAGGCGCTTCTTGTGCTATGTCCTTCATAAAATACTGTAACCTGCAAGCTTATCTGCAATGCTGTGCGTTTAAGTACCTTCTTCCATGATATTCTGCTGTTATCTAAACCAACATCTCTTTCATCAAGCCTTCACTTGTGGATAATTGATAAAATTCTGTAGCATAGGCTGAACAATGAAGTATATACTTCATGATGGGTTGTAGGAATGGTGGGGGGGGGGGTTAGGTATACACACACACATATAGACTCACATGAACTCTTTTAAATTCTGCTTACATCCCAGTTAGTAACTGATACAAAATGCCACAAACATCCTAATAACCCCAAATGGAACCTGGTATAAATCATGCCCGTCATGATTTTATCCTAAGAGACATTTAGACTTTTAGCAGACGAATTGGGAGTTGTGGCATTTATATGGAAAACATTTATCAATGTTCAAACAAATAATATTTAAAACAGTATTTATTGCTTTAATATTTTTCTAACATCTCTTCGATAACGAAGCACGTACAAGTAACTGCCGAATGCACTTGAGCATCTGAAGTAGGCCCAAACTACAGCACTTCCATGGCATCGTTTTGGGTGGCAAGCAGACACTCAAGGTGAACTCTCTCCCAAGTCAGCCTGCTATCGCCCCAGAAAAGAAGCGTTCCCTGATTATTGCCAAGTCCTTCAAACTCTTCAGAGCGCCTCAGCAGTGGGCCAACATCATAACCTGTGCCCTCAAAAGCAGAGTACCCATGTCCTCGAATGACCTACACAAGGATGCAGCCCATTCTGTTCCAGTGGCTTGACCCATTTTGAGCCACACCTGTAAGTGAAATACAGCAAGGCAGCTTTATCCAGACTGTTTTCACCAACTGACAGCTTTTTCTCTTTAAAATGTTTTGTACACTTGTGGGCAAACTCTAAGTGGAGCCATGAACTTCTGCACACAATTCCCTCTAAATATATTTCCCCAGAAATAGGCTCCTCACAGCTGTGCAATTTCAACTACTGCTGCAGCGCGAGCACGCAGACAGACACAAAGAACTAGGACATTCAATTGCTTAGTAAGTTTATGCTAACTCACTGCAAAGAAAATTTTTATTCAGAACCCAGGGAACCACAATACAACATGTATAATAATACAGGTGACTCATCACATAAACACTACTTTCTGGGGTTTTTTTTTTTCCTTTTTCTCTTTTAATAAAAAAAAAAAAAAAGGAAATGGTCTTTTAATTCAGGACCCTAAATTTTTCATCAACGTTTTCTAGCTATGTTCACCTGGTACTTCTCACTCCACACATCTTCCTGTGAAATCTCTTTACAACAGGAGTTTTTAGGTCACTCAAGATGCCCAAGCCTGTTTGCACCAGGACAATCAGACCCTCAGTTTGTAGCAGTAATTTGTGAATGCTATTGCAGACACAATTCAAGTGGTTATACCACCATGTCCTCTGACTACAGCTGAATTAGAGGATGTGAAAATAAAAATGCCCACTTATTTCTAGGTCACAGCAGCTAATAGTGGGTCTTTATCAACGACGCTGATAAAAAATATTATCTTGGCAAGCACTTTGCCAAATGGAATTATTAATCTATTATAATGATCTAATCTTTTTCGAAAACTTCAATAAAGCTGTTAAAAATATTCACAGAACATTTTCTATATGAACAGTTTTATTTTAAGGAACTTGTAGGATGATGGTTTGCTATTCATTTTTATTTACATATCAAGAGTCTATGGTGAATTAAGAGATCGTCTTTTTTGCTAATTTGTAACTTCAACATAAACATATTCTATTTCCCCCAATGTTACTGGTGGGGTTTGTCTACAGTAGCTAGATGGCAATTTGTTGGTAGTTCAGCTAGCAATTACAACTCTTGAGACGTAAAGTGTCTTCTCCTCGTGCCAAGATCTCCTGCTCTATGTTCACACCTTGCTCAGCAGAAGATGACGCTTACCAGGTAAAGTGTACCAACACCATCCCTTCCAAAAACCCGAGAGGACTCTGGAATACATGTAGAAACCACCTGTTTCCAGGAATAAGCTCAGTTGCAACAACAATTATTTCTGAGATCAACCCCCTCCTTACCTGATACAGCCAGGAAGTCATCAATGGAAGTGATGTCATCAACAGCATCCGTCAGCACACGGACTTGCTTCTCCCATTGCTCTTTGAAGAGATCCATGTTTTCCTGAGCCAGCTTGCTTTGGGGTTTAGCAGCCAGAGCCAGTGCAGCATTAATGACCTATAAAACACCTCAGGATTTTTAAAATATAGCCTTAATGAAACAATTAGTTTCCCTGTGTTTATCCAGTGAACTCAAAAGTAAACAATGCAAGTTTAATAAGTTTTCAGGATTTTGATGTTTAAATAAAGAAGTGTTTTATCCTGTTGCTCTCACATCCAGCTCATACCTGCTTCCACATTTATTATGGTTAGTTTTTACAAGTGAAAACATTCACAAGAGCTAGCTTCACCTTTCTTTAACAGCTCATGTTAAAAAGGTGTTGCTTTCTGAGCGCAGGTTGTGTTGTTAAGTATTTTAGACAGGATGACATTTAGTACACTGGAGGCTGCATTTCCTATGCTACTTGCCAGAACCTGAGAAAAAAGGTCAAAAAAAGATTAATCTTACACAGTCTGAAGTAGAAACAATATGCAAATACAAAATTAAAAATAATGTTTGTATTTATCTTCTTTTCCTTAAAGCTTTACTCTGTACCTTGCAAATAATCGTTATACCTTAAAATTTCTGTTACGGTTGTGAAACAGCCAGATTAGCCATGGAGCAGGAGAGGATACTCTCTGATGATCCCCCTGAACACCCCCCTACTAATTTTCTTCAAACCTGAAGACTGTAATTCACTCCAGATCCTTTTTTTTTCAAGTAGAAAAAATGCTACGCATACTGCTGGGTAACAAAGTTTATGTTGTATCTACTAACTGGTCAGCTGAAGGACCAAAACAGCCTCTGTGGGTGTGGGAAGAAAGCAGTCTCTCAGAAGCCTGCTCCTGTTTTGCTGCACTATGCTCCAGCAGAATGACCTGGAAACACGCCAGGCGTGAGAAACCATCCACATCCAGACTGACATGACAATCCTAACCTTGTTTTCAAGTACCTGAGAGTCAGAGTTAATTAACTTACAAGTTCAATGTATAATTTTTCTTCTCTACTTTAGGACCATATCAATTCCACAAAGTTGCTGAGCACAACATGCAAGCACCAGATGTTCCTGGTTTTCCAAAATCTATTTTCTCTACCTGCTTCATTTAAAAGTGTCACAAAGCATTTAAAAAATATATATAACTCACTAAACATGGAAATGATGGTGATGTCAAACATATCATGATGGCACTGAATGAATCAGGCAGGAGAAGGAGGCTGATTCACTCAAGAAATGCTAGAAATTAGCAGTGACTGAGGAAAATCCACAGAAATGCTGTACTGCTCTCCATGCTACTGTCCTGCTTCTGGAGGTGGAGGCTGCGAGTCCGGGTCAAATTGAAACGAGCTCAACGGGTTTGATAACACAGACAAATGCAAGAAACAATTTGGCAAGAGAGGCAATCTGTTTAGGAGACCTGCAGGGATGAAACACACCTTTGAACCCTGGCAATAATGACAGCTACCCCATCCTTCACAAAGAGCGTGGGACCCTCTGCTGCTTCCCCTTCCTCAAACCCGCCACTGAACCTGGGCGGCTCACCTGGGCAGGCATGCCCTCTAAGATCATGGTTCTGAAGTCCCAAAAGCCCCCAAAAGAGCCTTGCAACACTCAAGAAAATGGTGTTTAAAATTTTTAAAGAGAGGTTTTAGAAAGGGAAACCTGTCCTCTGCTCAAGAGCCCTGATTCTGAAGTCTAGTCACCACCATTTCTTGCCCCAGTCTGATGGATGTAATGAATTATCCACCTATCAATCAAAATCTATATATCCTAAGTATTATGAAGGTGAATCCGAAAAACAAATGTCCTGGACACAAAAAGGGTAAACAGACAACACTCCAGAAATCTGCTTTTAGATCTTATCCTGCTCGTAACCATAACTACTGAGACACTGAAGATGGTGATACCATGGGTCAGGACAATTGTCTCCTGCTCTCTTCTAGCTGCCTTGGCTAATATCAGATAGGAAAACAACCTCTTAAGCACTGAGACAGGTCAGCATTAACGCTGATGGAACATATGGCCTGTGTACCTGTGTGATGTATGTCTGGACAGTAGCATCTGTCTGAACAATTAATCTTTGTCAACAGCACAATCCAACCCCAGATGCCCACATTAAGCAACTTTTCACACATAATGGAAGAGGTGTCATAAATACAGGGCTCTGCAAGTGCTCAAGAAACTCAAACAGGGTGTTGTCACCAAATCCAAATGCATGAGGCACAAGATGCACCATCATCCTCCTAACAGGCAGCTTGTCCAACTGAGAAAAGGAAATTCTTGCATACATTACAACAGCAAAAACACATGGCCAAGGCAAATATATTTCAAAAAAAATGTCCAAGTTTTATACAATCTCCCTTACAAGCAGACATGTCTTGCATTTGGAAAGCAGCCAGCAGGGCCAGAGATGAGGACAACATGGTGGGGAAATTGAAGGCTATCAACTATCACTGTGGAGCTAAAGACAAAAAACTACAGCTTAGGAAACCCATACAGGGATGTGTGTGCTCAGGAAGAAATTCAAGACAGCAGATACAGCCCAGGAGTCCTTTTTGCAGCACATACTCCATCTCCACGTGCAAAGTGGTCACAACATTCAGTTTTAGCAGGGGTGATAAAACCCGTCACTCTATGTACAGCTCAGCATTTATGTGGACAAGTTATCCCGGACATGTCTCACATGTCTGCTTGAGGTAATGTGCCAGGGATTACCAACAAAACCCTGCAAATTACCGGTTCGAGTCAATATTCTCTTACATGATGCCTGGTATCCAGTACAGAGTGACTGATTTATTTGCCAACAGATGCTTAGACAGACATGGGAAAAGGACAAGGATGCTGGATCTTAAATAGTCTGTGCATGCAGCAGGACCATGATTCCTTTATTATCTAAAAATGAACACTTGGAGGAGGAGGGAGAAGGGACTGATTAAAGTACACTATTGCTTTTCAAAAAAACCATGAAGCATTGGGAAATTAATTTAAAATATGAGTAACTTACAGGAAGGAGAAAGAGAGATATGAAGATAAATATATAGAGTTCAAAAATAGCATGAAGATGCCCAGACTACCTGAAATGCAGCTGCTTCCATGTAAAACATTTGGCAATTTCAGGGAAATAATCTGTATTTCAGAGCTTTTCCAAATGCTGCCAAAGCACTGTGATCACAATGACTCACTGAAGTTGTACAAAGAAAAGAATCAAACAGGGACATTTTGAGACTATCCAGAAGGAAATGAAGCATGGCAAGAAACCACACTATTTTTATCGGTGCTTTGTTTCATGTAGCAATTGCAGTGTTCAAGTCAGACAGCCCAACGCTCGATAACATGATTCTAGCGAGTTACTTGGAGTTGCTCTCCTCCACCTCGCAGCTTCCTGCAGCAGCAGCCAGGACTTGGCAATGCACGCCCCAAGATCGGAGAGGCTTAGGATTCAAAAGACTTGCAATTGATGTCTCAATCTGTACCTCAAATCTCCTTTTCATATCTTTCATGGGAAGAAGCTGCTGCTTTTTTTCGCTTATCTTCCCTATTGAAACTAAAGGTGTCAGACTGGATTTATATATTTGTACCTTTGCAGGACAGGACTCTCCCAGGTTCCCTGAGGAGTGACTTCTGCCTGGGTTACAGGACTGTGGCTGCTTTGCCCAGAAGCTCTCTTAAACAGCACAGCTAGCTAGTCCAGGACAGAAAACACCTTCATCTTAGATATACTTGTGGGCAAATTAAAGCCACTGGGTCACCCAGAATTAATTTTTTTAGGCTTAATTTATGATGGCTTCCAGCCTCACCTTTACAGCACCCCATCTGAAAGACCAACAGAGGCTAGAAGAAAGCTCTCCTACGTGGTGGTGTTCCCACGAAGAACAGTTTTGAAAATTTGGCTGCCATGGCCCAAGGAAGAAACATCACTTGAGGGAAGAAAACTATCACCTACTTATTTTGCATTGCAAACCCTACCTGTCGTACCTTAACATAGTCTCAGTGCACACGTCTGTAAGCCATGTAACTCTCCATTTCAGTGGCTGTAAGCACTTTATATTTTTTGTCTCCATCTTTTTGATAGGACTTTTTGCTCTTCACAGGAGACTGTTCTTTCTGCAGCTGGTTTAACTTCGCCCTGCTCCCTGTAGCATTGGTTTTCAGATGCTACTGTGCTACAACAAGGTTTTTTTCAGTTTCAAAAACAAACATCCAGTCTTCTCTCTTCACTATACAACTTTTCTTTACAACCAAAACATCTGTGATTCCTAAATAACTCACTTGGTTTTTGTTTTTAAATAAAGATCTTGATTTACCAGCTTCCTTATGACATCTGGGTAATGAGTTGGAAAGTAGCTCCATGGCCTTCAAATCCAGGATACTTTGTATTTGTTTAAAAGGAAAAAAAAAAAAAAAAAAAAAAGCTAATAAACCAAGAAGCCATCCATCAGCTATCATCTCGGGGGCAGAGGAAAAAGGGACACACACAAATCAAGCCCCAGCTGTGATGTGAAAACCAGTTTTATTCTGGAGTATGTGAAAGGGCGCTCGTCAAGCACACCACAGGATCAAGTTTGCTTTGGAAAGAAGATCCAAGAGTGAGCAAGGGCAGAAGCAGTGATCTCAGCTTTGCCTTTTAAAGCAACCTCCGTGCAAAGCTGAGTGGAAGAAGTCTCTTATTCAACCCGCCAAAAGTGGTAATTGCACCACACACTGCCCCTTATTTGCTCTGTTTTATTCCTGCTGACGGAGCGCTCCTGTGATACAGAGGGCTAGCTGTAAGGCAGAAGCAAAAATACGATTCTCAGATCACAGCTTTCCAAATGGTCAACAAATGGATTCATGACCTTACCACCAAAGCCACCACAGCAGCTGAGCCCAGCCAGGACTCTCTCCTTGCCCGCATGGATTTTAATGCCTGTATTTTTCTGTACTAAAGAAAGCATAGCTTGCTTATTGGCAGTTTGTAAGAAGCTGCTCATAATTTAATTTTACATACGCCAGATGTCAAAGTTACTTCCAGTGTTCACCCTACTCACGTCTCCTTCCTCACTCCTAATTGCATTTTGTTCTGAGTGGAAGAAAAGGTTCATAAGCAGGACATTTCAGTCGCTTCCAGTTACATCCAACCCCAGGTTTGCATCCACATGTCTACGTGTGCTAACCCTCTATGTAGTTCAATACAGCAAAAAGCACTCTGCAAACTCTGATGAGCTGAAATGCCTGGAAGCAAAACATACAGAAGATTTTTTTGCACTTTCGCTAGCTATAATGGCAGTGACCAGCAAGTGTACGGAGGCTGATGCACCAAAAGAAGGAAAAGTTTGCTTTGATTTCCAATACTTTGTTCCGATGTATAAAAGGTACTTTTGAGCACTTTCCTTTCTTGCGAGTTACGCAGAGAGTGACCGCAGGCATCTCTGCAGAGATACTTACTCTTGTTGTTACAGTGCTATAATGACCCACAAATACACACTTTTACTGGAATAACATGACCTTTTCCAGTTCAGCATACACTACTGTGTGCTGGTTTTGGCTGGGGCAGAGTTAATTTTCTTCACAGTAGCTAGTATGGGGCTGTGTTTGGGATCTGTGCTGGGAACAGCGCTGTTAGCACAGGGGTGTCTTAGCGCTGAGCAGCGCTCACACAGAGCCAAAGCTGCTTCTGCTCCCCACAGCCACCCCAGCAGCGAGGGGGGGGGGGGGGGGGGGGGGGGGGCAGCAGGAGCTGGGAGGGGGCGCAGCAGGGACAGCTGACCCCAGCTGGCCCAAGGGCTATTCCACACCGTATGGCATCATGGTCAGCATATAAAGCTGGGGGAAGGAGGAGGAACGGGGGGAAATGGAATGATGGTATTTGTCTTCCCAAGCGACCTACGTGTGATGGAGCCCTGCTGGCCTGGGGATGGCTGAGCACCTGCCTGCTGAGGGGGAGTCATGAACAAACTCCTTATTTTGCTTTGCTTGTGCGCACAGCTTTTGCCTTATCTATTAAGCTGTCTTTATCTCAACCCACACGTTTTCTCACTTTTACTATTCTGATTCTCTCCCCCATCCCGCTGTGGGGGGAGCGAGCGAGCGGCTGTGTGGGGCTTGGTTGCTGGCTGGGGTTAAATAACAACATACTGTCGAAGTATTTACTGTTTTCATATTGTGTATAGATAATTATCCTATCAACTTCCCCATACATGGAAAAAGTATTTTCATTTGTAGCTGAGGACTGATACTATTGTACCAGTCAACGTAGAAGCTGCAAGAATTTTGCTGCCATTTGTTTTGGTGCCCATTTTTGTTACCTCATTTTGCATTTCACTGACTTCAAGTGCTGAAGCTTTGGGGGTTTCAGGGACTCTGACTTTTCTGGAAGCTTTTCTGCTATGGCACTCCGCAGTAAATACTGCACCTCTGAAGAAAACATAGGGTCCTTACACACTAACATACCTTGTTCTACAGAACTGAATCCCTTTCTCCTAACTTTGCTTCTTTTTATGCATCAGTAACTGCTTGAGGTTCTAATAGTTTCTTTGATGGCCACTCCTGTCCTGTGCTGGCTCTTCTTCACAGCAAGCCTGCATGACACAAAGCTGCAACCCATGTGTTAAGGTTTTAATACAAGTATTTCTAGTCAATGCCAATAAAATGCTTCAAGCACCTGTCATTAAAGAGTCTGGAGATAGAACTGCTAGTTAGGACATTCAAAAGATTTGACAGTCTTTCAAAGAGAAGAAAAAAAGGGCCACTTGTTCAATGTTAAGTCTTTACCGCAAGAAAAATCAGGTTACCTTCTTCTCCAGCAGCCACCAGGTTGCTGACAGTAACTGGGAACTCAAAGAGGAAAGTCTGCTGGTCACATTTGGGTTTGGTTGATTTGGAGGGGGGGATTGGAGGGGTTTTTTGTTTCTCTATGATGCTGCACCTTAAGTTTTTGTGCTATTTGGAACCTCTACGGGGGTTTCCTTATGCTTTGGTATTTTTTCTGTTTGTGTCAGTAGGTGTGATCAGCGTATGTAACCACCTGCCTCATCAGAGATCTATAAGCAGCAAATTGCTTTTCAAGCATTTCAAAATTGGAATGTAAGGATGTGGAACAGCAATTATTAAATATGATGTTATAATTATGTCAATTTATTTTTATTTTAAAAATGAATTTAATCCAAGAATTATCTGGATTATAGTGGACAGGCAACACTCACTTTACTGTTCAGGGGGCAACTAAACACGCTGTTTGTGCTATGGTAGATTTAGAGGGAGCAAGGAGAGGACAGGCAGAGAAGCTGCCCGGTGCCCTCCCTATGTTTCTAATGAGGGATGAGCGATTTGGGCAGCAGAGGAGGAAGGTAACCAGCCCTGGCTCAGAGCAAGCCCTACCTTAAAGTTGAGAGAGCAGGTCCTGCATGCCCTCCCCAAGGAAGTGCAGGTTACCCCGCTCCTGCAACCTGCTTCCCAGAAGATGATCAGTCTCAAGGGCAAGGGGCTCCAGCTTTTGCTGGCAGAAGTGAACACCCAACCTGATGGAAATTCTAATCCACAATTATTTTCAAAAAACTCTCAGCCTGACTGCAATTTGGTTAGAAGTCTATAACTTCAGGAGGCTTTAAAGAATGAGAAAGTCAACATATGACTGGTAAAAGCAGCTGCAAGTGACAGCAGACTGTCACATCAAAAGGCTGGAGCAATACTCTTTCCTTTCAAGAGCTGTACTGGGGCATTTTCACTGTTGCTTTCTAAACACCTACAGCTTGTATGATCAGAAACATTCCTATGGTTAAACTCTCTTCTCAGACATCTTTAATGCAAAATGCTGTTACAAAACAGCTTTTGCAAGCTCCCAAAGCAAGTACGTCTTGGAAACAGAACTCAGAAGACAGTTCCGAGTAAGGATCCAGGTTTTTGAGTCGAGATAAACAAAATCTCTCGCTAATTTACCATTGGCAAGCTCTGTGTTTAGCAAGGCAAAGAAAACCTCCCCCAGCGCTCTGCAAAGCAAGTGGAAGCACAGGCAACTATTCCAAGCATTTCACAGCAGTACTTTTCCATTTTCATTATGAAAGACATCTTCAGCTTTCATTCTTTTTTTTTTTTTTAAACATTTCAACTGTAGTGATGGAAGACTTTTTTTCCTTCATCTTAAGCCACCATAGACTGGCTTGTTTCCCCACCACCTAGCAAGGCATGAAGCTGCAGAACTGCAGGTAACTCCTGTGAGATGCTGGACAAAGTTGTTTCACTTTGATGTGCAGACTTTCAGCAGCATGTGCCCTCAAAAAACAGAATCTGGGCAGGCTTGTAAGTCAAGGCTTTATGAAGAAAGCAGCAGAGACCCCCCTAATGCTGCCTTATTCCTCCCCTGTAAACCCAGACCAACACAAGTCACCCTGCTATGGAGCCGCACTATGGAGCATGCACAGCTCTTCCTAACAGTTCCTTCTGCACCATCAAAAGGGAGCTCTAAATATCACATTAAGTCTTCAACTTCACAATAATTTCTGCGTTAATTGGCTAGGGACTTACAAACAGGAAGGATGATGTTACTCTTGAGGAAGAGCTGATTTCCAGTAACACAGCCACACTAAGCAAATTTAATTGCTTGCTTTTGTAGAGGCTTTTCACATGAAAAATTTTCTGCATCTTCTTTTTCCTCAAATAATTAAATTTTAAACCTGAGAACATCTGAACCTCTATGTGACACCAGCAATGACTGACTTCTTGTCCACTCCAACAAAACTTCCAAGTTTTCCCTAACCAGCTTGAAGTGTTGCATGTTCCTTACTTCTGCTGCCAGCTCAAAAAGTCTAGTTATGGCAAGGGACTGAGTAACTGCTCTATTTGAGATACAGCTTTTATAATTAACTCTACAGATTGATTTCTGCAGAAATCATTCTTTAACCAGGAGTTCCCTACTCCCTGAATGGCTTCTACTCAGCTAAGCTATTTAAGGTTACCTGGGACTCAAGTGCATTAAATTTCACTTTCATCCTTTCAACCACAGCAATACCTTGAATTAAATTCCATACATCGTATTTCTCTGTCATACTGATACATCCACTTGAGTTTCAGACACTATTGTAATTACTTATTGACTTGACTCATTCCAAATTGAGCATCTTCCTGGAAAAATACCATCAAAGCCGGAAAAAAAAAAAGGCAAGAAAAAAAGCGTATAATGTTGGGTTTGATCTGTATTTTATGCCTAATTCACATGTTTGCTCAGCAGAGCCACCTAAAAGGATTCAAGAAGCAGCTGTGACTCTCATTAGGAATAAACTGCAAAATAAACAGATAATTGCCTAAAGAAGGAAATAAAATCCCACTAGGCTGTTCTTTATATCTAGAAGCAATTAGGGATTATACGGAATAATCGAAGTTTGGTGACCATTCAGTAACACAGTTGAGAAGGGTGCTGCATCACTTAGACTGGCATAAAAGAAACTTCTGTACTGTTAGGAGAAAACACAGATGCCATTTGTAAAACAGTTTAGGTAAGTGCCCCTAATTATCTCTCAGGATTCACAACATGTTTAAATACTCTTAGAGCATTAAAGAATCAACCAGAGTACATGTAATGTAATATAAAAGCACTCCTTCAAGTTCTATGAACATCTATAGTGTCATTTACTAATCTCCTGGTGACGCCCCTGAAATTAAAGCAAGACTGTGCAGAAGAGCATCTGAACTGCAGACTTGGAAGTTCAGATATGTGACCTTTGTAAAGCCAAAATCCATTGGTTATAGCCCTTGTCCATTTATAGATAATCAAAGCTTCCAATGTGTGTTAAATATATTATCCTTAATCCCTGAAGTCTAAGGTTAACGGCTGCAGTTCAGTAGATGTGACTGCAGTTTGGTGACTACAGTTTGTTAATTATTTCATGTTGACTATCGTGGTGTTTATTTTAGAAAGGAGTATATTTATATTAGGAGGCAGTTGTTGGAAAAGCAAAGATAGAAGAATCTGAAATACACACAATTTGAGCAATGCAAAGGGGAAAATAACCCCCCGTCAGACTTGGACAACTATCAGAAACATTAGATTCAAAGAAAAACAAACCTCACTTTCTTAAGATGATTATTTTCAAAAGCATCAGCATTTGTTTGGAACAACATGCATTAGATACCCATATTCTTGGAGAGAACTAAAAAAAAATAAATAAATTCACATCCAGCCTAGTCAGCTACTTTAGAGACAAGCAAGCCCTTATACTAGATAAGGTGTATTTTTAAAAGCTTTTTCCACATGCTTTGTTCCAACTGTAAAAATTGACCTTTGGTTTTAACAAGCTATACACACCACTCGCCCCAGATGTGGGAGGCAAAGAACTTCACAGCCAATATAGCTGATGCACCAGACCCAGGGTCTGATGCTGGTGTGGGAACCACAGAAGTCCACCCCTGGATGACAAAAGACCTCCTAGATAATATTTAATGTTATCTTCACCTATTTAATAGCACTGTTACTTAAAAGTAACAGAAAACCTAAACCAGTCCTGCTCTCCATGCTATCTTCACCTGTTCCCTTAAAATTCCCCTCCTGCTGAGGCAGGTACAGGTGAACATACCTGTATCTCTCTTCATTTTGACTGGTTTTGAAAGGACCAATATATATGTGGGAAAACCTGAATGAATTCCAAATAATCCTGAGATGACACACTTTAATTTCATAAACTGCCATTTGACCAATTTTTTTGAGTACATACTTTCCGTTAGCTCCCCATCACCAACAACAGCTTGCTTAGATGTTTCAGATCTTAATTTCCTGTTGCTTTAGAAGATGTATATTACAATAATTGGCAGTGCACTGTAGTCTTCAGGGGTTCATCCAAGTATCTAGTTATTAACAATTAAAAAACCAGGGCTGTCAAAATGGAAGAGGATAGTCTAGTGCTTACATATACATGATTTCCTTGTTTCCATTAAAAAGTTATTAACTAAAAGGTAGTCTCAGCCAGGTTCAAACACTTCATGCATAGCCAGCTTCCTCTGATCCTAGTATCATGAAAATTTTTTGGCATATTTATATTCTACTCAGGCAAAAAATAATATAATTCATCTCACAGCCTGCACAGGAGGAGTGGTAGCATCTTCACAAGACATCTTCCTGAAACATGAATGTGCACAGATAACCACTGAAGGTTCCTGCACGTTACTCGAATATCCTGGCCAAATGAAATTAGAGCTATTATGTAAAAAAGATCCATTTGTATCACTAATTACTCTGTCACACATTTTAAAGTTTCTAAGTCTTGATGCTACACTGCACTTCCTTTTCTACATGCATTAAGGAAAAAGCCAAGTTCTGCAGCAAATCCACAGACAGCCACAAAAAGGCCAGAACATGCTCTAAGCAGGACCAGTTACCCAGCTTATTACAGTATGTCTTTTCTTCTTAGGCTCCTCATTACCTGGGGACACAGAGCTTCAAGTTGGCTGGCTGACATGCGAACCAATTTCACACCTTCTTCATTGTTTGAGATGGAACAGGCCAAGTTGGCAACCTGTGTCAGAGGTGGGAGGAAACAAAACAAAACTGTTAGAACTGGGTTTTACTTCCCTCTGTAGAAAATTTCTTGCCCACCCGCAACAGTGAAGGGTAACCCATCATGAAATACAAAGTGTCCACTTTCATTCAATTCCAAACAATTTTGAAACCACTAACGACATCTGTTCTTTCTCTAGCCATAAAGTCTTAACACATCAGATCAGAAATTCATAGTTATTCAAACCGGACAGACAGATCATTGTTACCACTGATTCGGTTAAGTTCTCTCCAGTAAAACATACAGAGCATCACTGGCAGCACTTGAAGTTACAATTAAAAAGCCCATTCCCACTCCAGTGAAACAGCAGCAACCACACAATTAAAAAAAACAATCCAGCTCCCATGCATGTGATGATGAAGTGTTCCAATTTGTATAAGCATAGGGATGCTCCCTTTTGCTTGAAACACTCCTATATCCTACTGCATGTCAACCCAAAAGAACTTGGGAAGCTCATCAAGCAATTCACCTATGCAAGCAGTGCACAGGTGTTGCAAAGCTCAAAACACTTTGCCGGTGTTGCACAGAGCACACCTCTGCAACAGGACACCGGTATTTGAATGCATTGGCTTAAATGTGGCTTAAACATCTTGATGTACTTTTTATCTACTCAAAAACTGCAGTATCAGGCAGGTGTTCCTCCAGCCCTCCATTTGCTGGTACAGCGATCTTGAAAATGCATCCACAGTTCTCCAGAATTTGAATAGCATCTCGTGATGCTAAAAACTTTACTCAAAAACCTTGACCTGCTGCACAGAAGCATCCTTAACTAGGTCATGTTGAAACAGAGGATCTTTTGAAAACACCTGTCTTTTAAGAGCACACAGGAAAGGGACAGCACAGAATTTTCTGGTAATTGAAGATATTCCTCATATCGGAGCTACTCTCAGGGGAAGGAAGTCTGAAGTAAGTTACATTTCTTAGTTGACAGGTGAATGACAAGCATGTTATTCTGAGCCATTCGAACACAGAAAGCTGTAAAAATAGCACGAAGTGAACTGAGATGAACACTCAGTACTGTCCTTTCAGAGACAGAGCAACCTGCAAAACCCCTCAGTACAAGCATTATCACAAGCCAGGAGATGCTCAGTAACACCACTGAACCAGATTTCTCCATCAACTTTTCTCTATAAGCTGGGGAAATTCCATTGTCCCTTTAATTAAACTATCCTGTGCATTCATATACAAGTCATTTTGAAGTAGCATCTGCAGCTATATCACATGCTTTCCCCCTCCCCAAGCCATTCCCTACGACAGATGTTCCCACACAGAATACATTACTGTCCCACAAACTGTCAACCACATGCCAATATACTCAAACTGTGGTTTTCACCAACCCCATTATTAATTTTGGGACCAAAAAGCAAATTCCCATTGCAAAGCACACAGCTTCTTCCTCCCTCCAGTTCCAAATCAAGTTATAAAGGATAAAACCCAGTGCACTGTTGAGAAGATAGGTGTGTTCCCAACACTGAAAAACCAAGTAAACAGATGCAACAGCATATATTTGGATGAAAACAAACTGAAGTTGAGAGAAAGACTGTGCAGCATCAACAAGACATAGAAAACTCTGCCAGCTTTCAGGAACAGTAGTGTCCCACTCCTCAACTTTCTTTTCCACTAATCTTTGTAGAAAAGACCTACATACTAAGAGGTGGAGTTGCAGTAAGTCTTCAGCTCGTTGCAAGGCTGTGCAGCTTGCACTCAGCCTAGCCAAGGCTCTTTTCTCCCTTCTTTCTGTTACAGCATTTGCTACAGTCTCCAGCACAGCTCCTGTCTGCACCGCACCACCAAACAGCTGTACTCTCTGTAATGCCCTATCAGAAAGGGATTTTATTTTGAACACAGGGTTTTTTGACCTGTAGATTTGCCATGTCTTAAATTCCTAGTTCACAGTAAGCTGTAGTATATTACGCTTTTGTTTAGAGGCTCAAAAAAATCAAAAGACAATAAGATGCCATGATTTAAAAGTCAAATAAAGATTTTGCTGTTGTTTTAAGCATGGGTTATATTTTTGAGAAACACCAGTTTGCCAATATTTTTTATGGTCCATATTTCCACATCGTTTCTGCCTCCACAGCAGCAGTTACAATCTCTAGGAGAAAGAAGAACACAAAGCTCTATTGAGTAGGGGCTGAATAAAAGCGACATTGAAGCACTACAAAATCAGCCTCTCCGATATCTGGAGATGTTGTGCTCTCTCTCAAGCCAAGTGTGATGAATCAAGCACACAGAAACCCCGCTCTGTCTGAATACAGAGAGGCAAAGAAGTTTATAATTGAGTGTCCCCACCATGGTACAATGAAATTTTGCTTTTTTGCACAGTCATTTTTGAACAGTCATTTTTCTTCTGAATACCTCACTGATGGCAATTCTTCTTTAGAAACTGCCCGACTGGGACTGCCAACCTTTATGAAAGAAGTGTGTGTGCTTCCCTGACTGAGGGTCTTTGGCAGTTTAAGACAATCCAACTGTTGGCTGCCGCAGCCCGTCCTACTGCTGCGTCTCCAAATCTCAACACTTCATTTCAGCATGCTTGTCCAAAAGAAAGCTATTCGCTTTGGCGGATTACTTTCTCTGCCAGATTAGCACACAAACTTCCCAGTAAACTATTTGTTGAACGTCAGAGCAAAGCAGAGATGTGGTGGCAGCAGAGAGGACTTCAGAATACTGGCAGACATGGCTGTAAATTCACAGAAACACATTACTGCACCCATGGGAAGACTCAGTCAAACTACTGGAAAACACTCAAGAACCTCTTAAAATCTGAAATTTAAGAAGAGCTGTATCAACTAATTAATCAAGTTGTAAATGATGTTACAATGAGATATTCTAAACTGTCATTAATTACCAGGTGCTCTACATCATGAATTCTAAAATTGCATGTACCAGCTGAGGTGGATGGTTGTATATTTAAGAAATTTAATTTTAAAAGTACCCGAAAAGAACCCATCATCAATAACTCGGGTGTGATACTTGACAAATAACTTCAAACTCCCTGTCTGTAGGGAGGATAGGGTACTGCTGGCCAGTTATTTGACAGGTACACATAATACATGGGATTTTTGCAGCTGAGATGAAGATCAACTACAGCCAAATTTGTTTTAAAGCATGCAGAGCACTTGGAAATCATACATCTCTAAAACTTCCAAATAAAACAGAGCACCTCAAGCAAACAAAAATTCCCCTTAAATCAAACGTAAATGAAACAGTTTCTCTATGGCTCCAACAACATAGCTGACTGACACAGTAAGTGGTCAGACTTGATTTAGAAAGAACACTTGTGCTTGACAGCAAAATAGCAATTGAATTCCCGCTGCATTTGTTCATTCTTACCATTCAGTATCATCAAGTCCCTTTACATAAGCACTACTGGCACAGGCATCAAAGGAGACAAAAAAATAGCAAATAATGTAATCAGCGATAATGAGCAATCTCTTGAAAAAAGTTAAAAATACATTGGGAATGAAGATGGACTAGAGAAACTAGACTGACGCGGTTCAGAGATACCTCTTGCAGCACTGACAGACCGAATTTAAAAGCATCCTTCTGCCGCAGTATCAAGTCTCTCTTAGTTCACAGAGCATACAACCATGTCCCAGAGATGGCTTCGTGTATCCCAAAAGGCAGGACAGACCCAAAGCAGCTGCCCACATTTAGATGAAGGAGATTAACTTTACCCCCGGTGACAAATGCACTGAGCACTAGCGAGAACTGCACAGACACAACCATTTCTATAAACTGAACTAATGAACTGGTGTCAAGTAAAACTCAATCTGGACAAACTCATCGGGAAAGTGGGTTTTGTGTGCTGATCAGTTTTTGCAACTCAGATGTGACTGGTATGAACAATGATATCGGAGTACTGCAAGATGAGATGACTTGAGCGGCTCTGGTGCCGGCAGGATTGGCAGGGCAGCGCTCCGGTGTGGTGCACAGGGGTTTCCCAAACCGGGGGAACCTCAGGGGGAGGCAAGAGACCCACTGGTCTGGGAGCCCGAACCCCGCACGACAGCAGCTGGCAGGAGTTGGGCAGGGCCAGGACCAACAGCGGCCAAGCCCACCGCGTGCATAAAAGAAGCCCTTAGGGAGCCGACAAACTTCAGAGCCTTGGGACAACTAGTTAAGAGATCAGAAGCACGAGCAATGTTCTCCTCCGTCCTTCCAGTTGCAGGGAACAATGAGGCAAGAAACAGGAAAAGCAGGTACGTGGCTCTGAGCCTGGTCTCATTGGCAGAATTTTGAGGGGGTTGTTCATGGGTCTGTCTACACAGCGTCAGGCCTGCTGGTGACAGATGGGGTACAGCTGTCTCAAAGGGAGAACCCGATCTTTGTCCAGGAGTTAGCAGAGCTCACCAAAAGAGCTTTAGACTAGATTTGAAGGGGAAAAGGGATAAAACCAGGCCCGCTAGAGATAAGATTAGGAGCAGCATGCCAGTGTTTGACGGATGGTGTGCTAGCAAGGTGTCCTTTGGTCTGCTGTCTCAGCAGAGGCAGAGGATGGAGATCCATGCAGCAGCAAAGACACAAGGGTTATTGATGTGTCAGAAACCACAGAAGCACCTGAGAATGGTCAAGTAGGAATTAGGGCTTCTCCCCTCAAAAAGGTGGCAGGATCAATAGCCCAACCAAAGTGCATCTATGCCAATGCACGCACAATGGGCATCAAACGGGAGGAGCTGGAAGCCGTTGCGCAGCAGGAAAACTGTGACGTGGTTGCCATCACAGAAACATGGTGGGATGACTCGCACAAGTGGAGGGCTGCAATGGATGGCTACAAACTCTTTGGAAGGGATAGACAAGGAAGGAGAGGCGGTGGGTAGCCCTGTATCTTAGAGAGCCTTTTGATTGCCTAGAGCTTAATGATGGTGACTACAGGGTTGAGTGATTATGGGTAAGAATTGGTGGGAAGGCAAACAAGGCAGATAGCGTGGTGGGAGTCTGTTGTAGACCACCCAACGAGGATGAAGAGGCAGATGAAACACTCCATAAGCAGCCGGGAGAAGACTCACAGTTGCTAGCCCTTGTTCTCGGGGGGCACCCAACTTACCAAATGTCTGCTGGAAATACAGCACAGCAGAGAGGGGGACAGTCTGGGAGGTTCCTGCAGTGTGTGGAAGAGAACTGCCCAACACGGCTGGTGAATGAGCTGGCTGGGGAAGACGCCCACTGGACCCCTTGTTTGTGAACAGAGAAGGACTTGGGGGTGATGTGAAGGCTGGAGGCCAGGATCACAAAACAGTAAAAGTTTTTGCTTCTTGGAGAAGGAGGGGGGTCAGTAGAACTTCTGCCTTGGCCTCCCTGAGGGCAGACTTTGGCCTGTTTAGGTGCCTGGTGGACAGAGTCCCTTGGGAGACAGTCCTGAGGGGCCAAGGTGTTCAGGAAGGCTGGACATTCTTCAAGAAGGGAAACTTCAAGGCTCAGGAGCGGGCTGTGCCCATGAGCTGAAAGCCCAGCAGCGGGGCAGACGGCCTGGATGAACAGAGAGCTTTGGCTGGAACTGGGGGACAAAAGGAGAGTTCATGATCTTTGGAAGAAGGGGCAGGCAGCTCGGGAGGGCTGCAAGGGTGTCACGAGGGTCTGCAGGGTGAAGACTGGGGGGGGGGGTGAAAGCCCAGCTAGAACTCAGGCTGGCCACTGCCGTAAAAGAGAACAAAAAAATGTTTCTTACAAATACATCAGAAGCAAAAGGAGGGCCAAGAATGAATAATCTGTACCCTCTACTGGATACGGCAAGGAACACTGCCACAAAGGCTGAGGTACTCAGCCATCCCTTTGCCTCAGCCTTTAACAGTAAGAGCAGCTTCCCTCAGCACCCAGCCCCGGAGCTGGGGGACAGGGACGAGGAGCAGAATGAAGCCCCCCCAGGCCAGGAGGAAACGGCCAGTGACCTGCTGCTCCGCTTGGACACGCGCGAGTCTGTGGGGCCGGGTGGGATCTACCCGGGGGCACTGAGGGAGCCGGCAGAGGAGCTCGCCAAGCCGTTTCCATCATTTACCAACAGTCCTGGCAGACTGGGGAGGTGCCGGCAGGCTGGGGGGAGACACCATGCCGCCCGTCTACAAGAGGGGCAGGAAGGAGGATCCAGGGAACCAGAGCCCTGTCAGCCCGACCTCGGTGCCGGGAAGGTGATGGAGCAGATCATCCCCAGCACCATCACACGGCACGTGCAGGACACCCAGGGGATCAGGCCCTGCCTGACAGCCCCGATCTCCTGCTACGAGCAGCTGCCCGGCCTGGTGGGCGAGGGAGAGGCTGTGGCTGGTGTGTCCTGGGCCTTAGTGAAGCCTCTGACACCGTCTCCCACAGCCTCTCCTGCAGCCACCGGCTGCTCATGGCTGCCCGGGGGGCTCTGCGCTGGGGTCAAAGCTGGCTGGGCGGCCGGGCCGGAGAGCGGTGGGGAATGGAGTCACATCCCGCTGGCCCCTTGAACCCTGGGTTCGGGTTTGGGCCCCTCACGGCCAGAGGGACATGGAGGGGCTGGAGCGTGTCCAGAGCTGGGCACGGGGCTGGGGAAGGGGCTGGGGCACAAGTGCTGGGAGGGGCGGCGGGGGGAACTGGGGGGGTTAGTCTGGAGAAGGCTCCGGGGGGACCTTATCGCTCCCCACAGCTGCCTGACAGGGGCTGTAGGCGGGGGGGCTGTCAGATTCCTCACCCCAGTAACAAGCAGTAAGATGAGAAGAAATGGCCTCAAGTTGCACCAAGGGAGGTTTAAATTTAATATTAGGAAAAACTTCTTCACAGAAAGGGTTGTCAAGCACCGGAACAGGCTTGTCCAGGGAGGTAGTGGAGTCACCAGCCCTGGAGGTGTTTAAAAGGCATATGGATGTGGTGCTTAGAGACATGGCTTAGTGATGGACTTGGCGGTGCTAAGATAATGATTGGACTCTATGATCTTAAAGGTCTTTTCCAACTTGAATGATTTTATGCCTTTGGAGGAGGCATTACTTAACTGGTTCCTTCTAGAGGAAGGCACTGATTCAGTGCAAAAGGTCAATTGGGAATACGTTATTAGTAGGAAAGTATAGTTCCAATATTAAAAAAAAATATTGTGCCATCTGTCACAGAGTGATTCCATCTCAAATTCCAATTATTTTGTTTCTTCAGAATTTACTAATTTTAAATCAAGAAAAAATCTTGACATTTCTAAAGCAGTTTTTTTCCTTCATTAGTGGCAATTTGTCAACCTATGTTTGTGTTGTCAGCTGTTGCCGACAACTGCCTTCTCTGACAATAGGCAGTTTTTACCTTTTTCACCTGAAATACATTTTCAATTTATTTTTTTTAAAAAACTTGAAACTTGTTCAGATAATGACTAAGCAGCCATGTCTCCCAGCAATTCAAAGACTATAGCAGCCTCAACTACACAAGTTCAGAGTCATTGCTAAGCTTCTTAAATTACACTGTTGAAAATTATCAAGAAATACTGCTACGGCTTTGCGCTTGTTAAACTTTCTCTTTGCACTGACATCGTAGTTTAGGTAGAGGGGTTACTTTACATCAAGCTGTTTATCAAAGGATTGAAAAATTGCTTTTTCAATAAGAGACAAAGAACGCAAGAGAAAAAAGGAACTATAATCTCTAACCCATTAAATCTTTTTCAAGGATTTCAAAGGATAACACTGAAAGTTTGTATTAAAAGTTTTTGCTTCATATACCTGCACTGACTTCAGAGAAGCAACACCAAGTTTTTCCTCCTTGTTTACAGGTCATGTTTTTAGGACATCATCTTCAGGAAGTACACAGAAAGGCCTCCTAAATGGGTGCTGGATGCAATCATCCAGCAGTGGTGTAATCCAAAGAGGCTCTGTAATGTGTTTATTGTTGCATAATTTAAAATTGTCAGAGCTACCTCTGTCATGCAGCATTGTTATAAATAAGGATTATATATTGCTATGCAGGAGACAAACATACTCTAATTGAATCCTAAGAGCCTGACTACTCTCATTTGAAATTGCAGTCATAAAAATACCATTGCAGAAGAGTTTTCAGACTGTCTTACCATTGAAAAAACTTTTTAGTTTAACCAGTATCCTCTCATAACTGATGCTCACAAACCCTTATGCAAAAACAACAAAACCATATCCATTTATACACACAGATGCTTTGGGAATTTCCACAACATGGAAACAAAGCTTTTCAAAGGTGTTCCTAGCATTTTAATTTCTGATTAAACTTCCAAACTTCAGCTTCTTGTTCTATTTTTTGCTTTTCATTTTACAGTTTCTCTGGGAATGCAAATCCCCACTTTTAAGCAGCTTGAAATCACCTATTCTAAAAGGGGGGGGGGGGGGGGGGGGAGGGAAGACAATGGACAGGCAGCCATTCAACATTTTCCTCTTGAGAACCTGCTAAAGAAAAGTGTATCTGATATTCTGACAAAATTCAAATACAGCACATTTAATTCTTCCTTCTCCATATTAAGAAGACAGTCCAGATTCACTTCATGATGGTCAAAGCCCATTAAATTAATTTATCTGCAGAAACAACTGTTCTGGCAAAACGAAGTAGCAACTGAGGACTCTCAGAAGAGATGTGTCAATTATGTAATTTCCATCCCTCTTCAGAAAAGGCTTTTATTATTCAGTAAGTCCATACATTTATTAATTCACTTGTACACTACCCTCAATATTCAAGACAAATGTGAACATTTTAACGTCCAGTCTTAATAGGTACTGCATGAGGGAGAAGTCTGCATTATAGCCATAACCTTATAAACTCACCAGTTTTGCAGAGCCATAACTAATTATGAATTACACAAAACAGTTTCACTTCTTTAATGCATGGAGAGATGGCAGGAGGACTTCAGGTCCATAGGGACTCTGGAGCAAGTTACTGGGACTCACACTGACAACTACTCTGTGATTTTTGTAAGACTTAAGTACTCGCAAGTGGCAGCAGCTCCACAGAAGGTACCTTGCAAGAGTTTGTTATGGGCAACAGAATCCCAATATATTAACTTAAAATAGAAGAAGTCTTTAAATAAAACAAGCTACATGCAGTAAAAAATCCAGACATAGAGCACTGAGGGGAACAACGGACTAAAATTGAGCTAACTGCTATTTCCAGAGCTCTGCAACTTTTAATTTCAGGTCTGGTTATAAACACATGGAAGGGAAATTTCAGCTAGATTGAACAAAACTAGCAAGCAAAATGGTTTCATTTTTGATTCAAAAGTTTTAGACAAGGTCAAACAGGGGTTTTAGGGTTTTTTATTTCAACAGGCTGGCAACTGACCAAAAGGAAGGGGGTCAGAGACAACATATGGTGTACTTTCTGCTCCCCGTAATATTGAGGCAACTGCTTAATATTTTCCTGTGTAATCACCTTTCTTTTGGGATCAAATCTCAAAACTGGCACCTTTCAAGCCGTTATCTGTGTCTAAAAAACTGGTTAAGGAACATAGCTTTGCATTTGACTCTCAACCTAAACAAGCTGTCTCCAGCTACCTCCCTAGCCACCTGGTGCCATACTAGATATAGCTGTCCTGCGAAAGCTCAGTTCAACGCTGGCAAGCTCCTTCCAGGAGGAAATGTCTTTCTCCAACAGAGTGTAACCCCACATGTTCTCAAGGTGTCATGAAAAAGGGAAATTTTTCACACAGTTGGACAAACCCGGAGTTTGTGCCTCATGACAAACCAAACTGGGCTCCATTTACTAAGCAGCAAACACAGAAGGGAAAAGCACTTCTCTCTTGCCAACAGGAAAGCTTTCCAGTCAAAGAAGGGGACGAGGTGTTTGAAGAGAACTAACACATCTATAGCATAAAGCATATCCACAGTAGTAAAGTGCTAGCAGTACAGGAATACCTCTATTTCAGACTGGCAGATTATCCTTTCCATAGACCTGACAGAGCAGAGCTGGTAAAGGAATACCAGTGTGCTACGTGGGCACCGTGCCCCTCCGATGCAGCTGTAGCAGCAGATGTAACTATTGGCACAGGAACTATTCCTTCCTCAGACAAACAAGCTAAAGTGATAAAATGTTATAAGCACAAAACACATTAGTTACACAAGTCAATCTGAACTACCATGACCGAAATCACACCACTGGTATGTAATGTAGATCTTATCTTAAGCTAAAACTTTCAAAGCAAATTCCTTAGATGCTTCTTAGCAACACAAATGTTTTTCTTTAAAATAAAAGCGTTTCTAGTAGTGGTATTTGGACAGTACCTGAATAATTATCCTTAACCAAAAAAGCCTCTATGTTTATCAAAATAGAAATGAAGACAGGCTGAGAGAGTTGGGGTTGTTCAGCCTGGAGAAGAGGAGGCTCCAGGGAGACCTTATAGCAGCCTGAAGGGGCCAACAGGAAAGCTGGAGAGGGGCTTTTTATAAGGGCCTGTGGTGACAGGACAAGGGGGAATGGCTTTAAACTGAAAGAGAGGAGATTTAGATTAGGTATTAGGAAGAAATTCTTCACTAAGAGGGCGGTGAGGCACTGGCCCAGGCTGCCCAGAGCAGCTGTGGGTGCCCCATCCCTGCCAGTGCTCAAAGTCAGACTGACTGGGGCTCTGAGCAACCTGGGCTGGTAGGTGTCCCTGCTCGTGGCAGGGGGGTTGGAACTAGGTATCTTCAAGGTCCCTTCTGACCCAAATCATGCTATGATTCTATGAAATTATAATTCTTTCCTATCTCATTTTGCTTATCACTCAGAGCATGCTGCATTATGATCCTACTAAAGGCTTCCAATTTGGTATCTATTATTAGTTGTTTAAACCAGGTTTTGGTGATTCAGACAACTGTTCATGGCAAGTTTAATGGTAATAAGTACATTATGCTCTTGAAGAAAGCAATAAAATAGTAAGAGGAACTTACTATACACTTCAGTCAACTCCTTGATGACACTACATGACTAATATTCCAATATTGCAAATGACTAAGATGATGAAAATCCAGACATGCATTGAGGCTTTTAGTAATATAACAAGAATTAAAACATTTTGTGCCACATCTATAAAAGCTGTACCCAAAAAGCTACTTAAAAATGCTGTTTGGAATTAAGACAGAAATATCTGGAAAATAAAATAGGCCAGGACTCTGTTGGTTTGTTGTTTTTTTTTCAATCTACTTCTGAAGACATCATGTCAACAGCACCCATAATCAAGTGTGCTTATACTTCCCAGCCTCTTCTACAGATTTCCCCTTCCCCAAATGCTTCTATCTGTTTCCAAAGGAAAAAAAGAACAGAGTAAATACAGGGCTGTTGCTAGTGGGGTAAAAGCACATTAACATAGTTTTCCAAACCCTAACCTCATTCACCTCCAACTTCTACACCCTTCATATCCCCCTTGGCCCAAGTGTTTGAAGACCAAGAACATCCCCAAACACCTCAATTGCTGTCCAAATATGCAAGGGTTTGAATTAATCTTCTATCACTTCATCTATCCCATCAGTTTCGCTGTCAGATTACTGATCACCTTGCTTCTCCCATGTATATTTACAATGAAATCTGGATGGAAAGATTACCCTGTCCTCTTCTAACGTGATTTTTAATCTCTACCAGTGTTCTTCAGACCCCTTTGTACATAAGTTGGTGTAGCATTAGATTGGTCTCAAAAAAAATAACCTTACAAGAACAAGAGTTATCCTATTAAAAGGTCACTTGCCTTTACTTATGTATGATGCATTAAATTTGTACATCCAGTTTTGTCTGAAAATGGAAGAACTACTTCTTCTGCTGAGGCTTTCCTACTTTACTGACTGTGAATGCAAGGAAAGCATCTTCTATGAGTAGAATTTAATTTATTTATTAATCAGTTGACTAATAAAATGAACTTACAAGGAAAGTGCATCGGTTCTTGAAAAATGTCAGACTTTAGAAGGCACATTAGAGCTATAGTGGTCATTTAGTGAAGACATTTGTTTTATACTGCTGCCAAGGTTATCTATAGACAAATTGCAAAAAACGTTCTTGTTATTTGGAAGAGACATTTTGCTCTCCATCCTAAAATGGGAAATTTGTCTCGAGTTGGACTAACTCTGCCTCTCCTCCACATCATAGTGCAAGGACATTTCCCTTGTAATACACAATTACCTTAAAAAATAAAAGCAAGTAAAAGACAAACTTGAGTTTGCAGATTTCCCCACCCCCCCAGTAAATTAGCTTACTGAGCAGGAAAAATAGGTGCACAGCTACCACAGTAATGACTAATAATGACCCCAGCCCAGAAAATGCCAAGTTTTGAGAGATTAATATACCCAAAGTTCAGAAAAACATTCCAAGTCAGTATTTGATTTAGGTGTCAAGTGCTATGCTTGTCTGCACTTTTCAGCCAAGATACATCACCTCTGTCTTTCAGTACTGATACATACCTTTGATGGCAAGCATGAAGAAAGAATATTTAAAGAATAAGCAAAGACAGTCCGCTCCCACCACCAAAGATGCTAGTTTTATAAACTTTGTATATACAAACTTTGGAAATCAGGTGACTAAGACACAAAGGATAATCTTGTGAGACCAGATATATTTCTAGATCTGCTAGACACTTCAATCCATCCTTTGTTTTAAATAAATATATGAGATGCACAAACACGAAGTGCATACCTTTATAACAAAAGTAACTAGCTGTGCCCAGGGGCTAGGCAAGCCTCAATTTTTTCAAAGCATTTGCTGTGTCTGAAGTCCAAAAGCTAGCTATTATTTTAAAGCCAAGCTATGTTTTACCCATTTCAGGTTTTTTAAAAGCCTTTCACATGTAAAAAACTTGCAGCTGTTAAGACTCTTTGAAGAATATTTAGGCTGCAAGGATGGGGAAACCAGGATCAATTGCAATAAAAGTGTTGCAAATGTGCAAGGCTTTGGGCTTTTGGAGAGTGGCATTTTTAGACTGAAGTCTGAAGAATTACTCAGGACGTAGGGCTAGACAGTTAGGGCAACAGAAGGCAAAAATGTCAGCGTGAGTGGCTACAGATAGCTTACGGAGTCACAAGTGCCCAAATGTGATTCTTTCCAAGCAAATAAATTTGCAGTCTGCATCTGTTCGTGGGTTTTCACTGAAGATGAGAAAATCATCTCTCCATATGCAAGATACAACCCAGTCCATTAAAAAAAGGCACAGATCAGTATTTTCATATAAATTAAAGCAATTGGGGGAAAAAAAAGATGTTTATGAAACGTCATCGAGATTTTTTTACCTCCCTGGTCTTACCAAAGTTTCTCTGAGAAAGAGACTTAAAAGTAAAATTTAAGTTCAGAAAAAACATTTGACACAGGGGTACTGGGTTCCAGAATAAGGTTAAGATTAATTGCTGGTTTTAAGGAATTACAAACTCGCCCTTCCCAAAATACTCTTCAGCAAGACAACAGCTCCTGGAAGATTTTAACCTGGACGCTGTGCTTATCTACCTTTTAAGTACCTAATTTCTTCGGGTCTGAAAAAACTCCTCCATTAAAACCATGCAGTATAAACAGTGACAAATTGACAAACCTCATTTTTATTTTTCTAAAGCATTCAATACTGCAGCGAAAGTTTCTTAACATTGACGGCTTTTTCACTTTTCAGCAAATAGCCAGGAGCGCCACTGCAATAACTACAGGGAGCAGCACAAAGGCAAGTTGTGCAGAAGCACACTTCAGAGACTGGCACGAACAAGAAGTCAGCATGGTGCTAAGTGACATCATTACAAACGAGCACCAAGTTGCAGGACAGTCTGGTTTCTTCTAGGGAGGAACATTAAATCTAAGGATGGCAAGCTTTCCTTCCTCAAGAGCAAATTACAGGTTGGAGAGCCAAGGCTACTTCATCCAGCATTGTGAAAACCATCGGACACAAGTAAGTACTTCACAATCCGCAAATCAAGACAACTTTCGTAGTTCACAAATGCATTTCACTTTTTCTTACACTGTTTCCTGAAATGCTGCCTCTTCTGTTATTCTCGTGTGTGGTATTTAAATTAACTTCTCAATTCCAGAATTAAACTCCTTTAACAAAATTCAGGCAGAGTGCTAACTAGTTAATGGACTGCTAGTACAGAGCAATTTTGAAAGCTATCTTTGAAACATACTGTTCAACTGAGACAGGTCTCATTTTAGTATTTTACAGTTACTCAGTTTACAAAAGGCAGGATAAGGGGGTTAGTATTTTGCTACATAAGAAACAAATCAGATGGAAGCCCTTTTGGACACGGCTTTGGTATGGTTTCTCTAGAAGATACAGACCCAGCAGGCAAACTATAATTTTGTGGTTATTGCACCTTTTGGTCAAAAGTGGCTGCCTGAACTTTAGGAACCACAAAGCAGAGAGGGCTCTGTTGCCAAGAATGGAACATTTCAAAACCAAATTACCCAAATCTTGCATCTCTTTACAGCTACTTGGAGGGCCTGTAAATACCTCTGCACTGCAGGTCAAGAACTCCCCATGCAGAACCAACACTGCCACTCCTCCTGTCTCACCAACACCTGCAACAGTTTTTAGTGTGTGTATACACACACACACACACACACACATATATCTCTATATATATATCTCTCTCTCAACTGCAGTCCCCTCTAGTGGCTGGTTCACCAGGAAAGCAGCACTGAGTCCTCCAGGTCACAGGACAAAGGAGTACTAAAATCTAAGATGTAAAACCTCTCACTAATTCTAATAGGGATCTTCCAAGTTACCTAGTGCAGAGCAGGTCTTTCATGTACGCTTCTTCCCATCACTTAGCATTAAAGGAAAGGACACGTTCTCTTCTACACCTAATACACAGGAGCCTGTTAATCACGGTGTGGTACACAACACAGCTCCATTCTGCACTGCAGCTGTTTTGTCACATTTGATGTTTTGAGACGCTCAGCAGTATTTCTGAGGGTAGTTAGGATAAACTCCCCAGCACACTTATCTTCCCCTGAAAACAAGCAAAAGCAATCACTTATCTCACCAAGTGGAACATCTTCTGTTCTGCTCTTACACAATCTTTTATTGTTTCTCCAGATACCTGCAGTCGAGCTTTCTGCCCAAGAGCAGAATCATATGGGAACCTGCAAACATCCTTCTCCATTCTGGCAGAGACACACTGAGACATTATAAGTACAACCCACCCTGACCTGTCAAATTTACTGTGAAGGAAGACATCGCATATGACTCCACAGTGGCTCTCCATCCCCTCGAGACAAGGGCTCTGCAGGAGTACTATTCCCCTTCTGTCAAAGCTAAGCGTACATATTAATCCATCTGCATTCATGGAAGAGGTTTATGAGCCATCTAGATCATGCTACTCTATAGCTATAGTTACATTTTAGACAGCAAAAGCAATAAGCAAGCCTTCCAAAAGTTGTTGCAGCAGCATATCATTTTAGCAGAACCTTTTGATGCCAGTCAGAAGTACTGTTGAATGCATACTTTCAGGGGAATAGTCCTTCTTGAAAGACAAGGCTGTTTGGCTAAACAGAGGTTCTGTAAAATGCATTTGCAGCTTGGCATTTTGCACACAAGGTAAGGTCAGTAAAAAGCACTCTTACATGCCAGTGAGGACAGCCACCCACTGCTTTTCAGACAGCATATGTTTTCTGAAGGAGCAGGGAGTAAGAGCTCACCTAGCTAGGGTGGGAAGAAAGTTCGTGGATGAAGCAGATAAATTATTCCTTTGTAATTACACCGACAAACTCAGCGTGCGGACACCAGGCATGCACTGAAGAGGTGGCAGAACTATGGCAGAATAGGCACTGCTATTGTTATGCCAGCCAAGTTCTCCCATACACAAGCCCTAAAAATCATTTTCTAGATAAAACTGGGCTTGCAACATGAAGAAAGAAGACTTTAGACAAAACCTGCTTCACACCGTTCCCACCACTGCACACGGAACAGCAGTATCCTGCTGCCAAGGCTAGGCACAGCAGCACTGCCTTCCGCCTGCTGTTTTGTTGAACAACATTAGTTACTTAAAATTGAGAATAAAATAACTTTTAAACTGTATGAAGGTTGCATTTATGCTGAAATGCAGCAGGGCAAAAGTGAAGAAATGGTATCTTCAAAGAATTAAAGATTTTTCGTTGCTTGGACAGCCACTCTGAAGAGCTGGACTAGCTTGATGCACCCCAGACCACAGGGCAGTTGCTCACTGCACTCCAAGCCCCTAAGCCTTTGAAAAAAGTGAGGAAAATATACTGAGCAAGAGTCAGAAAATAGTTTTACTGATGTTCAATAAGTCTTACTCTTCAATATTTTAAATCTGCTGAATTGTGTGAAAGCATTCCCGATGAGCCTAGGAGACGCACGGGCTCGATTATCAAACACAGTGATACTAAGAGAGCAAAAATACATCAGCCAGTATCTGACTGTTCCCAGGTCGCTGCTGAAGTTTAAGCACATGAGCCAGCTGATGCCTCAAAGCACACTGAAGCACACAGGAGGGTTTCTGAAGTTTATTCCTAGTGGCACATTTCTTCAACACCTATGTTTGTCCCTTGCCATTTAGAATCAACAAGCACAAAACTCTCATGCAAAAACTATAGCAAGAGGACAAGGTTACTGAGGTGTAGTCATGAATACAGGCTATGAACTTACCCGGTGAAATCGATTACCTTTAATAGCAGACTAATGACCTTTAATGCATTTTAGTTACCACAGGTCAGTCCCATTTAAGCTGATCTTCCCACAGATTAGCTTTAGTCTTCAGTAACACCAGTCCGAGAGCCTTTGGGTTTTTATTAGAAAAAGGTGGCAGGGAACAGTTTTGCTGTTATTGCAAGTTTTTTGTTTGTCCATTGTTTGTTCTTTACACACACAAGAAGGCTTTCATTCTAACAGTCTTCACGTAAAAGGCCTGTTTATATTCAGTGGCATTTTACTGAAAAGCAAAAACTTCCGGGCTTCAAACAATAGGCCAAATTATACAGCAGGACAGTCATGCCATAGTCTGCCTTATTCTGTATCACCATCTCCAATTAACAGATCAAGTAAAGATAACAGTGTATGTTCACATAAGATCTAAACCTACATGGGCTATGTAACAGTAGCTGCTGCTTTTTTGACAAGCTTACCTTTTTAATTATTTAAGTATTAAATTTAATGTATTGAAATTCATTCAAACAAAATTTAAAAAGCAAATTTAACCGAACTTGCCATTTGTTTCAAGAGAATTGAAAAATGTGTTTTGCCTAGTTTCGCCTTAATTGAACTAGTGATAATTTAATTTTAAGTTGTACCATCTTACCTCAATCAATTTGTTGGCATGTTCACGGAAAACCTGGGCATATTCTTTAACTTCTTTTTCATTTCCATTCTTGGCAGCTTCAATCAATACTAAAAGTGGAACATTTGTTTCCAGAAAAGAGTCTGAGACATGGTCCATAACAGCTTTGCGGAGCTAAAATAAAAATAAAAGAATGAGTTATTTTTCAGTGGCTTTCTTTTACTGTATTAACATGTAAAGCTTGAAGTACTTTTGTCATTGATCTTTTTTCCATTGTATGACCAAGGCTTCCCCTGCACTAAGTCCTGTCTATACACTTTTTGCTTCAATTTAAATTAAATCTCCTTAAAAAAATGGATTAGTTATGTAAGTGCAAGTCACCAGTTTGGCCACAAATATTGATTTAGCAGCTCATATTGGTTTTGTATGAATAACTTTGCTGCTTTCCCTCAGCTGGTTAAACAACATGCTGATTTAACTTTTTAATTTTTCTACTAGAATAAAAACATTTTTCAACAAACTTGAACCATAGTCACACTTAGTTGAAAAGAGGAATGTATTGCTTTAAAAACCAACCAGAGATTCATATTACACAAATACAAAGAAAACAGGCTCTCAGAGATGAATACCATCGGAATTATAAAATGTACCTGATTATGTTCAAAATCCGTAAGTGAGAGTTGGGTTTTTTTAAAATCTCTCTTGCCACAAGGATGATTAAGAATCCCACATCTTTATTACACAGTTAACGGGGGATTACATTTCCACCCCGTGCTTCCCTGTGAACCAGGCACTGGAAGTTTCCAGCTTTTAATTTATTAAACACATGCAGGCAAGCCCACTAGAAACAAATCAACAGATAACATCTCCAAGAGGGCAAACATGCAGAAATGCACTCATTTGTCTCAACAAGTATCAACTTTATGTATTAATTACTTGTCTGCGCAAGTCTCTGGTCTTCTTGGTCATTTTATCAATTGCAGAGTTCAGTGCATCACTTCTTTCTTTGCGTCCAGCCTGAAAAACAAGAGACAAAGAAGTAAACAGATATGCAGGGTCTCAAAGTAAAAAATTTAAAAAAAAGCATTATTCATTTCAAGTACATTGTCAGCTTCTTTATTTATTTATATTTTTTAAAGTGATTACACACACTAGAGGTAAAGTCTCCACCTCCTTGATAAAACTCTGGCTGGTTTGAGCAGTCCAGTAACACCTGACACCTTAAGGTTTTACCTTTAGCGCTCTTCGGCTTGCTTTCAGGAGAAACGAATGGTTTCATAAATCTAGCAATCTTTTTTACTCCTGATCAGCTGGAGACCACATTGAACTTCTAATTTTAGATTCCTCTTTTCTGCCGTCTCTGTCAAACGCCCGACAGCTGGCACTGCATCAACCCTCAGCCTTCTACAGGCTCAGCTACAGGGATCGCCCAAGGCCAGCGGACCACACGCCAACATCTCACGCTGCCTTCAATCTGCAGGTCCGAGCAGTGCACACAGCCCACAGGGTTGCGCATCCGATGCAACACTGCTCCCCCACACGCCTTCACACCCAAGGCAAAAGACTGCTCTTGAGCCAAAAATCAATTACCTTAAAGGTAAAATCCTTATAATACATTTGTCACACATGAAATCCAATGTTTCAAGTATCCAGGCCCACCTGCCGAGAGCTGGCTTTCGCCAAGGTTCAAACCAGCAACTTTTGCATTAGCCCTGTTGTTAAAGACAGGACAAGGGGCCAAGAAGCAGTGGCAGCTTCTCTCTTTTTAAGCAGGGGCTGGGTCAAAAATACCCTAATTTGTATCAAATTGGGAGTGTCAGATAAAACAATGGTGGTGGTCTGGTTTTGCTGGGAGATTTTTCTGTATAATAGAGCTTAATATTAGAGTTTTGAAACACACTTTATGCAACTACAATACAATTTCTGAAGTTCAAAGCCACGATCAATACAATTACCCTGTTGAGAAGAAAAACCATTCACCCTCACTTTAGTGCTGCTATGGCAGTTATCAATTCTCCAGGTGACAGGCGTGTTTGAAATACCTGGATGAGCAGCCCTGAATCTAAAACAAGTAGTCCGCTTTACAGCAGAAATAAAAATTAAACAAAATTGGGGGTGAGGAGGGGAAATTAAGATGTTGCAATGTCATTGTAGTTTAAGCAATTATTGAAGATTTGTCACCTCCCTGATCAAGTCATTCGATTCTTATCACAAAAGATAACTGAAGTGTGACTGAAATTAAAACCAGGAGCTCGTTCCGACTACACCACAGCCTTCAGCAGACCTGGCAGTAGTCTGTTCTTCACTCCACATTCTAAAATCAAAGCTGAAGTCTCTAAATAAAGTGGAGATTACTGCTACTTATTTATTGAACAGTTTGCTGTCCCCATCCATGCTTGGTGGATATGAAACCAAAATACAGTTAGGCTAGGAAGACCCCGTTCAGCTTGCTCTGAGGTTGCTTTGTTCCAAGCTGCCACTCCGGGTTTGCTGCTGGTGGTGGGTGCTGCCTGCACCCCAAGGAGGGCAGCTGGCTCCTCGCAGCAGGCAAGGCACCCCAAAATCTGAAACCTGCCAATTGGCACTGCTTCAACTAACAAAAAAGCCTGCTCCAAGAGATAAACCTGCAATTGCAGCCACTTGCTCTTTCTGATGTTTTCACACCAGTTTACCTACTGCAACATGACTACCTCACTGAACACAGGGCACCCCCATCTCACACACTTTTTTTTTTTTTTTTCCAAGAATATCTTTGGATCCAAGATATATACTCATGTATTATGTAGAAAGTCAAACATTCAGCTATTCCAGGAAGTGCCATTTTACTTCTCCCTGGGTGCCCCTACACTACCACTTTAGCGCGAAGCAGGAGCACGCTTTTGAAGCGAGTCCACCCATCGCTTCCACTTTGCTGTCCCTGGCTTCACAGCCCCGAACAGTCTTGGTGCATGAGGGCCAGACACCTTTAGGATGAGAGGAAACCCAGGAGATGGCTTCCACTAATGGACACTCAGTTCATGAGACCAGACCACAGCCAGCCCTATGTAAAATGCCCTGAAAAGCATGCACGCACGCGTGAGCGCCTAACAGCACTGATTTCATACTGCTGATCCGTTCCTATTATGCTACGCCACACATTAGCACAGAAAGAGCTGTATAATCTAAACCCATTAGATTTTAACAAGGCAGCACCAGTTTGTTTCCACCTTGTTGGCATTCAGAAATTCTACTATAGAAGCTTGTCAAAAGTATTAACAGAATTTCCTTCTGAAGGTCACAACACAAAATGCCCTGCTAACTTAGCTGCGGTAATTTAAGAATTTTAGTGCATATAGCTACTAATCCAGCTCCTTCGTTAGTGCTGGTGCAGTGGGGCCGAACAGGACAAACATGGTGGATGCCTGCACCTCTGTGGCTACAGAGATTCTGTTGTTATTAACATCTTAAATCATCACAGCCAGTTCTAACCAAGGTCCTGGCCCAGAGACAAGGATGTCAAGTTTTACCCGTATGACGTTTCTTGACCTTTTTTGCATAAAATGAAACATAAAACATGAACTGTGGGAGTAACTATGCCCCATTGGGCCAAGTGGAGGCAGCTGGTAGGACAGTGGTCGTTGGAGTACATGAAGAGTTGTACAGCCTGTGGCTGCACGAACCCTCCAGGCACATAAAAGTCTTGAAGATCACCCTTGACCACAACAGTCGCTTCGTCCAGACTCCTCTCGCTCCATGAATTTTACCCACCGGTTCCACTCTACAGCTCAACAAGTCCCATTTGAGCTAGTCTCTCTCTCTCTCAAGTAATAGATCATGTTTTAACGGCTCCAAGTGACAGTTTACTACCTCTGGGTAATTTGTTCCAGTAACCAACTACCCTCACTATTAAAAAACTGTTCCTTGTTTGTAGTGTAAACTCTCACTGAGAAGCCAACTAATGACCCAGCAGCACAACACACGCCAGCCATCAGCTTCTTTTATCCATGCGATTAGAAAGACTCACAATAGCAAAGCCTGAATATTCATATTACTAATAGGATTTTTAGATATTCAGCACAAAACTCTTCTAGGAGAATCACAAGCTCTGCAGTCAGTAAGCAGCTAATAGATTCAGTAGATTTAATAGGATCATGTTGACCATGTCAGTCATTTTGCAGTATGATACCACAGCTGTGTCCAGTATCATGGACAATAAATTTAGCCACCAAGCAAATTTACTTTAAATCAAATCAGATCTTTATCAAAGAGACTTGAATTGGTGTTAAAAATTACTCATCCCCACCCGCCCCGTAATCTCTGCTCTTCCCACTACCGTTGCTACTCTGCTTGAAAAGCAATACAGGCAGTCACTGTCGCATCCTTGCTGTTCCAGCTCACACAGCAATCCCCACTAGGGTTTATTTTGATGGCTTAAAGCAAAGAAAGGGGATTTGTATACAGGGAGGCAAGTGGAATCACCGTCTCTGTCACAAAGCATTCCCTTTGTAGGCTTGCCATCTAAATTAAAACAAAACAAAACAAAAAAATACCCAAACTGAACCAAGCTTTTCCTGCAGCTACTGACGTTAAAATCTAACCCAAACTGATTTATAAAGGTAACAAGAGCAGGGGGGTGGGGGTGGTGCATGAATGTTGTCTTAAAGCCACTAGGATCAACAGCATACATATTACAGTGAGTTACTCAACGGTGTGTTTTTAGAGCCAAATATCAAAAACTTTCATTGTTAATCTCAATGGTTCATCATCAGTTTAGGTTAAGCTCAGACCACAGAGCTACTGAGAGAAAGTGTGCCTCCTCCTACCCGGCCCCAGCCCTCACAGCATACAAACCCCTGCAGAGCCCAGCATCCCTGCTCCCCAAATCAGCACCCAGATGTAAGCCAGATGTGCCACCTAAAAAAGACTGTTTGCTTCAGGTTATCTGTGAATTGTCTTCTGTGCTGCTTGTACAACAGGCAGCATCGTGGCTAATGATGGTGATTTAACAAGTGAAAAATGAATGCTTGGCATAGCTTCCTCTGGGCAAGCAGTGGCAAAGGCAGTTGTATGTCAGCGCACCACCACTGAGCCGTGCTTCGTGGGGAGGCAGGAGATTTAATGCTCAGATTCAGTTTCTCACATGCTTCATTTCTGCCTTGACACATATCCTTTGTAGACATGCAGTTAGGCTAACTGTCCACACCCCTCCCTTACCATGGCATTAGGGCTGCAAACAAATGCCAGATACAGTACTGCTGAGCCAAGACCAGGAAGGGTAAGCAGCCAGGTATGCCACACATGAATTTCAGCAGTGCTTTCACATCCCAGGTCTGCTGGTTGAGGAAGCAGGACTGCACACCGCTGGGCTGCAGGAAAAGTCTCCCACAGCAAGCCCATAGCTCAGCAAAGCACAAGGGCCGCATGGAATCACCTAGGGTTCAGCAAGGACTTGCATCAAAACAAAGATGCCTGCACTCCCCCTCCCGCAGAGCTTGCCATGCCTCGCTGCTCCCACCCGACCCCCCCCCTCCCCACCGCCAGGCTGCCGGCCCCACGCTGCCCTCGGCACCCACAGAGAGGGCAAGGCTGGCTCCTGCACTCATCCTGGTACAAAGGGGAATTAAAATGTGGGACCAGTGCCAGGTTCAGAGAGCTGCCAGACAGGGGAGGTGACAGCCACCACGCTATGCCACAGCATACGTGTGTCTTTCGCTCCTAGGAAGGCAGTGACACCCAACCTACAGTGCCCTGCCCCATCCCTCCCACCACCCTCGCCCAAAGGTAGCCTGCAGCTAGCCTGAAGAGCTGGACACATCTGTTGATGATGGATCGATCACCTTGGACATGCCTTCTCCTGACGTGTCTCGAGGCTCACTGCTAATCCAGCTCCATGGTGGCACATCCAAGTGATCACACATGCACAGAAATGCTACAGCCACACGTCTGCTCATCTCCTTTGCCTCACAGACTTACCGATGCAGCACTAAGACCATCTTTCAGCAAAAAAAGCAGCAAATAGGCTTGCGATCCTCAACAGGTTAACGTCCAGCAAAAATTAACGCTATCATTTCTTCAGGGAGAAGGGTGAGCTGTCTGTTTGCACGGTGCCACACATGGGGCTGCAAATCCCAGGTGCCCCGTCCTCGCCTGCAACTCCAGGGCTTGCCATCCTCCAACCCCACAGCACAAGAAAGTCCTGCAGCCCACATCTACATCAAGTAAGATTAGCTTATTTGTTGTTCTTAATACACTAGGAAGGCTTCCACAAGATGTCAGCCTAACTAAATGACAACGCTAGCCTAAGGGTGCAATTCTACTTTTCCAGCACGTGGGTTTAGCAGGAAAACCAGTTCTGCTGCTGCTTCTCCGGACATGGGGTAAGGGAGAAGCTCCCAAAAGGGTTATTTGGTCCTAGCAAGCTTATTCCTGGGGCAGACATGCCATTTTCACTCTTCATGTTGCACATGACTATTCAGGCTGTTACTTCAAAGCACCCGTTCTGGCAGAAGTCCCCAGATAGCACTTGTACATGGTTTTCCTCGTCATGCAAGTGGGTTTCCAGTATTGGGAGAAAGGCAATTGCATCAGTTTTGCCAGCAGCTGGGGTTTACTCCCAGCCTATTACGCCCTGAACCCCAGGCAGCTCTCAAGGAACAATGTGAATATTACTACAGAGTTCCAGACTTAAGAAAATCAGACATTTGCTTTCAGTAATATCTGTTATTTCATGACAAGTGCACATAAAAACATGTTTCGCTAAGAAAAGCACCCATAAAGTTCGTGTTAACAGTTTCCCAAACAGGGAACTTGCTGGCAAGGTGCTAAATAGCCCTTGTTTGGTTACAGGCCAAAGAACGGAGAGCTTTAGAAAGGAAGCAACTTACCGTGTTTGAACATTAACTCTTAACTCTGTGCCAAATAACACAACCTTAATGTGGGAGGAACCTACCAACAGATACTGATGCAAAAAGCAAAACGTTTCGAAAAGATACCTGATTTCAGCCTCCTGGTAATAGTCAATTGACGTAGCACAGGAGAGGTGTAACATTTGACCTTATAGCCATTGTCATTTTATTAATTACACCCTTTGGAATGTTGTTTTTAAATGTTACGTTGCTGTGTTTAGATGTTATTAAAATTCAAATCAACAATTCAAGACTTTGCACCAGATGAGCTGCTATGAGAAGCGCAACCACAGGTACCTCGGCACGGTAGATCCATCAGACAGCTGGCAACTGACAGCTAAGGCTGGATTTCAGCTTCTGTACTTCTTGTACAGTGAACATTAAACATGAAGAAACTCTTTAAACAGGTTTATGTAATTTCTTTGCATGTATTTCTTTCACTCTAGAGCAAATGTGAAAATATTTACAGTAGCAGAACAACTTGAGAAATTCATCTAGCATTTCCTAATTGTTTTACCGTGAGAGATAGTTACTTTCCTAATGGGTTGGGGTGTTTTGTTTTCCTTTGGGTTTTTTGGGTGGGCTTGAAGTTTTCGTTTTGTTTGTTTTCAGAGTTCACCTTTCCTATCCCTTTACTTCCCACTTAGTGCTTCCCTTCAGTGTGCTCTGGATGCGACAGCCCACCACAGAGAGGAAGTACCAGTCAGCATTACAATTATGCCATGGGACAGCAAAGGGAGAAGCAGGCAGAAAAACAAGTACCTCTAAGGAACCCAAGCTTACTGACAAAGGTAAATGGTCATTTTTATTTTAAAACCTTCTTTTGACACAATTCATCAACTTCTTCCATCAGCATGGGAAGCTTGTTATTCTCAGCTCATCCCATATCTTGAAGTCCTAACTGATACCTCACCACTACAGAGCAAACATTTTCAAGTGCCTTCTACTACATTACTGCTTTATATCTTAAGGTGAAAATAGAAAAGCTCATCCAAGTTGCTTGGAGCAGGAAGCTAGCACCCCCCCCATCCACACCAAGTCAAGGCCAGAGCAGCTGTGCCGAAGGCCTTCCTGCATATGCATGCAAAAATCCTAAAAAAGTAAAAATTAAATCAAGTCTGTTCATTTACCTTTCAGAACCAGCTGTCCTGGAGAAGAGTTTGCTCCAGATAAAAGGGCAATGAACCTTTAAAACAAGCAGCCATGACAGCATATTTGCCTCCTCCTCACTGTGCGTGCCTGCTCCAGCCAAAGACCGGCCTGGCTGTAACCGCGTGGGCAGCTTTGCAGGGTCACGGTTTCTGCAAACGCAGATTTCTGCAACTCTAAAACACACAGGGTAATTGTTATGGACCTGCCCAGCAGCGAGATGCTAATGGCAGTAGTGTCCCCCCTTTTGCAGGTTACACACCAGAGTGTAAGCGGTGACCACAAGGAAGCCCTCAAAGAGCTCCGAGCCCCGACTGTAAATGCCAACCTCACAACATCCCCTCTGCACTCCAGTCCCAGCAAAAAGCAAGCAGAAAAGCCACCGTCTGGGGGGCGGGAGGGGGGGGGAAGATTCTCTAGTTTCATAACTGCATGCTGTCAAGCTGGCTTCCAATTAAATTTTTCCTGTGCCCTAGCGCAAGCTTTGCTTTTTCCAGAAATTTCTCATCGCTTGAAACATTTGCTCCTGTCCTTTGCTCCCTGGCTGGGCGCTGTACTTTCTGACACACCGCCTTCATCCAAATGACTGCTCTCTCCCTTTACCACTTTTGCAGGGACCACAGCCACACACAGTTGTTAGGCGTAGCTTTAAGCTGCCAAAGCCCTCTCACCCCTGTGAAAAGCTGGTGCTAACTGGCACCCTCTATTCAAACTGTGCACATTCTGCACCTGAAAGTTCCTTTTATGCAGCAATATTTAACAGAAAACTGGCAGCAGCCAGCACTAAGGCACTTCCAACCGCAGCTCTGCGCTGCTTTTAATGCCAGCGGAATACAGCCAGCACAGATGCAGGAGGGGGGAGCGGGGTGGTGCAAGTCTTTCCTAATCCTATCGTGGGGACGAAGGACTCCTACCGTTGATTTCCCCCCCCATCCCCCCCCCCCCCCCCCCATCAGTGGTCTTTAACACGATCACAGTATGCACCACAATGCTTTAAAACAGCAAAGCTTCTGGAAAACCCAAACAAAAGGAACGTCACCAGGTGACGTCAGCCTATATACAGCCCTGTGTGGTCACAGCGCATAAGCAAATCCATTCTTGTACCGCTTCCCTGAAAAGCTTTTCAGTAAATGCACTCATGCTACTACAGGAGCTTCTCTCAGCAATAAGCCACCCATCTGCCATCAACAAGTTAGGACTAAAGGAAGCCACAGCTGCGGAAAAAGAAAACGTGAGCTTCAATTAAACAGCTGAGCAGCCACAGAGGACGAAAACTTGTCTTAAGAGTTGATTTAAAAATTGCAGACCTGTCAGAGGAGATCAAGCCAGTGATTTCAAAAGGAATATTCCAGGAGAGCATCGTGGATTCAATTTTGCACTAATATCAAAGGACACTAAACCCAGTAAATTATTCAAAGGCTATCTTACATTAGAGCCTTTTACAGACTCACCGTGTTGAGTCTAAAACTACGACTGAATGCAACCTCCAATGTACTCAAAAGAATGGGTAAGTTCCTGCGTTTCTATATACCTTGTATAATGAATGACCGGCTATGCTTTAAAGGAGCCGTTAGATGCTAAAGCAAATTTTTCTGCACTGAACCTTATGAAAAAAATGTTTTCCAATTGTGACACTGTAATGCTCCGTAATAGAGATAAAGACTCATCCTAAGTGTAATAACCAAGTATTCTGTTTTTCGTAGTAAGTTGTTTCTTGCATTTAGAATTAGCTTGTCGGAAATGCATGGCAATGTTATCTGCAGTGAAATCTTCCATCGTGATGTTCAAAGTGTACTGATAAGGCTATCCTATCTTGTTGTTTTCCTAAATTATATTCTGCAGGCTTACATTTCAAGTGGCCATTAGGGGCTCGTATGCTGGCAGCACTATATGCAATGAGTATGGTTTTAAAAATGCTGCCTGCCTTGGGCATGGCTTGTCCACCAAAATGTCGCTGTGAGAAGCTGCTCTTTTACTGTGACTCTCAGGGGTTTCACTCAGTGCCAAACACCACTGAAAAGGGCTCGCTAGGTTTGTCACTGAGGCACAATTATATTTCTGAACTTGAAAGGGATCAATTTGCAAGCTTCAGTCAACTTACTTGGCTTCACTTAGATCATAATCAAATTGCAACAGTCAGAGAAGATTCTTTTCAAGGACTGTATAAACTTAAGGAATTAGTCTTAAGTTCCAACAAAATCTTTCATTTGCCAAACACAACTTTTAGCCAACTGCTTAACCTGCAGAATTTGGACCTCTCTTTTAATCAGTTATCCTCTCTGCACCCCGAGCTCTTCTACGGCCTTCGCAAGCTACAGACCTTGCACTTGCGATCCAACTCTCTGCGGACCATCCCGGTCCGCCTGTTCTGGGACTGTCGTAGCCTGGAGTTCCTGGATTTGAGCACAAACCGCTTGCGAAGTTTGGCTCGCAATGGATTTGCGGGATTAATCAAGCTGAGGGAGCTTCACCTAGAGCACAACCAGCTGACAAAGATTAATTTTGCTCACTTCCTCCGGCTGAGCAGCCTGCACACCCTCTTCTTGCAGTGGAACAAAATTAGCAACTTGACATGTGGGATGGAGTGGACCTGGGGCACCTTAGAAAAGCTCGATTTGACTGGAAACGAGATCAAAGCCATTGACCTAACCGTCTTTGAAACTATGCCTAACCTTAAAACCCTCCTAATGGATAACAACAAGCTCACCACTCTGGATTCCAAGATCCTAAGTTCCCTGACAGCCCTCACCACCGTGGGCCTCTCCGGCAATCTGTGGGAATGCAGCCCAAAGATCTGCGCCTTGGCCACATGGTTGAGTGGCTTCCAAGGTCGGTGGGAGCACTCCATCCTCTGCCATAGCCCCGACCACACCCAGGGAGAGGACATTCTGGATGCAGTGTATGGTTTTCAGCTTTGCTGGAATTTATCGACTGTTGTTACGCCCGTGGCTACGACATACACAGCTCCAACTACCGAGTACACAAAAAGAATAAGCTCTTCTCATTTCCATATGGGAGACAAAGAGATTCCAACTACGGCAGGCATGGTCGTTACCACCGAAGAACATTTCCCTGAGCCAAACAATGCCATCTTCACTCAGAGGGTAATTACAGGAACAATGGCTTTATTGTTTTCTTTCTTTTTTATCATTTTTATAGTGTTCATCTCCAGGAAGTGCTGCCCTCCCACATTACGAAGAATTAGGCAGTGCTCAATGATCCAAAACCACAGGCAGCTCCGATCCCAAACACGGCTGCATATGGCAAATATATCAGACCAAGGACCCTATAACGAATATGAACCCACCCACGAAGGACCCTTCATCATCATTAATGGCTACGGACAGTGCAAGTGTCAGCAGCTGCCATATAAAGAATGTGAAGTATAATACCTACATGCCATCAAAAATTAAATCAGATAAGTAACCTATTTTAAAATTGTAGGGGACCTACATCAGATTCTAATTTTTACAAATGTTGACATAAAGCCTAATTTTCCAAGCTACTTAATGGAAACATTGTTTATGGAGTGGTGCCGTATTTTTAAGTTTTTTTAAAAAATAAATCCATAATATTTTCAGTGTTAAAGAAGCAATGATTACATTAAACTTGCACTCCTAATGTTTAAAAGTCTAAAGAGATGCTCACCTCAAACTATGTAAAATGTTTCATGTTATGTAATTATATGACTGTGTGTAAACATTTATACCCGAGTCTCCATATTCTACTTTTTCTAATGAGAACAGTCTGAGGGGAAGGATGCTGGATATCTGCACAGAGATCTGCGGGGGGACATACACTCCGTTTGTTCCACTGCAGCTGTAGGATCCCAAACACTCCAGCTGGCTCCATTCACTTTAAAGGCAGCCGTGGAGGAAGATTTTCCTCCTCTGGTAATTTCATTCCAGTAAAAAAGGGGAGGGGAAACAAACAAACAAAAAAATAATAATGCAGAAAGAGCAACAAAGGTCCAGGTGGGGATTTAAAGTGCATTGGGAACCAGGGAATTTAGTTTAAATACAATTTTCCTATCTGCACATTCATAGTTTGGCTTGCTTAAACAGACCTGGCTAAAGATCACAACAGATACAGAAAGGAGCAGTTCACACGGTCACAAATTAGCAGGACAGTCACAAATTCGCAGGACAACTCTCCAGGTGCTTACAAAGTAGGCAGTGTAGCTTATTTAGGAAGGCTTAGTATGACGGGATCAATTCTATAATATTAAGCGCATTCAATTCTTATCAGCTCTCTGATTTGACTTGACAATGCTTTTCATGAATTCAGACTAATAACTTATGACTAGGAACAAACAGCATTTCAACACCTTTTCATGTGTAAATAACCTTAATGCAAGTTTTTCTTAATTAAAAGTAAATATCAGCCGGGAGGTTAAGGAGAAGAGGGAAGGAAGGAAGGAAGAAGCCTCTCTTTGTCCCCCCGCTGCCTCCCCCCAGCTGAGGCTTCCTCTCGCCTGGAAGCTATTTTCATGCACTAACTCCACTGGTTTCTCTGGAGACAGAATTAGCCCCTGTAATATAAGCTCTCATTTGTCCTCCTCTTCCAAAATTCAAGGTAATTACCATTTTTTTAAAAAAGCAACCTACACCTTCTTGTTAAGTTTGGATAATGTAATTAGTTTATAGAATAGTTCACTGAAAAATGTTTCATTTCTTACTTGACATGGGACAGAATCTAAACTAGTACGCTGTTTAAAAGAATCACCTATAAATATATACACACACACCCCTCATTCTTAAGGAGTAATTTGATTTCTTTAGCCAGAAGTACCATATTGCTATTTATACTATATTATGAAATTATATGTAAATATTTGCAGAACTATGCAGCGATGGTGGTACTCGGATGCCACGGGGGTGGGGGGTGGGGGGGTCTGCAAAGGATTACATTATTTTTAAGTCAACTGCTCAAATATTGTAAACATTCTAACCAAAGCTAAAAGGACCGGAGGGATGGAACATTTTTTTAATATAAATATATATATATATACATGTCTGTATAACTTAAAAAAAAAATGTGTTGTGTCCAATGCTGCAGTGTTAAACAATTACCAGCACACACCGATGAAGAAATTCCTCACAGTGTTGACATACCTTGAACAAATCAGTAATTACAGTATGCTAATTGTGTTGTACTAAACTATTCTGCAAACTTTTTAAACAGAAAAAAAATCACTGCATAAAAATCTGTTAGCTATTTCACTCTGCTTTTATATATCTGTATTACCACTTAGTGAGCTATTTAGGGTGCAATTATACAACAGTTTGATGTTTTATTGTGGAATGAATTCGTCCAAGGCAATTACAGCAAGCTAAGTGACTTCTGTTAAGATTTTACATAAAGATTTTTCAATTACTGGTTTTGAAGATATTAATTTGCATCATTTTATTTTTACATGCAGTGCCCTTATTATAAAACAAATATTTTGTTTACTTCCTGTGACTCTGTACTTTAATGGAAAAGATTCAGTGAAGCCTAATGGTTTTCTATAGATACACCTTTGAACACTTCTGTTTATACTACAGTGAGCCGATTTACACCTATTCTAGGAAATCAATTACTGCTTTTAACTGAATACGATAAAACCTGTGGGGCAGGTGGACAAAGAGCAAAAATTCTGTTTGATGAAATCCCACACGAGCCAGAAAGCCAGACCTAAGCTGATAAGTACAAAAATGTATTGGTATCCAAGGATATTTAGCTGCTTGTAGAAAGACTTGCTTCGTTCCTTACCATGAGTAAGTGCTCGCAGCACTTCCCTGACATCCAGGCTTTTGCCCTGCTCTGGGCAGGTGAGCGTGCATCGCTTCCTCAGCAGCGACCTGCCCCTGACTGTGCACCTTCCCTTACCTCGCGTTAACCAACATGATGGTCTGCACCGGGGGAACTGGAAAGCAGACACTTTTGGAATGGTTTTCATGTACAGCTGCAGGGTACCAGCAGAGAAAGTTATAACTGAACTCGTTAATTACACTGGCAGCCAAATAGTCTGACTACACTACCATCAACCATCAGGTATCAATACTGAAACTCTGACATCCTCAGCTGCATTTGCAAGAAGGAATTCCACCTTTCTCCTCCACACCCAGCCAGAACCCCTTGCTGTGAGGCAGTTCAAAAGGTACCACGTCAGTCTTCCACATGGTAACAAGAAGTGGCTGCTTGACTGAAGTGCTGAGGTTCTTCCCAAGGAGGTGCTTTCCTAACACCCCAGCTCTGTGCAGAAACCCACTTCATCCTTATTAGCTTATAATTATGCCAAGAAGAGTAAAGACAGATGTTCCAGCAATGCTGGATTTAATCCTCCTCTCCATCCTAGCCACTCACGCCAATCTTCCAAGCATTACAGCACCGTTCCAGTGTCTCTCAAAGCAAACACACCCAGGCACCTAACGTCTCTCCCGCACCAGCATCCCCAGTTTCCACTGGTCCCAGTGCTGCTTTGGCTTGCAGACAGGAAAGCAGGAGGCCAGCAGACACAGCCTAGCACAGCACCGTTCAATTTTCCTTTGAGTCTGTACTACACACTAATACACAGCCCATCTCCAAAATGCCATGGTTTATATCTGCCATTTCCAAAAGCATTTGTTGCCAGGTTCCAGGCATAAGCAAAGCAATTCCACAAACATTACATTTAGGGTAACAGGTATCATAAAACTCACAGAATGTCAAACACTGGCAGTGAAGTCAACTTAAATTCCCTTAGGAGGGACAGCAAATGGCAGGAAAAGCCATCACTCCACACAAGGACACAACCAGAGGCTGTTAATTCTTGCGTTTTTTTTCTTGTGTGGTTGGTCTGCGTGGTTTTTTTTTTTTGTGTGTGTGTGTGTGTGTGTGTGAAGTTACTGTCTTCCATTCTCAATTGCTTGTGACTGCTTCCAGGCAAGGAGGGTATTGTAATAAGTGCATTACTCAGCAGTCTCCGATTTATTTTGTTTATGAAAAAAGAACCATGACAATTTGGTTTAAATTAATTGTATTTCAGCATGAGCACTGGCTGATGACAAGAGGCTGTTAACTTGCTCTCCCCAAATATCATCTCTGTTGCACAGCCTCGGTTTCTACAGGTACTAAATGGCATTATAGGTGCTTCACCACCTCTAGGCACCGCCTCATGCAAGTGCTCACGGCCTTCTGGAAGTGAAAATTTCTTCTACTTCTCTCGAGACCCTCATCCCATCCAAAGATCTCCTCTAGCCTCCCTGATCTCCAGCCAGCTTTTCCTTGTCCCCACCCTCATGTCAGTGAAATGCAAACCCAGCAGTACAAGTTCAATTTTTGAGTCATCATACTGGAATGGGTCTGAATTTATGCTTTTAGTTCCCTTCTCGTTAGTCGCTCTGCATTAGATCATCATTTAAATGCACACAACTAAAAATTACTCGATGAAGAGTAAAATGGGTTAGCGTTTAGTCTCCAGCTGAAGTGTTCCTCTGCACAGAGCTCCCATTTCCTAGCAGACAGAAATATAATTAATAATGCTGTATCAATGTTTGTTTGCTTTTTCCCCCCAAGCAGAAATTATCTGATTTTTCAGCAATAAGCTTAGCCTGCATGCAAATCTAAGCATCTGAGCTTATGTCCCATTACCCCCCTTAGAAGACAGTGCCTACTACTAACATTAAAAATCAGAAATATCCTGTGGCTTTAAACCAGAAATCTGCAACACACTCATTTTTTAATGTGTCTAAGTTAATTTCTATACTACTTTAATGAAAATAAAGTTGATTTAATTTTGTGATCTGCGCAGCTATCAAAATCCATCTGTTCAGGCCTATGAAATCTACCCAAAAGCTGAATTTCATCTTTCTTATAAAGTTTTCCATAAAAATTAAAAGTTCAGAGAGCGATATAGTATTTCTCCTCCTCCCCCAAAAAAGGAACAAGTGAGGAACAACAAAAATCAAAGGCAGCTGCACAGCAGCAGCTCCTCCCTCCCCCACATTTTTCTCCATTGCAAAGGGTCCGATATCCTAAAACTGGTGCTGGGCTTTTGATTTTTAAGCCATCACAATAGCAAGATGCTTTAAGATCATTTCAGAGTCAGCTGGAAATGGAGCATTTCACATCTTGCATAAAAAACCTTTTGAGAAGTATCTAGGGAAAGGTAACAGAAGCTTTGATGGCTATAATCAAGCCTCAGATGGGGCAAAGCTTGTGCTAAGGGCAAAACACCATGCAGCCTGTGCACCTCTGGCATAAGCACTGAAAAGCTACACCTGCTATTCTTCAACTGCTCCTTTGTTAAAAAAAAACACAAAAAAACAAAACAAAACACAACAACAACAAAAAGCAAACAAAACCCACCCCATTTTTCTTTTTACTAATGTAAACATTAGTAAGTGAACTATTCTACCAGCTTAGCAACCAGAGATTAAAAGGAGTTCTAGATGCATTGTATTTAAATTACGTTTAAAGAGCCAACTTCTGGTGGGAGGGGGTGTAAGTAATGGAGTAAAATGAAGTGCAGTGTACAGAAAATTTTTGTTATTAAAATTGTGTATACTGTAAAACTGGATTTGCCTCTTTCTTCCTCCCTTTTCAAACAGAGGTGTCAAAAGCTCATTATTTCACAACACATTAAGGCCAGCCTACATCCACTATCCAAAGCAGACAAGTCAGGTTTGCCAGCCCATTTGCCATAACCACATCAAATACAGCACTTTCTGTCATGCTACAGTAAATGACCTGGTCTGCATGGGTTCTTCCCAAACCACGTTTTTGCTAGTCAAAGAGATGTCTTGTGTAAGCAAGATGAGAGAGTGACAACCAAACCAAAGCCAAATAAACTCTTGGGCCTTGAGACTGAACCCCTGTTGAGTACCTGCATCAGCAGCAGCACAGGCAGCATCACCTCTCCAGCATGCTGGCACAAGCCCCAGTGTGACCCCCCCAGAGGCTGCCTGCAGGGCTGCCAAGACCTGGCTCTAACCCTGGCTGTCCCCCTTGGGTCACCTGGTAGACCACCGTGACCACGCTTGTCATGCTGCCAGCCAGGAGCATGGCATTTCCAATAGGACCACCTCGCCAAGAATTTAGCAAGGACAAATAATCCATATCCTTTTATAGATATGTCAAACTAGCAAGACATCACTTCATCTCTGAATTACAGCCATCTAGAAAGTGTCAGAAATACATCCCCTGTACAAGAAATGTTCTTTATACGGGCTACCACAATGAACGTACCGTTCAAAACCACAGTGCTTCAATAACATGAGAAAGATTTCTGACTTAGAGAAGTGACAAGTTCACAGACACAAACCAAAAGCCTTGATACAACAGCCGAACAAAAGAACAAGTTTTGGGATGTTCCAAGATGATTACATGCACCGAACTGCCAGCTAAAGTAATTTTGGTAGCTAAGCCTTAGCTGCATTTACTTTTTTGCAAAAGGTTTGTCTGGCACAAGTTCTCAAGGGTTTTAAATGTCAGTCAGCTAACTGCCTCTCAATTCCTTCTAATACTTCGAAGAAGCACAGAAATCTAATTTCTTAAACCCCCAAGAAGACTAATTTTAAGATAAACAGCATCTCAAATGCAAACCTAGTTGTTTTCACAAAGGTAAGATACATAAGAGGAAAAAAAATGGTATTCTGAATATGGCATGCAAAACCTTTAAATCCAATTAGTAACAAGGAAATGTCAACATCCCTAGCAACTGGCTTTTAAATGTAGGATGTATTAAGACAACTGCAAAAAAAATTGAGACTCAAGAATCTGACCAGAGAGGGCTGCACAAGCAAATTGAAAACTGCAGCACATCTGGGAAAGCGCCAACTCCCTCCTCCGGTGAGTGCACAGGCTAAGGGACAGAATTCAGTCCAAGTGCTCATCCACCATAAAACCCTGATGTTAATATTTACTGTAATCTGTTCTTAAGAAAAAAAAGCTTTAGGAAGTCATCATTACCTATTCAACAATTTCATTACCACAAAGACACTAGGAAAAGAATTGTTCTATAATGAATTAAAGCTCCATCATATTCAACATCAGGAACAGTGTGCTCTAGGAGTTATTTCGGAAGATTTTTACAATGAGGGTGGTGAAACACTGGCTCGGGTTGCCCAGAGAGGTGGCAGATGCCCCATTCCTGGAAACATTCAGGGTCAGGTTGGACAGGGCTCTGAGCTACCTGATCTAGTTGAAGATGTCCCTATTGCAGGGGCGTTGGACTAGATGACCTTTAAAAGGTCCTTTCCACCCCAAACTATCCTATGATTCTACAAAACAAAAAGCAAACAAAAAAAACCAACTAAACAAAACCAAGCAAGCAAAAACCAAAACACAAGACTACAATTGCTCCATTAACAAAATTTCATGTTTATTTCTGTGATGCATGATTAAAGAGATTTGGCTACTAAGGGCATTCAGCAAATGTTTCTGGGCTGAGAGGTAACTAAAATGTTATTTTAGTTCTGCAGATTCTGTTTTAATCAACAAGGTCTAAGAAATTTGACCTTTTCTTCATTCTTAGTCTGCTAAAAGGGCAAGAACAAAAACTTAAATATAGACAAAAATCATTTGAGACCTTCTGAACTGGCAGCATAAAAACCAGCAGCTAGGAGCTGAATGGTGACCAGAGGGGATTATATCTTTGGTTAAATACAAGCTCTTCTCCCCAGTATGTAACAAAAACACTTCCAGTATACACACAAGCAAAACTAAAGTGGTATTTTCTGCTACTAGGACATTTTAAGAAACTAGTAAGTCTTCCTTTTTAAAAATAGAGTATTTATTTTAAATGCTGTTCAAGTAACTTACAAGTAGTAGAGCCTGCTGGGAGAAAACAGGGGTATGTTGAATACTCAAGCAGACTAGACACAGCGAAAGTACTGGTTTTCTTTTCCACCAATCCTTACTCCTAAAGAGTGTGCAGTGCATTTTTGCTTGATATAGGTGCATTTATACTAGTTTAAAAAAGCAGCCTTATTTCATGAAAAGTCTTGAAGTAAGTGGAAAAGGTTCATCCATCAAGAAAGTTCTTAAATAATGAATGGGTCCTAATTCTTTACAGTCAAAAGCAATTAATTTTCTGTATTATAATCAGGAGAATAAATCTGAAAAATCCATTCTCATGGTTCTGATCTGAAGGTAGTGTTGTTGCAGTTGAATTTTTATCTCTAAATGCAGGAGCAACGAGGACTTCTGCTGTTTAAACATACAATCTTCTACCAAACAGAACAGCTTTACTGCATATTTAATAGGTAGAACCGATTTTGCGAGACTGCATGAGATTAGAGACAGCACTAGATACAAGAAATGCATTTCAAGTAGAAAGGTCCTTCCATGATACCTCTCAACTGTACACCTACAAAAATTCTTGAAATATCCTTTATGAAGTGTACAAAATAGTGCACAAAAGCTTACTGCAAAGAGTAGTTTTACTTATATGTTTGCAAAGAGCTAAAAATATCGAGAAGAGTGTTAATGCGGAATCCAGCTCAGCCTACAGCAAGTATTCTTGCTCTCATTTGCTCTCTTCCCTTTAACTCCTAAATAATCCATCACGTACCCAGAACCTCTGCTTCAAAAGCCATGTGCTGTTAGCTGGGACTATCAATTTCTGCCCTCAAATAGACTGCTTCAACCCTGATACCACCTTAAGGTTTTAATCTCTCAGAGAAGAAAAAAGCCTGTGAAATTAATAAAGCTCTTACTAAAGCTAATAATGATGCAATCTGCTAGCAGTGAGAACATGGGAAGGGGGACAGGGACACAGACGACAAGTGAGTTTCCATCTCTAACAAGGGGAATGTACATACGCATTCTCCTCACTGCAGAGACTTCCAGAAGCCTTGTTAATCTCTGCTTGGACCAAGTCAAATTTTAACTACCCAATCCGACTCACCTGACCCAGAAGGGAGTCGCACAGCAAACACCCTCAGCACACACCTCTCAAGGGGTGCGAGCCAGGAGCAAACTACTAAGTCGGGAAAACCACACAGCAGGCCATCCTGCAAGCCCCCAGGTCTAACCGTATAGTTCTCATTTAGAGAGCAAAAGCATCATCTATGTTGTCCTCAGGACAAGACAACATGCTTCAGTAAAGACGTGGAACTACTTATTGATTGAGTCTAGCCCTGAAGCATGCCATCCCCAAAAGAACAGCAACATCTGTTGGCCTACAGAGACTTAGGATTAACTCCATGCTTGAAATTCTGGTTGAATAATTTAAACATTAAGGAATTCTTCCTCAGTCTTTCCAGATAGCCCTGAAGATGCAGATAGCTGTATCACTGCTTCCAGGTCGGACGAACACCAAGCTCGGCACCCAGGGGAACAGGAGACCACTGCAAGGCAGACCCAAAGCACAGGCAGCCAGGTTTGGCAACTCCTAATGACAGCTGAAAGCTGTATAGGTATCAAGCGTCTATCTTTAGGGTTCAAGCTTTCAGAAATTTAAAAGCCACAGAGCAGGCAGGCAAAGCCATCTCTAGTTTTATTATTCTCTATGGATGAGCAGTTTAGCTCTGGGACACCTATTAGCACCATGGCAGCTGTGAAACTTAGAAATGGGAGAGCTCTGACTACATGACAGATGCCTTTTGCCTGCAATTAACATCCAGTCCTAAGACACCAGAAACTTCAGAAAAGGCTAAGATTAGACATTTAATTATATTGAACTACAGAAAAAAAAAATACGGTTAAGCTTTGGCAGGTACTACTTCTTCAACATGACACTACACTCTTGAGCAAAACAAATATAACAGATACCTTTGACAAGTTACTATAGACTATGGTGACAGTTTTAGGAGCCGTATATACATCCTTTACTGAAACTACAAAGTAGCATGCGCAATGTCCCATGTGTAATGAGCTTTTGCCAGGTATTACTCTCTGCCACCCTGAGTAGAGAGCAAGTCTCCAGACCAGCTAAAATAAGTCAGTCCTTTGGATAAGGGACATCTGCTGCCTATAGTTAAAATAGTTAAACACCCACATATGCACAGCGTAACATAACGTAACAATGAAATCGGGACTAAGGCATTTCAGGTATTTATAGATCACGCGTGCAACTTCAAAACACCTTCAGTGCTGGGAACTGCTGAACAAGTTGCAATGCCTCTTCCACTCCATGTTTTGGATTTGTCAGTGATACAGATATTTGTTGAGAAACCTGAAACTCTGAGAAAACCACCACTTTGTTCCAAATCTGAGAAGTGTTTATGAAATGAACTCAAAGCTCCTGTTCCCATGCTGCCCATGCTGCAGGGATGTACCCTTACCAGCAGGGACCAGGACAGCAAACACCGCCCCACACACAGCGAGGTTCTCGTGCAAAAAGCACTTGCACAGAAGCAGTAACATTACACAGAGACCTGGAATGTGGAAGTGCTCAGCACCCTCCTCTACTGCAGCTCAAGACTACTCCAGGACCTGCCCGTGACTAACGCCATAAAACACAGCGGACAAATGAAAGCACTGACAGTGGAGAACGATTCCAGCACACCACACAGATAAATTTCAGGGATATTACCCCTTCATATCTACAACTGTCTATGGACAACAATTAACTTGACAAAGCATGCCAATGAGAGCATCTAGAGACACATGAAAAAGTTTTATACTACATTCAAATGAGCCGATGCTACTAGACTGCAGACGGCTTGCTGCTTCTTAGTGGGCACTGGATCATTTGAATATGCCACAGTAAAGCTGCATCATCAAGATAGGAACTTCAACATCTACTTTTAGTGTCCATTTATTCAAAAATAGTAATCTTCATCAAGCAAATTAATAAGTGATCATCAGCTTTAAAAAACCATTTCAAATGTTTATGCAAACCTAGCTACATTGCAGCATATTCTGTTAACTGCGACTCTGCTGGAGTTCAACCTGTGCTGTAACAGTCAAGAACCAAAATTAGTCTGTACAAACTGACCATCAGATACCCACCAGGAACCATGAAAATACAAGGAAACCACTCAAAAAAAGATGAGGTTACATAAATAACAAGACAACCCAACCATCCCATTCTTCCAAAACATCGATTATGCACACATAGGCAATGAATTAAAAAAAACAAAACAGGTATGTAACACAGTAAATCCACCTGAAACAATATGAAATGTATGCAACCAGTGATCCTGGGGTACTAACTGAAAGAAGTATTTAGAAATCAAAAGTATATCTCAAAAGAAACCACTAATGGGGAAGTTTACCTATGGAAGGCAGAAAAACTTCTAAAAATCAGTGTCAAGAAGGGTTTGGGCCTCTGCAGATGAGATTCGCTGCAACAGAGACAGTTTCAAGGATATAGGTATTATCTTAGATGAAGATAACGTTAATTGGTTAACATAATAACAGAGAAGTCTAGTACTAAAAGTACATTGGCTTTGACCACATCATCCTACCCTAACCTATGTCTATTAACATTGTGTGCTGACTACTTAACTGAGCTTTTCACCCATCACTAGCTGCTGGTCATCTGTCTTGCAGTTTGGGTATCTCCTGGGGGCTAAACCTCCAGCCAGTCTAAGTATTGCTCAGTTGCCATGAACTGATTCAATTGGGTAAACTATGCTAAAAACAATACTAACGCTTATCCTGGGTGGTTGGTTGTTTTGTTTTTTTAAATAAATAGTATATACTATTCCCTACATTTGTTTGTGCAAGAGAAATGTTTTAAGCTACTGACAGGATTAGGACTAAATGACAAGTCCACATTTTTGATACAGATTGCTCACAGAAACAAGGTGAAAAATATGATAAAGAACATGAACAGTTTCAGTGATCTGAGCCAGGAAGAAAAAAAACCCGCACACCAATGTTAAACAGAAAAGAGAACAACTTTGTGAATCTTAAAACAGCTTCTACCAAGGCCATTACACAGCTTGATTTCTGTTTTGACAAGTGGTTTGGGTTTTTTTTTTTTCTTTTTTAAATGTAATGCAGTTGTAATCAGGAAAGGCCTGTTTTACCAGTGTGTTATCAAAAGCATTCTATGCCTTTGGAACAGATATTTCAAATTAGTAACATATTTCCAGTCTCTTCATTAACAGAAAAAAAATCTTCCAAAAGCTTTACTTCCTCATGTGATAGCTATAATTTGCAACTTCACTCTTGCAGAGTCTGTTCCCTAACAAAAAAGGAAAAATCAGGAGAACATACAAGTTACTCTTCCTACGCATTTCATAACATCTTTTACCTCTAAATGGCAGCTGACCAAAATCTTCAGGACTGCCCCAGGCTAAAACCCATTCCAAATCCCTGTAACTTGCTCCAGAATTCCCACTTGAGGGCAATGCCGAAAGCAGTGGAAAATGCTGGGGCTGGTTTGTAAGCAGTTCACTTCTTAAGGACAATCGAAACTCCACCATATGAAATGATAAATTTGAACCCCAGCCCATGCAGAACCCAGTTACTAACTTGTATATATGCATACACACAACCCTTCTGCTCCAGCCGCAGGGGTAACCAGCTATTTCATTCAAATACCTTCACAGGCAACACAAACTGAGAAAGTCCTCTTTTAAGCAATGGTGAAACCAAACCTTTAAGATTACTGTCTAGTATATCAATGTGTTATTCCTTGGGGGGGGGGAAGTGGTATTTTTGTGCAACAGCACAAAGTAATTGGTTTTTTTTTACTATTCTTTTCACCTATGATGTGGGGGAGGAGGGGAAGAGATGAAGAGAGGTGTCTGTCTGGCCTGGAAAACAACAGATTCTCAAGCATTTTGTACTGCTTTTGTGCCACTACCAGGTAATGGAGCTACTGGTGTTCTCCTAAGGCTTACATCTAAAGAAGTTAACAGCACAGGTTTTATGATATAGAGCACAAAAGTTCTATACCTCTGAAACACATTTCCACTACTATGAGGCAAAAGTATCTATTCATACAGATAAAGTAATGGCAGAAAAGTGCCAGGGTGTCAGGAAATCATCCTGCAACAACAGACATTTTTTTTTTCTTAAGAACTCAAAAGGAAACTAATCCTGGTGACAATACATCATATGCTAAAACAGAGATTTTATTGAACTGAGTTTTCATAGTTTCCATTAAATCGTGATATTGGGGCAAAGTTAGGACCTTACAAGCCAGACTTGGACCCACCATTAACAAAGCAAACATACAGTTTGCAGAAGACTTCAGGTAAAAGGTTTGTGCTTCTTATTACCTTAAACGTGTTTTCTAGTTGAGCTCAGAGCCACCACGACGCTGAAGGGCTCTAACTTGCACGCGGTGAAGTTTGCCAGGTCCCCACCCACACCTCCTCCCCAGAGGCCTCCATCAGATGGCAGCTCATGCCTAGTCAACCGATGGGAGGCAGGAGAGTGTCTAGGCTCTATTTTACACAACTTCAACTGTAAAGAGGTTATTTTGCAGTGGGTCTGCCATCCTACTTCTTCAGGAGTTTGCAAGCTTGTATTCTTCTTCTCTTCCCTCCCCGCCGTGAGCAGGCAGGGTACTTGCCAGGGCTGGGGCTCAGGACTCCAGCAGCCCAGGGCCAGGCTGCTCTTCTGTAGCCAGCTGTGCCTCCACGGCACAAGGGCTGCCAGGGCTCCTCCTGGCCATAGCCCCGAGCCCTGGCTCCCACCCAACCCAGCAGAGAGCAGAAGAAAATGTGCAATGGAAAAGCAGCAAGACAGCACCATCCTGCAACAAACAGCCTCCGCAGCCTGGTAACATGGGTCTACACAGACCCTAGAGGTGGGTCGTAATTGCTGATAAAAGCTCTAATTCAAGCCTACAGTGTTTCTTCATGCAGCGTGCAGGTGAAGATGACACTGCATCACCCCCAACTGCTGTGCAACCAGGTGAGGTCTGATCCAGGCTGCCCCTGAATGACAACCACGGAGCTCAAGGAGGGCAGCACAATATTTTGTCAATACTTACAGCTGTTTCCTCACAAGCTATTTTGTTGAATGACAACTAGTTAAGCTTGGCTACAGGTCAATTCATCTCACTTTCAGTGTGGCTGGGTAGATGGGAGTAGCAGGATGGATGGGGGAATGTCTCAGAATACCAAATCAGAGGGACAAAACACTTCTGCAGGAGCCATGAGACAGCTGCTGGGGCTGGTGAGTAATCCGCTACTGTGGAGCCGCCTTTACAGGCTTGATTTTTCATTTTGATGTTAATTAGTAACCTTATCTAAAGAATATCTCAAGTTTTTCCTTTGCAAATTACATGAACTAATAGATATATCCAGAAATATGAAAAGCAGGCTGAAGTTTACACCCACTGTAATTGTAAGAGCCTTCAAATATTTTAGTTTTTATCATATTTTACATGCATGTGAAAGGCTTTAGAAATAGAACAACTAAAATTGGAACAACACAGACCCCTGCAAACTCAAATTAAAAAAGAGTGAGCCAAGACAGCATATGCCCTTTCCAAGAGGAAGAGAATGCATTATAAATCTGGGAATAAAGCCACCGAACTCCTGGCAAGACAGCTCAGAAACAGATAATAAAACAATCCTACCAATACAGTCATAAGACATTCAAAGCTAGAATTAATGTATCCTTTACTCATTATTAGAAATACCAATAGCTCTAGTTTGTGACGGATCCGTATGCATTTCCTGTAGGAAGGGATTCAGCAGCCTTAACCTGCAATTATAGCAACAAGAAAACTAGATATGAAGTTGCCTTCAACAGGAAGCAGAAGGTATTAAAAACTGGAAATAGCATCAAAAGCTGACTATCTGTTGAAGGGCTAGCTATGGAGCACCTCTAGCCTTACCAGCACTAAAATGCAGAAGTATCTCCTCTCCATCCCACAGGTGCACCTTGGTAACTTCACTTGCCTCCACAGAAGACAAAATTGCTTCAAACAAGAACACTCTCACTGCCCGAGAGGTTGACACTACCAGTTGGGGTTGAAGAAAGCCAGCGACCTCATTCACACACCTCCATTTACCTAAAGCAAGTGACTCGCCAAGGAACCGTGCAGGATTAAAAAGGCACTAAAACCATGGCATGCATAACGTCATCCTTTACAGAGACACTATCAAGCCATTATTTACTAAGCTAACTAATTAGCCAGCCACCCTTGCAGATAATGAAAATGCATTAAAGTATTTAAAATTCTAGCACAAGCCCGACACATACAAAGTGGCTGCCCTTCTTCAAAAGAAAACGAATGTCAAAGGAAATAAGCCATTTAGGAACAGTCAGCACATCTGAGGTGGAGCGGGAAGGTAGCATCACCAACAGTAAGTGTTCAGAAAAAGGAAGTAAAGCAAAGCAGAGAGCTACAGGATGCAGAAGTATTTTGCATCTTTATGGTATCAGCCTCTACTTGTAAAGAAATCATTAGATATATGACTTAAATTAGCATTAGATAAATGATAAAGCAGCAGCTATTCAAAACAAACAGAATTAATGTACAGAACTGTACAATCTGGCAGAAAAAAAAACCCAGGGAAATTGCATGTACTTAAGCTGACAGTGATCCGAAAAATCCAGCTGGTTAAATTCAGTTTTACACCAAGAAATAAGCTTTAACTGAATATATACTTCACTGAAGTCTAGTTCTGAAAGCACCCTTCCCTTTACATAGGCACTGCTCCAGAAGTAGGTAATATAACCAAAGTCATAGAGCAAGTTTACAAAATACATAAAATAAATTAATCCATCTGCTGGAAATGACACCAGGAATACTCCCAGGGGATACAAGTTCCCTGTGTACTTGTTTCTGAAAGAGCAGGACTATATACATTCTTATACTCCAGTTGAGAGCACGCATGATTTTTTTGTTTGCTTGCTTTTTGGGTTTGTTTGTTTTGGTAGGGTGGGGGGAAGAGATTTTTCCACAGCACTATAAAACTGAAAATTGGAGATTTGAGCACCTGTCACCAAAGAGCCAGTTCTACGTTCTCTATGAGTAAGTCTTCATGATAGTGTATGGAGGAGTATCAGGACATGAAGATTTGCTGCTTAATTACTACCTTTTTCTCTACACACATATTCCTCATAGGATCTCCTCATTCATTTCAGTTGCAGTTCCCATAGTAGAGTCCCACAGCATATGCATACACAGAAGCAGCCTTTCGGGATGCGAAAAGCCGTGTATGACAACAGAAGTGGGAGGCCAGTAAGAGACCACCATACCCAGGGCAAGACTGGGCAGCAATCCCGCCCACAGCTACAACAGAACCAAGCCTGTTTCAAACCAGCTCTTGCAACACAAGAACATAAACTTTTAAGTTTGCAATGACTGCCCTCCTTAATTAAAAGATCCCATAGGAAGAAAGGTGACCATCTTGTAGGCTGTTAGCTCCAAAGGGGTCAAGACAGAAGGGTTTTCGGCTTTCTTTTTTAAACGTTTCAGTTATTTCTGCATTATCTTCTCATTTTCTTGGCTTTTTTCAGTCCAGTGACCTCTAGAATTGGGATTCTTTGACTCCTGGAGAAGTGCCCAAAAGCTCATTCTGCCTCTAAGGAAATTCACAATTTGGCATTTAAGGGGAACAATATCAAATGATATAGCTGCAGTCCTATTTTGTACTTGACATTAGAGCTCCCATGTCACCTTCTTCCCCCAAAATGACTCAATAGAGACAGTTCTCAAAGGAGAAATTCAAAGGCATAGCAGAGAAGAGTAAGCAAGCCACGTTACAGATTTTTCCCTATTCAGTTCAAGAAGCTGACAGGTGAGGCAGGAAGACACACAGATGAATCCTCTGAAAAAGGAAAATAAAACTGAAGCCATGGACACAGAAACCACCTTAGCGATGTAACATGGCCAGCTGCTCAACCTCTACACAAGTAGCATTAATTGCTAAGGTTTAGTTGTTTTGAATAAAACTAATGCATACCTAAAAGCAATGCACAGTACTAAGTTAAAAACTCATGGGGATGGTGTGTAATGGAGGTATATAACTTGGGCCACCACTGCCAGCCACAGCTGTAATTAAACTGCTGGGAAGCTTGAACAGGAGAAACATCCATCAAGACCTTCCAACACTAGGCACAGGACAGATGATGTGTGCTACAAACAAGTCCCAGGATTATCTTCCTGCTCGGGAAACAGGATTTTTTTAAAAGCATCATAAACCCATGATGCTAATTAATATCTGGAATGAACCTGAAATCTGTCAACACAAATGACCACAGGCTGATACCAGGAAAGAAAAGAAACTTCAAAAAAGTCTCAAGTAGGTGATGAGGGCTGTCTTGAAGTCACAGAAGATATCTGTGTCTCCAGTATTCCTTAATATTTGTGTGCATTTCTTCTAATTTTGAGAAAAATTATGCAACTACATTCATACACCAAGACAACATAAAGAAATTTAACAGTATCAGAATTATCTGAAGTCTTGACTAGTTTAAGATAATCAATGCCCTGACTCCTCCAAACTGCCCCTATGTGCAGCCTCACACTGCATGGACAAATCTTAATCTGTCATGATATTAAAACTCAAAACAAAACAGTACCCACCTCGCTTGTAGGTGGGAACCTTGGACTGAAATTCAATCAACTGAAGACAAGGCCATAAAAGGTACTTTTTTTAAAAAAAAAGAAAAAAAGGAGTCCACATGAGACTAAAATATATTCCCTAGACCGCAGCAGATGCAAGACAAGCTAGAAGGAAAGTCTGGAGCAGGCAAGAAGCAGAAAGGGCTGAGTGGCCAGAGAACCCCCCACCAAGGACACCTGAGCCCAGCAGAGCTGGTCAACTGGTCAGCAGCCCCCAAACTAACTCGTGTCACCCACAAGAACCGTACCTCAGCCCTCCCCAGTTTTTCCACTGCACACTCCCCCATCACCCTCCTTTCCTTCGCTAGGCAGAGGTACTTAGCTCTCAGACACCGCACCTACGAAGTGAAACGGTTTCTAAACCAAGAGTCTTTTGTTTCGCAAAGCCTCCCCTGCCTCCAAAGAGCTACCAGGCTTTATTTTCCAAGTTCTTTCCGCAGGTTTCACAAAGTAACCGATAATGTCAATTCAAGTTATCATATTCAGTAAACCACAGATGACAGCACCTCAGGCATACAGAAAAGATCCTGAGCCGAGAAGCAATGTTTGTTTTTTTCTGGCCGCATATGGCAGCGGTAGAGCACCCAATGAATGGCAACAACCTTATTTCTTGACAGTCTGAGGTTAACATATATGCAGCATGAGTCAATAATCCATTAATGGCTGCACATCACGCAACATTTGCATTCAGTCTGAAACATACATACGTTGACGAAAAATACACCCAGTTTACAAAAGGCATAATTATTTGTGGAAGCACGCTCATGTGACTTTGCCTTTTCACTGACTACTGCTACTTTTGCAAATGCCCTAGTTTTCCCCCTTGTGGCCTGATGCCCAGGGAAAACTTTTTTTAATTGGCACTGAAGAAAAAGCATCTTTTAGCACACCTTTGCAAGGCAGCTCTTGGCCTGTGAGGCCATAGGTTTGTTGCTGTTATTGTAAAGAAACTACTCTAAAAGAGTGCCAATTCAGCAAGAATAATTTCTGAGTACAGTCTCCAAAGTCATGCGGTAAGTCTTTTCAAATAGCTTTGAGCAGAAGATTTTTAACCCTGACATACAAATTGTCTCTGCTCTGTTTCTCCTCTTCCCATTTGCCTCCAACTCCTGTCCCTCCTGCTGAAGAAATGTGTTCCTGTGTAGACCAGGAGGAAGCCAAAATTTCCTCCTCTTTCAACAGTTTTCCAAGACACAGCTTAACCCTCATCCTTTCCTCAGACATGAGAAGGATTAAGTCACCCTTCTGCCTCTATTTACATTCAAGGGGGCTAACACTACTTGGATAAGCCACAAATGCTAATTATTCTGTATTGATTCAGTTGACTTTCTGGGACAAAGTAGGTCTAAAGCTCCAGGACATCAGCTTTCTTACACAGGGTAAAACAGCTTCGGCAAAGAGCACAGTCTAGATGTTAAAACCACATCTAGAATAGAAATTCTGGGTACCCATCAAGACCTCTACTGCTTGTATCAGGATCTATAAAAGGGGCAAAAAGATACTGGAAAGCAAAATAGAAAGAAAGATAGGAACTTAATCCAAGGTCTGTATTAGATCACAGCTAAAGAAAAAAAAAAAAAAAAAAAAAGGAAGTCCAGGACTTGAGGTGCAAGTATTCTGTTATATCACAAGAACTACAGTATTCCAACTTCACACTAATTCCCTCATCCCTTTCCTTCAACAAGAGAAATTCAAAAGCCCAGTTGTGCAATACCTCTGCATACTGAGAACATGATCCTGCTGGAGGCTAAAACACTGTTTATCCACAGATCAGCAGTCACTGTGCAAACTTATGTGCTCTGTTCCATCTATACTCAATTTTGGCTTTCAGGGAGTACTCAAGTATCACCAAATGGAGCTTCCTTAGCAGTGATTATGTATTTAATTTTACATAGGCAGATAAAGTTCAAATATTTTCCTACAAAATGGTAGAATTCAAATGAATTGCCACAAAACACAGAATTTTAAAGTAGGATCCATGCATAGCATTACAGCATATTTATGTAAAATGGTTTACAGCTCAACTAAAGTAAAACGCTGCCAAATAACAACCACTGCATCGCAAACAAGGGTACACACCTTATTATTTCAGGTCTTCCTTCTACCAATCTTAAATGTTATTTGGTCAATTGATTTGGTCAATAGATTGAGAAAGGTCTGGAGTTCTAATATTACATTGTAAGATACTAGATATGTGTTAACACTGGAGATAGACATGTGTCTAACAAGAAAGGAAATACAGATGCTTCATCGATACAGACCTAAAGGGGTGGGGAAGGCAAGGAGGGATCAGGTGGGACGGAAGCCTTCACTGCCACACAAGGTACCCAGAGGCCTCAATTCTCAAGTTCAGAGATAGCATTAGACTGCAATTCTGCTGCACACACAAACGGAGTAAGCATTGTAAGTGAGGGCAGCAACCTTCCTTCTTTTACATATGTGAAGAGTCTACAACAAAAATGCTGAAAAGTGTGGAAAGCCTGCAAGGTTGAGCACTGCTGTACAAGACTGTCTAAACTAAGTCCCAGCTACTGTCAAATCTATTCAAGTTAAGAGTTATTACTAGCAATTTTGCACCAAACAAGCAGCAAAAGCTGAAGGTAGTAGATAGAGAAGAGCAATGATTTAAGGTTTCAGACCGCTAAGCTTGTGCTGGAACTAGACTTCAGGTGTGAGTATTGGACTCCGTTGGGTTTCCTTAAGTTGGCATTAAGCCAGCCATATGCTTCTTTTTAAGAAATACATTTTCACTGCATAGCACAAACACTGCCTTGGGCCTGAAAAGTATTGAGGGCTTTTAAGTTGTGCCACTTGTGTAAGTGAACTGAAAGCCTCAGCAGAGCTGGCTGCGCTGACCTTTACCACCAGCCACCACAATCAACCACAGCTCAGGTGTGCTGCCCTCCCTCCCCTCTGAGGCTGAGCACCCCCACCTCAGCAGTGTTTGGGATCTCTAAACCAGCAATTCTACATGTGCATCAGGATAAGCTCATAGTAACTGCTGGGATGAGGGAGCTCTGAAGAGCTTTAAAACCCAAAGCTCAGAAGGCTCAAAGCTTTGCATGAGCTGGCTTCTGTTTATTTCTACAGGCCCTTGTATTACTTCCTAAGAAACAGAAGTTTCCAAAATGTCTTCTGAAAATGTACCCCATGCTAAATCCCAGACCAGGATGATGCTGGGTAAGCAACCTGGAAGCTCATTTCTGTGGCCTGAAAATGCCTGATGCAGTATGAAATTCTCATCAACTTTATCAGGCTTCACTCAGAGTAAATAATTCAGCATACTTCATGTCAGCCTGTAAGCATTAAATTTCAAAACTGTATCACTTCAGAAATGTTTTGTTTTAAAAACAGCATCTTTGTCAAACTGATAATGTCTATGGAAATTAGTGCTCAGCATAACAGCATAGCTCTCTTCACTGAGCAGTGAAGTCCATGACAGGAAAATCCATCTAGGCTTTCAAACCATGTCCGTCACGTCAGCATCCAAGCATCTTAAACTGGCAGAAACAGTATTAAAAAAGAAAGTGTACATTATCTCAAGGCAGAATTTTTATCAGCATCTTTATCATAAATACAGATCAGTCTGCCATTGTAATTCACATCTATTTCCACAGAAATAGTTGCTTTCATTAAAAGGGCTATGCAAGAGCCCTTTCAAATATAGAGATACTTGCTGTAAATAAATTTTACAGTCCTGTGAAGATTCACACTTGTTCATTTCCAAACTTGGATCCTTGATGGAATACAAAGCTGTGCCTATTAATAATGTTGATCCAAAATCATAATGAGAACACACCTCCATTCTGTAAATCATAAGTGTGTCAGGAGTAGAAGTAGTATTCGCTAGTAGTTCCGAAGACAATTATTTCTCCCAAAATATACTGAAGAGATAAGCTGGGCACTTTCTTGCCCATTCATTTTCAAGCATCAGAGTTGCTCACAGAAGCTTAGGGAACAAAAGCAAAATAGCGCAATTAAGATGAAGGAAAACAGTACTTGGAGTGGTACGTTTCCATAAGCACACTAAACACAGAAATGGGGTGCAAGCCAAGCATCTAATACGTTACAAGACCAGCAAGTCTAAAACCAGAAGTATTGAGACCTACTTCAGACATCCTCACCACCCAACCACACTGGCCAGCTTGCAAGGGCCCTCACTAGGCAGCATAGTGCAGCAAGCTGGGGTTCATTCACCTCACCTCCAAGTTGTGCTATATGACTGTAAATTAGATTAAAATATAACATTAAATACAACCCCACACCCAAAAACAGGCAGCTATGGTACTCAACCACTTGAGGCCAAACAGACGATGGAAACTAGGGGGGGCAGGGGGGTGTGCGGTGGTAGAAATCAGCTGAAGTAATCTGTGCCTGGAACGCCTGCTCCAAAACCAGCCCCCAATGGTTTTTCTCCATTTGCTGCCAAGCACCTCTAATGCAATCCAGACAGTCAAGGACACAGTCAGAATGTTAATATGAAAGCATTAAAATTCCCATTGAAATAGGGCCTGTCAAGCTACTTTATGTAACATGATTTATCGTTTCCAAATGTAGTAACAAGGGATTTTATTGTACAAGAGCATGTTGTACACAATGGGGCCCTGGGTTCGTATTCCACGCTAGCCAAACTAGAATTTCTGACAAAGTTTATGCTACTATATGTCCGAGTTACTGGTGTGTGTATGAAAGGGTTGCTATATGCATTAGAAATTGATGGGGTACAGAATAGACTTAAAATGAGAGCTCTCTGCACATTTCTGTGCATATTAAATAGAACCGGACACCTCTGATCACTGCTGCTGAACAGCTCTGAAACAGTGTTTATGGAAAGAAGCAGAACTGTCCCCATCCCTCAGGGCACTTCCATCAAGCAATAAAAATGGACTGTCAAAAGCTTAAGGAAGCTTTTATTTTCAGCCTTACACATCATCCTATAACTGATGTTATCAAGTTCAATGTAGTCAAACTGAGAGCAGACTGGAAACTTCTGGCTAAGTTTGCAGCAGATGGCCTGCACTTTCTAACCTGCTAAACCCAAAACTCAAAAACCACTATCTCCTAACGTTTACCATATTTAACACAGGAACTAAAATCAAGGCAAGCTGCCCAAGTTCTGCACTAACACCACCCATGGAGAGTTACAGCAGACAGCACACATCCTGTCACGACTTAAAGTCTGTGGATTTATGTGTCTGTAGACATTTTCTTACCTCTCCATTCTACTTATCAGCTTCTCAGAAATGCAGAAATATTTTAGCTCTATCAGCCCACGGCTCTTTTTTATGCATTTGCTTTAAGTCATTTAGATAATGTAACTGCAATGAAAACTACACATATAAATCTGAGGCAGAGCCGAGTAGTACAGAAAAGCAGAGAGGCTGACAAGAATTGTACTTGCTCTGTACACTGGGAGAGGTATCGCACCAGCTGCTAAGGCAAACGCATCGCTGGGATAAACTGGCAGTAGTGTCAAAAAATATTCTGCTTCACAATTTTTACTTGGAGCAAACTGCAACCGGTCAACATCTACCCATACAAGATTACGGAGTTAGACAAAAAGACTGTAGCTGTGTGTTTCGTTATATTGCTGCACTCGGGATCCTCTCTTTCTTGTTAACTTCTTCATTGGTGTACCTTTAATCTTGAACACCATTCAAGAAGATGCTTTGTTCTGCCCTCTTCCCTTGTCTAAGTCTGGTATCAATGTCCAACTAAACTCAAATATGCTTTGTATTTTTTTTTTTTTTCATTTAATTAATAAAACACACACCAAGAATGCCCGACTGCAACAGATCACACAAAGATCTGGATCTTGCCAGCAATTATTTATATTACAAACACTGCTACAACTGATGTGGTCAATTTATTGTATTCCAGACAGCTGATCTCAGATCCAAGACCTTGGACTACTCCGCTTTCATAATGCCAGTCAGAACAAATAATGAATTTTTTTAGGCCTTCCCATTCTTGCTCTGCCATTCAGCACTAGCAGTAAGAATCAAGTTTACTCCAAGTAATAAAACCCAAATGCATACAAACATTTGTATTTGCTATTTCAATCCAGGAGGGATCTGCAATGCAAGTTTAAAAGGGAAAACTATTTTCTGTTGGAATTGTGAGAAGTGAGCAAAAGCCATAATGGAAACCAGCTCTCCCCAGGCGAAGCCGAAGATGAGGGGAAAAAGCTAAAGAATCAGATGCTACAATTAAGGGCTGAACAGCTGGCATTTTAAGGAATGTGGCTTATAAACCAAGAGGCTGGGTAATAAAATGGCAGTTGAAGTTCAGTGGACGTAAGTAGTAAGTGATGCACAAGCAAAAAGACCATCTAACTTAACATTCACAGGAACAGACTCCTACCACTATGACTCAGAATCTAAATCTTGATGGTAGTGAGGTGGTTTGACCCTGGTTGGATGCTGGTGCCCACCAAAACCACTCTATCACCCCCCTCCTCAACTGGACAGGGGAGAAAAAAAAAAATAAAAAAAGGCTCATGGGTCAAGATAAGGACAGGGACATCACTCAGCAATTACTGTCACAGGCAAAACAGACTTGACTTGGGAAAAACTAGTTTCATTTATTACCATTCAAATCAGAAAAATCCCCCTACTCCTCCCTTCTTCCTGGGCTTCACTTAATTTCCCGTTTCTCTACCTCCCCCGCAAGCAGCGCAGGGGGACGGGGAGTGGGGGTTACAGTCAGTGCACCACAGTTTCCGTCGCTCCTTCCTCCCCCCGTTCCTCCCCTCCTCCAGCGTGGGGTCCCTCCCATGGGAGTCAGCTCTCCATGAACTGCTCCAGCATGGGTCCTTCCCATGGGTTGCAGATCTTCACAGGCTGCTCCAGCGCGGGTCCCCCACAGGGTCACCAGCCCTGCCAGCAGACCTGTTTTAGCGTGGGCCTCCCTCAGGTCACAGCCCACTTCGGGCTCCCACCTGCTCTGGCATGGGGCCCTCTCCGGGCTCCGGGTGGGGATCTGCTCCACCGTTCACCTCCATGGGCTGAGGGGGACAGCCTGCCTCTCCATGGTCTTACCCATGGGCTGCTGGGGAATCTCCACTCTGCTGCCTGGCGCGCCTCCTCCCCTCCTCCTGCACGGACCTGGCTGTCTGCAGAGCTGTTGCTCTCACACACTCTCATCCCTCTCCCCCACTGGTGCAGACCCCCCCTCCTTCTTAATATGCTATCACAGAGGTGCTACCACCGTCGCTGATTAACTCAGCCTTCACCAGCAGTGGGTCTGCCTTGGAGCCAGTGGCATTGGCTCCATCAGGCATGGGGAAAGCTTCTAGCACCTTCTCACAGAAGCCAACCCTGTAGCCTCCCCACTACCAAAACCTTGCCATGCAAACCCACCACAGGTAGCCATTTCACTGAGGTACCACCTCAGTGCTCAGCAGCTATCAGAAAGCAAATCGAGTGTTAGACACTGTCAGTACAGACTAAAGAACACCTCCAGAACATACCGTGACACTGCCTGAATCCTGAACGGCAGGTGCACTTCTGGTCCCCAAAAGGAAATATGAATTCCCCAAAGGGAATCTGAAAATCCAGACAAGGTGCAAGACGAGATTGCAGAATGTGCCCACATCAGCATTTCGGCTCAGGTTAGAACTGCACTTCTGAAACTCACCTCCCCGTCACCGCCACTTTGTGCGCTGCACTTCGCATCTCTGAGCCTTCCTGGGCCACATGAGCTGGATCCTCTGAGTGAATCTAAACAAGGAGACAGCCACTACCCACAGCAAATGCCAACGAGCACCCACTCCACAGGACCAGACTAAAATCAGCTGATCCAAGTGTCCACAAAATGCAGATAAGCACAGGCATACAGTCCTAATTCACTCTACAAATCCCGTCCTAATCCACCACGCTGTTTGATAGTGAAGGCACAGCCAACGCTGAAAGGTGATGTTGCATATCTTGTTTATGACAAGCACCTAATAAAAACAGGACATTTCATTCTAGGGAAGATAAAACCAATGTCTCCTACATGATATGGCTCTGAAACAACGTAACTGGCATAAAGGAGGAGCACTGAGTACCTGCTCAGCGTCTTTTCCTAAAGGAGATGCAAGAAATGTCCAACAAAACAGGCAGAAGGTCGTTCTGCTTCAAAGCAAAAGATGTTTCTTCACACAGCACCTATTTAAGCAGGAGAAGTCCTTGCTAATGAAGATTATGCTGTAAATTTATAAGGGTTTAGAAAGAAGCAATACAGATTCGTTGGGGGAAATTAATTCAATTGGGGGAAAGTCCATCAAGAGCCATGAAATGCAGTCAGCAATGCTAGCTCTGGAAGTATCTGAAATGCAGACTGCTGGCAGCTGGGGGATACTGTGGGCAAGTAAAGCTACACACCTCTCGTTATTGTCCCCTCTCTTGTAGGATCCACTACTGACCGCTGCCAAGACAGGATACCAGGCCCCGATGTACAAGATTTAGTCTGACCAAGTTGGACTACTCTTGAAAATGGCAAGACAGTTGTGCTAGATGGAAAAGGAAGCAAAACACACACCAATCTAAGAAAAGGGAAACAAATTTCTGTAGCAAACTACTAACAAGCAAATCTTGCATTTCTTCTAGGGTCATAATCACAGGCTTCATCACCACGCCAGCAGATGCAGCAGGGGTCAAGCGATCCTACAATTCAGTTTATTACTGACAACTGTTACTCAGACAGAAACTCCTGCCACACACTGTAACACAGCCTGTAATGCTTGTAGGCTCAGACCCTTGGGGACAAGCCCAGAGAAACAGTTAAACTGTGGGTCCAAACACTACACTTTTTAAGTTGTACGCTATCAAGAAAATTGTGCTTTTATTGCCAGAAATCTGAAAGGAATCCCCAAAAGCTAGAGGAAGTCACTAAAACAGAAGACATTTAAAACTAAAAGGGAATCTGCCTCAAGACATTCCTGTGCTTCAACCTTTCCAGTGTGTTCCTCATTCAATTTTCTCTCTGAATTTTTACACTCAGCCAATAAATACCTCTTATTCTAGCATTCACATAGGATTTATGATGCACTGCAAGTGCCGTGCAATTAACAGATTTAATGCCCAATTCATTTCCTTCTTCAAAGGGAGGCTGAAGAAAAGCGTAAGAGGAGTCGGCTGCGTACTGGAGCCGTGGGTACATCATACATACACATTTCCTCTACCACTACTGTAAGTCAGCACATCCCCAGCTCTTCCTGTAGATGTATCAAACCTTTTTCACCATTTAGATTCCCAACTATTATTCATTCTTCAGCTTAATCATTGAGGGGTTTACAGTATGGATTTTTTACACACCATCCCACATTTTCACCATAATTTATCAATTGCTTTTTCCACTCCATTTCACTGAATTTCTAATCTCATTTCCCCAACTACACTGTCTACAATCATAACATAGCAGTGACTTTAAAAAATTCAGTATGCTCCACTAATTTCACAATGTGTTAAGAGAGATAAAAGAGAGAATGCATTCTTTCTATCTCAGCATGATGACTTTACCTTGCATATCAGAGGCAACAGTACACAGCCAGGGAGGAGGACAGGCATTTCTGCGAAAGGAAGTCAAAGCTCTGCAACCCTACACAGGTAGTAGTGACCAACTTCCAGTGAGAGAAATGATACCAACTCTTATGTGCAAGACCGAGCATTTCCATCTTCCACATTTTTAATTAGCATTTGGTGGATGTTTTATTCTGAATCACGCCGACAGGGCTTCATCTAGTCCAGCAGCACATTCGTTCAGGAAATTATTACAGATGCATCATACTAATAAAACACCCTGCTCTGAAAAGAATTTTAAATGACACAACTTAGCGGTTTGCTTCCCAGCTGCTGTCTTTAAGTTCTATATAATGTCAATGCTGAGCACAAGCTACTTTCACAAGCAATTAAAGGCAGACTACATGAAGTACCTAGCTCAGCCCGCAGGCTATATAAGGCTTGGCTTTCAGTTTTGTTCAATTACTTTGTCCTTGTCTTTGGTAAACAGAAATCCTTGTTTTACTTACTCTCTACCACACACAGCACCTGTTCTCCAAACTATACAACCCTAATCTGCACATGGCAGCCTTTGGACCAGTTCTACTCTACGCTGACATAGTTTTCACCTAAAAGTCTGAAGGTAAGGTACCCACCACAGTAGTGCTCCTCAATAAATTCTACTGTCTAGAAAAAAGGTATTTGAACCAAGTTTCACCTTAAACACGCCAAAAAGCATAAATAAAGATTTCTCTTCATCCCATTAAGATTTTTTCAGCCAATTTTACTTGTGACAGTGCAACAAGCCATGTGGTTTGCTTAAGTTGTTGCTATTTCTGCAACTTTATTTCTGAAATCAACTTCAGCAGTACTTAAGTTTAAAGACTAGATACGGTCTAAATCCTATGATATCCCAACCTAACCTCTCAACACAGTGAGAGCTATTCAGATTAAAACCCACTGGGATAAGAACACAGAGGCAACAGAGGGCAGAGAAGTCCAGCATTATATCATGCTTCTGCATTTGAGGGTATCTTATCCGCATGACATGACACTCCAACCATAGAAACATTCTTAGGCTTCAAATACTGTGTGGATGTTAAATGCTTAAACACTGGGGGGGGGGGGGGGGGGAAAAATGCTCGGAGTCCAATATTTACACCACACTGTTCTCAGGATTTCTTACTAAATATTTAAGTTCATACATCACCTCTACTCAAACTGAGTAGCAACAGTAATTAAACTCTACTCTGAGAATCTATGCCTGTAGTTAAAGAGATGACAGTTAAGCTTCTCGAGCTTCAACAGAAGTGAAGTTGCACTACTTTTTCCATACAAGTTGAATTTCTATGCAAACCAGTATTAACAGTCATTAAATAAAAACAGTGCTGAAGGGTTAACACTGTGGTGACAATAGTTGCCTGTAAGAAGACTAGAGATCAATTTTAAGGTAAGTATCATTGACAATTTAGGTATATTTGAACCTGCCTCTTGACCAACCTTTCAGGCCTACTGGTTACTGCTCAATTTCTGTTCAGGAACTGAACAAACCAGCTTCAAGACACACAGCTTCAATTCCACATTTTAGATTATCACACTGAGCTAAAACCACACAACCTAAAACGGAACGGAAGATACTCACATTCCCCATGTATTCTGAAAGTAGATCCTGCAAGGCCTGTCGCACTGCATTACACTCGGCAACTATACGTTCCCGTCGGTCATCACGTGTGCAGGATGAATCAGCCATCAGGGCTGCTCCGCTAATGATGCTCTCCAGGCGCTCTTCCAGGGAAGGCCTAAAACGTTCTTCACTGAAGGTCGATGGATCCACGATAATTTGTTTCTAGTAAAATAAAGGTTTTAGAAATTAGTAATCAGACCAAGCAGTAAAGTACTGGTTAAGTCATCAAGACAACAAACATTTACAGCAAACCCCTGATCACACATAAAAGGCAAACACCACACAATTTTGGCACCAAGGATGATTTTCATGAGTAGTTTTGTAAAATTACTAAAAGGTTCCCCAGCAGATTACATTGCTAGTCATTTCTTGTGCTGCTTTGACAGCTAAACAAAACTTGGCCACAGGAAGCCTTGTTACATGAATGGCAAAAATCAAATGTGCCAGCACAAATAAGGTTCAAAATACAGAACTCTTCTTAACTACATGTCAATCTGGACAGGCCTTCGCTAGTTAACTTGTCAGATATAATTATCCCATCATGAACAAAAGAAACCACAAGGAAAACAAACATCCAAAATTAGCCCTACATACATAGTAATCTGTTGTCCTCATTTATCCAGTCTTTCTTCTCTTCACCGCTATGTAGGTAAATACAACAGCATTTTCAAAAATTCTTAATGTGAAACATCAACACGAATGTTTCAAACAGCACAGAAATCAATTTCTTCATGGCAGAAAACCATCACAGGTTTATCTTGACAAAGTATTAGTAAGCACAGCTCATACTGAGACTTAAGGCTGAAACAGCACTACTGACACAAGGGGTCCTGCACCACCACCCCTACAAGTTCACCAGGAAGCCACAGGGTAGTATTTATCACTTTATAAGTACTTTCAGGTGATTTATTTAAACAGGTTTGCAATTTATTAAGGAAAAATTATTCAGCTATTTCAAGGTTTGATAGTTTGTTTCGGGTTTGGGTGGGTTTTCTTCCCACTATGGAGGTGGGAGGGGAGGACATTGCTGACTCTGTAAGAAGAGGCCCCAAATTTTTTGAAATGGAAATTTTCGCAGTCAGTTCATGTGCCAGCTAACCTCAACAGCAATGTCACCACCACTACTTCTTCTGCCAGCCAGCACATTTTGTCTCCCTACAGAGTAACCACGCAGCCTTCACAGTAGGATTAGAACATGGCATGTGTTCTCCAACATGCTCCTCATTTTTCCTGAAACTTTCAGCTGTGCAAATAATACAATAGTAGTATGCTACAACTCCAGAACTGCACCATCAGAACCAGAAATAATAATTATCTTGTTATCTTCTGGTAGTCATTTAATATTTTGCCATCACGGTAAAACACGTTGGAGTATTTGGGGGCATTTGTGTGCAAAACCTCTATTACAAGAGCACAAGAATACTCAAACATTAACAGGAAATGAAGTGCAGGGATAACATCTGCCAAGACCTGAACACATTTGTTTTGTCAGTCTCCTTTGGCAGGAATGAGACGACAAAGCTATTGCACACAACATGCATTGAAGCTGGCCTGCTGAATGAGCCCTGCTGCTATTAGAGAGCCTCACAAAGCGGAACTAAAAGCTTAAAAGCTCCATGTGAACCGCAGCACTCAAGTCTCCGGCCATATATTAGAGGGTTCATATAGTAAAATATGGCCATATATCAGAAATCACATTAAATGGTTTGAGCTAGATAAGCCAATCCATGAACCTGAACTGAATTGTTTCTTCAGTCCTGCGTACCCCAGTCAGTCCTTAACACTGTGTACTGTTAGAGGACCTGCCTTCCCTTCCCAGATACCTGCTCAAACCTGCAATCCCTCGGGTGCTGACCTGGGGCACGCTCTTAAGGTCTATGTAGCTGAATATACAAATAATGGAACTCAAGAGAAGCTGATTTGAAGCTGAAATCGTAGTCACAAAGATTAAGACAACCATGACATCCTCTTGTTACCTAAGGGATCACATTGAAAGGCTTCACACTGGGCACCGCGAGAACTCAACTAGTACTTTATCCTGGTAGAAGAAACCTGGCAGAGAAAGTAGGGGAGGAACAGGAGTGGTAAGAGCAAAAAGGAGAAGGTGAGCAATATCTGGCAAAACCAAAATGTATTAAACACCTTTTGAATGATAGCTTTGCAATATTAAATAAAGTTTTAGAGGTAAGTTAGTGCCAAGGTGTTTAAAATTCAGAGGCTGAATCAGTGGTACACACAGAACACTGGCTTCAAAAGGGAAGTGTTCTCAGTAAAAATGCATGGCTATCCTCAGCAACTTACTGAATGCAAGATAAAGAATATGACAGATCAGTACAACACATCAGTGTGAAATGACTTCATCCCTAACCCAAGATCATATTAAGCTTCCCACTTCAAGTTCCTCTCAATAGGCAGTTTGGGCAATTCCAAATACATTATTCACTTTTAATAAGTCACTTCTGTCATCTACAAGAATGCATTACATAAATATATTATGAAATAATCAATTTCAAATAAACCAAGGGCTTACATCTAACATAGCAGTAGGCTAACTGCTATTTCAGAGCTAGTTTAACTTGACAGCCTTCAATCAACAAGAACCACATATGTAACTTTCTATATTCCATCAATCCTAGTTCGGAAAAACACTTTTTAAAAAAATTAAAGCCTACTTTACCAGGGACTTGCTGTATTTCAGTAGAAAATGATCTTTCAGGCAATATGAATAAAACCAGGCTGTTGCTAGTAAATCAGGTGAACAAACACAAAAGCTGAAGTTACTTTTTTTTTTTTATTAACATAAAGGGTTCAAAACTTACATCAAAGTTGTTCAGAGCATAAGCCAGCTCTCCACCTCCACCCTGCTGCTGGGCAGCATCATCTGATGCAGTTGCTTGAGCTGCATTTGAGATGCCCGTCACTGCCTGCTGAAGCTGTTTGTAGATCAAGTCCCTGTTAGCTTTGTAAGCAGCTACATCAGGGTGCTGCAGACAGGCCTGGGACGCCGTATAAAGAATGGGAACGTTCTTCTGCAGAATTCCTCTGGCTGCTGCCATTTGATCACGGTGACCCACATCTTTCAATTCCTATTAGGAAAATTAAAAAAAAAAAAAAAAAAGCATTTGAGAATATTCCTCACACTTAACATCCATACATTGGCTGCTGGGATTTTCAAAAGACAGGCAGGTTCTTTGCCTAGTATGCTCAAATCTGTCTTCTGATTGAGTACCCTTATTCTTAAGGGCTCAATTAATGTCAAAACACAACAATTTTATAAAAGACAAAAAAAAAAAAAAAATAAAGATAAGTACTGTAGGGCAATCCACAACTCTGCAATTCAAAAATCTGAGGTTGGATTTGTGCTCTTCTCCACAGTACAGGACTAGCATTTCGGAAGCTGGTAAAACCTGTAATTCAGGAAGATACAGAAGCTGTGAGCACAGATTTTTCTCCCCACTCCCTCCAGTTTACATCTGAAAAAAAAAAACCCCACAAAAGAAACTTAAATCCTCAAAATGAAATACCTTACATTTTTAGATAAACTAAGGACCAAGCTAATTTTTAACTATCAAATTAACAAGAAGCTTTCTCTGCAATACTTCCTGCTCTTGCACATGAGAAGCAAGATCCTCTTTAAACTCCTAGACTCACAACCAGACTGTTTTCTTTAATCACACCTTGAAGATGGAGTTTACTTTCCTCAAGAGACTAAGGTACTTAATTTTAGAAGAACAAGTATATCATCTCATTCAACTTCTTGTTCACTTCCAATGAGACGAAATTAATCCAATGACTGTAATTACCACTAATTTAAGATTAGCGAGCAAGTCCATATGTCTTTTCCCCAACACTCACTGGTACAATTCTCTAAAGCACTATCACCTCCATTATGGAATAGAAGCAGTATGATTAGATAAAGCTTCTGAGTCCAGCACAAGCCGTAAGTTTATAAAAGGAAGAATGAACACAGTTATTAGCAGCATCGTAAATTTCAAGTTACCTCTTAAATCTAATGAAGAAGTGATGAAAATTAAGACTGCCTTACTGAGAAAAATGGGAAAAAAAATATCTGACAGACTCTTCAAAATGAATGGATAATATGCAACCTTTAAGATACACACTAAGCAGGGAGGGCACTCCAAGCAGGCTTACAGATTTACAGATTTAGTATAGCCACTTCCCATAGCGTGAAACAATCCATCACAAAGCAGTTTAAGAACATTTATTGCATTGCCATCACAACCGTACTCCCATTTACTGCAATCAGATTTCAGATACATAACCAACTGGCAATCCATTTTAGACTGTACCCAATGTTTTTTCAAAGAAGAATCTATGCAAAAAAAGCAAGCAGTGTCAGGAGGTGTGTAAGCAGTTTTGATTTGTACCTATCAGCAGAACAAACAAACAAAAAATGCTCTACAAAACTATGGTATTTCTGATAAATGGGACTGCCCACACTCCTGCTTCCTTTTGAAAACTTACCTACACAAGAATGAGTCACAACAGTGCTGTTGAACAGAACAAATTTTACACACAATTTAAACACAAGCTATCCAAACACAGAACATACACATAACAAACAGGATTTTAAACCCCTCCTCAAATGGGCATTTCAGTGCAAGACTAATCAGCATCCTCACTCACTTTCTTGGAAAGGGTTTTAATTCTGTGCCCAGCCATGGCTTTGCTCCCTGTTTAACCGCACACATCAGTCCATACGTGTGAACTACAGAGGCAGTGTGGTCTAGCGTGCATCAGGCACCGAGTGATATCTCAGTTCTCTTACCCACACCTGCACTGCTTCAAAATGGGAAGTGCAAGGGTTGGGAAGCAGCATGAGGTACTAAAGCATTAACATAAACAAATGCTACTAGAACAAATTCCATCAGAAGCACTACACTACAGCTGAGCAGACTTTCTGCTTACAGGCAAGCTCAAATGTCCTAAACACAGCTGAGTACAAAGTACTTGGCAATAAAAATACAGTAAAAAAAAATATATTAGCAGCAACAGGTACTGCCTAAGAGCAGCAGGGCTGCCTTATTATTTTGAAAAAGAAAAAGAAGGAACAACATACAGAAGAAAGACATCACTATACCTGTTGTCTTTTGGCTGCCATTATGTTAAGCTTGTCAACTTCTGGTTTGAGGGCTTTGTACTGGATACCCAAATCCTGCTCTGTGCCAGCATTTCTTAGTTTCAAGATACCTTCTTCCACCTAAAAGAATATATAATCACATATTTTTCCAGGTAATACAGTCCACAGTTGAGGAAGTAATTCAGAACGTACTTCACAGCAGCCAAGAGAAAGCAATCTTTCTCTCCCCCCTTTTCTCTTCTGGGGAGAGATACTTCAAAGGTTAGTACTACTCAAGGCTTAGCTACTGCTTCATAGTCACCAGCTACTAGAGACAGCCAAGTGCACACATTTGAAAAGTATGAAGGAGCCCAGGGCCCTGGCAGTAGCCATTGAAGGGCATGAGGAGAGTCCTCAAAGCCCTGATGCAAAAGCAGGCCCAGTATCAAACCTCATTTCATTTCAGATTCTGAACAAACCACCCACCCACACTTTTGCTTGTGGGAAGAAAAGGCTTCCTCAAATCTCCACATTCATTTTATTTAGTCTACCAAGGCTACTCATCCCTAGTAGCTACAAGGGAGTACTTGTTATAAAAAAGCCAAATTATTTCTTTAAGATGAAAAAGCCGGTTATCACCTGCAGTTGCAGACGATAGCACATTTAGCTTCAATACTAGAAGTCCAGAATGAAGTGCAACACAATGTCAAAAACTACTGACATCGAGTGTAAAAACAAGTGACAAAATACCCATTGCACATGTCAGGAAAACCCCTAAAAGCCTCCCTGCTCCAGAAGTGAGCTGCTGACAGTGCATACACCAGGGTCAGCACACATGTGTGAAACAACCCACTTGACAGAGCATGCCCGGTGTGCCAGGCACAGCAAAGTGAAACCGCAGAAAGAACTACACTTACTACTTTAAGTTGAACGAGCAGCTTGTAGACATCTGCCATGTCAGCCAAAATCAGCAGTCGGGTAACAGCAGAAAGGAGGGCACGTGCCGCACGGACCATGTTTCCTCGTTTCACGGAGGAGCAGGGGTCATCTGCAAACTCTCCTGAAGCGCTCTTCATCAAGTCACCTGCACAAGGGGAGAAGATGACTTTAACGTCACACAGCATTTCTTAAGGGGCTGTAAGGATTCCCGGGCAAGCCAATCTAAGTCTCGAAAACAAAACGTGTTTGCTTAAACACAGCCCGCAATCAAGATTGCATATAGCTACCCTTAAATACGGTTATCACACGGTATCGGGGTATAGGGGCTTGTGCAGGGAAAAAGTGCTGGGAAATAACGCTTTGGTCCTTACTTCCAACTGTACAGGTGTTTTAACGTGCCAGAATCCTCTAGAGAAGCGAATTCAGCATGCCTTCGCTATTACATGCAGGACTGCAGTTATTTCACAAACTACAATGCTTTCAAAGCTTCAGCAAAAGCTTTGATTTGTGTGCGTGTAGGAGTTAAGCACTAAGCAGCAGAAAGTACTGTAAACACACAAGGAAACGCCACAGCCCATGGGACTGTAAACAACTCGGAGCGATGACCTGGCTGGATATGCCCTGGTTTGCATTCAAAGCAAGGCACCGCTTAGTAAAATGCTTCAACATTTCATAGCCTGTGGGTCTGCATCTGGTGCAGGAGGAAAGAATTTGGGTTTCAGATGGTAACAATGCAATTGGTTAACTATGAAAAGCAAAAGGCATTTTACACAGCTAGAGAAATTCCTCCAGAAGGCATTTGGAAAGCACAAAAGTAATGTCTGCATATAGTCACAGGAGTAAATTTGGGCTATCTCCCCCCCTTTCTGAGGCAGCATTTTGCTTCTAGTACCACGGTTCCTACATAGCAGTAAGTTTTGGAATCCACATTATTATTCTTGGATCTCTTTGCATTTCAGAAACATTTGGTGAACAGCTAGGATTTAGTTCAGAAAATGCTAGGTACTCAAGGCCAAAGATTTGCAGGCAGCTGGAGGTGGCCAGAAAGCAGACAAACTGTGCTATAACCAACTGCTGTGTCAGAGGCTTCCCGAACCTGTATGAAAAAGCATCCGTATGGCCAGATGCCAGACAAAAACAGCACATCTGCAATAAGAAGAGAACCATGAATAGTGCTTCACCAGTGAAAGCTGACAGTGATTCCCATCATGCCCACTACCAAACAAGTAGCAAGATTTGCACTAAAATCTTAAGATGATGGAGCATCATCATCCTGCCGCTGGCATGCCTGCCTGCTCCCACAGCTAGGCAACCAGTGCAGCATATCCCCAGTATAGGGGATGTTTCAATTTTAACAACTTTTATATATATATATATATACACACTATTATTTTAACTACTCAAGAATACCTACAACTGGAGAGCCTGGGGTTAACCATCCACATACTTACCATTAAGCAATCAATATCTTGCCCTGGAAGATCTTCTAGCATCCAAGCACTCCACACCTTCATAGCTAAATACAGCCCAAACACAGCTGCCAGCCTGTCCAAGCAACTTCAACAAAATATTCAATTTTGTTCAAATGCTCACTCCTATGTAACACCCTTCCATCATCTTAAATAATACAACATCTCAAGATAAAAAATATGCTACTGCAGTACTGCGACATATGAAAGCTTCTGTCCAAGTACAGACCACCTATAAATATCAATCAAAAGCTATCCTTTACTCAACTTGTTGAGAAACATAACTCATTATTTTAACAAGTGTTAAAAGCCTCAGACTTCCAGATGGGTGAAAGACATCTCCAATGCTGAGAAACTGCAACCAGCCACGTGATTATAAAACCCCTACATAGCCGACAACCCTTTATTCCTTCTGGAAGAAGCTAATAATAGCGAAATTAATATCACCACCACAAGTATGAAATCCATGAACAATATCAGCATTTAAGGATACATGCCAGAACCAAAATTCACTACCAAATATTTCCTCCTTGATTTACTTATATGCAAAATTCCCACATTTCCAACTCCCAAAAGAGAAGAATGTTGTTTTATTTTCCATTTAAAATAACTTAAGAGAGTTGGCCACTCACTTCATCTGAAGCCCAGAAACTGCTAGCAAGTCTAAAAACCATAATTATCCTCTACTCATCTCTTAAATTGCAATCTTAGAAGCCAGTCCTGAAATAAAATGCTATTCCTTTTTACTTTAAAGGGAGACTTTAAAAGATTTAGTGAATTTCAAACAGCTTGTCAGGGTGTCAAAAAATAACCAGCTTCCCAGAATTAAAGGAAGATTATATTTAAAGTTGTTGCATATATATATTTTTTTTTCCTTGCAAATTAAAGCAAGCTGGCTTTCAGACTTTTTTTTACAAAGAAAAAGCAACAAGGGGTAGGGTTTTTTTGCTAGATTCAAAGGGGAACTCTGCCCTGGCCTAAATATGCAGTTAATGCATTATGTTGCACATTAGTGGTTCAAGTTGGATCCAGCATAATCTTATTTTCAAATCTGAACCATAGGTAACACAGCAAGTTTGAGAGCAGGATTTCAAGAGTTAAAGAAATACACTGCAGAAGAGTCAGACAGGCTCAGATTATACAGCTGGTACAAATTCTTATATGAGTAATCTGTTTTTCCAATATAGCCGTAGATTTTCACTAGATATTACAAGGGGAAGATAATAAAACAGAGTCGAGAACAGAAGAGGCAACAGTAGCCATACTATGATCTTGTCAATAAAGCACTAAGAATTCAATTAAATCTAATGGAACAAAGCCCATTTCAGAAATAGTAAGATTTTAGTCCATCAAAAGAAAATTACCATTTTCTAGTCTCATTCCCACCATGCCCACAGGGCCTGACAGCACATTCAGACAGCGCTATTAATCCTCCTCAGCAGCACGGTACACGATGACCATGACAGAGAAGGCTTTCTTGATATGAACACTGAAGGAACGGGAAAGCAGTAGAGAAGACAGGCAAGCCAAGGCAGGGAAGACCTAGGACACACAGAGGCATCGATGCTTTTTTCCCCCCAAGCTAGAATAACCTTGTACCCTTCAGCATCTTCCAATACAAAGCCTGTCTCCGGGCTGCTTTGCCAGCAGCATTACAAATACAAAGAGTGCCACCAGGCCATAGCTCTCTACCTGCTCAGAACACCCTTACCACAGTTCCCTAGAGATTCCCTATTCCCCACTGAAGTGTGAAATCAAGAGTTTCTACTCTTCTGGATACTGAAGCCCTATCTTGCCTCTCATGCCACCTTCAGTGTCCACCAGATCATCACAACCGGCTGCCCTTGCTTTCTACCATAAAGGACAAGGCCCTGTATCTCCTTTTGCCCTATCAATGTAGGAGTCTATACATAAAACAACAAAAGCTTCTGTTGATCTCGTCTTCAATTAAATCCATATACTGCTTACAATATTCCTACTGTTTGCCATGAGCCATCTCAGAGCTCTCTTCGGTTATGGCTTTTCAAAAAAATCTCGAGTCCTTCACTGGAAGATTACTTCTAATACAAGTGGTACACTCCTCAAATGTGCTTCTTGCAGGAAAACAACTGAGAACTCTTTACATCCTTCCAAGAAATTAAGCTAACTGGTCACAACAGAATTTAAAAGTTGGGATTTTCCAAGAAGAATGTGGTGTTCAACGTGAAATTATTCTGCAGCTGGCTTCCTTCTGTTCCTTGGAAATCCTTACGCCATGTATCTCGTGTGAAGTACAGTTGAAAAAACAATAAACAATGTTTTACCCTTTCACAGTTTGCCTCCCTGTTCAGTTCTGGAGAAAGCTTCACTTGGAAACGCAGGGTGGGGAGACCTCATGCTGAATTGGCAGGTTCACTCCCCTGCATTTGCAACCATGAATCATGATCAAAGTCCACAGGATTCACAAGACCATAAATCTATTCTCTTGCCTCAAACCCTATGCACAGGCTTAAGCTTTTTAATTTCAAACTTCAATTTTTGGTCTTCTATGTACAATTACCATAGGAAGAAACACAGCAGTAAGAGTGTAGCTGATACCCTGGATCCTCACCTAGCATACAGATACACAGAGGCGGTGAGCTATGGTCATCAGTACTCCAGGGAAACGGGAACAGCCTGGTCAGCCTGACCTGAAAGGAATTTCCTTCTTGACCCCAAAGTTTTCAGCCTGCCTCAGTGCCAAGCACCTGGGTAAGAAACCGCTTCAGTTCTAAACCACCTCCCAACAGCACCAGAAGAGCTGACCATTTCAACGTACAGTCTTCATACTTCATAAGAAGGTAATTATAGTGGGGGGAATAAAGACTGGGCAAGACCAGTATCGCCCCTTCTATTACCCAGCAAAACTTCAATGTCAGAAATTAAATGTAACACACACTGTAAGGAACGCTGAAATCTAAGACGTTCACATCAGACATTTTCGCAGTACTAAGTCTTTTCTACAACCACTGCAAGATGTATTCCGAAAAACTTCTGTGCTTTGTCTCCGCTATTCTGTCCAAAGTTTTATTTGAAGAAGTTTCACTAGAGTAAGTCAAAAGTCCAAAGCTTTAAAAGGCCAGAAATCTTGCTTTAGGATATTTCATGAACTTGTTTAATATTTAAAGCAAGTTTTAATTTATTCTTCCATTGTAAAAAAATCAGGAAGACTTTGAAGATCCACTTATATTGATTTAGTATGTATCCATACTATCCTTCATTCTAAATAGCTCTTTTCACTTCTTTGTTTTTACCCCCAACAAATGGGATTTTATGAACAAGCATGCTCACTAAAACTGTGTACCCTCTCAATCATCTTCTCGCTAGGCTAAAAAAAAAAATTTAATTTTCTCTGATGAGACAAGTTATCTATTGTCCTAATCATCTTCATAACCTCTGTCTACATTCATTCATCTTTTTTTATTATGGTAACTAAACTGCTCCCTGCTCTAAACAGAGGCATTATTAATTCTATTTTCCTGTCTTCTGCTGAAGATAAATTGTGCTACGCATCCATAATCTCACTGCTGCCATCAGACATGCGGATGCTGCCAGTTGAGGATCACCCTACTGCTGACCGTCACTCAGATCCCCCTCCCTGCTTCTGCAACTCCATTGCAAAAGGCAGATAAAGGCACCAACAGCTGGAAGTTTTGCTAAGCACACACACAGGCTTGGCGTTACACTTCCCTCATTTTTCCAGTTCATGAATTCAACTGGTCTACCACCATACTGGAAACACTTCTGAAGCACACAGACTGTATACAAACATGTACATTGAGAGTCTGTATCTCCTTGCTGTTTTTAGCACTACTGAACTGCAATCATCCCCGGGTGTTGGCAGCAATAAGCCTTCCCTCTGTTCTACCTCATTTTTCACCATTTACTTCCGATTTCCTCAAGGGTTTTTTTCGTTTTTAATTTCCTTACAGAAAGTTGCTCTGCTAAACCTGACTGAACACAGGCACCACGACTGGGCACAGGCTTTTATCCCCAGTCGTGCTGCCCCAGCAACCCAGACACACTGCGGCTGCATCCCCACAAACAGTGGTGGGCACCACTTGTACTCAGGCAGATCACTCAAGCCTAATCATCACCCACTCAGCTTCAGAAAAAACCAGATACTGCGATCCTCTCTATGCACCAGATTTCATGCAAGCTGCAAACAGTAAAAAGGGAGGAAGAAGTGAAATGACATAAAGGTGGGAAGTTATTTCACTCCAGCACCTCTCTGCTAGGAACTCCACCTCCTCTGTCACAGATCAGCAGAGCAAGGAGGTTTTGGCATCAAATCTATGTGTAGTCTCAAAATCAAGCAGGGGTCAAGAAACAAGTGAAAGGGTCATACTGAAGGTTTTTATATCTGTCTCTCCTTCCTACCAGCTTACCACTGTACACACAACTACAAATTCAGCTAATGGAACTTCTCAATCCTGCAGACCGGGTACAGCTCCCTCGCTCACTAGTATTACTAAGAGGCATTTGAAGGTACTCACAGATGAGCTCTGACTCTCAGTTCCGAGCAGCAATCAAGCAAGCACAAGGAATTAAAGGCTTCAAGACAAAGGGGTCTCTTTTGCTGTTGTTTGTTGTTGTTAAATTAAGCCAATTCAATTAGCCCCTTATATTGCAGCCTTCTTGCATTGATCTTTCTTTGGTCCATCAACCAGGCTCATCCAGAACTTAGAACCATTTTCAACTAATATTTCATCACTGTGCAACTTCAGCTACAAATAAGTAATTAATGCTAATGAGTTTTCTTTTTTTGCAGCAGCAGCAGCAGCCGTCACCATTAAGACCAGTTGACTGGGTTTCACTGAAGCATAGAAAGGCTCATGACTGGAAGAATGATAGATGATTTATGAGCAACAATATTTACTAGTGCATATTTTACAGTAATCCAGCTCCATAGGCTTTTCTTGCAGGTCTTCTCCAAGAAAGTAAAACAGAAAATTATAAAAATCAACACTAGATGTGGGGGAGGAAGCCTGGAATATTTAGTCAAGGTCTTCACATTCTGTTTGTTAGTTTACATTTTGCATATTTGAGACACCCAGCTCTGTCAAGTCAACACTCAGCTCTTCCTCCTACAATGCTGTTTTGTATACATTCAAATATTGAAGAAGTTATTGACATATTTGAGATGTAGTTCCATAACACGGGCAGTGGGGGAGGGGCTCTTCATAGAATCAGCCCTTCTCCTCTTCCCAGTCTTTACTTGGGACATCAGATTTCCAGATCCACACAGTTCATATCATTCCTCAAGGAAGCCAACAAGACAAGCCAAGAATCTATGCAAGCAGAGAGGCACAGAGTCATTTGAAATAACAGCAAAAGGGAAATGGGAACAGTTCTACTTACTCTGAAAACCCATAATTTTAGAAGCTATCAGATATATAGCTCTTACCTTGCTTACGAACATCTTCCACAGCTGCTACCAGCTCCTCCTTAAGGAACTGGCTCTCTTTTGCAATTTTGTCTCCTTTCTCCAGGAAATTCTCTGTTGCTTGTTCAACTGAAGCAGCCAAAACATGGGCCTTTTTAGAACGCCCTCGTTTTTTATTAGAGGGTCCTTTGTTGCTAGTGTTAACCAATGTTGTCACCTAAAGGCATAGATGGAGGGGAAAAAAACCAGAAAACATGAAAGAAATCAGAAGTTTATCAATTTGACAGCAAGGCCATGTGGTTTTTTTCTAAACAGCATATTGCTAATGCTTGCACTACTGCCAGCTCCAAAGGTTAAACTCATGAACAAGTGGTTTTCACGTCTCCTTAAACACTATCATGCTTCTTGATTTCTTAGATGAGCATTATTAATTCAGCTAAACTGCTTGGAGATTTTTCTTATCAGCAGCAAACCTGAAAATTTGATTTTAAGAATCGAGATCTATTCGTATTTTTGATAAACTGCAATCTCAGTAACAGGCCAGAGCTATCTGGCACCACATAAAAAGAAACCAAGCTGGGGATAATTAGTTTGGAATAGCTCTCCAGGCATAAGACCCCAAAAAAGGTTGAAACCATTATGTACAGAAATCTAGCAACACAGTATCTTTTCAGTCAAAAAAGGCACTACAGCCAATGGAAGCTCTTTATTTCCCCAAAACAACCAAAACTGAAGGCTCACAATCCTCCTGCAATCAACAAATATTTCTAAGTTTCATGTTTTAGACTAAAACCCTGCTAGGAGCTCGTCACAAGCAGCCAGATGACCACCAAATACTCCGTTAGCTTAGGATCAGGATCCATCTTCTTCAATCAAATGCAGACAAATGTCAAAATCCACGCACACTTTCCCATTTGCCTTTTGTATCCCCCTCTTCTTTTTGTTAAGTCTAGGAAAATGCATACAAAGCTGCTTCAGAAGGGCATTAAAATACAATACTAAAAATATTACTACTCTAGAAAGCCCAAGGACTGCTGACATAAAGGCCCTCAGAGATGAATCCATCTTCTCAGTAAGCTGATTCAGAGAGGGAAAGCCATCAGCTGGGAATACAGCTGCCAGTTAATGGGGAACATTTGTATTGGGTAGTCTCAGTTTACCACGTACTACAAATAGAACAAGTTGCAACAAGGCAACTTACTCTACTTTCCTCTCTGTATTTTGCCAGTCACATCACTCACAAAACTTGGGATTGCCAGTACAGCCTATCGTGCTTCTTGGGGAATAAGTTAGACACTGAACTTGGACAAAAAGGTCCTATAAACAAGTTTGCCAAATTAGGACAATTTCCCTTAAGGGAAAACTCCACCAGTAACTCCAGCTAAAAGCTATCTAACAGAGTATCAGCTGCCCATCTGAATATCTGGAGGAAACAAATGGCAGGTACACACAGCAGCTTGGTGATTAAAGGGTTAACACTGGAAACAGAGCTTGATCGTTGCAGTTTGTGCTTGGCAGCAGTTGTGCCCAGTTCATGCTGACATTTTAAAAATTTCATATTGCACAAAACAAATGCTAAAAAAGATGAGTTAACTGTCTCCAGTGCACCTCCTCTTCCAGACATCCTAGAAAGTCTCTTCCAAGAATCTTCAAAATACCCAATAGGCGTAGCTTACATTACAAGACTTGCTCTAGGTTTCCTACATTCTTCAGTGCATTTCACTGGCAATACACACCATGCAGAAATAAGCTATTATTCACAAAGTCAGCATAAAGCATAGCCAGCAATTAAAACAAAGCACACGTATCTTGTAAAAGATACACTGAAACAGTAACAAATGCATACACCTTGGGCCAAACTCTGTTAGGAGGGGACAGCAATCTATTTACAACACAAGGCTGTTCTAGACAGGTTGCAAACATTGCTCACCACACACTTCACCATTTACCTGAAACTCCTTCCAAAGGGAACACTAAACACAGGTAATCTCAAAGAAAAGAACACACACACCAAAACCCAAACCAAAACCAACCAAATTTATGAGACCCTACTTCTGGCAAGTGCTAATAGCTTCATTGCAAGGGACTTCTGTCGTTCCCAAATACCAGTTTCTATATGATACATAGCACAGCTTTTTAAAGACTCAACAAATAAGCAGCATGCCACCCAGAACACAGGTGAGAAACAGCACAGCAACAACACAACATTAGTTACTAACACACATCTCTGCACTTTAATTGAAATACTGTGTCTTATCAGGCGCTGAAGAAGCAGCGTCTTTCTAGACTCATGCTCAGTAACTCCTACAATAAAACTGAACAAAGAAATCACTTGTACATTCTTTTCCATCCTTAGTTTTGTAGCGGTTTTACTTTTGGGATTTAAGCTTTCAAAGTCACTTAATTGAATTAATACATCAAAACAGGTAATCATCCTTATGGAAGGTTCTTTTGCCCCTTCCCCACCCTTTTTTTTTCCCTACCTGTGTAACAAGAGGTTCAAGTAGTCTTTCAACCGCCAGCGTTCTTATCTCCAAGCTTTTGGGGTCCCATTTGAAGTTAACGTTGCCTGCAGTAACAGCAGTCATTTCTAGAAGAAAAGAGCTACATTAATACCATTCTTTTTTATTATTAATGCTGTATTTTAAAAATAAATTAAAATGAAGGCTGTTATTAAACACACAACATGCCCATCTGGCATAAGGTAAGGTTATACCTGTCTCCAGAAATACCAGTTTTGGTTCAACTGGTGATAGTTTAAAAAAATGGCTTGTTATGCCAATATACAGATATTACCTGTACGTTTTAGCTAGAAAATAAAAACAAAACCTATTTAAAAGCCATAATATTTTATCAAAGCAACAAGACAGGCGATTTTGGTCAGCTCATCAGTGGTTCACAAGCAATGAAAAAAGACCCCACAGGCAATGGGGGCACTGGAAGCTGGAGGCTAAGCAAATAATCCTTTCCCGACTTCTGCTGCCTGCCTCCAGGGCCGGCTGCCCCATGCTCCCAGACCAGCTTTGAGCCAGCCCAAGGTCTTGGAGAAGCAGAAGGGAACACCTTGCCTTCAACAGCACCAGAAAGCTGCCAGGCTTCCCAGCTCCACCACGAGTCACTACCCCCAATGCTTTGTCTAACCAGAAGTCAGGGTCTAAATGAACTCATTCAACCTACCGTTCATCCAATTCACCGTTTGGAAGTACAAAGGTAAAATAGTGAATATAAGCCTTATAAAGCCAGAAAATCCAGCTGGTTCATATTTAACAGCTTATGTATCTACCACACTTCCCCTTAACATTTACATAGGAGGGAAAAGCAGATTTGCATGAAGAGACCTGTTAAAAGCTGTCACTGAGTCGTTCCTTCCCGTTACAGATTTATATCAACATCCCAACGGAACGGCAAATATGGTTATGGGAAAAGTTTAGTGAAACTACTAAAATAGCTCTGCCTTTGAAACCAGTAGTCTAAAAAAAACCAATAAAAATAATGAACTAAAACAGATCACCACATTAACACTGCGATGCTGTACAGCACAAAGGAATAATCAGAACCATAACTTCAGTAAAAAAATTATTTAAAGATTTAAAGTATTTACAGGTCCATAAAACCAGTTCATACCACTTCAGCTTTAATAAATCCCTGCTTTTCCTGGCTTTGGGTTGCCCTCAAAATTCAAGATTAGAATAAACACACATTTGTAACTCTTTGTTTTTAAAAAAGTCAGGAAGATAAATACATTTCCAAAGTCTCCTTTCACCCCTTTTCCTAAGCTGCTGAAGTTGGTTTAAAGCTTATTAGCCAATATTTTTAAATCTTACTGTGGACAGGGCATTGTCTGCACAGCATCTCAGCAGACAGATTGCTCTGGCAGCAGCAGATGTCCCCAAACTGCCAGACAAGCACAAAGTCTCATTATTTTTATGAAGCAGGAGGCAAGATACTAATTTTGGTAACCAGCAATGTTTATGACACATACCAACAACCAACCGTTTTATACCGACACCAACAGTTAAACACGCAGAAACAGCACAGACATGGCTGCTTGTTTCCATTGAAGAACAGAATCTCTCAGGCGCTGGAGAAGCTCAGCCTGAGCACACGTACAGAACCAGGGCTTAGCAGCACCCAGCTTCAGTCAACAGCACCTTTGTGTCAGGTTGACCCCGAGACATTACATGGGCTCGCCCACAGCACAGACAGTACAACAGGTTAAGTACTTGCTACACTACGGAAAACCTATGCTTGCCCTGAAAAGCCTACACATTCTCAGACACTTCAGTGCAAGTTTGCAAGGTGCAAAGCAGGAACATTCACCTAACCTGCATTCAGCTTTCCACTTATGCCCACATTCCAAGTCCACACTGCTGGAGAAAAAGAAAACTTAAAAAGCCGAAAGCTGGAAAAAAAAATAAAATAAAAAAAAAAAAGAGAGAGAAGCTAGGAAGACACTGATCCATGCTAACATACCTATAATAGTTCTGAGCAGTTAAAAATCAAAAAGCTTAACAATGAAGATGAAAGGACCCAGCTCCCACAGCAGAAGGCAGGCCAGGCTGCAGCTCCACAGTGAGCAGACTGCAGCGGGGTGGAGGATGGCCACGTCCTCCTGCTCACCCTCCCTCTACCTCTGACCCTTCTCACTGTGTCTGGTGAACTCACTAACCTTCTCTCCCAATCACATTTTTTCTTTTACTGGTCCAGCTCTGCACTGGCTTGCGCCACGGCCCAGGCACTCGAACAGGGCAAGCTGCGAAATGCCCTTCACCCCCTGGCAACATCCTGCCCTCAACAAGGAATTTCACTGTTTTATTCACTCCCAGTTAGCTCAGTGTGAACGCTTCCTACGTAAGAGGCCAAGAAAAATACACTGAAAGTCTTTATGGTTTCTGAGAAACATATCCAGGGCTCTGGAAAGCCCATTAGGTTTCTAGGTAAAGGCTTTTTCTATGTATTTAATGCTGTTATGCCTCTTGCAGAAACAAAGTGCAGGACAAGGTAACTATGAAAAGATACGTTAATTGTATTAGTAAGATAATGAAGGCAATTCATCTGAAAACACGTTACTATGATAGTTCACAAATTGGCCAAAAGTAATGGTCTATAAAACTCCTTATTACTAAAGTTATTGAAATTTATCTTAAAAACATAGCTTGATATCAAATACACTGTTTGGCAGCAATGACTTGCATATCATTTGTACATTGCAGTAAATACGTTTATTCAATTAAATACTTGTGAAGAACACAGGAACAGGCTATAGCTTTCTAATGCACGTGTGAATGGGATGGGTTTAGGGGAGAAAAGGACAACTGGAGCCTGGGCCACGTTAAAAGTAGGGCTGCACTCCTGCCAGAAGAACCCTCCAATTCTCTGGAATGTCCCTTACTCAAGCTCTTGCCTCATTGAATTCAGATACCGTAACAGGTAGTAAACCAAGTCTGAGGATATTGTAGCAGAGTGGTTAATTGTTGGCTCTGAGAGCCAGAGCAACTGCAGTAACTTAACATCTGATAAAGAAAGAGGATGTCCTCTGGAACAGAGACCCAACCACAAACATCTAGCACTGGTTTCAGACAGCTGGGATGACAGAAACAGGTTCTTCATGCCACAGGCCCACCAAGGACAGTACAGACAGCAGGGTATGCACTCGAAGCAGGAATTTCAAGGACAAAGAGCACAGACCACACAACGGAAGAGTGAGTGACACTGAATCTCAAGTGCTGGAATATATAGAAAGACACCACTGCACAAGGAGTTGCAGTTGCCCAGCCTGTAGCAGCAAGAAAGCTACTTAAAACCCAATGTTCATCCTCCCACACCCCTCTAGGAACTCATTCCTGTCTTCACATCACACCCCCCTGTACTGGCACAGCTTTCCCCACGGTTGAGCGATTAACCAGATGGGGAAGAACTGATTTGGCTGGAGGGAAAGCCATTTTTGCAGGGTGGGCAGAGATCCCCATCTGGTTCACTGTGCCACCATAGATACCACTGCGAGTGGAACTGGTGGTGGCAAGAGGAGAGATGGCTACGTCACCTGGCATCCCTGGCAAAGCCATTCAAGTGGCAACACAGCCGGAAGTTGGATGTCACATAAGAGTTGAACCAGGTGTCACTGAAAACAGAGCATCAAGCAGGGCCGCTGCAGAGCGGCAATGCTCTCCCAGCACACCTAATATTCAGACACATGAAGCTCTAACCTTAAACCATGCTCACAGCCCAGCATGCTAACTGTAAACCCTTCAGGTTATTACACAGATCATGATGGTGCTCATTATCGTAGTAGATGGTTCAAGAATAATGCAATTATATCTTACAGGGATTTAGTGCATTTGCAAGGACATGAGGGGTGGGGGAAGAACAGGAGTTTAAAGCCCCTTTCAGAGCTCCTGCTCCAGCCAACAAGCAGCTCTGCAAGCAGAGCTATCCCAGGGCAACCAGCCCCTGCTTTCTGCAAAGAATCAAGATCTCATCAACAGCTAAAATTAGGAACAGGTTTCTGTTCCGATCCACACTACTTCAAGCAAACGTTGCTACAGTCCTACTGCTCCTTCCTCCACCACAAACCTGCCTCAAACAGGCACCCACCCGGCGCGGTGAGCCACCTGAAGGAGCACAAATGCTCAGAGTTAAGGCGGTAACTGTGAGCATCACCTTGCCAGCTTACTGCCCTGAAGGAGGAGGTGGGACTGCACAGGGAAGTGGATGGGACTGCAGCAGCACCAAGATGAGCTCCTGCGCCCCAGGGCAGGTCCCAGCCTTGCTGCGGAGAGGCGAGGGCACAGACCCAAGCAGAAGCGTGTTAAACTGCTGGGGACGCATTTACACACCGCGCTCAATGAGCTGGCCTGCCCTGGACACACTGAAGACAACGTGCAGACAGTGCTCTTTCCAAAAGCCACAACTGAAGGTTGTAGTGTTTTCAAAAACTGGTAGTTCAAGGTTTTAAGCATTACTTCAGATACCTACTTCCAGAATACTGGCATGCAAATATTTTCTAAACTTTGGCAAGCACAGGAATGCAGCTCCGCAGCTTCTTTGCAGAAGCTCCTGAAGGCACTCGAGGCTTTTCAAAAAGCAGCACGAAGAAGCACTATCTCACAGCGAGCTCTGCACACCAACAGGATGACAGAAAGGCCTGCTGCTCATGGTCCTGTTTTTCCAGGCTGCGCTCCCACGCACACCCAAAGGCAGCGCTGGCTGTACTCAGGCACTACTGAGCTGGTGTTTTCACCTTGATCTGTCCCAAGAGATCCTGCAGCCCCCCCAGCCTCTGGACCAAAGCAAATCTCTTCTGGTTACACAGCAGAAGATCTAACTGCCCATCTCCTGCGCTGAAACTTAAGTCCCACCGCCTTGTGCTACCTGAAGAGTATTTTATAACATGCCATCTTCTATCAGCCTTCAAATTTTAACTATACTGACAGGCTACTTTTTAAAAGCTTTTGACTACACTCAGCATTCTCTCTTGTTTTATTCTTAGGGAAGACTGTATTCAACCAGTGGTCTCCCTAGCACAGCGGTGGGCTAACCTGGGCCAAGTACAATAGCCCACCTGCTGAATTCAAGCGCTATGCTATCCAGAAAACCTAACAAACCAACACGGTACAAGAAAATCCTATACTTGGGAGGCCATTCTCCATCTGAACGCCCTTTCTGCTAACACCTAGTTGTTCCCCATTTTGTGCAGCTGATTGTGCCCAGGCACAGTAATATGTACTTGATTACATTATTTTGCAGCTTCTTTCTCTCACATTTCTTTAAGCAGTCACAGGCATTTTGAAGGATAGTCCTGTCCTCTACCACACTTTCAGATTGTCTTTGGATATTCTGTGCAATGTAATGAGAACAGCCCTTAATCCAGGACTGAAATCATGGGGACAGAACATGGTGGAATTCACAACACAATGACCTAGCTTCATCTTCCAGCCAAAAAATGAACCAGTTTCCCCGTTCCTAAGGGAATCCTTTTGGATTTGTTTGGTTTGTTACTTAAGCACCTAACCCATCTGACAACCAGCAGGGATCCTTTACCCCTGCTGAACGTAGATAACAAGACAGTAGATAAAGATCTCTGGGAGTGGGGTATCTAACATACACCATTAACACAAATCTTCTGAACATTTTTGGTTTCAAGAGGGTTAAGACACACCTCATATTAAACCCAGCTTACATGCAGGGGTTTCATCATGCCCCGCTGACAGTTCAAAACTGTTGTCCATATAACTAAGAGCATCCAGAAAAAAAATTCATTCTTTTCTCTTTCCCTTCAGTGTCTTCCAATGAATTTTTCTGTCTGATTCCACAAATAAAGCAATACTCCTCTCAGCACTGAGGAGCTAGTCAAGGACATTTGGGATATGCAATGGTTTTCAAGGAGGATTTACAGGAGGTTTAAGCTGTTTGTATTTAACACCAAGTATATGCAACTGAAAACAGAGAGTCATCCTCTTCTAACATAGCCTTCAATCTTAAACTTCATCTGTTCAGCTACCAAATCTTCTCCTCCACCATAAATGCCATGAAGGTAGTACCTCCCTAGAAATCCTTACTATCAGAGTTTCACAATCTGAAATATTAATACAAACTTAGATGTTGCACTGACTATGTTTTTTGATTATCAGAACATTTCTGCCATTTGAGTATATTCAACTTGGCTACACATTTTTCGACAGACTACAGGTACAAGCCAAGCAAAAAGAAGAAATTCTGGTTCAGATAAGCCTATTTCTCACCAGTACCATTCCAGATCCAGCTTTCATAATCCGTCTTTTATGTTTTTCTCTCTGTTGCTCTACTGGAAAAGGGCTGTAGAGAGGCATCTGAACCTGCTTATCAGAAAGCCTTACACAGTCAGTAATAAACAAATGCTTCTCTACTTCTCCATTTGTTTAGCAAATCTTTAGACCTTGCTACTGGGTTGAGACGCAACCTAATACAACATCCCTACCAAAAAATCAATGATGTTTATAACTCTGTTTTCTCTTCTACACAGCTGTTATCTCCTGCCTGCTGCCCTGTTACCGAAGCCAGCAGCATGCCACAGCCAGCCTGTCAACTTTTCCCCTCTGGGAAGCACAACCCACCCAATGCCACGCACCATCACATGAAAGCAGGCATGGGGCATATCACCACTTTAGGATGCAACACACTTTTCAAAGCAGTACGTGCCATCACCGAACAGCTTCCCAATTGCTATAGTACTGTGGATTCAAGTAACTTATTTTCATTCCAAAATCAGGAATGCACTCTGTAACAGGCTATCACGCCTTCATTCTGGTCTACTATCACCGAGAGAATGGAAGGCACGCTCTGCACAAGCGGCTTCATCATGGTGTTCCTGGGACCACAGCAGTGATTTCACAGGTACAAATAAACTGTTTTTTGGAGACACCAGTGCTAACAAAAGCCTCTTGCCTTCAGTTATGTAAAGTGTTAGGCTCTGATCATTTTATTTTTGCCAGGATTGTTTTGCATCAGAGGAGCTAGAAAGGAGGTGCATGGCAAGCAAAATCACAGCAAGCACAGGCAATTCGTGATTGACTTAAGTCACACGAAGCTCCAGCTCATGAATGACATCCTAAAAGAATGCAAGAACCGAACTCATGCTTATACCTATTTAATTGTCCAGATAGATATCCCAGTACATCCTGACAAGCATCCAATTTATTTCTGCACAGTTTTCAGTTTCCAAAACTCAAGCAGGATTCCAACTACTTAAAAAAACCTGACAGGGTATCAAGATACTGCTTTAGAAGACACGTGCATTTTCTAAAAGAACCTCCTATGTAATTAAGATTACTTTTAACATTCTAGCTGCAAAACTTTATATTTGGGAAAGGGAGAAAAGCATTTCACGAATGGCAATCTATTACTATTAAACCATTAATTCTGTCTTCACAATAACAACGGTGCATTTTATGCTGAAGACCTGCAATACTAACATCATGAAAGATAACTAATCAGAAACAAATCATCACTAGATTTGTAACTGCTGTATTTTAGCTGCCTGCTTTTTGGATCAGGACTGAGACACTCTGGCCATGCAGAAGGGCAACACATCTGCATTTTAAGGAAACAGCAACATCTTTCATGATCTTATCCCTGCAGCAATGGTAACTTCAAAGTCCCAAACCCCAGCCCTCCCACAGCCACATTTCCCACATTTAAGCCTACAGCTTAACAGTTAGCACTTTCAAACAAAACAAGGGGACTTGGCCTGGAGAGGGGATATTAGAGTGCCAAAGAGCTGGACCACTTTGATTCAACTGAGAGCCCTTCCAACCTCACAGTATCTCTTCCCACCCTTGAAGTGGAAAACTGTGTGAAGCTTCCTAAAATCACTGAGAATGAAAGAACAGCTTACTGCCACTCTCAGAACCACGGTATGGCATTTCAGACTCCAGGGATACAGAATCAATGAAGATAAAATAACTAGGCTGTGGCTACAGAGCACAGCTCTTCAAATCCCAAACTACACTAGCACAGATTTCAATTACCAACCTTAAGTTAGCAATGAATGCAAGAAAGGGTAACCTTTTAACAAATTAATTTTTGCCACAAGTAATCCTCAAATAAGAGGAAGTTTTTTTATAAATTAGCCTACTTTATCAGTTGGCACAAGAATTTGCCAGTGCTGCAAAATTAATTCTTGCTTAGCTTGCAAAAAAACACTGATGGCTGGCAATAAAAGGAAAAGAAAACCTGGGAATTTTTGTTCTGATCTTCTTCAGCACTCAAACTGCAATAAAAAGTGCCATTTAAGCTACAAAGTCAGAAATAACCAGAATCTGACCCCACTCAAACCACATCTTCATTCCTAAATTGATACGTTATGCAATACCCTTCTGCGCTTTTAGCTGACCACATCATCTAAATCTAGACCTTCATTAACAATTTTAAAACAGTCAGACGCATACACATACTGGAGTAGTTTGAGCTGACATACATGTTTTGGAAAAAAAAAAAAAAAGAGAGAGAGACTCCTATAATTAGAGGTTTGATGAGACAATTTGCTTAAACATGGAGGAAATGGACAGTCTTGTACTAACAAGAGACTAAATACCACATTCTTTCTCAACTACATCCCCAGCATAGTAGCAACTAAAGACTATGTAACAAAAACCCATAGTGTTACATGAGTGAAAGAAGTTTTCCATACTTTTCTCCATTTGCAAGAGCTACTAAAAGAAGAGCACCCTCTGAAACAAAGCAGAACATGAATGTAAAGATTCTTCAAAGTAAAATGTTTTCTAAAGTTTCTAGGAAAAGTCATTTAGAATTCCTTTTTCAGTCCTTCACTTTGATTCAGGAACACTCTGTCAGTCTTATCTAAAAATTACAAAGCAATTATTTTTTAAAGAAAAAAGTCACAAAACCCACAGGTGATAAGGCCTACAATTTCACTTTATGCTCATGGCAGCCTTCAGCAACATCTCTTACCTACAAGCAACAAATTAACCCTGCTGGAAGAAGAATTGCACCATCACTGTACACCCCCAGACAACTCTCGACTTGCAGCTCCACCCACATATGCTGCAAGTTAAGAAGGGGAAGGCAGGGGGAAATCAAAAACAAACCCCAGAAGAAGAGCGAACATGAATGCAATGCACAAGCATTATTTCGATGAGTTGAGCATCTTTTAAATGACTGCAATTATCTGGAAGAATAGGTAGGGTAGGATGCTCTAACACATATCATCTCCTCTCCCTGCAATGTGTCAACAAGGCTGCAGACACTGAGAACACTGAGGGCACTGACGGGCAAGAACTTTGCAGCTTCTCCAGAAGAGCAAAGCAAGTAATAATAAAAACATGCTGGTGCAATTAATTTTTGGATGCTTACCAGAGCTACCTGCAAAGCCATAACCTCCTTCTGTCAAGTACAAACGTGCTAAGGGTGCGCAGTGGTGCATGAGAATCAGAGGTAACAATCCGCCTCAACAGCAATCCTTTCCAGTCACTGCCTTAGCATATGGATAACCAATTAAAGCAACTTTTGTTTAAAAAAAAAAAAAGTCACTGACCCACCCAAATTTCATAAAAGCAACAGGAAGGAACCGTAAGGTTTGAAAGGAAAGAGTCATTGCTTGGCTGGTCTTGCTGGGGGTGGGGGGGTGGGGGGGAAAGGACTTTAACACTGCCATTTACTGAGTGGAAACGAACATACATCTGATTAAAGACACATTTTCTCCCTCCACCCCTTCTCCTCACCCCCAGTAACAGGAAACAAGACAAAGCTACTGAACAAAAAACAGATGAGCTAAGAAATCCCATTCAATTGACTCTGCACCAGTGCTTTGCCTCTGGTTCTGCTGAACACCACCTCTTTCACTGATAACCATTGACTTTTCCCTAGCCTAGGATAATATGCTGTTAAACATAATCAAATTGTCTTAACCAATTCTGCAAACTAAGTAAAACATCTTAAAATACCTGATGCTACAATACTGATGCATATAGACCGGAAGTTAACATTTTCTTTAGGTTATAAGCTTTTAACCCTGCACAATTAATCAGCACTATTCTGGTTTGCTACAAACATTCTAGCGTTTGGGGCGTGGGGGAGGCTGCTACTGTTTACTGCATCTTATACTGTTATTTTCTGTCCCTAACCCCAGTAACCCCAGGAGAGGGGGAAAAAAACCAACCCACACAATCATGTTGCACTCTTCACTGTACCAGTACAAAATAAAGGTATTATGATTGAGGACTCCACCAGCAGTGGAAAAGTTCCATGCTCACTTTCCTAAAAGCCTTGCCCCCACATTTCCAACTTTCAGGATGCATTGTTTAATGTTAGCTAGGAAATATGTCCAGCTGTAACAGCAGTAGTTTGCGATTAAACCCATCTTCCAAAAAGTGGAAGTGGCAGAAACTACAAAGGCATACTTTGTACAGAAATCTAAACTGCTCTAGAGCTTTTCATTCAGCCAGACCAGATTCTTGCTTTTTACTCTCAAAAAAACATGTACCTTTCATTTCACTTGTAGCTTATAAGAAGCCATTCAACTCTCAGAAAGGTTTCTAAACGTGAAAAGAAATTAAGTCATTGAACTGAGCCTATTGAATACAACGAAGGTACAGACAGTCTGTACCAGCAGACAAGCCCACCAGCACCAGAAGCCGAGCAGTACTCCTGCCAGCACTGGGTACCGGCCACAAGAGCCTCTGGACAAATTTGTGGATCAGAAGTCAGCCCGAGTTTGAACCCCTGGCTCAGGAAGCTCCTGCGCTGCAGAAGATTGGTAAAGCACCTCAGAGAAGCAATGCTACTTATTTGCCCTTTTCTCATGGTTTTATTGCTTGCCTGTTTTTGGGGTCCCCTTTTAGGGATGGCTTTATACACTGCCATCACCCAAGCAAAAGGAGCGGGGAGGATACAGGGAAGGGAAGCCAAACGATTGTGGGGGTCAATAAAAAGAAAGGTGGCTAGGGTCAGGAATTATGACCAGAGAATCAGAGGGGAACACCAGACACCACCTAGCAGCACCCATCACTCCTCAAAGGCATCAAAGGAGACAGAGGATACTGCTCAACAGTGTGACAAGCAGGGGGAGTGGAAATGACCTCAGAGTTCCTGTCTTATTCCCGCCTTCTGTTGCTGTTAACAGCCAGCTTGGCCAAGGCCAGGTGAAGGGCTTGTAATTTAGGGCCTCAGACAAGGCTAACAAGAAGTTGATGGGACTAGTACAACCAAAACCTCATGATGAGGATCATGGAGACGGGACATTAAGCTGGATGGAACTCAGCTATAGTAATCAGATTGCATCAAGACGCCTGTGCACAACTTCCAGTTCACCGTTCAACTTCTCATCCTTTAAATGAATAAATAACTTCAGTTTAAAAATGTTTAGACTCAAACATCTGAACATCAGGTACTGGCTGAAATGAACCTTACGGTAAATTGTATGTGAAGTTTTATGATACTTGTCACTTGCATACATGTCCACAGTCTATCACAGGTTATCCAAGTTCGTGAGCAACAAGACTTACTAGGTCTTTAAGTCATACTAAAGGAAATTTCCTCTACAAGTAACATTACAAGGACACAATTGCAAGAAAGTGGGTAAAGAACAGGCAACTTGTACATCTTGGTTGTTGTGTTCACACAGAGGAACACCCACTTCCACCTTCTTGATTCTCAGCATACTATCAGTTCTGTCCTTCGCTGTTTCTGAATTCGTTATCCTAGTCAATTAAAAAACCATTTACCCATCTACAGATTCAGATTAAGATCTCAAAAGCACTTTGCAAAGATGAATACTGACCTGCTCGGTGTTACGCAGGTTAAACACCATTTTATAGGCATAGAGCTCAGCTGCATTTACATGAAAAATTAAACTGACTTTTTCAGCTATGTAAAGCTACATTCCTTGCATAGACTGTTTGTTTAAGTGGATCTTCTCTGCCGAGTTCATACCATCTAGAAAAAGATATGGAATGAATAATCTCCCCCTTAGAGCCTTAGATCTGCAGAGATACCACCTATAAAAGTACCCAGAATAAACCAGTGAACGAAAACTCTCTGAACCCTTTGGGGAATAGGAAAGGCAGTTGACTGGGGAGGGGTGGGGAAGCAACACCAAACCACACATGCCATCAAGGCCGCATGCTCCTGATAGCATTAATTCTTATTGACTTGTTAACTGAAAAGAAGCAAATTTACCTAAACATTCTCTTGATCTTATGCTGAACAACAGCAATGACAGAATCGTCCAGCCTGCAGTCTCTCCTCTTTTCTTTCAGTTAATCTCCAGGTAAAGAAAAAACTAATTTTTTTCTCCCGATCCTTCATCAGCTATCCACAAGCTCACTAGTTTCAGTGTCTTAAAGTAGCTAATAAAGGCTATCCCAGAACAGCGTACACCCATGGGTTTACAGCCTCTTCTACCCTAACTTCCTCTAATGTCTTATCTGCTCCCAAACATCAGCTCCACGCAGAAATTCTTAAACATACAGTCATATGCAGATCTATTCCATAACAGGGCACAGACAGCTAGGAAAACTGGGCGTTGTTTGGGGAAAAAAAAAAGCACACCACAAGCTTAAGTTGTACCTCATACTATCAACAGCGAAATCCTACCTGCCCACACTGCTGCTAGTTCCCCAGCTTATCCGCTCTCAGCCCCCTCGCTGCCTTGGAAACGCTACAGGAGTTTAACTCGCTCTTAGACTGTAACGTACATAAACACTCCTCGCTCCTTGTGTCATTCAATGTATTAAAACATATCTACTGGGGAACCAACCGGCACCCAGCTTGGTTCTCAGCACTGTTCCACTCCCTACCTTGGTAACTGCTACCCCTTCAGCTATAGCCAGCCTCACATTGGCCGTTTCCACCCACAGATGCCTGAACTTAAAGCCTTTCAAGAGAGACTCTCAGGAGTCTAAATGATCCATCGAGTAGCTGTCCTGTACATTAGAGAAAGTATAACAGAATGGAATGCCAATAGATTCAGGGAAAATTTCCCTTTGCAAACTGTGTTAGTTTAGATCTGCACATTTAATAATTTCTTTCACTTTACAAAGCATAGTGAAAAAAGGTTGCTCCGATTCACCAGAACGATTTATAAACACATGTCAAAGGACTAGCAGATGTCTTCTGTAGTACATCTGGGATTAACAAACAAAACTATGTAATCATGTTTAGTGAAAAGGTAGCTGGCTTTTCAAATACAATAGCCAAGGAGGAATTACAAATCATATTTAAGTATCAGATTTGCCAACAGAACACTCTATACTATCCTACTGCATACCAGAAACCAGAGATAACACCCATTCTCACCCTGACGGAACGCTAACAAGTCTCAGTCATTCAAGGAGAGAGATCCCACTTAGGGGTCGCAGTGACTGCATTACTCCTGCGACTCCTTTACTTCAATACACCTATCTGCACCCAGTTCTGCCTTGCAGCACAGCAGGTCACTTTCAACACTTGTCTTCTCAGCACAGCTCCTTCAGTAAGGGTGCTGGTATACAATTTTGCGGGTAGACTCTATTTTAAGTCTCATATGCTAGATGAAAATAGCATGGAGTTAAAAAGTAGTAATTATCAAACATCTGCACTTTCTCTAAAGCTGCAATGCTGTTTAACCAACGCATGAGCTATAAACTCATTGAATGGAGCTATTCCAGATTAGTTATAAAACTAAATAAGGGTGAATTCCCAGAGTAGTAAAGGATCCACATTCTCAAGGTTACATACATTGAAGTTCCACAGCACAAGAGTTTTGAGTGATTTCCAGTTAAGGCACTATAGTAGAAAACAACAGGCATTCATCATCATGTTGGATGACAGTCTCAATATGGCACTGTCCTAACAAAATAGTACTCAGTCCTCTTCTATTCATCATGTTTTCTTTACTGTCCAGCAGAGCCAAGAGAAGCCAGTAAAACTGAATACAGAGAGCCCTTTAACAGAAATATCACAGTCATGTAGGTCCTCACTCTAGCCTTACTATCCACCTATGATGAGTAGATTGGTTTTGCTGCTAAATATTTTTGTAAGCCTAACTAATTCTCTGCATAAGAAAGGTAATTTAGAAATCAAGTAACAGTAGATGTAATTTCAAGGCAGGGCTGAAGTCCCACTGAAGTATATTTCCAGCTCATGAACATTTCTACTAATGTGGATTCCTTTGCAAATCAGTTTCTCAATCTTACAGCTGCAGAATGAAGATATTCATGCTGCTGAAAAAACACAAATTATTTTTCTATTACATCTTTCAGTTAACTTTATCAGACCAATGGAAGCCCTACAAAGAAGCTGCACATTAATGCCTGCCATTATACATGTCAGCACAGAAATGCCAATGTTTCACAAAGCTTGAAAATTTATTATGTGATAAATATTTACACTGGTATTTTAAATCATCAGTTTGGCTGCAGGATTTCTAATCTCTGCCCGCTGTGCTCCCCCCTGCCACCTTGTGTAAACTTTTAATCCCCGATGCAGAGGCCTATTAATAGAGCTAGCTGAAAAAAAGACCAAAGACTGAAGGCATGTTGTTTATTATGGAAAAGGTTAGGGTAAAGCATTCTTAACACAAAACCTAACAAACTTTTGTCTGTTTCTCGTGAGAAACATCAAAAAAACCTCACTGATGTTTTAAAAACTGATTGTCTGTAAATAAAAAGGTTAGTGACCCAACATAAAAATTACGCCCTTTTCAAACAAAAAGTTTCAATTGGACAGGGAGAAACAAGTCCTAGTAAACACTTAACACAGCCTTAGTGCCCCAAGACAGACCAGAGGGTGCCTAAAAGGCCGCATATAACATAAGCTGGGCTTCCACCTCCCTTTAAACACAAACCTGCCTACAGACCAACCCGGCAGCTGACCCCCCAAGCTGGGCTTGGAAGCGCTGGAAGCCTGAGCAGGCGGCAGGACGGAGGGTACGCACGGGCACAGGGGTGCAGCCAACGGAGCCTCTCCCACCTCCCCCCGCTTCCCCACTCCCAGCGCAGGAAAACGGCAGGAAACGAGCAACCCAGGCACCGGGAATACCTTTCACACAACCCCCAGCTCAAAAACACAAAAGACAAAAGGGGGGGGCGGGGGGGGGGCGGGGGGGGGAAGGGGAGCAGCAGCAGCAAAGAGCTCCCAGACTAGTTCAATACAGACAACCCAGACATGCCTCCAGTCGGGGCTGGAAAGCCGGAGCGAGGCCCGGCCCGCGGGGGCTCGCAGCCCCGCCAGGGACCGCTGCCCCCCTCCACAGGGCCACCGGCCTCCGGGGCAGGGCTGCGCAGGGCCGGCGGCCCACGGGCGGGCAGGGCAGCGCGCCTCCATCACATCACTTCTGCGCTGCACAGGAGTGCGCCACACGCCTCCTTCTCAAACTTTCAGCCAGCAAGATGCTCACACGTGTGTGAGCCAGCTCGAGCGACGAATAAAGCCCTGAAAGGCGGCGGGCACGGCGAGCCCAGGCGGGGGGCAGGGGCAGGGCCGGGCCCCAGCTGGGGGCCGAACGCTCTCGCTGCTTTTCGGCTGGAAGATGCGGCACGAAACTTCTTGTCCGCAAACAAGCAGCTCCCGCCTCGCTGCCTACTGGCAGATTAGAGGCGGGTGTCAAAAATCGTGGCCAAGCCAAGCTAAGGCGAGGGGGTGTTCCCAGCAAGGGGCTGGGTTCCGTGTCCTGGGACAGCAACTCGGCGGCAGAGAAGATGCTCGTCCAGCCGCGCCGGGAGACCCTCGGGTGGGGGGCGAAAGGGGGCGGCGGGGCCAGAAGCGGCTCCGTGCCGCCAGGCAGCCCTGCCCGCAGCCGCCCTGCCCGGGCCCACCGCCGGAGAGCGGCGCCGGGGCGGCCCCGCCGGGCTGTGCCCGGCTGCGCGGGGCGGGGCCTCGCCACACAGCCCCGCTGCCACCGAAACTTCTCCGGGAACGGGCTGGCCCGGCGCCTTTCCTCCGGGACACAGCGCTCACAACCCACAGCACGGCCTGCTCCCCGCCGCGCCCCGCCACCCCGGCCCAGCGCGGCCTCCGAGCGCGGCCGGCCCAGGCCCGGGCCCGGGCCCAGGCCCACGCCCCACGGGCGGCGCGGCCCGCTCCCCTCCGCCCGCTCCGCCGCGCTCCCCGCCCGCCCCGGCCCCCGCCGCCCCTCACGGGGAGCCGCCGCCCGGCCGGGCCCGGCCCGCCGCCCCGCACAAAAGTTTCCAAGTGGGACAGACGGGGCGGCGGGGCCCGTCCGAACACCCCGCAACTCCGCCGGGGCGCAGGGGATCGCCTCACCGCCGCCTCGGTCCGGCCCCCGGCCGCTTTGTCTCGGTCTCTCCCGGCGCCGCTCCCGTCCCGCTGAGGAAATGGGCTCTTCCGGCGCCTCCCCGCCCCGCGCTGCCCGGCCCGGCCCGGCCGCTCTTCCCGGCACCGCCCGCCGCGCCGCCCCCGCGCCCTTCCCGGCGCCGCCCGCCGGCAGGTGAGGGCTGGGGCGGCCGGAGCTCGCCCGGGCCCGCGTCCCTCAGGCCAACGGGGCGGCTTCCCCTGGCCCCGGGCTCCCGGGCCGCGCCGGGCGGCCTGTCCTGGGGCAGGGCCGGTGTGCCAGGTCCCAGCCTGGCCCTGTCCCGCCGGGGAGCGGGGCGGTGCGGCATGGCGGCTGGAGACGTTTGGAAAAATACAGCTCGGTGCCTCTTGCGTTTTGTGAATTGGTGTTCGGTTTTCAAAGCCTAATCATCTTAACTTTCTCCGGAGCCGGTGCCTTTAGGAAAAGGCTCGTTCGCATGCAGAAGCCTCTAACAACACGGGCATGGGGGGCGATCCCAGGGCGCGGCGTGCTGAGCCCTCGGCAGGGCGGGTGGCCTGGGGGCACAGCACCCACAGGGCCAGCCCGGGGCCTGGGGACAGCTGTCTGGGAGCCCTCACTGCTCCAGAGCTTTCTGAGGAGCCTCAGCTGGCCCTTTTCTGGGGCTGACCGTTTTTATCCTACGACAAATCACACTGGGATTTTCCATGGTCTGTTTTGAGGTGTTTTTTAATACAGATGTCTCTTACAGAACTTACACTTGTACTGGGTTGTAAAACCAATTGAATACGTTTAGCCAGGGGAGATGGGCATCTGTGCGGATTCCCTGGGCTGGCCCCCAGGACAGTGTCCCGGCAGAGGTACACCATGGCACGGGACAGTGGCTTTCCTCCAGGCCCCGGTTCAATGGCACGAGTACAGCTGTGTTTCCGAGTTTTGCCATACTCCTACAGGCCCTTCCTGGATAAAGACAGACGGTGTCTTGCAATGGTTTCGATTGCATTTTTCCTTTCTGCAGGTTTAATCCAAGAAAGGGATCCAAGACAAGGAAAGAAACAGAGTGCTGTTGTTTTACAATCCAGAAAGAAAATAGGGATCAAGAGTCCAACCTTGTCGGTGAGTGAAGTTAATAGAAAGAAAGCGAGACCCATAATTATGATACTGACTGAGATACACATTATTGAAACAATATAGGGTCTTCAGTGCCCTAGCAAACAGGCTGTTCTCTGGAAACCCAGAGAAAACAGGGGGTTTAAAGCTCTTTGTATTTCCTGCTTGTACCAAACCATTAATATTTTGGTGTCAGTTGCACCAAGGATTCAAACTACTCATTTCTGATCTGTAGCATACTCTCAGTAAAATTGAGTTTACACTTCAATAGCTTGCTTTCTGTCATTACTCCTTTTAATATCATGTCTTGGCCTCCTGTGGTGGCTTCCACATTCGGCAGTTCTGCACATCTCACATCCTTTCAGGACAAAATGTTAGATTTTTTAAAAAACCAAACCTTTTAAAACTACAAACTCAAAGGTAGAAGGCCTGGAGTTGTGGAGAATCACACATCTGCACCGTGCCACTGAAAAGCAGAGGGAAAAGTCGATCAGCTGGCAGCTCTGTTGGTTTGTGGAGCAAGTTAAAAGACTCAGCGAACAAAAAATAAAATTATGTAGAAGTAGAGCCAGCTAGGTTGAGATTGGACTTTGTCTCTTAATTAACAGCTCTCTCTGGAACAAGGTGGCAGGCTCTGTCAACAAGACTAAAATGCAGGGTGTTGTTTAGATGAGCACCCAGGAACAATAGCTAACACTTCCCATCCAGTAAATACCATCAAGACAGCATCAGGCTGTACCGCCAGCTTGAATTCTAATCCATTTTCTGAAATGAGCTGGAAGTTTTCTGCTTGACCCCAAATCTTCCTTTTAACAGTGTTTGTGGTTTTGTAATCCCATTTTCCTGGGTTTATTAAAATATTTCTTTTGCCCCTTTTCGCTAGGTGAAAGCCAGAGGAGAGGAGAGGCGACAAGAGGTTGTCGCAGTGATACTGCAGGTAGGTTGTTAAGTATGTAAAATAAACAAATGCTTTCAGTCTCGTCTCTGTTAGGGAAATTCAAGGTTTAGCACGTCAGAGCAGAACGTGGTTGGTGATTGCGCACTCCTGGCAGCACATTCACATTAGTCAGATGTGTGCACAAGGGCGATCCCTGAGTGGTGCCACTTGAAGACACCCATTTGGGCGTAGTCACAGCTGGAAAGCTGCCCTTTTGCTGTTAAATCCTGGGGCAGGTTTGTATGCCAAGCAAGGAAGGGTCTTGTTCATATAGCACCTGGTGTAACTACACTGTCTGCTAGTCCCAGCATATGTGGGGTCCAAATTATATGCTTCACCTGGAACTGAATTTTCTTTTCCTGTGACATTGCTGAAATGAAGTAGTTGCTTCCTGTGTCCATTTGTGCATGTTTCAAAACATGTGTTTGATCTTTGTGTGTTTTTAAAAGAGTAGTTTAGTTTTGTTATTTGTGAGAAGCAAGTGTTGAAACAGAAGTGAGGAGAGCAAAGAAAGGACTGCTGGGGGCAGGAGATGGTAATGGGGGAATTAAGGGAATGAGAGAAGGAAGGAAGTAAAAGGAATGAGGAAGGGTAGCAGAAGTGTAGAGCGGTGCAACAACAGGTGGAAGTTGCTGCAGGAGAAGCTGAAAGGACAGCAGTTGACCATTTGAAAGAGGAAGAACTAAAAATAAGATAAAAGAGTCTCAAGGTCCCAGTACCAGAGGGTTGAGGCTATCTGCAAGCTGATGCCATGCTGTGCAGTGAGGACAGCTCCAGGACAGCCGTACTGTGCCACCAGCTGCGCTCACTGCAGAGGAGAAGCTGCAGGGTGCAGCCTTGTCACCTCTGCTGTGAGGTGCCTGTCCCTGGTCTACCAGTGAGGGGCCAGCAGCAGGGTAGGGACCCCGCAGCTGGGTCAGCTTTGCTATGGGGATCACCCCAAAATGCAGCATCCCCTGAAGACTGGTGGCACTGGTGAAGCCAGTGACGTAGCAAAGTGACAAAACTGAGGGTCTGGCACAAACATCATCTCATGCATGCTATGGCTTCAAGTCCTGGGGACTCCCCAGTATTGGTCTCAGCATTCCCATGCAGCTGGGAGGCATCACCATTCCTCTTCAGGGCTCAGGTACATAAAGTAAGGTTGTCTCCCAACATCCAGTTAGGAATCAACATCTGCACAGCTAGAAAGCAAATCCCAATGTCCTGGGGCCATGCATGCCTCAGGACTGCAGTTAGTCGGCTGGAAACACTTGCAGGTGGTGCTTTTGGTGGAACTGCAGCTATGCCACCTAAGCTATATGTCCTATATGTCGCAGCAGAATAAACAAAACACCCACCCCAATTAAATGAACTTCAGTCCGGAGGAGAATGGATTTACCAGTACATCTGCCTCTGCACCTGGCCTCCTTCTGGCACCACTGCCTGCCCAGGGGTCAGGCCTTGCTGCCCTGTCCATGCTGCAGTGCCTCCGAGGCCAGCACGGGCTATGCCAACCGGAGCTACAGCCATGGGTGCTCTCCGCTCCAGGGCTTACAACTGCTGTGTTCACCATCACTGCCCACCCTCTCCAAGAAAAACTGTCTGCTAGAAACAAGCCCCAATTCACGCTGGGGAAACCACTGGATCCTAACAGAAACACTGCCTCATCCTCTACCGCCGAGTAGACTTGGGCGTTGGGAAAGAGAAACCCATAAGCAATCCATAATGCCAGCACGACTGCGAGCACAGGGGCTGCTTGCACCAAGCAGCATCCCCCCAGGCACACACACTACAGCACAGGCATCCTGAAAAAAACAGGCAGAAACTGTAATGAGGAGAAATTATGCTGTCCCAAAAGGGTCAGCATGAAGTGGGTTCACTGGTTGCTGCTTTGCCAACTAGGGAACAGCTTAGCAGAGTAGTTTGCATTCACCTCTAGTTCACACAGCCTTTGTATAATAAACTGTCATAGCCCCAGAGAAGGGAACATTCAAAAAAGTGCCCTGAGGCGATGCATAGCAGAAGCCTGAGACTCCTACTGCATGAGTCACTGACCTCCACACACTGCATCTATTTCAGCCTTTAATTAATAAGGTTTTACATTTCTATGGCACTTTCCATCTGGAAAGATCCTAAAATGCTGTGAAGACTAAGGGCATACAGCACCATTGAAATGTGGTTCCCTGAGAGGTGGGTCTGTGCAGGGAAGGAAAGCTTAGCCAAGGGCACTGGGGAAAAAAAATTCTTAATTTTACATGGAGCTTCTGTTACATCACTGAGTATTTCATATCTGTGGAGAACAGACAATAAGATTTTAGTTTCTAAGGCAGCGCTTGAATAAATAGGCATCGTAGATTGCTTTCTTTATCCAGAGGGGACGCAGTGCAAAACAAGTAATGGGCAATTTTAATTTATGGTGTTAAAGGACCACAACTTAAGCTACAAATTTAAACCATCATTGGATCAAGGCTTCCCTCCTTCCTGATGAGTAAACTATTCCCAAATGCCAGACATAAAGCAGAAGCCAGTGGAGGAAACAAATCCCAGACTGACAGCACCTGACCCAACACTTGGAGCATCAAACTCCCTTTCAGGCTCCCTGGAAGCTCAGCAGCATCGCACGGGGCTTCAGCAAGGTAAAAGCTGTCCTCAAGCACCAAGTGAGGCAATTCAGAAAACAACATGGAAACAGTCCTCCTGTCCGGAGGCTGACTCGACCTCCAAGGGGAGCTAGGGCTTTGCTGAACCAGAAAGAAAAAAAAAAAAAAAAAAGAATCCTTTCATTTCCATTTCAAGAGATTAGACTAGTTGAATTGCTCTGCTCGGCAGATGAGCAGGGCCTGGCTTGCACTAAACTGAGGGCAACCAAAACGGCTGTCAGCCACAGTACTTGGCTGTTTACTAAGTACTTGGCCACAAAGAGTTTTCAAAGGAATGTTAAAATTCTCTTTTTCTCAGTATAATTCCAACCTATTTTTATCTGCCACTGTCTGGAAGAGATACACGAGCATTGCCATGGCTAGTCGTAAACTTTCATTGCTTCCCGAGGAGAAATTGCAGGCAAATTACAGGCTAGCGCACTCTTTTTATGTCCCTCCTGCTCGGGGCATGCCAGCGCTGCTGCATTCCCTTCAACCCCCAACACATTTCTCCCTGCCACGTCCTCTCTCATCCTTACTGACAGACATTAATGACCTGCCTCTGTAATTAACACACCTAGCACCACATTTAGCACGAGATGAGTCCTCAGTGCTATGTCAACAGGATGCTGGAGAAATCACTCCTGACTTCCACCACCACCCAAGCGTCTCGGCCAAACTGCACCTGAGCTTCACCTGCTACGTTAAGCCAGAGCAAGGGCAGGGCTTGGTCCTGGCTGCGCGCGTATGTTCAGCCTGTGGCTGCACCATGTCTGGTATCCCCTTCCCTGTGTGCTCCTGCTAACTGGCACATGTCGTGCGAAGCTCCACATCGCTCCTCTAGGTACACTAGGTGTACCTAGGTACACCTAGGACATCTAGGTGATGTCCTCACCTCTCCAACACTGCAGGCTGATGTTGAGGAGCAGCCTTAATCCTTCATGTTTCTGCATTTCTGATGAGAAGGTATTACTAGCAGGTAATTATATCTCTCCCATGAAGACAGACAGACATACAAGCAGGTTTTGTACTGTTGTAGTAGCAGGGAAACTGAGGCAGAGCAAGTTAGTGCTTGGATCTCTACAGCTCCCACCCCAAGCTTGTATCTCCACCATTTCCAGCCCTGAGTCTAAGTCCAGGACCACGCCGCCTACACTGCACCAGAAGGCCCTCAGGCTGGAAATCCCACAACCATGTGGCTTTTTAGGCATCAAAACTTCATCCAAAGGGAGAAATCCTGTCATCAAGGTGAAAAGCATTGCTACCGAAATGTGATCAAAGAGAGAGTTATCAACTCAAGTGTACTCTCAGGAGTTTCTGTTCCAGACGAGAATTATCAACGAGAAACCAATCTTATAAGGTAGCTGCTATTGACAGGGAAATAAAAGGAATACAGTTCTTACCAGACAGACCTAAGTTGCTCCAAATTGCTGTCAGCTTGAAATATCTTGCTGGTAATTTGTTTCCAAATTCTTTCTTCCTAAACTTGATTTGTTGCTGTGCAGTGGATGATCTATTCTGCACAGCATCTCAAAGAGCATTCCCGTTGTCCTCTCACTGATTGTTTGTGAGCTATCACTTCTGGGAGTTGGCAGCATTTATTATAAAGAGGGACATCATCACTTGAAAAGCAGATTTTGTCTGAGGATGCGGTATCGGCTGCCTTTACAAATAGCAGCTAAGATTACTGGGAGGAAAGTCGTCAGGGAAAAAGCACATTTCCTCCCATCTCTGAGCTTGTCCGTACGGGCAAGTGATCATGCTGCGTGTCTGTACCCTGCAGTGGGGGAAGGATGGGACAGCATTTTCTAACAAGAATAAATCCTTCAACTAGGGTCCTTTTTAACCAGGAGAAAAATTAGAGCATTTCTCACCTCCTGTGGTATCGTAGCAAGAGGATGAGCACCATACCCAGCAATTTTTTTTCTGCTGATCTCTGCCCTTTCTTACGTGAGGGAGGAGAAGGTAACTGACTTACAAAGAAGCCTGCTGGGTTCAGTGACGTCTCTTACATGGTGTGTCTGGGGCTTTCCCATGCCTCTGAGCAACCACCCCCAGCTCTCCAGGAACTTGGTCACTGCACAGGACATTTTTTTGCACACTTGACACAGCGGTAGAAATACGAAAGTCTCACCTATCTGTCTGGATCCATCCAAGCCTGTGCACATCCCTTGCCCTGGCTTTCTCATTCAAGAACATACAGGAGAAGAAACTCCTTCCTCTCCCTGCTTAACCCACTTTGTCCAATGGTTTAAACAAATCCAGAGAAATTCTAGTTTTGGGATGAGGAGCTACCTTGGGTTACTTACATAGCCTTCAAGTGTGAGCAGAATGGATAGACATGCCCCAGGCTTCCTGCGCCTGGCTCAGATACAAGCAGGGCTGTCCATGTGGCTTCTCAGAAAATAAAGGGTCTCAGTCTTCTCATGTGTATGGCTGTCTTGTATGAAAGAGGGAAGATAACGTATATACCTGGTACTTGTGTATTTCTGGATCTTTCTGGGAAAGTACTGACAACTGTAGCATGTTCCTGCTCACCAGCTTGTTGGTGGGACCCGTTGGTGGCATTGCTGTGGAGCAGGCACTGCAGGCACCACGTCAGGCACTTCAAACCACGCCAGGAGCTTGTGCTGCGCTTTGGCCAGGTCTTGGTGCCATCCAGAGCATGGAGAGGACCGGAGAGCTGCGAGCTGGTGAGAGGATCACACTCCACCCACTGAGGCACTAGAAAATTAGTAATTGTTGCAAATGCTCAACAGCAGCAGAAAACACAGCGCTAATTCAGCTAGCTGTTATTTTGCCACATAGTTTACCCTGACATCGTGTCAGGGAAAGCTCCACTTAAGCAATTGTAACATCACTGTAAAGATTGAATTAAGAAAAAAGAGAAGGAACATAAACCTCCCACTATTGTTCTTTTCAGAAAGCAACCGCAGGAAGAGCCAATTAAAAGGCCTTGAGGCTCTGAGCTGTTGTTCCAGGTAAGACACAGAAACACCCTGAAGCACGGGGGAGGTCTGCTCCGTGCCCACCCCAGGGGACATGGGCCGAAGCTGGGGCAGGTCCCCACCAAGGGCTATCTCGCTGCCCCAGCTTCGGCCACCCTTGGTGTTTGCTTTGCTGTGCTGTGAGGTGCCCCGGACCAACGGCGTGATGCTGTGACCTGTCCGGAGCAGGGCCACTGCCAGGGCTGGGCCACCACCGTGTCCCCAAGCACAGCTGCGCCAGCGGGGCTGCTCAGGAGCCAGCAGTTTCGCCTTTCTGCAGGAACAGGCTGAGCCTTTCTGAGGTGACCGAATGCAGGTGTCAGCAGAGCAGGAGCAGCACAAATCAATCTCTCGCTGCTTTAAAAATATATCTGTATATCAGATCCAAACCTTTTCCTCTAGAGTCTTGTGGCAGAAATGGAGTTTTAAAATGTGCAATTATTTATAGCTGAAATGCTGGGAAAAAAACAACCTAATTTGTCCTGCCAGAGCAGAGCGTGCTGGTCCCCGTCACCCACTGCTTGCACAATGCCCGAGAGTGATGAGACCGGGATGGGGTAACGAAGAACAAGGAGGAAGGAGTAGTGCCCAAAAGCAGGGTGAAAGCATGCCAGAGCAGAGCCAGTTCACACAAGGATGTGGTCAAACCCAAATTATTGCAATCCTGAGGTGTTTCAAATGTTGCTTTCATGCCTGGTTATTAATTATCACCAATTAGGTGGGGTGGGTGGTTCATTAGGTACAGGCTGCTTCTGGCAGATTAGGGAGAAAGGACAGGTTTTGTAGACCCACAGATGTTGTGTCAAAGGGATGCTTTGGGGAAGTAACAGTTTTTAGGAGAAAACGTGTGGGAGTTCTTCTGGAGGAGGACTGTCTGCCTAAACTTGCCTTTTTCTTTTTTTTTTTTTTTTTCTTTATCCTTTCCCTGTGAATTGGAAGAGCTGCCAAGGGCCCGGCATAGGGATTGGGCATTGCAGGTGTCTGCCTGGTGAAGGAAGAGACTGTAATCTCTGGTGACACATGGCATGAGGAGCAACAAGCACAGATGAAAGAAAGAGCAAAGATGAGGCATGTAAAGACAGCAAGCGTTGCATGACTGCTGGGCAGGGACTGGAAGAATTTTGTGTAGCTTTTGGACATAAAAAAATAATTATGGCTGCGCAAAGTCTCTCTCCCTTACTGATTTCCTCACTGCTTTTGCCTAGGACAGGCAGTGGCATGGGCAGAATGATGTGGAAGGATGGTTTGAAGCCAAATAAAGTTCCTTCACTTGCTTGATCTAGGCCAGAAGAAGAGAACCACCAACTGGGGTCCCCTCTTCCCTACTTCTTTGTGGGGAACAAACTGCATCCACCCTGTCCTGGGGACCGTGGGCATTGAGAGGGGTCTGAAATGCCAGTGCCTTTTGCTTGGCTGCTTTGTGGTGCATCGCCCTGAGCAGTGGTTAGAAACAAGGACGATGAGGACGGTGCCTGTAACCTTGGCAGTCCTCTGCAGCCACATCCTTCCCCACCACAGCCCCAGAGCAGTGGGCATGGGGGCCACCCCTTGCCCCATAGCAAGCAGGGGGCGAGTCCTGCTTGGGGGCAGGTCCTGCCACCTGCGTTTTCCAGGGAAAAAGATGCAAGCTGAAGGAAAAACTCACCCTAGATAACTTGGAGATGGTAACCATCACCTGTACCACCAGCCAGGCGCCAACATCTCCCAAAGCAAGGGTTAGGGACAAATGTGCCTTAACAGAACCTGCCCAGTACAGATGCCAGCAAGAAACCCTGTCCATCCCGCTCTGCGACAAGCATCACCCTGCTCTGGCTCTGCAGCATCTGTCCTTTTGCAGCATGATGCTCAGGCACTGGGGAGATTTTGGGTCGTCCCTTCCAGTGAAACCAGTAAGATGAGGAACTGGTGGTTTGGCTTTCTATCAGGATAAAGCTGTTTAATTCCTTTCCACCTCAGCACCGCCTTCCTGCACTGCTCTGTTAGTAAGGCCTACACACAGAGTATCAAGGATTAATGAGACAGGTGATTAAATACAGTTCAGTCCCAAGAGGATGGATGTAGAACTGCCCTGCTGTGAATTAAGCAATAAAGCAGGAAAAAGTAGAAAACGTGGCAGGGAAGTGGTTCTGTTTCATTAGCACCGTCGTGCCTAATGATCCCAGCACCTCTGCCCACGTAAGGTGCGACTGCAATGCGATTTTGGTAAACCTGCACAGGCTCTGGTCTCAGCTTGCAACAGCTATGCTCCAGCCCTCTGCTGCGGCTCAGCCAGAGCCAGGGACAGGTGCTCATGCAAGGGCTAGTGATGCAGTCAGGAGGGAGGAAAAAGGGCGAAACACGACTTTTTATTAAATTACGGCCACTTTCTTGTGCTAATACTCTATTTAAAAAAATCTCATCTATGCCACACATTTACCTCCAGCACCTCCTCCAAACCACCGTAGCTGTATCAGCTCAGCAGTTACCACTGGGCATGGATGTGGCCCTGGGGGATAGTGCAACAGGTACTTTGTCATATGGAGCAGCAGCAGGTATTTTTCAGGCAGGCAGAGCCCCACAGTATCTCCTTACATTTACAGAAGCCATCCGAAGCCCTGTGCAAGTCTAAATGGAGGAAAGCTGGGGAGAGCAATAGCAAACCCCTTCCAGTGGGAGCACTTCAAATCCATGGCTCTCAGAGGGCTCAGAAGTGGCAGCCATCATTATTATCCCCTCCTTACAGACAGGGAAACCAAGGAAATTTTTGCCTTGTGTAACCCAGGAGAGCAGGAATGCAGCAAGATCCACGATTAGGGAAATCTGAGCCCTTGGGCTGTAAATGAGTCGTCAGATGTCAGCATCAAAGGCTGTAAAATCTGAGCCCTGCTGCCCAGCTGGCCTGTGCAGTTGGGGATGTCTTAATGCTGGCAGGTCTGAGATGCAGGCAAGACTGCCCAGCTCCATGCCCTCTGCTAGCAGCTTCGTTTTCCTTCCAAGATACTGGGATAAAAGCTTCCCGTGAGCATCACTAGAATCACTGAGAGCAGATAGCTCCAAACCATCCATCTGCTTGCAAGTCTCCGCTGACCGATAGCCACAAGAGCGTGCACAGGCTGAGCTTCCTCCGCCCAGGAGTAGTGGTGCGATGCCCACTAAAACACCTGGATTTGTGCTCTTCTAAACTCCATGTCCAGATGAAACGGTCCCTTGTGCTGATCACAAAACTCCAGTTCTTGATTGCACAGTCACTGGGGTTCAAATTCCTATTTTCTCCCCCACTGCCTGGCACCAGGGTGTTTTATTCGCGCCCTGGCTTCTGCTGTCATCTATAACACAGGTACAGGGGACTACTCAGCCACTCAGGAGTGGAGCAGCCTGCTTGTAAACTTAATATTACTTGAGGCTTGCTCAGAGTTCATGCCCCAGGTTGCAGTTTGATGGAGTGAGCCAGTCCCAAGTGCTTCTGATGGATATAAAAAGGATATGCAATCAGATGTGCACTTAAGCAAGTATATTACCAAGTTAAATGACTTCAGTTTTACTAAGCTAATTAAAAATGGAACAAAGCAGGGATCAGATTAAGGTCATAATTAATAACTTTATAGGTTCAAATTATCCAGTCACCAAATAAATACCATATGTAATCAGAGGAAGCTGCAGCTGATAACTTGAGAGAATTAGTGTCCTGCTCAGAGGTCTCTGAGAGGCAAGAACTACCTTTGGAGCAGTGACCTCAGCTCACCAAGGCAGCGTGTTAACCTTGATATCAAGGAGACCCTCTTCCTAAGGCTTGAGTGTCTATAGAAGGCCATGCTGCTCCTGTAAAGGGAATCAAATGGACTCAGGATGGGCAAGAGCCCCCCAATCCCCACCTCCCAGGTAATCAAGGCAAGAGCTACCACCCACCAGCAGAGCTCATGTCCCTCTTTCCATGTAGCCATTTCTCCTTTTTGGCCATTTCATTGCTTTGAAAATTTCTTAAAGTATCCCAATTTTTTTTTTAATATAGCAGCAAAGAATCAGGCAAATAATCAGGCTTCTAAAGTATTCTAATAGCTTGTAACATAAAATATAGAAGCAGATTGCCTCTTTAGGAGCCTGAAGTTAATGAAGTTTCCCAGGCCAGTTATGGTGTCCTGGTTTCGGCTGGGGTAGAGTTAATTTTCTTCTTAGTAGCTGTTACTATGCTGTGTTTTGGATTTAGTGCAAGAACAATGTTGATAACACACTGATGGTTTTGGTTGTTGCTAGGTAATGGCTGTACCAAATCAAGGACTTTTCAGCTTCTCGGGCCCTGCCAGCCAGAGGGCTGGGGGGGCACAAGGAGCTGGGAGGGGGCACAGCTGACCCCAGTCACTAAGGGGCGTTCCATACGGAACGACTGCAGGCTCAGTATACAAGGTGGGGGAAGGAGGAGGAAGGGAGAGACATTCTGAGTGATGGTGCTTGTACTCCCAAGTCATGGTCATACCTGGTGCAGCCCTGCTGTCCTGGGCATGGCTGAGCACCTGCCTGCCGAAGGGAAGTTGTCAACAAATTCCGTGTTTTGCTTTGCCTGCATGGCTTTCACCTTATCTATTAAGCTGGCTTTATCTCAACCCACAATTTTTCTCACTTTTACCTTTCTGATTCTCTCTCCCATCCCACTGGAGGGAGGGATGAGCAACCAGCTGTGTGGGGCTGAGTTGCCACCTGAGGTTAAACCGTGACATGGTGTCGGACCAGGACTGAGCTTCAGCAGCTCAGTGGGAACCCAACAGACCAAGCACAGCCAGGAAGGTCGAGATCCATCAGAATTGCTCTGCGACACATCCATCACCTAGATCATCCTTAAAATGGCACCCGAAGAAGGCACCTTACCGTAGGCAAGGACAGGATGGTGATTTTCACAGCGCTCTAATTACTTCTGCCTTGTACTGCAACAAGCACCAGCAGCCTTAGCTGCATGGCAGAGCCAGGGCGTAATTCCGCAGCTGCCTGCTTGCCGACAGCCGCCGCAGTGCCTGCGGGGAGGCCAGCGTGGCTTGGCCACGGGCAGCCTGGCGGCAGGCTGGGCAGGGACCCCCCGCATGGCCCCAGCAGCTTTCATCGCATCTTGGCTGGCTTCTGCTGCCTCTTGCTCTGCTTTCAGCTATAAAGCTGTTTCTCTGGTTTTGCTGTGATACAAAAGAGCAGGAGATGTGTCTGTTGCTCAGTCTGCAAGATGGGGCTTTGACAGCTTTTGGGGAAGCTGCTGTGGAGGGTGGACAAGCCCAAGGGATCTGCAGTGTAAGGAGGGGCTCTGCCTGTGCGGGCTGTGAAAGACAGACCCTTCGAGGGGGAAAACCTTCCCCTTCCCACTCAAGCACCCAAGCCATCAGGGAGGGGGCTGTGAGCAAAGGAAGGGCATTTTCCAAGTACTGCCAAACTGGGGAACCTCACAGCCTCTGGAAGCCAAAACCCATCAGTGGGCTCAGAAGGGATTAGATGAATTCAGGGCAAGAAAAGCTTCATTAATGCTCACTGAGAACAAGGCTCCAATGCAAGCCCAGCTCTAGAAACATTAAGCGCCTCCACTACGGTGATGGAGTCCCCTGACTGTCCTCTCAGCCCTGCCAGGGGCTTCCAAGGAGGGGCTACAACACTGGAGGGAGGGCTTTGGCTTGACACTGCATCCTTTACAGCAGAAATTGCATCCAAATTTAGATACAAAAAACAAATTCCTGCATAAAGCATGCAAGTGTTCACAACTACCTTTACAAAGCTGCTGGGCTGGTGCAGGCCAGGAGTGGCTGCCTGCAAGGACAGCTGCCTGCCCCATGCTGGGACTCTCCCATCTCTCCTGGCAGATGGAAAATAGATACAACCATGGACACACACCTGGAGGAGTCCTTTGCATCAGCCTGGCAGGGCTTTCCCACAACGTTTTTCTTTAATTTTTTAATATTAGTAACAACAACAAAAAAAGCTAAGTCTGCTGTAAAACTAGCATTTAGCTGTTTGCAGTGCCAGAGGGACAGGTGTCGGGTGGGGATGCACGAGAGGGCCTGGCAGGCAGCAGGTCACTTTACTGCAGGGTTCAGCTCCAACACCCAGGGAGCTGTCGTAGCTCAGGGGAACCACATCTCCTCCTCCCCAAAACAGGCTCTCCACCTTTGGGAAGGTGCTCCTAAGCTCCACCAGCAATGCCCCAAGCAGTACGATAAGCCACAAATCAATGTGATGAAGAGCCACAGCAGTCAGGTCTCCAAGCAAAGAGGTTCAGAAAGCCATGTTACCAAGCATCTTGGCTCACATGAGCCCGCATCACTCTCAGCAGGGCTGAGCAGCCAGTCCACGGCCACCTCACCTGCAGAGGAGCTGCTTTGACCTAGGTGAGTCTGCCGGCATTCTCATGGGGATGGCCGGGAGGTGATTTATTTTTTCTCCAGGCCAGCCCTTTTCTGCTGGGTTTCCTTCCAGCCCAGCAGCCTGGAGGGGGGACAGCATTGACATGCTCAGAGCGGCTTTGCAGCATCCTCAGGCTTCTTAATTAAAGCAGACATAAACACCTTTGACACAGGCTGTGAGGTTTCTGTCCTGTTGCTGAAACACCAAACAGGCTTCAAAAGGAGACATGATAGCTCAGCTGGAGCCACCAGACCCTGTGCTTGCTGATGTGCTCGCCTTGTGTGCGCAGCCGCAGCCCATTCAAACCCCACTGGCTTTCAGCTCCCCTTGCACCCATCCCATCCACATCCCACAGCCGCACCAGGCTGGGCTGTGCGGGGCACAGGGACCTCACAGCACCCCAGCACGGAAGGAGAGCAGGCAGGAGCACAGCTACAGCATCTTGCACCACCACATCCCTCAGCTCAGCACAGCTTTGCTGGCTGTCGGCAGGGTGTCAGGGCCAGGCAAGTAACACATGTGCTCTCCTTGCCTGGGAACATAACTTACCCTGCCCTGTCGTTCACTGTGGGCTGGGCTCTCCCCCTCTGAGCCATTTGTAGGTGAGCACGTGGCAGGGGGGCTTCCTCACCACAGCCACCAGCTGGGGTCAATGACCTGATGACCTGCTCTGCCATCACCTCCACCAGGGGCAGCTGCTTTTGGTCCCTTAAGACGTGATGAACATCAGTTGTGGGTGAGCAGCACCTGGGATAACCTCCTGCCTGCAGTTAACCTCCCCCTGCTGCTGGGCAGCTGCTCAGAAAGACACATTATCTGGATTTTATCTCACCACGGGCAGACCAGCAGCCCCAGGCTGGGGCTGGGGGTCCCTGTGCTTCCTATGGAGATGCAATTCTTCCAGCTGTCAGAATCCATCCCTGGAGCTGAATACGTCCGCCCACCCTTTGCTACACCTCTGCACCATGGCTAGGCTCCAGCAGCCGGCTGGGGATGCTCCGGGGGGGCTGGTGAGGGGCTGCATCCCCCTGCATGGCTGAGGCCGGGAGCTGATCTGCCTGACAAAACCTGGAGACTATAACTTCCATGCAAAAAGCAATTTATTTTGACAAGTCAAAAAAGGAAGCGATGCCGTTAGAGGCAACAAAGGTCGTCTGAGTGCGCAACAGTAGAAAAATACCCATTGCTTGTCCTGGCTTCAGCAACCAGGGGAGAGAATAAGCTTAATTGCTTTTGTAAATTAAATGTACAGGTGATTTGCTTGTGGCACGTGTGAGTTTTGCCCTTCATTGTTGAAGGGAAGATGCCCTTTCTGCTGTTGTAGGTGTGTAATAGATGCACACCAGGCACAGGTCTGTTCTGCGCTCGCCAGCAGCGGCTTCACTGCCGCAGGCTGTGCCCAGCCCCTGCTGCACCGGCCGGGCTAGCAGCAGGGCTTGTATTTACAGCCACTTACTGCTCTGCACATCAAAACCCACCCTGCCCAGGGCTGACCCGTGGCCAGCAGGACTCGTGGCCAAGTCTGGAAGAAACCCCTTGTTCAAAGAACAAGCCTGAACCCTGACTAGGAGTGGTTTGCAGAGCCGGGGCAGCCAGCCAGCCCTCCCCTGCCCTTTCCCCTTCCTGAGATGGGAAAAAGCATGAAGAGCTGCGGGCTGCTTCCTCCGCAGAGTTGGTGCCCTAGTGCACGGGGCACAGGTGTAACGCAGGGACCCTGTGGTGACCGCGGTGTCCTCCCCCAGCCATGACCATCCACCCTGCCGGGAGATGGCCTAGGAAAGGCCAGCAGGTCAACTAATTTCCAAAAAAATATTTCCATGGTACATTCTATTTCCTAAAACCAAAGAAAAAAATGCCCCAATCACACCCCACACCTCCCAACACCCCCAGTCCACTATTGGAAAATTAGCAATGATTTAAATCCCTCAGCTACTGTACAAAGGCAGGCAGGGATGGAACACCTAGACATTTATTGTTATTTTATCGCTGCTGGCACCTGCATAGCCCCTCCACCTTCCTACCCTGAGCTACACCAGAGCCGGAGCAGCCCAGAGCAATCATGGTTTCTTTCTGAAACCCCCATTCCTTGCCAAATCACACCCAGACACCCAAACAGATGCTCTCAAAGTGCCACAGGAGCCCTGCCTCAGCCACCCAAAATCTGGCCTGTTCCCTGGGGCCAACCTCCTGCCCCTCCATGTATTGGCACAGCTGGAGGGCACACCACGAAATCCCTCCGGCTTTAATAAAACGGAAACATCTGATTCCACAAATGCATCCTGCTTATCTCCAGTTTTTAGCATGGCTGGGGCTTCTTGCAAAGAGCCCAGCGCTGGGTTTATGTTCTATTTACACTCAGAGATTTTAAGACCTTCTTCTTGGTTCTCTCCAAGCAGTTGAGATCCAACATCTCTCCACTGGCTGATGCCAAGCCCCTTCCTTGGTACCCAGCTGCAGGGGGGCAGAAGGGGCTGCCCAGCACCTCCCCTGACCTGGCTTGGCTCCTCCTCACTAGTTCTCTGAGATGCCTGTGGTGTTGGGTCTCAATGCCCATAGTGCTGGATCTCAATGCTGGGATTCGAGCCATTTGTGTTCTAAATGCGCAGGGTCTGGGCAAGTTAATGTTTTAAGAGGCTTGTTGGAATGATTTGTTGATATGTGCAGGGTGGGTTTGTCCTTTTGGTGCTCACGGCCTGGAGCAGCTGTAAAAGAGGAACTGAGAGCAGGAGGATTTGCCAATTACATGATCTTATTGTTAATTATCTGAATTGTGAATGACACGCGGCTAGGTGACATCTCCACCCCAGGCCTGCGCTGCAGCATTCAGGTCCCAAATCCCCAGGGCTGTGCACAGAGACTTGTCCCGACACTTCTGGGGGCTCCCGGGCACTGGGGGACAAGCCCCAAGCAGTGCAGGGGGGACCCCATTGCCCAAAGGGCTCCCCAAAGCAGGAGGGAAAGAGGGGGGAGGTGGGGTGCTGGGGCACCTCTCTGCCGGGGCTCCCCAGAGCTGAGCCCGGGGATGCACCCAGCACCCCACTGGCAGGGTCTCCACAGCATCCCTGAGTGCCGGGATGCTGAGAGGGTTTTTTATGGGTTTTTTTAGTACGAATTTATGGGGGATTTATGAGGAAACTCGAATGGGCCCTTCTGGCTCTCCTCTGCCTGCAGCCTGACCTGCCTGGGCAGCTGTGGGAGCTGGCCCCAGCCGTGGGGTGGCTGTGTCCCCACTGGGGCAGGTCTGGCAGGGGGTCAGCTTGGTGCCCAGGCAGCATTTTCTGCTCTAAAGGGACACATTTGCAGCCATGCAAAGAGGTGGCAGCTCCGTGAGCCGTGCTTTTTTCATCAGAAAGTGGAAATCAATGCAAACAGTGGGCACAATTTGGGGAGGAAAATACCGAGTCATTTCCAGACTGTATTTGGGAAAAGAAGGTTTCCTTGAATGCTAAACTGAATCAAATGCTCCAGGTTCCTCTTTTTCTTTCCCTTTTATCTCCTGAGAAAACGAAGTCTCCAACTGAAACCCAACCTTTTGCCTAATTTCATTGGAAATCAGCAGGACTATAAGGCAGTTAGGGCTGAGTTCCCAGGCTGAAGATGGGCCCTTGTCTGGAGCAGGGGGAGTTCGGGTGCAGGAGCTGGCTCTAGTACCCACTGGCCCATTTCTCACCCAGCCCCTGGGCCAGGGTGGCTTTGGGGACCGCCATCCCCCTCGGGGGCCACCGCTCCTCCCTGGAGAGAGCCTGTGGCTGTGGCCGTGTCAGCTGCTTCCCACCCCGCACTGCCCTGGCTGAGGCTTCCTGGGGGATGCTGAGGGTCTGCGAGTCTCCGTCCATCCCTTGCGCTTGGGGAATCCCCTGGGCTAGAGGAGTAGGATGGGGAGCAGCACACTAAACATGCCAGACAGACCTCACCCGTTTCATCCCCGCGTGCCTTCACACACCCAGTCAGGTTTTTATCCTCTTTGGGGCTAACCCAGCTGGCAGTGAGACCAAGTGAAAAACTCCTGCTGATCCCAGCCTGCCCGGCTGGGAACCTGGGCAGGGGTCCTGGTGGAGAGCAGGCTGGGGACCTGGGTGGGGGTCCTGGTGGAGAGCAGGCTGGGCACCACGTTTGGGCATCAGCACCTTTATCCCCCACAATAAGACATGGGACACGCTGGCAGAGCAAGGTGGGGGGCCATCAAGACAGAGCCTTGCCCCCCGGCCAGACACATTGCAATCTATATGATTTGTTTTCATTTTCCTGACATTTTTCTCCAATGCCAGGTGGGTTTTTGCCTCTGGGCCAGGGAAGAGCCAAGGCTGGGGGCTGCTGCGGCTTTTCTCTCTCCATTAGCTTTCTTATTGAGTTGTCTCTCACACCATTCACAGCAGCAAAATCCGCTACAGGCGTATTAAGGATTCTCCATGCAAAACTGATAAGCTGAAGCCTCATTATTATCCCACAAAGTGATTATCTTCCCTTGATGAAGTCTCATATTTGCCCAATTTCAGATGGAAACCTTCCCCTTTTCAATTTAAGACTAATTCATTTCTTGACTCCTGGTTACAGTGCAAGATATCACAAACACTCCCTGGCTCTGATTTATATCGTTAAGAATCATTTACTTGCAATTAAAATAAGCCTTCAGGGCTTTTGCAAACAAGCCGGATTAGCTAACAGTAAAACATTTGCTTTTCGTAAACAGTGACTTCAGGCTATGAAACCATCTGGGAGGGGAGGGCACCAGCCAGAGCTGCCCTGGGGCTGTGGGCGAAGGAGAGCCAGAAGGGCCCATTCAAGTTTCCTCATAAATCCCCCATAAATCCCCCTCTCAGCATCCCAGCACTCAGGGATGCTGTGGGGACCCTGCCAGTGGGGTGCTGGGTGCATCCCCGGGCTCAGCTCTGGGGAGCCCCGGCAGAGAGGTGCCCCAGCACCCCACCTCCCCCCTCTTTCCCTCCTGCTTTGGGGAGCCCTTTGGGCAATGGGGTCCCCCCTGCACTGCTTGGGGCTTGTCCCCCAGTGCCCGGGAGCCCCCAGAAGTGTCGGGACAAGTCTCTGTGCACAGCCCTGGGGATTTGGGGATGTGGGACCCTCTGGGACACCCAGCAGCAGGTACAGGGGAGCACGAGGGAAGGGGCAATGCTGGCACCAACAGTGCCCGGCTTGGGGTGAGGCGGGGGCCCTGTCTGCCCGCTGCAGGGGGTCCCGGGCAAGGGTCCGTGGTGAGACCAGCCGCAGCCCAGCTGTGCCTGGGGAACACCAGCGGGGCTTTGATGAAGCTTTCAGCAGCACAGCAGCTGTGACTGTGGCGGTGAGAGGGCTGCAGGGCTGAGCTGAGTGCAGCATCAACTTGTCCCTGGCAGACAAGGGGCCCGGACTGAGCGGGGTGTCTGTGTTGGTCCCCGCTCTGTCTGTGCAGCGCGGGGCTGGCAGGACAAGCTGCCTGACCGGGGGATGCTGCAGGAGCACCGTGTGGGCCCTGCACAGTGAGTTCCCCATGTGCCAGGTCCCAAGGACGGCTGAGGCTTGTCCTGGCTGGGTCACCTCCAATGTCACCAGCATGCTGCTGGGACCCGGCCGCACATGGGCAGGGGGCACCCACCCACCACAGCCACACAGGAGGACACAAGCAGGCGGTGGGACCCGCCAGACTCTGAGGGCTGCTGCAACAGGAGATTTCTCACAGCAGAGCTGCTGGACCTGTTGGCCAAAAGGCTGTGCGTCATGCTTGGTTTACCCAAATGGCACCTAATGACTTACATACAATCCGAAGAGGGCTGTAATTGCCCTGACTGTAATGTCTCAGGCTTTCAGGAGGATAAAGCCAGGCTGGCCAGCACAGAGAACCTGGCATTGAGCCAGGCAGTGGGTTTGCAGCTACCGAGGCCATGCCAGTTCATCTCAGTTCATCTCGCTGTGCCCTGACCTCCCCGCTCAGAGCCCAGGACTCAAATTTGCTTCCCATGGAGCATCTCCCCCAGGCCAGGATGGGCGTTCTGACCCCCTGGGCAGTGGTGGGGGCTGGGGGCTGCCGGCTGGGGAGCAGGTGCAGCTGCTGCTGAGCAGAGCTGTGGGTTCATTACCAACCTCTTCAAAACCCGTACTTAAAAATATCCCCCACTCGCATCGGCTGGCTCAGCTGCACGGCTGGTCCTCATCTCCCTCTCGGGATATAAATAGCCACCGCTGAATAGCAATGCTGGCCCAGCGCTTCTCACGCTGCTGCACAGGAGGGGATGGTGGCATGATCCCTGATGGGCAGCCAGGGATGTCAGCCAAGTAGCCCAGCCAAGTCCCACCAAGTCGGGCTGCAGCTCCGGGCATCCCAAGAGGAGCTGCTTCCAGCCAGGAGCTCAAAGCAAAATGCAATCAGGGGGGCAGCCAGGAAGAGGGATGGGTGCAGTTTTGGGGTGAGGATCAAGGAGTAAAGCTGTCCCCACTGGCTGGGCACTGCAAAACCCTCCTGGTGCCCCAGGACCTGCCCAGGGAAGGCACAGGTAAGGGGAGGCATTTCTGAACAAGCTTGGCTTTCCTTTCACAAGGTTTTACAGATTTTTGGGAAGACGGGTGATTTTGTGATGAATTTTGTGGCAACATTAGAAATCTGCCATTTGCAGAAGGGAATCTTCTGCATTAGAGTCCTTTAGTGGCAGGGGATGAAGATCCACATCCACATCATGTGTCCTCTGTGATATGTACAGGATGCAGGATGATGTACCCAGGAGGAAAGAAAACAGATGCTAAAACAAAAGAGAAATTATTCTTCCCTTTTTATCTTCTACCAAGAGCCTGGTATTTAATAATGGAGAGTCAGATGCTCAGATATGCCCTTATTAAATGAAAGGTGTAAACGTCTTTACTTAATCCACTGCGCAACTATCAGACTAAATGCAGGAAGAAAGATTTTTACCTTTTCTGAACAGACAGATGCTCTCGTTATTCTCCAGTGCAGCTGCAGCTTCCTCTGTCCAGGAAGTTCCTCAACTGCTTCATCACAGTACCCCCCAAACTAACCCCTGCGTCCTGCCAGGAATTCATCATTAGTCTCCACATATCAAGAAGATGATCCATCACACAAAGGGAAGAGGAGGAAAAGTTCATGTGAAACCTGCCCTCGTCGTGGCAGCACACGGCATCCTTGGAAGCAAATTAGTCATGGTGCCACCAAGAGATGCTGTGAAATAACCCTGGGTGCTCAGTGGGCTAATCTAAGCAGGAGGAAAAATCCATGCCCAAAGGCAAGGTGAAGAGTTTCTTGGTTGTAAATTATATTTTTGAATTGAAGGTGAAGCCTCTTGTGGGAAAGGATTGGAAAAATTGCTGGAAACTCAGAAAACCTTTGTATTTCCATCGTTGCCCACCCTGGCTAGGGCTTGGCTGTGGAGAGCCACCAGCGGTGGCTTTGACAGCACAGGCAGGGGCTATGCTGGAGGGTGGCACTGAAGCTGGTGGTCCCTTTCACCCCATGTCCCTCCAAGCTGGTGTCAGTGGCCCTGGCTGTGTCACCACGCTGAGCGGATGGGCACAGCCCCTGTGGTGACGGAGCTGATCTCTGCAGCCCTCGGGATTCCCACTGCTCCATGGGGTCTGGGATGTTTGCTCTTGCTCTGTCTCCTATTCATTCCCACCAGCAGCAGGAATCTGCTCCGTGTCCTCCTTCATTTAATCCAGAGGAGAGGGGCAATTATCACTCATGTTTCCTCCACTTGAATTGTTTCCCCTTCCAGCATCTCTGCTAGAGAAAAGGGGATACTCTGAGCCAGCCACCTGCTTTGGTGGCCAAGGAAATGTCATGCACGCTTGCAGGCATCCTTGTCATCTTTGGCCATATTACCTACACCCTTTAAAAGGTACTTTTCCAGGAGCTACAGTCATCTCATAACCAGGAAAACAAAGCAAAGCTCAATTTTGGACATCCCTGCTGAGAAAGAGCTGAATCGGTGCTTTGACTGCGAAAAGTTGTCCCTGGGTATGACACTGGGAAGGGCCGTGAGTCCCTTCATGGCCAGAGATGGCCTTTGCCTCTGTCCCCAAGCCAAAAAAAACTGTGGCTTAGTACAATTTTATGAGTCATCCCCAGCTCATGAATCACTGCTGCTCCCTGAGTTTATCATCTCATTGGGAATGGGCTCTTGCTTGTTCCTCTGCCCAAGGCATGGTGGGACAGGAGCCGGGGCAGGGCGGGAGGGGACGCCTGGGCCAGGCTCTGTGGCCACCCCTCCAGAGAAGACATCTCTCCCTAGCTAAGGCATCAAGCCAAAATAAATCCTGCCAGAGTGACTCTACTTTGGATCTCTAGCTGTTTTCAGGAAAGCTGAAATGGTGGTTACACTCATATCATAAGAAGATTTTTTCCTACACTGGGCTTTTTGCCTACACACAATTGGTTACTAATCGTATCTTTTTAGGCAGTTAACTTGGGGGTTTATTGGTCTGAGCCCTCGCTTTTATCAGATCTCAGTCCTGTTGAGCTGATGAGCATCTCTTACGCTTCCTGGGCTCCCTGGAAGATCTCTGCCACTTATTTTAAATGTGCTGAAATGATGCCAGGCTTGGTGAAACTGCCTTTTCTGGAAATCCTTGCAGCTCTGAAAGATGCTCCCTGGCCCAGTGCACAAATGGGAGCAAAGCAGCACCAAAAAGCCTTGTACCCCGCCATGCCACATCCCCAGGGGGTCCATCCTGGGCAAAACCTCACCCTGGGTGATGCAGGCTCCTTGCAGAGCTTTGGGGAGCGTTAAAGCAATTGCAGGGGGCAGTGAGAAAGCTGCTGCTGCAGCCTGGGCTGCCCTGTGCATGGTCCCCAAGTGCACACACAGATGCACACGCACATGCACACACACACTCTGCGTATTGGACTCAGAGCTATAGTTCTTCTCACCCATGATGTGCCCCAAATGATGCCCTTGGTGCCCTGAGCGATGAGGAGATGCCCTGTTTCACAGGTGACCTGAGCTGGAGTCACCAAGGAGGAGCTGCACTGCAGTCCCCAGCTGCAAACCTCCTCCAGCCCCAGGGGGTCACAGCAAAGCCACTGTCCCCGCATCACCCCTGGGAGAGCCTTGCCATTTCAAGCCCTGGCAGCACAAGTCCGGAGCTGCAATTTATTCTGCTGGCTCAGCAAGATACCGGGACTGCATCTTGCCTCTGAGGCTTTTGGCAAAGCCCCAGCACTGCCTGTGCTGCAGGGTGAAAATGAGCCTGGAGCCCGGTAGGCAGGTACAGCTACAGCTGGAGCTCTGCTTTGAACACCTGAAGTGCCAGGCAGTGTTACATCCTCAGGCAGCTCCAACGGGGCGTGCAAAGTGAGTAGCCGTTCGCTCCCTGAACTGCCCTGCATCAATTCCTTGCTTGCAAAATAGAGATGAAAATACTTCAGTATGTGGCAAGGGAGCTGGGAAAATAAATGGGTTGTTTGAGAAGCGCTCAGAGACCAATGACGAGTGCCACGTGGCAGCCTGGGTGGAAATTGATACCCTCGGCTCTGCTGAGCAGTGTGAAACCTGGGTACCAAAGTGATGCTCGCTACCCTGCATCCTCCACAGCCAGTCCTTGAGCAACATGCATGAAAGGCTGGATCCTGCCACACGCCATCATCACCTCGGAGTTTCTCAGCTTGGCTGTGTTTGTCTCTGCAACCTGAAGAAATCACTTTAGGTAGGAAAGCACACAGCTCTGAAGATCTCTCTGGGGTCATCGTTGCTGCAAAGCCCAGGATTTTGTACACACAGGGTATTTCTTCAGCTGCCGGTGTCGGGAGCGCAGTGGTATGCAAGGGTTAACAGCACAGCCGAACCCCTGCTCTGCTTTATTTTCTTAATTTAAAATAAGCTTTTTTCATGGGAAACGGCTGGGTGTGTGGAGCGAAACTCATCACTCCAGGGATGCTCAGTGCTGCTGAAGCTAATTTCAGGAGTAAATACATATTTTTAATGTATTTCTTTTTATGAGGCAGAAAGGCGACATGGCTGGGTGGTGGGGAACTTACCTGAGCTAATGGCCCAGCTGGAGCTCTTCCAGCCAGCCTGTTTAAGGGAATGGATAGTTTGGGGCTTTGCTTGGGCTTTAAATGCTTTTAAAAAGATCTGTCCTATCTAGCTGCTCCCTCAGTCCCTGCCATAGTGAAGGAGATGGGTTGTGCTGGCCTGGCCTATGCGTGGGTGGGAGGAGAAGGCCAGAAGGTGCTGAAGGTGGAGCCGGTGCTGGCCGTGCTAGCAGGGGGCTCGCTCCTCTGAGCCGTGTGTGATGACAGCAGCCGAGGAGCCACCAGCTCCAGGTCCATGGTTTGCCCCCAGGGGAACAAGGACTTTCCCTGCCAGGCAGGGGCCAACCAGCTTGTCACCCTCAGTGGGGGCCACCTCTGGCACAGGCTGCGTGCAGTGGGACTTCAGCAGGTGTTAAGAGGTCCTTGCATGCGCAGCTGGATCCAGAGTTCCTCGTGGATGTTGGGCTTCTTCCCGCCACCGTTGATGAACCGTGCAAGGGGGTTCTAGACTCCTTTGTGGCTTCCTACCAGCTCTGTACCTCCACCCACAGAAAGAAGCAGCGCTGTCGGGCTCTGCTACATCTAGGTCAGTCTGTGTGATACTCTGCCATTTGTTAAACATGTTGGAAAGTTACTCATAAGACAGAGTGCTCCTGCTCTGCTCTCACCTGCAGGAGAGCCTCCCACCAGCCCAGCTGCCTGACCTTGCTCTCTGGGCTAGCATTCCCTCATATCTCACCCAGACCTCTCTCCTGCAATGTCTCCTCACACCCTGAGAAACTCACGGCAATTCCTTTCTTGAGCACTTCAGTGGAAACCACCAGCTCTCTGCAGCAGGAGAGCTTTGCATCCCATGATGGACACATGCCCAGGCAGCAACGGGTGAGCAAGGCACGGGGCAGCTGGCCAGCAGCATGCCAAAGCCAGCTTGGATGTGCTTTGCAGGAGGCTCTTGCTTGGAGATATCTTTGCAGGATATTGGCTTGGAGAAGTCTCCTCTCCAAGCATCATGGACAGGGTAAACATTTCAGAGCCAAATCCAAATGGGCTCTGAACTTGGACTCATATAAACGAGAGCAAGGTTTAGTCTGATGGCGAACGCCTGCCTCGGCAGCGCTGCTGAGGAATCCTGGATGGAGCTGGTTGTACATGGTGGGAACAGCCACCCATCCCACCCACAGAGGAGAGCCCTGTGTGGGGACCAGAGCTGCTGGCACTCAGTTTGGCCATTTGGCCACCTCACAGGTGGCTTTCGGTGGCACAATGATGAACTTTGAGCTGTGGCACTGATCTGATCACAGAGCCAGGACATGAAGGTGCTGGCTTAGAGAAAGTAGCTCTTCAGCTAAATTCCCGTGCGGGACTGTGTCCAAACAGCTTCAATAATCTTTTCAGCCCCACAACAGGCTTGAAAATAAAATTCCAGCAATGGATTTAAGCAAGCACGTCTTTGTCAGGCCAGAGGATGAAACAGCGGTGTGCTGCTTTCAGCTCCCCATCCCTTGCTCTGATGTGGCTTTCAATTAGCTCCAGCGCAGGTTTGGCTGCTTCCGCTGAGCCGGGAATGAAAGAGTTGAGATGAAAGGCACTGGCCCCACGCTGGGTGGGCTGGAAGCACGTCAGAGAGGTGGCCTGGGCTTGCAGGGGGAACTCCCCGGGACCCTGGGGGGAGCCCTGGCCAGCAGCCAGGTGCCTCGCAGCCCCTCAGTGTGAGCAGTGCATGCTCCACCCTCGCTGCACATGCTCCCTGCTCGCTGGCTAACTGGGGCAACTGGACAGCTGCCACCGGCCAGCCGTGTGGAGGGACTGAGGTGGGGATAAGCAGCTTTGCTATTTGTCAGTGCCAATGCCTCCTGGCTTCCATCTTCTGCAGGGTCCACACATGGGAAAAGGGCAGGGACAGAGCCAGACTGCAGCAGAGGAGGAGAAAAGGTGAGGAAGAGGAGCCAGGAGCAGCATCCCAGAGCATGCTGTGCCTTCCATGCATGGACTGGTTGTGTGCACCAGGACCTTAGGAACGGCTTTGAGGTTTGTGAGACGAGGGCCAGCAGCAGTGCGCCACGCTCAGAAGGGCACACTGCATCCACACATCAGTGCCCAAGCAGCGGCCACCCCACTCCGGTGATGTATCCCAGCATGGATAATCAGTGGCACAGCAGGCACCAGCTACACGGTGCTGGCGGCTCCATCTGGCAAGGACACCACCAAGGAGAGTGAGCCAGGACAGAGCATCCCAGCCTGTCTTCATCTCCTCCTAATTAGCAGAGGAGACCACAAGCCTGAGACTTTGCTGCTCTCTGAAAGGATGCGCTGAGCAGAGACACACGCAGCGCAAGGCTGTGGTGGGAACCGAGGAAGCTGTAAAAATAGCTTATCTGCCTCTTAAAAACTGCTCTCCCAAATGAGGTGCTCACCTGACTCCCTGCTGGGGACTCCTCGTTAGGACCTCCTCATTAAAGGCTCAGTGAGGAGTCTCCAATGGGCTCAAACGCATAGGCACATCACCCCCTCCTGCTGCCCACCCACCATCACAGGGACCGCAGAGACCCCAGCCCCTTCCCCATGCTGGGTGGGCGTATATACACACACACACATATATGTGTACATGTATACATTTTTTTTTCCCCTTCATCACAGCCTTATTGCAGCGTTTGCAGGGCGGTGGGGACTGCAGGGCACAGCAAGGCTGCGGTCCCCTGGGAGGGACGTGGCCCACAGGCAGCTGGAGCCGCAGGCGGGCAGGGCTGGCAGGGATGTCCTCCCTGCCATGGCTTCAGCATCCCCATCTACCTGCAGACATCCTTATGACCCTGTCCCGACCTCAATAGCTGCTCCCAGGAGGGATACGTTTGATGATCCCAGCAAGTAAATGGGCAGGATTTCGCTGCACTTGCCAAGGGTAATCAGGGGAAATTCCCCAAATGAGGAACATCTGGGGCTTATGTGTTCCCCCAAATCAATGAAATTGATTTCATTGGGATTTCAGTGGGACCACTGAGAGGCGAAACCCCTTGCAGCAGGCAAAGACCCTCCCTTGCCCTGTGGCCCTCATCCGGCAGTGATGCCTGGATGCTCTGAGGACCACTGTCCCCCCACAGGTACAGCCCTGCTGGGCACCACTAAGGATGCAGGACTCAGAGGGTGTCAGGAAGGGTGAAATGCTGCTCGTGCCAAGGGAAATTCATAAAGGTGGGCTAAGATTTTTGTCTCTCCCTGCAGTCTCCAGCCAAAGTAACCAGGGGTGTTCAGCCATGGCAGCAGCACCTGCGACCGGACCCCAGCCTGGGCCTCAGCACCTCGCCAGGGCTGCAGGGAGCCCGTCTGCATGTGGCTAAAGGGGCCTGGGGAGAAAAGAAATCACTGTTTCCCCCCCTGTAAATGACAAGAAGGACCAAGACAGACTAGCTCAGAAACTCACTGAAAAATTGAGTATTTTATATATATTTCTATATAACAGAAAGATTCTATTTCTGTATAATCTACACATAGAAAAAAATCATATCGTTTACCACAGTGTGACTTAGGGCCCCTCGCCACCTCTTCCAGCTCCAGGGACACACACACTGTACCGGCTCCTGCCATCCTCCCCATGCCACGTGCCCGCTCTCCTGCCAGGGTCGTCACCCTGTTTCTCAGCATGCACGTGGGAACGTGGGTTTTGGGGGGCTGACAGCCTACCCCATCCTCATCTTACCCATCCCTCACACATCATATCCACGGCATCCCTACTCCAGTGGGCACGAGGTCCTCCTGGGAATGGGGATGTTCTGGGACATCTCACCTACTCTTGACTGCAAGGCAGAAGCTGGCCCCGCCAGCCCTCAGCCCAGCCGTGCGGCTGGGTACCCCCATGCCAGCTGTGTGGCTACAGGGACAGCAGCAGTGCTAGATGGCCTTTTGCTTGCCCAGAGCAGGGATGCTGGCTGTCCCATGGCACACCTGGGGGCTCTGGGGACATAGCAGAGTGGCGATGCTGCTCTCACAAGCCTGTGCAGGGACAGCATTCGGGGACAACCCTGCTTTCCCCCACTGGGTTCCAACCTGGCAGGAACTGGATGCTTCCTTGCAGCCTCCACAAAACATCTGCAGAGCTGGAGGTAAAAGAGCTCAGAGAAACCCCTAAACATTGGTATGTGTCTGAACGGAGTCAAGCAGCACGGCAACAGCCATCTGAGCAGCCAGAGCCCGGGCCAGAGGGATGCAAAAGAGCCTGGGGGATGCTCCTGTGCTCCCATCCGTGGCACACACGGGGACTTTAATGAGAAATCGCTTTGTTAATGCATGCAGTGCTTTTTGATTATTGAGCTACAGTGTGACATACTCTGCTGACACATTACAGGGCTTAGAAATCAAAACAAGAGACGACTGTTTAGGTTTATGGCAGGAGGGGGCTGCTGATCTGCCAGGGGTGTTGTGTCTCGCCAGGCTCTCAGGCTGCGGGCATGGGCTTTGTGTCTTTTGTGTGCAAATTAAATATCAGCTAGGAGGGTAATTCTTTCCGCTTGCTAGTTTGGGGTCAGGGGGTGCCATGTTGTTGCCTGGCCTAGCTTGTTTCTCCTTCTCCCCTGCACCCCAGTAAACCCCTTTGCTAGAGCTGCATCTCCCCTCTCCCCCAGGAGCTCACTGCACCCACGCCTGCCCGGGAGCGCTGACCATCCTCAGCATCACTTTTAAGGACAGCACATCCATTCTGCAGTGCGTGAAGCTGGCTGCCACGACATGGTGATGCTGCCACCATCCCCTCAGTAGCCATGAGTGGGACAAGCCTGGCTGGAGGTGCAGAAAGAGTTACGGGGGGAAGCAGGAAGACCCTGATGGTTTTGTAGGTGCTGAACCCAGAGCCCCACCTCCTCCTGCGGAGCAGGGACAGCATGCAACAGCCTTGTCCCAAAGCAGGTGGTCTGTCCACGAGGGACTTTCCAGGACAAGCTATGCCTACACACACAATGGTGGAAAAGAGATGGGGGGCATGAGGGTTTCACCCCAGGCAGGGGGGATGCACCCAGGCTGGATGCCTCTGCCTGCACCCCCAAACCACCCTGCCAGGCCGCGATGCTCTTGCCACAGCTCCCTGCTTAGTTATTTTTGTGCTGCAGGTAATAACTGGGGTAGTTGGTCTGTGTTACCCTCTCCCCCCAAAAGGGCATCGCCCGCTGCAGCTCGCTCTGTGGCTCTGCCTCTTGGAGGCTGTGACTTGTGTTCCCTCAAGTTTGCACTGTGGTGGGCACCGCTGGAGCAGACCAGCAACATGGCTCCCCCTGATCAGCATGAGATGGAGCTTTTAATCCAGCCTAAAGCCTCTGCGCTGCAGTGGGACAGGTCCTGCCTCCCCTCTCAGGGCCTTCATAGGGGTTTAGCAGAAGAGGGGGGATGAGAGTTGAACTAGGAAAAATGCTTGTGAAAGGGACACCCATACAAAGGATGGGCAGACACGGTGTAAGGACTGTATGATGTTTTCCCTGAGGTATCTTCCTTCCTGGGCTCCACAGGGCTGGTGTGCAGAAGGACCCACCGTCACAGCATGGCTTTGGTCAAGACTTGGTCCCCAGGGCTCAGATGCAGCACATTAGGAACTTTCTCAGCTCCCTGATGTGGCTCACACAGCACATGGTAGGTCATGCCAGGGACCCCATCTGGGCTGGCAGCAGGGGTGCTGGCAAGGAGGAGTGGGATGCCCTGTCCCACTGTGTGCAGCCTCAACTGAGGGGCTCTGAGCACCGAGACTGGTCGAAGAGACAGTGGGTTTGAGACACAGGGAGGAACAAGGCTGCATGGACAGAAGAGTATCACCACCACACACTCCCCAAGCTTATGCACCCAAATCCTTCCCCTTCAGCCGCCCCCCTCACCCATCCCTAGATGATACATTCATGATTTGCCACCTGCATTTTGGTAGAAGAGCCAAGCAGCCAACATTTCCCAGCAGACGGGGGTCCCATCCAGTGACTTGACCCTGGGAAGCACCCAGACTGGTGTCTAGTGGTTTGCCAAGGGCACAGCAAAAGCTGGGGCAGGGACAGTGTGATGTCCTCGGTACTGTGGGTCCCCCTCCCCCAACAGCGCCAAACCCAGCCCCCCACTGCACAGAAGGCTGCTGCCAGGCACAGGAGCCGTGCTGGCCCCAGCAAAACCACTGCCCGAACAGGCAGAGATGCAGATGCTTTGCTCCAGAAGGCCTGTCCAGAGCCAAGGCTATAGCCCCAGCGCCCAGAGATGCTGCCCCTTGGTCTTATGGTCCTGCCACTGGTTTCATCCGATGTGCAGCAGTGGGCGATGGCAGCCCCTTGATCGATACTCACCAAAGCCCCTGCCATGCTTCAGTGGGCACTGAATCAAACTCACAGTCCCCAGGCTTCACCCAGCCAAAACACACACATGATGCTGCTCAAATGCATCTGGGATGCTGCTTGGCTGCCTGCTAGACATCACATTTTGGGGCGTTATTTAAGAGAAAACCAGCATTTTGCTGGATGAAGGCAGGAAGACCAGTTTTTGCCTCTTCTTAATAAATGTAAGTTCCACTTGCTCCCAAGTTGACCTAATAATTGTAATTCTAAATTAAATGTAAATGTATTGGCTGCTGGTAAAGGTCATTCCACAGAAGATGGCTACATTTGCCTCTTCTTCAGATGCATGAATACTAAACATGTATAATTCACAGAATCATTAGCAGATAAAGATGTTTCCCACCTCTGCTCCCTAATCCTCACACAAACCCATTTTATATGTCAGCAGGCAAAAGGAAAACCATTCAGCTGTATTTCATGTCTATAGATCAGTCTATCTGCTATAAAAAAAAATAAAAAATGCAAGTGCTCAGCATCCATCAGGATCCAGCCCTATGGAAATGAGACTCATGTCTTAGGGGAGGGAGAATGACCCCAGGTTGTCCTTTAGGGCTTCGTGCAATTGGATCTACTGCTCTGCCAAACCATCATCCTGGCCTAAAAAGGATAGCTGGCTGTCCTCTGCTAACGCATGGACTTGCATGAAGGTGTATGAAACCTCCTCCAGACCCTCTCCCAGGGGAATTAGGGAATGCAGGTGTGGCAAGGACCAAGTAGAAGGCACCAATTGCCTGTGGAGCTCCTTGGGGTGAGCTGCATCACACCATGTCCTCTCAGGGAGCTCCCAGAAGTGGGGAATAACCACCAGGTGCTGGTGGGTCAGAGCTTTGAAGATAATGAGGACCTTTACACCAGCAAGAGCTGGAGAAGGAAAAAACCACAATGTACAGCAGAAGTTATCCCTTCAATAGGAGGAGATGGCCAGGCAGCTGCCTCGCATCAGGCTACAGCAATAATTCACAGCAGCCTCGAAGAACTGAGCCTCTTGTTGTCTGAGACTGTCTGTTTCCTCAGTTGTGACTGGAAGTGTTTGGGGTGTCCCCCCCTCCCCCCCCTTTGCTGACTGATTAGAAACAATCTGCCACAGCCTGCTGGAGCACACCACGCTGGAGGCAGCGTCAGCAGTGGATGCTCATGCCAATGGCCCAGCTTTGCTGGCAGGGACCTGCTGACAGCTGCTGAGCCAGGTAGGGGTCTCAGCAGCCCCCCTCCCTCCCCACCTGCACGGCACTTCCCCAGGGCAGCCCTTTCGCAGGGGCCAAGTGGCTGCCAAATCCATTGCCTGGGTGCAGGCTTCAGTTCTCACTTGCCTCCCTGGTGCAAATTCATTCCACACGGAGAGGGATTAACCCCTGCAGCACCAGCGATCCTGTCAGCTGCCTGGGGAGCCACCACTGTGCAACAACCCCCTTTGCCACTTGTGCATCTGCTGTGGCCCCAGAAAGCTGGGTAGGTGGGAAGAACCATCCTCTGCATCCGCAGACCAGGCAGAGGGGCTTCCCAGCCTTAGCACCAGCTGTAGATACTCAACATCTCATGAAACCATGTTTAGCCCAGGGCTGTGCGACTCCTCCACAGCTCCACATACAGGGACTAGATGTATTTCCTCCCCTCCTAAAATTAATCAAGGGTGACGCCTAGCTCCCCCCCATACACAAGGCTACTTTAAAGCAGAGCTCTATCCCTGGTACAGGGATGAGGAGGGTCTCCCTCCCAAGCAGCTGAGCCAGGTGTGTGCTCTCAGGGCAGCAGCATCACCTGCTGTTCACCACCTGCAGTTGTGGGGTCCCTGGGGTCTGCTCCTGCAGCCCCACTGGATGCTCATTCCCAAAACACACTGCCCTGGGAAAGCACGCAAAGGCTGACAGCACAACATACATGAGCACAGCCCCAAACAATCACAAAGTTGGCCTGCAGGTGGGTACAGAAGCTGCTATTTGCCTTTCCTGATCATCTGAGTCTCAAAGGTCCTATGCTGTCAGGTTTTGCAGTCAGCCACAGCCATGCTCCCCACGTCACCCAGCTCCAGAGCCCACAGACAGCTCTGCTCAGGGTGGGGACAGCTTCACACATGGTGAGAAACAGGAGCACGTCCCTTAGAGATGAGACGGTACCAGTAAGCAAAGGCTCCACAAGCACACTGAAAGCCGTACCTCAGCAGGCAGAGCGAGACATGCCTCCAGCTCAAGCACCCAGTGTGGGTACACCCAGACCTGCCCCCCTACCCCCACTCAGCACCGTGCTCTACAAGGCTCAGGGAAAGGCTGTGCTGGTGGGGGGGCACAACCCTACCAGCTAGGACCAAGCTGCTGCACCTCCCTCAGATACCCCAAGAGGTGCTGGGACAGTAATAACCCTGGCCAAAGTCTCTCCAGCTAATAAGAACAAAGTCAACAACCACTTCCCCACCACCACAAGTGCACACAGAGGTTATACACAGGTGCATGATCCCCACTTACAGCAAGAAGACCCCTCTACCCAGGAAGGCTGTGCTGGACCTTGCTTTTGTTACTGGTCTCAATTGCCCTGACCAGCCTCACCTGGGACCCCCCAGTTCTATATAAGCTCCAGCTCTTCCCTCCCAGCCTGGGGTAGTTTTTGGGGGGTAGTAGCAGCTGCTCTAGCAGCAGAGTAGGTTCACTGATGTTAGTACCATCCCATGGGGCTGAGCGAAGTGCTAGTAGCAGGCCTGTCAATATTCTTAAGTACAGTGAAGCAGCATCAGCTGGAACAAAGCTACAACCCCAGCCTGGAGCCACCCTGGAGATGTGGCTGGGGGTGAAGTCACCTACAGTGTGTATCTGCAGCTCCTCAGGAGACCAGTCAATGAGCTGGAGCAGTACTGGGCAGAATGGGACACAGGTAGGACAGCAGTATTGTCTTAGCTGGGTTGGGTATCTGGGCTTTAGGGGGGCTCTCATCTGTGGGTGAGGGGCTGGTGTGCCCAGGCTGCAGCTGGGCTTGCTGGGCAGGTGCTTTCACTGGGTCATCACTGCTGGGAAGGCAGCGCTATGCCCATCCCCAGGGCTGGGGTGATGGGGCACCTTCTCCTGTGTGCTGAGGAAAAGCCAAGCCTTGGTGGGGCCCTGAGGTGGCTGGGTGCTGCCCAGAGGTGGTGAGACACTGGCTGTGTTGCGATGGGGTGAGCCTGTGAGTGAGGGCTCCTCTGCAGGGCCAGAAACCAGGCGGTGCAGCCCTGTCCTGCTCGAGCTGTTCTCCCTCACCCTGGAGCATCTCTGGGAAAGATCTGTGAAGCTGGCAGGACCTGGCACTGCTCCACAGCTGGGCTGCTCCATCCTCGCTTCCTCAGCTGGCTGCGGAGGTGCGAGGTGGGGGGGAAGCTGGCAGCCCCGCTCCTGGAAGGTGTTCATTCATGCGCTGACATGTTTATTTGCATAGAGACATTTTAGGTTTTTTTGTTGTTGGCTGACTTATTGTACAAGTTCTCAAAGCTGTGATATTGAATTATAAATTGAGACACTGTATCCGTGAAAGATGCTCTTTGACTATAGGCAGCATTATCGAATATGACAGTCACAATAAATGCGTGCTATAAAGCCAAACTAAATATGCTCTGCAATCCAAGATGTGCAAATCAGGCAAGTAGAAAAATAACCATAATATTTTTTTTTTCACAAACAAATCCCAAACCTTGGGTGATGATTTCGTTTAGCTTTATGTCTTGGCTTCTTGGCAAAATACTCAGGCAGCAGATAATGAAATGACCTACTTTTGCTGTCTTTGTTCATGATAACACATAAATTAAGAATTGTGCCCTTTCAAATTAAACTGATCGTTTTTGTAGAAATTAGATTGTGAAGTGGGGCTACTGGTTGGAGGTGAGGGAGGGGAAGGTGGGCACTGGTCCAGCTTCTGTGGGGGTTCTGCTGGGCTGTGCCCCACTCCCAGGAGCTGGGGGCTGGGCGTTAGGGTGGTCCTGGGCTGGTACCAGCCACCAGCTGGGTCTCCTCCTCTTACCAGCTTGTCTGCTGCACGAGGCTTTACCTTCTGGTGAACTTCTGGGGGCCTCGGAGGCTAAGCAGTGCCATTTAGCTGATTATTTAAATAATGCTCTGGGTTTAACAGAAATGCTAACTTGAAAGCTACCATAAACGGGTGTCATTTAGAGCAAGTGCCCAGGGAGACCCTCCCTTTGGATGGGAATTGTTTTGCCTCCAACTGCATCTGATGTGCAATGTGTTGTAATGCTTTCTGACTGGGTGACAGCAAAATAATGTTTGCTTTAATTGAATTTCAGACTGGGCATGTGGGCTGCAGGCTGCGGCGCTGGGGGGTGTTGTGGGTCTTGGTCAGAGGTGGGGGCTGCTGAGCTGGGGGAGCGGTCCAGGCTTCCAGCAAGGATGAAGGGATAAAGTGAGTGTTGTGTGGGGCCACGGCTGCCTCAGAATTGGATGGCTGGGTCAGAGCGAGGTTGTTTAATAATGCCGGATGATTTCCTGCGCGTGCCAAAGGCATGGAGAAGGGTGGAGAGCAGCCAGGGAGTGGGATGCAGGCAGCCCTGCAGCAGTGTGGGTGAGGGGGGCTGCTGAGTCTGGGGTAACTTCTGTCCTCTCCACACACCACAAATGAATCTCGTTGTCTACAAAATCCATTATGAAACCAAACAATGTATTTCCATATACAAGAGGCTAAATATAGCGCTTGGAGCTTTCCATTTCTGGGCCCTGCAGGCATGGTGCAAATCAGTGTGTGCTACAGCTGCGGGAGCGGGGCTGGGGGTGAAGGCAGGGTCCCTGGGGACCCTGCTGCCTGTCCTAGACATGGTCCCCTCCTGGGCTGCTGAGCCAAGAGCCCATCCAGCCCCTCTTCCTACAGGCTGGGATGCAGAGGTGGCAGCACCAACTCTGTCTCCATCCCTGGCAGAGACCAGCAGACATCTGGGGTGGCATGTGGGAGGATGTACGGCAACACACCCCACCCCCCCCATGAGATGAGCGGGTGTACCTTAAATACATCCCTGCTGCCCTGTAACCCCCCAGCTGAACACGAAGCAGTGTCTCTCTTGCAGAAACCTGCTCCTGGCTGCACTGGGACTTTGCAGGGCTCCCTGCTCCCTGGTAGAGGACTGCTGTGGACAGCAAGAACGATGCTGGCTTACCCCAGCCCTGGGTCTGGCCCTGTTTGCACTGCTGGCATGTCTGGGCCCTGAAGAGGTTTGTGCCACAGCTGCTGGAGTGCTGTGGTGTGACAGGAGGCTGCGGGGAGCTTACGTGAAGTTCTCCTGCGCCACAGCGCCCTTGCACTCCCATCCCAGCGAGCTGCCCGCCGCTGGTGATTTCTCAGAGCTCCTGACTCCCACACACACTGGCAGAAGGATTTGAGGATCAGAGGGAGATGGGGCCATGCTGCCCAAGCCCTGTGCGTGCGGCAGGGATGAGGGGTGCTCAGAACCAGACTCATCACAGATGCCAAACCACAAAGTATCCCAAGTGATTTCCAGCTGTGTCTGTAGCAGGGGCTTGGCATGCAGCAGTTTGGGGGATGCTGTGCCTGTCTCCAGGCTCTCATGTAGTTTGGGCAGGTGCAACCACTGCCCTGCAGGAGGGGGAGAGTGGGGCAGACCTGGGCTGCTGGTGTGGGGTGCTGTGCCCTGCAGCAGAGACCCTCAGCCATGGGGTGAGCAGGGCTGACAGCTGTGACCCTGCACTGGTGACACCTGCTCTGTCACCTTCGTGTCACCAGAGTTTCCCAGACTGGCCCCCAGTGCTGCTCCCAGTCCAGGCGTGCAGTGGCCCCAGCGGTGGCTCTGCTCCCTCTCTGGGCTGGCTCCCGTGTCCTGCTATTTTTGCAAAGCAGCTGGCAGGGTGTGTGTACTTCTTCCTTTCAGTCTGTTGTTTCCAGGTTCAGTGAGTAATTCCTGATGAGCTGTAATTTCTAAAATTAAATCCTTAAGATTACAAACAAGAGGCCTGAACTGATATTCCTGTGAGGTGTTAACTCCTTTGGGGATGTCTCATGTGGTGGCTGTCTCCCCTGCAAGCCTGGCCCTACTGCCCTGGGACCCCTGCTGCTGTGGCCAGTGAGGGCAGGATGGGACCCTCTTGGTTTGGACCTGGACCCAGCTGAAGATGGACCTGTTGCTCCAGACCACAGCTGCTCTCCATGCTGATGTCATCTTTGAAAATGTCTTATTTAGGTCAGATTTTTTTTCCAGGCAGATCTTCTGTCAGTCTTGGCTTAATTTGAGCTGTCTAATTGGGTGCCCCTAATTCAGCTGAACATGCTGTTAGTCTTATTGAAGCAGCTTGGGCCTCATGGCTTGATTTTTTTTTTCCTTTCCCTTTTTGCAGTGGATTGATTTTCCTGTCAATGTGATCTCTCCCCACTGAAGTTTCCATTGCTGCAAAGTTCAGGTTCCTCTTTGTTCTAATTATCTCTGTCTCCACACAAAGTGAAAGAGGCAAATGCTCTGGTCTATTTTAAGGTGTAACTGAGATGATGATCCTGCACAGCTGGGAAGGCTGCAGGAAGCTTCTGCTCAAAGGATCATCTTTCCTTGCCCAGAATCAAAGGAGCAGCCAGTTTTTGTTGGGAACACCCAGGGGAAGGCCGTGTCTACCTGACCATGCCGCCCTCGTCAGGGAGCAGCATCACTGTGCCCTGGTTGAGGCAGGAGCTGCTTCCTCTTCCCTGTGGAACCTGGGGATGCTCCTTGTCCTCCTTTGTTACAGGAGCAGAAGATTAGGGCAAGGAGCCCTTGCATGGGCTGCTCCGGTGTTGCTCTTCTCCCAGGCTGGAGAGCGGTGCTCCGGTAAGGAGGATTTTGCTGCCATTGCTTAGTTATTCCTCATTCTCCAGTGAAGTCCCCAGAGAACACAGGGTTTTTTCCTCTCCCCAGGCCACCATCAGTTGCAGTTTCACATAATTAGATCAAGTAGCAGGAGCAATGCAAGCTCAGCTGTCCTAACCCCCCCCCCCCCCCCCCCCCCCCGGGCTCTCCTGGGAGCTGGCCTTGCCCAAGCAGCAGCCCCTGGCACTGCCCCAGCTTGCACCAGCTCCATCTCTCCACAAGTGGAATCCCTGGGGGGTGAGGAGCCCCAGCAGCCTGGGAGGGGGCCTGGTGGCAGGTGAGCTGTGGCACTGGCACCGTGGGCATGTCCTTGTCCCCAGATGGATGGGTTGTTGCTCTGGGGAGGGGAAAAAAAAAAGGTATTTTGACACTTCAGCTATTGGTCCTGTGGTGCATGTGGGGAGCCAGAAATAGAGCCTGGAAGGATCGGGGTGACTCATGTACCGATGTGGCTGGGAACGGTGATGCTTTGTGTGCTGTGGGGCTGGCAGCTTCAGGCTGCTCTGCAGGTGTAGAAGATTTGGGGCTGGGAGACTTGTCATTCCCAGGCTGTCCCAGTGTGGGGTGCCTGGGGACAGAGGCTGGGGAGCAGGAGTGCAGGATGCTGTGAATACCCCGAATACTGGAGCAGCCTGTGTACAAGCGAAAAGCATCTCCAGGGACTTGGCCAGACCCTGAGCGTGGTGCCCTCCCCATCGCATCTGCATTTCCAGCCTGTGCTGGGCAAGCCCTGTCCAACTGCTCGGCATGGTCCTTTCTTAAAGGACCTGAGCATAGGGCTGTGTAATTTGGGGGGAAGTGCAGCCAAACTGGGAGCACGGCATGGCCAGGTTTAAGTCAGGAGCACAGGAGTTATTGAGCCCAATGGAATTTTTCAAGTTAAATGCTCTTTTATTGCTAAGATTCAGATGTTGACAAAAAGGCTATTTTCTGAGAAGGCTCTTTCTGACAAAATATTTGAAAGCGTTTTAAAATAGTTTGCGTGGAAATGTGGGGGAGCTTAGACTGAAAGGAGCTGTGGAGATCATCTGTTCTGCCCCCCGCCAAAAGCAAACCCAACCTGAGCCTAGATCCAGCTTTGAATTTATATCTTATTTTTACATTTTTCAGTGCAAATCTGAATTTTTTTATCTTGAAGCAACCTTCAAAATCTTTGTCAAAACAGTTTCAGTTAAACTTCTATTGAAAGATTAAAAGGTTGGTGTGAAAATAACTATTCCAAAATAAAACATATAGTGACCTCGTCTGGATTCCTTTTAGTGATTTTTTTTTTTTTTTTTTCTTATCTGTCTTAGAACAGGAAAATATTCTAAGATCTTCAGGTCTGGAGGTAGAGATGAGCTGTGGCTGAGCCAGCTTTATCTTGCACTCTCGCCTGGGATGCTTTTGCTGTGCTGAGACCTTTTGGCAGCTGTGGGGCAGTGACTGGTCCAGGGATGGTGGCACAAATGGCCACAAGTCTTGCAGATCAGCAGCAGACGCAGTAGCTGGAGGATGGTAATGAGCATCACCATGGGCTCAGCTCAGCCCTGCCCGGACCCGCACAGTGATGGGGGGGGCTATGGCAGACAGAGCTGGGGGGTGGGAGGTGTGCCTGGATGTACCTTGCCCCAGTCCCTCCACCCCAGAGCATCGCAGCGGGTCACCAGTCCCTTTCAATGCCACTTGCTGTTCTGCAGCTCCTGCAAGGTCCTTGTGCCCTGACTGGTAATCTCTATTTTGATTAAAAATTAAGAGTTTAAACCTTTTCACTGTAGGGTGAGAATGGGACTTCTAAAGGCAAAAAGACTGGTGTGTGCATAAAAAGGATCTGTATTTTATTACTCTCATTTTGGTTTTTTTCCTGTTACTAATCTCATTATGTTTAGGAGTATAAATTTAGGTTGGCAGAAATCTGTATTGCTAAAATATTTTACCTTAAGTTCTTAGAAGCTCTCTCCATCTGTGAGGATAATACCAAGTGTTAATTAACTAGCTAATCCTATGCAGTGCTTGGAAAACATAAAACACGACAGAAGTAAGTCCAAAGTGCGATACCAACCTAACAAAAGCGAACCTGTCCTTTTTCCAGAGGAGAAGGCTTTGGGATTTCTTTTTTCATTGAGAACAACACTTGGCTTGCTTCAAATATCTGCTTGAAGCTGCAAATCTCTTTTTAAATCGGAAAGCGAGACTGGAAGGTGGCCAGGAAAATACCAGCATGCTGTTGGGTGCTTCTGCCCCAGCTGTTTCGCTGTCCTGGCTGCAGGTGAAGGGCTGCAGATCTGAGCTACCCGCTGCCCAGGCACCCTGCACCGGGCACTGCTGTTTGCTCCCTGCGTCTGCTCCCCCTCCACGAGTGGCTGTGCCTGGCTCCTTGGCACACTGCAACTGTGAAAAGCTTGTATGAACCCGCTCCCTCACCTGAGGGAGCATCTCTGCAACACAGAGCAGCACCTCCACGGAGGGCTGTGTCCTCAGTGGTGTCCGGGGCGGCCCCGGAGTGAGTGCATGTATAGCGAGGTGGGCTGCGGTGGGCTGGCATCACCCCAGTGCTTGTCATCGCCTTGGCATCCTCTGCCATGTCCTGAGGTTCACGGGCACATCTTTCAATAACATGGGGCAGGGTGCATGTTACAGAGAAAGTAGGTCTGTGGGCAGCACTGGAGGCCAGCAGCGGTTGGGGGCGATGCTGGGGATGGAGCAGGGCGGCAGGGCGGCAGGACGGCCCTTGCTCGGGCCAGGGTCTGATGCAGGAGGCTGGATTCCATTGCTCTGTGCTCCAGGTAGTTGCTCATGCATCTGCAGATCACAGGCTGGGGATCTGGAGAGCATTTAGCGGTATCTTGAAAAATTGTAGGGGCCTTGGCCCTACCTCACATGGGTGTTTTGGAATGTCCTGCTCTAGTTCTTGTTTTCACAGACTTTGCAGAAGCCTGGCTCGTTCACCTCCAGACAATGCCAAGCGAAATGATTATCTTCTAATATCATCTCATGGTGCCAAGCTTGACACGAGCAGGTTCGTTGCATTTGTGCTCTACAGTCACAGCTGCTGATCTGCTCCATCCTTCTCCCTCTGTGCAAGAGAGCTGGGCAGGGCAGTGGCGGGGGGGATGGCGTGGGTGGGAGCCAGGCCAGCACCGGTGCCCTGTACCCCCTTCACCCGAGCTCCATTCATCAGAGCTGTAAAAGGTGTCTGTGCAAGATCTTATGTTAATTGGAGCGGGGTAACCGAGCTCCTGGTTGCTGATGAAATCTGCCTTCATGTGCCAGTGAGTGTTGCCCAAGCCTGGAGCTTGCCGAGGCAGGGTGGGATGTGCCACCCTGTCACCACGCTGCAGGGTGGTTGTTATCTCGTGGGCACAGACCTGGAATACAGATCTGTCTCCCGTTCCTGCTTTGTGCTATGTTCTCAAAAGCACTTACACTGAGCCATCCATTAAGAGATTACAAGACTGCTTGGCTGGACGCCGTGAGGAGGTGAAGTCGGGGCGAAGGGTTGGACGTGGCGTAGGAAGCTCATCCATGAGGTGGTGGGACAGTGTCCTGCCCAGGGGATGGTGCTGGGGTGAGCACAAATCAAATCAGATTTTTCTGCACCCATCCAAACACTCCACTGTGCCCTTCCTAGCAGCCAGGTTTTCTTTAACACCTTTCTGATAGCAGCATGATGACTCTCCCATTTGCTGCATTGGTGAAGGGCAATCAGGTTACCGGGAGAAGGAGACTATGGACCAGCTCTGTCAGGAGCCTGCCGGCTCGAGCACCCTCTCTGCCCTGCAAGCAGCGGCCAGGTCTGTGCATCCTTCCCGCATGCACCCAGCTGCTCCAGGAGGAGCTGCGGAGGGTGTGCGCCACGTCAGCACGGTGCAGCGGGAACGTGACATCTGCTTTTGTTGTGTTTAGCAGGGATTAAGGAAAGTCAATATATTTCTATGTAGCATTTTCTATTGGGGAAACGAACTCCAGAGCAGAGCAGTTAATAAACCTTGCTGCCAGAGGGCCTTCCTGGCCACCAGGGCACACTGCAGGCCCATGGCCACTTGCTGCCCACCAGCACTCCCAGATCCTTCCCCGCAGAGCTGCCCACCAGCAGGCGGGCCCCAGCCCGTACTGGTGCGGGGGTACCACGGCTGCTGCGAGGCAGCCTTGCAGCCAGCACTGGCCCCAGGCAGGAGCCCTGCCGAGATGGATGCTTTGAGGGTCAATGTATATGTGAAGGTCTCCTGGGCCGTGTGGGAAGCTCCTAAGAAACAGCTGGAGCCCCCTGCAGAGAACCCTGGGGAGTGACTGGTGATTGCCTCATATTCCAGTGATTTTTTTGTATGACAAAGCAATTTGTACGGTGTCACTCAGGCCAGCGGACTGGTTTTAGCTCCTTGGCTTGCTGAGTTGGTGTCAGCCACTGATGTGATGCTGGTGTGCAAAGCTTGCAGTGGGTGAGGGACCTGCCAGAGCCCGTGCTCCGGGATGCTCCACACCCCTGGAGAGCTGGCACCCTGTGCATGTGCTGCAGGAAGCCCCTGCAGCTCAGCAAAGCCAGGCAGGCTCCACGGTCTGGCTCACCAAGCACCAAAGCCCTTTGGGAAGCACGTGGCCGGACTGGGGCCTGGGCACTGCTGGCCCTTCAGGGAGGCGAGGATGTTCTGCTGCAGCTACAGTGGAGCCGTGAATGCTGACACTGCCTCTGACTTCAAATCAAACTCCCATGCTCTCTCCTACTTTCAGTGTTCCCTGTTTTTCTTCACTGTTTTTGACCCTGTAAAGCATGGCTGCAAACTAGGATGTGTGGGGCTGTAAATGGAGGCTGGGGGCAGAGGTGTGATGCAAACTGTGGGATCGAGTGATCAGCATGATGTAAGTTGTCAGCAGCCTCTGACCAGCCCGTTCATCTCCCTGCACCCCATGAAACCAGCATGGAGAGGTGTTGTGATGTGTAATGAGTGGGGAGCACTGAGATCCTGAGGGTGGACCACCAGTGTGCCAACAGCTGGGTGCCCAGTTACCCAGTGCCAGCAAAGCCCCATTCTGTGTCGCAGGAATCCATCTCTAGAGCAAACAATCTACTTCAAGTATTGCTCTGGTGGCCTTAGATCAGTGTCAGTATTTGAAAAACTTGCATTACTCTTTGGAAAAACTCAGATCAAAAGAAATATTTAAAATAAGTCCAGCCAGGTAGAGTGTTAAGTTGGGGAGGGTGGTCCTTAGTAGCATAAACCAGAGGGTCACAGTGCATGAAGCCAATCTTTCTGCACCCTCAATGGAGAAGAGAAAATCAAAGAACGTGAGGAATTTTAAAAGGGGATCTGAGACCAGGTGTTGCCTGTGTGCCAGGAGCTCTAAAGCAAGGGACTACTTCATGCAGTGCTGTATGAGGAGAGACTTTGCTGCCCCAAAAAAAAATGCTCCTGACCTTGGTGTGAGCCAGGACCTTGATTTGTCTCTTGTCCTGGGAGCAAGGCTGGGGTCCCCATCCAAACTACCTTGTGATGGGACCAGTTTTTCTCTCCCTCCTGTTTGTCCTTCATCTTCCAACTTGGCAAGTGCGGCATCTGCTTGAAATTCCTCAGCAGAGCTCCAACAGCAGCCCAGGACAGTCCTGCACTGCCTGCCTGGCCCACAGCCACTACCTCCAAGAAGAGTTGCTCCTGCCCACCAACAGGCATCATCAATCCCAGCAACAAATGTGCTAGAAATGCTGCTGCTTTCAACCTTCACGCTGGCTTTAAACAGTAAATAAACTAAGCAAGCAGACCTGGAGCCCCTGGAAAGAATAGTATCCCCCTCAGTGACTCTTACTCAGAGGTATGAGGCACTGTTCCTCAAGACTGGAAATGCCACCTGAGAAATGCAGGCTGTGCCCAAGGCAGTCATCAGCAGAAACAGGTCTTGGAAGCCCAAAGCTGGTGCTGCTGGACCATGTTTCTTACTGTCTGCACAGGATCTCTGCAGAAACTGGAATATAGTCTGTATCTTGGTGTTGTGAGGCTTTTTTTTTTTTCCTTCCTTTCATCTTGAGTTATTGATCCAAGTAGTAAATGTCTGTCCTTCCATCATCAAGAACTGTAGAACCATGGAAAGATTCTATCATTATTTTAACAGCCTTGGTATTGTCAAGGTTTGGGGGTGGGGGGAGGGGGGAGGAAATTCCAGCACAAGTATGCACAGTGCCTGGGAACCGTGTGGGGAAAGAATTGCATCAGCCAAGGGGCTGGGAGATGCACCCACAGCTCTGGGAAACAAAACAGCTCCAGGGAAGCACTATCTGTTGGACACTCGTGATGGAATGCTGTTGCACCCTGGCACCGTGCTAACCTTCAAGCAGGCAGCAGTGACACAATTTCTGGGGTAGCTCCCATGGCTGGGAGCCCTCTGCACAGTCCTGTTGCAAGTCACTGCTCGTGCAGGTTTGTTACGAGTGTTTTAGCTTCATGCTAATCTGAGGTGACATGCCACATCTGTCCTGCTCACAGTGTAAGCGTGGCCTGTGCTAGAAAATATAGCGCTAGACCTGTGAGCTCTCCTGGCATAGCTCACCTCCCACCAGCTGGAGGTACTTTTGTTGCAAGGCTTATGCCAGTTCTCCCCAAGAAGTAAGCTGGAAGCACTTTTTGCTGTTCTAAATGCATAAGGATTTCTGCCAGTGATGTCACATGGAGATTCGCTTCTGTGTACATACCTGTTACCTCTTGACCAGCAAAAGCTCCTGATGTGGGCTTGCCCGGACCTCTCCAGTGTGAAGGACTGATGTGAAATCGGAGTGTATATTTTCTCAAAGCCCAGTTTAAAGAACCTTATTCCATCTGCAGCGTGGCTGGGCTAGGAGTGCATCTCCTCCTGGCCTTGGAAATACCACCTGCCCATCCAAGGCATTGCCTCGTGGCAGGGATACACGGACCTAGGGGTGTTGCGCTGCCCACCTGCAGTCAGATCTGAAAGCCTTGAGCCCCCCAGCTCTCCTCTGACCTTAGTCCATCTTTATCTTGTAGATGAGCAATTTCAGTGCTGCAAACGCAACGCTGGCCTCCCCAGGGGTGTTTCCCCCTCCGGGGGCAGGGTGCTGCCCTCCTCGTGGGCTTGCTGCCTGTGAGGCATCCCTGGGCTGAGGGGTGCAACGTGGTGGTGAGATCCTTGCTGTTAAATGGAGATAAAACCCCTGCACCTTAAACAGCATCCTTGGTCACAGCAAAACAGCAGGAGCAGCCCCAATCGGCCGTGGGCGGTGGCTGTGCCTTGCGCTGCACTGGGATGTGGATGTATGAGCTGCTTGGGCTGGCTTGGGCAGGGGTCCAGCTCCTGCCTGCCCGCCTCGAACTGCAGCCCAGCTCCCTGGGGTGAAACCGGGATGCAGCCTGTGCTGTCTGTGCTCCCCTGAAGAGCTGCTTCAGATCTGTTTATAGACACCTGTGAAATCCTCACGCTGCTGAAGTCAAAGACTAAACTCCTGTTGACTTCAAAGGTGGGATGATTTCACACCGAGCCTGCAGCTCCCATCCCCCCTTCTCAGATCTCACTCCTGGACCTTTAGATATCCTCTTTTAACTTTCCATGATTTGTACAGTCTGGAGCTGTATTTGGCCTGGAATAGGTTGTGTTTGCCCCCTAACATCATTTGACAAGCAATTTTGAGCTGGGTTTTGCATCACCTGTCAAAGGGCTGTGTCACACATAGGTGCTGTCAGATGTGTTTTCTATAGGGAGCTGGTCTGAGAGCAGATGCATCTGAAGGCACCTGTGCCCTCAGGGTTGGTTGTTTTTCTGGATTTTAGATTTCTTCTGAATTGGAAAAACCTTGTTTCTCTCTCTGGAGAGGCACAAAGTTCTGCCCTGGCTCTATGGGCTGTTGGGAGCCTGGGGAGCCTGTTTCGAGGGCAGTCCCAGCCCTGCCTGGTTTCCAGCTGAACTTGATTGAAATCTCATTGGAACTTCCCAGTTTTGACAAATCACTACTTTCTACCAGAAAACAGTTTAGCTCTGAATTTTTCTGGCTACCAGTGATGTATCTAGACTCCAGTGAACAATCAAGAAATGCCTTCTCCTTTCCCCCTTGTGTCCCAAAGGCACCTGTGAGCCAGCCAGGGATGCTGGGGAGCCTCTGAGGAAATACAGCATCTCTGGAATCATTTTCATTGACATAGTGTCGCTGAAATCAGAACCTGAAATGTTATCTATAATTATAACAAAGTTTTTCTCTGCCACTTTGTATTTTCTCTCAGCTTCACAATAGCCTGATAATTGCAGCTTTTCCCCCATCCCTCTAGCTTTAATTTGCAGCCCATCACAATGCTGGTTAAAAGAATCAATCTTTAAGTTCATTACCTCAAGCTCTTTCCCAATATGTTCTCCTGTAGTTTGAATAGATTGTGGTGTTCTTCCCTCAGATCTCTATTTTTCTCCTCTCTGGCTGATTGAGACAAATTACCCCAGGGTGAGGAACAAGCCTGATGCTGCGTCCTCAGCACTAAACATCACCAGCACTGGCTCCAGCGAGCACAAAGCGGCCCCACAAAGACGCGCCCTCTGAAGCATTGCTTGCTGAAGATGTCTGGTGGTAATGTTGTGGAGTTTCTTGTTTCTATTTCTGCAGCTGTGATGATGGAATCTGAACGTGGGTCCCAGGGAACACTAAGTGATGCAGAGCATCCCTCCACGGGCGCTGCAGGTGTGCATGGGAGTCTGCAGTTTTTTCTAGCAAAACCCACTGTGGCGTGTTCATAAGCAAGTGCTGGAGCCCTAGGCTCCAGAGCGGGCCTGAGGACATCCCTCCCTGCCCACCCTCTTCACCGGGGCTTCAGCAGGGACCTGAGCCAGGGCCGTTCCTGCTTCGCCATCTTCCCCACCTGCAAAAAGCCACGCAGATCCGTATCCCTGCAGCGGTGCGCTTTATCTGATTGGCACCGTCCCTGTCGGCAAAGCAAACCAGGCGACGTTACCTGTCATGGGCCCGTTTGCTCTGTCAGAGCGGTTGTGCTTCCTGGCGTGGTGCGGGAGCCGCGGCACGTGGCTCTGACGTGGCAGTGGTGCAACGTAAGAGATGGGCAATGTCAGAAAAATGTGATATGGCTTTTCTTTTCCTCTGCCCTTCAGTATGTAGCAAGGGCAGTTCAGTGTAATATATAATTATAGCTGCGCAGCAAACAGGGCTGTATATGGAAAGAGTTTTCCCTCCTGCATGCTGGCTATAAATCACCTCTCGATGCTGAGTGCTACCTGTAAAAGCTGAAGCTTTTCTTAGCACCTCAGCATCCCCAGTGGGTAGTAACGCTGCACGAGGCTCTGTTTGTATTCAGGCAAGCTCTTCAATAATTCCAGATGTTCTGTATTGATATTTTTTTATTTATAAAGCCTCAAACTGTTTTGTCCCCAAATTTGACTGTATCTGTACTGACTCTGGGGATGTCTTTGCTGTTTACCCTGTAGCACCTCTGTCCTGCCCAGGAGGAGGTGGCTGTGGGTCACCATGCTGCTGCTGTACGACTGTTCTTTTCCTTGTGGCAGAGCTGGGCTGCGGGTCTGAGGCTCACTGTTGTAGTTGCAGCTTTTTATCACAGTCCTTTGGTTTGTCCTGGGAGCTGGGGAGCATCTCCCGTCCCACAGCTATGGCAGCAGGTGACGGATGAGCCTGTGGGTCAAGTTAAGCATCCAGTGAAAAACTGAAAAAAATCACAAACAATTATTTTTTTAAAATGCATTGGCCTTTCACTGGACATATGGCAAAAGAAGGAAAAACAGTTTAAAGGCTTGAAACGTGAAGTCTCAAGTGAAGTATTTATTTTAACACCACCCCCTTATCCCTGTTCCTTTTAAGCAAAGTGAGCTTTTATAACCTTGTTTGGCCACTGTCTAGATGGTGTTAAGGATGGCAATAACTGTCTTTTTGGGGGCGGAAGAGAAAAAATTAGTCAATATGTGCTGCAGAAATTGCTGCTGTTCTTCTTCTCGATGCCTGACCCCGTTTCCCTGAGGACAAAGACCAGAACAGGCAGAGCAGGGGAGGGAGCAGCAGCAGCATCTGCCTGGTCTAACCCATCCTCTCTGCCTGCGGTGACCCCATTCCTGCTCCCCATGGGGTGACAGTGGCACTGGGCTCCCCTCAGGGCTCAATCTGCCCAGGAGGGTGCGAGGAGTGTGTGGGAGCCAGGGCACGGGACACCTGGGGGTGGGGGGAGCTGCCCCCAGGATGTGCCTCTGTCTCGGTGGCCTCTGGCATTGCTCCCCAGCCCAGCTGCCAGAGCCACCCCTATTCGGTACCTTTGCTGAAATGTCAACGTTTGGGCAAACCAGTAATTTTGCTGCAGAGTGCAAAATCCCAGTGGATCAACCACAAAACCTGCGTAAAGGACACATCCTCCTGGCCCTCATATTTGTGTGCTGGCCTTTGTCTGCGCTGTCCCCAGCTCTCATGAGTGGGGATTAATCCCTGCAGTGGCTTGGTGGGCTGCCTGCCCATGCTGCAGGCAGATGTGCCGCTCCTGCCCTTCCCAGTGGGATGAGCAGCGGTGGGTACCAGCGTGTTGGCTCCATCCCTGGGACCCCGGTCCTCCCAGAACAGCTTCCCGGCTGGGTAAGAAAGCAGATTTTCAGCTGATTCTCTGTTCCCTACTTCATTTGGATCCAGCAAAAGCAGGACAGCAAGCAACACTCACTCAATAGCTGCGTTCAGGTGCGACCCCGCAATGCTCACAACCTCTCTGCAGCTGGGACCGCTATTTGCTGCTTTCCTGGTTTATTATTGCACTGCAGAGATCCTTCCCCAAAGCTTTTACAACTGCAGGTCCCATCCTGCAAGCACATGCATACGATGACTTCCCGTACATGGGCTGTGCCGGCGGGCACACGTGCACCAGGCTGTTGCTGGACCTGGTGTGCGGAGCCGGGTGATGGGCTGGCAGTGCCAGCAGCGCCAGGAGGCTCCCCGGGATTTGTTTGCTTTCCTTCATTCCTCTTGTTGACTTTGCAGGAGCAATATGTGTGTGCAGGGGACCTGAATACAGATGTCCCCAAGCGGCTGGGAGCTGAATCATGCATTGCCTCCTTTTTTTTCCTCAAGCCCAGACCCCGCTGACATTGAATTAAGGGCTTTTATTATCACTTGTGCAGGGATTTTTCTTTTTCCGAGCGTTCTCCACAGAGCGGCGGCTGTGCAGCCGCATACAGGCGAGCTGCCGTCCCGGCTGCCCCGCTATTAATAGCTGCTTTTCTCTTTCATGTGTGAGGCCCCGCACTTTTATTGCAGGCGAGAAGCAGCTCTTTGGATGTACTTTAGGTGTTTCCAATTCTCCCAGCAATGTCTTCTCCTATTTCAAATTCTTGCTGCCTATTTTTATTGCCTTTTATCTCAAATCCTTTTTTTCCCCACCCAGAAATGATCCTGCCAGAGGACTATTTTGTCGGTAATATTGCTTTTGCATTTTAGACTTTTCAAGGACTAATGAACTTTATTAGATTATAATGAACTTATTACTCAGTGCTGCTGACCTGCTTTCTAAAGAACTTGAGTTATTATTTGGAACAGGCCTGTTGAGGGACTGTATTTTTTTTTTTTTGCAGGGTAGTATGAGTATATTAACTATTCAGAGTCAGATTTTTTTTGCTTGATTTTAATTATCTAAAATTAATGTGAAATATAGCTGCTCCACATTGATGGAGAGCCACGGAGCAGGGATGGGGGCTGCTTCATCCTGTGCGCAGGCTGGAGGAGCTGTGCTGGGATGGATTATTTGGTTCCCATCTCTCTCCTTCCTCCAGAACGTCATTCTCCATCACATCCCTGAGGCTCACTGCTTTGGCTTCTGGGCTCCAGCTGTGCCAGCTCCCCCCCTCAGCAGCCAAGGGATGTTCTTAGTGTAGAACCCCAGCAGAGCTTCACCCCTGCACTGGCTGGCAGGGTGCTTTGATGCCAATTTCTCAGCCTTGGGGTGTCCTCAGGTGAGTGAGCGTGGTTCTGGAGGACGACTGCTCCTCACCATGTCACGGGGGTCCTGGCCAGCAGGTGGGCATGTGCTGGGCAGGAGCACTGACTGGGATAAACTCAGGGATGCGGCTTGGTGAGTTCAGGCAGTCCCACATCCATCAGTGGCAATAAACCAGCACTGCTAAATCCTGTGTGCTGGGAGCAGGGTAAGGCAGCCAGCATGGGAGGATGATAAACCATCGCAGCCAGCAGTGGGAGGAGCGGGGTCCAAAGCTTGGTGCTGATTAAAGCCCCAGACACTTTCTCACCCTGGCAGGCGAATTGGTGCCCCCTCCGTGAGCCAGGGGCTGGCTCATGTGAGTTAGACGCCAACACAGGCTCCCTCAGCCCTGCTGCTCCCAGCCTGCCGGCATGTTGGCCATATGCAGGGCACGATCCTGGGTTAACAAGAGGCACAGCTGGAGCAGGAGCTCCACGCGAGCCCCGTGCCTGTAGCTTGCTGTCTTTCCGTACGCCGTGCTTCTCGGTGTGGATCGGCTGAGCATCTTGCCCTCCCCGGCCACACTTTCACCATCTGCTCCTGCTCAGTGGGGTTTGGTTGCCAATTTTCACCTTTCGCTGCCTCCCTTCTGCTGTGTAAGCCCTAGATATTTTCTCTGTGTGCTGCAACTCCTCCTCAGCCCTGCTGTGTGTCTTGGGTTTGTGCTAGTGTTTTCTCAAACCCTTTTAACACTCCTGAATGTCTGCGCTCTCTCACAGAGCTCCCTCTCCGCTCGGCAGCACGATGCTTTATGAGCAGTGGGGGGGATGTATGCGGAGTGAATGGATGAGTCAGGCGTTGGCAGGGCACCAGTTCATTGCAAATCAATTTTCACCTGCCTGAAGCCTGTTCAGAGGAGAAAAGGGAGCGTGTGGGGGAGAGAGGGCTGAGGAAAGAGCCTCCCCTGCACCAGCCAGCCACCAGGGTTTGGCTGCAGCCCTCTCCTGAGCAGAGGAGAGGAACAGCCAGAGCCAGGAAGGCAGAGAGGAAAGAGATCCTGGCACGAATCCCCAGCCACTGAGCAGCAAGAGAAAGGCATGGGCAGGAAAGAACAAGCTGCTCCTTGCTGCATCGCTTACATCAGGGTGGGATCCTGCAGGAAAGAAGCCCAAAACGTGGTCTCTCTGGCGGTGTTTTGCTGGTGGGTGGGGACTGAGGTTGCTCAGTGCTCCTCAGGAGCCCACAGCTGACCCCAGAAATGCCAGTAAGTGGGGATATCACCCCAGAGAGGTGGCTGGAAGGCACCTTCCTGCAGCACAGCATCTCCATGATGCTTGAGGTGCCTTCTCGCTCCTGTAGTATGGACAGCTATGGGGCTGGGGACAACATCTATGGGACACTGGGAGTGTGTGGGCAAGCAGGGGGTGAGAGGTGCTGCCAGGACTGGTGGAGACCTGCAGCCCTTCTCCCCCTTCTGCAGCGGTACCTGAATCCTCCACCTTGCTCCTGTGTGGAAACCCACTCTTTTCTGGAAAATCATCACATGTTGCCATCATCTGCCGTGGCAGGGCCAGCTGGGACCGGGGGGCTTTGGAGGGCATTGTAGGAGGGTGCAATCAGCCCGGCTTTGGGATTCAGGTGCTGCCAGTGCTCCCGGGATGAGAACTGGCCCTTGGCATCTCTGCCTTCATCCCAGGAGTGTGGTACCTTGCTTTGCCCCTGGACACTGGCTGCTGTCTTGGGGCAATGCAGTGGGCTCCTTATCTCTTGTGGCATTCCCTGTTTGCCTTGTTGCAGGAGCGATTCTCTCCCAAAAGTGTCCCCATGTTGTGCTTGGAATGGTTTTTCCCTAATGATGCCTGGGAGACGGAGAGCCGCAACCATGGGGTGGAGGTAGGGCTGGCACACAGGGTCACAACCGTGGGGAAGGACTTGCCAGCTCCTGGCAGACAGAAGGTGTTGCAGGGTGGTGGTGGCAGGAGATCCATGTGCTGCATGGGGAGGCAGTCCCCATAAACCTGCCCTGCTCCCCCAGAGCACTGCCATCCCCATGGGCTTCACCCAGGGCTCCACACAAGCCAGACAGCTGCTCTGCGTTGGGGTTCCCCATGTTTCTTCACTGCATCAGACCCATTGAGCTGAGGTGCTCTCACTGAGACAATCCATGGCAGAACAGGGCACCCAGCACCTATTTCCGAGGCCTGGCTGGCCCCATGCTCCTGTAAGCCTTGCTGGGGACACTGCTGAGGCTGGGAGTCATAAATCAGAGGACTGAGCTTTTTTTCCCCTTTAGCTGCTAATGTTAGAACCAACCAAACAAAAAGCCTCCTTGCAGCATCCCTCCGTGCCAGCCTGCTGGTGCGCACTGGCTGAGAGTGGTCAGGAGGGTCTCACCCCTCCGGTTAAACAACCAGCGCCGTGCGCAGGACGGCAGGACATTGCTTCGTGCTCTTTGGGAGCTGTAGGGATGGAATACTTGTGGAATGTGTAAGCACAGTCCTAAGCAGCGCCTGGTCAAGGACAGCCCAACCACACTTCACACACTCGCCGTGTCCCAGTGCTGGTCCCCGAGCTGCCTGGGCTTTGATCCGCTGGGATGCAGAGCAATAAATGGCTTGGGCAATCCCTGACAGCACAGCACAGATAACAGTGACCCTCTCTTCTGTAATTATCTTTTCTCATAAAAACCACATGCTGAATTTAATAAAAGAGAGAAGGGAAGTGATGGTTTCATATATGCTGCCAAACAGGAGCCTAATCTGTCCCTCCAAACCCAGGGAGTTCGGGGACCCCTCTCAGCGCTCGGGAGGCGGCGATGCTAGTGGCTGGCTCCACTTTGCTCAGCAGGGTGACACTGCCTTCAACATGGTACCGCTCACCTGGATGTGGCGAAGATGTGGATTGGGCAGGCAGCTGGAGCACCTCATGCCTATATACAAGGAACGAGCATTATTCGTTTCAATACAAGGGGCAATGTGCATCCCCTGAGCCCAGGACCTGGGATTTCACCCGGGATCCAACAGCCCAAGATGCTTTAATGGCATTGCTGGTAGGTCTGCTCAGCAAGGGCAAGCGACAGGGAAGAAATGCCTGGGATGTCTCTCTGCCTGCCCTGGACTCCCACTAAGCCCCGTTTGCAGTGCTGTGGTTTCCAGCCTCTCCCCTGGGTGCAAAAGGGGGTCAGAGTCCGGCTCTGCGCTGCCCATAACACAGCCCTCGGTACAGCCTGCTGCTGCCGCAGGTGCCCGCCTGCAGAGCTACCCAGATAGGCAGCGAACCATGGGCGGGATGATAAATAACGTACCAGAGATTTACATGACCCTGCAGCTATAAAGCTAAGGGGAAGAGTTAGTGCTAGGCCACTTGAAAATTATGGGGCATTGTAAAAGCAGCCCCTTCCACAATGCCACAGAGCTCCCGGCGGGGAAGGATGCTGCTAGAGCTTGTGTCTGCTCCGAGACCAGTGCTGCTCCTTCCTGGCTGTGGACTGCTGGGGAAGGGTGTGTGGCCAAACCGGTACCTGTTAGAGGGATGGGGAGAGAACCCTGGGATGAGGAGAGATGCTGGATGGTGCAAGGAGCAGTGTGGGCGCCTGCCTGCCCTCTGCCCCCACTGAAGACAAGCGGAGCAGCACGGCTGGTTGCAGAGTGGTCGCTGGTCCCCAGTGCTACTGCAGCAGAGTCCAGCCCCAGGCACAGCTTGGAGCAGCTGTGGGCCAAGTCAGCGTGGCCAAGTGGGATGTAGGCAGCCAGGGTGGCAGGGGACCAGGGAAGAGATGCCTGTGGTCCTGCTCGGCTCGTCGTTAATGGCTGTGCAGCACTAGCACCTTGCAAGGCAAGTCAGCTGGCACGCTCACTCTCAGCCTTTTTTCATGTTTTATTTAAACCTTGTGTTTCTTCTTAGCGCTGCTGGAGAAGGAAGGTGCCTGTGAATCTCCAACGGCTCGTGTTCTGATCTGGCCTCTCAGATGCCATTAGAGCCCATGTGACATGTACTCGGGGGTGGCGGCAGCGCTGGGAGCTGGAGGCAGGGTGAGGGCAGAGCTGCTGGTCTGCTGGGACGGCCCGTTTCCAATCACAGCTGCTTCGCTCCGGAGCCATCGCGCCCTGCTCGTGTCCTTTATGGAGAGCAGCTTTAATTTCTAGTGTGCCCTGCTTATCGCTTGATCTCAGACCGTGCTCTATTACTTAATCTATGACCTCTGCCCACTCTGAGCGGGATCACCAGACGTGCTGGCTAGCATCACACGTGGAGCTGACAGCCTTGTTATACCCATGCCCGTCTGCGCGTGTGTTGGCTGTGCGCACCCACGCATGGTGCTGGGGACCTTGGGGTGCTCCCTCAGCCAGTGATGCTGGTGCATCAGGGTGACACTCCGTGTCAGGTCTTTCCCAAAACAGCCGGGACCTTCGCAAGGAGAAGGGGCAGGTGGGCAGCACCAACCACTCGGGCAGTGGCGAAAGGAGACTGATGCTGCTGGATGTGCATTTATGGATGGATATCGCTGGCAATTATGATAATGGCTGGAATATCCAAACTTGACATCTTCCTCGTGGATGATGAATAAGCTGTCTGACTCCTGTTCATTTTTTATTCAAAACTTCAACGCTGGCTAATCCGGAGCTCCCAGTGCTAAATGCTAATGAGAAATGCTCTGCCTGACTCCCATACTTAACAGCAAAGCAACTCCCAGGATCAAGGGGGTTAAGTATTGAAATTGTCTCGTACATTAAATAATTAGTAGACAAACAGATTGACTTCTCGAGCCATCACCGGCCCCATCTGTTTCCTGCGCATTTGCTCCCTCTCTCTTTGCTTGATCGGATAATTGGGTAGGGCTTCACCGAGCGGCACTTCCCATTATTTGGGCAGTTGCAGTGTGTCAGGAGGGGAAATACGATGTTGTGCCTCTAATTGAGGCTGGCTGTGAAGCCAGAGCGTGGGCACACTGTGAGTGTAAAGGAGCAGTAAAGCCACGGCGGGACGGCTGGCATTGGCTCCTCGCTTTGTTCGGAGGGCTGAGGTGGCTGGTAATTAGGCAAATGATGCGAGGGGTGAGGGAAGAGGTTGGGCTTGGTTTGATTCTTTGCTAGAAGAAGGTATGAGCCCGAATCTCTGTGTGTGGGTACACCGTGCACGGCAATGAGCTTGAAGGGAAGAAGTGAGGGCAGAAACATGGGAGAGCCACTGCTGACGTGCCTCAGTCCAGCGTGTGCTGAAAGGGTGGGAGGTACAAACACCATGGCCCCCCAGAAGAGAACGCTTTAAAAGGCCATTTGCTGTGCAGAAATTTTTTTGTAAATGTTTCAAATGGGAGTTTGGAAGCTTTTATTTTTTTATTTCCTTTTCAGTGCTAATGCTTGAAGGTTTCCTGTAATTGCTTCCCTGTTTTTACTGCTCTGTGGCTTTTCTGAAATATTTTTGTTTTAATTACAATATTGATTTAGATACAATGCTAGGAAGACCCCTGAAAAAAAGTAAATGAAAAGCAATTACTAGAGAGTGCTCTAATGGAAGGGAGCCTCACGTGGGGAATCAGCCCAGACCTCAGCAGTTATTATTATTTATAGACCCCTGGAAACAAGCACTTGGCCATCCTGGCATGAAGAGTTATAGATGGGCGGGCTGTTTCCGTCAATAAAACACCCAGCGCCTGCAGATAGGGACCTGCTGGTGGTGGCCACCCCAGCCTGCTGCTGCCCGGCCCTGGATGAAAGTGCCCGTGCTCCCCGCGCCCGGCGCCGCGTTTGCACCCCAAGTGATCCCTGGGCAGCGAGCGGAGCCTTGGCTTTGGCAGAGCGTGGCGGGTCCCAGGCAGCGGGAAGGGGCCCACTGAGTAGGTGAATCCTGCCAAGGGTGGCTTACGCACGAAGCCACTTAGGCAACCTTTTGTGGTGTGTTTAGTTTGGATTTTTTATTTTCAAGCCTTCCCCATCAGGCTGTTACCGTGACGGACCACTGTTCAGCTGGAATGCTGTGTGAGGGTGGTGTGGGCTGGGGAGGGAAAGGCAGGCATTGAGAGAGGAGGTGAATGTTATCTTGTCAAGGTAATAAAAGGGACGAACCTGAGGCGTGCCGTACAGAGGAAGTTGGCTTTTCCCTAAAACACATAAGACATATTGCTGGGAAAACTCTATTAAGGATTTTAAAAAGGTGAAAACCTTTCAGCCAGTTGACTCTCGAGAAAGGTTCCTTGGCACTGAATAGATAAATAGAGGCTTTTGCCCTTAGCTATTCTAGCATGAAAAGAAAGTCTTATGAATACTCACCAGATTAATGAGACAGAGGACTCATAAATATGTCAGAAAAACACAATAATAGTTGGAGGTGAAATTGATGCCTCCGTGGGATGCAGATTAATATTCACGAGGCTGAGGGGCTTGCCAGAGGTCCTCCCCCCACAGTGGCTGTGCCCCTGGGCAGCCGTGCCAGGCAGGGTGCCCACGGCCCCGCGCCCAGCCTGGGCCTGGAGCAAGGAGCTCATCCTGGGATGAAGGCTTCACCTTGCAAGAGCTTGGCCAGGGCAAGAGGAGCTTTCGCTGTCCCCTGGGGATGGCAGGGCTCAGCTGTCCCACACCAGCGGGGTGCTGTGCAGCCGGGTTTCATGTCTGCCATAAAAAAACACTTTTCATGGTGTGTAGATCGGGGTGTTCACGGTAGGAGCAACTCCAAGCTGCAGAATAAAGTGCAGCAGCTGCCTTGGTGTGTTCCCAAAATGCACTGTAGCCTGCAGTGGGCCACTGCTGTAGTCCAGCGTCCTGCGACAGCCCCGTGGAGATGCCGCTTGCAGAAGCTGCCCAGAAGCTGCCCCAGAAGCTGGCAGAGCGGTACCTGCCATGCTCCTGCGCTGCACCGGGCATCTCATCAGAGCATGGCTGGAGCTACGGGGTGCCCTGCTCGAAGCAAGGAGCTGTCAAGAGGTGCAGAGTGAAGAGGGGAGCAGGGGGCGATGCCCTCTGTGCAGCTCTGGTGAATGCTTGCAGAGGCTGCTTTTCTGGGGAAAATGATGTTTTTCTTCTCCTGGCTCTTTTCCTCTCTCAGGAAAAACCATGCTGCAGGTAGGTGACCCCCACTGTGACAACTCCCCTGGGCTGCTGCTGTGAGCCCTTGGGAGCCACTCGCTCCAGGGGCTGGTGGCTCCACGTGTTTGGGCAGGGAAAGGGAGATGAGGAGCTACCCTGGACTCAGCAGCTATTTCTCTTGTGGCTTGCACAGAAACCATGTCATTTCTTGCTGACAAATGCCCACAGGCTTGTACCGGGGGCGACGCTGCCCAGGACCCTGTGTGCAGTACCCTCCTGCCTCTGCATCCCCCCAGAAACACCCAGCACTGGGAGCAGGGACTAAAGATGGTGTTAGCCTCATAAATACTGTATCAGGGCTGCTGAGAGGAAAGTGATCCTAAAAGATGTTGCGTGTACAACACGGCAAGGTACTTCATGTTGTACAAGTGCAACAGGGCCACATCGGGATTGCTGCCCATCCCAGGGAGCTGCATGCCAGTGGGTTACACTTTGCCATGGCTGCACTGAGGTTATAGAAAGGTGTTTAACAGTGGCAATCTGGATTTTTAAAGTGCAGGTTGAAGGCAGTGCTTGCTGCTGGCCCGAGGTTTGTGGGCATCTTGCCTCCTTACACCCGCCGTGCGAGCCCGTAGCTGTGAGGACCAGCATACAGGGTCGGCTCTGACCTTGCGTTCACCCTCCCGCTGGTCTCTGTGTGCTCTGGGGAGTTTGGGAAACTCCCTGGGGATGTCAAGTCACTGCATGGCAAAATAGAGCAAGTCCCTCCAGCAGTCGCTGTGGTCCTCTCTGTGGGCAGGGAATGGACAGGATGGGATGTGGCTGAGCACAGGAAGAAGCTGTGACATGGGGAGGGGGAGATGGGTGAAGGCCCCTGAGTGCTCGAGGAGCTTGTCCTCAGTGGAAACAGCCCTGAGTGTAGGTGTTTAATAGGACTATTGCATCGAGTGGCACTGCATTAATCGCCATGGTAACACGGCAGCAGTAAACAGTCTGAAATCATCCCGGAAAATATCAAGCCAGTGCTCACATCGGCCCTAATACGAATTAACAACTAAGTTGGCAATGACTCAGTGTAGCATAAAATGCAGCCATAGCATTGCAGAAGTCCCCCAAAGGGTAATTGCAGAGTGTGCCAGCCGGGGAGCAAGCCCCGCACCCCCAAGAGTGGGGTTTGCTGGGTGCCGTCCCACACAGGCAGCCCCTCGTCCGTGGGCAGTGAGTAAAGCAGCTGGAAATACCCAGAGCAGACATCTCCTCCAGCCAGCCCCTCGGGAGGTGCTGCGGGATGCGGGCAGAGCCTCGGGGCTACAGCAGGACCTGCCACTGGGCTGCTCTGGTGGCCTTTTTCCCCGGTGCCACTCATCATCACTCAGCATCTCTTGTCAAGCCTTTTTCTGAGCAAAATTGGCCCTTCCCATTGCCAGCAGCTCAGTGTGGAGTTCAGCCTGCAGCCATGCTTTGCCAGCCTGTGCATCCAGCAGCAACCCCAAAGGATGTACACTGTAAAACCTTCCTAGCATGCTGTCTGGATTTCATCCTCCTCCCCAGCTGGATGACAATCCACCATGTGCTGTTGCCGCTCTCTTGGCCCCAGCATGTCAGTGCCTCCCTGGCACATCACATTAGGGTCCCTGAGCATCTTGCCCCCAAGCAGCATCCTGCCCCCAACCACTAACAAGCAACAGCAGCAGCTGCAGTACATCCTCAAGCACAGTGTGTGTTGCTGGTCCCCAAAACCACCTCCCCTGGGGATGTCCCTTAGCTCTCCTGAGATGTGCGCCTTGGCAGAAAGCGTTACACAAGCTCCCAAGGTGTTTGGGGTGTCCTGGAGGAGAGCGTCTCTGCGAACCCCTGTGGCAATGATTTGCAGCTGATCGCAGCTTCACCAGATTGATGCCTCAAGTCTTTTCCCATTTTTCAAGTGTTGCTGCCTGCGGCCAATGCCTGCCCTGGCACGTACAGGGACATCATATCCCAAAATTGCTGGGGAAGGGGAGGTGGGGGTCTGTGGGGAGCAGGGTACTAGGGGCAGGGAGCTCTACGTGGGATCAGCACAGGGTGGGAGATTGCAGGGACAGAGGTATCGTGCTCATGTGAGCAATTTCATCAAGTAGCAGAAGCAAAATAGGGAGAAGGGAGGCCTGGAAATTTGTGATTGGAGTCTAAATGAAGGCACTGTGCCCCAAGCATCCCCCCAGGCCCTTTTGTCACATAGTTTGAACCCCAGCTCTGCTCTGTGTGCTGAGCTTCCCTGTGTGGGGAGCAGATGATGGTTGCAATCCACAGCCAAGCCTTTTGCTTGTCCCCTAGGCTCTTTATAGGACCCTCCAGACACCCCTGGAAGCTGCAGAGCACTGAGGATGCTCATGACACCTGTGATTGCCTCCAGATCTAACTGCTTTCAGCCTAAATCGCTGGAGTCAGGAGCCAAACTCTCAGTTCTTGAGTTCAGACTGTCAGATCTCATTCCCACCGAAAAAAGGGTAGCAAAAGGGCAGCCCTCCCCTCGTGGGCATTGCCTGACTTATTCACCTTGCACCTGAGCTCTGTGCTCAGCCCCAGCTGGGCTCTGTGGTAGGTATTTGGGGTCTCGGGGCTGCCTGGGCGCAAGCATGCCAGGTGTGTGCTGGAAGGGCTGCCCCAGCCACAGCTTGATCTTGGGTCAGACAAAGAGCATTTTGCTTTTCCTGTTGTATTTAATCCCTCTTGGTCCAACAGATGCATGTGTTGATTTGTCCGGCTTCGGCCTGCCACGCTCTCTGGCTCCTTCCTATGGTCCAGGTACTCTGAAAGGTGCTGTGTAAGTGATTGCGATATTGTCTTTCATGGCAGTGCTGGGCTAATGGTGGGACTTGATGATCTTAAAGGTCTTTTCCAACCTAAATGATTCTTTGGTGGTCATGATACTTGTGCAGCACTTGCGTCACCCAGATGGCAGAGAGCTGGGTCTGGGACCTTTCCACAAAGCCTGCGGAGGTACCAGATTCCTGCAGTCTGGGATCTTCTTAAGGTCAGCTCCAGCACGGGAGCAGGATGGTGCCTGCTGCATCCCTGCCGTGGGTGATGCTCGCCCCCAGACGAGCGTCTGGCTCCTGGCTCGCACAGAGGGGAAACACCTCTAACACGCTGGTACATGGTGCCACCTTGCTGGGGCTTTCCATGATGTCAGCCACCATGTTAGTCATTGTCATGGAAACAAGGAGCCTGCGGTAAACAACAGGAACCGTCCCCGGAAAGCGCCCTGCCCTGCAGGTCTGTGCAGCAGCGGGCAGGCTGCTGGGGGGGAGGCGACAGGGCAATGGTGGACCTGGCCAGCAAACAGCCCAGCAGCTTCCCTCAAAGGGAACTCCTGGCACTGCCCTGGGACAAGAGAGGGAGGATGGGGACCTCAGTGGGTCACCTTTTCATGCAACAGCTCACCTGGGCATGGAGCCAGGAGAGCCACCAGTGAAACCCCAAGACCACCTCATCCCTCCGCACTGGGTCCAGCCCAGCACGCTGAGCGACGGAGGGACCCAGAGCCAGTTTTTACCAAGATGTGCAGCAGGCGAGAAAATAGCAAACAATCTCCCTGTAGCCGCTGTGTTGTATGTGCGCTGCAGGTCTCATTCCCAGAGCTGTGTACAGGGACATGGCCAGGCACATGTCCCTACAGCCACATGTCCCTGCACCACCAGCTATGCAGCCAAAACCTCAAAGTCTCCGCAGTGGGGCAAGGTACATGCAAAATGCAACCTCTTTGGCTCATCTGCAGCCTCTGGGGGCTGAAGCCCCATAAAACCTCTTTCAAGTGTAAAAGGACACTTTGTGCCATCGGCGAGTGGAGTGGAGCCAGCAACGCCCTCTCCCATGTGCAGCCCGAGGCTGTGGGTTCCCATCAGGGTGTCACAGGCAGGGTGACGCAGGGATGTGCAGAGAACATTGCCAATACCTAGCCAGGCTGTGCTCCCAACGGGGGAAGTAATGCCTGGCATGAACTAAATTTTGGCTTTGGGTACATTTTGCTTTGATTTAGCAAATGGAGATGGAGCAAGGGAAACCACTTGAGAGCTCTGCCTGGGCAGAAAGGGCCAAGGGCCAACAAGGATGGTGTCACCATCACAGCAAGTCACCTCCATCAGGGGTTTCGCACCACGCCTTGTTTTCAACGTTTCAGAAACCTCCTGGTTTCTGCAGGGTTTTGGGGTGGCAAGGAGGGACCATCTCCCTGTCAGGCACCCGGACTGCTCTGCGCCACAGCCAAGAGCTGTTGGTGTTCACATCACGTCCCCAGGTTTGTGCCCGTGAGCCCACCAGTCCAGTGCAAAGAAAGGTTTCTTTCAGACAGCCTTTTTCCACATCGATTTTTAGTATTTGTCTTTTCATTGAGACCCCAAATCTCCTGCTTGCCCCTCTTAACTTCTCTTAGCCAGTTTCTTCGTGTTGTAATTTCAGAGGCAGTTTCAAGGTTAGAGCAAACTCCTCATGCTGCAGTGACTGCAGCTCTCCAGGGGAAGGTTAAAGGATGCAAATTGTTGACAGAGGGCTTTTCAATTTAGCATGCAAAGATCTGATGGTTGAAAGGTGAAGCTAGACAAATCCAGGGTAACAGGACGGGTGATCAGCAATTGGAACAATTTGCCAAGGCTCGTGATGGATTCTCCTTCACTGGTGATTTTAAAATTAAGATTGGATGCTTTCCTAAATGATGTGGTCACGTTCAAGAAGCATTAATTCAGGGAAACGCTTCAGAGGAGTTCGGGCTGCTCCTACCTACAAAGCCATGAACCTGCATCCCTCCCAGGCTTTTTGCATCTCCTCTTTCTAAGCCTCGGTCATGTCGTTGCAGTCCGTGGGGCTGCCACAGGCCACTCGGCAGAGACTTGCTAACCTTGCTGGGTGCTGTGGGTGGCCCAGGAAGCTCCTTCAGCCCGCACCCTGCCTCCCAGCACCTCCGCTGGTGACTGTGTCACTGTGGTAGCACAGGCTGAGCCCACCGCAGAGCTTCACCCCGCTCCCTCCTGCCTCGCAGGTGCCCTCCGTCGCCAAATCCTCCTGGAATGCTGGCTCTCCCGGGCAGGGTGAGGGCTTTGGGGGGCCACCATGCTTATCAGCAACATCTCGCCTCGCTCGGAGCTGCGCCCAGCCATCCCTCCAGCTTCAAATGATGGACAGCATCTCTGCCTTGGTGCCTCCCGGGGTCTGATCCTGCTTTTCATTAAGTACAACTGCCAGAAGCAAGGACCAACTTTTCCCCCTGTGAATATCACTGTGTGGGAGCAGGGTACAGAACATTTGGCTCAGTGGCACCAATGCACGTACCCGGCAGCCAGCTCCTCCCTGCTCACTGACACTCCATGCTACAAGGAAACCAGGGAGTTTTTACATTATTTTTATTGCTTAATGTTTTCAGCACATGGTCTCCAGAATGACTGTCCCCTTCCCTGCTCTGCAACTCAGATGTGCCTCTTGGGTTCATTTAAACTGTTTGCCCTGTTCTTTCATTTCTTTTTTCTACTGGAATCTAGCGCCCAGCTGACAGATCTTGAAATCAGCATCCAGGCCTCCACCCTTCCAACAGCGTGTGAACTGCTGCCCCCAGCCTCACAGCACGCTGGGTGGCCCTGCCCCAACCAGAGCCACCTTCCCAGGGGCTGAATGCATTCCCCCTGCTTTCCCACTGGTATTTTTGGCTTTTCTACCTGCATGACTGCCTGGTGATGCCTCTGGGCTCTTAGCAGTGGTAAGCCCTGGTTCTCTGTGCTTGAAAATCAGTGGGGCAGCCAGGATCGAGTTACTATTACGTGTGGTTGTTATTTATTAGCAATAATTGAAATTGTGCTAACAATAATTTTTATTACTTGGGTACAATATGGACACCAGCACCCAGCTCTACTCTGGGACTGCAAAGTAGTTCTGCTCATCCTACTAGAGTGCCCCAGTTGAGCACTGCCAAACTATCTCACATGAAAAGCCATGGAGTGAGAGTCTCTATATGTTTTCATCATTCTCTTGCTTTTCATTTAATGTAAAGCTGTGTTCTTCGTAACGTTCAAACAAACAACTGTGTAACCTTCTTGGGCATTCAGATCTAAGAATCCTTGTTTTGTGCCATGTATATGGAAAGAAAGTAATGGATGTCTCTAGCTTAATGGTCTAAAAGTCTTTCTCGCTGTGCAAAAAACCCCAGCATCCCCAAATCCATTTTCATTTATAACGTTATGAGTAATTCTACTGGCAGCAGTTTTTCCTTCCCATATATATTTATTAGAGGGAGAAATTCCCCATCCTAAAATAATGTTCTTGCTTGGATCAAATAGTTTTCAAACTCCAACTCTGTGGTTAACCCTTTCATTGCTTCCCATGTGCTGCTTTATCACATACTGTGTGAGGTGGAGTGTTCCTCTCAGAAGAGGTGACACCCGGGAATGCAGAAAGCAGCCTCAGCAGATGACTGAGAGGCAGACGGAGGCAGTGCTCGGAAAACAAAACCAGAGCAGCTTCAGAATGAGCTGTGCCATTTTTGCGAGAGCAGGAAGCCATGGGGACTAGGACCCCTATCCCCAAAAAGCAGAGGTCTTCTGCCCATGCTCCTCAACTAATGACCATGAAGTTCTGGTTAGGGTATTGCCAACTGCACACAGACACCCTGAGCTCAGCCGGGCTGCTGGGGGACACGGGTGAGTGTCCAAGCCCAGCTAAGGGACTCTGCAGGGTGGGCTGAGGGTATCTCTGAGGTTTTATGGACCCCGGAATGGTGGTGATTGTGTAACGGTTTATAGCTCTTAAGACCAAGTCGCCTGCAGAAGGGCCACCTCCCAGCTAAGCTTGAAGGTAAGGCCCTTGAGAGGAGGGGATCCCCCCCATTTTCTGATAAAATATTCCTGTGGCACCTATTTCTGGCCATGCAGGAAGGAGAGGGAGAGAAGCGGTTGCTGCCCAGAAGGAGGAGGATGGGGCCACCATGGATGGGGCTAAAGGCCCCAGAAATCTTGGTCCCCTCTGACCGCTTGTTGGTGACTGGTGCACTGTCTCCTGGTGAGCAGGGTATTTTTCATCGTGTCGGTGACAAATGGCTTTCGGTTGACTAGAAAAATGGTTTATTGATTAGCTAGCAGAGGTGCACGCAGGGATTGCGCTGCTAACCAACTGTGCCTCTTCTGCCAGCCACTCGCTGCGGGGGCACTGGGGACTGGCGGGGGGACTTGGCCAGACGTGGCCATGCGGTGGCTGTGGCTCCTGCACAACAGAGAATGGTGCACAGCGGGGCTTCGGGGAGCCTCATGCTGCTCCTTTCCCTGGGTCCCTTTTGGGGCTTGCTAAGCAGGGACATGTCACTGTCCCCAGGCCAGGGGACCGGCTGCCTTCCAGGGACTGTTGGTGCCAGTAGGTGACAGGGCCATCTCTGTGGGTTACCTCTTGGCAGTCAGTCCTGCTGCTTTCCTGTGCCGCTTCTCCCCCCGGCCCCCCAGCCTAAACCCGCTGCTGGGCTTGGCTGCTCCCTGCAAACCAGACATGTTTGGATGCTGTAGGGTGAAGCCACACCAGTTACCCGAACTGCCTGGGAAGACGGCAGTTTTGAAGTTCTCCCTATTCAGAGCTTCATTGCTGGAAAAAAACAGCTTATTACTTAGTCTTCCATTTTTTTTTTTATTTTCATCTTTAGCCTCTGTGTGTCTAACCACAGCACACCTTGAGCAAGTTGAGCATAATTAATCAAGGTTTGCTTCCCTGTGTTCACATGGGATTCCTAATCCGCAGTAAATCCTTTGGGGAACAGATGCAATTATGAAAGAAACACTTATTAAAAGGAACTATATGTGCCATAAAAAAATGTCAGGACGATTGTCCTTTAGTTGTTTGTAATGTTGCCAGTTGTAACGTATGATCATAGTGCTACGTCCCAGCTGTCTGCGTCCCCTGGTACAGTGTGCTTCAGCGATAGCTTGTGTGAGGTTTCACGTGCAGCTGCACGGAGCCCCCCAGTTTCAGCTGTTCTTTCTTTTCTTTCCATCCTGCAAGCACCTATTCTTAACTCGTCAAGCCTGTCACAGCCACGAACCTCCTGTAGGAAACACTATATTTGATCTCTCCTGACTGAAACGGATGATGAGCTGTTTGGAATTAATATCTTGTGCACGTGTCAATGTGACCAGGCACTGGAAGAAGATATATTTGACAGTGATGTGTTGGTTTGACTGCCTTGGCAGAAGAAAGACCACAGCAACAGCTGCAAAGGTGTACTGCACTTTTCCATCTTTTTTTGTTTTCTTGCCTGGTAAGGAGTGAAGAAGGAGCTTACAACCAAAATCCATGTGTGGGGCCTTGTTCAACACTCCTGAGGTGGCACTGACCACCTGAGGATAGGGAGTCTAGGGAAATGAGAACTCTGGGGTGGTGCTCTTGGATTTGGCCCATCGGTTTTTCACTCGGTGGCTTAGCTTTTTGCCCGTAGGACTGGTGAAGTGGTGCCAGTCCAGTTCTGTAGAGACCTTGAAGGAGCAGCCAAACAAATGCAGACAAAGAGATCTCCAGGGGAGCTCTTTAATAGCCCGTGAATGAGGCCAAATAATTCTTGTGCATGGGATGGTGTCAGAACAGGGAGCAACTTGTCTTAGAAGAAGAAACAGAGGCAAAGGGAAATGGTTTTGCTATATGAATTAAGAATGCTGCAGGCGCTAGAGGATAAGAGGATGTGGGACCTACTGAAAACTATGAGTGATTAGTAACGTGATGGTGTATTGTGAGGCTGCTGACCTCTGTGTCTTAAGGTGAAGGACAGGAGATGTAGCAGGAGCTGTCTTAGTTCAGCTCAAGCGCATCACTGACCTTTGGGAGAGGAGGAAAGGCTGCAAGAACTAAAAGCCAGGTAACGTTCCCAACAGCAGGCCAGGTGCCATGGGCAGTGAGGGATGAAACCAGGCAGCTCAGGGTGCAAAACACTGTGCAGGGACTGTAATGGGTAATAAGGATCAGCTGCAGATGAGTAAAATATTTTCAACCTGACCAAAGCCAGAACTTCACCCTCAGCTAGTCAAGGAATGAGCAGAAACCATCTCAGGGCTGTTACAGTGCTCCAGGAGACTAGCAGAGGCAAAGGTAAAACCTGTATTAACAGGGGGGTAAAAATAGGAAGTATGGAGAATTGTTACTAGCATTGTAATCTAACTAGTTTAAGTTCCCAGAAAAATATCATTTCTACGTAAAAAAAAATAAAAAAAAATCCTCCCCAAAAGAAACAACACACACATGTCAAGCCAATCTGGTTTCCCTGTCATGAGGCTCAACATTTTGGGCTGAGAAGAAGCCAGAGATGCGAGATGTCTCGGCTTTGCTAGCATTTTGCTGCGTTTCACGTGAAACTCCTTTTAACAAGGTTGGTAAGCAGGTCTCCGTAAAACTGCTGTGGGAGAGGTGCAAGACGTGGTTGGAAACCAGACAAGAGAAGACAATGATTTGCTATCAAATGAAAGGACAGATTGAGTGACTTTCTGCAGGAATCCATCCTTGATCTAACAGGAGTCAGTATTTTCCCTAACAATCTAAATGATGGAATATTCTCTGTTCAGTCTGCAGACGTTCAAGATGGGAATTAGTGCTGCAATTGCAGAGGAGAAGATTTCTAATCTTGTAGCAGTAAGGACAATTAAGCACTGGAATGTTTTGCCCGGGGAGGCTATGGAGTTTCTATCATTAGAAGTGTTCAAGAGGAATTTGGAGAAACATCTCTTGGGAATAATAGAGAGCTAAGCCTCCCCTGAGGCAGGGCCAGTGCTTGAGGTGTGTTCCAGACCTACTTTCTGTGAGTCTGCACCGTGCCAAAAGCAGTGTCACATCTCCTATGACTTTTAGGGGGAAGTATGAAAAATACCACAAAAAGCTGGAAACATGTGATGACTTTAGAAATAAAGCCTCGTGCTTTTATTTACCAAAATCTCAATGTATTAACCCAGTTCTCCAAACAAGCGGCAGAAATCGAGCAGCCTGCCTTTTAAGCCTTGTCTGCAGATCTGCCGGAGCTCTTGCTGGCTTCCTCCATACTGCATCTGGAAAGCCTGGGTGGTATGGTCTTACCGCTGTGCAAAAGCATTGGATTTCTATAACTGAAATACAAACAAGGGTATTTGTATGAAATGGGAATGAAAATTTTTTTTCCATCGACTCCTCTGGCAAAGGCAGCTGAGCATTTGGAGTGATGGTGTTTGAAATGCAAAATGCACCTCATTGGAGAGTTGTTTCGTGCAATTCATCTTCAGAGTACACTCTTACTGCTTGTTTGCAATGTGCAGCTATAAACCATGCTTTCTGAAAGTGCTCTGGCTGGCTCAGTGGTAAGGAAGAGGGAAAGGATGGTAATATCAGGCATTTCAATCCCCACTGCAGCCTACATTGCTCAAAGCAAGATGACTTGCAAACATCTAACACAAATGAGGAAGATGAATCGTATGCAAGGTCAGGCGCAATGCCAGGAAAGTGATAGAGGCAAAAGCAGTTAATTGCTTTAGATTCCAACAACCCCAAAACGTGCCCTGTGTACAGACATCCGTTCCTTGCACAGCGGTGGACCTCACTGTCCGAACCGGCAAATAAAATAGGCAATGGAGGAGCTCGTCATGATTTTTAATGTCAAAATTAGATTCACTGTTGCCTTATGGTCTCTGTAATTACTAGACATCACTCATCATTTTTGCCAGCTCAAGGGATACTCTGTTATTGACCTCACTGGGAAGATATAAATACATTACTGAATGGAAATATCACCATTTACTATTGTAGGAAGGTCTACATCATAGCTCAAAGGACTCTGAAATCTTTATCTCAGTGTGCCTACAGCAGAGGAGATGACTGATACTGTTGATATGATGGCACACCGCTCCTACTAAGGTCTTATCTTAGAGGAGAAAAAAACCTATTACAGGTTATTAAAGGAGAGCAACTATAGCAGACCACAAGCTTGAAGGAGCCTGCTACAGTCAAACAGCTAGAAGGACCGTGCTGGGCTAGCACAGAGCTGCTGGTGGGGGAGGTGGCCAGAGGGCACGGTGGCCTCGCTGGTCCCAAGCTAGTGGAGCCACAACAACTCTTGAGAGCATGGCAGGAGTGCAGAGAGCCACAGAAGGTGAATGTTGTGGCGAGATGAGCACTGAAAGTAGGGAGAGGCCGGCAAGATGCTCTTGCGAAGCCTTACTTGGATCATCATGGTGGCAAGGTGCTCTTGTGAAAGCTGTGCGTGGAGCACCATGGTGGATGTTCAACTCTGGGATTCAGCCCTGAGGCTGCCTGGGAGAGGCGAGTCACTCACCGGCTTGTGTTTGTCACGGGAGTCTGTGATGGGGATACTCTGCTGCTGCCTCTCTGCTGGGGACATGTCCCATGGGTCTGGCAGTGCTGCCTGCACTGGGCCTCCCTCCTTTCTGGTAGGGCCAGGTGTCTCTTAGGGACCATCTCCTTGAAGAACGAGGTCATTGCAGAGGCGGTGTGTGCCACGGGTGCCAGGTCTCACCCAGGAGGCTGCCTGTGCTCCCCGGGACCTGTCTGTTGCTGCTGGGTGAGTGACATGGCCCCCAGCAAGGCCCCACCATCGTGGAGCTGGAGGGCATCTCTGAGCCACAAAAAAAGGGCTTTCTAGGTAGGGGACTTTGGTGGAGATCTGCTGTCCTTGTCCATGGGAGTCGTGTGCCTTTGCTTTCTGGTCTCTGGGCAGCTGCAGAGTAAATGTCTATGCAGGCAGATGCTCAGCAGGGCACGCTTTCTTCTGTGTAATCTGCATCACCCTTTCAGTGCGAAACCATGACTGCTGACACTCAAGCTGAGAATGCGTCTCCCCACCAAAGGGTTTTGGTTTGGTCCCCAAGACCACTGCCCCCATCAGCACCTGGCACCCCTGCCTGCACAGCCCTGGCAAGGAGGGGGTGGTGGGAGGGACACCCCTCTGAGGGCTCTCACTCTCCTGCCTGCCTGGCCCCGCTTTCTGCCTGAGTGCATCTCCGGTGAGGAGGAGAGCTCCCCGGTGCCCTGGCAGCTCGCGCTGATGGACATGAACCCTGCTGGGGCATCGTCCCTCCGGCGCGGCCAGCTGGCTCCGGCTGTGTGGCGGCTCGGGAGCTGGAGGGCTGTTCCTGAAGGTTCGCTGGGATGGGGCTGGCAGAGCTCCTTTATGATTTCCAGGCTTTTTAAGAGGCACCGTAAAATTGCCCCCCATGCGTTTTGAAGGGGAAGTGGCTGTCTGCAGACAGGCAGGGCAGTGACAAAGCAGGAGCTGGATCCACAAACCCTTCCAGAGGCTCGGCAGCCAGTAGGTCATGGCTGGTTTTTCGAAGATTCATAGATTTCATCTGGGAAGGACCAATAATTTAACACGTGCTTGGCTAACGTGGGTCGTGCTGACAAGTACACTGGGACTTGATGGAAAATAAAGAGGTGGTGAATCCCACCTTCTCTTGGTGACTTGTTCCTAGGGCTAATCACTCCTGTCATCTCATTCATTTTTAAAATGGTGTCATGCAAATCTGTCCGCTGCTTTGTAAAATCCCTGCCGGTACCCTCAACCTCCCACAGGAGCCTGGTCCATGGAAAGCCACACACCTCCGAGAGCGGTTTTAGGCACCAGAGGGAGAGATGAGCCGGTGCCAGGCAAGCCGGAGCCCTTCCCGGGGTGACAGCCTCTGCGGGGATGCTCGCCGCGCCAGGAGCTGTGTCACTAAACCTCTCGGTGCAGCATTGCTGATGGGGTAAACCAACTGCAGGCAGCGTCCTGCTGTCCCTGCTCGCTGCTCTCCATCCACACTGCCAGCAGCCCAGGGCAAAGCTGCCCGGGGGTCCTGGGGGGCATGGGGGTTGGTGACCTCCTCAACGATGTGTCCCGGCAGAGGGGGGAACCTGCTTACTGTGGGGCAGGGGTGAGGAGGCTCCTGGTGTGGGGAGGAGGTGGAGGAGGAGCTCTGGCCTCGGAGGACACATGGAAGGATGGGGGGAAGGAGAAGGGCTGTGCATGCAGGCACTTGTTTCGCCTAGATTTGTTTATTTTCGTGGCTGCCTAGAGAAACAGCCATGACTGAGCCTTCTGCAAGGGCTGCACTGTGAGTGAGTCTCTGTGGCAGAGGCTGTCAATCGGGTGGGCCCTCGGCGCTGGGCAGGGACCCGTGTGGCGGAGGAGACCCCTGGGGACATGGCAGGGCAGGGACCAGCCACCAGCCCACCGCATTGGTGGGGAGAGGAGCAGGAGAGCCAGGAGAGCTGCCCTGGGGCCGGGCCCCCCTCTTCCCATCCTCAATGGACCGCAACGAAGGGAATCCAGCCGGAGCCCAGCCGAGCCTGCATCCCGCAGGGCGAGCTGGCCCTGCAAATTACAGTTTCTCTGCCTGCAAGTGCTTATTATAGTTTATTGAGCTAGGGAGGTTTCTCTGCTTTCTATTTTGGGCCAAGCTCCTCTTGTATTTATTTACAATCAGCAGAGCGGCTTGTAGCCATTGGAATTGAAGAAAATTGCTGTGAAAAGCAGGAAATCATTTTCTTACCTTATGAGAGTGGGAGCGGGCTGCACCCCAGGAGATGCATCTCCCCGGAGGGACCCCAGCCCCACTGGCTGCAGAGGGGGTGTGCTGTGCTGTGGGGGGCCATCACCCCAAACCCGTGGCGTCAGCATCTGCTCTTGGTCCATGTCACTCTGAGGTCAGGTCTCGCAGGCATGCCTGAAGTAACCTCTGATGCTGGCTGGAGGCCGTGCGGCAGCATGGGCTGCAGAACCTGCCTTAGGTGGGTGGTGGTGCACCTCAGGCCAAGACACAGGTTGGCGACCTTGGCCTCAGCATGTACATGTCTTTGAAAGGGACCTCAAGTCTTTCAACGGTGCAATCATCCTCAGGGGTATCTCTTGGGAGGGTGAAGGGGTGGTGGAAGCCTCCACGAAGGTCTCTGGGGTGCATAAGCATGTGCAGCCCCAGTTCTGCGCGGTTCCGGGCTCCCCTGTGCCACTAGCTGGCCTTGCCACACAGGCACTGCTGGTCCGAAAGTCGTAGCAGTTTCCGAGATGAGAAAGCTGCTGTGTGCTGGGGTGGTGACTGCCCCCAGAAAACCCTGCAGCCCCCCTGCTTTAGGAGGTGGCTTACATACCTGGCCTCACCGTGCCCTCACGCAGCCCTCCAGCAAACCCTGGCTCCAAGAGCAGAGGGGCTCAGCACAGCTCTGCCTGTCTCCAGCCAAATCAAGTCCCTTGAAAGAGGAAAAATGTGCGAGTGCCTGTGCAGCATCTCCCTCCGGACCCGTTGTAATTGTCGTGGCAGTGTCTATAAGTGGCCTAACGTATTAAAGATCAGGCAGCAAGGAGAAGGAAGATGACCTTTTGCATTTTGTCCAGAGCAGGCAAGGGTAATGTAATTATAATTTCATGTAATTCATCTCCTGACACTGTGTAATAGCTGAACTGCACTTGGCCAAGCCAGGGATGGAGAGGAGAAAGACAGGAGGAGGGGATCACCTTGGCCCCCAGATGGGACAGCCTTCCCCGGGCAGAGCCCCTCACTCTGGCACGGCTCTTCTGCCACAGCAAGGGTCCTCGGGCTGGCCCGGGTGCAGATGGAGCCTCTCCTCCTCGCAGGAGGCTGCCAGGGCCGTTAGCTCAAAGCTGCTGTGTTTGGAGGCCAGCAGCTCGAACGCCTCCCAGCCCGCGGGAGCATCTGGCACGGCCGGGGCTGCTTGCTCTGCCAGCCTCAATCTGCTCCTCTCTGTAGTTTAAGCTCTCCTCCTTCCCTTCCTGATGTTGTTTTCTGGGGCTGTGCTTTGTGAATGGCACAAAACCTCTCCCTGGTGGTGGGGGGAGGCAAGGGGCTGTGCCCACCCCCCCCATCCCAGAGCTGAGGATGGAGCAAACCCACCCCCAACAAAACCCAACCCCATTGGTTTTACCCTTAAATAAGGCTTTTCTCTTGTCCAAGCAGGCTATACCTGAAGCCTGCATGGTGCCAGACCACTGTTAATTAGTTCCTTGGTGTCCCTGGGCTGGACTGCTTTGCTGAGGTCTGCTCTGGCTTGTCCATAGGGAGTGGAGGGATGGACCAGAGCACTCGCAGCCCCTCTGGACCGGCGATGGGGGACTCTGTCTGCTGCACATGGTGCAGGCTTGGGCAGGTTGTATCTGCAGGATGGTTTATTAGCAGAGCAGTTACCATGTTTGCAGGAAGAAAGTTACACCTATTTAAAAGCTGCCGCCGCCTGAAATTTATTTTTCATCACTAACTGATTAAATTCTGCTAGTCAGAGATTTTATCTCAGAGAAATCCTCCAGGAAGCACTAATAGCAGAGTCAATCTTTATAACATCGGGAACAGTAATACAAGAGACCTCCTTTTGCTGCAGGTTTTATCTGCAGGTGCATGGCTCTGTGTGCCTACCAGCCCCATTATCATCCCAGCACCCCACAGAAATCATTAAATATTTATTTAAAAGGTTTTAATTCCTGAATGGTGAAATAGAAACTGGCAATGATTAAATGGTTTGTTAAAATAAACAGTTTGGAGGAGAAAACACCGTATTGCGTGGCTCAGGGGACGGGGCAGTGGGATGCTGGGGCTGGGTGCTGCATGCTCCAGGGATGATCTCGAGGTAGCAGTGGATAAATTAGCCACAGGGTTTTGTTACTAAATGAATGTGGTGTTGAGTGATGCTGAGCCTGGAGGAGCTGTGAGATCTCCACAAGCTGATGTGGGGACCCAGCATCTAGTGCTTGCAGCATGATGGCCATGGTTTGCCGTGGTGGTTTGCCAAGGGAGAAAGGAGCAGGGAAACTGGTTAGGGGGTTTTATCATCAAATCTGCTGCACTCTGCACTCTCAAAGCCCAGAAAAATGTCCCAGACCAGTTACTGCAAAAGAAACGCTCTCAGCAGTATTAGACTGCATGGGCAGAACTGCTCTCCGCAAAGGCTCCAGCAGTGAAAACAATTTCATCAATATCAACCTGTAATTCATCTCCCCTGCCTCGCCCCGCGTGCCTCGTGTGGATCTGTCACAGTAGTCACCTTGAAGCCCTGAGGAAACATATTTTTTGTTATTAAAAACTACCCCGACCTCAGCTAGGTGAGGCAGTTTTGCCAGTGTTTCCCACCCTGCGTGTGCTCTGGGTTTGCCTTCCTGGTAGCAGGGCAGGACATTCCCATCCTACAAGTTCTCCATCCCCTGCATTAAAAAGTCTTTCGCTGTTCCTCTCCCTCTGAAAAAAAGACACTTATGGGCTCCCCTCCTCCTCCAGCTTTCCTGTAGCAGCAGCTCCAACGGGCAGCAGACCTGTGTGGGCGAAACAGGCTGTGCCTCGGGGCTGGGATTTGGTACCTTTGGTTTCCATCGGGAGGTGGGAAAGTGGGCACCGCACCCCTCCTAGGAGCAGCTTTAGCGTTATAGCCCGGTCCTTACTACCACGTAGAAAAGCAGGTGGGCGTTGGGCTGGGGGACACTGGCAACCTCAGCACTGGCGTGGCAGGAGCCAGCCCCATGCTGTTTGTACCCCCAAGTCCTTTTAGATGCAGAAAGAAAAACTCATGTTTTCCACCTTGCTGCTGACAGTTGAACTGATATGCCTTTCCAAATCTGTATCAACACCTAAGGCTTTTATCAAGATTTTTTTTTCTCTGAGCAGGTTGAAGACAAAAGCATAGTGGTTGAAACAACACAACACCTCCCTTCTATGGATTGAATATAATACTTACCCTATTATTTTATAACATTAAAAAAGGAAGCATCCTACTTATTTTTGAAGCATAGATTTTTCTGCATGATGAATGGGAAGGAGCTTTTTTGGTCGATGCGATTTAATTACGCTACAAAGCATTGAAGAGCTAAGCTGCCATCCCCAGCCTCCCACTGCCCTCAGCTCTCTGGGGAGGATGGGGGCACACCAGCCAGTTTGGCATCGTCCTACAAACTTCTCTCCCCCTGCCTGAATTCCTCCAATTTTCTTCCTCGTTGCATTTTAGAAGACAGTTTGCCAAACACCCTTGATCTGCCCCAAATTGAGAGCCTCCACGTCGCGCAGAGATGATCAGGTTCCCTGTGGGCGTTTGATCCTGGCCATGGCTGTGGCAATTTGAGTGACTGAGTCCCATGCGAGTGGGACTCTCCAGCTCCCTCCCCAGCTGATCCAAATGTCTATGTGATGTAGGAGCCTGGCCCCCTTGTCCCAGCATTGATTCCAGCTGGCCTGGACCATGAAGTCCCTGAAGCCCGTTTAACCTCCGGCAGGACCGGCAGTGCTGGCATGAGTGATGTGCAGGCTGGAATCAAAGGGCCCTTTGAATGCTGAGAGCATTTACATTCAAAAGTCTTCGAAAGGTTTGGGATTTATCTCCATCCTGGGAGGGAGCCTTATTAGTGGCTTTTGGTTACACCGCTCCTGAATAATGAGGAGAATCCTGTCTCGGGAAGATAAATCCCAATATAATGATGCCATTGTCTTTCCTTATTGTAACTTTCCATCAGCCCCTCATTTAACTGCTGTTTTACCCAAAGATTTTGACAGGCTGTTTTAGCACAGGAAGAATAATACAATGCTTTTTAATTGCCACCCAATCTAAAATTAGACCTTTCTTCTTTGGCTAATGTGCCACCACTCAGTCCTTTGGGGACGGTGGTGTAAGCGTGGCCAATTTCACCTCCTCATCCCCACAGCCGTGCTGGATCTCCTGCAGCTCTTCCATGTGCTAGTGGGGCCGGCACATCGCCTGGCCCCTGCAGCAGTGGGTGCTCCCTGCTCAAATCCCTCCTGTCCTCCACCTGCCCACTCCGCACAGGGAGAGCAGTCAGCGGGGAAAGGTTCTTGCAGCTTTGCAAATTCTCCCACAATTATCTTGTGAAAGAGGGTGGCTGAGAGAAACAACCTCGGTACAGAAATACGGCTTGGAAATAAATTTGTGAGAACATATTTCTGCCATGACAGGTACGGGGAGCGCTGGAGCCAGAGCAGGCAGGCGGCTCATAGGTCATTACGAGTTTGAATCAGTTGCCAGGGGGATGCAAAGGGAGACGGAGATGGATGTATTATAAGAAGGTTTTCTGGAGACGATTTGAGCAATTTCAACTAGCTGCCATGGTTGGGATCGGCTTGAAAGTTTCCTAATGAATTTCTTTGTCAGGAGGAAATTGGGCTGTTGAGTGGAGGAATGTGCAGAATAGAAAAGCAGGCTCTGTTGAAAATCCACCAGTGAAAAATTGAAATAAAGCTAGATTTCCTTAACCTTTTTGCATGGATCCCCTGGGAGCTGTAGTTTTCCATCTTGGTGTCTGTAACTCTCCAGTGGGTGCACCCCTGCTCTGCAGAGGAGCGCTGGGATGTGGGGCAGTGACCTGTCCCAGCTCGGTGCAGCCATGTGGATGGAGTTGGGTCTCCACTGCTGTGCTGGGATGTGCAGGAGCATGGCTCAGGCTTTCCTTCGCATGGGGCATCCCCAAGACCTTTATCTCCAGGCTAACAGGCCCGTGACACTCATGCACAGAAGCAGTATCCCCGAGTCCAGGGCTCTCGCTCCTAGGTGCTATGCTGCAGCACTCCACTGCTGGAAAGCCACGTGTCTCCGAGAATATTTGGAGACTAACTTCTTGGTAGAAATTTTCCAGCAGTTTGCAATCAGAGGTAGGCAGAAGCCTCTGCCCTGCACACCGTCCCTGTGGGGCTGGTGGGGAGGAGTGCTCCCAGATGCTGGACCAGTATCTGGAAAGCATACGAACACTGGGGTGTGCACCTGTTTTTCTCCACTCAGATTTGCTGTGCTGGTTTAATTTTGTTTTTTCCCCAGAGATTGGTGTGCCAATGGAGGAAAGTCAGAGCAGCCTTGCAGGGATTCATGCTGTTCCCAGGAGCAGCTCTTAGACTCATCGATGAGGTACCCCCCCAAACCCTAACGATAATAGTGCTGAGGTTCTCTCTGTTATGTGTGTAAACCTCCCCATCTCACAGGAAGAGAAGGTCCTCAGCCGCTACCTGGCTCCTGGGTGTTGGGGTCCCAACCCTGCTGAACCTTTGGGAAGGGGTCGCACGGGATTTGTGTGCTTTGGGTCAGTGAGATGGCAGTCGGTGAAAGGAAGATCCCCTGGGAGTCTGAGCTGCCTTTTGTGTTTATTGCAGCTCTAGTGTTTCCAAATCACTTCAAAGGTCTAATTTTCCTGCTTGTGTCTCCATGATCCAAATTTAGCAGGGATGGGGTGATCAGCAAATAGTCATGAGAGATGCCACTTGCCTAGCGATGGCTTTGCTGTGCAGATGCTCACGGGGTAGGTGTTCATAGCACCTCACTAGCGGAGAGGACCCATAAATCAGTTTAAGTGTTGAGATTATCCCTATGGCTTGGTGCAGAAGATAGCCGAGCAAATGGTGAATCCAGGCCCCTGCCCAGCCGGGGATGCCATCAGCAGGGGTGAGATTTACCGCTGCCATGGGAAGGCTGAGGTTGATCCCATGATTGTGTGTCTGGTTCATTTGCCAGATTTGTTTGCCAAAATGGTTTGTGCCCGTTTTGCCCTGTCTGCACTGTGAGCGCCGACCCCGCCGTGCTGTGCCATGAGTGCGTGTGATGCCTCTGATAGCAGCTGGCGTCTGGACATAAAGGACAACATTTCTGTTGAAATGGACTGCCCGTGTCCTCCTCACCCCAGAGAGTTCAAAGTTAGAGCAGAGTACCTCATGCTGAAGCTGCTGGCGGCTGCGGCATTACGCAGTGCTGGTAATTCCCTCTCTTAATTAGCACGGCTATTAAACCCAAGGCCAGGCTGTGCAGCTACTGCTGAGTCTGCAGAGCAGTGGGACCTGTGGTGGGATGTGTGGCAACAGGGGGGTGTCACAGTCTACTCAGTGGACTCGTGATGGTTCGTTTACTATGATCTCGAAGCGCAAAAATCAAGGTGACCACGCCAAGGGGTTATGCTTCAATTAAACAGCACAATTTTATTGTTTGCCTGTAAAGTGGTGTGTGATAGGTAAAAAGACAGAAAGTGAAGGAAAAGATAAAGTAAGAAGAAAAAGGAAAGAGGATTATAGCTACCACCACAGGTCCAAGGTGTCCGTGTGGTCCCAGGTCCAGGCAGCGTCCCGCCGGTCCTTCTGATCGTTGTGATCCTTGGTGGGGGAGATCTCCTAAAATTCAGTTGCTAAAGAGTCCTCTTTTATGCCGAGCAATACACATTGCTCCTCCTCTGGTCCATGGATTGTTGTCAGTCTCTGCCTTCTCAAGCAAGATTATCACGCGTGTTATGGTTTGTCATAATGACAACAGTTGTTATGTGACCTTATCGTAGTTGCTCCTTCCAGCGCCGGGTATCAGGGAGCGGCATATTAGTCCTTGTACCATGCAGTTCTCCTTCAGGGTCTCGGCGTCTCAGTGTCCATGAGAAGCACATTCCATCTCCAGGTCTCTGTTAGCAATGTTGAGACAATATTGTTCTCTTTAGACCAACTCTTACAGGGGGTTGGCTGGGGGGCCTGCAGCCAGCGAAGAGGGGTTGCAGAGGGGCTGGATACTGTGGCTTGGCTGGCCCGCAGTGGTCCGGCTGGCAAGTGCCAGAGAACACTTTCTGCCCATTCCTACGCAACCCCCGTGGCGTTCTCCACCCGTGGTGGCCACCCCATCACTGGCATAAGTGGGATGCAGTAGTGATGTGGTTTCCCTAATCCCCCGCAAACTGCAGGTGGGGATGTTGGTACCTGGGGTCTGTTTTTCACCTCACCTCTCCACTGAAGGAGCCCTAACCCATGGCTCTCATCACCCCACAGTGGCATTGATTTGTCATCAGTTTCGACTGGAGCAGGCACATGGCACTGCTGGAGATCTCTGCTCAGGGTGATGGGTTGGGGGGGGTGCTGGAGGAGGGCAAGGAGCAGCCACCGACCCGCAGGCACAGCCTCGTCCCCCTGTCCTGCTCGCTGGCTGCAGGTGCAGACCAAAGGACCAAAGCACAGCATCACTTTGCACGGAGCTGCCCCCACGGTGGGTGCAGGTGGGACGGGTTCATGTTAAGGAGCCGGCAGCTTGGAGAAGAAGTTTGTCCTTAGGATGCAGGAGCAGCCTGGAGGCTCCTTCTGACTCTTTTCCCCTGTAATGTGATGCTCTATGAATATTGTAAGAATGCATACAGTTATGCCCTGAAAAAAGAAAACTCATTTATTTATGAGGCTATTTTATTTCCTCTGAAATGCCTCATCTAGCAGCCCCCCTCCATTAGAAACCCTCTGAAGCTATGCAAGAAAAAGCCATATCTTATTATTTAAATTAATAAAGCAGCTGCAGATTTTTGCTTCATTTTAAAATATGACTATAGAAAATATCCTTCCATGGACCATTTTTCCTGTGGTTTTCTTCCTGAATATTCCTAATTATGGCCATAATTAATTTTAACGAGTCACCCACCATCAATTCCACAGTAATTTGTAAGTGTCCTGCAGCTGACTTAAAAAAAAAAGAATTCAAAGCGATGCCCTCCTCTGGCTGCCTCTTTAATGAAACCTGGGATTACTTAAGGAATTGGCACTTGGCCCCAGCAACGCAAAATTGCCTGGTCCTCAGTCAGAGCCAATGCTGTCCACCCGTTGATGGATGGCATCGTTCAGAGCTTTTATAGGCACAGCAAAAGAGGCCAATCTGTCCGAGCTGATAAACCTAAATCTTTTATCATATTTCATAGTTCTACCAGACATATGTACAAAGCCAACATGATGCTTCATTTTCCCAGGGAAACAGCTCCTCCGAGGTGAATGGTCAACACCAAAGTCCTTGGACAAACTTTGACCTCTGAGGAAGGATGTTGGGAAGGTCTGGGTGGAGGCTGGAGGGTCTGGGAGAGGGGCTGGAAAGGTCTGGGAAGGAAGCTGGGAGGGTGTGGATGGAGGAGGTGGATGGAGAAAAGAGGAACAGTAAGTGCCATGGAGTCTCATCTCCATCTCCCATGGTGGGACAATATCAGAGAGGTTTACAAGAAGAAATTCCAGCTGCTTGTAGACACCCAAGAGTGTGAGAGCCCTCAGAGGGCTCCTCAGACTAAACTTTGCCATGTTATTCTCAAAAGAGTGAGGAAATTAGGTGAAATACCAAAGTCAACAGTATTATAAAACCAGGGATGGCAGGTGGGACAAAAAGGGAGGAAGGGACCTATCTGCAGAGCAAGTCCACATCTTCGTGAGGACCGTTGCTGATGGAAAGCCCCTGTGATGGCACCCACCACCCTGGCACCGCTCTCTGCCAGGACTTGGGGTCACTGTCCTCTCGCCAGCGAGAGCAGCATGGGCTGGGCAGCAGCACACTGCCTTCAGCCATTTGTTTTAATAAAGAGCATCGCTGATGTCCTTAGAGCCTCGCAGCTGAAAAGGAGGGCTGGAGGCCAGCAAGCGGCTGCACACTCATGGGGGTTTGCTGCTGACATTTTGGAGCTAATCAGGCCTGCCGCCACTAGCCAGGGGTTTGACATGGAAAATAAAAAACCAGGTAGCAACAAGATCCTCTGTAATACGGCATGGCCGGTGGCCAGGTCTCTCCTTTAATTCCTGTATGAGTATATTGCTGGTGTTCCCCTCCTTTTTTTTCCTTTGCCTTTGCAAGTGCACCCAGAGCTGGTGCCGGTGGCCGCTGGGTTTGTGGTTGTGGCAGCAGTTTGGGATGTGTTCATGTCTACTCCCACGAGTACAAGCCTGGGCTATTGCTGCTGTATGCCACTGCTGGGAAAATGAGTGTTTCCTGCCAGGGTGTTGCTGTGCCCCTCCTGCAGCACTTCCCTTGTTTTGCTCCTCCAGCTAAGCTGGCGGTGGCCCCAGGACTGGCCGCAGGAGCAGGGCTGTGTTGGTAGAGCTGCGCAGCGCTGCAGGACGGTGGAGTTGGGAGGTGTGTAGAAAATCCTGACCTCTTACGGCAGCTAAGCCAACCATCCTTGTTACAGCCCCTGGAAAAGCACTTATTGCTGGGTCTTAATCTCCAGTACCTACAAAAGGGATAATATGTCTGTCCGGGGAGCACTGGGAGGCTTATCAACGTTTATAAAGAGCAGCGTGGAGAGGGAGAGTGTTCAGGAACACTGAGTCTGTCCCCAGCATTCAAGGCACTGGCTTGAAAATTGTGAAAATATTGAAATATGATCTATTTTTTATCTCCTGGTCCTGCGCTGCTGACTGCACAGGTCATGTTTGCAGAGCGCTGTGTACAACCAGAGCATTCCTGGCTGTTTCCAAACGATATGCTGAGGCTGCTCTGCACCCTGCGCCGGCGCCCTGGGGCAGTGCCCACCTCTCCTCTTGGGCCATGCCTCTGGTACAGGCACCTTGGGACGGCAGCAGTTCCTGAAGGAGAAATATCCCAGTTAACATTAGGAAATAAGGAGTAAAAAGGGATCCAAATCCATAATATCTCTTTAAATGCTTCATTTCCATTGCATTTGATGGGCATCAGAGGCCCAAGGAGACATCTCGGTGGCAGTGTGCCTGGCTCCTGAGCACCGGGAAGCGTGCGCATTAGCATCGCGAGCAAGGAAAGCAGGGAAGGGAGCATATTAGAAGCATTCAATTGACTGCAAAGCCCATGAGGACGTAAAAGACACTTGCTCTTTACGTATGCAAGGTTTAGCGATGATAGCACAAAACCGTGAAAAAAACATTTCCCCTTTACTGCAACTTGAAATGGTGAAATATGGGCTGACCAGCAGCTACGGCAACCGTTTTATCCTCCAATTTACTGCTTTCACTTCCAGCCTGGCCCCCAGAGTCCAGCTCCCTTTGTACTGTTTTTCTATTAACGGGTTTTATTTGCAGCTGGGAGCTTTGTACTTGCAGAGCAAAACCTGTCTTTGCTCCTAAACCATCCTGCCTGGCTCCAAGCCCCTGCGCCGAGGCTGGGCAGAGCTGCCGTACAGGGCTGGGCAGTGCCGGATGGTGTCACCACTGTGGTTCTGCCAGGGTACAGTGCCAGGAGCCGGGGCTGAGCCACGGGAAGCTTTATGTTGTGCAGCCATACCAAGAACAGGTGAAGGAGAGCAACTGGGTCCAGTAGTGCCTCAGTTTCCCCATCCTGTTTCCCCCCTCCCGGGGGCATCACAGGTTGAAGAGGGGTGCAAGAGACTCAGAGACCCCATTCTCCAGCATGGCCACCCAGGAGGCACCTCTCCAGCCCAGGGGACCCCAGGGAGCTCTCCACCACAGCAGGGAGCAGTCCCAGCTGTCAGACAAGTTCAGTCTTCCAACAGGCTCTGGTGAGATTTGCTGCAGGTGCCAAACCTACCTCTAAGCATCATTTTCCAGCCTTTGCATGGCCAGGGTCTTCTGTGGCTTCCTCTGGCCTCATTCCCTGTCCTCTCAGTCCCCAAAGACAGAACCCAGTTGAAGTTGCCTTGTGCTTGGCTGAGGGCATTTAATCACTGTCTCAACATGATGGAAATACAAGCTACTCCCGTGCCAGTCAGGACACGCTCTTCTTGCACAGACGAAGATGAGCAAGGAGCCATCCAAGCGTGAAATAGTTGTCAGGCTTCCAGAGGGTCACAAGATATATGGATTATGAAGTAGAGACTCCCACAGATCTCAGATTATCAAATATAAAGACTGCAGAAGAAGATTGCTTCAACGCGTTAGATCACGGGAGCGCTGTCCTGAATTCAGAGCTGGGCTGAAGCACCAGCCCAAAGGCTGGCTGAGTCTATGGGACTCTTGCTCATAAGCTTTGTGTTTGCCAAATTTAACCACCCCTGCACAAAGCTTCTTGATCATCAGAATTATCTTGTGCCTGCTTCTCTCTCCAGCTCACGGGAACAGGCATGTTTTACCCATGGGCATGCTATGTGGAGCAGAAGCCATCTAAAGGTTAGAAGACTTGAAGGACTGGAGATTGGGATTAAACAGGACAATTTTAATGGGCAGGCTTAACAGAAACTAATAGGATTAGCTGCATTAGGTTTGACATCGGTGGGAGCTGTCTCGTGCGCACAGATCAAGTGCCTTTAGAAGAACAGGCAGTGACTGGAGGGAAGCCCAGCAGGATGGCAAACCCCAAAGGTCTGCTGGAGACAGAGAACCCCTGCGTGGCTGGGATCCAAGAGGATGCTTTTGCTGGTGGAAGGACAGTGCTCTGCCCTTGAGCCACATTCCTAAGCCCCAGAGGTAATGAGTAGCAATGCCATCGTGGGTGTTAGCACTCAGGCTGAGGGCTCGCTGCTATTTGGCCCAAGGTGGATTTTATTACCGCACCTGGCTCCAAGCTGCAACGTGTAATGGTCTTTCACAGGCAATCACTGCACCGTCCCCCTTTTCCAGATTCTAGGACATGGCGCTGAGGGTCACCTCCCTGTTCTTGTGTCTCAGTGCCCCATGTGTGTCAGCGGTGACCGGGAGCGTGGCCTTGGCCAGGAAAGCCATGGCTCACTAAGCTGCTCTCCCCCAGGAGGAGATGAGCCACTGCACAGATGATGCCTGTGAGATGCCAGGGCTGCAAGAGCAGGGCATGGGCTTGGTGATGCAGGAGGTCCCTTCCAGCCCTGTGTCCCTGCTGGTCAAATCCTGAGGTCACCCTCAAGCAATCTCTGCTCCAGATTCAGGGGAAATGAAGAAAATGCTGGGTGTAAGCCAAGGAGCCAGCAGAGAGGTGCAAGCATGCCTCCCTCTCTGTGTTTCTGCTCTGCCTGTGTCCCCTCTCTTTATTTCTCCAGCCCATCCAGCTGCCCCTAAAACTGGGGACTTTCACTGGTGTATTCTTACGGGTGCTGAACAAGGCTGTTCATTAAACGCAGCCCTAATAGGGATCACAGCTAATGCACCACTTGGTACATGACTTATTCTTTGCTTTCACTACTGCCCACCAGTTATTCTTCCCCAAAGCTCAGGCTCAGCCCAATCTGAATTAATTGCAGGAGTCAGACGTCAGCTGCTTTTATGTAACGCTCCTGTGTAATTCCATCTACTTGTTTCCACTCTCCCACTAATTTATTCACTCCAGGTTTGTTTAAATCAACCCAGCCTCTCCCCTCCTCAAGGTCTCTTTGTAAACCGTATTCCTAATCCAAGGACTTGGCATTCCCCAGGACGCCGGGGTGAGCGGGAGCAAGCCCCAGGGGACTGTAACAGCAGGGCAAACGCCTTCGCGTGGGTTTTGCTGTGCTGAACGCTGCTCATGACTTGCCTCCTTCCCTAATTACTTTTATTTCACTGTTTTCTTCTGCTGCTTTGGCAAAGAGATAAGCTAGACTTCTGAAGCAGATCCCCCTTGCAGCATTAACATATATATGGTTTTGGAGGGTTTTTTTTCAAAGATATGATGTGACTTCTTGGAGAACAGCTATTCTTTACAGTAAGATGAAGAATTATCCTATATCCTCTTTTATATCCTATATACTTATTATTATATATACTTACTACTTATTATTGTATATCCTACGTACTTATTGCTCTCCAGGAGATTTAACACTTAGAAAAACAGTCCTGCCAGAGGAAAGGGAATTGCCCTTGGTGTCCTCTCCCCGGCTTGGCAGCACTGTGCACCAAGAGGCATCGTGACATGCTGGCAGCGCGGGGCTGTACCCAGGGATGCACCAACTTGCCAGCAGGGCTGCAATGGCTGCAGAGCACGCTGGCCCCGCTAATGAGCTGCCTGGCTCCACACGCTGAGAAGGACCTACCTCTCTCTTACAGCACTCCTTCTAACGGAAAATGGCTCTTCAGTTAGCTCTTGTGTTGACAGGGCTCAAATTAAGAGGCAATTCAGGCAGCTCTCAAAGCGAGATGCATGCGAGTCCTTCTGAGCAGGCAGCAGGGCTTGTAGGGATCCCAGTATCCCAAATTTCTGCAGAACTTAGTGGATAACTACCTTGGGCTTCATCTTCACATCATGGTGAACCCCATCTCGTGCTCACGGCATCATCCAACCAAACCTGCCAGCAAACATCTGGAGCAGGGTTAGACATGGGCTGCCCATCACAACGCTCCAAGAGTCTTGGAGAGGGTTTTGCTATACCTGGGCTCTGCAAGGAAAGCTATGGAGGTATCAGGACCAAAAAATCATCTTATTTGCTTATTGATTTCCAGTAAAATCTGATAATTAGAAAAATAGTCCTGCCAGCTTGTGTGTGCCGTGCTTACAAAGGAAGGAGGCAAAATCATTCAGAGGATGACAGTGCTTCAATACGCGCCCTGTAATTTCTCTGGGCAGACAGACAAGTCTCCCTGCAGCTGACATTAGTCTGTGTCTTGAGGGAGGGAGTGGAGACCACCAGTGCCAGGAGTCCAGGGCATCCCTGGGGCACGTGCAGGGCCAGGAAAGGACTTCTGTGAAGATAGGACTGCCATGGACAGGACACGAGGCCAGCGCTGTGGGGTGGGTACCAGCCCTCTGGGCAAGATGCAGTGACAGTACAAGTCCAGACGTGATCTCGTCTCTGCCGGCATCACCCGCAGCTCCTGTTTGTGCCGGCGGAGAGATGCTGCCATGAAAATAGCCGGTGCCGTGTCTCTGAGCGTGTAGGGCAAGGCTGGTCCTGCTGTGAAAGGGACCATCCCCGTGGCCAGTGCCAGCACAGCGCTGAAGGTGATGCTGCTGAGGATCAGATGTGCCTCCTATGTGAATAAAGAGAGCATTTTGCTCTCGGCAGATTCCTAATATAGTGCCTTCTACCATCTGTAAATAGCACACTTAAACAGCAGTTTATCAAAAACAAGTCTCAGGGAATTATCTGAAATCAGCCTGTGTGATGAAAAGCATGTGAGCTGGAGGGCCACATCCTGCACAGGGTTTCGAGAGCTGGAAAATAACAGCAGCATTGAAGTCAAAAGACATCTGCTGTACTTTGCTGCTGTTCTGCTACCCCGACCCTGAGCAAACTACCCCTGAGGCCCTGACATTACAGTGCCAGGCACAGCAATGCCTGTAACCTGCAGCTTTGCACACTTTGCATGTGATTGACAAAGTGATAGGGATGTTTTTGCAAGTGAGCTGATATTTTAGCTTTGGGAAATGAAACTTTGAACCATTCTTGGGATCAGCTTGTTGTTTACTTTCTTTCTGCTGCCCAACCTTGCTTGCCCCTTCCTGCTGGGCTGCACTACCTTGCCTTGCGGCTGCTCTGTTGTGCTTCCTCTGTTGACCTCTTTGCTCCTCTACATCTGAGAAAGCTAAAGAAGCGCTAAATTCTGAGTGCATTGCACTTGCCAGAGATTTGGGGAATGTCCCGGAGCTGGCACCCCAGCACAGGTGTGCAGCAAGTGCAGAGCTCCACACGGTGTGTGTTAGCCCAGGCAGGGCCAGCATCACCACCTGCAGCAGTGACAGGCACTACCCTCTGCTTCCAGAAACCATCCACCCAAGCTGTTAAGAAGGGCAAAGAGATAAGGCATCATGGCTAAATAACATGCTGACGGGTTCCCAGTCCCTGGCTGCTGACCATTCCCGTGGTGGTTTCAGGTGGCGGGACAAGGACTACGTCTCATTCAGCACGTGCCACACTCAGCCCCAGCCAGCAGTCCCCAGCATCCCAAGGCCCTGTGTCCTTGGCATTTATCAGAGGAGCAATAATCAGGGAAGGAACTGGGAGGAGGTTCTTCCCGGTGCTCAGGGGCAGAAGCAGAGTCACTTGCAGAGAGGCAGGCTCGGGGAAGGGAAGCTCTTCTCCTTTCTGCTCAAGTTAACTCTTGTGTGGGTCAGGAGCGATAACTTCATCTTGCCAAGTCTCACCGATTAGCATTCTGCTCCAGTCTGGGTTTCATAAGCTGGTCTGACTTCGTAAGATAAAAAAGTAATAACACTGCCCTCTATTATTTATTAGCAGCCTTTATGTCTCCCGGCAAAAAAAGTCCTTCCTCCTCCCTGGCTTCCTCGCTGGGTTGCTCCAAACAAAGCGCGATGCTGTCGCTCCACAGGATTTCACATGGCTCCAGAAAACCCGTCTCAGGAGTTATATTCCAGATGTGACAGGCACTCATTCGACTCCTGTCCCACATTCCTGGGTGCTTGGGGTGGCCTTGCGCTCTGGCTGCAGGCAGCCTGAGATAATTCCCCACACCAGTGGGGGAAAGCATGGCAACTGGGGTACACCTGGGTGGGGTCCCCACAAGAGTACTTGCCTTTTGCTGTGATTTCAGGGCTATTAAGCTCATATATTTAAAAATATTTTTCCTCCAAAGTCTAAAACTACTACTCCGAACAAAGCACGTGTTTGTTGTTTGACCTGGGCTGTGTGGGTATCTCAGATGAAGCTGGCTGCTGGATCCATGCTGGATCCTTTGGATGTTTTTTGGGTAGACAGGAGTCCCTGGCACCCCGGCCAAGTTTTTCTAGGGTGTTTGCCCTACCTCAGGGCTGGGCACAGTGTCCTGCTCTCTATGCTCAGCCCAGGTGTGGGGGACTCAAGCTGCCCGGCACAGCGCTGGCATCCCTGCATTGCCCATGGTTTGCGTTGACTGTATTGACTGAATTAATTACAGCTGAGGTTCAATATTGAAATTACTCAGAACTTCGGATAGTCAAGCTGAATCAATTAGTTTATTAGGGAGAGCCAAAGCCAGATGAACAGTGAAGGGATGCTGCACCCTCAAAGAGGAGGCAGAGCAGCCACCCTTTGTCAGAGATTGGCCCCACAGTGCACACCTAAAGCAATCCTTGTGGGTGTGCCCAGCACCGTGTCTTTGTTTTAGCCCTAATACCCTAAACTTGAAAGTACACAATCTACCCCCGGCTGTTTGTGGGGGCTGAGCTGGCTCCTAGGACAGCTCTGCAGGAGCACACAGCATCGTCACACATGGCAGTGCCCTAGTGGTACCCTGTAACTCAAACAAAGGGGGAAGCCTTGATGTCTGTGAAGTCTGTGACTCACATGTATTGGTATTTCTAAGCCCCAAACAGGGATGTGAATAACAGCAATAAAAATGTATCACTAACTAATACAAAGATGTAGGACTTGGATTAATGTATGGATATGTGTCATTGGCATACTTCATCAAACATCCTGGGATTTCCATCAGGGAAAGACTCTAACATGCAAATGCTATATTCAACTTGCTTACTGCAGCATACCCTGGCCGTGACACGGGGAATTAAATTACTATTTCCAATTCTCTTCAACTGCAGGTGTGTCCCTGCCAGGAGATATCAGGTCAGAGTTTGGCTCTGCCTGCAGTGTGCTTGGTGCACAGCCCATCAGCGTGCTAAATCTACCAGCTGTGAAGTCCATCACCTTCTCACCATCACTGCTCCAGCTGTAGAAACAGCAGCACCTTTGCACATGCAGCCATCTGGCTGGAGATTCACTGAGTTTTTGCTAGAGAAGCACCTGGAGAGCTGGTTTTCCTGGGGCATAGCTGGCTCCTTGCAGGTGGCAGGGGGTGGCATTGCTATAGCAATTGTCACCTGGGAGATGCAGAGGTACAGAAACTCCAGAGCAGCAGTATTCTCTCACATTTTTGAGTAGGCTGGCTCAGTTTGGCATCCAGCCCTCGTGTGGAAACCCAGAGCAGAGCCCAAAAGGCGACCCATCTCCATGACCCATCCTTGCAGTCAGCCATGGCACATGGATGGCACAAGCCCCCTCTGCAGCAGTCAGCCACCGTGGCCCATCAAATCATACCTGTAGGTGTAGAAGAGGCTCAGGACCAAATGGGATGGGCTATGCCCATGGGAAAAGATCCCAAAATGGAGAAGGCTGAGCCCTGCTGAGGTAAAGACTTCAGCTCCTTTCCAAGCGGAGCCTCCTCTGTGGACCAAGAAGCTTCCTTCCTCCCCCTGAAACCTCCGGGATCAGAAATTTCCCAACCTGCACGGGATCAGCTCCAGAGCTCTCAACATGTATCTTGCTTAAATAAGATCTTCACAGGGATGCTCTGTGGATCCTTGCAGTTTTATTTATTTAGTTGGTTTAGTTTAAGATTAATCAGAAATGGGGAAAGAGCCAGAGACACACAAAAGAGGCTCTAAATAATTCTGAGTGATTGAGAGCACCGTGATTAATGGAATCTGCCAATGCCATTCGGGTGGAAGCAGCCTTCCGAAAAATGGATTTATGTTAAATGGAAAAATACAATAATGTCACTCACAACAGGAGAAAACATGTGGTGGAAGAAGCTTCCTTGACCGGTCGTCACATATAATTCAAGCTCACAATGAACAAAACTTAACTTCTCTAAGCTCTATGTGTCCTGATTCTAAATTCATTCATTATATTTGATTATCTTCAGTCCTCCCCAAGTGTAATATATTATTTCTTACAGATTTCACCATGTTTCATATCAGGCATGGTTTAATATTTCATACAGTTCATTAAATAACACATTCAGTTCAGCTCACAATGCCTTATTCATAATCCCATATACATCCCTGTGAAACCACAGGGAAACAAAAATAATTGATGTATGGAGAAACGGAAGAGCAAAGTGAAATGGTTCTGTAGAAGGACCCTTTGCAACACCGGCAGTTAAAGGAGCTTTGCAAAAGGAGAGGGAGAGAAGGTGGTCCTGGGTCCCTGTCTTCTGCGTGGGTGAGAGAAGCAGCGATGGGAAGTGTGGCCGCAGGGCAGGACAGCTCAGGAGAGGACATCTGGATTTTCCTTTTGGTCCGGTCACTCGTCTCGTGCTCACCTTGCAGATTTGACTGAAGCAGTAAAGACATGTCGCCCTCTCGCTGGAAGCAAGCTAGGAGGAAGATGCTGAGCTGATACCCAAGCTTGCTCCAGGGATGTGGACAGCAAAGGCTTTTTACAGGCTCTGAGTGGTTTTAGATGCCTCATTTTAGTTTGGGGTATCTGGCTGAACCGACCTGAGCCGTACTGCCGCAAGGCACTCTGTCTGCCTTCATCAACACACCAGGGTTCTATCCTGCTTCCATGAGCCTCAGCTCGAGGACAGCTCATCCGCAGCTTCACCACGGGGGCACGTTGTGGCGAGGCAGCCCAGCACGATGCAGGGCTCGCTGGCGGAGCCCAACCCTCTGCTGTGCCCACACAAGACTTTGCTTGGTGGTTTGCTCTCTAAAGCTCACGTGTGGACCGACCTGAAACAGCAGAGCAAAATTTAAAGGCTTACTCGCAGGTTTCCATGCAGCAAATAGCACCTGCTCCCAGAGGCGGTTTCCTTGATTTCAGGGCAGGACTTTGACAGGAGGAGACCAAGGGGAGATAATTCACTCCAAGTACAAGAAACAGTTTTTGGCAGGAAGTTAGAAATATCCATCAGTGGGTGGAAATTCCTGCCATGCTCCAGAACATGGCAAAATACTGCAGATATCTCCAAGGAGGGCAAATCTAGTCATTGCACCCACAAGGACACTCTGATGGGTGGAGGCTAGTGTGCATTGGAGTCCGTTATTTCTCCATGTGATTAAAATTAATAATTTATACAGGGACAAAGTGCCTTCCTTGTAATTTCTTGTGAGCTGCCATTCCTCTTTGGTAGCACTGGGGATGCTGGAGGAGACCTGGGGAAGATATAATGGGAATGGATGAAGATGCCCCTGTGAAGGGCAGAGTGAGAAGCCCTCGTCCTCCTGCTACGCGCAGCGTCTGCTGCCCCATGAACATACGAGCTCCGTGCTGGGATCAGACAGCCGCCCCAGCAATAAATATCCCTAGCTAAACCATGCATACCAAATGAAGATATACGTTATAGCCAGTCCTCAAGAGCTGCAAATATCATCCACTGTTCCCTATCAGGATTGTTCTCTCCTTGTCGGGAGGACCCTGTGGAGTGTCTGAGCTTAGAAAGGAGGACCTCAGGGGATGCATTACTCAAAGGCCAGGAAACCGCAGTGTGCCAGGCTGGGACTGTCCGTGCCACTGGTCGGTGTATGTTCTTGGGCATGTCTTCCTGCTCCTGCATCTCTTTTTTTCCTCCAAGACCTGCTTTCTCTATTTAAACTCAAGCTGTCACGGCGAGGACAGTCTTGTTCACTGTGTTGCACCCAGCAGAAGGGGAGCCCGACTCTGCAGAGGACCCCAGTTCCCACTCCTCTGCAATCCTTCCCAACGGCGACATGCCAGCCTGCCTGCAGCAGAAAAGCCAAAGCCTGCAGAAACGCTGGGTTGACCTGTTTGCTTACATACATGTTGGCGCTCAGGTTTTTTTTTCTCGCTTTGCAAAGGGAACCTGTGTTCACTGACAATGCAGAAATAGTCGGGAGTGGCTGTATTTAGACATGAGACCCTGTCCGCAAAAAGCATGCCAGCCCTCTAGGTAGAAGGGCGGAGACATCACGCAAGGGAGTGGGCCCGTTGCAGGTAACTTAGCAGAAGCAACAATTTTGTTAACATCTCACTGTCCCAAATCCGCTCCTTGCTTCCGCCTGGTGCTCCATCTGCCGCAATGGCGGTAGCTTTGCTCCGCGTTGATGCGCTGCCACAAGCAGCTGCTTCGTGGTGGCTCGCCAACACGCTGGCAGGAGCGGTGCAAGGCACTGTGCACCTATGAGCTGGGCAGATGCTGTGGCCGCAGCAGCGCAGATGCAGGTGATGCTCCTCACCTGTGCCACCCTGGCTGGTGACGAGTCCCCAAGGTGCATCCTATGTGTCCTTGTCCTTGTTAGTGCCACTTTGCACAAGTGTTTTCTTGCTCTCATCCTTCTGTCATCCTGCATCTCCCTCTCTTTTCACCTGTCTTGCTCTGATCCCAAATGCCCGAAGGTGTTTGACGTTGGGTCTCATCCTCCCCATCTATAAAGACGAAAACTTCCCCCAGTGTCTGGCGTACCCAAGACTTAGGGCTGGGAAGAGGAATTTGGACTTCATTTCAAATGGTGGCCATTGGGTTTAGCCCCACTCTCTTGCTTTTTTCTTTTCAGTGCAACAATCCTGCCTCCATCAGTGGGCTGGATTTTCTGCCTTTTTTCCTTTTCCTCCTCCCACCAGATTTGCTAGCACAGAAGAATTATAAGAACAGAAGGTGAAGCTAGATCTTTCTTTTTTTTCTTTTTTTTTCCCTTTTTTCTTTTTTTTTCTTTTTTTCCTTTTTTTGGGTTTTTTTTTTTTTTGGCATCTGTCCCTTGCTTTTTTGCCAAGCTGCTTCAGTTCCTCTTCCCCAGTGCCCACGCTACCTGCCCAGCTGGGCTAGCACGGGGGACATGCGGCACCCGCAGAACATGGTACAGTGCGTGGTGGTCATCAACTCTTCTGTGGCAGGAGGAGGGGGCGGCACAAATACCAACCTGAAACCCTGGGGGAAGCACCTGTGTGGGCTTGAATCACCCTCTGATGAGGAGCCACTGAGTCAGGGGCTGAGCTGTGGCCACCAGCTGTCTCCCAGCGGGAGGGAAAGGCTTGTCATCATGGGTGGAAGAGCATGGTGGAGCTCCAGCCTTGGAGCTCCCCAGCTGCATCCTCTGCCTGCCCAAAAGCCATTCAGCATATTTAATCATCCTTCCCACCTTTCTTTGAAGAATTCCCAGCTCTACTACATCCCTTTTCACCTGTGCTGCATTCAACGTGTAGGTGCACACAGGATTTATAGAGCGATGGCGTGATTTTTTTTTGTTTTGCTCTCTATTTTTCTCTGAGTAATCTGTAACATTCAAGATGCTTTCTTCCCATCCCACCCCCACCCCCCACCCCCTGCCCCGATCTCTGCTGAGCAATGAGCTGATGTTTTCGGAGAACTATCAATTATAACCCCAAGATCTCATTCCTGAGAGTTAATAGTCAGCTCAGAGATCATCATTTTATTTCCGAAGTTGGGAATGGTTTCTTCCACATACACCACTACTTATCCACACTGAATTTCTCCTGTCATTTTCTTGGCCAGTCACTCATCACAAGGTCCTTCTGCAATCCCTCAGAGTCAGCCCTTGTCCTTAATATCCTAAATAATCTGTGAGCATCAACAAAAGCTGTCATTTCACTCTGCTCCTGTTCCAGTGAGCCTCCACATAGGGTCTAGGAGAAATGTGGGGGAAAGCTGCGGACCCATGGGAAAACTGTGACCCATGGAAGCAGATGGGAGAGAAAAGCCCCTGTGGGGGCCCACGGTCCCAATGGGCATCAAGCATCTGGGAGCAGTGGGGATGGGCTCCAGGCAATCCAAGCAACAGATATCTGCAGGGATAACTTGTTTTGATACATTGTCCCCAAGATCTATCAGGAAACAAGATTGAAGGGCCTTTAATGACCTTAAGGAGTGAAAACTTCCAGTGGAGGAATGGCCATGGCTTTCCTGCATGAGCAGATGCTCGGCAGAATCGGTACTCTCCAGGGAATTGTTCCAGAAGGTGGATGGAATAAAGTGAATCACAGTATTAAAAAAAATAAAATAAAAAGAGAGACATCAGAGCTCCTGGAAGCTGTTCAGTTGGCATTGCGAGGTCTGCGAATAACAGACGCCCAAGGGAACTAATGTTTTAAGCCAAAGCAATCTGGGTAACAGGACAGGCTTTGGGGGAAAAACCCACGGTGCCAGATTTTGGATTATACTGCACATCAATGCTAAAAAAGAAGACACACATGTTGTGAATGTACAGCCGAGGAACACATTTTATAAGCATATTCCTAATGTGGCCTGTCATCTGCTTGTTCTTATTATTGATAATAACTAACTATAGCTTCTCCTTTAGCTCTTCCTCCTGCTCTTCCCCATTCGACTGTGGGATTTAACAGGCCAGTGAAAAACATGTGATCCAGGTTCTGTTCAAAACAGCTTAAAAATTTTCCAGGTTAACATGTTGGCTATTTTGAGAGCCTGCCTTGATCTCGCCAGGCTTACCTTGCAGCACAGCTGTGCCCAGGTTGGGATGAACCCATTTGTTTCCTACATTGGCATCCAAAAGGGAGGGCTGGAGAAGCATCTTCCATCCAAGTAGCCTAGGCATCAGTTTTATTTGATCGATAAGGCTGTGTAGCAAGAATGGCAGGATTCAATCTGTCCAGAAGTACTTCTCTTAAAAATGTCAGATGATGCTTCGAGCCCCCGCAGAGCTGAGAGTGTGGTTTTCCTTCTGCAAACCAAAATCAAACCTCCCCGTTCCCCTTTATCCCCACTAATAAGCCCAGAGGAATCACTGGGAACCTGGTAATAGATCATCTTTTCCCTGTGAAGGGAGGAAGGAATGTTCTGCCCCCTCCCGCCACCCCACCCCAGGCCAGCCTCTGTGCTCTCCACATTTCTGTCCATGTGAAATGATGAAGGACACATCCCTGCTCCGACAGCCTGCTTCTGCAGGGCCAGCAAAGCAATCCTGGGCAAAAAATCGGGACGTTTTGTTGTGCCCACTGGGAGTGAAGCAGGACAACATGATTGACACCCACCAGTGTGTCCCACGATCCTTTATGAGTGTGTTGGTCTCATCTGAGTGCAACATTTTTTCGCATGGCTAGTAATATCCTCGGTGACCTGACCCCAATTCTGTCTGAAACTTCTAAAAATGTATTTTATTGGAGTTTTGGGGGAGGTTTATCAGGCTGGTAAAACGATTCCATCCGTCTCTGAAATCCATGTCCCAGCCTTGGGGGACCAGGGATATCGCCGCCTGAAGTGCGGATGGTCTGTCCCTGCCGGGAAAGCCCAGGTGGTCCCACTGCTACCGGGCTGTGCCTCCCCCGAAAGCTGCTGCAGCCTCATTTCCCGAGGGATCTGGTGCTGGAGCAGGCTGCCCAGCTTTACCGCCCAGCTGGCCGCAGCCAGGTCTCAGTGCGAACCACTTCTTGGGTGTTCCCGGCACCGCTGCTGCTGGTCGTGTCCTTGAGTCATCAGTACAGACTATTCTTGTAGCTCATGTGGTGCTTCTCCTGGAACTTTCTCACATGAACATCTCCCTTCTTTCCATGTTCCCAGCAGTCCCTGTCTGCTCGGACCTCTGCAGCACCACAGACCCCATACTCTGTTAGCGTCAGCCTTGAGAGGCAACAAAAAATCAGGTATGTCTGCTTCTCCCCGTTTCCAGCTTGGAGCCCAGGGATGCGCCGGGTGATTTGCAAACTGAACTGAAGGGATTTGGTGGTTCTGGTCCCCAAGAGCTGATGTGTGGGCCATCAGCTGGTGGGGTGCTGGAAGCCCCCGAGGAGCAGCCCTTGGCTGGCCGCAGGCAAGGTTTTGCAGGTAGGGTGATGAGTTTCTGTGGGGACTGGCTTGGCCACGAGCTGTGGGGACCCCATGTGATGCAGGAAAGGTGCCTGGGAGAAGGTGGAGCAGGGCAGCAGGGACAGAGCAGCTCCAAGCTGAGTGTCCATGGTGGATGGCATAAACACCATCGGTTTTCAGATTCTGCCCCAGATCTCTGGTTCCTCCATTTTTCAGTGCCCTGCAGAGGAACCCACCCCATCCACTTAACCAGGTGCCACGTTGGGCCACCCATCTCCACCACCACGGCCAGATGGGCCCAGGCAGCACCCTCGAGAAGCACAGCTCCTAAGAGCACAGGAAGGCAGCCTGGGCAGCCAGCTCATCCCTCTCTCCAGTACATCCCAGGAGAGGGGCGAGGAGCTGGGCTGGAGCCGGGTGCCAAGCTGGGGGCGGCGTGGGGGAGCGGAAGCACAGCTCACCTCAGTCCCCTGACTCACGGCGTGTCCCCGCAATGCCGTGGGGCTCAGCGTGACAGCTCGGCTGCCTGCGGTCGTCTATAGCAACTGAACCACCTTGGAAGGCTGCGCTGCCTGTGTGGGCTTGAAATTATGTGGTTGTTTTTGTTCCCTCTCAGAAAAAAAAAGACAATCTGATTTGTATGTAACTCTGAATAAATTCCTTGTTAACCTTTACAGCCATCTGGAGGGAGAGTCACTCCTTGCTGCAGAGCGCACCGTGGCTGTAGGAAGGAGCAATGCTTCTGCCGGCAGATTTTGCAGGAGCTGGTGTGGAGGGAGCTGGAGGCACCATGCCGGGTGAGAGCCAAGAGCCCCAGCTGGGCCCGGGCAGAGCCGGGAGGTGGAGGATGCTGGGGTTCAGTGTCCTGCATTGTCAGGAGCCAGCTGGTGTTTTGGGCTGCCCCTTTCACTCCCAGCCCTGGGTGCAGGGGAGTGGGAATAGCTTCTCACTGTTTTCGGTAGGAATAGAGACAGAAAAACCCTTTCCGAGAAGCCCCAGGCTGATGGCATGCTGGGGAGTCTCCATTTACTGTTTGGGTCATGCTGCCCCAATGCCACACTCCCTGTGTGCCCCAGCCCTGCTGAAGACCTGAGTCCTGGGGTGTGCATTTGAGAGTTGAGGGTGTAGGTCTGCTCCAGGTACTCAGAGCAGCATCTCTCATGTCACACGGGAAGAGCTGGATCAGACCTGAAGGTCCATCCGATCCATCCACGGTCCTCAGGAGCATGATTGAACTTGCCAAAGACATCTCCCTCCTCACACTTCTCTGCCTTGGAGCAGTCCCTGGGGAAGCCTGCTGTGAACCCGCAGGGCATTAATTTGCCCCAAGGGCTTCTTGCAGAGTCTCACCTCTGCTGGCCCCGTGCCTGGCAGTTGTTACCTACCACCCTTCCTATTCTGTTGACTTTCTGGACACAACAAGACTTGAAAATTTATTGCCTCTCAGCTGGAACTGCAGCATCCAGCCAGGTCATGACTTTGTGCACAAGTGTGGTGCATCCCTTGCCGAGTATGTTTGGAGCCGCCTCCTCCTGCGGTCAGCTCAGTGCCTGCATTCTCCCCCCATGTAGATGACAGCTATTGAAATCCTTCGTCCGAATTCCTCCTGGTGGGGCTTGCATCCTGGGTGCAGCGTTGTCCCTGGGACACAGGCTGAACCAGCAGCTCCTAACAATGACCCTACAGCAGACCCAGAGGACTCAGAAGTATCTGGATTCAGACACTTTCTGGGAGTTTCTATAGCTCCTCAAGCTTCCTTCATTATTCATATCTGACTAAGGCAAGAGGAAAAGACTGCTCCTCCCTGGCGTTTTGGGGTAGCAAGGAGCTGGGAGGGGAGCAGAGGGCCCTGCAAAGGAAAGCTGCCCATGCCGTCCCTACAGGGATTCTCTGCTGCGTGGATTTCCAGCAGCTCCTCTGGGATGTACATGCATCGGGTTGGATTCAGGTCTGCCCAAAGAACTCAAAGTGCTTCCAATGCAACACAGTCACCATAACCTCCTTTAGAGCAGACCCCCGAGGTGCGGGTCAGTGGGCACTAGGGTCTCTGGTCTCTGGTGTGGTGGCCCTTACCCTCAGGTGGGCTCCCTTAGCCCCTCATGCTTGGCTGCATCCCTGCCCGCTCCCCCGGCAGCGCTGCTCAGCAAGGAGGGGTAAGCAGAAGGGAGAGGGGATGCCAGGCATCCATCCGCCTGCCAAAGGCAGCCCCGTGGCAGCCCGGACAATAGGACGAATTGCAGTTCCCACAGATGAGAAAGAGAAGGGGGAGCGCTAGCCAAATAAACACAATGCAACTTTATTTTCTTTCTTTCTCTGCTCCTTTTAAAATTTATAAATATTTTGAAAACTTTCCAAAGGGAGGGAAAAAACAGCAAGTTACACATCAGTGACTCAATGCAGTGTCACTCTGTTCATTAAGAAAGAAGGAAATCACATCATTACTGGAATTAATAAAGAAAAATCTCTTGGTTGACTAGGAGAGGGGGAGCAGGATGCACTTCAAACGGGTTGGGTACAACAACAGCATGGCTGGTTTCCAGCCATGCTGAGCTCTGTCTGAAGGTCTTAATTATAAGCAGCTCAAAAAAAGCCGACAAGAAAAGGAATTTACAACACAAAAGAAATAAATTAGATCTCAGATGCCTCTATACATATTTAATCATTGGGATGCTGATGAAGGGGAATCTTAAACATTAGCTGCCACAATCGAGCTTTGCTCACGGAGGGCTCTGGGGCAGGCACCGTGCCTGGATGCTGGCAAGTCTGGCTGGTGGAGAGGATGCTGCTGTGGTGCATGGCTCTCGAGGCACAGCTGGCAGCCAGAGAGGAGAAAATCCTAACCTTTGCAGCTTGGAATTCATCTGGAACAATGGTGGGATCGGGCACCTCCTTGGAGTGCTCCTCAAGCACGATGACGTGGCCTTCACAGATGCTGAAGGTCAGTGATGTGCTCGCAAAGTCCAAGAGCACCGAAAGCCCCGCAGGCAGGGCACCCGGAGATGTTGGCTGAGTCCCCGGCTGCCGCAAGGCACAGCGGATCATTGCAACCCTCTCCCATTTTTAAGCCAGTCTCACTAAGTCCTCTCTGAACTAATTTAATTCATTTTGCCATCTTAGCTCTGATAACCGCAAAGATTATTCGCCTTTACCTCACAGCAAATTCTGACTCTCCTGAACCTTCTTTTCATTTATTGATCTCCTGCAACCTCCTGGGTAACCGTTTCCACTGTATCTTTTTAAGGCTGAGTTTAGATATTATCTCTCTCTGGTTCTGTTTGTGTTTGCATAGCGCATCCTCATTAATTAGGATGTCTTGTTGGACAGAGTGTAGTCTTCGGGGAGTTCCTCGAGTGATTTGTTTACAGATGTCAAGTTAGCAATAAATGGGGAGAAATAATTGACCTTTCCTGTAAGACTTTGCTAATCCTGTTTCTTCTTAACTGTTTCCAATTTTTAGTGTACTGCGGTGTTTTTCTTAATCAATTGTTCAGACTGTGAGAACATTAAGGGAGATGCGATCAGGAACACATCGCGGTGATGCAATTTTAATGATTCATTCTCTGTTTCTCATTAATTCATTGCATTTCATGTTTCTTCAAGTGCTGACTTTGGAAGTTTTCAAGACTTTAAATAGTTGAGGTTTTTTAAAAAACAATTACAGTAGCCTTTGTGGATGAGTTGTGTTGCGGTAGGGCTGTGGGCAGGATCGGCTTAGCGGGCAGAAGGCGGGTGCGGAGCAAAAAGCTCGTCCCAGCCTCCGGGACCTGTCATTGTGCCTTTAGATTCCAGCTAACATGCAAGCAGAACAGTCAGCAGAACATTTCTATTAAAAACTGTTACTTTTAAACAAGTTAATTTCCCCCATGAACCAAGCCACTGTGAAGGGAAATCCCACGTGGCAGGCCAAGTATAATTGTGATACTCTCATTAGAAGTGCTCAGACTGATTTTTTTTTTTTTTTAACTGAAGAATTCAAACTTTTGGAAGTTAAGTGACTTGGAAGAGATCTAGCTTTTGTTTTAAAGGAAATTGTTCTGTTGTTATATTGCATTTCAGAAATTATAGAAATGTTTCAGATTTTTGAAAACAAAACCTGGGGAAAGAGAACATTGCATTTCATGAAAAATTAAAAGATTGAGGCTTTTCTACATCAATTATTTTGAGTGATAACATCCTTGTTAAATCAGCTGCGCTAACATCTAATGCTGCTAATATGCAACTGCAGGTCCTTACTCCTGATCCTTGACAATTGCTGAAACAATGATTAAGTGTTCTGCAAGAAAATCCTTTCTCCAACTAATTCCCTAATTAGAAATTCAGAGATTGACTTAAACTTATCAGATACAGTCTATCCAGTGCAAAAGCATCTCTCCTACCAGCTGCGATAACCCGCAGCCAAGTGGTTTCTGCTGGGGTGGGGACAGATGTGACGTGAGATCAGGTAACGTGTGCCCCTAATCTGCCTTTACACAGGCTCTGATGTCATGCTAAAAACACTGTTAGACCCATCAGTTTATAAATTACAGGTTCATTAGAACAAGCTGTTATCTTGTTTCACACTAAGCTGTCAATTTAAGGCAACATTGCAAATTACGTGTTATCTCCGGGCTGTAATTGCCTTCGGGATGCTCTGCGTTATTATTTTGCAGCATGGGATACAGCAGCAGTGTCCTCTGCCAGGAGCACTGGGATGAGGAAGTGTGATGAATTTTCCAGTCCCAGCACTCAAATCACCACCAGTGACTTTGGGCATCCTGGGTGCAGGTCATGCAGGAGCAGAAAGACACGTGCACATCTAAAACATTCAGTCTTTTTAACCCAGCTATGCCCTCCATAAGGAATATTTAAATGAAAAGCCAAGCCAGTGGAGTAAGTGGCAGCATGTGCCATTCATCAGGTGGAAGGAGACTCTGGATGTTTAGTTTAGAATTAAAAAGTCATGTTTGTAATTTAAAAAAAATAAATAAATCTCCATGCATTTCAGGCAGCCTCTTGCCAACGGCATTCTTGCCCCCTTGGGTTTTTAAGCAAGCCTTGGAAAGATGAGCTGGTGGCTGAGCCTTTGTAGCCAGGAGGCAAATCTAGTTTTCTTGCTCTCATTCAGAAGCTTTGGGCTTATGAGGTGCAATTTTTTGAACGCCGCTGCCCAGAGCGCAGCAGCATTGCCCAGACAGGGACCAGGCTGGCATGTCCAGTGTGCAAAGCCCCTCACTTGGACTCACTTCCCAAAGCACTTCCTTAACTGGTCCGCACTGGGCAGCAGTGCAGGTGTGTGCCTATTTGCAAACTCCAAGTCCATCAAAAGCCAGTCTCCCCGGGGCTGAGCACCAGGCTGCTCTGCACCGGGGCAGAGGCTGCTCATCGTGCTGCAGCCTGCAGGCAGCAGTCCCTCCAGCTACGGCTTTAGCCAGGGGGAGACAGATGCTAATTAGTTGCCGGGCATTTTATTTGATTTTATTTTATATTTTATTTCATTTCATTTCATTTCATTTTCCCTTCTTCCTTCTTCCTTCTCCCTTTCCCTTTTCCCTTTTATTTTAAGACATGCCCCCATCCCAGGTGCAGGGACTTCCCATGCAGCGTGCACACAAAACCAGGGCTCTGACAGCACCTCCACAGTGGCTGTGCCCTGTCCCCAAGGGCAAGGCAGCCTCCTGGGAGATGACAGCACAGCTCTTCCAGTGGGCCTTGTGCACCAGCAATGGTTATCTTCCTCCGTCCTGGGAAAACCTTCTGATCTGGGAATATTTCTTGTCTGTTCAGGTTGGCTGTCACCACGTGCATTTGTGATAGCACTCTCCCCCTCTGCCGAAAATCACTGTGAGGAGGGATAGACGGAGAGACACATCACTGCATGCCTACTCAGAGGGACAGATGGCATCATCGTCACAGAGATTTACGCTCATTAGGACCAAAAAAAAAAAAGCTAAACGTGTTTAAACTGAGGCCATTTCCAGCTGTCAGGATAATGGAGCGTGCTGGAAGGACTGCGAATTCCTCTGTCTTTCTCCAGTTGCTCATGGCTTCGTCATGCTGCTTCCCTTCAGCAGCAACAAAACTCCCCCTTGCCAGAACACAGCCTGGAAAGGATCTCCTGCTCCCTCCCCAATTAAACAGCATGCTCACACTCCCATCCAGGAGGGTGAGTTTAATTATAAGCTAAAAACAGATCCATCTAGTTGGGTGAGTGTGGGGTTGGCTTTTTTTTCCCCAAACTGATGGGGTTTGGTCATTTTTCTCTTAATTTTAGGTGCAAAGAAATAAAAATGATTAGACTCTGGCATGAGTGAAGGCTACTGCAAACTGTACCACACCGAGCTGCCTCACTGGCTTTGGAGGTAGAGAGTAAACGAAAAGGGTGATGAAACCCCAGTCCCATGTCTCCATCCCTTCCCTTCTGTTAATTCTCACCCTTCCATCGTGGTGTCATGGTGAGCCATCAGGTTCCCATGGGCTTTGCCTGGAAGAGCACAGTGGGAGCCATCCCCCTTCAATTCTGGGTTCATTCAGGGTTATTTTTATACATTTCTAGTTCATACCTGTTAATGGGTTACACTCCTCCCTCCCCTGTTGGTCCATGCGGTTAGTCGTACCACGGTTATTTAGGTTTGTTTGAACTTATCTCTGTACAATATGATTTCTTTGATGGATGAGAAAGTCATGCAATTGCACAAAGCTAAGCAATGCCTAAGCTAAAAGAAGTCAGTAATAATATAACTAAAATAAACCCAAACCAACAGGACAGATAACAGACACCAGCTCGGGCAAGCTGCGCTAGTCATCTGAATGGTGCAGGCATAGCAAAAGTTCCTGGAATACTTTTTCAAAAGTTATTAAAGCTAAAATAAGTATATTTTAAGCTAAAATAAGTTCAAAATCAGACCAGACCTGAAAGCTCCTGAAGCTGGTATGACTAATTTCTTACCAGCGGAGCGGCTGGGGCAGGGGGCTGCGCTTCCTGGGGAGGTGCAGCGAGGTGCTCACCACCCCCAGGCAGGAGCCAGGAGCTCCACACAGGAGCACGGCAGAGGGGCAGAGGGCTCAGACCCAGCCGGTGCGAGCCGGAGAGCCGCCAGCTTGAAATGAAAATGAAATGGGAAAAGCTGTTCTTCACAGGGCTGCAGGCGTCGTCCCCGTGCATGCACCAACGCAGCTGAGGCCTCAGGTCTACCCAGCTGTTCTCACCGCTTGGCAACTCCTTCGTGATGCTGCAGGCTCCACTCCCGAAGGGTTATTCCCGCCTGAGGACTTCAGTGCCTACTTGCCAGCCAAAAAAAGAATTTCCGGGCCTGTTGAGGAGAAGGATGTTGACTGAAAGAGGCCGTTAAGCACTGCAGGTGGAGGGGTCACTCCATCCATCCCTGGCTCCGCAGCAGGATTGACTGCGCTGTTACATGGTGGAGAACCACGATCTCTGCATAGATTTAACCGCCTGACAAATGGAGGGCCCGAGTAAAGGTATCTGAGTTTAAAGCTTGTTTTATGAGATTGACCATACAATAAATCAAATAGCGCTGAGCTCAGCAGCCTTCCCCAAGCAACTGCAACTAATGACTACCTCCAGAATTGATACAAGTGCAGCACGGTTTGATGTCTGCAAGGCTGTAAAACCAGAATCTGCAGAAGTAAAAACTGCAGCGAGCTGGCGGTGGGAGCCAGCTCTTTGCCAAGAACTGTTAGCAGACCTGGGAAAAGTGCCTGAAACTCTGGGGCATGCACGGTCAGAGAGAGAGAGAGGCAGATGGGCCATCCTGGGTGATGTTTGACTGAAAAGTATTGGGAGTGGATGTGGGGAAGGCACAGCTCTGTCCTCGTGATAACTGTGCTCCACAGCTTCTGGTCCCCAGCCAGCCCCACCTGAGAGATCATTTGAGTTTGACTTGCTTGTGGGTCGTCTGCTGATTGGAAATAACTTTTTCTGCTGGTAGTGGTGGTGGTAGGAAAGGTACTAACCCCCTCCCACATCAAAATGTCGACTGGCTTTGGGGGGAATGGGGTTGTGTTGGGGCTTTTGGGGGGTGGTGATTCCTGTGAGCGGTGTCTGTTACGCACATGGCGATGGGCACCGTCTGCATCCTGTAAATGACTCTCAGTTGTTTTCCTCTTCCCCTGTCACTGTAAGGGTTTGTAGGATAAGAGAATGAGAAAAAAAAAAAAAAAAAGGGCCAATTTCTGCTCTAATCCTGTCTCTGCTGCCGATCCCATGTGTGGGTGGGGATACCTCTCCATCGGTTTGGTTCCTGCAGCCTTGCACCCCCCTAAGCAACCTGTAACATCTGCTGTTTCATGGTCTAATCGCATTACAGGGGCAATCTAACACCATGCTCCAGGTCGCAAGTTAATCTCCTCTTCCCCCTCCAAGGAAAGCCTGGCACAGCAGCCATGCGCGATGGAGACTGCGCTTCTCAGGAGCCAGGGTGGACCATTGCCCAGGACCGGACACCCCTCTGGCAAACCAGTGCCCTCACCCAGCATGGCAGCGACCCCCTGAGCTGTAACATCACGATGAGTGAGGCCTGGCCAAAGGAACAGAGAATCCCTCAGGCAGAAACAAACTTTGCAAACCCAGCTACCCTCCATGCCCCAGCGGCGGGCACGGCAGGGCTCCTCCTTGGGTCACATACCGCTTCTTCATTAAGGAAAAACATCTAAAACTCACACAGTATCTTCCATGATACTATGATATCTCTATTCGAGATCTAGCAGACTTGCCCTTCCTTTTCCAATCTAAATTTGCTCATTTATTCAGCTTCTGGGTGCTGACAATCCCTTGTGCCAGTGACTCGTGCCGGAGCAGAGGGAGGCTGTCCAGCACGGCTAGTCCTCGGCCACGAGCCCTGACCCCACTGGTGCAGGAGAATTTGTGCTGCTTTGATTTGTGCTGTGCCTGGCTGGGAGATGTTCTCACCATCCCTCTGTGTCATGGGCAGAAATAGTAATTGGGTGGTTGGCAGGCAATCATCACGCATTTCACTTTTTTAATAAGCACTTGCAAGAGAAATGATCCGTTCATCTTCCCAAGCTTTCCATGAGGAGACATAAAGCTGTAGAAAGCTTGCAAGGCCCTTCAGCCAAATGCCTGAGCAGGAATGCTGCAGGAGTGGGCCTCCTTCACCAGTGAGCAGGAGGAACCAAAGCAAACCAAACCAGCATGGCACATGGCACAGGGACCGGTTCAGCCCAGCGCCGAGGGGCAAATACCGCAGTGAGCTCCTCAGTTCTGAATGTTACCTGCATGTTACTGGAGGGGTGATTTGGGTAACTGGGTCTTAAAAAGCAAGATAATACTGCCTCTGGTTTTAAGAACAGTCAGTAATAATTGTATTAACAGAATAGGTGCTGATGATTTACTAAAAGATGTGAAGATCCCCTGGTTATACTATGGTTTTAGGGTCACAGCTTATTGTACCTTCAGGTTGAGAGTGTGCAGCATGTTAATTCTCTGTGGGCGTGACAGGACCACTTCAGTGATGTTTTGATTCAGCTCTCAGAGAAGCACTGTGATTTCAGAAGGTCCTTGATTACATCTAACTCGAAGCCAAGATCTTTCCAGCTCCTTGTTCTCATGCGCTTTGCTGCCCTTGCGGCACATCCCTGGCTGACCGATGACCCCAACACCAGCTCCATGGCACAAGTTGGACTCTAAGCTATCGTAAGGCTAAGAAAAAAGATATTTTTTTCCTAGAAGAGTCATATATAACCTTTGAGAGGTAGCCTGGCTTTTGGATTGCATCTGCCCCTGCATTCCTTGATGTAACAGTGCATGAAAATTAGAAGCTGAAGACATAAGCAAAGCTGAAGCACAGAAGCAAAGCTGAACTCTGAATCGTGCAGTCACTCAGAGACAGCTTTCCTCTGGGCCCTCTGCATGGTACTGCCTTCCCACCTTGCTTTTCCTCACAGCAAAAATGAAAACCAGGGCACATTTTTATGATCTTATCTCACTGCACAGAGCTTTGGTAGAAGTGACAAATGGGTCTTGTTCTTCTCCTCCAAGGCTGGATCTGAGATTGCCAGGGGCATCACTGTGCATGGCTTGCTTTCCTCACCCATCCTTCCAGCTTTTGTTTTTCTCCTAAGATCCACCCCAGCCCTTTGGTGAGCTTGTCCTGTTTGCCCAGGAGAGGACCAGAGAAGTGGGGTGGAATTTGTGGTTCCAAACAGCATGACCCAGAGAGGAAAATCTGCCTGCCCTTGCCCTTGCCCCTGCCCCTTTCCTTTTGCTGAGCTCCCCCCTGAGATGCTGAAGATCTGGCCACAAGTCCCTGCTATGCCACAAGACCTCGGGAAACCACTGAAAACCAGCATTACATCCATACACACATATGCACACTGCTGAGCAAGCCAGGGATGTTCAGACTCAAGCCTATTTATTTGCTTATAAATGGATGCAGTCATGGCCACGCTGCTTGAGGTGCTTCACAGCTTTTCATTCAAACACATGAAAAAGCACTTGAAGGAGAAGGGATGTGACACAGTGACGGAAAGCAGGGCATGTGGTCTAGGAAACAAAATGCAGTTACAAATAATTTGGGGCTCCCCACCCATTTGGCCACAGTTCACTGGCGAAGGGAAGGCAGCTTTCTCCAGCAAAAATGCACAGGGTGACAGGCAAGCACTGGTGCTGTCAGAAATCCTTTGGCAGGAGCAATGGCAGGGAAAGTTGGTGGACCAGGGGGCATCTCTGCAGCGGAGTGTTGCTCTGAGAGCAGAGTGGGCTACGGCGCTGGCAAACATTAGCTTGCAAGGAAGCAACTGCAGCAAAGCTGTGGCCACATGGACTTTGCAACGCTCTGGCAAGGACAGCGCATCTCTGGGGTCCTCGGAAGTGTTTCCATCTGATGTGCTAATGCTCAGCGACGCCTCTGCGCTCCCCTTCCCTGCCAGTGGTATTCTGCTAGCATAGCTCAGCCAGCACGGGGACCTCATGTGCCTTGTCATCAGATCTCTGCTTGCTGTGTAGATACGGCCACGTACCTAACACAGTTAAATGGGCACAAAACGTGAGCAGGGAGCAATGGCAGGTCACACTTCAAAGGTCAGTTTTGTTTGCTTGTAAAGTCTCAGTATCTATTCACCCCTTTTTGCAGGAACACAGTAATCCCACACATGCATTGGCACAAAGGGAATGGAAACCAATTATTTATTATTTTTTTTATTGCACAAATCAAGACTGACGTAGAAAATGCAGAAGGAGACAAAACACTGAGCAGTCCCCAAGATTTTGGGGCCGGTATTTTCGAAGGAGCCTCATGGAGCTGCAATGCCATGCTCTACTGGCACACATCCCCCCAGGCACACTTTAAAATCCTGGCCTTAAAACTCAGCTTGAACAAAGTGCTGCTGTTAGTACTTTTAGTAACGGCAATAAAGATATTTTTTATTGTTGTTTCTTATAGGATTTCACAGCGTGTCCCTATTGTTATTTTGAGGTCACTCCTCAGATCCAGCTGCTACAGCTGCAATAATTGAAGAGGCCAACACGGAGCATGTTCTGCACAGCATTGGGATGGCTGTAGCCGTCTCTAAAAAGCTGTGCTGGAGCAGAGAAAGATGCTCACATTCCCTTGATGTGGAAGCCCTGGGAGGGCCCTCGGCTGCTTCCAGAGGATGACTGAGCTCTTGGGAAGGAGCTACAAGGCTTCTCCAGCAGAAAGCCAGGAGCGTACAGGTGCGTGGCAATACCAGCCCTCCCAGTTGGCTCTCAGTCCCTGCCATGCCCCCCACCCACCCCACGGTGGGATGGGGAGCTGATGGTGGCTTCGCAGTGTTCATCCCACCCAGGCACTCAGCGGCTCAGCTCCTTTGCCGGAGAGGTCAGGGCACTGCGTGAGCTGCTGCTTTAACATTCCTGAACATAAATCCTCCCTCTAATACACCGACAATTGATGTGCACGCTGTTCCTCTTGTAGCTTTGCAACGACGCCCATCTGCTGGGGTGGCACTGTGCCCACGGGGGTGTAATGCCAGTAACACGGCTGAGGTGCCAGCTAAACAAGCACGGAGGGGAACAGCCTGCGCAACACGGAGAGCCAACAGATCCTCCTGTTTGCAAACAGTGCCAACTTTGGGCAACTCGCTTCACTGCAGAGCGTGCATCTGGAGCGGCTCGCAGGCACTACCCCCCTGGCACGCACCTCGGAGCTGCTGCTCTTCTGTCCGGCTGCCTCCGTGCCTGCTTTTCTGCACGTGGGCGGCGAGCTGGGAGGGGAAAAAATATGTTGCTCGCTTTTCAGACCAAGGGCAAATGATAACTCACTGGAGCAGTGCTTCACAGGCAGTTTTTGCCAAGAGCTGGCTCATCGGATGTTCCCTGTGCTTTACCTCCCTTGTTTCCAGCTAGGTTGCCCATTCTTAGTATTCACTTTCACCAAGAGTTTTTCATGTCTGGAAAAAGGGAAAGGCAGTTCCCGCTATCGCAGGGGGTGAATTCATTGCCCAACGTACAGGCTTTGCATTAAAAGGTGGCCTTCACCGGGAAGCACATAGGGAAACCACTATATTTAAAATGTAAGCCTTGATGGGAGAGTTGCTCAGGTCCTCGTGTGGAGAGCAGCCCCCTGCCCACGGCCAGGGCAGTTTCAAGATCAGAAGGGCTGGCTGATGCTGTTTTGGGGGAGACTTGAGTTTCCCAGTGTGCGGATACCCTCTGCCAGACCTTTCAAGTTCCAGATAATTGGAAGGGATCATCTTGCTGACAGTGCTTGTTCACGGCCTGATGCTCTTCGCTGTCAGCCAAGAGATGGTAGGAGTCAGAGCGAGGATTTGTTTGATATTAGGTATCTGTCCCAAATCATTATTTTCTGCATTTGCACTTATCGTGACTTCTCGGAAAGAGGTAGCGCTATGCAGACATAACGATGTTCAGATCATAGCTGGACTTGGGGAAATACTTGTCATCATGAAATCTATTTTATACGGGTACCAGTTAGTCTGGTCTTGTAGCTGAAAGGCATGAAGGATGAGTAGGAAAGCAACTGTAACTAATGGAAGCTTTTCTCAAATGTATGTAGTCATAGGAGTTAATGAAAAAAGGAAAAGAGCTGGCTCTTGAACTCTCCATCAGGAGAAGTGAAGTGTAACACTATGCAGAAAAAGAAGCTATCATTTTCAGATTCCTTTCCAGCAATTATTTTGTATTTTCAAGTCTCTCCGAGCTCCCAGATCAGCTTAGGAAACTGTATTTTCTGAATATTTCCTGGAAAGACCCAACACTGCTGCAAGAAACCCCGCTCTCACCACATTCCTACTCTTCCTTGCAGAAGCAGCAAGTGCAGGGGAGGATTAGCTGAAGTCCTGTCCTGCTGGATGCTTATCCCAAATGAACTATTTTATCACCCTAAGCCTGGCTCTCGCACCTCTCCCTGTGGTATCTGGCTGCCACTCCTGCCATAAGCAGCTCAGCTACCAATTCAAACCGCTCTTATTTATTGCCTTCAGGAGTGTAAGTTCGAGCGGCTTAACTTAATTGCACTGGGAAAGTTTGTAGGAAAGGCTCCTCTATGAAAGCAAATGGAGGAAAGTAAGCAGCACCGAAAAAACTCTTGATTTATGTGAAAAGTTAGAGCCGGATTAAATATTTCTGGTTCTTTGTAAGAGATGACTATGTGTTGTACAGTGGATTTTGAGGTCTTGCAAAGACCTCCCTGCTCCTCAGTCTGGGCAGCGAGTTTGGAGAATTACTTTTTCTGCATCCGTGGATTAATCGGCACTTAATCGAGGCTCTGTCCTCGGCGGGTCGCTTGGCACATGGACCGAGCACACAGCTTGCAGCCTGAGAGTCTCTCCACTGCTTCCCAGATCCTCTAGACCCAGACCATGTTGCTGGTGTCATACTGATCATTTAGTTAGCATCTGTTTCAGACATTCAAACAGAAAATGCCTCACAAGATGCATTTATTTGATTAATGCAAAATATGTCCTCCAAATTCGGAATTCAGGCAGCCCAACTGGAGCTTTGTAGCAACCCCCCATGCCAAGACAAGCCTTGGGAGTCCACGCTTTCCCAGGCTGGAGGCAAAGCACGGTTTTCTCTGGGATGCAGGGAGAAGAGCACACAACCCACTCAGCACCCAGGGCAGGCTGTGTGCCCCACACGCCCGAAAACCCAAGGCTGCTGCCAGCTGGGGAACCGCAGCCCAAGCAGAGCTCTTGGCACATCCCAACCCTCCAGTTTGTGGCAGGGCAAGGATAAAAGGAGCTTTCTTGAATTTGGCTCTTTTATTCTAGTTACATAAAGCTATTACCCAGCTTCAAGAGAGCTGGCCAATACCCTGCTGGCTTCAGCTTGCGTCTACCCTGACAGATAAGAGCAAAGCTGCCTGCTTCCATCAGACAGCAACCAATCTGGGTACAGCAGGTGCTTAAAATATCTGCAGGAAGAAAAATCAATTAAAGAAATGAAGGGCTGCTGGGGGAGGCCAGGTGGTTAAGGACTGGAGGAGGGTGAGGACAGGAGCTGGAAGGGTTTTTATGGGTGGGGGATGCTTGGGCAGGGTAGGAAGAAGTGGGATGGGATACGATACAGGTTAGGGAAGAGCTGTGAGGTGATGCTGTGCTCTAGGATTGCTGGCTCTGCATGAGGGAGCCATCTCCCTGCTCCTATGTGTAAGCTAAGCCCATGGGCTTTTTCTGTCCCTTTTATCTCCCCTTGATCCTCACTTGAGGTCTGTGTTTGCCCCTGGCTGCCTGGGCTGCTGGTGGGGGAGTAGGGAGATCTACAAGGACTTTCTACCTGTTTTAAGCAAGCTGGTTTTTAACAGGAAATCTCCTTGGGTAAATTCTGGACCTGATAACAGTTAATAGCAAAACTTTATTGACCCTAGAGGAACTAGGATTGTCCCTAATTAGTCTTTGATAAGCCTGTTATTTTTTTCTTCTGGGTCTCTGGAGCCAAGGACCCTGATGGCGCAGCAGGGCTCGCTCATCCTTGGTACCAGGTTTGCTGTACCTCTGCTGGGGCTGCCCAGTGCGTGTCCCCAAGCTGCAGCAGGCACACTGAGTGAGGCCTCGAGCAGTCGGGTCACTGCTGCCCTCCCCGAGCTGCTGCATGTGCCTGGGAAATCCCTGCAGTGGTGCCGGGAGCACCGTGTGCCCTTGGTGCCGCAGCGAAGGTGCACCCCAGCCATCTCGGATCTGTAACTGCTTCATCCCATCCCTGGTGTTTCTGCCTTCCTTGCCAATATGGGTTTTAACCTGCCCCCTTGTTTGCAGTTGCAGCAGCTCTAAAATCAAGGTGTTTGCAGTTGCAGCAGCTCTAAAATCAAGGTTATTGCTGGCTGGGAGGTGAGTGGCAGCAGGAGCCATGGGAAAGTGATGGGTGAGGCAGTTTTGGGGACAGGCAGGGCTCCGGTTGTGTATCACCTTCCTTCGCTCCTTTTTTTTTTTTTAGCGCTGCTGAAAGAGCCAGGCTGAACAAAGCTGGGGTTTTACTGTTGAGGGGGTTTTAATGCTTCTTCCTTTTTTTAATCAATAAGACAGCTTTCAAACAGGCAGCCAGTTTCCCAGCTGGTTTCTTCTGGGCTTCCCAGTGACTGCAATAGCTGTCAGACAATTTTAGTCCTGCATTTTGTGTAACTGAGCCCACATCCCAGTGTATCTACCAGAAAGCGTGCTAGATTCTGGCTGTATATGTTGTATATGTTATATTCTGGCTGGGTTTTGTTTTCTGGCTCTCAAACTTGTGGAGATGCCCATTGAAATCAATAGCGGCAGCAACAGTGGCTTTGCTGTGGATTTCATGGTTCTGGTATTTCCCATGTGCATCTCCTGTAAATTATGGTCTGGGAAGCAACAATGTACCTTTGTGGGTCTCGATGTGAAAATCTCAGTTGGCATTGCTAGGGGGGGAAATCCACAAAATGTTGCTAGCCCTGAAATGAAGGGGGAAGTCCTGGCAGCGTGACCCCCCTGCAGGTCGGAGCTGGTGAACGAGACCCGGATTTTATTTAGATTTAAACATTCTGAGATTTGAGACTCTTGTTTGAGGGGGCAGCTGGGTGATCATTATTGAATGGTCAGCATCAGAAGCTGCCATCAAAAGCGTTGGTCTCCCTGGACCGCTGCCAGTGGTGGGTTGGCGGGGGGCTGCGCTTTGCCTGTCCTCGCCTGTAGGTAGTTATTTACACCAAGGCAAAGTGGGAGGTAAATTACCCCCAGGCATGAGCTGTGTTGGTGTAAGTGACTGCAGAGGTGCAAAGCAGTCACTGGTCTGGGGCCTGCTCCACCGGCAGCTGTGCCCATCCCCCTGCCACTGCCTCTCTGGGGCTCTGGCTGGCTGCAGAGCTGGGGCATTGATCCTGCATCTCGGTGTGCTGGTGGCCCAGCACAGGGGGATGAGTCTGAAGGACTTGCTGTTGCATGGAGCTGTTCAGAATGATGTTGATGACCTGCTACAGCCTGCCCAGCAGCACAACCAGCAGATCTATAATGACCAGGAATAAACATTTTGGTAAAATGCTGGCGTGAGCCTTAAGGACATTTCAGCCCTTTCCCTTTGGGAGATTTTAAGCAGACTGTTTGCCCCGGCAGCAGTTGATGCCACGCCAACCTGACTAAACAAACAGCTGAATCCAGTCCAGATCTCCTTCACAGAACCATCCATCTCTTTTTCTTTTTTTTTTTTTTCCCAAATCTCTGCACTTTCTCCATGCTCTGAAGCAATGCTCATACATCTGGGGGCGGGGGGGCAGCACACCCAGGCTGCAGCCAGGCTCCAGGCCACACAGCGAGGGGCATCTGAAGCAAGACCCCACCCAGTGGCTTCATGCAGAGCCAAAATTCAGCCCACCAAGCACCAGGTGGGAGTTGTCGCCTTTACCTCCCAGCAGTGCCCGGCGGGGTGTGCTGCCCAAAGTCCTGGCTGGGTGTTTTGCTGGGGGTTTTCCTCTGTGTAGGAGGATGTACTGCTCATCACAGCATTGCCTGCATCAGGTCATGGCCTCGTTGGGACCTCATGTGCCCAGGAGTGATGCCCAGAGCTCACCAGCCAGCCCCATTTGTTTAGGGAGCAATCCCTGTGCCGTTTTCTCCCTGCCGGGCAGGCCCCTGACACACTCATCAGTGGATTAATGAATTGACTGCAGCAAATATTTATCTCGCTTTCACATCTGCATGTTCGTACCAAAATAACTTTTATTTATTGCAGCCAGTCTGGGATATCCTGCTGAGGGCTGAGATGGGCTGCAGGAGCTGAGCCTGATTAAACGAACCCTGTGCTGTGGGGTGCTGCCTTCGGCTGGAGCTGCGGGGGGGGGGCAGGTGCTGGAGAGCTGTGGAGCAGCATCCTCCCTCTCCTCCCCCTAACAAGGGGTTAACCCCCAGTCTCACTGACCAGTGAGTGCCCTGCAGCTGTCTTGCTGGTGATTTCAGACTGATCTCGGAGACGCTCAGGTTGGCCTGAGCCCCTGCTGTGGTGCAGGGCAGCACTGGAGCCATCCGCTGGGACAGGACGTGCTCCAGGCTGCGGCGCTGGGAGGGTGAAGCTGCACGTGAACAGCAGGACTTCAGTGGGACATCACCCACACACCACTGAAGTATCTTCTGGCTGTTGTCAGGACCTCTCTGGACTGGAAGAATAAGCATGCTCAAACATTCCGCTGTCATCAGGTGCCTCTGAAACATGTGAAGATGTGTTCTTCGTTGACAGATCTATGTTAAACTGGCCAGGAGACTGAAACCAGGACATCCCCACAACACCTCCCCCATGGCCTGGCCAGTGCAGGTGCTGGACACCCTCTTGCTGCGCCCTGCTCCATCTCCGGGTTTTCCTTGCAGGGCACCTTTAGACATTTCCATCCAGATACACTCCTGACAGCGTCATTCAACATGTAGCTGGAGCACAACGCTTTTGCCATCAGCCATGGATCTGCAGGTCCTTGATGTCTCCTGTGTCTCGTGCCCATTGGAGGCAGCTGCCTTGGCCATCTGGCTCTTGGCTGGTGGCCCCGAGCTGTGACGAGCTGCAGCCTTTGGGCTCTAGGTGTAGGTGAAGCAGATCACAGCAATTGTGATGGATCTTGGTGGCCTGGAGAGCAGAGCAGCCTCCTGTCCTGCCCTGGCTGCCTGTGCTTGTAGAGCTATGGGGGGCAAACGGGCTGGTCACTTTGGGAGAGACCATAACAGCGTGAGGAAAGTTTACTTTCCAGTGTCTTGTTGATTTTTAGGCTTTTGAGTAAGAACTCTCCCTGACACCAGCAGGGACATCAGAGGCATCTTCAAAAGGGGGAAAATAGATATCGCCTGCTATTACGCTTAAGAGAAAAAACTATGGATGCCAAAGATGCCTAATGCTCACTCTGGCCACTTTAAAGCCTCTGAGATGGCAACGTCATTAGCTACACAGCAGGACAAGCATTATCTCTGTATTCCAGTTTCCCCAGTTGAGTCATCCCAAACCACAGAAGCACCAGAAGATGATCCCAGGAGGGTATTTCTGTCGCTCATCCCTGCAGCAAGAGGTGGCGGGCACAGCTGGCTGAGATGTGGGCTTTCCTTGTCCCGCTCCCATCACCAGCACAGAGCATGAAGGACACTAATGCCCTGTAGTCACAAGAATTACTTGGGTTTTTTTCCCAAATTCAAATGCATTTTAGAGACTTTCCACTGCAAATCACAATCATATTAAGGATTGTTTTTCATCAGTACCCACACCGGCTGCTTTGGAGGCTTACAGCATGTAAACCAACCAGCTGCCCGTGAGAACGCGCCCCGCAATTTTGGGTTCTGGTGTGTAGCATTACAGGACATGTTTAAAGCCATTAGACTGAGGTTTCCAAAGGACTCTAAAGCGATTGATTTCCCCAAACCCCTGCAACTGCAAATGGAAATTCTGTGCCAGCTTCCTTTCAGCCAGCATTTTCCCAGAGAGTCTAAATGTGGATCTCAGATGTACTTGAGGAAGGTGGGACTCGCAGTTCTCTCGTTAGCCGCTGTGCCGAGATCTCTTTCCTCCTTAGCGGTAGCTGAAGGACACGGGCTGCTAGCAGCGACATGCTGTTCTGCTCAGGCATGCCATGCTGTAGTTTTTCCTGTGATTCAGGATGTCTGAGCATGTTTTTCCTGTTGGCTCCCTCCATGCATCCTTCATCTTTTTTTTTTTATATATTTTTATTTGACTGAAGGTAAAATCTGGCACCTCCAGCCAAGCTCAGAAGCGCTGGGATCTGGGGCAGGATAAGGCTCCAGCTCCATTTGCACGCTCACAGGAGGGTCAGGCTGGGAGGACGCGCTTGGCAGTCGGGGTTACACAGCGTGATGGTGGAGCTCCTTCTTGAGAGCCTCCACCTCTGGGCACCGCACCAAGCTGTGCGCAACACCACAACCAGCACGAGGCCAGGGCTCAGCCTGGTCCCGGCTGGTGGGCGTCTGGCCCCAGGGCAGAGCCTCGCACAGGGACACGTGGCCACAGTCCTTCCCTGCGGGTGGTAGCAGTCACACAACCCCCGTGACACCCTGTCAGTTAATGTGCACTGGGGTGACATGGCGAGGGGTCTTGCTGCTGTTTGTCAGAGCTTCTTGCAGGGCTGCACCTTGGGTGGTGGCACCAGGAGTTTATGCTCTTGCTGCCAGGGATCCGTCTCCCCTTGCCTTGGGATGTCCCCAGGCGTCATGATGGCTGGTACATCCCAGGCATTGGTTGGTCTGTCTGTCCAGCTCCCCCCATTTCCCTCCCCGGTGGGTCTCTAGAAGTGAATGTTCTACAATGAGAGCTGGTAATCAGGCAGATGATGCACTGGGAAGGGATCTGGGGAGCCTGTGTGCTTTTCCCTACTTGAGCAGTGACCTGATACCTGCATTACTGTTGGTATCTCCCTCCTGCTCTAGTTTCTCACATCCCTGCGTGCCCCTGCCCAGATAACATACACTGCAGAGCTGTGGTGTTTTTCCAGGGTTGGATGTTAACGTTAGTGAGGAAGGACCTGATGCCAGGAGCTCACTGGCCTTCCCAAGCACATGCAGCAGGTGAGGACCAGGACAGAACAGCCTGGAGCCTTCGGGTGGCATCCCTGCCCACCCATTCTGCTCTCAGCATTCCTGGTGCCTACCTGGAGGTGAGCAGCCAGGTGGCACCAGATGATCGCAACACATGAAGCCCGGGGTGGCTGTGGAAGGGGTGGGTGTCCCAGTGTGTGGCACAGAGGGGCCACCAGTGACCTGCATGTGGCACCCCGACCCACTTGGCTTTGAGCCCGAGCAGCAGCAGTGGGGCTTTGGATCTCTCCTCGTGCTGACAGCAATCGTTCCCGTCTCATGGCAGTGAACTCCAATAGTAGTCGCAGTGCTTTGCCTTGCCGGTGCTGGAGCAGACAGGCACTTTCACCTCGGCGGCAGAGAAATGAGGGCAGAGAGGAGGTGCTGACTGGGGGAACTGGTGCGAGGCTGCAGGCAGCTCTCCTGCTCCCGCCTGCCATGTGTCCCCTGCAGCCGCTTGTGCTATAGGCTTGGGAACGTTTCCCCAGCTCAGCCCAGAAACGCTAAAACAGGCTCTGCCTGTGCTTGCCCGAGGCCAAGCTTGCGCTCGTGAGACTCACACACCACGGAAGGCAAACCCCCCAGAATAAGGCCAAGGAGCACTGTCCCCAGCCCGTGTCAGGGAACACTGAAACAGCACTGGCTGAGAAGAAAAATTAGGCAGGATGAAAAGAAGAAACATAATCATGTCAATGCAAATTTGGGCTGAAATGATGTGAGTGAAATCCCCAAAGATGCGATGCCAACAAAAATAAAACCCAACAGAACATCAGAAAACCAAATTGCAACAAATAACATAAAGGCGGGGCAGAGGGGAGAAGAAGAAAAAGACTAATAATGTGGAACAGGCAGAAGAAAACGCAGGCAAGTGGCATCAAACCAGGTGGTGCAAATCCCCAACGCCAGCCAGTCACCAGGGAAAAACCCAGAGGAGACGACGAGTAACGTGAGGCAGAGCCAGGGCAAAGCGATGCTGTGCAGAGCAGAGACGGGGCTGTGTGGAGGCACAACATGCTGGGAGGGACTTGCAAACCAAACAGCGATTCAAGGGCAGGAACAAACTCATCTGAAGAGCAGAAGGTAAACTGCAAAGCCAAGCGATGTCATGCCGAGCACAAACAGGCAGGGCTCCTGGAAATGCAGCTGTTTGAGGTGGATCGATGTTTGGTGACAAAGAAAGTGGAGCTGGGATGGGTGCTGGGGACAGGCTCTGTGCAGGCTGGAGCAACATGACTCCCAGGATAGGGCTCGTGAGGTGCCATTGCCACCCACCGGCATTCCCTGTGGCACTTGAGGGAGCTCAGCCACCCCATTCTGCAGATGGAGAAACTGAGGCATGGGGAGGGCAGGCAGCATGACTTTCAGGTGCCCTCCTTGATGTTCTCCCAACCCTGCTGTCATCCCAGGGCTGGGATGGGAGCAGGAGCACCACCCAGGTGTAGCCCTAATGTCACTGTCCTGTCCCTGCCTCCCTGCTCCCTCAACTCTCCTCTAAACCTCCGCTTGGCTCTTGCTACAACTGAAAAGCAAATTATAGAGCAAACCTCAATTTCTACTTCTGCCCTGATGAGAAGCACCAGTAAGCACCTGGCCTGAGGTCAGGCAGCGCTGGGGAGGTGGGAAGGGCAGCGTGGACATCGGAGCCAGCCCCAGCCGTTCCTTCCCACAGTGCTCGTGCGGCGCAGGCAGCCCTCCCCAGCACAAAGCCCTCAATGTTAAATTCATGCTGCATGCCTTACAATAAATGGAGCTGCAGAGACAATAGCAACCCTGGTACATTTAGTTCATAAATAACTTTAAAATATCAGTATTGTGGAAGGGAAATCTCTGTCATTTCGCTGCAGTACTTTTCCATCAACGCTGCGCACTGCCTGCCCTGCATCTCGCGGCTGGGCAGGAGGGATGCACGGGCAGGAGCAAGGCAGGGCTTGCACAGGTAGGGCCAGGCTGTTTGTCTGCCGCCAGGGAGGACATGGCCCCATCTTCCAGCAACTTCATCTGACCTTTTGTACTTGGGTTTGTGCTGGGTTAGTTTTGTTCTATCACCCTGTAACAAGATGGGGAGAAACCCTCATCCCACCAGTGAGAGAGGATTTGGGCTTTAATGAGGGCCTGTCTCAAAGCAGCAAATATATCGGTTTTCCTTTTAATTTCTCCAGGAAATCTTTGCTCTTGAAGGCTGAGTGAAGCGTGAGAGCTGAGAAGTCACCTGGGAGGGATGTGAACTGATACGGACAAAGCCCAAGGGAAGCCGTTCCTCCTGTCCATTTCCTTCCTACGCTCTCACCAGCCTGTTCCTGGGGGCTTGGGGTCAAGGACCAAACCTGCCCTGTCCCCATCCCATCCCCTGCCTCTCGACCTCCTCGCAGTGGGGACAGACTCAAAGCAGTGCTACCAACGCCATTAGTCATGCGGGGAACGTCACCCTGCAGCGGGATTCATCCCTCCTCTGTAAATAACTCCTTCCTGCAACCTCAGTTGGAGGATTATTTATATCTGGCATAAGTCGTCCTCAGCAGGAGAGTGATGGGAGGCCACAACGCTCTGGAGAACACCTTGGCATGGGGGACGTTGCCATCCATGGGGAGATGTGATGGGGTGGCTCCGGGCTGGAAGCCCCCCTGGCTAGCCCTTGGCTCCGGGCTCGGGGGCACCAGGGCTGAGCCCGCCTGGGATCAGCGCCCGAAAGGAAAAGCCTCTCGAGCAGCCAGGCTTCGCCGAGCCTTAACCCAGGTTAAAGGGGGGGCTGGGGGCTGCATAAGCATGCCGAAGGATGCCTCCAGCGCTGGCACTCCCAGCTCCCCCCACCACCTGCTGTTCGGGGGCTGCTGCTCAGATCTCTGCCGGGGTTTGGGGTCAGCGCTGCCTCTCGGTGCCAGGGTTTCATCCCTGTGGGTCCCTCGGCACCCAGGGGTGTTGCTCTTTCAGACACCACAGGACATGTAGCTGTTCCACCAGCCAGGGAGGGGTCCAGTGGGGTAGCATTTAACAACTAGAATTTACTTCCCTTGCCTTTAAGTGTTGTGCATTGAAGCTTTTATACACCGGTGGCTTCTGCAAATTAAAAAAAATAAGCAGGAGAAAAGGAATAAATATTTAAACGGTAAGAAGCTCATTTAGCCTCTCACAAACATCTATATCCCGGAGCAGTTTCTCAGTGAGCAATTTGCGTTTCATTACTGGGAGAGTGGACATGTGCTAGGAAAATCCATCCTTTGTTTATACCTCCAGTGACCGAGGCGCTAAGCAGCCTTCCTATCTTTTTACAGCAGCCTTCCAGCAAATCAACCCGCTCCATGGCCCATTAAAGCCTTTAATCAGCCACCTTGGTGACTTGCAGCAGCCGAAACACAAACCAACCCCACGAAGGCAGTAGGAGGGCCCAGTGCTGGGCTTTCAGGAGCAAATCCTGCTTTCAGCGGGGTTTGGTGTGGTGGGAGCCCCAGCAGTGCCTCAGTGCCCCAGGTGCTGCCTCGTCTCTGCGTGTGGGGGTGAAGATGCCCCCCAGGAGGTGGGAAGGCATGTCCCCTGTGGAGCCGTGCTGGGACCAGGTATGGAGGGGGCTGTGGACAGGCTTCTCCCGGGAATGAACCCCGTGGTGCAGAACTTGGGCACGTCCCGCTGATGCCACTGGTAGGGCTGGAGGTCAGACAGGAGCAGGCAGTTTCACAGGGCTTGCATCCCTTCTACTGGTTCCCAGCTCCCAAGTGGAGAGCAATGGAGAGGCTCAGGCTGGCAGGGAGGGGACCCAGCTCAAATCCTGCCCAAGCCCAGGCCACTGTGGGGGAAGCTGGAGCCTGACCCTGTTTGTCTTCTGCAGCGAGGATGGGAGAGGTGGGAGCAGCAGGTGGCTGGTGCCCAGCTCAAGCCTGGCTGCGCTTGTCCCCAGCCCACACCCAGCAGCGCAGCAGGTAAGCAACTAAGAGCTAGCTCACACCGATGCTTTACACTGTGATTTCTCCCAGAGCCCGGATCCTCTGCCCCGAACGAGCGGTCTAATTAGAGGCTATGCTATGAGGGCTGCCCACATACAGCTACAGACCCTACGTGCAGCTCCAGACCTGCAGAGGGGCCGGCTGGGTTTAATCAGCCCTCCATGCCGAAGGATTAGCAGCAGCAATCTTGCTTCCAGCCAACCTCCAGATGATACAACATAATAAGACTTGTAACAGCCTCTTGGAAGAAAGAAAGTTATAGTTCCCACAGCAACTGTAACTCAGCCGTATTACACACACATATATATTAAGGCATAAATTTAACAACATATATTTTAATGCAAAATACCAGCAATGCACATGGGGACAAATAACAGTGGTTGGGGGATCCATAACATTTGGCTCTCCCCACTTCCCACCACTTGCATCTCACCAGCAGCGGCACGGCGAGGAAGACGAAGCCATCCCGGTGGCAGACCCTCTTGCTCCTGCTCCCGCGTGCTGGCAGAAGGAGCAGCACAGGGACACGCAGACAGACCTGTCTGCACGCACAGACACCCCCAGCCCTGCACATATAGCTGGTCACCCACGCGCACGGATGTGGCACGAAGTATAGAAAAGCTATAGAATGTAATAGTGCATCTCACGGGGCACCAACAAATGTGCTTGGATGAGGCAAGGATTTCTCCTGTTGCTCATCCGGCTGAATGCAGAATGAGATCCTTTCAACAGATTTCTGGGGGTTTTTCAACTATCTGGCGGAATTGCACAACAGGGATATAATTCTCTATTACATTTTATGAAATGGCTCCAACCCGTGTCGTTTTAGCTCATTTTGCTAGCCATCTTCTGGACGCCGACAGCAAAGCATGCGCGGTGCTTTCCCTGCTAATGCCACACAGGTTGCTCCTGATGGCTTGCTGGGGATAATTGCAGATGCAGTAAGAGAAAACATGGTGTGGGCAAGTGCCAGTCTGATCGCTGCCTCTCCAGGCCCCTTGGAAATGGAGGTCCCCTGCTCTGGTCCCCTGCAAATGGAGTGGTGTGGCCAGCAGCACCCATCCTGCCCACACCATCGCTGCTTTCCCTCCCAGCCAGCTGAAACCCACTGTGGAGGAAGCAATTCCAGCTGGGGAAGGAGCGGGCATTAACGCATGCCATAGAAGTGCCTGAGAGGCTCTGAGCACGAGGGTCCTGGTGTGGCACAGCTGCCCGGTGCTCCTGGGGCAGGTGGGTGCTAAGGAGGTGGGAATAACCTCACTGGTGACCTTCCTCCTTAGCGTGGGAAATGCATTTAAGCTGAACCCCTTGCTCTTTGCTTGAGCTATGGGGTGGCTTTGCTATGTGCCTCAGCAGCCCTGCTTTGTGGGCATGGTCCCCAGGCTTGTCCTTTGTCCTGCTCACAGTGATAACACTGTGGTCGGTGTTATGAGCGGGCTGGCTCTGCTCACTTCCAACAGGTACCATGGGTCTGCACCCCTGGGGGGCTCTGCTGCTCCCTGGAGCAGGGAGACGCCTGCTTCCTCTGCGTGTAGTGTTTTATGCCTATGTCTTAACTCGACATGGCTTTATATCATCTTGAGACTGCAATAACAGCAGCTGAACTATTGGCTGCAGTTATGGCTGATGTTGCCTGAGTGTCTATGGTATAAGCACCTACATTTGCACTTAAATTAGCTTGCTTAATTGCATCATCCCCTATATAGCTGCCTTGTGGGGAGGGCTGGTCTGTGCCACGATGCTTTGCTGCACTGCCACGTCCCCTCTCCTGAGATCCAGCAGGGAGGCAGAGCTGGGACCTCTGCAAGTCTGAATCTTGCACTGCCTGATTTTAAAATATAAATAGATATGTATGTGCATTGTTTACAAAGCAAACCCAGCTAATCTCTCTATCTAGCTAGGGCTTTAGGATGTCCTTCCAGCAGGGATTTGTAGAGTTTGCTACAGTTATTTCCTAAGAATGCATTACCCAGGGTTTCGGATGAATAATGTAGGTCCTTGTTCGGCAAGTTACTTACAAATGTTGAACCTTAAACCACTGAAGTCAATGGATCTACTTGTGTGCTTAAAGTTAGCCACAAGCTTAAGTGCTCCAGTAAATCAGGGCCTTATAGCCTAATCTGGCATTCCTAATGTCTGCTGATATAAATAGCAAATGGTATTGACCCAAGGGTATGTTTGCCTTGGTCAATGCTGTATCCTGCGAGACAAATGCTGATGGTGGCGGCAGCAACACCAAAACGCCTGTGTGGCTCCACTCCAGGTGTCCTCGGCGGATATGTGGCACAGCCCCCTCCCAACAAACACCAGGTAAATTCAGAAGTGCCAATGCTTCCTGTCCCGGGGCTGTGCTTTGCAATCCGGGGGGGGGCTTTTCATTTTAAACCCCTGCTCTGAGGAAGGGGAGGGAGTCCCCTTCCTCCTGGAGGTGACGGATACGTGTGCTGAGCGCCCTTCCAGGAGCTGTGAGTTGACCGAAGGGTTTGCTGCTGACGGGAAGGGGACGGGAAAACTTGAGGGCAACTGCTGGAGTGGGCGCTGCCAGCTGCCCACGGCCAGGAGTGGGCTGACCCGGGGTCCCCTGGCAAGCCCTCTGTGCTGCCTGCCCCTCTTCCTCTGCCATGAAAGACGACGGGGCTCTCCAGGAAGGGGTTTGGTGGCAGAGCTGGGCAGGCGTGCTGCAGAGCCCTTTGGAAAAGCTTGCAGGAGTAAAATCCCAGCTCTGCTCCCTGCAAAGCCTTGAGAGGAGGGTGCCCTGGCGGTTGGGTGCCCCCGACTGCCACTGGCCCCACTTTGGCTGGTCCTGGAGCACATTACTGGGATGGCTTTAACATGTGCTGAGCCATCCCAGCCGCCCCAGCAGCTTCGCCCCGAAGGCTGAGCTGAAGAAATAGCAAGCACAATAGATCTCTGTTGGATGCTCCTGGCTCAGTGCCCTCGGCAGAGCTGGAGCTGCGGCTCTTCCCAGGCCAGTGGGAGCGTGATGTGAACTACTTCGGTCTTGTCAAAAGTGATTTTGATTTATGTTTTTTCCCCCCATTTCTGTTTTTGGCTTGTGTGCGTGCAGCATGTGTGCTCCCGATGTGGTGGCACGGGCAGAGGGACCCATCTCAGAGCACAGCCCATGGGCACAGAGCAGAGGTGATGTTTCAGCAGAGATCTAATCAGCAGTTCTAATTAACCCTGATTTCCTCTCACCTGCAGGACTCAGCTACTGGTCAGGCTGCATTACAGAGCTAAAACATCAAGGGGGACACACAGGCAGGGGATCCGTCACAGTAGAAGCACCCTGGGATGCTCACAGCCCTCCTCACCTCTCCGCTTCCTGCTCCTCCAGCCCAGCTGCAGGGACACTGGTGGGCACAGGAGAGCAGGTGGCGAGGGAGAGGAGAGCTAATTAAACTCTTCTCTAACCTCTGCCATGCTTTGGCTGGCAGGGAGCTACTCCAAGGGGAATCGAGAGTCGTGGTAAAGTAGAAAAATGAGGGCATGGGGTAGAGGGGCAATAAGGCATAAAATCACAGCTGGGCAGAAGAGGATGAAAAACACTTGCAAGCTGTGAGCTTTGCTCTCTTGTTTTTTTATTCCCTGAGCAGCCCTGGGAAGGGATGCTCCCAGGACACAGCCAGCCCAGCCTTCCTGGCACAGCTTGTCCAGTACAAGAAGCAAGAATCAAAGACACATCTTTATCTCACGCCTGTTGGGAAGTGGCTGGGGGAAGTGGCATGGAGTTTGGGAGGCCCTTTGGACAACGTAGAGCAGGAGAATGCAAAGCCAAGCTTGAAGCATATAAACCCATGGTTATGCTGGTGGAAAAGGAGTTGCAGGCGTGGTGCAAAGCAGAGGGAGATTCTGAGCTGCCTTGGAGAGGCAGGTGGGCTCTGGCTGTGGCACTGGGAGCCTGCGGGTAAAAGTCTTCATCCCCCATCACATTCCCTTCCCTGCTCTGCAGAGTCGCTCGTGCTTCCCATGATGGCTTGGACAAATTCTTGTGAGCGAGCCAGCAGCTCTCCTCTTGTCTCTTGTAATTACTGTCCCAGTATTCTCCTTGAGAGAGACCATCTGCTACTCCTCCATCACCAGTCATCTTCTCATCTCCCTGGCGTAGCCCTTTCCCCGGAGAATGTGGGTAATCGTGCTGATGGTGCATCTCCCGAGGTCCCGTGCTGCTCGTTATGCTCAATCAGATCAAAGGCAGACGCTCCATCGGCTGATGGACCAGCCATGTGCACAGGGGGCTCTGCTGCCCACCCCCGGCCTTGGACAGGACACGCTGGTCAAGAAATGAGAAGCCAGGGTGGTGCTCCTTGCTGTGGGCAATGGGACTGGGTCAGCCCATAACCCTCACCCCCATCTCTCCATGCCTCACACAGCTGCTGAGCAGAGCAAGGCTGCAGCTGCAGGGGAACCCCAGGACCTTTTCAGAAGTCATGTGGGGGGGCAACGTCCACAGGGAGCCAAGGGCTGGGTTAGGACAGGCGGAACGATGGGAGCACTGGGGCAGCCTAGGAGCACTGGGGTGACACTGGGTGCTGTTTGGGGGTCTACCAGCTGAAACGAATGGTTTGGGGGTCAGTAACAAGATGCATGTCAGAGAGATTTGCTGCTCCCAGGAGCAGCAGGGCCAGGCTTCCAGTTGATGCCCCAGCAGCGGTGCGGGCGGGAAGCGGCACAGTGCTCGGCTGCACTGTGGTGCCCGGTGCTTTTAGTCTCTTGCTTTTAATCAACAGCAAATGAGTCTCTGGGGGCCTATTCTCTCGCTGCAGGATACCAGAAACTTTCATTGAAGTCAATAGAAGTTACTTGTACCCTTAGGCAGAAGACTGTGGTCTTGGGAAGTTGCTAGGGAGCTGTGATTTATGCTGCGTGTCGCAGACTCGACCAAAGCTAGCGCCTGCCTCTTGGTATAATTCAAAACTAAATGCACGCTTATATAAAAAATACAGTAAAACCATCACATTTTATTAGGGGAGGGCGCGCGATAAATTTTTACATCGAAGCTTCCAGCAGCCAAAGATGAAAAGCGTCTTCAGAAAAATCACTGCCATGGAGATAGGCTTTCATCCTGCCGTATCAGGTGGCTCGTTTGTATTTTTAAGGAATCTTATTAGAGCATTAAATGATCTGTAAAGGGTAAAACATCATTTTTTTTCAGTGGCTCTGGTGCTGGCCAAGCTTCGAGCCACTATGGAGCAGGGGGTGGTGGGCATGCAGCTCCAGGCACATGCTGAGCCCATTGAGGCTCACTGTGCTCCACAAAGCCCTGCTCCCACCCTGCCTTCAGAGCCAGGCACTCGTTGTTTATTCGTGCTGGCAAACATCCTCCTAAAAGCCCCTATAAAACTGATTTTCTGTCTGTTAATCAAAATTATTGTCTACAAAAATATATGTGCACCTCCTCCAGAATTTATCCCGAAGCTTTAGATGTGTATTCATACGGCTGTGCCTGCGGATGAGCCAGGTGCCGCCTGTGAGCCTCCTCCGCCCAGCTTGCCTGTGGCTTTGCATCGGCATGTACGTGATCCCGTGTGCTGAGCACCACGTGCTGAGTCCTTGCAGCAGCCTCCAACCCTCTGGGCTGGAAAACGCAGCTCCTGGCTTTTGCTCCTGTGCTCTCCCCCCAGTCCTGCTGTCCTTGCTTCATTCACTTTCATCCAAGAGCTCATGCCACTCTCCCCTCGTGAAAGCGTCTGCTTGCCCATCTGCAAGGCTTTGAGAAGGGCTTCCCTGGCTCCAAGCGGCCCTTCTGCTCCAGCTCCGGCTCTCCCCTCCCAAATCCCACACCGTGACTTTGTAAGGCAACTGTATGTTGCAAATGAATGATTTTTAAAGACCACCAAGCACATAACATCAGAAATTCTTAAACTGTTGCAAGGCCAGAAATAAAATCTACGCTTGAAATCATGGAAGTATTTCAACGCAACGTTTCAGGTTTAAAACTGCTTGAGAGTTGGTGAGGACAGTTTAAGCGTTTACAAGCTATGAGGCTTACTGTATGAAGGAAGAAATAAAATGATTGGGACAGCAAGAGATGAGCAATTTTGCAGACATTTGTCCCTTCTTTTGGCAGCATTTCAAGGACATCTGGCACCACCTGGACTTGAGCAGCTCCGTGAGTGCAGCAGCTCTGCAGAGGAGCTGGGGGACCTACTGTAGCAAGACGATGCACTGAGGGGTCGCCCCGGCGGCAGGGATCAGCCCTGGTGCAAGGAAACCCTTTGCAATGAGCCCCAAAGCTCCCAGTCATCACAGTGCAGAGTGTGTGGTTGCTGCATCTCCAGCAACCCGGGGCCACGGGCTGGGCCAGGAGGGGCATGTGGAGGGAGTCGATCCGCAAACCTCTGTGATATCTCTGTTATTCTCCACATACCAGTTCCCAGCAGCATGTGGTTAATTCCCATGAAAGCTTCCAATTCATTATTTCATAAGAAGATTGGTTTTCACAAATGAGCGGCTTTTAAAAATGTCTGAGTGTACATAATCAGAGCCTTCTGAACTTAGCCAAGGCTGAACGTAAAATAAAGGTGTGCGGTTACTTTGCTTGCACACCTACTATAATTTTAAAAGAGGAGTAATTCACAGAAAATTATCCCCATCCCTGCACAAGAAGGACTTGCAAAATTTGTGAAGTGCTCAATATTTTTTATGAAGTGTTTCTAACCCTCTTTTTTTTGTGAAGAAGAGCTTGGCAGGGGAGAAGCTTACCTGTTCATAAATTAGCAGGCAAATTGAAGAGGATGTATAGTCTTTTTTTTTTTTTTCTCATTACATATAACCCAGCTCATACTTTTAAAATATTTTTGGGTGGTAGCACTGCAACGGTGCTCCAGGAGGGGAGACTTGGGTGCCGGCGTGAGGCTATGGCTGGCCGAGCACCAAACCCGGCCGTGCCCCCCTCGCCTCCATTGCACCGCCTGGGTCCCTGCCCTGCATTTGCAACACCCACAGGAGAAGCTTCGCTGTATCATTAGTTGCTGAAGTGCTGACTGATGGAGCCTGGGAGCATGCAGCAAGGGCAGGATCATTTTATACATGGCCTGGATCCTGTATTTTTCCACTGGCTTTTGCTCCCCGGGTCTGTGGCACTTGGCCAGGCCATGAGCAGCCCAGCTGTGGCAGCCTTTGCCCTCCAGATGTGCTGCTGGGTTTCACACTGCCTGGTCACCCGTGCTGCTCATCACAAAGCTCTGTTATCCAGCATTTTATCCTCTCATTAAAAAGGGGGAGTAGCTGCAAAAAGGAACCTCAATTAAGAAAGGTGAAAGTTAAAACATCAAGAAAAGCTTTTAATTGAAGAGCAGCCCTGCAGGGAAATGCAAAGGCGAGTTGCCTGTTTGATAGTTTTACAGACGGTGATAATGTCACACTTTTTGGAGAAAGGAGAGGGAAGAAAAGCTAGCTGGGGTGCTCAGGAGCTTTGAAGAAGTAGGACGCATGCAAAAGGAATGAGAGGGATGGGAGAAAGCACCGTGGTGCATTGCCTGCTGGCTCCCCAGCACAGCCCACCTCCTGGGGATGGCCCCGTCCCTGGGACCCAGCACCTCCATCCCCCTGGCCAGCACCCTGGTCCTGGGTGCAGCAGTGCTCCTCAGAGCTGCCTGGCTCAGCCAGACTCAGAGAAGCCCCATTTGCCCCACCGAGTGTGTGCGACTCCCCAGGCTATGGAAAAGTTTCCCCTATTTAACTCCAAACGTCAAGGAAAACCAGGCTTTCCCATAATGGGAGGGGGCAGTGCCGGCCCGCAGCCCCCACCGCTTTGCCGTGCCTGCCCGGCAGCAGGGACCCGCGGGAGCAGGGCTGCTGCTACAGCCCTGCAGCTCTTTTCTGCCCTATCTTCATTTGACCTCCTTCTTCTTCACTTCCCTCTCTTTTATAATTCTAGTGGCATTTTATTGTTGCCCCCATCCTGCCCCTGGGGGCTTGCCCCGGGTGAAGAGATGCAGCCAGCAGCAAGCTCGGCACAGAAGCATCTTCCACATCTCTGTAGTTTATGACCTGGAGGAACAATTAAAGGAAGGTTTGAATCCTCCCTCTACATCCTTAGAGAAACCACCCCCAAAACTTCCCTTTGCAAACGGAGTAGGAATAACTCAGATAATTCAGTCTTTTACCATTACAGGGTTTTGGTGAGCTCAGATTTTTGCTTGCAAGGATTCACTGCTAATAAATCCTGGTGGGCTCACAGCATTCCCTCTCTGGCATCCCAGCTCCCTGATTGCCGCTCCCAGGAGAAGTTGCCCTCCACAGGACAGGGTTGCAATGCCTCTTGCCCACCAACGCAGAACTCCCAGGAAGATCAACACTGTATTATTTTGTCTGGGCTGTGGTCACCAGCAATGAATTTCTCTGGTTAGGAGCACACTGGCACTACCCCAGCCCTGTGCTCGCTTGCTCACGCGCAGAGCACAAAGCCAGCATGGGCTACCGGGTGGAAAGCATCGCGAGGAGCGCAAGGTATGGCTCAACCCCAACTCAATCAGTCTGAGAACATAAATACTCCCAGGGGAGGGAGTTACAGCCGTGAAGGTCCTGTAGCTCTTGAGATTCACTTAGGTTTTATCTCGCCTCCAAATCAGTGGGAAGCATCAGCTGCCATTCTTGTTAGAAAGATGCTTCTCTGAAGCACACCTTGCAGTGAGGAGGTGGGAACCTTGGGGCTGCTGAAATCGAGAGGGTTGCTCCTTTTGGCAGCACCTACGCCCAGGGCTGCATTTTCATTAATATCCAAAAGAACTGGTTTGCAAGCAGGAGCGTCAATAAAAACGGGATGTTTTACCAATCTGATCACATACTGAGAACCATGAGATTGGTGAGGATTAACACTGTGAGGAATAACACTGAAATCACAGAAATCTCAGGGCAGGATGGGAGCCAAATCCAATGCCGAATTTGTAGCAAGTCAACTATTAAGTCATCTTTTCCCTAAAAGCCTTTTCTAGGTTTCACGCTCATTAAATCAAGGGAGGAGACCTTCACATCTCACCAAAACTAACCAGGCTGGCTCAGTTCTCAAATTCTGGCTGGCACACTCTTGAAACGAGATGCTGAGGAACAATCTGCAGCTGGGGAGTTATTAGCAAAAATTATTCGGTGAGTAGTTTGGAACAAGGAATAAACTTGAGAAACTTCAGCACTTGTTGGCTCATCACAGGGAAAAAGAAGAGAGAGAACTCAGTGCCTGAATTATTTGTGATGAGTTAATTATGCTGGCAAAGGATGATGGAAGACAGGAACAGCAGTCAAAATTTTCTGCCTTTTTCCACCTACGCGATTTTCTTAGATCCACTCAAAATTAATGTGGTGTTCAATATTAGACCCTCTCAGGCGCCAGGTGACTCTTAGCCTAAACATTTTTTGATTTACTACTCTGTCCGGTAGCACTGTGCCTTATGTTTTTTGATCTCTCCAAGATGTAAATCAGGTGGGAAGTGAAAGGCTTTGATAATCCAAGGTCCTGCTTCTGCAGGGGAGAGGACAGCTCTCCCTAGATGACCCTAAACACCTCCAAGATGGCAAAGAGCTTTCACCTTGCAGGAGCAGCCTAGAAATAATGCAATCGTGAAATCAGAAAGCAAAATGCAAAGCCCAGGAGGTGGTGGGAGAGGAAGATGTGGCACAAAGACCATGAGCTGAGAGCTCCTGGGGACATTTGGGGCTGGGAGACGTGAGGCCAGGAGAAGCATCTCCCATCACGGTTGAGTTTGGTGAACCAAACCTCCCCACAGCCCTCAGCAGGATTGTCCGTGCTCAGCCCCTCAGGGCTGGCCCTGGGGGGTCTCTTCCCAGGTAGCTGCAGGATTTACACAGCTATAATTTTTCATCCCACTAAAAACTGGAGATCTTTCAGGAAAGCTGCCTTCCCATGAGACTTCCCACTGAATCTCATACATCCCAGGGGGTTGCAGAGCACCCAGCAAGCTCCAGTGTGTGTGGGCTACGCTAAATCCAGAAGCACACAGGGTATTGCCCACGGGGGGTGCGTCACCTGCTCTTGTGCACACAGAAGCTACCATCTGAGCAGAGATGAAAACCCTGCTGGGATCAGTGCACCTTTAATTAATGGCAATTTTGTGGAAAATACTCTATGTCCAAAATGACCCTGTGAAGAATTGAGGCATGCTCTCTCGCTCTGGTTTTTTAATCACATGTATCGGGATTTATTGAGACATCCAGGCTGTGTTCTCTGAGCTTTAGGAGGCTCTTTCTAGTAAAAATCCATGGATTTTAATGCATTTGGTAATGGAATTCCAATGGAATTTTGGAACTGGAAAGAAGCCACTAGCGAGACTCTTCGGGGCATCACTCTTGGCACCTAAAGAAAAAAAATGGAGACGGAAAAACTTAATGAAAATATATATTTGTATAAACAATCAATGAAGATCGTGTTTGTGCGTTAAACAACCACCTTGAAATTGGTCTGTCTCAAAGGACTGAGCAATTGCAGACTACCTTAGCATGAATGATTTATGACATTCATGAACTTGGCAACTGCATCAGTTTTCCTAAACCTGGCAGCAAACACCACCTGCATATTAAGTGAAGATTTATGATTTATAAAACTCACCTCATTATGCAGAGGAACATGAATTGTCTTATGTGTGCAGTCTATAACTCCCGGGACAGATGAAAAGGCAGCTATGACACACAATTTATGTGTTCTTGCTGCTGAAGTTGGTGAGGGAAAAACAGGGAGAATAACTAGGTCTTTGAGTCGCCTATCTTCAAAGCTGTCCACATCCCACATCCCTCTCTCTCCCCACAGAATGATGCTGTGGCTAAAATTGCCTGCTCTCTTGGAGGGGAAAAAAAAAAAAAAAAGTCTTTCAAAGATTAATAGTGGAGGTCATTTGAATCAATGTGCTAAATTATGCCCTCCCTCCAAAAAACACAGGACTAGGAAGCATCCGAGATGCCTCTATGGAAATAACACGCTTGGTGCTGAGCTCATTGCTCATATTTTTCCCCACCTTGTCCTTTTCTGATTTCTCTCACCCAAGGACGCAGGATCCCGGCTTCAAGGAGTGAAGATTTTGGTCTCAAAATGTGGCATGGTTAGGTGTGGATCTCACGTCCTCCAGAAAGGACTGAGGCAGAGAGCACAGGAGCCCAGGGTACAGCTGGTTTCCCTCCTTTTGGGTCAGGAGAGCATTGAAAGGCTTGAAAACAGGCAGGGCTGATGGACTGAAAAACAAGTGACATGATCCAAGGAGAAAACGCTACAGGGCAGAATTTACCCCAATCTATCACATGAATTTCAGCAAATTGTGCTTTGTGTGTCTCATTTCCTCATTTGCTTAAAAAAAACCCCACACACCCAGAGAGCAGATGCTGGTACAGTTTGGTAAGTCGTGCTGTTGGAGTGCCCTGGGGCTCTCTGCTTACTGCTGAGAGCAGAAGTCCCAGCCCAGGGCTTGCCCTGCATGCCCAGGGCACCAGAGGACACAGACACCGTTGCTGCCTTGGCTTGGGTAGGGCTCCCACAGGGTGGGTAGCGGTGTCTGTGTCGTCCCCAGGCTCCTGGATGCGTGCCCATGGAGGGCTGGGACCCCCGCAGGGACAGCAGTGGGGGGGGGGAATTGCTCCTGGGGCGAGGAGCGATGCCTGCTCACCCCCCCGGCCGCAGGCTGCTCCTGGACCTAACTGGTGGGTCACAGGCAGGACACAGGGGTGCCATGGGAGCATCGGGCCCCCTAAGCCCTCCTGCTATGCAGCAGGAACGCTATGCGTGGGTGTATCTGCTACGGCCGGGCAGGACCTTCCCCGCGTCCCGCCAGAGCCATCTCCTTCTGAAGGAAGGGATGCCACCTGCAAGCAGCAGTTTAGAGCAGTAGTTTGAGCTGGCCCCTCAGCCATGCAGCGTGTTGCTAATTACACCCAGGGGTTTTGGCTTCTGCAGGAGAAAATCATGTGCAAAGACTTTGGGTTTGTAATTGGCTGCAGTGCTATTTAAATCAATTTAAGCTGCCTCCATGCCTGGCCTGGTCACTGGTGTCCACCTTGTGCTGTAGCTGTCTGTGGAGGGAAGGGGCTTTGGGGAGCGAGCTGGGGAAAGCCAGCCTGGCAAAAGGCAAAGGTAGGGAGAGCCCTCTGCGACGTGGGTCCCTGCAGCCCCCCAGCTGAGCACCCCCTGCCCCTAAGTAAGCGGGGGCTGAGGGAGCTCCAGGAGATCAAGAGGTGGGTGTCTTGGCTGTGTCCTCCTTCAGCCAGGAAGGGTTTGGCTTGTGCCAAATGTGTCTGTACCCTGGCATGCTGATGAGGCTTGGCTCAGCAGGAGGTAAGGAGCTGAGGCTGGAGGCAGTCAGGATATATTCTCCTGCTGCTGCTTGGGGGGGACATGATGCACTGTCTATTTTCTGCAGTAAAAGCCTGCATTGAAGCTCTTCAAAATACACACTGGTGCTACTGGAAAGGAGGGAGTGAGGGATGTGAATGATTTTGTTTTTCCTCCCTCATTGTCTTATTGCCAAGGTAGCAGAGAAGGAGCATTTCTTCTGTTTAAGCACAAATCAGGAATTCATCTCTTCCATATGTTACCCTTTTGTTTCACACCTATCTTGTGAGGCTGATTTCAAACTGAAATTGTTGTAACTGTATGTATTAAATAAATTGCAGGCTCTACCTGGGCTGGGTGTGTTGGCAGCAGCTGATCCAACAGGAGCTTCTTGGCACAGGCTCTGCCAGGCAGGGAAGCGTCTTTCTCTCCTGGCTCTGTATTCAGTGAGCACAAAGCAAAGTGTGTTTGCACCAGAGGAGCTGCACGAGGTTCACAGCGCTGTAGTCCTCAAAGGAAAGGACGTGTATTTAGGAAGCAACAGAGAAAATAACAAGTATGTATCGACGGAGTGATTTATACTGTTTTCAGAATAACAACCTGTATTCTTTATCAAAAGACAAAGATGTTGCCTTGGGACTTAGGTGCTGGCTGGGGAGTTTTACATCCTCCGAGCTGCATTGGGAATGGAAAGCGATGGTTCTCGGCTGGTGGGTACAAATCCAGAGAGCAGGTTAAACTAGCATGGGTAAAAGGACAGTGGGCAATTGGTGCTGCAAGGAACTGGCTTGGAGGAAATAGTGTGGAAACATACCCTCATAATGGCCTGGAGGAGGGAGTACAGACCACTTAAGTTTCCACGGGCTGTAAATTTGGTGACTCTGCAAATACTAGAGAGCAAAAAGAGCAGAGAGGCTGGGGAGACAGGAAGCTAGCAGCGAGGGAGAGGCATGTGTGCTGCAGGGGAGCGATCCTTCCAAAGCCGTTTAATTAAGGGAGAAATGAGGGAAGCAGAAATGGGGAAGCACATTTGGGTCTCAAGCGGGGATGCTGCAGGGTATATGGGAGAGAAGATGAGCCTATTCCAAGACATCAGGCCAGAGCAGAGGACCGGTGTGTACTGGAAAACCCCTCTGTGAGCCAGGGTGAGAGGATGAATCCAGCCCTGCTCAGCAAAGGGCAGAGGGGAGACTTGTGTCAATGCACATACAGCATGAACCCCTCACAGACGGGTCCCCAGGGGCTTCCCCTGGCTGTGAGGGCAGCTGGCTGATCCTGTCAGCCTTCCCACCATGGCACGGCTTGGCTACAGGTGACCTTCAAGCCTGTGTGTCCTCTTGGCAGAGCTGAGACCAGCCTTCAGAGCTGCAGCATCCTTCCCAAAATGACTCTCCCTTTGTACCTTAGCTGCTTCAGATCAGGGTAAAAAAATCTGCAGAGTACAGCATTTGGAAGTTTTCATTTATAATACGCTAATTGCCCTCATTATTATGGTTCCTGGAGGCACCTCAGATCCTTATTACAGCAGCTGCAATTGTGTAGGGGTGAGATGTGCTTTGCTGCTCCCTCTGGTTGCCTGCATCCTCGGCTGAGTGACAGGTCTCTGCTACATGCACTGTAGGAAGAAGGTCTGATAAGCTTCTGGCAGACTCTCAGGCAGCCTTCACAACTGTCCTGTGGCTGGTTTATTGTTTCTGTGTTGCCTTCTGATTTATTTCGTGATGCTTTACAGGCTGGTGCTTGTTGCTGGCCCCACTGGAATCATGGGGGTGAAATTGGGACACCTGGAAGGATGCTGTCAGCCAGCTCTGTTGAATGCCCACCTCAAACCTTAATGTTCCTGCTACAATCCCCCCTGAGATGATTACCTAGCCAAGCACCTGGCTGGCAGTTCACTGCAACAGTGGTACATATGAACTACTAAATACCCAAGCCAAAGAGAAACGCCTGCATCACTTCCCCTCCCCCCCTTCCCCCCCCCCCCCCCCCCCCCCCCCGCAAATGGGAGGGTTTATTTTTGCCCTGCTGCCCTCTTTTCATTATTCCTGTACGCTGCAGCCTGCCTTTCCCCTGGCCAACCCTTCACTAAGCATTTGGGGATAACCCCAAATCCAAATACAACTTTCTCCACCCACACACCAAGCGCGATGGGGCTTGGTTTGTGATTCACCCTGACTCAGGGTGCAGACTGATGCTATGCTGTGTTTGATCCATCACTGCTTTTTCTACTAGACTCCATTTCGGTGAGCAGTAAAGTGACTGAAGTGCAGCTGTTTTGGCAGCTGCCTCAATGAGCCTTTTCACACCGGGTCACCTAAAGTCATGCCATCATCGCTCAGGGTAACTCCAAGGCATCTAGGAGCCAGAGAGCAGGACTGCCCTTAGATCCCTGCCAGTGGGAAATAATGAAGGTGGAGAAGCTAACACAGAGCTCCCCAAAGCTCTTGTCATGCTGCCGGCAGCCTCAGCCTGCCTCAGCACTGGCAGATGCCTCTGATATGCTGCTTCCACTGAAAACTGTGTGTAACTTCTTGCGTTTTTCCCATTTACAGTGATGTCCTTCTGAGACGGATGCCTACAGAGCTGACAAATGCAGCCAAGTGGCTTGAAGCTTTGTAGGAAAGGAGATACCCCTGATCTTCTCCTACGGGAGTCAAGCGAATGCTCTGCTGCTGATCCCTGTGGGAGTAGGGACAGGACATCCACGTGGAGCCCTGCATTTGCACTGCCAAAGGGCTGCCTCACTGCGAAACCAGCCTCTGCAGTGCTTCAAAGCAGCCTCACGTCTGGCAACAGTTAACAGGAAGGAAGCTAATTGGGTCCCCAAAGGGCAGCTCCTTCACACCGTTTCTGTGTCACTGTTGCAGGCAGCTGCTGCCTGGTCCTCACTGCGGATTGTCCAAGATGAATTGTATCACCTTGCCCTGCAGTCCCCCCGCTACCAGCCCCTCACAGTTTTTCCCCTTTCCCTAGGAAGGCTCGAGGGCAGGGAGGTACAGGCTCGGGAGCTGATCCTGCCTGATGCAGTGCATCCTCCAGGTCACTTGAAGCCAGTGAGCTGAAAGCTCTGGATCTCTTTCAGGGGTTTCTCAGTATGCCAGCTCACTGCCCGAGCACCAAGGGCTACGGCCATGCATTTCGCCAGCACAGTTGGCTACATAGCACAATTTAGGGAGCAGAGGGGAACAGAACATGAGGCAGATAGCTTCTGACGGATCAATGTGCGTAGGAGCAGGGAGGAAAGCTGCAGTAGGTACAAAGGGCATTGCAAATGGTGCACTTGAGGGGAACAACTAACTGTAAGTTGAATCCCAAAGCCGTGGCTCTTAGTGAGCAGACGGTGAGCACCTCACCTTTTGGGAGTGGGGACTGAACTTGTCTGCTGGCCTTGCACCCGGGGGTTCTGAGGGCCCTTGCTGCCTGCGTTCCGCTGTGCTCTGACACCCGCAGTCAGCCAGAGCCCAGGTGCTGTGCCCAGGGCTGCTGCAGGTCACATCTGGCTCCTTAGAAGCAGCCAGAGGGGGATGTTTCGACCTTCAGAGCAGGAGGATTTCCTCGGTCTCTGCTGGAAGCAGAAACTGCTGAAGCACTTGCCTGTTGCTTTGTCGGAGTGGCCGGTGCAGCAGCGCAGGGTGAAGGGCCTGCTGCTGCGGGACGGGGCAGCCTGGCCTCCCCGCCTGAGACGGGGGACAGGGGGGCAGCGCGGGGAAGGCAGGGCTCCCCGAGAGCCACCTCCGAACGCGTCAGTGGTTTAATCGCAGCCCTGCCCGTAGCCGGGACTTGTCAGCCCTGTGAATGAAGCTGTCATTCTCCCGAGCTGGTGACTCACAGGAGCAGCCGGAAAACAGCGCTAGCACGGCTGGCTGCTGCCCCTTTCTGGCGACAGGGGAGGGTGGCACTTGTGCGTCCCCCTCCTGCCTTGTTGCCGGGTCGGGGTGGGCACCCCAGGGCTCCGCATTTACACAAGCAGCGATGCCTGCGGGATGAAGGCAGCCTTGGGGACGGCGCAGGGCCTGGCCCTGGCGGGGGGGTTAGCAGGGGTGTGCGCTAGCCCTGGCTCGGCTGTACCGGCTGGTGGGCACTGGGCCCCAGCCACGGGTCCTGGTCCTGCAAAATGGACCTTCTCAGGTGGCCACAAGCAGGTGGAGCCGTGCCCTGCCCTGCCTGGCCCCGGACCCCGTGGGGCCGTGGGAAGGGCAGCCGCGGCCCGTGGGCGGCCTCGGGCAGCTGGTGCCGGGCGAAGTGACCAGCTCCACGGGCAGCCCCGGGCACAGGCAGCGCCTCAGCGTGTTAGTGCCGCACCGGCGCTGGGCCCCGCGGGTTTAGTGTCTGGGGGCGCGTAGCCGGTCGTGCCTGTGGGGAACGACATGAAACTGCCGTGAGGGGCGAAGAGCCGAGGGCGCAGGCAGCCAGAGGCCTGCTAGTACAGCCCCGGTACAGCCCTGCTCACGGCTGCGCCTTGCCCCGCCCGGGAGCGGCGCTCGCCACCGCCTGCAGGGGAAGGGCCCGGGGTGCGCCTCAGCCGAAGGGCCAGGCGCGGCGCCCCGCTTGCCCCGCCCCGCTTGCCCCGCCCCCGCCGCCCCGCTTGCCCCGCCCCGCTTGCCCCGCCCCCGCCCCTGCCGCCCCCCGGAGCGCACGCGCGCCGCAGCGCTGACGCAAGCCGCGGCAATCGCCCTGCGCTTTATCCTGTCCGACCTTGAGTGCGCGGCTGCCGCAGGCCCCGGGCTGCCCCGTGCCGCGCCGGGCTGCCCCGCGCCTTTCGGGCGCCCGCGTCTCGCCCCTCTCCCCGCCGGCCGCCGCAGCGAGCTCTCTCGCCGCCTTTGAAAGGCAGCGTGCAGCCGTGTCCCCGTGCCGGTAGCTGAGCGGAGCGCCGAAATCGAGCGGCAGGGCCGGGCGATCGGCGGGGCGGCCCGCGGCGGGGGTCCTGCGGCGCGATCTGCCCTCCCCCCCCCGCGGCCCACGTGGGTGGAGGTTTCCAGAAGAGCCGCGGCCCCACGCTCCCCCTGTTCTGCCTGCCTGCCGGCCCGGCCCGCCGCCGCCATGCTCAGCGCCCGCCGCGCCGCCGCCCGCCTCCCTCTGCTCCTGCCGCGGGGCGCCCCCGCCGCCGCCCCCCCCGGGCTGGCGCAGGTGCGTGAGGGGCCGGGGCAAGGCCCGGCGGGGCCGCGGCCCTGAGGGGACGGGGCAAGGCCCGCCGGGGCAAGGCCCTGAGGGGACGGGGGAGGCCCGTCGGTTATGCCCGGGGAGGAGGCCGTGGGGACACCGGGGAGGCGAAGAGGGGGCTATGGGGATGGCGGGGGGGGGGCACTGTCAACCTGCGAGTTCCCGCTGCGGCGGGGACGAGCCCGGGCCCGTTGGGCTGTGCCAGGTACTGAGTAGCTATTAAGAAAGTGTTTAATGGCGGTGCAGGGCGCAGCAGCACCCCGTGGGTGAGGAGAGGGTGGCACAGCGGGGACGCGTGCCGTATGCCTGGGTCTGTTTTCAGGGAAGCATGTAGTAAAATTGTTTAGTTCCTGAGCCTCCGTGTGAAAACGATAGCGGAGATCAGGCTGGGGAAGGCACGTGAAGGCAATTTATGAGCATGCACAGAGACCAAACCGGTGCTGGTGGTGGTCATCGGCACACGGCAGAGCAGTCTCTGTTGGCCTGCTCTGGCCAGGCCCTTGCACCCTTATCTGCTCATGGAGTGTGGCTAGGCCAAGTGTCTTGGAAGAATCGGCGAAATACTCGTGTCTTGTTGTGGTTCTGTCTGTATTAAGATGTTTTGTTAAAAACTCATTCGTAAAACAGAAACATGGATAATGCTTTTGGAGTTCTCAAAGATCCTGATTTGCACACACAAGGTTGTGGCCACTGCAGAAAGCTTAGAAGAGTTGCTGCAAAATCTCCATTGCAGATTCTTCAAGGGATGTAGTGGATTATTTGTTGCTGACCACACACAAAGCTTTGAGAAATGGGGTTAATGTTTATCTGCTGCTGTTCTTTGAAAGCTGAAGGTTCAGAGTTAATTTACTGAAATGTCTTTTACCTGGTAGGATAGCCATTGACTATTTAGTCTGAGGCAAATAGCTCAGTTCTGGTAATACAGATTAGGGTTCTGCCTGATGGATATTTGTAGTAACTGGGTTTTTTTGGGGCAGTCCAAATCTTTCTCAGTTTCTTCCTGAATTTGCACTTCAGTTATTAAAAATTAAATATTGTGGTATGACCCTGTCGCTTCAGAAGTTGTCTTCCTTTGAAAGTCGCAGCTTAAAGATCACTTAATATTTAAAACTGAATTTTCATTAGAATATATTTATTTTATAGACATTCTGGAATGGCCTCAGTCAAAATGTTCTCAGAGCAGCATCCAGCAGAAAATATGCGTAAGTATTTCCTTGTTTTTTTCATGTTTGGTCATTTGATATTTATATTTATTCTTCTCCTGATAACAGTACTGGTTATTTGAGTCGGAGATGGAAGAATGGAGCAAAACCAGCAAGATTAGACTAGAATCTTTGTGTATAACTTTTCTAAGGCTAGTTCTTTATCTCCTGTTTTTTTCCAGGGGAACTTTTAAGAACTGTTCTTCCTCCCTTCTCCCACCACCACCAGCATTCAGAATGTGAATTGTTGACATTTGTTTGGTTAAAAAAGCAGCCCCGAGAAAACAAACAAACAAAAAAATACCCAAACGCTGATGGAACAAGTTGTTTTACACTAGCATGAAACAAGCATGATACATGGCTCTGTTTCACTACAGTTAAAATTTATTTCAAACAGCTGATGCATTTTAATCAGTTGTTTTTCTTGTTGCAAGTTAATGGGAAGAGAGTATCAGTTAGTTGTGTAACACTGTCAGATGTTTTGTGGCTGATGCTGATTCAGGACACAGAATGGGAAATCTGTTTGTGTTAGGAAAACTGCCTCGTTCTGGTTAGTACAGAGAAGCTGAGCAGTTACACATTTTCAAGATCACTGCTTTGTTATTTGAACTGGAATTAGAGTGACTTAGCATCTTGGGGAGTGAGAAGGTGACATCCTGGTAATAAATGTGGTGTTGCTCCACCTTCATCCAAGCACATAGCTTTGTTTATAAGACAAAATTATGATTAAAGAATTCTCTCTAGCCTTGCAAGGGGTAATATGCTCTTCCTAGAAAGGAGAAGGAGGGTCAGATTTGTCTTGTGTAAGAAGCACCCCCATTTTTCAGACTTAATTTAATTTGTTGCTCCTCAGGATCAGAAAGGTGGTTATTTTTTGCTGTGGCTCAGAGAACCTGCATTGGTTGAGTATTTTGTTGTCTTTGTGCATTTTTCTCTTCATGCTAAACAATGATAAATAAACCAATACAATTTATTATTAGCATTCTTAACTCCAGCTGGATGTTTTCAAATGAGTTCAGACATCAAAAGTAACCCAAAACAAGTCCTGTCTGTGTAGGGACAGAATTAGTTACAAGTTTGTTTTCTCAACATCCCTAAAGATTTTGACATATGTGGTAAAGATTACTCTTGTGAAGAATAATATTTTATATGTTTATTTAAACAAGCAAGGATATACCTATGAGCAATCTGATTGAAAACAGAGGCACAAGATTCAGTTCTTGTGTAACAGAGAACACCTTAGGTCAAAATACAGTGTCTATTTACTTCAACATCTAGTGAAAAATCACTTTGGCTTGTCTTCAGGGTAGAAAGTGGGGGTTTTTTTACTATCTGGTTACTTTCCTTTAGTACTAATGTTTTCCCCATAATATGCTCTCCAGCTCAGAAGCAATTAAAGGTGCTGTTATTGGAATTGATTTGGGTACAACAAACTCCTGCGTGGCAGTTATGGAAGGAAAGCAAGCGAAAGTAAGTAAGAAGTGTATACCAGCTTGTGGTTACGTTAGAAGTTGAATGTCCAAATTAGTGTTCTCAGAGGCAATCTTTTTTGATGGCACCCTGTTAACATTTTTTATATAGGTGCTGGAGAACTCTGAAGGTGCCAGGACAACACCTTCAGTTGTTGCATTTACAGCCGATGGCGAGCGCTTGGTTGGAATGCCAGCAAAGCGGCAGGCGGTAACTAACCCACACAACACCTTTTACGCTACCAAGCGTCTCATCGGGCGGCGCTTTGATGACTCTGAAGTGAAGAAGGATATGTAAGTGAGGGTGGAGAGCAATTCAGCTACTAGCAGAAATGTGTAAAATATAATGCTGTATAACATGACCTGTTCTGTCTTAAAACATAACTTTCTTCTGGGTAAAGTAGTTATGCCCCCATGTCTCAAAGTTTCAATGCTTATATTGTGAGGGTCAAGCTGTATTTTGCTGTGTTAGTTGCTGATTTTAAGGTTTTCAGAAAGGAAGAAAAAAAGCCTTGCTGACGCTGTGCGGAGTGGTCAGTGAAGACTTCCCTTTCTTGAGGGTATTTACAATCAAAGCTGTATGATCATATCTCGGACTTGGGACTAAATGATGGAGCTGGTGTAAAGCAGCATTAATAGTTCATTGGTACTTTTGGGAGTCTCGGGATCTGAGGCTGCTGCTGGCAGGTTCACTATTCTGTGTCTAGAATATGCACGTGTTCATCTGCTGATACTAATTGTAGGGGGAGTATGTGAAATTGAGTGTGGAATTCTTCTGTTTTTTAGTAAGAATGTTCCATTTAAAATTGTCCGTGCTTCCAATGGTGACGCCTGGGTAGAGGCTCATGGGAAACTCTATTCTCCAAGCCAGATCGGTGCCTTTGTACTAATGAAGATGAAGGAAACTGCAGGTTGGTACAGTTGGGTCTTTGCCGTCTGCACACACAGGTGTGGCCTTGGTGCTGGGCCTTGGTAAATGGAAGTGCTGCAGCCATAAAGGTACCTTTTTGGTACGGGAATCCTTGTACAGCAGGCCAGATCATGGAAGGGGTGCAGTGATGGGGGCTGTTACAAAGCTTCAAGGAAGATCAGTGCCTACCTCGATTTTGGGTCTTTGGCAAGATGTTAGTGCTTTACTTAAAACATACTCTTACCAAAATTGAATACTGATTGAGTTGATACTCAGTTTTAATTGAACTGGATGCAGACTTGCTCAGAAGGGGGAGCTCCTTTTCCTTGTAAGCTGCAGGCCTTGTGCCGCCCTGCCTGTGGCTGAGCACAGGCTGTGGCAGCCAGGGGTTTCAGTGGCTTTGCTTTGAATTCAGCTGCTAGTTATGTAGCAAGAAAGGGGTTCAAGGGACCCGATTGTGGGGCTGAGTGAATAGCTTCTGAGCCAGTGATGCCTTTAAACCTTCACCAGGGGAAAACATCCATTGGCCTGGAGAATATTTTTTTTTTTTCTCCTTTTCAATTCCTAACGTGGTTTCTGGGGATACTGTATATAATATGTGGAGATAATAGTCAGTAGCTGCCTTCTGCAGCCTCGTTTGGTAAATGTGCGTCCAGTGGTAAGTGTTTGGAGGGCAGGACTGAAGCTTCCATCGAAATGTATTTTTTAATTTTTTTTCCCAGTGATAGATCCTGGATACTTGGTAAAAGGTACACTGAAGAGTAAAATAACAAGTATGTGGTACATGAGCATCATGTGATGAATCTGACTTTCTGCAAAGCAGGGGTTTGTTTCCTGTAGGTCTGTTGGCTTTGGCCTGGATGAATTCAACTATGGAATGATCTGGCTTTGCAGACAACGCAGAGTAATGCAGTGTGTAAAGTCTGGGCAGGACTAATGCATAGGCATAAATTCTGTATGCAGTCTCACTGCATCATGCACGTTCTTAGTTTTTAGCAAGTCTGTGTCTATTTGATGACATCCTTCTTGTTTTTTTGAGGGAAGCTTATGACTTTAAATTAGGGTGCAATACATATTTTTTTCCTGACTTGCTGTCTTAAATTCTTATAAAGTTAGTATATGTCCATTATTTGTACCATATAAATGTTACTGACAGCAGACTAAACAGGATGAAAATGAGTAAGTTTTAAGTGCATCAGATGTTGAATACTACAAAGAAATGGAAAACAGCTTGTCTCACGCACTAAAAAGACAAGCTCTCAGATGAATTCTCACTCACTGGCAGCATCCAGTCACTGATTGAATTGTGGAGATGCTTTGCTGTTCTGTCAGAGTCTACAGACTATCCCATGTTATATGGAATTACATGTTTTCTGCACAGCTCCCTCTGCACCTTTCCAGAAAGCAGCAGGTTCTTGGGCAGCAAGCCTATCTTCTGTTTTTAGTTCAGGAAAAATACTTCAAACTACATAGTAATTTTGTGGCATTTGTATCTTACAAGGACAACTTTGTGTTTTGTCTCCTTTTTCCTCCAGAAAATTACCTGGGACATTCGGCGAAGAATGCTGTGATCACAGTCCCTGCTTACTTCAACGATTCCCAGAGACAGGTATTCACCAAGCTGTAAGATTTTCGGGCTTATAAATTGCATTTAGTTTCTCGCAGCAGTCAGCATTCCTCTTTTTTTCCTCAGGCTACAAAGGATGCTGGGCAGATCGCTGGCTTGAATGTTTTGAGGGTGATTAATGAACCAACAGCAGCTGCACTTGCCTATGGTCTGGACAAGTCTGAAGACAAAGTGTAAGTGCCTGTTCATAACACATACCCTCTCTTAAATAAGCATGCTGCAATTTGCTTTGTAAATGTCTCTCTTGCTTTCTATTTTTTAAATCATTGGTTGGAATTCTGCCACAAAGTAGACTCGCAGCTGTGAGTCAGTGCTGTGTAGTGTCACCTCTGTTTTATGCCAGCCATGCTTGTTAAAGACGGTGAGTTCATAACTTGCAGCTACAACTTAATTATGAAAGTGGAGTGGCAATTATCTTACCCGCTGGTAGCAGTGATATGTGTGGCTAAGGGTAACGTGGTGAGAGGATGTCACCGTTGGTGCTGAAGAGGTCCGCTGAGGTTTGGTGCCTCTTGGCCACACCTTCCATCTTTCCTGACTGCATTCAGCCTTCTGTCACTGTCAAGGGTGGTTATATAGGTGCAGGTATTTTGTTACAGAGTTTGTATTTCTGGTGTACATTATAGTGCTGTGAAAGCCTCACATCTTGAAAAACATGTTTCGTAATGATTCTGGTGTCCCTGTCCTTCTCAGTGGATGAGAGTGTGTTTCCTTGAAGAAGGAGGAACTGCCCTCTCTGAAATAGCAGGCAAGGTTAAATGTTGTGCAGCACATCTTTCGGAGACTTCTACATGGACTTCGGAGTGCTCAAGGAATGCGTATACTGTGTAATTTGTTGACTGCTGTCTTTAGAGAGACTTACAACTTTTGTGGACAGCAACATGAATTCTGCGCGCTTACCTTCTGAGGACAGTGATTTTTTTGAGCCACACAACTTTGTCTAGAAACTAATGTTTTCTGCATCTGTTCTTCCAGTATTGCAGTCTATGATTTGGGTGGTGGCACTTTTGATATTTCCATTTTGGAAATCCAGAAGGGAGTCTTTGAGGTGAAGTCCACTAATGGTGACACGTTCTTGGGTGGAGAAGATTTTGATCAAGCTTTGCTACAGTATATTGTTAAAGAGTTCAAGAGAGAGGTAAGGTATCTCATCAGAACTCAATCTTGTGTTACGCTGTTTTTCAGCCTTGCTTAATTTCTCTAGAAGAATGTATTTTTCCTAAACTATTAGGACTTGGTTTGTAAACTATGACACAGTTGAAATTTAAGTGTGTTAGACACCTGTTAGCCAGGCTTTCAGTTCTTATGCTTGTTTTCTTGAGGTAGAATATTCTCCTGGAAGACATAAAATAGCTGGGCTTCTGCCTTTTTTTTTTCCGTCTAGTGTAGAAGGATTATCCTATACATAGTCTGCTTGCTTTAATAATAAAAATCTGTGGTTCAGTTGAATATGTCAGCATAGATTCTTAGAATACACAGTTAAGACTGTTGGAAACTACATTGTCATTCTAACTCCTTTGCTAAATCAGTCCCGCCTTTATATTCTGTGATATAGCACCTTTTCCAAGCTTTATCTGTAACTTACTGTATAATCACTTCCAGAGCAGAGAGGGCTAGCAGATGTTTTTGAAATGCTAAATACATTTGCCAGAAGTGAGAAAGATCAGCAGAAGTGCACATATCAGGCTGTATTTCTACAAACATCTTTACAGTCAGGGGTGGTAGGAGGGTGAACTGCGGTGAAGAAAAGCTCCCCGTGACTCCTGTGCAAACGCTGAGTGTTAACCCATATTGTTTATCACTTAGATGGGTGTTGACCTGACTAAAGACAACATGGCCCTTCAGCGGGTGAGAGAAGCTTCAGAAAAAGCAAAGTGTGAGCTTTCGTCGTCTGTACAGGTAGGTGGCTGGGTTCAAAGCAGTCCAGTAAAACATTTTGATACACGTGAGTTTTGCATTATTATTATTTACAAAGCTCTATGAAACTGCTGCTTTTTTCCTTGGGGTGGCAGAACAAGCTTCTGAGTAACCAAATGGCATCACTTTAACAGAAAGTCCTTTAGCAGAGTAGACTGTTAAGGAGCATGTTTAGTTGTTGGAAGCTGAGAATGTTAGTGGGTGCTGGTCTTTGCTTTTCTTCTGGCACCATGTTTTCTGACCTTGCAGGGATTGTGAACTTGTTGCCAGCTTAAATGTATTTCAGAAGTACAGTGGGCATCACGGAATTTAGCTGCAGCTAGTACTGCTGGGTTACTGGAAGCGCTTGCAGTTTTGTGCAGGCAGTTCTAAAACCTTGCTGCTACTCATTCCTGAAACAGCTAATTTGTCCAGTAAGAAATAATTTCTATAAAGAACCTGTACTTACTTGCCTATAGAAGCATTGTCTAGGCAATGGGCAACATATACTCTTTTTTGCATCCTCTTTGTATATTAATGTGTTCAAGCATGTCCTTTATTCACTACTGAATAAGGAGCTGGAGAAGCAGCAAGTTGGGGGTGTAATAGTCTTGCCTAAGTGAAATTAGGGTCAATTATATAGTAATTGAAATGGGGACTCTGCCAATTTCTAGGCTCTGAATAAACTTTTTTTTTGATGGTGGTCTTTTTGTTGGCCAGTAGGGAGCTCATAGCAAGGAGTTTAGCCAGTCACAATGGATTCATAGTTCTGCCAGAGACATAGCAGGCTCTGTTTTACTAGCTCAAGAGTTGGCAAATGCAGTCTGTTCATACCAGGAAAAACTGAATTCCTTAACTCTTTAGTAGTGAATGGAAAACAGCTTGCTTTTGGCCCTGTTTTCCCCTGGTATTTTTGACCATGCTATTAATAAAGTGAACGCACACCTCTAGTCAGTAACACAGGTTTAGCTCTTGCTGTGTAAACTTAATCTCTAGATCTTAAAGCATTAATGTTTTTAATTGCTTTGATTTGTAGTGTCTTTTGATGTCAGCATGACTCAGTGCTTGAACAAGATGGTTTAGTGCAAGATTCACTGTAAAAATACAACATGTAAACTTGTAAGATCGTTCACAAATAGCCATGAAAAGTGGGGTTTATGGTCCCTGGCACTGATGAACTTTGGCAGTGGAGTTTTTGAGCATGAGTTGTTCACATTTGGGAAATGGTCCCGAGTTATTTCCTTCAAGTAGTTTACCTTCTGTGAAATGTTAGTCGTTTGGCAAAATCTTGCAGAACTTTGAAGATAGGCTTTCTTCTGTGTTGGGGTAAGGGAAGAGGATTAAGGTGGTCACTTCTAATGTTTCAGTTCTTACCTCGTGGCTGTGATAGAAATTAAATTGTTTCTTTTATTCATAAAAGATCTCAAAATAACACAGTATTAAAATTGGAACTTAACAGTTGTAACAATGGGATATGTAACAAAATAATTTTCCTGTCCTTGTCTGAAATGTCAAACAAAAGTGTGCCTGCTGCAATTACAGACGGGGCTGCAGAGTGAACAGGCATGTAATGCTTTGGTACAGGCAGAAAAGAATCTATAACTTGATCTAAAACCTGTATGTAGCTGCCTTATTTTCCATTCCTGTTTTTTATTCTGTGTCTGTTTGTGCTGCAGACTGATATTAACTTGCCATACCTTACTATGGATGCCTCTGGACCAAAGCACTTGAACATGAAGCTGAGTCGCTCTCAGTTTGAGGGCATTGTGGCTGATCTGATCAAGAGGACAGTAGCACCATGCCAGAAAGCCATGCAGGATGCTGAGGTCAGCAAGAGTGACATCGGTGAAGTCATCCTCGTCGGTGGCATGACCAGAATGCCGAAGGTATGAGATAAGTCCCTGTTACAGGCAAAGCTGGCAGAGCTACTCAGTGTGTTCTGTTAAGGGTGGTCTGTAACAGGAAAGTTGGGAGTCTGGTAACTTCAGAGCTCCAACAGCTGAAAGTTGCCAGGAGCAGAAATGCTAAGTAGTCATGTGAAAGCAGTGGCAAGGGGCTTTCTCATCCTGTTGAATTAGCTCAGCTTGGATCTGGGGGCTGTAGCTGAGTGGCACTTTACAAAGAGAAGTGGGAGGTATCAGGAGTTGAAAATTCAACATAAAATCATGTTTTCTGGTGTGGACTGAACATAAGCGGCATTGTTCAGATACACAGTGTTTTCTCTTGTTGTGAACTTGTGATAAAGGTACCCTTGAATGGCAAGAATCTATCAGTAATCTGGGCCTTCCAGTGGATTTCTTCACCTCTGTAGAGCAATTATAGCTAGCTCTGAAAAAAGTGCACAAGCGGAATGGCTCTGTTATCTGCTGGTAACTTGACTACTTGTTTGGGGCTGGGTGTTGTCAAGCATATTTAATGGGCTGTTCCAAACGCTCATTACCTAATACCTGGCCCTTGTATTCTGTGGTGATAAGCACCAACAGGTAACTTGGAAGCTTGCTCTGCTGACATGCACAGTCTTGCAGGTAAGGCGCTGTCTGCTGGCAATTTACTGTTCTTGTTCATAGCAGTGCATACTACTGCTTAGGTCCCCTGAAGGCAGAGCTGAACATGTATGTACATAGCTGTCTTCAAGAGTAGAGCTTGTCCTTTTCTTACGGAGATCATCAAAATCTCATTCCATAGGGATCAGTCACGCTTGGACCATTAGTTTGCTGCTAAGATTTGTGATTTGCAGGTCCGTTCTCGGATAGTAGGTGTGTACGTGATCCTACTTGGGATTGCTTTGAGGTTTGGTCGTGGGGTCCTTTTCCTTGCTGTGTTAAATGAGCCTGGTGGCTGGAGGTGATACTAGTGTGTGCAGAACATCCCCCAGGCAGGGAGATCGGAGCAACAAGACAAACAGAAGGTGTTGCTCTGGCCAGAGCTCAAATGGAGTAGCTGTGCTATACCTTCCCAACCTCCCTGCTGTTCCAGCTGGATAAAGGAATAATGCTGTGGTTAGCTACGTATAAGTGATGGGGAACACTTCTAGAAGTGGGGAAGCCATTATTGAAACATAATGCATTCTTTGGGAGTGCAAGGCAGTACTTAAATATTGAGTTTATTTTTTAATTGTTACTTTTTTGCTTCCTATTTATAAGTGCCCACATCTGTGGCTTTAAGCTTACAGAATGCTTTCCTGAATGCCTTTAGTTACAAGTTTGGCTCAGATCAGTGCCACTATGTTGCACAAAGCATAGAACCTTCTCTCATGTACTGTCTTTTGGTTCACCCTGCTAGGAGGGAAGGTGCCTTTTTTTGAGCACTCACATGGGCAGTGCTCCAGGAAATGTACACTGGGTGGTTAGAAGTAATGCTTCTTTTGTATTGTAAAATATGCCTCCACAGGGAAAGACTTGTACTTAATTATGTGTTCATACATAAAGTGTCTTCCTCTGTAATGAATGCTCCCGGCAGATGTCTCTTGGCTGAAGTGCAGAGGAGTTGGACATTTGCTTACAGCAGTTTTCCAGGCACATGCTCACCTGTGCTGCTGCGTGCCTGACAGGTGTACTCAGGAGGAAAGCTGTGACTGGGAACCAAGTCCCACACCCTTCTCTTGTGAGGCAGAGGAGTGAACTGCTGAGCTTTGCTTCATGCATACCTTACTGCATTCTCGTCTGGGTATTTCAGCAGCAAATCTGTTGCAATCACGAGCACATCCTTCCAAAAGGGCAGAGCGGTGAGAAGCTGAGTAAAGCGGCTCAGACTGTCTGCTGAGATGGCAAATCTATTTCTCAGGTGAAACAGCCCATTAAGTAGAGTTTGAAAATACTGTACTTGATACAGTCCCCACCCCTGCCTTATTACACATGAACAAGGTGAACTGTCCTGCTCTGGATTTTTTGTGCTCTGCCTCCATAGCTGTGCTGTCCTGGGGAGCAGTGCTTGACTCCTGCTTGATAAGCATGAGTGATCCCTTCTGAATACAGCTTGGCCATGTGAAAAGACTGATGCTGACTTGCAGCTGGCAAACTTGGCTGCAAGAAAGTCTCCAGAGAAAGGGATATCTAGACTGAATGCATTTAATAGGGTCCATGGAAGATAGGAAGTTAAGGAGCCGTCACAGGCCTGAAGTTTGGTACTTCTGTCATGCCACAGGGTTACACGGCAGCAGGAGCATAAAGATACAGACCTCTAGCCAAGGCTGGCATGTTCTTTTGGCCACAGCACTGGGTGTTAATGGTTCACTCTGCATATGAGCTGTGCTTTCTCTCCATTCAGGTGCAGCAGACTGTACAGGATTTGTTTGGCCGTGCTCCTAGCAAAGCAGTTAATCCTGATGAAGCAGTTGCTATTGGTGCAGCAATTCAAGGTGGCGTGTTAGCTGGTGATGTTACTGATGTGCTGCTGCTGGATGTAACTCCCCTCTCCTTGGGGATTGAGACACTGGGAGGTGTCTTCACGAAGCTCATCAACAGGAATACTACCATACCAACTAAGAAGAGCCAGGTACAAATTGACTCTGGATGGGTGGGTCTTTGGTGGTGGTCTCAAACACCCAGTGAGGGCTACCCAAAGCATCCCAGTAGATAGTTTTGTCTCCTCCTCATCTGGCAAGGAGATGCAGCGTGTCAGCCACCGAGTATCTCTCTTGATTATTAGCATGCCCAAGGGGGGAGGTGAGTTGAGTTAATGTGTGCCAGGATACCCCAGAATGTTTGTGGCCTCATCAGGATTGCAGTGTGTGTGCTGTGATGTTAACTGTCAACACATCATTCTGAAGAATTATGTGGAGACCTTCTGTAACTGAGCACCATGCTTGTTTGAGACCACCTTTCTTGGTCTCCATGCCTTGGAAGGAATAATTTATGGGGTTTTTTCCTGAGCTGTAGAGCCCTAGTAGACTTGGGTGTGATCCTTTCTTTCACTGTGCGTTGTCTGGGTCTGCTAGTGTGTGCTCTTACTGATAACACTTGTTCTGTCTGGGGTGTGGGGCTGGGGCAGGAGCCCTGCTGCTTCAGGAGGAAAAGTTTTGGTTATGTGGCTGGCTGCCACTGGAGCCTGCTGCTGGTATGGCATTACCACTTTTTGTGAGCTCATGTGCATACAGGACAAGATGCCAGTGAGCTTGGCTGTTGGCTAGTCTTGGAGCCTCAGTCTTTCGTCAGAGGAACCGGGGGATCAACAAGTTTTAATGATTCTTTACCTCTTCAGTTATTCCTTTCCTTGTTGTTTAGTCGGCTTGTAACTGCATCAGTTCATGTGTTGCAACTTCCTAGTGATACAGTAACTTTGTTCCTTTTCCACAGGTGTTTTCTACAGCTGCTGATGGGCAAACACAAGTGGAGATTAAAGTATGCCAGGGAGAGAGAGAGATGGCTAGTGACAACAAACTTCTTGGCCAATTCACATTGGTACGTCTGCTACTCAGTATTCATGACCTTAGACTTGACCTTCTTTGAGAAGGTCAAAGCCTTCTCCATTTCAGTTGACCCCTGAAAGCAGCGTTGAAGGGGGAGTCATCTTACAGAAGACATTTGACCCTATTTGTAGTAAAAAAGGAGTCTCTAAAGGCACAGCCTTATTCTGGGACAGCCTTTCAGTGGCAGGGGCGCAACTAGCATTTAAGACAGAGCTTAGTTTCTAAGTGGCCCTATGTGGCACAGGGGCTACTATGGCTTTAGAGCCTGGTTACCTAAAAGGGTGCACTCTACTTCTGGGTGCAAAGAGTTAAAAAGATTTCTGTAGTACTAGGCCTTCGCAGCAGATAACCTGAATGCTGGCTTTTCCTTTGGTCTTGCAAAGACGACACTTGGAGCAGGCTCCATGATACCTGCAGTCCCTAGGGTAACCCATTTCTAGCCCAGTACTGGTTTTCTGTGAGTGCTTGTGGAACCCCCCTGCTTACTGGAGAACAGAGAACAGCTGCCTAACCAGCTCCCTGTGCAGAATTGGTTTGGTCAGTGTTGGCAAAGTTTGGCCCTGTTATAACTGTCCAAACCTCCTGTTGGTAGGAGGAGCCCCACAGAAAGGAAGGGCTTTGCCTTTCTTTTGTATTTCAGAAGGAAGCTGTACTGCCTGTCACTCGTAAAAAACGTTTGCCTCTGAGGTAGTCACTGGAGTTTAGTTATGTCATGAACTGAGGAAAGAAAGCATCCTGCCATGTCCATGGAAGAGGGACTTGTTTAGCAATAAATCAGAACCCATGTCACCTTGAAACCAAACTTGGGGACTGTCTCATGGTTTCTGTTTATTTGTTTAGGGTAGAAATTTGTGTCCTGTCAAAATTTGTCAAGGTGCTACTGATTAACCACATGATGCCAACAGGTCTTTAGAGGATTCTGCTCTGAGGGTTAGTTAATAGTTGATTCAACTGACAGATCACTAAGATAACATGGCAACAGCAGAGCCTCACACCTTGAGTTTATGTCCACGTGGGAGCTGATGGCAAAGCACTTCTCGTTCTCAGGTTGGGATTCCCCCAGCACCGCGTGGAGTGCCCCAGATTGAGGTCACTTTTGACATCGATGCTAACGGTATCGTTCACGTGTCAGCCAAGGATAAAGGCACCGGACGCGAACAGCAAAGTAAGTGCTCTGGGGCGCTGCCTAGGATCGAGGAGGAAAGGTGTGGAGCAGGGCTGGGCCCCACATGTGTTGGGCTGGGGGTAACACTAAGTGACTCCGAAGGTAACGGAGTGCTGTCTTGAGCATCCCACAGTCCAGGGTGAGGACTGTGCAGCATGTTACTCGATTAAGGGTAAGGATGACACAAATAATCTGTTGCCAGCGTAACATGCAGTTGAAGTAATCTTAGCCTAAATGCCTCTGGAAAGCAGGGCAAAAGGTTACTGAAAAATGAAGTAGGGAAAAGGAGACAACTGACCTGTAGGTTCATTTTAAGGAAGTAAAGCTTCTGTAAATACACAGCACTCAGCAGCTGCCCTCTCTGTTAGCCTGCTGACAGAGACCGCCACCAACGGATGCCCTCTCCTTGCCCATTAGGCATAGATGAAGCATCTGCCTATGCCAAGGGCAAGAAAGTCCTTACTGGCAAAGGTTTACCATGTTCCAAGTCATTTTGCACTGTATGACAGTCCTTTCTTGGTCTTGCCATCTGCTGTGATTGCTATAGCAATATTTTAGCAGTGCAACTGTTTCCTGGGGTTTCCTATATGTCTTGGCTGTGCCTCAGTCCCCAGAGAAGTGTTGGGCATACCGGTGTCTGTGGAGCAGTGCTCCTGCTGCTTTACAGGGGTGTCCTGTGTCACTGAGGAGCTTGGAGCAGTGACATTCTGCCCAGTGTTACCCTGAAGGGACAGAAATCGGGGGAGTGGGAATCCAGCACCTTGTAGGAGTTGTTCTTGAGCTGTGTTTTTGTGGGCATGCTGTTCCTTTGGGAGTGCCCTCTGCTAAAACTTTAAAAGGTTGCTGTCTGAGGCTGCCTGCATGAAGGTATCAGCTTTTAAGGGAGAAATTGAATTAGGGAGATTTCTGTTGAATCCAAGGCATGTCACGTACAGCCAAACAGATCGGTCCTCTGCTGAGACTCTGTTTTCTTTCTAAGTGCTCTGTTAGAAAGGTCTTGGAATTGAAGTATTTTGAAGCAGCAGGTATTTTGCAGAGCCACCTTTGTTCATTTTCATCCATTTAGGCTGGAAACGTCTCTAAATAGCAGGAGGCTTGGGGGACTTCAAGCTGTCAGTGTTTTTTTTCTCTGTAGTGCAATGAAATGTTAGGCCTGGTGTTTTGGGGTAATTAACAACATGGTTGACATTTTCTAAAGCTCTGTTGTGGGCTCAGACGATTAATTTGAAGCATTTGTAGATTCCCCTGATACAAAACAGATCTCTCTTGTGCCTCTAACTGGGAAGCCTCTATACTGCCCTTCGGTTGTTTCTTGGAGGCAGCTACTTGAGCAATCAAATACATGCTCCAGTTATGAAAATATTGTTAACTTTGTATTGGCAACTTGAAAATATATATATATATATATATACACACACTCTTCATAATCATGTTACTTGGCTTTTGGCAGAAATTTGTTATCAAAACCATGCTGCTTGTTACTTTGATTTCCTGGTAGATTTTCTATGTGTGGCAGCCTTCACCCTCTGAGTAAGTGTTTCCTGATAATAGACAACCAGAAATTTTTAGCTGCCCATCTGTATACCTACCTAATTATAAAGCTGAACTGCTCATCCCACATCTGCACCCAAAGGACACGTGTCTGTATGTGTGTCTTCTGTTCAGGGTTTTGTACCATTGACAAATATTACATATAAAACTTACTTCTAGCAAGGATCTTAGTATATCCTTTTTTGGACTTTACAATATCCTTGATGTTGGACCTCTGTTTCACGGTGAAATTATGCTTTACTGCAGAAATTGGATTAAGTCCAGGCTCTACTTCTTTCACTTTTTTTATCACTAATGGAAGATAAAAAGGGGTGTGTGTGTGTGACACATTTACGAGCATGCCCATGGAGTCACACTATGTTCACTTTGTAAGGGCAGTGTGAGGAGCTGGGTGGGGAAAGTTGTCTTATCCTACCAGCCCGGGCTTCTTTCCAACAGTGAAAGGAATCTCTGTGCCCTGGTAAAACAATTCCTTCTGTTTGGATTTTTTTCTTTTTTGGTTGGGTTTTTTTTTTCCTGTTGGCTTTGGGTTTGTTTGGATTGTTTGGGAGTTTTTTAGTTTTATGGTTTAAAACTTGAATATTCCTTTGGTCTGGGGACTTTGTGTGCACGTGCACTTTTCAAGAGGAGTAACTGAAGAAAGGTCAAGTGACTTGCAGACCAGTGGACAGGAAGTGTCTGGCAGAGCTGGGGAGTTCATAGATCTAAGATGTCAGGCTTTTATCTTGCAGCAGCATCACTGCCTCTTCAAAGACTGGCTGTCTTTGTACTGGCCACAGGGTCTTCACAGGTGCAGAGTTCTGAGCAAGGCTCCTGCCATTGAGAGGGTTTGAGAAATAATACTCTCCTCAAAGATAGAGCACATTATTTATCAATGCTTCTTCTCTAATGCAGTTGTTATCCAGTCTTCTGGTGGCCTTAGCAAAGATGAAATTGAGAACATGGTGAAGAATGCAGAGAAATATGCAGAGGAAGACAGACGAAGGAAGGTAATGTGATCGTTACAGCATCTTCCAGCTAGTAGTGTACCTGCTGGTTATCGCTGTTCTGTGCTAATAACTGTGCCCACCTTTGGAGGAGCTGTAGCTCTGGCCTATATAATCTTGAGCTGCTTGCTTGTGCAATTAGCTGAATATCTGCTTGCTTTCTTATATTCGGTTTACACTCCAGAGTTGCAAGGAGGTGTATGTAGAGGCATTTGGATCTTGGGTTTGGGTTGAATAACTTAACGCTGTGCAACTGGCATTCTGATTCCTCCCTGAAGAATTTCTGGGACGTGGAGGCAGCAGTAAGCAAATTCACCTGCTTGTAACTCATAACAAACAAGCTTTGCAGCTCTAGTTATGTCTTTTGCCATCAGTGCTCTGTCCTGTCCACATGCCTGTTACTTGGCTGTTTATTTAAAGCCAGACTACTACAGCTGGGCTCTCAAAGTGATGTTCCATTTAAGTGGAGGCAGTATGGGGATATTTAAGCTGCTTTCTCCGAGTTTATTTTAAAGCTTAATTAATAGAACCTGCCAAGCAAAGCTGCACCTTGGCCTTTTTTTTTTTTTTCAGAAGTGGGAAGCTGCTTTCTGTAGTGCTTCAAGTCTCACTGTGGCATCCTGAATGCTGTATCAGAGCACAGGGTTTGCCCTCGGTGCAGGTGACGCCATCAGGAGGTGTTTGAAAGCCTCACTGACTTTGTCAAGAAAAGAATGACACTTGCCATGGTTGAGTGACTGAACCTGTAATATAGGATTAATGGTTGGAACTAATTGGTTTAATGAGGGTAATACTAATGAATTACGCCACTAAATATAGAGAATTGATTTTTTTTTTCTTCTTTAAGCAGACAGTGCAGGCCTACTCTGGGATATGGCACCAGCATATGTTTAGTGATTTGCTGAAACCGGCACAATGAACTGATCTACTTTGTGTTCTAGTGTGTAGAAACCACTCTCAGGTGTTCAAGTAGCACTGTAAATCCTCACCCTCAGTAGTAAAGGGATCAGAAGAGGACTGAAGTGGAAAACACATGGAATAAATTCATGTGAAGCAGTATTGCCTTACCTCAGAACCTCTAAAGCCACAAAGTGTTGGTTTATTATCATATGTAGTTTAGATGGGACTTCAGAAAGTCCCGCTGTTTAAGTAACCACAGCATTGACATGAAGTGTAGGTGGTGGCCTAGCATTTGAAGAGGCTGCACTGCAAACTTTTTCCTCTTGCCTTATTTTGACTTTGTATCTTAAATTGGCGAGTAAGTTCTTCCCTGCTGTAATCCTGAAGTGGACTTACCTCAGTCCAGTGACCCCATCGGGTGAAGGTGATCAGGTTATTTTAACTATCACTTCTCTGGACTTGTGTAACTGTAACTGTCAAAATTCCCTTGTTATACCTTTCTGATCATGGTTTTACTGCTGTGGAAATATCACAAATGCACAGTTGCCACTCTGCAGGACTTGGCATCATGTGAACTTTGACATCCCACAAATGGTGAAGATGTAGTGTAGAAACAAAATTATTTTTCATCGGCTTTCCACTGCAAGTGGTTAGTCTCCTGAGAATATTACCACGCCCTTGTTCAGGTAGACAGTTTTTTCAGATGGAGAGAGTTGGATATACCAGAGACTGCTGCTGGTGGAATAGTTCATGTTGACACTGGGACTGAATTAAGTCTCAGCAAGACTGCTCTGTACTTACAGCCTACCTTGTTCCCTGTTGGCTGTCTTGGCAACAGTAACTTAAGGAACTGATATGTCTTACCTAGCACAGTGGGATTTTTCCACTGTTGAGATGTTACAAGCATTTGTAATTCAGGGATGTGAGTAAAACAACCCATTATTTTAGTTGTCTTGAGGGCCCTTGTTGCTGAAGGAGCTGAAAGCTCTGTTGCCTTCCTGAGGAGCAGGGCAGAGCGCGCTGTGCTGTCTGCAGTTGCTGGCTCTTTCAGTGTGCCAACAGTCATGCTGCATTGGTTGCTTCTACTTCCAGGGAAGTGAGTTTGAGTGTGAAAGTGTGAGGACTGACTTGCATAGACTCAGTGTTCAGGCTTTCTGGTGCCAGAATGCATCTAGCAATGGTTTTCCTGCATTTCCTCTTGCCCCCTTGCCAGTAAGAAGGACGCTGGGTGGGAACCAGAGCAGAGTTTGGCAGTTTGAGGAAAGAAATGTCAGCTCATATGTACACAACTTGTATCGCCAGTGATGTGTGCAGTAGGTCCTTATGAGCTCTCTTACCCAGGAACGTGTGGAAGCGGTGAACATGGCTGAAGGCATCATCCATGACACAGAGTCGAAGATGGAGGAGTTCAAGGATCAGTTGCCAGCAGATGAGGTAGGTTGTTTCTGATCCTGTAACAGTAAAGGAGGTAAGATTACTTACTGAATCATTGCTTAAATTCTCACTTAACTCGCAGCTGGCTTTGACCAGTGGCACCAACTCTGTGCATATTTCCATACTGTGCAAAGATGGCAGTCATTGACTGACGGTTTTTGCACTTGATGAGTGCATGAGTGTGGCTGATAGGAGGATATAAGGACATAGAAGAATATGGTTTAGATAATAGCAAATACCCTATTTCAGAGTGCAGGTTCAGTGTCATTGAAGATCTGAGAGCCTGAAAAGCCCTTAACGAAAGGCTTCTGCATGAATTATGTCCTTGGCTTGGGCTCGTGGTGATTTGACAAGAACTGTACTGTGGCATGTGTGAGAGAAGAGTTTTGCTTGAATCCAGAGATTACTAACAGTGCCCACCAGTGGACTAGCAGAGGGACGAAGGCAAAGTTGCTGTGCAGTCCCTGCAATACATGCAGGGCAACCCAAGAACGTGGAGACAGTGAAGATTACTGTACCCACTTAACTCCAGTTTTTCTTCTATCTTTGGAGTGAAGTGGATATTTGGTATCAAAAGAGTGCTTTTCACCCCACTTCTAAGTGGCAGTTTAAGTTCTGTGTTATGAACTTCAAAAGTCAAGTTTAAAATGGAGCACAGAGTCTTCAAGACAGCAAACTCTTGGAAGCAGAATCAGAGGGCTCTTAGGGGCTCTGTGAGGTGTTTGAGGGAACAAGATTATAGTTTACTGGTAAGTAGCCTTTGATCAGTTTAAATGCTGTTTTTCAGCCCGGCTCCTCTCTGGGATACTGGCTGACTCTGTGTTTGGGATTGTGATTACTAGTTTTCTCTCGCAGGAGCACAGAGCCTAAATCCCTGTTACCTGCAGGGACTGTTCCCGGTAACATTTGGGTGAGGGGGAATACCAAGGGGAAGTGGGTGGCAGTGCTTGGAAGAAGCCCTGTGCTGTCTGAGTGGGGCTGGTGGCCTGACACAGGCGGCGTTGATCGCTTTCCCCTTCCTGCGGGTCTGAATGAGAACTCTGCCCACGTTTTGACGGCGAACGCTGCTGAGCAAGCACTGCCGGCACAGCTGTCCCCCAGTAACCTTGCTTCTCCAGGCCTGCCTCTCCAGCAGCGTGCCAGTCTGACAGAGAAATGCCAGACTGGGAGGAGGGTTTGACAGATGGCTACAGGGGCTGGGATGAGACCGTATTGCTTTGGTTTGCCTCTCTGCTCCTTCTCCCACATGCCACTAAGGGATTAAACAGGGTGGTGAACAGCCTTACTTGTTGGCTTTCTGACAGTGCCTTAACTATAGATGAAAACCAGCTTTCTTTTCCCTTCATCCTGGCTCCTGGGGTGACGGACTCACTGGCGAGGTGTGCCAGGGAGAGCAGCTCTCATCCTTGGCAGCCTGTTCAGGCTCTGCAGGGCTTTCTGTCCTTGGCGCCTCTGAGAGACGCAAACAAGGGGACAGATTAATGCCAACTGTGGCACATTTAGTGAAGTGGACAGGTGCCCGTTGGGAGCTGAACACAGTCCTAGTCCCTGCAGACCGTGTGGCTTGGTCTGAGATCTAACTTCATGGCTTCTGGCAAAAGAAAGGTGGTTTTGCTGTGGCAAATAGGTGGGTGAAATGACAGAAAAGACATTCTCTGTGAACAAAGTGCAGGATTTAATCTTTTTTTTATTTTTTTGTGACTTACTGCAGTGCAACAAATTAAAGGAAGAAATTGCTAAAATGAGGGAACTTCTGGCTCGTAAAGATACTGAAACAGGAGAAAACATCAGACAGGCAGCAACCAGCCTGCAGCAGGCTTCCCTGAAACTCTTTGAAATGGCATACAAGAAGGTAGGTTCATGGTTGCTTCCGTTTTGTAGCCCTTGGATGGGGAGGGGTGAGTCAGGACACCAGACGTTCTGTAAGAGCTGTGCTCGGAGGTAGCGCTGAGTCTCAGTGCAGCTCCTTCTGAGTGACACTTGCTGATGGGGCAGCTGTAGAAAGGCAGAGTTGAAGGCCTGAAATCTTGGCCATCCTACTGTAGGTAGCCCACCTCCCAAGCTCTATGTTACGTTACTGTACAGTGTTGCGTGGAAAATGCTGGAACTTCTTAGTAAGGAGCATCAAGAGCAGCACAGGCAGGGCTTTCCCCTAGGTGTGTAGAGTGCCTAAAGAAGTGACGTCTGGATTTATTGTAAGGATTCTTGTTAAACAGGTTGCCTGTTCAGTCTGCCTGAAATTACAGTAGTAAGGCCATTGCCACTGGGACTCCTTCCCAGTGAAAGGCCCACCCATTTGAGCCCTGGCAGAGACGTCCTGTGCAGGGAGGTGTCTCAGGATGGAAGTGGCACACGCTGCCCAGGTGACCTTGGTGGTGCTGAGCTGTCCTGTTTGTGGAAAGCTACTTTTCTGATGTCGAACTGAAAATGTTCAGTGCTGCAATGTAAGCTCGTTACATCCACAAGGAAAGCGTAAATAATGGGAAGATAATTTCCTCCCTGTTAGTAGCAGTCATGCAGAGATGAAGATGGTTTCCATTCTCCAGTGGACAGTTACCCTTTTCACTGAAGGAAGGGTTTCTTCAGTCTAGAAGCAACCTAAGCAGCCAGCTAGGAAAAAAATGTCTAGGACATACAACTAATAAGCCGACTTTTTTGCAGATGGCCTCTGAAAGAGAGGGTTCTGGAAGTCCAGGGGATCAGAAGGAAGAGAAGCAATAAGAAGTCTCTGTCTTGCCTTGACTAAAGTATGAAGAAAGAGATCGATTTTCTTGACGCTTGGGAGAGAAGGGACCTTCCTGAGCAGCAGTGGGCAGAATTCAGACTTACTGTGTTTTTGCAGTATTCTATATATAAAATTCTTTAATGTATAAACTTAGTGATGCGTCTGCTAGATAAATTGCCACTTGATGAAAGTTAATTCATGCCAGATGAAGTTAGGTGTTTGGCCCCCTGGTATTCAACTGAGGCACCTGGGGACTCTGATGATTTATTTCTGATACTTGACACAATGGTGTACTAAATCTGATGTCAAAGTTTGGAAACCATGTCACTAAATTTAAGAGGTGGAGATGGAAGTCCTGCTGGAACTGGGAGAGAGGAGCACCTGTATGGACCCTCCTTGTGGATCTGAGTACTTGCGAGAAGGTAATAAAGCCTGCGAGCGGCAGTGATGAGGCTGGTTACATTGCTAGAGAGCATTCAGATCTGCGGCTAGGTTAGTACCCTTGTTCTGAAGGAGGGGGGTTACTTCAAATTTAGCTGTAACATTATTTCTTACAAAAGAGGCTATGTGGAAGTTAAATACTTTGCTTGTCTGAGCCTTCTGCTCCATCCTGTGTCTGTTCTCTGCTTATGGTAAAGCATTTCCTTGATAATAAAACTGTTATTGGATCCATTCTGGATTTTTTTAAAATAAAAACAGAAAAGTGTCTAACATGGAGTTCTTGGTATCCTGGCCTTTGATGGAGAACATGAGCATGTTGACGGCCTGTGAGAGCTCCTGGGGGCGAACGGCCAGCCAGCTGTAGTGAGAGCAGCTTTCTGGAATTTGTGCTTCTGTCACATGTAGAAAGAAGGTACCTGGTGTCAGACCAGCGTCCATCGCTTCTAGGAGTACCACTGCTGCACTCGCACAACCTGCAAGTCCTGCTGCAATCCGCAGTAGCGGTGGGACTTCACCTTCAGGCACTTTGTGCGTGGTCTCAGCCTTCTGAGACAGGCTGTAGATGCAGAGCAGCAGTTGCCTGCTGCTGCTTCCAACAACCGTGTCTTCCAGGGAACTGCACTCTCCTTGCCACGATAAATTTTATCTGTTTCTCCTCTTTCCCTTCTGTTTGTGTAATGGACTGGAAAGAAAATGCAAAGTCTAGGGCTGCTTTGTCCTGACTGCTCAGGAATTTAGGAGGGAGGAAAGGATTCTTCCTAGGCAGTTTCCTAAGTAGGAGAAGCTATTAGGGAGGCTACAAGCCCTTGTTCATCAACTTTTCCTTAAGTTGGGGATAGAAGGGACCAAGAGCATCTGCTTCAGCCACGGAGCTCTCCCCAGCAGTCCTGGCAAGGACTGGAAGCAGCTTCCACTTCAGAGTACATCAGCCTAGACTGGGGAAGCGGACAGAGGGGCGGGAAGAAACTTTAGAGGGTGGTCAAGCTGTGCAGCGAGAGGAAGCTTGAAGCATTTTGACCTGGGTGTAAAGTCAAATTTTTTCATTTTAATAAATGAGGAAGGGGCCTGGTGCAGCTGTAGGAGCAGGTAAGAGGTAATGCCTTAGGAGCCTGGAGCATGCTTGGTGTGCTGCGGTGGGGTAGGCAGGCATGCAGGGGGGTCTTAACAGAAACTCGGGGTGTTAAGCAGCCTTACTTCTGGTGGACTGAGGGCTTCCAACCCAAATTTTAGTGCTTTTCTTTCAGCAGGAGTGTTGGTGGGATCTCAGGATCCGAACTCTGGTTGCTACAGGGAGGGTGGTGTAACAGCATGCCAGCCTGTGCAGCTTTCATCTGGCTGGTTCTTCCACAAGCAGCCAAGTGACATGAACAAACTGGTTGTGTGTGGGTCTGTGTCCTGGTTGGTTATGTTTTTTTTAAGTGGCAGTGCTTTATTTGTCACAGGCAGGTAATGGCAGGCCGAGGTGTACGGAGATGCTGTGGCTAGTGTGGTTCCTGGAAGTTCTGAGGAATGCGTGGCTAAGGACATGCACGTTCACAGCAGCTGCTGCTCCCAAGAACTGTTTGTGCCATCTGGGTGTGTTTTCTGTGCAAAGCTGTGTGCTTCGTTCTGTCACAGCATAACCCTACTCCTCTCTGTATGTGAGTTTGGTAATGGCAGGGAGCATTTGGCTGGGCATCTCCTGGGAATAATTTCCTTTACAAAACTTGCTTGTAGAGGTGACTTCTGTCCTGAATTTCCCTCTGCTGCTGCTCCTGTCAAAAGTGGTCCCCTGTATGAAATGAGTTTGAACAAGAGAAGGAATTTCCCAGCAAAGCAAGCTGGGTATTTCAGGTGCTGAAAGGAAATGTCCTTAAGTGAAACACTGGAAATCATCCTCTGTGGAAGCTTTTCCTGTCCCTGAAACCACAGCCAGATGTTCTGCAGCAGAGCTGGGGCAGCCTAGGACAGCACTGCTGCGCGTGGGGGCTGCTGCTCGCGTGCTCTTGCCTCTGTTCTGGGCTCGCTGTGCCGTCAGGGCCAAGGCGATGGATCATCATCTCGCAGCCTCCAGGGTCCTGAATCATTGATCAGGGTTGGCCTTTGCTTCTTCAATGAATTATTTTCCCTGTCACGGTTTAAATACATCTTTCATAGATGTTCTTTATTTTTTAATGCACTGTTCTTAGCTCCTCCTTTATAAGCTAAATTATTGAACTGGGGAGGGAGAAGTGAAATCAGGTGATGTGTGTCATGCTGAAAACAGTTTCTTGCTGTGAAAAACTGCCAGGAAGGCAGGAGATGCAGCAGCTGGGCTGTTGTGTTGTGAAAAGGAGTGACTCCTGTCCAGCAGAGTTAGCTGCTGCTGTCCCACCGCTAGGAAGGTATCTGTCAGCACCTGGAGAAAGGAGGTTTTGGGGTTCATTGCCTGCTGTCACTGTCCTTGTAGGCTGATACTCATTTAGGAAGCCTGTAGCCCCAGCAGTGCAGTAGCTCTGGAATAAATTGCTGGTCTGTAGGATAGTAATTAAGAAGTTTTGCACATGTTCTTTGGGGGAAAAAGGTGACCAAGCCATGTTTGTGCTGCGTGCTTCCACCTGTATGCGTCCTCTCGCCATGTCCTCTGCAGATGGGAGCAGGTCTGTGCAAGTCGCGGCCTCCCTGGGCTCTGGAAGTCAGACTGCCTCAAACCCACAACATTCCCTAACACAAACAGGACTGGGATAGTAGATTCCAGCATCACTGCTCCTGCCTGACTGTAATGGGGGAGGGAAGGCCGACATGTCAGTCGGGTGCAGGGTATCTGCAATGGCTTCTTTTCCTTTCCTGAAAGAGTTTTCCCCCAGCCCAGAGCACTGCAGCATGCCATGTTAGGGGAGCGTGGCTGGTGAGGACTGGGACCTACTGGGCTTCCTGGGGGATCGCAGCACTGCACAGGAGGAAAGTGAGATGGAGCCTCTCCCCATCCTCCGCCAGACAGTGGCTGTCAGTGCACTGCGAAGGCACGGCTCCTTTTTAAAACCCCTCTCCAAGTAGCACGGCAGCGTATTGAAGAAGTTCTCTCCAATTCAGTGGCTGTGTCCCCGTCGCTGCTCTCGGCTCCCTCCTCATTCCCACGGAGCTGTGCCGGCTGTTGGAGACAGGCGCTGCTCGGCATCTGTGTCAGCCAGCCAGCGGGAGAGCTGCGGGGGGAACTGATGGCAGCGTCTGTCGCATCGGGAAGGCTGGAGCAGAAAGTGCCATGGCAAAGTGGGTGCGTCGCACTGGGAGACAGTAACTGGGATGCTTAGCAGGTGCTTTCTGGAGTCCAGTCCCTGGGTTGAATTGGAAGGGCAGGATTGCCAGGGAAGCACGGTGTGACTTGTGTGTACGCTGTCCCTGTCCTATCAGGCACATAAACTTCCACCTCAGCAGATCATCTCCTAAAGCCTGGCATAATCCAGTGTCTTACTGTACCGAGGAGGATTATAAAGGGCTGTGTGGGACCAGATGCATGTGGAAAAAATATCTAAGTGTTGAAATTGGTATTTGCTCAGCCTCAGGAAAACAGAACTTTAAATCCAACCAGGTAGTTCAGAAATTCACGGCATCTCCCTGGCATGACCCTGTTGATAGAAAAAAGCAGCTTCAGGCTGAGTCCCAGACCAGTCTCTGCTCAGGTGACCGTGCTGCCCAGCTGTGCCCAGCTCCCAGCAGGGCTTCACTGCTGCCTTACTGGGGCGTGCTGGGCCGGGGAGCCAAGAGGCAGTGCAGGAGGGAGAGGAGGCTGCAGTGGGCTTGGGGGGCAGGGCACAGCTTGGAGGCCAGGCTGCCCTGGGCAGGGCAGTGGTGACAAGGTTGATGGCAAACACCAGGGCTGGTATGTCCCAGGGAGGCAGACTGGGGCTGGAGGGACACCTCGTCCATGAACCCCCACAGCATCCAGCTGGTGCCTGCACAACATCACCAGGAGAGCATCACCTCGGGGGTGGGGCGGGAGGGGGCAACCTCCCTGCTACCGCTTCATAAAAGAAAAAAGTAAATGGCTTCAGCATCGTTTCATGCCCCGGTCCCAGCCAGTCCTGCTTCAGGCACTGCCAGAGGCAGAACCAGCAGGCACTCCCCGGGCCATGGCGCTCCCAGCCCCGCTGCCTGGCGCCTTTGGGGCCAAAAAAGCCGGTTGTGGCCTTCAATACGCTGCCGTGCTACTTGGAGAGGGGTTTTAAAAAGGAGCCGTGCCTTCGCAGTGCACTGACAGCCACTGTCTGGCAAAGGATGGGGAGAGGCTCCATCTCACTTTCCTCCTGTGCAGTGCTGCGATCCCCCAGGAAGCCCAGTAGGTCCCAGTTCTCACCAGGCCCGGGCGGGGAGGCTGGGGCTGTGTTTGCTGTTTATCTGCAGTTCTTGAACCCGTGCTCAGACACGCAGAGGTGGGTCGCCCCCCACTGCCCCGCTGTCCTGCCGAGTGGCAGCACCAAGGGGGGGCCTGCCAGCCTGTCACCCCGGAGCGGGGCTGCCGGGCCAAACCCCCTCAAATGGTGCGTTAATAGGAGAGGCCCCAGCCCCGGGGTGCTGCAGGGGCACACGGGGAGCCCTGCTGCCCCAGCCAAGCCACTGCTGTGCCGGGCACGGGCTGGCGTGAGCCCCCCCGCTCGCCCGGGCCCCGGGGGGCGCTGCAGGAGGTTGCCCCCCGCCGAGCCAAGCTGCGGCCCTACAGGGCACGGGGCCCCCACCCGCCGGGCAGCCCGGTGCTGGCTTATCTCCCCGGTGCAGGACAGGGCCGCAGGGGCACCACCCCCCCGCCAGCCGGGTCCCCTCCACCCCGCGCCCCAGGTCTCTGGCCGCCCCTGAACCCGGCCGCTCTCGCCGCCCGCCTCGGGACGTGGGGACCCGGAGCAGCGCCCCGAGCACAGGCTGAGGCCTCTGCAGACAAGGCCGGCAGGAAGGTGACTTTTCCAGGGAAAGGATAACCCTGCGGCTCCGTAAGTGCACCCTCGCCCCCCGCCCAGCTCGGCTCCCCCCGGCGTGACCCGGACGGGCCGGGGGGGCCTGGGTGGCTCCGAGAACGCCCCGGCCGTGCTGAGGGGCGGCGGCCGCCCGGGGACCGGAGATCCCGCCCGTGAGGGCCCGTCTGGCGCTGCTGGGAGCGGCTGGCCCGGGGGCACAGGTTCCGCTGCCCGCCCCGGCGGGCTGCCGGGGGCACAGCGGGTGGCATGGGCTGTAACAGAGGTGGCCCGCTGCCCGGGGGGGCGCACAGGCGGTCTGGAGGGTGACACCGCCCGGTAGGTGGGTGTGACACAGACGCCAACCGCAGGGCCCGGGGAAGGGGGGGATGGTCCGGCGGGGGGGGGGGGGGGGGGGGGGGCGGGCCCTGAGACGCTGCGGGCAGCCAGGGCCGCCGCAAACCCTGCCCCGGGCCACGCCGCGGCCGCGGGCCCTTTAAGCGCGCCCGGGCTCTGCCTCGCAGCTCTCGCGAGATCCGCCGTGCCGCCCCGCCCCGGCCCCGCCGAGCGCCGCGGCCGGGCCGGGGCGGGCCGCGGACTACGCGACCCATAGCGCCCCGCGCGGAGCGGCGGCCAATAGCGGCGTGGAAAGAGGGCGGTGAGGGGCCGTCAGCCGTCCTATGGTGTGGCGCTCCGCTCCCGCGCGGGCGGGGCGGACGGCCGCCCCCCGCCCCGGTCCCCCGGAAGTGATGTCACAGGCCCCATGTGAGCCGATTGCAACACATGCAGCGCGGAGAGGGGGAGCGCGAGCAGCCGGTGTCCGACGTCAGCGCCGCCGCCAGCCGCGCGCCGCCGGGGGGGACCGGGCCTGAGGTGAGGGAGCGGCGGGCGGGCGGCGGCGGCGGCGGGGCCGGGCCGGGCCGGGCCGCGCCGGGGCGGGGGTTTAACCGCTGTGTCTGTGCCGCCGGCCCGCCGCAGGCCGCCGCAGCCGCAGCAGGAGGAGGAGGAGGAGGAGGAGGAGGAGGAGGGAGAAGATGGCGGACGATCCCAGCGCTGCCGACCGCAACGTGGAGATCTGGAAGATCAAGAAGCTCATCAAGAGCCTGGAGGCGGCCCGCGGGTGAGCGGCGGGGCCTGCGCCGCCTCAGGGGCGGCCGCGGCGGGAGGGCGGGCCGGTGGGCAGCGGGGCCGGCCGCCCCGGCGGTGTTGGGGCGGGGAGGGGGGTCCCGGCCGGAGCGGGGGCCCTGCCGCCCGGGCCTGCCGCCGCGGGGGCGGAGGGAGGCGAGGCGAGGCGCAGCCCCGTCCCGGCGGCCCCGTCCCCGGTGCCCTTTTGTCTGGCCGCGTGGTGAGGCGGAGGGTCCCTGTGGCCACCTGGGGCCCGGGGCTGGCGGAGCAAAGTGGGGCTGGGGTCCTGCGGGGAGGGCCGCGTCCCCCCCGGGGGCACCGGGAAGTCTTCGGCGCGGAAAGGAAGTGTGGCCGTGCGGGAGCGGGACAGCGCCCGCCGCTGAGCTGCCCGCTGGCCTCGGCCCGGTGGCGGCCCGGCAGCCGCTGCCCCCCGCCCCCGCAGCGGGTGAGCTGCCCCCGGCCGCCGCTGCGGGGGTGTCACAGGTGTGTGCACCCGGCCCCGCGCTGGCTGCCGAGCTCCACGTGGGCCCGGTCTGGCCGTGCCCCCGGCCGCCCCGTGCCAGCTGGCACCGGGGAGCGGTGGATTCCAGCGGGAGTAGACTGCTCCGCTGCCCCCCGTGCAGGCTTGGGCCCCTCCCAAGGGACCAGCTGGCCCGGGGAAGGCACCAGGGTGAGGGCAGGGAGGCAGGGGCCGAGGCAGCCCTTCCTGCTTTACTTCTCATATTGACACCTATTTGCTCTTTCTCACCCCTTCACCTTCCAGCGAAAGCGCTCTGCCCCATTTCCCTGAAAGCACGCTCTTCCGGAGCTTGGATAGTGTTCCCTTTAAAGTCTCTAATCCTGCTTATATCAGCCTTGCACTTTGATTTCTTTTTTTCCCCACTAGAAGTTAGACTTCTGGATGTTCTTACAGCCAACAGTGACATGGTGCCTGTTTCCATGGCTAACTCAGCAGCTGCTTGTTGCACTGGTCAGGAACCCACTCTGGCTTGAGTAACAGAAAGAGCTACAGGTTCTAGAGCTGTGAAATAGCGAAGAAGGTGTGTGTCTCGGTGTGCAATGCAATAAAATAAAAATGAAGGGTGACTCCTTAGCTACCCTTGCGGCTCCAGTTTCCATAGGTTCATCTGAACCACTGTTACTCTAGCTGGGGCACCGCTGGCACCATTCTGTGTCCACCCAAAAGGCAGGTTGCCTTTGGACAGCTTGCGTAAGCAGAGCTGCCGTCTTGTTCTTTCTTTAGTGCTCGTGCTTGTTCTTGTGTGTAGAGTAGGCCAGGGGAATCGTTCAGCTGAAAAGTAACCCAGGCAGGATGGCAATGAGGAGGAGAACACAAGCCACAGGTCTCCCTAAATTTTTTTTAAAATCTGATTTATAATGTTGCTGGGCAAGGGATGAGGTTGTGGGAAAACAAAGTGGGGAGCCAGGGTTGTCCTTCCCTGCAGCAGAGTGGACTTTGACTGCCAAAGCTGATCATTTGGCTGTGCCTTCGCACAGCCTTGACAGCATGTGTTGTACTTATGGGGAGGTCCCAGCAAGCATGGGAGCGCGTAAATGACTTCTGCTGTGAAGCTGAAAGGGCTTTGGGAGCTACAGGCACCCATTGCAGCTTGTAAAAACAGCTATTGGTCTCTGCAACAGAGCCAAGGGAGGCTGGGGTGTGTTTTGGAAATGTACAGTTAGCATTTTGGCGCTCTCTGATTCAAAATGTGGTAGCGTAAGCATGTCTACCTTTAGCGGCAGCAGCTCTTATGTTGCTTGGAACAGATGAATGTTGTAGAGGACAAGATTAAAACTGGTATTGGAGAGCTCCTGGGGGAGCTGAGGCTGAAGGGCTAGCTTGGAGCGGGTGGCTGTTAGGGGTAACAGCTTCCTGGGGCCACAGCCCAACTGTCTTCCCTCTTTTCCCTATCGGTGATCCCTGGCACATCTCTACTTTGTGGTAAAGGTGCTGCAAGCGCAAGAAAGTGCTTGTAGGAGGTTTAGTTGAGCCCTCTGGATCCAGCATCTCTCCTAGTTGTCGTGATACTGCTGTTCCTTAATACGTGTGCTAGCTGCTTAAACCGCCACCTGACGAAGGCCGCTGATGCTAGCAATCCTTCAGTAAGCAAGCTTATGCTGGTTATGTGTAAATGTGTGTTGTGCTTCCATGGAGTCCTAGCTAAAACTATCCTACTGAGTTTGGGCCTAGTAAGGGGAAGAGATGCTACAGCTTTTGCCACCAGAAGCTTTCGGCTTCAGGCACAAGAGGTGTGAGGCAGTGAAACAGGCTTTTCCGCCCTTTGGGAGAGTCACTTCCTCTTCCTGTGAAGTAGGAAGACCTGTTCTGGGGTGGGTTAGGGGGCAAAGCCTTTAAATAGGGTGATGTAGAGAGCTAGGGACTCCTTGGCGTCTCCACCTTCCCTTACTCATATACTCCTAACAGTGACCCAGCAGCAGTGTCCCAGTTTCGTGTGCTGGTTGTTCCTGCAGTGGATCAAAGGGACGGGAAACAGAGGAAGCTGGAGCTAGGCGTTCGATTCATATGTGGTGGTTGGGGCACTTCTGCTGTTACCCAGCTATTTTGGTAAAATCTCAATGAAATCTGCAGAATGTTATCAAAATGTTAAGCAAGCAGGAGAGCAAGGAAGTTCTTTTATCGTGTCTGGGATAGGTGAGGTAAGTGGCAGTATTTGCTCAGAAAACCGAGGGAGAAGGATCACAGCTTCAGCTTCACCAGAAGGTGATGGGTTAGAGGCCAGCGAGGGTAAGGCTGCTTCTGAAACTTTAAGGTAACATTCTAGCAAGGAAGTCCTGTGTTATTTTTCCGGCCTTGCTTAGGGAAGCTGGCTTTCTCACTCATCTGGGAAATAAAAAAAATGCAACCTAATTATTGAAACTCTCAAACCCACCTCAAAACCCTGTGTTTGCTGGCAGGGAGTAGAAGGAGTTTTTGTCAGTATCTTGCTGCTTAAAGCCGAAGTGTCTGTTATCTCCTCCTAGCTCTTCCAAAGTTGAGTTGCAAACTGTCTGATACTGTACAAAGCGAATGAGTTGGTCTTTCTGATTTAGTGAGAAAGGAAGGGGGGGGGGGGGGTATGTGGTATCTGCAGAGTATGTATGTATGAGAGCAAATGGGGCATGAGTTCTGCACTACAGGCAATTAACCTTTCTAGCCAGAAGAAGATGAGGGTAAAAGGCTGCTGGTGAGCCAGCCCTTGTGAGAAGTCTAGCCTTGTCATTCATCTCTGGTAGCTTGGAGTGCTCAGACTTTCATCAAGCCTTTCTGCTTCTCCCTTACAAAGCGATTCTGCTTCCAGGCCACCGTTAGTTTTTGTAAAAGAGAGACTTGGTGCTAGACTGTGCCCCCTAGAAGTTGCAGCCATGTCTTTTGATGTGGATGTTGCAGCAGCTCAAGTACAAGTGGTATGAGCCACTATGTTTTTCCCTTGTCCTCTCTCTTGGGGCTTTTCTGCTGTTGCTTCGTGCAGTTTTCCAGTGTCAGTGTTAAACTGACAATCACTCTTTGTTCCTTTGGTCTTTGCAGTTCTGAATAGTTAGCAGGGCTATGGTCAGTTTTTTCTGCTAATCTAAGCTGTAAATGCTTGGCAAAATTGAGTATCAGCAACCACTAGCAGTCTCCTTGCAGGCTTAGGCCTGAGATGTCACATCTCAATCACATTTGGAAAACTTCTGAAAGTCTTGGATACAAGGGTTTTCGTCCTGCAAACAGCTTTGCTCGGAAACTATTTACCAATACCTCTCACCTCCGCTGCCAGATGGACTTTCTGACCCTGAGAGCACAGCAAGTGCTGATGCAGGGTGTGGACCTGCATTAATAATGGTCAAACCTTCATGAACCTGCTCCCTTGAGACATCATCTCTCCTGCCTTGGACTTGCTCTTTCAGAGCAGTACCCCTTATTAGTTATTTTACTGAAACAGGCAAAGAGAATGATGTCTTTGAGGGCTCTGTCTGCAAGGACAACTAAGGCTGACAAATAGAGTGTGTTGAAGAACTTTTTTTTTTTTTTTTTTTTCAAACTAAGTATTTGGAAGGTAGGGGGGAACAGGGCATATGCAGGCTTCTCAGCAAATGCAGAAACTAAGTCTTAACAAGTAACTTACTCTGGTTGTGACTGGAAGAAATGTATCAAAGCAGGAGAATGGAGAAACGGCAGGAGAAGGGAAGTCTTGGTGTCTCCGGAGCCATGGGAAAGCAAAGCAGTGCAGTTTCCTGCTAGGGTTTGGATTCTGCCAAGTTGAGACCTCAATCTGCTATATGGGAGAAACCAAACGTGTCACCGGGAAGGACAGAGGCCTGAAAATCTGTGGGAATTCCTGTGAAGCGAAACGTATACTAGTTCTTCTTGAAGGGTAGAAGAGCTGACCTGTTGCTTGGACATAAATGATTTGCCCAGCTTGTGTTGCAGAAAGCATCATTTGGAACAGGGTTCTCCTGCAGTTCATCTGGAGCCTTGCTGGTCCTGGCAGAAGAGCCCAACTTTAGAATTAGCCTCAAACTGCTACTCTTTCCCAGCCTGGTGCGACAGGGATGGGAGGCCACTTGCGTGAAGGTGGGTGGTAGGCTGTGCATCTCCACACCTTGTTCTGGGGTCTCCTGGGATGATGCCACTTTGGTGACCAGGCAAGTTGGCAAGGCTGAGACCTGTTGGACAACCTGGTGGTTCTGGAGAGCAAGAAGGTCTTGTCCTGTTCTGCTGTTAGGGTGGTGGCCTTTCCAAAAGGGACCTGAAAGCCCACCTTGTGAGTCGACACTACAGCTGTGAATGCTGCGGCAGCGCTAGCTGCTGGGATGCACTTAGGGAATAACTGTGGTCAGTCACAAGCAGATGTCATGTGCAGGTTTGCCTTATTCCTGATTCATCTTGAACAAAGTGCTGGGAAGCTGGCGGTGCGGGGTTGTACTGTGCTGCGTCTGTGAGCTGTATTTCTCTCCTGAATTAGGCAGTGCAAGTAGTCACTGGGAGCATCTGCAGCACTTGACTGTAGATGGCTTTTCTACTGATAGCAGGCACTGTACAGCTTCGTTGTGCTGAAGTTGTAACTGTGCTGGAGTAACTGTTGAACAGTTGAATGTGCTGGAATAGTTGATTCTTTATTCTGGTGTGAATTCTGCTGCTGCACCATATACGCCTGTAAGATACAGTACACCATATATAGTGGTGTACTGTGTCTTACTCGAGCGTAACAATACCACCGTGTCTAGGCAAGCACCAGTATAGCTATCTTGTCTTTAAATGATGTCATACATCAGGAGGAGGATTTGGTGTGGCCTTTCATCACTTTGATTTCTGGATATGCTGCCAGAGATGTGTTGGTTCAGAGGCTCCCTGCCCTGCTCCCAGGCTGGCAGCAGATCTCTTTCCCTACTTTCTTTATCGGGGTCTGTCATTGTGGCTGTGCTTCTGATCTGGGCTCTGGGAAACAGTTTAACCGTTGATACAGGATCTGTTTCTGCAGAACCGAAGGTTTCACCTTAGGACATGGACTATGATGGAGACCTTGAACCGGGCCTGGGTGAGCTGGTCGATCTGTGAAGGGCAGTGCTGCGGCAAGGTACTACTTGGCTTTCCAACTTGTGCTGTGTTAATTGGGTTGCAGGGCTGACATGTCGTGCTAGTGCCAGTCATGGGATAGCCCTGAGGATCTTTTTCCAGCAAGCTGCTGTCTCCAGTGGACCTACCTTTGCTAAAAGTCTTTTGCTTCGCCTGGAATCCGGGCTGGGCCAGCCTTGGGGTAAATAGCTTGTCTTTTACTCTGTGGGGAATGAGAGGCAGATGAGTGGGGCAAGGACTGGAACAGTAGCATCTGCGGGGTGGCACGTGGAATGTTACTGACAAGGAATTCTGTGCTTTGGCTTTATGATCTGTCATTAAAGTGTGGAGTGTTCAGGGAAGAGGTTACGATTTCAGTTCTTACCTAAACCAAATTGCTTCCTCGAAGTAGTGCTTTCTTAGCCCCCTTGTTTTAAGGGTAATTTCTAAAGGAGGTCCATTTCTGTTACAGAGGCAAAGGCTATAATATTAGTACTGCCTTTTGCTTCTGGTAGTGTGAGGAGGAGGAGATGCTGGGAGAGAGGCTGGAATAGAAATAGTAGTCCAGGGCAGAAGTGGTGTCTGAGGGCTCTGTGGCAGGTAATCACATAGGATGTACTGCAGCTGCTTACCTGCTGCTTTCCTGCGCTGACTGTTCGAGTCTCTTCAGGCTGCCAGCCTCCATAGTGCTGGGTTAGAAGCTGAATATTGAGTTCATGTGAGTGGGGCTGATCAGACCTCTCCGGACTAAGGCAGTGTTTAAGAGTTTGTCTTTCAGTGCTGTCAAGGGTGGGTGGTGTGAGAAAGCTGCCCTCTCTCTGCGCCAGGTGAGAAGACAGCCAAAGCCGGGGGAGAACATCCAAAGGGTTGTTGACATCCTGCTGGTTGCCTGTGTCTAATTCTTGTAAAACATTTCCTGGGCTTTCTCATCTGCCTGCTCTACCTGTTCCTTTTGAATTATAGCAACAATTAGGAAGTGCTGTTTTGAGAGTACACACTAGCAAGTGGCAGAAAATGACCTGATCTGGGAGAGTGGTTACATGTCAGACAGGAACTCTAGTAAGTGGTTTATAGCCCTTGGTAGTTCAGCAGCCTGATACCCGCTTTCACAACTGTGTGAATCATTAGTGAACAGTGTGATTCATACACAGATCATCATTCACATAGAGCTAATGAATGAGCCCCTGACTGCTGAAGATAAATGACGTGGTGGAAGACAGGAATGAGCATTTCAAAAGAGGACAGACTTTTTTGGCTTTGTGGCAATTGGATTTCTTTTTTGCCCCTGTTAGCTACCGATTCCCACGTAGCTCTGAGGCATTAACATCTTAACAAGCAAATCTGGATTTGTTGGTTCAGTCCCTCAGTGTACATCTTGTACCCAACTGGCCCATTAGCATAATGCAACAAGTCTTTTAAACTTGGAGCATTAATAATTGGAGAGGGAGGAGGGAGAGCAGGGGAGCTGTCGCAAAACTAAGCCGGTGAGTCACAAATGTCTGAAGTGCAGAAATGTCTGTTCCACTTACCAGTAATTGGGCATCCGGGCTTTCTGCATGAGGTCAGATGCAGCCAATAAGGCCTGTTCAAAACATGCCTTCACAATTATGTTTTGTGATGTGTTGCCTTTGATCCAAGGATTTCGGAGTGGCATTAATTCACCTTCCCTGTGGGGTGTGCTGTGTCCACTGGTGCTGATTCACTGCTCTTCAGCAACAGGGGATGAAGTCAGCCAGGATCTGCTCCTGGAGCTGCAGAACTGAGTTGGGATCTGGGTGCTGGTGTTGCCTGAGCAGCAGCCGCAGTGTCGGAGCTGGGGACAGGTGGAAGCTCAGAGCATGGAGCTGCTGCCCTTGGCCTCTGCGCAGGTGGTGCCTGGTGGACCAATGGGCAAGGGCTTGCTGTTACCTGCTACTTGTGCAGCCTTCAGACATGCGATACCTGGCCAAATTCTCTGTGGTGTGGAGGAATAGAGGTCTGTGACCTGATTCTTCTTTCACCTCCTTTCTGTCCCTGGGGAGTGATGCATGCTGAGCTCAGGAGGCATATCCTGGCAGCAGGCCCGTGACTGCTGAAGTGGGGAGAGCACTACCTTGTCTGACCCTTGGTGAGACACTAGCCAGGCTTGCCTCTGCTCCTTTGCTGAAGCAGCCATTTGCTGCCTCCCTCTGGGAAGCTTTCCCTTGCTGCTGAAGCAGGGGGTGCACTGAGGAAAGCAGGCTCACTTCTCTTTTCCAGGGTGGGTTCATGCTCTGCTCCCTAGCTTGCACTTGGTAAGCTTGCTTGGCACCTGGGGCTTTGAGAAGGTCAGTGGGTTAGAGTAAGAGGGCAGAATACCTTTCCAGGACAATCTTAATGTCTGTTCAAACTGTGTCTGGTTACACAAAATGCTTTCTGCCGCATTTGCCAGCGTTACAGGAAGATGATGTACAAGATTCCTGTCCAGGGCTCTGGGACAGAACTACAGCGTGAGAGCTTGGCATTGTGTGAGCCATGGTGGCAATAGCTGCATGGCCTCATGCTGTGCAGCAAAGTGATTTTCCTTTGTCCAGGGTGGAGGTGGCATTCAAAGACTTGACGGGGAATTAGCTGTCTGGAGTGTTTCTTGGACTCGGGGGAGGGGGGCTGGCTTTCTCCAATTAATGCTTATGCTGAAAAGTATTCTTGGGGAAAGAATTACTTGGTCTTCTGGCTCTGCAGTCCTCCCTTCCTATCCACCCTGCCCCCACCTTGTGCTTTTTTCTGGGCTTCTGAGGTGGCACTGGATCCAGAGAGGTCATCTCTCTGCTATACTTTTGCTTGGGAACCGGTCTCTTCCACATCTTCATACCCTTCTTTGCATGACCTGGAAACATTTGAGGAGCAACTTGTATTGATGTTGCCTTTTAATAGATGATCCAGAGTTCTGGCGTGTGCTGTGGTGAAATGCAGAATGCCTCTGAGGTGGGAGTTGTGAGGTTCTTGCTGAAACAGTGCTGTAAAATGTACTGCCAACTGCATAGCTTTCAGCTCAACTTTGCGTTAAACTTCAAAGGAGCTAATGGTAGATCCCATTGCCAAGCTAACTGGTGGTGTGTGGTCTGTCTAGGTATCCATGCAGCACTTGTCTCCTGCTCCAGCTGTGCTTTGAGCCCATCATCTGAACAGGGAGTGGGATTTCATCTATTTCTGATGGAGACATCACAAAAAGCTGTTGCTTCTCAAGCGGCAATTATATTGAGGCATGTTGGCTTGTGTTTCTTGCAAAGCATTCAACCAATATTCTCACAGGCAATGCAGTCTTTGGGTAAGCTTCCAGATGACATTGCCTCTGGAAAGTTCTGAAGGGATCCTAGACTCTTAAGATTGTCTCTGCTGTTTCTTAGCAGGCTGACAGGATTTCCAGGAAAAGTTACGTAGCTTTTGCATCTGCTGTCTTCTCTCTAGATTTGGCATCTCAAGTGGACTTGAGCCATTTCCTATTTGATGAAGGCTTTGTCTTATTAAAGGACCTTAAGTCTCTAAAGGGCATGGCTGTGACCTGTTTATGTACTTCACAAGCATAATTCATAAGTTGTAAGAGCATATGCTTAGAACTTCCCTACGGCAAGGTCAGTGCTGTTGCATACAGAGCTTGTATGAATAGGGAGTGTCTAATGGCCTGTGTTTTGTAAGAGAACCTGAACCAGCAGTTTTGTGCTTGCCTATACCAAAGGACACTTACTTTTTATAGTGCTTGATTCAACATCTCTGCTCAGATACAGGATCAAAAAAATGCTCATATATTCTTTACTTGCGTCACTGCTTGTGTGGACTGTGCTCTCCTCTTAGTCCTTCGCTGAAGTACCATATGCCTGCAGTGCTGTGTGGATATTTGCTCAAAGGTAGCTCTCTTCTCCTGGACCTGTGGTATGTGCCTGGTGAAACTCTGCCTTAGGCTAAATAGATATTGCTGGCATCCATCTTGCAGCTGGCTGTGGATGTGTCAGTGATGGAACTGGTCTAGCCATCATATAACTTCAGCAGTCTTGGCTGTCCAGGCAGCTTGGGCTCCTCGGTACATGTAATGCCTGCCCAGTAATCTGCAGTCCTCTTGGATGGAGACCAACAGATGTTACCTTGGGCAGGTAACATCGCTTGAAGCAGTATGTGGCAACAGTTATTTCATAGAAAGCTTCCTAGCTGTGGTACGTGGTTAAGATCAGATTATCTGAAAGCATGTTTGCTCCGTGCTCCTGCCAGTCTCTGGCACAATCACATATAGGCCTTGTGCTGCCCTTGGTTCCTGGGGAAAGCAAAATGCTCATGAAGCTAGTGCACTGTAAAAATATGCTCATTTTGAGTCCGAGGGAATGACTGACCTTCCTTGCCTCTGCATCTCCACATTACACAGTATGCTATTCGTGTAAAATGTTTCATTGTGGAACAACTACAGTTCAGCTGCTGTTTGTGAAGTCTCCTCTGATACCACAGGGTAGGCCAGTAACTGCTATTTATATGGCATGTCTGTTAAATTAACGCTCTCCTTTGCCAGCACATATCCCAGATTCCAGGAGACAGGTTGAGTGACTGTTACTCCTCAGACTTCTGGTTGGGATTGCTCTTGGCTGCCAAGTCAAGCGTAGCTACAGTCAGTGCTCGCTGGTTTGGTTTTGTGTGGTACGTGGCCATGCAGGTAGCCGTTTTACTGACATAGTGCTGTGTAAGATGGTAGAAGTCTTTTAGAAAACCATTAGACCAGTTTCTAGTTTCAGCTGAAAGCTGAAGGTCTGAGGATCTGCTCAGCTGTTCCCTTCTGATGGGCAAAAGAGTAGAAACCGAATCCCTGTGGATGAAGATGGTCACCCAGAACAGGAGGCTTAACTGCCAGCTGTAATGAAAACCAGCCATGGGGTGTACTTGGCAGCTTATCTCAAATGTGACACACAGCTCGCTTTGTGCACTGCCCTTCTGCTGTGGTGGTTTCCTCATGCTGAACCATAAAATGTGTCCGCAGTGGGCACCGCTCCTGGTGCCAGACATGGCTTGGGACTCCAAACAGCAGTCCAGCTGGTGTGTCTTCTGTGAAATCCTTGCTCTTGCTTCTGGAAAGAACCCAGTGGTTCTCTTCTTGGTCTGCAGGTACCACAGCTGTTGTAAGGCACAGTGAGATCTGTCAGATGATACCTGTTAGGCAGTGCAGGAAGATCTTGCAGGGAAAATGAGCTGCTTGGATGCCGTAATACCTGTTTGCAGGATTACTGGCAAAACTTTCCCCTTCAGCTTTTCAGGGCTAGGTTAGTGATGATTCAGCACCGCACGCACTGCCACTCGCTGTGATAACTTGTTAACATTTGCTCTTGGGCCTCTCTGTGACTGGGAAAGCTGTTTAGTTTGTGGTACAGTTCTCTAAAATTCAAACTGTAGTAACACTGAAGTTTTAATAATAGAACAGGCTGTCCTATCCACCTCAATTTTCTAAAGAAATTGCTGTCTTGAGGGTGCAAAATGTGTTTGTGTGTGTTTGTCCACCCATTCCCCCCAACAGCTGTCTGGCAGGTTGTTGGAGCTCACCTGCAGTGGTTTAGGAGCAAAGTTGGAGCCCTGATCATCATCTTCTATCCTAGAGATACCTAATGCTGTACCTTCCAGGCCATGCTAAAGCTGATCTAATTGCCAATTACTGGCAGGGCTGGCACAGCATGAGTAGTTACCGTAGTACCCACAGTGAAGTGTTTCTACCTTTCCAGAGGTCGGTGCTTAATTGCCCCCTTGTTTCTTTGTAGTGTGTGAACAGGTGCCCTTAATGCTTTCGTTTCCTCCTCTCCAGTCCCTTGTGCAGTGCCACATGTTGTGCTGGCCTGTGGTCCAGGATGCCAGTTACTTGCAAAGCAAATAATCTGGGAGCGTTTCGGGTCCTGATGCACATACTTGCGTTACAGTGGCAGCTATTTGGCTGCTGTGCAGGCACTCCTTAGCCCAGAATAGGGACAGCAACTGTCTCTAGTTGCTTAAAACTCCCCGGCTCAGTTCAGTCTGAAAGCATTAGCTTTCAGCTGATCTAGTGTAATTTGTCTTGGGTACACTAAAACGAGGGAGGGAGCCTCTTGCCAGTGCTGCATTTTGAAATCGGGATCCTTCTGAGCGGAATATAATCCAGAGTGCTTCAGGTCCATCCTTCCTGCAGGAGCGCTGGGGATGATTCAGGGAAGAACCAGCTCATTGCACGTTCGATCACGAGCTGCCAGTGTGTGAGCACTGCCTTAATCTAGATTGATTACTTAATTGTTCACTGTAACAATTCTGTAATGAAGTTCTGCCTGGCAGTGTGCTTGCTAGGGGATGCATAGTTGGCCGCGGCCTGCCAGGCAGCAAATGTCCCGTGTGCTTCGTGCATGGCAGAGCCTGTTGGTTTTAGAGGTCTGCTGTTTGGAAAGGCCCCTTTTGGGAGATTGTAGTCAGCGTGATTTGCCCTACCTTGTTCCCAGATTAAATGTACTCTAGAGCCTGGCATGGAATTTTGCAGAAATACCCATTGTCTTGTGCGGGTGCAGTGGCTGCAAAGACCGTTAGGAAACCTGGAAATTTTATTACTATACGGAATAACCTTTTTTTTTTTCCTAGGTGTTTTTGACCAGCAACTTTCTTGGAAACACTGCTACGCTTTGTCTCATTGTGGTGAATTTAGCAGATGCAACCACAAGTTGTTTTATTGTTTTAGACCTTGCCGTCCTGCAGTAAGGTCACATACAGGTACAAGATTGCTTTGAGAGGGGAAAACCACTCTTCTGCGGTAGGGTGACAAGGTCTTAGTGGTGTGTGAGGCAGTTCTGTAGCCATCCTGGTCATTTGGGTGTGGATCTGCTTCAGCTGGTGTCATGCTGGTCTCAACCTCTCTGGGACGTGTTCTAGTTTAGTGATCAGATACTGACAGTGTGCTTGTTTAAGGAAGAGGAAGATGAGCAGGGGGTGCTGACTGTTAACCTTCAATTAGCTGGCTGCCTAATTAACTACTTGGTTGGGTGGATTAGCTGTACCCAGCAGGCAGCAGCATGCTGGCAGGGGCTGCCCCCCTTGGGGTGCTGGGTGCCTGCGGACACAGGGTGACGAGTTGGCTGACTCCTTGTGCTCCTGGCTTGTTGCGAGGTGCTCCAGCTGCTGCTGCTCCTGTGGCAAGCTGCACGCTTGCTATTTTGCTGGATTCTGCAGGAATCAGTTAGTGCCTGAAATAGCTTTGGTGGACTAAATAGTGGTGAAAGCACGTCAAACCCAAGAAATGCACTTGCTGTTGGTAATGGAAGGTGCTTTTGGATGTAAGTCCGGGCTGGGATTTGCTGAAGGGTTGGACCAAGCACAGTACTGCACTGTGCGTGTTAAACTAGCTTGAGACTTAAATGAAGGAGAACACATCATCTAAGAGACCCTTTTCATTCATTTGTTAGCAGTAATAAATCATGAGGGCTTGTGAAGTCTTCTGTGTTACCTCGGGTAGGGTGCTTTGGGCAGGGTGGTCCTAAGGAGCAGTGATTTGACTGGCACACGTGACTCTGCCTTGTGGATAAGATTCTGTGTGTAATACAAATAATCGCCGGTGACGGTGGCCTCTTCACAGTGTGGGTTTAGTACAGTCCAGCTGGCTCACAGTACGCAGAGCTGCACCCTGGGCAGCGGGTGCTAACGCCAGTGTTTCTGGGGCAGTGGAACATAACGCGAGGCCAGGGCTGGGATTCGAGGGGTGGCTTGTATTGCAAAAGTAAAGTGCTCTTTTACTGAAGAACCCACCCTTCCTCCTTGCTATTCCCCCGTGCTCCCCTGGCTTGCTGCCTGCTCTTCCCCCTCCGTCCTCAATGCAGGAAAAACTGCATGGAACATCTTCCTAGCAGGAGAGCTATGGAGTGACCAAGAGGCACAACAGTCCCACCTCCCACCTGTCTGTCACATTGAGAAGGCCTTAGTTCATGCAGCAAGCTGGGCGTGATGTGCAGACCTTTCTCATCTCTGGGAAGTGTGAGAATCTCTTCTTTCAGGGGGAGAAATGAACTGCGTGAGCTTGCCTCGAATGCTACTTTCAGAAAAGTCGGGAAGAGTTGCTTTCATTCTGATCAGCCTCTTGCTCAAAGGAGCCTGCTGGGAATGATAGGCCATTATATCTCCCCTAAGGCTTGTGCCATTCACTGGGGTAGCTAACGGCTTTAATTGAGTGGTATATGGAGTATTCTTGGCTGGTGTGACCTGGAAGTCTGATAGCTGTCAGCATGGCTCAAAGCTCCTTCTGGGAATAATGTGTGCAAGTGTCTCTTTGCGACTTTCTTGATTAGTGTGTATGGGGATCTTGGATATTAAAACCAATTAGTTGTCTTTAAGGTCAGGGACTTACTTGACCTACCAGCATCTGTTTCAACTTGTCCTGAATTGAAGATCTTTGGAAGAGGGCTGTACAACTTTTGTAAAGAGGCTAATGAAGTGATGCTTTTTAAAGCACTTCCCTGCTGTCTCTGTAGCCCAAACACTTCAGGCAGGACGCTAGTGCATGACAAGCTGAAACAGCAGCGCACAGGTACCGTGTTAGTCTTCTCCTACTGTAAGAAATGTAAAAGAGCAAAACCCTTTAAAAAAAAAAAAAAATTATGGCTGAAAAAGCACTTTAGTTCTCTGACTCGGCATCCTGAGTAGAGGCTTTTTTCACTGAGCTTAGCTGGTTTGCCCTTGAGAGGGCTAGAGGACATGATGAGGTATTTGATTTTTATGTCATTACTCTAATGTGAAGTATGAGGTCTGGGTTAAATTTGAGACAATGCAGAAGCAACACTTCAGACATCTGGGATACTTCAGTGGCAAATGGGAGGTACCTGCTGGGAGGCAGACAGGAACTTCCCAATTTTCGTTTTGGCTTTGGATGGATTTGAACCACAAGGCTGCTCTGGGGATTAAGACCTCTGCCGGATCCACCCAAAAGCCTTAGGAAGAACGAATATCAAACTTACTTCCCCCCTGCCATTTAATTTAAGCCTGTTCTGTGATTTGTAGGGTCTTATCTCCTGACTCAGTGCCTGGGGTTGGTGCTTCTGAACTAGCTGTCATGTGCTTAAGCGTGCTTTATTTAAAGCAGCTGCTAGAGGGTGAGCTTCTCTATAAAGCAAAGTGCTAGTGGGAAATTAGGAAGGACTAACTGCTACAAAAGGATCATTCCAGTTCAGTTTTCTATATTAATCGGAGGAGAACAAAGTGTTAAACCAGCACTTGGGCTGGCTAGTGCTCCAGCTGTCTGAGAACAAATGAAATGGGCTTTAAAATATCCTTAAAGTATGTGGCTGCATTGTTTTAGAAAATCTCTGCTAGGGACTGCTTACATGCCTTTAGCTTGAAACCCTTAGCCTGTACATACATTCTTTTCTTCTCAGAGTAGTATCCCATGTTAAATGAGCAGCTTTTGGAGGACTTGGTAGTGGCTAACCTGAATACTTCATTATAGAGTCAAATCCTCCAAAGAGTTTTGTTTTCTTTTCTTTCCCATTATGATCCAGCAGAAGGGAAATTACACCAACAACACTGACGTGAAGCCTCCTTGTGGGGAGGGAGGAGAGGCAACCGTGTGCACGGGATACGGTATGAATACACTTGTTGCTTTGGCCGGTGGCTGCTCACAACCCCTCTTTTTTCCTTTCCTAGCAATGGTACCAGCATGATATCGTTGATCATTCCCCCCAAAGACCAGATTTCGCGAGTGGCAAAAATGTTAGCGGATGAGTTTGGCACCGCCTCCAACATTAAGTCTCGAGTGAATCGCCTTTCAGTACTGGGAGCCATTACATCTGTACAGCAAAGACTGAAACTCTATAACAAAGGTAACTTCTAGCTTGTATGGATGCTGGCAAATTTCCCTTACTTGGAAGCAGCCTTATGTTCCTGCATTATGCAGTTTTCTGCTAATCAAATCTGTTGGCCTGTGCTGCTGTTTTGCACTGATATTCCAGGTATGTTGCCCATGGACGGTTACTTCAGGGGTAGACCTTGGGATTTCAGTAGTAAGGTGGTCCTTGTCTTTAATAAGCAGGGTCATGATTTTGTCCTTGGCAGTGCTGGCTCTTCTAAACTTGGCCAATCTTCTAAGAGCTATTCCACAATAGTGTATTTGCATTAAACTAGTGGGTTTCCATCAAGTGGAAACTTAGGTATGCTTTATGCATGCCACTGTGCCGCTACCATCATTTTGAGAGGAAATAGTTCCAGGCCATCTAAAATAAGTACTGGGAAAGAGTTCATTGTTACTGTCTTTATACTGGCAAGTGGCCTTCATTGAGATGGTCAATCTATAAATCGTTGTGTAAGAACTAGGAAAGCGTCACAGGGCTGTTCAGCCTTTTTCTGGATTCTCTGAGCTTGCCAGCTCATGGGTTTAACAGACAGGCACATGTTCTTGCAGCCCTGTTGCAGGCCTTCCCGTTAGTGTTACCTTTAGCTTCTGGCTCTAAGCTGTTCACTATAGGTGCACTAAGTTAGTTTTCCATTGTAGAGATCTGGGAGGGTACGAGGTGGGGAAAATGGAAAGAAATTGAAGTTCCCAAGCTTTTTACAACTCTGTCTTAAGTCTCGGGCCCTTGCAGTTAGTTTTTGATGGGTCCAGCTTGCAATATTTCTTAGTGATCTAAAATTGCATTATGTCCTTTGTAGTACCTCCAAATGGTCTGGTTGTTTACTGTGGAACAATTGTGACAGAAGAAGGAAAAGAGAAGAAAGTCAACATTGACTTTGAACCTTTCAAACCAATCAATACATCGTTGTATTTGTGCGACAACAAATTCCACACAGAGGTAAGAAGACTCCTATTGCCTGCTGGTCTTGCAGTAGTCAAAATCAGACTGCTTTGCTAGGCTCACTGGAACAATCCTTGGTGTGCTTGAGTCCACAGTCTGTAGGACAGCAGGCTTTCATTAAGACATCCTGCTGGTGAAGCCACTGGGTGGCTTGTGACTGGCCAGTATTCAGAAATGTGTGAGATTTGCTGAATTCAGAAATGTGTGAGATATTGTCCAGCTCCTGCTACAGCTAACTGGCCCAGCTAGTAACTGCTGAGTTTGTATAACCCACAGGCGTAAGCTTTTCTCTGTAACTGGAGGCAGTGGGTTTTCTTAACCTTAGAGGCCCATAGATCTTATTCCAAGCTAGGCCTTAAAGTAATGCCAAGATAATATTAGTGTTGCCAGTCTTGATATCACATGTGTTAACTGAGGCCCGTGATGGAGAACTGGCATGTGCCTAATCTGTCTGCACTAAAGTGGGATTATTTTTATCCAACATCTGCTTATCTTAGTTAAATGAATGGTTTGAGGCATATATAAAGTAATGCGGATTAAACTAGTCTTGACTGCACAAAGTCAGTTTATTGCGTCTTAAGTCTGATTTGGATCTGCTGGCAGTTGCAGAGGTCTCAATATTTGTAGTAATTACTGCCTGCCTTTCACGTCCATGGTGTTCAACTGTGATAAACGTGTAGACTGAGACTTGGTTGCCTGTCATCAAACCCGTATGACATGGGCTTGACAGGCCCTTCAGTGATGTAGTTCCTTGGGGGGGTTTTTGAGATCTTGCAGACGACTGGGTTTCAAAGGGTAGGGAGGGGTACGGGAAGGAAAGGTACGCTTGTTGAACAGGTGAGGCATATCCCTATTATTCTGTCTCCCCAAAAAGGATGAAATCCCAATACATCTTTGACCTACCTGGAATAACACAACTGTACTGCAGGTAGAACTCTTGGGTTCTGCTGAGCCCACGTGCCCATAGGCAATTGAGAGCAAAAGGTAAACAAGAGAATTCGGGAGAGAGCCAGAGGTGCAAAGCCCAGGGAGGTGTTTGTCCCTGCAGTTGTTGGCAGTGGGTGAGCGGCGGTGAGTTGCCTTTGCCCTGTCAGGAAAGGGATTCATTTGGTCTTGTCTGCAGCTACTGCCTCAGGGCACTGATTCAATATTAAAAAAATGATAATAATAACAAAAAAAAAAGTTGCTGCCCAGTGGACTGTTCTCAGGAGGCAGCTGTAGATACGCTCTTGCTGGTGTGTAGCATTGCTCAGCGAGAGTGGAAATAACTTGAGGAATTTGTGGTAATTGCTGCTACTGGTGATGTGATTACTGACAGTACCTTTCCCTGTAGGCTGTTTGCTCTCCTGTGTCTTTCGAGTATGTGATTATTTTACTTGGTATTGTCTGCACTGCAGAATCAAATCTAGCTGTAAAACCCTGCTGTATACTGTCTTGAGCAACGAGATGATGTTAGCGCTGAAGTCTTGATTTGTCTGTCTCATTTGGTTGCGGAGCCATGCTTTTAACCCACTGGTTCCCCCCAGCATGCAGCTAGAACTCTACAGACAGAGCATCTGGCTTGGTACAGACCAACAGATCTCCTGGGAAAGTGAGGGCATGTCAAGGAGCAGAAAAAGGACGCGATCTTCTCCTTCAGGCTGAAGCTGCAAAGAGGAAACTCAGCCCAGGCTGAAGGCATAGAATAAAAGCAATAGTCCCTTTGTTGTGCTTGACAGGTCAAACAGTGGAATTGCTGACATAGAACTTACGAAGGGGAAGCTGAGGGAATCAGTGATCATTGGATACTTTATTAAAATAAGAGGGAATCAAGAACATCAGAGCTGTAGTCATCTGCTGCCTGGCAAGAGTATCTGATAAGATTTCCTCTAGATATTTTATTGCCTGTGTGAAACCAAAGCAACTTCCCAAGAGGGGTATGAACCCTGATGTGTGTCTGAAGGGTAGGATTTACAATGACTTATTTTGATACCTTGGCTGGAGCATTCGTTCCAGTCACACGATTTGCTTGGCTCTGTCCCAGTTAAATAGATTGCAATGTAATATGCCACTTCCTCCTCTCATTCATCCCACTGCTGAAGAATTAATACAGAATATTTATTTTGGCCAGTAGATTCCATTAAACCTTAGTGTCTGTTTCTTTTAAGCTTGAAAGCTGTAGACTTGGTTGTGTGGATTTTGGATAAAGATGACTGATGGGTTTTATCCTTTCCATTCAGGCTAATAATGAAGCTGGCAGGCATGCAGGCAGTTAAAGGTCCTGTGCAGTAAACCAACACCATCACTCTTCCAGTATTAAACTGGTGACTTAAAACAATCCGGAATTTGACAAGCTTTCCATGCTGCTGATGTGTTTTTGCCAGCCAGAGACAGAATTCTTGCTATTACTGTTACTGGGCATGAATTCTGTGAACAAGAGTGTGTGTATATGTCTGCGTGCATGCTGAATGTTCCTGCCTGCTTGGGCTGTCCTTGAGGGAACAGTAGCTGACAGATTCCCTCAAAAAAGGAGTGCAGAGTTTGGGTACTTGTGGATGTCCCAAACCACCAGGACCAGGACTGAGCAGCAAATTAGACAAAAGTAACTCAAAAGCCTTGATGCCAAGCAGTGCTTTAGTTGCTAGTCAACTGAAATGACCTTACAGGATTAATGTAGCTGCCTTCTTTAAAGGGAAGAAAAGTGAAGGATAGCTTCATTTTCCAGCAGATGTTATGGCTGACTTCTCTGTAGCCTGTTATGCACAGGATGATTATTGCTGCTGTTGCTTAATTCTGCTTTGTAAGGCTGAATTTGTCATAGCCACTATAGGTGTCATCATTCTACCTTTGGGACTTGAATTCAGCAGGTGCAGCAAACCAGTATTTGTGATAGTTGGCAAGTTGAAAATCTGTATCGGTGCTTTGTAGTATAAAGCTGAACTGACAAATAGCCCAATCGGTGAACTAAGCAAGTTCTGCTTTCCTGGCTGGAATACTAGGAAGCTTAACTCTTCCAGTTTTGCCAGCTGGAGAGGTGATGCAGCCTCGGAGAGGTGTGATCTGTTTCACTTAACATTTTCCAGAGCCAGTCTTTACTGTGTTGTTGTTATATCTGCTTGTGATGTCATATGATGAACTGGTAATGCTGTGAAAATAGTTATCAAGCTTAAACATCAGTTGCCTTTCTGCTCTTGGAGTAATGTGCAAGATAGTGATCTGGGACAGTCTCAATTCCTGAATCTGCTGCTCTTCTAGTTTATTTATTTGTGAAAAATAGCAATGACCACCTATGTAACTAAAACTGAGGTGTATTGTTTCTGGTAACTGTTCTGAACCAGTGTCCTTAATAAACTGGTGCTTATTGCTGACAGCATCGTTTTCTGTTCCAGGCTCTTACAGCGCTGCTTTCTGACGACAGCAAGTTTGGCTTTATTGTAATAGATGGTAGCGGTGCACTCTTTGGAACTCTTCAAGGAAACACAAGAGAAGTCCTGCACAAATTCACTGTGGATCTTCCAAAGAAGCATGGTAATGCACTAGTCTGTCTCTGGACTGTTTGTAGCAGAGTGTCGTTGGGTGAGATGCGAGGGTAAAAGCAGGGAACTTGGCCTGTAGGTGTTCAGCTCTGCTCAGTTCTTTGCTCCCTTGAAATCTGACAGCAAAGCCTCTAGTCTGAGCCTTCTGTCAAAATTAATGCATCACTGTAATACGCAGTTGATCTTCTTAAAGTGGTGCTTTTTATTTCTTGGTGCATTTGACCCTTTACTTGGTGCAGCCTTAACTAAATATTACTACTAGCACAAGTAGTAATATTCACTTAGTAGTGTCTTTAAAATTTGCATCTGATGGTGTTGCATGCACCACACCGAAAAGCAAGCAGCTGTTCCTTCCAAGAAGCACAGAAGCCTAATGGAGCAAGCAAAATTCTAGTTCCACGGTATGACGCTGTGTTGTAGTGAGCCGCTGATGAATTCAGCAAATTGTCTGTTAGCTACTCCTGGCATACCATCCTTCTTTGTAGCTTAGGATGGGACAAAATGAAATAGAAATGTCTCCCCCACCAAGTTTTTGCAGCAGACTGCTGGGATGCATTGCATCAGCAAGAAGAGTATGTGAGGCAGTGTAGCAAAGGAAACTGCTTTTAATAAAGGTACGGGACATAAAAATTTGCACAGATGTTCAAAATTCCTGTAGAGAGTTGTGAGTCTGTATGGGGGGGGGGGGGGGGGGGGGGGAAGGAAAAAGCCCAACATATTTTCCTCTATGGGGTGCATGGAGAAAAATCTCTTGCTGTGAATGAGCCCTCTTTATTCACGTCATGTTTCAATGAGTGCCCCTGGCTCTGCTTGTGGCAAACTAATTCTGAAAGCTGCATCTGCCCTTGGCTTCGGTTATTCAGGGCCCAGTTGGGACCACATGCTAATAATGTTCCTGAAATGAAATTACTTCCAAATTGCTACCTCGCATCTGTTCTCTCGTAAAGGTAGAGGAGGTCAGTCTGCCTTGCGTTTTGCTCGTTTGAGAATGGAAAAACGACACAACTATGTAAGGAAGGTAGCAGAGACGGCTGTGCAACTGTTCATTTCTGGCGACAAGGTGAACGTGGCTGGTCTCGTCTTAGCTGGATCAGCTGACTTCAAAACTGAATTAAGTCAATCTGACATGTTTGATCAGGTGAGTGGCCTTTTCTGAGCAAAGCCCAAATGTTTAAGCTTTCAGTAGTAACATGGTGATTTTAGCAGTAACTCTGGTATAAGGTGCATCTCAGGAGGAATGTAAGTGGTGTCTGGAGTGACTTGATCAAAACTAAAAATCTGATGTATCCTAAAGAGCTTTCCCTTTTGTAAAACCTACTGCACGAAGGTAGGATCTCCTTTCCTTAATAACGGTGCTAAGAAGAAATGTGTCCTCCCTGGTTTGGAACTGGCATTCACGTTCTTTATGTTGCCAAATCTGAAGTAGAAACTTTATTGAAATTAAACTCCACTGAACCCAAGCTTTGTTGCCTGAAAATTGTGCGTCAGTATTAAGCATTCAGAGGTCCCTCTGACTCAGAACATCTGCTTGCAAGTGAAGAAAAATAGATTAATGCTGTGACTCTTGCCAGGTACTTATTCTTGTGGCGTTATGAAGTAGTCCTTACGGCAGTGCTGTGTAATAGACTTTTTGGTGTCTCCTCTTTCTCTTGTGTAGCGGTTGCAATCCAAAGTGCTCAAACTAGTTGACATTTCATATGGAGGAGAAAATGGATTCAATCAAGCAATTGAGTTGTCAACTGAGGTCCTCTCCAATGTGAAATTCATTCAAGAGAAAAAACTAATAGGTATGTTGACTACATGTTCAGCCTTTCCCGGAGTCAGATGTGCCTGACTGAATGTGCTGATCTTGCTTTAGACCTCCTGGCAGTGCCTTTGTGTGCTACCTCAGCCCTGCAATGCTTTCAGAGTTGGGCAGAGCGTGACTTGTCGTGATACTTTGTGACCTGGGCACCTTCTCAAATGCTGCAGGAGGTAAATGAGACTTTAAGGAGTGGGGTTTTTTACCACCAAACTTCTCTGATCTTCTCTGTTCCTTCATCAGAGGTCACCTCAGTTTCAGGCCTTCTCATGACATTTGGGTAGGAAGGGAAAAAATACCTCCTCAGGTTGTCTGCACCTTCAGCAAAATGAGAGTAAAGATTTATTTTGTTTTAAGATAGCAGTAAAAATGATCCGTTGTTTGATTGTCAGCAGACTAATGTTACTAATTAGAGAGCACTGGAGGGCAACAGTAACAATAGCTGCTTTCCTCTGAAAAGACTGAAGTTCAATAGGGCCTGCTGGTGGGTCAGTCCAATTGACTGTCTCATAGCAAGGTAAGCCTTTCAATGGAGAGAGATTCCTGACAGAGCAGTGTTTGGTGGAGTTGATTTTCTACCAACAAATATTCTAAATTACATGGTTTTACATGTTACCATATCCCTTGCTTCCTTCAGTGGCATTGCAGTCTCCTTGTCCAGTTGCTTCTTGCATTGAAATCAGGCTTGTTTAAAAATCCATGTGGCACGATCACTGTTCATGACAATCTCTTTTGTTGTATCCTGGCTGCAGGACGATACTTCGACGAAATCAGTCAGGACACGGGAAAGTACTGTTTTGGCGTTGAAGATACACTAAAAGCTTTGGAAATGGGAGCAGTAGAGATACTGATAGTCTATGAAAATCTGGATATAATGAGATACGTTCTCCACTGCCAAGGCACAGAGGGTAGGTAGCACTTCTGTGAAACTGAAAAGGTCCATGAGGGTTTAACACCTAAGCTGTCTCACTTGGATAGATTACACCGGAGGAACTCCCTAAGCAGATCTTTAAGGACTTTTGGTCAAGGAGATGTTATGTAGGCAGGTCACTAACTTGCAGTATCCCAGCTAGGCGTGGCAATTTGTCACAGAGCTAGCTACCATGAATCCTGCCTTTCAGTTGGGTAAGTAGAAATGTGATACCAGTGCATCACAGAGGGGAGACTGGCTTGTTCCTTACAGCCACAAACGTAATTCTTACTGACTGCAGACAAACCATATGCCTACAGCAGGACCTCTGCCTTTTTTTGTGTTGACACTACAGTTGCTCTCTACTGGTGTGCCCTGGCTGGTTTCTCATAGAGCTTCAGCTAGGAAGAAAGGCAGTGTCAATGATCAGACCTTTTGTGTTGTAATTACTGGCTGCTGTCAGTTTCTTGCTGTCCTTAACCTGTGTCTGGTAGTCTTGTCCAACCTAATTTTTTTTTCCCCCTCCTATCCTTCTCAGAGGAGAAGATCCTGTATTTGACACCAGAGCAAGAGAAGGATAAATCCCACTTCACAGATAAAGAGGTATTTCAGCTTTGGTCACGTAGCTTTATTCTCTGTGTACTGGTGCAGCACTGCGAACATCTGAGCTTAGTTTGTCACAAGCATGTGAGCACAATGACCTTTCTGGCACTCGGGTGGGACTTGAAGTCAGCAGCTCTTCCTGTTCACCTTCAGTGTAACCCCTGGATTCTAGACTTGCTTTTCTCCAGTCTTCCCTGCTGCCAATTCCAAGGTTGTATAAATGAGCTGAAGTGACAGGCAATATGGAATCTTTCACCACCATCAAACCATCTGCTGGAAGAATTTGGTAGCCACCATGCAATATGCAACCTAAGGTCCCAAACCCATTTACTCCCTACTTACTGTGGGCTGATTTGGTCAATTTGAAGCAGCTGTGAGGCTCCAGACTATGACACGGAGTGAAGCGCAGGGGAGTGTTTGCTTCTAGATATGTTTGAAATGTGGATCTTTGTGTGCTGCCTGTGAGTTTCTTGCCTGCGCAGGTCAGACCCCCCAGCAGGGTTGGGGGTATCTATTACTTGCAGAGTGAGCTGGGCAGAAAATTCTGTCCCTTGCAAAAGGGGTGGTCGTGTCTGCCTCATGTTAGGGCTGCCAGGGGAGCCGTGCCAGCCGCTTTCCCTCCTGGTGCAGTAATTGCTAATTCCTTCTGCGCAGGGAAGGTTTACAATGTTATCTGCAACGATGTAGTGTTTCTATGCCAATAATCACTTGACCTTCTACTTGGGAAACTATGGGTTTTGCATAGGTCAGTGTTTCCTAGAGTATACACGCCTGGTTGGATGAGTGGCCGTGGGCTGTTCGCAGCGTATAAAGCAAATTTAAAGAAACAGTGAAAGCCAGGAACATAGTGTGAGGTAACACCTGGCCAGAGAAATGAAGAAGGCATTTTCCTTCCTGCTTCTGCACTAACTTCCATAGTATGGATGCCCAAAGCAAGGCCTGTCCGTATTTAATTTCTTAGCACCAGGGGCCATCTGCTTGTACCAGCAGTGATCTGGCACAGGTGTGTCGGGAGCGCCCACCGCCCAGACCCTGCCTCTTGGGTGCTCCAGCATGCAGCCCATGAAAGCTGGTGTCTCTCGGGACTAAAAAGGCAGTGGTGATGTTTAAGCCAAAGATAACTTTTGGTATGAATTTTATCAAGACTTTACATGCAGTGACTAATGCTTTTTATTGTTTGTTTGTTTGTTTTTCCCCTCAACTGTCTATATAGACTGGCCAGGAACATGAACTGATAGAAAGTATGCCCCTTCTGGAGTGGTTCGCAAACAACTACAAGAAATTCGGAGCAACATTGGAAATTGTTACAGACAAATCACAGGAAGGATCCCAATTTGTGAAAGGATTTGGAGGAATTGGAGGTAAACTCCAGGAGAATGTTTGTTGCTTTTAATGGTTGATTTGATAATTGTTGCTGACACAAATGGGATTGATTAGTCTTACTCCTCTTAGTCAGGACACCAGCTCAAAATACTGTCCTGTTCATCAGGGATCTCCAGGTGAATTCAGTCCTTATTCAGCAAGATGATGCTGCATGTTAGGCAGCTGCTGCTTTGACTGTGTTCCTCGGATCCCCCTGTCCTCCAGGGCGCTCCCAGGTTGGACTGTCCTTTCTTTCCAACGGCTGAATTTCAGAAGGGCTGAGAGCCGCTGCGCTGTCTCTGCGCAGTTGTTGTTTTGTGGCAGGCTGTGCCCCGCTGTGTAGAAGTGGTGTATGACAAACACCAGCCCAGTTTCTGAAGCAGTTGGATGTCTGTTACTCATCTCTCAGAACCTCCCTGTACTTTGCTCCCTGGTCTTCCGCTTCTTTTCAAAATAAAAGTGTATTTTTAGCCCAACTTCATGGAGAAATGAGGCTTCCGAAATCCTTCTGTCCTTCTCTTGAGCTCACTGACCAGTTTTGACTAAGTCTGGCAGAGGTGCAGGTAGCTTTTGCACTTGTCTAACAAAAATCATTAGCAGGGTGGAGCAAAACCACCTGCCGTGCACCTTACTTTCCCCAGACCGGGGGTTCCAGGGCAAAGCTGTTGCTTGTTTGCTGATAAGCCAGCCGTTGCCATGTGCTGTGTTTAGGTTGATGGATGTAAAACATAGATGAGTGTATGGTAAAGTGGAATTTCTAGGGGCCGGAGAACACCAGTTAGAAGGAAACAAGCTTGAATTGTTTGGCTACATAAGGAGCAACAGGTTTCTAAACTTTCAGGGTCTGTACCCATCCTGCCAGATCCAGCCTCCTTACATGGTGGGGTATACTCTTTGCTACCATGCTCCGGTCCTCATAGACCTGAAAGGAAATACTCCTTGAATACCTTTCACTTAAGTAAATGCTTCTGCGGATAAAGGTTTCCCAGAAGCCCAGGTTGGTATTTGGGGTGAGAAGAATCCAGCAAGACAGCCCCTGAATACTGCTCTTATTCCATTGGAGAAGTTATTTCAGTGCCAGCTGTCATCTTAGTTTAACCGACAGGACTTTTGTAGAGTTATATTAGGACAAATGATCTGTTACTGGTATTTTTTTGGAGGTACAGGCCTCCTAGAATAGGCTTAGCTTTTCCAGAAGAAAGCTGGCCTATGCTGGGCAGGTAGGTTTTTCTTCCTTCTGGCAATAAATCATGCCAGGCTGTAACAGGGATGTGGTGTTTTCACTCTAGCTGCATGTCTGCTGTCAGTCACCACTTTGAGCCTAACTGGCAATACAAGTACTAAGTCAGTTTCTGAAATTTTAATTGAGAAACTCTTGATGTGCAGACAGGGCTCAGTAAACTGTTTAAAATGCCTTTCTAGCTCTTTGAAATTTGAAGAAGCTAAAGCGTGTTGTTTTTACCAGGTATCTTGCGGTACCGAGTGGACTTCCAGGGAATGGAATACCAAGGAGGAGACGATGAATTTTTTGACCTTGATGACTACTAGGTAGTCGACCTGGGTCCGGCAAAACGTGCCTCGCCCCTCCAGCATCCAACCCAAGGAGCAAACTCATGGTGGAAAACACAACAGATCCCTGCCTTAGAATTGGAACATTTCCAGAACTTGATCCACAAGCATTGGATTTAAAAAAGCAAAACCCTACACTTTGATTTGTCATAGTGTCAGTACAGCAGCAAACTACTAAGTTCCTATATGCCACTTTGGACTAATTTAAAAAGAATCCCAGTTTTTACTTTTACTCAATGGTGAAATTGGTTGCTCTTGTATTTTATGAAAATGATTTTTTTAACCTTCATGATACATTAACTGCTGTAAACCTCTTCCTTCAAAAATTAATAGAAGTAAGATCCTACTGGTTTGTTTCTTTTTACTTTGATTGGAGAAATCAATTGCTGCATTTTGCAGCGGCGTGACCCATTTACATGGCATTCTCAGCTTAGACTGCAGACTAAGAAATATAATGAAATGGGAGCCATTCATTCTCTTCAAAAGAATGAGAAGGCACTTACCTAGAGTGCTAGCTTATAATGTGTGGCATGCAAATTCAGATGGTTTGGGGAGGCTTACCAGCCAAACGTGCTTTAATCTATTTGCAGAAGCACTGTTCTTACAAACTAGGAAATGCACTTCATTGATTGCGATGAAAATGCTGCTGAAGTCTTGGGCTTAATTTGGATTTGAGCAGTGCAGCCTTCAGAATTATTTTTTTTTTTTTCAGTCTTGACAAAAAATAAACACGCGATTTAAGTGAAGTAAGGTACACTTTGCTTTGTTTTGTTCCTCAGTAAGGTTTTCTTTTTGCTTTATGACTTTGTAAGGTTTCCTTGATTATGTGAATTTGAACCCACAGTTCTTTAATGGAAGCGGGTGTTTTACAGGAATAATTAGTACGTAGAGTCCTTGCCTGAAACCTTAGTGCTGGTGCATGTGGAGCATTTGATACTAGTCTGCTGAACGTTAGCACAACCCACCGGGGCCATCCACCCCCAGCACCGAGGCGCTCGGTTGTACTGGCTCACAGGCATCCCGGCAATCTGACGCTGAACTCTTAACGTGCCCTTAACGGGTTAAAACTTCTGGTCACATCAAGAAACAAGAAAGCTTTTTGTCAGGCCTGCTATATAGAATGCATTTCAACCTACTAGAAACGGCTAAGGGTTTTTCAGCTGGTCTTGCAGGCAGAGGGTGAAGTGGACATTGGCACAAGATGATGCACAAGTCTTGCTTCTTTTTGGGGGTCACGGGGTTCTCCGACGGGTGTTCTGACACGGTGATGCCTGGCAGTTCTGGTCTTGCTGGCTCTCATCCTGGTGCATTGGTCAAAAGCAGCTTCCATTCCAAGCTGCATACCTGCCTGTTTTTCCAATAATCCTGTTTCACTTGAATGGGGGGGGGGGGGAGGGGGGCTTGTCTTAAAATTTCTGCCACACTGTTCTTTGAGGTCCAAAATTACTGTCATTGTAAGCAATATCATTTGCAACCCTTGTTTCTAACCGGGCAGATGGCTTTGCTGTCGTTTTCACATCAACGCTGGAATCTCTCACGGAAGGTGTGACTGGGTCCACCGCAGATTTGCGCAAACCAAGGTTTGAGCACATTTGTGGTCTTCACAGCGGTATGTTCTGGATTTTGCCATTGTAAATGGGTCTAATGTGACATGACAAGACCAGAAAAATTGGATGTAAATTTACATTTTTGAATATACTGCTTGTTGTTTCACATGATACATTAGGGTATGCAGCTCCTTTTTGTAGTTTTTATTTTTACTATTTAAGTTTGGAAATGATGCCAAATTTTTGTATTTCTTTAATCAATGTGTTCTCTTCAGTGATATATATTGCATTATATATTGATGTGTATATCAATATATACTGATATGTATTACACTTACACATACAAACACATTAAACGGGGGTGAAAAATCCTAGCCTTCGCATACTATATAGCCTCTGCAGAGAGATCCCAAGCAGTGATATCTTGGTGTTGTGATGTACAGAAATGGAGAAGAGTATTAAACCATATTTAAGAATATAGTACGGACTCCTGATTTATTTTCTCTAGTCCAGGAAACACCTGCTTCACTCTCGGCTCGCTGCCAGCTTCAGGGCAGTATTTGAGTTTTAAGGTAGCTCTTTCATAGTTGGGCTTCAGCGTCGTGTTTCTGCATCATTACTGAGCTGCTCTTTTAAGCTGTAGCAGAAATCTGACTTCAGAAGGGGGGAGGAATCCCACCAGCCCGAGCTCAAAGCAAGCTGTGCTGGGAGGGTTACCGGGGTGGTCTTCTGAACAGCCCAGGCAGATGAAAAATACCCTGCAGATGCAGGAACCTGCCCTTGATATTCCAGTCACAGAACACCTGGGCATTTTCTTTTGAAGAAGCCCTTTCTACCCTGCCTCAGCGTGGGACAAATGCGGATCCGAAGCATGGCTGCTACGTGGCCTTGCCGCCTTGCGTTCCCTGCGCCCAAGCTGTGATGTGTCGGTGCCTGGAGAGGACCTGCCTCCTCCCCTAGCTGGGAAGGGATATCTCAAAGACATCCTCAATATCAGGAATTGTAACAGATGCTTTAAATCACCTGTCAGCTGGCCCTGCCTAGCGGTGCTTCTCCGGCTGGAGCTCAGCATTCACCTCATGCTGCAGTACCCGAAGGGAGCAGGATCTGCGCCGCGGAGCTGTAGCTGTCTGCCCGGTGTTGTCACACTGTTGCTCGTGCAGCAAGAGGTGTTCCTGGGAGCTTCAGCAGGCTTCAGGTTTTGTACTCGCTGCCTTGCACTGTCTTGGATCTGCAGCTATAACAGATGGGGGAAGTGTGGCTCACGTGCCTCTGGTCCCTTCGTAGCAGAAGTTTTGGAGATGTGATGTTTCTGCTGGAGCAGAAATAAAAGTGATGCGTAAAACAGCTTTGCTGCATGCATCTCATGCTGTCTACAGCCTAAGTACGGAAAACTGATCACTGTTCAGCTCGTGGTGCAGATAAAAGCATCAAGCTGAGATCAGCACAAAATATATATTAAAAAAAATAATCCCATCAGTCTGTACGTGTCTCAGGAGCAGGAGAAGCTATTGCTTGCAGAAGGCTGCCCATGCAGTCTCACCATTTGCTGTAACCAGGCATGTGGATGTATATACTGTTTTAAAAAAAAACCACCCAGAAATATTTCTCAGTTAACCCTCTACTGGCAGCAACAGCAAACCTGGTTTTTGCTTTTCCCTTTTTCCAAGGGGCAGGGAGGAGCAGTGAAGCCTGGCTGCTGCTGCATCTAGTTCAGCGTCACAAATGCTCTGCGCCAGACACGCTTGGAAGCTGCTCTGCCCTCACGTATTAATCTTGGTTGCTTCTCGTGTCTCTCTCACGTTTCAGTGAGAACACACAAATGCATCTAGTCTGCAGAGCAGCCGCAGGAGGTGGGTGCTGGGGTTCCCTCCAGCTGCCTTGCCACAGAGGTGCTCGCCTCCAGCTCCTCCCAGAGTTATAGAAAGGTGAGGCCACTGGAGAGGAACGGTGAAATGATCTTCCTTACAGCTGCTGAAATAAGGTCGCTGGGTCCCTTCAACCCTTCAGAAGGCAGTTTCTGTTGCAGGCTTGCTCGTGGCTCGGTCGCGGGGGTCAGTGTGGGCTCTTGGATTGTCTCGTATTTGCAAGCGCTGATTTACAGTCATTTTTTTTCACATCAAACATTGCAGAGCATCAGGTGGGTGGGTTCTTCCCAGTGTATAAACAGGAGTGTCCCCTTGCAGTGCTCTCATCCAAAAGACTCGACCACCTTCGGCGCACTGAATTGCTGCGACGTGGGATTTGGAAGGGAGTTTGGCAGGGCCGAGTTCGCGCTTTCGGGCACGAGGGATCAGAAGATGCAGGTTTGTATCTGAAAGCTCGGCAGGGTGGCCTTCCGCGGGCCTGCTGTACAAAGTTATTTCCCTAGAAGGGATCTGATCTTGGATAGCTGGAATCAAGACGATAAATAAAAGTGTCATCTCCAGTATGTTGTGTGGAGCTGCCTCTGTGCTTCTCGTGTCCCCTGAGGGTCCCGTCCCTGTGCGGCTCCACCTGCTCCATTTCACACCTGCACTTGGAAGCAATGGTGTCACTTCCATGCGTGAACATGCACATGCAAACATGAACATGCACGGAAGCACAGAGCATGAACATGTGCCGCCACAGCCGGCTGCGAGGAGGCTCGCAGGAGCAGTTGTAGCAGGTCATCGGCTTTGCTTGCTGGCTGAATACATATTTTTTTTCTCTCATGCCAAAAGTCTTCAGCTGTTCTAAATGCTTCAACCGCATGTGCCTCATGTCCTCAGTAATACCTGCTCAATTCTTATTTTCTGTGTACTGAAGTCCATACCGCTCTTGCTGCATTCCCCAGCGCGGTTTTAAGTTGGCACCACGTGCTCAGATATTCAGCTAATGCTCTTTTTAAACGCTACTTTCTGTATAGCTGTAATTAAAGACAGAATTTGCCCTTTATAACTTGTTATTTTGGGCGCTGGAGCCCAGCCTGCACTGTTGTTGCTAGCAGGCTACAAATGCCATTGTCCTGGGAAGCCGAGCACAGCCGGCGGCACTGAAAGGCAGCTCTGGAATTTCACTCGGCTATTTTTAGTCAGTGGTGAAAAATTGCACTTCCACCACTTTTGAATCTTTGTCAGGGCTTAAATAAATCGAAGGGCAAATCCTGACTTCTTGCAAACGAGCAGGATGAGGAGGTGACCTTAAGGTGCTGGCGGAGGCTGAGCTGGTGCAAAGGTGATGTGTGGGTGTGGGGAGGGACCCCAGCTGCCCGGCGGGGGGATGGGGCTGTGAGGGCAGGAGGGCATCGCTGCACCAGCCTGTCCTGCTTTATGCAGGTGGTCCATGGCCATCGCTCTGCTGGGGTGGCTCCTCACTCTTCTCCCTGTGCCCCTTTTGGGGCTGTCCTGCCATTTTCCTCTGCCTCCCCGGGCGTCACCCTTAGCTCTGCCGCAGCCATGTCGCTCCATGGTGGTGCTGTGTGCAGGGCTGCGCACCGCAGAGCCGCGGTGCTGGGCACCCTGGATGTAGCAGGTCTTTGAAAGCTGGGACCTGGAGGCAGGAGATCCAGAAGGATGCTGTAAGTCCAGGAGGCTGAACATCAAGCTGCCGTGTGTTGCGCTATTCCCTTCAACCCCAACCAGCTTCGTAGCTTGTAAGACAAAAAAAGTTTCTAACCCACAGTTTCTTTTTTTTAATGCCAGAGCAGGAGTTTTCTCAGAAGCTGCTTCACCTGTTTGGCTACCAAGCTTCCACATCGGCACAGAAACCTTCTCTGGCAATGGGATCCTCACAGCTGAGTTTCCTTGCCTTGGTGATTCCTGGTGTGTGCTTGGAGAGTCCCAGAGCCTCTCCCTGTGCTGGGACTGCACGATGGTTTAAAAGAGACCCTGGCTTGGCTTGGCTGAGGCTCCCAGTAGCCTCCAGTTACCTGTGAGCTGCTCTGCACCTGGGCCAGGCTCCAACAGCCCCGTGGAGGTATGAGGGTGCTGAGAACACCAGCTCCTGGCAGGACACGTGCAGTGACCCTGGGCACGCATGGGCTGTGCAGCTGCCAGGCAGCTCTGGGACACCCTGCAGTGTCCCTGGGGAGGGGACCCGTGGCTGGCCCCAGTGGCAGCTGTGGGCAGGACTGACCCTGCCCACGCTGCGGGGTGCACCGAGCTGGGCACCCCGGGCCAGCCTGCAGCCAGCTCCTGCCCTGCCCTGCCCTGGCTGGGGGCTGGGGGCTGCCTCAGCGGCTGGAGGGTGCTGCTGGGTGGGCAGCCCCGGCACCACAGCGGAGAGGGCTGCATGGTGGGGAGGTGGTGGCGGGAGCCAGCGGGGATGGCGGTGACTTGCTGTGCTTTCCTACGCTGCGGCTGGCTGCTGTTACTGGTGCTGAGGCTCCCCCCGTGCCGCTCAGCCCACCCTGATGTGCTCACCCCTGTCCCCATGCCCAAACCCACCCCGAGGCACGGCCAAGGGGGGGCTGTCCCAGCCCATGAAGCCTCGAGCTCTGAATGGGGCTGATGGTTTCCATCTTCGCGGTGGTTCCCATCGTGGTGCATTGCTCACAGAGGTGCTGACCCCTCTCCTGGCTGCTCCTCCGGGGTTATCTTCCCCTTTTTGGGATTCACCTGGGTTTGGAGCTGGGGGGGGCTGCTCTGAGCATCTATACAGGGGCCCTGTGCTATGCTGGGAAGGAGCTGCGTCCCCACTGCGCCACGGGAAGCTTGCCCTGGCACCGGGCATGGTGCGGGGCAGCCCCTGGCAAGCAGGCTGCAGGCAGAGCCGCTTTACCCAGGCTCACAAAACCCCTTTGCTTCCCTCGAGCTGATCTCTTGGAAGCTGCTTGCAGGCCAGGTTGCTGTAATTTAGTAGAAAAGCTCCTGAATGCTCCCGTGGTGCTGCTCACACTTCTTGAACCCTCCTGGGAATACTGGGGCCACACCAGGCAGCCACACTGGAACGCTCCCCTGTTAAGCTCAGCAAAGGGTGTTTAACCGCTTGGTTGGGTGCAAGGAATCGCACTTGCCAGGTGTCACCTCCTGCCCACGTCTCCTGTGCGAGCACTTCTCCCCGCATGCAGCCCTGTAAGAGCTCTGTCACATCTCCCCACCATCTTTGTCTCTCTAGACTAAACAAAGCAGCTCCCGTGGTCCTTCCCCCTGATCCTTCCCCAGGATCCTTCCCCAGGATCCTTCCCCGAGATCCTTCTCCATTGTCCTTCCCCAGGATCCTTCCCCGGGATCCTACCTCGGGATCCTTCTCTGTGGTCCTTCCCCTGGATCCTTCCCCAGAATCCTTCCCCGAGATCCTTCCCCAGGATCCTTCCCCGGGATCCTTCCCCAGGATCAGGCTGTGCCCACGCCTCTGCCCTGGCTGTGTGCCTGCACCAGCACCTCTCGCTGCCCGACATCCCACATGCTTCCCAGCCACCAGTGGGTTTGGGACCAGTTTGGGGTTGCACAGGAGGACTTTGACCGGGTGGGCTGGTGTGTGGGAAGGACATGCAGAGCACAGCCCTCGGGGTCACCCCCAGTGGGGCAGTCCCGCGTAGTCGCATCTAAATTTACCCGAAGTAGCAGAGAAGTTTGTATTGTTTGAGGACAGGAGGAGACGGAGGCAGGCAGCTTGCCCAAAACCTGAAAGTGTGCGGAAAAACTATTCCTAGTGAGGAAAACGGAAAATACAGAGGAAATGGGTGGCAAAAGAGAGAGGGATGGCCGCTCTCACCTGAGTGCCATCCTTCAGGAATACCGGGCGGCTTTGACTGGTCGCAGACATCCACAGTGGAGGGGACAGCGGTCGCGGGGCCTCCAGCTGCACTGGCTGCTGCGGGGTGAGGTGGAGGTGCCCCCCGCCTGGCGCCAGAGGGGACCCCACGGTCCTTGTTGCTGGGTGCTCCACAGGTGCCTGCCTTTCAGCACAGCACACGGCCCCGTGGCTCCCAGGTTGCTCCTCCGGGTAAGACCTGGGCACTGCTCAGAGAAACCGGAGCTGTTCTGAGGCCGGGAAACATCCATGGTCATGTTAGAAAAAAAGCATTTTCTAAACAAATGCCATTCCACAGGTCACAAACTAAATGCTGCCTCCAGGGAGGGGAGAAGTGATGCTCCCCGGTGCTATTAGGGCTTCGATGCCTTTCCCAAGGACTGTTTGGCCAGGATAGACCCAACCCCACGTACACCAGCACCATCCAGCCATGCCCCCGAACCAGACACTTACTACCGCGATATCGGCACCTACTGTGAGCTTCCTAAATGTGGAGCCCCCGCAAACTGGCTGGCCAGCGGTCCCTGCTCTGCAGTTCTCTCCACCACTACCCCCCCCTCACTGGCCTGGTGCTCTGTGGGGCATCGCCATCCCTGCGGCTTTGCTGGACACCAACGGGTTGAAGCCACTTGGGTCAGAAAATAGGAAGGGAAAAGTTTACTTAGAGATTGTCTCTGTTTAAAGGAAGAGGGGTTTTATCTATTTTAAGTAGTGGTTTGCAGGGTTTGCTTAGTGCTTAGCTTACACAGCAGCATTCTGGTGGTGGCCGCAGGAGCCCACCGTGGGGGCAGGTGGTGGGGATGGGCAGAGGGACCACCTCGTGTTCCTGGAGCCAGGGTTCATTAAGAAGAAACTTCATCCCTACCATGCCTGTGCGGCGTGCCTGAGAAAGCTCCCACTGACTCCTTGCCTGCAGATAACGAGCCAACAGGGCGGGTTTCATGCTTCGCACAGGAGAGAGCACGGGGGCTTCCCGCGCAGACGGCAGAGGTGCAGCAGCGGGCGCTGGAGGCCGAAGCCAACCGCCTTCACTCAGGCACCACCTGGGAGCCAAGAACGTCCTTCTGGAGGGCAGGGAGGGAAGGGGATGCTCTGAACCCGCGCCACGGGTGGCAGTGGCCGTCGGGACTGTGGCTGCCGGGACGCCTCGCGTACCTCTGCGCTGGGGTTTCTGCCACCATTCCCCCTGTTTTGTCGCACACCGAGGTGCCCTGCCTCTTCCTCGCTGCTCTGCCTTTCCACTTAACCTGCTGATTTTATTATGCCACGATGGATTTTGGTTGCATCCATGGCCAAGCAAATCTCAAACACCTGCCTCCCGTGTCCTCTGTGCATCTCGGCTGTGACCGAGGTCTGCACGATTTTCCAGAGCACATTTAGGGATGACAGAGCTGCGGGGGGGATGGGACACGACACACATGACTGTCTTTCTGTAGATCCACCTTTGCACTTCTTCCTTGAGATGAGCCTTGCTGTGCTTCTGCCCGTTTGGTTTCATGCCTGGGTCACACTTGTTTGCTCCGGGAGCAGTGTTCCGGGGGTGGAAGGCGGCACTGGGGGGGACGTGCTGGCTCTGGTGCCAGGAGCGCTGGGACCCAAAAGTCCATCAGGTGATGCTCTGCATGGGAAGGGCAGCTCCCACCGGGCTTCTCAGACAGCTCCTTGGCTTTTGTGTAACATCTGACTTCCCTCAAGTGTATCCGAGCTTCTTCGTGAGGAACGCTGGGGCTGGGTTTGGGGGGATGCGCAGGGGAGGTGGGTGGAGATGGTACCAGGACAAGCTCCTCTGCTGTAAACATAGCTGAGGATAACAAATTAAATACAAATCATTCTCCTGACTTTTTCCTTGCTGATGTAGAGATCCTCTCACCCCGTGGGCACAGAGCCAGTGTGCACTGCCCTGATGCTGTGGTTTGAGGGGTGCCCCTGTGCCCCGTCACCCACCGTCTCATCCCCCGCGGTACAGGCTGCCAGGGAAATCAAAGAGCTGCCGTAAATATGTAAAAGTACAGCCGAGGCTTGGAAAGAACTGCTATTCCTAAGCCTCCATCTGCACAGAGCTACGTTTCCTCTGGTGTCTGCCTGGAGAGGGGGCGTGGGGGTCCTCAGGGCTCTGTGTTGCTGTAGCTCCAGGGGCTCCCGAGCAGGTTTCTGCAGCCCTGGCAGTGCTGCCTGGGGCAGACACCCCGACTGGGTCTGAGGGGAACCCCAGTGCACTAATCCTTCCCAAAATCCGCACAGTTGTAATGTGGGGTAAAAAATAGCCTGGCAATAAATTCTAATTAAGACCAACAAAAGGGCTGGGGCTTTCCCTTTCACTTGCAGAACCAACGGGTGGTTTAATCCCTCGCTGCCCAGTGCTGGGAATAGAAAAGACGTCACGTGTGAATTGCTTTTGTTCTCCTGTTCTTACTAACGGGGCGACAGAGCTACTCACAGTACCTTGCTGCTTCGCTTAGGTAGGTGGATGTGCCTGAAGGATGCGGAGTGGCGAAGCAGGTCTGTTAGTGTGTTCATAGGGTTATTGTCATCTCCCAATTAATTATTGGCTTCAAGAAGTTGTCTTACAGTCGGCAGGACGGCAGCTGCCCAAATGTCCCCTCCTCCCGTGCAGGATCGCCACTGCCTGCTTCCACACGTAGGAGCTCTTGTCCTGCTCTTGCAGTCAAACTCTTGCTCTGGGTAAGCTGCCTGCTCCCCAGCAGCCCGCTGGCAACTCTCCTGGCTTGCCGATGGGTCTGTAGATTTAATTAAACAGTGAGGACTGAGCTCAGCAGCGGATTCACCATATACGATCCAGTTCTCAAGGGCAACAACCACATCACTGCACGAACCCAAAGCGCAGCTGGGGGTGCAGCGGCCGCTTGCTGGCCTGACGGTCCAGCAGCCCTGCCGATGCGGCGAGGAGAGCTCGTTGCACCAGTGGGGGATGTGGTCCAGTTCAAGACGAGCCAAAACAAGGGGAGGCCAAGAGGAGTCCTTAGGGTCTGTGTGTGGCTGGTAGTGACTGCACCACCGTGCTTACTGCACTACAGCCCACTGCGGGACTGACACCCCCAGGCTGAGCCTCAGTAAAGGTCTGGTTCTGTTTGTGCATCGTGCAGTGACAGCAGAATAGAGGGTGATGTGCCAGGCGAGGGATGGAGGAACATATTTTGTCCCACCTCAAAATACAGGTGAGAGCCCTGGGAAGGCTGCAGGGCAAGGCTGGCTCTGAGGTTAAAGTAGGGATTTCAGTGCTGGGTTTTGTTCTCTGCATCCACCACAGGGTGAAAATACATTTCACTTTCCTAAACGTCCACAACGCACTGAAGGCATCACGAGAAAATAAAAGATGTTGCTGGAATAACCTGACGGCGTGTCTACAGAGAGTGTATTTGCCAGTGAGGATGGAAACACATGTATTGCAGACAGCCAAGACATGGAATTAATAATTAGAAGGGTGCATAAGGTTTGGGTTTATTTTGTTGCTTTCTGTTTTCTTTTATATTGGGACACCAGCGCTCTGGAACAGCACTTTGATGGCCCCAGGGTGTCTGTGAATGCTGCCAGTGAGTCAGGGGAGAAGCCAGAGTGGGAGCCGAGGGTCCCCCTGGGATGTCTCTCTGCTTGGGGTCCCCCCGCTGAGGCCAGAGGGGTTTCTGACAGGGAAGGGCAGGTGCACTGTGGCTGGGGGACACCAAGCCAGACAGTGCAGTTTCCACCCCAAAAGTGTGATTATTTTGAACAAAATGGTGTCAAAAAGCTTAATTAAGGGGGTGCGACAGTGTACAGTAGTCCTGGGGCTTGGCAGCTCTGGTGAGCCAGCCAGTTCCAACTATCATTTATTAAAAATTTTGGGGTTTCTTTCCTTAATAATCCAAATCTGACATTCTCTAAACTATTCCCACCTTGCAGATATCCTTCTGAATTGTATGAGCTTGCAAAGTTTTATGTAGTTTCGTGACAGGCAATTTCATTCCACGTTCAGGACCCAGTGCCATCGTACTGGGCAGTATTATATTACAGGCTTCACCTGTCTGCATGTGAAAAGAGCAACGATGTGCTGTTCTCTTACACGTGGGAAATGGTTCCTGGGGTTTTTGGGAGGCTTGAGGAGCAGTGCAACTTGTCCGACCTGGATGAGCAGTGGTCTGTGAGCAGAAGACAAGGTCAGTGGAGGAAAACGAGGGAAAGCAGCGATCCTGCGGGGTGCAGAGGGCCAAACGTTAAACCACGCTGTGGAAGGGGATCTTCTGGCTCTCTGATCTTTAGATCACAAGATCACGTCAATCACATAGAATGTGCCAGCTGAAGCAGTGCAACCCATGAGCTGTGCAAGCAGCAGGGGGTCGCTGGGGGGTGAGCTGAGCCCTGAGCCACAAAATGGGGGCACAGCAGCCGGCAGCCCTGCCTGCCCTGCCCGCACCCGCTGTCCTCCTCCCTCCATTCCTTGTCTCCAAACCTTTTATCAAACGAACAAAACCACAGGAAAGTAAGATCGGGGTGCTGGATCCCACGCTTGGGACCCTGTGCCCTGCAGAAGCTCCGTCCTGCCTGTGGGCGCCCTGTGCCCCGTCACCCCACAGTGGCAGTGCTGGGAGCCCCCTGCCCCGTGCCCGCAGCCCCCTCAGCCGTGGGGGGGGCAGTCCTGGCCCCCCAGACAGCCCTGGACCCCTGGACAGCCCTGTGGGTTTTGCTGCTCCACATCCTGTACGGTCCTACGGAAGGCAGCACCTCCTCCTGCACCCCAGGACATGGGGGCTTTGCACTGATTTTTTTTTTCTTCTTTACAGATATTGGTATTCTGAGCCCCCCTACTCCTGACCTTGTTCTTTCAGGTGCCATAGCGGGGCTGGACGAGGACCAGCTGACTCTCCCCAGGTAGCTGCAGTCAGTGCATCTCTTACGGGGCAGGGGTAAGAATCGTTGTGGATCTGCTCCATTTTTTCCAGATCTTCAAAAAAAAAAATTATGAAACCTAGTGTCAACCCCATTTTGGCTACAAAGTATTTCTTTGAAGCAAGAATAAATGTTTACATACTGGAGGTGCAGTCATCCCTGCCCTAAGAAGAATGTTGATTTATATCTAGCTGTAAGTTCAATAATTATTCTCCCAGCAGCAGCATATGAAATGAACATGCCCTCGCTTTCCTCACGCTGCAACTTGTTAGTGGCCATTGAGTAACCTCTGCTCCCTATCCCAACAGCCAAAGAAATGAGCGTAAGATCCCAAGATGAGGGGTTTGGTGAGTAGACTGTGTGAGGCTGGGGATTTCGGGAAGGCATCTGAAGTTTGGGAAATGAATACCCACGGAGCTGCCGGAAGGTGTGAGCAGCTAGCTCCCGCCAGCTCTGCAGCAAATCCCAAAGACTGTGTGGTTTTACTACTGCCTCTTTTTTTTTTTTTTTCCCCACCTGTGTGCAGCCCTGCCGGATTGGCAGTGGGGCTGGGGGCAGCCTGTGGGCATGGAGGAGCCTGTCGGGGATGTACCCATGGCCAGTTGCTTTTATCCATCTCCCATGGGAGTTAAACATCAAGGAGGAGCTCTGAAATAGGGAACAAGCTGGCAGCATGATTGCCGTCCCACTGGGCTATCCAAGGCCTAAAAATATTGCAAAAAATGGACATAGGCTCAGAAATAATTCACTTTACAGAAAAGATGCAGGGAGGAAAAAATTCAAATTGTGTTGTAACTGGGAAATATTTCTATATTGTGTCGGTCCTAATATCCTGCTCCAGGTGCTTTGTGGTGCTGGTCCACAGCAGCAGGAGCCACTGACAGACCTACCCTGTGGAGTGGAAGGGGATCAGTGAGCAAATCCTTCCCTGGAGCTGGGCAGGTTCCAGGGCCAGTGGGGGGCTGCCGGGGGGCTCCCCTGCACTGCCGGCCCACTGCCGGTGTGGTTTTCCCTCCCCACCTGTCTCTGCTGGGAAACACCTGCTGGAAGAGGAAACTGGGACATCATGCAATGAACATACAGAAAATGTGGATTTAAATGACCGCCGGGTTTCGGTAGAGGTCCCGCTCAGGGGTGGGGGGTTGGGTGGGGGCTGCATCCTGGCACATCCGGGGCTCATCGGGGCAGCCTCTCACCCCCTCGCAGTGCAGACACGCTGGCTCGGATGCCCACAGCTCTCGGGTGTCAGGATCCACCATACAAGCTTCCCAGGGCTTTTTAAACAATTGCTTTTGCTTTGATTGACATCAGCCTCAATGAATTCTTGCCCTGTTGCACAACGCGGAGGTGTCTCCAGTTCGTTGGCGCTGGGGCTTTCCCTCTTCCACTTCCCCCTCATCCTTATCCTCATGGGAAAACTGGCAGAGCCAGTCCTCTTAGGCTGAAACTGCCCCACCGCCCTGGTGTTCTTCTGCCTGAACAAGGTCATCATTAGGGCTTAATTACCAGCCTTGGCCCTGCCTGGCTGATGTGCAGATGGGTGACAGGGATCTGTCAACGAAGGGCTATACGCACGGAGGAGCTGCTGATACGGCGGTGTGTTAACCCCAGCTCAGTGCACACGCCCAGAGACGGGCTCCTCAAATTATTGCAGTCACATAGTTCAGGTAGCTGTGGGAGTACAGCGCTTGGCTTCATCAGGTTCCAAGATTTTTGTATATCAGAATAAATTTATCAAAAATCTGTTTTTTCATCCACCTTACTAGACCTTGCCTTGGACACGTCGCTCAGTCCCCATGAGCTCTTAAGTCATGAGTTGCTCAGAGATGATTTTACTTTAATTTACAGATACAAGGATCGATATCCCCTGCTCTTGCTTTTCTTGGTGTTCTGCACTGAAGCCAAAAACCTTAATTTTTTAATAATGCTTTCCTTAATTACTTTCAACATTCTTTTCTTTCTTTCCTATCATACAAATCGTTATTTCCAAGTGATTAAAAGCAGAATACAGGAACTCAAGTTCCATCTGACAGCTCATGTCACAGTTTCAAAGACCCACGCCTGCTCCTGTAACATCCATCGTTGCGATGCATTAACCATTCAGAGTGCCAGAATGAGATCACTGATTTACTCTTTCTTCAAATAAATGGAGGAGGTTTTGCCTGGTTTTCTCTTCTACTTTTCCTTTCCCTTTCCCTATGTCTTGGGCAATCCTTCCTGTAGCCAGAAAACCAGACTGACCGTACAACTGTACTTTGGAAAGTGCCACATGAAACAGTATTGTGCTGGTCAGCAAATTTCTCCCCAGCATATATTTAGACTGAGACATGCTGATTTTTTACTTTGGTGTCACAAACAAATATCTGCTGCCTTGTTTGATCTCCAGAGCAAGCATCTGATTACAGGGAGAGCAGAAGCAAGTTGGATTTTGTCCCACCTTATTCTCAGTGACACCTTTGTGAGCTTGTCGAGGTCGGTGGCGTTACACAATGTAGAGGACAGGGTATAATTTGACCTGAGTCCTTTGTTACCGGTCATGATGCGAAGGTAGAAAGAATTCAGCTCAGCTGTCAGCCCGGGTGCCCAGGTTTGACAGGAAAAGCCCTTGGGTGTTTGTCCACATGGTAATGGAGTGTGTCTGGGTAAGGGTCGGCAGGTGCTGGCACAGCCCAAGCTGATGTTTGCACCGGTGCGTGAGTTTGGGCTTTGTGGTCCCAGTTAGAGGGGCTCTGGGGCAAGGGCATGTTTAGTATTCACTTTGTCCAGAAGAATGTGAATGGGGCAGCTTTTGGAGCACATTGGGATTTCAGCCCCAGACTCTGAGCAGCAGCAGCTGTTTGATGGGGAGAGGGACCCGCTGCTCTTGGTTTATTTTTTTAAATTCTATAAAAAGAGTTTAGACCTTGTGATAAGCATTCTTCTAAGCATTTTTGAATGAAGAGAAATACATTTCTGCTGACATAAATGTCCTGCAAAGCAGGTGTGCTGTCAATAAGAAAGGATTTTGCACCATTTCCATTTGTTCATACTCCATTTCTTAACCATTTGGCAGAGATTTAAACAGGTAACAGAAAAAAATGCTTAGCATGAAGATACTGAGTCCATTTTCATCGCAAGCACAGAAGCCCTAGCACTGTGCTGTTACACCAGATTGCTGCTCATGACAGTTTTGCTTCCAATTCCCAATGCCTACAAATGCATTTGGTCCCTGCTGCATCATCAGACTGCAGCCTGTGTGCCCTTGGTCACCCACAGCACCTGAGCTCGCAGTGTCGCCGATCCTGCAATCCCTCCTGGCGCTCGCCCCAGCTGGCTGCTGGCAGCCATCGCCTGCGGGTGCTCGGTGCCTCCTGGCGCTGGTGGCAGCGGAGGAGGGTGGCAAGTTGCGGTTTGCCAGCAGGATACTGACCCTAAAGGTTGAAAAAGCTATTCATTGCTAAGGGTTGTGACCTGCTAGCTGGGAATGCCACTGCCTTACCCACGTGTTTCCACGTTTCCTTGTGAGTACAGCATATCTCCTTTGCAAGCTTTTTTATTCAGCCCTTTCTGTCTTCATTTAACCTAGACCAAAAGTTTCCTCCAGCCAGGACCTTTTGTTTACTTCCTGGATGCTGCACCTGCTGTTGCTCAGCATTTGGTAAATCATCCATTTCAGCATATCCATGATGGGGTGGCTCTTCACCTTGTGCAGGGCTGGCCCGCTGAGCAGCTGGAGCAGCAGTGCAGGCAGAAACAGGTACAACTCCGCTCCAGAGCAGCGACACGATTGCCTGAGCAGGTGATGCCAGCAAGACAGGTCCGGAGGCACATGACTGGACAGAATGGGGCTTATTAAATAGAACTGTTTATTAAATAAACAGTACAGCCTGCAGAAATCAGCACGTGATTCTGCATATCATAATGCTTTCCTAATTAAGTAGAGTTTGCAGAAGCTGGTATTTTTCATGGGTTCTATTTTCATTTCTTAATGCTACTTAAGGAAAAAAAACACTAGGAAAAAACCAACACCGCTTAGCACTTCGGCAATTCTAAAAACCCCTTTGCTAACAAGTTTCTGCGTATTCACAATTTTATGAAGAAGAAAAAGGTAAAAATAAAACGCTGTTGGTGCTTTATTTTGTTAAACAGATGAAGTCGCATTCTCCAGCCCCGAGTCCCTACAGACTGATTTGGAGCACTGTGACGCAGAGTCCCAGGTGGCAATGCCTCCTCCCTGTCACACCGCAAAGCTCAGACAGGGAAGTTTCTTATTTCCCAAGGTACCATCACGTGCTGCAACGTTTCTTGGGGTTTCAGCTGTGATTTTGGACTGAGTCATACCCAGCTCTGCTGCCAAGAAGAAACTCGGTCAGAGGTGCTGTAGCAGCTTGCAGCAATTAGCTACAAAACCAACAAAAGTACCGGTCTTTATGAAAACGTTACTTTTCCTAAACCCTAATATAAATATTACTGTGACATTGACAGGTCTGCCAGAGTAGTGCCCGACTTTTTCAGTAGTTTTGAGTTTGGCTCTCCTTCCTCCCCAAGTGTTTCTGATTTTTTAATTAAAAGAACATAGTCCTCAGGTGTGGCACAAACACAGGGGCCAGTTTAGTCTCCAGGTAAGTCAAAAGGATTTGAGAAGTTTCCTCATGCATGCTTTGTAGCTGGTGAAGGGACTGTGCTAGGGTCCGGCTGCCACAAGGTTTCATCTTCCCTCCACTGGTCTTGGTACCAAAAGCAGCAAGACAAAATCAAGCCAATTCCTGGTTCAATACTAGGATATTACAATTGTCTGGGTCAGTATGAATGTATTGAGAACAGGATAATCTATTTAAATGTGGTGATTTGCCAAGCAAGTCAGGAGAGCGAAAGGCAGGAGGCCAGCAGAGCAAGCCAAGGCAGCAGAGCACGGGGCGAGTGTATGGTGGGTTCTCCAGCGCTCCCGATTCCCCGGTGCCTGCGCCAGCCCCCAGCAGGCTCCGTGAGAAGCAGAGCTCGCTCTCTTGGACCCTGCAGCCGCCGAGGAACCCTAGGCAGCGTGGCGAGAGAACCCCCCGCCGTCCTCGGCCTCTGCTGGAGGGGGGCTGCCCCCGTCCCTGGGTCAAGGCGCCGCTCTGCCCTGACGGAGGCGGGGCAGATGCAGCGCCGGTGCCGCTCCCGCCAGTGACGGGCCCCAAGCGACACCCGGGCCCCTCGGCCACTGTTGCTCAGGCCGGTGCTGCCAGACAGCGAGCCCCGGGTCTGCGAGGCCCCGGGCCGCCCTTGTGCGGCCCCGCGGCAAACCGGCCCAGTAAGGCCCAGCCCGGAGAACTGGGCCCCCGGGCGCTCCCGGCAGCACCCGGGATACCCCGCGTCCCGCGCAGGGGCTGCCGGGAGCCGCCCGCAGCCAATGGCAGCGCGGGGCCGCGAGGGCCGCCGGGAGCTGTGGTCGGTTAGCAGGGGCGGCGGGGCGGGGGGCGTCTCACTGCTTCTGGGCGCCGTGACGTTACGGAGGACGCAGCGTGCGTGCGTCGGCGCATGCGTGCGTGCGTGCGGCCGGCGCGGGGGGGGGGGGCGGGCGGGCGAGCGGCGGCAGCGGGGCCTGGCGGGCGCGGGGAGGCGGCGGGGGCGGGCGGGGCGCCGCGGCGGAGCTGCCCGCCGCTATGGAGCCCGACTCGGTGATCGAGGACAAGACCATCGAGCTGATGGTGAGTGACCCCCGCCTCCCGCGCAGCCCCCTCCCCACAGCCCGCCCCCCCTCCCCCCCCCGCCCGCCGGCAGGCCCCGCTGCCGCGCCCGGGCCTGCGGGTCCGGCCCTGCCGCCAAGGTGAGCTGGGGGGGCCGGGCCCGGCCCACCCGGCCGGTGGTGCCCACGCCCCGCGGGGGGCCCCGCACTGCTCCCCCCTCCGCCGTGGCCGCCGTCGGTCCTCCTGCTGCAGGCCGAGCCGCGGCGAGCGCTTTAATTTCAATAAAAATAAAATAAATTAAAAAAGCCCACCCCAAACCTCCCCTCCCAGGAGGCAGAGGCGGCCTGGGGGGCGCGGCGGGTCGCGCCCGGTGCGCGGGCAATGCGGGCACGCTGCAAAAACCGAAAGCGAAATGCGGCGGGGCTGGGGCCGGGGCTCCTGCCGCCCCCGGGCAGCGCCGTGCTCCCGGCAGAGCCCCCCTCGGGCATCCCGGGCCCGCCCCGCTGGCGCTTGCGGGGGGCTGGCGGGCCCGGGGGGGGGGGGGCGTATTTAAACTCCCGGCGTGAGGCTGCGGGGGTCCGGTAGCGGCGGTGCCGCTGGTGTCGGTGCTGGGGCAGGGCCCGGCTCCCCGGGGCAGCACCGGTGCTGGGGCTCCGGTCCAGCGCACAAGGTATTATCTAACTAGACCTAATTGGTGTTATTTGTTATAACCCCGAATTAACGCTTACGCCGCTAAATAAGGGTTAGTGCAGTGGCGGCCAGATAGAAGCAATAGAAAGAGGAGGGTTTTTCTGTTTAATATAAGCAAATCTTGGGTCTCTGTGGCCAAATATTAGGGGGCCATAGTTTTGCTGCCTTTAGGGATCATTAACATAAAGTAAAAAAATTAGGAGCTGAGAAAGGAAGATAATCAGTAAATATCTTGTGAATTTATTTGTCATAATTTTCTTTTGCATACAGCGTTTCATGTAGTACTGCAGAATTGAGCAATAAAATGAAAAAATATGCATTTAAGGGTCTTCAAAGGTGAGCTGGGTTCAGTGGAGACATTAAATGGGGTTTTTTAGCCAGTAGAGTTCTTGCTAAGCTACTGGATTTGGAAAATACGAACTTTCTTGGAGTGTTGTCTGCTCTCAAAAGGAAAAATGAAAAAAAGAAAAAGGAAAAGTGGGGGAAGCCCAGAAAACCTTTGATTCTGCCTGTATTTGTTTCTGATCACTGAGGCCAGTAGCTTAAAAGCTGTTCTTAGCGAGACTCCTTTCCTGATCCCTATCGATTCAGTGATCTTGCACTTAACCGTGGGTGACATCAGAACTCTTTCCGCGTTAGTGGACTGCAGCATCGAGGATAAAGGCTGGGGGCAGCTGTGCAGGTATCCGTTACAGGACGAGTCATCTACAGAAAAGATGTCTGCTGAATTTCCAAAGTGTAAAGTGAGTTCTAGTGACTTTTTTTCCTACCTGGAACAGAGGATTACTAATACTCCTCAGCCTAGGGTTATGCGAAGTGCTAAAATAGCATTTGAGGCTGGAAGGTATGTTTACCTCGCTCCACTTTCTTGCTTGTCTTTTTGTAAATGCTCTTCTGTTTAGAAGTGTCTTCTATTTGAGGCCAAATCATTAGCAAGTGGATGCAAATGTAACTTTTGCTGGTAACTGTTGTACCCTTGGAAATGTGCTAATCAGTGCAAATATCGATGGGTTATTAAGTTTTTTTATTACCTAGTAGGAGGTTTAAGAAACAAATTTCTTCCACTTGTATGACATATCTTACTAAATGTTTATATTTATCAATAAACTATTAATTCTGTAGTTTCCAGTAGGAAATGATACTCTTTAAAATGTAGTTGGTAGTTGAATTTAGTTTTAAGCTTATAAAGGCTTGCATAGAAGCACTTGTGTTTAAATGTTTCACTAAAATAATTGAAAGTCATTCCTAGATGAAGACATGACTTGGAGATTTGCCTTCTCGTGTGTTGTAGAAGATAAGATTCTTCAGATTGGTTTAAATACACAAAGCAGAAGCTGTATTGACTGGGTTTCAGTCAGCAATTTCAGTATTCCATGCAAACTCTTGTATCGGTTGTTAATGCTGGTGGCAAACATGCCTAAACCAGGGATCATCTTGGCGTGTCAGGCTTGGTGGGATACTTTTCTTTTTAAGAATGTTATTGTTTACTAAACCCAGGATGTTTTATGCCTCTCTTTGATACAGGAGACTGTGTTTGATGCGCTTTGGGTACTCGATCACTACCCTCCCATGCCAAGGATGAATCTGTAGTAAACACAGGAGCAAATTTGTGATGCAAAAGTTCTGAGGAGCAAATACAATGTAATTCTGAAGTGGCTGATAAACAAGAGATAATGTATCAACATGTTAATTGCACGGAAGTTTCAGAACACCATGTTCTAGCCTTCAACTGTGCCTTCACTGTCTAGATGGTTTGCATTTATTTAAAGAAAAATCAGTCACTGAAATAATGCTGTTCTATTTTTAAAGCTGGAATCTAAGAGAAATATTTCAAGGTTTCAGAGTGAACTTTCATTTGCTGTATGAAGTTTTAGCGAGTGTTCTGAAGTCACTGTATCTTTTAGGACAGCTTAAGGCTTTACATGTCTTATTCTAGTTTTGCAAATCATATTGTCTAGCCATTTTAACGGTGATGAGCAGTTGATTTGGTGCTGACTGTTCATGGCTTTCATTTGCAGACGGTCTCTTAACTCTACAGGCAAGGTACCTGTTTCCTATAGAGGTGATTTCAAGAGGTGTGAGGCCTCAGAGTTTAACTTGTGTTGACTGCGGGAGGTCCGGATTTAGGCTAACAGCAGATCTGACAGGGTTGTTTTTAGTTCAGATACCTTCATACTTATGCTGTCTCAGTTAAATGCTTTGCGTGAGTGGGCAAACTATTAGAAAATGAGTAGTAAGGAAGTAATCCAGAACAGATGGAGGGCTAGCCAAAATGATTGAAAGGGCTCTTTCTTCCCCTGGTTTTGATTTTCTCTGTGAAATTAGATAACTGTAACCTTTTTAAAGAACCAAACTTTTTTCTTTCTTAAGGTGAAGTACCAACAACAATGCCTTGTGAAGTAGGTTGTTTTTTTTTTTTACCTAGAGATTCTGCGTTGCATATAAAATCTGTGGTGTTCAGCCACATCAAAATGGTTCTGTGCGTTTGCCTTCGATACCTTGTGTTTCTCATTTTTTCAGGAAGCTTCATTGAACCATACTTTTGTTTTACCAGCAGGCTTTCAAAGTAGGGGGTAGTTAGCTGCTTAGTTTGTATTAAAGTGGTTGTGAAAGTAAACATAAGTATGGCAAATAATGGTTTTTGTACCGGTTAAAAAGTTACACATTTGTGGAGTGAACTCCATGCAGCATAAGATGTGGATAGTAAAAAAAAAAAAAAAAGTGTTGCTCCCAGACTGTTGTGCCCACCAGACACCTATGGGACATGGTTACTGAAGCAGGAAGCCAACTGTGTGTAAATTCTCACGCTTACTGAGCTTACAATCATCAGCCTTTCCACTGTGTCTTTGATGCACGTGCTGCTCTCCAAACACAGATCCCCCTGCTGCAGAGTTGGCAGTTTAAATTCAGTGTAACACTTCTCCATGGTAGTAGCATGAAAGGGTTATGGAAAGACCATGCGTAGGAATAAAACTGAGAAGCACTTGTTTACACTGTATCATCATTTGTATCTTAAAGTCATATTTATATATATATGGAAAATATTCTTCCTAATACACTACCTTCACCATCTAGAATGTCTCTCTCATAAAAGTGTCCAGTGTTTAAGTGCTTCTGTAAATAATAAATGAAGAACTATAATTTAACATCTTGCCAAAAGTCTTTCAGTTTCTCCTGGCAGAACTTTGATGTGAGATGAAGGTCTTCAAATTAAAAAGGTAATAGTCTCAGAATAAAGTATTTCATGCAGGCATGCCTTGCCAGCAGCAACTTCTTCTGTAAATCATGCCAGCAGTACCTGAAGTTCCTTGGGTTACTGCAACTGGAGATGGCTGTGCCCCCAAACTATTTAAAGCTTTACAGTGCAAAATAAATCTTAGGATTCTGTTTGGAAACTAAAATACAGCTGCTGTATATATATCTCAGTAAGGCTGTTCTGGCTTTTTTTCTTCCCTGTCTCAGTCATTGCAAGCCAAGTAGGCAGTTACATTTTTGTGCATTTTTTTCTGCATGTTCTTAGAGGAATCCTTCAAAGAGTTTACTTCTGTAGCAATAGAGATACAGATGGACTAGTTGGTGATCATCTCTGCATCTGAAACAAAGGAGGGATTGTTCTAGCTAAAATGTGATTGGTTCTTAAAGGCTGTGAGTAGATGAGAGTTAGTAAGACATTTGTAAACCTGTGTGTAAACTAGTTGTGCTTTATTTGACCAGATAACAATCTATCTGCAATTATCCTTTTAATCTTCAGTAGCTAAATTAGCAGGTTTGAGAGCTGTGTGTCAGACATTAAAGCATGCAGTTGATGGCATGCTGGACAGTTGCATATGTGGGGCGGGAGGCGGGGAAATGGCTAGAGCAGATATCTGAAGAGGTGGTGGTTAGATGGCTGTTGGGAAGGCACAGATGAACCTTCGGGGCAGGGGATGCAAGATCTGTGCTGCTACATAGGCTATCAGAGTGACAGTCACATTTCAGAGAGTGCTTGTTAAGAGGAAGGATGCAAAAATAAAGAGAATAGATTGCTGGACTTCGGCAGCAGTGCAGAAAACGGGAAGGAAGAGCTTAAGAAAATTAGTTCAAGCAAGGCAACTGCATTTAGAGCCAGCAGAGTGATGATGAAATGAGAGAGGCGGACAAAGAAGTGTGGAAAGTGGTATCTTTTGGGAAGGGTTGGATGAAACAATAGACTGACTGGGGAAATGGGGTGGCAAAGGGAAGAAGGAGAATATGAAGTTGCAGAAGAGAGGTTGTAAAGAAAAAGTTATCTGAAGTTTGTGATAATTATAGCAGCAGCCATCAGTTTTTACAAGTAAAGGAAAACTGCAGATGCTTTATATGTAGAGAAAATTCAGAAACTGAATTGCTTTTAGCTCTTAATAGAAAGATGTTATGGTTTCATGGGGAGGCTAAAAACTGGTGTTTCACCAAAGGCTTTTTAAATCTCACTTGAGATTCAGAGATGGGTTTTTTTGCTTCACAATGCAGTTAAATTTTCTACCACTGCTATATTTTCCAGACTTTGCAACAATGCTGAGCAAGTAAGATGCAGCAGAAAGTTCCCTTGCTGCCTGAAACACGAATTTAGCTTCCTGTGTGTGAGCACTGCCGGGTAGTTTTCAGGGTGGTGCGTTGCCTGTGAGCTGTGGTGTGGAACCTGGGGCTCCCGAATTGTGCTTGTAAATCCAGCGTCCAGGTGTCACTGTGGAATGAGATCACATCTCCGCAGGCATGCTGGTATGCGTGCCAGCTGCCCTTTCTGAAGTGCTGTGGGGTTGCTCCTTTAAAAAGTTGTAAAGCACATGTATGCCATTTCTGCATTTCAGACTGTGCTGACTGTATCCCTTAGAGTTGTTGAACGGTGCTGAAAATTTGGGTCACCGATGAGCGTTGCAAGCAGCATCTCAGCAAAACAAGCTGCCTTGTTACAGGATGTACCCTTAGAGAGACTTGGGAACATTCTTTGAAGGATGATGTACCTTTTCATTTCATGTGTGTTTTCTAAAACACCTTCGCTACTTGTTAAATCCACTTGATGTATGTCTTTTGATGCGTTACATTTTATTGCTGTGAAGTTTAGAGGTCACTGTTGCTTTGGCATTTTCAGTTTCATCTTCCTGTGCTGCTCTGAGTGCTTGTGCAGCAGTGTGCAAAGTGAGATTGCTGATGGGTTTAAAATGAAATGGATGTTGCAGCAAACGTGCCAGAATGATGTGTGGGAGTTAAGAGACCATGGTCATAAGAGGGCTGCTCTGTGACAAGTAATTTTTTTTTTTGTTGCAAAGGAGAAAGTAAATTGAAGGGAAATGAGAATATTTACTGAGTTGTTTAAATTAATGCTGATTAATAACAATACTTACATTCCAGCTTTTTTCTCTGGTGATGTCTTCTTTATACTAAGGCCACTGTTTATGTTGTTATATAATCTGATTTCTCGGTTTGATTTTCATGGTACTGCTAGTACTTAATTATTTGCAGAAAATCCACTTTTTCTGGAAAATCCCTTCCTTCCCCAGTTTATTGGTGTATTCATGAGCTCAGTGGTGTGACATCTGACAGCCTACTCTGTTTTCCTGTGCTACTTCCACGCGTTTCCCAGTGCGAGTAGTGCACAACAGAGACCAGATAATGCAAAAATAACACAATGCCATTTGTATTTTAATAAAAAAAAGCACTGACTCTTTTTGGAAACTTAATTTGCTTCTCATGCAGGCTAAATTAACAATGGGGAGCGTTTGAAGGCATGTTGTTTCTTCATTGCTTTGTTAATCCAGGTCCCCTCAGGACTTACATCTCTGTACTTCTACCCCAGGGAATTACAATTGTTATTGGAGATCAAAGAGTAGTTCAGCTTCCTGGGCCCATTTTTTGTATGAATACAGTCAGAAATTTTTAAGATGTAGGTAGGTACCTACTTGTTAGGAATAAGGACTGATGTGCTTTGTGGGTAAACGCATAAGCTTTTCGGGTCAACTTTTAGCTGTGGCAATGCTGCAAGATTTTGTTTTGCACATTGACTCAGAGGAGAACCACAGTCATATATTCAGTGTTAGGAGCTGCGGGGCTGCATTCTGAGTTTCATCCTGTTGAAGAGTTCTTGAATACAGAATTTTGGTACAAAAGAAGTTACGACAACTTCCATTGTTTGCCTTTTCATGAGGCGTGTGTTTGTATTTCAGGATGGCTTGCACAATGTGATGTGTTCAAATCTTCCATCCTTTTCAGTCAAGCCAGTTTAAAGATTTCGGACAAAAATACTTACAGCTCTTTGAAAATCTATACTCAGAATCTATTTGCAAAGCTCATTGTTACAATTATAGCTTGTATTTGAAAGACAATCTTTTAGGCAATACTATTTGGGCAGGGAAGGACTAGCCAGGGAAACTTGATATTCAGGCTGTCTCCATCACACCAACGCTTCTTGAGACAAAAATCAGACCTGTGCTATAACGCAAATACTTTTAAGGAATGCCTTCATGGTGTAGTGCCTCTCCTTCCAACACCCCGCTGGCTCTGTTGTGACTTAGCAGATCAGTACATTTATATACTTTTGATAGCTGGCTTCTTACTAAGCTATATTGTACTCTTGAAATTCTGAGTCATATGCCTTGACATCTTATCGCATTACTTGGCAGCCTTAAAAAAATCATAAATTGGACATGGTATCAAGCTGACAGTGCTGCTTTGTCCTTGAAATGTCACCCTATAATTGAGTATTGCTTTACCAGTGGTAGAAAAACAGAAAATCGCCCCACAATGAAGACGCTCCTTTCTTTGGGTAGCTCTGGTCAGTCAGGGTCATGACTGTCCTCATCAAGAGTTTCTTGGCACAGCTGGGAACAGTGGCAGTTTCTCCCACCCTTCTCTGAGCTGCTGGTGCTTTGAGACATGGGGCACAGTTGTGGAGGCTGAAGAATGCTTGGTTCTGCTCTCCAGAGGGCTTGCGCAGCAGAGGAAAGGGTGAGAGACAGCGGTGGCACGGTCTTCTGTGTGTGTTGCAGCATTGTGTTCTAGAAAACATTGCTGTTGCTTCTGGCTCCTGTTAGAGGAAACTTTGTAGGCCTTATCTCAAGCTTTCTGAAGATCTGACTGGAAGGCACGCAGTCTGGTTTCTCTAGGGTATACTTTCTGTTGCACACATAGTGTGGGTTTTCTGCAGACTCCATCTTCTCTTAGGTTTATTGTTAAAGCTGCTTTAAATTAGTCACTCTACGTGTACTGCTGAAGGTACTGGATAAAGGCCTTTTATCATCTTGCTCAGTAAGAGGTGACTTTTTCTTGAGTAGCACACCTTGGCTGGCTTACTTCTAATTCTTTTCCAGAGGCACAGTGATACTGAACAGTGCAGTTATTCAGATCATAAGTGTCTTGAAGACTCTATCTTTGTGCTGCAGACGTGTAAGGCAAGTCAGGTCATCTTGAATCTGGAAACAGGGAAATAATCGTTGCAATAAAATGCTCTAGAGCACCTATATGGCAAGTTAGGAGAACTTGGACTGTTTTGAAAACCTGTGTATTACTGTTCTGGCAGTTAATGGAGCAGGCTTGTGAGGTGAAAGCTGGTGGCTGAAGCTTTAGGATTCGCTTTGTTAATTTGCAGTGTAGGTTCTTCTCATCTTCCTTAATCTTTGCAAAGCAAGCTGTAGTCCCAAAACTCTTGTTGTCCATTGGGTGATTCAGGGTAGGGGAAAGAGCAAGTTCTTGTCCTTAAATCCGTTTCTTTGTCTTAGATCCACCAATCCGATGACCCTGCTAACGTAGTTGTTACCGGACTGGTAAGGTGCCTAGGCTGCCTTGTCTCTCTAACAGCATTAGGAGTACGTAATTGGGATTTCATTCAAGAAAGAAGTAGATACACCAAGCTGAAGATGATTGGCTGCTCTCTTTTAACAGACAAGTCTGAGAAGGAAAACCCATTCGAATCCCCTTTCATTCTGGATTGGTGGATCTGAAGCCCAGAAACAAAGTTTCAGGTAAGAAGTCACCCTGTACTATATCTTGCTGCTTCTGCTTAGATGAGTTTGTCCGCAAATTCAGTATCTTGCTTTAACTGCTTAATGTCCCTAAGGTGTTAGAACACACCAAGTTAGCTGCTGAGCTTAGAGTAAGAAAGGGCATATTCAGTAAATACATGGGCTGTTTATTAGGAAATTGCAAGTGTACTGGGAAAAACAGACCTAGGAGCATAAGCTAAACTTGCTTTCTGTGGAGCTGGAAAGCAGTATCTACAGGGGCAGGGGCACGGGCACTGAGCAAATGGCTTATAAATCCTGCTTCTGAAAGGAGAAAGCAGCCTTACCAATGACTTTGTTGAATTTCTCAGTCAAATTCAGGAAAGTAATAGCTATCTGCTCTGATTTCTAGCTGTGTCCTCTGGTGAGTTCATCAAAAATTGAGAGAACTTGTCTAGTTGTTTGTAGTACAGATTCCAGTAGCTTTATCCTGCTGAAATGCCATTTGAAATTCTGTTGTGGGAAGCACTTGGAGTCAGCCTTTGAAATCCTTCAAGAGATTTCAACGTAAAGTTCTGTTCCTAGTTGTTTTCAAAGCGTAGCTGAGCCAGTTGTAAGGCACAGTTTTCCAGAGGCATTTTAAAGTTACAGCAGATTTATTTCAGAGTAGGGGAGTATGGTTGTATTTTGAATGATGTTCATCTGAGCTTTCGAGGTGGCTGTAAAAGGCTGTAACATGTTACCCTAGAGACAAGTTTGGAAGGTATTTGTGTGGCTTAGGAAGGAAAGCTGGGTTCCTGGCTGGTAAGAAAATACAGTAATGTGAGTTAAATACCTGGTGTGAACGGGAGACCTGCACTTCTCTCCTAATGCCCAGCTTTATTGTAAGTTAGTGCTTTAAGGAACTTGGCAACTTATTTCTAAAGTTAGTACAAAGCAGTATACCTCCATTTCTTTTGATATTAATAGCAATAACACTAAGCTGCTTGAGTGTTCTCTTTTGTAGACAGCTATTAAAGTGAATGTTAAGGCCTCAATATTTACTGTAGAAGAAAGTGCTGTAGATCTTATGTATTGTTTTAGCTGTCTTTGTTTTGCTAGCATGGTATTTTGTGCAAAAATTATACTTGAATTTAATTGAGTACATATAATAAATTGTTTGTGTACAGGGTACTGTTGGTTCCTGGTTTGATTTTTTTTTTGAGTACTTGAGTTTTATTTGGTTAGGGTGGAGACGTCTTGGGCATGCTTTTTTAGCATAATTCTTAAAAAAACCCACCAAAGGGCAAATCTAATGGAAATGCTCATTAACCTTAGTCTGACACATTTCTTGCAGTCTCATCCAATACCAAATTGAATTTGTCCCACGTGCTCATCAGCCCCCCCTTGGAGTTAACACTGCAAAACAACATCTTCCTGTGGAATATTTGCCGTTCAGGCTGTGCCTTTTTCTAAAATAAGAGAATGGGGAGGCAGAAGTGAACTTGGCATCTTTAATGATGGAAACTGAAAAGAGGAAATAATTTAAAGTACACGGGGGGCGGGAAGAGGAAGCATAAATGTGTGCTCCTGGTGATTAAGATCACTGATATTATGATACGTGATATTGCTTAACTTCTTGAAACCTGGAACAGTCCTATCAAAGACGGTATTAAAACTAAGTTGAACTGGAGTGCAAGTGTATGCAGATTGGAGGCTTAGTTCTTGCCAAGGTTTTGAATCTTATATTTCTAAAAGTCAGATGTAAGTCAGCTATCAAAGGCTACGTAAATATTCCTCTGCAGCATTTGATGTACAAACCCTGAATGCGAAGCTAGCTTTTTGTTGTGTGCTGAGACCAGTCTTCATATGCATTTAAACTCATAAAGTTAAGGTGCACGCTGCCTTGTCTATGCTAGATTTTTAGATGGGGTTAATATTATTTTTAGATTGTGTTAGGCCTCACCCTTGAAAATACAGAAAAGAGTCTAAGACAACTTTTAGCATCTTAGAATGTGACTGAAACTTAGACGTCTGTTTAACTTATTTTCTACTATTTCAATAGGGAGTGCTAAGTCTCTTTTCAGCATTTCTCTTTTCCCCCCCCCCAGTTACGATTTACTACGAGCAGGTGTGCTGCTGTCTGTAGATGTCCGTAACACCTTAGTTCCTACTGTGTGAGCATAGGAAAGCTATTTTTATTTTGAAATGGCCTTTTTAATGTGACATAGGATATGTTAATGCAGAAAGGACTATCATAGTTCTGGAGTCTTGAAACTGTGGGAATTGGGGTGTATGTACATAAAGGAAGCAAGGGCTAATCTAAATACTGTGTGTTTCGGAAAAAATTACTTCAGTTAACACTGACTTATGTAAATGTATTAGGATTTTTTTCCTAGTCCTTTGTATCTTCCTGAAAACAATCTAGAGCATTTCATGAGTCTTATCCCAATTAATAAATTATAATGGAGTAAGATTGTTTTATATTCAAAGAAAGCATTTAATCTTTTCTCCGCTGAACTCATATTCCTTTTGTAGCATTCATTTTGTTGTAGCAAACGCATACTTTGATCTTCAGGAGCAGAGTGAGACTGCGTTATCGATCACCCTTCTGTGAATTCATTGTCCTATCTAGAAGAACGGTGTGGTAATGAGGAGAATTTATCTGATAAATTATTTTACCCTTGCCTTGCTTAAAATTTCCTGAATCCTCACTTAGAATTTTTCCTCAAATGCAAGAAGCTTATGTGCAGATCTTGAATGGCTATTGGAAGGTTGTAACATGGAGTGATTTTTATGTTGAATGGCAATTGTTTAGGTAAATGTTTTTTTTTTTTTTTTTTTTTAATGGAAGTGCAACTTAGCTATTGGTAACCTATTCTTTTAGAGTGATCTGATAGCAATAAATGAATAATCAAAACCACTTCACAAGTTAAAATGAGTTTGGTGTCCTGTGGATGCTTATTTTTGAGAAATTGACATTTGCATTTGTAGTTCATCAAAGGACAGCAATGTGAGAGTAAATTGCATCTAAGACAACTTTCTTGACCTGAGAATGTGGCCATTCTTAAATCAAAGTAGAACACTGGAATGCATAGGTAAAACTTCATGGATTTTGGAAATATGTTACATGAATAGTACTTAAACAGCCTTCCAAATCAGACACTCAGGACTGGATGTGAGATTGCATTTTGGACGTGGAAAAAAGGTAGTGATGTGATGGCACCGGTTCCAACAAACTTGTATGAAGCATGTGAATACACTGCACCTCTCAAGGGACAACTTGGTTTTGAAGTGAGAACAGGAACAATACAAAGTACTACTATTGGTCTGATGTTAATTGTTTCTTTGTTTTTGAGTACCTCAGCAAAGATCTTAAAGGTTGTACCAAAATGTGCAGCACAGTCAATGTGTTACCGTGCCAAGCCAGGCTGTCACTTGTGGAACACGCGTATTTGTGTTACGTGCATGCCCCCACACTTTATTTCTGATTAAGTGTTCACGCTTAAGAGTATACTTTGAAATTTTTACTTTTCCACCTCTTGCGAATATTCAGACTACTTCTGATATCTAGTGGGTTCATCACTGCTCTGCTTGTCGCTATATTGAATAAATCACTTAAGGTAAAAACACCAGGTAAGATCTGGATGATATCCCAGCTAGCAAAAGGGGATGGAGTTTGAGTAGTTGGCAACTATTCGTTGCCAAGTGTAAAATAATACTGAAGGCCTTTGAACAGTGTAACTGCTTTATATTTATTTTAATATCTTGTTGTGATTAATGGTGATGTTTGAGAAACTAAGATCTGAGCTTGATATTAAATTTGACTTGGGAGCATATAGCTTTCATAAACAGTCATACTGCCCTTAAGTCTGCTTTTCAGAATACCCCTTTTCACAGCATTAAATCTGAGTTACAGGGGAATGTCTGTTGGTCCCAGCCATAGAGAGGGTTTTAAGTAACAGCAGTTACCCCATGAATCTATCAATTTTAGGTGTTAATGGAAATAAAGAAATACCAGTTCTGTTGGTCCAGAACTAAATCGAAGTAAACTAAACCCTAAGTTACCAGTGTTGACTAGCATGTGAGTTTCTTGTAGCTAAAAACCTGAAGAGAATTCAGAATAAAGGTTGAAGTTTTTGGTTGTACCTTTATTTGCCAGTCCAAATCTCTGTGTAGCCCTGTGGACATCCAGAACGTGAACTAACCTTACTGAGGAGCTGGTTTGTTCTCACAAGAAAATTGGGAAAAGTATTTCAGACTTTAGAATTTGTAGACTTGGATGATTTGTTAGGTTATGTTCAATTTTGTTTTGTAATAAACTGCATAAGAAAGAAGTTGGTGCAGGAGGAGTGAATTAATATAATTAGTCATGCTCCTTGAAAAAAATGGAATAAATTAGCCCCTTCGTTTTACTGTATTCTTCTTCGAAACTACAAAATATCTCCCCTTGCCAATCTTTTTTGGACTCTGTCAAGAGACTGATTTTCAAAAGCAAGCATACTTTTGCCTTAAGAGCAGAATTTCCCAAACTGTAAACATACCAATAAATTTTGATTCCTTACATTATCTTGAATAAATAAAATGAATGCAGTGAAAAATTACAAGGTCATAATTTTAATACTTTATAAAACTTCCAGCAATAAGGCTTGGTTATGTAAATGCTGGCGTTCTTAATTTTGACATTGCAGGATTTCTGTTTCTGGGTATCAAAGCTGTATGTATTTGGTCCACCAGGAACACAGGTGATAGTCCATATTAATTTCTTGAGCATTTCAGTGGGCTTTATCGGATAAATGGGTATTATTTTTTTTTTTTAAGGGGTAAGAAAGCATGAGGATTTCTGTGTGATGTAACTCTGAATTTCGGAGGCACTGAAATGAAGGTTTCTGGACATTTTACAGTGTGTTAACAAAATAGCAGTGCTTTACACCTATGAGAAGTCCCAAGTGAATGAAAACTTCGGATTGTTCAGGGGCTGGTGGGGTTTTGGAGTTAGTTTTTTGTTTGGGCTTTTTTGGGTTTTTTGGTCCTTCTATCCTAAAAGTTACCACCTACAAAGTTAGTTATTGGAAAAACACTGCTGTGTCCTTTAATATAAGAAGTTCTTAGCATCTGAGGTTTAAAGACATGGAAGCATATTCCTTTTTTTATGAAACTACTGAGAATTTATAGCTGTGAACGCAAATGCAAGCATTTGCATAGGTTTCTTAAATTTGAGATTGAACATTGAAATCGATATCTTGAAATTTAATTCCTGAGGCTGGACTACCAAAGCAGTTCTTTTTGCATAGAATTAAAATAAAATCCTAGAATAATAAAATTAATGTATTAATCTTTCTAAACATAAGGCAGCTAAAAGAGCAGGGTGAGGGTTTCTCTGTTTGTCTTTTATTCTTTAGCATCATTTGCTCCTTGTCCTGAAGCTGTAAAGCCCCTCTTTTACCTGCTTGCTCTTCCCTGCAAGTAGGGTGTTCAGAGGAACATGCAGCTATCTTGAGTAGGTTAAAACTCTGCATTGTAAATTAGTTTGTTCCTTAAAATTTAAGTTTTGATTGGTCTTATCTTTACCTGTATGGTTCTGTTGTCTGCTGGTGGGATTGACGCTGGTTTATGTGTGCATTTAATATTAGACCGACTGGCCAGTGTCATTTTCCCTTTCCCAAACTTTATTAAATAGTGCTGTATCGCCCTGGGATCCTGATGAAAGGCAAATGGAAAGTGAAGGAAGGCCTAAGTTCAGGCTCTTGTTATGCAAGAATTAAATCTTTAGTACGCTATTACACTTTTATTTGATGGTTCCTATGCAAGCAGGGTCAAGAAATAACATGTCAACGAAGCACACAAATATTTGCACATTCCTGTTTCAGTGTGAAGTAGAATGCAATATTTAATTTGTAGTGTTGTGCAATATCATTGCTACAGCTAAGTGTCCAGTGATTTTTACAAATCCTTTATTCTGGGTTCTGTAATACTGTGAAAACGTTTTTGTGTGTCTTAAACTTGGCATGGAAATGGCCTCTGTGTCTAATGTATTTTGAACTAAATTAAAAAATTCTTCTCAAGTTACCCATATTTCTCTTTAAGTGCTTAGAATTCAGCTTATTTAGTTGGAGTAGTTCTTGAAAGAAAACAGTCTAATAACCTAAACTTGTGATTTTTAGCTTATAATTTGCAGGCTCCTGTAGGTGTAGATTCATTATATATGTTATACGGAATGTTTTATACATTATCTGAAAAATCTTAGGAGAGGAGTTTGTTGTGTTTCTTGATCAGTGACTTTTACTGAGTCATGTGAGCAGAATTAAAAATTTTAACAAGTCTGTATAGTTAAAAATGCAAAAAAATATTTGGGCTTTAATAAATACCTGCAGTCATGCTCTGAACTTCGATGGTTCAGTGTTGCGGAGACACCATTCAGGTGTTGTGCCACGTAGGATTAAATAACAAAACAGATTAGAAAGGAGTTTTCTTGAATTCCCTATGCTTTTTTGAAGCAGAGCTGTAAGCGGTCTGTATAAGATCTTCCATATTCAGTGTTGTGATCAGTGGGTTTGAATAGTGCATCCTGCCTTTCTTTAAAAATACGAAAATCTTCTTTTTGGTGGCTTGTTGGAATTAAGGTAGTTCCCCTGATGTCACTGGTTGACTATTTTAGAACGATTCTGGGAACTAAATTTCAAGTGTTTGTGTGAGGACATGTCAACGTAAATTATTGCAAAGTGATTCTAGATATACTGGATTAACTACTTGATAGCTAAATAAAAAATCAGTTCTCTAAACTTTAAGAAAATTTTAATAATAGAAAACTGATTTATTTTGATATTGAAGGAAGAATAATACAATATAACATAAATACGTTTATTTTTATATCTGTACATAAGGTATATGCACCCACTCATCACATGACGAGTGTGTAGTACAGAACATCCATATGGAATGGCAAACTTCCTGCTGGATAAGAGGACTCAGAATTCCAGTATGTCTTGGTGTTGCTAGGGTCATGCTTGTCTTGTTTTTGCTTTAATTTCTCTCCCTAGCATGGAGATGAAAATATTAGGCTTTCTTCTGTTCATAAGATATAAAATGAAAAAAATAGTTTTTAACCTCTTCAGTTGCTGTGGCTCCCCCCTTCCCCTCCTTACTGGCACAAACCACTTTCCCTGAGTCTTCACCTCTGGTTATTCCACTTTCAACTTTGGTCTGTGTGGGATTTTTCTTTTAAAGATTTGGTGTGTTTTATAACTAAATTGGAAGTCTGTGTGAAAGATTCTGAAAGCTAAGTTGGTGCCAAATTTTAGAGCTGGGTTTGTGCACTGCTTGATAATGAGAAATTGAATCCTTTTCCCTAACTTGATCTCATGGTTATGTAGTGTATGTACTATTCTGTCCTTAAAAGGAACTGTGAAGTAATATTATGGAGCTATAAAAGGTTTGGGTAGTCTGCATCAAATTTCTTCAGCTTCAGAAAAGAAACAAAAAAGACTTCCAAACTTTTCCTAACTCCTAGTGTCAGCTATGTGGAGTCTGGTAGTTAGGCTTGGTTGGTGCTGTGAGCAATAAATGGAGTTAGGGTATAATTTGGCTTTAGGATACCCTTGACTGGTAATACAAACATTTTACCCATAACCTGTTGAATCAGGATACTGTGCATCTTGACTAAGCAGAACTTGGTCTTGCAGTTTGGCCTTAGCTAGGTGTTGTTCCTCTTTAAAATGCTTACATTTTTTGGTTGTCAGTATCTCAGTACATAGACCGTAACATCAGAAGTTAATGTCGGTTTTGCTGTTGACATATTAAGCACAAATAGAGAAAGCTGAGACAATTCGGGGTGCCAAACCTTAATTACTGAGGCTCCGCCAGGTTGTATTCTAAAGACTTGCCACCCTAATGTTTCAAAGCTCCTGCACTTCTGCTCCCCAAGGGTGACCACGAAGGTGAAAACCTCACAAGCAATTACTGCCAGGCCAGATTGCTGAGTAAGGCATCTTCCCCGGTGCAGCAGAACTTCAGGCGGTAGCAGCCTGTGGATGCATTGCTGAACAGGTGGACCCAAACTGTAACAACTCTAATACTACTGGTAGTAAGTTAAAATGTTCAGCTGGGCACGGAAAGTGCCAGGCGGTTGCAAATGAGGAAAATCAGCTCGTTATCCTTGATAGGATGGAGGGATGGCTTATTTTCTGAAAAGGATCTTCAGTTGTTATTTTACCCTTGGCTGCTAACCTTGTGACTAATGTAGAAATAACATAGATAAGTACCCACGTTAACATACTAATGAGTTGCCTGCCTTGAGTGATTTGTTGTGGCATCTAACTGCTTCTTCTCTTCCTTCCTTTTTGTCACCCTGCAGTGTTCTGTGCCAAGGTCTTTGTGGCTAGGCTGCTCCAACCTGGTAGAGAGCATGTGCGCACTGAGATGCCTGCAGAGCATGCCCAGTGTCAGATGTCTCCAGGTGCCTTTCTTCTTTCTTGTTGTAAATGTTATGCGTATGCTGTTGAACTGTGTTAAACTCTCAGGACTCTGTTTAATCAAATTGTTAAGTCTGCTAAATGTTTTTTGTGCATCCTTTTCTGAAATCTTCTACTTAACTGCATTGTAGGAGTGAATCATAAGAGGGCTTTCTGTACAGTAGGCTCTTGCGGGGGGTGGTGAGCTTTTGTGTTTTATTGCCTGTTTACTGAAGTTGTGATATAAGTAGCATAGTTGTGCATGTTGCCTGCTACATTTTGCTTTCTCATTTAATTTAAAAAATAACATAATGAGCTTTGCCATTTCTCTTAATTGCAATGAACTGACTAGCCTGTAATATTTGTGTGATTTAATTTAGAAAGGATAAACTTTTTATTTTCTGCTAAGCATCATTCTGATTATAGCCTTACATTACAGTTGTTGCGCATGTTTGAATGCAGAAGAGTTAGCATGGAGTCCTGGAGCTCTTTGGGTTACTCTGCCAACTTAGCTTCTTAACTGTTAAAAATGGAAGAACAAGGGATGGGGGGCTTACTCTGCATAGAAGAGCACTAAATGTCAAGTTCTCTCTTGTTTTTCTTCTAGTAAGCTGTTGAAGCTGAGCCTGCGTAATTTATAGAGGGGGGAATTGCTGCTGTTTCTTCACTGGTTTGGGAGGGACTTATAACGTTAAAAAAGGAGATTTTGATACCGGTTAACAATTTTGAACTCTCAGGATATTCAGTTTGGAAGGAAAATACAGAACGTGTTGTAACTGTGTGGCACTTCCTAAGGTGTTTCTGCATGTAACAATTTTAGTACAACATAACTATTCTTTAATATTAGTGTCTTTTATAACACAATAGCATTATTTAGTGGTTCAGTCTTTCACATGTGCAAACTGAATACTTAAACTGATTTTCTGAATGAAAACTTAAACAAATTGAGTTTTGTTTGCTGTCAGTCCGTTTGGGTTCAGACACTCAGAAAACATGAATGTCTTGCCTTAAGAAAGCTCTTGCCTGCAAAATGTGGCCACTTGAGTTCCAGCAAATTTTGACTTTCAGAATTAAAAATTTCTTCAAAATTTCTGTTCACATACAAACATGTTATTCTGTTTGAATGCTTTGTGTTTCCAATCTTGAAATACTATTCAATGGGGAAAAGAACCCATGACCAAGATAAATGTATAGATGGATAATACAGTTTTATAGTAATTGGCATTGCCTCATGGCCAAATAATGGTTATAGTAGATGCTTATAGTCGTGATAGGGCAAAGTCATGGAGGTTTGGTGTCTGCCTTGGGAATATTTACAAGCTACTTCTAGTATAAGATTTTCCTGCTCTCTTTCCCTGATCCTCAGCATTCGCCCCCTCACTGGAAAAGGAAAATAAAACTTTTTTCAGTGGGAATTCTGAATTTTTTTTTTTCTCCTGGGACTTAACTTGCGAGTGTCCAAAGACCATCTCTGAATGTTTCAGCAAGGTATCATAGTTGCTTTAAAGATGGACAGTGATGTTGGGACTAGGTTGGATAGAGTCTTGTGGGATGGGCCAGTAATCATTTCAAGGCTTATTAATGAACCCTGTGAGGGATGTGAATTTCAAGTGTGCTGTTATGAGGCTGTTCTTCAGTGCAGATCTAGGGCTGCAGTCCGTACTTTATTGCTTAATTTTTTTTACCTTCTCTACCCAACTTTTGAATTTGTGACTTATGTCTAACTGTATTGAACAGTTTGAGAACTATTTCAGGACAGGAGCAGTTTTTCTGTTAATAACTGCCTTTTAAGTGGTAGATGTAGATCTTGATTTCATGGCCTGCCAGCCTTGGGGAGGGCTAGCTGCTGGAGCCACACACAGGGAATTTCAGGCTGTGGGGCTCCATAACAAGCTCAGGTTCCCTACTGCAAGCAAGGCATGCATTTCTGCAAATACCTGTTTTGAGAATTGCAGGGACTCCTTGATGATGAATCTGAGAACTTTGACTGCCCCAAGTTTCTTAAAATGAGCTCTTTGGAAATTTCTCATCAGTTAGCACATCACAGCAAATGAAGTGGTTCTTTCCCCAACTGAGGAAACAGTATTTCGAAGAGAAAAATCTATGTATTCTATTGAAATAATAAAGCCTTTTGTTATGAACACTGTTTTTTCTTTCTGTTACAGTATCTGTCAGTAGGTGCATAGTAGTTTAACTGTAAATGGAACAAGTGAAAGCTCAGACCAGGCTGCATGGTAGGTTAATCGATGCAGAGTGCATTGCATGGCAAAATTCTGTTGATAATATTGATTACAGCATAAAATACAAAGCAGCGTGTTCATGAATGTTCTGCTTTATACACAAGATTTTTGGAAACCTGTTACCACACAGATGTGGTGTCATGTATAATTAAAAACCATAGCTAATGTAGCTGTGATGTCAGGATGCGTCACTTTGAGAGATTTCTCAACCCTATGTTGTTTTCAGGAATTGTTACAGATCTGTCAGCTTTCACAAAGACCACATTTGAAGTACTAGTTAGTTTGTGTAGGCTTTTTGCTCCCTGTACCTGTAGGAATTTTAACAAACCCAGAACATTTTTAACTATATAATAACAGGTAACAGGGTTAACAAATTTTAGTAATAAAGTACCTCACTGCAAGGGCAACCGTGGTGGTCAAGCTGGTGGGATTGCTCTGAAGCTGTGGGGAGCTCGGTGTGTGGAAAGTAACAATCCAGGCAGTTGTACTCCAGGAGTGACTGAGAAGGGATTTCACCAGGGTGTTTGGCCGCTCTGTGTTGCAGGGCTGCTTGTGCTTTTCTGCTGGCTGTTGCCCTCCTGGTGGGTTGTTTAGAGAATAAGAGGTTTAACTGTCCTAAGCAGATACCTGTGGGGGGGTGCTGCTTGATGAGGTGTGGAGAGCACCTTGTTCATTTAAATTTTATTCCAAAATAAAGGTGCTTTTAGTGTTGTTTTTTTAAGTGGTTATTGTAGAACTGCAACCAGGTGTAAGAGGTTTTGAATCTTTTAGAAGCATCTGTGGGAGGGTGTGGGGTTTTTTTTTGGGTGGTGGTTTTTTTTTTTTTTTTATTATTTAAAGTAAGTAAGGTTCTCCTTTCAGGCTGGTGACTCAGTGATGCCCAAAGGGGAACTTGGAAGTGAAAGTGGCACCAGCTGCCTTTCCCATTTTTTATTTTTGGTACCATGACTTGCCCTTCATTGTTTCCTGAGCTGTAAGCCCCTGTGTAAAAACAGGTGGGGCATTTACACCAGAAGGTCTTCGTTTTTAGCACACATTCGATTAGTGTAATGATGATTGATAGGATGTTTAAGAAAGGATGTTTAAGGGAAATATAGAAGCCCTGTGGTGATTCACAGAAGTTATCTGGCAGTTGTATCTGTTAACTGTGCGTGTTGTATGTGACCAGAAAGAGGGGAAAAATCTCTAGTCTTAAATTTGGAGCCTTGTAGAATTTCTTCAGAAAGCTCTTAGTCTTGGTACTTCATCAAACATTTAGGCTTCGAGAGTAATCTACCATCAGTCTAAAAGAAGAAAGCAGAGGTTAGGTTTACTCTTGCCTTTCCATAATGCTGTTAGCAATCAGAAAACCTGACTAGGCTTTTTTAAAATCAAGCTGTAACATTTAAGCAAATATCCTCTGGTGCCAGTGGATTGGAGGTAGTGTTCCAATTCTCCAAAACCAGTCTGTGCTTTTTCTCACACAGTAAAATATCTTCATAGTTCCTGTAGTTTACTGGAGAAGTTTTTACTTTCTGCATTCTGTGAGCTGTTAGCAAATGGAGAAGAGAAATTATTAAAAAATATTTGTTCCCATTTGTGGTACTTGATGTTTGCTATCATCTATTCTGATTTTCAGTGTAATTAATATTATTTGGAAATAAAGTCCTTGACACTTATCACTTGTTATTATTGTACTGAAAAGCATAAGTTAAATGCCAGTTCATAGTACTTGAAACTACTACAGATTGAGACCTTTTTTACCTACTTAATTATCTTCAATAATGCTTTTGTACCAAAGAGTTTACCATTATGAACACACCTGGATTCAGATAGCTACTGTTTTTCATCCTCTTTGATATGGATTTGACTGCAAAATTAAAAGCATACTGGTCTCTTATTTAGGTGTTTAGAGAAACTGGTTCTGTAATTAGTTGTGTAATGTAACCATATGGATACATCACCTTCCATAGCTTCATCCTCGTGAAGCATTGCAGTGGTTTCAAATGTATTTTGTCATACTGATTTGAGAGATGGCTCCAACAGTGCTGTCACACAAGGAGAAATGTCCAGTGTTCTCAGTTCTGTAATTAAACATCCCCAGTGTGAATTGAAGGCTAATCATTAAGCAACAGAAGATAAGTGCTCAAACATTGCTTTGAATGATTGCATAATGTACGGTGTGATGAAATAACACTTGGGGAATAAATTATTAGTTCAGTGTAATGAAATTAAGCTAGTAACCAAATACTACTTGACTAACTTTCTTCCCTCTATTCAGTCACACTTTTCCTTGACCTTTTTTTTTTAAGAGATAGTTTTATCCCTCTTTAAAATTCTGCTTATTTTTTTCTTGCTTATTTAGACCTCCCCAATATGTCGTGGGATTTTTTTTCCTACATCTTCCCATTTACTTGTCCTTAAAATTTTCAGCTTAATTGTATGTAGCTCTTAAATGTTTGTCCTGCTCTTCCTTTTATGTTCACACGTAGGATATGTAGCTTGGAAGCTTAACAGAGCGCTGGTTTGCTGGAGGAACAATGAACTTCTCACTTACAGAGCTTCCAGCGTGAGAAGCAGAGGCCAGATCTTACAATTCACGCAGTGGCTTTCTCAGTTGAAGCTATGCTGCCTCCTCCTAGCCCGTTTGCTCAGCGGTCTGTAGGCTTGTGATAGTGCACTTCACTTTGCCTGTCCTTTATTCTTGACTTCTGCCCGGTGGGATGCCCAGCTCTATAGGTTTTCCTTGATCTGCATTTTCATTCTTACACCACATGTCCCGGTGATGGACAAGCAGCAGGAAGGTGACATTGACTTGGTTCCTGCCAGTATCATTCCTGCTTGTAGATTAAGACAGGAGTGTATTGATTTACTCTCCATAACTGGAAGCTATCTTCACAAAAACGTGGTCTTAAAAGCCTTTTACATTGGCTAATTCATAATTTATTACCATTCAGAAGAACTTATTATTTGCCAGTGGCAAGTGGAGTTCTAGTGCATTAAGTTTTTAATATTTATTTCTTACAATAGCATTCCCTGCAAAGGAAATGATTTGTTAGTGGTGAGGAATCTCAGTGCTGTCACATCTGGGCTGAGGCACAGAGAAGGAAGTTTATCTTTCTATTTATTGATAAGATACAATTTAGCATTAACTTTCTTAAGCTTCTATTTGTTATTCTTTACTAACTTTGAGCTTCTGTTGGTTGATATTTCTATTTGCATACCAGAAGGAAGTACAACAATGGAAACTATAGTTGGAAAAAATTGTATTTGAAAACTAAGAATTCTGATTCATTGACATGAAAACTTCATCATCCTTTTTTCACAGTACAGATTCTGTATTAAAATGACAATGAGCGCAGAAGATGCATTCTGCTAAAACCTTTTCTTATGGTGCATGAAATCACAAGTCGGGAAATGATGAATAGCCTGTCGCTGTGTGTAGTCTGCATCCTTTTGAAAATGTTATTCTTCTATGCAGCTGTTAAAATGAGTTGTCATAGCCAGACAACTGCTTTGCTTCTTCTGTTAGGTTTGAAGTAATTTACAAATACTTCGTTGACATGTTGTCTGGTTTTTTGCCTCAAAACAGTGGCGCTGTTACCATTTCTTTTTGGAAGCAGTCCAACAGGTCCATTAAAAAGAAATGGATATTTGATTCCTTTTCTTTAAGGGAACAGAATGTTCTCTCAAAGACCTGAAATATTTGTGCTTGTCCCTCTGTTTTAAACAGACTTCTTTCTAAGACAGCTTTAAAGCTGAGCATAGCATTGTAGAAGCAATGAAAGAGATCCATGCAGTAGGCCTGTTGCCTTTTTGTGCAGTGAGATGCCCTGAATTACCTAATCTCTAGATCTGATGCGAAACTTTCCAGTTTTCCCTCCGTTAATCGGTAGCAGTGCTTCCAGTGTTGTTGCTTCTTCTGGCCAAAGCTGGAGGCTCCTCTCATAATTAATGAAGTTGATTTTGTTTTCAGCAGGTTTTCATAATAGCTTTTTTTCCCCAGTTCTTAGCGTGTGTGTGTGGCAGACTGCGGACTGATGTGACAGCTGGATTTGGTGTTAGTTGCATATATTGCAAATATTTTGCAAAGAGTAACATTGCATTTTACCTTTCTTGGTGCTCCAGTGCTCAGCCATCCTGGTCACCTTCAGCAGATACACTCCAGTATCCCACTGCAGTTCTTGTACTGGGGGGCCCGAAGCTGGGCTCGCTGCTCTGGCTGTGGGCTCCTGAGCACCCAGTATGGCTCTGCTTGTGGCTTGGGGTGCTGCTTCCTGATGGTGTGCCCATGGCTTTTTGCTAGGGCTAGACATCAGTAGGAGAAGTAAATATAATATGGAGGGATTGTTTTTTTTCTAAGCATGATTTATTATCTGAAGGAAAGTGTTATGATAAGCACTTTTTTCAGTCATCCATTGTATATCTGTGTGCTTTCGTTTTTATGACTTTAATTATTAACTAAGCCTGTTCTTTCTCAGGGGCACGAAGAGAGACCTTTTCTTTATGGTCAATTCATATTGTTTATTTTTAAGTAGAAGAGAGTGATTACTTAGTAGATTACTTCAGATGTTCAGCCAGTGAGCTAGTATTGAGCTACGAACCAGAGCTCTTCCTCTTCAGTTTCCTTAGCTGAGGAGCAGAAGCATGTTCCCTGATGTCAGAAGACTAGCAAATGGGGTAAATACCTGTAAGTTTTGGTTCCTAATTATCCCCAGACACGATGTACATCAGTCATTTGTAGCTGCCTATGACTTCGGCCGAGCAAGTCCGTCTGTATTCCTTCTGGTCTGTGGTAAGCACGCAGCACGTGGCAGCTGCGGGCCGGGAGGTGCACGCAGGCTGTGAAAACCACTGCACACGTTGGGGTCACTGCAGTGGCCTCTCTGGGCTGGGGCTGTGTGAGTGCTGCCAGCGCTAACTTTCCTGCTTGTGGGTAGAGGGGTTTGCTAGTAGAAAGAGCTTTGTATCTATGAGTGCTTTTTTTGGATTCTTGTTTTCAGCAGTTTTTAGAGAGCACTAAGGATCATATGCTTCATCCCCGGGCTGCAAGTTTGCTTGAACAGAAGCCTGAACAGAAGCGGTTCTCTTTCTAAACAGCTTTTTCGAGTTATTTCACTTGTGGCTGTTAGTTGGTGTGCGATTCTCTCACCTTTGTCTTCTCTTCAGAAGTTGTTGGTGTTCAAAAGTTAGTAATTTACTCAGTAATCTTTATGACAGAGATTAGGTGGGAGTGGTGATACGACTCCCTCTTGGATATTTTGCTAAGCTGCTGTCTGCTGTAGAAGGCACTTGTGAATGCAGAAAAAGTAATGTGAGCTTAGAGATCCAGTCCTTACTCCCCTGGGTGTACTCCTAGTTATTCTGGCTTTCGCTAGTGTCTCTCTCTTGTACCATGTAGAGATCACAGTCTATTGTCTCTCAGACTGGGAAGGGTATGTCCCAAAGGATGCAAGTATGTTTCTTCACGATGGACTCATTTATCAACACAAGATACTAGACCTTGCCTCAGTAAATCCACAGCCCGTTGCTTATAGCTGCAACAGATGAGCATAATTTCGAACATGGATTTCTGTTCCTCATAAAAGCTAACACAATCACATCAAGCTTAATACATTTCGCAAGTAGTGGGCAGGAGCTGTTATTCCTGATACCTCTTATGATGTATCTGCAGGAGAGTATGTCTTTGAGTGGAGAGATGTTGTTAGCCACTGCTTTGTATTTATGTTTTTTCAACCTCTTTTGGAGAAGAGGGGGGGTTTGCTATCTGATCCTGTTATGGTGCAAAGGAATTTGCTAGGTAATGTGCCTGGTGCTCTGCCTGCCTTCTGGTAGTGCCATGCTTGTGCTGGGAGGGAGTGAAGTCTTTCTTTGGAGAGGGAAGAAAATGCAAGGCAGTCTATTCCTGGTATATTTGATATAGTCCTCTTCCTTGCAGGTGTTTGGTCTGTTTCCCATGGAAGAATTTTCCAGGAAACAGAAAAATATAATGAAAAATTTCTCACTAATGTTGAAATTACATTTGTGTGGTGTCTTTACATAGCACTGTTAAACTTCTTATCAGAAACAATGCTGGCAGGAGGATTGGATCTCTTGCTTGTGGGGAATTAAGGAGCATTTTTGATACCAGTGTTAGTAGTGATTTTGCTGGTCCTAGTGGTTCCACTGTAGGAGTCATCATCATAAGGGCATTTATTCTTTCAGTGTGAAAAGTTCCTGGGGTGCTTAGCAGGCAGGCCATTCCTAGGTTTCCCTGGGCCTCCCGTATTTGCATCTGATAAGTTATGTGAGTCTTCAAGGCTGTGGCATATGAGAGTCTTCACAAATGTGATTTGGGTTTTGTGATCCTTTGAAATGGTGGTAGAATCCAAATCAATCAGAGGAGTCGGCATCGAGGGTGGGATGGCTGTCTACAAACTCAACACCAGAACTGAGCAAATTTTACCAAATCCATCTGTCAGGTATGGAAGAGTGGTACAGCAGAGAAAGAAGGAACTATGACCAAACCCTTGTACTACTTTGCATAATATTTCTATGGCAAAGTAGCCGTATTTGCAAAGCCCCACTAGGGAAAGGCGTTACTTTGTGGCACAGGATGGCCTCCCAGTGCTTTGGACAGGTGGATTTTACATATACTTCAAAAGTTAGAGTTGACATTGTTGCCGTAGAGAAATAATACAGGTTGTCTCCATCCCAGCCTTTCCACTTACTTTGCAAGTATTGAATTCTGTTCAGTGGCATTGCATTGGTGTTTTTAGAAACTCTCAGCTGTTGAAGCCAAACTCTTCACATTTTAATTGTTAAATGTTTTTTGCATTCCTCAATTCACTTGTGATTTTGATGCAATTATTAAGCTAGGCTTTAGGGATGATCCAAGCTACGCTTCTAACCTATTGAGGTTTTTTGGCATCCATTCTACTTTTTTATATTATTTTTGAATAAACAAACTGCTAAATATTTACTATAAAGCATATGAATGCAAACATCTTTTGAATGCACACTTGAACTTTTAAAATCATAGTACTTCTGTCTGCATTTGAACATACTTGAACTAGAGAATTTATTCAAGGCATATAATACTGAAAAAATATTTACAGTAATGTTACAGGAATCCATGTACAGTTCTGTACAGTTGAGCTCAGGTTGTTGGAGCAAATGTCATCTGAAAGTCTCATGCTTATATCTGAGTACATGTTTTGGGAAAAATGATAAGAATTAGGTCAAATGCCTTTAAATTCAGTACCTGAATAGTAAAAATTCAGGATGCTTGCTGCTAAGTGATTGTCATCACTCTACAGTAGAGACTTTTATCTTGTCCTGCATTATCTCTTCAGTTCTTTTTGAGCCCAGCAAACTTCAAAGTTATCCTTCAGTGCAGTTTGTCAGAAGCAAAAGCCCTTTCAGATTCCAGATCAAGCCACAGAAACCATAGCTGGAACTTTGTATAATTCTGTCCTTTTGTTCAGAAGTAAAAGAAACATACAGCAGTTTTCCCGTTGAAGTGACATCAAACCCAGCTGTCTTCAGGAAGTAAGGAGGTGGTTGCTGGCATGCTGCGGTGGTCACAGCTTTGGTTTTAAATCTTCCTTGCACAATATGTTGGTTTCAGCTGTCCACTGCCTTCTCGATCTGCTGCCCCCATGCAACAGCTTACCACCTCTCAGTTATGCTGCTACAAGATGGTGTGCTGTAACGTAAAGTAAGTCACTGATGTGATACAGAATAAAAATAATCTTCCAAAAAGAGGAACCTGGGACATCGGGCAGCTGTTCCTCCTGTTCTCAAATCCTTTTCTGTAGAGTCTTATAATGATGTACTTTTTGTGTTAATCAACTGTAGCTTGAAGTCACAGGGGGAGAAGTAGTGCTGACCTGATAGGTCAGAAGCATTTAGACATCCATTATATAAATCATGTGAAATCTAAATTATGCAATTGCACATTCCTTTTAATACCTAGATAAAATCAGCACTCAAATGCAGAATGTCTGCCTAACCCCAGGCAAGGCTGAGTGAGTATTTGAAAAAAATGATTTGCGCATGGTTTTTTTTAACATCTCTTATTACTGAAGGCTTCTTTCTTTAGCTGAGGTTAGTCTGCAGCCTTTTTTGAGATAAGGTTTTCTCCAGGTTTTTGGTTGCTTGGATATCGGCAATTACAAAAACACACTGAAATTGTGTGTAAGCAAAAGATTGTGTTTCAGGCAATTAATGAGTGATTAGGATTTCCTGAATAGTTATGATGGACTGATAACAGTTTCATGAGTTGCCAAGTCTGGAATATGTTACCGTACGTCTTTGGAGGAAAAAAAAAAAAACCAGACTCACAACAGCATGGGATTCTTCTTGGAGTAGCTGACTGGTTTAAGGCTTTAGTTTTGTTGAATATTTTGTTGTGGTGGCTACGTTATTCTGTATTTCTTTTGTGTGCAAATGCTTTCAATTTTGCAAAACACAAATAATTGAGGGCTATTGCAATTTTATTATTTCAGACTCCTCAGTGTTTTTGAGTAACCTTTTGAAAACCTTTACAGAAAAAGTTTGTATAGAAACCTCTTTCAGAATATTTTAAAGTTTTGCTGATCCTTGGGGAAGAGCAAAAAAAGCCACAGAATGAGAATAAATTCTGATGTAGTTCTGGTGGCCAGGGAAAGCAAGAAGGGATGTAGAGAAACTAGTGCCAGAACCTGGCCTTCAAAAAATTAGGGAAAAAAATACATAAGATGTGCTTGGATGAAAGTATTGAACATGTAACTGAAGCTTGCAGCTTATTTTGGTTCTCCAGTCATCTTGTCATATTATTTAATGCAAGTGAGTTCATAGCTGTGGATTTGTAGTTGTTTAGAGTTACTTACTTTTAATTATCAAAGCATACATAACTGAAGAATATGTGGTATTTGTGTTTGTTGCTCAGCCAGTTCTCTCAAGCTGGAAGTACGTCTGCTGCTTCCATTCCTTCTGTCCCATTTTATTGTTTTACTGGAGAGTTTAAGACTGCAGATCTTTTCTAGATCTTAGGGAAATAATCAGGTAATAAGCACCAATGCATGTGTTAAGCATTAGTGGATATCAGGAAAAAAAAAATAAGGCTTTGGAAAGAATGGCTTATTGATCTGGGTCTTTAACTGGCTGCAGTGTCTGTATTTCTGATGCCTATCAATGTCCTGTCTCATACAGCTTTTTAGCCACCTTTGTGTTGGGTGAGGGTTGTGCCAGTCTTCTGGCTGGCATGTCAAGGTAACTACATTTGGACAGAGCTGGTTTCACATGGAGCTAGTAGCAGAGATCTGAACCTAAATTCCCTCTGGGAATCTAGGAATAACCCTTGAATTATTTTACCTTTACACCAGGCAGCCAAGTTGCAGATGTAGTTAATCTCAACATAGGCTAATTTATTTTTGATGAATCTGAAGTCATCTAATTACTAGCTTAGTCTGAAATTTGCTTGTGAGATGTTACTTATCCTACCTTTAATCTGAAATACTTAACAGGCTTATTAATTGTGTAGGGGAGGGTAATGTGTTTTCTGCCTTATTTACACATGAACATAATGCAGAAAAAAAAATGTACAACTTACAGCTTTTGTATGCAGCGTTGTACAGTGTGAAGCGTAATTTGAATTTTGCCTTGCACCTGACTCGGGGTGTCCACACACTGCAAATGCTTTTGGAAATGGTACTCCATTTGAACTACTTGGCTGGTAGGAGGTGTGTGTAAGCTGGTTCAGGACTTTGAAACATGAATGCTAATGTAGAAATAGTGTGTTGCGGGGATGCATCAGTCAGCTTGAAAAAGTCTTGGCTGCTTATGGAGTCCTTGAAATCAGCTGCTGTTGGCGTGCTTAAATTCCTCGATTAAAGTGGTTATGATGGAGGTGCTAATCTGAGCAGTCAGCAGTGAAATGCAACATTCTAAATTGTTTTCCTTTTATAAGTCCTATAAATGAATAGATGAGTGGATCTGAAGAGGTTTCTTTGCATCTGCTCTGGCATAAAAGTTGCTATAATCTTGAGCCAGTATTTTCCCCTCAAGTTTTTATTTGGGATTTTTTTGTTTATATAGGAAATAAAAACTAAAGGGGCTCTTTACTAGGTATTGAGACAGTTTCTAAGGTAGTAAATGCTACTTAATGTTTTCGTAATAATAATAATAATAATAAAAGCTTGACGTCTAGTCCTGCTAACTGCGTAACAACATCCAGTTATTTAAGGTAGCTTTTGGTGTAGTTGTAGATGCACATGGTCTGAACAAATACGTAGTGTGGGGCAAGTGCCCGTGATGCAGTGGAAGCTCTGAAAACATGTTGCGTTTACTTCAGTAGTTTCAGTGACTTCACTGTATAGATCATGTGATTGGAAGTTTCCCTTGAGTTTTAAACATACAGAAAAACTGTTTTACTTCGTGATGGATTAAGATTAGAGTGCACATAGGTTCTGCCTGAATAGGTTTATTTGGAGGATCAATTAGGTGAACCATTAGTGCTATTGTCAGTGCAAAAGCAATAATAGGAGTTGTAGCTGAGAACTTGAGGTAATTTCTCTTAATTAAAACAGACCAAACCAAACCCAGTACCTTGCTCCTAGTGTCTGTGTATCTTTCTACAGCCAGTTCGTCATAGCTATATTTCTGATGTAAACATTTTACTGTTAAAATTATCATTTGCAGGCAGAAAGGGTTTGTCTTGGGGTATTCATACTCTAGAGTTGTGAAAGCTAATTCGGAAGTGTTTTAGGAAAGTGATTGCAACCATTTGCAGTGCTAGGAACGATAAGCCTGATGACTGCTTTAATATACTATTTAAGTATTGAGATTTTTCTGCTCTGAGCAAGAATGTGGACCGCTAATCTACTGCACACATCCAGTATCTGCCAAGAAAGGCTGAGTGACCATATAGTTCAAGGCATGAACTGAGGCAGCTGAAAAGCAACACTTGTAAGCTGAAGGTATAATTAAACCTCCTGTTAGGCTGGGAAAGGGCTGCAGAGTCCAGCTGGTTGGAAAATAAAGCCAGTTTTCATCTGAAGTAAAACGTGATCAGTAAGCCTCAGGTGGAGCATTGCAGTAAGACTTGCTGGGTTACCCCTTAACTGCTGGCTGCTCTTCCACATCCTAAGATTTTGTTGTTGTTATTATTATTGATTTGTATTTTTTCAACTACCAGCATAAGCTGAACAAGTAGTCACTGTGGAAAATGTTACAGCAAGGCTTAATGTAGCCCCCAGACCTCGCCTAGCTGTATTTAAAACTGCATTTGCCATTTTTTTAGTAAGCTGATTCTGCATAAAATGGTACTTTTGAGGGGCAGGTGTAGAGAAAGTGATTAAATATGTATATATTTGGGACTCAACATATTTATATTCAGCAAAATAATTTGCATGATGCGCAAGTTTAGCAAGCCTTCGTGGTTGGGTACTCGGAATGGTGCAGGGATGAGTCATCAAACTGCTACAATTACACAATTCGGTACTCATTGTCCTTGTAAATACAACATATTAATATAGGATGGATACAGGCAGTTTTGGATTACTGACTCTTTATTCCAGACGTTCAGAATATTAAATGAGAGTTAGGGTGTCTTTGAAATGGTTACGCAAGGAATACGTTAGACGTGATCCCGCAGTACCTGTTGAGGTAAGCCTGCCCCTAAGAAGTAATAAGCTATTACGTACTTACAAAAACCCCAAGACATGGACGACTTGAATTGGCTGAAAGATCAAAAGCATCCTCCCCATCTAATTTTAGAAACTACACCTGCTGCTGAAAACACTGGATGTCTCTTGGGATTGCAATAGTTATATTTTTTTTCTAGTGATGCCAGTTTGCTCAGTGGAAATACAGACATGCTGGAAAATAGCTGGTAACTTGGACAAAAGTAGCACTTTTTTGTTTGTTTTTTACTGCAACCTACTTTTTTTTTTAAGGTTTAATCAGTAAATTATATATATATATTTAATTTTTTTTTTTAAAATTTATGAGAACCTGTATTACACTATTTCTGAAGTTCTAAAAGCCAGCAGAGTGATTTTGCTGTTACGGTTCTTACTTCGTTGGCAATTACGCTTTGCAGGTTGGGGTATGAATTAAGAAATTAACTGCTCTGCCAGGCTTCAGAATGCAGTTTTATGCATATTAAAAGGATGTGTCATCACCAAAAGCTCTGTGGTGGAGTCAGAGCCCTTGCTTAGTGTTTCATGGAATTGGATCAGAAGAATAATTCTAAACTGTTGATCATGTTTTTAAATGAAATTACGTACAAACAAGTTACGTAGTGTAGTCCTATCTGGACACAGCCCATACTGATCTGACTTCTGAGATTAATTTCCTGTTAAGCCAGACATACTGAATATTAAAAGGTATGCAGTTACTTATTTACAGATCAGCAAATAAATTTTGTAATGAGGTTAAGGTGAAGACATACTTTAGAAACAAAGTGAAATCAGTGGTACTAATTGCCAGTCATCAAAGCATTAGTGATTAAACAAGATAACTTGTTTAGTACCTGCTTGTAGTCTTCTGAACCCATAGAAATAACTGTTCTGGAACATTTAGGTGAAGATTTTGTTTCTCTGAGCAGTGACAGGAGCAGGAGAATGTTGGTTTTGGGGGATTTACTGCTCTGGACAAAACTTCCTGATGGGCCCTTGAGAGGTGTCAGACTGGGTATGTGAAAGCATTGGGTATCTTTTAAAAAAGTTCGTATCTACAGCTTGTGGTCAAACTACAGCATTTCTTTTTAGAGACTTGAAACACAAACTAGGTAACTGTGTGCTGGTACTGAATTTACCCCATCTTCCTGTACGCTTTTTGGTGGTTAGTCAAAGGCCAATTAAAAATGATGCCTTATTTTCAGCCTAAGGGTTTCTTTTCTAATTTTGCCTTCAGCTGTTGGATCTTGGTAGACTCTTTTAGTATTTCAAGTCTATTTTTGTTTGAACTTTCAGCAATAACTGCACTAAAATAAAACCTGGCAACTGGCAGAGTAGCTAGCTAGGTAAGAAATGGAGCATATTGAGTTTAATTTGTGCAGATCCCAAGTGCTTATATAAATCAGCTAATTTAAGCTGAAACTAGCAGTTACTAACACAGATGTCAAATATAGACAAGTCCGTGGTCAGCAGAGTTAACTTTCAAGTTAGAATCATAGAATATCTCAAGTTGGAAGGGATCTGTAAGAATCATTGAGTGGGGTTCCTTGCTCGTAGGAAGCTTGTAGGACTACCTAAAACTAAATCAAGTTTAACTGGATGAACCTTAGAGCTTTCTTTTCCAATGCTTTATAGTGACTGTGGACAGCGGATCGAGTTTATCTACCATCAGATATTTTCAGAGTCTTTATTTGGAAAATCATTCGGCCGTGGGCTCTCTTTTCTACTTTTCTGAAGGGATTTTTTTCTTTTTCTTTTTCTTTTTTTTTTTTTTTTTTTTTTTGCATAAAGGTATCACTTGATTATCTCTCTAAATTAAAAAAAAAGATGTGTTTTATCTTAGTACATAATTAATGGAGAAATATTGCAAGGAACCATTTCGTACAGGCAATCTGAGTGAGGTTAAACCCGTAAGCTGGAGCTGGTTGTTGCTGGTGCTGTCTTCTCTGTGGAGCCAGACGTCTGATTTGAATAACCGTCCATACCTTCTTACACAGATTCCTTTGACATGGAATCTTTTATGTTGTTCCTCTGTATATAGCCTATGGCTATGCTTCTGAAGAAATTTTTTTGAAGTGATGAGTCTTTGCAGTGGTTAGGATGCTTTGTCAGTGACCACCTATTTCTGACCCGGCATTTGGAAGCACTGTAGTATTTTTTGTATTTCTTTGCAGATGTGTATCTACAGATTTTGAGGGGTGTGATATGTAAGGGGTTTGGTGCATCTTGTGCAGTTTAAGTAGTGATTTTCCAACTTCATTTAGCTCTTGTGCTACAGTATATTAAGGCTCTCGGTAGTTAAAAGAAGAAAATCCTCTCATATTCCTGATCAAGTGTCAAGTTGTTGTTATTAAACGCTATTTAACAGGTTCCTGGATTGGAAAATAGTGACCATGACATCCTAAGGAGAGGCTTGCATTCATTTTGAAATGCTTTAAACCACCCGGGGTTTTTTGTCTGTACTAAAAGCAGGAAGCCATGAGGGACACACGCTCATTGCTTTCAGATGGTAAAGGTGGTTCCCCAGCTTTTTCCTTACTGATGTGGTCCAGTCGCCACCCAGGATGGTGGATTCCTCTCCTCCTCTGGGTGAATGTGTAATTAATGCCTTCAGGAATCCTTGTGCTGGCAGAGCTGGCTTCAGAAGGCAATGTGAGTTCACGGAGCTCAAGCATAATCTGCTTGGTTTGACTTCAAGATATCCAAGTATGTGTTAATTATTTTTTAAAATTGTTTCTTCAGCTTCTCTAAGGTCAGATGTAGATGTGATTTGTTAAAGGAGATCAGAGTCTGTTTAGCTGAACTGTTTTGATTAGTTTTGCTTGTTTTGTAATTTTAAGTGAAATTTCCTGGTATGCTTTTCAGTGAGTAGGGAATTTTGTCAAAAATCAGATTTTAAAGACATAGCTCAGTCTTTAACTCAGATCAGAATTACTGGTGTAGTCTCAAGGGTAGTGGGAAAATAGTAGTTCTTGTTTTCTATCACTTTCCCTTTCGTTTTAGCCAAAAATACAATAATTGAAGACTGCCTTTTTTTTTTTTTTCCCCAAGGTAACACAGCTACTGTCTAGTTTTGTCCATCCATTCTTTGTATCCTGGGAGTCCATTCTTGGATAGGGAAAAGTTTCTCATCAAAGAAACTTAGCAATGTTCTCTGCCTTGCTAGGTACTATTCCTGCAACTCGTGTGTCTTGTCCCAGTTCCCAGGATTACTGCTATCACCTCTGTAATTGCTCTCTAGATACTGGCACTAAAACTGGGTTAAAGAACAAAGCTGCACCATGCAGTTTCTCTTCGGAGTCAATTAAGTGACTGAAGGCACTCCCAAGTCCTGAAGCATGGTGCAAACCCAAGTGTTACCTGCTTTATAGCTAAGACAAATTTGGTAGGAATCTGGTTAGCCCGTGGAGGATAGATTTCTGCTAGAAAAGACGCAGCTTTTTTTCATATCTGTCATGAGTGAGATGAGCCTTGCAGGCTGAGTGCCGTTCAACTACAGAAAAACTTAAGTGCTTTTGCACCAAATGTTGTACAATCCTATATACATGGAACTATTACGCTTGAGGTGCCGGTTTTAGTTGCTACCAAGTAGCTAAGGATCTTCACTGAAACAGATTCATGAAGTTTTATAATACCTACAAAATATTTTGCCTTTGAGGATCATTCATGGTTGTTCTTTTTTATTAATTTGGAAGCTTTTCATAATCTCCAAAGGAAATGAGCTTTTTGTAATTATGCTTGTCAGTTCCTCTTTCTCCCCAAGTAACTGTTGAACCTGTTTGCCATGTTCATCTGCATCTCAGAAATCCCAAAGACTTGCGGTATTGTGGAGCAGAAAGACTAAAGAAGGCTTGAAGTTACTGCAGAACTAGGCAAGGAATATGAGATGCAAATCTTCAGGAAACAAGCTTTTAAAACTAAAACTACAACTTGTAGAGCAATTTGTAAATTTTACTGCCATTGCTGGTTTTACTGTTAGTGAAAATAAAAGACAGAGGCTTTTCTTGGTGTAACTTTATTCAGTTGGGTTATAACAACTATAAGGCAATGGAAAACATCTCTGCTTAGACCCATTGTTATCACTTCGCTGTTGCTGCCATTCTCAGTAGGGGATGGAGAGCGCTTACTCCAGGCTGACTAATTAAGGAATGACAGCTGGTTGGAAATAATCATTCTACTCTCGCAAGAGCTGTGAGCAACTTAACAAGAATTTCTGGAAAAAATGAACTTATAAACAGGATTAATTGACCATATTTAGAGGCTGTGCTTCCACTGTGAGAAGCTGCTAGGCTCTTGTGTTGTGGGGGTGAAAAATCAGCCATGTTCTTTCAGAGCCTGCGAGCGCAGGTCGCTCGTATTGCCGGGGCTGACGGCCCTGCTAGGGTAACTGGAATGAGAGGTCACAGTTTGCAGGTCTTGATGCTGTTCAGCAGCAGAGCTGCAGGGAAATGAAGTCAAGTCCATGTTAACGCCACCAAAAAGCTATTTGGGGAACCTGCAGAGGTGGGGTGGGCAGCACGGTAGTTTTATATAGAGGGTGGGTGAGGTTAACAACAAGGTACATGTGGAGAGAAGGGACCAGCAGGACGAAGGGAAGAGTTGGACTTGGGGATGCCTATCTATCTTCTTGCACAAGAGCTGGAGGCCTTCCTGAGCAAGGACTAGTGACACCAGCTGTTAGGAATTTTGAAATTATTCTTTTGCCAAGTGCTGTGGATGTACAGGACAGATTAGAGTTGTCTAATTGCTTTTTCCAGGACATGATCCTCACCTGGCCATCTTTTAGTCTTCAGCTAGTAGGCTTAAGTGCTTTAGAGACACATTATAGCCTAGGATGTATGTAATCAGGGGAATGACCCAAAAATTGTTTAAGACAGAAATAGAGCAAATTTATTTGGAAGAGAAGATATAATAGGGAAAACAAACTATATATTTGGGAGCAGAAGGGGAAAGAATGAAGGAAGGATTAAAATCTCAAGCTCTAAAATATGGTAAGAAAATTGGACTGAGTTTAGGATGGGAAAAGAGGGAAAACACCATAAATGAGGTGGTAGTAGATACCATTAAACTAACACAACTGCCTACTTCCTGGTTAAATGCATAAATACAGAGTTAAATTTCCAGCCTAAAAGTCAGTCTGTGTAGTCTGCCCTCATGTTCACAGCCCAGATGTTGAGAGGGTATGGAAATACCAGCAACAGTACTGCCTGTGCCAGGTCACCCATTTGTGGATCTAAGACACTGTCATCTTAGCCAGGAGTGGGCTCTGATGCTCTGAAAGAAGAGGGACAAGCGGCAAGGGGTAGGAGAAGTGCAGTCCCTCCTACTTCTCCCTTGTATCAGTGGACATGCCACGGATGGAGCATGTCCCTAAAGCCTGCCACCCAGTCTTCTTTACCTAGGCAGCAACAGAGCCACGGTAGAACTGAATAGGTGTGCACCAAAGACAAAACTTTGCTCTGTAATCTGCTTAGCGTGGAAGTTTGCTCAGTTTGGTGAAGTTTGTGTTATTGCCCGTTTTGCGTTACAGTGCTGCTCTGCAAGTTTTATTATGGATTCCTAGAATGAAAAAATGTGACATTTAGGAGTTAGTTCTTATCCTGCATCCCAGGGAAAGCTAGCGATGATCTCTGAAGGTACTTCCCAACCAAGGAGCAGAAGAAAACAGTGGTAGAGTCCTGCCATGACCTACCGAAGGGAAGTTAGATTGGAGCTAAGTTGGTATCACGTGAGATTTCTGTGAATATGCTGACCCAAGCCATCAACGTTTGATATTCTCAGTGAGAGGTCCTGTTCCTTGCTCTTAGCTCACAGGATCGATGCATATATTTAGCCTTCAGCTGCAAAAGGGATGACATGCTCTTACTCATTTAAGGACATACTAATTGAAAACAGTTAACAACATATAATCACTGTAATGAGTATTTCTACACATTCAAATTTAAAATAAAATGAAGAAAAGCCCTGCATAATTCTCTGGAGTCATGTTTGCTTTCCAGAATAATGTAACTGGTGTGGGCCAGTTGGGTACCAGTGAGTCTGTGGCTGATGTGTGCTCCTTCTCGTGGCACCGTGTGGCAGGAGAGCATCGTTCGCCCACCATGTGCACATAAGTGGTAGCGCTGGTTGTGAACAGTCTGTAGTTATGAATAACTAGAATGGCAATTGAGGAAGTATGATTTTGAAAATGTGGAATGTGGCGTTTACTTTTCCAGTGTTACTGTTCTGTGTATGTCCAGAAACACTAAAATACATGTATCTGTGGAGTAACACAAAACCTTTGCTGCCTCTGGCCATCTCCTGGGCTTGTGTTTTGTCATTGTCATGTGTGTTGTAACTAGATATACTTAAGTTCTTCCATCACCCAGTGGACATAGTTTTTATAATGTAATCTTTTGTCCACATGATATGTGGTTTTTCATACCTTACTGCAAGGCAGAAAAGGTTTCAAGGTAAACTTCAGACAAAGCAGTGTAGTCAAGTGGTGGAGGAAGGCTTGCCTGAAGGGGTAATACTGGTAATCTTGGGGGTTTTCTGGGTTTGGTGTGGTACATCCCTTACACGAGGAGGAGAGGAAGCAGTGAATGCTTTTGAGTGGAATTGTGTTTTTTGAATGGGGATGGATGTAGTTGTTAAGGAGTTAATCCATAATCTGTGACGGCAAGAGTAAAGGAATTGTGTGACTTATTCCATCATGTGTTTCACTTGAGTGCGTTGTTCCTCTTTCTACTGAGACAGCTGGTAAGAGGGGAGAAGGCTGAAATAAATGCAATGTTTTAAGACATTTAAGGGCTTTTCACAATAGCCCTCTGCCAGTTTGTTGGTGTCTCCTGGGGGCGAATGATAGGGAGGACAGGGTTGGTGGGAAGCTAAATGAGCGGTAATTGCCTAGGTGTGGGGTACCAATGAGTAGGTGGAAATAGATGGTAATTGTGTTATGGACAGCAAAAGGGAGCAGAGAGTTAAGAAAAGGAAAAGGGAAGAATTAAGTTAAGAGTTTGAAAAACGGAGGTAAGCTGTAAAAGAAACATTTGCAGCTGAATGTTTGTAGAAATTCTTACATCTCTTGTTCTCGAACAAAAGGGAAGAAAACAGTAGGGAGGAGCAGTTATAATGTGGGGAGAACACTGTAATTAAGTCAGGGTAAAGAAAGATGGTGACTGCCAAGGGTTATAGGACACAGACTGTGGCAGGGTATTACAAAGACGTTCTGCAAGAACCGTCCCTCCTCCTTGTGGTAAGCTAGAGCTAGGAAACAAAACCAACATATTCTGTTGCATGAAGTAGTGTATAGTGATTTTTTTTCTTTTTCTTTTTCTTTTTTTTTTTTTTTAACTAGATGTATGCAATTTAACTTTGGCAGAAAGTGCTGGTTGATTACTTTGACAGGTTTAATTACTTTGGCTTGAGTAGGATGAAAGTGAATTTATTTCCCAGTGAGAAAAGCGTTGAAAGGCTGCATGAAAACCTGTCAAGGGAAACTGAAGAGGGGTTGGGGAGTTATCTTTACAGTAAATGGAATTGATAAACATGTCAGTTAAAAGGGGAATTTATTCAAAATACCCAGGTTTTTTTGGCCAGAAATCTTTGATAATTCTATTCACTGGGAAAGTGAATTTTATCTGTTAAGTTGATTTGCTTTTTCATAATGCTTGTAGAGCAAGGAATTACCATAGAATAAAGAAATTGAAGTTCGTTTGGTTTTTTTTTCCCCTAGAACACGTCAGTAATGGAGGATCAGAATGAAGATGAGTCTCCAAAGAAAAATACCCTATGGCAGGTAGGGCTAACAGTTGCGTGGAAAGAGAGTTGGCATGATTTTGTACATTCCTGCTTTTGAGAAACTTCCAAATCTTGCATCTGCATAATCGTCCTTGTATGTAGTTGATTGTATCATCCTAAAATTATCTCAGCCTTCAAGTGAAGGATAATGCCAATGAATAATACTTGAGAAATTACTAGATCTTCTCAGATTTTGTAGTTTGTGCTGACCTTGGAAGGCCAATTCTGCATCAAAGGATACCTGAGATACAGTTCAACCTTTCTGAGCATGTGACTGTCCTTTAAAAGGGAAATTTCAGCACCTTCACGTGGCAAGCACTTGCAACCCATTTGCTTTGAAGAAGTTTGGGAATATTTCAGAGCTGACAGTTGTTCCCCAACAGCTCTCTTGGTCTCCTGAAGGGCTCAGAAGAGCCTGGCATAAATCGTTGGTTCTATTTACTAATTAGTAATGAGTCCTGGAGTGGTGTTCTTGTAGCATCCTTATCTGTAGGTAAAGCTCCCAGGATTTTAATGGTGTTTTTATGTGTGTGTCCCAAACATTGACATGAGCTGTGTTTCCAAAACAAAGCAAGCCCTTGATACTGTGTAATTGTCCGTTTTCATTTATGGCCAGGCAGTTTGACACTGACATAAAGGTCTTGAATTTTTGTGTTAATTAGAATATTAATATCCAATGTCAGCATGTCTGTAAATGTGTATTATTTTAACTGCTGGAACCCGAGTAAATAATTTGAAGAGGGAGACTGCAATATGCAGCAGAAATCACTGGTTTAATCTGGAAAAGTTTCTTCTGAAAAGAGTTAAGTTCCTTGCTGTTTAAATGGTAAGAGGTGTAAGAGAATTCAAGTCTTTCAGTGTAAGAAGTGAGTTACAATTACCAGCAAAGTCCTTTCATTGATCTTTTATCTATGGAAGATGAAGTTTATATGGTGTAACTTGTAGCTTTGAGAATGTTTTGATTATTTGCTTGCATCTTCTCACATACTCTTCCTTGAGAGAGTTCTTTATAAAGCTGTTTCTGTTTTTTATGTTTAAATACTAATACTCCTTTTCTAAACACAGATAAGTAATGGAACTTCATCTGTGATTGTCTCAAGAAAAAGACCATCGGAAGGAAACTACGAAAAGGAAAAAGACTTGTGTATTAAATATTTTGACCAGTGGTCTGAATCAGATCAAGTTGAATTTGTGGAACATCTTATTTCACGAATGTGTCACTATCAGCATGGACATATTAACTCTTACTTGAAGCCCATGTTACAACGGGACTTCATCACTGCGTTACCAGGTAAACTAATCCTTATTTTACAAGAGGTGCTTTTATAAATATTTTTTTTTAATTCTTTGGGTGTATGCAGCTTTTCAGAATGTCCTTCAGGTTGAGATTGTCTTGTATAAATAAAGTGAAGCTTCCTAATTAAAAGAAGGGCAGGAGGGTAGCTGAAATCATTCCCTTCTGTGATTAATTGAATTGGCCACTGGATGCCAGTGTTGTTCCATGTAAAAGTAGTTTGAGTAGCATATCCGGAAGACTAGTTTGTGTGTAATTTGAAACTTGAGTTGTTGCTAAAGTTGTATCTCTGCAAGCTCTGGTCTAAATTCCATTTTCATATGGACACCATAGGTGTAGAAAAATACTATAAAGGTGTTTTCATTCATTCATTACATTTTAGTTTTGTTCTGAGTTTCCTAAATCTTAAATAAAAAGCTGCCTGCTTAGATGAGTGAATCTGGTTTGTCTGGTCTTGTTACTGACTCGAGAGCGAAAGCACTTGTGGATTTTTATTCTGTAGTCCAGCCATGATTCCTTCTTTCAGTTGCTTGGAACAACTTTTGTTGTTTTTTACAATGTAAATACTGGGAACTGTTCCCATGCCCAGCCCTTTTTGAAGGTGATGTGGTGTGTGAGGAATATCTGTATAAATTGACCCAGGAACTTAATCTGAGCTGATTGAAATCAATCTCCTCTTGAACTAATGTCACATTAAAAGATAACAGCGCAGTACTACCTTTTAAAAAGATAGTCTCACTTCTTTTAAGCAAAATTCTTTTGTTGTACATGGAAATAGTCTTTGCTTGCTACTATCCTTACTGATTTTACACCTGTGAGGATGCAGGAAAAATGGAAAACGTTTGTGGTATCTGGCTTCTTTTCGCTTCAGTGGAAAAAAGTGATAATTCTGCTGTGCTGTTCCGTAAGTGGGTGGCAAAACGTTTAGTTTGCAGGATCTGTCCTTACAAGTTGGGCAGTGGTTGGGCTTTTTACTGCACATCACAATTGTGGAGTATGGCTAATACTGTATCAGCTGTTGCAAGTCCCGTTGATGAGAGTGACTCAGAAGCCTCATCGATGAGCCTATGCTCATTGTTTTTCCACATCTGTCAACAGTGTTTCCTCTAGCATGTGAAAAACAACTGTCAAAAGACAGTGGTACGTGGTGGACAGCGTAATTGCGAGAGTGACTTAAGTCACTACTGTGCTTTTGATTCTCTTAATTATCTTTAAGATGTTGATCTTAACACTCCTTGCATGGTCTCATGCAACTTCTGCTTCTTCCTTAATCAAATTGCAACTCTGACCCTTGAGCACTACCTCATCACCTTTTATTAGGAAAGAAAGTCCCTTCCATATCTGTTTTGTGTGTTAGAACTATAGGAGCGCTATACACTGTGTCAGGCAAGTAAAACCCTGCCAGGCTTCTTCTGAAATGTGTTTCTAAAATAATGAAAGCCTGTGCAGTTGGATGATCTAAGTGACTGTTTCGTATCTGATGTTAGTCAGTTTTATAGAGTTGACATCCCACATTTGGGTTTCATTTTCATACAAAGTGATATTTACACATTGAGCTTTGAAATCCCTGTGGATTTTAATTGTTTTAATTTCTTATTGAAATTCAACCAAACCTTCATCTGGTACCTATAATCAATAACAGATGTAACTTTTCAGCATTTTCTATAAAACTGCAAAAGCTCTTGTAGAGGCATAAGAATTGAGCATATTTTTCTTTGGAAAATGAACCAATAAATGCTAGATGCATTTTACTGTAGAAAATTGATAGGTTTTAGTACCTGTTGGAGAAACTGTTTATGAAACTGAATGCTTATATCTTTTAATGTAAAATAGGTATGTGCAGCTATTTCAGATCTTAATGCGTCTTAAACTTAGTCCTGTATGTTGTCTGAAATGCTTAGATAGGCCCACTGTAATTACCTGTGCTTTGGACCTGTTTCTACTGTGTTAAGTAGGATAAATATTTTACTTGATTTTTTTTTTTTCTAATGCAAACAATTTAAATCTGTGCACTTTTGCAAGCAGTAAAAATCTTAAAATAGACTTGGTGGCAAAGCATTTGTGTATTTGTGCTCAGTATGCAACTTTCAAGGCTCCGTGTGGTCACAGAAGAAGAGATTGCCGTATTTTAACATCAGGAAACACTTGAGTTTCTGACTTTGTAAAAATCTGGTTTTAACTGTGGCCAGTGTAATACAGAACTGTGAAAATTATGCATCTTAATAAAGGGCTTCTGCCTGGTAATTTGCAGTTGATCCTTAAAACTCAATGGTTTCATAATGAACAAGCTGTGTGTGTAAAGTGTGCAGTCCCAGACCGATGCGCATACGTGTATATGCTCTGGCTGTTGTGGAGATGTGGTAGCTCATTGCAGTTAACTTTTATGGAAAACCTGGATTTAGTTCAGGTAAAGGTTAATGAGCATTTGGTACTAGGATTACACCACAGGCAGGAGCCTGAAAAAGCCTTGGGTTAGTGAAGTGAATAAAAACAAGCGGAGCACTTGTCACTTGGATTTTGTCTCTCCAGACACTGAGTCTGATAGTTCTGTAGATAGGCAGTCAAGTCTAGATCTTCTCAGGAACATTCCTGACCTGTAGAAAACAAAACTGACCTTAGGAAGGAAGATTTTCCTGGTACTTTATTTGGAGAGTTACTGTCCTTGGGAACATGTTCTAGCCCTGTCTCTAAATGTTTGGTCTGATGTTACAGTGAAATGATTTTTTTAAAACTGGATTTTGAGAGGGACCTGGGTGTTAGCCTGGTACTTCTGAATTCTGCACATGCCACAGAAAGGCACCAAACACATTGCAATACCCTGTCCTGTTTGCACTCTGGAGCAGTCTCCGTCACACCGTTCCCCCAGGCGGAGCAGAGGCTTTGCTGCGGGGGGTGACTTTTGTACCTCCTCTGTCTGAGGAAATGGCATTAATGCCCCGGTGCCTCTGCCAGCTCTTCACCTCTGCTTCACATCAGCTTGTTGACAGCCAGAAATGGCAACAGTGATCTCTCCAAGAAAGGCTTAGCTTTTGGATGAATTGGTGGTGGCACCTTGGTCATTCAGGTTGCATTTCTAGACTTGAAGCTTGAGAGGAGGCTTTGGAGCCAGGTTTTCACAACTGTTTGTCAGAGGGTTGTTACTGCTTTTTCAAAGGCAGTTTTGTGAAAGATTGAACAATTGCAAAATGTTCCTGCTTTGTTGTGTCTCATTTTTCTTAATATGGAGTACTATCTTTTTGAAAAATAATAATTCATAAGGAAAAGAAAACAAAGCAGTTGAATGCAAGTTGCTGAGTACACACATTGTATTACATGGACGCATTCATTTCTGTATAGGAAATCATTAAAACCATGGACTTCAACAATCCTGTGGTTGCCTTGTGCTAAAAGGTCTTAAGATGGGGAAAGCAAGCCCTGGTGTATGTTGTCTTGTGATCCAAATACCTTTTTATGGTTTCAAAATTGTAATACAAATCAAATTCTTCAATGCTACTTAAATGACATGTACATTCTTACTCGCACAAAGGATTTAAAATACGATGTGGATTTCTAGTAATGGAATATGCTGTATATTAAACTCCTAAAGTGTTTGTGCTTGATTCAAAAACTATCGAAAAACAAGTGATACGGTAGTCCTAACTCTGAAAAGCATTGCAAGTTCCGCTCTCAAGCTGACCCGTTCAGTGTCTTCTGAAAGATACTAGAGGTACGGTGGAATAGGTGGGAAAACCTCAAACCCACCAAGAGCCAACCACAGAACCATGCACTGGCTGCCTTCAAAGGATGCCTTGCAATGTAGCCTTTTTATTAGGTTGGTTATTGGTAACTTTACAGCTCCTGGGAGCTCTCATCCCTCTTTCGGGAGAGGCTGATTTAGTTTGCTGCCAGGAGATGGCAGTAACAGATAAACTTTTAAAATATTATTTTGTGCGTGAATATAGTTTGAAGATCTTCTGTTTGTCAGTTTCTCCCTTGGGAATTGTTCATAATTTTTACATTTCAGAAACTGCTCAGAACTATAAGTGAGGTGTTTTGCAAGCCAGCATGGCTACTTTGTCCCATAACCTTTCTTTAAATACATGGTTGAAGTAAGTCCAGGGTTATGGTTTGCTTAGTGCTTTATGGCTAAAAGCACTTAAGCATTCCTTGTCTAAGAAGGTTTGTATACATGTGATGATTATTTTACTTATGCCAGTTGGGCAAAATTATGCCTCCCATCTTTGGAATGAGAAAAGTATCCAGCAGGTGGGTACCTGTTCAGCATGGATCCTGTTGTCCCATCTTTACTGGAGAGCAGTAGCAGTTTTGACCAAAAATGTGCTTAAGGGCAGCTGTTCTGTGACTGTACAGGCAGTTTATTGGATGAACTATGCATCATTCATTTGCTCATTCACCTACAACCTTTCAGATGCATGAGTAAAGAATTCTACACCTTAAAAGTGCAGACACTGAAAGATTTGCCTGTCATCAGTGTATCTTGTACTACCGGCTTGTTTGGAGCCCAGGCTGGAATGTGTTTTTTCTTCTAACAAAGGGGAACTAAGGTCAGCTGAAAAGTTTAGTTTGATGTGTGCCCCAGCTCTTCTGCCATGCCACTGCCCATTAAAAACTCCTTTCACATCATCTTTGTATCTCTGGGAGAGCTGGAAGCTGGTGCACTTGTCATTCAGCCACATTTTGCAGAAATACTGTTGGCATCAGGGTGTTTTCCTCTCTTTTTAATAATTTCTGGGTCTGCTGGTTTAACTGTAACCTACTTTGGTTTTTATTCCCAGTTTCTTCTAACGTCTTCCAAACTTTGCAGTCATTCATTTTTGTATTTAATTAGTAACTTTGAAACATAGTAGCCAGATGCTGGTTGACCTGAATTATCAATTTTGTCATTTCCTAGCAGTATCGTTGCTTTTGTTAGCCAGTGATTTGACTAAATATCCATGTGTGGGGTAAACATTAATACACCTTTAGCCCTGACCTATGGTGCACATGCTGGGAGGATAGTGCAGGCGCTGCTCTGGAGAGGGAGCGGAGGGCAATCTAACCTCAGGTGTTGTATGACGGCTGTTGAAAGAAAAATGACACAGTGAAGTGGGAGCCTTAAACACCTTTTATACAGGAACCTCAGCGTGCTGCTCTACTAATACAGAGTTTGTAATTACGATGGTTAATTGCCATATCATCTGTGCTGTTTGCTTTGGGAACTGCAATGATTTATGTAGAAAGTTCTTCCTCTTCAAAACGTAATGTGCTCTGTGCTGGCAAAATATGAGGAGGACTATTGTGTAATTACAGCATTGTAGATGTACTAGACAGTCACTTGCTCTGTATAGACTGATCTTACATTGTTGAATGTGACTATTTTGTACTGAACTGTAAAATAACTGTTAGATCTGTTCCTGTTTAAAACATGGCATGTGCCTTGTTCACACCTGTAACCTTCAAAATCCAAGAAGTGCTTACTGACCAGACTCATTTATTTTCTTTATTTTTATCTGGCTGTCCTCCGTTTTGCACAATGAATTAGTTTGTCTCCATGATACCCAAGGATTCATGATTTTAAACAAACTCTTGAAAATGACCTTGCAATGATTGGATTTTCTGGAAAAACCTTGAACTGTTTCGAATCACATCGCAGTAAGATAAATATATCCTAAGTAAACAGTATTTAGAATCTGAGAGTTATTTACTGGAAAGGTTGGGATGGGGCAGACTGGAAGACCTCTTAACAATGTATTTAAATGCCCTGGTGCTTTCTTCAAAGCAGTGATGTAGGAGATGGTGCAGTTCAAAGCTGCTCTGAGACATGGTGTAGCTGGGAGAGAATGTGCTGGTTTGGAAGTGGCTGGATTTGAGACCCACCAGCTATTTGGACCTTCATTTCAGTTATTTGAATCTGTTATTATGACTGGTATTGAAAAATTTGCGTTAACCCAATTTACATTGTAGGAGCTTTCACCATTTTTTAAAGCCTTTTTATAGTTCTCTAGATTATGTAGAAGAAATGAACAAATGCTCTTCAACTACATGTATTGGTTTCTCCTTTCTACTGCTGTTCATTTTTAGGAAGGCCATGCCAAATTTAGCTTGCAGTAGGGGTCTATATGAGCACACTTTCTTAATTCTTAAAAAAATTAACAGTAGTTTCTTTGATTTTTGAGGACTATTTCAAGCCTAAAGTAGGCTGTTATGAGATAAAGTGGAAAATTAAAAAGGTCATAGTCTCCTAGATTGAAAGAGTATCTCTTTTTTTCATGCTTGGCCAACTGGCATACATTATTCACAAAAATAAAGTTATTCTAGATCTCTGGTTTAGTGGAGCTTTTGGGAAAGCAAAATTGCAGGTCCTTTGAGATAAGTTAACAGATTACCAGTGATTTTTTTGTGGGACCGATGACACTGTAGTCGGAACATAAACAAGAAAAGTGTAGTTGCTATTTTAAATTTAGTGCAGGTATGTTATCTGAGTGGTTTCTGTGTAGGTATCTTTAATCAACTACAATCACATTTTTAAATCTAACACCCTCAGTGGGAGACAAGATCTAGGCAAAGACCTTAAGGGAACACATGCAGCATTCCACCTGTTCTATGTCTTGATAGATCTGTGGTGGCAGCTTACTGTATTCATCATCTTTATTGATGTACTTATGCTTTCTACCAGCTTCGGCTTCAGTACCTGGTGCTTTTGGATAAGTATTACGTGACATTTATGAAATGATACATTGCAGCACATGGCCTTACGTAGACCTGGATCAATGGGCAGGACCCCAATTCTGCTGTATTTGAACTTCTGCTGGCATGTTGAGTGCGTTTAATATGCAAAACTAACCTTGCCATGATATCAAAGGATCACAGGGGTTAATAAGCTGCTTCTGGTAGCTAGGTTCTTCACGATGAAAGTCAGCGTTACCCCAGTCCACTCGTAACTATTGCTTGGTGACCAGCACACCTTGTCCTGCAGGTGAAGTTAAAGAGTATGGCAGTCACCATGGTGATGCTGTTTCTGCAATGTCTGAGTACTGCCAAAGGGCTTTCATTTGCAGTAATGTTGTTTTCCTTGGGAGTTCTCTTGTAGTACATTGTAGAGCTCATTCTTTGGCCTGGTAAAGCTGGCATTGTCACATTAGCAGGACATGGACACACATCACTCCCTTGCTGTAAAAGGTAGTGCGCCCTGAGTGTCGGAGAGCAGCAGACACAGGAAAGATGCTAAGATAATATCTGTTCATATGCCTGTTGTAAATACATTGGGAAATCTTTTGTGAAGCTGAACTAAATTTACTTTGCACTGGAATTTACAGTGCAGAAGCTGAGCTGTCACCACCTCTCATTATTTGAAGGTTACTTGACTCCTGCTGATCCTGGGCTTTTCTTAGCTGATTCTCATACTAGAAGCAATTGTAGCCATCGGTCCCAAAACAAATGCTGTATTGAATGTTATAGTCTGATTTACTCAACTTGAAGATGTTTCAAGAAATTTGTCCCTCTTGAAGTTTTCTCTAGCTGAAGGGAAGCCTCAAACCCACCAGCTTCTGGTAGGTTTGTCCTGCTGTCTCCCAAGTGCAGCAAACCATGAGTGAGGCTAACTGCCTTAAATGTTAAAGCAGCATTTGTGATTGACAAATTACTGTCAAACTCATTGATTTCTCCTTCCTACACTGGGCTGCAGGGCATGGTGTCTCTGGCGTATGCTCTACCACCAGTCCTGAACAAAATTCAGGAGTGGACTTGGCATCTGCAGATTATAGGCAGGGCTTAAATAGAAAATATGTCCTTGCATTTGATGCAAGAAAGTTTTTGCAGAATCCTTGCTTATGCTTCTGCTGGATATGTCTGTATTTGTTCCTGTGGAGTCTCCTCTTCTGCTGAGTTGAACTACCTATTGTTATATGTAGGGGTACAGTAAAATAATCTATATTTTAATTTTTTATTACTGCTGCTTAATAAAATATCAGCTTGAAGATGATCATCTTTTTTGGATCATGTAGCGCAGTACATTATGTGCTCAAAAAGTCCAGGTTCTGTGTGCCCAGAAAAAGCAAAATGCTTTCTGCTACTTGCATACTGTGGTGAATTTTGGCTTGTGCTTGTTCTGACTCAATGGAAGATGGGACAGTCCATTAGGCAGACTGCTGGGAAAGGAGTAAAGCATTAGAGATATTTCGGTGTATCTGTTTGGATTCATTTGTAACTGGTGCTTTTACGTATGGTGACTTAATCATCGTGTTGCTCTAGTGCCTTAAAGCTGTGTTGGCTTTCTCTGAATGTATATTGCAAAGCTTGTTTTGTAGTTTACTCTGAAGTGATTGATGTTTTGATTGCCTTTATTTCTTTGTAGAGCAAGGCTTAGATCACATAGCAGAAAACATCCTTTCCTATCTTGATGCCAGATCACTCTGTGCAGCAGAGCTGGTATGTAAGGAATGGCAGAGAGTCATCTCTGAGGGAATGCTATGGAAAAAATTGATTGAAAGAATGGTACGCACAGACCCGCTATGGAAGGGACTGTCAGAAAGAAGGGGTTGGTAAGTACCTTGACAATAATTAAATTCACCTTGTACAGTGTTCTCCTTTACAAATTTCCCTAATGGTGAGCTCTGCCAAAAGTAAGTTTATAGTAAATTCTTATCGCAGAGATGCTTATCTCTTCTGTGGACTGGTTGGGGTAGCTACAGGAGAGCTGTCAGCTCCTGCTTGCACTTCGGCTTTGTCCCGTCCTTGTGTGCCCTGATGTCTTTTAACACTTGCTTTCTTACGGTAAGTCTGTCTGCAAATTTTTAATTTCCGTTTTGCAGGGAGAACAAACAATTAGAGTCAGCTTACAGAAACTAGCAACAATGTTTTGCAGGGCTTTTTCTGAAGTAAAGTATTTCCAATTAAACTTTTTTTTTTTTTAAAGTTTAAAATAGCTGATAGGGCTGCAGAAGCCTCTCTCGAAGAGAAACCATTTAAGTTTGTGGCAACGGAGTTTTTCTGTCCTTTGGGAATACCTGAAGAGATGAGGTGGTGTTCTGCTTTAGAAACCTGTTTTTCTGTGCTCTCTGGTGGTGTGCCTACGAAAACGCAAGGCATATTGTAAGGAGCAGGAGAACGCCACCCTGCTGGCTAAAGCCTTATGAAGCAGTGAACCCTGATTTGGAAAACTATAAGGAAAACACTCATTTTCTTTTTAAGTCTTTGATATTTTCAATACAGCTGTCAAATTGTAAGAATTCTGAGTATTGCCATTACAACTCTTGTGACTTTACAAGTACTTTATAAGAATGTCATAAGGCTTTGTTCTGTGCAGATTTTTAATTCCTTCAAGGTTTGAATTCTTTGTGGTACATTGAAAAATATGTTTCTGGTTCTTTCTAGGGATCAGTACCTGTTTAAAAACAGACCAACAGATGGCCCCCCAAATTCATTTTACAGGTCCTTATACCCAAAGATAATACAGGATATAGAGGTATGTTTTCTGATACATAATACCCGCGGGAGAAATAATGTTGAATATTGATAGTGTTTCAAAGGTGCTGCATGTTGGGGCAATGAAGTGTATCATATGTATCTGTATCACTACATATGTATCACTACTACTTTTTGAGCTCTGGCTCTTCAGACAATGTCAAAAGCACTCTCAGCCACTTACAGCCACAGTATGTGCATTAAGTGTTAACTTTTTGCATTTGAAGATTTTTGGAACTCTTCTGGGACTATGGATTTTGATCAAATAGCTATTTTAGGACACATTACTCCAAGACAGTTCCACCTATTGCTGAATGTTCTGATACATTGGTTACACTCGCTTAGAAGGTGATCTGAAGGTTAATGCCTTAAACATTTAAAATCATTAATTAATTTAAATTTAATTTATTTGTTTGATTAATTTATTTAAATAATTTAAAACACTGCTTATCTAGTAACAGTATATCTAAAGGGGTGACTGTTGCAAATACAGCTTTCTTCACTGCATGGGGTTTTCTTTTCCCCATCCTGTGCTTTGATGAGAACATTAATTAGTCCTACAGTGATAGACTGTGCAGGAGTATCAGTAGTAAAGAAACTGCAAAAATTACTATTCTTTTCTTTGATATTTTGCTTATCTTGCTTAAGATTTACAAAGTTGGGCTTGCTCCCTCATTTTAAAATGTTTCTGATAAATCAGGATCACCTTAGTGTTCTGCCTACCAGCAGAAAATCTGTCTTGCTCAGTTTGCTGTGTAACCACCACAAAACACTTAAGTTGTACCACAGATTGTGATGGATTTATTTTAACCACGTGATGGATGTGAAATTATTGGTCTGAAATTCATTAGTGGGGAAACACATGTTTTGGTGTTTAAGACAGATGTGAACTAATGGAATCATTCTGCTATGGCAAATGTGAATTTGTGTTGCTTGGCACTCAGTAAACAGAATTATTCGGAACGCTTAACCTATCTGTAAAATGTATCTGCTGGAAAACATAACCCAATCTTCAAGTATTTTTTTATAACCCTTGCTACACAATTTATAAATATTAAAAGAACTAGGTATGAAATATAGTCTAGGCTTGTAAGCTGAATGTTACACATTATGTTATTTGAAGGGAGATGTCTTCTCCCTGTAAGGAATGACGGAGTGATATTGCAATGAAAAGAAGCCCAGGGGATTAAGGAGAATTCTTAATGTGATATTTTCCTGCTTTCCGCAAAATCCTGGTATAGTTCAGTAAAGAAAATGTGCAAAAAGCAGTGTGAAAACCTTTGTGTAGAACACTGAAAAAGTTCAGCATTATTATAACTCACATTTTTAAAGTTACTTTTCTGAAACTCATTTTTTAGGTGTAAGTGGAATGTTTGATTAGGAATTCTTAGAATTAGAGATGGGAATATTCCTTAGAGATGTTCTAAGGACTTCCTGAGGCCTTTTGAACTGTCATAACCTGCCATTTTGTACTTGCTTTAGATGCTGTACATTTGCTAGCACAGAAATGAAGCTGCAGAACTGGACAGTTCTTGGTAGTATGAAATAAGTAGGACAAAACCAAATCCCTCATTCTTCTGTCATCACCAATGTCAATACTAAATGTAAAAAATTTTCAGTCTTTAAATATCTGGGGGTGGGGAAAGGGTGTGCCACTAAAAATGTATTGTAGTAATGAACATGTTTCTTAAAAAAACCTAAATTTCATTAAATTAACAATAAATATATTAAACCAAGACAACAGAAAAACTTGCACTGCATGGCTTGAAAAGGAAGGGCTCATCTATTCAAAATGGATATAAAATGCATTGGTGTTTGGAGGTCAAGAAACAGGGGTTTATAGTACTCTTTTTGAACCCTGATTTTCTTTCAGAGTTTCAACTTACAGATTTTTAATTTTCATTATATAATGCTGAGATGGATGATGTGATCAATGTAGAATATGCAGAGTAACGGGTTATTTCATGACAAGCTTTGAGATGGAGCTGGGACAGTGGAGTGTGCTATATGTAAAACGTGCCATGCCACTAGTATTTAAAAATAGTAACATGAGTAATGAGCGTGGGAAAAGTTGTCTTTTCTGTAGCGTACAAGGAGTAAACTGTGAGCTGTTACCATAGCTTCTGCCCATTCCAAACTGCCTGGCAATCCAGCTACTTTTACATATGATTCCCATAGTTCCTATCTGATGCTTATATCCCTAACAACATTAAATATCACTGGGGCATGCAGGGAACTCCAGTGTGGCTCACTCAGGTGGAGGGAGGCAAGAACAGAGAAGCAGAATTGGGGCTGTTTGGGGAAAATTTCCTGTAATTCCGTGCTTGTGTCTATAAACCTGTGAGAAACTTTTAATCGTTAGTGGTTGTCAATCACTTGGGGTAGAAATTCAGGTATTGGCAACCAACCTTGATGCTGTCCATGGCCCGTGGATGCTTTGGTAGAGCAGTAAAGCTGAAAGGAGCCAGGACCTGTCAGCTGTGGGCTCTTGCCTCTGAACCTCACTTTAGCAAAAGTAAGTGTCAGCCTCTGTTTGCCCAAATTCAGGCAACAAACGTGTCCTTGTCCAGTCTCCTAGAGCGGTGAAGTTTCTCTTTGAAAACTAATGGCTACTTCCAGAATCATCACTGCTCAGTTTATACAGGCAGCGCATTTCCCACTCCTGGTTCCTCGAAATTGCTGAACTGGAGGGGGAGGCAGAAGGACGGGAGTAGTATGCCACGTCAAATTTTTCCCTGTTTACATATTTCATTCAAGCCTTCTGAAATATTGCTGTTTTCCACATTTCCAACCTGGAGTGAGGTTAGTGTTTGTTAATAGTCAAGGGTCCGATAGTTCTTCCACTTCCAAAAGTCTGTTATAATTTTTCTAATAAATCACCCTTTAAAGCACTTTTCACAAATTGCTTCCCTAAAGAACTGTCAAAAGAAGCTTTTAACACTGTTTAAAAATGTAGATAGTGAGTAACAATAACAACAAAACTTAGCTATAAGATTAGGAGCATTTCTTAGATTTTTCCTCCCCTTATACTGTTTTTAAGCCTTAAGTCATGCTTTCCCTCAGTTTCATACTTTCCCCATTCCCTCATTTTTCAAAGCAATGTGCAGAAGCTCTTAAATGAGACTTTCATCTTAACTGTGATGATGAATTTTGTATCTCTGAATACCAAAATGTTTTTTCTTCAAATATTTGCCTGGACCTTTAATAAGATCTTTCTGTTTCTGTCAGAGTGTCAGAGTTTAGGGAGCTATCAATGAGCCAAAGGCTACCATATTAGCATTTATATAATTATATAAATATTTTTATAAGACATTTATCTTGTGTCCAAAGGGCTTGATTTAATACAGTAAAACGTATTTGATGTAGTACAAAAAATTTTGTCATTCAGTATTTTACCTGCGGAGCACAAAGATTAACCAAATTTTGCTAGACTGTTTCTAATGATAAGAATTATTAATTTACTGCAGCTGGTACTAAATTGGATTGTGGATAGAGATAAGCTTAAAGGAGAGTGTGCTCTCTCCTTTGGGTTGACTGACAGAATTTGAAAAATAATCCAAAACCTGAATTAGCAATTGGAAGGAAAGATGAGGAATTATAAATAGCAAATTTGAATTCTTTCCCTTGGGCTCTATTTGCATTTTGGGTCAAAAGTCCGTGCAACCACCAAGTGTCGTTAGCTGCAAGGTAATACAGGCAATGATTTGGCAAAGTGAGGTCCCCTTGCCTCTCTGAAGATTTGTTAGTGTTTGTTTCATGCCAAACACATTCTAGGAACATAATGTCACTTTTGAAATCATTGGATTTGAAAATAAGAGGACATCTAGAGATCTGAAACCAAGTTCTTGGAAAGAGAGGTAGTTACTCTCCACCTCCTGTGAAGCCAAATATTTAATTAGGTTTCATTTCACAAGAGGTGGTCCAGTAAACATCAATGTCTCAGAGTCAGATGTTGAATTGCCAAGCTTCCCTAGGAGCTTTAATAAAGGAAAAACCTGTTTTGGGGCTTATCCTGGAAGACTGACCATGGGTTTGCAAGACCATGCTTGCGGAGGTGGTCTGGGTGGTGCTGGGTGTCCTGTGCCTGGGCGCAGGCCCCAAGCCTGCTGGGGAAGGTCAGCTGGTTTAATGGGACTGTGTTTAATCGGCATGTTGCCAGGATGGGAAGTTTAATACTGCTGATCCCAGAACCCCGAGTCCCTGGATTTTTTCCATATTATTTGTGAAATTTGGCCAACTATTCTGTTTTCCCCTCAGGATTAGCCCAAGTATCTATTTCTTGTGATGAGTCTCAAAGACTTATTTTGTAAATGTTCCCCTTATCTTCAAACACATGGCAAGTGCCCTCATCTTGTTTCCATGGAGACTTAGGTCCACCTAATTAAGACAAGAATTAGAATGTTATTTTGCTGAAGATGTTAGGAAAATGGCACCAGGCCATCAGATTAACACCATGTGTTCTTCTGAATTTTGAAAAAGTTCAGATTTTAGGACTGGAACTGAAATTTCAAAGCCTTGGGAAAATTTGAAAAGGGGAGAATGTCAGCGCTCACCTTAAGTCACCGCCAGCATTGGGAGATCTCTGTTTATGAAAGTTGCAGTTTATAATTTCTGAGGGAATTGGGTACTGTTCTAATTCTGATGCTGGAGAAACTTCTGTGTGCGTGTGTGTGAAGAATCTGGTCAGCATTATATGCCTTGAAATCTTTTCAGCCAGCCTTTGAAATCTCTACTTCACAGGCACTTTCCAAAAGGCATTTCTTAAAAATGAAATTGGCCAAGGAAAGGAGAGGCTTTTGAGTGGCAGGGACAAAGTTCTTGTGGTGCATGACACCAGATTTTGGCTCTTGTGTCTGAGCAGGGCAGAAGATGCCGTTTAGATGCCTCTAGCGTGGGACAGATCCCTGGGTTGGTTTTTGTTGACTTTGCCAATGTCACTCCTACTCTTTTCCACAAATGGGCAAACCAAGACTGCAGCTTTTCTGTTGCAGTTTGAAAGAGGGATTTATTATTCCTGTTTGAGTACTTGAATTCCCCTGTGCTCTGATGGGGGCTGATAACTATCTGTTTAGATAGAACTTTGTATTTTTATGGTGTTGTGCATAAACTTTGTTATTGTCTTCAATGGAACCTAAGAGGTGCAATAATTTTGTTTTTTCAGCAGCGTTGTTCACTGTCAGGTATTGTGTGTAGTCCAGATGTGTGTGTCATTGAGGTGCCTCCAAGGACCGCTCTCTGTGTTCGTTGCTGTTGGCTTGTGTTTTTAAGGTGTCTTTTCCAGATCTGGCAGTAACATCAGTACTTCTCCTCTATCGCTTTGGTGTAAGCAGGAGTCCATTTAAAGTTAATGTATGTTGATGTTGCATCTGTAACCTCAAAGCGTGACATTTTAGTCTTGAGTGTGTTAGAACAGGTTGGTGGAAGTTGGTGGAAATAGGGATCCTTTAACAGAAAACCAGCGAGACCCATCAGCGGGTGGTACTGTGATCGTTGCAGCTGCAGAGATGAAAAAGTTCTCTTCATCAGAAGCTGCCCTTGAATCTCTTTTGGGATCTTGTGCTTTGCGGGCTGGGTTTGCAGAGGTGCTTGATAGAGAAGGCAGACTTTGGGGGAGGAGGAACTGCTTTGTGCATCTGCATCCTCCTGTTACAGGTTCTCCTGAGTTAGGAGGATTCTTTACTCCCTCCCTGGGGAAACAGAACAACTGTACTGGTCAGATCGAAGAGTGGCTAGCACAGCATCCAGCAGCAGATGTGTGGGGCAGAGACCGTGGGGACATGATGCAGCTACGCTTCAGTTCCGTGGGGGTAATCGAAGTCTGTCACGCCCCTCCTCTGCGTGTGTTCTGCCTCCCTCAGCAGGTCAGGCACTCCCACCATCCTGGGCAGTAAGGTGGTCCTGATGTTGAACTGCTGCTCCGGAGGCCTGAAACTTCAGTTGGTTGTCTTTTTTTTTATCTGATTTGTCTAAGCTCTCTCTGGTGTACGCCACCGTTCTGGCACTGAGGGAACATGCTGTCTTGTCTTCGTGCTTAATGAAATGGTCTGCATTGTACCGTCAGCTTTCTCCCAAAGTGGTTCCCTATGGGCCCTGTATGTCAGTGGCCTTTAACCCAGTTTCTACAGGTAGTCTTCTCTTCCTCTGTAAAGACATTAGCATATTCCACTGTCCAGATTTATCTTGCTCAGCATTATAAGGTTGATCTGTTCTTTTTAAATGTGGCTTTAAAAAGGGTTCAGCAAAGCTGCAGCGGGACTTGGGCATAGTTTTACTTGGTGGACCTTTGAGCAACTTCTCACATGCTGGATCAGCTGCATGCAGAAAGAGACAACACTTCATCAATTTATATTGTCCACATTTGGATCTTATCTAAGCAGCTGTAAATATTAGGAACTTAGTTTTTAGGTCTCGGATTCTGCCAAGAAATCATGATTTAATTGTAACACTTAATAGGAAAAGCTTCCTATTCCTTTTTCTCTAGAGTTGTTTAGGTTTTTTGGACTTCACTCTTCATGGCTTTTCTTCTGGTCTTGGAGTTCATACTAAAAGTGGTATTTTACCCCAAACTGATCTGAAAGCCCATGTAGTGTTCAGATGTGTGGTGGCTCTCAGTAGTACACTCCTGGCTTTTTGGTCTCACTTTAATTTCAGACTGTTCTTCAAAACGTAGCCTGGGTATCCTGTGATTTTTATAAATCAAGCCAGAAAACCACTTTTCACTTACTGAAAGTTTCCCCACCCATTCCTGTAGTCTTTCTGTCCCCGCCCCGCCCCCCCCCCCCCCCCTTTTTTTTTTGTATGTGTGTTAAAGTGGTCCTTCCTGCTTGTATTAAACAAATGCATGCTGCAATTTACATATATACATACGTAAGAATAAAAATAAGCATATGTTATATGTTAGTGGGGTGTAATGAATCTCCATTTCTCTATTTGTTAGACTTGCTTCTTTTTTTTCATTATGTTATTTTTTTATTTTTTCATTATGTTCTTTTTCATGAGTTTTATTCTGCCTGACTCTTCTGTTGGCAAGAAATTAGGTAAATACCAAAACCCAGGTGATTGCTGTTTGGAATTAATCTTTTCTTAGGTTTACTTCCTTGCATTTATTTACTATGTTACTGTTTCCTACCTCTTGCCATGTAATATGGCAACAACTTCTTCCATGTAACTTTTTGTTTCCTCTGGGCTTTCACTTAGCTTTAATTGTGAATAATCTAAAATATGAAGAAATCTTGGTAGCGGAAAGCAGATTCTTTTGATGAGCAGTAGTGTATAAATTTTAACTTAAACAGTAAAGAGCTGTCATAGGAGGGAGATGGTGTCATGTAGCTCCCAGTTGTATAGCTGCTGCCTTCTACATTTCAAAGCATTTTGGGAGTAAAATCCAAATCTAGTCACTCTGCTGAGTCCTCTGGTGTAGCATGAGTCATGTTGGTATGGTTTTTTCATGGAACAAGGTAAGAAAATTAATAGGGAAAGGCAATATGCTTAATGATAAAAGTGGGATAATAATTGGCAAGATGTGGTGGTGGATGGTTTGCAGCACTTGGTGTTCTCTCTTCTAATAGCAGTGCCAATTTACGTTCAGGATGTTGGTACGGACATTGTATACCCTGCTGCTCACTTCCAAGACATATTTACTGGTTCAGGTTTGAACATTGTTGAATCATTTGACAATATGCTCAAGTCTTAGTGAATGTATAATTAGGTATACCATGTCTGCAGCCAAAACTCATCAGCTACTCCACTGAGATGTCTTACTGACCACGTAATTTTCTTGTTCATCACTTTAATTATGCAGCTGGTCTGAGGAGTTGTTTTACGAAGGGGATGTTGGATACAGTGCAAGTGCTTTTTCTGCCATACTGCTTTGGCGCTCCTATTGCTGTTCATGTACAATACTTGCCCAGTGCGCCTCTTGTCCCTGTGGTCTGTGAGCTTTTAGCTGTCTTTGCTGCTACATGCCTACCACCAGTGCTTAGTTCCTTAACAACAGTGGTTTGTAGAAGTGATGAGACTTGCAGGAAAGATGGTGATGCTCTTTGCTTGCAGGGTTTTTAGTCCTCAGGGCTGCTTTAGAAGGAGGCTTTGCTGCTGGCACGTTTTGTCATCTGTTGCTGTGAGCCAGTCATCCCTGTGTGTCAGAAATCTTGCGGTTCATGCTGTTGTGGTAATGACAGGACAGCTAGCGCTCTGCAGATTCCTTTTGAGGACCAGTTCAAGCCTTCTAGGTAATAAGTATCATGTAGCCTTTCTTCTTTAGGCTGGTATAGAGACTACAAAAGCTCTTTGGCCCTCACTAACAGCAGCGAGGAGACCCAGCAGTGAATTCTAGTCTCAAGCCAGGATCTAGGGAATCCTTCTTCAAGAGCTTAATGCTGTTTTTACCCCCCTAAAAAAAACCCCACAGTTGCAGCATCTTCAGAGAGTCTGAGAGGTGAAATACCTCAGAAATGCAGGGAGCCTGGTGCCATGACCAAGCTGTCATTTTGTCTTTGCTTATCAAACTCTCTTAACTTCATAATGAATGAAATATTAAGCCCTCACTACCCTGGTGACATAAGTTCCTTTGCTTCTGCCTTTCCTCTGCCACAGTCAGGAGGGATTTTCTTTTTTTCTTTGAAGAAAGCATGTGAAGAACAAGGGCTTGGATTTTAACTGCCCCTGGTGTAAATGCCTAATGCTTCAGCAGAAATCCCTACGTACGTAACAAATGTGTATGTTCCTTTTCCTTTTTTTCTGCCTCATTTATCCTGAAGAACTGTGTATTCAGAGGGAACAAACTCCTTGGTTTATGGGATTAAGATAAACCCATTTACTCTGTAATAACATTCACAAGGATAAAAATGCAATTTTTAGCCAAATTGCTGAACACAGTGTACATTATCGAATGGGGGAAAAAACCCTGTTCCTAGTAGATTATCCTTAATGCTTCCAATGTATAGTTAATGTTCCAACTGTTAATCCAGATGAAATGCATCTTTTTTAACTGTGCATCTTTGTACCAGCAAATGTATTCTGGCATGATCAAGGCTTGGCTATACCTCTGTATCTTGGACTATTTTCTGTGTACTTTTCTCTCTAAATGCCTTTTTTTATCCATTTATGCATTTCTTCAGCTGCCAAATGGCTCTCCTACTGTGGCAGATGCTTTGGCTTCATACTTGGTCTTTATTCCTTGTATGTCCAGATTTTGTTGGTTATACAGCATTTGTCAGCTACTTGCTGCTGTTGCTCTAGTGAGCTTTCAGGAAAGTGTGAGAAACTTTTTCTCTTTGTGTGTGAACTAACGCAAGAGTGTTCTGCAACATCCTGCTTTTCATTGTGAAACCCATGTTTAGAGGCCGTTATCAGAGACTTGGAGGGGATCTGTAGAAAATACAGGAGTGGGTTTTTGCGTGTATTGGTATTAGGTTTGGCGTCATAAACATGCGAATCACCTGTGGGTCACTTCATCATTACCCCTTGATGCCTGTAACAGTCTGTAACACAGCGATTTCTTCCTTGCCCCTTCTACGTGCATGCATACCTACCCAACGTGTACACAGTCTATGGAGATACCTCCTGGAAGGTGGTTGCAGTTGAAGACTTTTACTAACTGCCCTATTCAGTAACTACCAGAAGTTTCCTATAGCAAGAAGCTTTAATGTGGTTTCCAGTATTGTATTAAACATGTTCCTTTTCAGAGGGTCCTCCAGGTTGCCCACCCACTCAGCCGTATTTAGTCATCTAAAATAATGTTATTTCTCTATATGTCCACATCTGTTTTCACTCTATTGCCAATTGAAATGCTGCTGTATATTCTCTGTGTATTGTGGCTACCTTCCCAGCGTATTCAAAATTTACGCAGTGTAAGGGGATTTTACAAGTTCTCGAAAAACATGAAGTATTTTCCCACAGTAGCCACGCCGTATAATGTCTAAACGAAATGACATCTATTCACAGAATTAAAATGTGCACCTGCATATGACTTTACACTTTAGAGTGCCATCACATAGATATACATGATAATTTTTTTTCTTTTATTTGAAGCCAGCGTTTTCTTATGGGGAACTTAAGTAGCTTCCTATAGTGAACCTCCAAGAATTAAGCCCAGCTAGTGTCCCCAGTGGCTGGTGGCCATACTTCACTGACTGCTGTTTGGTTTGGGAGACTGTTACAAGCAAAACTTCTGATTTGTGATGGTCTTAATGTATTCTGTAACTATTGGTAGTCGCTGTCGCGGGAAGCCAAAGCATGAAGGTGCTCAAGTGGTGTTTGAGCAGTCAGCAGCTAATCTGGCATGTGTTCTGTACCACTGCTGATTTCAGACCTTTCCAAAAACGTTGCTTTAGGAAAACTCTCCTGTAAGACTTCTTAGAAATGAATATCTGAACATATATGGCTTCTAAAACTATTTAAATTTGCTAACTCAAATCTGTGATGTTTGTCCTGTGTCTTCAGCGTTAGTATTACATTTTTAAACACCTTGCCTTCCGATCAGCTGTTACATTGGTTCATGAATGTCTACAGTCCTCCCCTGTTTCTGAGGGTCATCTCTGCAGTGACGAAGGAGTTAACGAGTTGCAGTTCTGCCCTTCTAGCACAGATGATAAATCTCGGATAAAGCTTGAGAACTGCCTGTCCTTCTTCCTGAAAACCTCCATCCCGTGCTGAGCAAGTACCACAGCGAGCAGTCTGCTACCTTCAAGGCAGGAGTCCAGGGCTGAACCAGGACGGTGTCAGATTGGACCGTTTTAAGCCCAGTTCCCAGTCTGACAACCAGCAGTGCGCTAGCTGGCCGGGAAAGTTGATCCCAGACTGATGGATGACTTGCTATCTTAATTTCATTAGCTTCCCCACCAAACTGGAAGAGATTGAGGGAGGATGAATAGCTTGTCAGCAGGCTCCTCTAGAAGCATCTCTTAGTACTTATGATCTAGACAAATTCCTGTGGCACATCAGGTTTGTATTATGACTATGTATAGTTCTCTCCAAATTGCCTAATGGGAGACAAATGAAGGAGCAAATGCATGGAATACAAAGCGGTAGGGTTAGTTTTCCCTTGGAGGTGTTTTCCTAGAATTGGGACGTCATAGTGACACTGCACTTTTGCCTTTAATAAGTGTTTCGGTTGTTTTCCAGTCTTGGAGGAGCTGCAGAGGTGCCTGCTATTGCTTTGAAAGTTAGGCTTTGGTTATAAATAGGGTTTTCCAAGTGAGCTGGCAGTCAGCCAGCCTCTCCCCAGGTTTCCACATGGTATTTTGGGGGGATCCCAGGGAAACCGCTAAATTAACGGCCTGTTCTGGTGCCTGCCCTGGAGGATGGAGAGCGTCCCAGCTTGTGTAGGTACTGCCCGGGGGTTCTGTGCATAGATTTTGTTATGATTGTTGTTACAAACTTCTTGTCCAAAATCCTGTATTTCTTTGAGACTGATGTTGGTTGTCTTAAAAGTAATTAAGCTGATTAAAGCATGGTAATCATCCCGATTCTGCTACACAATCGTTTGCAGCTTTTTAAGGTGTGTTAGGTCTCTTTTCTTAAATGTACCTCTCAGAATGAAAATATTGAGAATTACACTTCCACAGAGTTTGAGGCAGGGGGCAGGGGAAATAAGTTTTGATTATTTGGAACCTTACAGTCCCTGTTTGGTTTTATTTTGATCAGGGTGCTTAGAGGAGGCTTTTGTATCTCAAAGTCCCTTTCTAAGAGGTGTGACGGTTAACAGGTGAAGTGGCTGGGTAGGGGAAGGGAAGGTCCCGGAACCCCTTAACCTCCCTGTTGGACTCAGCAGTTCTGTAATGTTCGTTAGTCGGGTGAGGCTGAATGTTGGCACCATATGAGCTCCTGGTTTAATCTTTGCTGCTTGTGTCAGATGATCGTGTAAATTGGGGTGTGGGGGTGGGGAACTGGATTGTTATGAAATGTGTGCCTCTAACGGCTCCTTGGGAAATTCTCAGTGAGGTTAGCTGGCCATAATTTTCACCAGCAAACACAACCTTTGCCATGACAAATTACAGAAGTCCCGATTCATCGTGTTTTGTGTATTTTTATTGGGGGGGGGAGAAAAGATACGTTTAAGTCTTATATACTTCAAATTTAAGGACGACATATGTAGAAGTGGAAAGATTGCTCTGTGTGTGTTGGAGTTGTCAAGCATGCAGCCTCATGCCTAACCCCTGCTTGTTTCCCCTCTTGTTAGACTATAGAATCTAACTGGCGATGTGGGCGGCATAATTTGCAAAGGATTCAGTGCCGCTCTGAAAACAGCAAAGGTGTCTACTGTTTACAGTATGATGATGAAAAGATTATCAGTGGCCTACGAGACAACTCCATTAAGGTAAATGCTTTTTTTTTTTTTTTTTAAGTCTTTTCCTAGAGATAAGTGGGTAATTCTGCCTCGGAAAGCTAGCTGCTTGTGTTTCCTTGATTTCTCTTGTCTCATCATGGGACAGTATTTATCTGTGCAGGGTCAGTGTCTTCTGTAGCCTGGCAAAGTTCTCACCTGCACTTTGCCCTGGAAACTTTGGGGATTCCCAACTCCCAGCCAGAGATCAATGCTATTGACCACAAAGAAATGCTTGGGAAATCGGAGTGCACATAACGTGAATGAAGACTGTGTGTGCCACTGCCCCTAGCCGTGTCGTTGCTGGTAGTGTGCTTTCATGCTAGCACGTTGCTTTCATGCTAATTATCCGTGCCATTTTTTTATTTGCAAACCAGGCTTTTATCTTTTCATGACCATTAATTATTTTGCGGTTCTGTCAAAAACTTCTGTTAAGACTTCCTGAAGCTGGAAGGGAGGACGGGCCAACTGATCGGCCAGGCTAACTGCCCACGGATTCCTCCTGCTCTTTCTAGTTTTCTTCCTTCTTGGATCCGTGTTTTTGATCTTGATAAACTGTTTTTTCTTCTTGCTTTTAACAGATTTGGGACAAAACAAGCTTGGAATGTTTGAAAGTATTAACAGGACATACTGGCTCGGTTCTTTGTCTGCAGTATGATGAAAGAGTCATTGTAACTGGATCTTCAGATTCTACAGTGAGGTAAGTTTTTGCACAAAAACAATTTGAGTATCAGAGCTGGGAATATTTACAATGATCTCTAAATATCAGAAAACATCTCTAATGTGAATGTGATACTGCTATTCCAAAATGAAGATACTCATACTTGGCAAAGCATCACATTCAATAAATTTTTTTTCCAAATCTGTCTCATTTTGTTAGTGTTAAGAATTTTGAAGGAGTATGATCTGAGTGATTCAAGGCGTATCCTGAAGTTGTAGAATGGCTGATGGCCAACTAGGCAATAATTTCTTCATTTAGGGTTTCTTGTACTGCCTTCTGACATCTCTTAATTATGGCCCTTATGAAAGGTTATTTGGTATATATTGAGCACTTGTCTGACTGGAATTTTGATGATACTGAGTTTAAATTCTTGTGTGAATTCAGTAGTCAGTAGATGCCAATGTAAAGGCACTCTGGTACAGATCAGTGGAAGGGCCTTGTCGCTTCCTGGTATCTTGCACTGCTATGCCAACGTCAGTGTCTATAAAACTTTTCAAAAGTTAAGAGCTCATCTTGACACCCTTCAGGTACTATAAATTAAGTAGTGACTTTTCACTTCATGTAAGCTAGTAGGTAGCCCTGGAGGGTGCTGTATCCCAGTTGCTACTGGTGTGTGTGAAATCTGAATGAATGATGTAAATCTGAAAAAAACCCAAACCCCAAACCGGATAGTATTTGTTTTGGCCTGTTCCATCAATTTGTACATCATACAAGCTTCAGTCATCCTGGAAGAGTTGTAGAGTTGTTAAGCGGCTCTTTCTTTTAGCAGTGGTCCCAGCGTAGGCATTTCCTGGTCTAATTGTTGCTGCTGTTAATTTTTGCTTGTCAGTCTGAGACGTGAACTAGGATACTACCCCAGTGCCTGCCTTCCCCAAGCCCTAAGAGATGTTAGGCACCTAGAGGGGTTGTCATTAGAGATAGTGACAGACTTGTGCATGTTTACGCTTTACACCATGCATAGCCATCATCCTTCATTTGGAATAAAATTCTTTTCTTTTGCAGAGTTTGGGATGTAAATACAGGTGAAGTTCTGAACACGTTGATTCATCACAACGAGGCAGTGCTTCATTTAAGGTTCAGCAACGGCTTAATGGTGACATGCTCGAAGGACAGATCAATTGCTGTTTGGGATATGGCATCACCTACTGACATCACCCTGCGCCGTGTCTTAGTTGGCCATCGTGCTGCTGTTAACGTGGTAGACTTCGATGACAAGTATATTGTGTCAGCGTCAGGTGACAGGACCATTAAAGTACGTTGGCAGAGCGCTACCCTAGGGCTGCATGCCTACCGAGCCAGAAAAGCTTCTGAGCAGTTCTGTGTCTTTCTTCAGCATTCAGCTGGCTGCTTCCTCTTGCTAGCTGTTAATGTCTTTATGTGCATAACTAGGCTTGTAACATTTTTGTGGCTTCTGTCGTACAATTGCAAAAAAGTAAAGCCCATTCGCTGTTTGAGCTCTAGTCTCAAGGTATGGGTTGGTTTGTTAAATATGGCAACATTTTGTGCCTTTTTCCAAGTGGTATTTTCTATTTCAATTGGCAGTCCTGTTCCAGACATGAAATTTATCAGCAGTTGCCTTTCCTTGCCATGCCTTCCCAGCAGCTCCACCAGGCTTTGCCATGTTTGAAGAATTAAGAGCCTCTATTTGAAGATTATTACATACCAGAAGATTTGAGTTACCCAGAGCTTATTAATATAATAAAGGTGTTTCCACCCTTCCCTCTCTAGAACCAGAGCTACCTTGGACTGTGCCAAAAAGCTCTTGGCAGTTTAATGTCCAAATACCTGCCAGAGATCCCGCTGCACTCCGTGTTGGAAAATGAGCCACTGGATACTCCACGTTACAACTTCAATTACAGTTCATTAAAAATGGGCAAAGTTGATTGAATCATTTAATATTAAGAAAGAAGCAGCAACCAAACTTTTATGGGCCACAGTTCTGGCCGCCTTGTACTAGTGGATTGCTACCGATTTCTTTGGTAATGTGGTGTTCTTGCGTATGTGATAACTTCCGATTTTAAAAATGATTACTTACTGATATGCAAGCGTAATCAAGATTCTGAAATCATTTAGGGCCATCTCTACCACCTGCAAATTTTATATACAACCGCCCCCAACTTTTCTCATTGATTCGAAGTGCGGCAGCAGTGCCCGTGGCTCTTGTCACCGCAAGGTCCCCACAGCGCCCGCCTTCCGTTAATGCCGGGTAACTGCTCTTTGCCCACAAAAATACCCTCCCAGTTTTTGTTCCACTGTCCAGCAAAGGTCAGCCTCAGACCTCTTCTGTTTATGGATTCATAATGGCTTCTACTGAAATACAAAAACCTTGTTTGGGCGTAATTCTCAAAAGAGCATTTATCTTGTGTTTCACAGGTCTGGAGTACAAGTACATGTGAATTTGTTCGTACTCTGAACGGGCACAAGCGTGGCATTGCGTGCCTCCAGTACAGGGATCGACTAGTTGTCAGTGGATCTTCAGACAATACCATCCGGTGGGTGCCCACAAACTGCTGTTGGTGTGTAACACTGTACATTTCGTGTGGAAAATAGGGTTTCCCCAACCTTTGATGCTGTCCTGCACTATTGCGTGTGAAAACGTGCTTGGTACACCTTGCTATTGGAGCAGATGATGTATGAATGGAACTTAACTCAGTGTGAGAGTGTATCACATCGCTGTGCAAAAGTAGGGCACTGAGGTTTATGACAGAGATAAACAAAACTTCTCTATTGCTGTGGTTTATCACCTTGTCTTCTGCTTGAAGAGATGGGGAAGACATTGGTCACTGGTTTTCTTAACTGCTTTCTGAACCTCTAATCATGGATTTATGCAGAATAGAAAAAAGCCTGCTGAAGTTTCCCAAGATAACACATATCCAGCCTTTACATGCATGTAGTATCAAAATTAATTTTGCTATACTGCAGCTGCAACCCAGATTTATCTCTGAATTGCATGCAAGGAACATCTCGTGGTTCTCAGGCCTTTTGAAGCAAATTATGTGGTATCTCCCACAGAAAACCACTCTAGCATGCTTAAATTGCCGTGCGTGAGGCTAAGGGGCAGTGCTGAACCTGAAGTACTCAAAAGACTTTCTCCTCTGTTCTCTTAAGACTATGGGACATTGAATGCGGTGCCTGTTTAAGAGTATTAGAAGGCCATGAAGAACTTGTTCGATGCATCAGGTTCGACAATAAGAGGATTGTTAGTGGAGCCTACGATGGGTATGTTTTTGGAAGTAATTTAAAAAAAACCTTTTGCCTTTCTTAACAAAGCATCATGCGAAAGCCATTGAGCTTTGTGTGAGGGTTCTCTTCTGATGGATCAATATTTACCTGAGCAGCTTCTGCTTCGAGCATTTCAGCGCAGCAGGCTGCAGTTTTAAGTTGCCAAGAAACTGCTTTTCTGGTGCTCTTTAGCACACTCCTAAACTGTGTTATCACTCAAGTTTGACTTTCCATAGAAAGTAAACTTTTGTTTGGCTGAAGTGACATCCCTTTGTTTCTTCACTAAGGAATTGCTCCTTGCCCCATCCTGTGTACTTAGTAGTTCAGGCTTTCTATTTTTGTAAGACAGCACCCTGAAAATGTTTATTGTGAGTGTAAATGTATCTTGTGGGGCTCTGAGAAGTCTTTGGTGCCCATTTCGGTTGGGTTGAGGGCAGGAGCCCCCACCGTTAGCGCTTCTGACTTGCTCGGTCTTTTCAGTGTGTAGTGGATCCATGACAGCTTACAATGTCCAAATTCTCCATTTCTTTGTCTGCCTGATTTATACCTGTGGTGAGCAGTAGAGTGACTGAAAACAATTTTGGAGCTGTGTTTGTCTCAGGCCTTTTGTTAGGGTTCAGTGTCACACCGGGGTTGGCAGTCCCAGCCTAATTCCCACGGGATTTTTGCACCTTGCCAGTAGTGCTGTGAGTTTTTGAGATATTCTGCAGTTCCAGCTGGCTTGCACATGCGTGGTCAGTTTGTCTTTCATAGAACCAGCCCACTTGGTCCAGCTCAAAGACATCACCGTATTTGCTGCTAAAAAAGAAATACAAAACTATCTGTGTCTTCACGAGACTTAGCGTTAGTATTTTAGTGAAAATAAATTCTAATATTTTGCTTGATCCTGATGAGCTACCTGTAGGGAAGATCTGGCGTGCTTTCTATTGCTTTAGATGCTTTTCCTATGCCTATACTTGAAACAATGCTTTCCTAATGAGCTTCTTACTTTACTTTGTAGCAAAATTAAAGTTTGGGACTTGCAAGCTGCTCTTGACCCTCGTGCCCCAGCAAGTACATTATGCTTGCGTACGTTAGTGGTATGTAAAATTAATTCATTTGGGGTTATCTGAAATTTTTATTTGCAGGTGAGAGGCATTATTAGAGTGGGATAGGTGAGAAACTCGGGATGTTTTATAAAGCCTAGGCTGCTGCTTATTATAAGAATAAAGAAGAATTTATATGTTGGTATATCCTGAATTATTTGGATCTGAGCTTAAAAGAAAGACTGAGGTTTTTCTAGTTTGAGATTCTTGGATACTCTAAAAAAAAAAAAAAAGTATCAGAATGACACTGTATCAAATTATTTCAGTTATTGGTGTGTTCCCCTAATGTAGGGCTGGCTTTAAATTTCCCCTTATTAAAAAGAGGGGAGGAATCTTGTGAGCCTTTCCCAAACTCTTCTCCTAACCCTTCAGTTTGGAAGGAAGAGATGTGAAGAGGGAAGGGAGGTTGAGACTGATTACCACAAGAACTCTAATCGCTTCAGAGAACTCTCAGATTTAAGGCTGTTGCTTAAGTTGGGGGCTTTTTTTGTAATAAGGATTTTGGTTTATGACAGTAGGGCTTATTAAAAATAGATTGGGGAAGTGAGTTCATTGTTCTTTTCACTGAAACGTGTGTGAAATTCTGCTTCAGGAGTCAGTTTGGCAAAGTAGTAGCAACCTAAAGTTAAGGACTGTTGTGATGGAAACTGGTGTATTCAGCATGTGCTTGGCCTTTCCAACACCTAAAGAAGTGCTTACGTGGCTAGAAATGCTTCTTATTTTCCTTTCTGTTCAGTAGTCTTTGCAATGAGATGAGATTTAACTGTCCTTTTCCATGTGAATTCGGTGTATTCAGTTTCCCAGTAGAAGCGGGCTCTTTCCCTGCCGTGGGCATACTGCAGCTCCGGCCACGGCTGGGAGATCAGCCTGAAGTTTTGGTTAGTTCTCTAACGAAGGCAGCCTACTCAGTTTAAACGTAGTAAAAATGGATAAGCAGGGCAAGCAGGAAGAACCCTTTCTGGGCCTCTAAGTGCCATTTTGAGATTTCTTGGAGTTGCCAGGGTGTGCACTCCGCTTCCCTTTCCTACGGCAGCGTTTGAACAGTTGCCTTGCCTGGTGAGCCAGCCGGAGCCGTGCCGGTCCGTGCGGCAGCGAGTCCCAGGCCGGGGCTGGGATGTGGGATGTGCGCTGGGGCTGTACCGAGGTGGAGGTAGCGGCAGCCTTGAATGCAAATGTAATTTTTGAAAAAAAAAAAGGAGACGGAGCCCTGGCAGATTGCCTGTGCCAGCCCATCTTCTACATTGCTGCTTCTCGATTGATAGGCTGCTTTTGGCTGGAATAATCCCAGCCTCCACGGCTGGCCGCTCTGGGGGAGGCGCAGGGTTCACAAGCACTGGGTTTGGAAGCAGTGTGTTTTGCTGAAAAAGCCTATCTACAAAACCAGCTTTTCTTGAGCTCGAGTGTGATTGTAACTGAGGGTTTCTTAACCAGCACTGCAGAGCTGGAACACATCAGCCTGTGCCCAGATACACGTGTGAGTGCAGAGGTGATGAAATGTTGCTCTCTTCTTACCTTGCTAACCAATTCTGTGTTGCTCACAGGAACATTCAGGACGTGTCTTTAGACTTCAGTTTGACGAATTTCAGATCATTAGTAGTTCCCATGACGATACAATTCTGATTTGGGATTTCTTAAACGTGCCACCCAGTGCCCAGAACGAGACCCGCTCTCCATCTAGAACATACACTTACATCTCCAGATAACAGTCTGCACTTTACTACCCTCAGAAGGTAAGTCTCCCTCTTACCGAATGTATTACAAATGTCTGAAATTATCATTCTGCCTGCAGGTTGGCTCAGTCAGAACAGCAAGGGGATGTTTTTCTTAAAGTAAAACCTATTTATGCCACTTCTTTTACCATCTAACCTTGGTATGGTCATGCTTCAGCTTATAAAACTTGTCGTGTTATCTTACCCCCTTCTGTAACTCCTCCTGTTTGTAATTGGGTACTTCAGGTATTTTATGGAAAGTGACTAGCTATTCACAACTTTCTTGGAAATTGAGGAGACTTGGTGTGTTGCACAGGTAGTCCAGATATCGTGTGAAATCGAAGCCTTTTAGAGCCCTTGGTGCATCTGCTCACTATGTGAAGCTTTGTGACGAGCATTGTATTGCATCCCTAGTAAACTGAACGCGCATGTGATCTTTGGGCAAATGCTTATCTGAAATGAGCAGTTTTGTGATAATCACAAGAGTTGGGAAAGCTTTCAGAGCTAAAGATTACGTTGTGTTAGGCAACGTGACAACTCAGAGCTGTCGGAAGCGGTGCATGTGAACTTTGCCTATTTTGTTTCCCTTTTTCTGCAAGTCAGCTTCATTTAATTCTTGAAGCGCTATGGGTAAAAGCTCTGCTGTAGATCTGTTTGTTAGGACGGGGGATTCTTTTCCTTGTGTCATCTATATTACTGCCAACAATTGCACTTCAAACTATAAATAGCTGTGAATGTCGGGAAACGGCCTTACCAGGGCAGTCGCCCCTTTCTCCAGTGCCCCCTCTCTGCTGGTGCTGAGACTGGATGCGTCCAAGGAAGTGGAGACACCGCAGCGTTAAAAAGAGGCGTTAAAAAACAACATTGCCCCAACAGGAAGGATTTATTTTATTTGAAGTAGAAAATTAATAGTTTGCTTAAACATTGTGGGAAAAGTTTTCTGTGTCTTCACGTGAGCATGGATTTCCATTATCTCTCTCTCTGTGTTTATCCCTGCTGTGGCAATGAGTTCCTCAGGTTTTTCTACCCCTTCTGTAGGCTCGTTCCTGGCTGGGAAATAACCTTTCCTTGTGAAGACACACTTTGCTTCTTTGAGATGCTGGTTCTTAAAAATTAGTTTTCTTGCACCTGTAAGCGTTCCTCAGGAAGGTGTTGGCTGCCTTTCCTACTAACTGAACTACTCATTTAAAAAAAAAAAAAAAAAAAAAAAAGCCAGGATAGCGTCCTCTCGGGATATGACACTTGGCTTGTTCTGTTTCGCAGAGGGTCACAGCAGAAAGCTGGTCATCGCTAGGCTGAGTGGCCTGTCCGTCCTCCTGAACCTGTATTTATTTAATATAATCAGGCCCACGGTTAAGGAAAGAAGCCTTACGCTATGCTGATGAGGTAGCATGCAGAATGAGCAGTTAATGGGACTTTCCCTTAAACCTGCATTTTAAGAATGCTGCAAGGGGCGGTAGTAAAACTGATGGACTTCCTTGTCCTGCCTGCAGCGGGACAACGGAAATCTGAGGAGGTGGGACTTGGTGTTTGTGCAGGGTGGGGAAGTGACTGAAAGACACAACTTGCTGGGAGGTAAATCCTGAAATTCCCCAAAGAGCCAGGTCCTACAGCACTGCTTACCTGTGCTTCCCACTTCAAAATTACTTAGATCCAGGATGACATGCTTGCATCCTCGTTGTGGGGACTTGATGCTGTCAGTGACGGTAACGTCCCTAGGGATTTCCTGCTCCTTTTAAGACAGAGAACACTGCCGTTGGCTTCTGTGCCACCTGGGTCCATGCCTAAATGAACTTTAGCTGTGGGAACTCCAAGGCTTATTGAAGTTGAACGGTTTTCCATCTCTATGGAAAGCATTTTTTTCCTCCTTTCCGAGTAATTCTTTCCTTTTTCTTTCCTTGCCTTCTCAAACAGATAGAATAGGATCTGTGCGAAAACAACAGTAGTTTTAGGAACAGTCTCCATCTACCTTCCAGTCCATGTACCAGTGCTTTCTTCTGTTAACTTATAATTTGAGATTGACATTCTTTTTTTGATTTGGTGGGTTTTTTTAAATACAGAAATATGTTTGGCAGGCTTCTTTTATTAGTTTTGATTCATGGAAAAGCTATACATAATGTGTCTTAAGCGCAAAAGAAATTAGGAGTTGAATGAAATTTGTATCGGTTCGCTTGAGCAGCAGTGTCACTTTTTTTTTGCTTGCCACATGTGGCCCACAAGACCCGCTGTCACTGAGATTTGTCAGTGAAATATGAAATGCCTTTGGCAGTGTTCTTGCGTTCAAATTCTGCACACTTGGACAGTTTTGCACAGCTTATGACTGACTTGTCCCGTGACGCACAACGGAAACCATGCAGATCTCCACATCCTGGGAGCTGTCGGGGTTGGTAATGACAGTCCCTTAATTGTTTCCTACGTAGGGGAGATGCTGCGATGTCACTTTTTGACAGGTTTGTCTGACTTCAGAGTCCAAAAACCATACATCTACATGAAATTATGGTCAGACAGCTAATATTTCATTATGACATTTAATGAAACAGTTTTATATGCTTTCAAATGTTATAGTTTTCTGAATTTTGAAGCAGCCCTGTACACTCTTTTTTTTACAAGGCTTGCAATGTTATGCCTCTTCAAAGCGGATCATTTTTGACAGTCCTGGCAGTTGGCTGCGAGAGTTTTATTGCTTTCTGTTGAATTCCTGTTGTTTATTGTAACATGATAAAAATTGTTACCATATGATGGTCTAATATTCTTATATTAAGCACTAGGCCTTGGGCTGGGGGAAGGGAAGTCAAGGGGAAGTACCTGAAGGTGTTTTAACCTTTCATGGGAATTTCGTATCAGAAGAGGGTGGCTCTCCGTAGTCCGCAATAATGGCTTGGGGAAGTGGCAGGTAAAATCAAAGTTCAAATTCAATTACACTAAGAGCTTGCGCTGTCTCCAGGCTAATTATGGAGTCACGTGGCTGGAAAAAGTAACCAGAAGACAAAACCGCTTGAGTTCTTTGTCTGCCTTGTTAAAGCCCCTGTATTAAAGCACCTGAACTCGCATCTTGTGCAAAACTTGCTCCTCTGAAGGGTGGAGAAGAAAGGAGAATTTTCTCGCAGTTGTAGGCAGGTCACTGTTGCAGGAAAGAGCGTTCAGTGTGTAGCGAGACGCTGGTGGTTCACCCGCTGGTCCCCAGGAGGGCTGTTGATTCTTACTGCGTGTGAGAAAACAGCCACCCCCAAGGACTAGCACCGCTGAGAATCTGAACTCCGAGCATACTCTACAGCGAAGACAGTGTCCTGTGGAGGTGCATCTCCTCAAAGGAAGGGCTGCTAGCACTGAGGGAAGTAAGTGAGGGCGAGCACCCCCGTGAACGTGTTGCGTAAGCAGTGCGCTCCTCGCGGGTGTGTTGTCCTTTTAGTGTCAGCCTGGAGTGCACAAGGTGGTGTGAGCCTAACCTCCTCCAGATGTTGCTTTTTGATTTGTATCTTCCGACAGTTCAGCTTGTCTTTTGTCTTTTTCAGGGTTTCACAGTCTTGAACTACTGGATTTTTGGCTACTACATGCCTGAAGATGTTGATTGACAGCTAAAGTCAGAATGGGTTCTAGATGCTGTGTAGATGCAAAGCAGCACAATTCTATATCTAAATTTCTTAATCTTTCCTGCTCTCAGTGGTCGTCTTTGAATTTGCTACAAATTCACTGACTTCGAGTAGATGAATTTCAGAAGCCCATCCTTCCCTGCAATGAGAAATCCAAAGCTTCACATGTAAATTGTCCGTAGAAACTGAACTCTGATGGCTTGTTTTTCAGAAATAAATCAGAAGTCAAGAAAGGACTTGGCCTAATTTATATTGCTTTGCACTTTTGTCTGACTTTAAAGAAAAAACCTTCTCCAATGAAATTTGGGTGCCAAACACATACCCAGAATGTACAGAGCTTTGCTTTCAAAGTCACCATTGTCCTTTAGACTTCATGACAGATTCAGAGCCTGTTTTGTTTGATAGGAGTGTACGTTGGACTCTTAGAAATATTTCTGAATTGCTCAGTAATATTTTTGGATTACAGTTTACTTGTTTCTGCACCAATAATTTCTTTTAAATTAAAGATTACCTGTAATTCAGGCTAGGTTATCTAAACTAGTTGTCTAGCACTGTCTTTTCCTTTTAACTGTGCTCTGTACTACAGCCGTCCCACGCTTCCTAATGTTTGGTATAGTAAAACCTTTCCATGTGTGCTTGCCTCATTTCAAATACTGTATAAGCATGTAGATATAATGTACATAACAGTGTAACCTCCGGGTGCTAGGAGTCAGGATTTCCTGACACTACACACTAATACAAAATGTGGTAGCACTTGGCAGCAGGATGTTCTAACTACTGGCACTGTAGGGGTTAATATGAGTTACCTAGACATTTTCTCTGCAAAAGGAGGTTTTCAGTATTCATTAGGATTTTTTTTTTTAATGGGAACTACATATTTTAAAATGTAATTTCTAAACTTTTTAAAAATTAAAAAAAATGTTTAATTTATGTTCTGTATCTTATATTTTTGTGCCGCAGTATTTACAGGTGTCTTTCTTTGAACACCAGTAGGTCCTCACAGACGCCTGCTGATGTCCTTCTTTTAGCATTAGTTTGGCTGCTCAGTGGAGAAGATGCCATGGGCCAAAGTTAAATTTATTTATGTTTGATTTGTAACACTTCCTTATGGTGGAGTGGAGGTCCCTTCAAGTCAATGCTCTGGTTACGACGCTGATTACCGTGCTAGTTTCCTTTCCTGTACCGGTCACCTGTGACCATGTTGCGATGTCCTGGTCACGGTTCCTCTTCGTTAGCATGCTTGTCTTCTTACATTGTCATAGACTCCCCTCTTAATTTATGTGGTCATATAAATGCTACTGCATTTTTCTTATGTCGGAGTAAGACATAGATAAATGCAAACATGAATATTTTATCTGCGTTAGCGGTGTGTGACTACGCCTGTTGGTGGCTTTTCTTTTGTGCTTCAGTCAAGCTCAGCGTGAAATCCACCTGTTTTCCTGGGGAAGATGCGTGTGCCGCCACAGAAATGTGTTGTCATTCCTTCAATCGTTTGTACATTGTATATTTTTTGTCCTCTGGCAGCAGTTTCTTGGGTTTGCATTTTTCCCTTTTACAGTCAGCAAGGTTAGGGGATGTCGGACTGCCGCGGGATCGCTGCCGGCGGGACAGCCCTGGTCAGATGCATCGTTTCTGTCAAGCGAATTCTGAGAGAGCGTGTGTCAAGGTGTTACCGAGCCGTTACACAAGTGCGACTTAAGGTTTTGTCCTCTTCACCCTTCACACTGGGAGAGGTGTTGGGGTCAGTGTTTAAGTTAACTCCTGTTTACGTATTAACTACAACGATATTTATTTCATCGAGATGACCGAACACGATGAAGTACAGAAGATGAAATACATGCTCCTAAGCGTCCATAAGATCACTTTTTGGTAAGCTTGACAGTAGTTCGTGAAAGTGTCTTACTTTACCCTTCTCATCTAATAGCTTTAATATTAAAATGTTTAAAAAGGAAAAAAATCTGTCGCAGCCCTGAAGAAAAAGGTATTTGTTTCTGAAGAAGAGTCCTTTTTTTAAATGCATGTGTAAGATTTAAACTCCTGTTTTTCCTTGGGAGATAATGGTATTTGAACATGCAGTCTAAACTTCTTTGTGCTTTGTGTAACATAGCAGTGGACTTTTGTGATTGGCACCCAAGGAACTTGACTCCTGGGATTAATGGTAGTGATCCTGGCTGCACTCTGGACTTTGTTTTGCTAACCATAACTGAGCAACTGTACATTACTGCTATATTAATGTTTCAAAGCACTGGGATAGTCTAATTCTAACTTGTAATTATGTTTGCCAATTATCTGTTTGGAAAGTTGGTGTATGAACAGCTTCTTGAAACTGTTAAATTGTACAGATATCGTTCATGATCTAAAGCTTTGTACTGTGGAATGTGCTTAATAAAAAAAAAAGTTTGAACTTAATTTGTCAAATAAATAGATAAGTAATGTCATCTAACCAGGCGTTGGTATTACGCATTAGTTAACGCAAGCTGAGCCGCAGCCATGCTGATGTGGAGCGGGTGTCGGTAAGTGTTCGTTACCCTGCGGGCCGTGTTGGCTGCCTGCGGCTACTGGGTGCCTTTCCCCAGCCGCTTTTCAGCACCCAGCGTACGGCGTGTGGCTACCGGGCCAGAGCCCTCCGAGCCCAAAAGGCATCTGCAGTGGCGCAGCTCCCCGCCTTGGCGGGGCCGGTGGTTCCCGGTGCTGCTTTGCCCATCTCCGCACTGCAGCACGTGTGTCGGCAGGACGGGAGAAATGGGGCTCACCCGTCTCGGAGGCACTTGGCTGCAGCACTTCCGTGCCACAGGTCAGCAGAAACGTCACAAGAATAGTGTTTTTCTTACTTTGTCAAGAATGCAGATAGAATTTTTAAAATACTACCTGTTTCCCTGGTTGCGAAAGCAGCCTGTGCTCATGCCCAGAGCCCCGCGCAGGGAAGGGGCTGTGCCGTGCTAGCTCTGCCTCAGGAAAGGCTTTTTCTTGGGTTTTCTTTTGCTAATGTGCAGTGGCTAGTGAGAACGAATGATGGAAAGTTCTTGTCTTTGCCTCTAACCCCTGGTCTTCCGTCTAGTTTTATTTGTAAGTTCAGTTCACTTTTAAACAATTTGAGAAGCTGCTGTCCTGGGGGGTTCACGAGTTGCTCCTGTTTGTTTCTGAAAGTTCAGACCAGCCGTGCCTGATGGTGCAGACTCTCTGCTGCTGCTCATGCCGTCGGCGCAGGGGGACCGGCCAGGGTCCTGCGGGCTTCTCGGGGTCAGGTACAAGCGCGGCAGGGGGTGAAAATGCCTTGTTACATCACGTGCTTCGGCCTCTCAGTGGTGGAGCCGGCTTTGTGTGCCCACCATGGGGCTCTCCAGCAACCTTCTCTGGAAAGCGTTATTTTTTTGTGAGGTCTGTGTTGGGAGCACTAACCAGAAATGTTTGTAAAGGTGCTATGGACCCTGTGCTGAGGATATGAACAAAGTTCTGGCCGAGTATTAGTAAATTCGGTCTTCAAAATGTCTAGTGTAGGTTCCTTTTCATTCTTCGTGGCCCACTCTGACACTGGATAATAATTTTCAAAGCAACGCTGCTGCTGCTCAGATGGAGCTGCACTTCAGTGAGAGGAAAGCAAGTAAAATCTGTCATTTGTGCTGGAAGTGCACTGGGAGAAGTGAAGCCTCGCTGAACTGCTCAAAGGGGATGTGAATGTCTTGCTGAACATCATTATCCAAATAAGCCATGACAGCCCTGTGATACATCTGCTAAAATCTGCGGTATAAACTTTGAGGTCAAACTTTAAAATTCCATCTCACCTGGGTGGCCTTTGGGTTTTGTTGTTTTGTTGGGTTTTTTCCTTGCAGTTGTAGCCTATTTAAGAGTCATCTGTTAATTCCTTCCAGAGCACTTCCCTGTGAAGCCGTGGGCTCCTCGGCCGGGGCTCCCACCATTCTGGTGCGCTGGGGCCCTTTTGACTTTCACCGAGGGTTGGGAGCGATCTGCGGTGCTGGGTGTGACGCGAGTGATGCTTGACAGGCCGAGCGAGCGGGCAGGGATGTCTGCTCTGGGGTCTGGCCCTGGTTATGGAGGGGCCATGGAGCGTTCTCACCTGGCGCAGTGTGAGGTGGCCCTGGCCACTGACCACGTGGTGGTGGCGTGGTTGAACCCCAGGCAGCAGCTAAGCCCCACACAGCCGCTCGCTCGCTGCCCCCACAGCGGGAGGGGGGAGAGAATCAGAATAGTAAAAGTGAGAAAACGTGTGGGTTGAGATAAAGACAGCTTAATAGATAAGGCAAAGTTTGTTAGTTCATGTTTGTTCATTTAAAAAAAAAAAGAAAAATAAGGAGTTTGCCTGCTGAGGGGGAGCCATGAACAGGTGCTCAGCCATCCCCAGGCCAGCAGGGCTCCATCACACGTAGGTCGCTTGGGAAGACAAATACCATCATTCCATTTCCCCCCGTTCCTCCTCCTTCCCCCAGCTTTATATGCTGACCATGATGCCATACGGTGTGGAATAGCCCTTGGGCCAGCTGGGGTCAGCTGTCCCGGCTGTGCCCCCTTCCAGCTCCTGCTGCCCCCCCCCCCCCCTCGCTGCTGGGGTGGCTGTGGGGAGCAGAAGCAGCTTTGGCTCTGTGTGAGCGCTGCTCAGCGCTAAGGAAGACACCCCTGTGCTAACAGCGCTGTTCCCAGCACAGATCCCGAACAGCCCCGTACTGGTGCTGGGAAGGAGACGCACTGGGCTCCAGCCAGCGCGGGCTGGGGTGGCCCCAGTTGCATCACGGGGGTCTCTGCCCTGTGCTGGCACCTGGCGCTCGTGGGGAGCGGGGCCCCCCGCGCCGCTGCTGACCGCGGTGGCCAGCAGCTGGGAAGGGTTTGCGTTTGGAGCTGAGGCGAAGGGCACCGAGGGGTTCGCGCCCCCGCGCTGGGGGTGACGCTGTTCTCTGCCAGCTGCGTCCCTGTCCTGCTTGTGTGGCCATTCGCCCTCTGCGCGGCAGCGGGTTTGCCTGTGTGGGCACAGCCGTGGGCACCCTTTGTTGAGAGGATCAGAGGGGAAAAGCGCTCAGCGGAGAACTGAGTGTTATTTTTGTGAGATTCCTTTTAAAACTCTCATCCCAAGAGATGTTGAAGTGGGCCAGGCTGTTGTCCCCGAGCTGTGACTGAGCAGGCAGGTCTGGTGTTGGTGGCTCCCGGGCTCTGCTTTTCCCACGGGAGAGCAGTTCTCCGCCTCCTCTGTTGCCCCCGGGAGGCAGCTGCCGCCCAACACTGCTGGGGCTGGTGCCATCACCGTGGGTGCCGGCGCGGGGTCCCTCCTGGCTTGCCCTGTGCCAGCACTGCCATGTCACCTCCTCTCGAGTCCAGCTCTGCTCAGCCTGGGTGGCTGTCGAGGTCAGAGCTGTGTTGATGAGCTTAATTGGGTAAAAATGTACTTCAGTCTAATTAATCGATGGAAAGCATAACCGAAGGAGGCGGCAGGAGGGCGAGCAGCAGGTGGATGCCCGTGGCGGAGTTGGGGTGTTTAGGCTGGATGCGCCACCCTGTCTGGGGCTTCTCAGCAGTGCAGGACTGGGCGTGCAGGGCTGAGCTTTTGCTGGACTTGCTGCCCCCCTCCTCTGCTGCAGCACGATTTTTATCCCCAGATGCCTGTTCTTCATTTGCCTCTGCTCCTCACCGCTTCCAGAAGCTTTTTTTTTTTTTTTTTCCCCTGAGCAGCTGTGAGACGGAGAAGACCCGAGTGGGAAGTGACAGCCGGACTGTCGGGGTCGTGGGAAGGAGGTTGATGGGGGCCTGGTGGGAAAACTTGCAAAGCCAGGATGGCTGGCAGAGACCAGCGTGTGCAGGGAGCGCTTGGATGCGGAGGAACAGCTCGCCTTCCCGTCCTCGGTGAGTCCGGCTGTGTTTCTGTGGAGGCTGTGCCAGGTCTGCGGTGCGGCGGGGGGGTTCAGGTGTTTGTTCTTGCCTGGCTCAGCTGTGGGGGCTGCCCAGCACAGTCCTGCAGCTGGGCAGACACCAAACTTCTTTACTGGGCTGGAACTGGGAGCTTTAAATCTGGTCTGAAGGTAACAAGGCTGTCCACTGAGCATGAGTACTGCTCGTGAGTCCGTGCCCCCCGCCCACCCCCGAAGCAGCTGGGGGCTGTGGGGGGATGCTCTTGCTCTGCTGCAGCTCTGCACCTCCAAACCCTGCTGAGGGCCACCCGTGTCAGAGGCTGTGCGCTGTTGGATGCTCCAGCCTTAATTACAGAGATAAGAAAATGTCAGATGATAGATTAAAAGATAGCAGCAACGCAGGTATGTAACGGGATGCAGCACTGAAACCCCAGCAAGCGGCACAGAGCAGTTTTGGGGAGCAGCGAGGGGATGTGATGGGTGTCCTCCAAAAGCCATGGCTCAACATGGCCCAGCTCCTAGAAAGGATCTCAGATCTGTTGTATTCGAAACTGTTCTGGGTGTCAGGTGGAAACAATCGCGGAGGTGCTCGGAGCAAGGGTGGCTCAGGGCCAGCAGTGTGCTGGTGAAGGGGAAGGAGGTGGCAGCATGTGTCCCCTCCCACCCGTGCCCACAGTCCAGAGCTGCTGGCAGCAAAATGTTGTTTTACCCTCAACTCCTTCCTGACTGAGACAGCAGGTGGCTGTAGGGCCTCAACAGGCCCCGGGATGGCAACAGGAAGGCTGCTGTGGCGGGCCTGCCCGCTCGTGACGTGCTCTGAGGGCTTAGGAGGCTGTAGGGGACCAGGACCTTGCCTGGCCGCTCTGCAGCGCTCTGCTCCAGCGAAGGCTTTGGTGTCCCTGTGCTTTGATCTGGTTTCCAAGTGTGGGTGCTTCCTGCCAGCTGCATGGGGCTGTTAATCATGTCAGGAAATGTCTTATCCTGGCCCCTTTCCCCATTTCCATCGCAGGAGCTTTCCTGCCTCTTCTCCAAGGGATGTCCCTTTTGTCTCCGTGGGTCAGGGTTTCCCTCTGTCTTTCTGAGCTCCTTCACCCCCGAAACCCACCCTGCCTGTGCCCCCGGCATGCCCTCACCCCCAGCACAGCGCTACCTCCTGCCCCAATGCCCTCTCGCACCTTTAGGCACCAAACTTAGGGGGCCAAGTTCTGCCCCACTGTGCTGGGGATGGCAGCACAGCTGTGCATCCCTGGTGGCCACAGCTCAGAGGTTGTGGGTCCCTGCGCTTGGTGCCCACCTGGGCCCCAGGGGTGGGTGCTGCCAGCCCTGCCCGTGCCCCTGCCTGTGGGAGGCAGCCACTGCCCTTCCCTCCAAGAGCTGCTCAGCTGCACTGCGGAGTCGCTGCTTGCACAAGCCAAAAGTCTCCGGGAGGATCGGAAACAGCAACTTTCCCTTCTGGAGAAGCATGAGGGGTGTATATTTTTGGAGGTTTATTCTTGGTACTTGCTGGAAAGGCTCCATGAACAGCAGCTGCCATGTGTGCCAACAAGAGGAGAAGATGGATGGGGGCGAGTGCCCACTCCGGGGAGACGTTTTCCCTCTGGAGGAGGAGAACAAGCTGTAAAACGTTCCCGCTGCCTGTTTATGGATCCACTGCGCAGGCGGTTGTTGCTTGGCTCCGGCACGCTCGTGCGAGATGTGTCAGCGCGGGAACGGCTTCCCTTGCACCCAGCAGCGTGAGCGGGGCGGCCGGGCTGCCGCGTGCCAGAGACGGCCCCAGCCCCGGCGAGTGGGGTGGCGGGGCAGCCCCTGGCTGGGTGGCCCCATTTTTTATCTGCAGACAGGTCTTGGGCTGAAGTAGAAACAGCTTTCCTCATCTGAATGATTTAAAGAATTGCAGTTTCATCTTTTCCTTGGCACAGGCCAGTGCAAATAGAGAGATGCGTTTGTATCTCTTGACTGTTTTTTTTCCACAGTCAAAAATTTTGTGTTTTCTTTTCTTCCGTTTTTCCTTTGAAGCAGCCCTTTGAAGGTTTTATTTTTAATTTCTGAACACATCATGCTCAGAAGAAAAGCTTGCTTTTTTTCTGTAATTCTTCCACCAAGGCGAGCTGTCGATTCCATGTTGGAGGAGCAGGGGAGCGGGGGACCAGGCGCTTTGACTTTGCCAGATGAGTGTCTTGGCCGGGCGGGCAATGGGCAAAGCGGTGCTGGGCCCTTCGGCCGGAGCAGATCACGGGGTGCCTGTGGAACCCGGAGCAAAGGCTGCTCCTGAGCTGGCGCATCCCTCCAGCAGAGCCTGTGCTGAAAGGAAAGCTGCCTTTTCCACAGCCAAATCTCTTCCTTGAAGAGAAGAGACGAAGGTAAACCGAGGCACCAGGCCCCTGCACCCAACACCAGCAGCGCTCTGGGGCGTGCGGAGCAGGGGAGGGCTGGGTTCCTCCCTGCTGCTGGCACTCACGGCTCCGGCTGCGCAGCCACCGTCTGCCCAGTGTCACGTACAACAGCCTCTGGCCACCCACGGGTACTGAGACACGTCCTCACCCCATCTGGGGCACCCTGATGGCTCGCTTGGAATAAAGAGCTGCGAACAAAAGAGGTGCGTTGTGCCCAGCCATGGTGTGGCTTTTTGGGTTCTGTCTCCCATTGCCATCAGATTTACTTTCTCTGTGTTCCGTTAAGTGATTCTTTCAGCTTGAATCTTTGCGTTTCTTGTTACAAACATCAGCTTCTCTAGAGCATCTCTGGGAAGCAGGTGTTGAGCTGTGGGATGCGCAGCACTCAGCCTTGGATTTTTCCCAGGCAGTGGCTGGTCCTGGGTGTGGCGGAGCCTCCTCAGACTCAAGGTTTTGGGATGCTCTGAGCAGCAGCTCTTTTAAACAGTAGCAGGAGCTTTGCAGGTCTCAAATGGGCTTGGCTGCCGGCTTCCCCAGCTCTTGGTGGCAAGGTTTGCCTGCGCTAATTTGGGAATCATTGAGCAGCCCATTGTACCAGTTCATTAAATCTTGCAAATGGGAATGTTTTTGAAGGAGGGGTGTGTTCATGATTAAAAAAAAAAAAGGAAGAAAGGCTCAAGTAATCCAGTCTCTTAAGGTTTCATAAGCCATTCAGTCCCTTAGGGTTTCATGAGCATGTGAACTTGTTTATGTTTTGAAGGAGCGAGCTGCTATTCACAAGAGGTGGGAAAGAAAGTGCTGTGAACACTCATGCTTTGTTTTTTAATGACAGAACAGTCTGTCTAAGAAGCCCCACGTGGCTGTTAATTGTGTGGTGCAATTTCTTCAGGGAGGGCTGCAGCGAGCAGCCACCAGGCTTGTTCTCCTCTCTGCCTCTCAGCAGGGTCAACCCCTGCAGCGGTTACTCCTCAGCAAGCAGCTGCTGGGGCTTCGACTGGGAGCTCTGAAGGGATTTGTCTCTGGGCTGGTTGTTGCCTTCTCAGGGTAAGGGCTGATGCATGCCATGCCCCGTCACCTGGCACCCGGCCAGAGGAGCTGATCCTGGGCTCCATCTTACCTGCATCCATGGGAAGATGCTTTGCCAGTTGCCACCTGACCCCTCCTGTGCTCCCTGCCATGCTCACTGTCCTGCAGGTGAAGAGTAACAGGGTCAAAAGGTCACAAAAGGATTCAAAATTATATCTTCTGTGGTTTTTTTTTTTTATCCCCATTGATTTTTAATAGCTTTCCTGAAATGAATCGGTTGCTGAGGAAGTTAAGTGACGGGAAATATGTTTCTCTAATATGGTTGGCAAAATCCTCGTGTATTTTATAAAAAAAAACCCAAGCAAACAAAAAACGGACAAAAGATGTAGAGAGGTTTCACAGTCTGAATCTTTCCTTTGGAAGGAGATCCTGGGACTTGTGTCTTTCTGCACCTTTCAGCCTTGTCCTGAGAGAGGCTGTTTCCCATGGGAGCCACCTGCTAAGTGTGGGAAGCAAGTTACGGGACTGAGTTCTCGGCACTTTTCCAAGAGAGTGAGGCCAGATTCATGCCCTCAGCATCTGTGTTTTTACAACACCAACCACAATATCCCATTGGATCAAGATCAAAGCCTTAGTCCTTCTTTTCAAGGTGGGTAACAGCCTGGGCTATGGATTCCTGGCAGCCAAAAGCTTCCAGCCTGAATTAAACAATGGGCACCGCTGGCAGCGTGGATGGGCACAGCACGTCCCTGCAGGACACAGACCCTCCTCTGCCCTGCGAGCCAGGGGATGCCCAGGAGTGTCACAGCACTCTCCAAACTAGGCAGCTGCAACAAGGTCTTTTACCATCTCATACCAGCACACTCTTCATACAGCCCCTCTGCTGCCTTCTCCTCGCCTCATCCAGGGTGTGTGTTCTCTCTCTGCTTCTTCCTCTCTCACCTTCCCTTCCTTGGCTGCCTCTCTTCATCGGCTCTCAACCACCTAACTTAACCAGCCACAGCTGCACCTTATCTACATCGGCCAACCCGCCGCCCCTGAAGCCAACCCACAGTTGTATATTGTCAATGCTAACTAACCCAGCTTCATTCCTCTACACAGGAGCACAGGGGCGTCCTGGACACTGTTCCACCCTTCCCGAGTGCCACAGCAAGCCTCGGAACCAACTTCTCCGAAGGAAAGAGCATAGGCATCATACAAACAAAGGTTCAGGAAGGATCCACTTCTCCACCTCACTCCAACGGTGCTTTTCCTAAAAATCCCAGGCCAGACCCAACCTCTGGGAATGCAGCCCTCCCTTGCACGTGCTGCTCCACCGGCAGAGGCGGAGGGAAAAAGCGCCATGAGCCAGACATTAGCCGCATTGCTTAGAGCACCGTTGAAACAGACTGTGGCCATCACTGCCATTTAAAACCCACCCTTGGGGATGCTAAAATTGCATTTTGGTTGCTCTGTCGTGGCTTGATGGGTTTTTCTTGTGATGCAGGCTCAGCCTGCCGAGCCAGCGGCCGTGCTCTGTGTCACTGGCAGGTTTTATGGCCACCCTGTGCAGCACCCGCGTTCCTGCTGCTCACCATGCCACTGCTCTGGAGGGGATGCGCTGGAGCATTAGTCGGCTTTTCCAAGCTCCGGCTTTTCCCTGGATACTTTAAAAGCATTTGCGCTATGGTCTGTGGTACTGAAACAGGATGCGAGTCAGTTGTTAATCACGTACACACCAGGAAAAAGTACTGCTATGGGAGGCAGCGTCTTCATGGGAGTGCTGTCTGCCTTCTACAGAAATGCTTTTTGTTTTCCAATATAACCAGAATTCAGGATATTAAGATGACAAAAATCAGCAGTGATTACCCGAACCTATAGCTAATGTCTTGAAGACCTGATTGGGGCTGAGTCCAGATACTGTAGGAGGATGACGGACTTAGTTAAATCTTGATGGATTTGATCTAGAACTCTCTTGATTTAGTTGTCTGAGCTCACGCAGTTTCCCTCGGTGTTTCCACTATCAGTAAATAATGTGGTATGCGCCCACTGAAAGCTGTCAGCGCTGGCTGGAATAGGTAATTTTTATCCTTATTTTCCTTTCATTTTAGCATTTAGATTATCTTTAATATTCTAAATAGTAATTTAACAAGCCAAAATTACAACTGATCCAAAGAGAGATTCCACAGAATTTTCAACATAGTTTATGCAGCTCTGCCCAACATAATTGGATGTATCCAATTAGGCATTAGAAATTAACACCTTTTGTCTGTTTGGTAATGACTTAACGCTGCTCCGCTGCCTTGCCTAAGCACCACCAGCGCTGTGGGAACAGTATTTAGTTACAGCTGCATCTGGAAAGGTTTGGAGTTCGACCACCCTCTCTCACCATATCATCTTTCCTACTGTCTGATCGCGCTGTAAACCCGGAGCAGCCCTCCTGGCCAGGTAATCCAGCCGTGTCAGAGGAATGCAGGTTCTTCTTGTCTGTGGGATTTCTGGTATCAGCACCACGAAGCTTCTTGCCAGCAGATGAACCCAATGATCTTGCAGGTCTTTCTTGTCTAAACACAGCGTCCCTGATGAGTTTTACATGTGCCTGCACTCCTCACCGTGCAGCGTGCTTGTCTGCGCTGCGGCGGCTCCTCGGAGGTGGTGTGGGGGGAACTGGTTGAGAAAAGACGCTTGGAAAACTCAACGCACGCATCATCGACTCCAAATCCCCGGGGCTGGTTTGGCAAGTGATAGGCAAAGACATCCTGCCGGCTCCTCCCCAGCGCTTGTAGGCATCCGTTTATCTCGGCACATGCTCCTGGCTAGCTCGCAAACCCTTGTCACACTTTACAGCAGATGCCACGAGACTCAGGCTGTGAAAGGAAAAGTCCAAACCACCAGCATCTGGATCGAAACACACACTTTTCCCTCCTGAACAGGATTGTGCTGAGTGAGGAAGAGAGGCGCGGGGAAGTGGCCAAGGTGGTGTTGCCCCAAACCTCTGCTTCCCCTTGGGCGGGAGGGAAAATGGCTTCCTGGGTTTGCACGTGGACCTTCAGGTTTGGGGGCACAGGCACAGATGGGCAGGTCGCTCTTGGTGCACGGTCTGGCCATGATCTGCCCAGGACCCTTTGCACCCCCTAATCCCTGTCCTGCTGCTCCTTGGCTCAGCACCCATCCCTCCTTGCAGCTCCTCTCCGTTTGATCCTGGCCTGCAGACAACGGAGGAGTGCAGGGGGGCACGGGGAGGGGAAGATCAGCACAGCGGCAGGGGGAGGGGCAGCCGTAGGGTCTGCCACAAGTGACGCTGCAGGGGGGAAGTTTGCTTTGCAGAGATGCCTCATCCATCCTGGTGTTCTTAGAGAAACCAGCCTGGATCTTGCTCAGCACCTCCCGGATAAAGACAGCCATGGTGACCGGCGGGGGGGGGGGAGCCCTTTTCCTTGTAAGCTAAATCTAATCTGGGGGGCACCCATCCAGCAGTCCCAGGGTGACCAAAGCAGGATGGATGTACAACAGCGGGGCCGTAAGGTCCAAAGCCATCACTGACCGCCCCCGTGCTCACCGGTCCGGGCTGCAGGGACCGGCGTTGTGCGCGTGGGGCTCGCAGCCTCTGCGGAGCGGAGCGTGTCGGTTGGTGGGGGCTGCATGGCCAACGCTGGGCCTCGGCTGCAGCTGTGCTGAGAGTGAGGTGCAAGACTTGCTGACACCATGCTGTTGGGTCTGTTTTCAGCAAGAAGTGAGCTGTTGTGCTGAGCAAGGGAAGGGTGGAGAAAGCTGCTGCCTCCTGGAATGATGGCACTGGTGGCAGATGTGACAGTGGAGAGCTGCAAATGCTGTCCCTGGGCTCTGCGTGAGCCTGCACTCTGGGCTGTGTGGGGCTGAACCGGCCCTCCCCATCTGCCCACATCTTACTTGGGAAGTGGGAGTCAGCCGAAGTCGGTGGAAGGGCAGCGGCGGAGAGGGAAGGGACTCTCCAGCCCTCCTCTGCCCTGCTGCCATTTTGGCTGTAGGCCCTGGTAGCCGTTGGCTGGGGAGCCCACCCAGGCACAGGGCGGGAGAGGGGCCACACTCTGGTGTCCGTCCTGTGGGAGCCCGGGCTGTCCCCCCAGGGAGGAGGTAACCCCTGCAGGGACGGACAAGCTGCCCGCAGCTGCCAGCCAAGGGCGCAGCTTTGCCAGGACCTGGCTCTCCTCCCTGGGGCGCCCAGACACCGCGGGCAGCAGCCCCAGCAGTCGTGCCTCCCCCCGAGAGAGCCAGCGTGGGGGGTGTTCAACAGGAGCCTGAGCCATCACACCCGTCTCTGCTTGGCTGAGATGATGGGAAGCTGCTGAACACCAAACCCTCCTCCGGTGACATGGGCGATGCTCCTGTGTCCATGGGCTGCTCCGTGGGCAGCACTGAACCCACTAGGAGCTGCGCACTGCCATGGACACCATCGGGCTGAGTGTGAAGCACCGGAGGGCCCTGAAGAGGAACCTTCTCTTCGTGATGGTTCCTGCCTCTGTGTCTGGCCGATGGACGTGCCTCAGGAGTGAAGTTCAGACCAAAAGCCAAGCGTCCCCGAGCCACCTGAGCGCAGCCACCGCCGTTTGCCGGTCCGGAGAGACCCTGCTGAGGACAGATGATGCTTTGCTCGCTAATCGCATTTCAGGACATATAATCCTTACTTCACACTTTTTCCCAGACAATATCTTTCCATATAATCTTAATGATTCCTGCTGCAATAACAAATAGGCAGCCCTGAGAATAACTTCACACTTAATTGCTCGTGCCAAGAATCTCACCACTTGGCCCTTCTTTGGGTGTTTTCCCTCCAATCCATCTGCACAAACAGAAGTGGGCCAGTTCTGTGCCTCAGGAATGAGGAGATAAAAAGGCAATAATTTATTTTTCCACCAAAGCTAGAAGTATTTTATAGAATTTGCTAAAGTTTTTGTTTCAGGAAATTTCATCATGTCTCCAGGAAAAAAAAGCGTCTAATTGGCCTCAGATTTTCTAACTCCCTTTTCATTTTTGTAATATGAGGAGGTCTAGGTCATCTCAAGGTCACTGCAGTTAGTGTTGCTTTAGTGCACCTCTGTGGATACCTCGTTTCTGCAGCAGTTTTTCCTTTAAAAACAGCCCTAGCCTGCTGCTGTAACAGCCACTTTCTTTGGCAACAATTTGCATTCCTTTAGCATATGGAAATATTTTTTAAAACACATACCAGTGTATGCTGCTTATAGGTGAAACTCTCCATCAGAAATGGAGCAAATGCTTCTAAGCTATCTGAATGTTGTAAAATTAAAAAAAAAAAAAAGAAAAAAAAAAAAGAAGAAGAATAAATCCCTCAGCTTTTAACTGAAATGGGAAGCTGCCCATTTCCCATTATCTAGACTGGAATCCTAGTTAATGTCAAAATAGAATGCTGGTGGTTATCAAATCAATAAAAATGTTTTGCTTGGGAAAAATTTAATTTTACCACCCTCCCAAGACTTCCTGCTGTCTTGACATGTCGGTTTACATAGCTTCAGCTGGTGAGTTCATTCCAGCCTGGGTTTAGTTTGATTTTTCTGATCTATCTCAGCAAAGCTGTGGACTCCAAATCTTTTACCTTAGGAAAAATTGTTATGTGGTACCTTGAAAATGGAGCAAATGCTGAGTCTGTATATGCTGTAGAAACACAGGTGTTTTTTTTTTTAAATGAAAGCGTGGGCACCTGAATGACCAGAGTTTTCTGAACAGATAAAGCCAAAAAAGGATGGGAGAAAGGAGGTGCTATCCCTGTTCGGCGCTAAGGAGCTGCACCACGGAGGAACGGCGCAGGTTACGTCTCGGATGAAGCCTGTACCCGATCAGTGCACTGCATTAACCTCTGTGCCGATGCTTTCTACAGCAAGGCTTTCCTTCAGACGTGAGCATCTCAGGCTGGGTTACCGGCTGTTTCAGCCGCACATTTAAAGCCAAGCTGATGCGTACTACATGTACCCCCATGTTGCCTCCAGCTGGTTTTGTCTCTTCATGCTGCTGGTGTCAAAAACTGGCAAAAATTAGCAAATTGCCAAATGAAAGGCTCAAATGCAAGTGAAAAGGGGAGGGGAGAGCCTGGGCAAGCATAGTGAGGGCAAATATGCCGCCACAAAGGTGTGATAGGCAGTATGATCTTTTGAATTTTCTAGTAATGCTGAGGAAGAACAAGCTGCCCGGCTCTGGGAGGGGAGGGAGAATAGCAGTGGGGTCCTTAGTGGCCTGCCACAGCAACAGCCTGGCACATCATCCCAAGCATTGGAAAGGCTTGGTGGAAAGATGGACCGGCTCAAAGGACAGGGCATGGCAGCAGGCAGCTGCCAGGTAGTTGGGTTAGCTTCACCGTGGCATACATTTCCCGAATTTATGGGGGCAGTTGGTGGACTAAGAGGCCGGGAAAGCACCTGGTGATATGATGCTAGGGAGCTTAATTATAAGCAGGACTTGGAAAAAGATTGGTGTGGAAGTGATTGTGTTCCCATGGAAGATTTTTTTTGTTTTTAGATAAGCATGTGGTCAAGCAGAGTGCCAGCATGGATCCTGGTACAGAGGTATCTGTGTATTTGTTAAAAAAAAAAAAAAGGGGGGGGGGGGGGAGAGAGAGAGAGGGAGAGAGAGAGGGAGAGAGTGCTTGCACAGCAGTTTGAATCTCTTGCTGCAGATGCACTGGTCCTCACTTACCCCCAGCTCTGACTTCAGGTCACACCCAGAGCAGTCTTTCTGGAAACGTGACAGAGGCACAGGTTTGGGAGGGAGGTGAGTGTGCATCGTTCATCTCGAAAAAATACTGTATTTTCACTAGCAGCATCCTTACTGCTCTGTGAAAAAACAACTGTGTGCCCACTGCCAGTGATGCCTTAAGAGAAAGCTGTAGTGGCCTGAAAGGCAAGAGAGGGCAAACTTTGCTTTGCTAAGGCTCACGTTTCAGCAAACGGAAAGGCTGTAAATGCCTGCACTGCTTGCCTTGACAGGGGTTGGAAAGAAAATTGGAATGGAGGGAGAAAAATCATATATTCAGAGCAAAGGCAGCAATGAAAGCAATACCAAAATTTGCCCTGCCTGGCCAGCCCGGCAAATAGTGATGCTGAAGAATGAATTAACTTTTCCCTCAAAGCCATGCTTGCAGGGCCTGGCTCGCCGCAGAGGGGCTGCAGCAGGCACCGGGTGAGCAGGTGCTTGAGTGAATTTGCACACCGTGACAGGCACGTAATGCTGGCACATGCAAACGTGCTCGCTCACCTGCCCTCCCCGGAGCACCGGGCACTTTGAAGTTACTTTGGGAGATCTCAGGGAGCAGAACGTGGCCTTCCAGAACACAGGGGGTGGAGGAAAGATGCATCTTGGCTTATTTCTGTAAGACAAATATTCCTGTTACTGGGCAAGAAAATAGACGAGAGGTCCTCCTGAGTGTTCCTCTTGGTGTATTTGCTGGGATCCATGCAGTCCCTAAACACGGATAGTTGCAGTTTTGAGTCTGTATATATGGAACGGTTTCTTGCTTGTACTGTGTTTGTCTCTGCCACGCTGCCACTTCTGAATATGCACATATCTGAGGTCTTTTTACTTTGCAGAATCCTTGGGGAAAATAGGAAGCCTGCAGGCATTCGCATGGGAAGCGTTGCACGTTAGATATGATGGGGCCTCGTTTAACGCAAGTGCAGGATGTAAAGGTGTGGACAAAATGCCCTAAATTGCTTGGTGACATTTTGTTGCAATGACAAGCAGTGCCGTCAAACAAGTACAACATGTGCAGCTTGCTTGCTTGTTTGGGTTTTTTTTCCCCTGTGGTTCTTTTGGAATCCATAGTTGTTTTGCATGGATGCAAGAGGGAAAATGAATGTAGAGACTGTATTTGGCTAATTAACCTTAGAGCAACATAATTTCTTGGGAGCAATGCCTCAAAGCAGATTTAGGGCAGAACTTCCTTACACTTTTCTCTTTTCTGGGTCACATTTTGCTTATTTTCCAGCTGCTGTTAATCTGAGATGTACCTGCATCAGTAATAATGTGTTTGGGTTCTCTGTGTGCTTTGGTAGCTTTCTACAGGTGAAATTCTTTTATTAAGCCTGGCTTAGTCAGATTATTTCCTTGGTATAAACTCAGCCATGACACTATTTCAGACAGCAGTCAAAGCGGCGTGGTAAACATCCCAGCCATGAAACGGAGCTGGAGCGGGGGCTGAGGTTCTGAGCAGCCAGCATGAGTGCGGGCTGGCGGGGAGCCCCCCCTCATTCGGAGATGTGGGCTCTGGTTCAGTTCTCATCTGCTTGTTCATGACTTTACATGAATCATTTCACTCGGCCACGATAGGACCTTGATCTTGCTTAGGGGCCCTTATTCCACAACCATATACAAAGGAAAATTTTGTAGCTGTTATTCCAGGGCTTAAGTTCTCTCTCTCACAACCAGACACATGGCCTAATATCTGTTGGCAAGCTGGGAATACAAAATGAAACACCATTATATATGATCTATTTACAGCTGTATATGTGCTGGTGCTGATCCATCTGTGTTTCAGGCCATGTGCCACTTGGGGTATAGTGGGAGGGAAGCCCATTTAGAAAACAAGTTTGCAGAGCAATGCATTTCCACTGATGGTCTTGGATAAGATCTTTTGCCCTCAAGGTTTCATTTTTCTCCTGCATCTGATGACCACTGTGAGACAATAGCAAGCCTGAAGCCAGGTTATTAGCTTTGACTGGTTGGTTCCAACAGAGTTCAGTCTCATTTAGGGACCAAGTTGGATGGCTGGGTTTGCAAAAGGGCTCTGTACATCTGCTGTCACATATTTTTGAAAATCTGGGCCATGTATGGGGCTGAATTTAAGCAAAGCTTCTGAAAATTGTGCCTCACTTGTGGTTGCTGAGAGGTCTGAACCCTGCAGGTCAATGAAGTCAAGCGTCCTTCCAGGTGGTATGGGACCCTCTTACCCAGGTGGTTTTCTGGTGGGCACATCATGGTTTGTTTGCACCTTCTGCTTCACCCTTCCCGTGTTTTGCCATATTAGGCAAGTAATAGGACTGGCAAAGAAGCCAGTAACAAATACCCTGGTTTTTTCTGTTGATGAGTTTCCTGCAAATACCTATTTCTAAAAGTCTGCTAGTCAGAACTGGCTGAACACTGCATACAAATGTATTTCAGCTTGCAGAGTGCTGGTGAATTATTTGCCGTGACTAGCCTTTGGCTATTTACTGTGAGTTATGCAGAGTGAGTGATTAATCATGTACATTGGGTGCTTTTGTTTTGTTTTGCTTTTTCACTCCATGACCGGATAACTGAAACAAGAGGAGTGAAATGAGGAAATTCAAGTTGCCACATAAAGACTTCCAGCATGAATGCTAGAGCCAACACACATTCATGTGAGAGCTGGCGAGACTTTTACTTCTTCCACTACCTCTATGACATTTTGGCAATTCCTGAGCCCATTGCTGAGCTTTTAACTTGTCCCATGTGACACAATCCAAATATGCTGGGCCATGCTCCTTCTCAGTTACTGCAGTGATAGAACAGGCATCCAGATGATATTCTTCTTTGAGGAAAATCAACATTTTCTTTGTGCAGGAACTTCGTGGACTGGATACGTGTCCTTTTTGCTCAGCCAGTAGTGCTGCGGTGCGGTGTGAGAAGAGCATCAGCATTCATGTGAGCAACAAGGCCATCAGAGTTCAAGGTAAATGGGGACACAACCCTAAGGCAAGTTTTATTTCAGCTTATTCTGAGATAGTTCAAGGTCACCTGTGCCAAACCAGTGGCTTTAATTCTCGATCTTTGTGGAGAGTTCAGCACAAATCCAGCCTTATTCCCCGTAATAAAAATCCCCAGCAGGAGCAGGATCATGTGGGTTAGGAGGTGCATGTGGTGTTGTATGGGCTGACAGCATGACAACTCTTCTCAGCTGAGACCCTCTGCTTGTCCCGGTCACATACAAGCTGATCCCTGATCTGCTATGGCTGAGTTTGGAGTAAGCAAAGTGGCTTGTCCAAGGGGAACATTTGGGTACTGGGTGGGGACTGGTTTGAACTGAAATGTTTCTTCTGCGTATAATATGAAAATTACTGATTTAAAGCACGTGGTGGAGTGACCTCAAGCCCACAGCTGGGTAAAACTAGCAGACATATACAGCTGAAGTTGCTGTTGCCATCTTTGGGTTTATATTCCCTGAATAACCAGGTTTTTTTACTTATGTGTATACCTGTTTGTTACCTAGCTCCTTCTCAGCAGCAGCCCAGAACCCATTGCTTGTAAATAGTTTGTAAGCACCTTCAAAAAGAACTTCTTCCAAAGGTATGCCCTCCAACATTGCCTGGGGATAAAGACTCCCTGCCTTCTGGAGGAGATGGGGCTTTTTTTTGTCCTCATTTTAAACTCATAGGCAAAGATTTTGAAAAATGTCATATGATTTTGGAAACCACAGTGGTTGAAGATTAATTCAGAGGCACAGTTGAACTACTGTGCAACCCAGGTATTGAATTTCAAGCAGCTCAAGCCATACCCCAGAATAAAAATGTTTAAAATTATCAGTTGTTTTTGAATTTTTTACTTGTGATATCTTCAATTAACTTCTTATACTTTCATTCATAGAATAAGCCCCATACTCAACTGCAGCTGTGATCCTGGGCAGCAGGGGCAGCAGCTACAAACCTGAAGATGGAAAGAGACAGTCAGTGCTTTGGCAAGCCTGGAACCCACAGGGAAGGCAAAGAGAGAGTAAGAAAAGGAGCAGAGAAGCTGGCACATGCAAGTTCATTTAATTGCCCTCTAGTTCTTTAGGTACGTTTGGGTCAATTTATACCTGGATCTTTGACCACATTTTTAATCTAGGCTAGTTTGTTGCACGCTTTCATTGCACAGTTGTGAATTGTGTGGAGGTGCGTTTTACGCTTGCTTCTTTCTAACACTTGTAATGCTCTGTCTTGACTTTTGAGTGGTTAGGGAGATTTGGACTACTTGTCTGGGTTGTTTCCTTGATAGGGAGGAAGAGTGATATTTGATATTTTCAAAATCTCTCTTATTCATAAGTTATTTACATCCTTGGACAGGATTTTGATGGCAAAGCTGATGCTAATAGCAGGTGCAGATCTATTTTCAGAGCTACAGCAAGATCAGCACCGTCTCGCAGCACCTCCAGCCAACAGCAGTCGATTCTCTGCCCAGAGCATCCCATGACGCTGCGATTCAGAGTCCTAACTCTTCCCCAGCACAAAACGGGGCCCCACTGTAGAGAACATGAGCTTGGCACGCAACTTGGAAATCATTTTTCTCCCATATATTCAGCCACCTGGCTCAGCTGTCCATTAAGTAGGTTGTTCTCCTTACTTATTTTTGGTGTCTGTCCAGCGGGGGTTGTCTGGCTGACAGAGGGAGTGAAGGGGTCCGCATTTGTTTATTGCACACGAAAGGAGTGGCTGGCCTTCGGCAGAGCAGGCACATCTCCCCTCTCCACAGGGAAGCCACTCACTCACTCATAAAGAGCACAAGTGCAGGTATGGTACACAAGTGTCCTGTCCCTGTGGCGCACCTCCCTGAAAGCAGCTTTATTTGAAAGCTCCCACACTTTTACAAGGAAATGAAAAGTTGTGTAAAATTCCAAAGGAAGCAGAATGTATTAGATTTTTCTTCAAAATGAAAAAAAACTTCATAGCTTACTGATACCTTTTTGGCTAGTACTGCACCAGTGCCTTACCATATTGGCTGATGCACATCCATCGCCGTTGTTACATCTGATATGATCAAGAACACAAGCCTTTCTTTTGGGAAATGGGCTTTCTTTGTTAACTTGCCTTCTCCCTTTTGGCTTGGCTGTGAAATCGTGTCATAAAATTACACACGCAAAAATAAGATCTAAAATTTCATTTGTTGCCCAAAATAAGGAATTCAGTGGTGTTGCTATGAAATGGAAGGGGCTGGTAGCTGTGAAAATATACTGTGACTATTTTAAGCAGCTGGTGAAATGCAAGTGTTTACCAGGATGGACCATTTTATAATGCTCTAGTTTCTCCAGTTTGGCCCCAAAGACAATCAGAAATAGAACAAAATATTAAATTAGAAATGTATTCTTAAGGTAAGTATAAAGAATAAAACTGGCAAGATGATATCTGGCACCTCCAAGGAGTATATCCTATCCCTTGTCTAATTCCAGTGATTTGCGTGAAGCGAAGTTCCTTATGCTGGGGATTGCACAACTTTTGTGGTGTTACATGCAATTACCTTTTACTGCCTAGACAAACTGTCAGAGCATTAACCTGAGGTTTTCCATGTAGTGTTCCAGATGCATGTCCGCCTTGAAAAGGCCCATAATTCAGCTTATTTATAGCTGAATAAAAAACAATGCCTCCAAATAGAAGTCAAAGTTCAGAGGGATTGGCTAGTACAGCATTTTAAAGCCTAGTTCTCAGCAGGTTATAGGGCTGGAGAGAGGCCATAATAGGATATTGAAATGTTTTTCTTTTTCAGACTTGGCAATAAATTCCTTGACATCCCGTTATAATTTTATGAGCTGGTTGAGAATGTCGTATTGCATTAGCTCCTGACAAGCCTCCACGCAGGGAGGAGCACAAGCCTGCATCTGTTGTTCACCTATGTGCAACGCCGGAGATAAGCAGGTAGGTTTTTGACTCATCTGCTGGTGTGGAAGGAGGTAATTGCAGCAGCCTATGAAGTGCCTAGCTGGTGTGTCATTTCAGTGCCACAGGAGGCTATCTCGCGTCCTTTGAAAAGCCTGGTCTGAATCCTGAGTGCCAGGGCCAGTTCACACATGGAAACACAGGCGTGGAAGCCAGAACCAAAGGAATGAATATGTGAGCAGGAGCTTGCTGTCCAGGCTACATCAGTTGTCCCACGTGTGGACTCATATCACACGGTATTGCAGCCCATGGTGATGTATAAACAGACCCACTGCAACATCTCACCTGTATGAACTGATTTTGCATCTGTTTGGTTAAAAAAGCATTAGCAGCCCAGCACCTATACATTCTCTGAGTGGTTTATGTGCTGCTTCCCTTCATGCAAAGTAAACAAGTAAATGGGCTGAAGGGAATTTTCTATGTGGTAGTTATATACATAACAAAAATGCACATATGACCTGTCATCTGTTTCTTTTTCCCAATGAACTGCAAAATCAACACAAATATGTTTATATGAACAGGCCAGAAAAACAGCTGGTCCGTCAAATAAAAAGGGGCATGCTTGGCTCTGCTAGGCCAAGTGTTCAACTGGATCCCATGTATTTATAAAGTGAGAAAGTAGAGCATATTTGAAAATGCAGGTGTATAAATATTTCTGCCAGACCTGTTGGAGTATTTGAAGTCTCCCTCAAGCCGCTGCTCTGACTCACCACTTCCCAGCATGCGGGGAATGCTGCCTCGTGGGCAGCCGCGGTCCAGACCCTGGAGGCAACGCTGGCCATGGCCCTGGGGCCAGGGCTGCATCGCCCCACGGGGACTTGGCCCAAGGAGCACTGGAGGACACCTCTAGGTCTGACCTCATCCCCGCTGCAGCAGTCCGAAGGAGGTGGGACCAAGTGAAGGCTGGGGTGGAAGCTCCATCCAGGGTGGAAGCAGTAGGTTGACTCTGTGGAGGTGCTTCAGGCAGATGTGGAGCTGAGCGTTTGTTTCCTTGGCCTGCCATCCACGGAAGAAGGCTGCAGCTTAACTGCCAACATGGAAAAACCGTCTCAGTTCTTAAGTCTAAACTTCAAAGACGGTCATTATATTTAATGTTACAAACCCCCCTAATAATCCCGCGGAGGGAGAGCAGAGCAACAACGTTGGCACGCTGACACAAAGTGCAGACTCAGTGCAAATATTATATTAGACACTTCCCAGCTATGACTTCCTCTGGGGTGCTGTCACTGCTGCACATGGAAAAGTAAATCCTTTCATAATAAAACACATGCGTGCACGTATACAGCCACACGCCCAGGCATACACCTGCACAGCCATAACCCAACGGCTCATAACGCAGGCTTCCTCAGCAAAGCTCCTGCAAGATCTGTCTGCTGGGGAGTGATCCTCTGGTTTATCTATGCTGCAGCCAGCCAACACAGGCTAATATGCTTATACAAAACAAGTTTTCCAATATTTCATCTCCTTTTCTGTATGTAGCTAGCATCCACAACTGAGTAAACCAAATTATTAGTAGCTTTTCCTCAATTATAGCCTTTTTTTTCTTGTTAAGCGAGCCTTCTACATGGAAAGTTTGACCAAGTAATGAAGAACTTTTTGAGCCAAAGGGACAGAAGTATAGTATCTATGGTAGACTCTGAAATCACAGGAATGTTTAATAGCCTGAAGCTCCAAAGCCAGCTGAGCAACGTCAGACAAGCAGAATCAGCCATGTCTTCAAAGAACAAGAACAAAAGGCAATTTTTGTGCCTGGCTAAATTTTGCAACCAAGCTCATAGAGGAAGAAAGGGAACCCAAAAATTGGTTGTAAAATTAATTGTATTCCACAGTTAACAAAAAATATTTTCAGCTACAAAGCTGATGATAAACTTTCATGCCAGCACCAGAAGTGTTACATTTACCAAACTGGTACCAGTTTTCCTTCAGGAGCCCCGTGAGCATTGCCTGCCTGGTGATCACACTGCCTCAATCCTGTCACTAAAAGGCCAATCTTGACCTTTTTCAGTATTCTGAGCGTCAATTTAAGTATGCATGCAAATGTTTCCTGGCTGAAGGCCTGAGAAGGAGCTTCAGCTCTGAAAAAAAAGATAATGCTGACGACATGATATCTAGCTTTATGGAAACCTGTGGCACAACTCCTGCTTCTTTCAAAAGGAGCTGGGCTGTGCCTGTGGCATTTAGGCTACATGGTCTGTAAATTGCCGTAGACTGAACATTGATTTAGAAATCTGAGAATATTGTTTCTTTAGTTCATGGTGAAGGAGCTCCCTAGTGAGAACAGTGAGATATTTCAGCTGGGATAAAAAAAGGCAGGAATTTTACCTTACTTGTCAATAAACATGAGCTGAAGAAATCACCCATGGGTGTTATACAACTAGAATTTCCTGCCTTAGGGTTTGTTTTCAATATATTATTAGAATTTTCTGATTTTGGTAAACTCTGTAGAAGAGCTCATCCAACTTCCACTGATTCTCAACAATGGCATAATAAAATCCTGAACTGGATCTGTTCCCAAAAGTCCTGCCAGTTACGCCTCTCCCTCGCTCATCATGACGCTGATGAAAGCCACTAGATGTCACTGCTATATTGCACTAATAAAGTTAAAATAATATTTTTCTGGCAATAAATGTCCTGACTCATAAGGAAGTTGGGTTATAAAAGCCATGGATAGTTTGGATTCCTTCCAGTTAAAAAACAAAACAAAACGTTTTTCCCCCCCCTTTTTTTTTTTTACTAAAAATATTGGATCCGAGTTCAAAACAGTCATTTAACAAATAACATTGACTTGTATTTTATTTTAAAAGGAAAAATACTTTGAAGTTAATACCAAGTAAAGAAACATGGTCTGTGGCTCTGTGAACTGAAATGATGGGAAAAAATTATATCTGAAGGTCTACAGTGCTAAAGACGAGGCTTGACTAAATGCAGGGTTGGGGACATTCAGGAATACTCATATTCTCTTGCTCAACCAGAAAGCGAGGCAAAAGGCCAGTGAAATAATAGTAATGGCAGTAATAATATTGTATATTTATATGGTGCCTTTCATCTCCCAGGCTTCCCCGCTGCAGTGTCTAGCTGACTGCAGATACAATAATCACTTCACTCACCACCGAGCAGGAGCCACCCTTGGCAAGGCCGTGGCAGCTGTCAAACAGCACATTAGGAATCGCTGCTCCAATTCAAGAGATCATGTGGGTATTTCTGAGGCAGGTAAAGCGTATTTTAATGGGCCAGCCCTGTATTTGCTCACACTGCTGGGGCTAATTCAAATCCTCTCGTACGGTTCTCTCTTCTGGAGGGGGTGTTTTGGCTTTGTTTTGTTTGTTTTAAGACTTTGATTATTGAAAAATTGTCAGGTGAGCTCAACTTTTTAACCCTTCTTGGGAAGAAGTTTAATGTGTCTTAATTGGCCACCTGATCATCCCTTACTATTACCTAACTGAATCCTTATGTTTTTCTTTTGATGCCACCTAGGCAAGACCCAGCCAGATCTGACTTACACTGCCACAGGTAATGAACGTGCTGAACTCTTGATGGTGGAAGATGCAGAGAATGTCCTAAATTCTAGTAAGAAAATGCTCAGCTGACGTAGGGCCTCCCTCCTCTATCTAGGTAAGATCATTTCTGAAGATGAAAAAGGCAAGGCTATTTTGAGATGGGAGGGGAGAGGTATTTTCACCCCATGTGAATCTTCTGCCTTTTGTCTACCAGTGAATGATCTGGACACCTTCATGCAATTTGGTAACCGGTGTTTTGGTACAGATGTGAGAGCACGTTATTAGGAGGGCAGCCATTTGGAGCAGTGCAGGAGCCTGTCTCCACCCATCCTTGATTTTCTTTTATCGCAGTAGAATTATCTGAAGTTATTGGCATTTTACAAAGGAGCATTTTCCAGTCTAAGGAACCTCAGTGCAGCTGCAGCCTGGAGTGGAGCCCCATGCCTCTGTCTGGGGGACATGAATACCGTGGGGGGGGGGCTCATGGGCCTTTTGCTCACAGTAAACATAACTGCTCAGTGAGTCCTTGCCCAGAAAGCTGGAGAAGAACCATTCTGTACTACTGGGTACACGGGATCACTGAGGGAAAGCAATTAGGTTCCTTGTCAGGACTTGAGTAGTTTTAGCTTGTGTCTTCTGTGTAACGTGGGTGGGCTATGGTGTGAAACGAGTGTAAACCATGTTTTGGCTTTTGTCCACACAGGAGGAGCTAGTTAACTGACCTGGAACTAGCATCAAAGGTAGGTGAGATGGTTCTTGAAGTGGCTGAAGCTGGGCTGGACACAACATCTGTGAAAAAGCCCACTGCATGGCAGCTTTGCAGAGAAAGTGCCTACTGTGTGCCTGGTCTTCTCCAATGATGCCTCTCTTTTAATGTTAGGATAACTTAAGTGGATAAATCTATGGTTTGGAAAGCACTTTGGGACTAATGGTGCTGTATCACTGTGGGCTTCTATTAAATACCTGGTATCCAGCAAAAAACTTCATCCAAAGATACTCACCGACACGTACTGTAACTAAAACTGGAGGGAAAGCTAACCGGCTTCTCTCCTGATGGATAGTACTATGGAGTTTGTATGTTCTATGTCTAGGTAAACTCCCAGACGGAGAAGGAATGAGATGGAGAAACAAGGCAAAGGCAAGAATAACTCACTTCCCTGGCTCAAGTTACCGACAAAGGCATGAAAGCCTCAGCCTGTAGTATAAATTATGACCTATCAACTCAACCAGAGTCATAATAAGAAGGGAGGAATCAGATGAGTAAGGCAATAGGGGAAAAGCAAATACTGTGAGTAATGGCAACAGGAGGTTACTTCCCTAGAAGTTGTCTAACCACATTAGATAGCACAGCTTAGTGACTGAGTCTGGGCCCAATGTCTAGAGAATAAATCAAATGGATTTTTTGTTGTTGATAAAACATTTTCTCCACAGCAGATGGATTTAATATTTCCTGGATCCATACTGTTCAAGACTTGGAGTGGGGAAGCTTTTCCAGGATTGCACTATTGATGGCTTCGTTTCCAAGGGATGCAAACTCTGAGAGTTCTCCTTAGGACTTGTTGCTATAAACTGTTAAGTGAGGATTTTTGTCTTGCTTTTCTTTGTTTCCTCCATCCATTTGTTGACTTAAGTGTTTGCTCCTGATCCACTTCGCTTCTCTTGGACCAGTTAATTCCTCCCACTCCTACTGGCTTCCCTCCCCTGCTCCTCCTTCACTGTCACTTCCGCACCTCTCAGCTGTTCAGGTTGTGGGGACTAGCCTAGATTTTGCCAGGCTGACAGTGGTAGCAGGCAGTGCTGGTGTCAGTGTACCACTGAGCTCCCCCTCACTCAGTGTGCCAGCTCCCCTCCTCTCCATCTAGCTCCCCAGTTACCCTTGGCCCAGAGCAGTATGAATGGTGGAGCATTCCCGAAGCGCAGTGCAAGGAAGCAGAACGATTCTGAAGTGCCATGTTCTCTTGGCTGAATGGCAAAGCCGAGGTGTGTACCATCTCCTACGACACAGGTTATTGTTCTTTTAAAGTGATGTAACCTTCCAGGGTATTTTTCTGAACAGTACCTCCCAAAATAAGTCTCTTTAAACTAGGTTCTGTGCATAAATAAATCCAGCTGCTGCATAAATACATGCAGCTGCCACCAGATCATGTACATTCATAGGAATCAAATGGTATAAAGTGGTACACTGCCAGTTCTTCAGCTGAGTTGTGTGATCTGACCAGGGCTCTTGAATGAAAGAGATGGAATGCATCTGGACTAACTCACCACCAAAATGCTTTTTCACATGTGAATTTTTGTTCTGCCATATCTTATCTTCCAGCTGTGTCAGATGGTACTGGATTTGCAACAAACTCAAGCCATATAAACCTTCCAGTTCTCTACATACGTTGTAAGGAAATCTCCCTTCCACACTGTCAGGCTGTCAGTTTGGTCTGGCTGACCAGTTTACACTCCAACCAAACCTGAAATGCAGACTGCCTAGGACAAAGAAGGTTGTTTGGCAAGCGTAATGGAGATGTATAGTAGACCAGCCACTACAGAAACCTACCAGTATATATATATATCTATTTGATTTCAGATAGACGAAATTTTAATTCTCAGACAATTGTGGGGCCTGGGACAACCCGCCTGGGACAACCCATGGCTGGCTGTGTGCATGAGAGCTGCCCCACTCTCCCGAAGAGAAGTGCACCGTTCCCGCTACGGTGAGCTCTTATTTGGCAAGCAGAAATGGCAGGAGGACTGAGTGGCTGGGAAGAAAGGCCAGCTTTGAATGTGAAGAAAATACCTTTCCAAAATGGTCTGTGAATGGCTGTAAATCCTTTAAAGCCCATCCTTACCTATGAAATATACTGACTACACATAAGTCAAGAGGGGAGCAGCCTCTTTACAGACCAAGTACCCCAGCAGTTCCCGTAGGACATATAGTGCCCCCGCCTTGCTGAGCCAAATCTTGGATTATACTTTTTCCATTAAAAAACCTGATATACAAGAACCAGGTTTTTCCTACCATGCTTTTTGCTGCCTCTCAACTATATGAAGGGGGGTCACTGCAACGTTTTTTTGAGTAACAGAAAAAGATAGCTGTTAGTGGGTTTTTTTGTTGTTTTGGGGTTGTTTTTTTTTTTGAAAAGCACCTAATTCATTAAGAGTAGCTGAATTTGATTTCTTACTCATCCTGTAAATCCTTCTTCTTTATCTGTCTCTAGCCCACTTCCTCTTACTTCAGCACTTTCTGCAATGTATATGTGGTACTCACAAGACAGTGTTATTCCACAATGACTAAGTTGTCCTGAAGTGTGTTATGGTTTAATAACAACAGGAATTAGGTTTGCTGCTACCAAAACCATTTTATTATGACACATCCAAAGACATAAAACCCTCTTGTGCAATAATAAGGGGAAAAAAACTCTTTCCATCCACTTGTACAAAAGAAGCCTCAAGAGATTAGTACTATAATAAGAAGAAAACAAAGATGATTCAGCTTAGAAAAATGTACTTAATATGTCTAAAGAAAACTGCAAGTACTTAATCAGACAGAGAGATTTGGGAAGCAGTATTATTGAACATGACCTGTGAGTTATAGGGAGACAGCAAATCAGATATTAAATAGATAATTATGCTTTTTGCTGAGATGGCACCATCTCAGCAACCTTATGGGATTTGGGATATTGTATTTAGTTGTGTGTCCCCTAGTTGGATGGAAGACATAAGTGAGTTGGTGGGGATTAAGTAGCCATGAAAATAATCAGGTGAGGGAGACAAAAACACGTGGGTGAAATCATTAAAAAGAAAGCAAGTACTGAGAGTTTGACTAAATGATGGCACAAGGAAGGGTGAAGTTCAAATATATGAAAGCCTTAAGTGGGATGAGGAACCACACAATGAAGCATGAAATGGGAACTTAAGGGTGAGAGGAAAGAAAATTTTAGATTTACTGGCAAGAGAGGACTGTGGAACCTCTTAAGACTCATAATGGCTACCCCATCCTTTCATTTTATTTAAAATAAATGCATGAAAGTACTAGGAAATACCAGACTAAACAATGTGAGTAACTTTGGGCAGGAATGGGAAGAAGGGCTAAGAAAGCAAAAATGAGGTCAGTCTGTTGCATATCTGATTCCAGGGCTGATTCAGTCTCATCTCACTAATGTACTTTGGGGTCATCTTGTCTGAACTTCAGTGGATCAAAAGGCTGGGTCAAGTTTAGCGAAGCTTATCTGAGTTCTCTTGCAGAAGTGTTGTGAACTTTTTAATTGGGGCAGATACGGGGTGGTTGCTTCTAGAAGGTTTCTTATTTACCCAAAAGTTTCAAGCAGAGGACGTAACTGTTCTCTTCTCATCAGTCCTTCCAGTCTTAGGCAACTAAGAGCTATACCCTCAGGGTTACTGCTGGTACTGAGTTAAGGTTATCTTACTGAGTTAACCAAGGTAAACCAGAAACGTACCCTTACAGATGTGAGCACAGTGTTTCTTCTGTTTTGGCACTGCACCTGCTCTGGCTAGATATCAGAGATGAAATGACAATCTGGAGTTAGATATTATTGGTAATAAAAAGTTATGGAATCTTTTCAGACCTTACAGTGAAAGGTTCACTTTGGTTCACGTCTTCGTCTCTCCAGCCTATTTGCGCAGCTTTCTGTATTACACAGGGTATCAGATAAAAAATAAAAACACTAATACTTGAGACGTTTTCTGGTTGGTTGTGACCTCTGTTTCACCTAAGTAGGAGCCACAGAGATAATACAGTCGAGTTTTCAGAGCCTACGGAGCACGGGAACTGAGCCACACGACCTGCAAGTCTCCCGCTCAGTGGCTTTCGTACAGGCCAACAGTGGAGCAGACGGGAAGTGAGAGTTCACTGAGAACCACCACCTCCTCATCCCTGCGCCTCGCCACAGGATGCCAGCCTGAATTCCTGACATATTAGCATTTGAGCCATAGGCAACTGCCAATGGCTCTCTAGTTAAGCCAGGCCAAACAAAAAGTTCCGCTTGAATGTTAAAATTAGAAATAAGATATTACTCAGTTGGACATCACAATAATAGCAGTTGCTCGCACTTGCTGGGAATCATTCTAACAGGTTTCGGACTAACTCACTCCCCTTCTTCCTGGAGGCTGTGGGTACAGAACCCTATTTTGACCTCTCACAACTCTCTTCTCATGCAGTTGCCGTAGTATTGCACAGTGCAGCCTGTAACTATGAAAGAGCAATGCCTTGTTTTCTTGGACTTTGTCAGAAACAAGAAGTAGTTTTGTTTTTACTTAAAAGCCTTTTAATAGTGCTTTGATAATGCACTGAATCTCTCAGTTGGGTAGTTGGATCTATTACTAATATCTGTTTGGGGACAAGGCTGAAAAGAAAGGGGACAAGGAGCCTGGGGGAAACCAACCGGCAGAGGCTGGTGTCCTGTGGAGTTGTCTAGTGTAACAAACAAACGACTTGGAGAAGAGTAAGTCCTGAAGTTTAATATTGTTCATAGCACAAAAAGGCTCTCTGTTCTTTAACTCTCATCAGCACAATGAAAAAGTTCTCTGTGAATGAAAATCACCTCTGTCCACACACGCAGGACTTTAAAGAAGAGGCAGACAGATGGGCAGGCACACACCCGCAGTGTGCCTGTTGCCTTGTTCTGTTTTCTTGCTCTACCTGGTTTTCAGAGTCCTTTGTTTCTCTAGCATTGGTTACCACCTACCTAACATGACAGGTCTTTGATGTTGAAAGAATGAGACTCTGCAGTTTGAGGTAAAAAGCCAGCCTTGAAGCTGAGACTAATGACTTTGTGTTGTAGATGGCCTTGTCTCAGTGGGAGAACAGTGACATGCACTAAAAGCAAAATTTATTCTTCCAGAGTTCAAGTCTTTTAGTTCAGGTTAATAAAAAAAAGGGTGGTGCACCCCAGCAGAGCTTGATTTCTCCGTCACTGTGGAACAATGAGCAGTTAAAGCTACATTATCATCTGAACCTGTCTTGGCCAGGGCTCTCTGCAGCTGCAGATTTGAGAGCAACGTTAGAACTGGCTATACCAGATACGACTGCAGTGGGAGTTTATGGGGTGGGGAGGGGTGATTGTTAACTTGAATTGCATACTTCTGGGTTATTTTTTCTTTTATTATTGGTAATGAAATGTTCTTTTCTTGCTAAACCTTAGGACTGCTCCAGTCAGCCGCATGGGTGTGTAGTGGGGACTGTGCTGCCTGCCCACCGTGATAATAGCTCTCTCATGCCATGGCTGGCATGCTTCTGTGCATGCATGATCATCATTTTTTTTTGCCATTGGGTGAGACTTCTACATCAAAGAGGTTTAGAAGCAGAACCTCCAATGTGTTTGAGGTTTGCCCATCACTGCATGATACTTCCCAAGAGCATATTTCCTCATTAAAAAGTAGCCAGACTTGTTCCTGACTGCATTATGGTTAGTTTTGATTCAAGGCTGCCTCCAGAATCAATGGGAGTGTGCTCTTGGAAAGTACTGTACAGAGATGGGGAAACCTCAAACATTTTGGAGGTTCAGCTTGGAAACCTCTTTGGTTTGGAAGTCCACCAAAAGCATGTCATGAGATGGTTAGAAGGCTGGGTGGGGTTTACATCTGAGGATAGAGTGCAAAAGTGAGAATTGTTTAGCTTGGAAGAAGAAAGGGTTGGAGAGTATGTGAGTGAGGTGTTTAAGAAAGATACCATGAAAACTAATCCACTCCTCAAATTAACATTGCTCCCTAATATGAGAGCAAGGGGTCAGTTAGCAAAAATGAAACAGGGATAATATTTTATCATGGACCATTTAATTAGACCATTTAGAAGTACTAACAGCCAAAGGCTGTGGACAAGCAATTGGTACAAACAGCACAATTTAGGAGAGGTGGCATTGATTTTGAGACTTCGCTGTGTGCCACTAAGCAAAGTTTTGTCTCCTCTACATGCCTCCGTCTCCTCTGTAAGTCTTGCCTGTGAAGGTTATAAATAAATTAGACGGAAGAATCAGTCCTAATTGTGTGCTTTTTAAGCAGTTCATTCAACAGGGCTTCGACCTTGGTGGTGCATTTTAGGCTTTTCCTCAGCATCTGATCTAGCACAGGTATTTGTGTAGCTTTGATAAAAACAGTCAGGGCAGTTTGGGCCTTTAATGATGACATTGGGTGTCTGATGGGATTTTTGAAAGTACCTGCCTGACAAAATCCTGTTAGGAATCCAGTATCCAGCTTCTTTTGAAAAGTCTACCAGATAGGTGTTTTCAACCCAAGACATACACAAATAATTCTGGTCATCTTCTACTGCACCTCCCAGTAATACAACAGGTATACCAGTGCCACCCCCTCTTAAGGGTACCTTGTGGTGTTAGGTAAGTCAATCTGTAGAATGCTTAGATAGCAGAAAAGAAATAAAGCTTAGAAAGATTGGATTCTGGACAAACTTAGGAAAGAAATCTTCCTGGGTTTGGAGAGTGGCTCTTCATCCATACCCTCCAGACTAGAGGTGGCATGATAGTTTACTCCAAGAACGTTTCTGGGGAAAGTACCTTGCTGCTGAGTACATCGCCTGTCAATTTCTCTAAGTCGCGCCCCCCCCCGCCCCCACCCCCATTCTGTTCCCTTCAGAAAGCTCATGATGCACTTAAATCATAGGAAGGGAATGTATGACCAATTAAACATAAATTTAAAAAACCTAAACCACAGATTACAATATATAGTACAAATCCAAAAAGGAGCTGAAAATACAAATCAAACTGAATAGACTGGGGTTGAGGGGTTAGTCCCTGAAGCAGCAGTGGGAGATAAGCTGAATCAGGATACAAGCTACAAACCAGAGGTCATCTGTCTCCACTGGGGTGGTGAACAAAACAAAGCAGTGTAACCAGGCAGTTTTGTGATGCCTACAGCTTGGGACTATTAATCGTGGTCCAGATCTGTATTGACCTTTTCAGGGCTGGGAGAGAAGGAAGGAGAATTTTGTGCAGGTATGAGACTGTCCTAAGGGTAAGAGGAAGGAGGTTATGAGAGACTGAATTCTTAATCACCTCCATCTTCCAGCCTGGAGCTGCTTGTCAGTCTGTGACCCAGGTGAGGCAGGGCGTAGGGTAGACACCACCAGCATGGGGAGGACAGTGCCAGGCAGCAATCTGCTCTGCTGGCACTGCAAACTCCATTGTGCCTGCCCTGCTGAGAAGCCTTCAGTTGCTCATGAAGATAATATTGCTATCACCTGCAGATGTTTCTCTTAGAAACTATCAAGCCCCTATTAGACTTTGAGGACCTAGAGCCGGGCTTCAGAAAGGCAGCTGACAGGGAAAATGCGGTGGCACTTGGCTTATCAGAAAAGAAAGCAGTAAGGACAGTTTTAAAGTCTCCAAGGGCTGGAATACCACAGCACGTGGGTAATGGGTACAGCGACTGATCCCTTCCCTGGAACAGGTATGAGCTGTGATTTCCTGAGACAGGGTTAATGTAAAGCCCCTGTGATTAATGTAACTCACCACTGGATGTCATTGTTTCTCTATAGGAAAGCATCAGGGACGCTTTTATTTGGCAGTAAAATTGTTTTTATTGTCTTTTTTTTTTTTTTTCCTCCTCCAAATAAAGAGCCTCACATATGGGATATTCAGGTGTTTGGCACCTTTTCCACTTGGCTGCAGCAAGCTCAGGAACCAGATTACGCTTCTTGTTTTCCTAGGGTGGGGAAGGTTTACAGCCTTGTGATGAATACGGTCTATCCTCAAATTTACAGCTATCAGGCCAGATCGTCAGCTGGTGTAAATTGTACTGCTCTGTTGAGTCAAAGCAGCAATGCCAATTTAAACAGGCTGAGGATCTAGTCCCACTCAACTACAGCCAATCCTTCCTGCTTCCTCATACATCCTCATGTCCCTGTGTCCCACCTCTTTCTTAGTGCTCTCTTACAGCAGACCTAATCCTTTGTTCCCCTTTCTATCTCAGTCCACTGTTTGAAAATTTCATCATAATTTTGCTATCTTTCATTTTTTTCACATTCTTTCTGCTTTTGTTTGCATTGTCTTTATAATGCCCCTTCCAGATACAAATCTTGAAAGACAGACTTAGAGAGAAGCGGTCAACTGGAAAAGGAAACAAGTCATATAAACTTAGCCCAGAATCTTGTCCAGCTTAACATCTACCTTGGATTTTTGGTTGTTCTGCATTTGCTTCTCACCCTATCTCAGTGTTGATTTTCCATACCCATCCCTACATTTTTTAAAAATCTCAAAATAATTGTTTGGGCAGGTATAACAGTAACATGGAAATGAAACAAACAGCATGGGATTTTACTTTGTTAGTTCCTGACGTGGGCACAGAGGAGGTCTGGGAGGAGGTTAATTTTAATTTAATCAGCAGCTAATCTGCTAATAAGGCTACCATGCTTGCTGTCAGTTGCTGCTGTTGCAGATGCTCTGTGCCATTCTCCAGTACAGAGGGTAGATTTGTGTTCTGGAGGCGAAGGAACTGAATGGCGCTGTTGACAGAGCATTACAGAATGGGTTCTGTTTTCTTCTGTATGAGCTAGCATCCTTCTGCCAAAGTTCAGTATCAGTAGGAGGCTCCCAAGCTTGATGGCTTACAGTGCTCTTACCATCTTTCAATGGCATTTCCTTACCTAGAATGAAAAGTTAATTAAACCAGTTAATTATTCATGTAGCAACAAACAAGGAAAATGTCTTTCAGCATCACACCGATAAAACAGACCAATTCTTTTTACTTTCTTTCCATCTACCTTACGTCCATCAGCTTGGGTAGAATATTATCTGAAGGATCTTTAAGATCGCTTTTCTGATCATAGGTGTGAGGGCCTGCAGGTGAATGACAGCCTGATCAGTCATTTGGGTTTTAATAAATCTGCCTGCCCACCCTGCACATACACAGTGATAGATGTAATGCCGCTTTACATTGTGCATTATCTTTTGCAGAAAAGGTGTACCCCAAGGGCCAGGGTTGCATGTGTTGAAGTTAGTGATGAATGTGATTGTGCCCTTCTTTCTATACCAAATCAGTTGGTGGTTCTGCTAGTAAAAGCACTGAACTGGGGCTAGAGAAAGTAATTCAAACATCTTATTTCACTCAGGGTTCTGGAAGAGATGGAAGAGACCATTGCTGCTGGAAAAGAAGGCATAGAAAATAGCAAAGCAGTTCCATAAGACAGCCTTCATCCAATTCATGATAGATTTTTGGTGTAAGTGAAGATAATTTGTAACTAAACAGAGAGATGATGGAGCTGTTTGTGGGCTACAAGGATTTAGGAGATCTGTGATGTAATGAAACCATGCCCCTTCAGAGTGTGAGAATAGATCTTGCTCTGTTGAAAAATAGTTAAATTCCTAGTTTCCCTGCCAAAAAAAAAAAAAGAAAAAAAAAAAGAAAGAAAGAAAAAAGAAAAAGACTTGGCATCCCACAGAGAGCCTTTCAGGATTAGATAAACCAAAATCTTATTGAGTTTTAAGGTCAAAGTGTGTTACAATATCAAATGTATATGTAATAACACCACTTTCTTACCATTTAAATAGGTAGTTTGTGGGAGTTTGAGATATTACTGCGTTAAAAACAAATTTAAGAATAGTCAAAACTTTTATTCCTGTTACCTTACCTAGTCATCAGGGCTGCAGCAGAGAGGGGTGTATTCTGCTCAGATTTCACAATGGTAATTAATTTTTTATCTATTTTATAATTTTCATGTTTTATATGGAAAAATGGTGTCTCCGATATTGAGACGACTAGTGAACAAGGCACTCCCCAGTGCTGTTTGGTATGTCTGATGGAGTAGTAACTTCTGAATACTTGATGGCTAATGTAAAGGACTAAAATCTCTACCTCAGAGTGCCTCTCAGAGGTCACCTTGCTTAACAAAAGAGCACTATGAGCAGTTGATGCTCTTGGGGTGATGTGCTACATCCACCTGTACTGGACATCTGAAGAAAATTCATGGTGAGAACCTCTAGGATGTCTGACTTTGAGTACAGTAGGTTTGGGTTTATTGTTTATTTATCAGCACACCACAGGGAATATTTGAAATAGCTTTGCAGACCTGAAATCACTAGTGAAATATGTTCTAAAATAGATACAGGAGGGTCTGGATAAGATGAATCATATTTTCAGAAAAAGAAAATCTAAACAGATTCAGCAATATGAAGCCATCTGAGGCTGTTCAATGAGGAATTAATTTAACTGAAAGCAGGACCTGTATTATAAAGGTTTTTCTTGGTCTCTGACATGTGATTTTCAGTTCTGATGCCAAAACTAGTTATTCTACACTGAGAGAGTTCATTTCCTTATTTATTTTGCCAGCTGCTCTCTTTTCTCATCTGCATATATTCTTTGGTTATTACGTCAGTACCTTTTGATGTAATGTGTTCAGATCCTTGCTCATTAGGCTGTTTAGTGATTGTAATGTAATAAATGGTAAGAGTGCTGAAGATGGAAGACAGAAGATATTAAAAACACAATAGAACATAATCTGGTTTTCATCATGGAAGACAATTTGCATCTCAGCTTCACCACTGCTTAGGTTACATACTCAGAGATATTTGTATAAATATTCACACAAATTTATTTATTTATAAAAATATCTCAGCTGAAAACAGTAAGACAGCTTGTGTGGATACAGTTCAAAGTTATTACTTTTTTCCCTGCAGTTTCTGGCTTGTCAACAAACACCACCACTATCAACAAAAGTTGTTCTCTCTGTCCCAGATTGCTTTATGGGTCAGAGTCCTCGAGGAAGCAGTTTTTCAGGACACTAAAACAAAAAGAATGAAACTTTTATTTATTCACATTTGGGCTGAACATTATCATTGTTTGTTTTGATACCAGTTCAAAATTTTATATCTGCAATGATTCTTCCCCTGTTCCTAACCATGTTGGCATGGCAAATCATGCTTAGCATTACTGCTCAACAATTGGTATATTGGAAAACTGAAGTTCCTGCAGCATGTAACATACAGCTACAAGTATCATAGGTAATGGGTTCACTGCTGAGGGGTTTCAGCAGAATGTAAATGGTTTAGATACTTAACTGCAGTGAAATAAATAAGGGTTAGGCTTCTTTGTAAATCGCAGCTATTGTGCCTGTACATTCAATTTGATGACTCACTGCTGTAATCCATCTGCCCAGGCTGGAACGTGGCAGCCGCTCTGCACTAACAACTCAACACAGCGGTTTATTTTTCTGAAGAGGAGATGTGAGGAATAATTTGTCCAATTGAAACTGCAAGGTGAGTCACAAAGGTGATGACAAGGATTAACTTCCTGCAGCTTGGTCTTATGACTGCAGAAACATTTTAGTAAGTCTTGCAGGAGACAACTTCACACAGAGCTGGAACACATCTGGATAGCTGTCCATCAGGAATGCCCTTTGAGTAAAGCTAGCAGCGTGGGCTTTTTCTCTCTGAGTATAAAGATGAAACTTTAAAGGCTTTTGTCTGCGGCTGTGAATGTTTTCAAATGACTGGCCAGGATTGAGAGCTCTCATCGATGACTTCGAAAGCAGGCTGGTGTTCATTTAAACACTATTTGTTTAGTGTTCCTTTCTGCTCCTCCTAAGTACAAAAGAGGAGTTCATTTCTTAAATACTTGTGGTCTTTCAATAGGAGTGTGATACCCAGCTCCTTTGGGTGCCTTGAAAAATGTCCCTTTACAGTCCTGCTGAAACTAGTTGAAAGTCCTGCTGTGCTAGTTGAAAGCAATTTGTCTCATTTCACATCCTGAATTCTCATGTAGCACAGCTACCCTTGCACTAGTAACCAGCTCCAGAAGCGACAGTCCTTACTGAGTGCTTTAAGAGAATGCCTGATGGCAGGAATATGCTGACAAAGGGAGTCTCGGGTTGTTTGGGTAACAAATTAAAACTTCTACTTGTTTCCCCAAATTGTAGCTGTGACCTGGATGTTTCGCAGCTGCTACACCATTAACTAGAAGTTCATAGTATTGCCAACAAAAGATATGAAAGAAATAATTTTCAAGTGGTAGATTTGACTTATCTTCTTGTTCTAGGGGCTCTAAAGTGGATTTCAATCATGTTCAGTCACAGCCACCTCAAACTCAATTGCCCAAATTAAGCCTATTCCCAACTGCCTAAAACTGTTCTTGTGTCAGGAGGTCCATGTAACACTTCTCAGAGCTCTGACCTAGAAAATTTGCCCTCTTGAGCTGCTCTTTTTATTTTTTTCCCAATATCTAAAAATCTAATTCCTTAAAGCAAGTATTCAGTAAAAGAATCAGTGACCGGCTCTCCTGCACAGCATGTGCCACGGAAGGAGAGGCCAGAACAAACCAAGCAAGATGTTAACTTAGACAAAACTGAAAGCAGCCTAAAATATGTTAAAAAGTAAAGATCATTGTGCCACTCTCAGGGCTTAAATACAGATTTTGATAATGACCTTAAAGGGCAGTGATGGATTTCTCTTAGATGAAAAAGCAGCAGACATGCAATGTTCTCTCTGGCTTCTTTGGAAAAGCATTTAGGAGCTCTCATGTTATATAAAGAAATAGGAGAAGCAATTAGCACTGAAGCCAAACTGCAACTCTTAGTCTGAATAGTACTCCACACAAACAGACCTGCTGAACCCCATGGTTTTATTCAAGTAATGAAGTGTTGCTCAGTGTAATTGAGGATTGCCAGCATGGGACCCTGAAAGTATAATAACAGCTTTCATCATGTAGGATCTTCAAGCATGATGCAGGCTACAAATCAAGTTCTCTGTGCTCTCTCCTTTCAAAACAAAACCAGACACATTTTCTGCTCTTGTAGGCCTTGTCTCCCATTTAGAAAATGTACTTTTTAGCTGGGCCAAAGAGGAACTGCTCTGCTGCCAGTAGTTAATATTGTAACACTAAGGAGGGTACTTTCCACAGTTTTTATCATCCTCTCAGCTTATTTATAGCTTCAGTGAAGGTTATCCTATTAGCTCTTGCTGCAGAGGCTGTCTTGTGGCCTTGGGCTCCCTGGAGCTGTTCTGCAGAGCCCACTGACAGCACAAAAAGTACAGCTGTGACCATGAATGTGAAGACCAGCAGTGAAGTACTTTTTCATGGACGAGGCCTATTTTTCTTTCCCATGTGATTCTAGGCTACGATGCTACCCTGATTTGTCATTTTGGGTCTCCTAGGTTACCTTGATGACAAATAAACTGCAGGTGCTTGGAAGGGCCACTGTGTCAGGTGGGGTTGATGTAAATGTCTGATGTACTCGCAAGTTTTATCCTTTTGTCAAATCTGTTACATACATGGCTGAATGTGCTATTGCACTGTGTATGTTGAGAAGCAACAGACCTGAATAGCATATATGAGAAACGATGCACAAAGCCTGAGTTTATATACTCCTTTTTGGGCCAAATACTTTACTGAGAGGGATTATTGTGAGTTTTAACTTCTGCAGCTGTTTCTCTGTGTTCATAAAAATTCAAAGTTCAGTCTCAAGTTACACCAGGGTAAACCAGATGTACTTCATGTTTCAGGTACTACCCATGGAGAATTACTCTCAGTTCACAGCAGCAAAAGCATTGTGCAACCGGGATGAATTTGTCTTTCGGTGTGGCTCCTTGTCCTTATCTCTAGTCCAAACCTCCTCTGACTATAAGATCTTCTGTGACACTAATTCCTCCCAGTATTGCCATTTTTTACAGTTCAATCATAAATCTGCTGGAGCTGGATTTGTATTAAGATGAAACCCATCAGTTGTCACACTTTGTTCTTGCCTGCCTGGGGGAAAACCCTGTTTGGGTTGGATGCCTTTCCTGCTTCCTTCTTCTAACAAAATAGATGGGTGCTGGGGAGAGGAGGTAATGCTCGGGGAACTAAAGGAGTTGTGAGATAGGAGAGGGGGACAAGAGGAAAGGAAACCAGTCTTAATGGATGATAAAATATCCTTGCCCCTCTTTGAACAGGTTGTTCTGCTGTATGTTCCTCTCAGCAGCAAAGCCAGGAGGGACAGTCTGGAGGAAGAGTTTCTTAGCTTCAGGGGAACAGTGGCTCAAGGAGAACAGAAGCACAAAGGCAAAATATTGGTAAAAGAGGGAAGACAATCATGCAACTGTGAATTTTGGGGACAGCTCGCGGTTTGGTCTCCTCATGCCAAACCATAATCTTTACTTTGTTCCAGTGAGAGTTTCTGTGAGTCTGGGAGTGCTGCTAACTGACTATCAAAATAGAGAGGAAACTCAGAAGGAAGTTTAAATATCCGAGGGCCTACCCTATTTGTAAAATGCCTTTTCTTGTTTGAGCTCATGCTGCTGGCCAGGCAGGAGCCACAGGGTGGCTTGTGCTGGTGGGGGAGCAATCAGGGCAGCCCCAGACTGGAGCATTTCAGGCTGTTTTTATCACTCTGACACACCAGTGCATGGTTTGCATGAAGGGGCATAGTGTTATTTTTGTTACTTCCTTGTTATTTTCCCCTTAAGAACAGTCAGGAACACTGAGTCCATTGGGAGGCATCACCCCTCCGCGTTCTGAGGGGAGCCAGCTCTGTCCTGAGGGGGCTCTCCCCCTCCACTCTCTCAAAGAATTGCAACTGAAGACCAGCCAGCCAAAATCACCTCAGCCAGCGCGCCCGGCCTGTACAGCCCGTGCTCCGCTAACGCCACTGCGCTGGGCAAGGGCTTGGAATGAACCATTGTGCGGGAAGGGACAGGCAAAGTCGCTGGTTCTGGCGAAGCAGCTGGCTTAAATAACCGGTCTGCTTAATCCCTCCGGCTCGCCGTGGTATTAAGCGTGAGTGATAGCAAGGGCATTTCTGTAGTGCCGGCTCTGCTATCTTCCCCCCTCTCCCAGAGCCAATGGTATGTTCCAGCGTAGCGGGTACAGGTGCTGGTAGGGCTGCACGGAACGTTCTGGAGAAGGCGCGTGGCCCCGCGCGGTCGTGCGGGCGGGAGCGGCGGCGGGCAGTGAGGGGGCGCGGCGGCCGCCGTCTGGGGCACGCTCGCCGGCTCCGAGCTGTGGGTTTTTTTGTGTGGGTTCTCCCCTCCCCCCCCTACTGTGTGAAGTGGGGTGCCCCCCACCCCTTCAGCAGGATCTAGGAGGGCTTTGCTTGAGGCTCTAAGTTTCTTAAGCTCTTCTAGCTCGGTCTGTGTGGCTTCTCTAGGAATGCTATCGGGCTGTCGTTTTAAGCAATCAGATTTCAAGGGCTGAGTGTTAATTTCCAACTGAGAATGTTGCCGTTTGGCTGTAGGAGTGTTCCCAAGGCCAGCCTGCATGGGAGAGAAGCAGCTCCCCTTGCGTTGGTTGCAGCCGGGATTTGTCTGGAGTTGGTGAATGCTCCAAGAGGTTTAGGCCTAATGTTTTGTTGAAAATAAACAGTGACAGAAGTGGGTTTAACTGTATCTGGTTTATGACCTGTTGTGGGTGGGTCAAAGGAAGGCACGCAGTGGTCACAGCTATATGCAAAACTATGAAAAGATACAAAATTATGTTGTTACCACAATGTAAAAAATCACTAATTCCCATTAGTTTATACCTATATATATAATTCATATATACTTGAATACATTGTTTACAGTCTGGATTAATTTCTAATAAGGAAAGCATGAAAGTGATGCTTCTGATAATACTGGCTGGGACAAGGCATTAAGGAGATTTGGTCTGAATTGATTAGTAAAGTAGGTTAATTAGATTAGGTGTTTTTCATAATTAAACTTTGATTTCATGTGGCTTATTTTGTCATGAGTTTTTGCTTGTTTGTGGTGTTTTGGGGTTTTTTTCTTGCTTTATCCATGGTTTAGTCTTTCAAGGTAGGCTTGTACAAAGAAGATGAACTTAGAAAGGTTTCTTTAGAAATCTGTAAAAATGCTTATGTTAAAAGCTCAGGTGCTTTTTGGAGCAGTAGAATAATGGACCCTTAAGAATTGTTCCACTTATGTAAGAGTATATACATTAAGCCCACTACAGTAAGCAATATAAGATTCAGTATATGTGTTGTAAATAGTACCTAAGTCCTCAGAGTCTTTGTGAGATTTCTGCTCCTTGCTATTCCTGGGGGTGGGCACCCTACCACAGTCCCAGAGTGATAGGAGAGGTAAGCTGGTTCACATCCCACCTGTATGTCCTCCAGCGATACTGAGGATGCAAGAACTTGGCCAAGAGATTCAGTTCAGTGTGAGATTACCAGGTGATTGCTGAGCATGGCAGTGTCTCCTGCACCATTTTCAGAGACTGAAGCCATTTAAAGGATGGTCTGGACTTGAGCTTCTTTTAGAAAAAAAAGCCCTCCCTATACTTGAAATTTATTGATTGCATTAGAATTGTTTGTGAAAGATGGAATATTGTAAGACTTAAATATGGCTCTTGTGTTGACCCTGAGTAGCTGTAGCACGTACAACCTCAGACTGCCCTGTGCATACCCATCATCAGCTTATATATGCTCTAACAACACTGGAAACATTGTGGAGTGGCAGATTTTGATGTTTCTGTTTATAATTTTAATCAACTGTCAAACAGGGAATAATGGAGTCCTCTGTCATGCTGATAGTCTGCTCATGTCTTGTGCCACAAGAATATTTTCTGTGGCTTCTGGCAGGAAGCTTACTACAGAGCATGAAGTGCTGTGTGGTTTGATAACTTTTCTGGGCACCTTCTTGCACTAAATAACTGTCTGTGTGGTTGCCTGGAATAGATGACTCAAATGATCCTGCCCCTTCCTAAGCTGGAGTACCAGGTGAAGTCCGGAGTTGAGGGCATCTGAGTGTACAGCAAAAAAGCCTTGCTTAGGCAGTAGGAAATGTTGATTAAATATTTAGAAGAGATCACGTGAAGAGTATTCTTTGCTTATGGTCAGGTTACTGAATCAACCCAGAGCCTGCAATGATGTATGCACTTAACTTTGTTCTGACGTGGATGTAAGTGGCCTTTTAGCAGGTGAAGAGGTGTTTCTACATGTTTTGGGTGGGATTGATTTGTGTGTTGGGCTTTTTTTTTTGTTTGTGTGGTTGTTTTTGTTCCAGATCCTTGGTTCTTCATGAGTTAGCCTGTGGGGGCTTATTTATAGGAAATACAGATGTTTCCTAAGACCTGTCTTGGGTAGGAAATATAATTTCTAGGTCCCAGAAGTGCCTTGCCAGTTAGTCATCCTTGTGAGACAGGGTGCTGAAAGAGGTGACAGCAGAGTGGTTTCCATGGCTATTGCCAGGATTTGAAGGTCCTAGATGACCATGTCAGAAGAGTTTCCTACAACATTTATTAAAAATTTTACAAAAAAGGAATCTGTGGAGGTGGTTGACTAAATTTGTTTTTGCAGTGAAATACTTGCTGCCTGTGTTTTCATAACAACCCCTCCTCCCCAATTTTATCTATCTCCTGGTTTTGGAGAAGTAAATGTTCAGGTGCTAATGGCCTCTAATTTTTTAAAAATTTAATTATACATGGAATTCATTAATAAAGACTCTTGTTAGTCTTACTTGGTCATGTTTTACTTTTCTAGCGCTTGGGATGTCACTATTACTGTAGCTCTTCAGAGTGGTTCTTGTCTAGTCTGAAGTTCTGAAAGGAAGTTTGTTTATCTCCCGGTGCTTTTGAAACAATGGTTCAGGGTAGTGAGGAACTGTTGGGTTGGGAGCTGGTGTCCCTCCATAATGGTGGAATGATTTACCTCTCTAGTGTGATTAAAATGGGAAACCAGTGTCACGGGGGAGCAGACTTCAATGGCGATGGTTCTAGCTGAAGACCAATGAAGTGCTTGGGGAAGCAGTTTGAGAATGAAGTAATTTTATGATAGTGTTACAGCATGACATTAATGAACAGCATGAGCTTGACATACAGTAGTAGAAAGAAGATTGATACGTAACACCGTTATGTATTACAAGTTTAAGGATATGTCAAAATAGTGTTTTCTGGCAGGAAGAAACGCAAAGATCTCCTGTAGTTCATGGTGTAACTAAAATGATAATGTTCATAGCAGAAAACTGTGAGGCAATAAACAGTTTTTGTAGGGCGTTAAATGAGGAAGCAAAGTTATGAACTCTAGCCCTAGGAATATGGCTCCTGCTGGAGAAGCACAATATAAATGAAAACTTCAAAGTAACTGTATAAGTTTCTGTTTTCAAATGTGTCTGAAAGTTCAGGGTTGCTGATGCCTTGGATTTTTCATTGAAAATATTTAAGGTGGCATGTTTTTAAGGAAGAAATAGTTGAAGGCAAGCAGCTGAGGGAGAGAGATATTATGAAGTGAGTGGAAAAGGGATGTGACAATTGAACATGTTTAGGGGTTGGTTGGTTTTTCTGTCTCCCTGGAGCACAAAGCTTGCAACTTGAGTCTTTGTAAGCATATAAAACTCTTGTCCCTCTTAGAAAAAAAAAAAAAATTGAAATAATTGTATATGCTGTGTGTAGTCCTAATAAATTTTGTGATGTAAATTTTTATGTGTATACAATTTTCTAGACTGTAAATGCTTTCTGATTATATCTGCCCAAGTGTGTATAACACCAGAAATTACTGTTCTTTATATGCAGTGAAGATTGTGTTATCTTATACTTATTGATAGCAAATTAGCATTATTGTGTGCAAATTTAGTATAGTTACCCAATTTATGGGTAATAACTTCTGCCTGGATAGACTCAATACAGATCCTGTTTTCATAGAAATTACACACGCCTTCCCTTTTTATTTCTGTTTTCTCTCAGGCAGAAGTCCTTTCCTGTTTTATTTTATACCAGGTGCTGTTTCCTCCTCGTGTCAGTGTGACATTGGGCTTACAGCAATCCTTTGCGTTTACCCTGTTTCCCGATGTTTGTATGTTCATGAAAGTCTTTATTGCTGTCTGCATTTGGCATGTTTTCAAGAAGGAAACCCTTAATGCTCTCTGGGCTTCTGCTTAAAGGAATAAGCAGATATAAGGCCTGCCTTAGTATTTCTTTTGCTTCTTGCCTTTGCTGATATGCTTTACACCTGAAACAATGCCCTGTCTGAACTTAGGTGTTTCAGCCACTTTCAATTCTCACCTCTTCATTTTTTGCCGCCTTTTAGTCCAAGTGGCTTCTGGGATGTCAACAAAACCTGCTATTTTTTAAATGTTTTCTGATATAATGTTTCATTTCCCCATCTTGGCAACTATTTCTGCTTTGTTGCCTTCATCCCTTCTATGAACTTGACACCTTTGTAATTCAATCTCCCCGTCAATGTCATGCTGTACTCACGTCTGGAGCATGCCAATTACATTACGTTTCTCCCTTAGAACATGTGCTTCTAATTCACTGTATTGTCACATAACAACTCCAAGCATTGCCACGGATCATGTTTACGGTTCAATCCTTCCTTGACTGCTGCAAGGAAGAGGAAATAGTAAGGTGTAGTTCATTCACCTTTCCTCCATTACTGGTGTGGGATGCTTCAGTGAACTGAAGGAGGTTGTATGACAAATATTTTTTTTGCTGATGACCTTTACTGGGAAAAACAGTGTTGCAGCTAGGAGTCTTTAATAATGGGATCATATGTGCTACCTTGTTTGGGTGCAAAAACGTAATCCCGAGTTGAAGGTTGTATACTTTTAATGCTGACTTCTGCCATTACTTATAGCATTATGTTCTACTGTTTGCACCAGTCAGCTGCTGCAAAACAGCTGGCCATGCTGTATGGCTGCTGCTGTAAGCTGCTTTTTTGATAAGGGGAAAGAAAGTGCAAAAGATGAGGCTGCCTCTCTTGCCCTTGTTCTTAATGCAAGTTGTTCCACATATACCAGGGTTAGCAAATCTAGGGTCTTAAGGATTTGTTTCCAGTAGCTGAGATCCCAGGTATGTGATAGTGGACTGTGAGCGGTATGTAATAAAGGCTGCAGTGTGAGTTCATCCCTCTGTCATGTAAATAATCTCCCTCTTCTATTTGGCCATGTTTTCATGACTTGCAGGACAACCAGTTTCAAATAAACTTGTTAGAGATGTAGTAATGAATGGCACAGGTTGTTGGGTGGAGTAAACAGAATTTGTGGTTGCTTAGACCTTGTTTCCCTGAGAAAACAAGCCTAAAATCAAATGTCTCCCAGTGTGGGAGGACATTTGAAAATTATCTGCATAAGGAATTTCCAGTTCCCTAATTGTGGCATTTTCCATGTCTCTCAACCACTTAAAAGCTCCTTCTGTAACCACTAGCTCTGTGGCTGTGGCATGCCAGCTGGTATTCCTGGCCAGCACTGCTGCTCTGGCTGATGTGGAGGTCCAGTTTCATTCGCACAGCAGTATTACCCATCCTTGACAGCCCGTGGAATGATCTTGGATCTGGAAGCCTCTCTTGACTTTGGAACTTTAGGCAATACCTCTGGAGAGCAGAGGCCAAATACATGTCACAGTTGAGTCAGTGTGATTGCTAATGTCTTGAATAACAGCTTCCTTGAGGTCACTCCGGTTTCCATGATCTAAAAATTGAGAGTAATTCAGGGGGTGTGAGACCTGACCACAAAGGCCACAAAACATATCGGGTAAATACTAGAGAGCTGGTCAGCCTGTTCTTCATGAGTAATAGCACATAATAATACATATTGCACATTAATAGCACGCATTTCTGTAGCTTAAGATATCCATGAATGTGGCAGCTACCCAGGCTTTCTTCAGAGTTAGAAGGTATCAAGGTTCTTCCATGAAATGCTGTCCCATTAAAACTTATGGCAGTGTTGGATGTACCTTATAGGAGGTTTGTTTTTTTTTTATAATTAGTACTTTGTCCTTTGGCAGTCGATTGCTTTCAGCCTGGGGACTCTGCCTGTTAGGCTTAAGAGACTTCCCAGGTGTTTGTGTAATAATATGGTTATGAGAAGGCATATCGGTTTTTGAGAGTGGATCTTTTCTTACTGCAGTAATAAATCTTGAAAGAGCAAACAATGCTGATTTTCATGCAACCAGATTAATGTTTGGAAATAAGAAAATAATTGCTGGCATGCCTGTCTTTTTTGATCATGTACAGTGTTCAGCTTAGGTAATGACAGGCTTATCTCTGTATTTGAAAGCCAATGCCATGTTGCATTTACAGCTTAATACAAATAATCAGAATTCTTTTGTGCTTCAGTGAGTGAGTGTAATTGCTGGCAGATGTGTGCTAGGTTAGCATTCCCAAATTGCTCACCACTCATGGAGTTCCCCTGAACCCACGCCACAGCACGAGCCTCTGATTCGGCAACAGGAGGGTGAAGGCTGCACCGCTGTAATATGAACAGGCAGCAGAGGCAAGACTTCCGCTCCCTAGAAAAGCCAACACTGCAATACCCCTAATGCCTCACAATGCTGGCAGGCAGCCTAGATGTTTCTTATGGAAAAATGCAGCTTTGACAATTTCTTCTATGACTTGATCATCCAGATGTTAGTCTGATTTACTCTCGATGCCATGCTGGTGTATTTTTGGTAGTTCAGTAAAGTTTACAGCCTGTCATTCTGTTGTACCACAAACCCTTTCCAGTTCTGTGATGTTGCATCTTACATTAAAGTGTGGCTGTAAGAAAATCCTGTAATTTTCATTTAAAACACTCACAGGAAGAGGTCTGATTCATTGGCTTGAGTAAAGACATTGCTTCCCCACCATCTACTTGATATAAGAGAAGACTGAAGAAATCTGTTTTCATGCACAAGATATCTAGCATAAGTACTGTAAAAATGCTTCATTTGAGTTGAATGCTGTCAGATCCCTGTGAATGCTTTGACAAAATTGGGTGCTATAATTTTTGCATGTCTAAAACTGATCAAACATCTTTTCCCTATCCTTCGTTCCTTGTGAGCCTTCCAGCTCTTGACAAGAGCAGAATTAGGAGTGCCCGAGTACTAACACTGAAAAGGAGGACTAGGTTTATGGGGCTAAGACAGCTTAACCATTTCCTGAACTGCCCACAGTGCCACAGAGCAGCCTGTATCTCTGGACACACACACAAAAAATGAAAATAAAAATAAAAATCTCCAAAACTTTAATACTCAAGACTGCGATTTGAACATGAGCTCACAGGAAGCACAGGCAATAGAGGCAAAACTACATCACGAGTCTGGTTTTGAGGGTGATGGCATTCTTGTCAGGCTGGGTTTGTATGAAGTCAATATATAACTACTGCTGGCTCATTTCTAAGACAGTTGGTGAAAGTACTCTCAGACAGGATGATTTCACAAGTGAAAGTGGTGGTCTGTGACCGAGCTGTGGAAGCTCTTTCCTGCTTAGTTTGCAGCTTCCTTGGAAGAAGTCATGTCAAAGCTGGGCTGAGTCTCATTCCTTTAGAAACTTTCCCTGGGATACATGTACGGAGAAATGATCACTATTTGAATTTTTCAGAGCAATGCCTTGAGCAAAAAATGTGCTTGGCTTCTGCAGTAATAACAAGATTAGCTGGATTAATAGTACAGTTTTAGGAGACAGGGTAATGGATATACGCCTCAACCAAGGAAGGATCCTTATGTGTCAATCTTTATATATAAAAGCTGGAAGAGTAGTAAAGAACTTGCATGACATATTTGTGTTAAGGATGAAAAGAGATAATGCTGAGCTTAGAGATAAATTGGATGTAGCTCTTGTCAGTATACCAGTGTATCAGGCTGGCTCTGAAAGCTCAGCTTTTCTGTGAGGAATTGCTGGCGTGTAATATTGGCCCATGGCGATGCAAATAACCCAAAGAAATACAGAAGGATTCTGTAATTTTTCATACAAAATGGAGGATTTTCTTTAGTATGAAGAGCAGCACACCTTCATTCAGCTGCTGAAGCTGAACCCCTCAATGTTAAGTACAAGCCTGAAACAAATTTTTGAGGTTGAATTGTAAACTGCAGGAAATGCTTCTAATCACAGTGATGCTCTCTGGTTGAGACAGACACAATGTGAAATTTGCTGCTGTAAATAAAGTTCTTTCACACTTGTTTTCATAAGGATGATGTTGGAGACAAAGCTCAACCTCAGCATCAGTTTGGAAAAAAGTAACTGCAGTGCTTAGCTGCTGCGAGCAATCTTAGCTTATTTACAATTGATAGCTGTTTCCCAGCTTTGTTACATCACCTCCATGGGTGTTGCAAGATTGATGTAGGAAATTTTGTGCAAATACATTCAATCAAGAAACCTTGTGTCACCATTAGCTCTTAAAGGTGTTCATTACAATGTAGCATAATTGGCAAGGTCACCATGGAACAAACCTCTGTGATTCATAAGTTACAAATACGAAGTCTTTAGGAAAGTTGAAGTGCTCTACAGGTCATGGTTATTTTTCCCACCAGAGATGCCTTGCCTCACAAGATTCCTTTATGTCACTATATATTGCTGAAGTAAATAAAGAAGTTCGTGTCCATTCAGCAGAGTAGAATGTTTGATATGGTTTTGGGGGGTTTGCTTCAAAAGAGGCAAATTGAAGAAGCAAAAAATAAAATATGAATACTTAATTTAAAATGAATGGGAGTGTTAAGTCTTGCTGGAAAGAATGCCTTTAATCAACTGACAGTTATAGAGAGCTGGGATTTATTTCTATTGTAGCAGTGCCTTGAAATCCCCCAAATGTGTTGCCATTGTGCAGGTGGTAGTATACAATGTACAGGATGAAACCAGTACTTGCCTGGGAGAGCCTACTGCCTAACTGGAAAAGAGCAGGAGAACAGAGGTCATGGTATTAACGCTTGAAAAGTAGGAAGCTGAGGCCTGGAGGTAAACGAATTAGCCAAAGTCTAACAGAAAGTTTGTAGTCAGCAAGAGAACTGGAAGCATCTCTCCTGCATCTCGGGCAAGGCTTTGGCCAAAAGCTCATTCTCCCCTTGATAAATGCATTTTGATTGCTAGTAGAAAAAAACATAACTTGTCATTTACATAAGATATATTTTTCATTCTTTTTAGGAACTGAATAAACCAGAATTTAATATTGAGAGCACAGAAATTCATCCCATGCTCTTGCAAAATATTCCTTCAGCCCTCATAAATTCAGTTTCTGTCTTCCTGTAAATCATTCTTTGAGTTAGTAGTCAGTAGGAATGGGGTGAGAAATGTACCACCACCTTCTTCAGATTGTAAAAGAAACAGCTGCTACTGAGTTTCTACTTGGGGATTGTTTTACATACACAAAACTGAAACTCTACATTGCTGACTGTGGTGAGCAGTTTAGCATCAGACAGGAAACTGGTTGTATATAATAATGCTTCTGCCTCCTCCAGCCTCCCTGTCTCTGCCAAACTAACCCCAAAACAACAAGGAAGTTTTGTAAGCTCTGTTGCTGTCCTTAACATTTCTTTGTAACCCTGACTGTGTGTTTGGACCTTAAGAATTCTTTAATATAGGTATGTGCTAATGTATAACCATACAGATATTGAAGATTTTTATTTATTACTTGGTAGAGAATTAATTGAATGCTGCAAGATAATGTTGAAATTTCTGGATTCCATCAAGAATAGGAGCTGAATGCAGAGTATGTACTGCAGAAGCCCATGGAGAAAGCTGGGACAGTGAGAATTCATAGTATTGCGATGATGCCAGCCAGCTCCTTAGATACCATGATATCTAACCATCTGTTCAGAACTTAGTTCCTTTCCTTTTGAAATTCCAGGCACTAATTATCAAGCAGATCTGCTCATTTCTGCTGAAAATTCTATATTAATAATTTGCTTTTATCTTGAAACCACCTTCTCACAAAGAAACATCGCCTTTTGACCAGCTCGAGGGTTGATTGGGAAATGCATACAAAAACCTATCTGTATTAAAACTTGTGGAAACTTGAAACTTTTATGGGTATGAGATCTGTTGAAAATGTGTGGCTGCTTCTACTTCATATCATATAAGTGAGATTTTTTTTTTAAAGTAATGACTTCTATTTCTGATGGCTAATGCAAATAGCTATGTTGTAGTTTTGGCCAAGTTTGTCAGAGACCTCAGACTTACAGAGTCTGAAATTTAGATGTATATAAGAAGGTTCAAATACTTCTGTACAGTATTCCTAGAAAAACAGACTTAGCAAAGCCAGTATGAAATTTTAGTCTTAAATATAAGTGCTGCTGGTAGTGCTGCCTGTAATTAAGCTTGCCTCACATTTCCCATTATAAGACCCTGTTTTCAGTGGCATATAACTTTGCCAGATTTTAACTGTTTGGGCTAAAACTTTCCATGCTGCATGTCTGCCTCAGATGAATTGTTTGGAAAGCTTCAACAAAAAATGGTTTCACCATTTCTGGGAATGAAATTAAGAGAAAAATATTTTTTTACCCATGCAAACTTAATTCTGGCATTTCCTAAGTTTTGAGTGCTTGGGTCTGTAGCCTTAGTGTTTTTGTATATGTATGTTTACATTTCTTTCAGAAAAGGAAAGTTTATAAAATAATACCTACATGGATACATTTGGATAGCTAGAGAACTTACAACTCAACATGAAAGCTCTAAATGATTTACTTAGGTTGGAAACAATCCAATTATATTGATTTATTGTATATCCTTGGGCAAATTGCTTGAGGTTTAATTTCAACAGGCTCGTCTTTTGTAAGGGACTGGACTATGGATTAGTTTTAAGATTGGCCTCTTAACTTTTATTTCGGTTCTTAGATACCAAGTATAGCTAATGCTCTACTCCACCACAGTTCGCTGCCAGGCTGAATTAAGGTTTTTGGGGCATTTTGTTTTGTTGGAATACACACCAATATCACCCGAATCTATTTCAGTAGCAGGCTTGATCTTTAGCTGTTTGACGTGAAGTTGTCTTCTGCACTGCCCTGTGGATCTCCAGATACTCAGACCATCTGTAAACCTAATTTTAGTTGGATCTCTGATGATTTCTACTAGCCAAAACTTGACTTGCTATTCCCAAAGTCTCTTGTTTCTTCAGAGAAAGAAGTTAAAGGAAATATCCCAAAGCTTGGACTTAAAATGGGAAGGAAAGAGAAACTATAATAGGTGCTCAAAATGCTTTGGAAGAAGATGTTTTTTTTTTTTCTAGATGCATATAAAACAGAGGCGAGGATAGGTGAGATATCAGCCACCATTACTGCGTGTACAATAGTGCAGTTTTGTCCTGCTGTCTGCAAACTCCTTAAACAAGGAGGGATGAACTCTCTTGCTTTTGGAAAGCAGCTTAGTTGTTGCTTCTGCTTATTGTGCTGGCTGGAATTAATTCTTTTGCTTATGCTGCCCCTGCATTGAGCTGTTCCCTGTAGCTGTGTCCTTCAGTCCTAGCCTCTACTTAGTGTATCTGCTGGGAATAAGCCTGCAAGAGATTTTTTGGATTTAGGGGTTTTAGCAGTATAGCCAGTGCCTTGTGGTCCAGCTCTGACTTTACTGGGTGCTTTGTTATACGTAAGATCCCTACCAGAGCAGGCACTGCGCAGACATGGTAAAGCAACATAGTTGCTGCCTAAAGGTCAAAATACCAGACTTGATGGGTGGGAGAGTGATGGAGAACTGCTTGAACAGGCCTTGAATTGGTCTGTGAGCCTTCAGTCAAAGGTAGAGTAGAAGTGGACACCTACTGCTACACATTAGAGGCCGTGTCAGATGAGTGGAGGCATCACTTTATCTTTGCATGACTTTAAATTGTCTCTCCTTGGCCTGAGCTAGTGTAGGGATACACAGCCAGTTTAGCATGACTGGGTCACATGTTGCTCCCTGTTGGATGACAGAAGAGGATGCGAGCCAGTAGAGAAGATACTTGGGAAACTACAAACCTGATAGTATTTGTCTATGAGCTGACGTGAGTGGGAACAAGACAAGGGACCATACTAGACGGGAGCATAGGACCATATTCTGTTTCCATTAAGGCATCAGGTCTGCAGATGGAGGGTGGACAAGGCACTGCTGCTTTGATCCTCTTTTCTGTTCACCTTCAACCGAACACTTGGCAAGCAGTCTCCATGAAACGGAGCACACTGTGGGCCACGTGTGTTGGTGGAGCTACAGTGGAGCTGGAAACCTTGCCAGAGCCTCCAAGGCCCCATTACATGCTTGTAATTGCTCTTTTTCCATCCCAGATTTGTTTTTTTCCCCTTTCACCCCCATCTCTGTTGGTTGCTCCTGACTGTAACTGAGAACCATTGTAGTCCTGCAATCAAAACTCTGCTTTCTGTTCCTGCACCATCTTCCCTTGCTGGCAGAACTGAAGCAAAAGAAGGAAGCAATTACAGCTCTTCTCTAAATGCAGGTCAGGTCCGGGGAGAGAGAATCAAGCTGGTACACAGGATTTGAGGGAAATGCTGTTGGTATCTGTCCTCAAAGAAGGAAGCTATTGGGAAATACCGCTCATATCAAAAGCAGACCCATGCTTCAGAATTAGCCATGTGATGCCAGGGTCCTCAAACTGCTGTCCCATAGGCAGATTATTTAGATACATGGCTACTGGTGATGGAAATTTTAGGATATATTCATGTTTCCCAGCTTTTACCATAGATGCTTATTTATTGGTTTTTTTTTTGCCGTTGTTCACTTATCCAACATATTTCAGAGAATTGTGTCTTCCACCAAAGCAAATTTTGTAGTTAGGGCTTGGTTGGATTCCTTCATGTTTTAAATCCAGAGTTTTTCTGGCTTACATTCAGGAAATGGCAAAAATCCCAGGAGTATTTTGTATCGTGGCTCCTAGGAACCACAGCAGACTTCTGGGACCATTTCCATTAGGCTGGACTATGGAAGAAGAGTCTTTGAAGTCATTACGGTTTAGGGAGGGATGCAAAGGGTGAAGATAGCGAGACACAGAAGTGAAAAGCCTTATTCAGTGCTATGATAATTGGTCACAGCAGGGATGGCACCCTCCCCACCACCCTGCTTGTGGTGTGGACTGGAGAGACCTAGCTGGCGCACAGAGGGTGTTTTTAGGAAAGCATTGGGTGGATAGTTGTTCAACTTAATGAATTTGAAAAAAACCACAGTTGGTTTGTTTTTTTGGGAAAACAAAAAATAGTTTGGAGAACGCAGGTGTATGTGTGTATGTCTTCATCCTGCTGAGCAAGAGTGATGCTTAGGCTTCTGGGTGGTGGTTTGGAAAGTGTTCAGTTAGTACCACTGTCAAATGATCTAATTATGTGTGGACACAGTCATTTTAGTGGTACCCTCAAGGTAACCTCTATTTTTGTTGCGTATTTGACTTTAATTACTGGATAGATATTTTTTTTTTTAAAGAAAGAAGTTTCTGGTTGAAGTATTCATAAAGTAACTAAGATGGATTTGTTTTGTTTGTTTTTTTGTTTTTTTTTTTTTTTTTAAGAGGAGAGTTGTTGGGGAATTACAGGTGTGTAAATGATATCATTTGTTGTGTTAACATTATTGCTGCCAGAGGTTTTTAGTTGTGCTGCCTGGGAAATTCTTTTTGGGGAAAAAACCCCAACTGGTGTCAGCTTGATACATTTTTCTGTGTTATTGGCAAGAGGTGTGACAACACTGGAATAATTTTCTGTCTCTGTGCTGCAGGCCCAAGGCAAGACTTTCTTCCTTTCACAGTTTCTTGTGTACCTAGCTCTAAGTAAAATTAACTCTAAATTTAGTTTGATCGAAAGAATATGCATCTCTATAAACTGCCTTAACTCCCTTCTTGGGCTAATAACGACTGCCCTCAGACAGTATTGGTGCAGTCTTCCCTCTTCTACTGGTGGCCATTTTCTGTTCAAAGGAGGAGAAAAAAAGAAGACTTTGCTCCAGCCTATCAAGGAGGGAATTACCAGAGGACTATAAACTGCATTCCCACTTCAAAGGCTTCGGAGCTAACTTGGATTGGACTCCAGTCTTGAATGCTCTCCTGTGGAAGGGCTCTATCCAGCAGCTAACAAGCTTGGCCCCGTTATGTCTCTGAACTTGGTCCCTCAAAGATAGGAGTGGTGGTATATACCAAAGGGGAAGCTGTTTGCATAGCATTTCTCTTGAATGTTGTCTCTGTCTCACTCTGTTCCTAAACCACGTGTGCATTCTTTCAAATTAAATTTCAATGGATGTGGTATTTTCCTTTACTTCCTCTCCTGAAGGGGTGTTGACGTGCTATTGAACAGCTGCTTTGTTCTGCTGCAGAGATGGGCGCCCTTTCAGAGTGGCTGAAATGACTCCAGCCAGCCTACAATCTGCATCAAACTGTTGGGATTGCTCAGGACCTAGTTCACGGAGGAGCAGAATGTCCGTTGGCAGGTGATCTGGAAAGGTACTTTGTTGTGTACATGGGGCTGCCCATCCAGCATGTGTCTGTTACCACCATTGGAACCCATCATACGGCTTTTGTTCTCAAAATACTGAGATAGTTCCATACCTTTACTTATTGAAACTCAAACACTTAACTAAAACCCTGTTGTACCGAATAAAAGCTTTAAGGTGGTTTTTTATTTTTTTTAGATTTTAAGAAAACAGGCTTTCTTCAAGAATATTTCTTGGAGTGAGTATGACAGGAAAGTCAGCTTCATATCAGTTGTATGTACCAGCGGTCTGCATATGTTGTAGTTCTTGCTTTCCTTTCCCAGCTGCTCAGTGGGCTTTTTTTACATACTTTGTACATTCAGCACAAGAATGATCTTTCACTCTTTATTTCTACAGTCATCTAAGTCTGGAGTACTGCCATAATGTGAATGACATCCGTAATCTTGACAGGCTTCCAATTAATGTCCTGCTTCTGCAGTTGAATCTTTCTGGGAGTGTTTCTGTTAATCACACAACATCCTTTGGGGAAACTGGCTACTCAGAGTTTATTAATGGAGGTGTTGACAATATTCTATCAAAGCAATGATTTAATACTAAATAAAATGTTCCTTTATTAAAATTTTAAGTAATGTCATGTTTTGAGTTTTATCTTCTACTTAAGTGCTACTGCAATCTTTTTCATGAACACCATACCAAAAATATAACACAAGAAGGAAGGCACTGCAGAAGCTGTTGAAGATAGAAGTTGGGTATGATATGCTAATTTCCTGAGAGGATTCTCCTTCAGTATATGGAGAAGTAATATCAACATTCATCTGTTTTCATTGTGACATAACTTCTAAATATTTTTGTTGCTTTATTCAGTTTACTAGTTGTTGAACTGTTTTGGATTATGCTCCCAGAAGGCAGGGGGGAGCCCTGAATTAAAATATATGAAGAAAAAACCTATTGATCTAAACAAACAAAAAAAAGGAATCGATAAAGAAGATTATTCTGCTTGTTTAACATAAGATACAGCACAGTTCTTTCTGATGGGAAAACCTTATGCTTATAAGGGTTTTAGAGAAACTCTTCCTTGCTGCTTGCTGTTGTGAACTGGTGTGAAGGGTACCAACAGTGGTTTTGAAAGGCTGCACTGGTGAGATCTGGGCTGCTTTGGTAGAAGTCCTGCTTTCAGGATCTTTGTTTCCTGATGCCTTTAGCTTCTCTTCTCGATTTCTCAAGGACTTACACTAGCTGGTCTCAGAAAACTGGGTTTTCTGAAGCAGTCACACTCTGCTTCGTGTATCTAACTGCTTACAGACACTGCCAGAATTCCCATGAGATTGACAATGTTTGCCAGGTGTTGGCTGATGTTGAGATGTAGACCAAACACATGACAATATTTATATTATCTGTCAAGTGGTTCACCATGTTTAATAACACCTGTTAAATGCTTTGGGATGTTGATTACGTGTTCACCAAGGACCTGAGGAGTTTTGCACTGTATACCAGCTGGCTGGCCATGTTTGCGGTGTCCACCATGTGGTATACAGCTCGCATACAGGCAGGTCTTAATTTCTGATGCTACTCTGGACTCTCTAAGATTACTCACGTGGGATTATACCGGTGGTGGGTTTGGTACAAAATCTCCATGAAGACTGTGGTGTCTGTGGGGAGGTTCTCTCTAGGTAGGGGATTTTTTCCCCTTTCAGTAAAGCTAAATAGCTGTTAATTAATCACTGAACTGGAGTATCACTTTTTCTGAAGCGATTGACTGTCCTTTTAATTAAAATATTGAACTCTACCTTGGGACCTGTAAAATTAGATGCGTGTTTTCTACAACCTTGATTAAATTTCTTCAGCTCTTTATACCTCACTTCTTTTCCATATGCATGAGACTCTTAAGACATTCAGGACATAGTTTCTATCTTTATGTGTTTGTACAGTGCCAAGTGTGGTGGAGTCCTGGCTGACGTTACGTTCTCTGGAAGCTATCCTTACTTCAAGTATTTAGCCTCCAAAACATGCTTCCTACTGTAAACTCTGGACTGTCCATCTGGGCTGTGTAGAGAAGCACTGTGCACTGTTGATTGTGTATAAATAGCTTCTGTGCCTTACAGAGCTTGTACAGCAATTTAAGACCTCATGACCCTTTTTATGTAAAGACATAGATAATTACTACAATGTGTAAGGATACTAATGGTGATTTCGGTCACACTGAGCCCGAAGGTAGAAGTTGTCACTCCAGGAAGCAGGAAAGGGGTATGAGGCCTGAGTCAAGTAGAAGAGTGGAAAAACTGTCCTTTTTTTAATAGCTATTATACAGTAAATATCTGGCCACGCATGCTGTAGCTGTGGCAAAAAAAATAATAATATATATAATCCTTGTGCTTATCTTGCAGCTGAATGATAATGTGTGGTGTGAAAGCTTCAGAGATGTTCATCTTTCTGAAGGTGCTGATTGGGGGAGGTTCACTAGACTTCAAGATACTCTAGTATACAGCAGAAGGTGCTCATAGGAAACAAGTTTCCATTAAATATATGGAGAAATATGTAACCTGGAGAATGGCAACGTTGTTCTGAAATCTACCATTCTAGCTTTGTTCTGCTGTAAGAAATGGAGGTGTCCCTTCAAGGTGAATGCAAATTGTACATGTGTCAGTCAATGAAAACTTGTTCTGAAGTTTTCTGGGAGCATCTGCTGGGTATATGGTGTGGCCTTGAATCAATCTTTGTTACATAAGTGGGAAATACGATTTCATTCTTCCATGTTTCTTTTGTTGTATGTAAAGCTGTTTTCAATATCATTACTTCATTCTTAAATTCTTGAGAAAGAGCAAAACAAGTGAACAGTAGCTGTCAGGATCACTCCCCCCCGCCCCCCCCCCCCCCCCGCCCCAAGGGCTTTTTTCTTTAGTGAAAGCTTCTGAAACTAATTCTATTGCAAACACTGGGGCCTGATTTTTCAACTTTCATAGACATGTATTTTTAGGCTAGGAATTTCTTGGGTATAAATCATTGCAAGTGCAATTTATTAGATGCCTGAGGAACGGATTGCACTTAGAAGTTGTGGGACTTCAGTTGTACAGGTGATTAAAATTTGCCTAAAACCTGGCCTACCATGCCATCATTCAGTAGCTGGACAGCAGCCCACCTACCTCCTCACTGAGCAGTAGCTCTTCATAGGAAACAACAGATGTCAGAATTTACCTCTGATCTTTAATTTCTTTTGCAAGTCAGAAGTAATGCTTTGATTGTAAAATACATTGCTTGAAAAGTAGCACAAAATGCTTCACAATACTTAATTCGTTGTGGGAGAAAAAAGTGAGAACAGCGATTATTGTGGTGATAACTCTTGACTGCACTAATTTAATTTTTCTCAGTATTGGACTGAGTCTTGAACTGTTCTTGAGACTGTCTAATATTCTAGTTTGTAGGGAGGAAAAATGTATTGGCTGTGCCAGGGGCAGGAGATGTATAGTTAGGTTTAAAAATGCAGTATCCTTCCTCTCTGTAAACCTGCCTCGGATACCCTGTCCCAGTTTCTTGGATCCCGGTTCAGAGTGTGTTACAAGGTCTTTCTCTGATGCACCCATTTACTTCTTAGAAGTGATTTATTTGGTTTATAAACTATTTTCCCTAACTCCATAAAACTAGGGCTTGACTTGCAGAGTAGTGGTTTTACAGTTTTAGAGCTTGTGCAACATAAAAAAGTGACATTTTTACCATGACATCCTCATACATGAGCTGCAATGCCTTACATAGTGCAACTGCAAGGTTCCTTCTGAAAGTAACAATCCCCAGCTCATACCTATGGAAGAATTAAAGAAAACATCTAGGCATTGCTGGGATCCATTGCATACAAGAAAAACTTTCAACTTTGCTTGTTTTATTTGGGTCTTGAAATGCAGGAGATAGAAGTAAGAGCCAATGGCACTGGGCTATTCCCCGCTCCCACAAGAGCTCTATAAAACTCAGCAGCTCTGAAATGGCAGCAGCATGTTGCAACCCAGCGGCGCTTTTGCTTTGCATGAGCACGCTGTGAGCGATGCTGCCCTGTGCCTCAGCTGGCGGCTGCAGGCAGCTCTGCTCTGTAGGATATTAATGGAAATTTTACCTGCTGCTTGTTGTTTTGTAATTGTGCATGTACTCTGGTGAAGGGAGAACAGGCAGGTTAATTTCTCTCTTACATAGTAGTAGGTATTTGTTTGCTTCCTACCTTCGTCTTACAAGTGAAAGGTTATAATTGTGAGCTGGAAAGTCAGCCTCTGATCTTCAGCTAAAAGCTGGTCATCAAAAATGCTTACGTATGGAATCTGCAATGCTGTGTGCCTGCTGCTGGTAGAAATAAGAGGTGGAAAACTCACTCTGGAAAGTGTTAAACTGATCTCTAGTGCAACAATTTCAGTAGAAATCTGGGTATGTACTCCTGAATCAGTAATGGCATATAAGATGGTGTAATAAAAGGTGCTTACCTCTCCCTACAAACTTTGCTTCTGCTGTTCCCTACAAAGATGCAGCAGCACTGCTAAGAGAATGCATCAGGCTTAGCTAATTACTTTTATTGTGTCAGATATCTGAGTGCAAAAAGGCAAGTGTGTTCCCCAGGAAGCATCACATTGCAGTGGCAGATGAAACAGCTTTTAAAAAAGCAGAAATAGTGCCTGGAATTGATAGATAGAAGACGCAGTCATCTTGACAGACCTCTGGGGCTGCTAACATGAAGAGTATGCTGAACTTTTTTTTCTAATTGCCGATTTTTGAAAAGAATCCTAGGAATATATTACGTAGGCTTACATTGTTGACATAAGAAGAATTTTGTACATTATAAAGAAAAAAGCTTAAACTGCAAAACTGATGAACTCTAGATTTAGAAAATGATTTTTTTTAATTTTAAAAAGAAAAACAATGAGCACTATAAAAATGCAAAGACTAAGAAAAAGCAATCTCATAAGAGTAAGAAATCTCTGCTAGGAAATACTTTTCAGCTCAACTTGAGATGTAATCTCCTTAAGTTAAGGCAGGCCTTTAACATAACATTGTGCAAAAGGTCTTTGCTTTCAAGTTTACTTATAGGCGCTCCTTGTTGAAACTGCTTTGCCTGTTATTTCATCTCAGTCCAAGCAGCAGCTTACTTAGATCATGAAGTGTTTTCAGCCTCAATAATTCATCTTGCCCTCCTCAAGGTCCCACTGTGAGGTCCCACACTCTAGCCATCTCCTGGTTTGCAGAGTGCAATGGGTGCTGCTGATGGGTCTGGTGAGGAGGCTGGGTGCAGCTGGACAGGCTTCCAGAGTGCATGGGTGTTTCCCACCTGTTTGAAGGTTTTGCTTTCCTCCTGGTGGAAATCCCTCGCGTTGCAATGCAATCCAACCCAACCCAGTGCATAACTGTCTGTGCAGCTGAACGCTTTGTCTAATGCTTACATCTTCTTTATGATTCTCAGTAGCTTTATCTTGTCATTTTGAGAAAAACTGCAATGCAAATGGAACTCTTTTTTAGGAGTCAGCAGTTTGTCTTAATGAAACTGTCTTTAACATATCAGACAAGATTTCTGCTACTTGAATATACAAAGTGAAAACAAAATAGGTCATTTGTTTTATCCCGTAAGTGCTTGAAAACTAATACAGTGTCTTAGTCTTTTTTTTGTTCTAAGTAACTTCAGTTTTTCTTGTGTTTCTTCAGGTATTCTGTTTCTGACATGTCTGTTCATTTGTTCTCTTATGTAGTCTTGAAGATTTATATTTTTGAGGAGGAGTTTTCAAAACAGGATATAGTATTTAAGCTGAAATCCATCTGATACTACATACAGTACCATGTCTCTCACACTACCTTTTCATTTATTTGTCAATTTTTTCTGCACTATGGTATTGCTGCTTGATGTTCACATTCTTCTATTATAATTCCACTATTTGTCTCTGTTTGGTGTCAGACATGAGGTATTCCCAGTTTCTGATTTATGCAACTGATAATTCTTGACTCGGGTTTAATCTTGCTTTTTTCCATATTGAGTTGAATTCCTTCCTGCTGGCCCCCCCAGGCACTTTTGTCTCTCCACTTCACATGGTAATCCTCTCCACTGGCTTAGCCTTAGCTGTGTGTTTAAGCAGCATACTACCTATTCCATCATTTGAGTTATTAAAGAAAATAGTAAATAAACCATAGTTAGGATGGGACCAAGCAGAGTGTGGCCCAGTGCAGGAAATAGCAATACCAACTTTGTCAGTTCAATTTTCTTTTTTTTTTTCTTTTTTTTCCACCCAGCTTTTTGTCCTGATAAGCAGTGTCAAAAGATTATTACATCAAGATACTCCTGCTCTTGTCCTTGTTGCCCTGTCTGCTGCTTTTGATAATTTAGGGCGTGAACTACATCTGCTGCTTTTCCTCCATCTATGTAACCTGTCTGTATGCTGTTGAAGGAAATAGACTGCTTTGACATAATTTGCTCTTGAGAAACTCATGTTGGCTATCAGTCATGTCTGTCTCTTGCTTAGAATGTTTGTGTAATGATTTGTTCCAGCATTTTTCCAAGAACTGAAGTGAAAAGGCAATTGCAGCAGCAGTCTGAAGTCTTCAGATGCTAAGTACCCTATGATGTGACACATCTGGGGCGGCTCAGCTGTAACAGTAGATCCATTTATGTTCCCTCTAACTCTTCTTTCCTAATGCTAATGTGAAATTCTACCTGTTTGTCTCTGATGCTGGCTTGTCCAACTCTGCCACTACTACTTTCTCAAACTTGTCACTTGAGTCTTGTGGGCAATATATCTAATTAGCTAAAACATGTTCCAGACAACAAAGTCTCTGGCAAAACGCTGGGACTAATAGGAAACATTTTAGCATGTTTAGCATGAAGTGAACAAAACTTACTGTAATTTTAGCTAGTGCAACTTTTGGCCTCTTGTCACTGTGTATTGTTGTTTTTGTGTTTAAAAGCAAAAGTACAAATAGCAAACAAATTGGTTTGTTAATTAAAAATTGGTTTTTAGAGTTAAATATAAAATAGGCTTTCTTTCAAGGCTCTAGCAGCTCCTGAAACCAGTCAGTGCCGTATTTCTCTGCAGTGGTTGAAATATGTCAGGCAGGTGTTTCAAAAGTCCTTATGCTGCAGGGAAATATACTCTGATGTAATCTGCCTAATTTGACTCTTTGAATTACTTTCAAGAACACTTGCTGTTTGTAATGGAAATAGCTCACCAACCACTTCAGAGAGGACTTTGTAATGTGAGCTGGTAAAACTCTGCGGGTGTAGTGGGTTTTTTATTTTATTTAACATCTTAGGTTTGTTTACTTTAATGTGTTACTGAAAAAGTGACATAAAAGTGGTTTAACAAGTCATTTTTTCAAATGAAAAATGTTTTCTTATTAACAAAGTTAACATCCAATATTCTGCAGTAGAACTACTGACTCCAGGAAACCACATTTTGCTCAGGAGAGTAGGTTTCCGGAGGCTGAAATTCCCCAGAGACTTTTGTTTGTAATTGTACATACCCGAGGCGTTTTGGCATAAGCATCAATTAAAAAAATGGGAAATGGTGTTTTCCTTGCTAATTCTTGGCTACTGAATGGAGGTTACTGAAAGCCCTCTGTTTTACTGAAGCTCTGCTTAAATTTACCCTTTCCCCCCCCAATGTAAGTTTATGAATTAAACTGGGTTTGCCTTCAGAAAAACAGATTCCAAGATGTCAGAGTTCATCAACTGAACTATGGAGTTAAGCAGTTGTACTTGGCAAAAAGTTGTACTTTTTGAGCAAACTGTCATTTTGAGAAGCAGAAAACAATCTGTGATGCTTATTTGAAGATAATGTGCAATACACAATGCCATTGTAGTAGCACACAAACCCATTTAAGCTGGAAAAAAAACAAATAAAACCTGATAATGACCAGCAAGTGCAGCCATCGGTTTCAGGTACTGCTTCATCAGGGCAGTGAAAATCTGTTCCCAGTTTGGTTAGTGTATTAGTGAACTTTATTGGCATGTACACTGTTAAGTCTGTATTTCAGTAGAGATAAAAAGATTAACAAAACAGTGTGTGTCGTTTCAAGGAGACTCTGTTTTACATGATACGTAGTTGTGGGATTTGCAGGGATAGCAGACTTCAGTAGAATTTTTATTTTTTTAATGGGCCCTTATTGTTTTTCATCACTTGTGTTGCTTTGACGCACTCCAAGTTCAAATATACAAATGCTAATGCAATCTTTGAAATGCTGCCTTTGCACCTGCCAAGGTCCAGAGCACTTCTCGTTGGTGTTGTCAGGCTCAGTAGTCAGTTCTAAACATCCATAAGGTGGTTATTTCAGAACTTAAAGCAAGCTCTTGTTTTTCAGTCAGGGCTACCATTTGCCCTTGCCAAGTCTGGAGTTTTAAATCAAAGCCTTTTTTAATTATCCAAGCATCAAAAAAAAAAAAAAATCTGAAAAATAAAGTTGACAGCTGTGAGGTTTTTTCCACATTCGTCTACCACAGAAACTGCTGAATGGATTTTATAAGACTTTCCAAAAATAGCCCCCTCTGTGCTAAGGGCAGGGTTAGCTAAACAGCAGAAAAACTTAGCAAATCTACTACAACTCACTTTGTTTTGACAACTCTTGTCTCTTCCTCATTTACCCGTTGAGGTAATTTATGCAAGCATGTTTTATTTGTACTGGTATTTCAGAGATGGTGGCTCTTCGTGTAAGTATCTGTGTTTACAAAAAGGTTAGTTGCAATTCATTATTTTCCAGTGCGGAGTGTGGTGTTAGTCAGAGGTCAAATCAGTGACTGGAGCAGTCACAACTTGTTGAACATTTTCTAGCTGAAGTTAAAACTTGGAGTGATCCAGAGACTGAAGCAAGTCTGACCAAAAAATGCAAAGTGAACAATGGCAGTTGAAGAAAAGTCTTTGTCAAAAAATATTAAATTCATTTTGTGAAGAAAAAAATAATAATTTGCAAACATGATGCATTGGGAGGGAGGAATGGCTCATATTTCCCGAATCGTTCTGCCAGGTCCCAGTTTGCCCAAATGAAAGACATTTCTGTCCCATTAGTTTAATGGAGAGTTTACAGATGGGTTGCAATGAGAGTCACACTTGTTTTGTATTTCAGTGATATTGTGTGGTGTGTAACAACTGTTTTCACTTGATCATCGTCCCTGTGAACCCTGTGTGCATGCCACAGGATTGCCATGGCCATTCTAATTAGGCGGAATAAAGAGTTAACAGCAAACAGTGCCCCCATTGCGTTCCCTTTGAGCTGTAATGGTTTTATGCTCTATAATATGATCACATAAGTGGGAAGCATAATGAATTAGCTGGTGGTTGTTCCTGCAAGTGTGCATTTTATTACAATAGGCACATCTGGGAGCACCTCATGCTCTGCAGTATCCACAGAAAGGACCTGCATTCCAAACCATAGCTGATTTTGACTTGTAAGTCTGTTTTTATGAGGTGTATGTGTGTGCCTGCCCCAGGAGAGTGAATGCCATTTCCAAACAGGCATTTGGATACCATATGCTTAGAAAACGCTGGATATCACTCAGTAAAAGTGAAGTTCCTCCTCTTGGTAAATGCTGCAGCTCTTAGTGAAAGGTTTATCTCTGTAACGTATTTTGAGAAATGATGAGCGATAGATGAAAAGCTTGAGTTGCTGTCTCGGGTCTGGTCTGAATTTCAAGCTGTTCAATACATCCTGAAACTGAGGTTCATAGCCACCCAAAGTATTGCCTTTCCATGTGTTCAGTCAAAACCACCCTATAATGCCAATGGAAATATTCCCCTGTGGTTCAGGTGATGTGAATTTGGCCTCATGGCTTTGGTGACTGCATGGCAGCCTTAATGTTCCACTTACAAATGAAACTATTAAATTTGTAAAAATACTAAAACTGGCCTTCAATTTAGATTCAGCTTGATTAAGGGCTGTGGTATCTCAAAGCGAAGGTCAAAGTGTGGTTGCTGGCAACACACCAAGCTGGGGAGCAGGAGCTGCTGGGCAGTATTACTTTGACTTGGCAAAGTCTGTGGCAGGTAATAGCTCCTGCCAGCCACCCCTGGAAAGAGTCAACTGTTTTAAAGGGCATAAAGATAGCATGACAAAATTCATGGTGTGAAAGAACCAGATTGTGGATGTAAAATTTGCATCATTAGGACCTGCAGTCTAGGACTTCAGTGCTTATTTTCCCATGGCTGAGTTAATGTGTGAGGCCGAGCACCGAGCAGGTGTGTGATGGGGTGGAGAGACACCTGCCCTAATGCTCAGAGCGGGAAGTGGTTCTGTGGGAGTTAATACTGATGTGCTGGATTTGGGTGTGGGAAGGTCTGTGACATCCTCTAGCCTCATTCTTCTGTCCCTTCTCTGCAGCCGTATTCATCCCCTAAATAACGTGTACTGGCAGCTCTGAAACAACAGTGTTCTCAAGATGCACTAGTATAGCAAAAGGCCGCCTTTTGTGACCCGTGGCGGGGACGGACGCTTCCTGGCTCAAATTCCTGATGGATGCACTGGCTCAAAGGCTACGGTCTCAGGCAAGTCCCTTGGGCTGGGGACAAGGAAACATTGAGGTGGCAGCAGCCTGCGAGAGCGAGCATGAGGAGGATGTTGACCCCATAGGCTGGTCTGTTCCTGCACCTCTGTGGGAAGCATGGGCCAATTCAGGTGCTTTTTCTTAAGTAAGAACTCTAGGGATGTTTTCTTTTTCTTAGATATGGTTAGGCTGGCTTATTGCAACTTACTGTGTTAAGGTACCTGCCTCAGCGACGCCAGCTCTCTCACCTGCAAACCTTCCACTCCTTAATATCACTGCTGATAAAGCAAGAAATGTGATCCAAATCTTAAAGTCCATTAAGACAGAAAGTATCTTGTTCTTTCGTTTGCTGGGGAAAAATGTGATGTGAGAGTACAGTAGCATCTAGCAAGGAAAAAAATGTCTAACTATGCCGTGCTTGCTTGGGGCTGGCAGTAGCATAGCTGATGCATGGGTTGAATAGCTTTCTGTGGTTACCAGACCTGTTGTGCAGGCAAGTTCAAATGTTTTTTGTCTAACAGCTCTGGTTTTGTACGTGTTCTCATGACAGTGGAGACCAATGTTGTATAAAGAAGCAGTAAACCACATGGGCAAATGCAAACATCTATTTATGTGTCAATACATGTTTTTTCAGCCAAAAGGCAAGGAAAAATCCCTGCTGCAGTCCGACTCTCTGACATGAGGAAATACACAGCCACTCCAGGGTTTGCTTGTTCCACCTGGAGGGAGGATCTCCTCTCCAAGTCCACCTTGGTTGCCACTTCAAGTTCAGGAGGAATGAGTTCTTGAGATACTTGCAGTCTGTGTCTGTAGTATAATGCGGAGTGTTGGGGAGTCTTCTAGGTGTCAACATATACGCTGAGAATTTCCATACAGTCAAGGAGCAAGGTGGGAAAAATAGAATTTATCCTTACAAAGAAAAAAAAATCAAAACTTTGAGCGTTGTTATGTTTTTTTCTGGGTGATGACCAAAAGCCTAATGGGTTTGTGTCTTCCACATATTTCTTTGCAAATTGATAGTCAGAGAGCAACTTGGATTCAAAACCATCCTTGCCAAATTACTCTAAGACTGATACATTATTTTTTTTTTAATTGTTTTTTCACTGTTTTGTGGCTTGACAACATGTTGCCATGTTGAATGACTCTTGATTCTGAGTATGAAAATACCATTTTCTGAGCAGTGAGATGATGCCTAGTGACACCAGGGGACTTGTTGCTGTCGGCAGAAGGTTGAAGATTTGCTTGTTCAGTTATTTCAGATAATTTTGTAAGATTTCATGGGAGATGGCTTTCTGGTTCTCTTGCTCCAAGAGGTGACCTTCTTGGGCATCTCTGGCTTCCTGGTAGGCTTATCCAGGATGCTGCTGCATTTGTGCAGGTTGAGATCCTATACACTAGAGCATGTACTGGCCTGCTGCCCAGTTATGACCTTTCCACATATGTCTCGTGCAACAAGAGATCCACACTTAGTGTGCTAAAAAGCTTGCATACAATGACTAACTTGGGCTTGTTCCTTGCTGATGCCCAGACCGCAGCATTCAGTTTGGCAGCTGGGTTGTGCCAGCCAGCGATTGTGTGGCTTCTGGCCAGCGTCCTGGTGTTAGCACTGTACTTGCATCCATAATCCCATTTTTGAAGCACTTTTCATTTTCACAGTCTGTTTGCTCTGGAAAGGATAGTCTGTGCGCGCAGGGGTTTTGTGTAGTTGTTCTATGAAACTGAAATAAGTGTAAAGATTGAGTAGCTTCTCTCATTGGGATGGCTTGCCTCAGGTCTGACTTGAGGCTCAGCTGTGATCAGAACAGAGTTTTCTGCCCTGAAAACAGGGGGCTGGGACAGACACTGGTGTTTTTAGTGGGATTTTCATTGCAGAAAAGGGAGTTGGGTGTACCCACCACCCTCAGCATGAAAAGACCATGGCTGTTGCTAGTGGTGGGGTCTCAGCCTTGTTGTTTTCCATCAAGTGGTAGCTGTTGCTGAGCTCACAGTGAATCTTTTGCTGCTGAAGCAGTAATCAGCCCAATTTTCCAGGGCTCTGGTGTAAAGACAATAGGTCCAGGTCAAGGCAGAGCAAGTGTTTTTGGCTTTCATGAGTTTCACAGTTTTCTCCCATTCTTTGAAGGCCCTGTGTTGAGAAATCACATGCCTGTGTGCCCCTGTTTTGCTTAAAATAAATTTTTATCCCTCAAAGATGCTTGAGAACAAAAGCCAAGAAGCATCTTTGGGTTCAGCAAACAAAAGACAAGTACAGGAAGTAGTTACTGTTTTTCTGAAACTTGTGACTGTAAAGGCTGTAAAGTTTTTTGATGTTTTGAAACCTGATGTGAATTAAGTACTTCTGGTTGCCATTGCTGGGTGAGTTGCCTTTCTTTTAGTTCCCCATCTGTAAAATTTGGATTAATATTTTCCTACCACGTAGAAAAATCATGTTAAAAATGTACAAAGTCCAGATACTGAGGTAGTGGAAACCATATAAATATCTAAGATAAACACACGTTACATCAGGATTGGAAAATGCATTTTATTTCTAGCAATATTCTTTCTGTCCCTATAAACAGGCCTGATAACTTGCAATATTTCAGTGTTGAGAAAACAATCAAGGCAGATTAATAACATTGTAGATGTTTTATTATTGTATGTGGGCAAGATAATATCATTAATATCTGTCTTCCTTTGGCTGGCTTCATGCGGATTTTGCACAGAGCACTACATTAAAAAGAGATTACCCTGCTATGACCCACTGAGTTTCCCTTTCCACCCCAAAAAAATACAAGAGAGAGCCAGTATGCTTTAGTTCAAATATGAATGGATGTGCTTCACCAGTGCTCTGGTATGCTTTGTAGTTTTTAAAATAAAATTAGAATTCAGTGCAAAATGTCTGCTTTGCTACAGTACCAGGACTGTGGTAGCCATGATGGAGGAGAGCACTGGGGCTTGTTCTCCCTTCTGCTGAGACAGCGTGGACTTCCCAGCCCTTTCTGAATGGGGTTTAGTTCCTACACCACATTCTTAGAAAATAAGTGGTCCAAAGCCAGGGGCAGACCGTGGCAGCCTTCCTGTGGGTTTCTAGGGGCTCTGGATCAGGTCCTTTCTGTAAAGAGGTCAGGGTGGCTTTTTTTCATATTTCTATAGCAACTTAAAAAACACAGCAACATAAACTTGGCTATATTAGCATTAAAACCCAGGGAGAGATGTCAGAACTGGAGGGTATGCATTTGAATTCTTGGTCACTGGGATACAGAGGGATTTACTTTGGGCTGAACTTTGTCCTGGTTTCCTAAATATTCATATGCAGAGGTCTCTGGGCAAACCTCCCCTCTAGCTTCTGCAGCAGATGAGGCTTTGCAGGGGAGAGGCAGAGGGAAATAAGTTTCCCTAGCTGAGAGGCTCCAGTGCCTCCCCTTTTCTCACCTGTAAGCAGTGAGTCGGTTCGCTTTGTTTTTACTGGTTGTGCTGTCAAGAGATGCAGGATGGGTGGTGAGGATCATAGCATCTTCCACAGCTGTGGCCATCAAGCCCAAGCTCATCAGTGGCAGTCGGGGGCCAGGCGTGCTGCTTGGAGCTCTGCTGGCTGTGGCGCTTTCTGCGCTATCTGGAAGCTAATTCTTTTGTATTCTCCTAGTAAAATTGCTCCCCGAATAGGCTAGGTCTGGGGTTTCAGCTTTTGGCCTGTGCCAGCTTTCTTCTTAGATACATATTTAGATATCTTATTGTTTGAGCTGGAAACTTTTCAGAAAATACTTTGGGTTTAATTTAAAAATAAATAATCCAGGTTATGAAATTGAAACTTTTGACAAAATATGTAACTTAAAATTGGTTCTATAAATACTTCAGTATTGCTACCGATACTTGCACAACTAAGCATTTTGACAATTTCAAAATTGTTTCAGAAGGAGTCTTAAAGAATTGTAGTTTTGAAAATTTTAGAATAAATATAATTTCAAGGAATTTGAAATTATTGGTAAGAAATTATTCTTATGATCTGAAATGAATTTTCTCCTGATTATTTAGCAAAGTATTGTGTCTTTTTTTAAACTAAGTTTTATGTAGCAGTGTTTAGGGTAGAAGTTGTTTTGTCATCTTCATCTCTTGTGGGACAGGAGGTGTTTCCTGTTGGTTGTGGCCATCATAGCTGGGCAGGTGCTTTCAGTCCCCATGGGCCTGGGTTTAAACTCCCCTGGGCAAACAGTGGCAAGTGCCTGATGCTTGAAGAGGAAAAGTGCTGGTAAGTTCTGCTGAGGAAGTGTGTAGCCAGCTACTAATGCTCACTTTAAAATGAAAAAACAAATTTTAGTAAATCTAACTAAATGGCAGAGATTTTGAGTAAAACCATTCTTTTAGTATTATTCTTTTCCTCAATCTTGGAAAGAATAGGGTTTGGTGTTTTTTTTTTACAATTTTCTGCAGTTAAAAACATCCTCTTAGCTTTTTCCTTTACTGAGCTCCTGCATTTGGCTTCATAGTTTGTGGATGCAGTAAATTCTGCTCCCACTTAGGCCATGTTACATATCCAATTGTCCATGTTTTATGAATCGGGTAAGAGCTGAGATACCTGGATTAACTGCATCTCTAGCCTGGCAGGTTCTGAAAATATTTTTAAGGGGGAGAAATGTGGATTTTGGACCTTTCCTCCAAGGAAAGGTCTGCATTGACGGAGCTTTGTCTTGTGCGGAGAGCAGAGCCCATGACATAGGAGCAACGAGAGCTGAGTGTGCCCTAATTCATAGCACAAGGAATATGAGGTCTGTATCTCTAAAATGCAGGTTCTTAGAAAGAAAACCCCTTTGTTTTCTAGAAACAAGGGCAGCTGGCATTCTCAGTGGTGGCTGATTGAGGCTTGTGTTGCAGGGTTTGGTGGGGCATCTGATGGTTTTGCTTTAAACCCAGCAGTCTGGGACTTGGAGAAAATACTTCATGCACTTTGAGGTGTTTACAGAAGGCAGTCGCAGGAGGAAATCCTTGTCAAAATTTTGTCGTTGAGGTGTACCTGCCTCTGATGGGTAATGCAGTAGTTGTTTAAACACGTAGTGTCACAGCAGGGTGGGTTATGTAGTATAGAGTGTCCAGTGTAATGTATACTCCGCATGTGGACTCATACGTGCTGAGTTCAGAGTAGCAGTGGCCCATCAACAGGAACTGGCTGAAGCCCAAGCCTGGGATACAAGTGCTTCGAGTTATGGGGTGTGCAGTATTCAGATTCAGATGTGACTTTAGACTTGAGCCTATATCTAGAAAAATTAACTGTTAAGAGTATGCCCATGAAGTCCCTTGGGATTCTTCCAGCTGTAAGTGCTAACCATGAGTGGTTCCTAATGTTGCAATCAGGTTTCAATTCCTTCTTCTAATACCATGGAGTACCAAGTGGTGAGGGGTGGGCTTTTGCAGTATGAGAAACTTTGCTGTAGTTCTGAGGAAAATAGAAGAAACCCAGTAATTTTCAATCAGTGCAGTTGAAAGCGTATATTTTGCTATACTGTGACTCTCATAACCTTGATCAGGTTTCTCTGTTCAAGGACCAGTGTGATTATTAAATGACTCAGTGCAGCCTGACGTTGTGTTGACATTTTGTGTCACTCACACCTTTTCTCATCGCTTCCTCTCTGTATCACATTTCAGAAGAGGATTCTAATAAAAGCAAACCCAGATTTCTTTGCACGTGGGTGATGTGAGTTTCCCAGTTTTCACAGGAAATGTGTTTATCCTTGTTAGTGTTGCATTTGTTTGAACGTCCGTTGGGAACATCTCTCAGGGTTTAACTGGCAGTCTTCTTTCAGCTGGAAGAAAACAAATGACACGTGACAAATTTCCTTCAATTATTCTCTTTGCTTCCATGTTAAGAGACCTTGTTATTTGCTACTTCAGATGGAAATCTGCTGGAAGACTTGTCATAAATGTAGACCAGTATTTGTAGAAAGCCTCTATTTTCATTCAGAGGCATTAATTTTCCTGCAGGCATTCATTAAGTTGTATTTCATGTGTAGCTCAGTGGACAGCCTGGTTTTCAGACTGGATGGACGTCAGAAACTGTCCTTAATTTCAAGCAGACTTCAAATGAATTTCTGGGGTCCACAGTTGGAGTGTGCCCCAAACTATTGCAGTTTGGAGGTCCCACATTATATATGACCTGTTCAGAGCTTGTATTTGCCATGTTTGATCATGGATCATTTATTCTCAATGAAATATCTGCAATACTGTGAAATAGTTAGTTACCATAGCTAAGAAAATTAAAAACTCAACTGAAATAACACATAGTTACAGAAATAGTCTGCCTCTCTTTCTTAGAAACTAAGTGGGTTCATCCAGGGAGTAAAATGCATGGAAGTCACAGGTTATGGGAGTAATTTTGATTGCTGATCTCTGGTCAAGCAGAATTGTTTGCTAGGAAACATTAAGTAAGCCTCCTGGTAGAGAGTGTGGATATCAGACTGCTACCAAATTCAGCATCAGCTGTGCAGCTGGTAGCAGCAGTGCAGGAAGATATATCAAATTGGGGAGGTAGATTTTGCAGACAGGAGGCTTGTGTTTCCCTTGTATTACTGTGAATATCCAAGCGAGTTTTGATGATAGAGATGTTTCACCTGGTGGGGAGAGTACCTTAAGGGCTCCTCCAAATGTATTGTCATTTGCATTTTTAAATTTTCCTGAAATAATTTGGGGGGATTGTGAAAAATAGCCAAGTGGGTAGTGGTGAAGTAAGGCTGAAGATGATGATGAATTGACTGATGGCAGATCAGAATAACATCATCTGTTCAAGCAGCTTGGGCAGAAAAGGCAGAGGGCTGAGGATCTGCTATGAAGTGTTTTAGAAGCATACTAAATCAAAGGATTTGAATTTAAAATACCAGGATACAGCAGAAAATGATGGGTTAAATCTGTTTTGAAAAATCATTCCCCAAAACCCATATTTTGTGTCAATTTGATGCAGATTTTTTTTTTTACACAGGACGTTGTGCTACATTTCTGTCTCTTCTTTATGGAGAACAATCACACAGTCTGCACCTTTCTGGGAAGCTGGATTAGGCTCCAGACATGCAGTAATGAGTTCCAGTTTGGAAAGAATCCACTCTGTAGTTCTCAGAAATCAGTATACGTGAAAAACCCCCAAAAGATTCAATGAATTTCACATTTAGGAAGAACATACCACATCTCTGCTGCACTACTCTGGTTCCGTTGATGTTAACTGATTTGTCTTGGCAAGTAAGTGGGGAGAATATGAGAAGGTAGCAAATTGCAAGATTATATGAAAAGCCTATGATTTCACTTTACCAGATAGGTTCTCCTTGTTTCATTTTCTATTATATTACAATAATTAGTCAATAGTCTGATTGCTGTATTTGGGGATTAATGTCACAGACAATTCATCACAAGTGGAACATATATTCTCTTGGATGTACCATATTTCCTTGCTTATAATTACACTGTCATTGTGCACACTAGTCAGAGGAAAAACTCTTCCTTATTAATATATGGTTGAACATAATTGTACCAGATGTAGATTACTGTGGGATTTTTCCATCTGGGATAAATCAATACAGATACCAGTTCAGCTCTTAAAGACAATGGACAGATTGTATGAGGGTATTTTGTACCTGTTAAGGTTGTGCATATCCCTGGTGGTGTTAGTTCACCTAATCTCATTGGTTTTCTCTAGACAAATGGCTTTCCTGTCACTTTTGATATTTTTGCAGTGGATATGGATGAGCCTATTTTAACACTTCAACAAGGAAAAGTCACAAGCCCTAGAATTGTGCACAGAAATTACAATTCTGATCTGTAAAGTACAGCTCTAGAGATCTGCAAAAAAAGGTGAAACCCTTTTGTCAGGCCTCTTGGAATTTATGGCTCTTACTGTGATGTATTTGCCAGCATAATCTCAAAAGACCTCAGTATACAGAGCTCTGAAACTATTATACCTGTCCCTTAACACTAAGCCCACGATACTTAATTGGGGCTCTCAATTCTTCAGAACACCTCATAGCCTGATGTTCAGCTCTTTTCTGGGATTTTCTAATTTTGAGGCAGTTTGTATGGGCAAAATTTCCACACTTTTGATGTAACTGCTGGTAGAAGTCAAGCTATATAACAGGTTTATGGCTGCACAAATCTGGTCCAGTTTTCCAGGAACTGAAATGACTTAGTCCCATGGAAGACAGCAGAAACAGCACAGCTTCACTGATGTCCTTAATGACAATGCTTTTTGAATTGATATACCCTTCACTTGAAAAAGTCTCCTGGATCATGTTCTCCTGGGACATGCATCCATTTCAGGCAGTTGTATCCAGCGTAACAGCAAGATGTGGATTGTGGGATAAGTTTTTCTTCAGTAAAATCAGATTATATTTAAACAATGCATGGTGCCCCTTGGGATAAGAGCAAGGAGAAATCAATATAATATCCGTATAATGATTCTTTCCTTATATATAAACTGTCAGCTTAACACAAAACTGCTAAGACTTATCCTCACCAAGGTATTTGCAGGTTGAAAAGTGTAAAGCTAGGGATCCATTGGAGAAATAAAAGAAGCCCTCCCCTGCTACAGGACTTTAATATGAGTTGAAAGACCCTTAAAGCACTGGGTAACTGGGTTTACCTCCCTTTCTGGATCTGTTCCTGGAGAATTAGGGGTGTATCAGCTGCAGGAGTGCTCTCACTGGCACTGGTGGGAGTACGTGTGAAATGTGGATTTGTGCTTTTGCTTATGTTATTAAACAAAACAACTGTTTACTAAAGCCCCATAGATGGGTTTCTGTACAGCAGCCTCACATTAATCACCTTTGTCAAGAGCATCTTCCTATCAGTAATTCTGTGTAACACACAGAGGCATCTAGTGGAATAACAACATACTGCAGATCTGTGGTGGTGAATGATGGGCTGCTGCTGCTTGTTGGGAAGTGCATTTATTTTTCATAGAATATTAAGAAAAAATAATAGGTTAATAGATGCTTGACACTTAACTGAATTTTAATATTGAAGCTGAATGTTTCTTTGAGAAGATTCCATGCTTTTAGCCGGATTCTCCTGTTTTTCATTGCAGTCCTCCCAGGGTTGGGTGGCCTTTCTTGGATAGTAATGAGCTTTAAGATGTGCCCCACTGCCAAATCCTCATAAACTCCTACCAGCTCTGGGTGGAATCAGCAGTTTTTTCGGTTTGATGCCAGTTAGGACCGTTTCAGTAGGGATGTAGCTTGAGTGGTAGCTGTGGAGTGGGTTTCCTGTGGAGGTACAGCTGTAAGCAGCGTTGTAGTGGGAGTTAGCTTGCAGCCCTCAAGGAACTGAAAGCTGGGAATTGGAGCAAGTACCAATGTTATTCTGGGCCTTGATTTTTAATTTCATCTGTCACTGGGAATTGTAGTTCACAAACCAATTATTTCACAAGCGGGATGAGGGAAGAGCTAGAAGTGGAGACCCATGTTTCACGCTTGCACTTCAGTGATAGACGTTGTGTGGTCAGTAGCCTGACAGGTACAGGGACTGGAGAAGCGTACTGTGTGCCTAGAGCAAAGGGGAAGCCAGTAAGAAAAATGTGACCTGTGATCATCTTTTTGAGCTGCTGCTGGGGTGAAGCAACACGCTGCCTTGTACATAGCTTAAGGTTAGAGCACTATTCCACTCCAAATTATTTCTGCCATATGTCATCTTAATATTTGTATCAGAGAAGGGCCCGAGGGTGAGATAGTCGTGTTTTATACATCAGAGGATTTCCACTGCAAAAGTTAGAAGATGGATCAGTGGGTTGGCATGGCCTTTGAAATACTGAAAGCTCAATTGATGGTAAACATATCGAACTATTTTTGTGTCAACCCATATAAATAAATTCAAGGTCCATAGCAAGTGGGTGTAGTAGAGCTGTGGATGCTGGACTGAGTAGCAATATGTCTTGTAGATTATGTGGAAGTTTTCAAAAGAAGTCAGTTCTGTGCTGCTGTTGGGAGGATTTGCAGTTGAGTTGTGCTTGGGAACCTGCAGTAATCATTTCTTAGGGCTCTCATAGCAGTGGACTAGGTCATAAAATTGTGGAAAAGCAGGAGCTTATTCTTTTTGTGTGTGAGGGTCCCTTTGTTCTGGCAATTTTAAAATTCAGTTTCTAAGGTAAATCTCCAGTATGAGTAAGATAATTACAAGTGTCACATCCTGCTCAGTTCACTCATAAAACCCACTACCATTCACTTCAGTAGTGCAACTTCTGAGAGTAAACTTAGCTACATGATTTCTTGCAATTATTCTTGAAATCAGTTGAAGCTCTGGGTGTAAGGCGTGAGGAATAAGTGTGATAGAGAAGTGATGCCAAGGAGGAGGTCAGGGAGACCCTATTAAGCCAGAAACTTAAACACATGGCCTAGTTTTAGTACTTGAGTAGTCCTGTTGTTTTACTTCAGCACAGATGATCCCAGTGGCCTTGGCAGAACCACTGGTGTGCTTAGAGCAGGAGGCATATAGAAGTGTCTTGCAAGGTGGGTCTACATTAGAAATCCTGTCCCACCAAAAAAACCGCCCCAAAATCACACAAACCTGCTCCTCCGCAACAGCAAAAACCCCACAACCCCAAAGCTGTGTGTGCAGCACCATGGGCATGGGGAGCAAGAACTGGATTTGCTGATCTGAAAGCAAAATCTGTAGGTATTGCTTCCTTTGTCAGGAGACACATGCTCCAGACGAAAATCAGTAACTGTTTATTTTAACAAGCTTCAGAAGAAGATATAGAGCGTTCTCCTTTAGTTTACCACATGCCTGATTTATGCTTTCTGCCTGTTTTCATTATCCCTCCTAAATGTGCGGTGCCCTGAAGTCATTGGTTGGGTGGCCTAACATAATTCACTGCTCCCTAATGCTTGAAATTTCTTCCCTTGCTTTATGCTGGTAGGTATGTTGAAATCATAGATTATATAGTAATGATGAAAATAATAATAGTTAGCTTTATAACCTACTAAGTTTCAAATCATACTGCTCTATTGTACTGCTTGCTAGTGTGATAATTCAAAATGGAGTTAAATACTGATGGTAGCAGTCTGTAGTCTCCTTGCTAAAGGCTCTGCCAGCCTTCACTGGGATTTGTACAATGCCTTCCCATGGTCTTGGTCTCATTTCAATGCCACTGTGGAAATTGATTTTAATTACATTTACATTCAATAACAATTTCAGAAGGGGGTGTAGATGAAATAGAAAAGCCAAAAGAGAGAAGCAAATTAATTTGATGTACTCTGGGGACAAGAGGAGTGATTTATCAGTGGCATGTGGGAAGAGCAGATTAGAGACCTGGCTTAGCCAAAGGAAGTTGGCACAAAGAAAATGGGGGGGCACTGTCTGCTTAGACCATCGTGGGTGAACTGGGAAGGTTAAACACACTGTCCATCAAAACTGTGTGTATTAAAGTGAAGTCAGAGAATTTCCTTTCATGGATCTTTTCAGGACTCAGATAGGCCTTTCACTTGTCCAAATGAACAGTGAGTAACAAATATGAGTAAGGCAGAACTCAAGCAGTAATGTTTCTTGTTATGCTTTCATAACAAAACCCATCAACTTACCTTCTCAGGCTACATCTGTGGGTTGTATTTTATGTGCTCATAGTTAATTTACTTTGATACTTGTCCTTACCTCTGTAAATTCAGTGTTCTGCAAATCCAGCTGACCAGAGTGAACTGTTTTCAGACTTGAGCACTTTTCTGGGGTCTCTGTCAGAGAAGTGCGATCCCCGTTTTGCAGTTCAGATTTGATCTAAAACACATGGATTGTACCACATAACCACTTAGAAATGCCTATTGACCAGCTTGGAACTCTTATCCTGGGTTGGGTCCTCAGCAGGTGTGAGCTGGTACGGCTTTATCACTGTGCAAGGCTGCAGCACCAGGTTACTTGAAATCTTTTAAACCAGTGGCAGAATTCCTACTGTGCTGACTGTAGTTCTGAGTGTGTCGTGATAGTGCATTGCATGGTGTGTGGGCCCTGACTGTACAGCCTGCAGTCCCTGACAGGGGTCTTCTCTGTACATAACAGGACCAAGTTTTCACCCCTTGTGGGAATCTGATTCTGATATATATGTTGACTTACCTTGTGTTATTGAGTTTGCTACTGACTGTATGGAAACCAGATCTGGACCTGGTGAAGGGAAGCTGTGCAAGTGTTTTGAGTGTGCCTTGACAGATACTGTCTTTGTAGAAGACCAAATACTATTAATATTTTTGCTGTAATGCTTTTACACTCAAAATGATTATAGTCTTCTCATCAAAAATTTGCTATCAACCCCTGCGGGTTCACTCATTCTGTTTTGCATTGCCTTTTCTACATCAGCTTTTAATGCTTTGCACTGAGCTCCCATAGCGAGCTCCCCTGAACACCTCAGGGTTTACTCATGCTCTGGATGTGGATGTATTTTGTCTGCAGTAAAAGGTAAGCATTGAATGCTGTGGAAATGGAGATCTCTGCAGTTTGCCTGGGAAATACCGGTGGATTCCCCCCCCCCCCCCCCCCCCCCCATTTTTCATAGCATTTGTGCTTGTGGTTTCATTTCTAAAAGTAGGAGAGGAGTTGTCTAGGAGAATCAAAAAAGCAACTTCCCCTGTCCTCAGACAAGGACCACGTGTCTTTCCAGCCTGAAGATTTGGGAAGTGGGTGGTTCCTGCTTTTCCCACACATGTGGGGCTGGGGATGTGCTGGCAGAGCTGGCTCAAGGCAGATGCCCTGGTTGAGCCTCAGCTCTGCTGGGCTGGTGCAGCAAGGCTCTGCCCCAGTGCCAGTGGGTTGGGGCTGTGGCTCTGGGTGCTGGCACTGGGTCAGTTCCAACCTACCGGCCTTGCAGCTGCTCTGCCTGCAAGGGAAGTGCTGGTGGTTGTGTCTATTCACAGCTGAAACCATCTCACTGATGCAGCTGATATTTCTGAAGGATGAGCTGTGGCAGAAAAAGATAGTGTGTGATTAAGCAGGTGCTTTGCTGCATGGTAGGCAGTTCTGGTGGGGCTACCACCTAATGTGCTTGGAGATGTACCTAGACATCCAAATCGCCTCTCTTCAAGAAGGCCAAATGCTCTTCCAGTTATTGTTCTGGGAAGCTCATGTCACCTGGTGTATAATTAATTTTGATTGGACTTTCAGGGACAGTCATAAGTGTCATCATCCACTTCAGAGGAAAAGCTTTAGGAAAAGGCTGGGGGGGGAGGGAAACTGAATTGATATTTGGAAAAATGTTTAAAATATTTGGTGGGGGGGGAAACCCAAACAATGAACCAACTCTCAGTGAATAGTCATTCCACTCTGCTTCTGGCCAGTCCCAGATGCTTCTCTTCCAGAACGTCTGAGTATGAATGAATCATGACAGGATCCTGGGAACTCTGCAGCCACACTTGTTATTCTGTGCATGGCATCAGGCACCACCTGCAGATGGGAGAGAGTGGAAAACTTTGCAGTTTCCAAACCTCACCTCGTTATACCACAGCGTACAATTAGACCTGTATAGGCAGTTCATAGCTCCCAGGAGAGGGAATAAACCAACAGTGTCGTAGAATTCACAGCATGGCTTGATGTTGGTACTGAAGCTGTCTTGGAAAACTAATATACTGACTGGGTTTATAAGAGGTCATAGCTAGAAGAAAAGGCTTATAAGAGAGAAGGGGAAAAAAAAGAAAAAAGATGAAAACTAGTAAAGTGGGTTTTTTGAAAATATTTTGAAATTAGTCAGAGCAAACCAGCAGCAATATGAAATTAGAGTCAGTTTTGCCGTTTCTGGCATCTCTCTATCTTCCTGTGGACAAAGCATCTGAATCTGCCCAAGGATCTTCTTTTTTAGCATTGACTATCAAATTCTTAGGGTAAAGTTCCCTAAATACAATCAAAAAGGTTTTAGAGGTTGAGTTCTTTTTCCAGAAAAGCCTGAGTAAATCCCTTTGATAAAGAGAATTTGGCCATGAACAGGGAGAAAATGTGCTTTATAGGTGACAACATGAGCATAACAACTGGGATTCCAGCCTTCTGCTCTTCTAATTCATAAATTTTTGTGGAAAAAAAAAAAAAAGGAAGTTTTGTGTATCTGTTGTGCCAGTCTGTTTGCTCTGAATTTGAGTGGATGTAAATGAATTGCGGTGTAGTCATATTTGTCATCTGTTTAAGTGGATTTGAGATGTTTGGCTATCTTATGATTAAATATATGGCACTTCTCTGAATTACATTGGAGAAAGACTTACAGCTTTTTGTCTTGCTGGTCTGATGGGCCTGGTGACTTACAAGTGGGCATTGTTAATAAATGAACATTTAGAAGCACATGAAAGCCTCAAGAAAAACACATCTCCATTTCAGCCCTTCCTCTAGTCTAACTAGAAATTCTAAATAAAACCTTGGAGACAATCTTCTTAATCCAGGTGGTAAAAGGTCTTAGTGCTTTAATGTATAACCACAAATGTTGCTAAAGCTTATAAAAATCTGCTCCTGTTTTAGAATTCAGCTATGGGACTGCCTGCTGGATTGTGTAGATTAATTGTATGAAATTTGAGACATAATGGTTCTTTATTTTAAAAGATCATCAGCTGTTGAGCTCACTGAAGTGTATTAATATATCAATCATATAAACTCAGTGGGTTTTGCAGTAGTTGTGTTATGTAGTAGAGAATATTTAAGTAAAATATCATAATCATTCTGGAATTTGAGCTATGGGCTCTGCCACCTGGTGAGTATATGCCTGTTGCAGGTGAAGTTCTTCCTCATCTTATTTTCCTGGCTGACCTCCTCACCGGGTGAATGTCTTGGCTCTTGGTTTCTCTGTGGTTCTTCGCTACCGTAACAAGTGATAGGACAAGAGGAAACAGGCTTGAGTTTTGTCAGGGGAGGTTTAGGTTGGATATTAGGAAAAATTTCTTCACTGAAAGGGTTGTCAAGAGTTGGAACAGGCTCCCCAGGGAAGTGGTTGAGTCACTGTCTCTGGAGGTGTTTAAGACATGTAGATGTGGTGCTTAGGGACATGGTTTAGCGGTGGACTTGGCAGTGCTGGGTTAACTGTTGTACTCTATCTTAAACGTCTTTTTCAACCTAAATGACTCTGATTCTACTGTGTTACTCCTGTTACTGTCAAGGTCCTCTCCAGGCCCTTCACTTCTGTTTTGTGGGTCTGCATAAAAATAAATTTCTCCATTAAAGGCCATCGTTCTACAATATCATTGTTCTTAGTCCTGTCTACTTTGCTGTCACACACCAACTTAATTGAGTTTTTCTTCATTCTGCTTTCCTTTCAACATGCTGAGAATCACAAAAAACTTGAATCAACTTCATCTTGATAAACTTCTGTAAAATTGTAATTTCCACTACCACAAATTTAGTCCTGCTGGCCAAAAATGGAAAAGCAGAGCTGTCATATTGAGAAAAGCATTGGTATTTAATACTTTGCGTTTCCTTAGAAAATATCAGGAACCACTAAAATTTGCAAAAGAAACCTTGCCAGTGTGATTGTGTCAGGTAGATCAGATTTCAGGATGAGACGTGGTGTTTTTTGTAGGATTGAGGGTCTGGTCCCTCAAAACACTGGATGAGATCTAGGTGACATCATGGTATAGAGGAATCAATGACCTTGAAGGTCTTTTAAAACCTAAATGATTCTATGATAGGCTAAGGTTGTTACCTATCGGTGTCTGCCCAGCTGATGTGTGGGGCATATGCTGCTAAGATGTTAATTCCTCTGTGTTTGATGAAATAGTATTGTATGCATATGTAAATGTGTGTTAAGGCATTACATTTTTCCTTCAAGGCATAATGAAGGCAGATGAGGAAGAATGATAAATGTTAATCATACCATGGAGCTAAAATTTGGCAAGGCATTTCTGCGAAGCAAAGCCCTTGGGCATGTGTTTTAAGTCTGGCCATTTCCAATGGGACTAAACATCTGTTCATTGTTTGTGGAATAGCATCCTGAAAGCCCAGTTTTTGCCTAGAGAAAGGATTTTGCTTGTATATCTTGTGTGCTCTTCAGCAAGAACTTATTAAAAATTGGTCCTGGATGTTCAGTGAGGGAGCAGCCGTGCGAGAGGCAAGCCCAGTCAGTGGTGGGAGTCCTGAGCCAGTGGGTTCCTATGCCTCTGTCTAGACTGAAGAGGTTTGGAAATTTTCAGATTAGTTTTGTATAAGTGTCTGAACTTCTGGATGCTTCTCCTAGCCAGATCAGACCTCTAAAGAGCTTGAAGCTTGTCCATTGCTAACTTCCATATGCATTACATTAAAAACTTAAATTGAAACATTTCTTATTTTAAAAATAGAATAATAAACCAGTAAATCAGAAGGAAAAGCATGCTGAAAAAAACATAGAAAACAGATGAAAAGCAAAAGGGAAGACTGAACTTTGTAAAAAATACCATACATGCCAGATCCTTCAAATATGATTTCCTGCATATTACACTTTAAAAAGCATGATATTACAACATGCTCTCACATGCAGGGGCCAAAAAGCCTCGTTTGATCTTGTGAGTTGAATGGATGTCATTTGACCTATCCATGATCTGATCCTAGACCTAGGACATGTCAGATGATTTTTCCACTCGATGAGCGTCTGCACCACTCCCTTGTCTCTTGACCTAGGACATGTCAGATGATTTTTCCACTCGATGAGCGTCTGCACCACTCCCTTGTCTCTTCCCCACCCTGTTTTTGAGCAGATAGTGCTGACATGCTTCCTGTTATGGGCTGCTGGGTACCGCTCCGGAGCATCCTGGCACCCAAGTGCCTGTGGGTTGGGCAGAGGACTTCAAAAGCAGTTTCTGGCACAGGGAAGAAATATTTTGAAGGGAGTTGGGTGCTTCCCAAAGTGACCTGCTCCAAGCAAGTAGAAAGAAAGCTTACATTATCTATGTAAAAGACCTGGATCCTTTAAGGAGCCTGCCAGAGGTTTATGAAATACTGTGATACTGCTGAGAAATCTTGACAAATGTAGTGACTGCTGATGAAAATAAAAAGCATAAACATGGTGTGGAGGTAATAGCTCAGAGCTGTGTCTGCTTTTAATTGCTCAGAACCTAGAGCATACTTGATGTGTATTTTGCAAATTGTGAAATTTACTTGTTTTGTTACTAGTCAAAGCCAATTGAGCGTGGTGGAAGCTACAGAAGAGAAAAAGGAGGGAAACTTTAAAAATAACATTTGCTTAATATAAAGAAGTCACAGCCATTACTAATGCATCATCTGGAGTTAATGTTTCATACAATTTCTCTCTACATTATGAAAAGTTGTATAATTAGGACAGAGGGAGCTCTGAAAAAAAGATGAGGTAAAAAGCAGATACACATTGCAGTCAGTACAGAAGTAGCACCTCCTAGAGTCCTTGAACACATGATTGTAGAATCACAGAATCATTTAGGTTGGGAAAGATCTTTGAGGTCATCAAGCCCAACTGTTAACCCAGCACTGCCAAGTTTATCACTAAACCCTGTCCCTAAGCACCACATCTGTGTGTTTGTTTAAACACCTCCAGGGATGGTGATTCCACCACCAACCCTGGGCAGCCTGTTCCAAGGCTTGACCACCCTTTCAGTGAAGAAATTTTTCCTAATACCCAACCTAAACCTCCCCTGGTGCAACTTGAGGCTCCTTCCTCTTGTCCTATTGCATGTTACTGGGGAGAAGACACTGACACCACCACCCCCCGCCCACAGCCCCTGTCAGATAGGTGTAGAGAGCAGCAAGATCCCAGAGGTGGCCTCACCAGTGCCGAGCACAGGGGGACGGGCACTGCCCTGGCCCTGCTGGCCACGCTGTCCCGGCTACGAGCCAGGGTGCTGCTGGCCTCCTTGGCCACCCGGGCACGCTGCTGGCTCCTGCCCAGCTGGCCACCAGCCCCCCCAGCCCCTTCCCCGCCGGGCAGCTCCCAGCCCCCTGCCCCAGCCCGCAGCGCTGGGGGGGCTGTCGTGCCCCCGGGGCAGGACCCGGCACTCGGCCTTGTTGAACCTCCTCCAGCTGGGCTGGGCCCCTCGGCCCGGCCTGCCCAGGTCCCTCTGCAGAGCCTGCTGCCCCCGGCACATCAGCTGTCCCCCAGCCTGGTGTCCCTGCAACCCGCCTGGGGGTGCGCCCCGTCCCCTCGCCCAGCCCCTCGGTAAAGATGTTAAAGGGACGGGCCCGGCCCTGAGCCCTGGGAACCCCCCGAGTGCCCGGCGCCAGCGGGATGTGACTCCATTCCCCACCGCTCTCCGGCCCGGCCGCCCAGCCAGCTTTGACCCCAGCGCAGAGCCCCCCGGGCAGCCATGAGCAGCCGGTGGCTGCAGGAGATGCTGTGGGAGACGGTGTCAGAGGCTTCACTAAGGCCCAGGACACACCAGCCACAGCCTCTCCCTCGCCCACCAGGCCGGGCAGCTGCTCGTAGCAGGAGATCGGGGCTGTCAGGCAGGGCCTGATCCCCTGGGTGTCCTGCACGTGCCGTGTGATGGTGCTGGGGATGATCTGCTCCATCACCTTCCCGGCACCGAGGTCGGGCTGACAGGGCTCTGGTTCCCTGGATCCTCCTTCCTGCCCCTCTTGTAGACGGGCGGCATGGTGTCTCCCCCCAGCCTGCCGGCACCTCCCCAGTCTGCCGGGACTGTTGGTAAATGATGGAAACGGCTTGGCGAGCTCCTCTGCCGGCTCCCTCAGTGCCCCCGGGTGGATCCCACCCGGCCCCACAGACTCGCGCGTGTCCAAGCGGAGCAGCAGGTCACTGGCCGTTTCCTCCTGGCCTGGGGGGGCTTCATTCTGCTCCTCGTCCCTGTCCCCCAGCTCCGGGGCTGGGTGCTGAGGGAAGCTGCTCTTACTGTTAAAGGCTGAGGCAAAGGGATGGCTGAGTACCTCAGCCTTTGTGGCAGTGTTCCTTGCCGTATCCAGTAGAGGGTACAGATTATTCATTCTTGGCCCTCCTTTTGCTTCTGATGTATTTGTAAGAAACATTTTTTGTTCTCTTTTACGGCAGTGGCCAGCCTGAGTTCTAGCTGGGCTTTCACCCCCCCCCCAGTCTTCACCCTGCAGACCCTCGTGACACCCTTGCAGCCCTCCCGAGCTGCCTGCCCCTTCTTCCGAAGGTCATAAACTCTCCTTTTGTCCCTCAGTTCCAGCCAAATGATGTAATAAAAGTGTATGTTGAATGAATGAACTCTCTGTAATGAAAGTGGAGAATAACTACATTATTTTTTTACCAATGACTGTCCAGATACGTAATTTGCAGTTAAAAACTGGTTGGTTTTCTGGAGGTTTCTGCTCAAGAGTTCTTTTCCCATAGCAAATAAATGGCAAGGTGGCTGCTCATGACTCTGTGGTTCAGTAGTGTCAGAAAATACCCTTTGCTGGAAATCATTTATGCAAAAGCTCAGGGAAAAAAAAGCAGAGCTGTTTTTCTCCTCTTAGGAACCCGTTTGGCAGTCTTACTGAGATGTGCACTTGGTGCCGGTGTTGCATGACCTGGTATTGGTCCTGCTTGTGGGAACTGTGGGGCAGGGACAGGCCCCCTTGCATCTGCCTCTACTTATAAGCAAGCGGCAGGAGAGTCTGAGCCTTGCAGTGCTGTTGGCTCAACAGTTTGCTTTTTGGTTATGGGGGGGGGGGTTGTGGTTTTTTTTTTTAATCTCTAAATGCACTTGTTAATTTTGCTGCTGTAAATTAATCTGGATAAATCATTTGGGAAAAATTGCCATGTAAGTAAAATTGTATAAACAGCAATGTGCTTTCCTCAGTCTCCCTATTTTGAGTACAAGATTGGGAGAGCAGGTGGCTAAATGGGGTCATGTATGATACTAAGTAGATTAATGAGGTTCTCTAATAAAGTGCAATAAGCAGAAGGCCAGCAGCGGCTCTACCACTTCAGAGTAACAAGGAGTTTTATGAAGGTGAGAGACCCTGTGGCAGACCATCACGCCAGGTGGACCCGCTAGTTCATCTTGCTGTTACCCTGTAGCATTTGTAAATACAGAGCAGCTGATGGGAAAACAGCTTGTGGCTCTTCATACGCCAAGGAAAAGCATAAAAAGAGAAAAGCTAGGCAGCCATTTGTTGGGTATTGGGTGTGGGTCCCCATTCTAGCAGGGCACATGACAGTAGAAAGGGAAATTTTAGATGTTTAAAACTAAACAGTAGTCGGAGATGAGTATTGGGGGAGGTTCTGCTTTCTCTGGTAGTAGTCACAAAGCTCAACACACAAAGGCTTTACTGCTGCGTACCCAGTGGTGTGCTGCTGTCCCCCAGTCACTGAGTCGTGCAGTAGTTGGCTTCTCCCTTTGGTGTTGAACTGCAGCTCTCGATTGCTTCTGCTTCAGCTGGATCCTACAACAGGCTGCCTTTTGGGATGCTCGGTCTTCCTCAGCCCTGCCTGGGGGCATCTGCATCTCATCCTTGTGTGTCTGTATAACAGATAATAACAGCCCTGCTGCATGATGCACTTGGTATTAGTAGGCATCAGGATTTGAAATCCTTTTGTGCCTCCTTTCCCCTAGCAAAGATCTAGTGGTTTCTGGTTCTTTGCTTTGGAAAGCATCTAGTCAGTATTGTTCAGCGCTGCGATCTTTGCCATATTTCAGTGTGCTCAGATGAGAGATGTATGTACACAATTGTGTAGCTGGATTATTTTTGCTAATTGGCGAAAGTGTTCAGAGCAAGAACATGGTGAGGTGCTGTGAGATACTACTGACAGGTGGGATTACAGTGGGGAAGGTGGATGCTCAGGGTTGTGCTTCATGCCTTTTTTGGGTGCTGGTGTCCTGCTTTTGACTTTTTTATTGCTGATGTGGAATTAATATAACCAGGGCAACCATGCTTACCTCTCTACTACTTTTAAATTTGTGCACACACACACACACACGCCCCCCCCATATGTTCCTTATATATCTGTATCATAAACTTAGTGATCATTAGTGTTGCATAGTGAGATGTCAACTTGGGATATTTATTTAGTTTTACCACGGTTTAAATAATAACTGCTAGATCACATTGCTGGTCAAGTGGTCACTCTGAAAAAAGTAGTATTTGTGGGAAAACTGATGCTTTCTTCCCTTTGTAACCAGTATTACCAAAATGATCTAAAAATTACCTGTACCTGGAGAGGCTTTACTGAAATTTTTTTGCCAGTGAACTTCAACATATGGATGACTCCCAACAGTGTGTGTGCACTTGTGTCTGCTGTTTGCTACTAGATTGACAGCTCTCACACAGTGTTCTGTTTCCTTACATGGATGACCAAAACCACCCAGTGCACAGCATCCACAGAAATAACACTTCCTGAGTATGCTTTCCAAATTCAGGACTGTTATTGTAAACTAGATTTCTCAATATTCAGGAAAAATTGTTTCTACCTCTGCAATAATAAGAGCAAACCACAGCGGGTAGTTTGTTTTTGAAGTCTTAGGTAGCTTCCTGCACAACTTTTACCCTTTGCCGACCTTGCTTGTCAACGCTCGTAATTTGTGTCTCTGCTAGGAATCCTCTCCCAATATCTGCTGTATTATATCCACCTTCTTAGGCTTGTGGTGCTTTCAAATAGTACAGCTATGGCTCCCCTCCTTTAAATTACATTTTTCCTTTGTTACTTATGAAAACCTGTTACATTCTACTGCTCCATTCATTGACTAAAGTACCTTTAAAATATGTCAGACCCTCCAACACCTTCTGTTTTTCTTTCCAGTCTTCCTGTTTTAACACAGGGTAACCAAAACTGGCAGAAATCTGAGCAGAGACATGTTCAGAGGAAATCTGTATTTTTTAGTCTTTATATATAGTTGATAAAAAAATAAAATTTCTTCCCTTGTTTGAGAACAACTGAGATGTGAAATTTCTTGCCCTATTTCATCAAGTTTCATTAAAAACATGGGCCATCACTTAATCTTGGATCTTGGACTATGAATGAAATAAATGCTGAGCAGTGCCAGGTCACCTCCTTCTGGCCGGGATACCTGGCACACAACTGGATGCTGTCGTGGCATAACCCAGCAGCGCTTGCTGGGCCGGGAAGCAGCAGCACTGGCACTGTGACCCAGGCTTGCATGCTGCTCCTGCCAAGGGGCTACGCTGTCCTCTCAACTGGGAGTGAAGGTGCAAATGGGCCCAGATCACGTTGCTTTGCAGTTAGTCATCATTTTTGTACTTTGAAAAACATTTGATACATTTGAGTAGTTGTGTTCTTGTGACTTTTAAAAGATGCTTTAGGACACATTAAATAATAGCTTTGAAATAAAAATTGAAGTCTTATTTTTTCAGTTGACAGATGGTGAAATATAATTTTACTTGAAAAATCACAGAAGATTGATTTAAACGTCATGAAGGTGACTTTAAAAATTTTGCTAGTAGGTTTTTCAGTGCAATATTTGTTCCCTTTGCAGTGAAAAACACCCACTTTTTTTCTCTGTTGTATCCATCAGGAAAGTTGAGTTGTTTCAGGTAAGTATAACTTTAAATTCTCTCACTGACTTGCGTAATAATTTTTAGTCTATCAGTTCTTAGGAGTTGCTTTCTTTTGTTATTGAAAATGCATGACTGGTTGAATCTGTTAGTTTTGTTTATTATTGAGAACATAAATCTCAATCAAATTTGTGACACAAACACTGTTGCAAATGTAAAATTCCCTTTTCATGAACACCCTGCAGATGTTCCTGTTTTTTAATCCCCTTAAATATTCCTGCCCACAAAATACTGTGCACAGATTGAGAGACAGATTTACTCACTGTTGTTTGAATGAGTCAGCTGAGGCTCTGTGGAAATGTTTCCTCCTAAACTTGTCTGTGACTGCAGTAAAAGGACAGCTGTAAGCGCGAGGACTCTGTTCTGTCTGCTCCTGTTCTGCATCAGAGGATATTATTTCATGATGAAAAAGGGAATGAAGAGTAGCACTGGCTAGCTAACAAGTGTTGAAAGAGAAGCTGTGTTGTTCATCTTAATAGAATGATCAGAAAATCCCTTCCCCCCCCCCCCCCCCCCCCCCCCATTTATATTATCATTTGAAGGGAAACAGGCTTTTTCAGGTCAAGGGGAGGTGTCACAGTATCTTGTACTAGTGCTGTTTCCTTGCAATAGAAAAACACACATCAACATCCATGACTGCAAGGTGAGCTCTTATTATCGGGAAACTATATAGCAGAGCCAGCTGGCATCACTGCCCCCCCCACCAGGGGCTGCTGGATTTGGGGTACACCAGGGAGAACAGAACCTGTTCTGGAGGTGGGGCCAGGATGGCTTGTGCTATGATTTTATATAGTTACCAGACAGATAAAGCAGTCCTGTCAACACTTTCCACCACTGTCCCATGCTGGTGTTTGCAGTGACAGTACTGAAATCCATGCTTTCACTTTGGAACATGTATCCTTCTTATCACACTATCTAATTTTTTTTCTCATTTGTCAGAAATTCAGAATTTCCTAGAAAATGCCAAAAAAAATTATCTTCCATCCCCTGGATATTGGGCAGGCATTGCTTAGAAAGAAGCCTGTGGCCCGAGTTTTTTGGTCCGGCTAAGCTGTGTTTGAACCAAGACTGGGGAGGTGAAACATGTTACTTAGAGCTATTTTTATGACAGCTTGATTTTGGGACTAGTCCAGCTTCTGAAGCAAGTTGAATTGCTCTAGTTCTGTGCTAGCTCTGCTTGAACTGGAGACTTCCTGGTATGCAAAGACACATCCCTTTAAATTAGAGACTGTGTCCCCATGCTGTGGACTAGCAGAGCTGGTGTACTCATGGTGTGCCAGAGGATGTGTAGGTAGTACAGCCTTCACGCTGTTGCATTTGTCATCCCTCAGTATCTGCAAAACACAGGTCCACAGTCAACACCATGAGATCCCATGGTTCCTCATTAAATTGTTCCCTCAGCTTGGTCCATTCACATGATTTACCACCATTTACAATGACAGTGGCCAAGGGAGGCTCATCCCTGTGAACAAAGTAATGTGCCTGGGACATCTCAGCGATGACTTTTCCATAAAGGAGTGAGGTTTTCTCCTTTTCCTAGGCTATTTCCTTCATACAACAGCTTCATGTAGGGAGATAATTGGGACAGTAAATTCTCTGAACTGTTCCTACAAAGAGAGATGGCTGTTCCTGAGGATGACGCCACAGGTAATGAAAATGTAATCTTCTCTTTTGCTGCCCTCAGTTTTGGTCACAGATCATCTGTTAATTGCTGAATGTCTGAGAACAGGCCCGCTCCTGCCTTTAGAGCCAACCAACCAAGTGCCCACCTATGTCTTTTAGGTTGGCCTGCATTGCTTTCTGGTAAAAAAAGCCCCAAAACGAACCCCAAAACAACAAACCATACCTACTCTGCCATGGCACCACCAGTGTTCTTGCAGAAGCTCAGCCTGACTTTTAAAGTGTCTTTAGAACTTCTTTTTTTTCTTCTTTTAGAGGTCTAAAATGGGTGTTCAAAGGACACAGCAATGGCTGGGAAAACCAAGCTTATTTAGACAGTGGGAATGCTCATTTAGACAGTGGGCATATCTTTCCTGTACTAACAGTGAAAAGCCTCAGATAAGGCTGAAAGCCTTCATGTTAATTAGACAGGAGTTTTCTTAATTTGTTAGTCTTGTTTAAAACTTGTAAATCCAAGAAGCAACAGATGGCTGAGGAAAAATGAGAACAGATTAAGACCTACATCTCTTTGTAATGCCAGGTGCTATGGAAAATACTTCTGAACACAAAACTTAAGCACTTTGTTTGAGCTATCTGACTGTATGTAGTGTCTGTGCTGGAGAGCACAAGAGCACATACATCAACTCTAAATGGATGTGTAATCCCACAACTATTCCCTGCTCTGCAAAGCTCTTAAGCATGTACTTCAGTCTCAAAGAAATCAGTGGGTTTGAAACACATGTTCAAAGTTAAAGGCACATGTTGAAGTGCTTGTTAAATTGCTGTCCCATGCATCTGTAATCGTGTGCATTTTATTCCTGCTTAACCTTTTAGCTTTATATACAAGGCTAGACAGGAAGAAGAAACAATGTTTGAAAATGTGATGTCAAACGTTCTGTCTCTAGCTACCATGAGAACAGTGGGGACTGTCCCCTAAAACAAGTACTGCTTGTTTGCTTGTGCTGCTTTAGTAATTCATCAGTTTGTGTAGTTTTTATTATTGCTTCATGAATTATGCCTTTGCAGAAATTTAAGGTCTAATTCAGAAAGATAAACAACTGTTAGGGTCAGTTAGGAAACCTGTGAATTGTTCAGAACAGTTTCTGGGGCCTGCCAGATTCCCCAAATTTAAAAAATATGGAGAAGGAATTTGAAAACTTCTTATTGCTTCTGTAATAGCAGTTCCTAATGATGCAGTTATTTTTTTATCAGGTTCTCACATGCTACTGAAGGCAGTAAGAGAAGGAAACACGGTCTGTTTTTTTGTTAGTGGGAAGAATGCCTCAAAGAATAAATGTAAATATGAGGAGAACATATTACAGATGGCCAGCATCAGCAAACAGTAGGTGATGATCTCCACTGCCTGAAAAAATAAGAATTAAAACATGCACAAAAGGGACAAACTCAGTACCTTATTGTATAAACAGAAGCTCTCTGACACATTTATGTTCCATGGCTAGAAGCTTTTGAAAAACATTTTTGAAAAAAACAAAGTGTTATGGGGAACATAGGCTAATTTGAGTGGAGAAGTATATTGGGAATTTTTCTTCACCCTCCTTTCAGTGAAGTGGTTCACTCAGTGAGTCACTCTGCCTCAGGTAGGAGATGCAGGGACTGGCTGTGCCACACATTGTGTGATACTGCAAATGGTAAAGTGCTGCCACTGATGCTTCTAGGTGCTCTGTGCTGATTTGCTTTCATAGAAATTAACATGTGAAGCACTTGGGCTCTTTATTAATGTTAGTGATTATTTGAAATAGTTGAGCTTTAGTTGTGGGAGGATATATATTGCAATAACTGACAGTGTAGTTACCGTGATGTAAATATAATGATGGAAAAGTGCAAAATTTAGTTTCTTCAGATAAATGTGACACCTGTTAGCTGTGGAGCAATTCTTGCCATTTGAATGATAGCTGCAGTAGATAGGACCATACTAAAAACATAGTTACTAATACCATCACAGTCCTGGCAGAGCAGTTATCCCACCACCTGACAGATGCTCATCACAGCTGCAACTTCACAGCTCTTCAGCCCCATCTTGAGCAGAGCAGGATGAGCTGGGAGTGCCTGTGTGTAACAGCTATTCAGTTCGCTCTGTTTGTAAATGGAATGCTGCCTGCAGTGTTTGATAGGAGATTTGAAAGTTCGGTGCCTGGAGTTGGTCCCTAAATCAAGCAGTATGTATGTGCTTATCAAGGTGAATTCAGTACCATCACAGGTTTGTTAATGACTGTTAAATTCTGTCGGTTCTGCATGTTAAATACTATTGAACTCATGCAGAACATGTATGTCTTGAGTGTTGTAGAGGAACTTTTACTGAAGGGAAGAAAAGGGGGAAAATACGGACCTTTAGAGATAAAAAAATCTGACCAACCAAATAGACAATCCCGTTCTGTTATTTGTAATGGGTCTCAGAAACTTTAATAATGGGAACGTTAAAAATTTGTAGCTACATCATTTAGTTGTTTGGATTGATGGTTACAGAATAGTTTGTTGTGAGAGGCAGGCTAGCTGTTCTCTATAGTGACCAGGCCCTCTAGCCAGTATATACAGTGAGAAAATCCAGACTACTGCGCGACCAAGCAGTGTTTCATATTTTGTCTTTTCCGCATGCTCCGGCACACCCTAGCTTGAGGTGGGGCTGGAAGCAAAACTTCTGGAATACGTGAGGAAGACCATTCTTGTGGTATTGCCATCCCAGCCAAACCCAGGAAGCATTAGAAAACTTGCCAAAGGAAAAAAAAATAAAAATCAGACTGCTAGGGAGAATTTGCCAGCCTGGTTTCCAAGCCAAGGGGATCTGGAAAAGCATCTGAATGTTTCAGAGGTTATCCAAACCAGACCAGTAGACTTTCACTCACTATTCAGTGTATGCGTACAGCCCTCTGAGCTGTTCTCTCATTGAGGAGGTTCCTTTACTTGGTTGCTTATTAGCAGCTCTGACCCACCAACCATAGTATCTTATTTCCCCATAACTGAAGGAGCCTACTGTCCTGCTGTCCAGCCAACCCCAAACTGCAAGTTAAAAAGTGTTATTCTTGAAAAACGCTAACGGGGGGGAACCCCCAAAAAGCCATTCTGGAAGGTTTTCTAGGAGTGTCTCTGCCCGTTGTCCTCTCCAAATGTCATTTAAAGGCAAGCAGCTCCTGTCCTTTCTTCTTCAGCCTTAACTCCATCCACCACTGACTTGTGGAAGGGTAGCTCAATCCTGTTTCTCCCATGGAAATCCCATTCTCTCTTTGCTTTCCAGAATACCCATCTCATTCCGATTTGCTGCCTTTCCATGTAGGGACATGCCTTTTTGGTCTTCACAGCTCAGCTCTGTTGGTAGCATGTCCTGAGCTCTGTTATTGCTGCGTTCGTTCAGGTGGGATACTGCAGTGTTCCTCAGCAGCGCTTTCCCACCAAAGGTCATTTGCAAAGACTAGTTGTTCTGAGGTCATTGCACCTCGAAAGGACATGTGTTGTTACAAGCCACTATTATTGAGAAGAAAATTAGTCAAAACTGTGCTAAAGTGTGTATTTATAGAGTAATTTGAATTTTGACTTAAATAGTCTTTTGAGACAGTCTTGGCCAAATTGCATGTGTCAGTTTTACAGACCCAGGGTGGTCATAAAGACAAGAATGTTAATGGATTCTTCCTGTCAAATTAGTTTATGACCAAAGGTTTTCTTAATAACCAGGGATGATAGCATTAATCTAAACAAACCTATCCACCCTGGACTGCTCCTGACAAAGTGAATCATGGCAGTGTGCTGGCAGAGGATCTGTGTGTTGTCTTCAGGACAGATCCCATGTCCCCTGACCGAAGAAGAGGTGGGCTTATAAATTACCAAACTGGTGTTTCTGTATCATCTGACACCTTGCAAAGATAGGAGCTAAATAACTCAAGACATGAAGTGTAGCTGGGACGAAGAGTTGGAAACATCTGTAAAACCAAAGCAGTGGAAGTAATTATTGTAAACCCACTTTTCCTGATGAGTCTGCAATGTAAAGAAAACAACCGACCTGATCCAGGAACCCTTGATAGATACAGGGTTTTTTGCTTATACTGGAAGCACCTGGTAGCACATGACCTGTCCTATTTAAAGAGTTTCAATGCTTGAGATATATCATGAAAAAAAAAAGTGGTAAAAAAATACTTTTCTAGAGAGTTTTAGTTATATTTTGTAAGTCAGATAAGTAAAGTAATGTTCAGACAGTAAAAAGTACCACCTCAGCACATTCTGATTACTCAGCACAAGGTATAATTCAGTTGCAGTGAAACCCAACAGAATTTTGTGTTAGGAGATGTGACAAGAAAACATCCGTCAGGACAACTTGTCATCCTGAATGTTTATGGCAGAAGGTCTCCTTCTGTAGCGGAACTGTTTTCAAGATAATTAAATTGGTAAGTTGAATCAGCAAACCTTCTGATTATGTATCAGCTATTTGTTACTGTCAAATCTGAAGGATAATTTCTAGTTACTTGTTTAATCTTTGCGACTGGTGTCATAAGATAGATGGAGCTTTGTCAACAGAGGGAAGTTCATGCCATGCTTCCGAACATGCCTAACTACTTCCCTTATTGCTGCAAAGTCGCATGCTGGCTGTACAGCTAGCAAGCAAGGGTACAGAGAGTTGTGTGAGGATGTGACTGATGGATAGAGAGGGGAGCACACGTGCAATACAGCTGCAGCCACTAAGAAGGTACTTCCATAGCTTCAACTTTGCATTTTGCTTTTCAATTTCTGCTATTTTGCAAAAGGGCCAACAATTTAGCTTTTCTGTCTCACTTGTCCTTCCTATTCATATTGTATATTCTGAAAAATCATCCTTAAAACCTTGAAAAAGTGAAACACTCAGTTTTGATTTGAATAAAATATTGACTATGTTAGGTAAATATTCTTGTAAGATTTTGCTAGGAAGTGCAAGGAGAATTAGGATTTTTGCATCTCTGCCGCCTTTAGCTTGACTACAAAAGGCTATCTTAGTATATGCAAAAAACTAGGTGGTTCCTGTCAATGGTAGATGCAGATTTGCAAAATGTAAGGTTCAGTAGTTTTACAGTGAAGTGAACATGATGGAATAGAAATTATCCCTGCTTTTCTTCTCTCTAGGTAGCTGTGTCCTCTGCTGAGAGCTTTGAGTTTTCTAGAATGAAGATTTTCCTAGTAAGGGACTTTCTCATCTTTTTTTCCCTTTTTACTGTGGTCCTACCAGGAATAGTAAGTGTTCAGCTCTTTTGCTGAAAGACTTTACTTCACTCTAGAAACAATCTATTAGGGCATTTATACCTTTTGCTGGACCCACTGAGGGATGAAAAAACCCCCTCTGCAAGAAGTCGTCTTACAAAAGGCCATTCACACTTTTGTTTGTATTTCTGTTTTCAATGTGACCATGATAGGAAAAAGAACATTTGTTTGCAGCAGCTTTTTAGGAGAATGAGCTGCATATGCAAAACTTTTCCAAAAGAAATAGTGTAAGTATAATGGTATAACTTATTTACCTTTTGTTTTGATTTTTTTTTTTTTTTTAGTGAAAGGGAGAAAGAAATGTACCTGCATTTCTTGATGAATCTGGTGGGAGATAGATGTAAAGGCACTGGAAAAAGGGGAAAAGGAGAAGATAATTCTGAGTATCTGTTATGTCAAAAAAATAAGTGTTTGTAGCTGTTAATGGGCACTTGGTTCGTGATACCAGACATCAGTTGCATCAGTATAAGTGCAGAGTAATGGTCCTGAAGTCCAAAGAATCCCAGCAAGCAAAAAACTGGGCTGAGGTCAAATTCCGGACAGCGGAGCTGCCTTCAGCGCCTGTACAAAGTTAGGCTGGCGATGGCTTAGAAAAGGTTCTGTTGCTGCAGTCAGTGTATGTGCTGCGTATCTCTGAGCTCCATGGGAGTTAAGTGCTTAACTGGAGTTTTCTGCTGTCTACAATGCTGCATCCTTTTAAAAGGCATGGGACGAGCGGTTGGTTACTCTGGCTGGGTAACCTTTAGCAGTCTGTGTTTATTAGCAGGCTAGGTCAGAGCTCCCTCTTCATTATGGAGTGTCTCTTGCTGCATTCCCCTGCTTGTGGGGAAAAAAAAATACATCTTTAGATCTGAATTGGAAATAAATTATCTTCTAGCTTAAGTGGAGGTATGCCAGCAGATGATGTGACCCTATGCTGTTACAAGGCATTGGAGGAAGCCATGAGCTCTCGAATCCATTAGGAATTTTTGAAAATCTTGCTGAAATTTTAAGGCAGAGGGAATATACCTATTTGTTCCTCCTTTCACAGTCTGTATTGGGTTATTCTTTGGTAGTCCCAACACAGGCTAATAAGATTATTATTGTTATTATTATTTTTAAGAGTGCATGTTTTGGGGTTACTGCCAGTCATTATAAGGAGACACTGTGTGTTGGTTTGGCTTGGTATCCTGCTGCTCAGTTGAGTAAAACAGCTGCAATGCTGTCAGCTGGAGTTATTTAAAACCTATTGCAATGTAATAGGATTATCAAATAGCTTACTTTTATCTATGTTTATTAATAATGTAGTCATTTTTTTCCTCTTGAACAAAAATCTGGGAGACCTGTGCTGTTATTGGAAAAATATTCAGTATATGCATACATACTGCAGCAGGGAACTCTTGCCTGTTAGGATGACCACATGTGCTGTCATTGAGGGTACGTTGGGTGTCTGTAAACAAATAACCATAATCAGTAATACAGATACATTGGGCTAGAATCGCAGCACAATTAAAACAAGGAAAGAAGGCATGTGTCTGTGGAATGGGACTCGATTTTCCATACAGACCTGACTTTGCTCAAAGCCAGCAGGTGTGGTGCTTGGGAGCGTGGCTGAACCACGTTGAATGTATGTGAAACCTCTGTCTGCAATTAGTACAGTAGACATGAAAGCTTAGCTTGATGGGCTCACAGGAGTACTTAGATTTGCTGCATAGGAAAGGTGACGCTATCAGAACCTAGAACAATACTAATATTTAAGGCCCATACAGCACATACTGTTTCCTCTTTATTAATAGAAGCTGTATTTTGGCACTATTGAAAGCCACCAAGATATTCTTGGGTTTTAAGGGAATTTGGAAGTGCTTTTGGTGTTCCAAGAAGCTCAATAGGGGTTTGGTTGACTTAAATATGAGAAGTGGAGATAGTCTGCAGACTTGACTTGAAGTTTTGTCTGTTTGTGATGGAAAGACTGAGAGAAAGCATTATGGCTTTATTTCCATTTAATTTTTTGTTGTGGTCCGTGCATGTTCCATGAGCCTTGGGTTTGGAATAGGGCATGTATGAATTCTTCAGAAGAAGACTTTGTTATCCAGATAAAAATGTGCATTTCAGAAACAAAACACATCTGTGTTGTAGCACAGCAAGTTCAAAGCCAGTTGAAGTTTATGGGAAGCAGCTGCAGGTTGTCTTTGCTAATTAGGAACAGAACATACTCGAGGATTTGACACAACAGGTTTACACAGTGTGATTAGGTAAAGAAAGTTAATGTCTGCTTTTAATAACAACAGCAAGTAGCAGAGGTGGCAAAGTATTTTTAATGACATCATTTGCCCAGCTGTTTTACACATGTGTAATGTGGAACGTCATTCCAATTCTGTAACACTTCATCCTTGCTCTTCCACACCTTTGGGATAAGGGATAAAGTTACCTGTCTGGAAGGGAGCAGCCTGGGAATCATTTGTATTTGCAGTTAGTTATCAGCATTGGTCATGTTAAAACACTGGCTAAAGCATACTGCATTAGGTATATATTTTTTTCAATGTGCTAATTACTTCACTGTGAATTCGGCACTTATGCAGAGATCCCTGTGCTCTTGGCCAAGCTTACATCTAGGAATGAAACATTTGCAGCAGCTGCAAAAATGTTTTTACTTATTTAGAGCATTATAATGTTTTATAGCCATGAATAATGATGGGTATATAAATCACTCATTAATTTGTAATGTTAGATGCTTCCCCTTACGGTGTGTGAGAAAATGATGGCACGGAAAGGATACGTGAGGTGGTTATGTTGCATTTGTATGCAGGCACACGTGTTGACTACATCTATAGGGTCTGTGTCAACTCCTATTCAATTCAGTGGGATTTCCACTGGGTGTGCTTTGATTCAGGCTCTTTTTCTCCCTGTCATTCGTAAGGGTGGTACAGCTCTGGAGAAGGTGGTGCTTGGGCTCCTGGTTTTGAAAGAGGGCCTTGCTTTGTGAAGATGCCATGGCAAAGTAAGGGTGGGTTCATAACTGCGTCCAAAGCATTACTGGAACAAATTTAATTGTTTTGTGTGCTATAGAAGAATGATACAAGAATTAAGTCCCTTAGGTTGCATATTTCTCTTTTATAAATCTGAGCAGTTTCTTAGCTCAGTGGGAAAGAAGGGGAATTTTTTTTCAAAATAACTTTGGAGTTTGCCATCTCTTTGGGTCAATGTGTCTTGTGCTCCTCAGCCCAGTAAGCAGTTCAGAAATGCTCTATCTTGCTGGTTTGCTCTGTTTATCACTTGGATCCACTCTCAAATAGCTGTAAAATGTTTGAAAATTTAGGTTTTCATATCTAATGTTCCTTATAACGTATGGACTTACAATATTAGTACATTGACAGATTGTGTATGGCATGCTTTGGGAACATAACGGAGCTGTAACATTTCGTTACAGTGTGAATTAGCCTTCAGTTTGCAAGAAATAATGAAAATGCTAACTTTGATTCAAAATTGTGTTGTGTCTGGAGAGCAATAAGATACTGACTAATATTTAAATGCAAAATGAAACAGATTTATGAGAGATTATGGTATGGGTTGGAGAAAGAGATGTTATTCATTGTAATATAACAGTAAAAATCATCTTGTTTTTCTTTATTACAGTGCAGGGTTAAGGTAGATGATCTAAACCTTGGGGGCCAAAGGGATGTCTGGGAAAGATGTCTTCTTTCTTTTAAGATGATACTTCATAGAGAATTTGCTGAAAGCTTAGGTAATTGGTAAGTGTACAGATAAGTCTAACGCTGCTCCTTTCAGCCAACAGCTCCATTTCATCACAGCTTCCTATGTTCTGTTGTGTTAGTGGGTTTGTATGTACATTTTTATTTAGTTGTGTGTGCAGTAATGGTCGACTTTTGGCATCATTGCAAAAACCCATGGGTATTTTTCAAAATCAGAGGGTTTTCAGAATGGGTCAAATGAAATATAAAATTCCTGCAGGGTTGGAAAGTCTGAAAATTTAATTTGCTTCTGAAAAATTAAATTTTACTTTATACTGGGGGAAAAATATGAAAAGATTCACATGGGTAGCAAAAGTCTTAAATAAGCAAAGACAAAATACAATTTTATAGCAGACATATATATTCAAAGAGAACAGGAACACATATTGTTTTTGTAGTGAAAAATGAACTTTGTATACCTTGAGTTTTGTGTTAACTAAGTTAATGTTTATAATTCTTCCTTTCAAGTTTCTTTTGGAAATATGTAAGTGATATGATTAAAAAACAAAAAGAGAGAGAAAGCAGTGACAATTTGCATCAGTGGGAGAGCTGCCACGCAAAACTGGTAGAAAACTGCATGTGCTGTACATATTTTAGAAGTGGGGGAGTCTGGCCAGCTGACAGCAGAGTCAAGGTTGCACAGTCTGATTCCCACCTGCTGTTGAATTGTAATGTGACTTCATATGAAGATCTCAGGCCAGAAGCCAAACATTCAGGTAATATTTTGAGGGTTTACTCAGCACTGAAATTCTTTGTATTTAACACCTCTGTGACATGGGTATGGTGGGATGATACAGGTGATCTGTCTTACTAGCCCCTAACATCACCCACAAGCACAACTATGTGTAGAAGGCTCTTCACACAAGCTTCACACATCTGTTTCCTTTTCCAAACAAAATTAATCCCAAGGTAAGCGCTAGTCTCTATTCTTGGAAGAGATGTGGATTTCCCATTTAATTTATCTGTGATTAGAACTACTGATAACTTGCTGAAAAATTGCTAAGCCATTTCTCAATAACTTGGATGATTCAAAGCAAGACGGAACCTTTTTCTAAAAACATCCTTACCTGAACGAAAAAGATGTGGCTGACATGGGAATCACACATGAAATTCTGTATGCTGTGTTGTGTGGGTGGTTAGCTAGGTGATCATAAGGTTTCCTTTTTGGCTTTGAAGTCTATTAATGCTTCCTGTAGCCTGAAAATATTGCAAAGTTTAATGAATATGAGTAAACAAAAGCAGGTGAAAAATTCAGCTATGTGAGGCTAATGTGTTTTGTGTTGGTGTAGCCCAGGAGAGGTTAACATGCACGAGGGGGTTTTCTGCAGCGGGTGCATGGAGCATGGATCTGTCAGGATGCAGAGGGACCAGGGCTGCCTGGAATGCAGCACAGTGCAGTTTGCAGAGTGCGGCTGGCTGCCAAGCCATTTAACAGTTGGCTGTTTTTGTTGAAAAGGCAGCTTGAAAAGTTAAAACCTTCTGATTTTTTAAAATCAGCTGGAGAACATTATAGTCACGCAGAACTGAAGGCAGACAACTTCTTAAAATTAGCATTGGCCATAATTAAAAACATGCTGGGGGAAAAAAACATGAGAAGAAACAGACTCTTGGAAAGCTCCTGACATTTCTAGATGTCTAAATGGAAATGTAGATTGCTAATTGATTTAAATAATTGCTGGGTTACTACATGCCTCACCCGCTGCAGTAGATACCAAAACCGTCTTGCACATGGTAGAGCCCGGTAATCGGGTCTTGCAAGCCTTGGAAGAAATAAAGGAGCTGGAGAGAGGTGAGCAGGCTCCCCTGTGCCGTGCTGGGAGAGACCTGTTCCTCCTTTCCAAAATCTGTTTATAGCCTTTCATTTCTTTCTGTGACAACTTCACTTCTCTTGCTAGCTAGTAATTGGCATTGCTTAGGAATTTGCTGGGCGATTCACGTCCTCCTCTAGGACTCTCCTGGCGGTTGTGTGCTACCTTTGAGTGCAGGTTTGGTCCATGCCAGTATGCAGGTTCATTCCCGGGCCACATTTAAGACTACAAGCATATACACAAGAAAGAAGATTTTCAGGGCAGGGAAGCTCAGAATCTAGTTCAGTCTGCTGTGAGTGCAGATGTGACCACTGGTGATGCTGACAGGCTTGAGGCCAACTTTGCGAAGAGTGGGCGGGGGGGGAAACTGGGCATTCTAGGTCTGTCCCAGCTTATATTGTCATGGGATGTGTGTAGTATGACCATTCCAGCCTGCTTCCCATTGCTCTGTTGCTCTCTGCAACAAATTTGTCAACAAAATGTCATGAGTTTCCACTCGACCTGCTGCTCTCACCCCTGACTGTGAGGGTCAGTAAAACTAGGTGTAAGGGTGAGGTGTAGCCTGAGTCTTTAGCAGTGCATGTGCTTGCAAGGGCTGTGGGATCTGAAGGCAGTGAAATTCAGGAATACAGGTTGCATCTATTACAGATGGTAATGCAGATGCCAGATGTGCTCCTTGACTTGCCACCATGCATCTGTCTGTTCCCTGCTCCAGATTCCTGAGAGTGGTGTAGCTGTAGGTACAGTCAAATTAACATCATCAGGTGTATTTGGAGTATCATTGCTAAAATAATGGGGCTAGCAGCATTTATACCTGCATGAGGAGATTCTCTGCTGGGTAGTGTAGTGTTTCTTTCCTATTTGTCTTGGAAAATATGCTTAGTTTTTACAAAAATTATCTTCAGAAGCCGCTATAGTAACTTTTCCTCAAAATAAACATAATTATGGCTTGAACGGTACCTCACACTGTCTTGCATGCTGGCTTCAGATGAACAAGCAGCCTGAGTGAATCCCCTCCCTATTGTACTATTAGGCCTGATTTTGTAGTGCTGCTAATTTTACATCCACCCTGCCCCATTCAGAAGTAATTTTTATTTCATAGCTATTGCATATGGTTAGGAAGTGTCCCTTTCCACACATCATAATTCATTTTTCTGTTGGCTTCTATTGTGTAACACAAAATAAGTGTGAAAAATCCTCTTCCCATTTAGCATCAAGAAGCCCCATTTCATATTCTCATACAGAGTCTCACGGTTTGTATGTGTTGTTATGAAGATAAGAAGTCCCACTTCATAACCTTATGTAAGACCTACTGGCTTCAATTACACGTTGTAACTCAATGACTACCCTATTAAAGTCATAATGCAATTTATATTGGTTTTTACTGCACACTGTAACATGATGATAGGCCCTTTTCATGTGATGTCTTTTGGCTTTTTTAACAAATTGAAATGTCACAGCCCACCTTTTTATATTCTAATGTAATGAACTCTTTCCACAGCTCCGTCTGATGCTTATTGGCTTCTCTGAGAGATCCTATTCCTAATTTAATGAGTCCCTCTTCACATCATAACGTAATTCATGCCAGCTTTTACAACATATCCTCACACACTAGTGCCAAATCGTATTGTGTCATAAAGCTAAGTGGCTTCTAATGGACATCACGCCTCTGTAACCCTGCCATGTGCTCTATGTTCACCGCTGCAGTGTGTGCTGAGCTGCCCAGGCTCTCGTGCATGCAAAGTGTGTATTACAGGTGTGTTTTGAAAGCTATTTTAGAGAAACGTTACCTGCCAGGTTTGAATGACTTCCTTGGTCATCCTTTGTTATCACACAAATAATAGGCTGAGGTCCTTTTCTCTGTGTGTGTGTTTTAAGCACTTGTAGGGTTTATCCTGCACAAACTTTCAATAAGGCATTTATTTGCTTCCTTAACAAACCATAATTTTAGGGCTAAGATCATTTTTTCCATTCCCAAATCTATTTTGGGCTTTTCTATTGTCTAGGGGAAGGTTTTTCCACTGTGGAAGACAAGAAAATTCCTTTTCCAGTTTGTATTATTGGCAATCGGAGCATTTCTGGAAGAGACAGTGACGCAGTGTTCTGCTGTCCTGTGCTCAGTGCTGCTGACAGCAGTGCCTGCTGTCCCAGGGGTTGCTTTGGGAGTAAGTACAGTATTTCACTGACTTCTCTTGAAGCCTTTAAAATGTTCTTCAGAAGAACAGGATAACCAGATATTTGCTGCTGCAAGCTGGAACATTAAATAGCATTAGTTTCAAGGTATGCAGGTAAGTCTGCTGATGTAGGGCCTAATACTGGTTCCCATTAAAGTGTCTTTCGATAGGTTTCACAAATCGTAACTATTATCAATATTGTAAAGCAGATGCTAAAAATGAGAGATATTTTCCCAAACTTCAAATGTCTACATCTTGTCTAGTGCCATTAGCCTGGATTTGTAGGCAGAAGGGAAAAATGACAATATGAAAACTCCTTGTAGCTGAGGTGAATTGCTCTGTGAAAATGTCTTGTTACCAGTGATGGAAAATGGGATCTGATGCCTAGTTAAATGGAGAATTCCAGTCTTGGTAAGATGACTGTAAAAATGTCATGGCCAGGTACTGTAAATTATATGTTTGGGATTTTTTTTTTTATATCCATCATATCTTCTGTTGTTCTAAAGTTTTCATCAGTTTGTAATGACTCAGTTTTTCGCCTTTTCTTATGTTTCCCCCACCACCACCTTTTTTTCCCCACCTGACATGCATCCAAGATGATGCTGGCTGTTACTGAATGCTGTTTGCCATGGAAGGTGGTGGGGTCAGAAAACTTAAGCTCCTGTAAAGCCAAGCTTTGCTATTTCATCAATGCATAGATTCAGCATAGCTGAGGTTGTTGGGGGGGCAGGACTAAGGGTCCCCAGGGGTCCAGGCTGGGTCATGTAGAGCATGTGGCTCTCAAGTGTGCCCTGTGAGATCCTGAATTAGTGCTGATGATGGAGACCCCACAGCCATTCCAGGCGGGCTTCCCAGTGTTTGACCATCTTGCAATAAAACCAAGATTTTTCTTTTAGTGGACATCCTGTGTTTCCGTTTGTGCCTGTTGCCTCTTGTTCTGTAACTGGGCACCACTGAAGAGAGCCTGGGTTGCTCATCACTCCCCTGCTGTGGTTTAACCTCAGCTGGCAGCTAAGTACCATGCAGCTGCTCACTCGCTCCCCCCGACCCTGGTGGGATGGGGAGGAGAATCAGAAAAGGCGAAACCCATGAGTTGAGGTAGGAACAGTTAATAACTGAAATAAAGTAAAAAATCACAATCATAATAATAATAGTAATGAAAAGGGAGATAACAAAAAGAGAAAGGAATAAAACCCAAGACAGACAAGTGATGCACAGTACCATGGCTTATGACCTGCTGATTCAGAGACAGTCCCCAAGCACTGATCGGCACCTCCAGCTCATTCTCCCCCGTTTATGTACTGAGCATGATGTTCTATGGTATGGAACATCCCTTTGGCTAGTTCAGCTCAGGTGTCCTGGTTCTGCTCCTTCCCAGCTTCTTGTAGACCTGCTCACTGGCAGAGCATGGGAAACTGAAAAGTCCTTGACTTAGGGTAAGCACTACTTAGCAACAAGTGAAACATCAGTGTGTTATCGACAGCATTCTGGTACTATATCCAAAACACAGCACTGCACCAGCTACTAGGAAGAAAATTAACTGTATCCCAGCTGAAACTAGGACATGCCCTATCAGGTGGTGATCATACACACTGGTATGACCTCCTGAGCCTCCTTGGCTCCAGGCTGGACAGTCCCAGCTTGCTCAGGCTCTCCATGCATGACAGATGCACCATTCCCTTTATCATCTTTGTGGTCCTTTGCTGGACGTGGGGTTTACAAACAGCCCTTATGTACTACACACCAGTGTTGGAAAGACCGTTGTGTTCCCTTGACCTTAGCTTTGAACGAATGCTCCTGCGATCACTGGATGTAAAGCATTGGCACCATTCATCTTTCAGTGGAATATATATATTCTATGTGATAACTTGTGTGGCTGGGGTCAGTGCAGTAGCATTATACAAACATGTCAGTGTAGGTGATTGGTGAAGCATTACATGGACAGAGCTATAATATGAAAAAGGATGTCACTGCTAAGTACCGCTGTTCCTGCCAAATATGCTGGTAACACAGTGATCAATTGGAAAGCATTATCGTTTTAACATCTAGAGGTTTAGAGACAACTGTAACCTTACAGGCTTATAAAGGTGATCAAAGTCACTTTGTATTTATTAAATGCGCTGCTTCACCCATTCAATAGTTGTACCATCTCCTTATCTATGTGAGTTATATATTAGCAGTTATTGGGCACGGATCGACTTGCTAGTTCTGTAAAAATCTATGCACTCTATGAAAACAAGGACAGATAATTTGAATAAAGAGATGTAGACTCTGAAGTCATAGTTACGTTGATTATTTTATAGAGACTGGTATTGGAGCTAAAACAGTAAAAACAAAAATAGAAGAAGTTTCATGGTAGAATATTTTTCTGGGAAGTGAATAGTGCCTCCCTGGGTGTGCTGGTGAATGGTACTATTACAACAATCCCACGGCATGTCCTGTCCATCAGCTGAGGAGGCCTGGATGTGACAGCTTTGTTGCCTGTCCTTAGGATGCATGTGGTAGCTGCTGCTGGGAAATGGAAGATACTCCTGTCCAGCTTTTCTATTTTTATAGACAGTCAGTATTTTGGCTCAGTCTGAGCTAGCTTGCCTGAAACAATTAAGAGTAACACTCACTTGGAGTGAGTGAAGTGATTATTTAATATTTTGTAACTATTTTTGAGTCACGTTAGATGCCCTTCAAGGTTTTGGGGCAAGTATGCAAACAAGTCGATGCAAATCTGCACTGGGATTAAACTGCTCAGCTGGTCCGTTTGTGAAGCTGCGGCACTTGTGAAGCGCAAACTCAATTTGCAGCGTGTGGTCAGGGAACAAGTGAACTGGCTGCTGCAGCAAACCCAGCTCCCTGCTCCCTCCAGGGACTCACGCTCCCAGCTGCCGCCCCGCCTTTCAAGTTGTGTGTTACAGGTTGCAGGCATGGGCAGGGAGCTGAGTGACTCCAGTCACACCTGCACTAGTGGACTGTGGACAAGATAGCTGGATCCAGTGTCCTCATACGGGAGCAGAGGCAGGTCCAAAATCTTTTCTGCTTATTATGGATAGATCTAGATCTGGTCTTAAAAGCAGGCACTGCAGGATTTGATGTTTTTATTCCTCAGCCCCAATCTTACCAGTTACTTCATTTTACAAGTTGGAGAACTCTGCGCTTGGTTGGTAAGTCTAGACAATTTATTTACTAAACTCTTCTGGCTGCTTAGATACTGAGCTGGTTTGTGTGTTCAGTCCTGTTACGAAACTGTTTTGGCAATGTGTGGATCCCTTAGGTACAATAAGCAGGATGAGTAAATGCCAGCCTGATCCGGCAGCACGGGCGCTGGCTGCTGCTGGAGAGCCATCCAGGGACCCCTCCGTGCAGCTTCGCCCTTCGGAGCAGATGGGAAGCGGTCCCCAAGGGCAGAGAGCTTGCAGCCGTGGGGACAGTGGAAAGCAAAGATCTCAACCCACCAGAGCAGTTCTGTGTAAGTGGTAAAGAGAGTGAGATATTTCGTTGATCTGCTGGACTTCAGGTCAAACATGCGCATTAAGCCTTGCCCGTGCTGGAGGATCTCTCTGTATGGGTATTCATACGCGCATTACCCAAGGCGAGGCCAGTACCGGGGGCTCACCTAAGGCTGATACTGTTTCCTTGCTGCTCTCTCCACCCTGCCAGCCTGTCTCCCTTGGGGATCGTTTCTACAAGAAGAAAGTGTTTTGCAAAAGCCAGAATGATCTCCCCTGCTGACATTACAGTACGTGAGCTCATCTACCTCACAAAAATGAAGCACAGCTGAAGCAAGAGCACAATAAATAACATCATGGTTCTTTTCAAGTGTAGCAGATGATGAAGAGGGTGCCCTATTCCTGCTGCTCATCTTGCAAAGTGAATTTTATCTCCCAGTCCTGCCCAGAGGAAGGGAAAGTAAAGATGTCTTTGAAATTCCCTGTAGATTCTTTCATGAGACCAGCTCTTTTCCCTGCTGAAGGAATCGGACTTCAGTATTTCCTTGCTGCGTGTGCCAAAAAAGCCACCTGTTTGTGTGCAGCCCAGTAACTCCCTTGCATAAACATCTGACATGCTCTGCTGAGATGTGCTGTGCTGACAGGACTATGGTCCTCACGCCTTCTGCTGGGGTGGCCGTGGGGTGCTTTGCTCTCCTGTCCCCCATCGACTTCTCCCTGCAGCACAGGAGGAGGGAGGAAAAGGCACGCCAGGGGCAGTGGTCCAGCAGAGGACTGGTGCTCAGCAAATTCTGCCTAAATCTTATGGAAAAGATAATGGTGGAAAGAAAAAAAAATAGAATTAGCTGCTGGGTGGTATTTCATTGCTGTCTGGGTATTTCATTGTTAAAATGGAGATTGCTGGGGCATTTAGAGATTGTTGCAATCGTGGGTTTTTATGAGTCATGATTTGCCTAGAGCTGGTAGATTAGAAAAATACAGAATAGTGGCTTGATGAGGTTGTCATCTTTACACAGTTTGTATTGCTTTTGTGTATAATTTCTCAGAATGTTATGCTTATTATCTTTATTTAGTATATCAGGATTTGCTAGGAGTGTGATCTTGGAAGCAATGGATAGTGATACAGAGGACAGTGTTTGGATCTCCTACATTGAAAGGGCATTGTGTAACCTATGCAAGGTAGAGAAGAACTGCTGTTTCAAGTTTCAGCATGGTAGGAGGTTTGATATAAAAACAGGTGAATTAAACTTCAAAAGCTTCTAATCAGATAAAATGAGGAACATATTAAGTGAAGGAGACTGGCACTGTTTATTAGAAAATGGCCTATGAAGGAAAATTGGCTAAACTTTAAAGAGGTGCTGGAGTTGGCTCGGGGCGAGTGAATATGTCTTTACATAAAACTAAACATAAAACTTTAGAACCAATGTGGATGAGTGATAAGTTGTTAAAGTTAATTGCGAGTGAAAATAGAGCTCTAAAGTATACAGGGAGTACTAGGGTATGGGGTTGTTGGAGGGATTTATAAGGACAAAGCTGCTATACAAACGGAGGATTTGAAGGGCAAAATGGAAAGTAAGTTGTTAAGACCATTAAGCTAAAGAGTAGTCTGGTGAAGTGAACCAGAGGGACTGCTCTCGGGATACTTTTTGTTCAAACAAAAAAACCCAAATGCCCTCCAAGGATTTAGTTCCATTTAATTCTATACCATTAAATGGTGCAACTCTTAGAATGAATTGTAAAGCACCTGTATTTGATTACCTATGATTCCTGTTTTTGCTAGTAATTAATATCAGTTATTTTATCATAATATGTAAGTACCACAAGGTAATGTGTATGATTATATATTTGTGTGCTATAGCTATATAGTAATGGCTACTGAGATAAGGTTAATATAGTGCATATAGTATGGTATCTATTTACATACCTTATAAACAGGCTTATGCATGAAATATATCCTGTAGGAGATTATTACAGATTCATCTTATCATGTAATAATATACATCATGTAATATAATGTTATGATGTCATTATTATGTACAAATAATACTAATAGCAACAGGTGCTGGCCCCTGATATCTGCAGGCTGTTTAAAAATATCTATGGGGAGACAGTTTGAGTCATGCCGTGAGCTTTGCTTTTATTCACTTGATTTGCATCCCGTGCAGAAGGTGCAGTTAGCTAACACCAGTGTTACTGGTGTCATTGCACTCCTTGTGGATGTAGACAGCAGCGGTGGGTGCCTGGTCCTGCTTGGTGCTGCGTGGGTTTGGAGCACCCTCCCCAGGAGAGGGACGCGGGCTGGTACTCTGTAGGGCTCATCGATGTGTGTATATATATATATACAGGGAACACTGTGCTGTGCCCAGGGAATCCTTCTGTGTCCTGGTGGCTCCAACAGTGAAAATTTACTCTAATTTTCTTCATCAGATGTTGAAACATGTTGCTAGTTTCTGACCTTCGGAGTTTGAGCGGTGTGAATCGGCTTGTGTTGGCTGAACAGGTCTCGTGGGAGTGCTGGCCCGTGGGTTATTGGTTATAGGTTAACCAAGCCTTCAGCACGGGGCGCTGCTGTGGGTCGGGTGTGACTGGAAGCATGTTAAAGAAAAACAGGTTTTTGAGATCCAGAAGTGGTAGGATAATTTTATGGAGCACCGGAAGGATGGAGGTCATGAAATGAGCCATCTTCACATCTCGACTCGCAGGTTCTTTCTTCTTAGAGTCCTTAGAATATGGACTCACTAACTTTGCAGAGCAGTTAATAATTTTTAAGCTGTTGCCATGGGATACCACACTTCGTCTATATGCTGCAGATACACAGATCTGCAAAATGCAGATCTGGTTGAGATTAAAAGGTGCTTTGGCTAAGTTTCTGTGGTGTTGCAAAGATGAAGAAAATTAAACAGACATCTTAAGTGAGGTTCCAGGAGGAGGAAGATGCTAAATCAACAGGAAAAAAATGTCTTTAATATCATTTTTTAAAAAGAAATATAGATGGAAATGAACTAGAATATCATATTATTTCATTGCGTTTTTCCTACCATTAAATGATACTTTGTTAGCCTTTACTGCCTCTGCTGTGTATTTTATAATTATTCCAGCATCATGAATCCTTTCTGATGCGACTCAGTTACAGTAAATATTGTACAAATAAGCAATGAGAGATACTCAGCCATGCAGAGTTTCAGTGATGGAGGTTTTGTTCTCCAAAACACATAAGAGTTCTTAAAAAATCCAATCTTTTCATGAGACATAAAGGAGATGAAACAGAGCTGCCAGTATCATTCATCTTCACCCTCCAACTTTGTCCTTCATCAGGAGCTTTGGCCAAGCTTATGTTCTCAGCTGTGCAGTAACTGATTAGAAAAGTGCCTGGTTGGTATCCTCAGATGGAAGAGACGTTGATAAATGACAGAGAAAATACCCTTTAAAAACTGTTAAAAATAGGGAACAGTGGTCATCATCTGTCTATTCAGATGCTGAAAGCTGTTGTGGTTTGTGCTGTACGTACTGGTATTTGGCACTTTGTCCTGTTTCTTGTAGTTAGACAGTAGCAAGAACTGACATCCTTCATTTTATTCAGAAACATGTTTTCAGGCTTCCAGGCTTTTAAAGAGCATAATTTAAATACTGTCATTATGGCTTTTAGTCTAGAAGGGAGCAGGAGAATGTTTCTGAGAGCTCAAACCTGCTTTAAATCATAGGAGCAGTAATGCCCAGGCAAATATCATTACAGCTAGCTAAACAGTGATGAAAACAGATCCTGGCTTTTTTTGCACCTTTTGTAACATGGTGGTAAATCTGGAATAAATTCACCATCAGTTATTCTGATTTACACCAGTTCAGCTGAGCAGAATCTGACATGTTTAATAGATGTTTTAAGAGCACAAGTAGTCTCAGAGGCTAATCCCATTTTCTGTAGAAATGAAGCCACAGCCTTGTGGATGTTACTGCACCGTTCCAGAAAGATACCGTGAAATACTTTGCAATCTCAGTTCGCATTTTACTGTGCAGTAACTACATCATGGGCTCTTACAGTTCACTGGCAAGAAACTCAAGGGCACGTGGCATTTGCAAGCAGCATCTGGCATAGCAAATAGTACCTGTTCCGTTGAAAGAATCTGTGCTGGGGTTTGCCCCGGTGTTTATCATACAGATAGCTGGGCAAAGGACGGTGACTCGGGACGCTACTGGTGGGAGGTATTACTCAGATCCCTGTGAACCCTCATAACTGAATAAAGTTCAGTACAGCTTTTAAGCTGTGGTTTTGGCCAGGTCCTACTCTTTCTGTGTCAGTCAGTTCCTTTGTTTGGACCACGTTTGATTGAAACGTTATTTTTGTGTGTGGATCCATTGAGGTTTTTTTTATCCTTTGGTTAGCAATAATTTGGAGGGAGGTGTTTAAACAAGGACTGATGTGTCCTGGCTGGGCTTCCTGCGGCTGAGAAACACATTCTTCTCTACTGAACGACTGGCTTTCTGTCTGCTTGCTCTTTGCGGCCGACAAGGATATTGAACATCTTGGAACATGTAAAGCATTTGCTTCTCTCCTTAGGGACACCTAGTATATTTTATGACAAAGGCTTTTACCAGCTTTAGCTGTCTGAGTTCACAGACCCTGTTTCTTCAAAGTATTTCAGGAATTTTACTGGGATAAGAAAGAGAAGTCCAGCGTCTCCTTAAGACTAAGCAAATGAGTGAATTTTTAATTAATTACGCAGGCTTATTCATTTTAAGTCCCTTGCACTTTTGTTGGTGCAGGTTTTCCTGTCTTTTTATAGAAGGTGGAGAAACGGGGGAGAATTTTTGGAAAAATGCTGTGCTACGTAAGAGAAAACAACATGTTACGATAAGGAGATGCTTCCAGTGTAGAGAGTGCGCCTGTGGTTGAAGATGTGGCCTTAGAATAAGGATCACAGATTCACATTCTTCTTTGCACCACTGCTTGCACTTGTTGCTTTGGGAGAACTTCTGAACCTCTGAGACAGAACTCTGTGCTCTTCCCTACAAACTGCTTTACTCCATAAGCAACTCGCGCTGTAATTTATTCAATTGAGGTTACGCTGTTACAGGAGTTTAACCACTTTTCAGGTACTGTGAGGGCTTCGTAACTGCTGGAAAGGTGTTTGAAGTCTTCAGTGCTTAAATTATAAGTCTTCCCACATTGAAAACTCTACTGGGTCAATTTTTATGATATTGGTGCAGAGACAAGGACTGACTATGTAACCTAGGCAAAGCAAAAAAGACATGTGCGCATTAAACTGTAAAAAGTCAGTTGTATTTGCTGTGAAAAGCTTGCAGACGTTTCCTTACAGGGCAGGTCAGCTTTAAATATATAGCGAGCAGAGGGGGATGCAGCAAGCAGCAGGTCCGCTGTTGCATGCATTGCACAGGGCTGTGCTGGGGCTGCGGGGAGATGGGGCCTGATCCACCCAAACATAAGGAGCCAAGCAGTGATGCTGATGAGGTGAAAAAAACTTGGTGAGCACAGAATGGAAATGAAAAATGAGCCAAGAACTCAGCCTCTGTTTTAATAACCCTTTTAACCATTAACAAAGGAAAAAAGATACACTGAGGTGGAAAAGGCAACTGTCTTTCTCCTTCCAAAGCATGTGTTGCCCCTTAAACCATTTTTCAAAGCTTTTAGCAGCATAAACTGGGAGTAAACTGTTCTCTCGACACATGGGACTTCACGTTGGGACCACTGCTGGTTTCCCTGATGTACGAGGCAGTCGATACACACGTTTGAGGGAGCAAAGCTACTGGAAAGGATTGAGCTGATCGTTAACAACTAGCTTGTGCTGAACAAATGTAATAGCTGTCTTCAGTGTAATTAATGACTCATTTAGCGTATAAAGGGAATTGAATAGATATTATATTCTTGGCTCTTAGCAAACAGTTGATTTTCTGCCATATGAAAATCTATTAAAAAACCTGGATGTATAGCAAGCAGATACAAATTCCATGGCATGGATTCTCTCTTGGCTGACGTGCAGGGAAGAGAGGAGTTGCTGAAGCAGAGACCTCCGAGCGTGAAATCCTGTAAAGCGGTTTACTACAGACATTACTGCTGGGGTCCAATTTGCATCTTTTATATATGAACGTTTTTGCAGGCCAGTTTTTGACACTAAACTAGGCTTTGTAAAATCAGCCTTGCAGAGTGTGTGATGGAAGTGTTGCCATGTTTAAAAATCCCAATGAAAGACAGTGAACGGCCACATCATAGATGTCTCCTACAGTATTTGCAAGTCAGCCGTTTCAGCACTGAGTTTGCTTATAAAACTATTAAAGTGACTTTCAAATGGAAACAGTCATGAATATGCCAAGAGTGTCATGGACATAAAAGAATATAAAAGAGTGACCCAGTGTTAGCAGAAATAAGGAAGGATGTTCTTTGTTTCCCTTAGGAACCTCAAAAAATGTTGATAAACATGAATAAAGATAATATGTAAAGAAATGGAGGCAATATATTTAATCAGAGTAACAGCTGGGAAAAATAACCTCAGGTGTTTTTTCTCTGATGAAAAAGCCTCAAAACTGTATGTAAGTTGAGAATTGCTTTGATTTCCATTTTGCTGACCAGTTCAGGCTATCAAGAGGACCTGCTGTCAGCGTCTGGAGCAGAGGGAGGGTGTTGGAAGGGAAGAGGGAACAAAGTTGTTAGAACCTGGAAAAAAGAGACAGAAAGGAGTAAATTATCATTTACATTGGTTATGTGTCATCTCATTCTCATTCTTGGCTCACTAGAACTCGGCTGCCTCTTGGGGATAGCGGCCCTTTGCTTCCTCCTGCTTGTCATGTCAAAAAGCATGTGGCATAAAAATCGGTGGGAATTTAGTAGAATTAATACTTACTGTGAATATCCAAACACATATGAATAGCATTACCATCGTATAATTTCTACTTCAGAGATTCTTTCAAAATCATTTAAATGGAAAGGTGAAATGAAATGCAACTTTGGAGGATTTTTCAGTGTGTAGCTCTGTCCACATGAGTATTCAGGAAGTCTTCTGACAGTGAATGTATAATACAACCCAACTCCAAGAGCATATCCAGCTTGGAAATGCACAACAGCTTCGCTTGGCCGACTGGTTTGGCTCATTTGAGCTCGGATGTCTGGACCTGACCTCTTTGCTCCTTCTTTGGTCAGCTGGGACATTTTGCGTTGCAGATACAGCGAGGTGGTGCTGGCTGTGGGGGCACAGGTTTTCCTTGGCTTTGTGGTAGGTTTGGCGTTGGCTGTTCCACGGTGCTGCCATGCCCGAGTTAAAGCAGGTCTGGTGCGTGTGGTGGAGCAGTACCTACGGTGTCCATCCCTGCAGCGTTAACCTGGCTGTTGGCAGCAGGTACAGTCAGCCAGGGGAAAGGGGAGAGATGATCACACGGGGTGGTATTATTTCAGAGGGTACAGGATAATAGTACTTCTAAAAATTAAGCTTTTAACTGCTGTAGCAGCCATTTCATTCTCACATTCCACCCCATAGAAATCTACCATTATCTTTGAAAGCCTGTCCTGAGGGCAGAGATGTGCCTAGATTACATTTTATTATTGCTATCTGAAGGAACCATTGGACAGCTTCAAGAATAGTAAAAAAAATTGCATTAAAGCATTGCTAGATTGATGTAGGGAAGGGATACTGCACATAAAACAGCACCCCAAACTCCTGATATTTACAGCCAGTACAACCAGACTTTCCCATCTGCTGAAGAGGTGGGCTTAGGAAAACACAAACCAAATCCCACCTGCAGTAAATCATGGTGCAGCTTGCGAGAGGCTGGCCCCGGGGGGTTTAGTGATGCAGCTTTAGCCCAGCTGCTGCTGTTTAGCTAAGAGGGCACCTGGTTAAGCCAGAAGGAAAGAACCTCAAGGCAAAGAACAGACCACACTGTCCCAAACTTTGTGCAGGTTGTGAGGATGGGCAAAGATGTAAGTACTATTTATGCAGTCACCAAAATGGATAAGGGAACTGTTCCTTTGACTACAGTAAACTTGACTGAAAAATGGGCACTGGGGAACTGAAATTACTATTGAATCAACCATAATAATAAAAAAATCAAATTAGTTATTTATAATGTGCATATTTACGAGTTGTATTTGTCTTCTAGTTTTCTGCTCTGTAGTACTTGCTGAGACACCTGTGCACAGCAGCCGAGATGCTCTTATGTGGCAAAGTGCTGGAGCCTGGCTTTTGGGATTACAGAAGTGAATTTTTTCAGACCCCCACTTTGACACTTGCCTATTTGCTTGGCTCTAACTGGGCTCTGATTTCTGTGCTTGCAAAAGTCACCCAGGGAGGTGTTGTGTAAGCCATGGCTGTGGATGTCTTCCTCTTCCTCCCACTGTGCCCAGCACAGTCACCCAGCCTGGAGCGAATGCAGTGACAGAAGAGAACATGCACGTCACACCCTTGCGATCGACACTAGCTGTGCAGCATCACTCTAAGATCAGTTCAGGCCTTAGCACGGTGCAATATTACTGTAAATAAATTCTGAGTAAGTCAGCTGAATATATATGTTTTTATGGCATGTTTACCTCTTCTTCTCCAACTTGGAAGGCTGGAATGATTCTTGACTGCTTTCATTACTGACAGTTTCAGTGAGTATTTCTTGATCGGTAGGTAGCTGGTTAGCAGACACTGTTTACGAGCCGTTTAAATGCGTAGTGTTTTACTAAAAGCAAAATGATTTAGAAATTTTGAATGTGGTTTCCTTTCAGTAGTAGTTTTTCTCCTGTGTTTTTTTTTTACTTCAAACAAGAGCAACTAGTGGTTTTTTTTTCTTTTCTTTTCTTTTCTTTTTTTTTTTTAATGCCAGACACTGATTAACTTTAAAAACTAGCACGTGAAACACAAGTTTGATTGTATTTTGGTGACTGATGAGACTTTGACTGGCCAGGACTTTCAGCAGTGCCTGAACTATACAGGATTTGTCTTGATGCTCTTAATACATTAATATTTCTTTTCCAGATCTTTGAATCAACCACTCCCCTGATATTCATTCTTTCTGGTTGCTGGAGACATGGAGTGCTACATCAGGCCCTGATTTGTAAGATCAGGTCTGGTGATTTTCAGTAATTCAGGATCTTCTTACTTTAAAGTCAAATAAGAAGGGATAACCTATCATTCTGTGGTATTTGTCTTCCTCTTTCTTTCATAAAGCCGAGGGATAAGGACTGGGGAGCCTGCCGGCTGGGGTGGCATCCCAGAGCTTCCCACACAGCTTAAGTTTCTTGTTATGTAACAGGAAATTCTAAAATATGGTAAAAATTCACTTTCTAACATTTTGGCATATAAATGAAAATCGCTGTGCTTCCAATTCAGGCAGTATGGTCTCACATATGTTTTTTGTCTCATATTGAAAGAATTTGTGCTAATTTGGCTCTATACTTACTCCACCCATAGTTTGCATATTGTCTTCATCTTTACAGTAGGGTTCGTCGATGAAGTAGAAAGACAAAATAAATTTAAGTTACAGAAGCAAAGACATCTTAGAGGTTCAGCGTATTGCAGGTCAGCTGGAGTTTTATTTTGGGGTTACAGGGTTCTGGGTCTCATGTGGAGTGAGGGGTGGATGGGCACGTTGGAGACAAGGCCTTTGGCTGGGTCTGTTGTTTACCTGCTGCCAGGCAAGTCAACTTCTCTTCTCTCTGCTTCTGTTTTTATTGCTCATACCGATCTGTATCAGACAATTTCTAGAATTTTTTTTCTTTTTTTATTCTACAGCTGGGATGGAGAGGCCTGCTTTTGGTCTGAGCACAGAAGTGCCAGAGAAAGGGTGGATTTGAAGGCATGGGTCAAGTTCTCTGAGGCTTTTTTTGGTTTGCTTTTTTGGGGTGTTTTTTTCCAACTGGAATACCTTCTCTCTTTTTCTGCAATTTTCTCTGCTATGTTTCAGCTGATGTGCAACACAGCTCATAGGGCTGAATGACTTCCCCAAATTCATCAAGCCCAGTCCCTTGCTGTTGGAGGCAAGCACACAACAGCTTTCTCTTCCTAAATTCACCAGACTTCGCCTTAGAAATAAATATTTTTTTTTCATATCTGCTGTTTCTATTCCGACACCTTTAGCACAACAGCTTTGTAAATACAGAACAACACTTAGCAATTAAGCTTGATTTTAACCTAGCTTGTATTTATTTTATCCAGTTCTCTGTAATTCAAGACAGCTTTGCCACACCTGATGAGCTAGTGGGACAATGATGACAGTATTTATGATGGTTGGTGCAAGAGTGTTAACATCCACAATGTGACTGCTGTGGATGATAAACTCTAGTTGGCTTTTATCATGAAATGATAAGTCATCTCTGCAGGTTTTTGACCTCTGGTTGTCCCTGTTCAAGCTCTGGCTATTGTCGCAGAAGATTTGTTGCTAGTCTACAAAACGGGGATGTCCGCAGGAGAGATTTCTGGAGGATGAATAAGCCTGCCTGTCAGAGAGGAGCAGTGCCGTGGCCTCTGTGTCCTCTCCCAAATCTCCCTCCTGCAGGAGGAGGTGGCAGGAGGAGGACTCATTCCCAGGATCTATACACATGCCGTGGGAGCGATGATGTTCCTCTGCCTCTTACAGGGGCCGTGCAGACTGCCTGCTATGTGTCTCTGCTGTTTTCCCTGCCACATTAATTCCTGATTGAATCCTGCTCCTTTCCTCCAGCCCCTCCCTTCCTGGCATTGCCATCCCAGTTCCCTCCCTAGTCATAAGGTTCCCTGGGGGCCTTTTCCCTGCCCAGCTGCTCTCAGCCTGCAGTGCCACCTTGCTCTGTAACCTCATCCCGTGCAATACGCCTCCGGTGACACCTTTACACTTTCTCCCAAGCCGTGTTATTCCTTTTCCTTCTCAGCTGGCTTGTTCATACTCTTTTCTCCTGCTGGATGATAGATGGTGGACCAGGAACAAGCGCATCTGGAAGAGGCCAGCACATGCCCCAAGCACCGTGTCTCCCGCAGCAGCAGCGCTGCCACAGCGTGGTCAGGATTTGTGATGTGTTACGGGGGGTCCAGCTGCACCGAGTGAGCTCACGCTTGGCGGGCGGCCAGGGCACAAACCTGAGCAATCGAACCAGGTGTCAGGGCAAGGTTTGAAGTGCCATGGGTCTGGTGCACACGTTGCATTTCTGCACAAGGGTTGTATGTAGCTAAAGTCAGTTTGAGGCGGGTGCTTGGATTCAGAGTGACGTGAGGTTTTTACCGGTGGCATAGTGCAGCCAGTGCTTCTTCTGTCAGGTGGCGGGGGAGAAAGCTCACTGGCTGATGAACCAGGCGTTGCTTCTGTGCTCCGTTTTTTCACTGTGAAAGAAGGGTTCACCTCAGCCTTAGTGGAAAAGTCATCATCTGATAATGATTGTTAATTTCTTGTATAGTTCACCTAAATCTTCACCATATCACCAAAACAAAGTAATTATTTCAGCAAATCCAGCAGCAAATACTGGCATTCCTTCCTGGAGATGTCCTCTTATCCCACTGCATTTGAAATGGATGGGGTTAGTGTTCTTGCTTCTGCTGAAAGTACTCTGCTAACTACCTGTCTCGATAGTGTTACTGTCTTTGGTACTGTGGTATGAATGTGCTGCTCTCCCTGAGACATCTCCCCCTCTCCTCATGTGGTGTTTGAGCAGCGTTAGCCCGTACGAGCTACAGCCAGTGCCCGTGTGTGCGGTGCTGTGCAAGCACAGCAGGAGGGCACCCAGGAGCCTGCAAATGAAGCCTCCTGGACTCTGTATGGGATGTTCAAAGAAACCCTGGGTTTGGCTAACTTGTAGAGGAGTTATAGAGGACTGTATGCAAAATGTACTTGTACAAAGGTTGTAATGATTGTTAAAAACATAAGGTATGAAATGTAAAAAAAAAAGGGGGGGGGGAATTGTAGAAGAACGAAACTGGGTTAGTTAGCATTGACAATATACAACTGTGGGTTGGCTTCAGGGGCGGTGGGTTGGCTGATGTAGATAAGGTGCAGCTGTGGCTGGTTAAGTTAGGTGGTTGAGAGCCGATGAAGAGAGGCAGCTGAGGAAGAGAAGGTGAGAGAAGAAGAAGCAGAGAGAGAACACACACCCTGGATGAGGTGAGACAAGGAGAAGGCAGCAGAGGGGCTGTATGGAGAGTGTGCTGGTATGAGATGGTAAAAGACCTTGTTGCAGCTTGATAGTTTGGAGAGTGCTGCGACACTAACTGGAAGGAAGCATTTTTTTCTTAACATCTTCACAACATAGTCAAGGTGTAAAGGAGTTTGTGCTTATTTTAGGAGTATCTTTTTGCAGAGGGTGCAATGAGGTTATCTTGGAAGCATAAGAAAAACTACTGGCTCTGCCTTTTCCTTCACTGACATAAGTTCATCTCATTTCTCCTTGGCATGATTCAGCGTCAAACCATAATTTTAACTTGCAAATGAAATTCTTACCTCTGGATTGGTGTGTTGAAGCTATCTGGCCTCTGAGAGGCCCCCTTACCTTATCCTGGGGGTGATGAGTTTATTTGTGTTCTGAAAGAGATGCTTGCAGCCTCCAAGTGCTCTGTCATGGGGCTGCCCAGAACACAAGTGAGCTTCAGGAGAACCCCCTGAAGCGGAATTTATCCATAGCATACATGAGACTTTTTACTTGTTAGAAGCATGGTTGATTAAAAAAATGAATAATTAATTTTTTTTTATTAAACTGTAATTTCCGTTTAACTTGGCTTTGCCCAGTGCAGGGTAAACATGTATTGCAGAACTGGTGCTTCGGTACGGCAAATAATACACAGAAGTGTAAGTAGTGAAGGCAATTGACTTTCACTAAATATTTTGTCATTCCTGTCTTATATAACTTTGCACAAAGAAGGTTTAGGTGGGAGTTTGTGTTGTGAAACAGGATTTCATACAACTCAAAAGTCTGTAGTAGTAATTAATTTCAAAGGTTATGTATATGTATTTATCTGTATATAGGGGGATTTTTTTGTAAATGCGGGTGAGACAGCTGATTTGCAGTTTCTTTTGAGAAATAAGTTTTTAGTTTATAGTGAAATAGCCTGGATCATAGGGTTAGTACTATATTACTTTGAACAGCTTGCTGCTTCATCTTGTGAATACTAAGGAAAGCTGTATTCTGGGGAGAAAGGAGCTCCTTGTTCTGTTGTGGTCTGGTGAGTCCAGCTCAGCATCTCACAGGGCATATGTTAAATGAGTTCTTGCTGCAGTCGGTGCAATGCATTTCTTTTAAGGAAACTCTCTCGGCCCCTCGTATGAAATGCAGTGAAGCTGGGGAAGAGGCTGGAGCAGCTGAGGGAACAGGGGGGTTTAGTCTAGAGAAGAGGAGACTCTGGGATCTCACTGCTCTCTACACCTATCTGACAGGGGCTGTGGGCGGGGGGTGGTGGTGTCAGTGTCTTCTCCCCAGTAACATGCAATAGGACAAGAGGAAGGAGCCTCAAGTTGCACCAGGGGAGGTTTAGGTTGGGTATTAGGAAAAATTTCTTCACTGAAAGGGTGGTCAGGCCCTGGAACAGGCTGCCCAGGGTGGTGGTGGAATCACCATCCCTGGAGGTGTTTAAACAAACACACAGATGTGGTGCTTAGGGACATGGTTTAGTGATAAACTTGGCAGTGCTGGGTTAACGGTTGGGCTTGATGATCTCAAAGGTCTTTCCCAACCTAAATGATTCTGTGATTCCATGAAGCTGCTTTTCCATGGAAAGGCTGTCGTTTCCAGCCTCAACTAGTAGAAGCAGGAGCCCACTAGGATCGTGGTCCATACTGCTGCAGCTCCTTGATGTTGATTTTATATCTTTTTTTTTTTTTCTATCTGTGATTGCATCACCTTGCTCTAGGTTGCATTTCACACTGTGCTGGTTGATGTACAGCTCTTGGATGTTCTTTGTGTGATGGTGTTTGCAGTTCCCTCCAAGCTCACCCCAGCAGGGCAGCAGTGCTGCTGCACAGGCACACCTCGGTGACCCTGCGGGACTCTTGTTTCGTCTTCAGCACGGGTGCCTTGGACTTGCTCCGCCTTCACCGTGGCTGCATGGCTTTATAAGCTGACGAGCCTAGCAGTAATGAATCTATCTTTGACATATCTGGATCCAACCCAGGCCCAGTTGGCTGAGTGGTTTTCTGGCAAAGTCTCCTTTCCCATCCATATCCATTCTTACAAAGTGAGCTTTCCTCATTCAAATGTTTTGATCTCACTGCAATGTTTCAGTTCAATATTTCTTTTGCAATGCCATTTTCTGAAAATCAGTATGTTCCCGTGGAAAATTTGGATCATGTCTAAAATACATTCTCAACTGGAAAATGTAGTTAGAAAAATGTCAACTAGCTCCTCTTCAGAGAGGTCCCATTCATTGAGATCATTCAAGATCTGCAAAGCCTCCTTCTTTCGCAGATAAATATACTTCTTTTTCTGTGTCTTGGCACTTCATGGGAGCTTTCAGGAGAATGAGATTGTTGCTGTTCTGTGCAACAGGCTCTTAATCCCTGGCCAGGCAGTGGCATGGAAGCCAACCTGACCTGGGTATTCTCCAGCCATCGTTGCCCTCTTGGGAGCAGGAGGGGGAGCACTGCGGACCCAGGGCTCAGTCTCCACTGTCACCTGAACATCCCCAAAGGCTTGGAGCTGCCTCTGTCCCCCTGACTATGCATGAGCAAAAGCTAGGCAATCTGTTAAAATAATATGTCTTACAACGTACGCATGCAGATTATGAGTGAGGTATTTGCCATCTGAAAGCTGAACCTCTGTGCAGTCAGTAGGTTTCCGCACAAACTGGGAGCACCAGAGTACTGCTGAAAGGCTTTTTATGGGGAGAAGTCTGAGATGCATGTCAAGATAGAAGGAGCATGGAGAAAAGAAAGGGGAAAGACATTTGTAACTGGCCTTATAGAAAACGTATAAAGCTGAGAAAAGAAGAAAGGAATTGGGTCCAGGACAGAAAGCAAGAGAGCAGAGGGGGAGGAGGAGTATCATTATAGATTTGTTGCACTTAGCATTAGGGATTGCTACAGAGCATGCAGGTTGTAGTGATTTTCTAATACTGAGTAATATGTCAGAAAGGCTATTCTGGATTTAGACCAATATATACAGTTTCTTGTCTAAGCAGAACCATATGCTCAAATGAGAGATCATTTTATTTTACTAGGATGGACAGTAAGTAGAAACACATTCCAGATTTCATGAGGTTTCTTCCCCCCTTGGCAGCCACAGTGCTGCTTGTGCTTAGTCTATGGTTTTTCAACTGTTTGATAACTGTCCGTTACTTTACAGGACTCTGAACCCTACTATATCATGATGTCTATTGAACTGTGACTAATGACTGCATCAGAAATCTAGTTCACCAGGTCACCTCAGCTGTAGCCGGTAATTGTTAGTAATAAAACAAATTGGACTGATATGCACAATATGGCAACATGCTGTACAGTGGAAGACGTAGTTTTTGCATCCTTCCTTGAGTTAAGATGTAAATGTTCTGTGTTCAGAGGCTGACCTCATCCAAATCCTTTCTGACAGCTTAGAAAGAAGAAAATAAAAAAACCCCAGCAACCAAACCTCATTGTGGAATATGCAAGCTAGTGTTTAATACATGAGCCCTACACACAGCAGGTTGAGCAATCAAATGTACATGGATATTTATACAATTTGACATTGGTAAATAGTCCAACCCCCTTCTTCTCTTGTAGCCATTGATTGTTCTCATTCCAGGTCTTGTATCTTGCTCTGTCTCTGCAGTTTAGTGTTCACCACTATTTGTGCCTTGGTGCTGAATGACCCCTAGGCAAAACAAGACATTTTTGGCCTGATCCAGCCATGCAATGGACCCTCTGGCCATTGACCTGTGGTCTCCTCAAGTGGACAGAGGATGCGGTGCTTGTTGAGCTTTCTCAGCTTCCAGGTGCAGGATATGCTGTGCCCAAGGCTGTGCGGCAGGTCTGCCCGCTGTCCCTCCCGCACCCTCCCCGTGACCCTCTGGCAGTAGGAGCTGGCCACTGACTGGGGGTACCCAGAGGCTCCGCTAGCGTGCTCAGGGAGTCTGGGACTCTGCTGGCGTTGCTTTATGAAGGGATGGTCTACTGGGGTTGACTGGCAACAAAGCAACTCTGGTATAGCTGAAATATCTGTGTTCTATTGCAAGGTCATGAAAGCAAAGGACTCATCTATTACATGTGTTGCAAAGCCCTGAATTAGTCACATGTACTTGCTAGCCTCTCACTAGCAAGAATAGCAATACCAAAATGGCTTTAAAAGGGAAATTTTTAATTAAAAATGGAAAGAAAGCTAGATAAATCATGGGTATATTAGCCTCAGTCGGGAAGACAAGGAGAATCACCTACAAGAATACTCACTGTTACGTTGTGCAGAGTAAAGCCCAGAGGTTAGCTGCTGGGTACCAGCCACTTTAGCTGTCCCCAGGAGCCTTCTCATCTCTGAATTTATTGGGATTATATTCTGGGGAGATGTCTGCCTTCTGCCAGTCAGCACTGGGGGTGATCCTCTCTCACCTGGGTGGTGGTGCGAGTGAGATACAGAAGCCTGGTACCCGCTAACGCCTAAATGGTCTCTGTATTTTTTGGGGTATTAACTTAATGATGGTTGGCTGCTGGTATCTGACGGTAGGCATACTCCAGAGGACAATGCAGTCAATTTTTCAGTTTTTTAGCTCAAAAAGAGGTGGTGTGAAAAAAGACAAAAAAGCAAATAAAAAAACCACTAAAAATAAAAAGAGAAAGAGACCAGACAAAGGTGGGGAAAACGCATGTGGTGAAACTACAGCAGAACAGGGTGATACAACTTGTGGCACATGGAAACATCTATCCAGGTGTTCCTGGAATTACAAATACGGTTTTATTTGCTTCGGCCTCTTTTCTGCTTTTGCTATGCAAGCCTCAGATCACTTCTTAGGGAGAGGATGGGTTGTCCTGTAAGGATGTCTTCCCCTCCCCTCCTGCCCACGCCCCCCCCCCCCCCCCCCCCCCCCCCCCGCCTCTTCCTGGCCATCACATCCATCCTGGAAGGTAATTTGTTAGTGTCCAGGAGGATGTTTCTCCCTTTTAGCAAATTGAGCCCAGCAGAATCTGGTTTTATCTGCTCCCTGCTTGCCCCAGCCAAGCCGTGAGACTTGCTCGATCCCAGATGTACTAGACAACTGCGCTGGGTTTGAGAGGTTTTTTTCTAAACAAAGTGCATCTTCCTGCTGGTGAATTAATAGAATTAAAATACAGTGAGCAAGGGTTTGCAGGCTCACCTTTGCTTGGCTGATGGTGTAAAGCAGAGGGTCATTTCTCCTCTGGGTAGTGGACCTCAGCTGGGGCACAGAGTGGGTGAGAAGCCCTTGGAGAGCCTCGGTGGAAGGAGCAGGTGCTAACCCCCTACTCCGAAATGGTTGCAATACTCAAGCATTGGTTCTTTCCATGCCATACTTTACACCGCAGCTTGTTGCTAGATCTTTCACTATGTTATTCTGCTCCCTAATTCAAGTGTGAACTCAGGAGGTGAACCAGGTGGGTTTTTTTAGTGCTGCTTTCCATTTAGACCCATAAACTTAATTTCCACTCTTTGGCAAGACCTCTTTTGGCCTTGCTGTGAGAAGTCCCCATGGCCAGTGCATCCCTTCTGAGGAGGCCGATAGTCCAACCGCTGAAGAAGGGTCCACCTTTCTTTATGACCACCTTCAGGTTTGTTGAAAGAAATCTTGGGAAGCCATCCCAGCCTTTGCCAAGCCTTGCTGAACACAGACTCCTGGAGGGGCTGGATTCCCTGCAGGAGCTGTTGAGGAGGTTTTGGATGGACAGGTACTTCAGAGGGACCTCCAAAAAGGGAGCTCTCTTTGGGAATTGTTGGAGGTGGTACATCTTCAAAAGAAGTCTAGGAGGTCTGAAAGCAAATTCATACCGCTGTTTCTTTGGCAACATAATTTTGTTGAATGTGGCTGTTCCTATTTACTGTAATACTTTTAGAAAAAACTTTTCCCAATTTATGCCTTTGTCATCAGAAACATTTTTGCATGGGTGGGCTAAAAGGACCCCTGTGAAGAAGCGTGTATACACCTACACTGTATATGCAGTATATATGCATATGTAAAATAATTTGCCTACATGCATGGAATAACTTTAACACAGATTGAAAAAACTGCTTTTAAAGGAAGTCTGATTGCATTTGTTTTGTGTGTATTTTCAAAATTCTTAATTTCATGCTAGAGAAGTGTTTGTAGGAGCTTCACATACAAATACCTTACACCTGCCTGATAAAGGAAGTTAAGTATTTTTTGGAAAATGAGATGTGTGTTCTGTGGCATGGATGAGTAGTTGTGGCAAACAGTTGTAGTAGCTACTCATGAGTTTACTGCTTTTCATGTAGTAAGTTTCTACCTCAGCTGTGTAACTAAGTCTGTAAGTTTTAGCTTGTTCGTGTAGTGATCCCATGCATGAGAGCAAATACCAGTCAGCAAATACTGATCTGCAACAGCAACTCGCTCCAAGGAAGACCTGAATCTGTGGAAAAACCTATCCAAATGACACATGTTCTGTGGGGCCAAAGAATTCCTTGTATTCACACACAGTATTTTGTCTTTTGTTGTGGCGAGGACCTGCCTTTCATTGTGCTATTGAAACATCATCAAAGCCTGGGAATCCGAGGGACATTCCAGTGGAAACCTTTGTAAGGCTGCAGCGGAGAAACCGAAATTCAAAGCAGGTCTGTGGACTTGGCATCTTTGGTAATAACAATACAAGATGTGCTGAAAGCCTGTCTGGGCAGACGGGAACCGGAGTTGTGCTGCTGCGGAAAGGAGCGGGCCTGCCCTAGTGATTTACCCAGCCTGAACAGAGGCAAATGGTACTGAAAGTTGTAGGATACTCCAGGAAGTGACTGCTCACTATTTCAGCAAAACTCTCCCATTAGTAGGAATACCCTGTTTAAAATGGTTTCAAGAAAGATAAATATTTGTGTGTGTTATCTTCAAGTATGGGGGTAAACACAGTTGTTCTATGCAAATATTGGTTTGACCTCAGATTGTTTCGTTAACAGCAGCATGTAAGGCTGATTACATGGCTTGGAAAGCAGCTGCCAGCTCTTGCGGGCATCTGGAGTTTGTTGTGTGGGCTCCTGTCAATAGTGTATATCTCGCCTCTCAGGCTGGGAGGAGCTCAAAACTTGCTCTTACTCCTCTGGCAGGGAATAAGTATCCCATCTGCTTGAGAGGAAATCTTACTGTAATTCAGTGTAGTCAAGGAGATCAACAGCATTATGAAAATGTAAATGTTATTGGTTCACGCACCTGTTCCTGCAGGCCTAAGGTAATATGGGATGTGACCTACCTGTGCCAGCTCAGTGCTGTAGCTGGGCAAGGCAAAGAGCAGAGAAGCAGAGGCACTAGGCTTGCCTGTGGTCGTGCTGCACAGCAGTAGCAAGAGTTTGTAACTTTTGCACTATCCTGAAGGTAATTAAATGTAATCTGGCAGAACGTCGAGGTGGTGCGTGACATTGTGTATTGCTTTGGAACATCTGCATGTGAATGATTCATCCGGCTGCAGGAACAGGGGGATCCAGGTGCTTTACATTGTGCTGAGCAGTGGAGACCTGTGTGTGACTGGGGCGAGCAGCCTGGGTCCTGGGCTGGGAGCAGGCACGGAGCGAGCTAAACAGCCTGGAGCTGCCGTCCTTGCCTCTGAGCTCTGCCTTAGGCTTTTCCTCTGTTGGCAGCTGATCAGTGGCTGGTGTGTGTGTGCAGGTAAGGGGCACAGATCATAACAGATCCCCCATGTTTTCCAGTAGTGATTAATCCTGGAGCAGGAGCAGCTGGGCAACCTGGGAGGGTAACGCAGAGAAACCAGAATAGGTCGGTGCTCCAAAGCGACTTCAGTGGCACGGATTTCAGTGCATCCTTTTGCATAGAAAATAACCAGATTGTTACTCAGGTTTCCGTTTTTAATAAACAACTCCATGTTGTGATCCGTTACTTTAATAAAACTGGAGTAACAGGGTTTCACAGTAATGATAATGCTGACCAGGGTTTGTTGACCACATTTCTGGCTTTAAGATTACTGCTAAGCAATCAGCTTTGCGTGCAGAGTGCTTGCACAGATCATAGTTAAGAAGGCAAGCTCTGTGTTTTTACACAATACCCTTTGCTTTGCCATGGTAAAAGGACAGATACCCTTTACAATATTTATGAGGCATAAGCTGTTGTCCATATTTCTATGCCCCATAATTTTAATTTTTGTAAAGAAAGGGGCATGGAGACAGATGAAGATTCACTGCTGCTTCAAATGATGGCAGCAGGCAACCGGCCAAGAATTTAGTACACACAGAATCCGTACTTCGTGGAAGAAGCTGTATTGTACACATACCTTCTGCTTTGAGTGGATGGAGAGACGAGCTGAGGCAACTCTGGCAACATTGAAGTTACCCACTTGTCAGAATACATTACATATCTATTTTTTTTGTGCAGTGTCTGAAGCCTTAAGATCTGACACAGCGTTGCAAAAAGGGCATGTATTTTTAATGCTGTATAAATCTGTGTATGACTGTGGTGTTGTGATTACACAGCTCTTTGGGAGTGCCATCTGTTGGCACCGTGTCTGTAACCCACAGCTGTTTGTGCACCAAGGCAGGGCATCTGTGCATAATGGGAAGGCACGATTGCCTTCACCATGCTGAGCCAGGTTTTTACATCAGTTCCAGCAGTTTGTGCTCCTATGAAAGCTGGTGAAAATGCTGGTTACAAAGCTATGTTAAACCTGGCATGGTGAGGGGAAAAGGGTATTGACCTTCATTTTGTCTTTGGTTTTACACCAGGGTAATTGCAGTGATTTTAATGGATGGTGCTTCTCATTGATGGCAGCTGCGTAACCTGGTGGAGAGCAGTGCCTGTAGCAGTCACTGTGGCTTGTCCTCTGCAGCATTTGCTTCCTTTTCTGCATAACATAATCCTATTCCTTTTAAGTGAGTCTTAAATGTAGAAAATATATTCACAGCTGTGTCTACATGAGGAGTAAACTTACATCATGTGTATCAGCATACACCTCCTGTGCTGCAGGTAAGCACGGAGGGGCACGGTGAAGAGCGGTGGGAAGGCAGCGATCACAACAGCCAGTCTGAAATGGAATAAGGGAGCTGCTGTGCTGGGTTTCTAATTTATTCTTCCCACGTTTCTAAGGGCCAACAGACCAGTGATGTAAAACTGGTAAGTGGGGCTTTTTGTTAAAGTACAAATATATGGCAGAAAATATTATTAAATAATACTTCTGCCTGTTGCCCCCTGATAATCAGATGTTCAGTTTTAACAGAAACTATGACCCTATAAACATTGGTACGAACCTATATACCTGCTTCCCTTTCTCTCAGAGCTGATTTTTTTAGCATTTCCAGTGTCTTAATGGGGACGTACATTTGCGGGGTATCTCCAGAACATGATGGAAAGGCAGTTGTCTCAAGGAAACACAAAGTTATTTAAAACTTATCTCGGAATAAGTCAAAAAACTGTTGGCCTCGGTTTTTCATAGCTAGCAGTGTTTTGGCCATGCATTTAAGAGCAGATGGTCTAAAGTTGCTAGGTAGACATCTCTAACCTTTTTTTTCCAACTGCAGTATGTTTTTAGGGTTCAGGTGTCACAGTGAACCCTTTTTCAGTTCTGTCTTCAGCTTTTACATGCCAATTCCCATAGTTCTTGGAGAAAAGGGTTGTATAACCTATAGAGTTAGCTTGGCTGTAATAAAGCTGTCTATCCAGCTTCTGAAACAGCACTGGGAATGTCTAAGCACAGCCACATCTTATTCCATGAAATTTCTGGCCTGTTCTAGCTTGGTTTTGTTTAGAATATCTGCTGGGACGGGATGTGCTGACTGGTATCAGTCAATGTCCACATGATTTTATTCTGGTTTTTAGGGCAAAGGGAAATGCTGCACATAGTGTGTGAGGATTACATAAGGCACTCTGCAGAAGTAAAACACTTGATTGTGGACTGGGTTATAAGTCTTATGGTCTAGGAGATGTGCTAGTGGCTGTGATAAAGAGAGTGACAGTGGAAGAGACTCTGCTGAAGCCTACTACACCCGGGAGGGAATCCCAGCTCCCACACTGTTCAGCTGTTATCATCAGACTGCAGTTTTAATTAATTTCCATGCAGGTTCAGTGTCTAGGTTGATGTGCTAAGGTTGTGGCATTATAGCCAGTGTATGAAATCCACTGCAGACTGGTGCAAGTTTTCCTAGCGTTCTTATTTGCAACCAGCACCCATCACTGTGGGGCAGCAGCCAACAGGGTTGGTTCAACCGGTGTCTTGTCCAAGCACGATGAACACTCAGTAAGTTTTAAAACTGGAGAGTTTCAAAAGCAGAATGAGATGTGTTGCCCCCCAGGCAAAATACCTGCTTGTATGATGCCCTGAAAGAGATCACCCCCTAGTACTTGAAACTGGGGCTATAACCCAGTGTCTGCAGACAGAAGGGGCCAGATTTGACAGCGTCAGCACTAGGAGTTGGGTTAACCCATGGAGAATGACAATCTGCCCGGAATTAATTCAGCTTAAGTTTTTTCCCCTGGATTTTTATAGTAATGCCAGCAGAACGTTGCAGCATTTGGACAGTCATAAAACAGAAACAGTACAGCTTGAAAAATACTTTAGCCTGCTACTGAGATTAAAGCAAGCCCTAGATAGCTATATAACTGTCAGACAAATCAAAGTGTGGCATGGTGTGCTGCACGGGAAGATAGACTGGGGCTGTTTAACAAACTCCAAATACTGCCTCACAGTTTCCAGTGTGGTTGCACAGGACCCTTCAGGAGGTAAGACAGATAATGACCAGATGTCTGAGAGCGATGAAGATGTACTGTCCGGTGAGCTCCTCGCCGACATGGATTATGACTCTTCACAGGGATCCACAGGCTCGTCTCTTCACTTCGGCGATAAAGACAGGAAAAACGCTGAGGTGCAAATGAGAAATATAAACTGAGTGTTATTGATTGGGAAAACGCAGTCCCCGTGCTGCATGAGTCATGTAATCCACAATGCTTTTCAAGCTTAATTTGAGAGAAGCAGAGGTGCATGGAGGATGGCTTCAATTTCCAAGCAGTGCTTTTTGACCACTCATGCTTTTGAAAAGTAAAAATAATATCTTGGCTCAGAAATGACTGCAAAGCAGAGGTATTCTGCTTTTGGCCCGTTGCCTGCTCACCCTCTTGAAGTGGAGCTTATGTATTGTGATGGAAACATAACAGCTTACTCTGCCAAGGAACAGGTCATTCCTATTGGAGCCTGTGAACGAGGAGTTATTGCTGCAAGTAGAAAAGTTGAACCAAATGGAATCAAAGACAATGAATTCTGGATAAATTTGTGATTTGGGGTTACACCTGAATTTCTTTTAATAGAAAAAAGCTTTTGACTTACTTTTGGGGGGTTCCTGTCCTGGTGAAAGCATCCTGAAAATGCTACTTAAAGAAGAGATTAAACTTTATTTTTGAGGCCAATGCGCTTCTTCAGAGGTTCTTGCTAGTGCTTTAACCATGAACTTTTATAGTCTGAGCATATTCTCTCACAAGACTTACCTTCCACTGGTGTAAAACATTTGACTTTAATAAATTTGTTCCTAATTCACTCTCATAGAAGTAAGATTGCACTGAAGTTCACAAACCAGACTTAAGCTTGGCTATGGCCCCAGAATATTGTAACAATAGTTTAAAAAATCGCCACTTTTACTGTAGTTCGTTCAGGTTCTTTGTCAAATTACAGATCAGACAACTTACATCCTTATTCATTGTATCTTCAGTTCCATATGAACAGGTCATAGCACACATCTTGTGGCTCTCTGATGTCTTAGGACATATGGACAGGTTGAGTATCGCTTGCTTAAACTTCATGCGTAAGATGACAGCTGGAGAACAGAGGTTACCAAGTTTTGCACAGTTCAAAATGCACTTTAGGGCATTGCGAACATCCCTTTCAGAAAGGTGGACAAACTGGGTGAAAATTGTCAAGTGATAGAGCATCTACTGTATACCAGGGAGGAAGCTGCTCCAGCAGCTTGGTAGTGGAAGCAATAATTGCAACAATCACAGTTGGTTTTTGACTATTCAGTTTTATTTGTGACGTATGGATCAGATTGGTGATGGAAGTCTGTTGGCTTTTTTAGGGCTATAACTACCCATTGTCTGACTCTGTATACTCTGATTCACAGCTCCAAAAGGGTACATTGGCCGCCTTGTGTGAATGCCTTACATGCTTTGGTACCTATCAATATGTGACACATGCTGGAAACGAGGACTGTAGGTGTCCCTGCTGTGAGTCTGTGTAAATGTCAAAGCTCTGTTACATTTCATAGAAAATGAAATAAATCTGTTGATACTGGATAAGCTGTGCATTTTATAAACCACTATTTTTTTTTTATTAGAACTACAAGTTTAATGAGTTTGTATTCAGATGCTGCTGAGAGCAAAGGAGGTTTTAGTTTTAAGGCTTATAACAATTAGTTCTGATGGCAGTGTGTTTGTACCAGGGAAAAAGACCTACAATCACTGCTTTTAGTCCCAATATAGAAGATAGGCTTCTCTCAGCCTGTATCTAAAAATACAAGGGTATCAGGAATTAAGTTGCAGGGTGAGGGAGGTAAAGTGTGTAAATATGTGGAAAAGCAAAAAACAAGTGGGGAAAAGGTGACATATCAGCTAGTGAACCAATTAATCTGTTAGTAAAGATATAAAGCTTAGCAAAAGAACTAGAAGGAGACAGGAATGAAAGGGATTTATACATAGAGAAGCTGGAAGTAGAAGTAATGCTAAGAATAACTGCAGAAATATTCAGTGAGGGGAATTTTATTGGAGAAAATGAGAACATTTATGTAACGGGATGATTATTTCTCTTGAGGGAACAAAGATCAAGCATTAAAAACAAGCACGCTGACTAATGCTCTGTCCTGCATACTGAGTTTTTGGTAGGTTGCAGTCAGAGCCTGTGTATTTTCCATACCTTCACAGCGGCAGAAGAGCTGTGCAATCCGCAGTGAGCCGCAGCATCTCGTATCAATGGGAAGAGGAGGCGAGGCCAGAAAGCAAAGGCAGTGGTTTGGTTTCCTTTCGTCAGAGCCTGGCTAGAGCAAGACAGGCTTGGTTGTAGCTCCTGGTGTAAGGTATCTTTCTTTGTCCATGTTCAGCTCTTGCCTCAAAGCCATAATGCTCCTCTGTTGACTTTAAGGTGAGCCAGGGTTCACCTTAAGAACCCAGGGCATGACCCTGAAGGCCTGTGCGGGGGGAGAGGGCAGGCAGGGTGCTAAGGGTCTCTGCTGAGACCTTGCAGCTCCTCAAGGGAATGCTTCAGCCGCTGGCGTTGTGACACTAGTACAGGAGGATTTCTGGATTACTTCAGTAAAACAGTCAAAGTACCTGTAGTAGGGAAAGATGCCTGAGATACCTTGGTATATGGGGCTGTGCTGTGTAGCCCTAATGCCAGCTCAGGAATTACTTACTCCTTCCTACATAGCAGGGAATATGGATACCATCAGGGAAAGACTGTTAGCAAAACAGACTATTGATTTTGTATGGTACAACTACTTCTATGATTTTCAGTACCTTTTGGTTTGTGTAAAGAAAAGATGTTATGTGTGTGTGTTGAATTATCAGCGTGAGCCTTTGAGGACTGCTGCGCTGCTTCGCTTTGGGAGGAGGAACCTTCCCCGAGAGGGGTCCGAACCTCGGCACGGCCCTGGTAGCACTTGCTGAGTGTTTTTCAGTAGCACTGAGGCAATGATGCTGGGTGATATCAGAGTTACCTCTGCTGAAATCCAAGGAGTTACTCTGCAGTTGACAGTGAGATTTAAGCCCGTTAAAGCCAAGTGGTGGTTCAGTTGTAATTGGGGGATATTTAGTGAGACCTGCAGCAGGTTGGCCTGTGGGATTGGTAACTGCGCACGAGTACTTTGAAGCATGAAGGGGAGGGGAAGGTAATAGAAAATGTGAGCCTGGCTAATACGTACAGGGCAAGTTCTGCTTGTTATCCTCAAGAAATGAGAAGCCATGAGAACGTATCTTTGAGCGAGGACTATAGATTTCAGTCCTGTCTAGGTATAAAATGGCTTAAGGAATGCCACGAGCTTTATTGAAGGGCAATGATTTGGGGAATCTACTTTTAAAAAAACATATGAAGTGCTATAAAACTTGCTTTGTTTCAAGAGAGCGCTATGGAAGTAGAACAAGATTCACAAGTAATTAATCTCAAGCTATAGACTGGTGTGTAGGTCTCCACAGCAAGGACGTTAGTATCTGTTAAATTCTCCAAATTGGCTTAAGCATTCCAGAGAAAGGATGTAATTCTCTGTTGTATAGGGAAGGAATTCACCCTTCCACCAGTTTTTCTGCTTCCCAGTGACTTGAGAAACACTAATATCAAGTCAACATTTCTTCCTGCCCCCCCTTAGTAATCAGGTTCAGATTAGTAGTGACTGAAGCACTGTCTAGCCAGAGGATTTTGGTGTGATGGATCAGAAAGGGCTGGTTGCCATCGGGTCGGTGGGTGCTGAATGTCCAACCCAGCTGGCAGCTCGCTCACCATCCTTACAGGGATTGGAATTGAAGTTCACATAGTGGCTTTCGGGTTTGTGGAGCATTATTTGCTTCTTACCGAGGCAAAACTTGTAAGCTGCATATATTTACAAGTAAGTAGAAATGCATTACTATGCTGAGTAATATTTTTTTTTAATCTATCATGAACCTTTTTTCGCTTGTAATAACCAGGGTGCTACCAGGCTTCACTAGGTTTCGGGAAGGTGTTAGCTTGTTTTGACCAAGTATCTGTTGGAAGATAAAGCAGGAAAAGTGGTTGTGTCTGTATCAAAGCGGAGTGAAGAATGGAGAGAAGTACCTGGAGGAGGTTGTAGAAGAGTCACAAAATGAGTGGAATAACAGATTTCAAACCTGTCCTTTACCTGGCCTCACGTTCAGCCCCTTAGATGGTCAGCGGTGCCATCTTGTGTTAAGTGGGTGGTATTTTTGGGAAAAGATGGGTACAGATGCTTAAACCCTCTGCGAAAAGGGTGTTGGAAGAGCCCTTGAAAACTCCTGGTACGAAGTTGGAAGAGCAGTGAATCCTGTAAGTCTCTGAGACAGAAAGACAGAGGATGACCTGTTGTCACAACAAAACCAAAAAAATCTTTATAGTTCAGACACTACTTGTGCACAAGAAAGTTTAGTGGTAGATTTTCCATTTAAATTGAGGATTTTTCCATCCTGTGCCATGGTTTAACCCCAGCTGGCAACCAAGCACCACACAGCCACTTGCTCACTCCCCATCACCCAGAGGGATGGGGAGGAGGATCGGAAAGGAATGTAAAACTTGAGGCTTGAGATGAGAATGATTTAATAGGTAAAGCAAAAGCCACGCATGCAAACAAAGCAAAGCAAGGAATTCATTCCCCACTCCCCACGGCCAGGCAGGTGTTCGGCCATCCCCAGGGCAGGTGGGCTCCATCACGTGTAACGGGTACTCGGGAAAACAAACACCATAATGCCACATGTCCCCTCCTTCCTCCTTCTTCCCCCAGTTTATATACTCAGCATGACGTCATATGGCATGGAATACCTCTGGCTAGTTTGGGTCACCTGTCCTGGCTATGTCCCCTCCCAATTTCCCGTGCCCCCCAGCTCTTTCACTGGCAGGGCCCAAGGAACTGAGACGTCCTTGACTCAGTATAAACATCACCCAGCAACAATTAAAAACATCAGTGTGCTGTCAACATTGTTCTCACACGAAACCCAAAACACAGTGCTGCACCAGCTAGGAAGAAAATTAACTCTACCCGAGCTGAAACCAGGACATCTGTTACAAATAGCAACAGTACATTTGATGAATGCCTGTGGGCTTACCTGAAAATAGTCCTGTAGTGGTGGTTTTGCTGATGCATCTTCTTCCAGTGCTTGACAGACAAGCAGAAAAAACCCTGATGAGGGCAGAGTAGTCCCTGCACTTTCCCACGGTCTTGCACTATGGACGCTCCTGCAGTGTGTACAGTGCTGCTTCTAGGGCTGAAGTTGACTGCGAGGTTATGGCCGTTTGCTCCATTGCACAAGGACTGGTGCGGTTGCTGGTATGCTTAACCATCATCATGTTAGAGCCTTGCCAGAGCAGCCTGGGCAGTGAGCAGGATCCTAATCTTTCTGTGTCCTTTATTTCAGATTCCTGAGACCTTTTTTCCAAGGTGCTGGTATAGCTGCAACTTGCAGATTTCATTGTTGTTGAATTTGTGTGTCCTTAGCGATGGGACTTTGTTTACCTAGTCCTTATAGAAGTCAGGCTGCTAATTTGCATCCATGCAGTGCTCAGACCAGCTCATGGCAAGGGAAATCCTGTACTTTCTTGGAGAGTTATAAATTCTGCATGCCAGTGTAACACTTCCCTGCTTTACACCCATAACATAGTGCTCCTTTAAAAAATTTTTTTGCATGCGTTCTTTATTGAAATATTTATACTTGTGTATCTCCCCTGCACGAGCCCCCACAGCTACTTTGCACTCAGAGGTCTGTCTGATGGTGGTGTCCCTTTGCCTAGCAGCTGCCCTCTTCAGGCTCACCCGTACGTGGGGTGACCTGTGCAGATTGTCTCGGTATGGATGATACATGACCTGACTCCGTGCACTCGGCAAATCTGTCGGTGATTCTGTGATGACCTTGCACGGCACCTGGCGAGGTGGGAAGGGGACATTCCGGGGTCCCAGGAGGGGGCTGGTAGGAGGTGGTACACACACAGCCCACGTGTTTGCTGCTCACACCACCCTGCAAACAGACAACAGAAATTAAGTCGCCAAATCTTTCCTCCGTCCCGCCCCTGGAAAAGATCATTTTGTATCTGAAAGCTGCCAGAATGTCTTTGTGTTCTCCAGAAAAATCTCATTTCCAGTAACTGGTGGGGCAGGTTATTGCCAGACCTGTGCCTGGGTGCTGCCAGTACTGAAAGCGGAGCAGCATGACACAGAAAACAAATGGAGAGCTGTGGTGATAAAGACATTCTTGGTTGTATTTGCAGCACCGCGTTCTTCATGCTGTACTTTTTATGACCCTGATTTGGTGAGAAAAACTGTAATTTGGTAGTGTGTTTATTACTGAAAATGGTCCTTTACTAACTTAGCAGTACCCGTAGTAGTGTCTAGGGGTCCCAGCTGGACTGAAAGCTCTGCCCTGGAAGGACCAGAAAGCCAGTCCCCACTCCAAGGGTTGAACTGGACAGCTAGCAAGATGGTGGCACTACCCATCGCTGTTTCAGAGGTGATGAGCTGAGGTATAAAGGTGGGGCTGAGATCTTTGTAACCAGCGGGTGAAATTTTTCGGAATTTCTCATCCTTGCTTTCCAGGTTAGTAATTCACTTCTGACCTGTAGGAGTAGAAAATAATTTCTCCTGCACGCACCTCACTGACTCAGTTTCTTTGGCCACCCCACCCTTGTCCTACCAGGTGCCCACCAGAAACTTCCCACAGCTTTCTTCAATTTCTAGAGAATTATAAATGAGTCATCCAAAATTTTTAGATTTTTGGTTTTCTAGCACAAAGGCTGATATTCAAGGAAAGCTAACACATAGGGGGAAATGCAATTGAAAAGAAATTTGGATTTTCTATTATGGGAAAATCTTTAGCAGAAGTCACTTGAGCAACAAAAGCTGTTTTGAGGTATTTGAGTTTTTAATAACAAGACAATTTTCAGTGGAACCAGAGTGCTTTTTTTTGTTGTTGTTTTTGGGTTTTGTTGTTGTTGTAGCTGTTGACCAAATTAGAAATACTTAGCTGGAAATTTTTAAATTAGGTCAATCTGTAATTGGTGTTAGGGGTCTTTTGACCTCAAACGGAGATTCAAAGCTGACAGCTGGTTCTTTAATAACATTCAGCCTGGCAGCTTCCCCAAGGCAAACCACCTCAGCCAGGCTTCAGCTGGTGAGGTTTCTGCACTGAGGGCTGGCTTCAGGCAGATCAATTCATGCGTGAATGTCTGTGCACTGAAGCCTGACTTCAGCACATGAAGAACTTGGTGGAATAAAACCTGGGGGAACACATCTGACCTTCACATAGCTAAGCCAGTCGCTGGGAAATCTGGAAGACATAGGGCCCTGCAGATGACTAGGGGTTTTTGGTTAAGTGGTGTTCTGGCAACGAATGTTTATAACTGTACAGGGAAGGCAGCTTAGGCCATAGAAGAAGTGGAAAAATCCCTAAAAGATGCTAGAGGATCTATGGGATTGACGTTTCTGAGTGAGGAGGATAATACTGTATGCAGAAGTTTCTCTAGATACAAATACCAAGTCAGAAAACAAATACACTGGTACGACCAGCCTCCTCGGGAGACCAGCAGAATGGGACACAGACAACCAGTAAAAACAAGTAAAGAGGTAATTAAACCAAATAATGTTGTAATAACGGAGGAGTGCTTCTGCTACCTTATAAATGGTGGGCTTCTGTCAATGACTGTTTTTGGAGAAGAAGAGGGATTTACTGCTAGCCAAGCAACTGTACCCATTTGTTCTCCCCAAATCATAGATGTGAAAAGTTTTATTTGCTATGGCATGTTTAATGTAATTCAGTGTTAATTTTGAGGTGCATGAAAGTAAATATTGCCAGTGTAATGGATCCACTAAGAGGCACTGTCATATTGTAGACACACAGACCTTTTCTTTGCATAAAATCACAGAACATCTTCCTCCAGTCTCCTTGACAGATGCTGGAGGCACACCCATTGGCAGGGTGGTCTACAGTTAACTTCTGCCCACGCACCTGGAGGCACTAAACAAAAGCATTAGTAGAACTAAAGCACTGGGTTTCCAGTTTACGCATAGTTCAGTTTCTACCTCATGCCCCCGATGAGCTCTTCAAGAAAGAGTAATTCCAGTTCAGTGCTATTTATCCCTCCCATTTGGAGCAGCGTGGCAAACCTCCAGCTTTCCCCTGCTGTCCCCGGAGGGATCTGCTCTCCCTGGGCTGGGTGCCAGGTGCTGGCTGGGGGCCCAACCGTGATTAGGGTATCGCTGCAGCAGCATCTCTTCCCAAACACAAACACACCTCTGGGGAATGCCCCATTCAGCTGCAATAGCCACAGCAGAGATGGTATTTGAGTAACGTCACTTTGGCTGCTGGCCATTTCAGCATATGATTTATTATTTTCTGTACGAATCTGCCTTTAAAGCTTCTCATATAGTTTTACGGATGATATCATTCAGTGTTAAGTACTTACAAGATCCATTTCAACCTTTGAATGTATGCAGAGATACAGTCTTGGCAAATATAATGCTCGGGTATTCTGTTTATTGGTAAGGATGTGCAGCTTAACTCTTCCTTTTTTTTGGGTTGCAAAAGTAGAATTTGAAGTTGTTATTGTGTGTTCACCTTGTCTGTGTGTAGCAGGGAGTGGTGATCCAGCTCTTTTTATGTTTTACCATACAATGTAGGCGATTCCAAGTACTGTGGAAGTATAAATGGATGAGTATTGGAGACCCATGCCTGGACGGTACACAGGGAAGCCACCCTTCCCTCGAACGGGTGGGCACCTGGTAGGACAAGGGTGGGGTGGCCAAAGAAACTGAGTCAGTGAGGTGGGTGCAGGAGAAATGATTTTCCACTCCTGCAGGTCAGAAGTGAACTACTAACCTGGAAAGCAAGGATGAGAAATTCTGACAAAAAAGATGCCTTGGAGCCTTTTGGGATTACTCCCAGGGGATGTAGTTGGGATCTCCTCCCCAGCTTAGGGCTGTACTGAGCTGTGCCGGGTGATGCATTAAGACATCCTATAACTCTCACTGATGATTGTTGGTGCAGAGAAGGTCAAATATGCCAACCTGGCAATGGAATTATTCCTATGTCAGCACGGCTTCCTCTCTGTTAATACCTTGGCATCTGAGCACAAGTTTTATTTTCACTTGAATGTGGTGGTTGCGGCGGTTGAAAGTCTTGGAGCTGAAGAGGTTTGTGTGTGTGCTTACCTCCACCTTCCCTGCCAGGCCTGTGGGTAGGGGTGGTGGCAGTGGACCTCGCTGCTGCGCGTGCTGTCGTGCTGAGCCCATGTTCCTCGGGGTGCCATGGGAGTGAGGTCAGGTGGAATGGGGAGCAAGGTGGCACCTGAGCACACTTGCTCTGCTGTGTAGCAGTCTGGTGTCTCTTCATGTCAATGTGCATCTTCCAGTGACAACGTGCATCTGCCCTTGGCACTAGATGGAAGAAAAAACGATTCCTCAGCCTAGTGTAGCATGGGAAGAGAAACCTGTAAAGCATGCTGCAGAACCTAATCTTGCACCTTGCAGGGTGCCCTTTGTATCCCATTTTGCCTATAGAAAGGATTCCTTGGTCACAGTTCTTTACTGACTGATGCTTGAGGAAGGAGTTCACGGCCTTTTGTTGAGAATGAAAGGTTAGGTCTGCAGTGATTAAAAAAAGAAGGAAAAAGTTTTCATTGAATTGGGTTTGCTGTGAGCTTATGTGAAGATACAGTGGTCAATACAGTGACAAAACCAGATGTGCAGTCCGGGGTGTGTGGAGTGGAGTCAACTTGTTTTTTGACAGGAGAACAAGGAGTTAGAGAGTAAGTGGTTTGCAGATGAGTGTCTGGAGAACACCTGGAGCACTGGTATTCTGTTAGATGCTCCAGTTATGCATTCCTGCTGCAGCAAACAAAAGCTGAGAAATGGAGAAATGAGAGGCTGAGCCTGCCCCTGTAGCTTACCTTAATTTGCACAGTAAGGATTTGCTAATGAATGGAAGTTGCAGTGTTCGTTACTTGTGCAAGGTCCCAGGAAAGGTTAATGGATGTATATCCAAATCTTCTCATAGCTCATTAATGTTCAGTGCAGTTAATGAGTCTTTATTGATTCTGTCAGGTAATTTCCATTTCTTTCATTGAGGAATCTTAAGTACATCCTTATCTACATTTTTTCCAGTTATCTCTTCACATGTCTGACCAGCTCGGGAAGTAAGATGGGCCACAGCTGTCATTGATGGATTCACTGGTCAGAACCTGGGCTGAGCAGTTTTGTCACATTTAGCTGGCGGAAATACAATCCAACAGAAACACTTTCCATCCCCCCTGCACTGCCACCTTGAAATCGCTCAGCATAAGTTTGTCTCAGTACTGGCACAAAGGACAAGGGCATGAGCAGAAATATCCATGAATTCCTCTACAGAAAAGAGGCCAGAGGTAGATGTATGACTTCATTGAAAATATTGGGCTGGTAAATGGATATAGCTATCACTTTTTGGTTAGTCTGGCAAAAGGAACTCAATTACAATTACAATGGTTTCTTTTTTGTGTGTGTGTGGGTTTGGTTTTGGGTTTTTTTTATTTTCCAAGTAGCTTGCACGAAAGCTGTTGGCAAAAACCTTCCTGCCTCAGTGACCTTCAGAGCCCACTTAGGTATTCACATTCTTTTACCATTGTGTCCATGTCTTAAATACCAATTTACTTGATGTTATGATCAACATACAGACAGTAACCAACAGCTTACCACACACAGAATTAACAGATCAGTGTGCATACTCCTACAAAGCCATGCAGTGTATACCGTGAATCGCTCACGCTGGACAGTGAGGTCTCCAAGGTAGCACTCCGAGTGCTGTGAGAGCACTTGTGGTGCTCTCCGCATCCCATGGGCACATTTCGCCAGGGAGATGGATCCTGCAAGTCACTCATCTGTAAAAGAAAGGAAAAAAGGGAAAATACCAAGCAAAAAACACTGTCCCTGAAATTGTTTCCTCCCAGAGCCAGACCTTCTCTTGGCCTGTGAGTAAAACGGTGGGTCTGTCACATTTATCAACATGTACAAATTTCCCATTGAGTGGAAGCAGGCCGTATCAGAGTAATGAAGGTAAAAACTAATGGTAGATCTCTACAGCTCTCACAATAATTGCCTGTTACTATACAGCCATCAAAATACTGCAATACATTGCAGTCTTATGTGCAAATCTCAGGCTGGGCTGTTTCATTTTGTGTACTAGATGTTCTTATGGCAAATATTTTTGAAAACAAATGATCGCTGTGCACCAGGAGTAACAAGCAAAGCAACAGCTCTACCACATAGCAATAATTTCAAAGAATCTAGTAATTACAGTTCATAGCTAATTAGTTAATTAAAAAATCAGTTGGTCTAACGAAGGATACCATATTTCAGAGTATCGCCTTCTCCACATGGTATCTAGAAGCTCTGTTCCTTCCCAGTTCCTCCTGTGTTGCATCTCCCAAGGGCTCTACCACATCTCCCTTTGGACCAGAGGCTGTTACCGGAGGGAGGAGTTTGGGGGCCTTCAAACTCAGGCAGAGGGAGCAGCGGCTGGTTAAGGTAACCCAACCCAACTGAAAATTTTGCAACTGAAAACCATGTGAAGAGCTGACCTGAGAAATCTGTAAGCAACAGTCCTGTATCGTTAGAGACATTGGATGATCTAGTGACTTACTCCCCTTTTGGAGTCCAGTTTCTGGAAAATTGCCCTTTAACCAATCAAAACCTGGTGATCTCATGAGTCACAAGGAGAGAAGGAGGTATATCTGTGGTAGAAGTAAAAATGGCTGAAGTTCATCTCATAAATTCTGAGCATTTGACAAGCATAATTGAAGCACACTGAACTGCAAATTTTAGATCTCTTACAAAGGCTGTCATCGGAGGGACATTGTTCAAACAGCTGGCAAAAATGCTGTAAAAAATCTGCCCAGAAACCACTAGTTATTCTCGTCTTCTGCAGGAGATGAGGAAGAGCATTTCATTGCATTTTCAGTTTGGTAAACTGATGACTGTGCTAACAAATTATATTATTTCTGAAATAGCAAACTGAGCATTTGCCATCCCTTTGAAGGACACATGTTGAAACAACACGATTCGTTCCAGATAATCTAGCATGGTAGTTGATGTCAATACCTCCAGTTTGCCACAGAAACTTGCTGGTAGTAGGACTTTGAGATTAAAAAAAGCAAAACCAAAAGAAGCTCGGCATGTTGTTCTGATGAAATTAAAACTGTTCTGTAGAAGAATGAAGCTGGGTTAATTAGCATTGATAATATACGACTGAGCTGGCTTCAGGGGTGGTGGGTTGGCCGATGTAGATAAGGTGCAGCTGTGGCTGGTTAAGTTAGGTGGTTGAGAGCTGATGAAGAGAGAGCAGCTGAGGAAGAGAAGGTGAGAGAGGAAGAAGCAAGGGGAGAGAGAACACATGCCCTGGATGAGACAAGGAGAAGGCAGCAGAGGGACTGTATGAAGAATATGCTGGTATGAGATGGTAAAAGACCTTGTTGCAGCTTGATAGTTTGGAGAGTGCTGCGACACTGTTCCTAATGTCTGTGTGCTGCCATGGGAGGTGTGGAATGTACCAGTGCCTGCTGTTCAATTCATCTGCAAAACTGCGCCAGGCAATGGCAGATGAAAGCAGAAGCACACAGTGCTTATTTTTGAAAAGCAATTATTCACAACAAATCACAAACACACCTGACTTTACACGTAGTTTAGGAGGTGGTTTGGTAAATGGAAATGATGCAATTCAGTCCTAAACTTGGGGGGGTGGGTGTGTGGCAGGTGGTGAAGGTGGTATGGTTTGTGGCAGTTTCTATAGGGTACCTCAGTCCAGGGGAGGTGAGGAACATGGCAGTGATGTGGTAGCGTGGGCTCCTGCGTGTATTGATGGGAGTCTCAGAAGGGTGCTTTGCTTGTGCATGTGAAGTGCCTGTGGTTTTGCGACCGTCCTGTGATTGTTATTCATACTCATCTATGCTAGTGCATAATGTCTTATCTTTATTTTGCTGCATAGACTTTGCTATCACTTTACCTATGGTATTGTGTCTGTTACAAGTCCTGGGTCTTGTGGCAGGTGTAGCCTGTTTAAATTGGGCTGCCACTGGACTGACAGGAGCATCACTAACAGTCCTTCCCTCCTTCCCTCTGAGCGCTGCAAAAACGAGGCATGGACATCGTTGTTATTAATCCGTGGCCACTGCAGTAGGGCTGCTGATGCCTTCGCTTGGCTTTACAATATGGGCAGTTATTCTCTCTTCCTTCATTTGTCTGTCATTCTCACACCTGGATCATTGAAGGAAACACCAGAGCGAAACCTCTGAGAACGTGGTCGCGCTCTGCACTGTCAGGAATGGTGTGGGCTTCACTGTGGCTGTGAAGCCAAGGGAGTTCCCTGTGGCTGGCAGAGTTTTGCCCCCATATCTACAGTTATGTAGTAAGGGATGAGAGGAGGAGGGATGTGAGTAGGAAGCAGGGCAGATGGATAGGAAGAAATGTTTAATCCTAGTGCCACTGGTTCTTATAAAGCAAAGTCTGTGCAGCTGCAGAGAAGAGCATTGAGGGGTGCAGGAACTGGTCTGAACCCTGCAAACTCTTTGTTATATGTTCTTGCCATGGGCTGGGGTATCCTCCTCGTCCTCCTCCTTGGAGGTGGGCACTACTGTGGATGAGCTGTCTCTGTCCTCACCAGAGCCACGGAGCAGAAGTAGCTGTGGATGCCAGAAGCCTGTTCTTGTTCTAAATAGCAAAGGGCTACAAAAGTTAACTTGAAAAAAATCCATCTCCATCCTAGAAACATGTACACATCTGGACGAGTAGTTATGAAGATTAATGTAATGCACAGGGTCAGAATTCCCACTGACATTTACTCAGTTTGTCCAAACAAGTTAGTGGAAACCTCCTGTGAATATGAACTGCACTCTGCAGTGCTGCACAGGCAATTAACATCTTGGATGCCAGTTCCTTGCAGACACATCTGTAAGACTTAGTCTTTAAGTGCTGTAAACTATAATACTGGGAGCAAAAAACCCAATATCATAGAGACAGTGTGTAAGTTTTAAGACTTAAGTACAGAAAAATCAGCAAAAAATGAAGTTATCCCTGTCCTGTGACCATACTTGGACCTAAAATCAGTCCTAATACATCCAAGTTTTGAAGGAAGACGGGAAATGCATGTCAGCCAGACTTGAGCAAAGCATTTCTCTGCGTTAATGATCAATGCCTACAATACTGAGAGGTGATGGTAGCTATGTGAGATTTGCCAAAAGGATATAGCCTCTTAAAGCATGGAAATTGATGGTGTTAACCTAGCCATAAAGCACTGGTTTCTGATGCTGAATGGTAACTGTTCTGTTTGAAAGCTGGCCGTGCTTCAGTTCAGACAATTGCTAAGGTGTTCTTGGATCCTTTGGGATGGTGAACATCACATAAAAACAAGCCGGTTTTGGGGTCCTATGAGCAAGTAACATGTGTGTTGATCTCAGCGTGCAGGTTTGGACTCGGCTGCTATAAGGATATTGTTTGAATTTGGAAACGACATTACATTTGCTATACTATAAAATCAAGAATAATGCTTTATTTAGTGTCTAATTCCTTCCCAGTCCTTCCCAGCTTTAAGAATATTATCATCATTACAACAGTATGAGCTGTGTAATGCAGACTTTAAATCAGTGCAAAGGTGCTGTGAACTAATGTGCATACTTCTATATGGGAAGAAATTGTATTGTCAGAGAGCATCTTCCTGCTGGTGTAATTCCAGGCACATTGCTGTTTTCAATAATGTAATGAGGATAATTGATGTTTTAAAATTGACAAGGTCAGGTTTTTTGGCAGCCATTTCTTTGGCAGCCAGCTCAGCAATATGAAGGATTGACACTTAACAGGGCAAAAATATCATGCTTCCAGGTCTGATAGCAGCATGGGTACATCACTGAAATACAGTGCTGTTTAGTCAACTTCTTTGTCACAACATCTTTTAATTATGTTCTCTAACCAGGTGTGCCACGTAGCAGGGTCAAACCTGAGTTGCATCACCAACTGTAAAATTCCAAAATTGCGGGTTTTGCCATGATGAGTTAATTGTGTGATATGCTACTATTATTATTCCAACTTTTTTCTGTTAGGATGTGTGCAGGTTCACAGCGTGGAGTCAAGATGATTGTTTAGTGTATGTTAATGTCTGTAAGAAATACAGGTCCCAGTTTACCAGTTGTTCTGCCCATATTGAATGCTGAATCTCAGACAGGAATGTTTAGGGATTTTTTTCTCGCATGGTGCAGAGCTGAGGGAAGATAACCTGTTTTTTCCACGTTCAGCATTTCCCACCCTGTGAGGACCTAAATCATGCAGATGTAACTCCTGGCTCTGCAGCGTTAACAGGAAGATAAGGTGGTAACAACTCATTTGTATCCCAAAATGCTATGAATCAGGAGCAGACCTCACCATTTGTGGGTGGCCTCTGATTAGAGGGGGACTTGAGGTGAGAATATCTGTACCGCTCTGACCTGGCAATCAGCAATGATTAGTAATAGTAAATCCTGCAAACCAAATAAGCATGGCAATAAGTATAGTCCCAGGTAGGAGCACTATGCATTTAATTTACAGTGTTTCTAATACATCTCTGAAATTAAATTATTTCCTGTTCTCTATCCAAGAAATCAACATGCATTTATGTATTTTTTGCACTTTTATGTCCACGAGGGAAAGTAAGTACCCTGCTCTTGTTAGTGGAGATTACATAATTCGCAGCATTTTGGCTAATAAAACCAAGTTTATTTTATTTTTGCATGTTAATTTGATTCAGTGCTGAAGTCATTGAAGCAAATGTAGCAGCCCCAGTTACATTCAGTTTAGGATCATGTTCTGAATGATGATGAAAAAAGAAGAAATGTGTTACACTACACTAAATAAAAGGAGGGATGGTGTAAGTGTATTGAACACTGAGTTTGCTTGTTTGATTTGTAAGCATATGGAATAGCCTGCCAGTTTCCTCAACTAAGTACATAAATTGCTTAAATCTTGGTTATGTGTTCTCTGTGTTTGCTGTTATCATTGGAAGCAGTTTTATCATACTTCAGTCCCCATGGTACTTTGGAAAGTTGTAGGAATGCAAAACTATCTGAAGGTCATTTGCAATCTTAGCTCCAGAAATTACTAGCTGCTGTCAGCTATTATAATAGTGTTGATATGCATCGTAATAGTTCTGTAGTGAAATGGGAGATGTATTGGAGGTATTTTGAAACAGAAGCAGAAAGTGTGGTTTTCATGCACAGGCAGAAAGACATTTCACTGTCAGCTCTGAACACGATCCCTCTATTACGATGAGACGCAATGACTCCTTAATGATGGAGGCTGCTGACAGTAAGACAGGCACTTGGGCATTTGCCTTCACCAAGGATTTCATAGGCAACTGGCAGACGTCCAGAGGTGTTCTGCTAGGGCCGCAGAATAGGCACATTGAGATAGCCTTGGGTTTATGCCAATTCAGTGCATGGCAGTGGAGTAAGATTCACCAGAGAGGCTGTTCAACCTTGGGAGATTTTCAAGACCAGACTGGTTAAAGCCCCGAACAACCTGGTCTGATCTCATAGCTGACCTGTTTTGGTCAGGAGGTTGAAGCAGAGGACCTCCTGAGGTCCCTTTCAACGTGTATTGTCCTGTGATGATCTCCTGAATAGGCACTGCTTTCAAATGGAGGGATTGGGTGGAAGAGGAGACTGTTGGAAGCCCCCTCTGACCTTTGGATCCACATGAAGTTACTTGTACTGACATCAGAGGAGTTCATCCTGGGTATGCATCCATGTCACAGGCATTTTATAGTTACACCACGATAAATCCTAACCTACCTTCCATTTGAACTACTGAAGTCCCGGCTTGGGTGTCTCAGCTGTTGTAGGGGCAGCGTGTTACTGTGTCTTTTGAATTGTTGAGCCGGTAGCAGAGGGGATAGCTCAGGTCTGCTTACCTCCAGCCACTCTGCTTGGCAAGCTGTGCTCAGCAATATGCACCCACCCTTCACAAGTTCTCCAGTGAGAGACAAAAATGTTTAATTGTTGCTCTTTTCCATCACAAACTCTTTGAACTTAGTGTGTATTGGCAGGAGACACTTGAAGAGCAGAGAGCAGGTACCAATACACTTGTATCTGTAGGGCACTGCTAAGTAATCCTTAATAGTTGCAATTATTTTTGTAATTTAATTGTATTTTTTTACTTGGAATATGGAGGATAAGCTACAAATGCAACTTAGGACAGTTTCTGTGTGAATGAATGTTTCCAGCTTGTTCAAAACTTGTTTTGAAGTCACTTACTAGGAAACATGTTTCTGGTTTCCAGTTGTATACTGGACAGTACTCGGAGGATTTCAGGTCAGTTCCTAATTGCATTTAATTACCATATTCAGGAAATTAACTATTCCTAAAGCATAGTCTTACACTGCTTGTCTGGTTGTGTTGAGACTGGTGTGTAATGGCCAGGGATTCTCCTTGAGAAATTCTAAATTTAATTTCGATGGGTCATGCTGTAGCCAAACTGGTGACACACCCTTCGATCTAAGGTCTGGATTGCTTTGATGGAGAACTTCTGGTAGGCTTAAAATCAGTTTGTTCTCCTAAAATTTTGTATTGTTTCTTCTGTCAGACTTTAAACAATGTCTTAGTAATACCTTACCGCAAGAAAGTCAAAAGGAAAATGGATGCTTGGTTTTGTTAAGGATGTTTTGTGTTCTGAGGCACCGAATTGCACACATCACTGCATATGAGTGCACCACGTTATCTGCAGGTGGTGGTGAAAGGAGTGAATCAAAGCTACAATTAGTGCTGTAGGAACAGCTGGACCTCATAAGATCTGAAAAAGAAGATTCCTCTTAACTCAAATATATATCCTTGGAGAGCCATATGTGCATAGCTGTGAGGATTTTGGAAATGATGTGGTGCAATGACAGGGAGATGACTGGTAAATATTAATTGGGAGAGTGGCCCATGCCAAAAAATTCCTTGTGATCATGTTACCTTCTCTTCATGCAAAATAGTTACTGAGTTAGAGCAAAATACCGCAGTTTAATTTACCGTAACTATGTGGTCATTATACAATGACTTCAAGAGAAGCCATAGCTGCCTGGCAGCCCTTGGGCGTGCTGTTGTGTTGTGTTACCTCAGTGACAGCGAGGTGGTCAACACATGTCACCTTCAGCTGCGGAACTACTTTAATTCAGATTTCTACCTTTCATTCCCCAATGTACTTGGATTTTGAAATGTAAAACCCTCCCTGTTGAAAATGTCCCTATCTTTAGTTTTCAAATGTTAAAATTCTGATTTCAGTTGAAAACAACAGTATTTGAAAATCTGCTGAGCCCATGTGACTGAAACACGTTTGACATCATCTGTTGCTCATGTGGTCTCTGATATTGGCCAGCATCAGCATTTTTAACAAGTGTTCTGATTTTCTAGTCCTTTTTAAACTTCAGAATTTAAAATATGAGCATCATGATAATAAAAATTGTTAAACAGATGCACATCATAGTCACTAGAAGTTTTAAATTTGAGATATTTGGTGCATCTAGGAAAATATCCGCCATTATTAAGCACCTTCAGAAAAAAACCCAGAAGATACCTCCATAAACACAAAAAACCTTAACTACATCATTTGTAAAGTTGATGTCTTTTCCAGGATAGGACAGCCACTATGTGGTTGAAGCCCAAGAAATACCAAAACCTGAGATGGGTGCACAGGGGCCATCCATGGAGCATGGTGGTCACCCATAGGGCTGGTGGTAGAGACACCCAGCTGGGAGGAGGGCTACTCTCATGAGGTGTAGTCTAGAGACAGTTCAGGTTCTCCTTGATAGTAACCTTAAGGGTGGTAGCTGGATCCCTGGGTCAGGGATCTAACAGTCCCTGACAGTGCAAAAATGCTTCTGATTAAAGTTAATTGGAACAAATTATTTTAAAGTTGAGGATGAAATTTAGGATTAGAAGAAATACCAGAAAAGAGAAGACCCTGGAAAAATACCACTCATCTCCTCTTCCTTTAATGCTTTGAGTCCAGAGATTTATGGAGAAAACTTGCTCCCATGCTGAAAGCACAGGCAGCGTGTGCGTATTGGGTAATCACAAACTTGCACATCAGCATTACTTAACCTCCAGGCAATGTGCGGTCAGTTTTCATTTTCACTCTTAAAATTGTTTCCATTTAACGCCCTTAAGCAGCTCTATGAATTACAGTGCAGTAGAAAATGACCCTCAAATTGGCCTCCCTGATTATTCACTCCAATCGCTCAGCTCGGCATGGCAATGCGCTTTTAATGTGGCTGCCCATATGCCCCGCACATGCCTGCGCTCTGGCTCCTGGCAGGGTATGTTGTGATCTGCTGGCCTGTGCCAACTCACATATCTAAACGTTTTCATAAGGGGAACCCCTTTGTGTTAGTCATCTGGTTGTCAAACAAGACCTGGCTGCGATCCTGGACCTGGCACTAGATGAAATATGTGCACTTTAAACATTTCATACTTAAACTGATGGGAATGGGCAATTCCTCAGTACATTTTCTCAAGGTTTTTAAACAATAAATGTCAACCTAAGGGCAAAGCAAGACAGATTTCAGATTAAAGGGACGGGGTTTGCTCAACGTTTATAAATCCCTTAGTCCCAAATTCCTTCATGTTTCTTAAAACAACGAACAAGGAAAGGCTATGTCGGACGCAATGGGCACTTTTGTCAACACAACTTTTTCCTTTAGTAGCATGATAGAAAGATTTCAAAAATAGATTTTTTTCTGATGGATTCATGACTTGACATCCCATAGAGAATCTAGTATTCTTCCAAGCAAACCTAAAGGTTTGTGTTAGAAGACTAATAACACCCGTCAAAAGAACCTTTCATCCCCAAGATAACTAAAATATTCCTTTGTTTATTTTTTGCCCTTAATTACTTTTCCTGTCTTGGTTTAATCTGCAGAGCTGAAGCTTGTCAGCACCTATGGCCTTTTGTTTAGGGTAGATGACTTGGGAGCATGAATAAAAGCAATTTTCATGTAGTGTCTCCCTGTCATGACTGCTGCCTGAAGCTCATTGATTTTTCTTTCAAGAGACCGGATTCTATGCCCGTATAAATGGCACAAAACTTAATTTGCCTCAGTAGTTTTATATTCTTTAGTACTGGAGATGAGGCTTCCTTCTTTAAGCCTGATGTTGTCACTTGTGATAAAAGTGTCTCATTTCTGTTGTGTCTCACTTTCCAAAGAAAAAAGGTCTCAGAAAGAATCATCATCTCAGAATGCTTGTCTTGATTTTGACTTAGTAAAATTTTAAGACTCTTTAAAATGTAAATTTTAGCATTTACAGCTGAAGTGGGGAATTTTTCTGAGTAAGAAAATGAAGCTTCTATTTGGAAAATTAGTTCTCAGAAACAAACTTTTTTTTTTTTTTTTGAGTAAAGTAATTTCTGGAAACGTCCTGCATATGCTTTCCATTGGAGTAAGCTGGCGCTGCCATGCAACAGAGGAGTTTCTCAGAAGGCTTCCAAGAAGCCTTGCTGTACCATCTCTTGGACAGGGCTATAGAGCCAGGTTCTCTCAGCCAGAGTGTGGCTTGTAGACTTCCATTTTTTTCATGCTTTGGGTTCTTGTCTTGTCCTTCACCTGTCTTGTCAGCTCAGGTGCAAGCCTGCAGGCTTGCAGACTCTTTTCTACTCTATAGTTATGCCTATATGACACCTGGCACAAGGAGCCCTGACTTCTCCTTTGTGTCTTCTTAGGTAGCATCTTAACACAAATAATATGGTTTAGTTTTTTTCTAGTGGCAGCAAGGGTTATGCTGCCATGCGTCTGGGTGGAGGGGGATGCTCTCAGGCAACTTCTAAAGCTTATGGCCAAGGTTCAGCCAGGTTTGACAGAGAAGGATGGTGACTGCTTTCTCTTGAGACCAGGTAGGACAGAGGCATGGCCAGTCCCACAGCTGTAGGAATGTTAGAACTTGCAGTTGTGGGTGTTATTTTCTTGTAGAACAGGGAGCACAGAGCTGTGTGAGTGCTGAGGAGCAGGGCTGGGGGCTGGGCTGGGGGGAAGGTTTCACACTGCTGTGTCCCTGCCCTAGAAGAAGCTTCTGGGTAACTTGCGGTGTGGACTTCTCACCTTCATGCCATACACATTTTCTAAAATGATGGCCATAAACTTCAGTTATGGAGAGCTCAGCTCAATATCACCAAATAATGCTCAAGTCAGTCACCTTTATTTCAGGATTTATGTCCATATCTTTTCCTTGCATTTTTTGTCTTTTCACTGATAGTGAATCCTTCCAATTTATTGATGTAGATCACAACCACAAGAAGGTTTTTGCCTGTTTGCAGGCAGTTTTAGATGGTAGACAACTCGGTACCAATAGCCAAACAGTACAGCAGCTCACAGGATCTGCACCATTGCTTGTGTATGTAGGCTGTGAAAGTATGAATTTTTTGAAAGCCCAAATGATGAAGGTGTTGTATTCATCAGTATTAATGTAAACCTGGCTTAGAAGGTGCAACAGTGGCTCAGCAATGGCCTTTTGCTTTCTCTAGTACCACCACTTAATGTCATCTATTGATGTAATTGGACTTGCGCTGTCACCAGCCAACCATGAGCAGTCTAAACCTGGTTGCTATCACACACACTGCTGAGCAGCCTTCCAAAGTGAGCACTGCTGGCAGCTGCTCTTCTGCTATTTGTGGCTAAAAAAAAGTGTGGAGAAGTGATTTTTCAAGTAATTAGGTGAACCTATTCAATCAGTTGGACCTGTTTTTTGATAACTCTCATTTAGAACTGATGTTTTATTCCCTCCCAGTAAGTTGGACTGTACCTTCTGGTGGAACATCTCTCTAGCTGGCTCAAAGGCAGTAAAAGGGAGTAGGGAATGTAATCACATTTTATTGAATGAGAGAATTAATTGAATCTTTTTCAGAGGGAGAGGGTATCTTCCTACACCACAAGTTTGGGGTTTTTTTCTTTTTTTTTTTTTTCTTCTTTGCCTGTTGTAGTGCCTGCTAATCAGGACACTTTAAAACTATGAAAGAGAACATAGTGGGAGGTGCAAGAGGATAAAATGGAATTAAAGGCAAGAGAGTACAGTGGGATTACGGATAGTAAAACAGGCTATGTGCTGAGCACATTAGAAGGGGCACACCTGGAACAATGAGAGTAACAAAACTATCATTCCTGGTATGTTTACCTGTTTCTCTGTTATTTATCCCCGGTATTACATGCAGCGTGGTCTCCCCTGCAGGGTTAAAGATCACGATAACCTTCTGCGCAGGCAGCAAACTACTCCATGTATGGGAAGTGGTACATGGTTTTACTTATAGAACAAAGACATAGCACATTTTCTCACACATCAAAGAAAATCTGTCTACTGGCATCTGTTGTGGAGATGAAGTATTGGTACTTTAGCACTGCAGGCTGCTCTGGGACGGGAAGCTGAAGGATCTGTTTGTGAGGACTGCGTGCACAAAATGTGCTTGTGCCTATTAAGATTGTGGACTGTCAGGTTAAAAATACATATAGATACCTGTAATTCTGGTCCAGTACTCATATAGAAAGACCTCAAGAATACATTCCCAGGATTGTCTGCTACATACATGTTAACCAGCAGTCCTTCACATCAACACGGTGAGAGAAAAAATAGGTATATATGTATTTAAACCAAGACTTGAAAAGACAGTATTATAAAACTGGCTCATCCGTTCCTTGGGCTGGAGGATCAGGGAAATGTGTCAGTACACAGCAGTTTAGAAATTGTTGCGACTGTGTAGTTGCCTGGCTCTTTAACAATTTCACTGGGATATTTTCACTTGCAAGTTTGAGGACACTGATTTGTCCTCTTTATTCTGTGCAAATCTGTTGAGGGCAGTTGTCTGTGTTGCTGTAATCCACCTGCCTCCTCAGACCTGAGCACAAACATGAGTGTTTCTACAAAATGCAGGTGGATGCAGCCACTGATGTACTTATGTAGCACACCTCAAGCGTGGGAAGATACCTGTCAAGGAAACAGTAGTAAATATACAGATGTCCTCGTTCCACTAGTTTTTTTCTGTTTCCCTCTCCGTCTTAATGTCCTTTAGTTCACACTGGCATCAGTTGATGCCAACAGAGGGAGAAGGTAACTCCTGGAAACACCATAAGATGCTTGGGTCACATGATGCTTTTTCTTAATGCATGTGTAATCTATAATCAGATTTTATTTTTTTTTAAGACCTATTTGAGAATACTGCAGTGAGGACATTTTGCATTTGGGCAGTCAGAAGTTACTGTTTTAGAAACCTGCTGCAATGAAGATGTCAACAAAAGCTGTTGCAAAGCTGCACTTTCACTTCACAGAACTTAGCGGAGATACATTCTTGGGTCTGGTTCATGTAGGCTTATTTCTCTGACTTCCACTTCGAATTTGGGAATCAAAGGCATTTTAAAATTCTAGGTCAAACTCATTAAAAAACACAGAATCTCACCCGGTTTCAGCTCCCCAAATCATGAGAAACAGTAAATCTCCTGCTCTGGTGTTGATACACCCACCCCATGATTTATAGATTTGTATTTGAAGCTTGGCCCAGAACTTCTCTGTCCAGAGTCAGCATTGCTCCAAAAGTTCATGACTTTTTTTCTAAATAAGCTTACGGATATGTGGGGTTTCAGTGACACACGGAACATGTCAGATTTCTGAGGAGATTGTAAAGATAGCACCCAGCTTTTGGAGTTAGGATTTTCCTAGCAGAAAGCTATGTCTCTGAGACTGAGCCCACCTGCCTGATCAAAGAAAGACGCTGTTTTAGGGAAAAAAACCCAAACATCCCTTCCCTATTTCTCTGGTGTACCACGGCAGCACAGGGAGCCCTCTCCCTACTCCCCACCGCCTCCTCCCCAGAGGAATGGGGGCTTTCCCGGAATTCCCGCCTGCCTGCGGTTTCTTAACCAGTCCTGCAAAAATGTATTTTTTATTGAATGTTATTCTAACCATAAAACTTTTAAGCTGTTCAAATACTTTCCTTTGTACCATAGACATCTGAGACTATTAGACGTTAACGAGTAAATGTACTTTTTTTTCAACTGCTTCAATCTGCTAAGTAGTTTTCTTTGGACTGATCTCCCCTAGCCTTGTACCAGAGGAAACATGCCTGTGATCTGATACTGTATCTCCTCAGTATCTGTCTCCTCAGATTGTAAATGCAGGTATGTTTTACTTTGAATTTAAAAAGGGACTTTATTTCATGGCAACTCATTTACTCACTCAAGATCCAGAGATGTTTGAAGCCAAGAGGTACTTTACTGATTCTCTTTGATTCCCGTATTAAGCCTATAAATCTTGCAGGAATAGAGCATATACTTTAGCAAGACTCAACCAAAAGATTTCAGGAGATGAATGTCACCCTTTTCCATAGTTATTTTAATAACTAATATAACCTGCTCTTTGACTCCTACCACCTCATGCCTACACTTATGTCACTAGTTTAGTTTATATGCATTATTTACTTTTGCATTATTATTTGTATAATGGCCTCACCTACAACTGGCCCCCTGTTGAATTGTCCTGAACTGCAAATAGCAAGAGACTGTTCCTGCCCCAGGTGGTTTATGAGAGGCGGAAAAAGCACTGGAAGAAGCAAGCAGTGTTATTGCGGTTTGCTGTATGAGGAAGTGAGACCCAAATTTGCTTAATTTGTTCTGGGTCTCATGGAAAAGCCTTTGTCTGACCTGGTAAATTACACACCTGAATCGGTTTGGAGGCACCTAAGTAAGTGACCTGATTTTCTGGTATGTTGAACTTCTCTAAAACAGGCTCTTTGCCTGGGATTTCTGGAAAGCTATCCTTTTATGGGATTAGGATGAGATCAGTTTTCTTGACCTGCTTTCAGCCCAGGCAGCCACATGTTCCTGTGGAATTCCTTCCCTTACAGTTGCTGGAGGCTTGCTTAACATACAGTGCATTTTCAGGTTAGAGAAGAAAGGTGTGTAACACCACTTAATCTGCGCTGAGTAATTTTCAAAACTGAACAGCAAAACTAAAAATCTCAAATAATTTCTCAGAGGAGCATGAATGAACCGATGTGAGCCATTTTCTTACACGCAAGATATAAGATAAGGGATAAGAGATCGCAGACCCAACAGAACACTAGTTTTTGACCTGCAGCAAGGCAGATAAGGTAGCTCTGCTCTGTTCTACTGTACAGAATGACTAGAGGTGACACCTTGGGCCTGTGTTCATTATTGATACAGGTTTTGTGTCTCTAAACATGCAGTAATGTTTCCTTACTATCAAAGGCAGCTCATATGTAGTGTAACCCAGGGCACGTAGTGTGGATTCTTTGTGGACATGAGTTGATTTCTCTAGACTTTAATGTAGGAGGGTTCTAGTTTCCACTGTATGTAGATAACAAATTCTTTAACATCTACCCCAATAAAAATGGAATATGTGTGCATTTAGCACCTGAGAAATTGTTATGCAAATGAGATACAGTAATTGACCAAATCAAAATATGCATTTATGTTACACTGGCTGCACCAAACTTCAAAGCCAGTACTCCTTTGAAAAAAATCATAGAATCATTTAGGTGGGAAATGACCTTTAAGATCATCAAGCCCAACCATTAACCCAGGACTAACATGTCCACCACTAAACCATGTCCCTAAGCACCACATCTGTGTGTTTGTTTAAACACCTCCAGGGATGGTGATTCCACCACCACCCTGGGCAGCCTGTTCCAGGGCTTGACCACCCTTTTGGTGAAGAAATCTTTCCTAATAGCCAACCTAAACCTCCCCTGGTGCAACTTGAGGCCGTTTCCTCTTGTCCTGTCACTTGTTACCTGGAGAAGAGACCGACCCCCCTGCCTACAGCACCTGTCAGGCAGCTGTGGGGAGCGATAAGGTCCCCCCGGAGCCTTCTCCAGACTAAACCCCCCCAGTTCCCCCCCGCCGCCCCTCCCAGGACTTGTGCCCCAGCCCCTTCCCCAGCCCCATGCCCGGCCCTGGACACGCTCCAGCCCCTCCATGTCCCTCTGGCCGTGAGGGGCCCAAACCCGAAGCCAGGGTTCGAGGGGCCAGCGGGATGTGACTCCATTCCCCACCGCTCTCCGGCCCGGCCGCCCAGCCAGCTTTGACCCCAGCGCAGAGCCCCCCGGGCAGCCATGAGCAGCCGGTGGCTGCAGGAGATGCTGTGGGAGACGGTGTCAGAGGCTTCACTAAGGCCCAGGACACACCAGCCACAGCCTCTCCCTCGCCCACCAGGCCGGGCAGCTGCTCGTAGCAGGAGATCGGGGCTGTCAGGCAGGGCCTGATCCCCTGGGTGTCCTGCACGTGCCGTGTGATGGTGCTCGGGATGATCTGCTCCATCACCTTCCCGGCACCGAGGTCGGGCTGACAGGGCTCTGGTTCCCTGGATCCTCCTTCATGTTATACTAGTTTGCTGGATCCTCCAAATGTTATAAACTGTTCACACTTTCTCATCAGTGGTTTACTGTGTCATCTTCTAACTGCAATTCGCAAGTCTTTTTGACCAGAAATTAAGCTGAAGTGGGGACGGTGTTTTCTGTTCCCTGCTCAGTGTTCGAATGCACCTTTGCAGAGCAGGGGTACCGGTGACAAAGTGATGCTCATGAGGTATCTCTCCAAATCAGGCATTTCTGTAATAGCAGGAGTGAAAGCATGTGTTTTCAGAAGTGACCGTTCTGGATTACAGGTACACTGGCAGGAACTGGGGGATTTTGTCTGAATGACCTAGCTCATTTGTAGCTGTGACAGAACAGAAACCAAAAATGAAAAATAAACAAAATCGTAAGTGAAAGTTTTGGAGAAGAGTACAGTTTCTGGCTATCACAGAGCTGGCTCAAATTATTGAAATAAGAGGCCTTAAGCTGAGTATGGGAGTTTGGTTTTACCCCAGAAATCCTGGAAGACTGTGAAGGTTGAAAGAACTTTAGCAGATGCTGGATGCAGTGTTAAATGGTGGCCGTTTATTTTTTCTCAAAAATAGTACAGGTTTAAGCATGAAGACCAACCTTTTTCCAAGGGAATTGGCAGTAGAGGTCTAAAATTACACTTTAGAGGTCTTTTACAGCGTTAGGTTTTCATTCCTAACTTATTTTCAACAAAAGTTTTTAAATGTTGTGTAGGAAATCAGTACATTTCTAGCTTATCTGATTTGCATATGCAAACTCATCAATAACACCTGATGATTCACATGTGACATTTTTGCCACCTCTCCAGTGGGAAGTGTTTGAATTTTAACCATCCATATATTTACTCAACTGCTACCGTAACAGGTAGAAACAATTGCTTCCCCTTCAAACACGGGTGGTGTTGCCTAAAGAATGATTATAGCAAGATTTTTAATTTCAAGCCCAACTATTAACAGTCAATAGCCTGTTACCACATCACCCTGACGCAGATCTTGACACGTAACCCTCGCAATTATTTTTCATCCCACAAATCTTAATATTTACTAGGCAGAATCAAACTCCAAACCGCAGAGAGTAATTTGCATTGTTGGTGGTATAAATTATGCATTAGCTAAATGAAAATGTTAACCTTCCACTAATATAATTATACAAACAGAACTCACACTTGAGCACGGGTCAAATACTTCTGGTTAATGCAAAAACGTTTTCCATCCTCACAAGATCGCAGCTCGGCAGGTGCTGGGTGCGAGTGCAAACCGTGGGACCTCTCTTGCTCCGCCTCTCCCCAGCAGGGCAATTAACGCAGAAATAGGTCTCAATGAGCTGTGATTGTGTGAAGTCTCTGGGGCTGGAGAGTCACCAACAGTAATCCTCTGTGCAAAAGCTCCCCCTTATGGAAATGAAAAATACTAAACAATGCTTTTTTTCCCCCTCCTGAGTCAGACAGGACTAAGAGTTGATGAGGATGAAGTGACTTCTCGAGCCTACATAGTGTTTTGAGACTCAGTGTTTGAAATGCAGAGGATTTAAGGAATTCGCTTATGCTCCCCATGACACACGTGAATGCTGAAGGCACGTGTATGTGTTTATACTTGAAATTATTTGAGCTGCTTTCGAAGTTGGAATTTCTCGCAGCATTGTGGCAATGAGGAAGGGGAGGGAGACTCTTTGGGTAGCAAGCAGGACTAGGGTGTCACAGTAGGAGTTGTAGTTCTAGTCATGGGAGATAATTTAGTTTTGGAATAGTTTTTATACGTGTTTCTGAGGACACACTACGATGTATATTTGGAGTTGCATCCTGATGGTGTAATTTCACCCATGGCTAATAACAGTAAGAAGTTTCAAGTTGTTTGGACGAGACATGCTGCTTGTAGGCTCAAATGTTACATAGGTGCTGTTGGTCATGCGTTGTTATATGGTCACTTCTCTGCTTAACAGTTCCCGATGAAACCTGTGCGAAAGCAGTTACAGCTCTGTGCTCATCCTGTTCTTGCATTCTCCACTAGCATGTCTGAATCCCAGCCGTAGCCTGTATAGACCTTTGCACTGACTTGACGGGACAGCTCTTGTGATTTGCAGACCTTTCCTGGTGTTGAAGAGCCACAGTCTGAGCTAATGGCAATCAGTATCATCCCACCAATGTTTGCTGCTTCAGAGAGATGCCCTCATGGCAGTGTGAATTGTTCTCGTGCAGGAATCTGAACAGAAATGTTCTTGCTTTTGCAAAACTGGTTCTCAGCTGGGTTAAGCTATTTAAATGGGGTTTGTTCAAGTAATACCTGAATGATCCACTTAGCGGGACTTTCCCTGATGTTAGCGGGCCAACATCAGTGAAAATCAAATACACTCAGCAACTCACAGGATTTGACACTGGACCTAAGCATCTAGTAGGAGTGGGGAGATGGCTTGAATTAATTTGAAATATATTAAAGATATAGTATTAGTAATATCAAATAGTATTATTGGTATTAAGGATAATGAAAGGGGGAAACTACTGGAGGAGTGGACAGAAAAGTTGTTTCATCGTGGTAGCCTGGGGCAGCTGAAGGCGGACAGCCAGCAAGCACTGCAGTGGCACAAACAGTGGCACAAACTATACCCAGTCATTTTGACTGACTGGAGAGATGGACAAGTTGTTTTTGAGGGAGTATGTAAAGTGTATCAGTACAATACGAAAATCAAGAACATCGCGCTAAGCACTGCTGGCATAGGAGGAACATTGCTGAAACTGCAACATTTGAGAGCAGCAGTTAAAACTGAACTTCTCTTCAGGGTGACCTGAATATGTTCTACACTATGAAGAACAGTTAAACCTGAAAATCAGGTTAAAAGTTCATTTTTCACCTTTCCTATGTCTACAGTGGCACGTGCAGTGAAAGCAGATTTGAGCGGTTTTTGTTAAAACAATGAAAAACCCACATTGGTGCTGGCTGCGTGCATTGTGTTACAGCTTTCTCACCCATTGCCTGAGCTCTCTTTTACTTGCCAAGTATCAAAAGAGATATTAATGCCAACCATAAAATACTCACCAACATGCATGCTTGCCATTCCTTTATAGACATCGTGAGTTTGTGCATAACAAACACTAGCTCTCTGATCAGGTCTGATCCCAGTGTGGTGTCTTCCACTGCAGAGTTGTCCCTCCTGGAAAAAAGGAGTATTCCCAGTATACACATCTTCACTTTGGTAAGGAATTAACTTGTGTACACCACAGAAAATACCTTGGACGAGGGAGTGAAAATTGCATTACCAGTTACTGCTGAAGCTCAGCCTGTTGAGCAGCCACAGAAGCAAGAACTGCGCCGGGCTGTGGTGCTCACCTGCACCCACTTAAAGCTTTTTGGCTTGGACTAGGAACCATTAAAATTATGCAAGTACGCTTCTGATCACTTCAGAAATACGAAGGCCAATAGCAGGGGCTGGGCTTAGCTGCCTGGAGGTGATGCTTGGATTGGTGTACTCGGGTATTAACCTGGTTATCCGAAGGTCCAGCAAAATGCCAGCTAAGCCCTTAGTGCTGCCGTGTCTGTAGCTAAAGGTGGGAAGAGAGCTGGAAGAGGTCAAATCATTTGTATGTGACTTCTAATCTATCTGATTTTCAATTTATTTTTTTAATTAAATGGTTTTATGACACTAAAACATTTACAAACTTGCTTAAGATTTGCCAGCTGTTTTCTGTGCTGCAGAGATGGAAAAAGCTCTGACATTCTGAGCACTCTGCCTGCACAGTTTCGAAGCACAGTTTTCCCATTTTTATTTAACTTAGCTGCATTAATTGAAATACATGTATAAAATGTCTTCCAGGTTTGAGAATACTTTTGTTGTCAGTGTGATATGCTCTTTATGTTTTGTTTACTGGTATTTTAAAATAAATTGGCCCAAACTAAACAAATATAAGTAAAACTTATTTTGTAGATCTTATTCTCAGTAACACACAAAAAATCTCAGACATTTACAGTTGCGCCAGGTAATGTTTTGAGATATGGTTTATTTTGGAGGAGGGGAAGATAGCATAATACAGCTAGAGCCAAAATACATCTAATGCACATCTAGGATTCAGTTCAAGTTTTGATGGATAATTACTCTTCTCTAATCCTGCAGTAGTTTAGATGACTTTCAGTGTTACAGCGTGTGATGGAAGGAAAGACACTCCAGCATTGGTGTAATTCTTCATTTCTCCAAGCAGAGGCTGAAAAGCACGTTAATGCTGTAAATACAGCCAGGAGGTGGTTATCTGCATAAGCAGAGAGGTTATAGGTCTTGGGATTTCTGTGCCTAGGAGAGGTTTGTAGGGCAGGCCACGTGATGCTGAGGTACCCAGCCATGCCCGGTGCTCAGCTCCAACAGCATTCAAGTCAGGCTTATTACGCCTGACGTCTTCCCTCAGCACTAATCATTTTTCCATTTCAACAACGGCTGTTTACAGCAGCTGCTGCCTTATGTTTGGTTTGATCCTGGTCCAGATTTTGCAAGTGATTAAAATGCTGCTAATAAAGATATTTTAACTAGGATTTACATGTTGACTTGCCTTTTCCAGCTACAAAAGGTCTTCCCATCACTGCTTTTCCTCATCTGCCCTGGTGTGGCTGGCTGGCTTGCGATTTCAGGGGTGACCTGGTAGTCCTCCATCCCCACAAGTGGAGCTTCAGCCAGCCTTTGCTGTCCTTCCTCTGGGAGCACCAGGGAGGTGTGGGGAACGGCTGGATTTTGGAAGAAATCCCGGTGCCCTTGTATGTGCACGATAGGGAGATTATCTTACACACATTCCCTTGTATGTTCCCTTGGTTTACCACATACTCAACTGATTTCTATTGGAATATTATAATTGCATTCATATGGTCTAATAGCAATGGCAGTTACAAAAATTCCCAGATAAAGCCCATGCTGTCGCCGAGGGCTTTGATGCAGCCGGTCTCCTCAGTTACACCCAGGCACTAGAATTACAGAACAAGAAAAGTTTCCTGCCCCCTGCCCCCCCTCCCCCCTTTTTTTTTTTTCTTTAATCCTTTGGCTTAGAAACTAACAGGTTTGCAGCAGTAGTGATGGAGGTGCACGTGATTCTCGTCCTGTGCTCCCTTGCAACCCGTAAAACTGGACCACATGCTTGCAGAGCCTGGTGCACAGGGTGGAAGCGAGCCTTGGCAGAGTCTGGGTGCTGGGGTACCAGGAGTATCCCTTGCATGTGTTTGGGTGGGATCTGAAAGATGCCAAGGGCGTGTTGGCAGGAGGGAGGAGAGCAGCAGAGGGTGCTCGCACTGCACCAGCCACAGTGGCCACAAGCCTGGGGAGAGGGTGTTGTGCAGGGTGAAGGAGGAGCGGGAGCTCCTCTGCATCACACCGAGCCACCTTCCCTTTCTCACTGCTTTCAACTCAACCCCTCCCTCTGCAAATGTAAACGCTCCCTTCTGGGCTGGGGGGCAGAATAGGGTTTGACCTGGTGCCAACATGCAGCAATGGTATCGTGGGTTGGCATCTGCCATGACACTCGAGCAAACTGTCTACCTTGCAGGAGGTTGTGTGTGTAGGAGTGCGGGAAGTGCACAATGTGACTCAGGCATTTTTAATTACTGATACAGAATAAAGCAAAGCTCATGGTGGGTTTTGTTCAGCTCTTCATTCATGCTTGTAACTGCAGGGTCATTCCATTGACTTGGCTTGAATGACCCTGAATATATAGCTACTGCTATAGAAATAAGAAGTGTGCTTCTGTTTGCTAAAGGCAAGGTAAAATTAATGAAAATGTAAGGAGAGAAAATTCTTTACAAGCAAAGGCTCAAAATACTGTTTAATTAACACATTGTTGATTTAACATTTATTGAAAATTCCTGCTGACATCTGCACACTTTGACAGACAAAGCACAGGATTAAGATTTGGTTTCTGTGGCAGCTTATCTGCTCTTTTTATATCACCTCACATCTCCTTCCTCTCTTTCTTTTTGTCTGTCACACCCATTTAGATTGTAAACCCTTTAATTCTGTTCTGCATATATCTGCAGCTTGGCTTGGTGGAGACCTGACTTGAATTATGTCTTGAACTGCTTATATGGTACTAATTACATTAATAATAATTGACTTCACTGGGCTTTGGATCAACCTCTGAAGGAATACATTTGCATCTCATTACTTACCCTGATGGAGTTCTGCATGTGTTCTTTCTGCAGATGATGGGGATTCTGGTCGGGGGCTCATCCAGGGACCAGTGGAGGACCCCGTGCAGTGGCTGCGGTGGTGAGTGATGTGGTTCCAGCCTGTGGTAGAGCTGGAGCAATGAGATCCCATTTTCCAGTGGATTTGTGCCGTGATGCTGATGGATGTTGCTGTCTGGAAGGTATGCTTCCAGCTGAAGGGTTTGTGGACAGTGTGAAACTTGTGAGGGATCTGTTCACCAAGGGATCTAGGCAGGTTAAATGGGTTATTTTCCCCTTTCTCACAGTAGGGGCTCCATCCCTTAAATTCTTTGAATCACAGCTAAACATACAGACTAGCTCTAACAGATGTTTTAGGTTTGCTAGAGCAGGATTTGGTAGGCTGCTGTCAGCCTGTGTTGTTGAAGAGGTTAGCTAATCCGCATGTCTCCTCTTCTTTAAAAAACAATGACTCTGTCAATCCAGGTAAGGGATTAGTTGATTCAGTGTGTATTTTGTAGACATGGAATTGTTGGTCAGGTACTTATGCCTGCATTTGTTCTGTCTCAGTGAAATACTTTGGTCTCTGTTTCACCTTGTGTGTTGCGTGAGCCCCCTCAGTTACCAGTGGAGAAAAAAAGAGAGACTTTTATTCTTAGGGGACATAGACTCTTTGGGAATCAAGGTGCTGTAAAGTACATACACAACAGATAGTTTTGCAGTCAGTAATATCATCCATTTGTGTCAAAAAAAAGGCTGAAGGTCTTTTGTGTTTGGCTTGTAGAGTACGTACAGGCTCTGCTCTTTGATATCCACATTGGTCCAGGGGAAAAACATGCTGGAAAAGAACCTTTGATTTCAACATTATGAAGGAAAATATGTATGTCTGTAGTTCCCAGGACAGAGTGAAAGCAGGGAAGTTGGGGGATATTAGGAAAAAGAGATAAACAGATATAAGAGAAGGAAGAAAGAAATGTGAAGACAGAAATATTCAAGTATTTGCAATTTTTCTTTCCCTCAATTATACCTAGAAACTACCCCAAAATCAAAGGGATGGCCTGAGACTACATAAGAGATATTTAACCCATAGCAGAAGAGAATGATGAGTGACAGTGTTTGTGGGAAACTCCTGGGTAATGTTAAGCTGCCCAGGTATGAGTGTGAAGAACAGATATGCAGATATGTATGAAACAACAGTAAGAAACAGCCATTAGTAAGATAGAAAGTAAATGAGAGCTTAAACACACCAAATGAGACTTTTTCTTTTTTTTTTTCTCATGACTAAGAGAGAATTAGTTCCTTTTTGCATTAAATATCTGAATTTTGACAAAGTTCCATTTTTTTCATTCAAATGAGGACACAGCATCAGTTAAGGTCTATTCTGGAAACAGATCAAACCCTCTGTTAAAGGCCCTCTCCTGTCCTTTCTGGGTGCTCTCTGAAGGAATAGTTTAATCAGCGCTTCATGGACCCCGGGCAGTGGAAAATTTGTGTGCTGTGTTGCCTATTGTATGCTCAATATAATGAGATACTTAACTATATTAAACCTTTGAATGTGTTTTTAGCTATTACTAATTACAGACAGGGTAACTAAGTCTATGAAAAGTGTCCCAGCACTGGTTGTGTTGGTGTCTGGAGCCGAGACGTTAAATGCACAGATTATCCCTCTTTGGTTAGTTAAAAAACATTGCTTTATCTGGCCATCACCTCTTGTATCTTGATTTTCAAATTAGAATTATTCTAATAAAGTACACTGTGGTCCTGCCTGTTCCATATCTAACAGAAGATATATTAAATCTGTATTTCATTACCTAACAATACCTTGACCTTATCATATGACAGTTGCTCGGTAATAATGTTTTGCCCCTCTTATCTCTAGTACATTCTCCAAAGGATCTTGATGTACTTTCAAATACAGTTAATTGAATCTAGCTGCCCTTTTGTGTGCTAAAATTGTATTAACAATCTTGTTACAAACATCAAAGAGCCGTAAATTAAGTAGTGTTCGCCTAACCCAAAAATTTGTTGCAAAGAATGTTACAAAATGCAGATTTTAATATCACTGTGGCAAAATTTTCTAGCATGGTGCAGAATTCCTGCTGAAGCACAGGTAATGATGTGGATTAGCAATTTTAAAGGTGATTTAGATGGCAGCAGTGGTGACCACTGCCAGGACCAGTAAACTGTCACGTGAAAAAATCTAATACAATGGAAAATCTGTAGCAGCGCAGGTTTAGTGTGCCAAGCTTGAGGTCTTTTGATGCAGGGAATGAACTAGACTGTATTTCTTGATTACTTCTGTCTTCCAGTTTTGAGTGCTTCTTCCTCTGCCTTTTTTTTTTTTGTTTTTTTCTTCCGTGTTCATGTAGACCAAAAGTCTTGGTCAGTGGCTCTCTCTTGTGTTATGTTTCTTTAGGACTCTTGTGTTGAAACTTCTCCTGTTTGTGCTAGGTAAGGAATTTGTTTCCTTTCCCATTAAAATTTTCAGGTTTTTCAGTAAGGATATTCACTGAAATCTAAATCCTTTGAAAGTTGTTCATCAAGCAAACACTGTTCAGATGAGTTAAAATAATTCATTGGCAATTATAAGCACATGCAACATGTTTACTGATAATATTAAGCAAAAATAATGTTAACAGGCTTTTATGCTTGAAATGGTTGAAAGAGGGCAAAGTGATTTAACCTTACAGAGGTTTATGAAGGTAAAAGGTTTTATCCCTGGCCAGTTTTAGTTTCAACATTCTAGGATTTCATAGAAAAAAACCCCAAACAAACAAACAAAAAACTACCAAAACCACAAAGAAACTCACCCACCCACCCCCAGCCAGCTGTAATTAATGTACCACCTACTACCTTGGACTACTCAGAGATTGTCCTGCAATGACTTGCATGGAAAAGCCCAAATTTTCAAGTTGGTATCGTTATAAACTGGATCTTCAGCAGATTATTGCCAGTGTGGGACCTGTAACACACACTGTCTGGATCTAAATCATAGTTTGTCCACATTAATTGAGTTTCAGCTCCCAGACAGCAATGCTGGTGCTAAGCATGACAAGATGTGAAAGCCACTGACTTAATGCTACTGTATTGCCTACCGATGATGGCCCAGCACATGCAGTCCTCCTCCTGTTGTGGAATATATTTGCAGTTTGCTCCTTATCCCAAACTGCTTGTGGGCCAGGGAGATGATGGTTATACTCTGGCTCCTGCTTTGGCTGTAGTTCATGACCTCTTGTTTTCAAATTTCATAAAGTATAGCAAAGTGACAGCAAAACACAAGACGTGTATCTTGCAAGCCAATCTCCTGGTCTCTCGTTGCAAGCCTGTTTCAGCCAAGCGTGCTGCCAGTAGAGTGCCTGTAATCTATGGTGTATGTCTGGGGTTTGATGAGAAAATGTAATTCTATAGCCTCTGTGTGCTGATACGAATTCTCCTGCCTGTGTGGTATGATGTGAGACCACAGCCAATATTTTATGATGCAGTCCTCCGACAGCAAGCTAGTAAGTGAGTCATTTCCTACCGTCCTTTACAATTATACTCTGTGCATTATGGGCAACTCCTTATATATGGTCGCTAAGATATAAGGATGTAGTTCAGTAGTAAGTGCAGAAAGATTTTAATCCTCTCTCCGAGTAGATTTGGAAGGTAATATTTTGACAAGGTATTTTATCTCCCTTTTATGAATCAGGCTTTATCGCTGCATTCACCTCGTCTGTGGGCATGCCTTTGAGGCCAAATTTGTCAATTGTTTGCACTGTCCTGCTGCAGGAGTGCCCTAGAGAGCATCTCCGTAGCACTCCATCTGTTACATCCTCAGGGGGAATATGAGAGCATCCTGCCCTTAAAGTGACCTCTGGACACCTCTGCGTGTGATGTGCCAGACCTGCTCTTGGGGGCACTCCAGGCAAGGAGATGGCTACCTGGCCCAAGAGGCCAACCCGCAGCACCTGAGCCGGGGAGGGTGCCTCTGCAGCCGCACTCTCACGAAGGGGTGGCTTTTCAAACTATTCCCAGCAGATTTAGCATCTGCTGCAATATCTCTCTTGCATGCTTTTGAGAGCTGCCACAAGAGCTCTGAGGAAATTATACCTCTCTTCATCTGGAGGAGGTATGGATAGTTGTGATGAGATCATGGTGAGAAGGCAGCTGCAGAGAAGAGTGACCAGGGATAGATATGGGAATGGAAACAAAGCTGTATGGTGGGGAAGGAGGCTGAGGGGAAACATGTCTTGTTGGATAGAAACACTTCTGTGTAGCACTGACAAGGAAGCTGCACCCAGACAGCCTGTTGTAATGCGGAAGCATGTCAGTTTTTGCAGACTAGGGTTGTGCATCTCATCGTCTGGTGGAAAACACAGAGATCTTCAGCCCTGAGAGCACCCTTGGTGTCAAAGCGCACACTAGGTAGAGTGGCAGGCTGCCTAGCTGGGACCACTGCTTAGCAGCAGGACACTTCCTTTGCAGGGCCTAACACCAAGTTCTTCTGGGCCCCAGTTCACCAGCTGTCCTCTAGCTAGCTGTGGAGCTCCAGCTAGCAGGGGTGAAACTAGACATTTTTCAGGTGAGCTGGTGATCTTCTACCTGGAGCAAGCCGCTATATGACTACTTGTGTTTGCTGCTCATCTGACATAGGACCATGAGTTGTAAATGGTCCTTGATTCCTTCAATAGAGTGTCCTGCTATCACTGGCAGACTTGGGAGAGAGCACCAGTGAGTCCATTTTGGGGTTGGTGAGCTTCAGGCTCTGTGGGGGCAGGTGGGGGTCTCACATACCAGGGAGCATGGAGTGGGACAGCTGTGGGGTAGGAGCATCCCTAAGAGCATCCCGGTTCACAGGGAGCTTGGTCAGTTGTGGTGCGCTGCCGCCGTTGTTGGGTCATGCCGAAGGAGCAGATGGGGCTGCTCTGTTCGGGCTCTGTTACCACAATAGCCCTGAGCTGCAGATCGCTTCAGCAGACCCCCTAGGCAAAACACGGTTGATTATTCAGCATGATTTACCCCCACCAGCAATCTGTGTAATAGTTCATTGGTCATCATGGAAATGTGTGATTTTAAGGTACAGAACAATGCAAAATTTGTTCTTACAGTGTAAGTCGATTTCCATGTACAAAACCTTCGCTACTAGTGCGACAATATATAAGCCTGTAGCTAGTGGAAATCACATGCTGTTATGAGACTATGATAGATTTATGCCATTTGAACAATGGAAGTCTGTTGTTTCGATGATATGATATATGCTGAAAGTTTTCAGACTATATATTTAAATAGAAAATGTTTCAAAGCTCTGATATATGCAATAGAAGACTCATTATGCTGTATAGATTTGTACTCTCAATAGTCTGATATGATTGCACCTCTACATCATCTACTGCCGTCTGTCAGTGCCTGCTAGAGTGCAAGGAGCTTGTAACTAATACAGCACGTGAAGGATAACATCTAGGAGGGGAGTATGGGATTTTATGCTGATTGACTGGAATGCAGCATGAGGCTAAGTGTGCTACAGCGAGGGGACACAATTGTAAAAGGCTTTTAACTTTGCCTGTGAGTCGGGACAGATTTGTACACCCCAGCTTTCGTACATAGAAATGTTCATTCCTATTTGGGCTTGCAACATCTCAATTTTTTATTTTTTATAATTATCATACCACATCTAACCTTTTCTTTGTGTTCTACAAAATACTGCAATGGTTTACCTTAAATAACAAATTTGCTTAATGAAAAGCCTGAGCTCTTGCTTCTAAATCCCATTCAAACTGCTGTCCCACTAAGGTAGATCAGAGGTGAGGACCTTGCAAAAAAGCTGGATTTCACTTTTTAGTGTTACTGGAAAGTCAAGAAACTCAGTCCCTGCATGAATGGAGTGGGTTGTGGGTGAGCAAGCCCCAGAGCTGGAAACCAAGCAATGGAGAAGGATTTTGCATTTCTGCAATAGAAGCGGGTACCTGGCATCTGGCAGCTGATCCCACATCTTTACATCTTTACAACCTTTAGGTTTGTAAAGCAAATGCTGTTTTCTGTCACGTCCAAAATAACTGTAATGGGGTGTCTCAAAGTGCAGATTTATGCATCCTGGTGCAGATGGGAGGAGGTTGTGCATCTACCCATTGCGTGCAGGCACAACTGCCCTTGTGTGCACACACCGAACTCCTGCCTGGGGGCTGAGCAATTGCAAGGAGAAAGTGCAAAAGAGAAAGAGAGGAGAGAAAGAGAGGAGAAGCTGCATGAGAACTTGGAGGTTGTCTGTGCAGCAGGGGTGATTCTGATGTGGGCAAAAAGTTCTGCAGTTCTAGACCTCCTTTTTAATATTCTTACATATCAAAAGATTTCAAAATGTTGACAAGAGACTGTAATTTTCTAAATCACTCCCAAACACATTACAGTATTTTCTAACCCTACCCATGGTCTAAAGTGGTCTAAAATTTGCGGGTTTTAAACACTACCTTTTTTTGGTGTATTTAATTTACTTTATGGTTTACCATCTGAATTTGAAAACTTCCAAGCTGCAATGAGTGAAATGGCATTTTCTCTGTTCTGGATCTGTAGCAGAGAAGCTTTTATAATTTACTTTCTCCTATGTGTTTGCTTCCCTTAATACTTGATTATATGAGTTTATTTATCTGGTTGCTTATACTGCTTATACGTTGGATAAATGGAAAAAGAAAACCCCACCACCCAGCATATTTATTTAAAAACTATATGTATACATAAAGGCAATTGCCTAAGTTGGTAATAGTTTCAAGAGTCACACTTCAGCCATTCTGTGTCTCAGTTTGCTTACCTGTAAAAGAAGTAGAGCAGCTATTTACTATCTCAGGAACTGCTGCTGAGATTTAGCATACTGATTGATGGGCATAAAGTATTTCAGGATCCTTGGAGAAAGATCACTCTATTATTTTTTTTCAATAGAACAATTCTAGAGAGACTTGACAGTCTCCCAGAACAAGAAGAAATTCTTGGCAGATACCTTGGGAGCTTGGTGCAGAACTTGTTTCTTTTTACTGGTCAGTCTTAATGAGAGTCTAGATCAGGGCTGCAGGTTGTTCGCAGGCTGATCTATGGCCATGATGTCATGCTTCAGCTGGGACATATTTTACAGAGGATTGTACCTGTCACTTCCATCACGTTTCTAGGGTTCCTGTAATTATGCATGAGGGCAGTAATAAGCACGTTTAAGCAGCAGTGAGCTAAGCCTGGCGCATCAGGGCAGCCGTTCTCGTGTACCTGATGGCACGCAGGGCTGTAGCTGTAGTGGTGTTTGCCCAAACAGGCTGTGTCTTGCAGCTTGTCTCCTTGACTTGGGAGGTAGTGCTAGCTGAAAATCTGGCCTGTGACTCCGTTTTAGTGATGCAAACAATTTTCATATTCACAAGTGGCTAGACAGGCTCTGCCACCATAGCTACACATCTGGGCAAATGCAAGATATTGTGAGAATATGTAGATGAGAGACTGTTGAGCATTGCTTGGGCACTCTAAAAAGGAGTGTTATTAATAGGTTTCATCGGAAAGTACTCATCATGTTTTAAACATAATTTAAAAAAAACCCAAACATATTCCAGATTCAGTGTAATTTTTAATTGTATGTTTTCTCATTTCATTGGGAAAAAAACTCCAAAATCTAAAAATGACTTATTTCACTGTGAACACAACTCAAATATTTGTAGTGACAAAAATTACTGACCTGAAAGGTCCTGAACTCCAAAATGGTAAGCAAACCTCCCCAAAATTCATGTAAGAAAAAAGCTAGAAGGTAAGCTGACCAGTATGTATGTGTGTCTGTTTTGCTAGGGCAGTGGTAGGGACTAATGCCAGACCCCCACATCACAGGTGAGGAGCCATCGTACTCAGGCTTTGTTTCCTCCATTTGTTGGGGTGGTGCTCGGCCGTGCAGTAGGGGTGGCTGCAGACCAGTGAGCAAAGCCACTGCTTGTGAGGGGGAGACAGACCCAGCCCTCTGTCCAACAAGAACTGACTCAAAGCAGCTAAACTATGAGCACACAAATTGGAATTTTTTAATGTTCCTGCTCTGAGCAGGGTAGAAAAATGTCCCGAGTTTCCACATTTCATGTTGTGCATGGGCACCCTTTCACTGTCCCACAGGCAGAGGGCTGGATGGCTCCTGCACCTCTTGTGATCTTTCCCAAGGCAGTTCCCTGACACTCTTGATTTCAAGGACTGATGCTTCTTGTCCTTAAACTCAAACTAGCGAGTTTGAAACAGTCTCGGTCTTTTAGCACTGTCCTTACTTGCTCTAATGTAGGTGAGGAGGGAATCAAACCCGAAAAGAACACTTGGATTTGGGTCAGAAGTGTGGAGCTCAGGCGATGGCTCAGGTCCCTGTCTAGGTCTCGCCAAGTAAAGACAGCAGACAGGTATATATGCAATGAGTTGCATTTTCATCAGTGAAATAATATGTACGGTATCTAGTGAGCTTGGGTACAATCTGACCGGGAGAGCTGCCAGCACGGATTGCCTATTTCATTGCATGACACTGTCTAATTTCATTTTATTTATTACCCCGTGTAGCACCCATAACAACAACGTCTGGGCGATGACAGAACAATCATTCTAACAAAACACACCATACAGTTTTTATATCCTTTGAGACTTGTACTGGCAACTTTGCGAGACACAACGTTGAATGAGGGAGCCCAGTGCTCTGACCCAGTCTGGCGGTCTTGGTGATGGACAAGCTGTGTGGCTGGGGCAGGGGCTCTGCTCTGCTCACCTTCATCCCATCTGCCAGAGCATTGCTTCACGTCTGCTTGGGCACTAGGTCATCCCTCTGATGCAGAGGACCAGGACTCAAAGCAGCTCAAAGAGCTGACCAGGTTTCCCTCCTCTACAAGCGATAGCAGAATTCCCAGGGGACGCACAGGAACTGTGTGATTTCCCTGAGTGTTCACCTACAGCAAGAGTATATTACACCCTAAAAAAGTGCCAGCTGTCGCACAGACCTGCAGCCCTGGAGAAGCACCCAACCTTTGCTGCACTATTTCTTTTGAATGTTATAGCTGTGCTATTTCTTCTTTTGCTACACATCTGGTAGCTGCACCGATAGGCTTACCCTTCAGACCATTCATTTTTGTCAAAATCCACCTGCACTCCCTTCTTAATTTTGGTTTCGGTTCATTGCACATGAAAAGCTTCAAAAATAAAGGCTATAAAGTTTTTCAGAACCAAGGATATAATTCTTAGTTAATACCCATTTTCAGTACTTTTTTTTTCTTTCTCAAAAGTCTGCAGGGAACTAACAGTTTTAGGATCACACAGAGGAATTTTAGACTAGAAACATTCAGTCTGAATGCATCTGACTGTGACTGCCCATGCTATTCAAGACTGGGAATAGATCCGAGGACCTTTAGATCCCACTCTTTTTGCAATAATCGGAAACAGTTTTACCATAGAGTTGCTAAAAATGACCTCCTAGATTGCTCCTAGCCTGTCACTTGAAGGTCCATTACAGCTTTTCTCCTTCAATACTTTAAAATATTTTGAATTAAATTACTTAGTCATAAGCCAACATGTGAAAAAGATAGAAAAGACAATGCCTTAGTGAAACAAGGAGTATAAAAGGTGACTTGGGGGAATAGGATGTGTAGTGAGACTGGCTGACCTTGTTCTCATCTTTTAAGCACCATTTAAACGTCTGAGATCTTTACAATTATTGCTTTCCCAAGCCTGTGTGAATCAGCAGTGTGTTGCAACCCTTCGTTTACAGAAATGAAAGCTAGATTTTTCAAGCAGCTCGTCTTTCACTCGGGAACATGAGAAAGGGGCGAGATTCCCAAAAATGCTCGGCAGCCTTCTCAGAGCCATGTGTGACGGCGAGCCTTGGACCCATCGTACTGACTTCATGCGCATGGATCCTGCTGAAGCAGGGGAAATTTGAGCTGAGCTGTGTTGAAAATCTGTCCAACTCAAGCATTTTAAAGATATTTAGGCCTTGTTCCACTCAGTATTGTGAGACTTAAGTGAGGCGGGCTGCAGGTTTAAATTCCCTTGAAACTGGTGGCAGGGAGACATTGAGGCATGTCCTAAAATATCCCTGCTCTGCATCTTTGTTATGTATCTTTAAAATCAGACTGGAGATTATTTGCCTACAATTCCACAGACTCAAGTTAGTAGTTTTAATTGCAAGACTATTTCATTTCCCCACAGCTAGCCACAAAATAAAATAATGAGATGAAAGAAAGATTATTCTCTTTACAAATTCCTTAAAATATATGAATATGGCAATGCATTTCTGTAAGGCTGGGCTGTGACCTATTCTGCTGTGCTTCTATGAGATAAGCTGTTCTAATAACTTGTCTTAGATTTTGGTTTCTGACTGAAAGCCTAGCCTTTTTGGTTGGAAAAGATAATATCCTAAACATATGTCTGATGATTGATTCCTCTGCATGTGTGTTCAGTGTGTGCAATGCTCTCTTAAGGGAACAAACACTGCTGTGGTTGAGTCAGCAGGATGGGAACACTCATTTAATCAGTGTTTTTTAGTCAATATTTACTAGTAAGACAAAACAACTTTTTGCTCTGTGGGAAATACAACATTGTATTTTCTAATATGACAGCTTACGGAGAAAATGTTTAGTTTAACCCATTAGAGGTTCTTCTAATGCATCACTAATACAGACAAAACTTGGTTTCTTTCAATTATCATTTAAATTTGATCTACTATTAATATTTCTCTAGAATTTTTCCAGTGAATTGTGTCTAATCATCATCAGTGAGTTTTGCTTCATCTTAATGATCTGGCTGCTTCATTAACACGTGATAGTGTTTCGTTCATGTGGCCAGACAAATTCTAGTTAGAGCATGGACTGCTTGTAGAGCCGTAGGGTGTGTTTTCCAAAACATTTAATCTTGCAGAGATCATTTGAACACCTATCCTCTGTTCCTGAACGGGCAGGCAACCTCTATTGCCTTTTAGACTTATTTCTTAATTTCATCTACTGTTTTTGCAAAAAAAAAGCAATGATAGGAGAATATTCAAAATACGGTTTTTAAGCCCAAGAGCTATGCTGGTAGCTCATGGACATACACTGCCCTTGCCTGAGAATATCAGAGGCATTGGTTATCCACAACTCCCTTTTGTTTTCACAAGACTTGCAAATTTTAAGGGTCTTGGAATGTGTCAGACTGCACCGTGGTTCAGCTATAGCGTGGGGGCTGGGGAAAGGTGGAGAAAGAGTGACACAGGCCAGTTTGTGTTCAGTTCAGTCGTGTGTCTCTCCTTCGGGCATACATATGTGTGCCCTGCGCATGCTGCATCATTGTGAGGGGGATCTTTCCCCTTCCCTGGCCTTCCTTCTGATGTGAAAGCCATCCTGGTGGAGCCCTCAGGCTGTCTCTGTAGGGAAACAGAGCAGCTTAGCCCTTCTGTAGAAAAATAATAAATCTTGAAATCAAGGTTAGGCCTGGGAATTAATATTAAATGTGAAAACACACTGGGCGAGCCAACAGTTTTTTTGATTCTTCAGTCTAATCTTGGGATTTTTACAGCCGGTTACATTCTGTAAAGCATCCCCGCGATGCGTAGTGTGCAACTGCAAAGCAAGAAAAGAGGTGTTTTCAGACTAGTGGTAAGGGTACTGAAATGAACTGGGGTGCGAAAACATGAGTCCCCTGTAAGCAGTGGTGTTTGTATCTGTGAGCGTGTGTGTGTCACCCAGGGTTGCTATTGTCTTCTGGATCTGGGGAAACCTCACCCGAGTGCTGCAGAGGAGTGGGTAATTGGGCAAAACAATGGCAAGGCCACAGAAACAAGCAATTCGTGCTCTTGGGGAGCACAAGTCAAGTCATTCTTGTCATCAGACATCCCAGTCACCTGCTGGGATACCTGGGGGAAAAATTAGGGTAGCAAAACACATATTGTTTCTTTTGTTAGAAGTGCCAAGTTCGGTGGAGATGAATTGGCCATCTGTTCCACTCCCAGTGACGTTCTGGCAAGCTGTAAAGCTCATTTTTATACATTGCCACTTTCCATCAATGCTAACAAAAGTCAGAGGGAATTGTTTGGTTTTTTCCTTAGAACATTCTTTCTTTTGACAATGTGCAACCAAGAGCCTTTTCCACAAAGTTTTGTTCTCCCTCTGGCCTCTCCATGTTTGCACAAGACATTCAGGTACCTTATCTCCAAGTAAGAGAGTAATCAGACACCTATTTAAGCTTGAAACTCAAACCTCTCAATGGACTGCCCAACAAAGAGCTCTTGTCCAGGCAAACACTGTTCATCCTGGTGTCAGTTCTTTAGCTGATACAGTCCCTGGCTCTGTGCACGCTTCGTCTTGTAGGACAGTCCACATCTCTCCATTATGGTTAGGGTCACGACCTTCTCCCACTGTTTTCCTTTCATGGCACAGATGACACACTGTGGTCATTAGTTACATCCTAATTGACTGCCGTGGGCCGCAGAGGTATCCTCTAACACGCTTCTGAAGCTGCAGTCTCCCCCTGCGTCTGGATGCTCAAGCTCTTCTTGCATCTGATAAAGTGCATCTGATTCCACGTACTAATCATCGTCACCCAGGGTGGTTTTATCAATGTGGGAATGTGGAATTCAGCCGGTGTGCAGCATATCTTATATAACATTATATATCATGTGAAGATGTGTAAATCTTACGCTGCTGAGCTCGTGCTTATGGTTTTCAAGAGAGTCAGTAACACTTGGCTCTGGCACACACAACTGTCTCACTGAGGTCCCACCTTTCCACTGGCTGCTCGAGGGTAGGGTGAGGTTGTTGGGAAGACAGAGGGGAGAGAAGTGACTCTACAGTCTCTGAAAAGATGAAGCTCCCTCCTGTCTGGAGAAATGGATTTGTATATATTCAGGTTTTCCAAATTGCTGTAAATAGTTATAATAATAATTCTTTACAGTATTTTTCCTTTCCTGAATGACTGTTTCTGAACACAGGCCAGAATGAATTCTCCTGTGTTAGGTTTTCTGTACGTACGTACTTTGAAATTCCATTTTACTAAACAAAATTACACCTTTAAAAGATGTTTCTGAGCTGTGTAAACTTGTTAATGAAGTCTCACTTCATTCAGTTTGATATTCTTTTAATATTGCAGACAGAACGAAATCAAACACTGCTTTGGTTCCAAAGTGACTTCTTGCTGTTATGAAAAATACAGATAAAATTGCATTTGAATTTTCCCACCAGATAGTTTTCTTAGATATATTTAGCTATAAGGCTGTAGGAATTATCTTCTTTTCAAAAAAACCTGTAACAGTAGCAGGTTTGTGTTTTGTTGAAGTCTTTCCAGAGTTTCTATTCCAGCTCCCTTTCCTCAGCATGGCTATCCCATGTCCTGGCTGCGGTCTTCTGGTGGTACAGGTGGCAAGTGATGGGGACAGTCAGGTGAGCTCTGGGGAGCCAGCTCTGCCCTGATGGGTGCTTTGTGGAGCCTAAAGCCCCCCAAAAGCCTACCGTGCTCTGTCACGTTAACTGTGACAGCAGCAGCAGAGCCTGGTTTGCTGTCAAAAGACTGTTAAGTGTAGTAAGCAGCACCAAACAAATGTCCTGTGACAACTGTCAGGCCATTAAATTATAGAATAAATAACCCCAGCCTATTTAGATACCTAATTAGCTTCTGTATGATTACTGGAGTATGAAATAATACTTGGGTGCTGGAAAGGAGCCAGGGAATGTTTATTTACCCCTCCCACCGCTGCGTGGATTGCTGCTGGCAGGTAACTAAATCCAATAATTACTAGCAGGGGAAAAAAAAAAAAGGCATGTCTGCTGTTCTCGCTCCCAATTGATGACAATTCAACAGAAGAAGGGAGGTGAAAGAAAGACTTGGAAACCAGAAGAATTTGAAACTCTCAGCTTTAGACACAGCCCCCTTCTTCCTGCAGCATGTCTCCTGGAGAGGTGTGGGGGGGGAGGTGCTCTGCAGGAAGAAGGGGACCCTGCCACCTGCGGCACAGGGTGCAACGCAGAGGAGTGGAGCTGGGCATGCTTTGGGGTAATTTTATCTAAAGATAGCCTATCTATTTTGAAATGAGTTGCAGACTCCTGTGGCTTAGTTTTTCCCTTCACATGCCTGTGGCTCCATGGCTTTGATGCTCTTCACGATTGATACCAGTGAAAGAAATGTAATTGAGCCCCTTAAGCTTAGTTTTGTGGTCTGGTTTTGTGTGTATGTGAGAAAATAAGGAGACAACCTGTGATACTTACTTTGTGTCTATCCATTAGAAAAAAACTAGCTCTGGGACGCTTGAAACTCGCCTGGCATTAATGAACATCAAGAAGTCATGCCAGAGCATGGCTGGTAACACACCAAAAGTACCCAGGTTTGTGTTTCACCCTGTAAGTTTCCTAGAGCTGATCATGAGGAGCTGAGCCCGGCCAGCAGCTGCAGTGCAGATCTCGGAGCTGAAACCCAACACTGACAGCAAAATGAAGCCCAATGGGTGGTAGAGAAAATCACCGCAGAGGAGAAGGACTCCTCCAGAAAGCCTGCTGGTGTGTAATACGGACCTGCCTGCTTGCATTATTTACACCGGGGGCTTTGGCTGAGACTCGTGTTAAAGGCAGGACCATGCAGAGCTGCTGATGCTGCGGTCACTCCTGATCTTGGTGTGTCCTGTGGGAGGAAATGTCCTTTTCTAAGCTGCTGTGTAGCCAGGAGAGAAGCTGTGCTTGCCTCTCTTGCCCAAGGTAGGCTGGGGCGGTGTGACATGCCATGCTCCCTGCCCTGCTCCAGCTGAACGCGTAGTGCCCGAGGTGGTCCATCTTCCGGTGCTACTGCTGTGTAGTTTCAGAACCTGGTTTTGTCAAAATGATTTGTGTGACAGCACCTAAGGCTGCATAAGGAGGCTGGGGAAAGGGCTCCGGAGGGTGATACTGGGCTCAGGTCTGGTGCCATTGCTGTCTGCTAGTGGCTAAGGGCAGGAACGGCGGAGCTCAGAGCCTCCGCAGGATGGCACATCCCTTCAGGAGCTGTTGCCTCCCTGCCCCTTCCCACCTGAGCAATTAGCTGTCTCTCGAGGCTTCACCCCTTCTTATTTTTCTCACAACCGCCTGATAAGCAAATGCGGTGCTGGGAGTGACAAGGTGGAGACAGCTTTTAACTGTGGCGGGGGAAGGGAATTGAGGAGTGCAAAAAATTTACTGTCCTGTTCATCACTTTTTAGTGTGGTTACAGGCATACACACATGTCCGTATTTTGTAAGGAAACAAGCCCCACGTGTTAATTCTCTCCCCCAAATCTATGGAAGGCAAACTCCAACTGCGGTAGTAAATTACATGCAGACACATGACACAGGTATATTGTTGGGCTAGGATTTTTCCACTCTGTGCATTTAATTTGACTCAACAGTGTCGCCCCAGTTTCTGCAGATTCCACACTCTCAATCATTTCTATTACTCCCATAAGGAGAGAATTTTGCTTTATTTCTTTCTTGTGTGCTTGCACCTGCTGTGTTTTATTGTCCTCTTTAACCCTTTCACAGCACAGGTATATTCTCTCAAAGTAACATGCGGTTGATGGCTGTCTTGCTGTGCTGCGGTAGGAAAGGGCCATTTGGTGGCTTAATGGGAGGATGCAGCAGGGAGGGGAGGCTCAGGAGGAAGAAGAGGGGAGGCAGAGCAATCTGTGGTGTTGTGTACATTGGTGCCCTTCTGGTGATCCAACCCTGTGGTCTAGAAATGTGGTTTCAGCTTTTGCTTTGAAATATGTCATGAGAAGTACTGCCAATACATACCGTATTCCTCTTTTGTCAAGCACTTGAGTCATTCTCCCATAGTCTAAGAGCTGTAAGAATTACATCTTTGAACAAGGGTATTTGACAGTTAGTTTGCAAATCGGATTCATATTTCAAAAACAAGAAGGAAGTAGGCTGGGGGTTGGTCGCCACACCAGTGTTTTCATATTCTTTTAGGGTTTTTGTCTGCTTTGCCATCCAGTTGGAAAATAATTTCAATAGCCCAGGTTTGACATTATCTTTTCTAACGAACCTATAAAGTTGTGCAAACAACTTTCTGAGATTTCCTTTGGGTGCTCACTGATGGCTCCAGCAAGAAGACTTTTATGTGTCTTGACTTCTTTTTAGAAGTTTTGAGATGTGTGATCTTGGCTGGGTTTGATAGTGCTGCTCTGCTGAAAGCATCCACTCTGCATGGGCTTTGAATCCTTGTAGACCACTGACTCCAGAGGTCCTTGTTTGAAATTTAGAATTATCATATCTTGTGCATTTCCTCAGAAGACTTCAACACATTTTGCAAATTTAATTAATGCTCATCCATCTCAACATAACAAATTGAGGCATGGAAAGTTAAGCTTAGCTGCTTTTGTTCAAGATGATAGAAGCTGTAACCTAGAGCAGAGCTCAGCACTTAATATGCTAAACACATTTCTTGCATTTTACTAGCAAATCACACTTATTCCCACGTTTTATCAACATCTTTGGTTGGTCCTTCCCCTTCCGTTTACATTTCTTTTCAGTGAAATGTAAGGTTTTCCAAAAGTAAAGCAAATTCCTAAGCTTTTCAGCTCACGGTGAATGCTTAATGTTTTTGAAAACAGGAAGAAATTGTAAAATGGAAATGATTTTCAGGAATTGTCATGCACCTTCAGTCACCCTTCCCAACTTTCAGTGGGTTTTGTGTTCTCTTTAAGACTTTCTAAAAAATGGTCCACACAAGTCCAAATATACCGACATACAGCGGAGTAGTTTCAATATCTGTTGGGGGTGCGTGCCACTCTCTTCTGGTTCCCTAGGACTGACAGGCATGAGGGACGTAGGGCAACCTGCCCTGAACAAGCAGAGTTTTGTAGGCTGAAGCTCTGAGGCTTTTGTGAGATGGAATGCGTGTTCAGGAGGATGAATAAAGGCAAAGGATGGGGAATGCCCATTTCTCAGTTGTGCAGAAAGGAAGGGAATTAGTGATGAACAGAGGAAATATGTAATGGGTCAGGCTGGGGAGAAGGGGAGGTCACAGTCTAGATCCAAGATCTACAGGCAGAGCCAGCAGCACCCACGAGACACTGCTCTGGTGGTGTGGAAATTCAAAATATGGCTGTGTGTGCTCCCTGTGCTTCTGGAACATTGCTTAGATCTTCCTGAGGTCCAGAATTGAATAACCTGAGAGTTTCCATCGGCTCAGCTTCCCATATCTCTATGCCCCATTAGGACTCATGACTTGTCCCTCTTCTTGCCACCTGTTCTTGGTGGCAAGTGGTTTAATTAACACCATGAATGTCCATCTTGTTACTGTAGGTCTCCAGCCTTGGCTTATGTTGTTACGGCTGCTGCAGATCAGACAGCAGAGCTTCTGTTTTCTGTAGATCTATCATGGCATCACTTAAGTCAGTCTGTGGTTTTCTTGAAAATAACTCAGCTACTCTTGTAGCTAGAAAAAAATGAGATTGTGGAAAGACAGCATGAAAGCAGGAGCCAAACCCTGCATCAGAAGATAAAACCTGTGTGATAGTGGCTGTAGAGATGTGTAAATAGTCATCTCTTTGCAGGTACAGCTTCCCTCTGCATGGTCACAGTGATGTAAACAGAAGGAAATGCAGGTTTTCTGGGCGTGCATGTAATCTCCCACTAAATCCACCTGCTTAACTTCACAGCATCTTGCCTCCAGCTTCTCCTGGGTATATATTTTGATGAAAATCCCTCAGTCCCAGTCTCATGCAACCTTTACTGCTGCTGCTGACTTCAGTGTTGTTCCTGTAGCTCATCCCAAACCTAGTCAAATATTTCCAGAGAAGGGTTTAATTATAGAGCATTCTTCCCATGTTTTATGACATTAGCTAAGAGTGAGTTCCCATCCAAGAACTGAAGAGCCCACATTTGTTTGATTATCCACTGTAATGTTTGTTTTTCTTCCCATCAAACAGAAATGGACTTGTCACAACACATGTCACTCTAGGGGCAGGGAGGTGTGGGTGAGAGGAGCGTGTTAGCACATCACTCCTTGAATGAGTTGAAGCAGTGTTAATAAACCCATGCACAATCCTGAAGACCTTCCTGGAACCTCTGTCCAAGACCCAGTTTCCTTCTGGGTATCCAATATTCCATCAGTGGTGAAGGAAAATGATGTCTGCAGAGGTGCTAATTGCTCATGTTTATCAAAAGTCCAAGAGTCTGCAAAAAGGTGGGGGAGCATTTACAGCTAGGAAACTTCTCTTTGCCCAGCCGCTCCTGAGAACTCGGCCAAGGTGATTTATGGCCCCATTCACCACTGAATGCTTCACGCGGGGCTGGATTTTTCTTTCAAGCAGTTGAATGTTTAGTATAGAAATGATTAGAAGTGACTAGACTAGTGTATGACTCAGAGGCTGTAATAACGAACAAAACACACAAATAGCTGTTTATAAATAACAAAAGCTGCAACAAATTAATGCTCCACAGCTTGGCTCTAGAAAAGTTAGAAAGCAAAGAGCAGACCACTTAGGTAAAGGAGGTTAGCAGGGAGTGCTAATCTAGATAAGGTTTGTGTCTCGGTACTTGCAGTGTTGCAAGACGTGAGAGAAGTTTTATCCATAGTTGGGCTCTACTGAGAGAAGTCAGCGGCAGGAGGCTGATGGTTGTGACACTTCACTGTCCAAGTCTGGCATAATCAAAGTCCTCTTCCTGCCACACCACTGTTGGACTGATTCCATTTAAAGGTGATAACAGCTTTGAATTTAGTTACAAAAGGATAAGGAATACAAAAAAGTGAAATACACAAAATTTTAATCGCCAGGTTCTAAGACATTTGGCTGAAGGAACTCCTGTAGGACTAACCTCTTGGTTGAGGATACAGTCCTGGACGCAACCACTAAACTCTCCTTTGGCTACTGCTGGCTTAAAAGCGTTCCCTATGCAAATACACAGCAGGAGGAAGTCAGTGACTTCTTGCTGCAGGAAAGGTCAGGAAAACTTTCAGTTTTATGAAAATGCTTGGCCATCAAATGTTGCTGCCAAAGGCACAAAGCAGAAATACATTTGCAAGTGACTCAGACAAGAAATGTATTAATAGGTCTTTTTAATACATGGAAGTTTATTCACGTCCTATCTTATTGTCATAAAAATAACATAGCAGCTGAAATGCTGAAGGTCTTTTTGTTAGTTAGGATGTTTGGCTCCAAGGAAGGTGTTCTTGCCTGGTACTCTGGAACCAGCCTGCAGGCTGATAGACCGATGAATAGGGTGTTCAGGTTTGGGTAGTGGGGGTTCGTGTTAGAGGAGGCTGCCCCGTGCCGGACTCTCATGGTTCTGGCTTGTTCCAGCTGGCTCCGCTGGGCACAGCTGAGCCCAGCAGCAATGCTGGTGGCACCTCTGGAAAAGCATATTTAAGAAAGGGCAAAACCACCGGACGGACAGAGGAGGAGGGGAAAAGAGTGCCTATTTTAGCAGGCAGTAAATTAAATTAATTTTCCTCAAGTTGAGTTGGTCTTGCCTGTGACGGTAATTGGCTAGGGATCTCCCTGTCTTTACTTCAACCCCCAGGTCAGGTGGTGGTAGCCAGATAGCCACTGAAGGTAATGTTTGGTGTGCAGTGGTGCAAGGTCCCCTCTACTTTGTTTTCTGCATGGCCAACATGTTATAAAAAGATCAAGTGTCCAATGGGTCATTCTAGGACTTACTCTAAATATGGAAGAAAAAAGATCATCATGCTTGATTGTGGTGCTGGAGAGCACAGGCTAACTCAGAGCTTTATGGCTTTCCTGGGTATCTTGGGAAAACCACCCCTCTCATCCTGTGCCACGTAGTTCCTTGTTAGTGCTCTGGAAAATGACATTAGTAGAAGAAAGGGCCCCAAAGGATTATTCAGAAGTTTTCCAGTGTTTCCTAGTAGCCTCCAAGCAGGAATTTGCATTAGTCAGCAAATTACTGGGTTAGTTGACTTTGAATACCACAGTCGTGTTCTGGCTCTATTGCCCTCTTTCCCTCTGATGACAATAAAATTGTAACTGTGAGCTCCTTTAGTTGCAGAAGCAAGTGCAAACCTTTCCTAGTCATTGAGACGGGAGAGAAGATACTTCTTTTTGAAGAAAGATAGTTCTGAGCTGTTGGTAAACTTAGTTTTGAAGCATAAAAGACAACCCTGTTTTATGTTAATCTACAAATTGAGGCTTAAAAGATTCCACCGATCCTTTCAGAGCATAGCAGACAACAATGTCAAATACTCACTTGAGGAAAAAAAAACGTTAAAAGAGACAGCAAAAATAACACATAGTGAGAAAGGGTGGAATGGTATTTTGATTGTTCTTCTCCAAGGCTTTTTCCCCTCCAATTTAAGCCACGCAGCTGTTACAGATCTGCTAATAAGTTAGAATTAATTGACTTTATTTGATTTTATAAAATCATTTGGAATAAGAAATATATTTTAATGAAATGTGTAGTTGCACAGCAAAAGCTGCTATGAAATTCTTTGTACAGCCCTGTACCAAAGCCAGAATGGGCTAGAATCATTGTTTTAAACTTGGGTAACAAATTTGGGATTTTACAGATTTCTTTGTATTTGATTAGTCTTCTGTATATAGAAAGTGTATTGAAACGTCAGAATATAGAATTAATGGGAACTGGGGAGAGTCGACTGGAACAGCTTGTAGTTACCTGCCAAGAAACCGTGAACTTTAGTAAAAGGTAATTCTGGCAGGGGGAGATCGCGACCACCAACTCATATACCACCTACCCAAATCGTACCCCAGACCCATTTCTGGACCTTTCTAACCTTTACTGCGCAGAATCGGATATGGGAGGAGAGTATGTTAATGATTTTGGGGAAATACTATGATTATGCATGAATACTTAATGAATATGTATGAATAAGTTCTATATATGGTGTATGATTTTGAAACTTGGTGTGCGTTGATCGTGAGGAGACTCACTCATGCACCCAGCCGTCAATAAAGAAGTGTCTGCTTATCTACATCACATTGGTGTCGATTAAGTTCTTCATTCCGAGATTTCGGTGACAGTTTTTGGCGACCCAGATGGGACCTCGCTGAGGGAGACCGGAGGAGTCAGGGATCTGATCGGTTCCAGCCGGCACCGAGGATTTCTTGGGGATACCCATCGATCCCCAATCCGTAAGGCTCTTCACGATGTTCCCTGGATTTTGGTAAGACACTTATTTTTTTTGTAATTGTAGTAAGTGGGTTAGAGTCCCACTAAAGTAAGCGCACTGTAGGAAGTGGGTTAGAGTCCCACTGTATTTGTCTGCATGTCAGATGCGGCGAAAGCTGCGCAGGGCTGGACTAAAAGAATCCTAGGGGGAGTGGAAGTTTAAGCGTCTGCCCGTAAGAGATAAGCGAAAGCTATTGCGGGGTTGGACTAAAAGGATCCTTTTGGAAGTGGAAGCCTAGGCATCGGCCCACAAGACATAAGTGAAAGCTATTGCAGGGTTGGACAACAGTGGAGATAAAAGAACCTATATGCTATAGTGTTCTCTAAGGTAGCACCTTTAACAAGAAGATAGAAGTTTTCTTTGTGTGATACGGAATTGTTTACTTTGGTTGTGTATTGAGGAGAAAATTAAGAATGTATAATATGGTGTTATATACCTTTGTTTAAGGTAACAATTGTGGAAAAGTGTGAGTGTGGCTGTAAGGGTGAGACGTGCAATTGAGCACAAAAGCGAATGTGGAGTTTGGATCTGCGGATCGGAGTGACAGATTTGAGTGATTGTGTATTGTACTGTAAAGTGATTTTACCATGGCACCTAAGTTAACTCAGTTGTTTAAAAGTAAAAGTATGGGTAATCTGGCTGCAAATGACAAAATCCTGAAAAATTATCCGGGGGAGATTTACACGATGATTTGTGAAAGAGCCAGATGATTGAGTATTGTAATGATTGGTGGCCTCTGTATACATTGGATGATCAGGAAAAGTGGCCTACAAGTAGGACACTGAATTATAACACTGTTTTGCAGTTAATGCTGTACTGTAAAAGAGAAGGGAAATGGAGTGAAATGCCATATGTGGATTTGTTCTTTTACTTAAGACAAAGAAAGGATTAGCAGGATGAATGTAAGCTAACTATTAGAGATAATTTGGTAATGGCTATAATTTCTGATAACAAGAAAGTGAAAAAAAATGTTGCTCAACCTGTGAGATTGGGAAGGACTGTTTGAAGAAGAGAATTGCCTCTGAAATTGATGAAGGACCAGAATTAGATATATCCCCTTCTAGGAGAGAAAGGAATCGGGGTTGAGAATTTAGGGAACAGGAGCAGGTGGAGGAACCTGGAGATTATTGGCAAGTAGATTTTTCAGAGTTACCTAGACAAAATAGGTACCGGTACATCCTGGTGGGCATTGATACTTTTACAGGATGGCCAGAAGCCCTTCTCTGTCGCACCACACAAGCAAAAGAAGTAGTGAAGTGGTTACTACAAGAAATAATTCCAAGATTTGGGGTTCCTATTGGAATTTCTTCTGACAGAGGTCCACACTTTGTTGCAGAAGTAGTTCAAAGTATTAGCAAAGTATTGGGTATTATTTGGGATTTACATGTGTCCTGGAGGCCACAATCTAGGGAAGGTAGCAAGGATGAATCAGACTTAAAAAAGACAAATAAGTAAAATTTGTCAATAAACTAATCTAAAGTGGCCTCAGGCGCTTCCATTGACATTACTATGAATCAGGGTACAGCCAAAGAGTGGAACCTCAGTCAGTCCTTATGACACAGCCAGAAGTATTAGATCGTGTGACAGTATATGCAAGTAACGGCACAGTCAGTCAGACAAGCCTGCTTATCTTTTCTGGCATAATTATACCTGGCATCACCTTCTTGCAAGCTTCTTACTTGGATTAAATAGCAAAATCTAGGAAAGAAAAATAGTCAAGTTATATTGCAGCACAGCAGCTGGAGCTCTTATATGAGCCAAATCATGCAACTTACTGAGTGCCCCTGGCTTCTTTGGGTGGCAAGAAGATGCATAATGCTCAGAACCTTTTTACATGTCAAGAGCAGCTGACTCAGCAGAATCATGCAAGGGAGAGTTGTCTTCTCCAGCCACTGAGGCTGTTGAGTCAAGACTGGAAACTGCCTGGATGGTCTGTGGTAGCCTGTGTACAGGGTTAGCTGAGTGATGCACAGTCAGCTGGGTGGCCAGCTGGGGCTGGCTGCGCAGTGGGACTTGAGTGCCCGAGTCCAAACTCCCTGGGCAGCCCAGGTATCTGCGTCTTCTCAGCCTCTGCCCTGGGGCTGGGGCTTGCGCTGGGGCTGGGATATGCAGAGTGAGGGACTGCAGTACTGAGGTGTGGAACTCATCACTTCATCTTGCCTGAAATCCCAATGGATCCAAAACTACTTTCTGTGCAAGTGCATCCTGCCGTGTACAGTGTTCTCCCTTATACTGGGGTGGGTCTTAGACTCTGCTGGACACTGGTGGTGACTGATAACAAAGCCAAACACTTGCAGGGTGGTGTTTCCCGTTGTCCAGTGACACACTGCATTTATTATAGTCACACATAATCGTAGTGATGATGTAAGGGAGTGCAGTGCAGCACAGTCCTACCACGTGGAACATGCTGCTTGTGAGAGCTGTGGTACCCCGAGAGGCTGCATGCTCCTGCACTCTTCCAGGAAACCTGGCACAGGTGGTATTTAATGCTGAAAACCCAGTCCTGGGTTTTGTAGCTCATGTCTAAAAGGTAAAGAAGTGGGAGACGCAGCGTGGTATTAGCAACTTCTAACACAGCTCCTCTTGGATGCCTTGAGGTCATCCCTGTGGAACTACATCATGTCTGGTTCTTTCAGTCCTGGCCATGAGCTGTGCCTCACCTGTGCTTTTGCTGAGGACTGTGTGTTTTAACGCGGTCTTCATCTCTTTTGTATACAAAGCTCTAGAGAGCTCTTCCATGGATTTACTTGAGTAATTCCTCCATTTAACCATGTGCAGAATCCTTCTTATCCCCCTGATTCCCTGGCTGTAGTGTGGTTTCTATCAAGCAGTACAAGCTAACTGAACTGGGGTAGGTCAGAGCACCAGGCAGGCTTGTGAGATTTGGTGGACACCATGCAAAGGGCAAAGTGTGGTTTGTCTGAGGCCAGCTGGGGCCAGGTTTGGGTCCCTGCACCCTCCTCCTGTATGCTTTATTCCTTGTGTGCTCCCTGCAGTTGCTGTTGGGAAGAAGCTCCTCCCCCGAGGATGGGTATGTCAGTCTGGCCAAGGGAAAGCAGTGGCCATCTATTTAGAGATTTCATCAAAACCTGAGAAACATTAATATTAGTCATGCTCAGAATTGGTTTCCAAAATTCTTGCATTGAGAAAGATTTCACTGGGGGCCAGTTGTGCTAAGCATCCGTCTGACACTTCAACAGGGGGGCAAAGGGTAATGCAAAATTTTCTTTTCTTTGATGCAAAGCTGCTGTAAATGGAGAAGAGTCACAGAATTAAGAGATGGAAGGTACCTGTTAGGTCATCTTGTCCACCCCCCTGCCAGTGAAGGACTTCTGAAGTATCTTCCTAAGAATATTAATGAGTCTAGTTATAAAACAAGTCAAGTAGTAGGGCTATGCTGCTTTCCTGGGGGAGGCTATTCCCAAGTCTAATGAGTTTTGCTCTTCGGTAACTTTCCTTGTGTCATAGCTTTTTCTGTCACTTTTATTAATGAGGTTTTGCTTTAGTGCTGTGATACTTTTCTGATTTTTGCTGATTCACCGATCTGAGGGCCAGGAAGGACTACTCGGCTTGAAGCTTGACCCTTTCCTAACATTGTTGAATCAATTTCTGCACACTTAGATTTTGCATGAGAAAAAACTTTCTTTGCAGCTAAGGCAAAACATCTCTTCAATTCCCTGAATAACGATTGGGAAGAGACTTTGGCACATGACTTCAGAGCAGCTCTGACTTATCCTGGTACCCAGCTTTTAGCTCATGTGGGAACTGGCAGGTCCTGCCAGCAAGGCATTCCTGTTCAGGTGGGCATTCTGCATCACACTGCCTGGAAATCTCTCTTTCAGCCACACTTTTCTTTTTTCTCTGCCATATGAGCACAGGGCTTACATTGGTATCTGATCTCCAGCAAAACAGTCAACGCCCTCGTGCTACCTTGTGTCTGCGATGCTTGAGGAACGCAGCTTGCAGGGCATTTGGGACTTCCTCTGTTCCCACTAAAATGCCTGACTAAGCTGTGTGGAAGTAAGGTCAGGGTCAGGGTAGGTCCAGACCAATGTGCTCAAGCACCCGCTTCCCAGCCAGCCATGCATGTGAACATTAGAAATGACGTAAGGCACTGAGTGGAACCCAAATGCAGGAGTAAGGTCCAACTACAAAGTCCGAAGTGCCGTGCCAACAGACCATAGAGGCTCTGGCTGTAAGTACATATTGCTGGCAGGAGAACAGCAGTGAGAAAAACAATCCCCAAGCAGTAAATATGGGCAAAGCTCTCAACATAATGGAAAAATACAGATGCATCTGTGTTAGAGTCTAAGACCTCTCTACAAGAGTGATTTCTAACCCCCACGTTTCCTGCTAGCGTCGCTTTCCTAGAAATGGATACTGTGTCCTCTCTAAAGGACTCAACTGGGGCCTCTGGCTCTACTGCCTTCCCTCACCTGCTTGGATGCCCGCTTGTTCCTGGAACTACAGCATACGGAAAATAGCACTTTACAGAGCTCTTGCTAAATTCTGTGGTTGAAAAGGCCTGCAAAATGAGCTATGGAAGTGAGTGTACGAAGATACTGCTTTCAGTGTACATTTAATAATGGGGTCATTTGGGCTCGAGCCTTGTAGAATGATCTTCTACATGTTGTTTGTCTGCTGTCTAGCTTTTTATGTGACATGATTTCTTAGTGTAGAGCAGAGCTGGTGGCTGTACATCTAACACAGCTCTTCTGAAAAATGCTGGTCTTTAAATACTTCTAAAATTTCATTTTGGTAAATTTTCCTATTCTAGCAAATATTTGGGATTTTTTTTATTGTTAATAGGATTAAAGTACTTCAAATCTTATGAGATTTTTTTTGAACATTTTTTCTTTCTTTCAACTGGATTTTTTTGTAAATGAAAATTACAGATTTCCAAGAGCACTCTGTTTTTAGAAATTATCAATGATTTTTAAGTATCTCCAGCCATTTTGCCCTACTTTCACTAATCTTTGAACCATCTGGCTGATTCCAGCCACGCTGGAGAGAAGAGTAGAAGTCATGCAGGTAACTTTCAGGTTCATCAAAACAGGTTCCAGCTGGAGATTAGACACCGGAGAGCCTGGAAGGAGCAGAGGGAGCAAGAGAATGAGCATGGCTGTGACTGCTGCTGGTAGCCTGGCACAGTGATGGGCTTTAGAGAAAAGTGTCTTTACCTGGGTTGCATCCCTTCCCCACTGCATTTCCCTTCTTGGCTTCCTTCTCAGTGCATGTTGAAATAGAGGGCAAGTTTTTCTGGACAGAGACATCTTTTTCAGTGCACCATTACAGCACACAGTTTCACACGCTTCCAGTTTCGGATGACTACTACAATAAATAACAGTCATCAAGCCACTCACCTGATCCATTCTCCTATGGCAGGGATTTTCTTGGTTTGTCTTCTGGTTTTCTTTTTACTTCTGGTGATTCAAAAAGATGCTTCCCCAGAATTGCTGTAATCACTGAAAATGATGGATCTGTCCTTGTCAGTATTCCTTTCCCAGCTCCTTTCTGAACACTTCTCTCTGTTCTGCTGGTAACACTCATCTGTATGCAACTTTCCTTACATTTTGGCAGACATTGGGAATTTCAGCAGCAATAAATTTAGATGGATAGAATTAAGAAAGAAGACAGCTTTTTGGAACAGAAAGCAAGACTTTTTTTGGTGGGTTTTTTTTTTGTTTTGTTTTGTTTTTTCTAGATATATCATCTATGAACTGTCACCTGGGACTGCTTTTATATAGAAAAAAAATATCATGTGTCTAAATGCCTGTCAACTGCACCTGGAATTGAAAGTAGATTTCTGCTCTAGTCATACTTCTCAGTTGTCCAAAAGGAGCTCTCAAGATCAAACTTTGACTTGTCATATTTTTATTTCCCTGGGCTTTTGTTTGCAATTAACACAATATTTAGCAATTTGTTTACAGAAAACACTTGCAATATGCATGAAATAGCCGTTTCTCACTTTTGACTGACAACCAGAAAGACATTGTTTGTGGGTACCGCTAGCACAGATCCACTTTCTTGGGGTTACACTGGTTTGTGCCGGCTGAACTTGTGACCTGAGCAATCCCTCCCATGCCCCAGGCCAGGGTGTGTGCAGCACGCTGCCTTTTGTTTCCCGACCTTCCTTCAGATGATCCTTCTTAGCAGGGAAACTGTACACGTCCCTGTGCACCAGGCAAGAAAAATGCTGTGGGCAGCTTTCTAATCCCCCAGCAAAGCTGGAGACAGCACCTACTATATCAAATAGCTCCTGCTCCTGCCATGGCTCCCTCGGGCTCTGGCCTCGTCCAGTTTACAATGACGCCAACCATGGGTCGCCTCTTGCTCCCTGGGGAGCCCCTTCCCTGCTCCAGCAGATCTTACCAGTAGGAATATTTTCCAGATGTGCAGCCTGAGCTGGCCCCCACTTTGCTCCTAGCTGTCCCCAGTTGCTTTGCGTATGGTTTTTATGTAAGATTCATTTAAGCAGAAGTGTTGCAGCCTGGTAGGACCAAAAGAATACTTTCACCAGTTCTGAAAAGAATTAATAGCTGAGGGAGACACAAAACACCCAAAACCCTTGGTAGGAATTGCTGTCCGTAAGGACTTGGAAGCACTTGGAGGCTGCCTCTTCTTCCCTTATGAAAACTCCACTCACCTGGCTCCTAAATCCAACATGAAAGCAGAAACCTCCTGTCTGCGCTGCAGCAGTTCAGCGCATCTCCTGGGTTTTGTCCTGCCTTTTCATTCTGTGTACAACTGGATCTTCACAGTGTGAACCAGTATAAACACACTGTTGTCATCTGAGCTCTGCCAGTTTATACTGGGGTCCTTTCTTCTGTATGAAGAGTCTGTTAGGGGTCCTTCTCTGCGTATGCTAGTGAATGTTGCCTGGAAAGATCCAGGCAGTCTCTTGAGATAACAGATCAACTGCACTTTTGAATCTGATGTGGTGTTCCTATTTCGTGTCATGGTAGGACTGAAGTGTGGTCCCGAGGTGCAACACGATTGGTGTCATCTGTGTGTGAAGTTTTCTTGATGGCTGATTTTTCCTGGACAGTAGTATCCTACTGCCTGGTGGGTGGGGTGGGATGCTTTGGTGGTTAAGGCGATGGACTAGGCTGAGATCATAGGTCACTGCCCAAGAGCCTGTCTCTTTGTCTACTGGCTCCCTTAACAAGGAAATAAGAACATCACCCACCGCATTAGCAGGTGCGTGTCAATCTTCAGCCTGGTGGGGCTGGCTATACCTGTTCCTTTGTGTTTAAGGGTCAAATGCAAAATGTGATGATGATGTGATTTTGACTGGGAAATCTTCTGACCAGTTCACCCTTCCAGCAGAGGGCTGTAGTGTGTCAGTGGTGACACTGGAAGTCTGTGGGCAAAAGAGCTATGAGGATGAAGGTGACAACCCTATGTTGAGAACGGGATAGAAAATACAGAACCAGTTTTACGGGCTTGTCGCAGTTGCCATGAGTGCTGAAAGGGTGGGCTGAGGAGCACCTAACTTCTTGCCTCTCAAGGAAGCATTTTCCTTTGTTTGATCTTGTTTTCACCTTGAGTAATCTTTAATCACACTAGCATATTTAATTAAGCATTATCCTAAAAGTTGCATTTATCTATTTCTTCATCTGACGATATCGAATCTGTAACTTTATGAGAAGAAAATGGTTGTTTGTTTTTTGGTATTAATCCACGTAAAAATTACCCTCTGAAGAAGAGCAAAATGTGTGCTGGAATGCGAGGAAAGAGTGAGCGAGGCTGTGATGCAATACCCAGGAGCTCTGCTTTGGGTCTGCAGGCTGCATCTGCAAACAGCAGCAGCAAAAACAACAGACCAGCTCTTTTTGTGATATGTGAACTGCAATTATGAATTGAAATATGAAGCTGGTATCTTAATATCTTAACGATACTGAATTTATTTTCAAAGTTAAGCTGTACAGAATGAATCATTTATCAGTGGGCCATATGGAAAGGCACTTATCTAAACCCCCTCCTTAGTCCCAGGTGTGCTTCTCTGGCAAGAACAAATCACACACAGCATTTGGAAGAGAACTTAAATTCCAGATGCGCAATTTTAAAAGATGCATTTGCAAAAATAAAATAAGGCCAAATTCTGCAATATGTTATTTTTCTGCAGCTTCACTGAAGTTAATGAGGTTCCATGGGGGTAACTGACACAAAATACAACTCAAGGGATCCCCTCTTTTACTGTGTTACTCCAGTTTCATGCCAGCGTTGATTTCTGAGAAGCTAGTCTGTCATGGGGAAGAGAACTCAACCAAAAGTGTCTACTGTCTAAGTTCTTTCTTTATGTCCTATTTATAAACATATACCGCCAGACAGCAGTGAGAAGGAAGTGTTCATATTGATATTGTTGCAGATTGATGCAAGGGTGGAAGCAGTAGCCCACCTTTCACCTGACTTCAAGCGTGCAGCTTCTGGGCATCCCTGACATGAGAAAGATGTAGTTACTCTCAACTGGCTGTGATGCCCAGTGTGTGCAGCAAAGCAAGCCTTGCCAATGAGGATGTTAAGAGGTCAAGTCTGTCTTCAGCTCTTCATTGTCTTGTTACCCAGGAAATTAGAGATCAGAGATGATTTAAGTAAAGTCTCATAAAAAAAAATGTTGAGAATAATTTTTAAAATGCCAAATATTTTTTACAAGTAATTTCTCTCACCAGGAACTGCACAGAAACTGTCCCTGTGCACAGATCCATTGCAATACTGTCTTCCACTGAACATTTTGTTTTATAGCAACAAATTGATGTGGTTTTCTCAGGAAACCTGGGTGAAGCTGTTGAGCGTTTCCAAAGTGCAGTCTCTGAGCAGCATTTGGAAGGGCCAGAGGAGAGCTGAGAGCTGCAGGGTGGACTCCATCTGTGGGGGGAATATTTACACGCAGATGCTGAACAGAGCTCCCATGCTGACTGCACTCTGAGTGACTGCTGTCAGTCAGAGCCAAGGTTAAATCTCAGATCTTGGCAGCAGAAGGAATCCAAGGCCAGTAAACCAGTAAAGGCAGAGGGGGCAGCGGCTCTGTGTGCAGGTGATTTGGTGCAACAGAAGCACATCACTGGGTAAAAATGGTTGGTGTTCAGGCCCCTAAACCTCCACTAGATGTATTTGGCAGTTAATGTTAGGATTAGTCTGGCTTCCTGCAAGCCAAGCATGTGACTTGAAGCTGCCTGCAGGCCCAGGTGTTGGTTTGGTCTCTTACAGCCTGGAGCACGTTTGGTGCAAACCTGCATCAGGGCTTCCAGCTTTGCAGCCTGTGGAAGCCCCGTGGCAGCACTCACAACTAAGCTCACATGCCGTAAGCAGGAACGAGTGAGAGATTTTCTTCAAAGCTGGACTGTCGCTCTGAACAGAAACACTGTGGTTGCTGTCAATACAGAAGGACCAGGCCGTGTGGCCTTGTAGAGGAATTTCTAGGGTGGAAACAAGAGATGCAGGTTTTTCCTCTCATGTGGATGCTGAACTGCTGTGTGACTTCAGGGTGGTTAAAAAGCTCCAGGCCTTTTTACCTTCCCTCTCACAAAGTCTTTGCTCTCACTGTTGTGCTAGAGGAACAACGGTTACATGGAGACAGGTACAGGCTATTGAAACCCTTTTGATTTATTCAGTTCTGTTCTCAAGACCAGATAGAAAAAAACTCAATTCTTGCCCTTGTTGAATGAGTTTTGATTAAAAATAGCTGAAGCAGCACACATTAACATAGATTAAGTTCAGAAGTGGTACTGTGAGAAGGTGTCTTTTATATAGCTGTCTGATTTGCAGAGTTTTTACTGCCCTTCTTGTGATGCTGGTGACTTTGTGGAGTGGCATAAACCAAAATGAGAGAACAGCAGCGGAGGAGGGTGGCATCACTAATTGCCAGAGAGCGGCTGCTGGCTGGTGACTGCAGCTGTAAATGGGATATATTCTTTGCTTCCTGCCCTGGGGACAAACCTGCCTTGGTCACCATCAGAAACCACACACACAGCCAGGCTGTGCTTACTCTGCTGTTTGATTCATCTTCATCCCTGTGTCAGTTTAAGCACTGCTGAACAGTGCAGGTGACTGCAGTTCGAAAGGCATGAGCAATTTCCTGCAGAATGGCTGAGGGGAGTAACTTGTATCTTGAGATGCTCTGAAACATCTGCCAGTTGATTCAGATGATGGAATGATGTCCAGGAGCCAAATACTAAGCTAAGTGATTCAGAGAAGCCTGACGGGCTATGTATCCTAATAACACCAAAATATAATGGACATTGAATGTCTAACTGCCTTTAAGTCATTTGAAAACTCCAGTCTCATTATATTTATGAGACTGTCTGCACCATGCTTACAGAGGCACCAAGCAGGCTCTCCATGAGTTCTCTCCCACCCAGAGTTGTCTGGTGATACTCATACAGGATTATATGCAAAAGAGCAAGCTTTGCTGTTGGCAGAGCTTGTTAGTTTTGGCACTATGCAAAAGTAATTTTGCTTTAGACTCCAGCTGTTTTATCAGTGTGAAGATGCAGGTGGGTGTCTGGTAGCTTGGAAGGCTCTGCTGCATGCTGCAAGAGGTGGACATGGCCAACGTGCAGCAGAGGTAATGCTGTCAGGACTGACGGTGATCTCCTTCACAGCAATGAGATGATATCAGTATGAGCAAAAGTATGGCTTAAAGAGGAGAGTTAGCTGGGTTATAGTTAGATAATCTCTACCAAAGCAGTAGAAGCCGAATGGAGATCCCCCCACGTTGCCCACAAGTCAAGGGCTACTCGCTTTCATGGACATGTCTCAGTACCCGGATGGTCCTGATTGCTGTTGGTCTTTCACTTGCATTTTTAGTTTCCTTTCCTCGATTCTGAAAAAAAAATAATCTTTCCTGAGTCAGCTTACAAATCCTCCACTTTTTCTCTTTGTTTGGTTTTTTTGTTTCTTACACATAGTGTAGCCTGGAGACCGTGAGTGACTGATTCCCAAAGAAAAATATCTCTGTTGCCCAGGCCCATAATTTATAGAATGGCTTTTCTGACCAGTTGTGTTTTCCATTTAATATATTTTCTGTTTTTCAAATCTCCCCCTTCAAAGCGGAAATGCAGCGTTCCTCAGAGCTGTGATGGGGGGACACTGCTGAGAGCTCAATTTAAAGGTCAGGGGCCTGGGGGACGGGGCGTTCCTTTGCTTTCTGCTCTGAAATAGGCTGAAGACAAAGATGAGGAAAGAAAAGAGAGGTAAATGCCCTAAGATCATAAACAGCACTGCGCATGCAATCACAGGTCTGCATCTCACACTGTACATCACCACGGTGGGCTCATTAATGTTTGCTCAAAACGTTTGCAAACCGCCATTTCCAAAAAATCATCTGTTCTCGTGTATAAAAACAAATGAAGTCAGCCTTGCCATTTCCCTGCAGTGCTTTCCCCTGGAAGAAGCCAGCAGTGGGGCAGGTGGCCAGCTGACATCCCATGGCAAGGGTTCTTCGGGTACACTCAGCCATATATTATATGAATCATGCAGGGCTGTGAATCGGGTGCTGTGCTGTGTCGCGCCGCTCAATGCCAGCCAGGGCTGATGTGGAAGGGACAGTGGTAGGAGGGTTGTGAAGCCGTGTGTGACAGCCTGTAACCTGTGCTCCCGCTCACGTCTCCTCTCCATGCCCAAGGCATGGTGCAGACAGCTGAAAAGCAAAATAAAACTGTTGCTCTTCTAAAACTTGCCATCTTGGGTGTCATTAATGCCCAAGTCAAGGTACTGGATATTTGATTTTCTAATAAATTGAGACTGACCTAAGAAACAAGGCAAAACTCAGGGAATTCTCTTTGTTTTGATGGCCTGTGTTTTATTTATACCCCTTTTGCGTGTATTTCTGTAACAAGGCATTGCATGACTTTATGCTAATTAAAACTAAGGCCATCTGGCCCTGTTAGGATGTCCACATAGTCTTTGATCCATGTCGCAGGAGAGGCCACTTACCGCTAGACTTGACTTGTGCTCTGGGGCAATGTATGTTCCCCCTTGGAGAGCTTTATGTGTGCACGGAAACGCAAGAGTCACTGAGCCTGAAGGACAGCAGCTACTGGCGACCCAACTGCTGGACAAGGTGGGTGTTGAGATGAGGTTCTCCACGTTCTGGCTTTTGCTTCTGAGGCAGTTCCTGCTTCTTTATCTGGTGGTGGTGTAACAGCCAAGCCATCACTGCTTTTAGGAGATATAGCTAGGACTCCGCTTCATTTTAGCCTTCCCTAAAAGCCTAAGCAAGGCTCAGGTCTGAGAATGAGACATACGGGTTGGCTGGGAGATGGGAAGTTTTGCTGGGAAACCATCTTTCCAGTAAAGGCAGGGAGGTTTCCTGAAGCACCCCACCACTCTGCCAGAGTTCCTCGTTAATACAGGGGCTGTTAATCGGGGTCTGCACTGAATGCTTACAATTAATAAACCTCATACATAGTTGGTACATAGAACTGATAAGGATCTCCCCCTCCCCCTTGTATGAAAAATGTAGAAGAAAGATTTTTTTCAGTCATTAAGATTATGTTTTTTTATAAAGGAAAATGTTTCATTGGAATTCAATTAACATTTTCAGAAAAAAAAATTACATTTGAATATTTAAGATAGAGTTGTATGTGCCACCTGCAAGGTATTCTTCAATATGATGCTGTTTTTCTGTTAAAAGCAACTGCTGACTCTTGAATAGCCTAGCTAATGGCCTATTGCACTAGAACATGGTTTTCTATTTTCTTTATAAAAAGTTTGTTTATAGATAAATAGTCTGCCCTGCTGAATTTCAATTGTGACCCAATTCGGTCCCACTGTATTCAGTTGCAACTGCAGATGTTCTGTTCTTATTTGTGACACCAGAAAGCAAAAATGTGTTATCACACAGCAATGCAGGCAAGTCTGGGGCATGAGCCCTAAACTAGATGTTTGAAGATGCAAGCTGTATTCATACAATTGTTTTACACAAAATATGCAGGCTGCATACTACAGAACTTATTTTCCTGTAATTACATACACATGAATTTATATTGTTGAAAAAAAACCAAACCCAAGCCAGAAGGGAAAAAAAATCCCAACAAAGGTTAATAGACAAATATGCCTGTAGTAGCAAATCGAATAATTCTGCTGCTTCAAATATTCTTACCAAAGTGCTCTCAGACTGGAAGAGTTTATTCATATTATTTAATCCTTTATCAGTAGAAAAATGTCAAAAAGTAGTGGCTACAGATAGTCACAGAGGCTTTTCCCAACTTCAGAAATTTTTTAGATCATGTCACAGAATTAGAGACTGGTCAGAGTTGGAAGAGACCTCTGGAGATCGCCCAGTCCAGCCCCCTGTGAAGCAGGTTCTTCTTGAGCAGGTTGCACAGAGCCATGTCCAGGCAGCTTTGAATGGCTCCAGAGGAGGCTGCACACCCGCTTTGGGCAGCTTTGCCACCCTGAAGGTGACATGCTTCTTCCTCATATTCAGTTGGAACTTCTCGTGTGGCAGTTTGTGCCCATTGCTCCTTGTCCTGTCATTGGGCACCACTGAAAAGAGTCTCCTCCTTGCCAATTGCCCTGAAGGTATTTGTAGGTGCTGATAAGATCCCCTCTCGGTCTTCTCCAGGCTGAAAGGCCCAGCTCTCTCAGCCTTTCCCCACAAGGGAGATGCTCCACTCCCCTCATCATCTTCGTAGCCTCTGCTGGACCCTCTCCAGCATCTCCCTGTGTCTCTTGAACAGGGGAGCCCAGAACTGGACACAGCACTGCAGATGTGGCCTCACCAGGGCAGAGCAGGGGGGAGGATCACCTTCCTCTACCTCCTGGCCACATTCTTCCTCATGCCCCTCAGGGTGCCACTGGCCTTCTTGGCCACCAGGGCACACTGCTGGCCCATGGCAACTTGCTGCCCACCAGCACTCCCAGGTCCTTCTCCGCAGAGCTGCCCACCAGCAGGTCAGCCCCAGCCCGTACTGGTGCATGGGGTTGGTCCTCCCCAGGGGTAGGACCCTGCACTTGCCCTTACTGAACATTTTTAGGTTCCTCTCTGCCCAACTCCCCAGCCTGCCCAGGTCTCACTGAACGGCAGCACAACCTCTGGGGTATCACCCACTCCTCCCAGTTTGTATCATCGGCAAACTCGCTGAGGGTATGCTCAGTCCTTTCATCCAGGTCACTGATGAATAAATTGGACAGGACTGGACCCAGTACTGACCCCTGGGGCCTCCAGCTACAGTCATTGACAACTCTCTGAGCTCTGCCATTGAGCCACTTTCTCAATCCACCTCACTGTCCACCCATCTAGTCCACACTTCCTGAGATTATGTATGAGGATGTTGTGGGAGACAGTGTCAAAAGCCTTGCTGAGGTCAAGGTAGACAACATCCACCATTTTTCTGTCATCTACCCAGCCAGTCATTCCATCATAGAAGGCTATCAGCTTAGTCAGTCATGATTTCCCCTTAGTGAATCCATGCTGACTGTTCCTGATGACCTTCTTTTCCTCGACATGCTTTGAGGTGACCTCCAGGATGAGCTGTTCCCTCACCTTTCCAGGGATGGAGGTGAGCTTGACTGGCCTGTAGTTTCCTGGATCCTCCTTCTTGCCCTTTTTGAAGACTGGAGTGATATTGGCTTTCCTCCAGTTCTCAGGCACCTATCCTGTTCTTCATGACCTTTCAAAGATGATGGAGAGTGACCTAGCAGTGAGATCTGCCAGCTCCCTCAGCACTTCAGGGTGCATCCCATTGGCCTCCATGGATTTGTGGGTGTCTATAGATTTAAGTTTGTTTAAGTGTTCTTTAACAAGATATTCCTTGAACAAAGGAAAAGCTTCCTTTCTTCAGACTTCTTCTCTTTCCCCCAGGGTCTGGGAAGCTGGGGGGTTGGTGGTGGCAGTGAAGACTGAAGCAAAGAAAGTATTCAGTAACTCCGCCTTCTCAGTGTCCTTTGTCACAGGGCACCCACCTCAGTCAGCAGCAGGCCCACGTTTTCCCTAGTCATCCTTTTCCTGCTGATGTACTTGAAGCAGCCCAGATGTCCATAGTATAGGAACAAATATAAAGATGAAAAAGTGCGTGTGTGGGGAAGGCTTTTTTGCAGAATATAAACTGGAGAGTTTGAGCTAAGTCTCTAAGGAATGAGGCATTCAGTTACCTCGAAGGTGGAACAGTTACACATTTGTAGTAATTTTACAGCAACACAATGTTTAAATGAGTCCTCCCAATGAACAATGGTATTTTGTTCTCATTGAAGCCTTGCACTGCATGTCTCCTATTACAGTGGAATGAGGAACAAGTCTTCTGGTTAGACTCCAGTGTCCTAATGAGTCTTCAGTTCCGACTCAGCCTTGCTGGTCCCAACTGTAGGCTGCTGGCAGCCACGCTACTGCTTGCTAACCTCTGTAAGGTCACCGTGGTGGAAATCACATGGGCTTGATATAAAACACAGACCCCAGGTCATGAAGCTGTAAGAAAACTGCTGTTAGCAATGTTAGGACCAAGTATCATTATGGTATGTCTCTGAATCGAGTAGATGATGCATACATCATGCTGTCTACTGATGGTCAGGGTCACCTTTCTCGGCTGAAAGAGAAAAAATGGCTTTGGTGAAGAGTAAGAAACTGTTATCTGCCTAGTCCTGTGAGCTACCTATTTTTCCAAAGTATTTGTGTGATGAGGATTTCCTCCAGCACCTTGAGCCTCTTGACTGGCACTTGTTATCTCTTTCACAACAAGCATGGTTATCTTCTAGTCCCTCAAGTTAGTTCATGGCAGGAAGAGATCCTTACAAGCAAGCGGCACACATCAAATCATCAACTGGAAGACACTTTCTGCATGATGATGGAGAAGTTACTTATTTTTCTGTAGTACTTCTATTTTATTTGTTTGAAACATAATTTTATCTTGACAAATACCATCTTTTCCTTTTCTTTGCCTGATTTATGCTGCAGTTCCTTTCCCTGTGTCCTGCAGGAGCATCACCACGTTCTGGCTTGCCCTCCCTAAAGTTACCTCTGGAAAGGCGCTTATACCCTGTTAATGTGCTCTCAGTATCCATCTATTCTTCACAATATTTCGGAAGCTGAATGGAATGTATGAGAGGGGGGTGTCCTACCCCCTCTTCCAGTTTTCTCTGTCTCCTTTCAATTTTTCTTAAAGAGAGGAAAAATAATTCTGGCATTGACTTAATTGAAAAAGGAAACTGAAGCCTATTTATTTAGTAGGAGTCAGGAGCCCAGATGAGACTAACTCCCTGCCCCTTCTTTTCTGCTGTGAAGTTGTCACTAATACTGGGCTATATTCTTTTAAATTTAATTTATGAAATACCATTGAAATTTGGAAGGGCTTGCAGTGACTGGAACTCAGCAAGAAGTAGAAGTTTATGGCCCCTAACGAGAACAAACAGAACCAGAAAATCCTTCATGTTCTCCCAGCTAACCATAGAAACAGCCATTTTTTTTCTTTTAAATAATCTCAAGGAAAAGTTAGTGAAACATAAATTAGAACGACTGCTGTTGATTTATTTTTCTGAATAAAAAGGACATTCAGTAGCAGGTCATTTGTTTTTGTTTTCTTTCAGAGAGTAAATGGAAACATATTCTTACCTCACTTTTCTCACAAGTACAGTAGATTTCCTAAGCTTGTGTCAAGGTTTTATTGCCAGGAAAAAGTGGTTGAATATTCAGCATTTGTAATGAGGGCATCATCAGACATGGAATACAGCTGTCAAGGCTGGTACATTCATTTTCTAGGCGTGGGGCTGATTTGGTTAATGATCATTGAGTGTCACTTTGCTGCACCATTAATTATGAACCATTTTGCACCTATAACCTTCCTTTGCAGGTGATTTTTGGAGAAGGTGTATTTCTGAATAAGAAAGCACCAAGACTTGATGAACACGCTAAGAAACCATGTCAGTTTTGGAAAGAATAGGGAGTTTTATTTGAAGACGAGCACTGAATGAGATCCACTGTACCAGATGGGACCATGGGTCTGCTGAGCTTGCTTTCTGGTCTGTAGTAGTATCAGCTTTTTCAAAGGAAATGTGTGTCAGAAGGTTTTTCTGAGGACTAACAGAGGCACTGAGCAGTCATCCCTCTGACAAATTACAAAGTCGGTATGATCAAGTGGATTACAAATAGGACTGGAAACTCCTGAGTTCTCGTTCTGGCTCTGTCCTTGAATTTCTTCTGTGACCTTAAGCAAATCATTTGAACTTCTCCGAGACAGATTCATTGCTCCTGTAATTCCATTTGATATAGTAAATGAGGAAGTGTATGGTCCTATATATCTTAATTTTCCTATCTGTAAACATGGGTGAATGCTTTTGGTATGTAATTATTACCCACGGGTTCTGAGATGTTTCAAATCTTTAGAGTGCTTTGATGTTAGTAAGCCTTTTTGTTGATACATGGAGTATATATGCAGTAAGAAGTCTTAGAAAAGTTTCTAAGCTTTCATCCAAGAGTGGGTGGAAAAATACTGTATGTATATTATATATGTTTAATCTTGTTTTCAGCTTCTTTTAAGTGTAAGAATTTGCCTGTCATTTTTTGTCCAACACTTACCTGTGTTAGGCTGAAAGACCTAACAACTTCTAAAACTTTGTCTGCCTTGTTAAAAAAAAAACCAAAAGGCTGGCTTCGATATTGAAAAACCCTTAAGAAAGTCAGCCGGAGGGCAATACCCTGCTTATCTACACAGGTTGATTGACGGGTGGTGACAGTGACAAGGGTAATGTCCATGATGCACTCTGGATGCGCTGAGTGATTCATAGGCGTATTGCAAGCTCGTTATAATTATTCTCAGCTGTCTTTTCCAGTGAGGAGGTAGTTGGCATTGATTGGTAGCTAGAAACATCTTGTCATCATCTGCATGCTGTATTGGAAGCACATGTTTACTGGGCATACCTGTACCAGTAGGTTACCTCTGTGTGACGGTTGGGTGGTGGGCGCTGTTGATGGTCCCATGGTGTTGGGAAACTGAAACTAGGGGTTGTCAAGAGTATGTGTTGACAGTTGTGCTGGTACCTGGAACCTGTCTTGTTGGGACTATGTATATCCTATGCAGTCCTTATGGGAGCATAAAACACACTGTTGAGTTATCATGACTTACATTCCTGTAGGTGGAAGAAAGAGCCATTGGAAAGCTGTTCAGAAATGTCCTGAAGCCCACCGTTCAGAAAAACACTTCGGAAAAGATGTTACTAAAAAAAGGACAGTATTTACAGTGCATGTACTTGGTGGCTCAGTGTAGATGTGACTACTTCAAGCTTGTGGCATCAAAACTTGTTTCTAGGGGTCTGGAGAGCGTGGCCTGGATGCTGTTCTGGTGGTAATGGCTGGTGCAGTGAGATGTGGCTTGGTGGGGTGATAAGGAGGTAGACATGGTCTCACGAGGCATTGGCTCTCTCTCAGGTTTCTCAAGTAATACGCTGCATGACAAGTCATTTTTTCTTTCTTTTATCTCCACCATTTCCCTGGGGCGGGAAGTAGCTCAGTATGCAGTTGCGTGGTGCTTACTACAATGAGGCTTTGATCTCAATGGAACACTCTAGACAAAGAAATAATAATAACCCACAATTATGCAGTTGGCTGTAGTACTGTGGCAGTAATGGAGACCTGATTGTAAAACAGGCTACAGGGGTCTTTTTTCAGTCTTGGAGCACATGGTCACATTGCTGTGGGCTGCAGAAACCGTGGTACTGCATTTAATGCACTGAAAATCAGAAGTGGAAAAGAGACCTATTAGGTCATTCATTTTGTTGGCTCTTGACAGAATTATTTCTGGTGCCATGCTCTCACCAGAGCCTGGTCCTGTCTAGTTTTGAATAATTCAAGCCCTGGTGCTTCAGCTACCTTTTACTTGGAAAAACCATTTCAGTGTCTAATAGACCTCCTGGGTAGGAAACTCAGACTCAGTAACTGCTGTATATAATTTCTTGAACCATCTGAAACAGTTCCACCTCTATCTTGGGTGGCTGTGCAACTGAAATCACTCAAGCTTGCTAAAGCAAGCTCTTCAGTCACTGTTTTGGCCCAGCTCTTTTGTTGTTTAATCTTTTCTTGTGACTCTGCTCCTCTAGACCCAGAGATTCCCCCATAGCTGTCAGGAGTGATCAGTCAAAAACTACACAGGCAGACTGGTCTTCATTTATGCTAAGCCCTTTTTTATACTTGAATGACTGCGTAAAGGGTCCTTAAAAGTGAGTGTATTGTGCAGTTTCTCTAGTATAAATTTATAAAAGGAGTATTTTCACAAAGTACAGTACCATTTCAGTAAAATTACAGCTTAAATCCCCACTTCCTGGATTCCTGTGTTTATCAACAAATATCTCTTTCTTTTTTACCCTAACACGCATATTCCCATTCTTCATTGCTCTAAAGGAAAGTTTAAGAGAGAAGAAAAATAATAAATACTAGGTCTTGAAAACTCAGAGACTATTAGAAGAAACCATAACAAAAATGTTGGGTTTTCCTGCTTTTCCTTTCCTGTGTTTCATCAGTCACAAGCTCTTTGCAGTCTGGCTCACAAGGTCTTGAAGCTGGCGGCAGTTACTGGTTTGCTGTGATGGGGCATCACCCCAATGCGCATGTGGTGCTGCAGCTCCGTCCTCTCTAGCTGATGCCACTGTGGGAGCTTCCTGTGGTCATCTGGAGATGAGACACAGCCAAGACATTTCTCAGATAGTCCTGTGATGTGTAGGGGACTACACGATGAAAATGTCGTGGAAGTCAAGGTATAACCCAAAGAATGAATAAGGAGCAAGTTACTGGTACATGGAGGATAATAAAACACGTGTACTTGTCTCTGGTCAAAAGTTCATCTCTGTGTAGGGCCTTGGGAAGAGCGTGAAACTCCCATCAAGGCATTTTAATCTAGGGATCTCCTGCTCCCATTCCTGCTTGATGTGTTCCTGTGTAGTTACCTCCGGACTTTGCATATGGAGCCATGGCACAGAAGACCCTTCAGAAGTTCTGCTGTGGAGCCATGAGGGGCTGGACCTTGGCCTGCCCATGTGCGGTTTTTTTTCTCCCTGGTAAAGCCATATACACACTGAAGGGGATGCACGCACTGCAGGAAAATCTTCCCAGCTGCTCGTTCAGGACAGGGACTAAGTGCCTATTGGCAGTGCATCTTCCACAGAAGGGAGAGAAAAATGGTACCTGGTATTTCCTAAGTAATGTGAGAGTGTCCTAATAAGGGGCAGGTCTTTATAAAGCTTTTACAATACCATTTGTGATTTTAGGTATAATACTGCGAGGTGTAATTAGGCAGAAAGCAGGACATGGTTTTGAAATGCTGTGCTCGACCCGAGGTTGCAGAGGTTCAGTCCTTTGCCTTTCCACGGGCTGTCTGGCAACACTTGAACATGATTTTTCTTTCTCAGCCTGGATTTGTAGTGGATCTTTTGACTGATGTTCCAGTGTAGTGAAATTCTCACTGTATGTTTCCTGTGCTGGTCCAGCACACCACCTGCTAGGGGCTCGAGGCATCCCTGTGACATTTGGTTAATGCTGTACAAAGTGTTTCCCCAGAACCACCACAAAATTTTGTGAAGAGCAATACTGTCTGCAAAAAATGTTGACTTTTAGGATGGCCACTTATAGCTAAATTGTGTGAGAGTCCCCCATCCCATCAGAGCCCCAAAGCAAAGCAGCAAGGCCTGTGCAAACAACTAAGTCCACCAGGGTCGCGTTATATTTCTGTCTTGAATATTTTGAATCACTTTCTCATGAATAATATCTGCAGTGAGCCTTAAAAGTATTCAATAAAGTGTTTCTGCTATCAAATATTTTTAAAGTGTAGCCTAATCGTAGATTGCCCAGTAGAATCTGAAGAAACCACCTCTGTGCAAAAGGGCTTTACAAAGACCTTTGCAGCAATTAATCCCCAATTAAAGTTTCTAGAGCCAAGTTCTGATTTCCAACAAGGGAAGGAAATCTGTGGCTGCGATCTCAGCAGGATGTGGATGTTGCCTGCACCAGGTCTCAAGTCAGCACTTTGCCTTCTGACCCGTAAAGAAAAAGTCACCTGCTAGTCTGCAGGAGTTAAAACCCAGGCGGGATGTGCAGGCTGGTGAGGACACTAAAACCTCAGTGCCCACAGGGCTCGTGGGAGCAAAGGGGAAGGCTCACCAGGGTGTGCTTTGAGAGTGCTGGTGGAGGTAGGCAGGCAGATCGCTGGACCCTGCACCCTAACATGCACATGAACACGTGGAAAATGACGACTTGGTGATTTTAGTTCAAAACTATGTGGACTTGGAAGCAATGTGATTTTCTTTCATGCATCTTTTATCTGAGAGTTGGCACGTTGTGCTGTGCATAGAAATTAAGAAGATGACTTGGGGCTCTCTTCTGTCGTCACTTACATGGTGTGTAACTCAATATTTTGTTTATTTATGGGAAAATGCTGTTCTGCAGCTCCACAAAGATGTGCGAGAGTAAAGGAAGCATGAGGAAGGAGAGGGCCAGCCCTCTCCACCCCAAAGTGAGAGCACTGAAAAAATAAAACCTGGCACCTAGGCTGCGGCTGACTGAAAGCATCTTTCATTTGTGCATTAAAGCCAACGAATCCCTGGCCTCATCTCTCCCAGCCTACCCTCAGCATCAGCCAGCTCGCCAGAAAAGTAAGGGCCATAGGAAAATAAACTATGTGTGTATGAATGACTCTGATCTATCAGAAGCCAATAGCAATTAAAATGTCTCACCCGTATCTGATGATTGCAACACGTCTCTCCTCTGTCCTCTGTTGGCTTTAAGCAGTCCCTTGTAAAAACAAGAGAAGTCTATGTGTTTGAGTGGGTACAGGAGATAAACCCCATCATTTTTGCACTCCATTTGTACACTGAAGTGCAGCTGAGAATAGTCCCGAGCCCTGTGACTGCAATATTTTAGTGATGTTTGGATTATCTTGCTCTAACGTGTCCTTTCCTTTCTGCAGCTGAGGGCGTCTCTCTCTAAGGTACATTCCTTTCAAGAGGATGAGTTCTGCACTGAATATTTTAGGGCAGAAAAGTGTAGTTGAGGATGCCAAATTATTCCAGGTGGTTAGATTATATTTCTAGGCACAAGGCTGGGCTGGTTAATGGTCTTTGAATGTCACTTTGCCAGACTAGTAATGACAGAGGCACTCTGCAATTCCTGCCTTCTTTCTGTCAATGCTTAGAATGTTTGAGGATTCGGATATAACCTTAGGGGGATAAAATGCTTTGGCTTGGTTAAAAAGGCTAAAATGGACAAGTCAAAAACTCTCAGGCTGAGAAAGGAGCATTGAGTCAACAAAGAAAGAAAAATATTTATTTAAGAAAGACGCTGCCTAGAATTTTCTTGTCTGAAAGAAGCTTAGGGAATTTGATGTGAGGGGCTCAAAACCATCAAAAAAAATCAGGACATGGCCAGAACAAGGACAAAGGAGTCCCTAACGTCAGTCCCAGTCTACCTGCCCATGCTGCTGCCTTCACTCATAGAGGACTATGGCAAGTCATCAGACATCAGCAAAACGTCATCAGACCCATTTCAATGTTTTATGAGAAACAAGTTTTCATTTCTGACTAGCCCAATCCTATAAACCTTGAGGGGAGAGGTTCTTTTTTTTAATAAAATAACTAGATTAACCAGCTGACAGAAGTCCCCTGACAGCCTGAGTGTAAACATCAGCCGACGCTAATTGCAGGACACCTGAAACTACCAAATTACTGATACATTTACCCATAACTGTGTGTTGCTGGCTGTTCCCAGTGCAGTGGCCGTGTCTCCATTAGAACAGTACTTGGATCATCTCATGTGTTCAGATCATGAGTATGTGTTACTTCAGTGCTGGCAGTGTGTTAGTCATGAATAGGTACCAAAGTATCTAATTCCTTGAAAATATTTGGCTTTTATTCTGTTTACCAGTTATTTGTCCTGATGAGTCCTAATACTAGGTAGGCTCAAAACCCCTAAAAGACAAATCCTTCCGAATACTTTTGTGCCATCTCTAGTCTAAACAAAGTTCAGCCATTGTTTTCTTGAGTATATCCCCATCACCACCTCCAATTCAGGGATCAGCAACAAAAATCAAATGCAGCTATTAGCAGGACAGTACTGTGACAAAATAAATGAAGATAGATGACACCAGCCTGTATTTCCTTGGTTTCTTGCCCTAAGAGTCACCCACCCTCCTTATTGTTCTCATTATTCCTCCCCATATTTGACAGAGAAGAGTCAAACTCTGCAGGATGTTTGAAGAGTCAGTAGCATATCTGAAAGGACATTGAGGTCATGTCTGCTCATCAATGTCTGTGTTTTTCTTGATATTTAGTACATTAACATTCTGACTGACGTTTCCAGCAGCGAAGACAGAATGGCAAGTCCTGGATGTTGAGTTTATCCTTTTGGGGAAGCAGAAACTCTCAATACCCTCTCTCTGGATGAGCAGTGGAAACAATATTGATATTGGCTGAAGTGGACACAATGTTTTAATTAAAGAAAAAAATTCAACTTTATTACAATAAAGGATGCCTGATTTAGGGGGTTCTTACTCAACATCAAGCCAGGGATTCATGGTGCTGACTCTATGTCTCTTCAATTGCCACTGAGACACAGGAAACATTCACAGTGCTATTGCCTGACTTTTTCCACCTGTGCATTGAGATTACTGCTGCTTATCAAGCCCCCAATAACTATGAACCATCAATAAAAAACTTTGAACATGTAAGAAAAAGATAGAGGGAATCTAGGCAAGAATCTTAAGAAAAAAATTATTACCAAGCACAGGGCAAAAAAAAAAAAAAAGGATTTCCAAGTTGTGATTTAAAAATCTAAAATATTTTTATACAATTTTATTGTAGTATTTCTGCTGAATGTACCTAGTTTAAAATGTTGCATGGGGTGCTCATCAGTGTAGCTGCTTGAAAGGATGGAGTGACTGTGGGGCAGCTGTTCATTGACTTGGAACATCCTGAAGCCCTCTTGTTTTATTTTCTATTTCTTCAACATTCTTGAAATATGAAAATATTTTTTTTAAATTGCAGTTGAAATGTAAACCTCTTTCTTCTTTCTTTTAAGCTTTAAAACTGTAAATCTTAGAAACTAGAATATTGGTTTCTGTGTACCCTCTTCAGGAAATGATGCAGGATACAGTGATACCACATGGGTACCTGGCTGAAGCACGGTGGTCCTTCAGGACACCACGCTGGTGTCCCCAGGCTGGCCTTGCTGTGTGCAAATGCTGTGAAAAGGCACAAGGTTTACAAGGAACTGAAAGTGCATCATCAGAGGCTCTGGCTGCATTGGTACTGAATGTGACACCTGAACTGAAGTTATAATCCTTGTTTACGACCAGGAGCAATGTCGGGAGAACAGATCTGTTGTGTGCTTCATCCAGGTTGACGCAAAGCATAGGTAAATGAGGGAAAAGATACTGTGGGATGGTCTGTGGACCATAGCATCCCTGTGCTGGTGCCAGCCAGGATCAGCACCCCTGTGGAGCAGCGCACTGTGCGGATGCAGTGGCTCAAATGTACAAATAGCCGCAGTAAAGTGCGAGTAAGCGCGAGTAGTTTTGGAGCAGGTTTTCTCTCTGTGGGCCATACTGTTGGCTCGCAACATCATGGAAGCTTCCAACTTTCATATCCCTATGACCCGTCTCTCATTGAGGCAAATGACAAAACCAGATTCTTGGTTTTACTGGGAGGTTATTTTGAGTTATTGCTGCACGGAGGTAGGGGAAGTGGTAATAATTTACATGATACAGATATCTCTATATTTCTTCACTACCATTCAAAGCATGAAAGGATTTATAAGGAAGATGTGCCATTTGTCAAAGGTGTTTTTAAAATACAGTTGATCTAAGCATGCAGATAGCTCCGACTGTGTGGTGTTGTCAGGGACTAAACACTAACCTATGGCCTATGTCATCTGCTAACTTATAAATAAGGTGCTTACATCTCTATGTTTCCAGTCTCGTTCTTCACTGTCTTCACTTGGGGTCTGTTTTATCCAGGCAGATAGTGCCTGGCTTGAACACAGGAACCCTCTTGAAGGGCTTGAACAAATGCCCCCTGCCAGAAAGTGTAAGCATATTATTTCTGAATCAGTATCTACATTGTCTATAGTCTTTACTCCACTTGTTGCAGAAATCCATCTAGAAATTGTGTTTCTCTCCATCTGTTTTGTTTTCCCACAGGTACAGCTTGTGCAGGGGAGGCAGAACAGCCCCTCTTCTCAGAGCCTTCATTCTCTTTTGATCCTGCAGCCCTTGGGTGCCTGATGGAGAGGTTGGACACTTGGGCATGGGGAGAAGTCCACTCAACAGCAGAAGCATTTCTGTCTCTAAGAGTGGAAGTAATTTTGCATTTTTATTTTTGCAAATTTATTTCCCTAAGGAAATAACTCAGCAGAAAATATGCTCCTCTGAGCCCCTGGGAAGCCTTGGTGCCAGGGCTGTAAAGCTCACAGCCCTGTTTCTTTAGAGAGTGTCTTCTTGGGACACTGTCCCAACAGCTGCCTGGTTTCTGGTACAGAAGGTGACATCCTGGCAGAACTGATGGCCATGGCAAAACACTGGTCTATCAGCTGGTATGTACACACAGGCAGGCATAGCGGGGAGGATGGGGCTCTATCCATGTCAGCCCCATTCCCGTTTGTGCTGTCTCATTTAATCTGGGCTGTTCAGGATTACGTGGGAGCTGGACTTAAGGCCGTGAGAGAGAAGAAAGCTTTGGCGTCCTGATTTGTAGAGCAGGCTTGAATGGGACATCAGATGGGAGAGTCTGGGAAACCTCTCTATACCCAGAGGGGTAGTGTCTTCTGAAGTTATTTCTGAGTGGTTACTGTAACCTGATTTGCATACAGGGGAAATAATGGTCATTACTTTTCGGGGCCAATATTTGTCAGTATTTTTAGATATGTTCACTGGGTTAGGGATTATCAGTCCTGGAATATCAGCAGAGCTATTTCATCCTGGTTATTGGATGCACAGCAGTGAATAAATTTGCAGTTTGGTCTCCTGTCTCTCAGGTGACAACTGCGACCACTGAGCAGCTGGTTATTCCAGAAATTGTCTTTATTTTCTCAATAATGAGAAATCTCACAGTGAATCTTAAAAAAACCCAAACATTAAAAGTTACATTAAAACTGGTGATCATATGATTTTGTTTCAATTAACCCATCTTTTCCAGTGAAAATGATTTAATGAAAACTGATCACAGCATCACTTTCACTAGCACAACAATACAAGTAAAATAGCCCTATAGGTTTCATTTACTTCAGTTTATGGCAGGTATTTTAAAAGCCCAGTCTTGCCCTTCACAGGGAAATAAAAATGAAGAGTTGTGATTTCCAAAGTTAATGATGCACCAGCCTGGTGTGTCAGGGCTTAACCATGTAAGCCCTGTAGGGCTGGAGCAGGGAGCTAACTGCCTGACTGCTCTGAGGAGGTAACTTTGCTTCCTGGAATGGTTTTATTTCACATGAATTCAAACGATAAGCAGTCCGTTGAGGAAGCTGTTGGGCCAAACTCTGCAAAACGTGCTTGTGCAATTAATTCTGCTGTCTCCAAATGATCGGGGAGCAGAGCCATACGCAGCAATCCTTTCTGTTGAAGTAGCATCTGCACATGTACACAGAGCCGTCATGTGCTGGGCAGGCAGCCAGCGTGTCCTGCCGGTGCTGAGGCTGTATGCCTGATGGCGTCAGGACTTGGATCTAGATTCGTATAATTATGGCTCACCAAAGGGCAGTGCCTTCTTGAATAATAATGAAATTAAGCACAGGGTTAAAGCTAGAAGCATGCACCAGCACTTCCCTGCTTCATAAATAAAATCTACTGAATGAGATGTTAAAAGGTTTTCTTAATAAGGATGAGATGTTAACTCCCACAAGGAACAAGAAAAATATGGGAAAAAAACAAAACGAAAAAAAACCCCACCCCAAAACCACTCAAAAACTCAGGATAGATTCCATCATTTGAACCATGTGTTGAAACAGTTCCCCAGAGCACCGGATGAAATAATACCCGTCAGACCTGGTACCTGGGGAGGCAGTGATGCACACTACAAGGTGTCAGAGTGTCGGGGGCTGTATGTACAGTGCCCCGTGTAAGTCACTCTTATGTGTGCCCCACGGGAATATGTGTTGGGTGTGCTGGTTTGCCTGGCTTCACTTTACAGCTCTTATCACAGAGATTAGCTCCTGAGCTTAAACAGTGGGCTTTGCAGCCCTAGCAAAAGCTTCGGGAGAAGCAGCAGCTCCCAGGTAGACCTTGATTCATAAACAGATTTAATAATATGGAATAGCATGGAGAATGTTTCATTTAGCATGCCTGCCTTCTACAGTTTCCTTTTTTCCTACACAAACCCCTGGAAACCTAAATTTCTCACATTTTTTTTTCAAGTGCAAACTAGAATATTTAAGTGCAAACCCCAAATGCTTTTATCTGGAAGTGCCGCTAATATGTTAGCTCTGGATGAGCTGCCTCATGCGTGCTTTTATTTCTTTACAGACAGGACTTGTGAGTGCAAGTTGCTTGTCCCACGAAGCACCCATAGCCAAGACAGGGCAAGGGGTTGCACCATGGGAGGTGGAGCTATCTGAACCCCAAAAGGATGTGGATGCTCAAGACTTGGAGGCAATGGGCTGGCACACCTCCAGGTGCCCAGGCTCTCTCTCTTGGCAGCCCTGGGGATAAACAAAAAGCAGCTGAGATCCCTCCCTTAGTCTGCATTCCTTGTCTTATCCCTAGTCCTGGCTTGTTCACGCTACTGAACCTGCATGGGGCAAGACCACGCAGGATAAGCATCCTAATTACAGCAGAGAGAAAGTTCTTCAAACAAAGTGAATTACAGTAACGAGACCATTTCTCTTTCTGGAAGCGCTCCTTTGCAGAGAGCCAGGTGGGGAGCCTCGGTGGTATGGACACAAGGGCTTCTTTGGGGGGCAAAGCTAGTGAGACCTCTTGGGGCTTTGCATAAGCTCCTCCAGTGCCAAAGGACATTTTTATACAAGCTGACAGTTGTGTTTCTCTCCTTTCCCCTCACTCTCCAGTTTTCACAGGGGAAAAAATAATATCCGTATTTATTTATTTGGGGGTTTCTGCAGCTGTGAACATATTGAGAATAGTTGCAAAAATATCCTCTCCAGGATCTGCACATGCAAAGCAGTGTGCACCAGAGGGAAGCAGGGGGCTTGTCTATTATTAATCGTAATACCCATCAAAACTTGTGCGATAAGGAGCATTGCTTGGGTTTTTCAACTAATTTGTCTGCTGTTCACTGTTTACTCAGGAATCTGGTTTAAAACCCTATGCGGTAATATAATTGACTGAAGAACCATAATGTAACCAGAAAATGAATCAGAAGGAATTATTTTACAAACCCACCACTTAACTGCAAGTCAGTGGCAACCCGCAGTGGCCCTTCTCATCTGCTTATCTTCATTATGGCATTAGAGATACTGTCTGCTCTGCCAGGCTTTTCCTAACCCCACATTCACGAACATCCTCTTTCTTTTTTTTCCTTTTTCCTTGAGATAAATGTAGCATTCTGCTAATATCTGAACCTTTTATTAGAGAAAGGGAATAATAAATTGATGCCAGTGAATAAATAGAAGTTTTGATAATCCTTGTGCTGTTCACCTGTTGAAATGGACGTCAGGAGAACAAGGGGCATAGCAGGAGAAGGTTGCAATTTTAGTTGATCTGAGGGTCAGCTTAACACAGCATCACTTGTACAAATGAAATTGTGCTGATCTCTTCTATCTGAAAATCTTTCTCTTGGCTCCGCTGTCCCAAGACACTAAGAACCTTCTCTGCAGTGAAAACTGCTGGGAGCTGCCCATGCCGGCCAGTCTTATAATTCTCAAGTACTGAGGCATCACTGGTAACAGACTGTGTTTGGGAAATTTGGACTCTATTGAAAAAGAACAGAATGTTCATGTTTCAGAAATATTTTTTCCAACTCTTGACATTATTTGTGGTAGCCGGAAGAATATGAAAATACTGGGAAAGGATCTTTAGTACAGGCAAAGGTATTCAATGTAGATGCTATTTTTTTCTCTTCAACGGAAAATGTGTGCAGATTGTACATTTTAAATCACAGATTACTGTGAAAATGGATATGTTGACTTAATTTAATTTAAGACAGGCAGGTTCAACTTAACTCTGTACCTAAGTTGAGAGAGTTTTGAATTAACTTCACATGCTGCCTATCACTGGTGGTGTCTTGGGTATGTTATTCTGGGTGACTCACCAACACCACGGACAGTGTTAAAGCCAAATATACTTTCTTTTTAAATCGCTAATCCATTTTCTTTACCATTAATTGCCACAGTGTTTTAATATGTGTTGTTCTTCTGGCCTGCTCCCCGAGCGTTTCAGGGGCCAGCTGCATGTGTGTCGATTACCAGCTATCTTCTCTCCTCTGCAGCCATCCTGACAAGAAACCACATCTGAATTTGTTCCCTTTTCACACCACCACTTGAATTCTGCTGTGACTCCATTCCAGTTACAGCTAAATCCGTGCAAGAATTGTGAAAAATTCAGATTTTTTGAATCCAGAATTAATGCTAAATGTCCAACTCCACTGTTGATGTCAGATTCAGAACAACGGTAAATACATTGTGAAACAAGTAATTTTTCAAGGCTCAATTAGTGTGATTCATCAGTTTCTGTAGGCTTAGGGTCTGACTGAGTTTTTAACCATAGTTCAGAGTAAGTGTTGCACTATGAATGTGTCCCCTCCCCTGACAGTACAATATTCTTGTCAGCAAAGGGAATGAGAGAAAGAAAATGATGCAAAACTGAAAAAACGTTGGGTTTTCTTGAGCTGGTCAGAGAAGTACCATTTGCTAAGTAGTAAAGACCGTTTGCTAATCCGTTGCCATCTGCCTTTATTACTTCAGCCCACTCAGCCAGGCACTGCAACAGCCACTTTATTGCATGTATTATACCAACTTTAAATCCTGCACTGAAAAATTGTGTGTTTTATTTAATCTTTATTTTTAATAGAGACTGAGGACATGCAGCTTTGCTGTACTGGAAAGGCTATGGGTCCTGTGGATTTAGCATTTTTCTGCAAATTTTGCTCTATTTTCCAGATTTATAACTTTTTTTTTTTAGGTTCCATAGCTCATTTGGTTGCCAGCATTACTGGAAGCTTCTTGATGTAAATCAACCCCATTGCTGTCTCCCTGAGTCTGGAGACCAACTAAAACAATAGCACCAAGAGGTGTGAATTTCCCCCCTTCATCTTAATAGACTGTTAACTTCAAAGTCTACTTGTGACCACTTAAAGGCTTAGTGTTAACCTCTCCTGCTACAGGATGTCCAACAAATGCACTTGTTGTCCAGCCCCATATGGACATACCAGATGTTCCTTCCACTACAGTGGACATTCCAGAGGAAATTGCTGCTGGCGGTGTGGTCCAGCAGCAGGACAGGGGTAAGAGGCTGGGCCAGTCCAGCCGAGGCCAGTAGTGGTATTCTTTTTGAACTGCAGATGCTGGCTTTATAAGCTGTCTCCAGCAATTCCTCTTGTGAACTACCACTTCTAACCATTTTTCCAGATTCCATAGGGTTGTTGCTGAAATTGCTGAGCAATTTTTGTTCATCTGCATCCAATATTGAGAACTTTTAACAAGTCGTGGAATATTTTTTTTTCCCCCTGGGCAGAGAAAGGGGACGATTTTCAGACATATTTTCCTCTCTTTTTCTGTAGAAATAAAGACAGGCATTGACTTATGTTTGTGCAAGGCCATCTATTTAAAACAGATCCAAAAGGACTTTGACATATGTAGGTAAGAACAAACTTTTCTAAACGATAGCAAAAGTACAAATCACATGCTCTTCTTTCTGTTACACTCCCATTTGGCCCTGTCTTGCTATATAAAGCACGCTTGTTTTGCTTCCTCCTGAGGTGCCAAAAGAGAAAGTTACTTTATCCACCTACATATGCCTTAGAACTACTTTTTATTTATCAAGAATAATTCTAATTATCATACTGAAAATCACTGTAGATTTTCCCCCAAAGCATGTCTTTCCACAGCTTCCATCTGCATAATTTCAGGCACTTCTTAGGTATTTCCGACTTGCTCCTTTTGCTCTCCCCTTCTCAAAACCAGAGAATCACAGAATCATGTAGGTTGGAAAAGACCTTTAAGATCATCAGGTCCAACCATCACCCCAGCTCTGCCAAGCCCACCACTAAACCATGTCCCTAAGTGCCACATCTACATGTCTTATGCATGATCTTACTGATAAAGTCAAAGACTGAAAACTTACAGTATGATCTCTCCTTCTCTTTGGGGTATCTGTCTTTCTCCTACTTTGAGTCTCTTCTGCTTCTTTCCTGTCTCAGAAATAGCAGCTGCATTTTGTCGCCCTCTTCTAAGCCTTCCTTTCAGCTCCATGATACAGTTTTATTCCTCACTGTCCTGTGGGTAAAGGGATTACTGTGTCCCATGCTTTTTTTCCTCAAGTTCTCAGTTTTTCTCTGGATATTTACGTTCAAGGCTCCTTATATATTTTGTGTCCCTTTTCATCCTGGGTACTGTCTAGTCAGTTCCAGCTTCTTGCTGTACAGTCTCATATCCTTAAAAGTCACTTTCTAGCTGAAACTCAGAATCAGAGATTCATCATCACCCTTCATGACCTACCATTGGATTTGGTCCTTGATCTCTCACTATTCTCACTCTAGTTCTCCATTCTTACATTTGTCAAAAAGTAATGCAGTTTCTCTCTGCAGAACATCTCCATGGTAGAAATACTGCCTGGCATCTACTCAACTGAGCTTTGATCCATCCAGAGGGTGATTGCTGTACAGATCTTCCCCGCTTGGCTCTCGAGGACACTGTGGCCTCTCACACCTACTCTGACTGCAGAAAGTAGCTTTTCTTTGGTGCTTACAAAAATCCTAAAAACGTTTATCAATGCACTGTGCAACAGCTTGCAGCAGTGAGTAGTATTACTCATGTTGTTCCCTTTTTGTCTGTGCTCACTTTTTGCCGGTGGTCTTACATGTAGTCCTTCGTAAAATAAGTCAAACCAAGACTTGGAAGCCCTTCTTTCATTTAGTGTTGGCAAAGTACAGTGTAGCTGTTGCCCATGATGAGGACAGCCCTGGGATAGAGGACTGCAGATGGTATGGTGGACTCTGCGTTGTTCCCTCAGACATGTTTGTACTCAGTGCTTCACGTGGCCCCACACGCGTGGAGGGAAAGGAGGTGATCTTGCAGGAGAGGGTTGTGATGGGGGCAGCCGTGGTGGCCATGCTCCTGCTTCTGGCTGCCCAGAGCTCCCTCTTGCAGCGGTGTCATCAGGGAGGGGAGGTAGGAGAGCACACCAGCATCAGGAATGTGTGGGTTTAGCCTCTGTAAATTTTTGGGGAGCTCACTGGAGTCCTGAACTGAAATCCCATTCTGCAGGAAGCATCAGACTCTCTCACATGCTTGGATAACGAAGAGGTTCTGGTCCCCTGTGTGGATGGATCCCACAGAAGCACTGTCTTATTGTAATTCTCTTAACACATCTTGTTATTATTTGTGATAGTTAAAAGGCAGAAAGATCATAGCCTGATTCTCGTAAACCTGATTGTATCTGTCAGTCTGGCAGTTAAGAAATTGTCTCTTGATCTGGAGTCATTCTCAGAGAATACAGAAACCCACCAGGTCCTTTTCACAGCTTCTTTTCCGGCTTCACACATAGTGTCAGAGCTCAGAGAGGGGTGGCAGAAAGCATCAGGTGCAGGGTACCACAGTGACATTTCCAGCTAGAACTGCCTCATATTCCTGAAATTGTTTTCTTAGGAGTCAGTTGGTTGTGTAATTTCTTCCTTCTTTTTTCTTGATGGTTATGATGATCTCTGTTCTGTGTTTATAATAACGTGTGTTTACTAATAGTGTGGTGGCATGCCACTGCCAAGCTTCTTCTGCTAACAATAAAAAAAGGGAAAATTGATATTTATGGAGACTTGGGGGCTGGCCGGGCTGTAGCTCTTGATTTTTATTGTAGCTGACTGCAAACTTCTCAGACGCAAGAATCTGTATCTCATTGTGGAGAGCTGGTTTCCATTTCAATCTGGGTCCCATTATTAGGGTTTGGTTTACATTCTGTAAGGTTAGCCATGTGCGGATTCACACAAACAAATATGTAATTTATGTCTGTAGCTTTCACTTGTGGTATTTAAACCTCCACCTATTTGAAATGTCTCTGGAAGGGGATAAGAGAAACTACAATGTTCCTCATTCTAATGGATGGATATGTTGTATAGCAACAAGCAGTCTAATAAAAATAGTTTGAATTAATTTCCACCCTCTACTGAGCCACCAGGGCAAGAGTGAGTCGTGTTAGGGAAGAGCTTTACAGAAGATGTGAATCGCCGCTGCTCGTGCTGCATATCTCTTGTGGCTACACACAGGACCCTGTCTCCAAGATTGTCACCCCCCAGCGTGCTTCCCCAACATCAGCTACTGCTTGGGGATATCTTCATGCCATCCAGTGAGGTTTTCAGGTTCAGGGTTTTTCATATTTGGACAGCCTTTGCAGTGGTTCCTGGTCAATGTAAGAGAAAACATTAATTCACAGAAAAGCTCTTGGTCTCTGGGAGCAAGCCAGTTCCATTTAAGCCAAGATTTCACCCTCGATGATCAAATCCACATTGGTAGAGGTGGGATACTGGACTCCTAACCATGCACAGTTATCAGGTGTTGGGATGGGGCTTCTTTTAAAAAGTACCTCTAAGCAGAGCTACATGTCTGTGGACAATTGACTTCCTTTGGAGGAATGCCTTATGCCAAGGAGGTGACTTGGCAAGAGATTTAAGCATTTCTAGGCGAGATGCCTGGAGGAAGGCAGTTGGCACTGTCTGCCCTGGAGCTAGGGCTTTCCTTGACGCTGCAGACAAGGACAAGGGGAGTTGTGCTAAAGCAAAAGACATCCTTCTGTTTTTCCCTTGTACGAGTAGGGTCTGCTTGTCCTCAGGAGACTCCGGGTCTGTTTCTTCAGCTCCAATGGAGAACTTGGTTCACTGCCAAGCTGAATCCTACAGCTTCCGTTCACCTCTTAGGTATTGCTAATGATGTCTCCTTCCTTTGTTGTTGTTTGTTGTTTGTTTGTTGTTTTTTTTTTTAATTCCATGCAAGCAGGAGTTGTATAACTCCCATCTTTAGGTTTTTGGTTTCCCCTGTGACTGCTAACCCAAAATACTCAGAGAAGAAATGGTGACTTGACCTTTATACTGAGCACTCAGGGTTGTGACAATGTCTGAGTAAAGGGGACTAGTTAGAAAAGGACTTTTTTCTCTGAAGTAAAACTATTTCCTTGAACTTTGTGGTAATAGGGTATTTGATTGTCCTCCCCTGAGTCTCACACCAGTACCAGCCCAGCATTACTGCCAGTCATGCTGCCAACAAAGAAACAGGCTGGTGAGAGCAGACGCTTTCTGTGCAAACTCTCCTGCTTCAATGTATATTGTGCCGTGTCAGACACAAGATACATTTATATCTTCTCCTACCAGTTAGTCTGCATAATTCAAGTGATAGAAACCGATTCTTTTAATGCTAAAAGTTATGCCAGTTACATATTATTTGATTATGAGTTTGAGTCTCTCACCATTAGGGGGAAAAGGAGAACAGTATTTTAGAAGCAGTGGGTTGCCCTGCAATACAGCTGTGTTATTGTGCATCTTACACACATGAAAGTTTTAACAAGCTTAATGAATTTAAGCTGACTTCTTGAGAACTTAACTGTGCAACTCTATAGTCTCTAGACAAAGTTGTATTACAAGAACATGTAAACATCATATGTCTGATTTGTCCTTTTCCAGTCCTACGTTTTCTCAATTACACGGGTGCAGAATATGCACTCCACTTTCAGTTCCCATACAGTTTCCATTGAATCCCACTTCATAACCACATTGAATAAATGAAATATAAAGTATGTCTGTGTTTGGAAAGTATGCTGGTTTTCTTACCTGGATTCATAGTTTATATACACATATGATACTAACCATATTAAAGTAATAAAAAATGAATATGAAAACCTTTTTTACTTAGGGAAGAAAATCATGACTCAGCTACAGAACAAATGAAACTTACATTTTACAAAAGCCTGGAAAATGAGCTTCAAAACAAGTTCAGAGGTGGCAGTAGCCTTGAATTTTGAACATTGTGTGGTGAAGCGTTCTTCCTGTGGGCATGCTGAACCAAACAATATTAGCTTTTGCTGTCATCTTGGGCTAAGACTTCAGTGAGAACTTTGCTTGAGAAGTGCGGCTGCTTTTGCAGTGTTAAATGCATTACTGTTTATGGCTCTGAAATTTGTTTTGCTTCTCAAACAAAAGCTTCATATTTGCATTGTTTTTAATAATAACATGGGGTTTGAAATGCTATCCAGACCCTCAGTGAACATGAGCTGGCATAACTACTTCAGTGACAGTGGAGAGAAGCGTTAGCACATATGGATCCTGGCACTTGGCTTGTTCCTATTGTATAAACTGATGACAGTATGAGCTGCTTTTAAGGAACTCAACTTTTTCAGCAGCTAGACTCGCCATGCCCACCAAAATCTGTTCCATAGATGTGTTTGTTACCTCTGGATTTTGCCTACATGTCAGATTCAGAGAGGTAGTGAGCCATCATATGAGAAAATTTTTCCAGGTGGGGATAGTATCTCCCCTCCTTCCTATTGCCTGCTCCCTTGCTGCTTTGTGACCCCTCTTGCTATGAAGCCAATTTCATAATATCCTTACAAGAGGTGCTCCCCTGAGACTGTGACTCATCTCTTCACAGCTGTTGGCATCTTCTGCTGGCAGCCAGGGCAGGCTGAGGGAGGGAGATGCTCCCAGAGACAGCCTCTCCGACAAAGCTGTAGAGAAGAGAGAGTTAATAGAAGGGAGTGGATTCTGTGTTTGGAAAAAAATTTAAAACATTAGGTTGCTGCTAGTAATTTATTACACCCGGACTGTGTTCTTACTGCAGAACCTCATAAATAATATTTCATGTAAGATTTCCAAGGATGAAGTGGGGAATTTTAAGGACCAGACTGAAGGAAGCATATTTGTATCATCACCGTCTTTAATTCACTGCTTTTTGTAAACTAGTAGAAGATTGTGGGTTCAGGGACTACTAATAAATCCATATTCTAATACCTTGGGACGCTCTGAGGGTTCACTTTTCAGTAACATAAGTAACACTTATGCATGAGAGTTGTAAATTAAAGGCAAACCAATTTTTGCTGATAGAAATTCTTGTAGTGGAAGAGTGAATTACATCAGCTAACTGTCTGGTTTTTGGAGAGTAAGTGACACCAGCTTGGACCCCTGTGCTTTCCTAAAGTGACAGGGTGAATCTTCAGCTGGAAGAGGGGATGCAATTCAGGTGGAGTCAGGAGAGCCATGGGCACTGGCACGAGCTGAGGATTTGTCTCAAGCTCATCTTCCGTGTTCAACGTAAACTACACTGCGCAGCATCTTTTAACTTCAGGGACTGTTAGTATTCCAGCTCCAGCTGGTGGGATATACAAGTTATATCAGCCACCCCATAAAAAACAAACTCCATGTTGTGGTAGGGAGCTGTCCCGTTGAAACCCAAAGGGATGCTCCAGTGCAGAACTGTGAATGGTTAGGACTGAGGTACTGTAGTGGGTTTGCGTGGCAATTTTTTTGTAGTGGGGGGTGGGGGTATGGGGGTGGCTTCTGTAAGAAGCTGCTAGAGGCTTCCCCTACATCTGATGGAGCCAATGCCACCAGTTCCAAGATGGACCCACTGCTGGCCAAGGCCAATAGCGACAGTGGTGTAGTGCCTTTGGGATAACATATTTAAGAAGGGGGAAACCCCCAAACCTGTGTAACACCAGCAGCAGTCAGAAGAGAGGAGTGAGAATATGTGATAGCAACCATTCTGCAGACACCCAGGTCAGTAAAGGAGGGGGAAGGGGAGGGGGAGGCTGCACTCCAGGCACCATGAAAGGGACCCCCGGTGGAGCAGTTCATGGAGGACTGTCTCCTGGGGGAAGGACCCCACACTGGAGCAGGGGCAGAGGGTGAGAACCCTCCCCTGAGGGGGAAGGAGCAGCAGAGACAGTGTGTGAGGGACTGACCCCAGCCCCGTTCCCTGTCCCCCTGTGCTGCTGGCAGTGGGGGAAGAAGAGAAAATAAGGAGTGAAGTTGAGCCTGGGAAGAACAGAGGGGTGAGGGGAAGGTGTTTTATGGATTTGGGTTTATTTCTCATTACCCTACTCTGATTGTGGCTGGTAATAAATTAAATTGACTTTCCCTAGCAGAGTCTGTTTTGCCTGTGACGGTACTTGTTCAGTGGTCTCCCTGTCCTTACCCCAACCCACAAGCCTTTCGCTATACAGGCCCATAGGATATGAGGGAGTTGACACTATCCTCCTTTATGGGATTTTGGTTCTCTTTCTAGAGAGAGCACAGCCATGAACTCACTCAATGTACCTCCAAAGGAGGGCTTTTTTGTCTCACTATTTTTCTTAAACCTTTTACAAGTATCCTCGTCTCAGTGTGAGTTTTCAATGGGTATTTATACATAGCAGTCGACAGCAGTGTCAAACTACATTATGCTTTTAAACACAGTTCCCACAATAGGGTAATGTTGTCTTGGTTTAAAAATAGGACAATTAATTGCTAAGGTGATCAGATTTCTAAAGGATTGTTGTGGCTGAACTTTGGAGTGTTGAGCACATCGCAGGGTGTGCTGTTGGACCCAGGCTGTGTTCTGTGAAGCACTGGATATGCTGAGTCACCAAAAGCATATGGAGAATATATTTTGAGTGTCTCAATCTCCTAGCAGCAATGGTCAAGAAGTTACTGAAGTTAAAGAAATGAGATGGGGGCAAATGGAAGCAGAAGAGGAGGAAGGGAGTATTTTCTGTTTCCCTTTATTGTTAAGCAGGAATGGCATTGGCAAGCATGACTTTTACTAATGCAAATCCTTTCAGCCTAAAGTAAATCCAAGCACTTTGCAAACTACAGTCTGTCTCAAGATTACTCTTCAGTGGAGGACACTGCCATGCAAAAGTGTAGGTGCAGTGTTATGGGAACTGTCTGTACTAAAATTATTTTGCATATCTCTGGAATCACATCTACAACACAGACTGAGGCACTGGGTCCTACCTGGTGATTGTGTATCTTGCACCGAAGCCTGTGTTGTGTTTGCTGCACTGCAGTTGCTCTCTAGCCAGCTGGAGAAGAAATGGTCTTCTCCATTCTCTTTCTTGAAAAAATATGTGTCTACCTGAACAGCAGGTCATGTTAGATTGTAAAAAAATAAAAGCAGGAATGCCACCTTTTAGCTTGACACAGAAGTGGTTCCCAGCAGCTTGGGATGGGAAGGATTACATCTGGAAGGGGACCTGCCGTGAGGATACAGCTGAACGTTGCACAGTTGCCCAAGGTACTGAAGGCAAAACTTCAGCCAAGATACTCAGTAAAACTCTTTGGGTTTTGTTGTCACAGATGTTCTTTGTTACCACAACTGATCAGGTGCTGACTTTTTTCCCCAAACCATCATCAGGATCATGGGCTCCCCTTGCCAGACTGGGAAGAATTGCTCGGTCCCTCTTCAGGAGGGCAGGGTCATCTATAGAGTCTATACTGGCTCTGTTGGCCTCACTGGCAAACCCTGGTGCAAAGACTGCCCCAGTATTTGACTGATCAGATCCCTTTTATAACCCAGTGGAGCCTGTTCTGCTAATGCCATACAAGCATGTGGTGAATAAAAGCACGTTTTATATGTCTCATTGGGAAATATTTTTTGGAGAGGATAGCTGCCTGGATTCATACTGCATTTGAAACTTCACATATGTTGGGTTAGTTGTCATTAATGCAAATGAGAGGTCATTGCTCCCAGGCTGGATAAAACATAATCGTTAAACCAAGAGAACTGAAAGAAGTAGGCTGTCTTCCCCAGAGGGATCCAGGAAGATTAGGTTAATAACATAAGGTGTGTTGGCTGGAGCAAAGCTTAAAATAAATTTTGTGGGTTTTGCTTTCACACAATGTAATTGCATGCATGTACACGGTTCTTGTTGGGAGAACTCTGGATAAATCCCTGTCTGGATTGTTTGTCTCTGTGTCAGAGTCTGGCAGTAGGTTTTATGAAATCTGGTGTTGCATCTCATGCGCCGTTCTTCATATGGATATTAGTGCATGAAACTAAAATACACTTTTAATGAGCATTTGAGTGAATATAAAAGTAAACCCAATAGACGCATAAGCACAATTAAAATGAATTTGTAAATTGGGGAAAAGGAGGGGGAAGGGGGGAATAACTAATATTTGCAGTTCTTGCCATGATTGTCAGATGTTCATTTTGATGACATATGTGAAATGTAGTGGCAACCTGCATCTAAATGCATCAAAATTAGTTGGAGAGACATGGCTAAATGCCATGCACTGCTCGATTGCAAAAACACCAATCTGCACATCTGCCTTGCAGCGTGCCGTGAGGGGGAGTGGAGGGAGGCTGCCAGCACTGCAGATGAGTAGCTGGCTTTCCTTTCCCATGTTGTGACATACCTGGGGCATGGTCACTGGAGCACTACATTTTTTTCTTCTAATGATATGCCTGCTTACATGGTGCTTCAGCATGTGTCAGCACGTATGATGGTTTGCTTGACTCTGTGCAAGCTGGCATTTTTAAGAGTATCATCTATTCTCAGCAGTTTTTAAAATATCTTTTCACTCTGTTATATGCATGTCATTACCAAGAAGCTAACTGAATCCCCTGGGCAGAGCATCCCTGCAATTGCTGGGACCTGATATTATTCTGTAGTGTAGTCTTAGTGCGGTTCCACAGAGTTTGTCCTAATAGATAGGATAAATGTTTGGCAGCACCATCTGGAACTTTCTGGAGGCAGGTCACACTGGCTTTGCAGACAGTCCACAGTGCAGATAGTTACCACCTAGCGTCTCCTCTGCCAAACTCCCATGTCCCTCTTGTGTTGTTCCTCTCCATCACTATTACCCTGAGAACAGTAACAAAAATAGCATTTGTTTTTATAGCAGAGCCTCCCACCCAAACCAAAATGAGGATTCCCTTCTGCAAGTCCTGTAGCCTAGGGACACTTCTCAGATGGGCTGTGTTGTGCTGGGACAGAGTTCCCACACCCACCACTGACCCTTCAAGAAGTTGCAGGTGTAAAGAGTCCCCGAGTTACCTCCAAAACACATTGAAACTTCTGTAATTCTGCCCTGGATGAGGTCATTCTTGTTTATGGATTTCTCTTAAATTAAATTTCCATTGCCATTTTCACAGGTACATGTTACCATGATAGGCACAAACATGCAAAAAGATGGCATGCTCTTGTCTTCAAAGATTCTGGTGTGTGTGTTCATGGAAAGAGGTCAGGTCATCCTAGAAGCATGCTTCCTATTTGCCTACATCAAAAATATTCCTGGATGAGAGAGTCATCACTGCTTCACAGAGACCTTGTGTCTAAAGAGATGGCATTCCTCGTGGCTGTGAAATGTCCTTTCAGGACACGGATGACTTCCACAGAAACCTGGTGAGGAAGAGCCTATAGATAGTGGGCAAAAGACTCCTGGGATAATGGAAAAGAGCTCTGTCACTTTGCAGGCTTACCAGAACCAAAAGAGTTCCTTGGGATATTGCATCTTTTAGCGTAGGTGAGTGCCTTCCTCTTCCACCCAGTAACAGGACTGTAGGTGATGTGTTGTCACAATGTTGTAGACCAGGTAAGTCAGGCCTTTTTTTTGTTTGGTTTGGTTTTTTGGAGAGCAAGGGAGGAACTGGAAGGAGCAAGGATGAAGGAGATGGGAAATCATTTTGCCTTTCTCGTAGCATTGGCTAGGAACAGGTAATGTGCCTCAGGGCTGGAGATGTAAATTCTTAGTACTTTCCTGAAAGTTTGTGACATCCCGCAACTATGGCAGGTAAAGCCCAGCAGCACAAGTTAAAAGAATCAAGAAGAAATTGACTTCACAAGATGTACTATCACCTGTGGCCAAAGGAAAACCAAAGCTTTCAACAAATATTTGTTTGCTATTTTCTGTCTTCTTCAATAGGAAACAAGCAGAACCTTTAAAAGCAAGCTGAATCCTGTGGTAATTGAAATGAGACCTAATCCATGCCTTGTGTCCTTGACAGGAGCATTATAACCCTTCCAAATGATCTGCTATTAAATGCAAAAGAAATGTGGACCCTGTTGCTTTGTACCCACCCTTTATCTGTCTTTAGTCATCTGTGTCTACATCAGTGCCAAAAGGCAATAGCATGAAAACAGAACTATGCTTTTCTTAATGCAAGTGCTCCCTGAAACTCATGGAAGAGACACATTGATGTATAGAAAACTTAGGAACCCAAGAGCATGAAAATCCCATCCTGGATCAGTCCACGGGTCTACCTAGTCCCCACTCTAACAGAGGGGGAGTCTGATGAGGAAGAACATTTGAAGCTTCATTTATTTTCACAAATAGGACATTCAGCCAATTTTTTATTTATTTATTTATTTATTTTAGTTCTTGAAGGATAACTTCTAAACTATTGTCCAGTGCCAAAGAAAGCAGAGCAGTGTTTTCCATCAATCTGCAAGAGGTCTGATTGAATTCAGTAGTACTATCTAACTGTCCAAATGAACAGGCATAACAGTTTCCAGTATTGGAGCCTCCAGAAAAGTTCATGCTCCACAACTATGGAGATAATATGATGGCTGGAAGGGAATTTTGACTTCTTTAATGTTACTATTTTAGAAGCACCTTGGAGAATAGATTTAATAAATGTGAAATGGCCCAAAACTTGCCTCTTCCCCCAGACAAAGGGAACTTTTTTCTGCAGTGAGGTGAAGTTATTGCTAACAGGAATATATCCTCTTCTAGACATGCGTCTCCACAAGGCAGTGATGGACACATTTGAATAATTTATTTGTAAGAGATTGTCTTCTGCTGCCAGATTCTTAACCCTCAGGCATATAATTATACTTCCCTAATTAGCACAGAGGGTGGGGGGAGTTGATTTTGCATGTGCTTGGAAACATAGGGGCACCAGATGATGAAAATCCAAGTAACTCATTGAGGGCTCCAAGTTAGGCGGTGAAGGAACCTGGCTTAGAGTAGTGCTTGCTGCTTCTGCTGGTTCTCTAGAGTATGTACTTAATAACTTCATGGGCTCACTCGAGGCTGACACTCATGGGACCAAGAACCAAACTGCTTTCTAGGTCAGCTTCGCTGGTCCCTCATCTCCTGCAAGCTATCTTTAAATCATGCAGCTTCGGGCATCCTGAAATAACATTAGACATATCCAAGGAGCCTTCAGGCCTCCTAGACGTCTCAGTGAGCGACAGCAGAGGTTATACTTTTTGGAGGGATGACTCACATGCTTGCCATGGGCAGAGAACCAACTATTCCATGGACTAAGATCCCCTGCAAGCTTGCCAAGCAGAAAAATTGGCTTTAACTATAAAGGTAGCTGGTAGCCTGCCCTTCAGTTGGAGGTAAGAGGAGTTGGAGAGCTGCCACTGTAGGAGCATACTTCAGAAATAGGGACAGAAATGAGGAAAATGTTATAATGGAGAGAAAATGCCAGTTAAGGAGCCTGTTATAAACACCTCAGAAGGCTCAGCAATGTAAGGCTCAAGCACTAATAGCGAGCAGCAGATCTCATGGCTAGCTAACAAAAGGAGGGAGGCTTGGCAGCAGGTTCTGGATAAAAGTTTATTAAGAAACATACTTTTTAACATCCAATTACATCATGTTATTTCCAAAACATAGAAATCTATCTCTGGGTTTAACGAGCAATTTAGTAGCATGGATGTATCTGCAGTTTTGCTTCTGAGGGAATTGGGAATTGCTTCCTCGGTCTAATCCCAGGGATTGCTTCTTTTCATGCAGCTTCCTGGAACACTGTGAGGCTCCAGTCGCTGCGTCATTAGATCTGCTTCTTACAGAACACTTTAATCAGTAGATCCCACAGCATCAGCGTGTGGTCAGTGTCTTCTGCTGAGTTTCACAAGTGGAAGAACTGAGGCACACAGTAGGAGGGTAGAAGAACAGGTGAAATGCTCTTCAGTACCAGCTCCTTAGAAATTGGGGGGTTGTCAGCTCCCTAGCAAAGCTTTGTAATTTTCGTTTCTGAGGTTGCATTTATTCTGCCAGCTTACACTACCACACAGATCCACAGAAAGTCAAATACTTCGATCCTTTGCATTACCTACATGTTGATTCTCCCTTGGCTTCCCCACGTGCCATGCCATGGCCAGTACCCGGGGACAAGGAGCGTGCCAGAAAGCCCAAGTGCTGCATGGTTTGGACGTGGCTACTGCCACTGTGGCCAGGACTGGCTCATGAGGCAGGAAAACTTGGATACGTGGAGTCTGGTCTTCCTCTGACACTACAGGCAGCATGGGCACAGATAGCTTCAGCCATCTGCTTCCAGCATCTTCAGCTTGACACTGTTGAGGTGAAGTTTGGTGTAGGCTGGACAGCACAAGATTTCGGCACTGATTTAGTAGAAAACACGTTACCAGTGGGATTCCCCTGGGCTGTGTTTTTATGACATGGGACTTGGTGGGACCAGATATGCTGCCATTTGCTGCGGGCAGGGTCCTTGCTGGCACCAGACATGCATGAACTTGGTTCATTCCTTCAAACAATGCCTTTTTCAAAAGCACATGACCTGTCCTTTTGCATAATAAATACCATTTGGGAGTTGTTTCCATCGTGATTGGCTTCTAGAACCAATTATCTTACAAATCCTTTTTTTAAAGGTCATCGTAACTTTTCTGCCTTTTCTTTATATATAGTTGTGTGTGAGCCTTGGGTTTTTCTCAGCTTTTAGTCATTTTTGTAACTTTAACCTTCCACCTGCCTATTTTACTTCAAGACATGCTTCAGATGTCCCAGACATAATGACTTTAACAGTATGTCCTTCCTGTAAGTAGCAGTTCGCAACGGTAAGACACCCAGAGACCAGGTTTTAATCAGCCTTGACTGAAGTCTAAAAATGATTCACTCCTGTCAGCGCTGGGCAACACAACAAACAGCTCTCCAGCAAATCACTTAAGCAGAAATATGTTGGCATGTTTCTATAGCAACTAAGGAAAAATATTTCACACAAAAGTCCATCTGCTGCAACATAGAGGGAGATCTGGCCAAGGATCCCGTTATAAATTAATCTTAATTTGCAAATTTTATTTTTGCAAACCTCATGCAGCTACTTGCACAAAAAGGCAGAACGTTAAGTGAAAGACAATTGATTTTTAGATAGAGGCTGTCAATTAATCAACAAACTCGTCATTATTTTGGGAAGCAGCAATTGTCTGAGGATGAAAAATCACAGTGCATTTCAGAGGTATTCATCTTCACTGCTGTTTACCAATCAGGCTGCATCACACCATCTTGTACGCAGTGTATTTGGAAACACACTTTATTTTTTCAAAGGAGGCTAGTAGCAAGCATCCAATTTTTTTTTTTAAAAAAACCATTTCGGTTTGATTTACTTGTAAAGAGTTACTCAAATTTATTCAACCATATAAAATGCTTTGTAGAAGCCATCAAAGTGAGGAGAGGGGGAAAAACCAATGTGATAATTTGGACTGCGATGCATTTTATTTTATGTGATGTCAACACTTCAAAGCCTATTGGAGCTGTGCTCGGGAGATCTGAAACATTTTACGGGGTGCTTGGTGTCTGTGCTACAAACCATCTCCAACTATAGATTCTCTTGCACAACATTTGCATGCTGCTGCCAGTGTTTCTTTCTTCCTCACTAGCTGCTTTCTATGTCTCCGCTGGCAGTTTTACATAGTCCCCAAAAATAAATCTAAAAAAATAAAGAAACAAGAACTTTCGTCCAGTTAGGGAGCGTGTAGACCAGTGTCCCAGAAGGTGTGCCAGGTCTTCAGGGGCTGTCTCCAGGGGAAGGGAGTTCCAGCTGGAGCAGGCTTTCTCACCTGGAGCTTTTTATGAAAGGCTAAACCTTAAGATACTTCAGGAAAAGGTGAGATTCTTGTGTCTTATGTCATACGTCGTTACTAACATGCAATGGTATATAAACATAGATTGATAGAGCTGGTAAGCACTGTGATGGTAGAAACATAGAGTTTCCAGCACCATAGTCGTAATCACTTGCTTTGTTACCACCATTTTCCCAGGCTGCTAGCATCCTTGATGAGGAGGAAACACAGCCCGTTTCTTTTCAAGTGAATAAAGGCACTATCTGAGTGGTGGCACGTTAAGTAAACAAGTGAACATGGGAGTAGAGCTGCATATGAAGAGGAGAGGGAACATGAGAGAATGAAATGTGAGAATTGGAGGACTTCAGATGTCTTGGAAAGATTTCTTTTCTCTGTTTTATTTCTTCTATGCCTTTACCCCCTCTCTCCCTTATCACTGTTCTTACTAAGTGCCATCTTCTGCACAGGGTGGGATTGGAGGGGGAAAAAACTTCTCCAAATAAGTTCAGAATACATTTGTATTTTAAGCAGCAAACAAACACTTATTTCTAAATGAAAATTACAACATTTTTCGGGGGGGTCCTTAATAGACAGAAAAAAAATGTTCCATCTCATCCTCAATGTGTTTTGAGATACCTTGCACTGATCAGTTGGAAAACAAGAAAAAAACTTCCTTAGCAGCAAGAAATGTCCGACCAAAAAAATGAAAAGCAACCAAATTACTAACATTTTTCATAATCTATTTAAACAAATTATTTTATCTGAGATTTTTGTGTTGCATAGTGGTTACTACTACTGTTTATTAAGTTGTTGGAAAAGAAGAAAATTGGGCCCTTTTGCCATGAAAATTACACCTGTCTCCCCCCCCCCCATCCCCCCCCTCGGTTTCTGTCTCCTGTTTTGCTCTCAGATGCTGGTAGAATATCTGAGCTCTACCTGATACACTGACTTGATCTGGAATTCTGATCCACAAATGTTGGACCTGTTGAGCTTCAACACTGAAGTAAAAAAGATTTGCAGCTTTAGAGTACAAAGTATGAAAGAGTCTGCTCAGCACATTTGCTTATGAAAATGCTACGGTCTACTTTACTATGGAGCCATCAGAATAATTAGGGGTGAGTGGGTCAGGAAATTTGAACTGGGCCCAGGTCTGGCCAGGTTTGAACTCTAGAAGAAGGAAAATGTCTTTCAAAAGCAAACACATTACAGCATTTTGTATGGATGAAGTTCCAGAGTTCCAGGTATTATTTAAGAGTCTTTGTACATTGGTCTGTGGACAGTGAATCAAAGTATTTCAATTTGGTTTGACACTGTAATAGCTTGCATGAAGCTCAGCTATATCCATAGCTACACCCATAGCAATGTCCATGTCCATCCACATACAGTTATTTAAATGCCGTGAACCTCTTGCTGCATTCCCAAGTGATGAACCATTTTGCAAAATTCATACTGGGAAGGAATTGAGGAAACTGGTTTAAGTTTAAAATAGTCTTCCATCTTCCTTAATTCTTTTTAATTCAGTTTAAGCCTAGAAAATATGACTGGACTGACCTTACAGTCAGGTTTGGAAAAGTTTTATTACATTCTTTCATCCTAAAAGTTGTTTTAGCCAAGCTTTATTCAATAAATACTATGATGGTCTGATTCTAAATACTTTCTACAAAATGTTTATTATCATTGTTCTATAGTATTATCAGTAGTGGTATTCTATTGTTTAAATATATTGGGGTTTATTATCACTGAGTAATTTTTGCCAGACACAGTGAGCCTTAAACACAGTTCCCCTTGGCTGAAAAGTGTTGAACCAGGGCTCACAGGGTGAGCTCCTCAGTGTATTTTCGTGTCTCTCTGCTGGGACCTCTATGCCATGCTAAGCTCAAATGAGAAAGTGCAGCTGAGCGGGAGCAGTACTGATGTGTAGAACTTCTTGTTTTATTCCTGTGCCCATACTAATTTGTGCTGTAGCAAGTCCATGATGTATCAGCAATGATCGAAGATTTACTGTTCAAGTAATGGTTAGAATTTGCAGTTTGATACTAAGGCTTAGGTTGTTGTTGGAAATACTAAGATCACTTTCTTTTGTTTTTGCATCCTATATATTTTGTCAGAGCTCTCTGAATTGTTTAAAGTATTCTGTAGGTGATTTTCCTTGCACTGCTCTTGTGGGTTGCAAGGGGGGTTGACCAAATCATCTGTCCAAGCTTTTGGTGTCGGTTGGCAAGGTACCATGGTATAAACCTGCATCTGAGATCCATCTTTTGGCATCATTCACAAAACTGAGACTAGAGGTCCCAAGAAGGGCTGTACCCCCACAGAAGCAGGAAGTGCCAGAAATCTCATTAATCTGACAGCCCCATGGTTTTAGCCTTATTTCTGGAGTAAAAAGCATCAGATAAGCTTCAGTCTTCTGCAGCTCACCCATCACTAGCTCAAGTATCCAGCGTACAATGTATTGTAATGACATGTGTCAAGTTTTCCAGAGGTTTAAAGTTTAAAGCAGATTTTCTTCCAGCGTAAAATAATATTACAAGACTTTTTTAGGTGAATAGGACATTTTACAGCATGATGTTATGTAAGCTTAGTCAACTTTTAAAAACTCTTTTCTGAAAACCAGCAGTTTTAAAAAGAAAATCGGAGTCCTGGAGTAGAGGCAATATAATCTGACACGCTTTATTGCAGCAGCTGCTTGCTTTGTGGATAGCTGTATTTGACAGGTTTTTTTCTATTTTCCTTTGCCATTCTATTTTTACATCATTACCACTTTGCTTCAGTTGGATGGATCTGTCAGCTCAAGCTGTGCAGATAGCCTGGCCACAGCCCAGCGCCCAGCTGTGGGCAAGGTGGGCTCCAGCACCAGCACTGTCTGCTGACCATCGCTGGTTGGCACCTAGGGGCTGGTGTAGCTCCATGCTCTCCTGCCCTGTATCTCTCAACAACTCCCCGTACTCTCTTCTGGAAGCCTCTTGGTAGCATTTATTGATGGCTTGATGGCTGCTGTACCTCATCCATCAAACCACACGGCTGGCAGGTTGACGACAGCTGCCTGTGCATAGCCAAGCGATCTTCAGCAGCACAGGAAGAAGCCTTGCTACTTAAGAACATATTCTTTCTGCCCATTTTACATCAGACCAAAGGTCCCTTCTCCAAAGCTGGCTGTTAGAAAGGCCTGAAGAGGAGTGTCAAGACAGGGTGAGTGTACACATGGCTGCTTCTTCCAGCCTCCAGCTGCACTCTCTTCCTGGACTGCACGTGGTTTCTGCGTATGCACTGGCCCTCCGTGGGTTTCTCTTCTGTAAAGATGTCCAGAGTCTTCTTGAAAAGCAAACTGTTAGCACCCTTCTTTTCTGAAGGGCTCTGAGAGAGAAGGGAAGTGCTCAGCTAACCACAAATTCCTGTTGTCTCACAGGAGACACACTCAGATCTGGGAAAGTGAGGACACTGACGTTGAAGGACATGCTGTAGAGATATCAAGACTGATGAATAAGTAATGAGCATGAAGCAGTCGGTGTGAAAAGAGGCTTAATAAAATTTTTGTTGTGGGATCTGGCTAGGAAGTAGCAAAACTTTCAAAGAAAATAGAAAGTTTTATAAATAAAATGAGGCTTGGGTAGGGTCAGGTAGGGGAACCAGGGTCGGCGAGGTTCAGTAACTCCTGCCATGAGCCTGGTGCATTTACCTACAGAGCAGGAGAGAAGGTTGTGCTAATCCAACTAATCCAGAGTTGGCATCACCAGCATGGCAAAATATCTGCTTTGATGCCTGCCTGCCTCGCTGACCTCTTGAGATACTGTTCTGGTCTTGCATGACTGCTGTCTGATTGGAGTTCTGATCCCTTTGCCTTACTGTTGGCTAATGTATTTTTGCTATTCACAGCTTTTCTTCCCTCACAGAGATTTTCAAACCAGTGGGTTGCAGTTGTTATACCTCTCATTTCCCATTACTGCTTTCCCCACCCATGGTCATACATCACCTTTGCAGTGGTTGACGTGCTGGGTGGAAATCCTGAGGGGGCAACTGCTCAAAAGCCTTCCTGCCCCAGGGGGCTTGGTCAAAACACGTCTTAATTTGGAAGATGACTTGCGCCATGGGTTTAATATTTGTACATACGACATGTTTGTGAATTTAGTCTCTTGTTAGTCATGATTTTGGCTTCTAGAATATAATTTTTATTGGCTGGATACCAGAGCCGCTGTTGAAGGACATTTCTGGTTCTTTAACTATTGGGAGCAGCCATAGAATTTCTTTATTATAACTATAGGTTTCTCAAAATATTTCAGGACTAACATTTTCCATGTTCAGTCTAAGATAAATTCAACATCAAAACAAAAAGCCAAACAATCTGGCTTATCTGTCATTTTGGAGATGTCTGGGCTAAATCCTCCTTTAGTAAAAATGGACATTGTTCCTTTCGGGTGACAAACCAGCCGGAGTGGAGTTACTTAAGACACCGAAAGCTCCAGTTACCTGTTTGCTGGGCTCCCAGTGGAAAGGCAGTATTTGTCTGGCTTGGGAGTTACACAGTCAACTTTGTTCAAATCTGTTGGGTGTTGTACCTCTCGGTGGAAATTAGAAAACAAGGATGAAAAGGAATTTTTTCACTAGATCTGAGTTACAAACCCTCAAAAATTTTTCTGGCACGTTTATCAGTTTATTTCCCTTTAGTTTCTCTGCTTCATCAGCGTCTAAGAATGCTGGAGATGGAGAGAGAGTGGATTTGGTAGCTGGTTTATCACATCCTTGTAAATTGGCTTTGAGTGCTGTGAGACACTTGCATATAATCCTAACACAGAGGATTGGACTTGAAAGACTGGAAAAATTTCCAGATATTTTTGTACATCTAACACATCTTTGCCAATCTCTGTACCCCGAGTGTGTCATGGCATGGAAGCACTCCAGCTATTTCTGTCTGCCCTTAATATTTTGTGCTTCATGAACCCTTATTAATTAGGATATTAATTTCCATATGTAGTTTTGGAACAATGCCATGCTGTGAAGGAGCTTTTTCTCACATGCCATTATTCTGTGGCTTTATTCGTGTTCACTTAACCCACACTCTGATGCTGTTTATTACAGTACATGTCAGGTAGGGCTTGGGAAATTCAAGTTTTGGCAAAGAGAACAGGGTCTTTGTGAGGTTTTGGATAGCACCAGGTTATTTCTTAAAATGCTACAGATGCAAAATTAGCAATTTTGGTTTCTGTGTAGAGAGTAATTTATGAACAGATTTTCATTTTTACTGCTGTGGTGACATTTATCAAGAGAGTGTATGCAAATGCACTCTGTGCTAGCAGTTGTTCATCAAGGGTGCACTCTGGCATTTGTTATTTGTTATCTAGTGCATGTGACCGATTTCTTAAACAATACTGGATTTGTTTCTTCTACCTGACTAGAGAAATGAGCTACTTCAGTACTAGAGTAACAAAAGGGAATCAAAATATAACCACCTATTTTATGCAGAGACAATAACCAAATTCATAAAGAAATGTCCCTAGATGGCTGCACTCATTGGTATCGGCAACCTTTCCTCAAAAATGTCCGTGAACAATAACACATTTTTCTGCAGGGCACGGATTATGATGTGAAAATCACTGCTTTTGTCTGTCTCACTGCTGGCTGCTGATTAAAGGCACCAATTAAAAGCAAAACTCTGTTCTTTATGTCAGGATTACATTCAGAAGTAAATTACCATCTGAAGACCAGGGGTGCTGTAGGGTAGGCTGCTCAGTTTTGGGATCTAAAGTTGTCACATGTTTGTTACTTTGATATAAAGACCACTTTGACTCTGGGGCAAACAAGGGTGACATCCTCTGCAGTCACTGGAGTCTCAGCTCATGTACGTCATGATGGAGCTCGGTCATTGCTGAGCAGCTACAACCAGAACTTCTGGAGAACATAAAATTTGTTAAATTTTAATCTCAGTTTGGCATGTTGGAGGGGGAATTAGGTGCCTCTTTGACTTTTAAATGATCTGAAGAGGAACGTAGTTGGTACAGGTGGTAAGAATTATTCTTGGAGTCCTCAGATATTCCAGGCACACATCTATTTTTATTCCTTACAAACATATCCCTGGTGAGAGGGATGGGGACATCAATTAACAGGAAAGCCATTTTCCACAGTAGTGAAGGATCTGAAATGAGCCTTCTGCAGATTAAGCAGAACAATCTCCAGAGGTTTTGCCAAACAAATTTTTCAGATTTCTTCAGGATTCTAGTCATGGCCTGCGATCTGAAACATTTGCCAAGAATTCAGCAGAAAGAGAAAAAATACCCCAACTCTAAAGTTTTGAACAGGGAGGTGGTTTGTGGGTTTCATGGGATTGCATCAGAAGTCTGATCTTCCCGGCAAAAGATATTCTCTTTGCAAACAATGAATCCCCTAAAACCACAAATGCCATGAAGTCAAGCAGCATGTGGTTTGGATATGAGCAGGCCAATTTGTCAACTCTCTTTCATTCAAAGAGAAGGAAATAATGAGTGGAAAAACATTGAGATAAAAAAGAAAAACCTCAGGATATTTGCTCCAGATTGATCCTCCCAAAGTAGAACATAACCTTGTTTTTACTCAATGGAACTCCCCTGTATTTGTACTTTAAACGGTACTGCTAGGTGATCTGAATAATACATATTTATAATGTATGGTTATTTTTGACTGGCACAAGGAGTGTTATTCTAGGTAATACAGTATTTTGTGGGAATTTCAATTTTGTTTTAGAATCCAGTCTAAATATTGTGATGAATTTCTAGCAGATAGCCTCAATAGACACATACTGTCTACGAGGTGAAACTGCCGTTGTGCAGCCAGGAGTGACGGCACTCGGCTGCTGCCGTTTAGATCCCGTAGCCGGGACCCAGGACTTTGAAGCATCTGTCCCAATATTACTGTGTCATTCTAATTGGTCACAGTATATAAAATTATTCTTTGAGGCAAAGATTTGTTTTTTTCTTACTATTGCTAAACATGCCCGACACCCTCCCTTTCTCAACAGAAGTTTTAAAAGGATTTACAAAAGTATTTAACAGTTTTATATACTTAATTTTTGGCTTCTTTGTTCTTCAGAAGATAAAAGATGGGACTTCTAAAATATTTCAGTCTATGGAAAAGAGCATTGCCCCACCTAGACAGTACTTTCTGAAGAGCTGATGGGTAAAATCTTGGCTTAATGAAGTTATGGCAATAACAATAATATTTAGGTATATGATAAGGATTTCATGAAAGGTGCACTCCACAGGAAAAAGCAGAATTTCTTAGTGGTTTTGCTAAGATGGAGCCAGGAAAGCAGCTTTTCATTCTAAAAATAAACTGAGTAATGCAAGTCACGTTATTCTCTGTGTGCAACAGTGGTGATTTCAGTCTGAAAGGTCTTTTTGCTGTCTCTGAAACCGAAATCTTCAAAGTCCTTCTTGCTGAAAGTCAAACTTTTCATAAATAAGCAAAGCCATTGCAAAGGTGAGCATCACACTGCAGTTTATGCTCACAGTTGCTTTAACTCAGGGAATTCCTCATCTTGTTGTTATGGGTTTGCTTACACTGACTCTCTTCTTGGTACACCAGGGGTACTTTGGGGTCCCAGCAAACATCTCAACAGCACGGGCTCTGTCCTAGCACTGCCAGTTCACCAGTAGAAACGTCACCTTTGAAAGACATAACCTGTGTTAAAGACATTGGGTTTAGCTCCAGGTTTGTTAAAGATAAATCGAAACAGAAACTCCATCTCTAACAAGCCAATATTTCAAAGATATCAGGTATACGGTTCCTGGATTTAATTTTCCCTGGAAAGAAGCAAACTAAGATGTCAGCTTATGAGTGAAGGTAGACCTACAAACCATTCTTCTTCACTGTTTCAAAATTGCAACAGCCTGGAAAAAGGGATCGGAGACAAGAGAATAGTAAGTATCACTGACTAACACAAAATCACACCCGAAATGTTTTTCCTCTCGAATAAAATAACTACAGAAAACAAATATGTAATCCATCAAGTAACAGGCTAGCTGGCGACTTTTGTGCCAGCACTGGCTTGTTCCCACTGGGTTACTCCAAGCATCTGAGGCCCCCACATTTTGAATCCAGTGCAAACTCCCACGCAGGTTGGCTTTTTGACTGGTTTACTGAAGAGCAGACCTGGGAAGTTAAGAGCTAGAAGGTTAGGTTCTCCAACAATGGGCTGTAATGAATCTTTGTGCTCTATGTATTGGACATGGAGAGAGAACATGTAACCATCAGTCCTGGGTCTTGGAAACCAAGGACAGAATTCATGCTAGCTATAACAATTAACTGTTGAACTCCTGTGAAAATCCAGTAAAGAGGCAGAAATGGATGTAGCCCAATTTCTCTATACATAATGTTTGTGTTATTTAGTTCCAACCTAAACAATATCCCACCCAGTTTCTGAGCAGCCCAGAGAACATGGTGATGACTCAGTGGAGGGTAACAAGAGGTCATCAGACATTGATTCAGTAGCAATGTGGGGATGAAGACGAGTAAAATACGGGAAGTACAGTGGTTTATACATGAATATGGGTGTAGCAAAGGTACAGTAGAAAAGTGGAAAGTTGCATTATCTTTGGGTTGCCCCCCTAAAAGTTTGTGTGTAGTTGCGATCAACAAAACAACAATGGAGAACAGGAGGTTCCTCAGCGTGCATCGTGGTTCTGTGCCATGCTTTTCCTGTCAGTGAGGCTGTTGACAGAAGTGGGCATTTGGTGGTTTTCCTTTTATCCCTTCAGATGCAATAAAATTCCAAAATCAAAATCCTGCTCCCATCTGTGCAGTACCAGAATCCCTAGCTGAAGGTATGAGTAGGGGGTCACGTGGCAATAGAGGAGAATAACAAACAAACAAACAGACAGCCTGGCCTTGAGATCCCAGGCCGTGTTGGGAACACAAGTAGTTAGCAAAACTGCGTACATCATTATCAACTGGACAATTTGGTCTGCAGCAGTTGAGACAATAACAGATAGAAAGCTTTTGGTGCTGCTGGTTGTCTCTGAGAGGAGTCGCACCGCAGTCACCACCACCCATTTGACTGGTGTTGAAAAAAGGCCTGTGTTTTCTGAATGTGGAAAATCTGTTTGGGAAACACTGATCCCAAGAAAATGGCCAAATATGACTATGTTACTGAAGTCTGAGGTTACCTACCACATCAGGTTTCTTTTCAGGGAATGTGTGTGTCCTCCCTTTCTCCATTCCATGATTCATGGAGGCTGAACTTCTGCCTTGAATCCTCCTCTCTCTCCATATTTCCAGTCCCCTTTTTTACTCATACTCCTTCCATTCCACACCTGTTTCCAGAACCAGGCTCTAACCCAGCAGGGCCGGAGGCGTCCGGTTGACTAAAATTCAGGTTATGAGCAAGCTCCAGTGGAACAGACAGGATCTGTCCTTTTTTCCACAGGGTGTAAGTCATGTCTAGTAAGGAATGAAACTCCAAGCTAGAGTGTGTTCAGGAGATAAAAGGGATGGGCCCAGCCCAGCAAAACTTGAGATGGCTCAAGAAGTGTCTGAGCCACATCCCTGTAATTCATGCGGTATGATAAGTCAGCACAGTACATAATATCCTTCACTCAGGCACCTGCAAGTGCTTTGTTTTGAGTCCAGTAATCCCAAATGCTGCTCTCAGATAGCTGGGTTTCATCCCTTTCCTTTTTCTCAAAGAGAAATTTGGATTGGCTCGCTCTTTAATTTAAACCATTTGCCCGTTACGACTGCTTTTACAGGCACAAGTCTCTGGTTTCACAAGACTTTTTAAATCACAGATACCTGGTGGAAGTACATGTGCCGCAGACATATGGTCCTTTGCTCTGTGTAGCACATCTATTGGTCAGCTGGTTGTCCCAGTTCTTCCAGTGTCAGGTGTCTTATTCATACTCCTCTCACACTTACTGTCCTGACTTAGTTTTCGCTCATAATTTCTTACCCGAAACTGAGAAGCCCAAGACAACCAAGATCTTAATGAAAACCAAATTATTAGCTACAAATGAAATTGTGGACTTGAAAGAACTGGGTGCGGGTTACCCTGCAGGTAGCAAATGTTGAGCTGCGTACAGAGCCTACATGGGTGAACAGTGGGACGGTGACAGGCTGCGTTTCTTTTCCTTTTGCCAGCTGTTCGTGAACTGCTGGTTTAGGACAAGGCGTAGCCATTTTTCATTAAGCGCCTTTTGTTCCTTATCTGTTCTATCCTTCTGATTCCCACAGTCATGAGATTGTTTTCTTAAGTGTGTTTGTCTTAAAGTAAGACTCAGGACGTGCAAGGTGGTGTGCATACCCTTAGCAGTGAAGACCTTATAATCCAAACAGACAGGACAATTCTCTTTACTCCATTTACATAATGTTTAGGCACCATGAGAGTGCAGCTTGTTGAAAGGAGGCTGTGGCAGAGCCAGAAACAAAACCCAGGTGGTGTGCCGTCCCAGCCAGCTCTTCACTCACACGCCTCCCTCCCAGAGCATGTTTTGTTTGTATCCCTTTCCAGTTTTCAGTGCAGAAAGATAAAAAGGGTGGGATTCACCTCCCCTCACTTTAGAAATCTGAAAGTTAGGAACTAGTCTGAACTAGTTGTTTGGTTTCCCTCCAGAGCTGGCACCTCCAGGAGGTAATTCAGCCTGTCTTGGAGCATGTGGGTTAAATCACCTTCTGCAGGGCATTTGATGTCTGTGACTGCTGGCAGAACTGAAGAGACTAGGTACAGCCACACGTCTGACTCCTGGGTCGTGAGGCTGGCGATGTAACCGCCACAGAGAAAACAGGCAAGTGGGAATGGTCCCTCTGTTCCCATAGGAGCTGCTGGGCTGTGGCTGTCTGGTAGATGCTATGCAGAGGGATGCCTTCTGCCAGCTGAGCTGGTGAGCTCTCATCAACACCCCAGGACCACCCCAGGCTTTGCAGTGATTGTCAGTTCATCAGAAGTAATGTTTCACCTAGTAGTTTTCTCTCACTTGTTTTCCGAGTGAAGGGAGTTTTAAGTGAAACCAGATATGTATGCTTTATCTGCATAGCCAAAGCTCCATAATTTATAGCCCAGCACCTTTCATGTACTTTAACATTTGGGTGGGTGGGTTTGTGGTGTGTGAGAAGAGAGCAAAAATAAACATAAAAACTTTCCTACATCCATAGCTATTTTATAGTGAAGTGGTGGTTGCCACTAGATTTAGTTGGGGTTTTTTTGTTGATTGTTTTTTTTTTTTTAATTGTGGAACCAGGGAGTGTGTTTAGCATGAAACAGGGAGAAGGCAGACATTTTTCAACAGTCTCAGAATGCAGCCAGGAAAGCTCTAACACAAACCAGAAAAAGTAAAAACTTCCCCAAACTGGGTACATTGTAAGATGCCATCTGATTGCACGGCTGGCACATCAGCAGCAAATCATCCCATTTTCACTGACTTTGGAACCAACTTGGGGCAATTTGTGTGAAAGGATAAGAGGTTGTTGAACAGTTTCTTAAATTATCAAATGTCTTATATATATTTTGTTTCGGTATCAGGCATTGATACAGGGTTGTACACTAGGAAAATCTCATTCTACATGCCCCCCCTTTTTTATACTTTCCTATCTGTACCTGCTGTTGGCTGGGCTGCCTCCCAGACTTGAACCAGGATGGCTCTTCTTATTGTCTACAGTTTTTTTCTTCCAGTCTCTTTTTTTTTTTTTTTGTGACAGCTAATAATAGAAAAAACAAAACCCCAACACTTCCTATTTCAACCCTTGACAACCGTTCAAGGAGTCTCTTATTTTAAACTCTGAGTGTAATGTTTGTAATGCAGCTTCACCAGTGCAGTGTCATGGGTGGATGACACTATTTACAGTTTATTTCCTTTACCAGTATTTCAGGGCAGTTTCTCAATGATCTACTTTGAAAGAACAAGACTCCTTAGGAACATAACATTTGAGAGTTTGTAGGTGTCAGTAAGTGTCTTTCTGTTGATTTAGCTCAGGTTTGGTGAAAACCCAAGGTTTGAAATTTTGGGTGGCAATTGGGACTAAGAAGACTGAGACAGTGAAAGCTGTAAAAGTACAGAAAGGTGGCGGTCAGCCTAACCCCATACTCTGTCTTACAAGAGTGCTAAATGTGCTAATTGTTGAAGGATGTGTTTTCCAACATACAAATTTTCTGTAATTTGCTGTGGGGTTGGGGGGGGGGGGATGACGATGACAGTAGGTATTTTAGCTTTTTAGTACAGTTAGAATGCAAATATTTCTGAATACCTACTGCTATGCAATTACTGTCACCAAAACCTGGTACTCGAGCAAACCAGAAGAATTTAATGTGGAGAAAAAAAGCTCATTGTAATTAATCATTCCATAAAACATGTTAAAATATCGTTCTTATTTTTTATTGACAAGAACAGGAATACTGAGATACATTTATTTTATGATGCAAGACTGATATGGATGTTGTTTTGTCTGCAATGTCAGTTTTGAGTAATTCATCCTATTTCATCTGATGCGTTATCTGTATAGAAGGTAGGAGGATGGGACACACAAGCTCCAAATTACACATAGAGTTGTAATGCTTCTGCTACAGCTTCCAGTGCTTTTACAAGGAGGCACATGCTAGGTCTTCGATTGATTTCACTTAATCAGTTCTACATGAGTTCAAGTGACTGATTGCAGCAATTAGAAGCAGACCAGCTCTGGCAATCCCACCTGAACAACCTCATGGTGAAGGTCAATCTTGCCATCTTCTCATTTACATAATTAGTTGCTTTGGCACAGTGTTCGCTGGAAGGATGCTGCATGAGTTCTTTGGACAGAAGCTCTAACATCCAGTGGGCAGCACATGCTGGTAGGAAGAGGGTTCCCTTTAGCAGTGGAGTCATGCCACGTGTCCGAGAGGAGAGCGCAGTGATGGCCACTTGATGGAGTCATACCAGAGAAGAGAGAATGGATTTACGCATAGAAAAGTTGCTGAAGATGTGAGTGGGTGACAGAAACAGTAAGGAAAGGAGCTAAAGGCAGTGGAGAAACCAGCTTGTGTTATGAGGGAAGGTAACAATTTACAGCCATTGGGTAAGTTACTGAAAGGAGAGAAGAGTGGTTGAAAAAGATGCAGTGAGCTTGTGGTGTTGGCAAATACCCAGCAAAATACACGGCAGGGTGGAGGAGAGAGATAGATGTAGAAATATGAGATTGGACAGGTGATGCAAGTCCACCGAAGAAGAGGAAGATGGGAAATCAGCAACACCAAAGTAATAGCTGAATCTCCAAGATTTATCAATGATAAGCACCTGATTTGCAAATTGCATCCATTTAGTTGCTTGCACATTATTAATCCCATGAAGCATAAGGTCAAGTAGCTCCCCTATAAATTGTTGCCTGTTTTCTGGGTATCATGTTTTTCTACTGTACTTCCTTGCTAGGTAGTATACCTTTGAAATCAGCCATACAATTCAAATTACAAGTGCTCTGAAAGAACTAAGAGACGATTTGTGGAAGTTGCAAGAAAGGGTTCGAGCATTTTAAATCCTGACTTTTCTGTGATTAATCTCTGACTTAAGTGCATAAATTTGCTCTAGTTTCTGGCATTGAAATATCAGAAGAAAAAGTACCTGGAAATACTACCAAGAGAGTAAAAACTCCTCATGCAAATTATTTATATACATACAGGAGACTGCTATCAAGCAGTGAATGCATTCTTATGTGAAAAGCTTTTTCTTGTGTCTTCACATCTTAGTTGGGAATAAACTAACTCAGAGGGCAACAAAAATTGTTGAACAAAACTAGCAAGTAAATTATGTACATTTGAACAATTCTTCACAAACAGACAGTCAGATCTTCTCTGTTCTTAAGCTTATGCACACTGTGAAGGGAGATTATAAAGACTAAGGAAAAAAACCAACTGATCTGATCACATTCAAAGGCATAATTCCCCTGAAGCCAGGATTTTACCCTTTGTTTATTGACTGGAAGATTATTTAATGCTAAGTTTCTAATAAAAATGATCCATCTTCTTTTTTTCCACTCTCAAAAATAAACTAGAAAAGCAACAGAAAAGGAAGACACGTTTTGGGCATTCTTTTTATGGAATTCTGCTAGGCAGCTGTATGAAGGTTGGGTTTATCAAAGTCCCATAGTCAGATGAAGACTTAGGGGAAAGGTAAAGACCAAGGATTTGAAAATGGATTCGCTGACATTCATGATCATCTGTTGGATGGTGAAGTTTGTGTCATGAGTACTTTTGAACACAGTCTGGATGCAGTTAAATTTTTGGTCACAGGAGGAAGAAAATGTACGCCAGCAAAAATTACTTAGTGTTGTTTTCAACTGGTTGATTCGATGAGTAAACAAAAAAGTGAATCTAGTGCTGGATAAGCAGTCAGGATCTTGAATACGATCTAAATATCTATGAAAATATTCTAGAGGTGCTTCTGTTACCTCCTAAAGAGATTCAGCTCACAGTGAGCAATAGTGCTTTTATTTCATAACAATATATCTGTATCTCCTCTCAGTTCACAATTTCAGTCCATCAGTTAACAGTTGCAATAAGGTAGTCAGTTGACAATTGCTAAATATTTTCTGTCTCATCTTCCCCCAGAACATCCTGCTTTACTTTCATGTCCAAACCTACTGAGATACTTTGCCAACTCTGAGCTCAGTAGTAAAATAAAAAAAAAAGATATTTGATGCACTTGACATTCACCAGTGACTTGTTTTTTTCCCTTCATTATTTTCCCATTAGAATACGAAGAGATAATTGGTTTTATATTTGTATATTTGAGAATACGGCTGGTGCTGCCTTGTCTTAAGTATTCCTCCCAGGAGCACAGAAGACAACAGTCGTCTGCACGAGCTGTGGAGAGTGAGCTACAAACGGAAAATGAAATAAACTATTTTGTCCAACTACAAGTGCCAGCTGATATGGATAAAACCAAGAAAGACCACACACACACACAGAGTTGGGGCTTAGTCTTGCAATCAATAGAAGCTGCACATGCTGCACATCTTTTGAATTGTTGCCTGTAGATGGGACAAGGGAGATTTTTTTTGAGAGTGCCTAACATTTTGGATCGTAAGCTGAGCTGATGTTTGGCACTTGCAGCCTTCCCTGCTCATAGCTGTATGGATCATTAATCAGAAGTTGAAATGTTTGCTGCCAATTTTCAGCCTACAAAAGGATGTTAAAAAGGTTGAATTGCAGTGGTCCTTGGAAAAATCTTTGCTCATCCTTGTGATTTTGTTTTATTGACATTTCTGTGATTTTTGTCAGAAGGAAGGTATGAGGAATGTACAGCCCATGTCCATGAGCATCCTTACCTTTCTCTAAATAAAAGCTGAAAGATGTTTCAAGCTAGAGATGCTGTTAGGCACTCTTAAGTATGATTTTCTTTTACTTTTGGTTGAAGCTCTGATTATTTCCTTTTCCCAAGCATAAGGTCAAAGTAAAGCAGGCAGACATTCATATTAATACATTAATACAGCTATAGTATTTCATTGTTGCCATGGTTTTGTGTGTGTAAATGATGATAAAGCAACCACTTACATTGAAAAAAAGCAGTTAATCACTAGGCAGGAGGCAGGCACCACTAAAGAAGTTTCCCTAGTGTAGGTAGTATTTCTTACTTAAAAGCAAGTTTTATTTGGCTTGTGTGCAGAGCTCTGTCTTTATAAACTTTTAATCTCAGAGCTGTCAAACCTTCTTTCACCTGGAGTTTTACAGTAAATGGAGAGGGAAAAAAAAAAAAAAAAAAAAAAGAGAAAGATGCTTCTTTGTAGAAAAGCAAGCTTAGGGGACATGGGACATAGTTCAAGGTGAAAATCTAGCAGTGTTGTTTTAGTAACATTGACAGAAACTGATTAACGTGAACTTTTCTGGGATGGTCCTGAACAGCTGCAGCCAAAGACTTGAGAAGATAACTAGTATAAATCCAGGATCTTCTAGGAAACTCCTAAGGTGGCCTCTGTAGCGCAGAGAGAAAGGACAAGACAAGCAAAGCGAAGTTGTGTGGAGACACAGCACTGCCTCATTGCACTGGTGAGCAATTTATGTCACGTTCTGCACAGAACAGTTCTTTAAGTAAACCAGTTCATTGCAACATTTTTTTCTTAACCTCTTCACATACTTTGCACATGATTGTAATGTAAGGGGGTGGTGAAACAGTTCTGGCTTGGTATTCCTATCTTGTCCTGCAATTGTATTTCCCAGACCATGCCTCTGTTTACGCAGACTTGCTGTGATCCCAGGCTCACTTCTGGATCTCAAGCACCTTGAGTTTCCATCCACCACCTTAGTGCTCATTAGTGTACATTACAAATGAAGTGATTTTTCTAGCACTAACAGCAACTTTGCATGTGTTCAACATGTACATAGCCTCATTAAGCTCTGCTAACCACTGTCATCATCTCTGCTAAGAAGCAAGAGAAAGCTCACTGGTAATTTTGCTCCTGTCTGTGACCCTGCTCAATCATTTAGCTCTAAACTTCTGTGTAAATGTACACAAATGCAACTCTATGATGCATATGTGAATCATTTCCTATACTGTACCTTTGAAGTGGTTGAAGGAGTGCAGATGTCAGGTACCCAGCAGAGGCATTAGCAGATATTATGAGGCTTTGAGGGCACTTTGTGTTTCCTTCTGAGAATGAAAAGCAACTTACTGATAGTCCTTATAGGTCTCTGAGCCTGTCTCTGGTTCGGGTGATGACTAGCCTTTGCATTTTAAAGGTTTATTTTGCATGAGTGGATGAGGGGGAGAATAATTGTCAGTGGACGTTAAGCAGCCATAGGCGGAAATAATCAATGGCATGATATGTATGCCAGGACTCCAGGCTTGACCATTCTCCCAGTGTTACAGAGGTTGAGATCCAAGGTTTAAGGAATGGGAAATCTTTTATGTGACCATGCAAGGCGCTTAAGGCATTTCTTTTAATTCAAGAGGTTGACTTAGAAGCGTTAGCCATACTCTATATGTCTAGTAGTGCCCAAAGCCTTAATCCTTAGGAACTATGTTACTATGTCCTTTCTGAATCTGTTTATAATTTTTGGCCTCCATACAACTCTCTGGAAGGTCCAAAGTTTAATTACATTTGCAGACAAACAGTCGAATATACCTTCCTTTTGTTTCTTTTAAATATGGCAGCTTATGCAGTCTCACCTTACAGAGAAAATAATCTCACATGGATCCTCACTTCACACAAGAAGCTAAAATCCCTGGAGACAGCAGAGGCTGGTCGCTGGTGAGACCCATTAGCAGAAGCCATTTTTAAAAAAAGAAAATAACAAACAAAAAAACCCCCTCATTTGCTTATTTTCATTTCTAAGACACAGAGTTTAGATTTTTGCTCAGGAAAGCATTCAGTGATTCTGCTCTTGCTGTGTCTTCCACTTTTGCTGACTGTCACAGAGTAGATGGTAAAAAATGTTACCATAAGTGTTCCTGAAAGTTCCTGAAACAGGGACCAGTCCTTGAACTTCTCTGAATGGTGATTAGGGAACTTCTGACATGTGTAACACAGGGGGATGCCACCAAATCACAGAAGAGAGGGAATAACGTGCAGCAGTAGTCTATTTAGAGAAGGTGGTCGCTTTTTTGCATTCATGAAATGTTTGCAGGTACCTTTTGATTTCCATAAGCTATTTAGCAGATACATTCCTGAATCAATCCAGGTGGATTATTCATGAGTGTCTTTGCTATGTTGTTTTGCGGTGATTGACCAAATTACTCACAAGATGTCCTTTCTTTGGCTTGGTTAGAGGAGTGTACTACTTATAAGATGAATCTGGTGTACACAACTTAAAATTCATTTTCCATGAATACTCCTGTGTATGATTTTGAAATAAGATTTTTATATGCATTTTTGCCAGTAAAACTCACTCGCTTGAATGTTAACTGAAAACAAATGCAGAAAGGTTTAAACAACTTCATTTGCCATGTAAAATCACTATTTGTGGATATGTACTTCAGCGTTATTAGCCCAACTTTACTTCATCCTTACTTCATTCTGAACAACAAACAGAGTTCATACACGTAGCTATGATCAGGTTTTTCAGTATTTTTTTCTATTATGGACAAAACATGGAAAAGATCTGGACTGTTTTTGAGACACCCTACTACTGCTGTTCCCCTTGTAGAGAAGATGCCAACACAGTGTCAATAGCAGCATGGGCAGCCTGACGGACAGAGACATGGACAGACTGATAACGAGCTCCTGATTGTCTGGCAAGCAGCCAGGAAGGAATCATTTCTCAGCAGATGCTCCAGGGAAGGTCAGGAAGGCAGGGAGGGTTTTACTTTATGACTCAGCACCACTTAGATGTTACTGAAAACACACTCTGCCACTTCTTACTTGGAACATCAGATTTCACAGCTGCAGTATTTCCCAGGTTCAATTTAGTCATTTTAGATAAGCGGTTAAGATGCAGAAAACATATCTGTGAAAAGAAGCAAATGCAGAAAGTGATAATGCTACAGCTGTTCTTTCTAGGTAGGAACATACTCATCATCCCATGTTTTTGTGTAACAGCTGATGTGCCTAATCTGCTTCTGGATTTATAATCAATAATTGAAAGCCAGAATATGTTTTATTTTTTCCTTTTGGGTGCCTGTGAAAAATGTACTCATACTTACCAGCTCAGCCCGGTCCCAAGACTGTAAAATATTCAGATAGAGGTAAATTTACTAATTTTATTTTTATGCATATATTTAATTTCAACCTTGAGGAAGTGAGTACATCTGGTAGCTAGAAAAGAGGTATGAAGGGTGGTAAGGAGAAGAGTAGCTTAGGTTGTGGGAAACACAGGGTCACTACACAACATTTTTGGAGCAGGCAGGAACACAGATAACCAGCATTTGAACAATTTTGAAAACCAATTCCAGCATATTTCAGGGCTTCAGAGCTAGGTAATGGACAAAGACCATAAAGCTAATAAAAGGTGGTAAGGAGGGACAAAGAGCAAGAGATTTAGGTAAAGCACTCCTGGGTATCAGATCTCTTGTCTAGATGAATAATGCATTCTGTGTGGTCTCTGGGATGGGCTAAAGGCAAATTAGAGATTGTGGGTTAGATAAGACATATATAGAAGGATTGTTTGTTAGGACATATGATTTTTAAAGTCTTGAAAATGCTGTATTGAAAAAGATGGTTTAGGCTAGAAAGGATGTGCTAAGAAATGAAAATTCATGGTGACCCCCAGAGAAGAGGAAAGAGGAAGCCCATGCATGGCAGCATGAGTTAAATGAATGTGAAAAGAGGAAAGGGAAGGGGAACAGTGTTGAACAAAACATGCAAGAAGGAGCTCAAAAATGCTCTGTACTGGGGGTGTGAGGGTCAACAAGGGGAGAAGTTGAGCAGGGAAACATGTCTGAAGAGTAAGTCTTGAGGTACAAGCTGAACGGCCACGTTCAGGATGTCAGGAGCTGAGCCTACCCTTGGCTGCTGTCACTGAGTGATGTCTAAAAGATCCCAAGCGATAGTGAGAAAAGAGTTCAGTGCAGCCATTGAGGCAGCGTTATTTAGTTAATCTCTGCTTTTGCAGAGGTATTTTCAAGTTTTTGACCAAGAATGCAATCTTTGCTCTTGCAAGGATAAACTCCTTGTTTTTCACCCTAAACTAGTTTAATATTTGAAATGATACTTGGTTGAAGTTACCTAAGTAATACTAAAACTGCCATGCTAGTGTTTCCCTAAAAGCACAGGACAAGGCAATGCAGATCCCAGGCAGGAGCTGTGCTGGGTTTCCTGCAAAGCTGCTTGTTTGAGGCGTGATATCCCACAGGATCCTTTGGTCAAGGACCGAGTGTCATAGAGGCCACATTTTCACATATCTCAAATTGTTTAAGGATAGAGCTTGAGTGGCTGGCAACTTTTGGAAATTTAGTTGCAAGCGGCTTTTTGGGAAAGCTGCTGATTGTTTCCTATATATGAAACCATAGACACCTCCACTCCGTCCTGCTGGAACCTGTCTGGATATTGGGGTGTTTCACAGAACCGCAAAACTAGGAGAGCAGTGGTCCTTGTTGCTGCTGGAGAAATCTCCTTAGCATGAAGTATGAGACCACAGATCTTGCGCTGCAATGTAGACCAAGGTCCTTTGCGTCTTCCTGTTTCCTTGATCCCACTTTGTATCACTTTCTTGCAAAAAGTAAACTACTACCGTGTGTTCATCCACTTCACACAGGGGTGCTACTAAATATGCCATCCTTTCTGCAGTCTAGATGAGGCAGTAAGAGGTACCATCCTTCCCAGTTGCCTCTCCACAAACAGACCTGAGCAGACAAATTTAAAAAGAGAAGAAAGTGGAGTGGCTCAGATGGGACACCTGCCTGCCACGGTTGGTGCTGGAGCAGAAGAGTTGGGGAGGTGTGAGAGAGGGCAAAGCTTCCCAGGGGAGCGCCATCCATGCCTAATTTAGTAATAATGAAATAGATGATTCCTAGGGAGATCAAACTTACTTGGAATGCCTGGAAAGGACCCCACTATGCATTTAACATGGGAGGACTAGAACCTCAGTTGAATTCTCTCTTTTTCTGAAAAAAAAAAAAGAAGAAGAAAAAAAAAAAAAGATTTTGACAGACCAGTGGCAGATTTCAAGTTTCCTGCTCAGGAATGAACTGAGGCAACTGTTTCTTAGCATACCGTATTTTCAGTTATTAAAATGTATATGGTCTGTACCAGTCCCAAAGATTCATCACCACTGCAGAGCCTCTGATTTCAGTTTTCAGTGTTGGGCTGGGGGCACCCACAGTGCATGCCGCTCGCCTGGGAGATGCTGGAGGCCAGGGGAAGCCTTTGATAGGGCTGGGGGGGACCCTCACAGGCTCCGTGAGCTCCGTCCTCTGGGTCGGTTCACAGGCATGAGGGATGGGCTGGGTTTGCTTGGAAGTTCAAGCTCAATGAACTGAGACCTTGGAGAACAATTCCTCTGGCTGCCACCACCGTCCTGGGAAGCCCACTAAAGCCCTCCTTCCTAAGAAACCCCCCACCCTCTCCCCTGCCTCCTTCCCTTAATACGTTCACAAGTTTTGCTGACAAAAGAGCAATTACAACCTGACAGAGACAACTCACAAAGAGAGTGGGGATGACCCCTAGGAGAGGTTTATACGACTCAACACATGGCCAGTCACCAACAAAGCCAGCCCCGCTCACATTTGATCACAGAAGAGCCTCCCAGGCTGGCATGCTTGACCAAAAACTGGCTGGGTGACTCATTCGTCTGGCGGCTCTGTGATTCATGAGCCTCCAGGAGGAAGGGAGGAGGGAGGTGAATGCTTTTCAGATCTGAAGTTAAATGGGAGAGAAACACATTCCCCCAAAAGCAGACACTTGACTGTGTCCAATTGGTGCCTGAATACCCACACAAAGCCAGGGCAGGAGTCCTGGTGTGACGCACGGCAAGGCTCCTGAGGCCAGCCACACCGCAGGCTGCACCTTTCCCAAGTCTGTGGTTTGGAAGATCCCAAGTGTATGAGCAGGAATAATGCCTTATGTCTTATCCTTGTGTGCTCTGTCCGGTCTGGCTTTGGGATTTCCCCAGGAACATCCCATTCCGGTGTGCTTTGGAGCTGATATTGAGGGCTTTGACCTAAGATTCAAGTCAAAAACCTCAAATGACTTTTGATCAGCTAAACTTTTAAGCTTCTGATCTGCACTAATAATTTTGGCTCCCTCTCTTATCTGTTAAGGGAGCGGATCCACAGACAAGTCTCCCATCCTCAGAGGTGTGCACAGCAGGTAGCATGAACCCTCCACTGGAAGCACCTCTGTCTCCACATCCTCTGGACAAGCCTCACCAGCTGGCTTGACTACTTGCCTCACTTTTAGGTGACAGGGGTCAGGTGAGGGGAATCCAGCCCTGGGTGCCCAGGGGGACCTTTCCCTCTGTGCGGTCTCCACCCTGCAGGGAGCTCGGGGAGGCTGTGGCGTACTCGCTGAAAAGCTTGTGCTTCCCACCACCATACCTCTCGGAGTCAGCCATTGCAAGGGATTATGTTACTTATTGCTTCAGACATATGGGTCAAAATGCTAAATTATTCAGCAGCTGTTGCCAGATGGATTTTAAAACAATTAACAAGTGCTAAAAATAGGCAGCTTGCTCGCTTTCTTGGATTTTGCCAAAAAACATCTATTTGCTGTTCTCTTGCCAGCAGTTTGTGCCTTGTGCTCCTGGCGGCCGTCAGGGTCTTTAGCGGTGTCTGGACCTTGGAGTGTGTTTCTCCCTCAGTGAGCTTTGGCTGCGTGTGTCAGGGCACAGCTCTCCTGGGCAGGGGACTGAAACACCTTGGTGTTATCTTTTTGCATTACTGGTGATGTTACTGAGATTCTGAGCGATAGGCATTCTGTATCACCTGCCTTCGGTGGCTGGGTTTCACTGACCCACGTTCACGCTAGGGTGATAACAGCAGGAGCCTTTAAAGCCCCAGCATTAAAGGGGCTTGGGGGCTTAGCTCTCTGGAGGCACCAACATAGCTTTGAAGGACCCAGGTTTTAGCTCTTCCTTTCCGTGGTGTGGCAGGCAGGAAGACACTGCCTGGGATGAGGAAATCCACATCCAGAACTGCACTGAGCTCTCCAGTTCACACGAGGCCACCCACAGCTACTGGGCTTACCCATACCAGCCTGCCTTACTGCGGGAAGAGGAACATGTCCAGAGGACGTTGCCACTCACACCCATGTGATAGACTCTGAAAGAAAAATCACCTGCAAGCTTGAAGGCCGTGAATTAAGTTAATGAGCTGGGATCAAAATAAAAACAAGCTGCTGTGCAGTTCGTTGGTGACGCCCTTCCCTCTAAGGGATTTTGCTGTTTGCTTCAACTGGCAAACCAGATAATCCACAGCAAGACGTTTGGGGACATGTAAATTCAGTGCTTCCTGAAGCTCACAGCTCCATGTTGTGAAGGCAAGAGCATCCTCTGGCCATGTTTCAGCGTGCCACTGTCAGAGCCTGGCGCCCAGGCAAGACTTTGGCCACTAAACATTTGTTTGTCTCTGTGGCACAGGATGTGCTTTGTCCAGAGGCAAAGGAAGTGTTTGTTTCTTTTCGGAGTTTGCAATCATCCATAAAAACAGGTACTTTGCATTTAGCCACAGGTTTACGAGCCTCTGCTGCCAGCCTAGCCCTCGTGCTTCGCTTGGTGGGACTTGCAGCCCTCAGCCAGCTCATGGGAATAGTGCAGATGATAGAGCAGATTTAACTGAGTTTCAGTTTCTAAAAAATGTTACGCTAGGCAAACGCTTTGGACCTGAATGAAAGTGGTGGATCTAATTTTAGACGGTACCTATGAACGAAACTTGAAACGATCTGTTCAGGAAATACCTTCCTCTGCACCAGTGCCAGGGGAGAGTATGTGATTTAATGCTAAATTAGCCAGTGCCTATGAACAGGTTACCGCGAGAATATTTTTTCCCTACTTTCAACTAAACTATTTTTTAAAAAAGAAGTCTTAATTTCTACACATATGCCCATGTTCTTCTGCAGATCTTTCATCTCCAGGGAGTGAGAGACTTCTCTGCTTCAGTGCCATATGTTAACTTGTGATGCATGTTTGTCACTGTGGCTCCACACTGCAGAGCTGTTTCCTTCGATCTGGTGGCCAAAAGTGAAGGGCACGTAGGCGAGGATTTTGTGCAAACTAAAAGTCTGTCCCAGGGCTCTTGCCCAGATAAGCAGCCACGGTGGCTTTCAAGAGGCCGGATCTTTTTCAGTTATGCTTTATTATATATTGTCCAAACATTCCTCTTTTCATAACAAAGACAGAAGAGAAAATTGCCCCTCCAGATATCAAGCAAGCATCCTGTCCCTGTCTCTCAAGCCTTTTTCACACAGCTTTTCATGTCCATAATATGAGACCCTGGACACCTAAGGGTTCAGCTGAGAGAGAAATCAGCAAAACAGCTCTGTACCTTCCTGCACAGTCTTTCCAGACAAGCACCGAGTGATAGGTGCCTTTCTGAATAAATGGACTATGCATAGTAATAGGTGGAGTAAAAATGGGAAAAAATAATTGCTAACAAGGGGGCATCAGAAGGTCTAAACCATACTGCTTTATCAAAGAATAATTTGCAGGTATTGTAAGCCAACTGCTCCCTATCTAAGCCTTAATGAGATTCTCAGCCATCAGCAATGGAAGCTTTAGTTAGCAAAACACAGAAACATTTTGTAATGCATTTTTGTCCTTTATCTGAATAATCTTCTTGCTGTTCTGGTTGTGGGGCTGTTGGTCTCTGTGTTCAATGGTGTGAACTTTGGTTGGCTGATGGTTCACACCAGATAAACTTTGTTTACAAAAGGTTAGATTAATACTTAAAGAAATCTCAGCTGAGATGTTCATAGCCTATAATATAGCAGGTAAAGGACACTTTAGTGAAAAGATAACAGGTTGCCTCCTAATTTCCTCATTACCTTCTGTGGAAACTACTTGAGTAATCTATTTGAACTAGTTTTGGTAGGATCTCCTGATTTCCAAGGGCTCCAGGACAGGCAGCCCAGACTGGGGAGGGAAAGTAGCGTGAGGTGAGTGGGAATGTAGTTCTGGGTTGGCCTTCAAGAAGTATCTTTTGCTTCATGTCTCATGATAGCATGGGTTGCAGGCAGGACACATCAAAATTCTTGTTAATTAGCTGCTATACAATCACAATCTCTCCCAGTGACCAGAGAATTTAATTTAGGCTCTCCATTTTCATGCTGTCTGTCTGAGGCAAGCTCGCAGCGCTGTGCAGGGAGCTCACTGTTTTCTGGAAAACTCCGGGGATGATACTCTCAGCTCATCATGGGCTGGATGCACACCCCAACGTGTGGGACAGGTACTAAGTACCTTCACACCTTGCCTCCTGGGAAGCGCTGGCCTGGGCTTTGTTGCCTGAAAGTATTCCTGCTAACCAGGGGTAGCCTGGGGATGTTTGTGAATACCTAAAAAGCACTTGTCCCTGCCTGCTTTTGCTCTTTCGGAGCTGTAGCTGCAGTCACTGTGCAGGGCAGGGCAGGGCTGGCTGTCACGGGCACGTGCTCGGGGCTGCTGGTGGGGGCTGACACTGCATCTGGGACAGTCTCCAGGGGGGAGCCACAGCCACCCCCTGCTCTGCCCTGTTGATGGACATGGCCATGCCAGGGCTTTGGGCAGATGTTCAGCTAGAGAAATGTTTTCAGCTGTGGTGACAGTCTTGGATACTTCTGTTTCTGGAGGTAGGACAGAGCCAAAACTGGGGACTGGTAGAGCAGAGGAAAATGACATGGGTCAGGTCTCTGAGCTGAGTCGGTGTGAATTCCATGAAGCTGTGTTGATTTGTACCACGAGGGGATCTAATGCCCTCAGGGATCATCACATGAAAAGCACGATATAAAAAATGTGTGTGATAATAGTGATTACATTTCCAAAGGGGTCTGTTTGTCTGCTTGTGCCTTTTTGGTTTCCAGCATCCTTTTGTCCTTGTGTTCCATCCCTCAGTCATGACCTATTTTATATCTCGGTAAAACTTCACAGTAAAGCTATAATACCAGCTGATTACAGTACAGATAGGAAAGAGAGAGATCAGATACATTGTTTGTATTTATGGGTAATAACTGCCTGCCTGTCCTATATTTGTGTTTCATTTATTGCTCTGAGCCATTTCTGAACATACATACGGAAAGCTGCATTGCCAGAATAATTCAGTCTTGCTTAAAAAGATGCTAGGATTCTTAGAAGTATCCAGAAAGACTTTTCCCTCAATTTGCCAGGAATATATGGTGACCCAAAGAACTGACTGAGGGGGAAGGAGTGAACCCACCCGGCTAAGTAAGAAAACTTCAACCTTGAATCTGTGTCAACTGCATGAAAGGAGCTCAGGCAGTTTCTGAGGTTATGAAATATGTAGATATTTGCACAAAACCTTGGTCCTGTTGAAGGCACAGGAGGTTACTGATTAATGTCAATGGAGTGAAGATTTCACCTAGGTTCTTTCCCCTTCTCCTCTCCAGGCGAGACCTGAATTGCAAAGCCATTTCTTGTCCAAACACGTAATCCTGCCAGTGGTTAAGCAGCAATTGGGAAGGGTTGACCTTGCTTCGCTCCCAAATGAAAAAAGGCAGTTGAAAGCATTCAGTCCTTTATAGCTCTTCGCAACTTTATCAGACTAGACCCAGTTGCTTCATGGAAGGCATTTTGAATACTGAGTTTTAAACTGGAATTTTCAAAAGACATTTGGAGAGGCCTGTGTCAGTAATGTCCAGGCTCAATGGGAATCCCTCGAGTTCCTTTTAGAACCTTATCTCTGCACTTTTCTGTTGTTAAGTAAAAACAAACTGTATGTCTTGGGATTTGCTTATAACTCTGGCTATCTATAAAATCCACAACTGCCATGAGCCGTTACTTTTCCATCCCTTCCATAATAAAATTCCGGGAAGTAACACCTTTTACCAACAAGCAAACCTGCCTTAATAAGACAAAAGTCTAATGCTAGAAGTCCAACTTTCCACTGGCAGCACTTCTGGTTAATACTGGAAATTCTAAATATCTGATTAAACATTTCTGGAATTTCTGGGAATACGTTGAGATGTTGCATGGGCTAGTTCTTCATAAAGTTTTCAACAAAATAGCTTGTGTTGGGGCTTAAAGGAACCCTTCCAAATAATCCATCTCCCTAATTTCTTAAAGTGGTTCCTTACATTTCCTAAGCTGACTCCTTAAATGACTTATATTCTCCTTTGCAAAATGCATAGACACAAATAAACCGCATATATGAGGAAGGAATGTTCCGCCGTCCCACAAAACAAATTAAATACATTGATCCAAAATCACCCCTGGGGTAACTCCTGTGAATTCAGACGAAACGCTTGAATTGAGTTTATTAAAGCAGCATTTCTGATACGTATTGGAAATAGCAGTCAAATGAAGTTTTGCAATAGTAAAATGATTGTTTATTAGTGATGAGTGAATCACAAAACGTCTGGCATGTATGCCGATCTTAGAAAAAGAACTGGAAAAGTTTGAAACCTGATCAGGTCTCTGAATCCGTATGTCAGCAAAACTGCCTGGAAGTAAGTGTGAGTCAGGGTTCTCTTTCAGACATATTTCTGAAATGTCCAGATTTATAATTTTGGATATAGTCATATCTCAGCAAGTGCTAAAAAATTAGGGATGGTGAATTGAACTGGTAAATAAACAAGAACAAACTTGTTCCTAAATTTTATGTGATTCTGATCTTTTGGAGATAGTCACACAAATCCCTTAACCACGCCAAAGCTGCAGAATGGAATATAAAAGCAGGGGAAACAAAATTAGTTCCCAATTCAGACTTAATAAATAAACAATGCAAGTCCTTTCCAAACTCTTGTTTTGTTTTCTTCTTAAACACTCTGTCAAACCTCAAGTAGCTTTTCAAATGTCTCTGTATAGAAATCAGTTTTGGGCTTGGAGTAGCATGAGTTTTGTAGGGAATTTTGGAGACAGATACGCTCACCACGTGCTGGGCCACAGTATTTCTCCTGAGGAGCATCAAGGCAGAGATCCCCCTGATACGATCCTTGACCAGACAGTGCTTTCACACCCCTGACCTCTTAATTTCAGCTTCTCAGTTGACCGTTAACATCAAAGGGCTTGCAGACACATCTTAGAGAGGAGATGACTACACATGGCCCTCCCCTGTCAGGCCCAGGTTGGCCAGGGAGGTGCAGGCAGGAGAGGCAGCCCAGGCAAGGACATGTAACTGCATGGTTGGATCCTGGGCAGAGAGGGCTGGTTACTCAGAGGCTGTTACATCATGCCAACAGGGACTTGCGGGAAGAGTCCCTTTCCCTTCAAGCATCCAAGAGACTGCTCTTTGCTAATACCATTGAATCCATCAGGTCTGTTGCTGGAACAGCAAACAGCTCACGGGTCCTCACCTGCCCACTTCACACAGGGACTGGGGGTGGTTCGAGCCTCTGACTTGCAGTGCTGCCCCCTCACCACCACCCCGGTGGCAGCAGGTTTGTAGGGTGGCTTACACATGTAACCAAAACAAAATTATTGCACAATCTGGCAAGTCGTTGGTTCCAGCAACCGAGAGCTATGTCCAGTGTAGTTAAACCCCATTACAAAAATAAATCTTTGGGATACCCCACCATGACCTGCAGTAATAATCCTCTGTACAGCTAGGTCTCAGCTTAATTCCTGTAGGGATCATTTTATAGCAGTGTAGGAGAACAGACTGCTTGATTTGCTGAAGCTGACTTTCATCTCTGTGATCCTGTGGTTCCAGAGCGGCTGTGGCTCAGCGTCCCCAGGTACAGCAGGATCTGTCTTTGTGCTGCTTTCAGCAAGTGTCTGAAAGGATTTTTATTTCAAATTATTTGAGGCTATGAAACCTTGAAGTGCTAACTCATCTTTATTCAGTAATTTCTCCAGCAGACGTCCATGTGGTCACTATGGTACTTGCAGAAGTGTTGTAATGGGAGCAGGAAGAAGGGAGAAGCCCTCAATAGATGAGTGCTGTGTGTGCTGCAGCGGTACAGGAGGGATGGCTCAGTGGTGAAGGCCCTCACTGAAGCATCAGGGGACCTGTCGTGTGTCTTTTTGCTGCCACAGATACCCTGTGAATCCTAAGTCAAGTGTGCTGCCATTTTACATGTCTCCTGATTGTACCTCCCAAGGATGCTGTGAGATCCTTGGAAATACAGGGAAGAGGGGTTTGGATATGCTTGGATGTTTGGTGATTCTGGCCCTTACTCCTGCAGACAGCTGTAGGAGAAGCTGTGAGTCTGCTAGGTGTAACTGAAGACTGCAGTGGCTGCTCTAACACATTCCATTAAGGGGAGAATCTTCAGGGGACACCCAGCTCTCAGAAAAGCTACTTTCAACTTAAGACCAAATTTCTCTTAGATCAATGAAAGAGTACTTTTCTAAAGATTTCAGGTACTTAATTAGAGATCTTGGATAAATAATAACATTAAGGGAAAATGTCTAAATTACAATTTCCAGTTGCATGTCAACTGCATGTCCTATCCTAACATCCTACAGTGGGGGTCATGGAGTGTTGTTACTCCTTAGAGCTGAAGCCTCAGGTCATCAAGCCAGACACACTAGGTCCTCTGAGATCAGGATTCACCAGATCCTTCTATAGTCTTCTCCAAGACCTGGCATAATGAATGACCCAGATTATTATTATTATTTTCATATGTTTGGGTAAAACAGAGCCCCACCTTTCTGATTTGGAGTGGCCTTCTCCATGCTGGGAAGGTGTTAGCAGGTTCTATTTGTGCTCTGGCCATGCAGAGAGACATCTGGGTTCCTAGAGCTAAGCAAGGATGGCTAGTAATCTTTTGGAATAAATGTTAAAATGTATTACCTCAACAAAATACTGATCTTTTGAATCAAAGCAATTTTGAGCCTCAGGGACATTTTGAGCCTCAGGAAGAGAAGTGCATATCTAAAGAAAAATGTCTCCTAAAACAGTGATTTCCAGCAATGGGAATGGGAGGGCAAAGTCTTGCACTGAATCACAGCCCAGAGAGCTGTATGAGCACCCTGGTGGGTTTTCCAGTAGATGAAATCAAGAAAGAAATTCAAGTTTAACAAGGGAATATACAGCTAAGCAGAGTTTTCTTTTTTTCATATGCAACTTTCCCCAGAGCCAGGAATTATGTTTAAGTATTTGCATTGTAGGAAATAAATCCATTCCTTACTGCTATCTTCATTTAGCCTGAAAGGAAGTCAAGTTCAAAGTTATTCCACTGCCAGTCTGTAAAGCAGAAGTGGCAGATCCCTCCTGGTGTGCCTTCACCAGAATACAGAATTTAAGGTACTCAGGAGGCAAAAGGGGGCTCCTCTAATGAGCTCTGTGAGTCAGTTTGCAAGCTGGAGACTTGGTCTTCCCGTGACAAGCATTAGTCAGAGTGTTCCTGGCATGTGGCAGGACAGTGGAGAGAGCGCCTGGACCTCGAGGGTCTCCTGCGAGTTCAGTGGCTCCCGTGATCCCTTCTAGAGGTGGCTGCAGTTCAGCGGTGTGCAAAATGATCCCTCTGCAGAGGTCACGGAGTAGTTTTTGTCTGCTGAGCAGGAGCTGGGGTCTGGTGGGCTGAAAAGCGCTCCACAAACATCCGTTATTATTCTTGATTAGAGAAACTATATATAGATCCTTTCGGGATCGACAGAGCTTCGTTACCAGGCGGACAACAGAAAGTACAAATTTATCAAAATTAAATGGAAGTCAAGAGAACATACTGTCTAAGGCAACAAGGCGGTTCAGACAGCTCTGCAGCAGCCTAAACACATGACAGACTCAAGCAGCTCCCACTGCTGCCAACACAACTGCTCGCGGGGTCTGCCAAGAAGCCAGATGCTGCTGCTGGAAAAAATATCTTCCAGAATTTGGCATCAAGATCCTGTGATTACCATCCAAATGGGAGGAGATGGAGTGGTAGAATGTGAGTTTAGTATTTAGCACCCCAGAACTGTGCAGCAGCCTTTGAAGGCAGAGGAAAAAAGTTCAAGCAAAATATTTTTGCTAAAAATATGTTCAGAGAAATGAACTTTTTTTTTAAATAGCAGAAACCCAAACTATTATTAAAACAACGCAAAATATTTTATGTCCGTATCAATTAAATGAGTAAAACCAAAGAGGATTGTGGATTCTTTACTTGAGCAAATTTTGTTAAGGAATAGTTTTATAAAGGTCAGAACATGAGCTCTTTGTCTCTCATGTTGTTGCTAATGGAAAGTTCCACTGCAGATAGCATCAGAGTGACTCCCCTACCCAAGACAAATAGAGATGGGTCGAAGCATTCCCTGGTAAGTTTGGAAAGGGTTGAATTTAGATCCAAGGTCTGCAGCTAGCCCTTCTTGCATTGACAAACAGAGGCCAAATCCCTAAATACAAACTGACCCAGGGTTTGGGGGAAGGTTGAACCCCAAACCATCTGAGCCTGGTTCCAAATCTTGCAGCTTAAACCCATGTTTGAAGGCAAAGCAATAGAGAGATAGGCTGTTTCTTAAAGAGATTTAAGGCTGCTCCTGAGCCTCCTCCCCCTCCTCCTTTCTAACAACTGTGGCTGATAGTTTCATAATCTGTGACTATAAAAGGATTTGGAGTCCCTTCTGTTAGGTGAGGTCTCTCGCCAACTTGCCTGTCTTGCTGGGCTCCCCCGTGGACATGGTGGTTACAAGTGCTCAGCACACTGAAAAAAGCAGTCGAGACAACATCTGCTCCCCTGGCTGGCTGCACACACCTCTTGTCTCCAGTCTTAACATTTCTATACGTGTGCTGGTTCTGCTCCATGACTGGGAATCCTATTATTATAGTAATAGTAGTAATAATAATAATAACAACCCAAGTGGGAACTCAGAAACGTACATCTGGAAAGTTAAGACGTGAAGACTGTTTTGTTTTACTTGCATTTTTTTTTGCTTATTTTTATGACAGATCTGTATTTCAACAACGTTATCTCCTTGCCTGTTATAACATCTCACAAAAGAGTAAACAAAGCCATTAATCATAATCTCCCATATTCCACTTTCTGGGCATGTCAGATTATTTTGGAGGGGAGGTGGGCAGAGAAGCAGAGAGCGTCTGTTCCCTCACTCAGGAACTCCCCCAGGGATACTGCCTATCAGTGCCTTTTCCTTCAGGGAGGTTTGTAAAAGGGAGGAGGACCCCATGGCAAACCTCTGTGTGTCCTGGAGGGCTCAGACTGCGTCATTCCTGGCCAGTGCCATGCCTCTTCTTGGCACAGCCTGAGTCCCAGCTGGCCTGGCTGGTGGCGGTTGTCTCCTTGAAAGCCACAAAGATTCCCAGTAACTGCTTACCTAGTATGATTTTCCAGTAGCTTTTGACACAGCTGACCACGTGAGCTCATAATATCAGCTGTTAATTCTACAGCAACTGCATGAGATAGTCCAAAAATGCCCCACTTATCCTTTAAGGTCACTAATTACTCATGGAAATGTGGTGGGATGACTCGCACAAGTGGAGGGCTGCAATGGATGGCTACAAACTCTTTGGAAGGGATAGACAAGGAAGGAGAGGCGGTGGGTAGCCCTGTATCTTAGAGAGCCTTTTGATTGCCTAGAGCTTAATGATGGTGACTACAGGGTTGAGTGATTATGGGTAAGAATTGGTGGGAAGGCAAACAAGGCGGATAGCGTGGTGGGAGTCTGTTGTAGACCACCCAACGAGGATGAAGAGGCAGATGAAACACTCCATAAGCAGCCGGGAGAAGACTCACAGTTGCTAGCCCTTGTTCTCGGGGGGCACCCAACTTACCAGATGTCTGCTGGAAATACAGCACAGCAGAGAGGGGACAGTCTGGGAGGTTCCTGCAGTGTGTGGAAGAGAACTGCCCAACACGGCTGGTGAATGAGCTGGCTGGGGAAGACGCCCACTGGACCCCTTGTTTGTGAACAGAGAAGGACTTGGGGGTGATGTGAAGGCTGGAGGCCAGGATCACAAAACAGTAAAAGTTTTTGCTTCTTGGAGAAGGAGGGGGGTCAGTAGAACTTCTGCCTTGGCCTCCCTGAGGGCAGACTTTGGCCTGTTTAGGTGCCTGGTGGACAGAGTCCCTTGGGAGACATTCCTGAGGGGCCAAGGTGTTCAGGAAGGCTGGACATTCTTCAAGAAGGGAAACTTCAAGGCTCAGGAGCGGGCTGTGCCCATGAGCTGAAAGCCCAGCAGCGGGGCAGACGGCCTGGATGAACAGAGAGCTTTGGCTGGAACTGGGGGACAAAAGGAGAGTTCATGATCTTTGGAAGAAGGGGCAGGCAGCTCGGGAGGGCTGCAAGGGTGTCACGAGGGTCTGCAGGGAGAAAATTAGAAGGGCCAAAGCCCAGCTAGAGCTTAACCTGGCTACTGCTGTAAAAGACATTAAAAATTTTTTTCTAAATACATTAGAAACAAAAGGAGGGCTAAGGAGAATCTCCATCCTTTATTGGATGTGGAGGGAAACATAGGCATAAAGGATGAGGAAAAGGCTGAGGTGCTTAATGACTTATTTGCCTCAGCCTTTGACAGCCTAAGACCAGTTGTTCTCAAGGTCTCAGCCCCCTGAGCTGGGTGACAGGGATGGGGAGTGGAACGAAGCCCCCATAATCCAAGGAGAAATGGTCAGCGACCTGCTACGCCACTTAGACACACAGCAGTCTCTGGGGATGGCTGGGATCCACACGTCTGGCTGGGCGGCCGGGCCGGAGAGCGGTGGGGAATGGAGTCACATCCCGCTGGCGCCGGGCACTCGGGGGGTTCCCAGGGCTCAGGGCCGGGCCCGTCCCTTTAACATCTTTACCGAGGGGCTGGGCGAGGGGACGGGGCGCACCCCCAGGCGGGTTGCAGGGACACCAGGCTGGGGGACAGCTGATGTGCCGGGGGCAGCAGGCTCTACAGAGGGACCTGGGCAGGCCGGGCCGAGGGGCCCAGCCCAGCTGGAGGAGGTTCAACAAGGCCGAGTGCCGGGTCCTGCCCCGGGGGCACGACAGCCCCCCCGCGCTGCGGGCTGGGGCAGGGGGCTGGGAGCTGCCCGGCGGGGAAGGGGCTGGGGGGGCTGGTGGCCAGCTGGGCAGGAGCCAGCAGCGTGCCCGGGTGGCCAAGGAGGCCAGCAGCACCCTGGCTCGTAGCTGGGGCAGCGTGGCCAGCAGGGCCAGGGCAGTGCCCGTCCCCCTGTGCTCGGCACTGGTGAGGCCGCCCCTCGAACCCTGGGTTCGGGTTTGGGCCCCTCACGGCCAGAGGGACATGGAGGGGCTGGAGCGTGTCCAGAGCCGGGCACGGGGCTGGGGAAGGGGCTGGGGCACAAGTGCTGGGAGGGGCGGTGGGGGGAACTGGGGGGGTTTAGTCTGGAGAAGGCTCCGGGGGGACCTTATCGCTCCCCACAGCTGCCTGACAGGGGCTGTAGGCAGGGGGGTCGGTCTCTGCACCCAGGTAACAAGTGACAGGACAAGAGGAAACGGCCTCAAGTTGCACCAGGGGAGGTTTAGGTTGGAGATTAGGAAAAATTTCTTCACCAAAAGGGTGGTCAAGCCCTGGAACAGGCTGCCCAGGGTGGTGGTGGAATCACCATCCCTGGAGGTGTTTAAACAAACACACAGATGTGGTGCTTAGGGACATGGTTTAGTGGTGGACTTGACTGTGCTGGGTTAATGGATTGGACTCTGTGATCTTAAAGGGCTTTTCCCACCTAAATGATTCTACTCACCCACGTGGCTGATGTATCAGTCCTCACCAGATTCTGTTTGGACATTGCTGTTCCATAAGGCTGTTTGACTTGAGAAGGGGGGATGTGGGGGTGTTTTCAGGTGAAATGTCAGCAGGATGCTGACATACAGCTCTAGCTTCCCATAGTCCATCCTGGAGACCAGGACAGATCTGCTTCCCCAGCCCTCGGCCAGGCCAGGAGCTTTGATGAGAATGAGCTCTGAGAGTTTGAGCAATCTAAAATCATGGAGGTCTCTAGTTTTTTTTAAAGAAGTGAATGTGGATGGCACCTTATCTGACAGAGTCCCCTGCACTTGCTCGCACGTGCTCTAGGTCAGGTATGGTGTTGGCCCTGGCATATATATTTATATATATAAAGCGCCTATCACCATATTAATAAACATTCTTTGGAACCATTCTTGATGGCAGAGGTCCCAGGTGAACGGGGTATCTGCATGTGCCTTCTTACTTCACACAAGAAAGAAATTTTATCTGCTCCAATTAAGAGATAGGAATCTTCCCTGCCACACAGCATTGCAAACTATAATTTATTATCTGTTTCTGCATTAGCACTTGTGTAGATTTCCCCTGTCATTCGACTGTGTGTGTTCAGAGGCACATGTGCCCTCCCAAGCTCAGGCTCAGGTTTCTGGCTTTAACTCCTGCCTTCCATAAATGTTATTTCTGTATCATCAGTAGTACCTCTGTTTCTGCTATTCCAGAATCCATAATGAATTAAAATAATTTGTTCTTCAGATCATCTTTTAAGTCCTTGATGGTGATGTTATTCAATTGATCAGCTTAAGTAAGGCTCCTGGAGCTCCCTATGTTATGAAGCCTGTCCTCAATCGCTAATTTTGATCTGGGCTTCAGGTAGAATGCTATATAATGGTATTTTGGCTTGGCATCCAATTTGTATACCAGCCACTGGAAATGTAATTTGCATGTATTTCACAAGGAAGGCTTAAACTGTTAGAATACTTTAAAGAAACGGCCAGGTTTTCTAATGCTTTGAATAGGTTTTCAGTTGGACTTTGGGAAAGAAAAGATGGGGGACTGAGCCTTTGCAATGATTAACTGGCCACCTGCCTCTCTAAGGAGCACCCTCCATGGTGACTTCTGGAGGATGCTGTGTGCTCTGTGCCTTTTCCAGCCGTGCAGGACATCTGGATACCGTATGTGAGACTTGCTCTTGGTGCCTGCAGGTGCTGAAGAATCTTAGCTGTAAATGTACTTGTCTGCAGCCTCTTGCATTAAGAGGCAAGTTGTCACTTGAAATAATTCCTGAAATTATGATGCTGTAAGATTTTAATAGTTTAAGTGTTAGCATTTCTGGCCACTTTGAAGAGGTCCCATAGACAAACTCTTTCCTGGTCAGTGTTTTAACATCAGTCCGTAGATGTTGAGTGTCCTAGAGACCTAGGTTTTGGGCTGTCTTTGCACACTCACATGTGTCACCTTCTAAGAGACACTATGAATCTGTGGATATGGTTGAGCTACTGTGTGATTAGCTTTAGGTGTTAACCATCAGCATCTCATCTACTCCTCAGTGTTTGTCCATGCTTGCTTTTCCCCTGGAGTAAAAGTACATCGACTTTTCTTCTTAGGGCAACAGACAGCTATGAAGTGCTGCTGTAAATTGAATTTACACAATGGTGTAAATTGTGTTTATCTCTCTATAACTTCTCTGTGTACCCACACCCCTTGAAAGATTTCATACCGAGATGGATCCACCAGACTATACAGGGGACTTGAAGGGGAAAGCTATGTATGATTCATGATACAGGACTTTTATCCTCAGAGTTGGATGATTTTACCTCTTCCCATCAGTTTACATGGAGCAGCTAGCCTATTGCACAATAAGCCAAGCCAGCACTAGTTTCAAAACACGTGAGATCTAGCATACCTTGAATCAGGAACCACAGGTTTAAATCTTGTATCTCAATTTCAGACAACATGCAGCAAGTCAAAGTTTGTCCTTCTGAACAGAAAGGTAATACAACACGTATCTGAAAAAATGTGCAAAAACCAAACCAAGCAACAGTTATAGCTAAACTGAGATATTCTCTTTGCCAGCTGAGAGAAATGCCTTTTCAAGGGGGCAGTGCTAAGATGTTGGGTGGCTGTCTGCCTCATCTGCTGGGGGATGGAAGGGACATTTGTTGAGGAGTTGGCCAGTTCCCTCGGGAGTCTAACTGCATGCAACTTTATGTCTCTCCTCCAAGGATGGCTCAGGAATGATGCCCTCCCTAAGTCTGTGCCAGCCTTTGAAAACTTACGTGGCTTCACGTCTAACTCAAGTAGTTTAATTCATAGTAAAATAACCCATTTTCACTCATTGCAACCATGTTTTATTATCTACTGTGTTACAGAAAAGACTGATTTCAGGAACTGTTGGTTACCTCGTGTTAATGTGTTGACATTTGCTTGTCTAAAGAAATACCTGAAGCTCCCCTTCCCAGCACGACCCATTAATCATATTTCTATCTGAAGAAAATACCTTTATTTTATCTGTATATGGAACTTAGTTTGGTTTCTGAATGTCATACAGAGACATAATTTGCTTGGACTGCAAAACGTAAGCCTTTAAAGTACACATACCGAGTACTTAAGGCAGTTATAGTGTCCTCGTTTCCTGGGAAGCACGACTCTACTCATTAGGTGCAAGTCACCTAGACTGAAAAGCCACTGGTCATTCCCTCAGGTCATCAGCTTCACTCCGGCAGCTCCAATTACCTTAGCAGAATAGTATCACCCATAACAACCTAAGTAAATCAGGAAGTCACCGAACAAGGGAAGTAATTACAGCTTCTTTCAGTACTGAGAAAGCAACCTGTTCTTTTACGATCCATCAAAACCATGTGTTTGCCTTTAGTGGTTAAAATAAAGGGTGTGCAATTTGGGAATAATCCAGCTATGAAGTTTCCCTAGTAATTGGCAAGTCCTGAAAGTTATTCACTTTTGCAATTTAAAGGTGGTGAGCACGAGATTAATTTAATTTTCTTTTAGATTAGTCTTTAAGGGACACTACAAAACCAAAGAATGACATTTTCAAATGGTGAACCCACATTTCACCCATTTAACATCAAGATTTATTTTGTTAACTACCTTTAAATTTTATTTATGATGTGATTTACTCATGCTGTAAACCAGAATGTCAGTCACTGTAGCTGTATCAAATATTCAGAATTCGAAAAATATTTACAACTTTCAGAAAAAGGTCTAGCATGTTACTCAACCCTAATAGTAGTATTATCAGTTTACGCAACTCACTCTTGTTTTTCAGTCTTCATTTCAACACACCCATTTGATTCAGATTCAACTGATTCTAGGCGAAAAAGTATTTGTTTGTAATAAGTCTACATGCAATTTTATAAAACACTTTTCAAATGGTCAGGGCACAGGCATATGTCATTGGTTTAATGGGGGGAGCTTCTATAAACCTCAGCATGAACCATCTATTCTTTGAAATAAAAAGTCTGATCACACATTGTACTTAGCGCTGTGCTTAGACTGAGCATATGACTAATCTGGCTGAAATCAGCGGGATGACTCAAAATGTTTAAAATTATGTGCATCCCTGCCCCAGGGCCAAGACACAGGACTTAATGCTTGGGGGGAATTTTTTTCACCTAAATTACAGTTCATTCACTCTTTTCTCTAGAAGACACTTTAAACAGAAGAATAACAAATAGAATATTGCTCTTGACCTTTAGTAAGGAGAGTATCTAAAGGTTACAACTCAATGTTAATTTGAAAATCCAATTAGATCATGATGTTACATTGTTCTGCATTTATTCAATATTTGTGTGACAAATTTTCAATGTCCTTTATATCATATAATTTACTTGACAGAAGTGGCCTCTTTTTTTCTGTTAAGGAACTATCTACAGATCTCTGCCTCTTTCTCAGGTGTGTTTGTTGCTGTTGAAGCAAATGGCCGTATCTCCAGTAGGCTGTGACCAAGCACTGAACCGTGGAGACACAACCCTGAGATGAGGCAGTTGCTGTTCCTGAGAATGAATTAAAACCTAAGTAAGCGCTTTCATGCTCAGACCTCTGTGAGGGTAGGTCTGCACCTTCCCAACAAATCATCCTTCAGTTTCCAATATGCCAAGATCTTCCTACTGCTGGAAAATTTGTGCTATGTTATGTATTTTTCAGTTGTCGGTAAAATGTTTTGAGTTTTTTGCTCTAAACCAGGCACAAAGGTCTTACTGAACTAAGAGCAAGGGCAGTATCTGCTTGGGGCAGCACTACTGGCTGCTAATAAAATTTTAGAGAGAAAAGGAAAATGATAGCATCCTTTGTTGCTGAGCTGTTTCCAAAGGCTCTGCAATCCTCTCTGCTCCCCACACGCTCCTCTGTGCCGGGGTTTTCCCAGACCCGCTGTATGTTCACTGATTCATCCTCTCCATTGCCGAGACACCTAAACATTTCCAAAGGAAGGCAAAAAACCAGGTCAGCAGAGTGGAAGTAACCAAGGAAAAAAACACATACGCTTGTATTGGGAGAAAAGTCAGAAGAAAAAAAAATACAGTAAAGTGGGATTTAAAAAAAAAAAAAGAAAAAGAAAAAAGAAAACATCCCCAGAGTGGATTTGAAAACCAATGTCTGACAGCTATAGTATATTCGGTGTCTAACATCCCAGTGGCTCAATGAGAAAAGCAAAGCTAATGGTACAGAATCTGAAAATCCCATGTCTGAGCTATTTTGGGTTTACTCAACAGACCTACTAAAATATAGCTGCACTCTAATTATGTTTGTCCCTTAAACCATTGGGGAGCAGTCTAACTTGAGACACAAGCTAAGGTGTCACGGAAAAGATGTCAAAATACTCTCTGGTAGAAAGCAAGGGCTCCCTGTTGTGTGCTTGTCCCTCTACAGCCTGAACAAAGGCCACCACTCCAGCCGTGCATCCCTAGGCAGGTCTGCAGGACTTCCAAGGGAATATCTGGAGTTCTGCATAGACCAGCCTGACTAGCAGAAACCTACTGAACTGATGAGGGAGAATATCCTTTTTGTTGCCTCCTATTAGCTCATACCTTTGACCCTTTCCCTGTTCTTTTCCAGATTTTGTTTTTCAAACTAGCTGCCCATACAGCTGGTGGTATGTGGCTCACATGCTCACAGCGGTGGGTTCCTGATATCAAAATGTGGACATTCCAGGCCAAAAACATTTCAGACCTAACTCCACAAGCATTTATTGGCTCCTTCAGGACCGTGTTACAGCCTGCACCAAGTACCCATGAACACACAGCTAGCTGATCCTGCCACCAGCATCCCATCGAACTGGAGTGATCACAGCCATGGCAAACAATCTGCATGCAGATTGATTTCACTCTCATTTTTGCAGCTCAAGCCAACTGGGAATGTAAACCGCACTGACCAAGGAAAGTTGGGGAAATTGCCAGTGAATGCAGAAAAAAGAAAAGGAAGGAAGATGTGGAAAGCAGGAGGTAAGAAAATGAAAGCTGTTTATTTAATACTCAACATGCTGATTTGGGTCAGGCCTTGCAAAGCAAGGCTACATGAATGTCTACAGAAGTGACATTCCCTTTAGTAGAGGATAAGACCTCAGATCAGTCTTTCAGTCTCTGGGTGGGGATTAGCTGAATTAATCGTTTGGCAGAGACACCAGGTGGGTACAGAAGTTAAAACTCACCTATCGGTGCCATTTTGGGGGGTTGGTTCAACCCACTGTACAGTATGGTGCCGGCAAGGAAATCACAACTCACATCTAGATTCAGATGGGAAGGAAAATACAAACCTCCAGAACACCTTTCCCCCACATTTTCCGTGTTCAGACCAAAGGGCTGGTTTTGACTCTATGAAGGTAAACTTAGTCCTCTAGAGGGCATGGTTACACTGATTATATATTTAATAATTAACTAGTACTACCTTGGCTATCTGTTCACTTTTCCTGGTGTAAATCAGGAGTCAATGAACTGACACAGGTAGAGTTTCATTGTCTTTAAACCTTGTTGTAAGGTTTTCCATATAATCTGTCTTCTTGAGGGGGCTGATCCTTGTATGGGCCAGAAGGTTTGGGTTTGATCGTTGGGGAAACTTTCCAAAAGGTAGCTGTAATTCTTTCCTTGCTACCAAACTCCAGTGTGAAAATCAGTGAATCTATTCTTCACATGTGTTTTTGCTCCTGCTTTGGTTAATCCCAGCATCCCTCGGTAGTAGCCTCGTCTGAGTCATCTGATTAGTAGCACAGTATGGGTTTACTGTCCATCTTCTCAGAAAGCATGGCAGCTCCAGACACTAGATGGCAATTATTTGTGTTTGGGCAATCTGCTGGTTGATCTTATTCAGCCAAATTTCAGAGTTAACAAAATCGTGCAGATGTAAATATGGCCACCATCTGTCTTACTGCGTGTGTTTCCCTGGTGTGTGAACAGAGCAGAGGTTTGAATCGGGGGCCTCATAATGCAAAGGAAGATGCTACACTAGCTGATCCAAAACCCACCTCCTCCACTGAGGCAGCACAAACTGTGCAAAGCCCTTTTAATCTGGAAGTCACATCTTTGTAGAGTTTACACTAGGTTCACTTGTCTGTATTGCAAACACCTGCATTTTATTCAGTTTTACAATATTTAAATCCCCTTATAAAATAAACGGCTACTTGCTGGAACGTTATCCATGCTGTATGTCCAAGATCTGATGAATTTAAAAGCTATTTTCTAAGATGCATTGGAGAAAGAGAAGGACTGGAAATAGCCATCAGCTAGTGTTACAGATAGAGAAGTATGTCTATTTTTTGTGGCTTCCTTCAGATTCTGAGTACATTCCACACGCATAACATGTTAAGATTTCTTTCTTGGGTCATTCATAGTGCCAAACCAACACCTAGGAGCTCAGAAGCACGTTAATCTGTGCTAATCTGTTATCATCACTGAGCTGTGCCACACAGTATCCCTTTACTTCTTTAGTTACACTTGGAAGTCATCCTCAGCCATCACATCCTCCTTGTACTGGACCATGATGATTATGGTCTTACACTTTCTCAATTTGCTCATGAGAAAAAAATCCATGTTGCTTTTTTTTAGATTTCTTTCTCACGGCTGAGGAAATTATGTTCTTAGCTGGTTTAAAAGATATCTGCTGGCCTGTGGATGAACCAGATTCCTTGGGTTGAATCTACACTTCCCATTTTAACATGAAGCTTACAAGGGCTGGGCTGCCCTTCACTTGGGCTGACCCTGCTCACAAACATTGGCCAGTGCCAATACGCTTTTTTTGCCTCCCACAGCTTTGTTGTTAGCAGGTTTGTAGGAAGAATATGGTCTAGAAGAGAGTCTAGTCCCAGAAATTTTACGCTAACCTGATGATTGACCTTTCTCTGAAAATGGATTAAGGTGTTCTGAGTGGTATTGTAGATCTCTCTTTTACTGCCAGAAGCTATACACTGTAGGTCAGGTTTGTGAAACAGCTAAAATAGCATTGCTCCTGGAAAATTCAGGCTGGATTTTTACGCACAAGAAAACACCTCTTCATAGCTTAGTTTTTAATACAGATTAGAATTTACTGGATGCAACCAGTGAAACTTTCATTCTCTGTTTTAGGATGGCAGCCAGGCAAAACTCTCCTTCAATATAGAAAAAATGATGTAATTTTCTTTTCTCCCTTTTGTCTTCATTTTCAGCTAATATTTGGGTTTAACGGCAGCAAGGATTTCCTGTGAGAACTAAGCTAGTGCAGATCTTCAGCTGATTTCTTTGTGCTCAGCCTGCTCACCTCTCCATATCCACTTGCTGTGTCTGATCTTACTTCAGAAGTTTTGGGGGTGGATGTGATCTGTGTTTAGATCGGTAGGTCCCTGGCCTTAGACACTTAGACACTCTGTTACAGTGCTAATGCTATTATGAGCGTTAAAAATAACAATAGAAACTAGTTATGCAAAGCACATTCTGAAGCTGCAGTTACATGGCCAGAGGTACTCCGATTAGCTCATTTACAGCTGATCCAGATACCTCGGCATTATGCTGTAGTCTGCGGTGTAGACATCCCTTGACACTGCTGTGGGCTGGATGTACTTACATAATTTTTTGCAGCATACATGAAAATGCAGCATGAAGGCCATTAAAGAGGAAGGAGGGGGTTGGAACAGGGCAGTGTTGGCTTCAATGCTGGACATGCCGTCTCAGATCATTGTTACTGCAGCCATTTTACTCTAATTCATCCATATCAACCAGTTTTAGGTCTTTTTAGCATTTCACTCTTGCCATCACGCTGAAGAAGGCTTTGGCCACGCTTCATTATGCTTGGCTGGTGTCAGCGAAGGAGTGAGTGACACTGTTATCCAAGTCTATCTCTCTACCACAACGCAGACAGCCAAGTGCTGTTGGCCCCAATGGATATTGCTCAGCAGATCTTTGTCAGGCTTGTTCAAACAAGATACGTTACCACTGACCTACCAGCTAAAAGTTCATGCCTCTGACTCCAGGATACTTCTTGTCTTGGTGTCATTTGTTCATTGAAATAATTAGTTATTGTACGATTATCACATTAAGAGGGATTTTTGTTTTGTTTTTTTTACGAAGAATGGCATTCTTCTTGCTATCAGATGCTGGGTAGGTAGTTTATTCTTTTGCTTTCTATTCCAGTGTGGGTTTGGGTTCATGAAAATGAGAGAATCTAAGCCTTGAATAGAGCCAGCTGCTTACAAACCTCCCCAAGCCTTTGCCAATTTAATTCATTGCTGGCTAATGCAGCTCAGGATTCTTTTAAGTGAAAGGTGCCAATCACGCAGAATTACACAGTGGTTTTAAACAAAGCCAACTCACCTGTTTGCTGGAGTCTTGAATCAGACCACCAAATGCATTTTCACTTATGCCTAGAAATGAGCCAAACCCACAGAGTCCAGATCCAAATCTGGCTTCAGGCTCTCACGGTTGGATTCTGATGGACTCTACAGCTTCTTTACTTAGATCTCCATGAGGACACCAAAGAGTAACTTCAGATTAGATCTCTGAGGCATGACAGAACATCCAGTCCTGGTTCAGAACCACCACAGAGCATGGCCTAACCCACTTTTCACTCTCTAGAAAAAAGAGTTTACAGATTTCGTTCTGATCTACTTTTGACGACTTTGGGGCTTTTACTTTTCATGTCCTTAGTTCCCAGATCTATACAGGATCCTAGATCAATTCAAGCATTTCACATCAAAACTGATGGTGGTCCATCTAATTTTCACAATTCTTTCTTTACACATAGAACAGCATGCATTTTGGATCTGACATCTGAAATAGCTCATTTTCTTCATATTTCTTGACTGAATTCAGGGGAGCTGGCTGTGCTGGGACTGCAAGGAGGAAGGTTAAATTTCATCAAGCCTTTTTTCAAAGAAAATTTAAGAACTAGCATTTGCTAGTGCATGTCATTTGCATCTGTTGGATCTCAGATTCAAATCTGACAGGATGAACAAAACTCTTCATCTTTCCAAGACAAAGGCACTACCTACTGTCCAGTCCACTGCACTGAATTATTTCATGGGACATCTTCAAAGTCCAAGTCTTGTCATCTTTGTAGAAACACCGTAAGAGAACATAAAACTTTTCACAAGGGTGTTTGTCCTAAAATCTGCATTCTAAACATTTCAGTGATCCATCAGAAAGTATTGGCAAGCAGACACCTAGCATAGTGTTGAGGGGTGGTAGCTATCCTGTAAAAAAATTAGAAGTGGAGTGTGACTTCTTCAAGCCCAGCAGCTCTGCAGAGGGGTGCGTGTGGAGGTTCCCTGGGAACAGAGGTCAGGCATGTGGCTATAGGTCTGTGGAACTCTAGCATTTCCGAGTCGAAATTGTTATTACTATGTTTTTAAATTTCCTTTCAAGTTCCTAATTACCAACAGCCAAACCAAACTAGCTTGAAGCCCTAAGTCTCTCTGTCCATCTGCAGCCTAACAGCATTGCCAAGTAATACTCTGTTACACTACTTAGTACAAATTATTTTCTATCCCTTCAATGTATTTCTAGTCTGAAATAATACTTTTGATTCTGTTTTTGCTTCTTTCTCCTTCAGTGACTTTGCCTCTGTGGAGGATGTCCTTTGACATCACAGATCAAGGACTAATTTTTTCAGGTCAGTTTGTGGGAATTTAGGTAAATAAGTGGGTATTCCCATAAATCATGTATTTTCAGAGGTCAGTGAAAGTGCATATATTTCCATTGCCTCTGGAGAGATTTTTAGCCTTAGCTTCTTGATAAATCAATTAAATTTCCTTTTGCTGACAAAGGTGAGAATAGCACTGTTTGCCAAATCATTGCATGCACATTTTGTGTGGGACTTTGAGAATGTGGCTGCCTTAATTGCATTCCCCAAAGAGGCCATCCTGAATGCCTTGCCTGGACCAAATTCCCACTGATTTCAGCAGCAGCTTGAGGTGTGGAAGGTAAGCACCAGCATGAGGGAAGTTAGCAGGCATGGAGTGCGCTCAGGGCAGCAGCAGGAGGATAGATGCTTCCCAGGACAGATGCTTCTCTGCTGCTCCAGTTCCCCGGTGCTTACCCAGACAGATGTGTCCCCAAGTCTCCTTGTCATGGTTTAACCCCAGCCAGCAACCCAGCACCATGCAGCCGCTCGCTCACTCCCCCCTCACCCGGAGGGATGGGGAGGAGAATTGGAAAGGAATGTAAAACTCAAGGGTTGAGATAAGAACAATTTAATAGGTAAAGCGAAAGCCACGCACGCAAGCAAAGCAAAGCAAGGAATTCATTCATTGCTTCCCATGGGCAGGCAGGTGTTCAGCCACCTCCATGAAAGCAGGGCTCCATCACGTGTAACGGTTGCTTGGGAAGACAAACACCATAATGCTGGATGTCCCCACTCTCCTCCTTCTTCCCCCAGTTTATATACTCAGCATGATGTCATATGGCATGGAATACCTCTGGCTAGTTTGGGTCACCTGTCCCGGCTGTGTCCCCTCCCAATTTCCCATGACCCCCAGCCCTCTGGCTGGCAGGGCCCAAGGAACTGAAAAGTCCTTGATTTACTATAAACATCACCCAGCAACAAGTAAAGCCATCAGCATGTTATCGGCATTGTTCTCACACCAAACCCAAACCACAGCACTGCACCAGCTGCTAAGAAGAAAATTAACTCTACCCCAGCTGAAGCCAGGACAGTCCTTCAGCCCTAATGCGTGCATGTGGGCACCACTCCCCTCGCAGCCTTCCCCCGGCTGGAAACACAACTGACTTTCATAAGAGAAGAAATTATTTCTGCATGAAATGGAAAGGACCTGAGTGCAGAATAAGGATAGTGAAGTAAGGCATGCTGTCTCCAAAACGAGTTAAAAAAATACAGATGTAGAAACAGGTGTTCAGGATATGTCTTTCCCACCTTACATCCTTGTCCAAGCTAATCCACATTTGAGGACACAAAATAGTGTAAGCATTCCTCCTTCTCCCAATACAACTGCATTCATTCTTCCATCCCACAGCTTTCAGCACCAGGCATATTCCATCCACACAGAGCATAGCTTGCATACCTCCTCAACCACAAACACACATCCTACTCATAGTCTTCCATGTTTGCAAGTGCAGAGCGAGTAGAGGATATTATACTTCATTTAGATATTGACTGTTGCTCCAAGGTATGCGTATTAAGCAGAAGAACCTCTTCATCTTGCATGTTCTTCTCGGTCACAGAAGTCCAGACTGTACTGAATTGCTTCCTCTTCTTTAAAAATAATCTGTGAAATCAAGGGAGAAACTGGGATTAGACACTTGTTTCAGTTGCATAAAAATGAGTGTTACCTTCAGGTGGAAAAGACGTGTCTGATCGTATGTAGATCTAGCCCACAAGTGCTGTACTCACCAAATTAAAAGTTCTTCTGAGACAAAAGACAAGTCACAGTGTTTTCTGTAGCCCATCTGATATGCTTGGGCTCCTAATCCTGATCAGAGTGTTTTGAATGAAAATGATGAACAATTCAAACTAGTAATAGTAAGGCATAACTATACTTTGGTTTCTTGCTTGGTTCCTGGGAGACAGACACTCAGGTGTGTATTGCAGCATAAATATGTATGGTTTATTCTTTGTGGTTTCAAGATATTGCAAAGGAGTCATCAAAAGGATGACATGTCAGGTAAGGAACTGTAGTCTTCACAGTGTTGACAGAGGCAGAAGGTTCACTAGAGCCCTAGGAATATCCCTTTCTCGTCATGGTATCATTAGTATCTATACTAAAGCCTCCAGGGTGAGGTTTATGAGATGGCTAATGCCTCTTCTAATACTGTACCTCTGCACTGCAGCAGCAGTATTGCCTCTGACCTTCAAAATGGCCAAGGCTCTTCTTGTTTACTTGCTCCTGGCTGCAGCACTAGTAGGATTTTCTTGTGTTTATGGCTATAGTGTATCCCAGAAAAGCCATTTGGGTGCCCAGGTCCCATGGGAATGCTGTCTGCCAGTTAGGTTGGGACTTTTTGCTTGTTTATGGGATGCAGCATTTGCTGTCAGCCTCTTTCAGTTCCTAGTTAATCAAGCAAATGAGGAGGAGAGCCAACATTTTGCCTGTTGCCTCAGGCCTTTTTACCTCTCTCTGCCCACCAAGGTAGCTTTTCTTTAGCTCACACTTGAGGATCCGTATAACTGTCAGATTATTTCAAGTAATGTTGCTGATGTAATGATGAGATAAACAATAAATTCATGAAACGTAAATTTAAAGGTTACAAACTAATGGAAAGCCAGGAAATCAGAAAATTGCACTGATGGTACAAAGCCTTCAATGCCTGCAAGTCTGGAACTACCTTGCTGGATGGCACAGTGAAGAGAATGATAACAGAAGCCCCTTGGCACAGGGATGGGAGAGTTCTGTTGCAATCCCACACCTCCATCATCCTCTTCAAGAGGCGCATCTGAAGCTCTCACTTCAGTCTGCACCAGGTATGAGAGGGTAGAAAGGAAAAAGGTGGAAAAAGAATTAACTTGGTGTCTGTGGAAATACTACTCGTGAGTTTGACCCAGCTGCCAGGCATGGAAGTGGCTGACGGTGGCAGAAGGGCTGCAAGTTTTGTGCTTCAGCAGATTTTTAATTCTCATCGACTGATATTTTGCAGGAAGCTCTGAAGCGGTTCACAAGTCATCCAAACCTCCTTGCCCGTTCTCTTGGCATCCAGCACAGCTGCTGAGGGGTCTAAAGCTGGGCTGGAAATGTGCAGCCAGGGAGTCTCACCATTAATTCTACCATTTCACCCTCCAGATCTGACCTCTTTAAGCGTGATTTGATGTTTCTTTAAGCAACACCCCGTCTCTATGAAGAAATGCCAACAGAGGAGAAGTTTCAAGCTTGCTATTTTTATTTAAGCTGTTGGAACAGTATGGACATAATGTAAGTAACTGGACCAGCCAACGGGGTGTCTGTCAGTCAGTGACTCAGTCTTCAGATCAGACAGATGCAAGCCCATATAAACAGGTTCAGCCCAAAAGTCATGATAATAAATAATTTATTTTCATACATTTCAAAACACCAGATACAGTAAAGTGAGTGTTTTCTTTGGAAGCAGGCATTACTGGTCGGCTGTATTTGCTTCCCGCACCAGCAATAACATGTTCTGAATGAGTGGAGGAAGACTCCGACCACCGTTCTGCCAGAGCGTACTTGGTTCTTGGTTGAAGGCTGCTGAGTCTTATGAAATCACTCCGAAATAAATTAATGCACTGTTTTGAGGTGCATGGCATCGTCAGGTTTGCACTCTATCACTCAGAGCACTGGAGAAATGGAGTCAGCCAGGTGGGCATCTGGGGAAAGCTAACTTTTAAGGTGTTTTTTTTCTCATTATTGTGGGATTGCTGAGTCACTAAATGGAAAATGTCCCGGAACATTTAAAGATGATTTTAGGTCATGTGAACTGCCACATAAAACTGGGAAAAGGAATGTGGCCAGACACTCAGGTGAGGTGCAGAAACATGGAAGCTTGACAGGGAGTACTCTTATGGACACTGTCCTTCATCCAGACTCCTGTGCTGGACGCAGGTGCCATTCTTCTTGCAAAGCAGATCAGGGAGACTAACCAGGGGTCACCCTATAATACAGTCCCCTGCAGTTTGGAAGCATGATGCTTTGAGATCTTTTATGTCCTATCAGAGGATACTTAGAGGGACCTAAATAGATCACATGGTGATATTAAAGATGACCTCTTAACGCAGGGCTGCTTTGGGCAGACCTGTGGTGCAAGCCCTCTGTTCCCTGGGACCCTGCTCCCTAAGCCAGAATGGAAGGTGCAAGCTGCAGAATTCAGGGCTTGGGACTGCCTTGAGGAACATGCCAGAAGGAAACTCCTTGAGCAAAGATGAGACTGTTGCCCCCAGTCATCTTGTGAATCAGGGCTGAGCAGGATGGGAATACCGAAATACTCAAGATGAGGAGGACAGCAGCTTGCTCCAAGGAGCCCACTGGGGCTCCAAGAGCAGTCAGTTACTGCAAGGCCAAACAGGCTGAGAAGAGCCTGACCGAATCTGCAGACACAGGAGTTTCATGTGAATGGAGCAGACTGATCTGCAATGTTTTAGGGTTCATATCAGGTGGTCATGGAGTGTTTGAGAACCCCAGTGGTCTGACTCAAAACATTTTATTATCTCACTTGTTCACAGTGTTGCTGCCTACGGACTAGGTAAAATCCAGTATAGGAGCAAAAATATATGCGCAAAAATGTAGATAAGATTTCCAAATATTTCAAATGCTCTGTGTAGAACAGAATGCATCAGTGAGCTGGATATGATCTTGCTAGAAGAAAGGAAGAATAAAGGATGCAGTATCATAAGCAGCATATTCCAACATAAGTGGTCTCTCAGTCTTCTTACCCATGCACCTAACTTGGAGGACAAAATCTTTAGCAAATCTTTAGCCAAGATCTCTGTTTAATGTGGTCATTTGGGAAGACTTACAAATATATATTTATTTTTAATATCCTCTAGCTGTGCATGTGTTGTATTTGCCTGATCAAGGAGAAAATACAAACTGCTTTTCTCATGCAACTCCTGGGGTGACTTGGCAGATGTCTGCTGCACCTTTGGATGTAAACCTGGGGTGATGCATACCCTCATTTGCAGCAGCCCCATTCACATATTTGCATTTATAAATTGAGACATTGATCTGTCTCCATTTACAGATCAAATGCTCTAAGTTTACTAGTAAGAAGTGAAAAGCTTTTTGTAGCTGCTAACTCTGCAAACTCAGAGTGGGCTCTGCAAGTCAAAGCTGCTCATGTGTTTATTAGTAGTAGCAATGAAGGTCCATCGGGTTGATAAGCATAGAGATGACTTGTTTTCCCTGTATAGCCTACAATTACTTGTGAAAGTAGCCTTACAGAGCTGATGGGTAAGAAGGAGCGCTTTTTAATAGTCATCGCTCCCTCGGGTACAACCACACTTCCAACACCTGCAATGGCCAGTGAGCACCTCTGCCAACTAAAACACCTCTCTTCAGAAGAATAACTAATACGTTAGAATAACTATTAGAATAACTAATGCTTTTTTGAGAAGCAGAGGATTAGTTTCATGTATCCTAGAATAAAGCACCCAAAACGGTTTTGTTTGAGGCTTTTGGAAGAGGTGGAAGGAAGAGAGTTTGGAGCAGATTGCTTTCGCTTAAGGTCCTTCATCGATGGGACAGGAGGGCACTTGCAGGATGGGGCACTGAAAAATAAATAGCAAAGCAGGTACAATCACTGACAAATACTCTTACAAGCCAGGCTGTCAGGCAGGAGGCTCCAAGCTATCAAATACTTTGTTAGTCTCAGCAAGTTGGTAAATAAAGAAAAGGTTCTTCCACATAAATCTTGGGAGCTGATCCTCACAAAGAGTGCTTTCAGCCTGAGCTCCGACTTCAATACTCTACGGCTGGGGGAGAGCACAGTGAGTCTTATTTACGCGTCCAGCAGCAGTTTATGACAGGCACCATCTCATCTCAAGGGTCTGACATATACATGCATCGTTGTCCAATTCGCAAATTCTTGCATCTAAAAGTTTAATAAGCTCTTCATTTGATTTCTTAATGTTTTTCAGAGAAAGTGAACGTTTTTCCTGGCAGAGCAGGGACTGTGAGCTCTTTTATCTGCACCCCATAAAGGGCTGGGATGTCTCTTTGAGCTTGGCCAATAATTTGAAAGTAATCCAGATTTTGTTTTTCCTGCAGGTTTAAATGAAAAGTGAATGTTTTAAGTATAGGAGTAAGAGTTTCATTGAATTTGGGAATACAACCCCAGCAGCAGCAGAGCTGTGGAAAAATTCAAGAAGTTATTAAAATGTTTAAAACTCGATTGTTTAGAAATTAGGCGCATAGCTTAAAAATTATGTTTTAGCAAAACCGGGTGAGTTACCTTTCCCATCATATATTACATTAAACGTCTGCCATATGTCCAGTCTTAGCTGGCCAGGAGCATTGCCAGGAGTATCCCCTGGTTGCCTCAAAACCCAGTAAATGACCACAGCACAACATTTCTAGCCACTGCTCATCAGCAGTTGAAGAAGACTTTATGCTTGATTCTGAATTACTGGAGGCAAAGATGAATTTCTGCCATTTACATTGTTTGGGAGTGGGTCTGAGTCCTTGAAAAGGGAGGCCACTGGAGGAGATGATCTTTCTCTCCCATGATACTGAAAGTATCCTAAGCTAAGGAGCTTTATGTTTCATAAGGCTGAGCTGCTTCTCTCACGCTGGAGGAACAGAAGAACATCTGGTCTTAGCTACTGTTTTTCAACTGGATCATCTTGTGCCTCACTAAAATGAATGAGAAACACATGCAAGCTATATTTTCAAAAAGTTGTATTTCATTGATGCAACTAAAGTAGTGATTTTCACATGCAATTAGATACACAGATGTAGACAAGCAACAATTTACACACACACTACATTTCCAACGAGGCCCTACATACATTCCCATATGCTTTACACATGCGAAATATGCACATGGTGAGGAGGCATGGGAAAGTATTTACATGTGCAATTGTATCTTCCCACAGCAATGCCTGGGAATTAGAAAGGACTAACTTAGACGGTATTTTGGATGTAAAATCTGATGACACTTTCAATTCTCTTCTGCGGGCCCCACTATAAATAATGCTAATTATTAATTATGATCTGCCTACAACAGCACTTCCCTAGGCACTTTGCAGATAGACCAGAGACTAGGAGCTCAAATCACTCTCATGTTACTCTGTTCTTGAGAAGTCTTTTGGAATAGACAGACATCAGTGTCCAAAGCCCTTTAGAAACAGGCTGTACGCAGATGTCTCTGAGACACTGATGAAGAGTGAAAAATTGAAGAGGAACATCGTACAACAAAACCAAAACGTTCAGGAGATACAGGTCAAGATCACCAAAAATATAAGATTCTTCTTTAATTTTCTTTTTTGATAATATCACATCTTGAGTCCTTTTTGAAAAACTATGGGAATGTTTTATTTACTAAAAAGGTAAAAACCAAGGTACTGTTTTCCAAAAAGCTCTGCTTCCTAGGAAGCAGAGTGAGACTTCAGGAGAAGGTGAGTGGCTGGGGACTTGGCTTGGCCCTTAGCAGCACATGCATCCTGCAAGGCCCCTTGTGGCCTGTGTGTAGGCTCCCTGAGCCTTAGGTCTCCAGGTGACAGGGTGGGAATATTAGCCTTTTCTTCCTTCAACATGTGTGAAGATAAAGGCAGGGTGTGGCGGGGTGAAGATCCTGTAGTGGATGATAATGTGATAATACGAGCCATTGATGGGAAAATGCGCTCCCAAGAAATGGCTTTTTGTCTTTTACTCTTCAAGGCAAATAATTTGTTCAAAAACAAATTGGTCTGTGATCTGATCTAAGACAGATCTGTAAGACCCACCAAAAAAACCCCAAACCTTAATGACATTAAAATATTTGTGTTTTTTTCTTTCCAAAGAGTACAGCGTATGCTATGTGATATTGAACGTCTAGCTACCATGGAGCCAGCACAGCGAACTTGCTCATTCTACTGTAAGTCTCCAGTTTTGAGTGTGATGGGTTCTGGCTCACCATGATGATAACTGTGCAGTGTCTTGATCTCTGTAGGGGTCTACAGCAGCTGTGACTCTCTGATGCTTGTTAAAATGTGCTGTTAGGATGTAAAATATGCACGGTATCGGCCATGCAGGGAGATAGCAGTGAGGACCTTGGAGGTTAAGCCTGTGGACAGCAATAAGAGCTATTGGTCATAGAATCATAGGATGGAGTGTTTGGGTTGGAAGGGACTTTGAAGACCATCTGGTTCCAATCCCCCTTCCCCGGGCGGGGACACCTTCCACCAGCCCAGGCTGCTCCCAGCCCCGTCCAGCCTGGCCTTGAGCATCCCAGGGATGGGGCATCCACAGCTGCTCTGGGCAGCCTGGGCCAGTGCCTCACCACCCTCACAGTAAAGAATTTCTTCCTAGTATCTAATCTAAACCTACCCTCTTTCAGTTTAAAACTATGACACCTTGTCCTATCACTACAGGCCCTACTAAATCTTCCCAAAGCCGGTGGAAGGAAGTCACATGAGATGGCTTAGAGAGAGTTCTTGGACAAGAGCCAGCAAAAAGCAGTAGGAAAAGTCAGGGATGGCTGAGGGCAGGCTTCTGGGGAAGCGGGATGGGCAGGCAGGGGCTGGGAGACAAGCAGGGTGTGAAGGCAGTGGCAGCTAGGCTGGAGGATGGAGGGTCATGAGTTGTAGCCACGTGGGTTTCCAACAGCTGAATGCTTAGGTGAAAGTCTTTACACTCGAAATTACCTGTCTGAGAGCTTGCAACAGATTTCTGCTCATTTTTCAAAACAGATCATTTATGTGACCCTTTCAGTCCTTGTTTCTATTAACAGGCCAAACAAGTTCTAAGTGCCAACATATTGAAGAAGTGGAAAAGTTAGTTTATAGAAGGGAAAAAAGGGGAAGGAAAAGAAAAACAAAACCCAAGTTATTTCCACAATGTTTGCATTCCCATGTCTTAACCACAGTATTCCCAGCACGCAGATTTTTATGGTGCATCTGAAAATCAACCACAATGCAAAAGAAACTTCAGAGTTTTTAAGGAAGGCAAAGCTGAGAATGAGACATGGGGAGGGAAATTGGACAGCGAGGAGCAGAGTATGGGAGCAGTGCCAGGCTTTGCTGCCTGCCTTGCACCCCGTGCTCCCGCAGTCCCAGCCAGGACCTTACTCTACAGGTGACCCAGGAAGGCGGCACATGTTAAGGATGGGGGGATCTGTAAAACTCGTTTATTTAAATGTTTTTAGTTCTCTTTTAGCAGGTTGAAATAGCAGGGCATGATCAAAATATGTGTAAGTGCAGCTCCTTTGTCCCTCTAGTTAAACCAGAGTGGGTCCTGGTGCTGTGGGTGGTACACAGTTGGGGACAGGGGGAGGTCAAGGACGGGAAGGTGTCTTGTGCTGTACCTGGTGGTGGGCTGTAGCTGAGGAGAGGTGAACAGAGGCACCTGTGGTATTACGTAGGATGTGCAAGTGTGGAACACCAATGGTGCATTTTACTGGACTATGTATGTTTAAGAGGCTGAAGGGATTAGTGTATTTAGTTGCCATAAACCTGTAATAGTGCAAACCACAAAGGTTGCAACAGCACCTGAGTACTCATCCCACACACAGAATTCTTCATTATTAATAGCATATATCCACTGCACAGCTTGGTTTATCTGCAATAAATAAATTGCATTGTGGCATTACGGCTTGGTCATAATCCACTGTGTATCCAGTGACACTAGAGACTGGATTTAAACATTACCTCCGCTGCTAGATTATAATCTGATCTATTACACTGCAAGGCCTGAAGTCACATTTCTACTAGTGAGAAGATCACTACTGCCCTTGCCAGGTGGACTGCCCTGGGATTGCAGTGTGTAGCAGCACATGCAAGCATCAGTCTGCTTAGGTGAAAGCAGCAAATCATCAGAGTTGTCTCTGCAGCAATTCCTTCCTTGTTTAATACTGATGCTGTTGGTAAATACCTGATATCCCACTTTCAGAGTCTGATGCTGAGAAAATGGATTTGGACTAGGAAGCGTAATACTAATTAGCAGATACTTGCAAAAGACCTCTAGCCCGTTTGGCTCCTCACAGGCTGAACTCCTGGCTGGCTGTGGGTAAATACAGAAAGGTGTCCACAGCAGCAGTGAACCAGGCTGGTCTGCCCAGGAGCTACTTGTCTAACTCAGTGTTGTGCCGAAAGGTAGCCAAGTGCAATGAAGTATTTTCTAAGCAGTGCTTATTTGTATTCATGAGTCGAGACTTTCTGGGAACATTTCCCAAATTAAATGGAAAACTAATTCCTTTAAGCCACTTAAGCATGACTGACATGACAAATGGTGAGGTGGCTACCTGGAGCCATCACTGCCTGTCCTCTGCTCAGTGTGCTCAGCTCAGCAGCTCTTCTTTGTAAAATGACTGGGGTTATTGTGTGCCTCTAAAACCTCTGCCTGAGCCACGGACCAGAGAGACTCTCAGCTGGCTGGAAACAGCATAATTTTATCAAAACCAGTCCAGAGGTAGCAGGGTGCATCAGCTTTAATTCTGGGCCACTGTCTTCTATTTTGTTTTTCTGTGGCTTTTTTTATTGCATTACACAGATTTTCACTTTGGGACCCCAATGCCTCTCCCTCGTGGTTTTGGATCTAACAGCGTGCACTGCTACAGAGAGCAGAGTATCAATTTGAGCACTCTGCACCAAAGTTTAACACAGAATCAATGATTTCTGTTACATTACTGACAACTTGACTTCTGTAAAGACCTGCTGGCTGAGACATTGTACGTCTCCAGTATAGGAGACAGTCATAGAAAAGGCAGTCAGAACTATTCTCTCAATTTAAGGAGAGAGAACAGAGCCCTAGATATAACAGATTTTCAGGAAAGCATAGCTCCTACAATTGGGGCTAGCTCAGGTGTTCCCTGGGCATCGAATTAACTTAACCAGGCTTTCAGAAGAGCCTCCCAAATGTGAATTTTTCCAGTGTAACCAGAGGAATTTCACAGGTCCATCCTTTCCACCAGTGGCGCTATGTCCCTATTAGCACTGATGCTGCATTACATCTGTAGGACATCTGGAAGACAGTTGGCTGCTGAAAGCCAGAGGGGGACTTTGAGTGTATTTTGGGATATGTGGTGTGACCAAGAGCCTGGTTTATACATTTCCAGGGTAAGCAGTCACTGCATCCATGCACTGAACAATACAGTGCATGCACCACAAGGCTACTGCATCTCGCATATTACAGACTCGAAGTCTAGGTGCTAGACAGCAGATTTACAGTTTGCACTCACGTTTCCATCCCAGGCACGTGTGGCTAACTGCACACATGCTTTAGGAACATGCATCCCAATTCCCTCTGGGATTCCCTCTTAAGAAACACAGCAGCTCTGACCTCCCATTTCACATCTCATGAAGCTGCGAAGCGCCACAGCTCTGCAGCTTCCCGTTTGGGTGAGGGTGGTCCTGCCTTTTCCATTGCTCCTGCTGGGGGAGCACCATTTGAGGATAGTCGGTGTGATAGCCAGTATCCGCCTATTTATCCCTGCAGCCTGTTTTCCACCACATCATCGTGTCCAGACACATGATGATAGCAGGAGTCACTGAGCTAACAAAACACTGGCCCCAACAATGCCCCATGCAGATGCCAGGAGCCACTTCTCAGGCAGTGAGTCCATCCCATGTGATGGAGCTCCTTTGCTCTCTGAGGGTTTTGTCAACACCTCAGTATTATTAAAATGTTGTTTTTAAAGTCAATTTCCTTTTCTTTTCTTTGTAGTTTATAGAGTGTTGCTGAAGACCTTTTGCCAGGCTAAAATGAGGATCAGTTCCAGGTTTGCAGTCATATCAACAGTAGGTTCGTGATTTATTTCTAAGGTGCCTGTGTAATTACCTATACCCCACACACACCTCCCATTCACACTGAGTTTCCCTGTAGCTAATGAGTCTTCTCAGAGAGGCGGAGGAGGAGGACTGATTGGTTTACTAAACTCCCGTACAAATGAATGAGCCTCTAAAATGAATCCAGCCTCTGTAAAGACAATGTGTCCCAAAAGCTGTCAGGCCTTATTGTAAATGTAAATGACTCAGCTTTCTTAAACTGAACATTTCTGCCAAGTTTTGCCAACAGCATTGTGTTGATGTTCTTTTTTTTTCAACTATTTCTGTTTTGGTCAAAGTGTTGATGGATTTGTTTTGCCATTATAGCTTCTGTCATCTACACCAGCATGTTGCCTGCAGAAGGCAGGGTTTGGCCAGTGGTGCAGAGCTTACAGCCTCAAAAGATACTCTTAAATATTTGGATATCTGAAGCCAACATGTGCTGATACTGGGAAATGTTTGGAGCAGTAGTTATGTTTTGAAATTATGAAATGCTGCCTTTGTTACCAAGTTTAAGCTAATTATCTTTGCTACACAATGATGGGATGAGCTTTGTTAACCTAAAACCAGCTTTGGCTACCTTTGTGGGATTCTGTTTTTGTACCAGCTGTGTGAATCTGGGCATATCTGTGTGTTAGAGAGAGGTGATGCAAAGTAGTGCTTGTCAGTGTACCTGGAGGAGGTGTGAGGGACCATTTGGTAGCCCATTAGAGCAGCCAGCTGGTCGCCAGCCCCATTTGTACAAGATAGCCCAGCATGGGGCTGGAAGCCGAATCTGGCAAGTGGATGGTGCCAGCTGCTGACCTGGGTGCTGGCCGGTGGCCAGCCTGCATGCAGAGCAGCTCGGGGCAGCCTTTGAACTCTGTCTGAAGCGAGCTGTACATTGGCCCCCAACGTAAATGAGAGCAGCCTGGAGACTGTTATAAATTACAAGCCTGCTCTAGCCCCAGAGGCAGGCACACATCTGGCCGGGCTCTCATCAGGGGAGCGGTGCTGGAGGTATTACTTTGGCTCTGTCTCACAGTCGGACTTCCCTTTACTGGGGTGATCTTCTCATAGCTTCTTATACCCGTGTTGGGCTATCAAAGCTGGGAAGACATTTCCATTGCTTTTCTGGAAATATTAATCCTGATGTGAAGTGTTGTCAGTCTCTGTGCTTGACCTCTTTCCTGTGATCAGCCCAGTGACCAACCTGCCCTAGGCAGGACCACCCTTCTGTCCCCATCACCAGCATCTCTCTTCGGGATTCCTTGAGAAGAACCTGCCCCAACACTGGGGTTTTTCTGCCCAGATGTGACCAAAACCAGCAAGAATGCATTCAGCTGAGCTCCAGGTGCAATCTGAGTTCAGACATGCTCTGCTGATGTCCAATCTTTGTGCTGGATCGCTGGGCTGATCTTAGAAGAAGAGTCAAAGTGGGTGGAGGTCACCCAGACTAACATCCCCTTGCAACCTTGTGCCCTCCGTGCATGGCTGTGAGGAAGGATCAGGGCCCTTTATGCTTAAACTATATAGATGTGAGATACTGTTCCACATTATTCAAGGCCAGGTTGGACAGGGTTGGACTGGTCTAGTGGGAGGTGTTCCTGCCCACGGCAGTGGGGTTGGAACTAGATGATCTTTAAGGTCCCTTCCAACCCAAACTCTTTTATGATTCTATGATGTGCTACTGTCTTTTCAGTTTAAAAGATTTTAAGCTTTTACCTTTTTCTCTAATCACTTGGAAAGGAGTTTTTGAAAAGGCAACCAGGAAAAAAAAAAAACACCACCAGTGCAAAGTAGTCACAAGCCCTAATAAAGTCACATTTTCCTGAAATGGGGCATAAACAAAGTGGATGGCAGCTCTGAAATGTAATGAATTCTCATGTTGATACACACCACTTAATTAATTTATCTGCAGGTAATGTAGCGACTCCTGAGGATGAAAACCCTTTCAAGTGTACTTTTCCTTACACAATTTAGGTGGAGAAGGTAGTGTGTGGGCTGCCTGACTGGCAAAGGGGAGGTTCAGTGCTCACCATCATGGGTAAGCCATGAAGCCCTTGGCCAGAGCACTGGGGGTCCACAGCATTATTTTTCCCTATGAATTAAGCATTAATCAGACTTGATGTTGGCTTTCTGCTCAGGATGAAAGTTCATCTTCTCATTTCAGTGCCCCCAAGTATCCTGAAACTCATCACCTGTGAGAAAAACTACATGGGGAAAAAATGAACAGATCAGTTTTGCTGTATATGCAGATAAATTAGTATGATTTCAGATATATAAGCTATTGTTTATTCTTTTATAAGCATAAATCTTAACATCAGATATGAGTTTTGGAGAGGTAAATGTTTGGGGTCTGGAAAAAAATGCCCCTACGGATGGAGTCCTGTCAATCTGACAGCCAGACTCATCTCCCATACCAGTCCTTCATCCCAGATGCGCCAGAGATGCTGCTCTAAAAGCCTCCTGTCCCAAAAAGTCAGAGCATTTCCAAGAAAAGGGAGAGTGTTCTGTTTCTTCCTTCTTTATCTCATCAAGTGGGAAATACTATTGTTCACACAAAGGCTGAGCCACTGCCCGCTGGGCTCCACTCTCTGCGGTGGATTTTGGGAGACAGGACACCGATTATAGCAACACAACTTTTACAGACATGCTGAAGATCACTTTAAAAATATTATACAAAGGACGTATTTTCAGAGGCAACACATACTAAATGGACAATAATAATGATGAAGTAATAGCACTGACAGAATATACTGAAAATTTCAGAGTTTTGAGGAGAATTTCTAAAAAATCAGGTTTTCCTGAGCAAAGCTTGCTTTGATTCTGCCACTGTGCTGGGTGCCTGGTAGGAGCTGGAAGCTGGAAACTGGAAACTAGGTGCTCCCATTCCTCTCCAAAACACTACCTGTTTTGATAGTAAAACATCATCTCCCAGTTCTCCTCACCATCTCAGAGTTCATTTCCCCTGCCCCCCAGAATTAAGGCTTTTAGATGAAAAAGGAACATTTTGAGGAATTCAGACAGTTACCACAAAAGACTGAAAAATCTCTTACAGAATATCTCCATAAGGATTGTTGCAATGTCTGTGTGAGGTACATATCAGCTGTGCATTGCACCTGTGCTGCACGTGGGACCAGTAAAGCACATGCCCCGTCGGGTACCCTCGGTGGCAGAGGGCTGTGTGAGGAGCTGCCTGGCCATGCATGTGTTGTACTGACCACCTTCCTTATGTGACCTTAACAATCTCTTCCACTTATTTGATTGCATGTTCAGGGCTGAGCGTAGCTCCCAGAAAATCTTGTACAGTTCAGCTGACCTCAGCAGACCTGCCCAGGAGAGCAAAATTCAGCTGTATCTGCTGTGTGATGTTCTGGAGTCACCCGGATGGAAGGTGCTATGGAGGTATGGAAACATTTGATTTCTTTTTAAGCGCTGGGGGTGCACGAGAGGGGGAGGAGGTCTGTGCATGGCTATGTCAGCCTGGGGAGTACAAAGTGGGTTCCCATATGGTCAGTTTTTAGGATTTCTCCTGTTTCAAATCTGCATAAATGGCCCACTCAAGGAGGCCCAAGTATTAAAAACAGCTGACAACGAAAAAGGGGGAGGTGAACGCCAAGCAAGCAGCAAGTAAACTATGTAACTGAGCTGACAGATGGCAAATTAATGTTGTCAAATAGAAAGAAGTACATAAAGCTAAGGAGCACTATGACCAGATTGCTTTCTTGCACATGAAGTCTTTAATCATATGGATATCCTTGCTATTTTTACTCTAATGAGATTGGGAAAGAAAAATAAGACTGAGGCATCAAATTAAAGATGAATTTGCTTTGAATCCACAAGAAATTGAAGCCCTTACAGAAACAAGGAGAATTATTTGCCAGGCAAAATTAGTGTCACAGATGAACTTGTTTGTGCTTCTGAATTTTGACATGTTTATTTTATCGGTAATATTGCTGTAGCGAAAGAGCATAATAGCCAGTGTAGATAAGCAGTCAAAGGAAGTCGAGTGAAAACTGATGTTCATGGAGCTTTTTGCCCTTAGGCAAAGGCAAAAAATCCCAACCCACGAAAACCCTTCCGTCTACTCATTGGTAAAAAGAAAAAAAAAAAAGAAAAAAGCATTGCTGTTGTCAGATACAACTTGATGAAATGCCAGTAGGCCAAGTACACGAACATAAAATAACCATTTGCCCATCGTGAGTTTTATACTGGAATATGAATTTGCTTTGGTCCCTGTATTTCTTTAATGGTAAGTGTGAGGATGTCTTTTAATCAAGAGGTTAATGTGGGCTCTGACAACTATTAAGGTATTCACACCTCTGATTAAAGGGAGAATCGGCCTGTATCTGAGCAAGGAGCTCGGTAAACAAATACATCAATCATGGGAAAATATCCCCTAGTATGTGTGTGGTCAGAGAAAGCCAGCCAAGGCAGTTAAAAGGAAGCAATTTTCCACAGTGCTTGGAGGTAGGTAATATAAAATAATCCATAATTAAGTTTAATCGTGGCTTATCAGACCTTTCTAGGACTGTGAGCATTGTGGTTAATGTTTAACATATTACGTTTGCTATAAGCTTTCTCTGATGCCATTTCATTGATACTATGAGCCCATTTTATTTGGAAGTGGCAGATGTGACAACTGTGTCTGGAGGCCAGATTTGTATCTGATACAACTCAAGATAGCTACAGCAAGCTCTCATATCATGTGGAATAGATCCTCTGCTAATAAAAAAAAAGGATTTGCTCGATGGTGCCAATGGAGCAATCCAATTTACACCCAAGAGCCTGGCCCGGCTATTGTGCTGTTGCTGTATAATGGCCAGATCCAAGTCCCTATGGCTTTCTATTGACTTCAGGTAGAAGCTGCTTCGAGCCCTTTGTAAGGACAGTAGTTCTTTTACTAGAAGTGGGAAGTAGTACCTGCTCCTTGTAAAGAAGCACGCACCCTTCTCTGCTTGCCTGCTTCAAGCATGGAACAGCCTCTTAGGGTTGGACCTGAATGAGAGATGGGCTTTTCAGCTCAAGGGTACAGAAGGTGAAACAATCAGTGGTGGCCAAAGCTGAAGAAGTCTGCTGTCCCCCAACCCATGCAGCCTATGGTTTCACAAAATGGATTTATGTTAGCGGGGTATAAAGACATCTCATTGTTGTAAGTGGCCTTCTCACCCACTATATTTTTTCTATGTCTTATGGGAAGTGGGCAGTGTGTTATTTCAGGCTGTCCTGCAGTAGGCAAGCTGTCCTTTCATGAAACCAATGCCAGCTAATTACAGAAGCACGAGAGGAAAATGGTTTTCAACCTCTATAGTTTCAAACGGCAAGTGATCACCAGCTAAACCAGGGGACAGCACTTAGAGACAGTGGGTGACTCCAGGAGCAGGGCTTCAGCTCTTGGTGTGAGGCACCATGAATGAGATACCTGGCAAGAGGAGGAGACAACAGTGATGATGAGAAGAGAAGCTTGTTGCTGAGCACCAGCACCAGCGTTAGCAGCTTTGCACACTTCATTAAGTACACTGTCAACGATTATTTTTTTTCTAAAGGGAACAATTTACCCAACTTTCAAATACTAACCCAACTTTCAAATACTAACGGATATTTTTTGCAGCACATAGCCAGCAGCAGCAGCAAGTCACAAAGATAATTAACCTATTCATCACTTTGAACAGTATATTTTAGCAGAAAAATTAAGAAATTGGGTGCTGATCTGGGAGGATCTGGTAAACTATCCTAACCTGATCACTACAATCAGTACTAATGCTAGGAGAAAGCTGAGTTGCTTCACTTTTGTGCCAGTAATGTGTAACATCTCATCCAATAACACTGGGATCTCAAAGTTCCTTCAGGAATGATATATTAAAAAGACGCTGTTCGGGATTATCAGATCTATATACAGTCAAGTTAGCCATGCTAATGGGATAAATGCTAAAATCTCAATCTGACCCTAACAGAGGTCATCTTAGTGGTCTGTGACCACTGGGTCTTCTTAGAAATGTAGCTTCATTTCCCCCAAAATGTCAAACTTCTTGTGTACCTCTTAAAGAGAATATTTTGAGTAATCCCAGGGCTGGGAGAACTTTTCAGAACTGCTGCTATATATTACAAGTATATAGTGTTCACTTCCATGTAATATTGCAGATCTTTTTTCTTAGTGTCTCAGCATTTAACTAAAGCTGAGCAAAGTTTTACAGGCAGAGATTTTTGTTTTGCATTTCAGAAAGAAATCCAGTTTGGAGCTAAGTGGGAACTCTTCATTAATCAAAACATGCCATTTTAATACTGTCAAAATAAATGCTCTTATGTACCAAGATGACATTTACATAATTTAATTTATAATCTTTAAAATCAAAAAACACCATCCTGAAAAAAAAGTAAAGTTCACTGAAATACAAAATATCTGATCTTAATTTTGATGAGAAAGTTGGAGAAAATGTTCTGGGGAGTAGACACAGTTTGAAACATTGTGTCTGCTTTGGCAGTTCTTCGGTGGACTGAAAAATGGGTTGTTCACAGAGCTCCCCTTTTTAACTAGCTGAGAGAGTATCTGTTGACTGTTTTTCAAACCTACCCTCGTGGCTTTAAGTTTAAATGCTGTTTCCCAGTTTTTCATCCAGGCCATCATATTTTCCAGGTCCCTTTGAATTCAGACACATCTGGACTTAAGCAAGCCTCCCTCATTTATTTTTGCTCTGGACTTGCTGAGCCATGCCAGGGTTTTTGTGAGCATGTGCGTGATTTGCAGGCTCCGAGTCTGTGAGTGCCAAGAGTCCTCAGCATCCCCCCAAGGCTTGTGACTCCCCACAGCACTTGGGGATCGACTCCTGATCCTGTATCACTGGGTTTCCACAAAAACATCCTACCCTCAGCCTGCAAGCAGAGGCAAGCTTGCTGGGAGAGGGGAAGGCAGGACCAAGAGCCAGACCCCCAGGTCAGGCAAACTTGTTTGTTAGGTGCAGAGTTAATGCAAGCACTTTGTTTTAAGCATGTCCTAGTGCAGCAGTTTCATGTTAGGCATGTGCTTAACTAGTTTTGTGAATCAAGGCTTTAGACTTCTCGGGACAGGACTTCTTTCCCTGCAGTGCTGGGGCTAGCACAGTGGGACATTGGTTTGGGCTTCAAAGGTTGATCATGTTCCAAGTACCAATAAGCAATTCACAAGCAGCAGAAAAATCAGTGTAGTCCATCAACTGTCCCTGAGATGCATTGGTTTGTAAGTACGAAGGGCTGCAGGTTATTCTGTTTATCGCAAATGATGAGGCCTGAAGAAAGGTTCAGAGGGAAGTGACAGCCGTCCTCGCTTGCACTTGACCCTGGCACGGGATGGACCTGTGCCCACCTGGCAGAGTGGCTCATGCCTCTCTACTAGCCCATGGCTTTGGGCTCAGCTCTTCCAGAGCTGTACATATAAAACCAACTGCTAATAAATAAAGTGTTTGCTGTTTCTTGGGCAAAAGGAAGAAAAGCTACAAAGAAACCACCTACAATACTTTTTTTTTTTTTTTTTTTTAACATGGTTGGATGGGAGCTGAAGGTCTATCTCAAAGATGCTTCTTTGGCTTTGGCTTGACACTAGATTTCAGTTGGTCCAATGGAATTTTAATGCTATGGCCAAATATAACATCAAATAATGAAAAACTTCAATGGTAAACATTAACACAAACAGGCATCAAGTATATTAAACATCTTTTAGAATGCAACAGGCCAAATCTGCAAATTGGGAACAGGTCCCTGAGCTGGCACACTATAAAAGCAGGCTTCAGTTTGCCATCTCCAGGACCTGTCGATGGAATACAGTGTATATCTGAGTTAGACTCCATTACGTGTTTAGATTAAACTCTGTGTAGCATTGATTCAGCTATTTGGTTTGGCTACAAGGAGACGGTGTTCAAACATGGGTGCCTAAATGGGATGTCCATAGCCCAAATCTGCACTAAGGAGACTAAGTGCTTGTTTTGTAAGTCTGGCTACTTGAGGCCAGCAGCTGAGCCCAAGCCTTGCAAAGCCAATGCTGAAAACGGAGCCACATTTTTCAAAACTCGGGGCCTGCAGCGCGTACTTGGGTATTTTCAAAAGTGCAGAATCGCCTGCAGCTCCTGCAGGATGCAGGTGTCAGGGCTGACAGCTGGACCATGAGCGGCGAGTCCCCTCTGGGCTCACAGTACGTTTGCTGCCCCTGCAGGGATCCTGCCTGCTCGGGCTGCACTTACCTGATGTGGTCACCCTCGATGTATAGACTAGACACTGGCCAGATCACCAACTTGTTTAAAATTTGCCACACCAAAATAAGTTCAAAAATTGCCATATCTCAAGTTCTGCCCAGCTGAAATGGATGATTTTTTTTCTCTTTGACTGCCTAGATTTTAAGTGATTGCTGCCACACGTCAAGGTTGTAGTGATTGATGGCCAAAAAGCATCAGATGGTGGTTTGGCTGTCCTGTTTTGGGGGACACTGCATTGTTTTTGGTGACCAGGAGCCCAATGTTGGAGAAATGCACTGGATTAAGGGGTGGTGCTTCTGCTTTTCCCAGTAAATAAATAATGTAATAAGTATGCCCAGTGAATAAGTCTCTGCCATTAAAATAATTCCTTAGCTATAGAACCGGTTCGTGCAGGAACCCCCCCTAGCATGCAAAGGCACATACGTGTCGCCTGAGCATTATATCCTTGTGTAGGCAACTATGCTATATCCCAAATGCCAGCTTCCAGCAGGGTTGTTTTCCCCACTTTGATTTATAATTACTGATCACATGGGAGGATGGAGAGGAAAGGCCTGAGTTGTTTGGGGTTTTTTTGTTGTTCCTCGTTTAATAATTTAATTTGTATTCTGATCTTCAAATCCCAATAGCATCATGTGAAGTAGAGAAACTCGGCAGGGGAGGGGGAGGAGGGATAGAGGAGGGAGCCAGGGCTTTCTATTTCCATATGGTGAGCCTCTCCTCCTCGCGATCACAGCTTGTCATCTGTCTTCTTTTAAACTTCAGATCCCCTGTAAAAATCTTCCCAGCAAAGAATGGGCCGTAAATGTGACATAAAGACATCGTGAAGCATGATTTCATTAGAGGATTTCTTTACATGCAGGCAAGGACACAAGAATAACCCAAGCCACGGGAACTGTGTATTTCTGAAGCGGGGCACAGTGGCACAGTGTTATTAGTATTCTGGGGAGATATGCCTGTATGTTCCCTTTTCATTTACTTGGCAGAAAAAATGATACGTGCCTTTCTCGCAGTCTGAATTGTGGTCAGATCAAATGGTCAGATTAAAGTACCACCTTGTTTTACCTGGCTTTAAAATGGGTAATCATCATGGCACAGCAGAGCTGCTGTCCCTGCTGCATCACCCTGTCAGGGACCGCTCGGTGTTGATACCCCACCAGCACAGGGAGGGAAATTGTTCTAGTTTAGACACTTTCTGTAAAGTAACAATATTGTCATCTGATGTACAACCATGAGAAAACAGTATAACATCTTGCACCTGTTTTTTCTGTGACCCAAATGCTGCTCACATGCAATGCTTCTGAGCATCTTTCTTTATCGAGTTACTTCATTCAAACTGTACTTAAAAAAAAAACAAGTTAATAGCCTATAATCTAATTCAGTGTAATGCAAGCATCTCTGCAGTTGATTTTCATGCACACGACCCACTGTTTGCTGCAGGTGTGTGGGGGACAGCATTTGCTCCACCTCGTTTGTCATGAAAATTCTGGACATTGTCAAAACAGAACGATTTCTGCAGAAAGGCCTCATTTTCCTCCTACGGCTAAGAAGGGTCTGCTCTTGCAGAAATGGTTTGCTTTGATGGTAGGGCAACTCCTGGAGCTGGCTTCTCCAAAGACACAGCAGTGACCCCGTACCCCAGGAAAAGGGACTAATGCCCCCATCAAGACCTAAGACACAGCACCATGGACCAGATCTAGTAGCAGGAGGGGAGACGGGGAGCAGCAAGGGAGGGAATGGCCAGAGACTATCCTGGGGGGTGAGCAAGGCTACCAGAGACAGCAGCTGTGCCACAGGCACTGCCTGGGCACCTCCCTCCTGGGGATGGACTGCCTGCCCCATTTGTTTCTGCAAGGAGATAGGCAGGTTAGTTGAAAGGTACATGGGAACTCCTGGGTTGGGTCAAGGCGTATTTCTGATTTTAGCTATGTGGTTGACTTCTGGAGGTCCCCATGTACTGACAGAGCCAAAACATGACTTTGTGCCCCACAGAAGACTCCAGACCAAAGCCATCACTTCTTTCTCTCCTTGTCCCTTAGATATGTTGCAGAGAAGACCCAGAAGACAGAAGCAAAAGGTGCAGCAGAGCACTGCTGTGGTGCAGGCATGGCACCTGGCTCACAGCTTGACAAGGACTCAGCTGAAGATGGCTCAGTTCATCCAGGTAAGGTGTTGTGGATACAAGCTCTTGCTGGGAGCCACAGCCATGCAGCCCTCTGCCTACCACTGCTTCTGCCCCCCCAGCCCACCCCGGGACCCCACAGCCCCTTGTGTTTAGCAGGTGCCTCTTTTTCCTTCCCTTCCCATCTGAGCAGGCTCAGATGAAGATGTCAGGTCACCCCTCTGCAGTAGCTGTTGCAGGCAAACCCAGGTCTTCACCGTCTTAGAAACGATGCTGGACCTATAGAAACTGTTGCAGGAAGCAGAGTGACCAGCTGGACCAGCCCCGACGGACTGCCACAGCTCGGTCTGTGCCAGGGTTTCCCGATGTTACTGCTCTGTTCCGATGAAACATTATACAGAAAGATATAGGCAAAGCATTATGCTCACAGCCTTTGCCAACAAGTTATGTTTTAATGTAATTTAACTGTAATCTCAGAGTGTTTTTGTTAGCTATAATTAGTAAAATATGTCTGTTTTCTGTGTTCCTTGAAGACGTCTGAACTCCTGCCAGTTCCCTATAGTTTTCTTGACATGCAGTGTAACAAGCAGACCACCAAAATGTATTTACCAATAACTGTTTATTTACATTCCATGAAATCTAATAACATTTGCTGCCTTCATTCGGGATAAATGCTGGCCAAAGTGTAAAGCATAAAAAAATAAACACTGCCTTAATTTCTAACCCAGTCCACAGAATATTTTATTTTTGCTCAATTTGCCCTGCCTGTTAGCATTTTGGCGTTGTGCTGCTTGGAAGTTGAAAAAAAAAAAGTTCAAAAAGTTCTGTAATGTATCTTCCTGTTCAGTCCAAACCTTGCAGGGATTTCCTGGACATTTTATTTTTCATTTCTAAAGTCTGCACGAGGCTGATATTTCATTTCTTTGTTTTCAGCTCTCGCAAGCGTTTGAAACCATATTGTAGAGAAAATGTCCAGGGCACTAAGCAGCAACGGTGGTTGGTGTTGCACTAGTGCCAGCGTAAAGCACTTCTCATTCTCCCAGAGTCATTGGCTTTGCTGGTGTAAAAATAATCAGAATTAGGTATCTTGTTACTAACCAAATCTGCTCTTGTTCAAGAAAGTGTAACTGAGGGCAGAATTGTCATCTCAGATCTTAAACAGGTTCCTCTCCTCCTGTATCTGGTTTTGTTTATATGAGTACATGCCTTTTCAAAGCCCAGAAAATTCAGATGGTGTAGGGAGGAGAGGCCAATACAACAGCTGTGGGCAGTATCCACAGCTGGCAAAATCTGATGCAACCCTGCTAAAGCCAGCGACGCGTGGTCCTAGCCCAGCGAGGAGGTGGGCTAGTGTTTCTGCCTGGTTCTGTAAAGCCAATGGGCTCACCCAGGAAAGTGCTAGCAAGCTCTTGTCTCTGAGAGCGCTACAGGAGCCAGACACATGCAGAGTAGCTGGACAGACTGTGGCGGGCTGTGTATGCATAGTGGGTGCCAGACTTTCATGGTGTCACTGGTATGTTGTGCTAAAATCCAAGCAGAGCTGGGCAGAGCAATATGCTTGCTGAATTGAGCAGTGAGATGGGTTTTAGAAGGAACCAGAGTTCACAAGTCGCCCGCTCTGATCTGAGCAACGCACAGCAAGTGGAGAAGTGAATGCCACCACATCCCCTCCCAGGACAAGGACAGCCAGCAGAGCCCGGGCGGCTGCAGCTGCAGGGTGCTTGAAGACCTCGTGCATTTGGCTGCTGTTGCTGCTCCTCAGCTGCTGTGCCAGCGCCCAGTGCCCGCTGTTGCTGAGCTTCAAGCTGTGCCTGCTGTATGGAGCATGAAACCAACACAGTGCTGCCCCACCGCTCTGCAGTCAGCACTGGGCTTTGCTTCTGCCCAAAGGACCCTTCTTTGTAAATTTACCCTGCTCAGTCATCTCTCCCTGGCATGGGATCTGGAGTGCCTATCACACCATCTAAAGAACCTCTGTTCACTAGGTCTGAGGTCTGAGAAATCTCGGTTGTGATTTGGAGAGGCAGCGCTGTGCCTTAGTCTTGACGGGGGCAATAGTCCCTTTTCCTGGGGTACAGGGTCACTGCTGTGTCTTTGGAGGAACCAGCTCCTAGAGGAGCCCCAAACCACAGGTGAGACCATGGTTCTGCTGCAGCTTTAGAGGCCTCATTTTTAAAGCTCTTCCCTGGAAAGCAATCTCCACCTTTCTTTACTTCTAATGTAACTGGTGTTTTGTTAAGGGAGAGGCCATTTTCACTTTTCTAGATGCTTCCAGTTAAGGAGCTCCATACACTGAACGTTAACAAATTAAGCCTCAGATTAACAGACTTGTCCGGGAAATGCTGAGCAGCCCTGCTCTGTGACAGAGATCATAGGAGACTTTCTCAGCTACGTTTCCAAACTGCCTTGGGCTCTCTTGTCTCTGTACTCACTTAAATTGAGGGAAAAACTTTTCCTGCGTTCAAATGAGAGCAAAATTTCAAAGATTTTGGAGGGCTTCCTTGAAAAATTTTAGGCTCAAAGGTAATAAAAGTGAAATTCAAAATCCAGTCCAAGCAAAACCAGACGCTGGTGCGGGATGAGGAGCCTGCCCTGTTTAGCATCTCCCTCTGAACGCAGCAGTGGTGGCATGGTGCTTTTTTTCCCTGACAAATTGCCCATCTACCCAGGCTTCTGGCAGAGCTCAAGCATAGCTCCTTTGGGATAATTAAGAAAAAAAAAAACCTGAAAATTATGGGTTACCCATTTTGGGCTTTTCTTTGATTGCATTTCTGGGTTCCTGTCATTTTCTACATTCAATTTTCCTGTGTTCAAGGCTTACGTTGTAACTGGTTAGAGGGTTGTGGAGTGGAGGAAGGAGAGGGGTTCAAAATGCATGAAAAAACTCAGAGAAGACTTCTCTCCTGCTGACCGCACTCAACAGACAACACATGCCGCAGCATTCCTTCATTGTTCCGGTAGGATGCTCAGTAAATTGAGCTGTAAATAACTCCATAAACTGTTTACTGCTAAAATCATGTTCCCAATAGCAGAGAGCTTTCAGAACCGAGCGTACAAGGATGCGGCAGGATGCGATGGGGATGGAGGTGAAATCAGCCGAGATGCAGGCACGCGTAGGGCTGGTCCTGCCTGCCCAGCACCACCGTTCAGCCCAGTTCTGGGTCAGTCACTGCTTTCTGTTGCGGTTTGGTGGCTGGTTTTGTACGCTGCTAAACCATGTCCCAACATGTTGAGCTCAGCCAATCAGGGAGCTGCCATATGACCCAGCCACCAGCCAATCAACAGGGCTGGTTTTGTATGTTAAACCCTGCTATAAACCAGCCTGGACAAGTTAGAGGCCAAGAATGTTTTCCGGAGATAATTATAAATACTGGGAAGCGAGCTAAAAAGAAAAAAGAAAAAATCGGGATGTGCTGACAGAAAGAAAAACCAGAGTGAAGTGCTTTCACCCCATGTTTACAAACAAGCCATCCCACAGTGTTTGCTGGGCTTAGCGAAGACATGGCTTTGGAGTGGCAGAGGAAATCACCTTAGGACTTTTGGACCACATGAAATTTTTTTGGAGACAAAGGCTGAAAATAAGCAAAACCAGCAATAACAAAATCCCTTGGTAGAAGTGATATTTCCTTCATTGCAGAGGATAGATTCACATGAATGTGACCGAGCACAATCCCCAAGCCACTAGTCATCGGATGCTTTATTGCAAATTGTGGTTCTTTCTCATTTAAGCTGGAAATTTCTCAATTTGCTATCTGTAAAAGCAACAACAGGAGCCCGTCATGACGGTCTGGGCCCATTGACAGTGGTGGGATATTTACCATAAATTTCAGCAGACCCAAGCTTGTGCCCGTGGTGCAGCTTTGATGATTTCAGCAGCACCTTGGGACCGTTGAGCATGGCAGGAGGCCAGATCCACTGTGGGTGTTTGTTCTTTAATTTGGGAATTTTTGCTGAAGAGGCAGCACAGTCTTCCTGTGAGGTACCTGCTAGCATGGGATGTTGCCACTCAGCTTTCTGCTAGGCATTTTTATGTAAGTACTCTCTACTTTTTAAGGCATTTCCAGCATATAGAAGTATTTCAGTGCATAGAAATTATTTAAGAAGACCAGCTTTTACACCATCTTAGCTGCAACATGGCAAAAATTTTAAAGTAGCCTGAGGATGTTGAGCCGGTTTCGTTTACTGGGACTTGTTAAAGTAGACTGGTCTTTTTTTCGCTTGAAACTGGGATTCTCTGTGGAGGTGTATGGAGAGCGCAGAACTGGACGGGCTTGAAAGGTCGCCCAGCTGAGAATCCCGCTGCCCCCAGCCGAGTGTCGGCTAAATCCCTTCGTAAAACGCTCGGCAGAGAAGGTGGAAAAAGTAGGTCAAGCTCTGCTCACAAATACACCTCTTACATGTCGCCAATTCTAATGAAATTAGGGAATGAATCAGTATTAAAACCTGGGCAAAGGAGATCAAAACTTGGTTGAACTCTCATAGGGAGAGTCCAGCTGTAACTACTGACTAGTCGATGTCCAAAAAAGCTGTAGCAATGAAGTAAAATAGACCTGTGTGTTCTTCGAGGGAGAAACCCAGCAAAAGCAAGGAGAAAAAAACACACCCCTTCATGCAGCATTTGGTGCAGACACGGCCCTGGAGCCTCTCCTTGTCTGTACCCTCACTCCCTGCTCCTTGCTCCCTCTTTCCAACACTCCAGCTTTTTTTTTGGGTGATTTATTTCACAATCAAAAGCTGCTTTGCAATAAAAATAAAACAACAACCCAAAAATCTGTCTGACTCATCCAAGCAGGACCCAGTCTAGTTTGGATGCAAACACTGGGAAAACAGCGTGGGGTTAGGGAGCAGCTGCTGGAGGAGCGTTTCTGAGATGTCGTTTCAGCCCTGACCAAAGTAACTTTTTTTTTTTTAAGTACCCCGACAATTAGTGGTAAAAAGGTCACTAGTAAAAATGAGTTTTGTGGTTTTGCAACTTTGCATTAAAAAAACCACCACGCTTCTGGCACCATGTCCCCTGGCTGGCAGCCTTTCTGCAGACCGAATTGAATAAGCATGCAGGCTGAAAAGCCCGTTCAGATCGGTCCCTCTAGGTCAGGCTTTCGTTACGTTAGCAGGGTATTGGGGAGTTTGTGTTGCACCTGCCTGCAGTACATCTGGCTGGAGAATTAAAAAAAAAGCAGGAGTTTAATGTTCCCTTAGTTCCAGCTTCTCACCCTCCGTGAGCCCTGGAATATATCATTTACAATTAAAATATAATGAAATCAAATTGTGAGATCATTTCAAAGTTACTGACCCTGGTGTTTAACGGGTTCTGAATGTTTTCACAAAGGCTGAGGTGGTAGAAATATTTTATTCCATATTCTTTATCCTTCAGAGACCTCAGAGTAATAAACAATTAAGTTGAATTCAAACTAACTGTGGATAGCACAAATTCTCTTTTATTTGGTGTCCAATACATCACGTTTTTCTTTGCGCTCTTAAAGAACTGGGACACAGGCTTGAGGTGTTATCAGAGATGATGAAAGTAACAAAAATTACAGTTCCATTTTAGGTTTTGCAATAAGAAACGATCTGAAATACAGCCTGGAAAGGATCTAATGCTGTCTAATGGTCCAGTGTCTCAAGGACTTCCAAACTAGCATTATTTCAGGCAAGTACATCGGGGGCCAGGGGCCTTGTTAATGCATTTAGGACTTCTCTGAAGCTTCAGTGAGCTTCATGGAAGAAGCAACAAATTGTTGTATGAGGTGTTTAACTTCCAAGCCTAGTTTCTTATGGGTTTTGTCTTCCGTTTGGTCACACCACGATTTCCTCTCGTCTCCATGACACAACCCACCTGCCTCCCTCTGTAGGAGAGCCTCAAGTGTAGTTGCATCAATGAGGTTTCTCAATAAGATATTTTTGCCAAAAAATGACAATACTAAAATGACCAACCTGATCCATCTTTGGACTGGTGCTGGTCTAGAAGTGAAATTATGTTTTCTAAGAAGCGGTTATAGAGATGTAATCCCTTTTCTTCCTAATGGGCAGGATGACTTTGGCAATGGTTTGGTGGAATTCCAGACACATTGGAAAGCAACAGCAACATTTTTTTTCCTTTAACAAATTAGAATTTCAGCTGTACTCTTTCAAAGAAGGTCCTGGATCTGGATTTCCCCAGAGGAAAATGCACTGGAGAGCATGGTGTGTTTGGTCCAAGGACACGGCTTCTTGCTTTTTTTGCACTGAGCAGGTCCCACCACAGCAATACCTGGGTGGGCTTGATGAGGACAGTACAAAGGACAGTACTGCCACAAACAGCAAAAAATGTCAGACAACACCTATATAATACAGGTAACAGTGAGCAGCAGTATGAGGGGAAGCTTCCCAAGAGAACACTGGGGCACTACGTTTTGATGCATTTGTTGACTGCTGTGCAAACCATGAGGCGTTGATTGCCAGCGAGCATCCACTGATCGCAGGGACACAAACAGTTTCTGTGGCAGCAAATAGGGCTTTTCAAAACTCTTGTGTCCTTCCATATGAACTCATAACACGCCTCAGACCCTGGGAACTGGAGAGTGGTCTCATCAAGTGAAGTTCCAGAAGCTCCTGCAGCTGATGATGCATGGGAATCCCTGGATCCTGTGGTGTAAGTGCACTGAAAAGCAAATGCAGTGGATGCATCAGCTGTGCAGCTCTTCCCGTGTTGCTTCATTAGGAGACCTTTAATGACTGACTGTGAACCTGGATGAAGGGCAGGTGCATCATTGCATTTCCTTCCATGAAGGGCAAAGCACAGGCAGCAGTGATCAGGAGAAATGAAAGCTAACCAGAATGTCCATTATACAAACAGCTTGACTGTTCAATTACTTTGAACCGCATTTTATTTACCGGTTAGAAAAATAAACCAACACAATTCTACAGCTATTTGATATCAACACAACATTTGGTAAGAGCTCTCAATAATGTCCTCTGGCCCTGCAATCCAGTTGGAGCACACCAAAGGGCTGAAATAAACAGAGAGTGTGAACAAAAAGCCAACTGCTGGGACCAGCATCCTCAGTGTACCTGGCTTGTTCATGTGAGCTGGATTTCAGCGGGGAATTCTCTCTGAATAACTAAGGCTCGATTTCCCTCCAAGCTCTTGGCTGAAATGTTTGAGCAAGCCCAAATTTTGTCTGTGATTTTTTATAATTTATTTTTATCTTTCTAAAACATGGCAATCTGATGCGAGTAAACAGTGATATATACCTCTTGTAAGCAAAGCATAACACAAATGAAACAGCGTGTGTGTCCTCCCAGCCGCAGCCGGCCCTGGGGGGAACATGCGTGCTGCAGGACAGCGTGGGGCATGTGGAGCCCATTGGGTTGGAGATAACTTAAAACACATGCTAGGGTCCATCATGTGAATGGGATCTGAATTCATGCCGATAGCTAAGCCACCATGCTTCATCATTGTCCTTCAGCACCACAGGCTGGTGCTGAAATCCCAGTTTAATCTGAGTGAAGCTTATCAAAGGAAACAGCTGTTGGGGCTGCGGTTGGCACCGAAGAGACATGGCTTGGCTTGGCCATTTCAGCTGCCACCTTGAGGGAAATGCTCATGGTGTAGAGTTCAGGGATCAGCAAGTGAAAAAAGGGGGAAATAATCTGTTTTCTGTGCCACTCCCTGGGGATCAGCAGGTTCCCAACCCAGCAACCACCAACCCACCAGCAACTACCAACCCACCAGCCACCAGCAACTACACCAGTGGCTTAGGAAAATTAGGTATTTATTATTAGAACACTGAAGCTTGCTCTCACTGCTCTTACTGTGGCTGGATTTGCAGCAGTGTTTTGGGGGGATTTGCGCTGCTGTGGTCCATCTGTATGGAAATGCATTGAGGCAGGTGGGGGCTGGTGCTGGGGAGGGAGGGGAGCTCAGGTCAGGCCATCTCCTCCTGCTGCCAGCCTTGGTCGCTTTCGAGATGCACGCTGCTCTTCTTTCATCTCTTGGATTCAAATCCACTATAATAAATAAAATTCTTCCTGTCTGAAAGATACATTAATTTTGGTGGTCTCAAAAGTAATGAAAATAAATACTTGACTTGGCATGCGGAGCCCCGACTGGAGCGAGGAGCAGAATGTGTGTACTTGGAGCTGTTTTTACAAGAACATAAGCTGTGGAAAAAGCTTGGCTTTTAGCTCACGGGCTCTGTATGTCTGAAGAGAAATGAAGAGATTTGAGAAGTTCAATCAAACATACAGAAACATTGTCAAATATGAGTTTTCTATCTCAGTTTAAATGCTTTGAAAGCCGCACATCAAAGCTTTGCAGGGGAAGGCACTGTCTGAATTCATGCAGGATGCTCAGGCCAGCCCTCGCGCAGCCCTGGCTCTGCCAATGGAGCGGTGGCAGCACTGGCCTATATTGTTTCAGGCCTTTTTATAACACATGTTGGGAAATTGCAACAAAAACAAGATTAACTTAATAAAAGAGAACCTCAAACCACCATTCAATGTAGCTGCGGTTGTAAATGCCCGATCCTGCGGCCCTGGTGCTGGGTGGCTGGGTGCGGGTGCGAGCCGGGTGAAGGCTGGCACAACACTGCCACAGAGCCACAGGAACCGCACCTGAGAGCTGGGCTGCCTCTCTGCACTGACGGCTCATTATTTCAATAAATTTCTTTTTTTTATGTAAAGGTAATTTATATCTACTAGCTAACAACTTTGTACTAACCAGCACTGGCCCCAGCATCATTCCTGGCAGCACTGGGAAGGGCTGGGAAATGGAGGTGATGCTACTAAAGTGAAACGTGCTCCTGCTGGTCAGTGTTTGAGTTCATCCTTCTCTTCCCAAGCAAGCGGTGGGGTGCCTTGCCGGGTACCCAGGGCGTGGGGGGCGTCCTGCAGCCTTGGGGCTGCTCGGTCCACCACTCAGAAGGAAGATGGCTGGCTGTCCTCCAGCTGCCTGCTCTCTGCCAGTGTTAGCTGGTGCTGGGGGCCTGTGCTCCCCTTGGGCCAGGCATGTGCGCACACACGCACATACACACGCACACACACGTCTCACTCTCTCACCCCTGGCGTCCTGCCGCACGGAGCCCGGCTGGCAGGGCAGGAGGTGCCCGGGCACTCAGACTTCTGTGACTCACACCAAAGGAAGGGAGGAGGAGGAGGAGGAGATGGCCGTGTTTCTGAAGCAAGCACGCACCAAGAGGGTGCTCAGGAGGTGAGTCCCTGCATGGCTTTTGCTGCTGCAGCAATTGAGATTGCTAAAGCCGCCAGTGCAACCACTAGCGCGCCTGACCCTGGCGAGCAGTAGCATTAGCACAGAGGAACCCAGGACAGTTCTGAAGGGGATGGGTGCAGTAGCCCACTTCAGTGGAAAGCTGAGCCCATAACACAAACTGGCTTTATCACTATTTAGCATGAGAGTGCTTTTAGCAGTCATGTTTCTAGAATGTTGCTTATTATCAGAGAATAGATTAATTGTTTGGCATTACCTGTGCATATATGCTATTGCAAATCGTATTTATATTATTCAGAATATAGACAGAAGCCTCTGTTAATTTTGGAGCACCCCTGACATGTTAACATTTTTTTTTTCCTTTGTCTAAAAAAGCTTGTGTGCCTCAGGGTGTGTTTTTCTTACTCTGCAAGCTAAGACCTTCTCCTGTGGAATATACAAGCAACAGGAATGCATTTATGTGACTGCTTGGTAGTACAGTGAATGATGAAGTACAAAACTGCGTTTTAATAAGCTTTGTAGAAAATATCTGGCATCTAAATGTCGTAGAATGAGAAAGACATTTAAATCTTGAATTAATGAATTGCATCACAAAGCCAGCTCTGAGGCAGGCACAGATATGAATATAAAACAGCATGTGTGTCTTACAAAGAACCCAATATCCTATAAAATGCCACAGCATAAAGATGTTAATAAAAAGCACATCTTATTTCATATTAAATTAATAGTGAGTTTCAGGAATGCATCCAGAATTTCTTCTCTCTGTTGATAACCAGAATCATTAAACAGCATGTTCTGGGAGGGGAGCCTTGACAAGTGGCACCTACTATTAAAAATAACGTCCAGAATCCCTGTCAAGATCAACGAAGGAGAAGGTGGCAGTCTTGCATGCATCCAAGCTGTGCAGAAGATCTGCTGATGGTGGGGCAGCGCTCCCGGCAGGTTAACGAGAGACGCAGTTACAATTGGGGGAGATCTGTATACAGGGCTCATTCTTTGAGCCCTCTGACTTCCCTTTTCTGGAAAAGCCAGTAGAGACCATGGTAGACTGGAAACAACAGTGGTTCATTCAACATTTCTGGCAATACTTTCAGCTGTATTTCAATGACTTGTTATTTTGATAAACAGCATACATGCCAAGACCTTTCCAGGTGAAGAAGCGCATGCTCAGCATTTCCCAGAAGCTGCAGCATCATATTTGGAGGCAGAGTTCATGTGATTTCATCTTCAGAAGCTGCTTGGTTTCATTATGACGTTGCTTTGTGCTGGTTGTGTTTTGCAAAGTTGGCTACTGTGGTGGACCCAGCCCCTGACAGGGCTGAGAAAGGGTCAGTTTAGATACAAAACATCCAGAAAAAACAGCTGCAGGGCTTGGTGCTCACTGTGTCAGCTCTTTTTAGCACAGGCAGTGCATCAGCAATGACACAGCACGCTCTTAGTAGGAAACGGTACTTTCACCATCAGTACCCGGGGGTGGTGGTGGTGGTGTTACTTGTGCAACTGTGACCAACCAGCCTGACTGAAGGAAGTCACTGGTGAAGACCATGCCTAAATCAGGGGCGTTCATGCCTCCATCCAGCACCACCAAGAGGTGGCCAGGCAGTACAACCAAGGCCGTTGAGGGAGGACATTGCTTAGCTGGCAGATGATGTGGTTTGGTTGTGGTGAGTTGTGACTCCTCTTCACCATCTCCTGTCTTCTGGTGATTGCCTCCAGATAGTAAAAAGAATTGTAAACTACCGTAACAAAAAACAAGCAAAAATAGGAAAGCCAAGAAATAAAAATATATATACATGGTACTAGAGACATGTCTAGTTGTTGAATGTGCTAAAAAGGGAATTAATTTCAATGTTGAGAGACACACAAGTTACCTAAAGCCATTGCTCCTTACTGCTGGGATTGTACCTGTTGTGACCTCAGCCAGCAGAGCACCAAAGCACACACTTAGCTTTGAGCACATCAGGAATTGTATCAACTAAGCGAAGACTATTAATTCAGAAAACCACAATTTTTTCTGGTCTGGAGTTGATATCAGTGCTAAGCTGGGCACAATGGTTATCTGTCCTTCTCCCATGGGAGCCAGGCTAGTGAGGGTGATGCTCACCTCCCCGTTTCCCCTGTTCTCACGCTGCCTCCCACCCTGCACATGACTAAACGGGAAAGGAGCTTTGGAAGTATACCTTCAAGCAGGTTAATTCAGTATTTCAACAAAGAATTTAGCCCCAGTGTTCTGGGTCAGATGATACCCATTTTTTGTATTTAGCTTTGGGAAGCAAAAGAATTAATCAGGCTGTAAGTACACTGATGCAAAAAAAGCTGAAAAAATTTTAATAAAAGCTACAACATTAACAAGTACTGAACTAATGACCTTTGATATATGAAGCAAAAGCTTCATCCACTAGCCTATACAACATTTCATTACCAGCCTTGGGAATTTACAGGTGTTAAATTAGCTGCAAGATAGCTCTCATATTGTTGCCTGACTGTAATAGAACATATTGAAAAAGTTAATAAGGAATTGAGCATAGGGGCTGCAGAGTTCAAACAAAACCTACTTGCCAGTTCAGTCTGAGGTCTTCATCAAACTCAATTCCAGCACAAGCCTCGGTTTTATGTGCAACTCTGTTCCCTTTCCTAAGCCTGAAGGACAGCATCCTCCAGAGAAGTACCGATGACTGCTAGAGAAATGAAGCCACAAGAGAGGTGACACAGAAGGGATCTTGCACTGCTGTAGTCAGACATAATATTGACATATCTTCTCTGATGTTTTTTTAACCTTTTTACTGCAATCAACAGGTATGAAAATAATTATAAATGGGAAAGCTGGAGTTCCTTTTCTAGAACTGTTGCCATTAAATAGTTGGGCAACTGTAGAGACTGAAAATTCACCCAGGCTTTATGTACTGAAATCACATACAAACTATTTTCCGTGTTATTTGTAAATCCTAACAGAGACAGGAGGGCCGTGTCGTTGCTTGGAGTCTGTCAGTGTGGTTGGTGCCTTCCATAAATGCTCGCATGGCTTCCATGGGAGTCACGGGGAACTGCAGGTGTGCGGAATTCCTTCGCTGCGTGTCCTATGTGCTATGCAGGCTTTTCTGGTGGGAACGGCCTCTGGCCCGCTGTTACCGGTAATTATTGTTTTCTCTCTTGCAGATAAAATTATGTTTAAAAAATACAATTTCTTACAACTGGGGCAGGAAGGAGAGGTGAAGTGCAGGGGATTTTACATAAATAGGATTTTGAAACTTCTTCACTATTTATTTTTTTCTTAAAACAAAATTTTGTGTATTCAGATATCCCTTGGGATCACCAAACCCCCAGATTAAACAGTCATTTTTATCTAATACTATAAATAATTTAACAGTACCAAGTCTTTAATATGCTTCTTGTATACATTGAAATCCATGGACTGCTGGTACCATCAGTGGCAGTAGAAATTGCAGTGAAAAGCTGGAGGGGGGCGGGGAGCAAAACGAACTAAAGGAGGAGTTTCAGAAAGCCTTGTTAAAGCCCCAGTGTGTGCTCCGAGCGTCCTCAGGCCCTTCTGCTGGCCAGACCATGGCGTCACAGCCCGTTTTACATGGTGGGAGCAGATCAGGGGCAGCTCATGCTTCTAGGTAGACACTTGATATAAGAACAGTCAAACCAAGAGGCTTTGCATTGAACAAAAGAAGCAAAGAAAGGAGAAGAAAAGCAAAGAAGGGAGAGCAGATCCACCTGGTTATTCCTCCGTCCAATTTTTTGTGTGAAACCAATTCTTGTATGGCTTAGTTTGCATACAGGGCTTGAATGGCCTCACCACCTGCAAAGGGGGTGCACCTCTCCAGTGGAGGTGGAGATCCCTCACCTGGGCAGTGGATGACTAAATTAATGAGCAATTACACCTCTAACTTAGGTAGATGAGACCGCAAATCAAAGGAGCTGGGGTAGGAGGGGAGCAGGCAGCCGTGTCCATCTGCTGACATTTGTGTTTGCTGATTTCATACATTCTCCTTGGTGCTACAGAGAAGCCACATGTTGTTCCACAAATATAGTGTTCGTTTTCCATAAACAACAGTCATACAATAATTTTAAAGCTAAATTAGCCTATGTGCATCATGCAATGTCCCCCTGTAAAGAGGCAAAAATGTAACAGATGGGAAAATATAATAAAGTAATTTTATGACAGTTGTAACAAGCCAAGAAACTATAAAATGGCAGCAGATAGAAAATAAAATTATAAAATGTATGCATTGTTAGCTCTTTTCACTGGCACAGAGCTGGTCGGTGAAATCAGAAGACAATAACCAAAGTCTCAAACCCAGCAGCCTCCGATTCCCTCGCAGCACACCTCCTGCACTCCAGGAGAGACAGCAGGATGCCCCAGGTTTGCGAGGGGTGCAGTGAAGTAGATAATAATGAGCATCCAAGCGCTGTTTGCCCTCGGAGAGCTTCCAAGCATGGAGGAACTGTTCTGCATTTGCTATTTCCTGCTGCTCAGGGTTGCCTTGCTGACCCCTCTCCTGGTAAATGAAACACCTCTGGCAGCGCAGTGAGTTTGATTAAAAATCAGGAAATATAGGAGGTAAGTCATTTTCAATCATGCCTTCAAAACTGTGGCCTGATCCGATGGCCAAACTCAAAGAAGCGATCATGTAAGTAAGAGATGTGCGCTCTTGTCCTTGGTTTGCAATGAAATCAGCTTTGGAATGAATTTCAATTGTTTTTCTTAATCTTTCTCCTTTTTTTTTTTTTTTTTTTGTTTTAAACAAAAGCTCTATATGATTTTCTCTTGCAATGTCTCCTGGGCGTTTGCATTTTCTCTGCCCTTTAGCACTGAATCACAGTATCTTACATTTATATGGTACCCAAAGGATCCTGAAGCATGCAGAAATTATAAGCCAAATTTTGCTCTTGGAAGCATGAGCTCAGTTCATACCAAAGTTAATGGGAGGTGAGCACAAACATCTGAAGGGAAGAATTTGCCCTTTCAGACAAAAAGGAATCGTTTCACCCACCGCTGAAGTGCAGCTGCCTGTGAGGCAAAACATGGCAAATGGTTAAAGGTTCAGACCTAGGAGGTGCTGATCTCTATCAGCTCTTGAAGACAAGGAGACCTAAGGATAGTCAACACCAGCACTGGGGTGCTGAGCTGTGTTTCATTTGTCTCCAGGCACTGTCTCATCAATACACAGCTTTCTTGGCTTTTACGGGCTAAAAATTAAAGGGCTCTTTAACTTTCTTTGTTTCTATTTTGAAACGACTTGGACTTTTCAACTTGAAACATTTCATTTAGGGGCTTTTTAAGGCCAACATTTGCAGACTGGGAAACCTGAAAAAAGCCCTTTGGCATTTGTGCAGAAACCTGCATGTCAGAGAGCTGTGCTTACTCTACTTGGACATCTGATGGGAGGTTTATTGCACATTTAGAAATTAAGTATTGATTTGTTGGTGGTGGATTTTTCTTGCTCTAAGGACCTTCAGGTGGCACAGGCAGGTGATTGGAGAGAGAACTTAAATTCCCTTCGCTGGCACTGAACAGGGTATCAGATTGGATGATGGTGGCTTATGGCACATCAAGCTGGATGATGCACTCCCTGCCTTTCCTCCCCTACCTGATGGCCCAAACAAGTACAGGGACAGGTCACGGGTTTAAATCCAGAGTCCAGCACACCAAATTCAAAAGTAGAAACCCCCTTCCCATGGTCTTGTTTTCCTTCAGTTTTGCTAGCAATGGCTGAATTTCCAACTGTTCTGAGTTCTTTTTTGGATAACCCACCCCCAAGATGCAATCCAGATGCGTAGCCAAGTGCCTTAAATCTCTGAACTGACTAAACCAAATTATATAAAATCTTCTGAGTTTGCAAAATTGAGTTGGGAATCTCAAGAAAACAGGCGTGCTTAGGGGATTTCCAGCATTTCCTCCTCCTCCTCCTCAGGTTGGCAGTATCACAGAGCAGCCTCTTCCCATGGTGTTCTGGCACTCCAGGGCTCCATCCCAGCCAGCAGAGTCATTTGCAAAGGTGCCCAAAGTTAAAAAATTATGGGGGAGAAATGTTATTTGGGCTTTTCAGAGCACAGAAAGCTTCTTTTCAGCATGGGACAAAATGATGGCTTATTATCCAGGTAGGTCCTCCTTTCCCATACTCTTCATGTGATGGTTAAATAAGGAGACTGGTGCTGGAAAGCCAAGCACTGCAGGGACCTACAAGCAAGACCAGAGGCTTTTTTTTCTTCCCATTTCACTAGTGGATGGGCTTTAACCAAAAGCTAAGAGTCATATTGAAGGAAAATTGGAAAAAGGAACCGGGACCAACTCTCACAAAACACCTTTCACTCTTCATCAATGTCATTAAAACCCTGAGGGCAAACCTAGGTGCTGGGGGCACCTGAAGGAAGCCCCGAGGTCTCAGTTTGTAGCCTTAGCTACCCGGTGGCATTCACTAGGGCAGTTTGGCTTTTTGCTAGATGCAGATGTAGCTCCACCCACATTACCAGAAGAACTCTAACTCTCTCTGAACTCACTGTTTTATTCCAAAACTCAGAATAAGCCAGGAGCCCGGTCACCTAATACATATGCAAGCTGCACCTACTCCCTGCCCCCTGACCCAGTTCTGCTTTTGGGAGCACAAAATGTCCTGCTGTGCTTGGAGCTGGGACATTCAAACTCAAGTGCTCTAAACTCCACTGGTTAAGACTTACCAGCAGCGCCTGGTAACTAGCCTCAGGCTTGCTGCCAAACCAGTGCAAATCTGCAGGAACTATTTTAGTTCAAATCCTACGGCCGAGATGAATAGGAGCATGCATGCACACACACACACAGAGTTGCTGTGGCTTGGCAGATGAGCGGCAACTCATTAAGTTGCAATAACTCAATCACCCACTATCATCCCAATCTCTATTCTCTAATGCAGTGGTTTGATTTTTTTTCAAAGGGAGCGTTGCAGGTCCCACAGGCAGCGATGGGGCTTGCAGGTGCTCCAGCTTTCTGAAGATCAAGGAGCTTTGTACAAATGGCAAAATATAGCCCTGTGCCTGGTTTGGGGTACCTGGGTTTCAACGCCCTGGCACTAACCTCCCGTATTACGAGCAGCCACGGTGCCCGAGTTAGAAGAGCTGATGGGATAAGCACATATAAAGCACAAAGAAACAGGCTGGGGTTTGAATTAGGAAATGCAATACTGGCCCAAATCATGGGGGATGGGGCAGGGGGACAGGGTGGGGGGACGGGGTGCCTGACCTCGGTGTGACTCCACAGATCCTAATGTCTATTTATCGTTGTCATTCTGAGCTCGTTCTTTAGGCTTACAAATGCAATGAACCAGTTTCCCTGAGATCATGTTTTAAATATACTGCCCCGGGGCTACTCTTTAAAATTCAAAACATTGGAGGACACACAGAGAGGGTGCTTTGAATCACTTTTGACAAGCAGAAATTCTCCTTGACAACCTGAAAGGTGAGCACTGGGAAGCCCTGAACCCCACACACAGCGCAGCACAGCATCAGAACAAGACCACAAAAATGCAGTTTTCTCGTAAGACACCGACTTTTCATCTGTGTAATTTGCCCACAAATCTGAACCACGTTGCTGAAGGTTTAGCTGCTGGATAACCCTTACAAAGGAGCGGAGATGTCAGGGGAGCCTCTGTTTTGCTTCAGCAAGCTGAAGAAGTGATGGTGCTGAGGTCCAGAAAGACCCAAAGCCACCTAGGGAAGAGCTCGGACGATGGACACTTTCCCATGTTTTGCACCAGCCGCTCAGCCTATCGGGATGCCAAGCATGGGCAGGGAGGATACAGGCAGGTGGTGGTCTGCATCTTCCCAGCAGAGCACTGCGCCTCCATCCTTCTCCGTGCAGGACTAAGGCAAACTGGCATGGATAAAGCAATGATTTCAGAGTTCAATCACAGCTCTGCATTTCTGCCAGCAGCCATCCCAGTGGACGGACCGTATACCTTTAAGTGCTGCTCACTTGCCCTCTAAAAGGGAGAAAATAACTTTTAAAAAAAAGAAAAAAAAAGCTGTTAGGAGTTATATTACCTGCAACAGCTGAATTTAATTAGTACCCCAATCACAACAAATATTTAAAAGGTCTAAAAAGCTGTGAAGGGAAATTTGCTCTCCTAGGAGAGAGAGCCGTGCCTCGTGCGCTCTGTGTACAACAGAGTGCTGCCATGAATGACTCACGTTGGAAACACTTCACACAACTGCAGACTTTTGTAATCGTGGCGTGAGCTGGAGTATGGAGGCAGGAGGTGGAGATTTTGGTACAAATCAGAATTTCCTTGTCCTGTTGCCATGCCCTTTCCAACCACTGGCCCAATTCTATACATGCAAACTCTTGGTGCTCTGTGTACTTCGGTCACTGCAATCTCTCTCTTCTTAGCTCTGTCTCCAGATGGGAGGAAAGTTTTTTCTCTGATAAGATAAAACCTGGAAAACCAGCAACAACAAGCAGAGGGTAGAAGGTTTCCTGCTGAAGACCCAAGAGCAGCGCAGCAGCCCCAAGGAGACACCAGCAAATACCAGCACTGGGCTTCAGACAAGGTGGGATGAAGAGACACAGCACTCACATAAGATCAGGTAGAAAACAAAGATGTTTGGCCATTTGGGTAACACCAACACCTTTATTATTACCAGGTTTCCATTGTGCATGCACCTATGTGTATTTACTAGACCCTAAAAGAATAAGAATAATAGATTACTCCTAGGGATGGGCGCAGCAGACAACAGCCTCAGCGTCCCTTAAAAAATTCAAAGTAGGAAAAGTGTCCCTGGTGGGGAAAGGGTCCTCATAGCCTTGGGGACTCAGGTGATGTGGGTTGTGGCACTGTCCCAGAATGTGAACTCGGAGCATCCAAAGAGTTTCATTAATGATGCCAGAGCAGTTTTGTAGCCCTGTGTCCACACAGCCCAGACCCTTCTTTGTCACTGGTCCCACTGGGCTGCACCTCCTCATGTGAGCAGGCTCTCCAATATTCACAGCCGTTGCATGTCCAATGATCAGTGTCGTTACTGTGCTGTGCTGGGTGCCAAGCCCAGGCCTGGCACAGTTACTGCGTCCAGGGAAGGAGAAAGAGCCACAGAGCACCTTCTGCTAAATCATACCCAGGATCACAAATTAAGGGGACTGGGGAGAGGGGTTCCTGTGTGGGAGGCATCAGACCACAAGCCTGCTTCATCACTTGCTTCCTGCATCCTCCCACCCATCCCACCTCTGTGGAAGTCCTTCTAGGAGCACCCATCATAGCAGAGAGGCTATGGCAGGATGACATGTTGGTGCAGGCAGCAAGGACACGGTTCTAGCAACAGCTCCTCGCTGGGCTCGTCTCTCAGCAGTGAAAGGTGAGCTTTCAGTACCCTACCAGAGCAGATTGGGAAGGACACAGCCAAGGAGTGAAAGACCAAGCAGAAAGTCTGGGTGTTCTGGCGAGGAGGAGGGTGTGGTGGGCTCACCCTGGACAGATGCCTGGTGCCCACCAAAGCTGTTCTATCACCCCCATCCCCAACCGGGGAGGGGAGAGAAAATACAACAAAAGGCTTGTGGGTGGAGATAAGGACAGAGACATCACTCAGAGGTTACTGTCACAGGCAAAACAGACTCCGCTTGGGGAAATTTGATTTATTGCCATTAAATCAGAAAAAAAACTCCAACACAAAAACACCTTCCCCCCACCCCTCCCTTCTTCCGAGGCTGAACTTAATTTCCCACTTCTGTACCTTCTCCCCCTGAGCAGCGCAGGGGGATGGGAAATGGGGGTTATGGTCAGTCCATCAGACATTGTTTCTGCTGCTTCTTACATACCTTATATACCCTAGGTATAGGCAAGAAGCGACTGCATGTTATGTCCTGATTTACTTCTTAAGTCAGATGGGTGACTAGGAGTGGGGAATTTGAGGAGGTTTTGGTTTATCTCCTGCTCCCATTTCCTACTGCATCTAAGCACATCACGCTTTGCTATTGATCTAACCCAGCTACTCTCTCCTCTAGGCAAGGAGGAAGAAGGAAGACTCCAGGCTGGTGCTGGAGCAGCATCTCCAGGAGGTGTTCTGAGGCTCTGCATTTTGGTCCTGCTTCCTCAGGGCTCTGTGCCACAGCCTGCCCAGGCAGCTTGGCTGGTCCTAACCCTGGCCAGGATACCCTTCTCTGCTTGACCAGAGAGTCCCTGGGTGTCTTCTCACCCCGTAGTTAAAGCTAACTTTGAAAATGTGTTTAGGCACCTACGCCACGACTTACATTTCACTTTATTTCCTTTTGGCTGGCTCTAAACTTTCAGAGTTTATTTATTTATTTATTATTATTTATATAATTAATATTATTAATTTATAATTATATTAGTTCCTTTTGGCTGGCTGTAAACTTTCAGAGTTTATTTATTTATTATTTAGCCAGCAATATGCACAGGGGCTTCAATGGGCCTTTGCCATGCAGCTCTGGGCTCTTACTCACTGAAACGAGAAGGACCTTGATTCCTGGCTACCTTTCAAAACCAGCAAACCAGCCCTTAGCTTCTTCAGGTCTCAGGTCTGTGAGGTGAATGTACAGTCCTTTGCTGCGACAGGAACAGCAGACACATGGCGTTACAGATCGTGAGGTGCTCAGGTATCAGGGGCATGTCACACCTTCTGAAGGTCCCATCTTCTTCCCTCTTCCCAAAGGCCTGCCACGTAGCCCATCAGGAGAAGTTTGCTTTATCTCCTTGAGATGGGATGGGGCTTCAAGCACCTGAGATCCCCAGGAGAAAGGAGTGACTGCAGCCTGGTAATCTCCGTGTTCACCTCCCCTTCCAGTGAGCGCCTGGGAAGTCACCCAGTTCTGCCATTGCTTAACACAATTTCTCTGACGAACACCAATTTTTCAGTGGCTCTTGTAGAACATCTCTATGCCAGGCAAGGACATGAGGGTCGCAAGTTTGGCCACCTCTGCCCAAACCTGCCCCAGCTGCAGCTGGCATGCAGAGAAGCAGAAAGTGGAACGCAGCCGCACGTTCTGCAGCAGCAACCCTTTGATCCCGTCTGTCAGTCCCATCATCTGGCAGCCCATCCAGACTCATTGCCTGCCTCCTGCCAATACGCTTCTGAGGTGGAGGGGGAAAAAAGCCTGGAGCCAAATACAATGTCTGGAGCACTTGCTCTCCTGTGGGGTTAGGAGCAGGCTCCCTGCCAGGCAGGGCTGGCCAGGGCCATAGGCTTCAGAAGATCTTGGAGAGGCAGAGACCCCCTAAAGCTCCCCCTGACTCCAAGCAGGGCTGAATCCCCTGCCTGCAGGCATGTTGGCAAGCCCAAAATTTGCCATTTGCACACCCCTGGTGCCTTTCTCTTCATGAATTTCAGCTTTTTGGGTGCAGAGAACAGACAACACAGACTTTGGGTTCATCCAGCTAGACTAAATCACTTGAAAGTAAAACCAAATGTACTTTGAGCTCTGAGACCCCAAAATGTCACCACCTGGGCAGGATGACCATGTGCATGACGTGTGGGACATGCAGGGCTCCAGGTGGTGCCACATTGCCATGCAGAAAAAGGGGAATTTCTCTACCATGTGCTTGATGAGATGCTGAGAACTGCCTGATGGAAAACTGGGTAAAGGAACTGGGTGGTCCAAATCCTTCCCAAGATGGGAGTCAGGGGGTCACTTGCAGAAATGGAAGAGAAAGGGGCTTTTTTCCTGCCCTCTTGTTCTATTTTAAGGAAAATATATGACACAGTATGTGATCTAACATGCTTACATACCAAAAATGAAGTGAGTATAAAGGAATCATCTGTTTGGGTAGGGAGTCTGTTAAAAAAGGAACCAGTGTGGGGCAAAAGAACCACATAAATAGTTAACTTAAACAAGACACAGTTTGGTGCAGCTAGGCTCTGTTCATAACCAACACATGGGAACTCTGGGCAAAACCATATTGCACTAGTTATAGGCTCATCTCATAGACTCAGAGATGGAAAAGACTTATTAGGTCATTGAGTCCATCCCACCTGCCAGTGAAGGATTGTTCCCTGCAGAATTTTCTCTATTGCTTTGTATAGTCCAATTTTAAATGATCCAAGCGATGCGGTCTCAGCCACTTCCTTGGGGAGACTCTCGCACAGATATATTTTGTTTAACTCAATCCTTTAAATGGTTAACCCTTTTCTTTCCCAGTTTGCCTTGTGTTTCGTTTCACATTTCTCTGAAACATGAAAAGTTTCATTGTATGTTCCCCGGGTACTGTACTTAGCCATACAACTATCACCACTGCCTGCTCTGAAACAGCATCATATCCAATGACTAAACACACAATAATAATGTTTTGCAGAAAATAAAACTAATTTGCTTTAACCATGTATGCAAATGAGTTCCTCAAAGCTACAAAATATTCCGGACATTCCAGTATGACATGGCTATCGGCATGGATTCAGGACGTTCCAGTACAACATGGCTATCAGCATAGCATGGATGCTCAGGTATGTTCATGTTTGGTGGAAAATCAACTGATTTCTAGCTCAGTGTATTTCATCTTCACAGGTAGGATGTAAAGCCAGCATAGTTCAGAGCTTGATAAGGTTTTGAACGCTGGCAAACTCATCTGAGATTATTCCTGCTACTTAAGTTCCAAGGGGCAAAATTTAACCCAGGGACAAGCCTGGCTTGTATTTTCCCCATCTCAATGAAAGTGATTCTTTAAGAAAAATAAAATTCTAGCTAACCACAGGCTTGTGCCAGGTATCATGAACAAAAAATCCTGACCTGGCTTCTCATTGTGCTTCTGTCTTTCTCTAATTCCTTGCTTTTGGCATTCCACTGTGAAGTGCACTATAAATACCGATCATTAACTATTGGCACACAAAGCGGCCTCAGCTGCTGACACAACTCAGCTCCCGTGGAAGTGTGTGAAAACAGACCCCTGACATGAAGGTGAAGGAAGGGACTGAATGGAGGCTTTGGGGTTTTTCTTCACGCTGCAAAATGCAAAGAAATCCAAGACATGCAGCTTTGTGGCTTCAGGACTTGCAAAGAAGGAATGCACACAAGGAGGACGATGTATAGGTTATATAGTAGCACTCATCCCTGGAACTTCAGAAACATAACAAAGGACATGGCAATACCTTTCTGGCAAAGGTCAGGGATTGCTCCATTAATCTCATCCATAAGTACTATGGCAATCATGCAGTGTACCTTTCTGGAAAGGAAGTTTTGCAGAGATAAAGGTAGTCTATTTTATCAGACAAATTGATGTAGATGAAAACAACCTGCCAAGCCTTAAGGCCTACAAGACAGATATGTTAAGATATTACTTCTGTCTGAAAAGTTTGGGGTTTTTTTCCCTCAGCCCATTGTGGTGGGAACGCAACTGCTAATGCTTTAGGACTTCTCACCCTCTATATGCTTTAGTTTCTTATCCTCGATACAAAAAGCAAACAGGTCCTTCATGTTCAAACCCTTTTTCCTGTAAGTGAGCATCAACAGAAGTAGCACAGGATAACCTGCGAGGGAGGCAGCCTGAAGCACGTGTTCTCTCTGAGGATCTGCAGTCTGGTTTGTGTTTGAAATTTTTGTAATCTATGTGGAAAACTCGCACCATGAACAGCTCTGGGCTGGTATGTGGGTTTATTGATACAAAGAGGCACGCAGGTTGGGTGAAGGATCAATCCATGTTGGAAAAGGCACAGGAGCACCAGTCTGACTGTGCAAGTGCTGAGCACTGCACCGGGATAATGGTTTCTGTACACAAACATGCACTTAGCACAGCCCTGTTCATACCAATCACATTTTCCAGCACATTCTGGGCTGCAGATTCCAAGAGAAAAACATCTGAGTGGAGCGTTGAATGGCTCCCCACTTCAGGCAGCAGTGTCTGTAGGGGTTTGATGACCTGACTAAGGGAGCACCGGCACAGCCATTACGTAGCTGAATCCATCCCTGCCAGACACTGACCTATAGCAAAAGGCTAAAGGAAAGAGGAAATTAAAATGCTGTGGAACTTGTAAAGAAAAGCATGAGATGGCAGAAGCAACCTAATAACTGGGGCAGCCAGGCAGTGAATCATGATCAGACAGTAACTTCAAAGCAATATATCGCCAAATTTTCCTTCACTCAGGGCTAGTGTGATTAAGGCGAGCAGGATTTGGTCTGTTCAGTGAGGCCATTGCTGCTTGCCTCTTGTATGAATGCCTCTGGACAGCCAACATAGACACGGTGGCACCTTGTCATGCCAGTAGAGTCCTTAAGACTCCCACATTTGCCCACCTCTGGAAGCAGGGAGCCAGAAAGCTTCTGGTAGAGACCCTGCCAGGATCCAGAATATGGGATTTTAATATCAGACAAGTTATATTCATGAGATATAATTCATGTAGATTTATATGCATATGAATATATTTGGATTTTTTGTTGTTGTTGAGGAGACCTTTCCCCCTGTTAGCCAGCTATTGATCAAACAGTGGAGGTGTCACACCTGAAGACAATTTTAGTTCCTGGGCATTTCAATGAACATTTTAGCTGCTTCCCAACAGCAGATGCAACCCAGAGTACTCAATTCATCCCTTGTTGCTTAAGTGGGTGAAGAACAATGTTCCTCACATGATGAACAAGCTGTTCTAATGACCACCTCTGAGTTTTGTTTTCTTTACCAGTAACACAGAGTTCACGTATTGCTGCAGCTCAGAAGGGTGGAGATGGGAGAGGCACTACGAGGACTGTGATCGTGCTAGGAGCATCTCAGATGACACACACCCATGGCTGTGCCAGAGCACCATGCCTGCCATGTTCTCCTCTTAATTGTGCGTGATACACGATACATGGTGATGTCGTTGTGCAAAAGCCGGTTTCTCACTCAAGGTAAGCGAAAGAAAAGCAGTGGAAACCACAACCTTCCTCTGGTTTTTGTTTGTTTGTTTGGAAACTCCCAAACCACAAAGCCTGTTTTTAGAGAGAGGATCAGGAAGCGGTGGAAAGGGAAAGCTGGAAGGTAGGCGGAAGGTGAGAGCTGGCTAGGGGAGGGGAGGGGACTCCCAGGCACAGACGAAAAACCACACAAGAGCCAAACTTTGCTAGAGCGAGCTTGGCCGCCGGCGAGCACCTGGCCCCTGGCTGCATGGAGCTGCCCGCGGGGGGATGGGGCAAGAAGGCCAGCGCTGCAGGAGCGAGTGCGGGGTGGAGAAGGGAGAGGGGAGATGAGGTCAGGGAGGTACTGGTGGGTGGAGTGGGTCCCGGGAGGGAGGTCACATCCAAGAGTGCAATTTTATATAAGCCAGAGTGAGCGATGAATTATCCTGTTTAGTGCAACGCAGATAACAGTGAAAGTAGGCTGAGGCTGTTGCTGACTCAGGTTTCCTTACTCTGAGCTTTCTAAAAGATCACCTTTTATTGCCTTGTCTACAGCCAAACAAATAGATAAATAACCCCATGCCTCTCCCCTAAGCTGTCTTATCATAAGGGTGTGAGTAAGCCTTGGTGCCTGGATTCAAATTCACTCCCAGCCTCCTGGGGTGTCCATCACGCTATCCCATTCAGAGATACATGCATCCTCAGGACCTTAGCGTACCTCCAGCATGGGCTGCTCCGTAAACCCCGCACCACTTGCCATGGGAGACCTTCTAGGTGTACTTCAGTGAGTCCTTCTACTAACCTGGTGGGCTCCCATGAGCTACATAGTCAGGGAAGCCATCTGTCAGATGAAGGGACATTGTCCAGTGTAGCAGGATCTTTCCAAACTTCAGATCCAGCTAGTGATCAATTCTGTCACCAAGGGGCAGAGGTGACCCACCTATCGATCAGTTTGTTTATTGACCAGTTTGAGCAGAACCTGCTGCAAAGAACCAAATGCTGTTGTGTGCACTCCTCACCATTTCATCTGTGAAGACAACAGCTTTCCCCATCTACCCACCGCTTTGTGTTTTACTTATGGCAGAGCACACGTCAGAGCACACGTCACTTTATTCCCATGTGATGGTGGAGGTGCAAAACACTTCGTAGCAAGACCCCAATCTCAATGTGCTAGATGAAGCGTTTTGAGGCTTGTGAAAGAGTTGATGAAAATTAATGATAACAGTCAAAATTAGACAACTGCAACTGTGTAAGCACACTGCTGCTGCCAGCTCACAGCTCTGCATAGGTGACCCACTGGGCCAACAGGTCTCACTAGCTCCAGGTTGCATAAGCACCACCATCCAGTGCTAAGTCAGTGAATTCAGCCTAGGGGCTTCATTACCATCCTCCAAACCCATCGTGCCTCCTTTTGCTACAATCTAGTTTCAAGCCTTTGAAGGTATTTCATTCAATCAATGTGAATCAGGAAGCTAAATATCTTGGGCGATCCTCAGGTAACACCCCAGCGTTCAGAGAAACATTTAAACGTGCTTCACTGTCAGCATGTTGGTAAGGGGTTTCCTGCAGAGAGGGACCTACCCAGGCAGCTAAGTGCTTTTCTGCAGGGCTTCTGGCTGAGCTCTTGGACCAAACCCTTGAGAGTTCAGTCGTGGTCCCCTTACCACAGCTAACAAGTTACGGAGCATCAGTAACCACTCGTGTGTGCCCTCAAGGGCAAACTCAAACTCACCTGGTGTAACCTGCTGATCCACAGTAACTCCATAGGTCTCTGCCCTGAGGGGTGCCCATGTACTTGCTACCTGGCTGCGCCCTCCTGGCCATTGCAAGGTGAAGCAGGAGCTCCCTGTGGGGCAGCCATGGGTCGGCATGACTCGTCTGGGAACAGTTACAAGGGTTTGTAGGGCATGTGTACACAGCTGAGCAATCATGGGTTGCAACCACACTTAACCCTGCTCACCTGGCTGAAGGAAGGCATTCCCAAAGTATGTTGCTGCCTGACAATTTCTGCTTGGCAAAATGAAATCTGTGAGTCCCTTCCAGGTGACAAGTGCTGCCCATGGCAGGGTCTCAGCCACCCCAGCAGCCTCCAAGCTGAGCCTGCTCCTCTCAACGCAGCACCAAATGGCTCCTTTCTTGTGGAAGCCACAGGGCTGCCCACAGGGCACTTTCCCTGGGCATTACAATTTATAGGAGAGGGCAGGAAGGGCTGAGTGTAATGAGTGTGCTCCCTTGCTCCGCTAAACTCCAGTGATTTTAACATGGCTCCTCTGATTTTAAGCACACAGAAGCCAATAAGCCAATATCTTTATTTCTATGTAAAACACACTGTAGCAAATGGTGATAACAAACCAATGGGTGAAAAGCATGCTGCTCCTACCTTGCAAGCAATGAAGTTAATAAAGCATATAAAAAAATCACCACCCTTCGGCTGGAAGGTACCAACCTTGGGCTGAGATGCAGTAGCAGCCATTTGGATCCTCCTAGCAGGTAGAAACGTGAAACAAAGTGGGATACTGCTACGGCTTGGGGTGCACATCGCCGGTTGCCGTATCTCAGCCTAGAAGCCAGAAGTCAGGAGCTCCTGACCTGATGCAAAAAAGTGCCAGATGCTCTTGATCTCTTCCAAAGGAAACGGCAGAGTCAGCACAACCCTACCTACACCCAGGCTCCAGCGAGTCAGCTCCGGATTGGAAAATCCCATTACCACCCATTGAGACACCGTTAAACAATTTCCCAGATCACGTATGGGCTGCACGAGAGACCAGGCTGCAGCAGCACTTCCACACTTACAGGCTATGCCTGCCTGGGTCACGCGGAGGCTTTCCAAACTGGGTAAATCCACCCACTTCAGTAACTCACCTTCTTGGCCCAGCCAGGCTGGGAAGCGAGAGTGCTCAGCACCACCTACAACCAGGCTTGCTCCTAACCTGGGATGTTTTGGCCCGCTACAGACCGGGCCATGAAAATACCACACATACCATGCAAAGTGCTGTGCATCTCAGTGCTCGCTTGGCTTGAGGTAGAACTCTTCCCAAAGCAAGTATTCCAGGCTTGCATATAAATTAAAGCTCATAAATCAGTGGAGAAAAAATCTTCTCTATGGAAATGGCCAACTTGTGAGAGGGAAGCTAAAGGCTACAGGCAGTTTTCAATGGAGCCTTGCTGGCTGTCAAGAATGCACGAGGCAGCAGAGATGTTTGGGTTGGGAGCACGAGTCGGATTTTTCTCCCCTCTTTTGAGGACAATGAAATGTAACAGCTTTCCTTCCCCTCCGAGCCGTGCCGAGCGACCCGAGCCGGGAGACAACAACACAGATACAATCTCTGGAAATCATGAAGTGACTGAAGAATGGCTGAGGAGTTCTGAATAACTAAATAAAGTCCTCTGTGTTTTCTTTAGCAAGTAAAGAAAATACTTTTAGCATTTTAGTGTGACTTTAGGGGTCAAGGGGGAGTCTCGAGTCCAAATACAACAAACCGGTGTGGAAATTACTGCCAAGAGTCTGATAGTTAGGCTGGGAGCTTGCCTTGGGGCTCAGATGTGAGAATACCGCTCACAGAAGGCAGGCTGAATCTGAGGTTTTGCTCAGATCATGAGAACCTAGGACTTGCTGTAAGTCCTTGCTTTGAAAAAGCTGACTCTGCTGAGTGCCCCTCGGCTGCCCGTGGACGTTGCAGGTGCCAATGCTCCATCAGCTCCGGAGGTGGAGGAACGCCCATGAGTCTAGCATCGTGTCTTCAGGTCTTGCAGCACACATAGACGCATGAAGGACACTGAGCACAGAGACACTGTTTTGCAGCCTTCAAACATGTCCCTGCCGTAAAACACATCTGTCCCCTGGGATCCCCAGGTCTGCTTCCATGTGCCTGAAAATGAAGCACTTCCAAACTGTTAACCGTGGGGCAGCCGCTACCTGGTGCAGGGGGATTGCATCACTAGCCAACTCGTTACAACATCATTGGTTTGTAAATTGTTTTAGGAAACAGATAATTGGCCCAGAGGAATGTGATCAGGGTCACAAAGCATGCTAAAGGAAGAGTCAGGAGCCAAACTCACACGAGCGGCTGCGGAGACAGAGATCTGTGGAGGCTGAGGCCAAATATTTTTTAACTGCAATTTCTGACTCTCATCTTGTTGTTTCTGAAAAACCAAAGACCCTTCTGCTTTCACCAGTCTCTTCCCCAAGCAGGGTCTTTCAGGTGACTGCCATGATGAGAGCAGCCACAAATGTGAAAGAAATAATACTGTCCAGGGGAACACAGCAGCACCAACAAAATGTGAGCTGAGAGGAACTGAAAGGCTCCATGAAGAAGGAGGAAAAGAAGAATCCCTATTTCTTGTCTTCCTGATTTTTGATGCATTTTACTATTGGAGTTACCATCTCTACCCATCCCCCTTAACATCTTAACCTTTGTTTGGCTTGCACTGTTAAAACAGAGCCAATCTTCCAGTGCCGTATTCCGAATGAAATAAAAGTTAATGATTCTAACTTCAGATAGACATTCAAGAGATTTTTCAAGGGTATTTTTTTATTATTATTTGCTTAGGTAGTAAATGAATACTTGTATTAGCTCATCCACCAGAGACACATGACACTTGGTTCCAATTTCATTTATCCCAGCGTGGGTAGAACTGTCTTCACCAGCATGGGTAGACCAACCCTAATACCATGAAGAGCAGAACTGCCCTTCAGAAACACACCCCGTTTCTTTCTTACGCTGGCAGTAGTATTGCTGTTGTGAGACCAATATAGCTGGAAAAAACAGACAAGCTCTCAGGCGTACAAAGGCTTCCTCAGCTTTTCTGGTATCATCACAGGTAGCCTGATAAAAGATATTGCCTCTCTCCTCAAAATGGTCATTGTCATTCATGACATTCAGTCAAATGAAATCCAGATTGCAAAAAATAGCATGTGTGTTTTGTCTCGTTTTCTTCTGTTACATTACTGTGTATGCAAATGAGCACCTAGGGTTCCCACAGCATTGCCTGTCCCTCTCAGCAGTCATACTATACAGCTTCATCACGAGGCTGTCTGCTTTCACACAGAAAGCCAACATCTGACGTTCTGTGCACCATGTACCATGGAGCCGCCTCCGAAGGACAGTAGTGGGCAAATGATACCCTGCATCTGCTCAGCTCACATTCATTTCTAGCCACCTAAGGTTTGGCTGCAACACTTTTTCTAAACCCAAATACATATGTTGGCTCAGAGGCACCATAGTAAAGTAGCCTAACAAACCAAAGCAATTGGTTTTAATAAGAATCTTGGCTTGTTTTGACAATGCACTGAATCTTCATCTTGGCACCACAAATGTTTTTTTAGGAAAATGTATGCATCTTTGCAGCACTCGGCAACTAAATCCTCTCTTCACTTCATGGAAAGGGTTTCCTGGCTATCCGCTTTCTAATATATTCCAAGTCCCTCGCAGCTGTTTGTTGTCTGGGCTGGAAATACTTTTATATAAAGCTCAACGATTTGCCCTGGTTGCATACTGTGTGCGGGCCGGTGAGTGGGGCGTGCAGGTCACAAACTGTGTCCTCTGTGTTTCCTAATGTGCTTGCAAAAGTGTGCAGGGCTATGGAGGCATTTAGATGCTTCCTGCATCACGTTGTGCAGATGTGTTTGTAATAGCTACGGAAGCGGCTGTCTCCTGCTACCCGGCCTTATTACAGGCAGTAGCAATACTCCCAGAGTTCAAAGGCATTTCATGCTCACTGAGCGTTTTTCAGCAAGAAATCTGAGATTAAATAAACTTGAATCCTCTCTGAAGAGAAAGCAGAAGATGGAGGGAGAGGAGCTGACTCTCTGCTGCACAGCATGAATCTCGGTGTACCTTGGAAAACACCCAGGCGAGGTGCACCTCAAACCCACGCCTGGCCAGGACACTCGCTACTGGGGCCAGATTTATGCCTGCTGCAACTCTGTGGGTTCCAGTGGGTTTGTGCCAAGGCTGCCAACCTGCTCAAAATCTGGTAGTCACCCAAGATGTTTTCTAGCCTTTGCCTTAACGTCTCTGGGCTGACTCCCGAGGGGCTTCCTGAGGATAGGGTTTATATTGGATTTACAGCTCTTCTCCCATTCTCATCCATAAAAGGTGGTAAGTTAGGCTGTCACTAACAGAAATATTTTGCTTTTAGTGAGTACAGGCACTAGACCTGGTCTTTCTGGAAAGAGTAACTGCTGACCTGCTCATTAGCAGAAGACCACATTCTGCTCTTGTGCTAAAGGAACAACACCCAGGGCACATCAGCGGCCATGGACAAAAAGGTGACTCTGAGCATTGCTCACTCAGGACCCAGAGAAGACAAGAAATCAAACTGATGTTTTTCTTCTCCCTAACAACTCCACCTCTGTGGGAAAAAAGAAAATATTTGAGTCATACAAGTGACCAAAGTGTCATTCCCGCTGACAAGGGATGTTTACACTGTCTCAGCCCTTAGCAGGCTGGAAATGCCGTTCCTGGGCACCCTGCGCACCCTGAGCCAGGGGTGGGCTTGAGCTCCTGAGGCAGCAGCCAAATGCACGTGAGCTGGGACGTTTTATTTCGGTATGTCTGCAAGACCAAGGTCCAGAGGTGTGACCGTTCCCTGGGAGCTGGGGGAAGCCATGTGCTCAGCTGCCATCACCAGGCTTGTAAAGGTGTTTGTGCTCCTAAAGATGCATATAGCTATGCAGATGTGTCCAAGAGAATGGGCATGGAGACCTCACCCTCAGCATGCTTTGGTGCTTCACTCCCATTGACTTATCCAAGACAAAGATATATAATATCACCAAGGATCTGGGCCCAATGTCTTTTGGAAAATCCCGCTAGATACCATTCCTCATCTTTAGGTGACTAAATCCTTCCGAAACCCATCCCAAATACCCTCAGAAACTTTGGATGGTCTGCACGTACGTCCTCCCTGGGCTGCCCAGTTGAAGGTCACTATTACAATGCTGGAAGAACTTGCCAGGTTAGGCCTGACCTTGAAAAAGCCATCAAGCTTATAATTTGGGAGTGGTGCAGGGGCAATTAGCACATCTTCTCTGCTGTAGACAATACGCTGTGAGCCCAGGGCAGATCTAAAAGCCTGAGAGGCAGACATACAGGAGTGTTATGTCCTCTGTCTGAGAGCCGAATCCCAGGGAGGGTGGAAATAGCAATGTAGGACAGCTGTGAGTATGCTTAGTATTAATATCAAATATAATGGTAATTCAAAACAGAGCCTTTTGGTACAGATCTGAACTGCACAAGCCAAGTTATGAAATGATATTAGCATCTGGATCTGAGAAGCAGCTGAGACTAAGCTGGCCAGCATTTGCCATATGTCTCATCTGCCGAGAATATTTAAATAAGTAAACACAATGAGTTAATAAATACATGAAATAACTTTGCAAGATAAGCACCTCTCTGTGCTAGTGGCATGGCAGATTGTCAGAACAATCACATCCAGTGGAAAGTCTGAAAGGGGAGAATTTAGATGGGACAATACTGGGGGGGTGAGGGAGGGGTGGGTATTCAATTGACTGAATAGCATAGCCCAGAATGGTGAACATTTACAATGATCCTTATCTGCTGGCAGGTGAGAGAATCCTGTTGCTGTTGCCAAAGCCTTAACTCATCTTGGAAACATAAGCTGAAACCTTTCAAAGACCTTCTAGCTACATCCCTGTGTAGGCAAAAGGGACTATCATTTTAACAGCATCAAAGGTATAGAAAGTCATGCTGCTTTCCAGTAATTCCCTGATACCCTGATACACCTAGAGGGTGAAACAACCCCGCTGGTGGTCTAAGCGGAACAGGAGGGGGAAAAAATGCTTAATGCTGATTCTGGGAAAGAAATTACTTCTTAAAAACAAGCCAGGCAGATCCAGTGTCCTCATTTCATTTTTATTTGTGCATGTATCTAAATGTCTCCAGCGAGGACTTAACCTAGAGAGGATTTCAGGATTTGGCCCAAGAGAAACTCTTGAGGGACCACCAGAGTTCAGGCTTTTTATTAAGAAATCTCTCCCCTTTGAACAGCAGATCGAGGGCTTGAGCACAAGGTCAATGGCATCCAGTTGCTTGGCCATATCCACAGGCTTCTAAACACATCCAACCCCCTGAGCAGTTCGCTCTGACTCTAAATCACATTCCTTTATTGACAGAGAAGGGAGAAAACTATTAATTGCATACTAAGACATTTTTACTCAGAATTTTTTTGTAAGCTCAGCATCTCCCTAGAAGATGTCAACAATTTGATTCTAATAGGCTCTGGCAATGCTTCATATTATCAGTTTATCAGCCTCAGCTTTTTTCCTTTGGGTGGTACAAAATGTTCCTGAAAATTGACGCTGCTATTAACAATAGGTGCTCAAAGTGATCACTTGCAGTAAGTTTTAGAAAAGTTCAAAGACAGTTTATTTTGGCTCTCCAAACCAGAACATATAACATTATTTTAATTTAGATCAGGACCTTGCTTCAGTTCTTGCATGGATGGATACAGACAAGACTGAACATCTTGAAGATGCACAAGCTGAGTCCTCTTGACTTCATTCTTGTTTGCTCCCCTTATATGGAGGATATGATAAATTGGGTCATTCTGTAGAATCAGACCACGTGCATTCAGGTTTCATGGATTTTATTTCAAACAGGTGTAAACCCCTTGTTTTACACATAAAGCAGTAATACCTCTCTCCATTGTCTTCCACTGCTGAGAAATGTTTGCCCCATGACAAACAAGGGAGAGGGCAAACAGATGTGTAAAGATCTAAAGCACAAAAGTAGGTCATATCTGCACAAACTATCACTATAACTTTTTCCTTGTCTTTTGCAGGTAAGTCGTGAACAAAATTAAATTCTGTACAGGCTGGTTGTGATGCTTAGTGGATTAAATGGTTAGATGCTTAAAGCATAAATGCTTTAGGATTCAGTCTGAGTGATAGAAGCTGCACAAATAAATTCAGTCGCTGTTCCAGCCTTCTTTCACCGTTTTGCTCCCTCACAGGGAGCTGCACACCTGCCAGACAGGTAAGGCAGAAGGGCTCTGCACTACAGGATTGTACTTTGGTTCCCTACACCTTCCCACTTCTCCTAGCTCCTAGGCTTTGTATCCACAACTGACCTCAAAGGTAATTTGCACTTCCACTGCCTGATTTAAAGATGCAAAGCACATTGAGTGGGATTTTGTTAGAGATACAGAGAGGTATAAAATGTATTCTAATGCATGAAACAGAAGGGTGAAACGGCTTGAACCAACTAGATGGAGCAATCAACCCAAGAGCACAAACACATAGAAATATGATGGGTATGAAATCATTTGGAGCCAATCAGTAAGCTCCCAACTTCTAAAGCAATTTCATAATTGAGTAATGGGACACAGCAGGGTCTGAACTATTGTGTATTATAATCTGAATGGAATGCTGTGAGAAGGCTGGAGCAATCTGATCGCACCGAGCCCTTGCTCACCAGAAATGCCTTTGACATATTTCCTTAAAGCGCAGCAACAAGAGCGGAGTAACTGCTTGTTAATGACACCCTGATGGGATGTCTGCAGCATTGAAACTGAGATAGCATAGATTGGAAAGCATGTGCCTCTCCTTGGCTGGAGTTAACACACCAGCCCCCACAGACTGCCCACCCACTTCAACCTTAATCGCCGGCGTGCCTGTACAATCACCAGTTTCACTTCACTACATACTTCCTCCCCCAGAACTTAGCTTATAAAAACAAGAGGCACTAATAATCCGAGATGATACTACGCCAACCTCCTGTCATGGCTTAGTGCTCTTGCTCTGTGCTGGCTAACCCATGGCTATCTGCACAGCTATGTAGGCTGGGCTCTTTCCCTTTCCTATTTTTCCATCCCTCCTTGGATATTAACTCCACCAAAAAAATATCACCTCTTTCTTTTTTTTAAGGATATTGCCTGTTCTGCCTCCTCTTGACCCCTTTCTTTCCTCGACTTGCAGGCAAGCCTGGAAGGAGATGAAAGCTGGACTCTGGCAGTGTGTGACAGCGATACAGCACGGATGGTTTGGGTACGGGCTCCAAGGTGTGCTGTGGGAGGGGGGCAAACACTCAGGCAAAGGCTGGAACATGTCCTTCATGTTCAGATCTGTTCTATAGATGTGGTCCACTGTGGAAAAGGCTGTTACTAGGCAGCAGAGCTTGTCCTGGCTCCTGTGCTCCAGGGAAGCTGGAACCACTCTGGGGAGAGGGACAGGGTGCAGAAGCTGGGGAGCAAGAGGCAGGGTCTGCTGGAGAAGGCTGCAGTGACAAAGGTGGGTTCAAACTCAGCTGTGGTAGAGTTTGCACCATGAGAGCCAACCAAGAGACTCCTGCAAGAAGCGGAAAGCTTGCTTCTGGTGGGGATCAGACTCACAACCAAGCCTCAGAGGTGACAGCAAGTTTGGGAACCAGAAGGGACTTGTGTGCAACCCATTGACCAAGCCATGGAACTTTCTTGGGTTGCAAAAGATGTCCTTTCCTCCCTCAGAGATTAGTGTGTTTTTTCAGTGCTTGCACTGTTTCAAGAAGCAGCTTTGAGCACTCTTGCTCTTGTTCAGCATTCCTATGCTCTGAGAAGATATCAGTTTGGAAATCAGGATTCTCCTGATGTCCTTGCGGTAACAAGGTCCTGGCCAGCTCGGGCTAGATGAGAGCAATCTCAAGGCTGGCTCTCAGAATCCTCATGCTCTCAAAAATAGGCACTCTTCTTTGTCAGAGTGTGTTCTACTGTCAGAAGAAGAATGATGCTGCACTGCCCATGGACACCAGGGACCGTCCCTGCTCTCGATACACTGCACACACAAGTGTATGGCACATTAATCTCAGCATAACCTTGGTCAGGCTAGCTGAGGTCAGCTGCATGTATATATATGAGTTACAGCTCATCTCAGTAGCTGCTATAAATTGTCACCACAGTTGGGTTGTGGGCTGCAAGGAGTCTGAAATGCTCCATCAGCCAAAGCCCTGCTGGACAATGCACTAGAAATGGGAATGAGGGAGATTCGCAAAAGTGCCTAAGTGCTTCTGGGGACAGCTGAAGGGATTCACGCTTGTAGATCCAGACTTTCAAATGTCCCTAAAGATACAAGAAAGCTCCAAGTGGGAGTTCATAAATGGTTTTTAGCCCTTGAAACTATTATAGCACACACTGGACTGGATGTTCCAGGAGCTCCACTCCCAGCAAGGCTCAGTCCCTGAGTGGAATGGGTGGGACCTGTAGCCCAGACGGATGGGTGCCTGCTTCTGATGGCTGCAGGGGAGAGATGGGCAGCATGGCACTCCCAAGGGTTAGGAGTCAATAATGAAGCCAATAATAAAAGATGGAATGGGCAGAACTGACATAAGAGAATGGAAAGAAAGTGGGAATTGTGCTTTGAAACTGGAAAAGCACTTTCAAAAAATTTCCCTCTCATAATTTTAGTCCTTTAAATACCAAGTTGTCTTCTCTTTTCTGCCCAAGAAGTTGTTTTCACAAAACCTGTTAAAAAATCTCTTGCTAAATTCTGAGCTTACCAGGATGATGCCCGAAGCTCACTTGTGCTTGTTGCCAGAGGGGTTACTGAATAAGTTTGTTCCCTGAACCGACAAATTTTAAGCCGATATTGAAGAATGTCAGCAAGCATGATGGATACCTACAGCCAGGTGCAAACATGGAAGAAACCTGTTTCTGAGTGCTGCCTGGCCCTTTCACACCAGACCGTCCACTGCATGGACCATCCCGGCGCCCAGCAGTGCCAGCAGGAAGGCTCCCTCCAACTCTAGATGGACTTTAATCAGGCCCATGTGAGCTGTGTGCATGCATTCAAGAGAGTCTGGAGCTGGACTATCAAACACTCACAACAAACAACTCACTAATAAGCTGCAGACTGCAATTTTTTTTTTTTTTTCAGAGATTATTAAAAGAAAAGTTTCCAAATAACAAGTTTCTCTGGGAAAAATCCAGCTTTTTCATACAGACAACTCACATACCGGAAAAAGGGCAGTGTTATTCACATAAATTATTCATTATAAATTACGCATCCAGTGGTGCTTTTCCTGTACCTGGAGCTGTGGAAGATCCAAGTTAGTGTCACTTCAGAGAGAGGGGAACGGTAATTATAACCAGCTGTGTGACATCCAGCCAGACTGAGGTGATTGTGGGACCTCTTGAGCCAGTGTTTGTCACTGGGACCCAGTTTGCCATCAGGTTGTGAGGTTGCCCCCTACTTTGCCCTGACCCACGCCAGCACAGCCTGACTAAGGTAGGGGGGCAGCTGGCAAGTGCAGCTAAGCCAGGCTGGATGGAGATCATGGGGCAATAGCCCACTATTTTGAAACACTGACAAAACTAATAAGTCCATCTTTTGCAATACATACTCTAATTTCTGTAACAAACCCAGCAGCAGATGTTTAGTCTGAGACTGGGGCATCAGCAGGGCTTCTTCAGAGCTTTCCACCTGCAGAGGGACGATCAGGTAAAACTGAAACAGGCAATAAAAGCACAACTCACAAGACAGACTGCGGAGAGGCATTCAGTGGGTAAGTAGAGGTGTCGCACAAGTTCGTGGAGAAATGTTTCACCACCACTGCACCATTTCTGTGGGGTTAGGATGGACCAGTGTGGGAGCTTCCTCCGTGTCCCTTCTGTGAATCTCATTTGTATAGCAATTCCCACTGGGAGCAGTTGACTCGCTGCCTTGGGAGAGGCTTATAGGGAAGGCAGAGTGCTACTGAAACCACAGCAGGAACTGGAAGGTAGCTGGTGTTTGTTTGTGTGCGTGTTTGTACATAGATGCCTTATTTTGTAGGTCTACAGCCCACTGCTGTGCACCAAACCCCTTTTTTGCCTGCCCACCTCTAGCCTTCGATCCACACTGAGAGGCAGTCAGAAGAAGCCATCCAACATGTTTCCAGCACTTTGTTGTGAAAAGAGAAAAAGAAAGAGCAGGCAGTATCAACCCAGGTAATAAAACACCTGTCTATTGAGAACTCCCCAAGGGTCAGCGGGAGCAAAGCAACAGGACTTGACTGCAAACCAGAGCAAAGCTTTGTCAGTTCCCCCTTGAAACGCAGGTTGTCTGCGAGCGGTATTGTCCACATTTAGTGGAATACTATTGTTCACTGTCAGTACCGAAGCCATAACGGAAAACAAGCACAGCCCACAGGGGGAACTTGGTGGGGGCTCCCTTGTCTCAGCACCGTGAAGGCAGCAGCCAGGCTGTGCGCTGGCATGTAACAGCTTCCACCTCCGGGTCCCTGTTTGCCAAGCTCCTGTGCACCATCGGTGACATGTGCAAACACACACCTGCCGCGGGGTCACAGCATTACTGCCCACTAGGAGCTTACAAAACAACGAGACTTGCATAATTTGAGAGTTGTGTTCTTCACTCATCCAAAAAAGGTCTTATCTACTACCATAAATCTATCACACACACCTTCCAACTGTGAAACTACTAAGAGAAACGCTTCTGTCATGTAATAGTCTGAATGCGTGACAGTTGAGGAGACCATGGAGCCAGGCATTACACTGCATCTGTGTCTTCCTACATTTTCCAGTGCGGCCACAGTTGGACTGTACAGCGAATGGGGGCACGTGCGGCAGCTGCAGCACCTCAGGCTCAGCTGAGCCCGAGCTGAGTTTTGCACACAAGACAAAGCAGTACATCATTATGTACCCAAACCCAGGGCACACATTTTTCTGATGGACAACTTTTCTTAAGTGTTAAATGATTATTATTTTTTAGCACTTCAAGTATATACTTCAACTGGTTTTAAAAGGATTACTGGAAATGAGGCAGTTGTGGACTTCAGCATTTTTGTTTCATCTTGCTGTCAAGCCGATAACAGAACAATGTAGACTTTCAGACTTACCGGACAGTTGAAAGCCGTGTGCCACGAGTGTACATGAAATCTCTTTTGAGGAGATCAAATGTCAGTTTGAACCATCAGTTCCTCAGAACTGATGTTCTCCTTTGGCAGAGACCCCTCCAGCAGAAGACATGAGTGCACATTCCAGTATGTCTGTTCCAGCAAACAACTCTTCTTGCCGTCTTCCTCCTACTTTCACATCTTGCATCTGCTTGAAATTTAGAGGCTGCTTTAGCAGACCTGCCTTTGGCTCCTAACGAAGGCATTCTGACTTGTCAGCCTCGGCAATGGCTGCTGTGAGAAGCCTTGATAACAACTTGGGCCGTATCCACTCTTAGAAGCCAGCGCCTAATGCTAGGCCATCTGGACACCCACAAAGTGCCAAACACTGTCATTCTTATTTAGTCCAGCTTCCTGCTCAAGTCAAATGGTATTTTGATGAGTGACTGCTAAAATGCTCAGGGTTTGACCCTCGCGTGTTTGCCTCGCTGTCTACAGGCCCTCCCCAGCAGTGACGATGGCCGGCTCATTCTAGCTGTTGATTCTGTTTGCAATAGAGCCAGCTGAAAATTTTTCAACAGAGCAATTTCTTATCCAGTATAGTCTATTCAAAAATCAAAATATTTCTCAGCAGTTTGTCAATTTCAATGAAAGTTTACAACAGGAGAATGTCAAAACATGGTGTTTCATCACTGCCGCAGTGGTTCTTTTCAATGGCATTGATGTGCTTCGTTTCATTATGGTCTTTTTGTTTCCACTGCTGCACGTTGTTGAATATTGACTCAAACCTGATATAGATCTTATATTTCGCACTGCCTAATGTCTTAATTTTTCCATTTTTGTCTAATAGGAAAGTAGAAGCAAAACCATCATTTAAATAAGGCTTTATTTTCTGAAGAGTTTCTGAATTGACATTTCATGGGAAACGTCCAAATTTCACCTTTTCATCTTGATTCATAACAAAAAGAACTGGGGAGTGTCAGGCTTCTCCTGGAGCAGAAATTCCACCTTCTGACCAGCTCTGATTACCACTCAGCCCTCACCCAGATGAAACCCTTGGCTCTGTGGGGAGGCCCAAGGTAGGTCTGATTCACAAGCCTAGCAACAGCCAGAGAGCACAACTGGCAAACCAGCCCTTGCGAAACTCAGTGAATCACCATGGCTTTGATGCAGCTTGCCCTGCTTGCAAGGAAAATGTACCTCAGCAACAGAAATAAGATCTTAAATCAAATCAGATGCAGCTTGAAATATTTATCTACTGTTCTTCTGGGAAGAGGAATTGTAGTGCAATAAATCCTCAGAGTTATTTTACTCCTAAGATGGGAGAGAAAAAACCTTCTGAATGTAGTTTGACCAAAAATAAGGGAGATACAGGAATGTGAAGAAATTCAGGCTGCTGAAGTAATAATTCCATGTGACATTGGACAGGCACCCTCCCACAGGCTTTGGTTGAGGAGCTAGAACTCACATCAGATCCCACCACAAGCGGAGGAAACCCTTCCTGGAGCAAGTCATGTCACGAGCACTTGTGAACTGCGAGCCCACTCAGTGCAGAAAGGCATAGCTGGGCGAGGTTCCGCTGGTCTCTCCTCTTCCAAAGGAGCACTCCTTTGGACAGAGATACTCCTTTCTTTCTGAAGGTGCCTTCTTGTCTGCTGGAACTCATCCGCCATTTGCTGGAGTTTACTAGTTCCAGATGAGGTGGCTCCTTCCTCTGTAGCTGGTGATCACCCGACAGTGCAGTGAAGGAGGGAGGCTGGCCACACAGGCTGGTGCAACATGGAGCAAAGGTCACCTGCAGAAAGATAGAGGGACTGTGAGTTGGCAGGATGAGATCTGATCCAAAACAATGTTGGCAAATCAACCGCTGCTTCCCCCTTGGCTTTCCTTTGATGTCCTTGCAGGCTCCACACTTCTCTGAAGGAGCCATTCCAGAAATCCAGTAGTACCCAAGGGAAAGTTTGCCTTAAAAAAATAAAAACTTCGGCCCTGTTCTAAGGTTTAGGGCTGCTTCCAAGATCACCTGTAAAATAACTTCACCTCTACAAGGCAAACCAAGGGTGGTGGTGTATTCCTAGGGGCTGAAGAGCCTTGTCCACCATTGGTAAGATCATTTAGAAGATCAGGTAATTCCAGGTTAATTTTGACCAAACTGTTCCAATTCCCTCTGCCTGTGCTCCTACACCCACCCACATTCGCTTGTGCCTAAGCTACAACCTTTGGATCACACTCAAGAAGAGTGTGTCGAGTCTATGACCTGCTCTTTTGTCCACTTCCCTGAGGGCCCTACAGCCTTTTCCACTTGTCATCCAACCGGAGATGAATCCAGTTGTGAAATGACCACATTCCTATCACAAGAGCAGGGGCATGGAGTTGTTCAACCCACAGATGCCCACCCCCAGCCAAAGGGTTATGAACTACAAGGTTAGATCATAAGTAAAACAGGGTGGGAACTTCCTAGCAGAGCTAGGAAGCCTTTTAGGCCGATTTCAGTGCAAATAAACAAATAATAATGTGTTTCAAATGTGACTGATGTGGACCCTCTGAGGGTATCTGAGGCTGGCTACCCTCAGGCGGAGCCCTGAGGACCGGTGGTCGCCCACTGAAGCGTTGTGGTCCGAGTGCACTGACCATGCCCAAGCAGGGAGCGAAGGGATGGAGCCAGGCTGCACTTTCACAGCTGCACGGCGCTGGCCTGGCCGATGAAATCAGGCCCAGACAGGAAGCACTTTTCCTCAACAGTAAGCTGCTATTTTTACCCATCTTGCTTCTCTAACCAAAGAGATGCTTCAAGTTAGTGGGCTCTGCTCTGCTGCAAGGCACGCCAGCACCAACCCGCAGAGGTGTCCCCTTGTCCACCCTGGCTCCCTGCTGTGTCAGCCCCCCTCTGATCATCAGTGTTGCCTCCACAGGTCAGACCGCTCAAGCCAAAAACCCCAGCGGGTATATCTGCCCTGTGTGAGAGGAGCAAGACGGTTGTGCATGATCTCCCGTGGGTCCAGCAGCCCACAGTGAGCACAAAGGCCTGCACGAGGGCGGCAGGAGGTGTGATGGAGCCAGCTCCATCCCATCGGCTCACCAGCCACTGACCCTGCTGCTGCACCACCCTACACACAGCATTAGCCTCAAGGAATTTCAGAGGAGGAGCTGCAGGGCATGGACATGTCCAGTGCTTTACTATCGCAGCTGCTACGTGAATGTCTTGTGTTGCTGTTTATACACAGAGACGATGATGGTTTCCTATAGCTTCCTGCATGCCCCTGCCCCTCGGCGACAGCCCTCGATCCCCACCCCAGGGGCTGCAGCTGGGTCGGGCAGCAGAGGCAAGCTCCTTCTCCCACTTCATGCAAGGTGACAGCCCTGTTTATTCCCCATTTCTCCTTCTCCCCACCCCCCCAGCGGTGATGTGGGCTGAGGGAGTGGCAGCACTTCCCAAATCCCAGAGCAACAGATCTGGAGTGAAGTCACGAATAACTGCAGCTTCATGGGAACAAGCTGGAAAAAAGATCTATGAGGGGGGAACGGGCTGTTTATGCCAGAACCGCTTGACATCTAGTAACACTGAAAAGCAAGGGGGGAGAATATTAGCGTCCCTTCCTCAAATGGTTTATTTTCCCCCTGTTTCAGCGCTTGGGTGTGGGAAATCTGAGCTCAGCTGGCAGAAGATGGAGTGAGATGGGCAGGGGTTTGCAGCTCTGGCACAAATGAGTCCCTGGCCCAGAGTCCTGCAGAGGGACGGTCAGTGGAGGCTCCTGTGCGCAGCTGAGGCAGCTCGTGGAGGATCTGTGCCATCCTCCTCCCCGCTATTTGACATTACATGCATTATTTCAGCTCTTTGCAGCCTCACTTGCTGTATCTGCAAATGCCGTGACCAGAACGTCTCATCACACTGCTGTGGCACAGTCACTGTCCTTTTTAAGTGGGGGATGTTTAAGACGAGGAAATGCTCTGGTGTCAAACACTGTTGCCAAACCTTCGGTCTCACCATTGTCTCCCCTGTTCACCAAGGACCCTGCAATGCTGCACAGACAAATCAAGAGGCTGAAGACTAGACTTAATGAAAACATATAAATTAACATATGCCTCCTAGGGGGGTTGTTAGGCTTAGCTCATTAGTGGTTTAAAGCATATCCAATGCTCTAAGTTATTTGTTTGTTTGTATTTTTGCAGCTGTCCTTAGTTCTCTTAGGTCAAGTAGAGGTGTGAGGTCCAAAATAGCATCGGGATGGCTGAGCTTATGTTTCCAGCCCTGAAAAAACAATGAAGTGCTAATAAAAAAAAAAAAAAAAAGCCTTGTGAGAAAGATTTCACTCCAAAGCCCTTGCAAACAGCACACACAACAGCATGGAAATGCAAGAGTCTTTGCTCCCCAGGGAGGAGAGCTGCTGCCAGCTACTTTGGGAGGAGAAGTGGAATCTTGGTGGCCTGGGGAGGAAATTTTGGACATGGATACCAGAGTAAGAGAAGTCACTGGATCTTTGCTCCTTATCTGCAGCATTGCAGCTCAGCTGAGCAGCTGACATGGGGTCAGAGGAAGCCATCCATCTGATCCGGCTGGTCCTTACCACTGAGAACCAGCTCTGCATGCACTGGTTCCCCACAGCTCCATGGGAGCATCCCCAGGTCCTGTGTGTGCATGCCTCTCTCGAGCGGAGGCACTTCAGCCCAGGCTCGTTCTTGGCACATAACCCAGTGAGGGGCTGCTTGGGCTCAGAATATGGGGACCATGCTCAGGCTACAGAGGGCAGCTGTTCCCCAGGGAAGCTGCTTTTCCCTCATCACCCTGTCCTTAAAAACAAGTAAGTTCTCCAAGCAGATCCCAATCCTGTTTTAAAGTGTTGCTCCTTTTTCCAGCTGAGCACAGCAGTGCAGGTGTGGTAGTGCATGTAAAGGCAGAGGTAAGGATTAGAAACCTCAAAAAATGATGTAGAAGTGCTGTTGCCCCTCTCCAGAGTGCACTGAGTGCTCAAAGCAACTCCTGTGCATCCCTGTGCAGCCTCCGACAGTGAAAAGCTCCGATTTCTTCTCCAGCTGCCGTTGATGGAGTGGACCTGCATGTCTGCATCTTGAGATGGTCAAACATCGAACCAGAGGAGAAGTCCCACATTTCTGGAGCTGGGCCCAGTTCTGCAAAGGGCTTGGTCTTGTTTGGATGGGCAACTGCATGTCACTGGTTTGAGATGTGCTGGATGAGGCGCAGCACTGTAGGGAAGCAATGACTCAGAGCGGGCTAGGGCAGCTTCAGAATGGTGTGCTAATTGCAGGGCAGCACAGGGCTCTGTGTAGCACTTTCACCATCAGATGATATAAAATCAGACTAAGTGTTAAGGCAAAGCCTGCAAACCAACAGAAAGGTTATGTGAGGACCTCTCCCTTGCTTTGGTTAGCTCCATCAGGGATGTGCCATTATATTTTAGCAACAAAACTCCACTAAAAATAAATGACCCCTCAGCTTGTGATGGACTCTCCATTCCTGGGTATAAACATTGCTGGGAGGTGATGGAAGAACGAACCGTCAAGCAACACTCCGATGGAAACTTTATCCCTGAAAATTACCCTGAGCACAGCAGGAGTACTGCTCAGTATCCTGCCTCTGAGAAGAGGTCAGGGAGAGTCTTCCCACAAGATCCTGCTTTCTACAGCAGTCATTAAATGCAACCATCTTTGCCATAAAGAGAATAAACCCCACATCTTTAGAGCCTCAGAGGTAAAAGCCAGACTTTCCAGAGAGGGTTTATTGCAGGATCTAGTGATGAGGTGACTTTTTGAAAAGCAGTGACGCACTTGGACTGTCCTTTCAATTTAGCAACAGCCTGTTAACAAGCAATCCCCTTCCTTCCCCAGGCATTCCTGTCGCTGATTCCACCTAACAGGTTTAATCTTGAAAGTCACTAATGGTGGACTCAGCCCAGGCAAAGCCACCAGGACTTTTATTTTCTTCAATGGAGCCAGAACCCCACCAGTCGGATCCAGGATGGGTCAAGAAGAGGTTCACTTCCAAGCACAAGAAATGCCATGTGGCTGCAGAAGGAGTTAAATGAAACCTCTGCACACCCAGCAAAGGGGCTCTCCCTCTGGCTGCCACATCCCGCTCCAGCACGCAGGACAGAAGTTGGAGGCAGGCGTATCTCACGCCGGTCAAGCTCAAGCCCATTGCAGGAGAGTTGTGTTGTTTTGTTCCTTCTGCGAGAAAATGAGCTCAGACGAAACTGAAGCAGGTGCTAATTAAAACCAGCACTATTCTTCAAACTGGGCTTTTAATTACTGTAAATATATGTCAAGGAAAGTTGCAAAGGGGAAGAAAAATAGTAATTTCTTGTGCTACCTGCCATTTTCACTTGATTACCATCACACTTTTCTGTAGAGCAAAACATCAGTCCTTCATAACAAACTCCTCTCTTGGGGGCTAGTGTGAATTGAGAGCTGTGAGGCCCTGCCATGGGTTCCAAAACTAGCAGCATAATGTCTGTAACAGACATGCTACCTAATTAAATTGTTAGGGAACAGGCTTTTATATCTTTAACACCTAATTTACTATTGTTTCTTTGAAAGTGTTTGGCTTCCCTGTGGTTTTTTGGGCCTCCCTTCTCAGTTTTACGATGGCTTTTAAGTTTTTTGTGTGTGCTTCAACTAAATAACCATTTTGGAGGTTTTTTTAGGGTCCTGGCTTGAGTCGGACCAAGGGAAACAGGGGCTTGTTTTACTGTTGTTCATGCTGGGTGAGTTACCACTACCGTGCTAATTATGTAATTACCCCATTTTAATAGCTATTGTATACTGCTTTATTGCTAACAAATCTTATTTCCTCTTTCTTTGCTTACTGATAGAACAGTAGAAGTATAAGGACACACACAAACATTATACTGCTCTATAAACTGCAATACAAGCCTTGCAAGAGTTAGCAGGGCTCTAACCATAAACAAGCGTCTCCAAGGCAGCACTTTACCCAGCTCTACACGACAGTAATGATAATATAATTTTTGCTTACTGGGAAAACACAAAATTGTATTCATTTCTCAAATACCAAGTGCTACGCTCCAATGGCCGTTAGTCTCTTAACGTGAGTTTATATGGTACTCCCTGCAAGCAGCACGGATCATGCCAAAGATGTTTAGACCGTGCTGTAGCAGAAATGAGTAATGAATACATTAATAGATGACTTCCTCCCCAATATTTGAAGGAAAATGAATTATTTGCCCTGGAGAGGTGGGGGAACATATGTTCCAAAATATTCTTGAATGTTGCATAGTCATTTGGAGTCCATGGCTGACAGGACATGGTAGGATACTGTCCAATGCACTGATGATATCAAACTGCATTGGGGTAGGATGGAAAGGGGAAATGTTACCAGATTCCTGGGAGGCGTCAGAGTGCCACTGAAACCAGAAGACGTCAATAATTATGTTTGAGGTAGGAAAAGATTGAAAGCATTAACCAAGGGCATGGAGATGAGAGGAGAACAGCATCCAGCATTTGTTGACCGTAGCACCATCTGTGCTTAGCTGGTCAAACCAAACCAGCCTGCAGGCTCAGACAACTGGGACGAGCTGGAAATAGCTGCTGAAATTATACCAGAGGCCAGCACAGCCTGGGGAAGAGTTGAATAAGCTCAAAGAAGTTGCAGGTATTTAAGGGAATGTGCTGCAGTGGTGGAAGGGGGCACAGAGAGCTCCTGGGGGCTTTCCCTCAGGGAGAGGAGGCTTTCATGGCAGAATCCAGCTCAGGCAGGAATCCCACATCCTGAGCCCGTTTCCTGGAGTAAGAGCAGGGAACACATCTGGGGTGAGCTAAAAGGTCTGGAGGGCTGAAATCTCAGACAAAGGATGCTTCCATGTTCGAGACAGTACCAAGATGAAGTACAAAACATGAGGTGTCCAGCAGGCACAGCAATGAGGGAGAACCTCTCCGGGGTGCAGCACACAGTACTAGGGGAGGGGAAGTGACTGGCAGGGATGGAGGGGCTTCACTGGCCATCAGAGGCCCTGGCACAACGGCCTGAATAGTGGAACTGACAGAATTGTCCAGGGAGGAAATTCACTTATAGCTTCATTTTTTAATTATAAGCTCTGCTATTATATTCTGTATTTATAAATACATATATGTGCTGATGTATGATCTCTTAAGTTTAAAATAAATCTATCCCATATGAAATTCCATCATTATAGCAAAACCTCCTTACTTGTTGTTTTTCCCCACAGCCAGCTCCAGCTCTCATCCCCCAGTTTATCCGAAGGGGATCCAGTCTCCAGACAGGTAAAACACACATTGAATTCAGGTGGACTTTCACCCACATGATGCTGGTGCCAAGCACTGTAAACCCTCGCACCTGCTCATTTCCACTGACCCCGACGGGCCCCAGCACCCTCCTCCAGTCCACCCTCCACACCAGGAGGATCTCTGCAAACAGCAGCAAGCTCTGCTGCTTCACATTCCTCCTTAAATCCATCCTTTGCCAGCATATCTACCGAAAAATTGACAGCAAAAAAAACTGAATTAGGCTGCTGGTGTGCTAAGACCACTGTCTATCATACTGAGCAATATTGGCTCATCGTCTCCCCACTCTCGCTCTCTGTCTGCACCCATCTGCTGCCTTTCCTCTCCAGCTCGGGTTCGGAGCGCTGGTGCTGCACGCCGCCTAGGTCAAGGACAAAAGCTTCAGGATACTGTAGTGGTAGCAATAAAGGCAGGCACACACACACACATGTTTATGTGTATGTATATGTGTATGTGTGTGTATGTGTTTGTGTATGTATCTGTGTATGTATCTGTGTATGTATACGTACACATATGTGTGTGTGTGTATGTATATATCTCTGTTTCTATGTCCATATGTATTCAGTGGGGTCCAGCCTTTGGCAGTCAGTGCCTTGTTTCTCCTGGCTAAGTGGGAAAAAAAGAGGAAAATCCTATCAGAAAACAGGACTTCACAGAAATCGAAATGTCTGCAGAGCAAGCTCTATTTGAGCTGCTTCTTCCAGCAGGAAAACCAGAGTGTTTCGTTTCATGCTGGACCAAGAGGCACTTCCAGCCATCACAGTGGCTCTAGAGACACACTGGGTGACATCAGTATGCCCTGACATAGCATGAGATAACGGAATTGTCTGAGCTCTTTGTGCAGACAGAAGTTTCAGTATTCTGAATTTTCACTGTGCGTGCGTGCCAGCCCCTCCTCCAGCCCGGAGCCTGCAGCCCTGTTCCCGGTGGGCTGGCGGGGGTGGGCAGGGCAGGGGGCAGCCGTGCCCCAGCCCCCACACTGCCCTCCGGCACGGGACCTCCACTCAGCCCGCGCAGAGCAGCCTGCAAGCCTGAAGTATCATTTCATTATTAAAACAAGCTGCCACCACGGAGAGTCTTGAGCAGGACAACAGGCCTGTCCCTGGGCTCTGGAGAACATCAGCCTTGATTGGGAAAAATGGTTTTAACAGGAGTTTCACCCAAGCAAGGGCTGACAACTGGGCCTGTGGCACTGGACGCGGTTCCATGTGCTTTGGCAGAGCCTCTGGTACCATGCTGGCTTTTCACCCAGAGTGGCTCTTTACTCACTTGATAGCGGTGTGGGTTAGGGACTGTCCTGGCTTGCCCCTCTGGCCAGCACCAGAGCATGTCAGGAACAGTCCACTGTCATTTAATGCATGTATGAGCCAAAAAACGGTGACAACCTATTAACACGTGGTCATTAACGATCAGATCTCATTCATGCTGGTATAAATTCAGGAGTACATTAATTTTTAAAAGTGTCAGGCTAGCAGAGCAGAATGCAGAAGCTGATCCCTTCCATCTCCATTTCTGATACCTAGCTCATGTCTCAGCCGCTCTCAGTGCTTCTAGGACACACTGGTGAGTTTTCAGGAGAAGGTCTGGAGTCTTTTAGTCATGGACTGCCTCTTTCATCCAGCTCAAACCAGGTCAGGAGCTACTGGAAGCCACCTTTGGAAGACCCAAAGGCAAGAGCTGGTGCACAGAGCCCAAGATCACAATGTTTCAAGCCTTTGGCCTGAAGCATCACCTCTCTCTGCTCAGGGTGTTTCTCTGCTTAGCACTTTGCTGCTCAGGAATCTCATACAACAGCCTCACCATCAGGTCTGCAGGACATCATTGGCATCATCATGCCAACAGCTATGCCATGAAGGGGCAAAGCCCCAGCCAATGTTGCACAACCCACGCCGCAATTATTTACCCACAAACACCTGTTCTGAACTGATGACCACATATCAATGCTTACCACTATTTAGCAGCTACTGGCCCATGCCCTGGGTGCTCCATCCAGGCATGACTCTGTGGACTAGTTCAGAACAGTTTTCCACCAACTACTGCTGTGACAATGTAGACTGAGATCTGCCTGTGACCTCTGCATCTCAGACCCCTCTTTCATTTCCCAGTTGGGCTTCTAGGATGCCCCTCTGAAGGGTCAAACCCCGATCAATTTGCCACAACCTGTATTCCCAAGAGCTGTATGGGTGTTAGGTCTCTAAGTCGAGTTACCACCTGCAAAGCATCATTCCCCCTTCCCCCATTCTACAAATCATTTCCACCACCTCCTGCCTTCCACCCACACATACCGCCCTGAAAGAGTTAAGAAGAATTTACAGTATTTTTAACTTACATTACTCACTTGTATTGAATTATTCTTGGATCAGATATTAAATGGAGATTTTCCATATAATATCTGTCACAGATGGAAAAAAAAACATCATCTATGGATGAGTGTAATCCATTCATTGGTTTACGGATACAGCCCTCTCCAGGGATTGTCAGAAATAAACACGATGTCCCTGTTTGCTGGATTTTTGCATTTGGATTGCTGAGCTAGCTGAAAAAATGTGTGAAATCGCATGTAAGCCGACAGCTCCCTATTGACTAGGCATACGAACAAGCTCCCATGTGTTATTTATTCCAGCAAGCCCATGGACTGTGTCGTGCACATGAAATGCTAGCCCGCTCTGAAATTCGAGGGGATAATAATCAATAATGCTTTGTTCGTAACACAGCTTTCATCTGCAAAGCCCAGAGCGGTGTTGGAGGACACAGGTGCCTGGGGCTTGCAGGGGAGGAAGCTCGCATGGGGGGGTTGCACAGACCCTCACTCAAAAGGCAGAGCTGGAACCAGTCCCTCCAGCCCAGCAAACCTCAGGGACAAGCTGCCTGCTGACAAGGCACCTTTGGCATCTCTCAGACATGCTAAATACATGGATTTTTGTTTGTTTGTTTATTTTTTAAGGAAACAGTCTCTGCCAGAGCAGCTTTCCAGTTACCTGGTATGATGTATTGCAGCGGTTAAAAACTACTTGTTCTTTTGGGAATTCCCAGGAGGAATTAAGGATGTTGGTGTGCTCAAAGCAAGGGTATGGCGAGACGGGAAAAGCCAAGCCTATTTCCACCCCGGCCCCGTTAACACCTTGCTTTTATTCCTGAACGCAAGGTTTACAGCAGCATCCTCTTCCCAGGCTGGTGACACCACCTCCCCACAGGTCACCCAGAAATGGCTCAGCCCGCTCTCACTGAAGCGATGCCTCCACGCTGCATGGCAGGGCTCCAGGACAGCATCGCCCTCACCGAACAGCTACCGGCTGGGGGGATAATTAGTATCTCCCCCATCTGCTAGATTAGCTTGGGGAGGGGAAGCAGGGGAGCGCTGCCAGGGTGCACTTAACTCTTCCGTCTTCAGGCGTTTCTCTGCTGCTCCCCCCTCGCAGGCTCCACAGCAAACCCGACTGGACCCAGCGAATGCCAGACAGAGGAGGTCTGGGAAAGGTGGCCAAATCCTGCCTCAGGACGGGGCTGCTCCTGCCTGTGCTGCTGAAGGGATGTGGGAATGGGAAGGGTCCTTCCTGCTCCCATGAGACCACCACCAAATCCTCACCAAGAGAAAATATGCACCATTGAGCCCACCACCGGCAGCCCCCACCCAGATGAGTAGCTTTGGGTTCCTCTGCTGGAAGGTCCTTCCACACCCCAGCCCCCTCCAGCCAGCCCCAGCCAGGGTAGGAGCTGCTGTGCCCAGGGCAGCATCCTCCGGGCACTGCTTTAAATGGGGTGCTTATGTCTGGGAGACAAGGGAGGATGCTAGCAACTGCAGCCCGAATGCAGACGCAGGATTAATGCTGCTCTCGGCAGCAGACTCCTTTCCTGCATTAAAGTCAACACATCACCCAACACTTACTTCACACCCTCCCTGGGGTGGCCGGAGAATTCCCTTTATAAGGTTAATACCACCCCCTCCCCCAACCCCCCAAAAGAAACAGGATATTTCCTAGCTAATTTGTATATGTCTAATTTTCATATCAACAAACCCAAAGTCATGATTCGGGGCTTTTTCAGGTTTGCTTTATTTCTTACCGCATTCCTGCTCTTACTGAGTCCATTTCCATTCCTCCTCTCCTTTCCCAGATTCCAGTATCCACAGGTTTCTGGGTTAACAACAAAATAACACAAGCTGGAACCTGTTCAGATTATTATTTTTTATTATTTTATTTTTATTTTCTTGCTTGGAAAACCTTTTCCCCTCTCTTTCACCCTCCCCGCCAGGGAGTTCAAAGGGACATGTTCACAAACACGGGCAGCGCTCTCCACACCCACACTTGCCACCTTGAGGGAGGGAGCGGCACGAAAACTCGCTGGTGAACATTTGTGCAAATACTCATTTGGCATCTGCTAATGTCAAGTCTGGCTGGATTGGGGCTAGGAGCTGTAGAAAAGCATAAATGAGTCGGGCAGACAGCAAAAGCCAAGCTACTTCGTTATGCAAACAGGAGCCTCTCGCAGCAGCTCTTGCCGCGCAGAGAAGGGGCTCACGCTCTGCGTCATTTCTTTCGTGCTTTGTCCTACCCTTGCATTATGATGACTCTCCTCTTGCAAAGACCCTGGTGTGCTACATGCTGTACAAACCTCCAGCCCCAAAAAAGCTTACATTCAATAAACCACAGCCCAAAGTGGAGAGCTTTGCACGCATGCACAAGCAGCAATGGCACTCAAATGGGGGCTGCTCTTGCCCCCATCCTTGTGTCTGCTTGGTTTGTTGCTGTTATTGCCACATAACTCTGCAAAAAGCGTTGCAGGACTGACTTTCTATGAAATACAGCATGCTGCACGAGCCAGCTCCCCAGCTATAGCAGATGATGCATGCGGCCACTCTCCTTTGCTTGCACAGCAGGTAGCAACGGAGGGCTGGCTGCCAGCATAAGCAAAACATTCAAACAACTGCAAATAACCCCACTATCTCAACCCCTGGCATTAACGGGGCAGCTGCAGCTGGGTCGCATGTCTCGTTAATAAAATGTCCTCAAATAATAACAGGCCTAGATGCAGGGTGCAACCTAAAAGGCTGGAGCCAGGTCCCGCTCACCTGGTGGCAAAACTTCCCTGGGCATCTGTGGGGCCTTGCGTGAGATGGTTCACCTCCCACAGGAGGGTTTTCACTGCAGAAACTTTATCCCTTTCATGTAAATTCAGCAGCACCAGTACAGTGGCTAATGGACCACACGATCTATAATTTACTAGTAAATTAAATACAAGCAGGATTGCTTTCTGGAATGGATGCCTGCAGCACCGAGCACACAGGTGCAGGGGGTCCTGGGAAGGGGGTCACAGCACACCCTGCTTCTGGGGCTTCAGACAGGGACTGTTCAGCAACAGCCCCACAGCAACAGCTGGACTGGCCGGGGCAACACAGCCCTGACTCATTCAAAGCTGAACTCATGGTGCAGCGCTCAGTGCGTGCTGCCCTGCCACCGGAGATGCAATGCCGGGGGCAGGAAGAGAGGTCCTGGCACTGCGCTTCTAACCATGGGAAAATTCAGCATTTCCATCAAAACTTACAAACTGAATAATCTGTGTTAGAGCTGGCTGGAAATGTCCACATTTACAGATAAGTAAAAACTTTGCCTTAAAGGGAACCTGTATTTTTGTCAAACGTAGAAAACCTGGGACCTGAAACACATTCTTTTCACATTTCAATATTTCTAGACTTTGCATCTAGGCTCAAAAAATGCAAAGAACTTTCCAAGAAAAAAAAATCTGGTTAAAAAAAATACAAAACTTAATCCTTTAGCTGTACTTTTCAAGGCAAAAAGGACAAAATTCCCAGTCATATTTCACCAGACCCCTGGCTAATTCCTGATTTAATTGTCAGTTTAATCATCCCAGTCCAATCCCAGATTCAACTCTGACCTTGGTGAAGGTGCCCATGGAGGCAGGTGCCAGTACCAGGCACCAAGCCAGGGTGTCACTGCGTGCCCTGGGCTGGTGGTCGCTGGATACACGGCAGTGCAGGGGGCTGCTCTGGGGCACAGCCTGACATCTCCGATGTCCTTGTCCCGGGCCACACCATGGCCACCAGCAGAAAAGGGATGCAGACAGCAGCAATTCTCCCAGCAACCGCCGACACCTCTGGCTCCCTCTCCATCCCTCCTGTGCTGTGTGTGGCAGAGCTCAGAGGCAACACAGGCTCGCTGCAGGGGTACAAAGAGTTAATAAAGAGAAACCACCTCTCGCTTCGCAGTTTTGCAGAGGGAGGTGCTGAGGAGTTGATGCCACTAATAATATTCCAATAGCTGGGTTGGAGAAGGCCAGCAGGCCCATCGTGCTCAGCGTGGCACTGCGTGGGAGGCTCAAGCCAGCTCCTGCGCCATGTCCCTGATCCCTGTCACATCCTCAGCACAAGGCTCTGCAGTGTCAGACGTGTGTCAGGGGGCTCCTGCCCCACAGGAGCAGGACACAGCCCAGACGGAGAAGCCCTGGTAGAAACCCCGAGCTCCTCCAGGGCTGTACAGTGTGGGTGCCAAGTCGAGAGCAGAGGCTGGTGGTGGCTTAATGATGTAAACAGCTAACGAGCCTGTGGAGAAGGACAGACAGATAAGCTGCATCTCCTGTTCCTGCATCGATCCCCGGGCTCTCTATTGGCATCCCTTCCCACCCTGAGAGTTTCCACCCAAAGCAGCAGGGTCTTGGAGTCCTGGTTTTGACTGGAAACATCAGGGAGATGAAGCTGAATTCCTTCTCATCAGCCGAAAGAGTTCTTTATTATTTATGACTGGGAACGATTCCCACCAGAAACGTGTAGCTGGTTATAATTTAGAAGTTTCTTCTAACTCAGGAAATTTCCGGGAAGGTCTAATAGTAAACACAATAATGTGCCCACAAGTTACAAATCAGCGGTCCTGTTTGTTTAATTCATTTGCCCAGAAAAATAATTAATGCAAAACTAATGGTGGTTTTTATTTGTTCCCTAAAACAATGTTATCAGTACATGCCCTCAGTGCATTTTTAGTGCAATTATAAAAGTTTTTCCAGCTGGAAAGTGAGTCAGCTTAACTTTTTTCTTTTAAACTAATGACCATTTAATGTCAGATAAAAGGTTTAGAGGAAAGGATTAAGTACTACTTTCAACAGAGATGGTGGGAGATAATTGACTCAATTTACCTCTGACACCGGTGCAGGGCACCCACGCGCCCCTGTGTGTGTTGAAATACAGGAGAGCGAGAGACCTCACCAGAGATCAGTGCTCTCCCCATGCAGGTGGGCGCTCATGTTTTGCCCTCCATCACCCCAGCACATCCAACTTGACATGTCTAGCAGGTGTCTCTGTGCCCTCTGAGAACACGCAGTTATTCCTGGCCTGGAACTAGTAAAACCCTTCAAACAGCAGAGGAGAAGTTACAGGACAAATGTGAAGCCAATAATAAAATCCCCAAAAGTAGATGATGAAACAAAATCCTCCAGTTTGGGTATTTGCTAGCAGGCACAGCCCTCCCCTGATTCTCCAACCTCTGGCTGCAGCTGCATTTTTACTTGCACCCACTGCTGCTTCTCTGGAAACTTCCAGACCAAATAACTTTGCTAATCTTTCATCTCTGCATGCTCCTGTGATCCGTTTTTCTTTCCCCTATCACTGCCATTTTCAAGGACTCGAGGTAGTTCCACCCCAAGCGATGTCTTTTGCCATTTGCCTGCACGGGTGAGCCCTTTGCACAGGATACTCCAGGTGCTGACGCTGCCCTCCCTCTGCTCGCTGCCAAACTTTTCCCGGAGCTTTTTCTCTGTGTCCCAGGGGGCAGGGTGGCCCTTTTTCCTCTGGTGGTGAAGCTGCCAGGAAAGGTTTTCATTGCTGTTCTGATGTACAAACCACTTGGCTTGGGAGGAAAGGTGTTTAATGAAGCACATACCATAAAGGTATGCACCCCATCACAAAGTCCAGCTCCCAGCTCCCTCGCAATGCGGCGCTACACAGAAGCCACCTATAAATCTAAATGCCATGAATGTGTCATGAATTCCACCTAAGGGCAGGGCTTTGGTTTATTCCCCAAGTCAGTCACTTTCCAAAGGCAGTCCCTGCCTCCCGAGGCGGCTGTGAGCTGGGATCTGGCTTGTGCCATGCCTATGGAGACACTGCCCTGGGGAGGGAGAAGGGCTTCTCCAGGGCTCGTGGCTGAGCTGGTGACAGTCAGCCCCACCACCACCAGAGACGCTGCCTGCTTGGAGAAGCCACCTGGGAAAGGTGAGGGTCTGTTTTCGTTGTCTTCTTCCAGGAGCATGACATGATCCCAGTTCACACCTTGAAGAGGTACGAAGCAAACATCCAGCCCTGAATCACTTGGCTGCTGCAGCAGATCGTAGATTAGAGCACCTCGGGCCGGGTTCAGACCACCTACCGCGACGTCTGACGGCAGCACCCACAGCTGGGCTGGCCAGGCCAAACCTGTTCCCTGTGCAGGCACTGGGGAGGACACCCAGTTACTCTGCAGCACCCTGGAGCTTTAGGAGCCAGACTCACCTCCGCCCCAGCAGCTATTTTTGATGCTTCCCAGAAAATCATGCCATGGAGCCATCCAGGTTCCCGTAGCAAAGGGCCCGCCGCATGCACAGATCTCCTTCTGCAATCACAGGAGAAATCTGGCTGCAACATGCTGAGTGGATGGGACTTGAACACCCAAATCCTCCGGGCGACGAAAGATCTCAGCCCAAATGTATGCAAGGAGCTTGTACAATCAGGCTGCGAAACACTGAGCTCAAAACTTGCCATGTTCAAGATCAAACGAGTAATCACAACTTCTCCACCCCCCGAACAGGACCACTTGCATTTAGCTGCCTGGCACAGCTGGTGTGAACGGCAGCAAGGGCTGGAGGAGAGCTGGGTGACCCTGGGAAGGCAGGGGCTGGTAGCTGTCCTCTCCCACCCCCACCAGCTGGTGAGGCGGCCATGCAACACTGCCACAGGCCAGCACCAAGCACAAGAGAAAATGCAACCCAGGTTTGCAAGCGGGGTTGCTGCCACCTGGGCACGGGTATTCTTGGGAAGAAGTGCCTGTGGAACTTCTTGTGGGAGTGGAAAGGAAACTGAGAGAGGACAGACCCTACAAGGGTCCTACGAGGCCATCATGGAGCATCTTTGATGCTCCTTCAGCCAGTGTAGGGGGTAAGAAAATACAGGCCCACGTGACAGGACAAGGAAAGGACTCAAAGCACACCTGGAGGTGTCTTCTGCTTTCTTCAGAGCTGTTTAACAGGGACAAACTGAGGCTGAACCACTGTGGCTCTCGCTGGGTGGGATGGGAGAAGCACCCATCTGTGAGGGGGCATGCTGCCCGACGCCCTGCCCTTCCAAGGCTGGGCTGTAGGCCCCCATAGTCTGAACCCAAAGGTTAATCGCCATGCCATATGTTAATTTTCCCCAAGTCAAGAACCGCTCTCTTTCACCAGTTTTGAAGTTTTCTGCCTTTCATTGAATTTCCCCGCCTGTATTAGGAGAGCAGGTGAGCGGGAGTTCCCAATTTACTTTCTCTGCAGTCTAGACTATTCATTACTTTCCTGTCTCTAAATGAAGCAGGCGCAGTCCTTTCAATAGCTCCATAAAGCATTCCCTCGCCAGGCCTCTAATCATTTTCATTGTCAGCCTCTGAACACTTATTATTTCCACTATATCCCCTTTTGAGATCAGATATCCCAGAGAGGAGCCTGGCATGTTAGCGAGGGTCTCCTCCGGATCTCTGCTGCAAGCAGGCAGGCTTTCGGGAATATTTTACATCCCTCTCTTTAACCATCTGCATATTTTGTGTTACTTTCCCAATAGCAAAAAAAGAAAAAAGACCCCAGAGTCACTGCAGATAGCTCGATAAAAGCATAAATGATTACAATTAATTTGGAGCCCGACAATGTGCATGCGTAGCTTGAATTATTCCTCGCCGTGTCTTGCCTTGCAGTTGTCAGGGGTGAATTTTTTCTGCCATTGTGCTGCCCATTCACCTAGCTTTGTGTGGTCTGACAATATCTCAACCCAAGGTGGTATATGGTTGCAGGCACTGCCGCTCTCGTTATTTACAATGGCTAATTAAGATCCTGCTACAACCTTCATCCCACCCTTAATTCTTATGAAGCAGCCAACAAAAGGTTTTGATTTCCTTTTTGGCTGGAAGACCTTTTGGCTTCTGCAAAAAGGGGATTAAGAATGAAAGCACATAAAGGTATGTGCACAATCACAAAGTCATAACAGCTCTCCGAGTGCAGTCTCCCAGGAATGAAACGCAGCATTAGCAAGAAGGGCTAATTGGGACCGGTTTAAAGAGTGCACATTGTGTAGCCGAGTCCGGTAACACTTTTGATCAGGCAGACAACACAGCCACAAATTGCTTTCTTCCCTCTCCAAAATATCTGACCCTGCAGGAAATGGTGTTTTACCTTTCCCGAGCAACCCAGACGGGTGGGCGGGCGGCCGGTGCACGAACGGGCTGAGCACTGTGCCTGAACAAGCCCAGCTCTCCAAGGGCTCCAGGCAGATGCAGGGTCCCTGTCCCCGAGGCTTGGCCTCGGGGTCCCCAGAGACTGGTGCTGGCTCCGATAGCGATTGCCCATGCCCATGGCAATGGCAGGATCAGGTGGAGCCGTACGCATGCAGCTCACCCAGAGCTTCTCTCCAGGGAGTGCTGCGGGCACAGCCGTGGGCTGTGGGTTTCAGAGCAGTTGCTCTCCATCACCTCTCTGCCTTCAGCCGGAGGTGGGTGCCGCGCCCTGATCCCAGGCTGCCTCCAGAGAGCCTCCCAACTGCAAACCTTGCTCCAGCCGAAGCAGCTCTCTCCGCTGCCCGATCCTCCCGCAGGTGGCACCCCTCAAAGGCTCTGCCTGGGGTGCTGCCATCCCCAGAGCCTGTCCCCAGCCCAAAGGCCTCCTCTTTTAGTCCCTGCGTCACCAAGCCAGCTCTGCAAGCCAAGCTTGGGAATCTGGTTCATTAGCTTTTGGCAATGCCATCCCCCAAAATGTCATGGCATGCAGAAATCTATGAAAACCAGAGACCCGAGACATGTGTTTTTGTTTGTTTGCATGTGCCAACATTTCCAATGGCTCAGAAATGTGTGCCTGTGAAGGCTGCGTGTGTGTTATTCATTTAGGATCATTTTCAGCCCTTATAATAGGAGGCTCATTTTATCCTTTTGAAAGCTCTTGAGCAGAGATGATCACAGTCCCAAAGCCTGCCATGGCTGTAAACAACATTTAAGCTCCAGCTCTCCTTGAAAAATAGTCCCACAAAGGAGTGGAAGGGGTTTCACTACATGCTCGTGTCAGATACATAGATAGATAGGCAGCTCATTCCTCTAGGCTCCTTTGTAAACCCCAGCCAAGATTTTCACATTCTGATTCATGCAAATATGACCATATGATCAAAGTAGCATGTGCTACCTCCCAGGAACTAATGCACTAATGGCTGCACGCCGCAGGCCATGGCCTATCTCACACCATCGCTTTCCCTCCTCACTCCTGATGCTGCTTCCTCCTGTCCCTGCATACAACATCCCTCAAGCAGACAGCTGGCTCTGAGTTGGCCAGGAGAGGGTCTACTTCCAGCCGGTTCTCTGCCCAGCCTCACAAAACACTCGGAGAGCCTTCCCTTGCATCCTTTCTGCTCCACCTATGCCAGAATTTCTGATGGCGCATCTCTCCCAGCTACTGCTAGAGAGATGGTGTACCCCAAAATGGGGATGCGTTGTCCCCAGAAACCCTAGCTGGGAAGTTTTGGGGTGAAATCTCCCAATTGCACATTTCTCCCATGATTTGCATAGCTCCTTTCATTTACTCAGGGTGGAAGCAGGCTCAGAATTGCCTCTTTTAGGGAAAAAAAAGACCCTTCCAACCCTGGGACTGCACAAGATGGTGAAAACAGAACCCAGGGGAGGAGTGGGTCCTCAGCACCGGCTGGGAGATGGGACCTGCAGCATCACCCACGGTGCTTCCCACAGCTGGGCCATGCTGCCCTTCATCCATGACATCCTTCAAAACACACCTGGAACCTCACGACACTCGTGGTGCTTAACCAAGGAAGAAACTCCCATTAGAGGCTTCGATGCGGTTACATCTTCTGTTATTCCTGGCTGCTGTAGTTGCTTTTTTCAAAACAAAGGCAGTGTTTTCTATCCTTTAGGCCCGAGCAGACCAATTCATCTCTCTTCAGGTGGGTTTCATGTGGCTTGGGAAAGTCAACCAGTCGTTTCCCAAGACCAGCATAACTCAGTCATGCTTCCTGTGGCTCAGCCATGGATTCCTCAGCCTAGCAGCCACCAGGGATGTGCAGTTACCCTTTTGTCTGCTCCGAAACTGGAAATCAGCTCTTACCTGGGCAGGCGGCAGCATCCGCAGGCTGCTCTGGCCGGACTATAACTTTCTGAGCAGAAACAAGTACCCAAAACAAGACCCAAAACAAAGATGATCAGGTACTGCAGCAGTCACCACCAGCCCAGATCTCGTGGCTTGGTTTGTCTCTGTGAGTAACCACTAAATCTGTGGGTCTTGACTGCCGAGGAAACCCTGGTATGTGCCAGACCTTGCCGCAGGACAGAGACTCTGCAGGTGGCACCAAAGGGGATGCTCATGGTGTACGTCCTTGGGCTGGCACCTTAACACAGGTGTTGCGAGCTTAAAATGCCATGGGAGGAAAGAAATGGTGGTAAGAGCTTTTTTCCCCAGGATTCAGTCTCTGGAGAAAAGGGGGAGGCAGCAGGAATGGGTAGGGTAGGGTCAACACGCAGAGGGTTTGGGTTCCGAACCCCTCGGCAGGCTCCAGGGAAGGGTGGTGGGAGCTCCCACCCAGGGCCTCGGCCAGTGGAGCGAGATGGTGTTTGCTAAAGAAACAGCAAAGTGCCACAGAACTGGAATTTTAGAGGGGGGCTCAAATCTGTTCAGAGACTTTGAAAACAGTGTCAGCTGAGAAACAGACAGGGGATTTTGTTACACATCAAATATTGCTTTTTGCTTTCAAAGTGAAGCTTCTGATTTATCTCTTTCTTTCTTTTAAAATCACCTGTATTTAAAGAAATGAAGTAAATTGTTAAATAGGGTGAATTAAATGTTTTTGGGGTAAACCCAAATCTCTCCACCCAGTACTTTGTCTCACTTAAGAAAAGTTTCAGTTTGACCTGATTTTTCCTCCCTAATTTTTCAGCTCACACCGTTGGAAATAACAGAGTCTACGTAGGTTACATCATTCGTGAGGAATCTCCTCTCATCCGTCTCCAAATGAATAACAACAAACATTCAAAAAATAATTGAAGTTTTATATATATCCCTTGGCCATTCAGGTGGTATGGCTGGCACGAGACATAGGCACTTTAAACAGCTGTTGTGAATCTTAAGTATAAACTTCCACCCTTCGGCACCACGCCAGGAAATTCTGCATAGGAGTATACCAGCTTTCCTTTGCAGCAGACAAAAATCATCGTGTTTTATACCTTGAGAGAGGACAGGAGAAAAAAGCTTTTTTTCCTGGGGACCCCCATGGTTTGTCAGACCCTTGCGGCTGTGTTGGATGAGCAGGACCAAGCCAGGCTCTGCAGCAGGAGGGGGGCTTTGCAGGGGTATTCACAGCTACACTGACACACGCACATCTCCTCCTCCTTCATCGGCAGGTACCTGCATTGTAGAGTAGTTCAGTGTCCTGAAAAAGAACCACCACCGCTACACACACACACTTTTTCCCATATTGCAACCTTGTTTTTCAAAGGTAGGTATGATAACAGCACGCTCTTGGAGCCAAAGTCATGTGCGTTTTCTGTTACCCACCCTATCCCACCTACAGCCGACTGTGTGTGCTCAGAGTCAGATCTTCCTTGGTGGACAAACTCTCCTAGACAAAATAAACTGCTAGACCATCTTCTCCAGCTGTAGTCCAAGGTCATGGCTGAAATCTCATTCCACTGCTTTTCTGGAAGTACAGACACACCAAAACACTCCTGAATCCAGGAGAGCTGATGGGCAGCCACAGGACAAAACCCTGCCTGTAGCGCTACACATGTACCTGTCAAGCCTCGCTCTGAGAGCTGGGTAAGCTGGGCTTTTGCTTACACCAGACCTAACTTCCACCCTGCTGTGTTTCCATGAGCCAAGATAAATAACCTATTGCAAAGACCAAAACCGTTGCAGCCGAGCTCAGGCCTCCTCGTGCTTTCCAGGATGCTCTCCAAGCTCTGCTCCGCTCCCACGTGTGTCTCCCTACAGACACACCAGGTTCACGGGCACTAGAGCATCCAGCTTATTTAGGCTGTGGCCTTAACTCCACAAGTAATGAACATGAAAACTGAGTCTTCTCATCACTGAAGCACTAGGGCAGCATCCCTTCCCCAGGCTTCATTATTTTTGCCCCAATTGCTTCTTTCTCACCTTGTCCCACCTTGTGACATTTCTTGGAGGAGCGTATCAGCTACACTCCCAGAAGCAAATATTAATTGTGTAGACAGCATGTGTGCTGGTGTGTAAAAGATGCAGTTGAAGGGATCCATTCCCCTGTATAGGTGTGTGCAGCCTTTGGACATGTGCAGTATCCCCCTGCTTGCAGAAGGGCACAGCTAAAACTGTGAGTGTGCTCCTGGAAGAGGCTTCCCTACTGCTTCATAGCTGCAAAATGCTCCTCTCTAACTATGTTTATACCTGTGAACCTGTGCTATGGGGATGAGCCTGAGCTAAAGACAACTGCAAGGACAGCCCAAGAAAACGAGCACCAAGTTTCAAGTGCTCGTGCTCCCAAAGTATGTGCTGCCAAAAGCCCACTGTTGGCAAGTGGGGCAGATGAGGCTCAAATAGGGCAGCCCAGGTGTAGCAACCACCTGGCTTTGGTGCACAGAGCTTGCAAGGGCACTTGCGTTTGCATCAACAAGGCAGAGGCAGAACAAAACTGCTTGGCTGTCAAGCAGGAAAGACTGCACCAGCTTAAGGGCTCCAGCTGCAGGGATGTCAACTTGGTCAACCATTCCCATCCGCTGCCAGCTCTGTGGTCCAAGAAAGGTTGCCAGAGGGCTGGAAGGCACCTTGCACAGGGGCCAGGACACTCTTTGCTTTCTCGGCCAGTGGCAACCCTCAGGCAGGGTGCACCAATGTCGTGGTGAAGAGTTTGCCTTGCTTGGACCAGCCACAGAGCCCAGCTAAGCTTTAACCACCAACCCTTCACCATAGCAGGAAGGGAGACCCACCAGCCAGAGGGTTACACCAAACAGCAGTCTGGTTTGTGCAACACACTTCAAGTCTTGTCAAAAAGCCTCCCTGGACCAACAAAGTTTCTGTCCTGGAATGGACTCACATTTCAGCGTGCCCCAGCTTCTGCACCCAGCTTCATGACAAAGCCAACCCCAGCACGTGCCGCTATCTGATCTCAGCTATGAAAACATTGCTACAAATCTAGCGCTATTTCTGAAACGGTAGCTACAATATGCTTTCATTAAATCCAATTAAGTAGTGCATTTTGTTTAAAGTGTGCCCACCCAGAGCTACACACACAGAGTAATGCCATCAGTTGCTTCAAGCAATCACCTAGCGTTACACCCCTTGCTCTTGAGGTTATTTCCACAATAGTAATTAAATCCTCATTAACAATTTTCAATTATAAAGTAAACCAAATGTAATAGCCTACACAGGGAGTCTCAGCTCATATTCAGGGAGCCCGAAGACTTTCTGAAAGGAAGAAATGTTAAACACCGCAGCCAAGCTTCTGGGGAGCCTGGAGGTCAGCGGAGGGACCCATCCCACCGGGCTGTTGACAATGACTTGCAACATCTGGCCTAACCACCAAGCACACTCTGGGCACAGAAACACCACGTGCCCGCTGGCAAGCATGAGGCGGTGGCCACCATGGGGCACGTGATGCATAGCCCCTATGCCTGTTCGTTTCTTGAACATCTCCTCCACAGAGCACCCTTTTGCCCCCCACATAAAGGTGCTCCGAAGGGAACCATGTGAACTCTTTGTGCCTTTCCCCCTGCTTTTGTTGTTATTAATAAGCCCTGAAGAGCAGAGGTTCAAACACAGGTACTCAACACTGTGTCCTCAGCCCACACACCCCTCCGACGGCACCTAACTGGGTGAGCACCGTAGTGCCTTGCCACCCTGACTTTTCACAGCCTGAGGAACCCACCTCGCTGCTGCCCAGGAAATACTCTTGTAAACCAATGGCACAAGTGCCAGATTGCACGGCCCCAGCTCCCACGTGCTGGTCTCCAAACACAGCAGGCACTGCAGGACGGCTGGCAGATCCCCCCCGGTTGCTCTCAGCCTCATAGGAGATCCCTTCTGCCCAGCCTTCTCCAGCATTTGCCGCCCCCATCCCTTCAAATTTCCTCATGGCAAACAAACCCTGTCGTTCTGACAGTGAAACCATCAGTGCCATGGGCCATGGCGATGTTTCAAGGAGGAAAAAGGCACCCATAAATCCTTTCTCTCTCTGGAAATCAACTGGGTTTCTCCTCTCAGAGGCACTAATGCAGCAAATCTCCAGCCGCTCCCAGTCCTCCACCCCCAGTGCTCCTCTGAACTTTCCCCAAATCTCTCCCACATGAATCAATCTGAAGGCAAAGCTGGCAAAGCCTGCCAGCCCCCACCAACCAATTCCACCACCACGCCATCAGGGCCCGCTTCCCTGCTGGTCCGCTGGTGCACCAGGAGGGCAGCTCCCAGGATACTCACTGCTCGAGTGACCACCTGTGCTCAGCTGGGGTGAAGGCATCACCGGTAAGGCTGCCCAGCTTCCCGTGGAGCAGCGCGGAGTGACCCTGCATAGCATTGTTCATTTTTCTCTAGGCTTGCGAGGTTTGGAGATTGGTTCAGATAAGCATCCTCAAGCTTGCATGCTTATCTGCGCCATCTCCCAAACAGCTTTGATCTGCAGGAATTGGCTGCAGCTCTCAAAGTTATCTTGAGAAAGCTTGTTCTGGGGAGAGTTGTTCTTCTGATTAACAAGAAAAAGCTTTCTTGGTGGCTTTGAGCATTTTCAGCCCTGGCTGGAACAGGGGTGTAGCAATGTCTGCACACGGAGAGGAGGAAAAAGCCAAGCGAGCTTCTCCCTAAAGCTTCACTTGGGGCTCAGTTGTCCTTTCCACTACAATCTGAGGTCAGTTGTATCATCTGGCTTCTTTTTCCCACTTTCTGTTTAACACCGTCTTGCCCCCTCCACGGTGTGGGTCGGTCTGTATATATAGGTTCCCACCTCGCATCTGTGTGGGGCTTTACATCATCCGCATCCTATGCAAAGCACCTGGGAGCAAGCTGGCTGCCCCAACCGCCACAGCGGGTCACTGACGGCTTGGAGAACTAAAACATACAATACAGAATTCAACAGCTGAAACAAGTAGTCCCTCTCAACAACCTCCAGTGAAGGAAACACAAGCCACACGTAAATACATGTTATCAAGTCAAACGTTAATATTCCAGTTTTGGAAAGCCTTCTGCTTGGCCAAAGCTCTAAGAAGTATTTGTTGGACTGAAAAATATCAAATTTAACTCCTGCTCCTGAAAAATGCCAGCGAGGATTGTCCCACTCTCAGCCCATCATCACCCCACACAAGATTTCTTCCTTGGGGGAACAATGAGGGAGGAAAAGGAAGGAGGTATTAAGGAAAAGGAGGAATTACAAAATTAGCAACAAAGTCTACATTGGGGAAACTACCCCAAACATATCCTGCTGCCCTCACATAAAAGATAAATACGCATTAAAAAATCACTGCTCAGGGAGGGGAAATAAGTGTGAACAGCAAAAATAAGTACATGTGTTTTAAATAATTTTTTTAATTGTTGAGGCAGTAATACTTGGTTCATGGAACTGCAATATACAGAGAGGTGAAATAAATAGCTTATATATATATAATATATATAATATAGCTGGTTTTAAAATATTCCCTTATCATTGGTGTACTAGGTCATCTGGTAGTCACTTGAATGTATTTAGCAGCATTCTCCAGAACTGAGCATAATGCAGGATCACGGAGCCGTGACACCTTATGTCGTCAGAAAGGTTACAGAAGATCGATGCGTTGAGAACTCCACGGAAACTCAATCACTGCAGCACACACCATCTTGTCTTGGGCCGGTGTGCAGCAGACAATAAATAATTACTGCAAAACCGGCACTTTTCGGGGCAGGGTCTCAGTAACTTTGGGAAAGAACTTTGGTTTTCTTTGGTTTTATTTATTTATTTTTAATAATTACCTTTTTTTTTTTTTCCTCTGGGGATATGCTTGAAAAGTTGTCCTTTCCAAAAAAGCGAAATAAGCACCTGTGTGTCATCAACAACAAGAAGTCAATTTAAATAGAGCAGTTCATTTTGTTTTTCAAGTCACAATAAATCCCTAACAGCTTTTCCCCAGCGTTTGCCATCTAGTCTTTTATTAATTTTTTTTATTTTTATTTTTTTTTAAACACAATGTACAAAAATAGAGCTTCTTCCTTATTTTTAATGTAAAAATATTCCTCTGGTGCAGTTTTTTTTTTTTCTTTTTTTTTTTTTTTCTTTTCTTGGTTTATTACTGTGACACTGTTTTTGTCTATTTTTAACTGGGGTTGGTGGGTCGTATTCTCTTAGTCCTCTTGGTGACTGTTGTGTACTTGAAAGGTTTCTGTATCTCCACTTGCCCCTTTGGGTACCTCTTCATAAAATGTACATCTTGCTGGTTTTCCCGGGTCTTGGGCCCTTTCCGTGGCCTCCCTTTTTTGGTGAATCCAACATACCAGCCTGAATATTTTGCTGACATCAGTGCCGTATAGTTGTTTTCTAGGACTTTTTCAATGAAGACACACTCCTTGCTGGTGCCATCAGGCTGAAAAAGGGGGGGGGCGGGGAAGGAAAATAAAAAATCATTATTCAAATGCGAGCTCAGTGACCAAAACCCAATTTGGCATAAGTAAAATCATCACATCTGGACCTTGTTTTTGGTTCAAACTTTGTTAATATGAGCTGTAACAAACATCAGCTGAAATAGACATGAATAATAATAAAAAAAAAAGCATGAAAGCATGAGGTCATCATTTCATTTTTTTTAAAACACTCCTATCCAAGGAGAGAAAGATTTTTCAAAGACAACAGTTAAGTTTATCCAGTTCAGTTCCTTCAATTGCAAGCAAAGCAAGACATTTAGCTTTGCTTTTTCCATTAAGAAAGGAGGATGAATTGAATTTGTGCCAGGGAAACATCATACTTAATCAGAAAAAAACAAACCCCCCCAGAATCCCATATGGGCCAAACAACAGTGTTTCTCTTTTCTGCCGCTCACTTTTGTTTTCCAAAATACCTTATGGGCTTGCATCCATAACTACCCAAATCCCACTAAAACCATTACAAGCCTTAGTCTAACCCTTCCCAGGGCTTTGCAAACTCTCCCCCACCACATCCCGGGTGCGACACCTGGCAAATAAAACACGCATGGAGCTCTGGGGATGAGCAAAGGGATGGAGGAGGCACCGAGCCCACTGACCCTGCTCCAGCCCCGGGACCCTGGCAAGCCCCAAAGGCAGCAGTTCTTTCGGAACCACATCGTACACCCCAGGCTTGGCTCCGACTCGCATCCCGGAGCAACATCAGCAGGGAAAGCACCATTCCCACGCCAGAGTGTCTCCCCGGATGGGACAGCATCCCACTGGCATCCCAATGAGCCTGTAGCTGGAGGACTATGCTACAGCAGCGTTCTCAGCCACCGGACCCACTCCAGCTCCGCTGCCGGGGGTGGAGGGGGACACAAGTGCCTGATCCTACACCTCTGCACTCCCAGGACAGGATTTCGTTTGGAAGAGGGTTTCGTTTCCGGCAGCAGAGGCGACACGGTCCTTCGCCTTATCCAACCTTTCCATCTCAGCCTAAAAGCAGCCACCCAAAGCTCAATGACCCAGCTGAGGAAGCCATGTCCCTAAACTGCTTTCCTCCTCACAAAGGAAACCAGGATTAGCACAGAACTGGAGGGCAGAAGCTCCTGAGCATGAGCACCGCTCCTCAGCCACCCTGTAGCACAGCACCCGCCCTGCTGGGACTCCCTGCCCGAGGCAGCTGCTGCTTCGAGATTTTGGCAATCAGGGTTCACCTCAGCCTGGAGATCCAAACTAACCAAGATCCAGAACCGGACTTCGAACATGGCAGCATGTGGATCTCAGGCTGGATTCAGGACTCTAATTTACACAGCACACACCACACCGGAGGGAGTTGCAGCATCACACAACAGCATCTTTAGGTCCTTCAGCACAGAGGAAATTCTTCTCACCTATGATCTTCTGCCAGAAAATGTGTTTTGCCCTTTAACTACTGAGTTACTGGTCCTGCACCTAGAATGCCACGTGTCGTTGTGTGCATCGGCACTTTGGTTTAGATAGATCAAAAGATAGCAGGGAATAGATACAGATGCACTTCAGCCCTGGATGTTGTCTCAGCTCTGGGTGTTATATGGATTCCTGACAGGGATAAGCACAGTATGGACCACCATACAGGACTTAATCTAATGCTCAGCAAAGCCAGAGGAAGGATTTCCATCACAGTATTAGTCCAATCCAACTCCCCGCTGAAGTCAAATAATGAGTTTTTCAATACTGCAGGCCCATGCTTGCTGCTACACTTGCCATTAAAGTCTCCCTATCCCATCTAAATGGCAGCAGCCCCCTCAGCCCCCAGCCATTTCACCCACCCTGTCTGGGGGGACAGGAGAGGTGCAGCAGCACAACCAGCGCAGCACCTGCAGCGACAGTCGGTCCCCCGGGCTGCAGTGGCTCTGCGCAGGGGCTCTGCTGAGCATGGCAGCCCCACACACTTACCGCCCCCTCCCCACGGCCAGGTCAGCCTGCTCCAGCTGAGAAGCCTTCCCAAAATGTCCTGCACAATCACAGCGGGGTCCAGTGCAGTTTGTGGGAAGGGCAGGGGACCATGGGGCAGGGGGGAGCTCCCTTGGGCTGAGCTGGCCCAGGCTCCCCCACACCTCTGATCCCTGAATAACCACATATGAGATACAAACAGAGCTGCGAGGTAGGAACCATCAGGCATGACAACCCAAGCCAGAGTCACACAGGCAACAACAGTGGAAAAACTTTGTCATCAGCAGCCTCCAGGACCAACCATCCCTCCCTGGCTTGATACCTTTAGCAGAGCTTCAGTTCAATCCGTGCAATGAAATGTGATGTTTACCCCAAAATCATTAATACACCATCCTGCCTGAAGGGTTTCGTTACCATGGGTAGGTCTTATTAAGATGGCATGGGAGAACATGGCAACTTCTGCATCAATCATGCTAATCCAGGATCCATGTTCCCCATATGTGCCCCCTACATGGGGGCACAGCCAGCTCTGCCCCAGGACCAGCAATCTCCATCCCGGGCTAGGCACAAAGGTCCTAATTTTATCATGTACAACTGGAAGCTCACAAATGCTTTAATGAATGGCAGAACCAGGCAAAGCTCAACGGTTCCAGTTCCGGGGGGGGCGGTTGTTCTCCAAGCCTTGGGTTTGATCAAAGCCACATGAGTGGGGATGGGGAAAATCAGTCGACACCACGGGGTTCCACCAGGTTTCAATGGGAAGCCATAAAACGACCCCAGGTTTCTCAGGGCTCAGCCCACTACAAACCCTTCCCCAGTGAATGGAGAATTTTTAAACAATACCATGGCTGAGTTTCAAATCCACCCAAACCCAGGTGCTGATGAACCGACCGGATCCGTACCGCAGGGGGAGCAGGTAATTGGAAGGGCTGTTTCCCCTACGCTTGTGGAAAGGTCCTGGATTTGAGCCCTGACCTTGTTGCTAGGAGAATTAAGGCTTTTTCATGCAATTTGGGAGGTTTCCGCTTGTACTGCAATGTCAGTTTCTCATGGAAAATGAAGACTGGAATGAAAAGAAAATGTGTGTGTAGGAGGGGGAAGTTATTCTATTAATAACAGAAAAGTATTTACTTATACCTTCAAATTTGCCGACAGAGCCTAAGACGAAGACAGGAGGTGGAGGAATAACAAGGTGCAACTTCAGGCCAACCTCAGGGCTAATTTGAAGTAAACAAGGTGCATGAGATAAAATAACTTCGTTCTGGAAAAGGAAGAGCTAAATGATTTGATAACATGAAATTACAGTAACATTTACAAGTGCCTCAAGATAAATCAGGATAAGGACCTCACTTCCCCAAACAGAGCATTCCTGTACATGCTAAGACATGTCAGAGACAGACAAATGTTTCCCACATACTTACAAGATGATTTTACAGCATCTGTTACAATCCCCAATAGAATAAATCATTCACACATATTACCTACACCATGGAGAGCTGGACCCATGGCAATCTATTAGGCACAAAAGCAATTTATAAGGGGTTTCAATAATTTTTGAGTGTCACCTTGCTTTCACTAGGTGCCCATCACTTAAGATCTAATCATGTCCCTGTTTAAATGCCAGCAAAACACTCATTGGGTCTGTCACCCATCCCCTCAAGGGCTCCTCCGAAGAGAGGAGGAGGGAAGAGAAAAAGCACACAGCTTTGGCCGAGCATCACTCCCTGCTCCAGCCGCCTGCTCGCCCTTCCCCAGGAGCTCCTGGTGCAAACGCTTGCCGCCGATACAGGGCTGCACCTTCTGCCGCCGACGTCAGCCGGGAGATGGTGCCAAGCCACATTTTGCACATGCTTAGCTGTCAGGATGCACCTTGCAGAGCGCTCGCCCTTCAAAACATGGAGGTTTATATTTTGAACTGATTCTTTAAAATAAAGAAGAGTTCTCAAAAGCCTTGGAGCTGTGCAAAACTGCTTAGCCTGGTGCAACGGCACTGCCATGTGATGGGGGAGGGCCTGTACCCAGCCCCTCATCCCCATCAGCCCTGCAGAGCAGCTCCAGAGCATCCCACACGTGCTCGGAGGACCAGCTGCTCCTGGTTTTGCTCACCACCATCCCACAGGCAGCATCTCCAGCTAAGATCCCTGCTCAGAACAGGGCAAGACCCACTGCAGAGGATCAACCTCGCTCCTGCAAAAGGCACAGGCTTTCTTCAAGTCAGCACCTCCTCGTACCTGCAACCAGCCACCCCCAAATTACCAATTTTGCCCCCGGGGCTGCTGCCTGGCTGTGTGACAAGGCCATGCCACCATGGAGGTGACAACTTGCTGCTCCGTTCTTTGCAGAGAAATAATTCAGAGCATTTTTTGTTTAAACACACCCCTAGCAGCCGTGGGAAGAGGTGGTAGCTGTTAGCCAGGCTTCTGATAAATGCCTTATAAAATACCCGATCTAAACGCCACCTTCCAGAGGAACCCCTCGGGCATCAGCCAGGTCTGCGCAGAGGCGAGGGGCAGCACAGCCATGCCCGTAAGCCCCAGCAGCAGGAAGCACTGGCTCCAGCTGAGCGTCTCCTGGAAATAAAGGCTGGGAACCAGCCCCAGGCACAGCGAGCCGCTGCGCAGTGACAAGGGGGTGGACCTGAGCGGTCCCAGTCCCTTTCTGGAGCAGGGTTAGGGCACCAGCTGCCATCCAAGGCTCCCCCTCCAGAGAGGAGTACCTGGAGCACGGAGCCGCACCATCCCCCCTGCAGCCAGCAGCAGCGGAGCTGCGCTGGAGCCAGGGGCTCTCCGAGTGCCCTGAGCTTACCAAGGAGCAGCACCGGATTGTTTGTGCAGAGCATTTGGCAATGGGCTCTCCAGTATTAAACGTGAAACATGTTGAACTGACACTAAAGCAGAATTAAGTGCCAAAGCATTTGCTGCTTCTACAATTACACTCCAGAGCGCTTTGGTGCTCCTGCTCTCCTTTTTATGACCCAACTTGGTCTTATTGTAGTTTGGCTTTCCCGTTTTAAGTTCTCCAAATGGAAAGGATCAAAGGGCTCTTTGTTGTCGTAGCAGGAGCGCTCCTCCGAGCGAGGCATTCCTGCCACTAACAGCTTGCTGCTCAGGGGGAATTCGCGGCAGCCTCTGTGCCACCAGCCTGAGCCAAAGCATTAGCAGGTGCAGCAACCGCCTCCGCCTTCCCCCTATTAGCCTGCCACACTAAGCCACCTGAGCAGCTTTTTATGGGAAAGGGAGGCCAGGGCAGGTTTTCTCATTTATGCTTCACAAATCTGGCTCAGTGGGCACCGGCAAATCCAAACTTCACTCGGCTTTTACGGCAACAATAAGCTCACGCAAGCGGCTTGGGTAACACCACGGTGTGGGGAGAGATGCCTCCAAGGCTGAAAGGTTTCTCTGTTTGCAAAGATCAGGGCACAAATTAAGCTCTATGAGCGATGCTGTGTTAAGCTGTCGTTAGCTAAGCTTATGTTAAAACACTTCCCCCCCTCCTCAAACGATGCCGCATTAGAAGCTCTCTGGGTAAGGCGACCGAATGCACTGGTGATGTGCTGCAAATAATAACAAACACCAAACTGTACGAAACACGTCTGTGATGACCCAGGAATGCCAGCTTGGCACAGGGCGCAGCAAGATTCAACCTTTCAAGTGAGAGGGGGATGACTCTCCTGTCTAATTATCACCTTTCTGCAAGTTCAGCCCCCCAGGGTAGAAGTCAAATTGTAGAAATACCAGCCCTCCCTACAAGTGGGAGTGCTTCCCTCTTGCAAGGAAAGCAAGGCCCCTCATCCTAAAAATCCTGGAGCAGGGAAAGCTGCCGCTCAAGCAAAAGGTTCCATAGAGGTGTACACACCCATGTTTCTTCCAAGGAAAAAGCTGGAAAATGGACCCTTTCCGCACCCCTCCCTCCCCCTCCGCAGACAGACGGATAGGCAGAGGGGGTTCCTGAGCACTGGTGCCCCACCGTGCTGGATCTCACACCACCCCCGGTGCGAGATACGCCCACTGAGCTCAGCTATTATTTCAAAGGGCTGCTAAAAATTTCCCTTGAATATTAGCACTGTTAGATTCACACACAGCATCATACGGAAGAAATCCTACCCTGTATTTCCTAAATTTTGGAGCAGTGACAGCAGGGAAGCCTTGGGTTTTCAGGAGACTTGTGGCTCAGCAGTCCCAGTAAGCCACTCCTGAAGCATCCCCAGCTGATGACCAAGGGCTGCATCACTGCTAACACTTATAAAGCCCCAGAGCTGTTCATGCAGCAAGAACCTAGTGACATAAGATTTTCAGGAAGCATATCCCTTTCCCTGTGGTTTTGCACAACCTCATCTCAAAGTCAGATGGGCAACGCTCAGAGCCTCCTCCAGACTCACTCCACTCAGCTTGGAAAATCCTGAGTGGAGGAAGGTACGGCAGGAGCTGTGTTAATGTCACAGCTTTTGGCGCTGCCACCTCTCCCCCTTCGCACGCACACCATTTGCAGGTAGGTGAGGAAGCGTGACGCCGAGGTGGGTACCACAGCTGCCAGACCCAGCAGTGCTGTGGGAGGTACAACCCCCTTGCAGCACAGCAGGTGTGAGCACCCTGCCTGCCGGTAAGCTGGACCCAGCCATCCTCGTGCACCTCACAGGGCATTATCAGGACAGATCCGTCATAAGCATCCTGATGCTCAGCATCCTGGATTTATGGCAAGGCACCCTGACCACAGAGACACCTCTTGACCCAAATGCACATTCTTGCTCCTAGACTGGGCTGTAAATCAGGGAAGCTGCATCTATAACTGCCAAGAGTTACTCAGCTTCATGCACGTTTCCTCTAGCTCTCTGGCCTCTGAACCTGCACAATCCTCTGAGGAAAATACTTAGGAGTCATGATGGGCAGTTCAATAAAAGTGTCTGCCAGCACAGCGGAGAGGTTAATTATGTATACAGGACATCTAAGTGCATTCATCACAAAGCCAGGGAAGTAACACAAAACCCGTGCGGAGGAGACCTCTGAAGAGAGGGTACATTTCCATTCAGAGGCCCAGTTTCAAAGCAGCATTGCCCATGGTTGCGCCCACCTGCCCACAGGCACTGGGGGTACATCCCATCTCTCCTGAGAGCATGCCAAAATGGGCACAGGCTTGCCTGCCTGGGCTAGGACACATAGGCTTTGCAGAGACCTGACCCTGTTAGTACCACACACAAGCCGCAACAGCCAAGGAAGGAAGGGAACAGTTTAAATTTTTTTCTTTCCTTCTACCTTTCATTCAAAAATTCCACTTTTCTAACAAGTACCTGTTCAGAAACCCTCACACTGCCCTGGAGGAGCATTTTGTCACAGGATAAACAGGTGGACACAGAAGTGGAATGTTTGCAGGGATGAATCAAGCAATGCTGAGGTTACGCCAGGACCTGCCTCCTAACCCGCTCCTTCCATCCCAGGCACACTTCTTCCCAACAGAACGGCAGGACAGCACATATCCTAATTAGAGCAAAAGAGGTTGGCTTCACCTGGGAAGATGTACAGTTGGTTAATAGAAACTCCTAACTGCATCCCAGGGAGCTACATGTACTTACTATTAATGATGAGAAATGTCAATCGCTTTTTATATCAACTTTATGAAACCAGTAGAAAATTTAGGAAAACTTAATTGGAGTCAAAACTGTGGGTTTCTTGCAATAGGAAGCTACTGCTTGGGGAGATCTGAAACCTCAGGCAGGTTTCAGATGTGACACCCGAGCAGATCCATGGCATCTACCATTACCCACATCTACCCGATCCAGTTGCACATATGCTTCTGGGTGCTCAGCACGCTGAGAGCCGGGGAGGTGTTTACCCCCCTGTACAAAGCACAGCCTGTCGGTCAAACGCGCTGCCGGGGTTTGCTGTTTTTTTCTTCTGGAGCAGTCATTTCCAGCCTCCACCGAGACTCCACAGGCTAGTCCTGAACTTTCGTAAAAGCCAATTAAGAGCAGCAGCGTATTTCTTGTAGGCTTAAATTCATTATATAGGAACCTATGCCACTGTAGGAATTTTTTTTTTAATCTTGTTTAAAACATCAGGTCTAGATAATGAGTGGAGCAAGAAGACAGGACTAAAACAGTTGCTGACCCCATAGCAGGTCTGGTAAATCCCAGATTTATACATTAAACAAACTTACACACTGACTTTTTAAGTTATCGTTTCAAACAAGTGCAATCTCATTCAGGTGACATTCTGGTAGTAACACCAGTTTCCTTGGGGCAAGTTTAAATCAGTGGAATTTAGGACCAAGAAAGCTCACTGATTGTCTGCAGGATGGCATTAGTTCTTTTCATGTCAAATTATATGACTAAGAAAAAAAGATAAATCCATGATCAAATTAAGTGCCATCCATAAAAAATGATCATCCAGAATTGTTCGAACCTGTGAATGACAAATTTCTCCATCTGTATACAACACAAGGCATTTGAGATTTGTCCTCCCTTAGGAAAACTTAATATCTTTAAGTACCTAAAAGACAATGTAAGAAAAAGTCAAGAACAAAAATGCATTTAAGCAAGATCTACTTTTCTTTGACCTTAAAAACGGTATTGTAACAGCCATGTCAAGTGGACTATCTTTTGCTACTGTTTGGAGCTACTGTCTACTTCAGAATTAGCCTCTGTTCTCACTTCATCTCCAAAAATTAATTAAGAGTCAAGTAGAAACAGCCCTTGACGAGCAGGATCCACCTGATGTGTGGATGTGCATGTGCATGATGAATGAGCATCTCAGCTGCATCCACTTGAGGAAGACAAGGCTGCATCGCTTTGCTCCCTGTTGCAAGTTAAATACACCAGCGTATTTGCAAAGTAACATTTAGAAGAAACATCATCCTCATCTTTGTGACACTCAGACCAACAAAAATTGCACTTGGGAGATAAGATGCTCTGAGGAAAGCAATTAAATTCAACTTGACACTTGCCAGCACAAGACACACACAGCACACCCTCTCCACCCAAACAGGGTGAGTCATGACCAGGGCTCAGGGATCCCCTCTCAATAATTTTAATTAACATTTAACCTTAAGGAACAGAAATACTCCAACATGACACACAGCTGCAGCCACCAAGAAACACAGGCGATAGGATGTTAGCAGCTTTATGGTGACACTTGCTCCCTGAACACAGAAAGAATTAAATTAAATTATCATGCAGCTTTGAAAAGGCGGTACTTTTTCCCTGGAAGGGGATATACAGCTTCCAGCCATAGGACAAGGAAAAGATTTAGAGATCAAGCTTACAAGCTTGGTCTGCAATGTGAACCTTGACTTTGCAAAGCTCCAGTCTGGGAGAGAATTGGTGCTTCTTAGGAATATCTAAAGGAAAACATGAAGTTCGCTAAAGAGGAATCACAAGAAATCCATAAACTTGTTACACTCTCCGGTGACCAGGCACAGCCTGGAGATAAAGGGCCAACACTCACATCCTCAGCTGAGCAACTGCGACTCTCTAGCATAAAAAAATACAATGCGGTAATTATTTTTTTAAAATAAAAGGATAAGGGACCTTTTGCTTTATTTTAGAGAAAACACAGCATTGTGTCTGTGATGACAAGCTTATGTTAACGGGAGATGTTCATATATGGCTTAAACACGACTACGACGACCTCTTAACCACATGGCCTAGCCCACGAAACAATGTATGAAGCACCAGTCCCATCTCGGATGCTACCACCACCACCCGAGGAAGCCCTGCTCACAGGATTCACAGCTCATGTCATGCACGGCTCCTCTACTCAGCTTGGTTAAAGCAAAACCTGCTGGCCTTGCTCAGCCTGAGAGGATCAGCATCCGTCTAGGGTGCTTAGAAGATTGCAAGAACTGAAGATAGCACAGAAGGACATAGCACAGACCTTAAATATTCACATTAATAAGATGTTAGGTGACGTCCAGCCAACACTGTCAATGTCCTGCCCGGCAAAACAGCTGAACACAAATCCCAGCAGCCCACTGTGGGTGTAAACATGCTTAATGATGTGCTCCATTTATGAAACCCAGGACCTAAATCTATCAGAACATGCAGGTAAAATGTACATACAGCACTAACAACTGGTCAGCAAAGGGAAGACACTGGCAAATGCCTACGTGGTGGCACAAGCCCCTCTCTCCATTCAGTGCCCTGAACAGCCCAGTCTTCTGGCTCAGCCAGCCTTCAGGGATTTGGCAGCCAAGCTTACCTGCATGCATAGGCTAAGAATTGATGCAATTTTAACCATTTGTGAAGCAAAGGAGCCTTCTCCATACAAGCATATTTCTCCCACCTCCTCAACCTCTTGTGCCATGTGAGCTCAAGCCCTGCCGGTGCTCCCCAGCTACCCCCATTCCCTCTGCAAACTCTCCCATCTCTCCTTCCCAAGACTTGCAGCCATTCAGTGCTTATCAGCACCCACCAACCTGCTCTCCCTCTTCTGCACACCAAGCTTCAACCTGATCTCTACTCTCCCTACAATACCAAGATCAGCCACCTGCCACCCCACACCAGCACAAACCAGCTAAACTTCTTCCATAAAATTCATCACCCACATTTACATCATTTTGCCCTCTCCTTCCCACCTCCAGAGAAACTGCTGTGCCAAACACTGCTATAAACAAACTGCCACAAATACAGAACCAGGACAAGGCCCATTGCTCATAGCAAATATTAATGCTGTAAAGGTCCAGTGAGCTCACACAAACTCCTACCATTCTGAAGGAACCACCGCAGAATCAGAGCCTATCCACTTCTGTGCCAAGGCAGCCTCAGTACAATAAACACTGGAAAGTAGTTTCACCGGGCTCAGCCACAAATGGCTTCTTGGGAATCATGACACGGTTGTGCCATCCAGAGCGAGGATTCCTGGAAAAGCCGGGTAACACTCAGCGCCTGACGATTGCCTCTGCTCAAGGATAGGAGCTGTGGCACCGGGGCTCCTGCTGGCCGGGCGTGCAAACCCAGCACAACGTACCCCTCCGGCTGACACCTCATCCCTTCCCTGCATGCCCACAGACCCACAGCGGAGGACAGGGTCACTGCAGCCCTTAGGGAAGGTGCACCATGGGGTCTGGCCAGCTCTTAGCACGTTATACCCACCAAGAAGTAACAGGACAAATGATTGTGCCCACATACCCTGAGACTGCGTGATAACAAGATCCCTACCATCACACCTAGCCACTTCCCCTCGGGGAATTCTTCTGACATATTTCCAGCACTGTAAAGGTTTGAAACTGCAACAAACAAACCAGATGATACAAATTCCACCAGCACCCACAAAAGTTTCAAGGCAATGCTTCAGGTTGCCCAGCAATGGGAAAGGAGCAGCTGTGAAAGGCTGCAGTGTTACCAAAAGCCTCATGATATTTAGGGGCTGAGAGTGGAGGAGGGTGATGGCTGATTTTAGCTTCTACTTCTGCTTTTAATTTCACGAGAATCTCAGCTTCTAAGTTTTCAGAACAATAATTCATATTTTTTCCACTGGTCACAGGAAAAAGTCTGATTAGGTGAATGCAGAAGATTCTAATGGCTCAACTGAAAGAAAACTGGTTTTTTCATCTCATTGCTTTTAAGACCTTTGCAATCCTGCAGGCCCTGATTCAAGATTTTCAGATACTTGAGGCTGGTTTCAGATCAGGTCCCTGTTCAAAGTACGACAGGGTCCAAGGTTGCTTGGTTCCAGGTTCCACTGAAGGCGTTTATTTAGATGACTTAAACTAAAACGAACTCACAGGGGAGTGAAAGCCTGGGAACAGTTGGCTTTAAAAAAGGACCAATCCCACTCTATATGAAGAACCAGACTACAGTTCAAAATGAGATCTGAGTGGGATCCAGCAAAAGCCATGTCAAATTTTGCTTTCACATGAGATGCCAAGTCAGAATAGTTTATGGCTGAACATGTCACAGAGAGATCCGCAGAACGCACGCTATTAAACCCGACACCCCACTAATTCTGGTCGTGTTTTTGTTGCAAATTCAGCATTCAGCCCCAGGAATTGTTAGGTTTTACAAGCCCCTTTCAAGCAACCTGAATACTGTGCAACTCCAGCAAAAATCCTGGATAAGCGTCAAAACCCTGTGAAACTCAGAGTTCTGCCCCAAATCCAAGATGCAGTTAGGCGTGGGTTTAAATACACAAGCTGAGGAGGGCAAACACCTCATCTACCACATTGGTTTCAAACTGCAGACCTCAGAGTGCCCCTCTGCCCTCACCACACACCTCCTGACACCTCTGCGGCACACCTGGCTGTTGGGCTAGACCCCGGTACCAGGAGGACTCGCACCCAAATGCCAGGCAGGACTGGGGCACGCAAAAGGCGTCAGGCTCAGAGCTCATTCGAGTCTCCTTGTCTTGGGCTAATGCGGACCCCTGGCCTTACAGCAAGGCACTGGTTTCCCACCATCGGTGTTTCAAAGGTAGCTTTTCAAGAAATCTCAACCTCAGCCTTGACCAACGTCAACTGATGAAGCAGCTGGTCCAGGTACATGGGTAAGGCTTCGGAGAACCCACCTGGTGTCTCCTAACCTGGGCAACTCTTGCTGTCCTACAAAGGGTGGCTCCCCCCGAGCCACCTGGAGCTCCTGCAACACAACACATTCCTTCTCCCATCAGGCCAGAGGTACTATAAAGGGCCAAGACCACATGCATGGGCCATAGCAAGCGCCTTCACTCTTTGATGCTGTCAGAGTTTTTTTAGCCAACTTTCCTGACTAAACACACACATGCTTCAAGAAAACCCCTATTTTAAAGCTGTAATGTAAACAACCCCAAATTATTACTATCCCCTAAAGGCTACTGCTGGCAGGCATCAGTGATAAAGCTCTGCCAGAGCAGTCTGGCATCTAGCAACAATTTGTTTGTTGTCCTGCAAAAATACAGAGAGCCTTGCCATATGGTATTAGCAACTTTCTGGTAACATTAAGAAATATATTGGCTTGGAAAGCAGTTATCGCACCAGAAAAAATCTTACGTCTAAAAGGCAGATCTCTGCTGTAAGTGGTATCAGCACACGGTGCTGGTCAGGGGTGGGGGAGAGGTGATGGTGGCCAGCAGAGCCGTGCCCCCTCCAGCCCCTGGCACAGATGACAGGTCCTTGGCACAGCCAGGCTTCAGCTGGCACAGCTTTTCTTCGGGAGCTGGACCGTGCTCGAAGGCACGAGCTCAGCACTGCTCGCCTGTGCTTTGTGAGCGTCGGCAGGGCTTCAGCACTGCAGACATGGCATCAGCACAGCTGTCCCCAGAAAGCACCCAAGTGCCCTGTCATCGGCCTGAAGCAATGCCTCAGCAACCCTGACCAGCCAGGGGGTTCATACCGTTCACTGAACAGCTTTTTCCCACTGTTCACATAAAGCACAGAGAACAGAGAAATAAAACTCACTAAACTCATTAAAATATTTTGGTTTGTGTTGGTTTTTTTTTTAAAAAAAGGCATGTATACTATAATGATTTTCTGAGAGTATGTATATACCAGGTCACTGAGGATTTTTCAAAGAAAACTCGAAGAAAGTGGTGCAAGTCAAACGTGGATTTGGTGGGCAATCACCTGTTTTGTAGTATCACATGCTCTCAGGCTTGAATTCTCAGCAGGAGCTGAACTGATGTAACTAGCAGGGACTTCTTGGGATACAACGTTACTGCTCTCTCCTTCTGTAGGGCTGGCAGGGACAATACCTGTGATAGATCCCCCATTCTGTCTATCACTTTTCTAACTCTGCCCCTATTTCTGGAATTTTCTCTGTGGCCACACCCTACCTCAGAAGGACTCACCCCCATTTACAGCAGTGTGGGAGTTTCCTGCGGACTCTCAGTATCCAGATTCCAGCCGTCTCACATGGAGCAGCATGACACAGGAGCACAGCACGCGTCTGACAGTCACCACACTGCCCAGACTCCGCCTGCATTCCGAGTCCCATCCCACCCTGAGAAGATGGCTCCGACACCCACCACCTGCTTCTCCTTCCTGGAAGAGCTCAAGGAAAGACGTAACGCACTGAAAGATGGAGCTGTTCTCAGAATGAAACCAACAGGGAACAATAATCTGCTGGATCTGGAAAAGATCTAATCCACCTAATGCCACAGAAGAACACTAGTGGGATTGCTTGGAGCATCTTCTGAAGAAACTTCTGGATCAAATCAAAGATGTGCTTAACTCTTTCTCCATACTTCTCAAATCTTCTGGATTCCTTCCAGTCATTACTTACCTTCCCTTCTTCTATATCTTGCTCTGAAAACTGATGTCTCCCTCGAGACACTCTGCAATAAGAAGACTCTCCTCCCACTTGGCAGCTCTGCAGGAAGACACAGTCCATCCTCCTCTGCCCTTGGTCAGCCCAGAAAAACAGGTCTATTCTCTCCTCTCCCTTTATAGCTGGGAGTGCAAAATACGTCTTACGGATAGCTGCTAGAACCTGAGTGCTGGTGTTGACCAGAGCACATGATCCCATGGGTGGCTGGTAGAGAGCCACAGGAAATTCCCTGGCAACAACGCCTGGGGATTAGGAGATGCTCTCATCACCATGTCCCAGCCGCTCACCCTAGCAGCACCAAAAGGAAAAGCCATGGCTTTGGTCATCTTGTAGTGGTGCCGACAGATCCAGTTTAAGCTCCACAGAGATCACGGACCGCTTGCAGACACTCTCCTGACAAGGGGATTGGGAAATCTCTGCAGCGCCTTGCAATTCCAGAAAGCATGGATTTGTTGTAAGGACAGGCTCAGCAAGAGCAGTCAGAGGTGGCCAAGCTAATTAACAGCCACCTGCTCACATCCTGGGGCTGCTAATCCTTGCTCTGGAGACTTAAAAGACTTACCTTTGTCAGTCTTCTACAAACATGAAGTCCCCGCTTTATTGACACCCTTATCTCAACATATGAGATAAGAGAAGCTGAGGCACAGAGAAAATAACACAGAAGGGCTCCCCAGGAGAACCACAGTTAGAAACTCAGAGGTCCCCAAGAGACCTTTAGCTCCTCTTCCCCCCTAATACTGAATTATTGCAAAAATTCAGAGTTCTTGTGTCTGAGGTGACCAGGCATGTTGCACCTTGTCATGAGTGGATAAGTCACATTGCAGCTGTCCTTGGAAGCACAGCTGAACCTTTCATAGTCCCCTTCTCCCCCATGTCTGTAAGAAGCTTGAGATGAATAAACAGGAATAATAATAATAAGCCAAAAGATTTTGAAGAAAAGCACCTAGCATTCTTGTTCTGAGTTTTCATACTTTCTTGTTGCAATATAACTCCACCATAAATCCTGGAGAAGAGAAGGCTCCAGGGAGACCTTATTGCAGCCTTTCAGCACTTAAAAGGGGCCAGTAAGAAAGACAGGGACCAACCTTTTAGCAGGGCCTGTTGCAATAGGACAAGGGGTAATGACATTAAATTAAAAGAGGGTAGATTTAGACTAGATGAAAGGAAGAAATTCTTTACGATGAAGGTGGCACTGGCTTGTCACCTTTCATGCAGCGTAAAGTTTTTGGTTATTTTTCTTGATGTGCTTTTCATAATGTTAAGTTGGCAAATGGTTTGCTGTTACAAGAAGGTACTGAGCACTGGCCCAGGTTCCCCAGAGCGGTGGTAGATGCCCCATCCCTCGAAACATTCAAGGTCAGGCTGGATGGGGCTCGGAGCAAACTGATCTAGTTGAAGATGCCCCTGCTTATTGCAGAGGGCTTGGACTAGATGGCCTTTGAAAGTCCCTTCCAGCCCAAACTATTCTATGATAAAGTTCAGTGTTCCATAGAGAACTTCAGCAAAATCAGAAAACTCAGGACCTACAATTTCTACGTGTCTATACATAGAGGCACCAAAAACCGACAGGCAAAAAAATATGGTCAGAAGGAAAAAAATAAACATTTCTTGAGCCTTTCTTCAATATAACACCAAGAATCAATGAAGAAACACAACCCAATTTGTTTTCCCCCAGTGCTGGCCACTTTCAACAGAAAGTTCACTCCCTGTACAATACCTGCCCTGTCTCCAGTTTTCATAAGCAGCATATAGAGCTTCAGTGACCTCAGCAGTTGCATGCTGCCACAATAAATAAAATTAGAAGCCTGCGCAAAACAGCTCTGAGCCTTTTGGCCAACACTGGCCATGAACACGCAGTTGGTAACAAGCAAGTGAGGGAGAAAACACTAGGTTTGGGGCTCCTGAGAAAGCTCTGTCCAATGGCCACCAGTCCCGCTGGCATAGGTGCAGTTTCTGATAAAGACATGAAGAGGAAAAGGCTGCTCATCCCAGCCCTGTGGTTAGTCTGTTCTCCTGCAACACCACCGGCTCCGAGGTGGGGAGCAAGCCCTGCCCCTGGAGCTCTTGCATTCGGCACCAGTTCCAGCTGAGAACAACAACAACCTGCTCCGGTCTGTAATACCCTTTGTAGGTGATTATGGGAAACAAAAAGGACTAAATTCAAAGCAGGTTTTCAACTGGGGGGGATCCAAAACTGCTGACTGAGGAGGAGAACAAAGCCAGATGGCATACGCTGGTATTGTTAGGGATTATGCAGTGTAAGGCAATAGGAAATGAGCAGAGAAAAAGACCTGGTTTGGTCCCATGGCTCCTCTCTTGCCAAATGAACATACCGGGGCAACCGTGAAACAATCAGTTTATGGGTTTCATTCCCCTCCACCCCCAGACTGAACTTAAACATTTGTATAAACCCAGGCGTAACTTTTATCTAATGTTTTCCTTGGGGTTTACTAGCTGTTTAGAGCATTCAAGCTAAAAACACTCCCTCAAATTCTTGCCACAAAAAGAGCTGAAACTATGATACTAATTAAAACCACACTCTTTGGTATCAAGAAGACATGCTATTATTTTCTTTTTTTGCTCATGAGAAGCTGTTAATATGGGCAATGAGTCTGGAACATTTTCCTTCCAAACACCATTCTCCGTACCCCCTCCTGCTCAGGTCGGCTGGTTTGTGAACTTGTCAGCAGTCTGGGATGGGAAGGTTCATACTTTAAAAAAAAAAAAAATTCTATTCTTGTAACAGCAAACCATTTGCCAACTTAACATTATGAAAAGCACATCAAGAAAAATAACCAAAAACTTTACGCTGCATGAAAGGTGACAAGCTAAAGAACTGTCCTGCCTTGGTGCCCAACAGGCGAAATCAAGGGATGAATCTTGCCTAAATATATGACACATTTTGAAAAACAGCCTCTGACTTCGCCAAGATGCTCCTGGACACTCAGCACAAACCAGGAAAGGATGTGGGTTGCACTGTGTACCACTGCTGATCCACCCTGGCGTAAAGGCTATTAAAGGAGAAGGTAAGATTTCATGCTCATTTTACCCCATCTAATTTGAATACTTTAAGGTCTCCGTTACTGTGGTATCAGCACCTCATCAATACCCACAAAATTATCCTTATAACATTTCAGGAAAAAGTGCTATTATCACATTTAAAGGATGGGAAATTAAGGCACACAAAAAAATAAAAATTAAATCAAACTAAGGCACACACACACACACCAAAAAAATAAAACTCCAGGTTTGTGTTCAGTGCAATCCTCAAAAGCATCCACATGTATCCTGAGAGGTCTAAATCTGGTTAGAAAACAAATTTCCTTGTCCAAGATCCAAAATCTCATTCAAAGCAGCAATGGCACCACAGAGGTACAGGGAGCAGAGAGAACCAGCTGCTTTGGTCCAGTCCTCCTGGAGCACCAATTTCCAAGTCCCTGCCAACTCTGAGCAGCGCCCTGGACGCTACCTGCTTGGCCAAAGCAGCTCGGCAGTGGCCCAGGCAGGCAGCCACGGCTAGCAGCTGCCTGCCAAAGATCTGGGCTTAGTCTCGACAGAGGCATCCACACTGCTCATGAGGAAAACAGAAGTGGCAGGAGGGATGCCCGGGGCAGGCGCTTGTCCCGCAGGTGTCATGCTCAGGACCGCAAAAGTAAATAAATTTTCATCAGAGCAATTTGTTTTCTGGTTTCTGTTCAGGAGTATGGCTTTTGCTGTGTTGACTCAAAACAAAACTCAGCTTCCCTTTTTCACAGCCACAGAGATGCTAGATTTCAATTCCTGGTGGTGCAAAGCGCACACAGTGGAGGAGGGGGTCTTTATTTTATTTTACATTTATTTTTTGGAGATAATTTAGATATGAGCGAGCTCCTGCCTGTTAGCAAGCTTCTAGGTTCACCAACAACACAGAAGAACTGCCTAAGTTACAAAACCAAGTTAATACATAAAAAATATGACTTCAGCAAAGAAGTTAAGCTGGATGGGTGAATACGCTGAGTTTGTTATGTTTCCATTGTGTGGGGATCCAGAGTAATAAAATATCCCTGTAATGCTAGAACCATGAGGCCCAGCCCCGGTACCATGTTCAGATTCCAGTATTAGCTCTGTCACAGCTTCCCATGGCTCCCCGCTGAAAGGGGCCTGACGTTGCCCACCTCCCCAGCACCAACCTCCCCAGCACAGTGCTCCACTTGCCCTTTTACTTTGAATTTCCCTCCAAAGAAAGATCAAGTAATGAAGTTATTATGGAGACGGCCACGACACTGGGATGCTGAGATGACATCTCATGTCAGTTTAACACAACCACAAAGCATGAACCCACCACACCCGAAGCATCATCAGAGAATCCCAGGGGTGGCTGCAGAGCTCGATTTTAGGGGTGTGGGGGAGGGCTCGGGGAGGGCATGGGCTGCCCTGCAAACCCCACGTCCCCTCCGTCCTGCTTTTCATTTGAGGCTGACAGGCGAAGCTCGAACACATCATTACAGCCTTCAGGAGGCTGCTAAAGGTAACACTCATGTTACAAATGAATTAATGGGAAACACTTACCTTCCCCACTAGCTTGCCTTTCCTGTTCATGCAAAGGTAGAAGTCTGTCTCCTTCCCTTTGATCCGGACTTGACTGCCAAAAGTGTCTGTTTCCACTAGAAGCTGGGCTTGTAAAGGAAGAAGGAAAAAAAAAACATTTACCAATGTGGTCCCATTAAGTCAGAGCATGCAAAGCTCATCAGCATGTTGTCCCATCACCTCTACACGAACCACACGATGCTGGAACGCTCTGCAAGGCAAGAGCCCAAGGAACCACCCAGGGGGCTGAGCTCTGGGCTTGGTCACAGGTGCAGATCTGACACGTCTGCACTGGCTCCTATGTGGATGCTCCAGATTTAATGCCCGTTTAGCACAGAGTGTGCATACACACGTGTGTGCTTCATCCATCCGCACCAACCCCACCAGCCCATCAGCAATATCAAGCTCAATGCTAATGCTCTCCTTCACGCTGCATAAGGGTTCTTGGACAGTAAGAATGTGGCTTTTATTCTCATGAAGATAAAAGATTAGCACAGCAAGAACAAAACTCCTGTCCCCACAGCCAGCAGCCCTCAAACACTGCACAGAAGTGGTCCAGCCACATGCTCATGGCGCAAAACATTGCAGTGATGTCCCGAAGCTCACCACAACAGCTAGCAGGGGAGAAATTTGGCACTGCTTATTCTGTCTGATGAACACCCGCCCTGCAGACATCCTCTGTGTGTCTAGCCATGTTCCCAGGAGGTCACTAATTACTTTCTGGCAGTCCAGGTCCATGACTCCTGCTCTACCTGGGGGAAATATGCCCAATTTCATAGTGCCTCACACATTTGGTGAGGCCAGAGCTCGTTTGCAGCACTGCCAGGAGCCACGGTAGAGGACAGATTTCTGCTGCACCTCCATAAACCACCTGCCCTAGTACAACTGTATTTGCAGAAGTAGCCAAACTACCACCCAGATGTGTAGCGTGCCATCACCATCTCAAAAACCTAGACAAGTCCAAATTCAGCGTTTTATTCCATCTCTGATCTAAACATGAATTCCAGTCATGCTCAAGGTTCGGGTTCCAGGAATTTCCCTGAAGAGGCAGGAACAGGCAGACTGGACATTTTGGTTCAGATCCATCTCCGATACAGAGGGGGAGAAAGGAGACATGGTCAAAACACAACACAAGAATGTGTAAGTGTCAGCAAGTGCAAATCCACGGTCCTGCTCTGGAAATACTCATGCTTGTAAGACCCAAGCCCTACCGTAGAAACATGGCTTTTGCCAAACTCTGGAGAATGTTTGATCTGTGCTGCAAAAAGTCACATTCTTTTTGGCATTCATATTTCAAACTTTAAAACCCTTTAAGAGCAAATATGCTCACTGTAAGGATTTACCATGGGGATAGAAATAGGAGTTTGTTTCATTTAAACACATTAATATTTTTCCCACTTGTAAAGTCAGCTTTTGGCTTCTGCAGCAGTGCAAATATCACAAACCTTTAACTCACAAGGGCCCTAAAAGGAGTTTTTCCTTTGCAGCTCAGTCACATATGCAAGTTCAGGGTTTTCCAGTTACTAGCTGCTTACATTTATTTAGGTCTATCTGTTAAACTTGTTATCACAGGGGATATTTAAAGAATAACTTCTTTCCCACAGCAAGTGGGATAAAGCCTGTATTATAGCAGAATACTATTTGCAGTCATGCATAAATATGGATATTTATCTAAGCCTTTCAGAGACACACCATGGCTTTGGGTATCCATGATGGAGAGCAGCTTGCGAGCGACAACTGGGTGCTGCAGGGTTTCCCTCCGCACCTGCCAAGGTGGCATGGAGCCAGTGACTACTATAGGTAAGGAAGGGCCACGTGAGCCAGAAATATCGCAGTAAGGATATCAAGATAAGCTAAGCCAGGATGGCGGAGGACAACACAGGGTCAAAGACCAGTCTTCAAGAGGAGGTTAACCAGTATGGCATGTAACTTGGTGAATGTCCACTGCTCTGAGAAGTTCAAGGAGTCTGCTCAGGTACAACGCAGCATTAATAGAGAAGGGAATAGCCAAAAGTATGAGTGTCTTTAAAAAGGTGACTGTGAAATATCTTCCCCCGCCATGAGCAGAGGCCTAATGGCCAGCCTCAGAGGGAGAGACCAGCAGCCTGCACACGAGGGACCGTTATGGAGCCAGCACAAGAGGTGCCAAGGACTAGCCCAAGAACGATAGCCAGCAGTCAGTGCCGAGGAGTTTATCACGTGTCAAATCCAGCTGGGCACAGAGACAGACCCAGGGCCACCCACCGAAGGGGTTCAGCGAGGGCTGCACAGCTTGAACGCAGGCAAGGACAGGATGCAGCAAGCTCCCATCTGAGCTGCGAGGCGTTCCCCGCCTGCTCCGGTCTCAGTGCCGTGACTAAAGCTGCTAAGAATACCGCTGAACAGCAGACACCAGCTTTTACCAGTCAGAGTAGGAGCCAACGCTGATAAAACGCTCCAACGCAAGAGCCTCAAGCTGCGGTCCCGACGGACAGCCGGCAACCCGCACCTCTGCGACGTGGGTTCCCACTGGCAGCTCGCGCTTGGGTGGACAAACACAGGGCACACCGGCTCGTGTTCCCCACCCCCTCACTCTGCAGCCAGTATGAGTAATATCCAAGCTGATTTTAATTTGAAAAATATCACCTTAAAAAGATGCCGGTTCCCTGCTGTGAAAATTAAAACCATCTGGATGGAGTGATTTCAAATAATTAATCTAGGTCTCCTTTGGCACCGCTACTAATTAAAATATGATACCTTCCTCCCCTTTTTTAAATAAAGAATTTAAATAAAGTTTAAAGATCTAATAAAATAATGTCATAATTTAGAACTAAATGGAAGTCACCTTTCCTGTGGGCTGCAAAGGTTATGCCAGTGCTGAGATCCCTCCCCGGCTAGTGCCACAGCACGGGCTGAGCAGCAGCTGATGGGCAAGCATCCAGTGCAACACCTCCAGCAATACACCAGCATACATACCCCAGTGCCCCGAGGAGGCCTGCGAGCCCCAGAGCTCATCCTGCACCCAATGTCTAAGAGAGAGGAGTGGAGGGGAGGAGGTTCAGCAGATGCCATCTGCTCTCCACTGTGACCCTACCTGCCAAAGTACAGGCTAAGGCCACCCATGGGTACCCACTTCTGAAAAATTTGAGTCTTAAGATGGTGGAAACATTCTTATTTATAGGGATCCTTGACCTCTTTCCTACAAAAGATATCAGTGCGGCTTTAGGGTTGGGTTCATAACCCACATGGCTTCCAGCCTAAGGCACCCCTTCCAGCCTATTCTCCTTTTTCCAGCAGGCATCTCCCTAAATCCTCTTAGGAGCCCAGACTGGGACCTTGCACAACACATCTATCAGTTAAAATCAGCTGGGATGAATCCCAGCCCTGAACGCTGCAACAAGAGTTTCAGGGGGACAGAGGCTGGCCCAGCAAAGGGGCTGCTGAGGTCTCTCACCCCACTGCCATGCAGCAGCAGAGGAGCTCAGTCAGCACCGAGAGGATTTAAGTTAAACTGGACTTGGCTCGTGCTCTCATCTCTATGTTTAAGATGCTACAGCTGCAACACGAAAGCACCAGGGAAAATCTCCAAAGCAATTTCCACTGAAAGCTCAGGTAAAATAAGTCCCACCAAGTGTCCCCACGGCAGCCTGCTGCTCAGGACACCTGACTTCAGCCCCACTGGTCCCTGGATACACTGCAGAGAGATTACAATCTTCATTTTCAAAAGCTCTGCACTCTAGCCGTCAGATCAGGTATTATTGTTTAAATTCTTTGACATCTAGATATTCTGATATACTGGGGGGAGCGGGAGGTAGCGAAAGAGAAAAGATGTCTTTAGAGGGTGAGATCTTCTGCTACACGTTTTTGCCTTATTGGCCCATTTAACCTAAACCTTCCTGAAAACTCCCACTGGAAGAGACTAGAATTCCTCACAAGTCTAGGTGAAAAGGATTACATATATATATATATGTTGAAAAGCTATCTTCCAGCTAAGAAAACATGAAGTCAGGGAGATATGTGAAGGTGGCAGAAAATATGCCAAATTATCTTTCAAATATTTCCTGGGAGTGGGAGGACAGGAGCCAGAAAAGCACAGGGAAAGAAAGGAGAAGGCGGCACCTGAGAAGTGTAAGGTTTACATGCACCTATCACAAAATCCTAAGCACCAGCCAGCTTCAGATAAGTAAAGAGATAAAGGGGGAAACACAAAAAAGGCACAGAAGGACTGGATACTTTGAATCTATCCACCTTTGCTTTTTTATTTTTCCCCCCAGGTAAAAATTCCACAAAAGAAACCACAGAGAGAAAGAAAGTACAGCCACTTACGCTGAGCACGGGCACCTCGAAGCAGGCCAGCCAAAACAGATCTCCTGGGGAAAAGGCTTTCAGAGGGGACCAAGATCTTGTTGCCTTTGTTGCCCTTGAAACCATTTCCAGCTAATGAAGAGGAAGGATGCGCAGATACACCAAGGCTGAGACCACAGTGTCGGTGACGGAGAGCAACTCTCCAATTTAGTTACTCGGGTGCCATGAACTGAGAGAAAGCGCTTTTCCATAGTTCACAGCATGTATTGCATCTGATGGGACAGTAAAATTTCCTCTCTGATAAGATTGAATCCTCCAGCATGAACCCCAGCATGGCCAAGGGTGCTTAAAATAGTTTAAACCTGTTCAAACACGGCCTACCCCCCACCAAAACCCTGTGAATCCCTTACATGACCACAACATAGGAGAGAATGACCCTGTCAGCACTTCACATTCATGATGTAATGAGGGAAAAACGCCAAAATTAGGTAAAGTCTGGAGGGTCTAATAAAGCCCGTGGGCTATGAACAAGTGAGGCTGCATCCTCAAGTTTTGTTTGCACACTTGTATATTCCTCCAAACTGTATCATTTTAAATAGTTATAACGCATATAATGCATATAATGCATATAACCCAACTCCCTTCTCAATTATTCAGGTGCAAATGAGGAGTAACCACTGAAATCAATAAAGTTGGTGCTCAGGAGGGCAGAGCTCTGACCCACATACCACTGCAATTAGCTCACCAAGTCTGTCTTGAATGAGCATATGCTATGTATGTCAAATTATTAAAAGGGATGGTCGTGGGGAGGAGGAGTAAAAGCAGCTCCAAGATCAAGGCTCCAGGTATTTCCTTTTTTAAGCCACCACTTTGCACAAGGGAACTACCCAGGGTTAGTGCAGGGGGACCGCACCAGCAGCGGCACACCCAGTCTTAACCCAGGCTTTAAAAAATGCCATTTTTCTAAATGAGGCTTTCTTTTAAACATCCTGTCTTTTACTTGGTCGGCTGGTGCAGTTAGGGAAAAAGATGTGTTTTGGAGCGCGTGAGCCCCTCAGAGCATCAACACGTCAATATACACCAAGTGCCACGTCCCCTGCAGCACTTCTCGCTGCCCGATCCTGGGGTGGGGAGGTGAGCAGGGCTCTGTGTGAACAAAGGAAAGACTGCAGAGACAACCTGCCACCCGCCTAACGGCCTTAGTAGCTCTCAGGAACCAGACAGGTTAAATATTTGCATGGGAGACATCAGAAGAAAATCTATAATGCAGCAAAGACCTCAAAGGCACTTACACTGCAGCAACCTGATCCTGCAAATACTTTCACACAAAGGACTTCACACACATCGGAAGTCCCTCGAGTGCTGATAAAGACCCCTACATGGCTTCAGGGTGCCGCCTCTGCCACTGGCCACACGGTTGGACACGCTCGGAGCACAGCTTTGGACGCAGAGGTGCAAGCTTCTCCCTTTCCCAGCCCCCGGCAGGGCTGCCTCCTCGCCCTGCCTACCTGCAACCACCCCAAGGGCTTGATGTGATGGAGAAAAGTGCAGGATGACCACACTTTTGTCAAACAAGGGATAACATTCCCCTTCCTGGCACACTCTGGGTTCCACCTCCACACTAGCCGATAACAGCCTGGGAGATGCTTTCAGGCACTCTCAGCCACAAACAACCATCTAACACTGAGAAGGCATCCTGTCCCATTTCCAGGATGCTGAGCAATCCCCTCGGTGCTCACTGGGCACGTCTGCATGACACAAGGCCAAGACATGCAGAAACATCCACGCTGGTGCCAACCACACCAGTCTGAGTACCCAGCCCAGGACAGATGTGCAAGCATGACACACTGCCGCAGCAGTTAACCCTACGGGGTGCACAGATCAAGATATTCAGGCAATAAAATATCACTCATGCATGAGTGAAACCTCTGCTGCTTAAGCCTGTCACACCATTACAGTGGTCTCACCTGTAGGGACAACCACCCAAAAAAATCCCAGTACGAGTTCAGCAGTGGCTAACAAAACATGCCCTGGGAACGATGCTGAGCTGCTGGTCCTCCCCGAGCATCCTCAGGCAGAGCCTGCTCCCCGCCCTGTAGGAGATGGGTTGCTTATGCCAGAATGGCAATATCAAGGAAAAAAAAGGAGATTCTGAAATAAAGCAGTGCTCTCCTCAGGACTGCCCAGGCTCCTAGAGGATGACAAAGCTTCCAGGCACTGTCCCTATAGACTATTCACCACATCTTGGGAGAAGCTTAAATGAAAATTCATTACTTCAAGGTCTTTTATCAGTCCGCACACATAGAAAATATTTGATAGTTTAGCTGACATTTGACCAGAATAAATACCAAGGTAGGTGTTAAAGATGTTGCCAAACTTAAATAAAAATTTAATAAATCCCTGAGTCTGTGATTCTGTGAAAAACAAACAAAAAAATATCTGAGCACAACATGAAAAGTATAAGCACTGTATTACTGGCCCAAGCCTGTACTACCCAGAGGCTGATCGCCGTTTACCCACGTGAAAAATGAATGTAAAATACTGTCCTTCTGACACAGAGCCATTTGCACCCATTTGTAGATCTAAGAAAACAGGATTAAGCAGTGGGGAATCAGACTTGGCCTCTCACAGATGTTTTATACATAATTCACCATAAGAGACACTAAAAATATTTTGGCAGTTGCTTCAATGACAGTGAATAAGCTTATTTAGACAAGATCCAGTAAAACTGGAGGCGATAGGATGTGTGCTTTAAAAACGCCTGGGCGGGGAGCAGCAGCGAACAAATTCTGCACTGAACTTTGCCACCTGCAAACTTGCAATGACTAAGAAGTAGGCCTGGAAAGAGAAACGTTAAAAATGTTAGCACAGAAATTCCTCTATCTCACCAGGGTGTCTTGCTGCCTCCAAACACGGCTCAAGTGGACAGTATTTCTACAGAGGCAGGAAAACTGCTTGACAAGCTGCCAGGCTCTGAGTCTGGAATTAGTGAAGGATGAGCCTCAAAAAAGTTCAGAAGCTCTGTTATGCTTGAAAAAGCACCTAAAATGAAAAATAAAGAGCCAAACCCTGATGTCTTTGATCATTCTCATTTGAATAAACTCCTACTGACATAGTCAAGCCCAACAGACAAGGACCTCAGGACCTGGCCCTGAGCGCCTAGCTGAAACGCATCCAAAGCACTGGAGTCTCCTGGGTCTGGAAATAGCGTGAACCTTCTCTGTCCCACAGAGGGTTAGAATTACCGCAAGAACAAACCCTGCTGAAGTTATTTTGACTCTCTTGTTACCAGTCTTAGCTGAACCCAATAAAAATACTGATGTACACAAAAATAACAATAAGTGGAGAATGACAGCTATGGGAACCCCACGTACTCTTGCTTCTCCAGAGCTGCTTTACTTGTTGCCAGAAGCGTAGGACAGACCGCATTTACTCTGAAGCACTCATCCACCTCTCTTGGGCAGCCTGGTGGCTGGCTGCTCATCCTTGGCAATGAAGTAGGTGTGATGCTAGTACCACTGTATCCTCTTACCAAGGAGTCCCAAACACATAAATCTTTCCTGTATGCCAACACCATGATGGTTTCACGTACTCCAAAAGTTAGTCCATCCAGGTTCTACTGTTGTATTTGTGAGCGCTCCAAAATGGGGCTAATGAGGAGAAATACGTAAAGCATTTGCAGCGTTGTTTGAATTAAGATTATCAGCCGTGCCTGATATACAAAGATGCTAAGTTCTACCAAGCAGCCTTCTTCATCTGTGCCAGTAAAAGTTGAAATTATGACAATTCATTTTATGGATAGAAATACAAGCATGCTCACACATTTTCTCAAAGAGGCTCATTGTAACTTTCCCTTCTTCCAGCAAGTATAAAAATATGCTGAAAATAAAGTTGCAGGATGCTCCGGTATTTTCAATGGGATTCTTGTGGCTCTGGAACCCAGAGGAGCAGAGGCAGCAGCACAACCTACCAGAAAAAATGTTCTGGCACATGGGGAAAATTCCTCTATGTTTTAGGATTTTAAACTGGGCTTGCTCTCAGAAATGGACTCAAACACAATTTCAGAGATACCTGATTTTTTAATCCTGGTGCTGCTGAAGCTCACTTTTGCCAAATAAAAGATAACGCATTATTAAATGAAGTATAGAAAATCGTCACTCTTAGATAAAAATATGAGAGTGTGACTATTTTTGGATAAGGGTTGAAAGACGTGGAGAAGAACTGATAGCACATGCAGGGACACATCCTCTGGAACCAACTGTAGGCAAAGCGAGTCTCTTGGAGGAGTGTCCTCTGCATCAGTCCACTTGAAAAGGTCTCTCCCTACAGACATAGCACTATTCTTTCAACTATTCTCAGAGCAGCAGCAACAGAAATAACGAAAAAAAAATCAGATATCACATTAACTCTGCCTTTAGCACCTTTGGTGTCATGTATTTGTATTTGGAAACACATTAATTACAGGGCTTTTCTTAAACTATTACCCCCAGTGCACAGCTTAGGTAAGACTATTTACTTGCCTTTTACTGCATATTAATTGCATGAGATGTTTTAAAAGTATTTTTTTTTTTTTTTCACCTAGAGTCATTTGGGACCAAAGGCATCTGGCACTGGGTATTTAAATGAGACCTGTTGGAACTGTAAAATTAGTTTTATGTTTTAATAAAGGTACTTTAAAAATCTCAAATATTATTCTGCATTTAAACCATAAGTGTTTGGATTAAGAAAAGGAGATCTCATGTGAAATCTTAATATAAAAAGTAAATCAAATACAGAACTAAGCCAGTCCTCATCTGTGGCATTATAAACAAGAGCAGCAAAGGAAAGAGCAGCAAAGCAAAGAGGCAATATCTCTAATCGCCTATTTTGAGGTGTTCTGGGTTTAAAGACTCAGCACTGCCAGTTCAGTATATTTGGAGACCCAGATCATCCTTAAAGCTCAGACTCAGCCCCACATTTCCATCCAAAATTTTCTCAGCCCTTTTCTCTCCTCCCTGCACTAGAGCATCCTCCCCTCCTCTCTCCACCTGGGGGGGGTGGCCCCGTGCACCTGCACAGGGGATGGTCCTTTGAGGCGGCGAGTGCCACACTGGCAGGTGATGATGATGATGATGCAAGTGTTCAGCCTGCACCCACCCTAACATGGGCAGACAGAGCGCGTTTAGCTTGGAGGGCTCTTCAGCCAGCTCTTTGATCAGCTCGTGATTTACTTGAAAAGTCTTCAGACATACAAACAAAGGATAAACTCCAAAGGGCAAGCCCTCCTCCCAGTACTCACTACCCCACGCCAGTGAGAATGTCCCTCCTCCCCACTGGGACACCTTGTTACTCTCTTACTCCATCTCCCTCTGCAGTCTTTGGAGCAGATAGGAGAATGAAATTCCCCACTGCTTTTATACAGAGCACTGTCCCGACAGCCACATCTCTGCACCGAGCCCGAGGAGCAGGGCTGCCCCTCACCTTTCCCACAGGAGGATGAAGCCACCTTAGAAACCTGCCAATATGCCCCATGTTCGCAGCCAGCACCCAAGCTCCGCGACCATTGCTGCTGCGGGAGGAGCTGCCGGTGCCCACCACAGCCCTCACCACCAACGCCACCCTGGATGAAGGACATGCCACACAAGCCCTGGGGCAAGAGAGAGCCCTTGGCAAACAGTACCTTATCTGCAAGGGCTTTATAGCCCAGCACAGAGTTGCAGCCACCTGAGACTGACCCATAGGAGAAGAGAGTCATTTCTCCACCCGGGACCCCAAAGGAGCAAAGGAACCAGTTAAATTGAAACAAGGAGCTTCAGTGCAAGCCTTTGGTGGGGAAAGCAGATGGCTTTCCCTAAATCCAGGTGCTCCCCAGGCCTGGCCCTCCACCGAGGTCGCGAAGTGAGCAGAGACCCTTGGTAGCTCAGGGCAGCGGGAGGGGAAGCACGCAGGTGCCAGCCCCCAGCCTCCCCACAGCAGCCACCGCGTGCCCTCCTCCCCGCCACCAGCTGCCCCGACCTGCCGTGTCTCTGCAGGTCCACCTCCGGTGTGAGGAGTTAAAGCTCATCCCCCAACAGGCAGGGATGAAAAGGAGACAAAAAAGCAGGATGTTGGTGAATGACAGCAGTGGGTGGCCGTCAGCCCCTGGCTGGCGCGCTCTGCACACAACAGGCACAGCCAAGTGTGTCTGGCACCAGACAATTATTTTGCTGGAGGTGTGTGCGGCGGGAGCGCCGAGAGCCATTCTCACAGCGAAGCAACCAGCCATGTCGGCTAACAAAACCTCTCACCGGGAAGCATCCCTCTCCTTGCTCCCATCTCCTTACCCAGGTTCAGTTGGGTTTTTTGTGTTGGTTTTTTGGGTTGGTTTTTTTTTTCCTGTGTTGTCCTTCCTGCTGGGGCATTTGCAGCTCTGAAAAAAAGCAGGTCAAACAGCCCCAAATGGTGTATTTAGTGCTTCCCCTCAGGTTTCTGTGGCTTCTCTGCCATTTTCCTACCGGACTTGGGAGCACAGCAGTATTTATGGGGTAGCGAGCTGACCCCTCGGCTGCAGTGGGCGAGAGTGCCTGACGTTAAGTGCTGCTAATGCGTTTTGCATTTGTGCTCGGGGGCAGGAAATCTCAACTTCCAGTGCCAAGGGGTTAATTATAATTTATGTAGCAAGATCCCAGGCTGTGTTTTGTTGTTTGGGTTTTTTTCCCAGCTAATTAAGAGGTACAATTACCTTTGAGAATCAAAGGGATATTTTGGTACCCAGCTCTTAGAAACAGATTACAGGCACTTAAAAACACAAGGACATCTTTGCTTTTCTACACGTGCTTAGTTTTTCATTTAGATCATTAACAAGAAACTGTCATATTCCTGGTCCACCAGCACAATGTACTTGAGGCCACCTATGGAAGCCATTACAATACGGTAACATATAGCATTGCTGCTTTCCCAGTGATAAGCTACGTTTCCAACAACATGTTTTACTATCGAGCATCACCTGCCGCTCAGGGCTCTGCAAAAACTTTCTGCTGATTAATTAACAAAGCTTCATGATAACCTTGAGCTGGGTAATACTTAAACAGACCAGTCTGTGCTCAGACTGCAAGCCCAGGACTACTCACTATCCTAAGACGAGTAGCAGGTTGATGGATACTATTGCTGTATTAGTAATACTTACTACTAAATTGTCCCAGGCAGCATGGCAGTCCCTCTGCATTGCCCTCTTCTACCCAATGGCCCAGTGCAAGCAGGGGGGGACCTTGCCAGGCAGGACTTGGGAACTGAAGCTAAGGGGCAATTAGCAGCAGCAGCACCCAGAGACCAGTATTCAGCGTGGCTGGGCAGCCGGGCAGGCTGGTGGGCAGGCAGCACCCGTGGGACCCATCTCCAGCAGCTCCAGCCATGGGGATGCACAGGGTGAACAGCACTGGGCTGTGCTGGGCAGCACTGGGTGGGCTCCCGCCCTGCCTGCGGCTGAAGGATCGCTGGGAGCCAGCCTGCCACCTCCCACAATCTCCCTCCGTCACTCCTTGCCTTCATGTTTGCGCAGAGGTTTAACAGTTACACGTCCCTAGTTCTCACCACCCTCAGAGGTGTTTGCTGAGCCATTTGCAAAGGGTTAACGCAATTGAATATTCAGATGGAAGGGAGGGTGGTTTGGGCTAAAGGCAGAACGAAAATGCTCTGGGGAACCTTGAAGTCCCACTCCAGGGAGTCACCAGCATTACACTACACAGGCTGCATCCTCAACTTGACTTGGCACAGGCCGTGCAAATACATCTCCCACCATTCATTATTTTTTAGGGATGCAGTGGGCTGTTACTTTCTGGGAAATTAAGCACTTAAGTTAGAAACTGATGCTGTGGAACTGTCAGCAGACCACATATACCGCAGGCTCTCACGCATCCCTAACAGCAGGATCCACCCTGACCCAAAACACAGCCAGAAGCAGATGTGAGGCTGGCAGGGGCAATGAAGACCAACCCTTTCTCTAAAAAGGGGGTCAGCATTAAGACCAAGAGGAACATCTGTCCATGTGGGTTAGAAATGAAGGTCGTGGTGCCAAAGCCAACGGGGGAGCTCAGCAACTGGTATCCAACATCAATAACCTTTGCCTACAGCTTGATCACACCGTGGAGTGTTTATCAGGCTGCCCTTTGATGTGCTGACAGCAGCAAACTTGCTGTGCTGAATCTGCCGCAAAGCGGGTGGGAGCACACAAACTGAAAACACGCCATGTGAGACATTGCTGTTAAATTAGGAGGAGATAACGCAGTCAACACCTCAGCATGGAGAGATGCCGACTGGTACTGCTCATCTCAAAGGCGCTCCAAGAAGTTTATTTAGAAACCTGACAATCAACACATCCTACAGGTATTTCCATCCCTTGAAGCCATTCTTCACTAGGTAATTGCCAGCGAAAGGGCACGTCACTTGTCACATGCCATTTTACAAGAATATCTACAAAGTGATGTAAACCTGTACCGAGCAGAGCGTTTCAAGTACTGTGGTAGTCAGCAAACAGAAAGTTCTGCTGCACTGCAGGAGACTAAGTGCAAATCAGAAAGGCTTTCCTACGTAAAGGTTGAGAATAATCAGGGCAGAAGAGGGGATGGTATTTTTTAGAGGGTTTATTACTGTGTACAGGGAGGCGGCTCCCTCCTCGCACCAGGTACAGCAAGGGGTGCTAGTGCAGGCAGAGGCTGGGAAAGGACCTGGATCAGCGGTGGAAAAAGCAAGACAGGGATTGCAAAACTGTTGCTTGTAGTCCCGGCTTAAGCCACTAACCTGTGTGACATTCGGTGAAAAGGACTTGTAAATGCTTAACCAGCAATATGACCGAGCTATATAGGAAAGAAAAAGAAAGGAAGGGCAGATCCAGAGGGAAATATATATATACCAGCATTACCTTTCCCTACAGCTTGCTCTTTATTGAAGAAGCAGCAAAAGCTGCAGTGCACTTCAGAGTACAAACACTGACATGGAAATTCAGAGCCCTGAACTGCTTCCAACAGGGAAAATATACTGACCGCAGTCTGTTTGGAGGTCAAACAAAATCAATAGCCTTTCCCTCCAGTCTGTCTCTAAACTAAGCTTCTTTCAAAGACATCCAGAGAAAATGGATCATCTTTTGTTGTTGTGTGTGGTTTTGGGTTGGGCTTTTTTTGTTTTGCTTTTTTTAAGTGGTCAAACATTCATACAAGTATAAGAAACTCCTTCCTCCCTCAACGTACTGAAAGGATTGTATAGAGGTCAAAACTGCCCATCAGTTTTACTACACAATAGATGAGTTACCCAGTTCTTGGGGAGGGAACGAAGCTGGAAGTCGCTTAACACTCAGTAAGAGAGGAAAAAATAAATCAATGTATTTGCTTGATTGGGGTACATTTAAAGGTGGTTGTCAATTAGTTCAACACAGTTTGCTGTGGCAGAGCACAACAATTTAGCCCCAGGAGCTGAATTTTGCTGCGTTTCCTCAGATTCCTCCTGCTGAGAGACAGATATTGGCTACAGCCAGGTCAGGCACTGAGGAGGAGGAGTGAGGGTGGAAGGCACAGCCGCAGAGTGGGAACCAGTGAATGGGAAACTGACATCAGATACAGCAGGACTGGGGACTCCTCCCTTCCATTCGAAGTACGCAGTAAACCAGATTTGTGTCCAGAAAGGAGCAGAGATGATAACTGGTTATTGCGCTGGTACAAAGTGTGCCTCTCCACCCTGCGGCACACGCTTTTCAACTACTGTTTATCTACCATTGTGCAGATGGTTTCATCTTCACAGATATAAGTGGGTCACCCCAAGCTGAGGAAAGGGCAGAAGGACCGAAATGGTAGAATGGAAAACCCTGCCTACATCCAATTTTTCAAATAATATAAATTCCTAAAAATCTTAATACGAAACATCACAAGGAGAAGTGGGAGGGGCAAATCATGAAAAGACACTTCCTAAGGGTCCCACTGAATGCATCCAAAGGAGAACCACTGCCTTCAAAGCAACGGATCACTGATGACTTCATCTACCAGTTCTGTTCTGACAGTGTTTTAAGAAACTCACCAAATCACAAAATAATTTAGGCTAGGAAGGCTCTCCAGAGGTCATCCAGCTCACCCTTCTGCTCAGAGCAGGACCATCAGGGCTAGAGACCATCACTCCTTAGCTGTGCTCCAGCTCTCCTGCAACAGGTCACTCTTCCTGAGAAAGCTGGCATCCTTGTCTTGATTTAAGCGTACCTAAGGATGCACGGTCACTGCATCAGGGATGTGGCTGGAGAGGGACAGACACACCTGCAGCTGGCTTGGGCCCCAGCACCAGCAGAACTGAGAACAGACCTCAGCAGGAGTGAGCTGCCCATGCCTATGCCCCTCTGCCATCCCTGCAGCCACAGTCCACGGAGACACACTGATTCACCTTTACCTAATGGGGCATCCCACAGTGCTGATGTTTGCTGCTGTCAGCACCTATACGAGCTACATTAAAGCTACTGTTTGTCTCTAACTCCCGTTGCGAGTGCAGCAGACGCACAGCACGCCAGCACCGGCAGCAATCCGCGCCCTGACTCATCCGCCGCCCTGCTCTCACATATGCCGCAGGAAGAAGGGTTTGTTCCACCAGCCACCGTAAAGGGCACCTCATTTCTGAGCGAACATATTTAGCATCTTCTAATTAGGATCTTAGCTTCTTCTTGTGCCCACACAGGTCTAATAGTTCCAGCACCAGAAAATCCTGGCAAAGCTCAAAACAGGTTGCAGCAATGGAGACCGTCAAATGTTCACCCAAATTCGTTATGGCTGCAAGAACAACCAGGGCTAGCAGCTAGAAACAAAAGTGCAGTTTCTTGGCAATGCTTTTTATCTCCCCTCCTCCAGTCTTCCCAGGTGGAACAATTTACCCGGTGACTACACAGCTCTTACATTTGCTTGTTAGCACCCCCAAATTAGTAGGTGTAAAGTCAATATCCTTTTGCCTATTTACTCCTAATGAGTTGCCAGTCAGAAACTTAACTTGAAAAAAACAGTTACAAATGCAGATGCAGAAGCAAATGAAATAAAGGCAAGAATCACCGCTGAGCAAACCTCGCACAAAGGCAAGGGGCTGGGCACACCACGCAGCATCCTACCATTGTCAACAGCTAAAACCTAACAGCTTTGATTTGCCTCCCACCGGCTAAAATGGTTTGAAATGCAAGGTCTTAACAAAGGTGCAAGACACAGGAGGAATGGGAGGCACTGCTGGGCACTTAATCTCCTTTCAGTCTCACACAGGAGCTCCAGGAATGGCTCTGCTGAAGTCGCTGGAGTTTCATGAGTGCAGAAAAGAGGATAATCAGGCCTCAGCTGAAACGGGGATCCAGCCCTGTGATCCTTCCATGCAACCAGCAGAAATGTTATTTGGGATTTACACTGAGGTTACCTTTAGGCAAGCTCCTGCTGGAACCTGGGGCAACATCACTGATCCCAACAGGACAAGCCCAGCTCTCAGCAGCCGCGGAGTTCACCCTCTGCCTCGGCACAATGTGCAATTTGAAACTAAGAACCCAAAGTACCCCTCGGTCTACTTCAGCACTCACCCCTGCAAAAGCCTGCCAGAGCAGTAACGGGTTCTGTGGTGAGGATACCCCCTCAGGCCCGTACCACACGGGGGACACAGACACACTGCTAGCCTTTTGACTGTCCCTGGCCAAGTGCTGAGGCCATTTCACATCATTTTTTGACATTTATCTGGTGTTCACATGCCATCCTATTCTTAGCCCTTCCCTGTTGCTCTTCCACACTGAGGCCTTCACTGCCTCAGCAGCTGCGGGTGATGTCCGCTGCTGCTAGAGCTCCCCTCTCACATCTGACCCTGTTTCATCTCCTGCTTGTTCTTCCTAAAGCACTTGAGACCTTCAGGTATAAACCAAACCATACCAGCTGCGCCAGCCTGAAGCCAGGCTCCCAAGCGTACGTTGTCGACCGTATGCTCAAACACCCATGGCTGGAGTCACCATGTGCCACTCCAGCATAACACCCGCTCCTTCTCCATCCCACCAGCTCCTGGATGAGGAACAGAACAGCTGAGCAGTGTCAGAGAACGGGGACTCCCTTCCATGGCATAGCCGGGCCCGGATCCTTCCCGCCAGCATAGCTGCCTTCCAGTTGTGATGGCAAGGAATCTGCTTGTGGGAGAAGACCCAAAACTCATTACAGCTAGAAGGTGGCAGGGTCACGGCAGAAGGCAGGATTTTTTTTCTTATTGCTTTGGGAGGAAAGGCACCCTTTTGGCAGCTGTGACTGCCGAGGAGGAGAAGGCTTTTTAGGCACTCATTTCAGCCATCAGAGACAAGGGCAAAATAAACCTGAGCACTACCCACTGCTTCTTCAAGCTCAAGTGGTCCAGGTGGCATCAGCAAAGGACAGGCACATCCCCAAAGCAACTACAGCAGAAGTCAGGGACACAAAGCTCAGGAGACATTGAGAAGGTCTCAGTTCCTACATCACCATAAAAGCATTAATTGTCTGTTGTGGGCATTCAGAAAATTCTTAAAACTCATCAGGGACCAAAGCGTGTGCTATTTATTGCTGGCACAGCTCATTAAAAGGGATGCTCACAGACTGCAGCCATGCAGCCATCTCCTCCCAAGCCCAATACCCCCTCTCTTCCTCACAGTAAGAAAAAATAGGGGTTTTTTTACTGGACCTTCTCATTCCCTTTACTTTCAGCTCGCCTTCCCCTTCTTGCGAGCGCTGAGACCGCAGACGCTCTACACGTGTTCTCCTCTGCATCCGACTGGCAGGCAGTCTGGAAAATGCCAGTATTGGAACGGCCTGAATTCAGAGGTTTCTGAATGCTGATCGGACACTATTTCGTTCAAGCCACAGATAGTCATTTTTGGGGGGTATTTTCAGCTCCCTTTTTGGATTCTTCCAGATTTCCAAGCGTCATGCATCAGCAATTTCTTCTCTTCGGAGCTTCATTATTTTTCACCTTTCTGCCGAGCCTGAGGCTTGGTGCAGTTTGTAGGGGACCGGGCTCTTCCCTCTTCTTCCAGACGGCCACGCAATGCTACTGGCGTTGTTAATGTTTGCTGTGCTCCACCTCGCAGCTGTGGAAATTCCTGACTATCTGGTTTTTAAAAGAGCTGAGGTGAAATCTGAGCGATTAAAGTGCCTTATTTTTTTATAAAGTCTAACACCTTTCTTGAGGAAACCCCAGCCTGAAAACAGGAATGGTCTCACATCTAAAAGCACCAAATAATTACTTCTAACCAGGCTGCCGGTGTGGTGTCCACTACCACCATCTCTTTCGCATCTCTCCATTTGCAATGCTTTTACCCTGACGGCACACACAGGTCAAGGGAATGGTGCAACACTTCTTTTGGAAATGAGGGAAGGACACACATGGAGATTGAGACGATGACATTTGTGCTACTCTGTCATACGTGAGGAGAAAAGGTCCTTCTCTCTGCACTGTCTAGAGGGTCCAGCCTCAGTGTCCTACCACCCCACCTGGGCAAAACGGGGCGCAGGAGATGCTCCAGCCAAGCAGCTTGGCTAACGCCACCAACATTAAGTCTCAAGCAAAGCAAGCTCCTGACTTCAGGTCTCTCAAACAGCAGCCTAACAAGATCCCGTGTCTATTTTCCAGCAGAAGCGTGCACTTTACACCTCAAGTTTTGAATTTCCCATCCTGTCTTTAATTAGGCATGTTGTTCATAGGGTTATTGACATACTTCATTTCCTCCAAATGTTTCTCATGAAGGACAAATCTCAGTGGCCACTTGATAACATGCATGGTGATGTAGACCAAAGCCAAATTTACAAGACAATTTGTTGGTGATGTTTTCCTTCCCCCCTCTCCAAAGTAAAAGCGATTAAAGAATCCTTTCAGAAACATAGACAAGCCTATTCGCAGGATGCTTTTAACTGCATCCCAAGAACTGACTTGAATTCATGACTGGCTGAATCCTTAGATATGGGAAAACCGCATATAGCACAATACAAGGCTCAATAACAGACACCAACATAAAACTGCAATAAACTCACAGGAGCTCTCTCAGCACTTGTGCACACAATCACTCATGGCCTAGAAATATATTTAAAATTAAGCAAACCTCTTCCAGAACTTCATTATAGAATGGTCTGGGTTGGAAGGGACCTTAAAGATCACCTCCCAGTACCCACCCGGCAGTCCCCAGGAACAAATTCCAGATAAAAGTAAATCTTTGTACTAACATGCATAGTGCGTTTTCAGAGTCACCGAGGAGAAAGGGAAGCCCCAACTTTGTTTCCATGTGATTTTGTTGCAGCCAGGGAAGAATGTTTAGCAAAGCAGCTGCTTGAGCTTCATGGGAAAAAATCGTAATCACAGCAAGGCAGGAACAGATAATATCATATTGACCTGTCTTCAGGGTCTGGCATTCACATTTTCATAAAGTGTCTCAGAAGATAAATCACTATACTAATAATATTTGTATTGATTATCTAAACTGAAGCAGCAATCGAATCCATTGTCTCACTTCCTCTTAAATTGCTCACAGATGGGATCCTATTTCCTATTCTGCATTTCTAATGGGAACACTTAAATCACAGCACAGAATTATATACACACACAAACTGTTAACAAAAACCCTTTTATGACTTGCATGAAAATAAAGATTTTTCACTTTGTAGCTCACTTCCCACTCCACACAGAAATTTAAAATGACAAATTAACAACAGACCTCTAAATTACTTCTTGTTATTTCTGGGTCCTTAATATTTACTGACAGGCAGGCTTATGTTTTCCGAACCCTGACCAGTGATTATGGAGCCTTGAAGTTTGGACATAGAGCTAAAAGGTGAATTATTTATTTTTTCTGTGAAAGTCAAGGCTCTTTACACTGTCTCAAGGTCCAGAAGTAGAGAAATCAGAAATCACTGTAGTGCAGAGGAAAAATAAACAGCTTCTGCTGTTACTACAGGTACAGAACAGGGGCCACTGTGGAAAGAGCTGAACTTCAGGTGTGAAGCTGGCCACAGTGGGAGTTGGGGGGTAGCAGCTATCAAAATCACAAGTAAAGGCAACCGGCAAGAAATACATCATTGGAAATAGGGTTGTCATGAATCAAAAAGCAAAAGGCTTGGGTTTTCCTTCCCAAACTTCTCATTCTGTCTAAGCGGAGTTCTCCCCTACCCTGGCGCAGAATACAGCGGAATAAAATAAAATATAAAAAAAATAAAATTTAAAAAATAATCATTTTTTTAAAAAAAGAGTATTACATATACAGATGGTTCATATAAGGTGCTTATAGCACATTTCAAATGGCCACTGAACCTTTGGGAGCCGCCTGGAAGGTGAGCAGCCAAGGCACTACGCAGCCCACTCTCCAAGGGGGGAGGGGAGAATAAAAATTAAAAAAAAAAAATCAAGCAATCAGGGGACGTTGGGCAAGAAGAGGAAAAAAAAACCCAAACCCAGAGCCACAACACAGCAGCTGGACGGCGAAGGCTTCTTGGGCTCAGGCCGGTCCCCAGACCCATATGACTGTCCAGCTGCCAGGGTGAGTGATATCCCCTTCGCTGGGGTCAGCTCTGCCCCCCGGCCAAGTAAGTGAAAATAAATGGTTTAGAAGATAAAAGGTCTTTTTTAAAAAAATTATTTGTCTTGTTGTCACGTCAAAACTGTAATGGGAAGAGACTGCAGGCAGCGATACGTCGTTTAAATAGGGAAAAGCCACCCTGATGGTTCCCCGAATACATTACTGGGAGCATCCCAGCTCGTGCGGTACCTGGCTCCTGGGAAGACAGGCAGGTTTCTGAACCTAAATACAGTGTATTTAACTAACCCCAGTTTCTACTTGGGCTACATCTCCCGGCTTCCTTGCAGGTTAATGCTGCGCTTCCCAGCCACAACGAGTTTAGGGTTTGGTTTTTTTTCTTCCTGGTCTTCCCCGGAGGGGGATCAAAATTGATTTTAACTATTCTAGGAAGGGAAAGGGTTAATGAAGTTTCCCAAGGCAGCTTGCTGTTAAGGTGCCAGAAATGCTGAGGGGAAAGAATGACTTGCTAAAGATGGGACAATGGCACTGGTATTTTGCATTTGTTTCCAGGCTTTGAGATAGAACAAATGGGAGTCATTAGTGAAATGAGTTTAGGGAGTTCTAAATTAGCTGTCAGGCTGCCAAACCCGAAGAAGTGCTATGTCAGCTCATTAATTCTGGAGAGCACAGGATTACCCAAACCTAGGAAGGAATCCTGCAAAATTCAGAGTCAATTAAAGGAGGCTATTTTGCTGTAATAATATTTTCCACACGTATTACACCTCCTCATGGAACAGCGCCCGCTTCTACCACAAATGAAATCTCTGGCGGGATGGAGTGTGGCTGATGTCTAGACGGCTGTAATGTGCTCTCCATGGGCTTGTCCCCTGGCATCTCTGGGAAGCTCCAGCTAGAACAGGAGGTGGGGACTGCAAGCTGGGGAGCACATCACCCAGGCTGGGGTGGCCCCAGGAAGGAGGCACCTGTCTGCCCCAGCTCCTCACTTTCCCTGTACCACCCAAAAAAAGCACATCTGTACAGGGCATGATGTGCTGTACCAGGAATGCCCGTGACCCGTGGAGGTAATGCCTGGCATCATGCATGCACTCCAACCTCTTGAATTTGCTTCCCTCTTCGGTCTGCCTGACCCCAGATTTGTCAACCACCTGCTAGCAAACCCATGGTTTGTTAACCTCCCCAAACCTCCTGTTTCAGAGCATCTCTCCAGTTCTGAGCTAAAACCCACTGAACTCAAGGGAAGACTGGGAGAGGATTTCACTGGCGCTGGGTCCACCGCCCTGGGTGGCTGGAAATGCTGGCAGCGATGGGATGCTAAGAAGGAGATGTCATCCCTGTGCTCTGCCCCTTGCATGGGGTGTCCTCAAACAAAGCCTCCCATGCTACAGACAAGAAGGTTTGTAAAACAGATGGTTTATAACCTTCTAGGGAACCCAAGAGTTGTTTTAAACTGTGATAGATCAGGTCAAAGGACAAAATACCACTGGAGAGCAACCTGGAACGCCTCGACTAGTCCCCCTACATATATATACCACATCCCGGCCTTCGGGACACCCAAGCGCTCGCCGCAAATAAAAGTTACCTCCGCAGAGAGGGCGAGCCCAAAGACCCCTCACACCCCCCTCGCCTCTCTCCTGATGGCTATCGCTTCTCATCACCCCACAGGACTGCAGTAGCAGGGGACAAATTAAAACAAAAATCACATGGCTGTGAAATACAAATGAGGCAAGAAATGCCTTCACCCAACCAAGAGAGCTCTGTCTCCCCAACTGCGCCGGATACAAAGATCGTGAACAAACAGGATAGAATGTCTTCTGCCTTTTGTGAAATGAAAATAAATGAAAGGATCTAAGGTTTCAGGTCACTGATCCCTCTCTTCCCTATCTGTACCATTTATCGGAGGTAGAATATAAAGGTTCCAGGTCCTTTTCTTTTTTTGTCAGCGCTTTAATTGTTGTTTTTCCTCCTTCCCCCTTTCATTTTCTGAATGAAAGGACCACTTAGGAACCTGTAAAGTAATAATAAGGTTATAACAGGAATATTGTTTTTCTGGGCCAGTGCAAACTTCTTCCGAATAGGTTGAAGAGATTAAAGTAAAAATGCAATCTGTAAATAGATCACTCTTTTAATTAGTTTATAGTCTGTTAAGAGATAATATTTTGTTCACATAGATCGTCTTTTATCTAAAGATCTCAGAGCACTTTAGGAACATCAATTAAGCCTTTAAAAAACCCAACAACCTTGGGAGATAGGTAAGTGTATTTAGATTAATTAGTGTTGCTGAGAGCAGCAGGCATTATTATTAGATTTAATTTAGTCCAATAATTGACTTATCTGTTAATGGATTCTAATTCATCTGAGGAGGGATCAAATCCATCTGATTAAAAGGATTACATCGACTCAATTAATTCTATTAACTGACTTAATTTGCCATTTAATAATTTGACACATGGGGCCAGATCTTGGCCCCGAAGAACACATAAACCAAAAATTACGTACCGGAATTATTATGGCAGCAAAACTACGCATTGCAGAGCGTACAGTTTCCCTTGCACATGGCACTTGCAGACCTGGACAGAACACCCAGGGGGGCTCGCTCCAGCCAGCTTCCCCCCGCCCTGCAGTAAGTTCTCCCCCTTTTTTGCTGTACAGGTCGCTTTGCTGTACTTATGGTGGCTGCCTGGAAACAGCAATTCCCTGCCCTGAGATCTGCCACCTCCCCTCTTTTCTGGGCATTCCCTTCAACCAGGAGGTGAGAAGTTTTTCAGAAGTCAATAAAACCTTGCAATAAAACGAACCTCCCTTTTCAAAGGCAGGATAACCCTCCCACGCCAGCCATTTGGAAGCTGTATATGTGAAAAAATAAAAAAAAAAAATAAAAAAAAAAGAGAGAGAGAGACAAAAAAAGGCCTCCCTTCATTTGGACACTGCTCTTTAACCAGTTGTGAATGTAGGGGAGGAGAGAGGAAAGAGGTGCTAAAATGTTATTACCTCCCCCATCCTTAAAACTGGCTAGTGCTAATTGCTGGTGATGAGCACTATGGACCTTTGCCACAGCCACACCACTGAAGACATTGAGGCTGCGTTGCCCTTGCCCAGTGTCACCTTCTCTTAATGGGACTGAGTTCTTGGGGGATTTCAGGGCTGGAGCCAGCTCAGGGGCACCTTTTCCCACATCTCTTTCTCGTCCTCCCAAAGACTTCCCCAGGCTGTAATCCTTAGGATATCAATCCACATCACCTCCGCCATCATCTCCCCGCCAGTGGGACAGGGTTAAGACAGAGGAGAAGCTGGGGGAGACTGCACCATCTGCAAGGGCGACATGGCCAGGGAAGGAGCCGGGCACTGCCCAGCCCTAAGCCTGGCTCTGACTCCCCGAGCCAGCACAGAGGAGGAAGAGAGGGAAGAGGAGAAAAAGGGCAGGAGGAAAACCAGCCATCTGCTGCATGAGAGTAAAGGTGTCCTCCTTCAGAGGCAGATCCGACCAGCAAGACGGAGATGTGGATCAAAAGTTTGCAACTGTTGAGATCCCCAGACCTGGTTTAAGCCTCTCTCTGGTCTTGATCAAAGGTTACTCCGTCATAATGCCTGGGGGGAGGGATCCCAGCACATAATGAATCCTGTGTCATTGCCTTTGTATCCACTTTTGGCTGTAACACAGATGGTTCTCACTTCAGTAACTCTGACATCTCTCCCCCCTTCATTATCACAGCTAGGAGCTCTGCGTGGTCACATCCTGGACCTCCATGTCCCACCTCACTGTCTCCCCGATTATCATGCTCTAAGTGTTCCCGTGCCAAGCACGACGAGGAACAGATTTCCATAACCTTTTAGCACGGCTAGGGACAGGAAGGCTTTGCAGCTTGACGTGGCAAGGAGGTTCATTAGTAAGCGCCAGGGAGGGGGCAGGTGGGGTGTCAGCACATGGCCTCCGTGGCCAAAGCACTCTGGCTTGTTAGAAGGATGCCAGCAGCCAGGAGCAGAGAGGATTTGGTGACGGGCAGCGCCGTGGGCACCGGGGAGCATCCCAGACGGGAGATCTCGAGCTCTGCAATTGTGCAGCATCACCACCGGTCACAAGCACGCTCCTGCGCGAGGGTTTGTTGTTCAGACACGATTGCATATGTATGAAGGGGACAAGATGGGCTTTGACACATAAATTAGCACTTGTCAGCTGCTCACGGGCACACTTCCCTGCTGCACCCCACTGTAAGTGCTGCCTTCTTTTATGGAGAGGAAAACTACATCACGTTACCTGACAGTCACCGTGGGCAAGAGCGTTTCCTGGGAAGCCAGCAGCCAGCACGCAGCGACTAGTTTACATATCAAACCTTAAGAGGATGAATGCAATAAAATGACACAATAATTAGCAGCCAAGTGGCACTTTCCACTCCTGTTTTATCTGGAAATTTGGGAATGACAAAGGACAAGGTTGATGAGCCCTCGGGGCAGGGCTTTCTCTGATGGATTGGGTGACTTTACACAACAGCTGGGGGGGTTCATTCCACACCAGCCAGGTGCTTTCTAGCTGCCACCTCCCAGGGCACAGCTTCTGCTCCTCTGCCTACGCTAGCGGTGGCTGTAACTGCCCTCTGTGCTAGGCACGGCGGGTACCTCATCCTGCCTGAAGCTCCCCAGGGAACAACTGCCATTCGCAGATTTTGACCTGCCATCACCATAGTCCACCTCCACCTCGACAGTGCTGCACATGAAGTCAGGCTCGCATGAACGTGCATGCTAGCCAGTGCATACACACACCTCTGCAGCAATGCATGAACACATGCGCTGTACATTCACAACAGAAAAAGGACCACTTGTTCGAACAGCCCCCAAATCCTTCCAGCAATCAGCTGGAGGAAAAGTATTTCTGCTGCAACCATCTCAAAATGTACTGGAATTACAGAGGGTTTTTTTGTAATTCAGCCTGCTAGCAGCATTTCTAGCCCATTGCTTGTGTGCAATTTACAGAGTGGCTGACACGCTGCTAGCCCAGGGAAAGTTCAATTATTTGTGTTCCTGCAGGTTCTACACACCCCGAGATTCAGCTTACGCTCTGGGGTGCTCTCAAAGCTCCAAAGCCTGCTTCATTTCAGCTCAAACCAAGTGTCGCCCCTGCCTAGAAAGACAAGAGTGCTTCATTGAAGCACTGGATTCACCCAGACTCAAGCCCAGAGATCATGGGAAAAGAACATCCTCACTCACCAACCTGGGTATCATTTATTAATGACAGCAGACACACTGCGAGCTCATCTGTTGGGCAGAAAAAGATTTGCCTCTTCAAGCACCACTATACACTAATACATTGGGGCATGACACCACTGTGGGAACTGCCTGCAGCTGGGAGCTGGGCTGACAGCCTGCTCCAACACAACAAATTCCATGTCCTTAACCTGGAAAGGTTTTTTTCCCCTTTTATCCTGTTTTTTATTGCTGCTCTTGTTTTTCTCCCAAGAGGTTCTCAGCCTGACGTACAGGATTAAAGCCTTTGACCTGCTGTCTGGGGGATCCCAGTAAATATTCTTACCATATTTATCTCCATCTTCTCCTTTGGCACTGATCCTCCTGCCGAGCACTTGGATGTGTTTCCCACTTGTCCTGCTGTAGAGCTGATAGAGCCGAAGCTGCTTCCTGCTCACGTCATCCCTCGCTCGCGTCTGGTTCTCCACGTGTATCCGAAAATCTACATTCTCCTCTGCAGCAAACATCTGCGAGTGGATGGGGAGCAGGGAGAGAGAACAGAACAGACCATGAAACAACCAGCATCTTGGACAGAAAGACTGCACACCAACCTGCCAACGGGCACGTGGCGCAAGAGGACTCAGATTTGGCTGCCCTTTGCTTGACAGCTGCAGCCGCGGTATCAGGCACTCAACATGTAATTCTAGCCAGAGCTGGCTCTCGACAGTAAACCAAACCTGGGCTTTTACAATCAAACTGTGGGGTTGGTTTTTTTTTGAGTAGAAACTTCTGCTCGGTCCTGCTTTGATTTAATCCTGGTCAGCCAAGCTGGCCATAAATTAGGCTTTCCATTGCATGTGCATAGCCTCCACACCAGGTTACACAGACACATTTGGGAGAAAGGGGATGGACAACTCCATTTCAGAAAATTTGTGCTTCACCTTCAGCAGCTGTATTGATTCCCTGGATTAGCTGTGGTGAAGAAGTCAAGGGAAAAAAATATTTATGCTGACATTAGCAGACAGGACTCCAGATTTGCACAGGCATAATGTCTACTACGATAGGTGTTGTTCGTACGTGGGCACTCTTCAGCCTAACATTTTTGCCAGCTCTGGTTTCAGTGAAGCCAGCTCACGGGTGACCCTCTGTGGATGCATCTCTGTCTGATTCAACAGGGCCACAGCTTGGGCAGAGATCACGAAGGCCAGCAAGAGCCAAACCAGCATGTCCAGCCGCGGGGCTGTTAGCAGCAGGGGTCTCATCGCTTGAGCCACATCATCTGTTTTTTCTGGCCAATGGAGAGAATTAACCTTAGTTCACTACAGCCTTAAAATATTACCAAAAACTTTCTCTGACACATCTACCCTTCTCTGGAGGCTTTGTTTCCAGTCTTAACTGTTCCCAAGAAACACCGCAGGATTCCTGCTTTTGCTTCCAGGGAGCTGTCCTGCCTTGCCCAAGGTCAAAGTGCCAGAGAACCCAGACGTTCTCCAGATGCCCTCCGAAAGGGGAGGCTGGTAAGCACCCAAAAGCACGTCACACCCAAACAGTATGAAAGCCCAGAAACCACTCCACGATCTGTCCCCAAGACTGTCTGCACCACAACGCCCACACTGCCCACACCAAACTCACAGACGGATGGTATTTTGGTGGCAGACTCCCTCCACAGGACAATAAATCATTTGGAAACCAAAAGCAAAAAAAATTTTGAGCAGTGCACACAAAATTTTTGATTTGACCAAGACAAAGACCATTCAAAGTCTACTCGTTGTTGGCGAGCTCTACTACTGTGTACCACCTGCGTGTTAGAGAAAAAATCCACCACAAAATAAGAATCACGTGGGAATTTAATGATGCCTAGGTTTGGGGCTGACAGAAGAATGACATTTACCTCTAGCAGGGTTAGTACTTCTCCTCCTAACCCATTCCCACCATGGCATGTTTGCACCCCTCCTAGCCTGCAAGCAAGAGTGTTCTGGTGTATTGGTGTGGGGATGGAGCTGGCAATGCAAATGAAAAGGGTCAGTAAATCCTCACTCAGGTCCATTCCAGGCAAAAACACATAAAAGCAAGTGGCCACAACACACAAAACAGCATAAAACAGCCCCACTTCAATCTCCTGTATATGTCACTTCATACCAGCAAATATTTTTAAGCCAAATACTCCCTGAAAGTCAAAACCTCAAAAGAACTTTTTAGCATTTCCAGTTATCACATAGACACACAGATCAGCAGCAGGAGGAAAACTTCAGGCGGGCAGGCAGTGCTGCTTAGCACCAGACCTTCACTAAGCAACCCAAACAAAAACATTATATTCAACACAGTGGCAACAGCAATGAGGTTCACAGGGATGTTGTGGGATCACCTTTGCTGCCCTTATTAAATGCTGGGATTACGCTATTTGAATCCCAAGTCCTAGGAGAGAGAGATTTAACTCTCTTACTTCACTGTCAGAAGTCAGGAGGAGGCTGCAGGAGCCAAACGCACAGGCTGAGAAAAAGGAGATTCAGGGCAACGCTGGGTCTAAACAGATATTCAAGGTGATGACAGAGGTGAAAGACAAGAAATACGCAATTAATCATAGCAATATTTCCCACTCTTAGAAAACAGCTCAAGCAAGAAGCCGTGACCCAAAGCTGAGGATGTGAGAGGAGAAGCAGCCGTGGCACCTGCCAGGAGGGCACCGTGGGATGCTGACAGAGCTTACAGCAGTCACTGAGCCAGGCTCTGCTCACCCTCCTTTCCCGAGGTTCCACAGCTATGTCTCAGGACAGCCAGCAGGGCTTGGCATTTGATGTGAATAATATTCATTTATTTTCTTCTTCCTATGTTTCTCCTTGCTTTCTTTTCAAATCACATTATTGCAAAGGATGCTAAACTACTAAAACCGGAGATGTTCAAGTAATGTTGACAGCCTGCCTCGTACCCACAAAAGCAAGGCTATTTGCAGTTAAAATTCTGGCTCCATCATTTTAAGATTTAAAACAGATTTTAAATCAAGATGACGTCGTTACATTGCTTTCACCACATGTTAATGAATTTCACATTTTTCTAGGAAAAAAAACAAAACAGGTGGGATCTGAAGTGGGGGAAGGGCAGGTTGCTTTGCTTTCTTGGAAACTTCAAGCAGAAAAGGCAATCTGTTTTCCAAAACATGTTTTAATTCTCTCTTTTAATTGTCTCTCGAGCACTCACCCAGCAGGGCCCCAGCCCGTAGCTGCAGTGGACTCTGGAGCGCCCTTGGAGCCGTGCTGCGCGGTGGCTCCCAGCCCGCCTGCACACGCTTGTCACAGTTCCCCTGCCCAGCATCAGCTAATTGGGTGTCTCCTCCCTTTGCAAGAAGGGCACGGCTGCAGCCCAGGAGGATGACATCTCCTCCTGCCCCAGCCAAGGGCCTGCTGGCATCACCCACAACCCCAACGCCCTGTCCAAGCCCAGCGGTAGCCTGGCGGGGGGATCAGCAGGGGACATCGACCCCTGAAATAAAGTCAGCCCAAGTGTGTATCACTCCATCACTTCCCCAGTAACAGGCCCAACTCTAGCCCAGGGAAAGAAATCCTGCAGCAGGAACATGCCACAGGCTCTCCGTGCGGCTGACCCTTGGGGTCGAGAAGCTGCCGTCCAGAGCAGCAGTGAAACCACCAGGATTTAGCTGCCTGCTTAAAGATAAGCACACGCTTAACCACTCTGTTGAAACAGGATGCTTTGCTGGAGTGTGGCCAAGGAGAATTAGCTGTGCCAGCCTGGGCTGCATCTGGCCTGCAGCAGAGAGTATCAATACTCTAAAATAAAGTTTCATGCAGTGTCGATTTCATGAGATAAAACCTATTTGATCATTGCTGAAATCCATTCTCACAGTATCCCTGCCCTAAAGAGTATACTCCCTCAAGCAGCTAACTTTACCGAGATAAGAAAGTCCATTTATATATACCATAAGAGAGACCCTCTTTCATAAATCTCAAAAAAATTAGTAACATATGCCTCCTTCGGTAACTGATCACCAACACCCACTCAAGAAGGTCAACTAAAACCAAGTCCATCTACCCCCAAACACATTTTTATAACAATCACAACCACACAAAAACGAATGCAGAAATGTCTTTAAGTCCCAGCCCCACTTGAACACTTAAAGGCTTTCACTTCTGTTCACCAAAGCAAAAAGTAATCTTCCCCACACACACCTTTTTTTAAATATTAATATGTTATTACTGTAACATGATATATGAAATGACCACTGGGGGGGTTTTGGCCTCTCAATCCGATCATCCACGCATCCACACTCTAGGCAGCAAAACCTACAGACTCTGGACCCAGAGTGCAGCACAACCTGTCTCTGAAATGAACAGCCGCCTGCACCTTCCAGCTCCTGACCAGGAATGTGCCCTGTGGGGGGACACCCTCTGGGGACAGGGAAAGGATTTCCTGCATCACTTTATCTCCCCCAGTGTTTTGGTAGGATTTGGGGTTGTACTGCAGTGTATTTGGCAAATCTATCCCACCCATATGGGCCACTACCTATGCAGGACAACTTCAGCACTTCAGGATCACGGGTTTCATACAGCTCCATCTCATTCTTTGCCAATGGTTTATAGTCTGCAAAACCCCAGTCGTTAAAACAGAGCATCACATTTGGTTTCAGTTTTATTCTTCCTCTCTGTTTTTCAGTCGGTTCCTCATCCATTTATTATTTATTTGTCATACATCTCACAGCTGTAACATACAGCCACAAAGACATCCCCAAAATACAGTTGGCGATACAGACCTCATGCAAGGGAATAAATAGCATTCCTTTTAAAAACAACCATCAGCTCAAACAACTCGTGCATCAGGAATGCCTCGCTTGCTGCACCAGACCTGCCTCACCCCTGACAAGGCGCAGCTCTCCCTCCTCTCACTGCACTTGCCCAGTCATTCAAGGTAGGTCCATTTAGTCCTACCTCCTTTCCAAACAGCCACAGAAGCCAGAAACATCTTCAGACAGCCCACACTGGGAGATTTTCAAGTGCTTTTTTGTCAAACGATTCTAACACAATGAGTGGATTTCATTTTAAATGGCTTTACAACGATCCTTCGGTTTAAAGCATGACTGGAGGGTGAGAGAAAGACCGTTGTGCTGATGCAGCCGAAGGTTTCACCATTAAGTAATCCAAGAAACACTCAAGACCAGCAAAAGCCTCCGACAGCAGCACTGCAGCGTTAGCCCTGCACAAGCTCGCACCGGGGGCTGCAGGCAGCGATGCCGTGCTGTGAGCAGGGAGGAAGCACAGCCCCGCCGAGGTCAGTGCAAGCCTCACGGTGCCAAGCCATGTTTACAGGATCTGCCTTTCCATCCAACCAACCTCTACACATTTTGAATTTTCTCTTTTGAGCTTTCCAGTAAAAGGGGATGTTAATCTGTTATTGTTCGTGTCATAAAGCATTACAGCATGAGATGTCCAAGGCCCACAGCATGGCCAAGTTAGTTGGGAGCTGGACTTCAGAATTTCCTGATTTTTTGCTTTTTATCCTACAGAGCCTCCAAGCCTCATCAGAGAGCAAACCATATGTCATTCCCCAAACCAATCTAGGAATACAAAATCCCTCTTGCTAAGGGCCATTCCGATTGCAAAAGATAAACAAATCAAGCTATTCAAAGTCCTTTCAAACCCCATCTGATAAGCAGGAAATACTTATTACCTTTCAGCCATCAAATCAACCTAATATTAATGATTTTCTCCATGACCTTCTAAACACATGAAAGTTAACTCGGTAAGGTCAACAAGAGGATATCCAAGACAGATCTTTCTCAAGTCTGCAAAGGCAAGTAACAAACCACGTTGCTGCCATGACTTTGGCAAAATTCCTCTATGCCAATTACAGCAAGATTTGCTAGCACACCATGGCAGCCATCCACAGCATACAGTGAAACACGACGCACTCCTCATTTGCTGCTTTTTCCTCCTCTTAACTGCAAAGTCAGTCCTTCACCAGCATGTTGTTACCTCCAGGTTACAGAGCCTAGTTTGAAGCTCAACAGAAGTGGATGTGCACTGCTTCAGTGACATAGTCACCTCTTTGGGCTTAGAAGCACGTTTGGAAATTCATCTAATGCATGAACGCTCCATATTCAGATGCACAACAGGAGCCCGGAGCAAAGGGAGAGGGCACCGCCGAGTGAATCTCTGTGTATCTAATGGGAGAGAGGCTGTGGCACAACAGTGCCAGAACGGCACAAATGGAACTAAGCCGTTCAAAGTAACAGAACGCAGACCTTTGTTTTGGTGTTTGCTTCTTATTCCTATCCACAGAAAAATATTTTTTACTTCAAAAAATAAATATCCAAAAATCTAAGTTGTGCTCCCAACCTTGGGAGATGTCACCTCGGATGATGCCTGTGTACCTTCCAAGATGCACTGTGAGAAAGGCCAACGCCGAGCACCACGGAAGTGGTGGTTACAAATGATGTAGATGTGAGACTCCACACAAGACTCCCCCAGAGGCATTTACAAAGTATTTCACTTGAAATACTTTTGAAATATTTTTTTTGATATGAAAAACCATTTCAACAGGCAAGCAGGAATGTCCTATTTAAAACCCAGATGCCAAAAGATCTCGGTCCACCAGAGCTGTACCACCGTATAGCCAGCTCATAAATCGAGTCATGAACCATCTTCTGTCTTTGCTTCCTTAGAAGGCTGTTTCAGAAACACCTTCCTCACACCCACTGCCTTAATTTTCTACCAAGTATATGTACATCCAGTTTACATCTGTTCATTCTTGTACCAACAGTGTCCAGTTTGGATAATACTTTGCCCCCTGTGCTTCTCCTTGCAATACGTCGAGGCTATTCCCTTTCTCCCCTCTCTTCCCCACTTCCATTCCACCATGCTCGGAAAGGATGCAAACCAAGCACCAGACCACCCCCACCTCCTCCCACCACAGAGGAGCTCCTGCCCGCACCGAGGATGGTGCCGAGCTCACCCTCGACACGGGCCCATGCAGGAGACACTGGCCCAGAGCACCCCCCGCTCCTGCACAGGTGTGCCCTGAAATCCAGCCCCTCATTTCTTTGACTCGAGCACTTTCATGTCGCTGCAGCATGTGAAATTCAAGGATGTTTGCTCTTTGTTTAATGCACTTTTAAGTGAAGTGCATGTAGGGAACAAGCTGGAAAAGAGAAGGAAATGGGGTGATGCTGGGGTCGAGCCTGCCCATCCCTTTGGATTTCAGAAATGTTACACAAGACCCAAAGAGAAGACATTTCCAGGGCTTGGAAGAGGGGACATACAGTTCAGCAAGTGACACATACTTGGATCCAAAAGCTGCTCTGCAAGCGGAGCCTCCTTTTACCCCCAGAGCTGCCTGCCGCATTCAGAGAAGCCATACATTAAATCTCTGGGCAGCATTGGACCTTCTCTCTCTCCGAAACACACAGCCCCTGAGAAATACAGCTATGGCTCAGCCAGACTCCCCAGCATCGCCCCGAGATCCCACCAGCTTTCCAAGCCATGTACCAGTCCTACCAGGATCCCCTGGAGCAGCATGTCCCCTGCCCCCGGGATGGCAGACAGCGGTGTTAATGAGCCTGGTATGAAATCATGAGGAAGGCGGGAGCGCGTGCCAAAAAACTGGAACCTGAGAGAGTTTGAGGAAACGAATGTTTTATGGCCCATCAGTCAGTATTTGGCCATTTTCTAGAGAAAGATGATGCCACCTTCAAGAAAACCAAATTTCTCCTTTTGATGATGGAGTGAGCCTCTGCCAGAACTGTGAAAACGCTCCATTTGTGAGATGGTGACATTTTAAACTTGTTCCACCCTGGGAAATGGTTCAGCCTGGGGAAGAGCAGGGTTTCAGCCTTGATTAATGACTTTTAAAACCCCAGCTGTACTCGTGTGCGAGCAGAGGAAGGGAAGGCGCCTCCAGCCAGCACTGCCTGCCGGTGCAAAGCCCAGCACGAGAGTGCTGCCGAAGCACTGCAATGCAGCTCTCCCGAACGGGCTCCACATCCCACCTGCATCTGCCCCTTGCCACCGATCCACAACCAGGTCACTGGCTGCAGCCCTCAAGTCACATTATTTTATACACAATTACCATATTTTTAATATATATATACACATCATAAATTATAATTTATGTAATCACCATAAGCATATATAAATCAGGAGCAACAGCAGCTCAACAGCCTGCAGGAAGGAGCCCACCCTCCACCGCCCACCTTCCCCCCAGCATCGTGCCGTGGTGCAGCAGTGCCCAAGGGCCAGGACCGAGCCACCTCCCAGTGCCAACAGGCACCTCTTCCCCAGTGGGACCAGTTCCTGCTACCTGCGGTAGCCAAAGCAAGCCAACCCTGTGCACCTCAGCTGCGGGGGTATCTGCAGGGCACCGCTTCTTGCCACAAGCTCTTGATGGTTTTGATTCTCTGGAATACAACTCAGACCTTAATTCTTTTTCTTATTTTTTCTCCAGTTGTGCTACATCTTTTTTTAAATTCAGGGCTGGCATTATTTTACCACAGCTATCAATCAGGCAATGAGCAAGCAGGACTTTTTTTCTTCCTTTCTTTCTTTGTCTTTCTTTCTCTCTAATGCTTGTTATATCTCTGCTATATACTTCCTCTCCACACAGAAATATCCCTTCAAAGCTTGATATTATTGAGCAGCTTTCAACCATGCCCGACAGAGCCATGTATTCTCTGCATTTGTCTGGCCTTTGTTTCTAGGAATGAAATACCAATGGCTGAACAGTGTGACTTCATTTCACTCCTTCATTCCAATACTTGTTCTATTTCTATCCCACTGGGTCAAACTCACCTATTGTGAGACCTCACCGATTTCAATTACATCAGGGATTAATTTGTTCCATTGCGTTGAAGCTGTTAATACAATCCTTGCTGGCTCTAGATTAGAAAAGGCACGGTGGAGACCTCCCTCGCAGGCAGTGTGTTTAGCAGCAGTCTTGATCTTCATTTTTGTTCAGCGGTGGGGTTTTTTTTTTCTTCCCTTTGTGCCCCTTTGCCCCTCTTTTCACAATCTTCCCCTTCCTTTCTAAATTGCCCTTATCAGTACTGGGTGGTCTTTCTGACTTCCACTGTGACTGGCAAAACGTTGCCTTCCAAAGCTGCTGCCCAGGGCTTGCGAGGGAGGTCGGTGCTGGAAGGAAGGTCCGACCCGAAGCCACCCGACGCCCCGCAGACATGACCGCTCCATCTCTGGTACTTCATCTCCTCCAGGGTCATCACGAAGGGTGGCTGCAAGTCCCCGCATACCCAAGGGGATCTGCAGGTCTCGGTTCTGCAGCTCCGTCCACTGGCCGACAGGTCTCCAGGCAATGGCTGAGATCCTCCACGCAGCAGAGTGACACGCAGAAACGCACATTTGTCAGCTCTGATCAACCTTCCTGAGGTTCCCAAACTGGCACACAAGATCACGACAGAGCTTTAAAACCTCCAGCCCTAGGGTCTTGTAGGACATCTGTGATACCAGCTAAAGGCCAGCTCAGCAACCCTGACTGCCAGTTGTCGTTTATCCACAGGATTTTTTCTCGGGAAGAGACTGTGATGCAGGGAGACTTAGGGCCCACGTGGATGCAGAGCACTTCAGCTTTGCTCGAGCACTGTCACTCTGCCCCACAAGATCCATTGCTTTTCCATTTAAAAAAATCCAACCACATCTTTGTGAAACTATATTTTTAGGAAATAGTGTGAAGATTCCAGAACAGTAAGAACAGCAGTTACAAAAAGAGAAGTAGGGGGAGGAAATAGAAGATATGAAAATAAACCCCAATAAACAGCTCAGCAAACAGATTCGTCCCTCACTTAAACACATGACATTTCCATGGTGGTTTCATGAGGTCACCTCAGGCTTCCATAGGGCATCTCTGTGCAGCCTGGGCTGCAGGAAGTTTCAGGGGTTAATGCTGCAGCCCTCAAACCCACCAGACAGCAGTTGGATGGGTTGGGTTTCAGGGCTCCAATTTTGTTCTCATGTTCAGTACTCAGTTTTCCAAAATGTACAACGTTCCCATTTACAACTGCACTTTTTTTTTTTTACTACAAGAAACACAGGAATAAGCTGGACTACTATCACCCAACTGTTTATTTAACTCTGCTACTCACTTTAGACCTCAGTGGAGCCATCCAGGGACAGGGTGAAGCCCCCACATCCCCTCCAGGCACTGCCCCACCTGCCATCTCCCACTCCAGCCACCCGCTCAGGTGTCATCCTCTTTGGTGCCAAATACTACCTGAGCAGCACTGCCCTGTAACTACATGGCCTGGACCCAAGCAGTATATAATCACCACAACTCAAACCTCAGTGCCAGCAGAAACCCTCGCACCTCCCCAGGACCAAGACCTCACAGCACATGCATTGCTCTGGACATGTCCTACCATGAAGACCAACCCCACCCTGAGACACACAACCCATGGAGAGAACACAGGATTGGTTCTGGAGAATGTGTTACATTGGAGCAGCCTTCACAACAGCCGAAGCTTTCCAAAATATTCCCCTCTACAGCTGAAATCTCCTACCACGGTTTCTCCCCAGATGGTTTTGCTGGGGAAGAGCTAAGCTCCCATCCTTGCCACTTCACCACAGTTACTTCTGACATCATCAAATTCAGTGAAGGCAAAACAAACCCCAAAACAATTCCCCTGCTTCCCACCATGCCTCCCAAGGGATGCACTCCCGGCTCAGAGGGAACTTCCAGTATTCATTGGCCCCACACACTCTGCTGACCAGTGGCAACGTCCTTCAGGCTTTGCACAGGCCATGCATGGTCCCAGCTCTGTGCTACGGCCACTGCTCCTCCTGATAGCACCAGGATATAATTTTTTTTTTTTTTCCAGAAATAGTTTCATGCCTGTGTCCCTCCTCACAGCACAGGTACCAATGCAAAGAAAACCACAGCAAGGCTGTGCAGAACAGCCCCGACCAACCTCTGCGAGATCATGGATCCACAAAGTCCGCAGCTGGATTTGGGGAGCTTGGCATACTACAACTGCCTTTACTGCCTTAACAAAAAAACAGAACCAAAAAAAAGCTTCTTTTCTTTATGGAGAAAACAATCCTGCTGAAATAAACTGCCCTGATAACAGGAATTAAAACCATTCAGCAATTCAAACTGTTGCAAGCAGCTGTCTGCTAGTGTTTTTGAGCAGCTGAAACAGGCATTCAAGAAACAAAACCTTGAGAGGAAACCATAAAATCTTGCCAGCCCAAAACACAGCGAGAGCAAACATGGTCCCTGATGAGGCAGCAGCGCAGCAACCCGTGCCCGCGCACGCATCGCCTGCATGGCGAGCCACGGAGGAGGTCCGTTTTGATGCAGACCCAGCAGCAGCAGCCAACTTGCTCTGAAACAACTCGAACGCCTTGGCACAAAGCACAGGGAGCTCTGCAAAGGGGAGAAACAAGGCTGAGGGGGCTGCCCCTCCCCAAGCCCACTCATCTCCAGAGTGCTGCCACGGCACACTGTGGGTCCCATCGCCCCGTTTCATGCGCAGTGCTGGAGGAGCCCAGCATGGCCACGCGGGTTGGGCTGCAGCGGAGACCAGGGCAGCCCACCCAGCAGGGTGCTCCTGGGACAAAAGGTGCAAGCACCCCACTAAAAATACTTACCAGCAATTTGTTTGTCTCTTCAAACGAGACCTGAGCCCAATTACTGAAAAACCTGCCAGGTTCAAAGCACTCCCGACCTTTTCTCTCCTTCCCTCCATCACCAGCAGCTTCCTCACAGGGCAGATGCTCCAGCTGCAAACCTGTTTGGCCACGGCAGTAGGGCAGAGCAGAAACCCCAAGCCCACTTCCCTGAAACCAGTCAGGGGTTTTCCACACCCTGGAAAAAGGCAGAGTCATTCACCCCTAGGACTTACAATGCCAGTTTAAAGCACGGGCCCGTCAGGTCCAAGATGACACCTCTGACTCTTCTGCTCCATACCAGCCCAGCCGGGACCTCCCCAAAAACAGGAGCAAAAGCACAAGACATGGGAAACCCAAGCGATACTCAGGAAAACATCACCGTCAGAAGGAGACAGATGGTCATCGGAGACCCATCTCCCCATAAAAGAAATAAACATTTGCAGCAGCAGCAGCACCGCAGCAGTGAACTGATGTTTATCCTGGTAGCTCCTTTCATCCCAGTCCCCTGACATCGTCCAAGGAACACAGAGATCCTTGCTCCCACTGCAGAAAAGCAACTCCCTCTAGGGTAAAACATGGCAACTGCCGAGCAGCACACACAAGTTCAGCGCAGGATTTCCAAAACACCTTTTTCCATTGCATTTGCAAAGAAAATAGAGATGTGGCTAACAACTATCTCCCTAGATAGTAGCTTCCAGGCACTGCTCCCATGTGAAAGGTGGCTTCTCCAAAAGCACACAGCTGATTCAGCAGAGATGCCTGGAGACCCTACCGAATTATCCCATTTTTCCTCTATCCAGTTTCCTCTCTGGCAACCTTTTACTAAGCTCCAACCAGTCTCATAGGAGACTCCCCTTATGAGCTCCTGCTTATTCTGGCAAGATAACACCTAGTGACCCTACATGGGAATGGTGCCAAGGGGAACGCGACCTTCTCAGGTGTCACTGCTCACTCATCCCAGGATTTGGCAGCCTCTGCGCAGTACTGGGCTGTAAGAAAATGGTTGTGGCCAAGGACTGGGAGGTTAATCCATCTAACAATAACTGGAAGCAATTGAGGGATTTACTGAAATAGCAGGAGTCATTCCGCTGGGAACGTTTGTGCTGCTGATACCTCGCTTGTGCCTTGCGTTCATTCCCACGAGCCTGCCTCACTTTTTCACACCTGCTTTTAGAACTGGCTAACATTAGCTGTTTGAGACTCAAAATCTCTCCCAAAGCTTGCACCCTCCCCTCCTACATTTAAAGTTTGTCTTCTCCATCATTCAGCTGAGCATCTTCTTTACTCCCACTGCCTCCAACAGCTCCACTCTGAAGGGGGACACTTGCAGGTTCAGGGCAAGTAGCAGATCCATGTTATGGAAACCACTAAAACATCACTGAAAACTGGTAAATATGAATACCATCCTGCTAACAGCAGTTAGTGGCGGGGGGGAAGCAGGGGAAAGTCCTGTCTTTCTGGGCTGAGCTCTCTTTCAGAGCCTAATGACAACACCTGATGGAGATGCCCAGCCTGGGGGACAGCCTCTCTGGGGTTTCCATCCTGACCCAAAGCCCGGGATGGCAGGGCTGGTGCTGCTGAACGTGACTGATGCTCGGCAGTGGTACAAGGGATCCCTGTGGTCCTGCCCCACCTCAGCTGCCAGGCTGATCCAGAGCTTTTGGTGTCAAAACAGGAACAGGAGTCGTATGCGAGGAAGATCTCTGCAAACTTCAAGCCATGATTCAGAGACAGTGCCTTCTCCTCAGGTCTAAACACCCAATAAAACACCAACCACCAGTGGGCCATTTCCTCTTCTCCTTCCAGCTCCCACTCACCAGAGATGCTGGCCCTGTGTAATGACATGTTCTTTGCCCTTGGACTTCACCCACTGTATCCAGACAGTCCATCAGGTGAGCCCTGACTTGGGACACTGTTGGAAGAGCCAGGGGCACAACCTTTGCTTTTTGAAAAGCAAAGTACACATCAAACCGCAAAATTTACAGAAAGGGGATGTAAGATTCATCTGCCCTGTTCAAGCAGTGGACCAGAGGTGCCCGGCACTGCTGTGCTGCGAGGAAAGCTCAGGTATGGAGCTCAGAAATGTCACTGGAGACTCCTGAACGGGCGAGAGCAGGGAACTGGGACCACAGTACGATCCAGCAGGACACCAGCTCCCAGGAACACGCCCCTGGAGTTCTCTAAACCCCCTGGGACCTGTAAAAGGCAAGGTCCCAGAGTAACGGTGTTGAGGAATAGCAGTCATGGTAAAGAGAGGAGTAATTTACCTAAAAATAAACGCAGATTCCCTAGAACAAATAGCAGTTTGTGAAATTACAGCCATGGAGATGAGCACCCCCTTATCCTTCAAACAGGTTTTCCCCCTTTCAGTGGCACACTTTGACAACACATTGCTGACGAGGTTCCTTGTCCGCTCCCCAGCTTACCACGACCAAGCACCTGCAATGTGAGAGTTGCTCCTGCATGGTTCTCTTCCCACATACGTGAGAAACATCTTTACAAAAGCCTTGGAAGCTATTTCTGGAACAGGGCTTTCAGAGACGATTTTAATCACTAATTTGATTGGTTATTTGAAACATAAGATGCAAAGATGCAAAATTTTCTTCATCTCTGCAAGGGAGATTTTTTTTTTTTTGATCTTGCTTTATGCTTTACTTGCCTTGCAAAACCTGTTCCATGAACTGTAAAGCAGGATGTGCTCTCAACCCCAAATACATCACCACGGGAGCCCTGATAATGTAGGAGACGGACAAAACCAATTTCCATTGGAAAATGGCCTACTTACTTCAAATAAATCTCTTCAACTTACCTGGGAAGACCTGCTTTTATTTAGCAAAACTCAATTAAAGTCATCATTAACAACAACCTTTTCCATTTCCTATCACTTGTCCAGGGTGGCCCTACCTGAAACCACGGTCTGAGATACTGCACAGCGACATGCTGCAGAGCTTCCAGGAATGATCAGCAAAGCACGACTTCACACCAAAAACATCCCCAACATAAGACCAAGACGTGAAAAAATAGCTTAGAAGTTCCCATCCAATGAACAAAATGTATGGCCATCTCCAAAAGCTTCACAGGAAAACAGAAGAGATGGGAACCACCTCTGTATCACCCTTGGCATCCAAGATGCTCCTCCTCATGCCCAGCACTCTCACCAGCCTGCTCCCCCCATGCCCGCGAAAGGTGGTCAGCAAACCAAGGGCTGAGAGGGAGCAAGCACTGAAGCTGGGCATCCCCCAGCCCCAGCCTGAAGGCATGTGTTAGCAGATGGGTTCCTGCACCTCCCAGCTCACTGCCACCCTCCCCAGAACAATGCTCCTGTGCCACCACTGCTGCCGTGCATGGTGGCGGGGTCCCCTCGGCTACACACAGTGATGTGCTGCAAGACCAGCCGGCACCATCTGGAGATGAAAACCAAAGGCAGCTCTGGAGCAGTAACTTAGGGCTGCCAGCCACGCCAGCTCGGTACCTGCTGACAGAAGGGTTGAGAGCAGCTATTTGGCATTCCCAGTTTCCCTTTATAAACACCCTGCTGCCAGAGCATCCCCTTTCTGAGGAAACCGGAGGGTACTTCATCCCTGCCTGCTCCTGCTTGCGGACACCCGGGGCTGATCAGTTCTGCTCAAACACGTTACCACTGACGCAACCCCCAGCCTGCCGTCTTGGGCTAACAGGCTGTGCGAGCATTTTCACTCTGACTTATCAGCTCTGCTCCAGGCTGCTCCACGGAGTGTCCACAAAATCCATCAGCCATTAAGAAGGAGCAATCAAAAAAATATTCCGACTGGGTTGGTGTGTAAAGGCTCTTCCTCCACCTGAGCCAGCCATCACCCCATACCTGCCAACAGCCATGAAACTTTTCCTTCCCCAAAAGTGCTTTGAAATCCATTCTCAAGCCCTATTATCTCTCCTGTTTATACTGCACTCCCTCTATTATCGAGAAATCTCCGAGTAATTTAGAAGCCCACAAGCTCCTGCACTAACAGGGCAATAAATCACATTTATATACCCCATTGCCTACTGTTCACAGGGCTGTGGTGCCGAGCCGGGCAGCCAGCGGCCAGGTGACACAGGGCGGCAGGGACAGCCACTGCCTCCCCTAGCCCCGCCACCTCTGTGGCATGCAAGCTGGGCACAGCAGTAGGCACTTGTGTCCTGCACGGTCCAGGCGTTGATTTTTTAAGTATCCAGAGGGGATTCCAGCCCGTGTCCTACCTCCCTGTGTTCTCCCCATCTGATACTGACACAAGCACACAAAAGAGGGTTTTCTTTTCACAAAATCAAACCAAAGGAGGAGGATGTTTTTGGCCATTTTCCTCAAGGAAAGACGTTGCCCATCTAATAATCCCTAAATGGGCAGTGGGTTGTTGGGCTTTCATGTGTGCCTCTGAGCCTCCCCTCACCGTGCCAGGTTGCTGGTTTTCTTTTCCACGGAGTTGCAAAACCCCTGAATAACAAGGTTTGTGCATGGAAGTGCTGACACAAACCTTAACTACAGCATCCTGAACATGATACCAGAATAAGGACGCTCCCTGTGTGGCCCAGCGTATGGATAAATAAAGCATTTCAGCAGCCAGCGCCGACAGATCATAAACCTCCACGAGCATAAATACCAACAACAACCCAAAAAAGATTAGAGGGTTTACGGGCGAGGCAGGCTGGGATGATTTAGAGTTGGGGTGGAAGGGTCATTATTGCTGAATAGGTGGGGGCGAGCGGGCCAAAGAAATCAATAAACCATTCTGCTCCCAGGGAAGGAAGGGGCCACGCTAATTGTGCAAACGCACATTTTCCGTTCGAGGCTGGAGATCTCCAGCTCACCCAACACGGGTGGATATAGGGAACGCGCACTATCTTGCCGGGAAGCAAGAACTTCACCCCGAGACATGCACCCCAGGAGCTTCATCACTCAGGAGAGCTCACCTAAGCACCTGGTGACAGCGCAGCTTCATATGAACACAGACCCAGGTCACGTTCATCTCCAGCTCCATCAATTTAATTTTTTATGAAGTTAATATATAGCTGGGATAAGGATCTCAGTCGCTTTCTGCACCACCGTCCAGTCAGAGCTTTTCCAGTGCTCAGTCCCAGCACCCTACAACCAACTGACAGGTCAGGCCAGCACCGGTTGTCTTCAAGCACCAAAGACAATCTTTGGGACCGCTTCACCCCTGATAAAACAACCACGTTAGCAAGTTGCCACGCTTGTGTTGGAGGTTGCCCCAAAAAAGCCACAACAGATCGCTGCATCCTACAGCAAAGACGGACACAAAGCCTGGTGGGCGGGCTGCCCGGCACACAACTGCTGAGGCACAGAGTTCAAAGGCGACAAGCGATTCCTCCTCTGCCTCTCTTCTCCTTCAGTCCTCCCCATTCCCAATTCTTCTAGCTTTTCCCCCTCACTTTCTTTCTAGGGAACAGAGCAATGGCAAAGGGACACCAGCGCTGGAGAGTGAAACCCACTTATAAACAGAATAAATATATACTAAAAAAATAATATTTGTACCTAATGGGCCAACATACCTAAAAGCCCACCTGTGGGACAGACCACGGGAGGTCATTCAGGGAACTGGCGGACATGGCAATGCCCGTTATTCCCGTTATTCCCATGAAGAAACCCAAGCTCACAAGCATGTACAAGTGCAAAAGCTGACAACCTTCCTTCCCGGCTAACCAGAGCTGATGATGGCGGTAAAAGTACAGGAACCTGCTCTGGTCCCTCTGCGCGAGCCAGTCTCCTCCTCTGCTGCCTTTCCAGAGATATTTAAAGAGAACACTTTTTATATCAATTAATAAAATAACTCAAAGCCTGTCCAGGTCATGTCAAGCTTACTGCCTGCAGTTAATAGATTTCAGCTTTACTTGAGATCTTGAGAGTTTTTAAAATCAGTAATTTCATCTTCCCTCCAGAAATAAATTCCTCAATGGTTTCACCATGAAAATATTCCTAGGAACGGACAATTCTGCTGCTGATGTGCTAAAGACAGCACACGAAAAAATAATCAGATTAACATTGAGCCTTATCAGAAGTATGGCATAAACCATGTGTTGAATTTAATCCAAACCAAACTGTCAATCTGCCTTCAGGATCCGATGTAACAAACATGAGCCCAGGGCTAGAAATGGAAAGCACGGTTTGTTTTCTAATAGAAGATTTGTACTGATCGCTATTAGCTGCGCTCCTGCGTGGAAATCTTTACACTGCAAATGTCAGACAAATAGGATTTCTTATCTTTCTGCTTTGCTGAGTTAGGGAAAAGTTTCATTTTATTTTAATTAATTTAGATTGCAGGTTTCCCATTATTAGGGAACAATTTTCAACAGTTTTGGAAAATAAATCCTTTTTGAAACATTTCAAATAGGGCAAAAAAGAAAAAGAGGTGTTACCATCACTAAGGCACCTTCTGAGGTTTAGGCTGCTGCATCCCCATGCAGCTTGTGGGTACCAGGGAAAGCCCAACACGCTTTGCTGCATCCATCACCAGTCACCAGCTGGTGCTGGGAGGAAACTCAGGCCAGGAGCTAAGGAGATGTTAAGACACGAAGCTGGAGATTCCCCAACAGCCCTTTCTTTTAACCACCAGCATTCGTGGTTACAGCACTGGGATGCTGTAAAGCACTGTGCCCCAGCCCAGCCATCCCCACCCCCTTGCTCCCCAAGCATCCCTCTGCAAGGGGACCTGCAGCAGCGGCTCAGCACCCTGCGGGGCCGGCACACGGATGGTACCAATGCAACAGTACGAACAATTTCCCGTTTGGTCTGGAAATACCTGGAGCTCCCCGCCTCGCCGGCCCTGCCACCCGACTCAGACCAGCTTTGCGAGCACAGCCCCGCTGGCCCCGTGTCAGTGTTGGCACTGATTTTCTTTAGAAGTGAAACCCCACAACTTAACCCAGTGGCGTTCAGCTTCTTGGTACACATGGTGCTGGTGCACGCTGGGGAAATCAGGCTCCCAGAAAGAAATGAAAACCACGCAAATAAATTCCATTTTCTTGTTTGCTAAATTCCAACAGCAATTAAATTCACATTACCTGCTCTTACAACACTGACAGCACAAAAGAAAGCCCTCTGCCTCTCTGGCAGACTATTCCCGTTTAGCTACTCCCTCTCCAAAGCAGCGAACGCAGCCTGGCTGACCAAGGAGCTGGAGGCACCGCTCCGATGCTCACGCCTGTGGGGTCAGGAGTGCAGATGCTGCTCTCAGGGTGCCTTGGGGGCACAGGACAGCCCTGTCCCCCCCTTGCCAGTGCTTTCATGGCTCAGCAGCACCTACACAGGTTAGGGAGGCAACCCCAGCAAAGCACCGGAGCAGGCGCCTCCTTCACCGCATCCACATCTGAAGGCACCTGCACACCTCTAAAAATTCAGCCCTGCAATCGAGCTGTCAATTTTGCCACAAACTGGTCAGTTTGGCTCGCGGGTCAGAAGAGCTCTCTTGTCGGGGCTGAGGCAACGCTATTTCAAACTCACGACATACACACATGTAACTGGCGCAGAGCCTGCGGCTGGCCAGCGTGGCCGGACAGAGCTGCCCTCACTCCTCCCTTCCAACCCCAGACATGCCAGTTTTGCTGAGCACTGAGAACCCCGACACGGAACTGTGCGTGCTCGCCTTTGCACCGCAAAGTTCCCCGTCCCTGACCGCCCCGTGGGCCGGCTGCCTTGTCGCTCAGCAGAACACCCAACAGAGTTTCACATCTAATTTCAGGTGAAGCTTGTAGAACTGCCTGTTCCCCAGGGTAAAAACGTCATGCGTGCACGGCATCAAACATTATTCCCGTAAAAGGCCCCAACAATCAGACCTGCTGGTTTTCCTATTGATTGCTGGGGGGCTGTTTGCTATTCTGATCTCAGCTGGTCGGAAGTCTCCCCAATCACTGCAAGGTCGCGACCACAGGGTCAGAAACCTGCACTGCATACATCATAATTTATTTTACAGATAATCAATACCGCACTGCGCGATGCAATCTTACAGTACAGCCTCACATTGAGGGACTGATGCTACTCATACAGGACTGTGACCTTAAGGCCTGGCAGCTTAAGGGGGTCAAAATCAGCTTTCGTCTTATAGTTGAAAATCACAGCTGGAAATGGGAGTGTGCACCCCACTCGTTAGTTTGTACATTCCTATAACTGAGTCAAATTCTGCCTACGGATTGAATCCAGCTTGGGAAAATAAATATTACTGTCCATTCAGGTTCATGTCTAACAGTTGGAGAGGAGAAGCCCAAGGAGCAGCATGGTCAGCGGACTGCCCAGGGTCTGCAGGGAAGGAGGGGACCCCAGTCCCACCTGCGGGTGAGGGAACCCCTGGGACGGCAGTCCTGCAGCACCAGCTTCCCACTGCATCCCTCTCTTCAGATGGATGAATGGCAACAGAGAAGCAGCAAAATGCCCTGCATCAATATTGTCCTTCATCCCATTTTCCAATTTATATCCCCAGGGCTTCATATGCCACCAGCCATGCCCAGGGCCACCCAGCACACACGCTGCAAGCCCAGCTATTTACCAGGCTCACCACTGTGTTTTCCTGTTAATTCTAGATTTCTGCCGGAGTAGCTCAGGGTATTCCAAAAGATACAACAGCTTTTTAACAAGCTGTCCTTAAAAATGATGCCAAAGATAGTATTTTAGCAAGAAAGAAAGGGATTTGAAATATGCAGCAGGAGCAAAAGGAACTGGGAGGAATAAGGAGTACTGGAAATATCTTGTAGGAAGAGCAATCCGTTATTAATTAATTGCTGCATTCTGATATTTGTATCCATGCAATATGCAGTTCCCTGGGACCTTCACCAAGGTTTTACATTCATCAACCTGATTTGGATTATAAAACATTAAGAGAGGAAGCAGAGGGCACACCAGCCCCTTGCCCCTCTGCTCGCCCTCAGTGCTGTCCCCGCATTGTTTGCAGGATCTGGCCCCTCAGCCAGGCCATGGCTCGGGGCTCTGCCTCCCCCCCGGGGTAGCCCCGGCACCCCCAGTCTGCCCCCCAAACCCGGGAGAGCACTGCCTCGCTGTCCATCGCAGCGTGGGGCAAACCCAGGGACCAGGCTCTGCCTCACCTGCCTTCCTCACTGCCACACATGAGCGGGACCACCAGACTGCTCCCCACTGCCCGCGGTTTATCCCGATTCAAGTGCTCCCCAAGGCAGGGGCTGTGAGCACCCAGCACCGCAGCTCACATCTTCGCCTTTGCTTCCCCACTGGCCCCGAGGCAGAGTCCACCTCAGGCGGCATCGACGGGCTCGCGCTCGGCCACAGCCACGGAGCAGCAGCCGCACCACACCAAGAGAGCAGCTATGGCAGAAGGCTGCTGTTAGATGCTGTTATTGCATTCTAAGGCCATAGAATCATAGAATCACAGAATCATTTAGGTTGGAAAAGATCTTTACGCTCATTGAGGCCGACTGTTAACCCAGCACTGCCAAGCCCACCACTAAACCCTGTCCCTAAGCGCCACATCTACAGGTCTTTTAAACACCTCCAGGGATGGTGACTCAACCACTTCCCTGGGCAGCCCGTTCCAGGGCTTGATAAACCTTTTGGTGAAGAAATTTTTCCTAATATCAGATCTAAACCTCCCCTGGCACAACTTGAGGCTGTTTCCTCTTGTCCTAAAGGTCAGTATGTTAAAGCCATTGTGGATTTCTTGGCAGCACGACCCCTTTTCCACTGGCTGCAGTGGAATAAAGCAGATAACCTCATGAAGAAGCAAATGTGTGCAGCGAGCAGGGTGTCAGCGGCGTCTGGCAAAGGGCAGGGTGCTGTGCTGGGGGAGGGTGTGCTGTTGCTACGTGGAAAACACTGCCCTGTGGTTTAGCTTGAAATCCAGCTGTTGGTGCGGGCAGGGAGGTGTCCAAGCCCTGCCCGGGAGCCCTGCCCCATGTCGAAGTGAGCTGGCGAGCCTGGTGCGGGGGGCACGAACCCCACCGCCTGCCCCTGGCCAGGCAGGGAAGATTGGCACATGGGCTCCCCCCCACTGCAGCCCCCCGCGCAGCACGGAGCTCGCACAAAGGGAAACACGCAGACCATGACAGACTAAGCCTCCTCCTTCCTCTCTCTGTTCCCCTTTCTTTCTCTTCATGCTATGGCGAGGCTACTGAATGCCAATAGGAAAATACTTTGGCAGAGCCAGACAGTCTTTTCTATTTCAGGGGTTTTTATTTCTTACTTTCCCTCCAGCTGCTTCGCTGGATACCTAATCCTCCACGGACATCTGGAGAGGTACCAGGACACAGAAGCAACATACCAGGTAGGCAGCGTAATGCACAGCTCTGCATAATTTCTGGTTGTACCTGCTGTTAGGGCACAGCAGGCGACCAAAACACAAAAAGCCAGGGAAGGAAAATAAAAAAAAGGTTCAGACCTGTTGGGGCCACAGATTCCCATGTGGAAGCCCCCGGTATCAGCAGCAGAGCATTGGGAGGTCACACTTTGCAGCAGAGCATCTCTTTTGGAAGCATCTTGGGGGTTCCCGCCTGCCAGCCCTGTCGGAGGAGGTTGTAGAGACCCTAGGCAAAAGCCCTGGCAGCAGGTATCCATAGCCCTGCCCAGGCACCAAGGGCAGCCACTCCTCTTGAAATCATGCTGCTCCCTGAATATATTTTTCACTTGCACTTGTTACAACTGGTATCTAAAGTGTCCGTAGCTGGGGAAAATCAAAGCAAAAGCAGCTATCGCTCAGTGAGAACAGAGAGGGGAGAGGAGAGAATGTGACAGGGGTTCCCAGCTCCTACAGAAAGGAAGAGACCCATAAAAATACTACCAAGGATGTGGGAAGTAGCTTTATAGATCAAAAATACTATTTTCAGCCCCAGGGGAGTCTTTCCTTTGAGCTCAGACTCCCACAGCGGAGGGACATATCCACTCACCCAGCTGAACAGCTTGGCGCTTACAGCAAAATCCAATATCCTGAGTGGCCACCTGCGCGCCCCTGACGCTGTGCGCCCTACCTGAGCCCCTGGAAGCCCTCAGCAGTCCCCCCTGCCTGCCCTTTGCCAAAGAACCCACCACCAGCTGCATGGCCATGTCCCAAATCCACCCGCTGGCCTTGGGAAGCATCACCCTTTACCTGTTCCACTCTTTTCCTTCCCGCCTCGGTAATCGATGCCCAAACTGCTCCTCAGGTAGAAAACAAGTAGGGTCTGAGCGGGCATCTTTCCTGCAAACCCCAGCACTCCTCCAAACCCAACATCACTCACCTCCATCCACCCTTGGATGTGCCAGGTGCAATACGGAAAGCAACAGAAATTACATAGAACAACCACGATGTGCCCAGCTATCTCAAACAGGGGAAGCCTGAACCCCGCATCTGCTGTACCCTTCTACATGCTCTCCTCAACAACACCCAGGTCCTCCTTTGGTTCTCTAAAGCGCCTTGCATGTCTCTAGAACCACAAAAAAGCAAAGTGCAATTCATGCAGGTGTGCAGATTGAAGCCTCCAAGCAGAAGCCCTGCTGTGCTGCACATTGCCACACGCAGAAAATGCCAAGGAGTTCACTCTGTTTCTGTCTCGCTGGGATGGGGAACCTGGAAACCAGCTTTGTCCTTGCAAATCTTCCCACTCAACATGTGTGTGAGGGGTTCCCTGGCACAAGACCTGCCCCAGCACATCGAAGGGCTGGGGACTGTGGGAAGCAAAGGCAGCACGTGCCCAGGTCAGGCAGCTGACGGCCACCATGGGGGTCACAGGCTGTGTTACCCCCCATCCACATGGGAGCAAGACCCCCATCTGCACACACCCTCCGCTCATCTCAGTCTCGTTTCTCCTATGGGAGAACCGAAGAATGCGCCAGCACAAGAGCCAGGCCACTGCTGCTCGGCGGGGCCAGGCTTCCCTGCTCCAGCCCAGTCACCCGCTCCAGTTTGCCTCCTCTTCCTCCACAAGCCTGAGCTCTCTGGAGAGCAGGAGGCAGAAGCAGGGCATGAGGGGCAGCTTCAGGACACAGCACTTCATAGACTGGTGCAATGAGTCAGCAGGGGGGAATAAGAATCCCTTGTGGCAAGCAGCATGGCTGTTTCCTGGAGAGCAAGGAGGTTTTAAACAGGATCAAACAATTTAATATGGAACCAAACCTTTCCTCTGCGGGTTGCAGCCTAGCGGAGCCACCCAAGCAGGCACCACATCCACCGCCACAAGTCCAGCAGCAGCACAGATCCAAAGCCGTGGATCATATCATCAACTCCAGCCTGTGATGGGGTCATGCACTTCATCAACATTGCCGAGTTCCTCCTCCTCCTCTAATTAAAAGAGGCTTTGCTTATGCAGTTTCTCTTGTCTTCTCACTGCCTAATAATTTAAGAGTCGGCTACGATCAGAAAAATCAACAGAAAACTTCCCAGCCTCTCTCAGACTACCTCTGCCATATTTTGTCCTTCACAGCATTGCTTCTACAACCCATGTGTTAGCAGCCCCGCACGAGCACAGGGTGGGCCAGCTCAGGTGGGCATTGCAGCGCGGCAGCAACCACAGCGAGACAAGACTGGAAAGTGGAACTCACTTCAGACGTTTTCAGGGAGGTGGGCTACCTCCACCTGAGGGGGTCCAGACACCCACAGGGAGCAGGAGGCAGGTGCCGGCACAGGGATGCTGTGCTGAGAACTCGGTGGTCCCACCCCGGGCTGGGCGGAGATGGCAAGCACAGGGTCTCACAGCCTGGGAGCCAGAGGGTGCTGGTCCCCTGCCGAGCCTCAGGCTTTGCCACCAGCAGCAGAGCACTCCGCCACATCAAAGAAGCACCTGCCCTATCCCACAGCACAGGCCTGAAGAGCGAATCAGTGGTGCCCGAGCCCCAGAGCCTCCACCCCTGGCAGCACACGCAGCCTTGGCCACAGCCTCAAGACAGATGCTCACGCCACCCAAGGAAGGAGGGAGCAGGTGGGTGCCCACCTGTGGGGAAGGTGGATGTGAGAATAACCCCACTGGGGTCAGGCGGTCCAGCACCCTGCCTTCCGCGCCAACCACCAGCACTACTGGAGAGGGCAGAGCACGGGGACCCTTGGCTCCAGTACCACTCCACACCTGTAGAAGGGGTGACCAGAAGCCCTGGCCAGGCAAGCTGTGACAAGGACCATGCTCTGGCTTCTCCACAACAGTGTCCCCAGTGCCATTCGGTGGCACTCGCGGCCGACCACCCCGGGAGGCGGCTGTGGAGCAGCAGATGGGGAGAGGGGAGGGAGCCGCTCAGCAGGCTCACGCCTCTGACATGTGCTGCACACAGCTCCGCCAGACCGCAGGATCTGGCTCACTGAATGTGTGGAAGCAACACTCCTCTGTGTCTCACTTTACAAAGCCCCAAACAATAACTGTCTGTCGCTGCACAGGAGCTTAGGAGAAATAAGTTGCTATTGGCATGGTGTGCGGCAGCCTTCCTCTTACACAACACCAGCAGATGTGAAAATAGCCCGGTGCTGCCTTGTGCGCTCCTCTGACCTCCTGTTTGCTTCTGGATCAGATTCCAAAGCTGGATCTTAACCTACAAGAGCCATAAAAGCAAAGGATTTGGCCCTATCAGGGACCTCTTCCTAATCTAACACAGATGCACTTCATGTAGGAGAACACGCTGAGGTTTATCAGGGCAGGGAAGAGGCTGAGGCAGCACGAGCCTCCGCTCCACAGCATGGCCAGGGCAGCCCGCGCCGGCATCGTCCCATACTCCAGCCGACAACGCACTGGAGGTGGCCCAGGGGCAGAAGAGCTGGAAGCTCTCACAAACACAAAACCTGGCATCCTACTGCTCAGCCTGCACCAAAGCTGCTTCCAGCCCCCACCTGACCCGGCAAAGGGGGACATCTGAGCTCCTGAGGTCCCATGTCCCTGACCCCAATGTCCTAAAGGGCCACTGGGGCTGCCAGAGCTGGTACAGCATGGGAGCCCCCCTCCATCCACACAAGGTGCTCCTGGGGTTTCTCACCCATGTGAAGAGCAGGGAGTGACTCCAGAGCCAAACACAAAACCGCTCCAGGACATACGGAGGGAAAAAGCATGTGGAGGACAAATTGCTCCCAGAAACGTGAAAAGGCACTGAGACAATTAAACCAAAGGATGCTAAAGATAAGCAATAGAAGGAGAGTTTAATAACCAGTGGTGAAAGGGTACCCCTAAGAACAACCTGCATAAATAAATTAATCTCTCCAGTGTCCCCAGGGATATCCAGTGTCCCTGCTGCCCTTGGGACTGCAGCAAAGCCAAGCAGCAGAGGAACTTCCCAAGATGCAAGAGAAGAAAACAAGACAGGGACATCGCTACCATGGGGGAAGGGACCGGAGAACAAGGTGTCCTCCTCACAGCCCGACAAGGTACAGGGCTGCTCTCACAGCCGCTGGCACCCATCGCCTGTGCTCCAGCAGCGCTCCCCTCTGACCCACCATGCGCTACTCCCTGTTGTCCCTTGGTGGAAACGTCACCTGACAGCAAAGCCCTGGAGGACCCCAACTCATCCAGCAGACTAAATCCTGCTGTAACCCCCCCCCCTCCCTCCGAGCTTGCCACGGTCTGGGCTGGGAAATGCACCTGCGGGGCTGCCACAACCTACCCTCAAGCGATGCTACACCGACCGGGTCACCTGCGGCACTGTGGACGCAGGCTCGGGGGCTGCGGAAAGCTCTGGGCCAGCAGCTGAGCTGACATGCCACCTAACTGCGGGCAGCTTGCACGTCACACACCACAGTCTTTGTACGCGCTTAACTAACAGAAGATGCAAAATACCTAAGCTGTGGTATTTTGCCCCAGAATCCCTCCAGCCCCAACACATGCTGGAGGGATTTCTACCTTTGCATGCAGAGCCAGAGAGTCACAGCCAGCAGCAGAGGAGCGTAATTCTAAGACTAACACGTGAGACGACCCGCTGATCATGGCTTGCATGGGAGGGTGAAAGGCGGCCTTAGAATATAATCCATTTCAGGCACTCTTAAATCTCTCCAATACAACACAGAGCCCTTTAAGCAAAACTAAACAACTTCCTTTAGCCTAAATAAATATTAAACCTAAGTGATGCATTAATTTACTCCAGTTCACCAAAGGCTAACTCCTACCCAAATTGATCATTATAAAAGAAATCCTATAATCCCTCGCTCCCATTCAGGCTCAAAACATGTAATCCCGTGAATAAATCCAGAAAGAAAGTGTAACAAAATGGGCAATAAAAACTTACAGCATTCACATCTTTTCATCTACCATTAATACTGTAAACACTCACTCGAAGGCCCTTGAGTATGACTAATCTAATGTTTTGGCTCCCAACACTAATTGCCGAAAGAGCTCGCCTCTCGGTGTGACACCCAGCGAGACCCACCGCCCCTCCAGCCACGGCCCAGGACACCTCCGCGGCGCCCAGCCACAGCGAATCCCCGCCTCAAATCCCGCACAAGGCTGCAAAATCAGCACGAAATGGAGCAAGTATGGTTCTAATAGCACCAGAGCGCAGAGCTTCCCCCACCACCACCTTTTTTTTTTTTTTTTTTTTTTTTATTATTTTATTGCTTTGGAAGCCTGCGAGCTCCAACTGTATAAATGCCAATAACTTCCCAAGTTTTAAGGCTGCTGAAGTAAGAGATCAGATTTTAGCAAGTGCTTTCCAGGCAGCCAGCCAAACTTTTTCTGATTCACTAAAAGCACCAAAGGGAGGGGGAGAGGGAGGGGGCTGGAAGGCTGATTAACTTCAGTTACCGCACAAGCACAAAAAAATATCTCCCCGCTGCAAAGGGTGCCGTCGCTGCGAGCCCTGCGCAGCCTGTTATTCCTTGGGCTTGAAAAAAAAAAAAAAACCAAAAAAAAAAAAAAAACGCACCGGAGAAATACAGCAAACGCCTTCCAACCGCAGGGTAATTTACAGCTGTGGATCCTCTCCTGCCGAGGAGGCTGCGCCGCCGAGGGGAGGCTCTGCTGGTGTTAGGTTCGAGCTGCAGTTTTCAGAGGGGATGAGAAAAAGAATGTGACCGGGGATTTTTTTGAGGGGTTGGGGAGCAGAGGATGGGGCTGGTTTGGGTTTTCATTTGGCCGGAGGGATGGAGCCCCCTCCAAGGTCGCAGCTGTGCTCATGCGGGACCATCCCTCGCTGCCGTCGGGTGTCGGGGTGAGCAGGTGCAATCCCGGCCAAAGCACCGCACGGGGCCGAGGGGTGGCACGAGTGTCCCCCGGCCCTGCGGGACGGTGGGCTGGAGCCACTGGGACAGCGGCACCTGCTCTGCCTGGTCCCGCAGGTGGGTCTGCTCCGGGATGCCCAGCTCAAATCCCCATCCCAGGGAGCTGCGTGGCCCTGGGGCTGTTGGGGGGCAGCGGCTGCCCTGGCACCCCCAGCCGCCGTCCCTGTCCCGCAGGCGCCTGGGCTGCGGAGCCTCGGCGCTCAGGGTGTTCCTCCAACGGCTCCATTCCTGCCGAGGCAGGATCAAAGGCAGGATCTGACTTGGATGGCTTTCTACTGAATAATGGGGAGGGAGCACACAGCCTCCTTCTCCTGGCTAGGGAAACGCGTGTTTTTCAAAGTATCAGTTTTTGGGAGTAAGTTCTCTAGGAGAGGGGGGAGGAAATAAAAAAAGGGGGAAAAAAATAGAAGAAAAGGAAAAGAGGGCGAGCAGAAGAGCGCCTGCTTTTCCAAGGCAAGTGCATCAATCAACGTTGTGCAAGGAGAGTCCAGCACTCCCTCTCACATCATTAGCCAGGCTAATGCACTCCAGAGGATCCCGCTAGGGCAGGCTACCGGCACCCGCACCGGGGCACCCCGCGCCCGCAGCGGGCACCCAGCGAGAGGGGCAGCCCCCTGCCAGGGCAAGTGACACTCCGGCATCTGGCGCGGGGAGCGGTTTAATACGTCTATAAAAACTAGAGGGGAAAAAAAGTGAAAGCCCCAGCCAAAAGTGCCTGGCACTGCGAGGTCAGCACGCCGCCTTTGTTTCTGTTTTACAACCAAAAGCGAAAGAGGACAGAAAGGACACGTACCTGTACCTGAAAGCACAGCAGCAGGAAATGTAAACATCTGGAGAGGAGAAAAAAAAAAAAAGCAACAAAAGATCAAATGATGCGGTAAAATGGTTAAAGTTGATTTTTTTTTTTTTGCTTTGTTTTTGTTTGCGATTTTTTTAAAGGACACAGAGCGATGCTCTGCTTATGAAAAGGCTCGGGTCCCGATTACCACCTGATTGCAAGGAAAATGCAACCGGAGCCTCCAAAATGAAAGTTTAAAAAAAATAAAACCAACCAAAAAATTTTTTAAAAAATATTTAAAAAGATGCCATAATCCTTACAGGCAAGTGCAGGCTGAGAGCAGTGAATACATCGCTGGGCGAGGAGAGGGGGCAGGTCAGTGGCTTCACGCTAGCGGAGTGCAGTCCCCCACCGCCGCCCTGACATGGGAGCGATCCGGCCGGCGAGCTCCGCTCCGCTCCGCGCCGTTCCGCGCCGCTCCGCGCCGCCGAGAAGTTGTGGTACCGCCCGCTTTGCCTCCTCCGAGTGACTCGCTTAGGCATCAGCTCTCCTCTCCCCCTGTCTCTCCTCCTCCTCCTCCTCTCCCTCTCTCTCTCTCCGCCTTTGGGGGGATGAAGGTGCTTATTGTCAGTAACTTCCGATCATCAGCCAGTGCCCCCCCGCCGCCCCCCGGGCCGGCCCTGCCAGGCGGAGAGAGCCTCTCCGCGGCCCCGCGCCCGCACAGCGCCGCCGCGCCCCGCTCCGCGCCCCTCTGCGCTCCGCTCGGCGCGGTGGCATGGCGCTGCGCGGGGCGCGGGCGGGAGGCGGGACCCGGGGCGCGCCCGGGCGGCCCCGCGGGGCTGGCACCGCCTGCGCGGGTGGCGCACCGCCTGCGCGGATAGCGCACCGCCTGCGCGGCGCGCCCAGGAGGGCAGGGGCGGCGCGGAAAGTATTTTTTTTTAGGAAAATAATGTATTAAAAAAAAAAGGGGGGGGGGGGGGGGCGAGCGAGGCCGCGCCGCTCCAGTCCCCTCCACGGCTCGCCCGAAACACGAAGGGGTCCCCCCGCGCCCTGACACGCGTGACCCGCGGCCGGTCCCGCACCGCGCTGGGCTCCGGGGGGCGGCGGGGCCCGGCGCTCTCTTACCTCCGGGCGCGTCCCGGCCCCGGCGAGCCCCGGGCGGGCGGCAGCGGGGCCCCGGCGCGGCCCCCCGAGTACCGGGCACCCGCCGCCGGGGCCGGGACGAGCCGCGCCCGCCGGGGCCATGAGCCCGGCCCGGTGCCGCGGCGGTGCCCGGCGGGGCTGCCCGGCGCTCCGGCACGCTTCGCCTGCCCTCCAGCGGCCGCGCCGCGCCCCGCACCGCCGGCCGGCTCCCGCAGCCCGGGGGGCACCGAACGGCTTCCCCCTCCTCGGGTTGCTGCGGTTTGGTGGTGGGGTGGGTTTTTTTTTTAGCTAAAGAAAAAAAAATTCGCACGCTGAGAGCGTGCGGTAACTCTTTCCCGGTCTCTGCAAGCTCGTTTATAGCAGACAAAATGCCAGGAACCGTTAACCTCCACGTACAGCCTAACTCCAAAGAGAGCCTAATGTCAGTTAACACCTTATTAAGTGAGAACATAACCATAGCTCATAACTCGGAGCTTTCCAAACTCTCCACTCGAGTACCAGCGCATGCCGGCACGGCACGTTGGGCCCTGCTGCTCCCACATCTGGGGGACCAGAGTGCTCATCCCCCCTGTTCTCAGCCACAAACCAGGCAGCATCCTCCGTCCCTGGAGTTCCTTGCTGGGGACCGCTCAGACACAAATCACACTGGTTTTCAGCTGACAGTTTCAGGCCCAAGAGGCACAGAATACGTTACCATTTGAAAACAGTGATAAAGCAAATTCTTAGAAACCCCCCAGCGCCAGCATGCATATGGGACATATGCAATGGACTTCCCACTTCTGCTCTTAGGGATCCAGATGTAAAAAAAAAAAAAAACAAAAACAAAAAAAACCCACAACCCAAACTGCTACCAATTACTAACACCACCAACACCAGTGGCAGCACACATCCCTGTCCCTGTGGTCCCATGGCACCTCGCCACAGCTGGAGGCTGTTTCCAAGGATGGCCAAGATCATCAGAGCCACCCTCCCAAGACCCACAGGTTGAGCTCCCCAGGGTGCCCCATGCAGAAACAGTACAAACAGAATCTGGCAATTCGCAGGATGAGAGCATTTAGCTTAGATGTGAAAATATTTAATATATTCCTAATCATCATCAAAGAGTCTTTTCCTCAAAGCAGTTTGGGTGGGGAGGAACCCAGCCTATGCTGCCTTGTGCCGTCAGGTGCTGCTCAGTCACCCAAGAGCAAGGCACCCCACAGCATGGGATCAAGCCCAGTGTTTCCATGAGCATCAGCCCATCACCTCGCTAATCCCCAGCGCCTGCTGCCCAAGGAGACCCTGCCCAGCACACACAGCAGCTAGGCAGAGCCAGAAGGCAATAATTCGTCTCTAACACCTGATTGTGGTCACCTGCAAGCATGAGCTTTGATTGCTCCTTCTCGACTGTCCTGACCACCAAAACTCAAAGCAATCAGAGAATTAATTGGAACTGTCTCAGAGACAGTCCTGGGGCAGGATTCTGGCCCCAGTGGGTTTCTTTGGCCCTCCCTTAGGTAATTTTTTCCCTTTAGCTCTTCTAGGTGCAAATGCAAGGCTGTAAAATCAATCTGCCCTAAATCCAAGGGGGAAGATAGCAGAGGGCGGCTGTGGGAAGCCTGCATGGTCCCTCTACTCAGCGGAGCTCCAGAAAAGGCCACCAAGACTCCCACTGATGGCTGGTGCACCACAGACTGCACCAGACCAAGGATGTCATCCTCAGCTGAAACCAGATTTCTGCAGCTCCACCAAGAGCCCATGTCACATTTCTCTCTTCCCAACCCCAGAATCACCCTTGAGGAAGCAGGGTCCACGCAGAAAACGGGTACCTGGAACTCAGTCCCCACCCTTACTGTGACAATGCCAGGGTGCTGCACTGTTACCAGGAGGCATTAGGTTCATCCTGCCAACCCTCAGAGCTGAGCCTTTCATACCACTGACATTCTGTGCCAGTTTAAAGCATTGCATTTTCCTCCTTCGACAAGAGTGGAAAACACTCAGCAACCAGAATATGGAAGTCAGGACTTCTGGGTGAGGTTTTCAAATCCAAAGCATCCCACACATGACCTGCCCCCTCTCCCGCAGGAGCAGAGCCTTCCACACACCAAGTGCATCAGCTGCTTTACATTACCAATGTGTGGGTTGGCCTTGAGGACCTCAGGGTCTTTAAGTAGGATGATGGCTTACACAGTATCCAAAGGAAAGTTCATGCTTTTCTACTGCATGCCTTCATAAGACCAGTTTGACATGGAAAAGCCATTGGTGATGCACTGGGGAAGGGATGGAAGTCCCTACGGTGGCCACGAGCACCCATCCCACCACTTTGGGGCTTTGCAGCATGACAGCCCCATCACCTGCCAATGAGAAAATCCTCCATAGACAGTGACTGATGGTGTTGCCCAACACCCAAGCCAGCCCAGGGCTGGTGTGCCCAGATAGAAGCAGCATGGCTAGAAAAGTCATTTGTGAAGCAGCTAATATTTATAATTTCAATTCCCCCAAGAGCATGGAAACAGAGCAGCTACAGCAGAGCTACAAGCTACACATGGAAAAACCTGTCACAGGTGATGCTGGCCCAGCTGACACACAGTGTGCCAGCAGCACAGCCGTCTCCCACCACTGCATCCCAGCTGGAGCTTCAGCTGCCAAAGGGACCGGATCCATACAAAGCAAAAGGCACCCAGACACCTCAAGGAGTGGGAACTGTCAGGGCAACACCTGGGGGGTGCTTTAAAGAGGACACTTGGGTTTTCTCTTTTCAATTATGAAAACATTTCATTTGCAATCACACACGAGTTCTTTATTTAAACTAGATCCATGTTTTGTGCATCAGTAGTCTGACAAAGCCCTTTAATCTTTAAAATCCCAATAGGTACCTGAAGAATAATAGCAATATCAAGTGGATCTCAGACTACCAGCCTCGAAGAACACAGCTGAACACAGAAAACAGATGAGGCCGCTCACGTGTATCTGTGGAAAAATAAAAGTATCACTTAGCTACACATTGTTACAATATGTGTGTATGTATATATACTATATTAAGAGCTCTGCACCCACGCCTATTGCTCCACTGCTGAAGGTTGCGATTTGATCCAATTCCCCACACAAACGCAGCCAGCACAGCCAGTGCCCACTGGAAAATGAACACCTTTATTTTAAGCTGTTTATTTTTCACAGGGCATACTCAGGGTGCCAAGGCTGGTGTTCCTAAGAGCCTGATGCTCACAGCACTACATCAAGCAAGACGCGGGCCAGGTAGGGTCCCTGCGCTGTGGGGCGCTCCCCGAGATCTCCCAGGGTTACTGCCTTTCACTCACCCATGCAAATGCCTGAATTAAGACTATGTCCTACAGTGCCTCGGTGGCTTATTGGATTAGTGACTGCTCTTCAGCAGCTCAAATCAAAGTCTGAGCAGCATGACCTTTCACTTGCAGGGCTGTGAAGGTGCCCCCAGGGAAATGCGTTTCCCTTGCCCTGCTCCAGTGGTCCATATCACCCAAGGAGCAGACATTTCACAGAGCATGAAACCCATTCAATGGGGCCAAGGACTTAGCAGCACGCTTGAGTGGGAAGCCTGCCCACCCACTGGACACTCCTTTGGAATGTGAATGAGAAGCCGGCAGCACATGCCAGCACAGGATCCGGCCCCGCTGCACCTGGCATACTGTGCCACTGGAGCCCTTTCTCCTTTACATCCAAGATGTAAAGGAGAAAGAAAAAAACCAGGCTGACGTTTTGCAAAGACCAAGTTCAGCTCTGCATCGCAGCACTGCCGCTGGCGAACAAACCTGTGCGCTGCTTGCTCCTGGCATCTTCTGCATCCCCAGCCTCGGGCTGTTTCAATAAGCACTTCTTCCTGAAAAGCAGCTTGAAGAGGATTTCTACATTTTAAACCTTCAGTAAAAGGAAAGGCAACTTTTAGAAGGGCTGTGGCACGTATTCTCTCTTTATCCAGTTTACGCACAAAAAGGCAACTTTATCCCAAGGTAAGAAGAGATTTTAGAAACACTTCTGCCACATGGCCTGGACAGGCAGGGAGGGAGGGGATGCGGATGCTTTGCAGTTACTGCCACTTGGCAGAACTGCCACCTCAAAACAACGCTGAACTGGTACCCGGGAGGACAGGACTTCAGCTTTTGCACCACAATATTCAGCCACAACCTCGTGAAAGAAACATGGTGAGGAGCAAACAGGACTCCGATTCCGCCAGCCACAAAGTACCAGGCTAAAGCCCTGATTCAAAGCACTGGAAGAAAAGGGAGAGAGATAAAAATAAAAGTTGCATGAAAATTCTGCAAAGCAATTTGCAAGTCGTCAGTGTGCGAGGTGCCAGCAGGGCCAACAGAGAAGAGAGGGTAAGGCCATGCAAAAGGTTAACAAGCAAAGCCACAGTTTCTACATGAAAATGCATCCCCTGTGCCAGCCCTACAAGCACCTGCATGGGAAGGGTGCTTAGCGTGGGGCAGGTCACAGCAGCCAGGAGCAGAGGTGCACAGCTTTGGTGGCTTTCCAGAGCCCTCTTCAGCCGCTAGCCTGGCTAACACACCCTGCGGTGCTTCCCCCACATCTACAGGCAGCAGCTCCATCCTCCTGCTCAGCGCAGCTGGAACACAAGAAGAGCAGGGCAATCAGGGATGTGGTGTTTAGCAATTTTGGTGCTTTGCAGCCGTGGCTGGTCCCCAGCACCTTGCTTCACCGCGGGCCATCAGACAGCAGCTGCAAGGCTGGGAAGCTGCTGGGTGCTGCTGCTCAGCCCCTGAAGCTCCCAGATTTCGCTGCATACCAACAGGCACAGGGAAAGCTCACTTATCAGCTAACCACAGATGGAATTTAGGTTTTAGCATGCTGAAGTTTCTCCCTGGACGTAAACAAACCACGCGCAGAAGAACAACAGCAACCCAAACCATACGTCGTCAGCTTTTACACCAGGTTTTCACCAAGCTCCGAGACAGATGAAGAGCCAGGGAGATCAGCACAGAGCCAGTGCGTGTCTGCAGCCACTCTGCTGCTTGCCCGGACTTTGAAAACACATGGAGGCCTAGGGAATGAACCGAAATAGGGAACAAAGGTGTAAATAAAGCGAAAGCAGAAATGCTGAATTCCCACAACGAGCATTTTAAACACTAATTCTGGACACGTGTAACAGAGTTTTCCTTCACTGCACTAAAAAAAGAACTCGAAGCAGTGCTGGGTGCCTTCTGCTGACTGAGTTTTTAGCTTGTGACTGTTGAGCTGTGCTTTATAAGCCCCACAAATCAGCCACCAGCCTGGAACACATGAACTGCACCATGCCATGCCAGCCAGTGGGGATGGCAACGGGAATTAGAGGCATTAATCCTGCAAATACAGAAGCATCGATCCCCTGTGGTGACCAGGAGCTGGGTGGGCTAGGGTTTAGGTCAAGAGGCCTGAAGACTGGCACTATTAAGATGCAGGTGTGGCATGACCCCATCTTTTTAGTACGAAGTATTTGCTATTTCATAGCCGCTGGGCAGCCCAGCTGGACAGAGGTGAAAGGTCTCTGGAGCCTGAATGAAGACAGCACATCCATTAGTCAGCATTAAGGAGAGAATACGTGCGAGGGGTGATGTGAAGTCCCAGCTCTGCTGGAGTTTGCCCTGCCATTACCAGGGGAGGCCTCTTCTGGCCTCCAGGAACTCTCGCCTTGAAGAACGATTACTGAAAAAGCACATAATGCATGCCAAATATAAGCAAGCACAAAATACCAGAATAATGGGATAATATGAATAAGAAATACAAATAATAGGGTATCATTCTGTACCATGAATACATCCACCTAGGACAGCCTTCTGTAGACTGGAAGGTGAGGGAGCTGGCGCAGGGCAGAGCACCAAGTCCTGGGAGGATGGAGGTGGCCTGAAAACCCCAAAAGCCACGGCCAGCCAGCCCAGCATTGCAGACAAGCTGTCCCAGCTCCAGAGAGAGCAGGGATGCTCCCAAGGGCTTCTGCAGCCAACTGTCCTCACTGGACTTCTTAGGAACGGGGGCAAGAGAAGCACCTCTTCCAGCTCTAGACCACATGCATGTCTCACAGCCCCACGCAAAGGGAGAACCCAGCATGCTACAACCCTTTCTGTGATGTCTGTCATTACTTTGTAAGAAAAAAAACCCAACAAACTAAAAAAGTCTTATTCAGCAGTCAGGACTTCAGGGTTTGCAAAGGTTTTTCTCCACTGAAACACCTCCCAGATTTCAATGGGATTTGGGAACTGAAACCCCAGATGCCACCGAAAGCTCCAGCACACTTGTTAAACAAACCTCAGTGTTTTATCAGCAGAGGAATGAGGAAAACAAAATCACTGAAAATGACAGACATCTCAAGCTAAAGGAGAGACTCGTAGGCCAGTTCAATATGCTGTTCTCCTGGGTAGCCCACCTCCAGTGCTTTCCCCCACCCCACCGTCCCCCAGCCTGGCCACCCCTGCTCTGGTGTCCTGCCTGTCCCACAGAGAGAAGATGCCCATGGGCTTTCCTTGGCCCCACCACCCAGGAGCATTCCAGCTCCCCTCTGAAAGCGTGTGGCAGCTGCTCAAATGATTCTGAAGGGAGGCAGTACAGGAAAACCTCTGCAAGCAACCCTACACAAACCAGTAGGAAATTCCACTTTCCAGCCTGTGCAGTGCATTAAATCCTAGGGCTTGGCTTCTTGGATTTATATTCCTCCATGGTTTCGTTTTTCAAAAAAAAAAAAAAGAAAAAAAATCACAAGCTGTTAAGCTTCAAAACTTAGTATTTCCTTAACTTGGAGATTTTCAGCTCGACAGCTCTTAAACATAAACCTCTTTGACTGAAGTCTCCTGAATTAAGCTGTCTCCAGCAAGTCACCATCTCAACCCCCATCTATGGAGCCTCCTTCTCTCTGGGATGACCGATCCCTTTCCCAGCCACTGCTGTGGGCTCCTGCACTGCCCCGGCTGCTGTCTCACAGGCAGGACCTCACGTGGAGGCTGCACGACCACACGTGTCCCCACAGCTGGCACATGCCACCCCAGGGCAGCTCGGGGCCAATGCACACACAGCTGCAGGTGCTGAACAACTGGTGATGTCCTGGACCTCTCTATACCCCACGTCACTGTTCTTGGTGATGGCACAACCCAATAAACAACTTGGAGCAACCTCAGAGCAACTTTAGGCAGGCCTGGAGACAGACACAGGACAGCTCTTTCTGAAAACAACGCCAAGAAAAGTGTGTTTTACTAATCCTTTTGAAGAGGACCTGTAGGCTACATCTCACTTCAGAGCAAGGACTCCAAAAATGTAGCAGATGGATGGCTCATTTTCTTGGCTGTTTACACAAAAATATATCCAAATGTGGCCTTTTTCTGGAAAAATCAACGTCACAGGCCAGTGAAGAGGAATCTCTGGAAGTCCCATTCTGCTGGGGCATGCCCAAGCACCTCGCACCCCTGCAGGCAGGTAGGGCTGAAGGCTCCATCGACGTGGAGGCACACGGCAGGGCAGCGCTGAGCTTTTCTCATCACCATGCTTCACCGTGACTGAAAAGAGGGCACCCGTCTCTGTTGTGCTCTTGGTGACACTTTGCCACACAACACAGATGGGTGGATGGATTCATGCAGGAGCACCATGTCTGCACTTGTGTTCAAAAGATTTTTCTGGAGACTGAGAGCACGAGACTGACGATGGAAAGACAGTGCTGCTTGCAGCAGCAACAGATAGAAAAGACTGGAGGAGGAACTGATAAGGATTAGAAAACAGAGAGGAGAAGCCTGAGGAGCAGTGATGGACCCAGCTAGCAAGAAGGCTGTGCAAAGATGTAGAAGTGGGAATGAGTTGTAACGTACTATGCAGAACCATAAAGCTGGAGGGAACAAGCAGAACCACCTCTCCTAGTTTGAGACCCTAAAAAAGAAGCCAAGATCCCCCGATCTCCCAGTCCTTCCGTGGTCTCCGGAGATCACGAGGGTTGGGTCCCCTTCATTATGGTGATCCCATGATACATTATTGCCTTTAGCTATGGGCGGGGGGGTGGTGGGGTGGGGGGTCATTTACTTAAAATCTATTTTTCCATGTGGACAATTTGAAGGAAATTCTACTTAGAAGTATGGGAAAGAGTTAAGGGGCAGGGAAGAATGTCCTAAAGGCCAGAGGTGGCCTTATTACTAAACTGAAGGCATTCTCTATTAGCTGCAGCAGCCCACTGTTCACAGCACCCACACATAGGTGTGGCATTTACATACAGGCAGCAGCTACAACAGCAGGTACTTTGGGAGGCAACACTCAAAGCAACTCTGGGATAACATATACTGCCCCAACATAGCATGACCTGCGTCACTAGAAACCTCTCATCGAGGATGCTCTTGGGAAAATATCCCAATTGCAAGCTGTGGGACAAATAAAGGACTAATGGGAAAAGTTACACAAAGCAGGCACGGATAAAGGTGGTTACAGCAGTGAAAAGCCAAGTACCTCAACAAGCTACAATATGCCTTCAACTCTCCCTGCAATTATTTCACATTTAAAAAAAAAAATGCAAAAACCTCAGGCTTAATTTGAAAATAGCTTTGAGAATTTATATCCTCACTCAAGAGGAACTTATTTTCTCTTAAATACCAGGTAAGTGAACGGAATTGGATGGGGCTCAGCAGGCTTAGGGCCCCAGCAATTAGCTGAAGGGATCTCGAGTAAGACTGCAGGACCCTTTGACAAAATTGCCTTCAGTTTATAAAAAAGACTGTTTCTAGTACCAGCATCAACCAAACACTAAGTCTAAGATGAACCAATTGTGTTCCGAGTGGCCTGATCACATCCCCTTGTCCCCTCCTTTTGCCACCTGCTGCTCAGGTATGCCAGTTTCCATCCCCTGGCCTGGGCCAGGCTCTGGGCAGCAGCACATCGCTGCCGGCACAGCCGCCTCCGAAGCTGCAGGTGCTGTTAGAGGACTCCTGCCGAGCATCCCAGTGGGTCTCTGTTTTTCTCATTCTCACTTTTGATCCTCAGCCGCCACCTTTCTTGTTTTTTTGATTCACTGCCCTTTATCATTTTTCGTTTTCTCCTTTTCCTTTCCTATCCTTTTCCTAAAAAGGCTCTTTTGGCTTGGTTCAGAGAGCTGATAGAAGTGGGAGAAGAAAGTTTCTGAAGTAAAGGGCAGAGCAAAAGTCAGCCCCATACAAGTGACCACAAGCCATGCATGCATACAGTTACAGGAGTCCAGTGGTCTCCACGGAATGCATATATCATCTTAATTAACATTTAATACATTTGATTGATTTGGTCCAAATTCGGCATGGTTTAAAATCCACTCGCCTAACACTACCCAACAGCCAGCCATTGAAGAGCTGATCCAACATGACACACAGAATTGCTCCCAAAGGCATAAATGCAGATAAAAAAAACAACAGCAGCAGAAAGCAGGGGACTCCCCCCGCTGTCTGCAAAGGGAAGGCTGAGTCAGGCCCTTCCAGACACACCTCGAGGTTCTGTACCGCATCTCCTGTGCCCCATCACGAAGCTCAGCTCTCCCCGTTCAGATTAGGAGAGCCAGGACTCAGACAAAGCAACTCCTAATAAATACCAGATCGCAAAAACCTCCAAACCTCACTCAACACAACCAGTTGCACTTGCTGCCGCTTGCCAGGACCTACTGCCCATTAGCCAAGGCCAGGGAATGAAGGCGCTCCATCGAACGCCTGCTCCAAACCACCCAATTCATTTGCAGCTTTTTCTATGACATTTTGTAAGTAGGATCCAGGCTTTTAATTCCCCTTTGGGAAAACGGCAAGAGAAATAAGAAATGTGCTTGTTCCACAGGGAACGAGGGAAGGAAAAGCCGGGAGTTTGGCTGCTAGTCAGTAATGGCACACTGGAAGGAAGATGGGACATAGCTTGGGGTATCTGGGTACGATTACTAGAGAAGGAGAGGGCAGAGAGCATGTTCCAGCATGAACTTAGCCCCTGAGGGACTGTCTGGGTGGCAAGAAGCCCAGAAGCGCCACCCATCCTGGCCCTGTTTTCCATTACCTCAGCCCACACACACTCCCTTCCACCCTCCCGCCAGCCTTGCTCTGGTTGTTCCTCTCCAAAGGCTGCAACAATTGCTGAGCACAGGCAAAATAACAGAGCCCCATACTCAGCGCAGTGCTTGGGATCTGAGGCACCATTCTGGCAACCTACTTTGATTCACAGGGCCAAACAGAACTCCAGAGACAGCCCCAAGGTGGCCACAGGCACTTTTCTTGACCACCCTAAGGAATAAGGCACAGACCAAGACCTCCTGAACCTGGAAAAGGGTTTTGTACTGCAGGACAGTATCCTTCTCATCACCTCCTCTGAAATCAGATGCTCAGAAGCACCAGACTTGGAGACAAAGCAGATCCGTACAGAGCAGCTGTACCCACAGCCACCACCGTGCAGCACAGGACAGCGCTGCTGCACAGCCTGCGTGGTCCTGCACAGCCGCGTGGCCTCTCCCTTGTCCCACGCAGGGGACCACCACCAGCTACCCTTCTCCTTGTAAGGAAGGAAACACTCATGGGGGGAAGCGATGCATGGAAAAAGCAACGAACAGAAGGGTCCTCCAACAGGTAGGGCAGCAGGGGGAGAAATTCGTGGGAAAAGGAGAGGTCAAGGGACAGCCACCTTGAGAGGCATTTTACCACCCCGTAAAGGAAAGACGAGTTTCCCCATGGAAGGTCAAATTTGCACCAAAGCGTGACTATGTACCTCCATGCTCTCAAACAAGCCATCCTCAAGGAGCAGGATCACACCGGCTTACAACCCTCAACATTGCCGTCAAAACATCACAGCTTTGCTCTTTGCTGCGATCGTGCCATTACCACCGTGGTAAAAGCGTGCTTCAACTCTGCAGTCAAGAACAGTACTTCAGCAACCCACATCTGGTATTTGGTATCTTCAACAGGTATTTTCACATCTGAACTTAAACTAAAGGTGTGGTTTTTTTAATTCAACCTCTAAGGCTCTGTTCATAGTGGAAGAACTGGCAGCCTGCACCTGAAAATCCTGGAGGATATGGCTGCAGAGCCCAGCAGCCCCACGGTGGCATCGGATGGCCAGTCCCAACAGGAGCGAAGCCTCTGGAGCCGTGACTGGGAGGAAGAGGAAGAGGCAGGCGCTGTTCTGGGAGGGATGCGGTGGATCACCACGCAGCAGATACTCACGCTGACCACTTCTCACAGCTAGAGCTGGTTAAGAATGTCAACTGGCAGGAAACAGTGAACAGCTAACCGGGGCCAAGTACAGTTATTTTTATGCCAGGATGCAAATGCCTCAAAGATGCTCAATGGCAGCCCGACAAAGATTTGACTGGCATCATACCTTGGCTACAGGACAGGGATACATTTTCCTTTAGAACTGCCCAGACAGGATCCATCTTCCCCCTGCAACCCTTGTGCAGAGCACGGCTGCTCCCCACGGATCTGCCTTGGTCAGTGACCTATAGACAGACAACACCCTGGCTTTTCTTAAAGTTTAACACTCAGAATATTTTATTGGCTGGATAGCCTCTTACTGAAATTACTGTACAATTTTCACTTGTTTCAGCCAAAATTGAGGGCAATTTTGCTTAAATAAGCCTGTCTGTGCCATTAGGTCTATTTCACCAGGGAAATTTGCTCTCACTTGTGCATATGACATCATCTGTTGACATAACCCCACCGAAACCATTTTAAACCCTTATACTCTGCCATTTCACATGCTGCAATTATACTCAAGTTTAAATGAATCTTTGACACTAGCCTTGCACAGTGTTTCACTTCTCTACCATGCACTTTGCTTGGCTTTGCGTTTCCAAAAAAAAGTGTTTGCTTCCGGAGGCTTGCATTCATTTCCACCATGCCCAGAATCTCAACTAAAGAAAACTAAGGTTTTTGTAACTGCAAACCTTAAAAATATTTCCAGCGACAATTTTACAAACCAGATTATACATTCTGCTTCTAGAACAACCTGGAAAAAGAACACCCGATAAAAAAAAAAAAAAAGAGACCCCCACGCCCTATTAGGGCAACCCAATAGAAGATTTTACCATGTCTTGTGAAGGTAACCGCTGTAGGACCCAAGTGTGCAAGTCCTTCGAGTGGAAAAAACCTCAACCAGCTAAAGCCTGCTTTAATGCCCTTCTGTTCTCAAATACGATTTTTCTGCTGTGAAAAACACTGGTCAGTTGCATTAATGCTCACACATTGCAAGGATTAAATCAAAGTTTAATAGTTACCATACAACTGCTTAAATATTTTCTTAAGTATTCTTTCATCTTCATACCATTACTGCAGTTACTACACATAGACATAGCATTCAAGCATTTGAAGTGATACAGCATTTAAACAAGAGCCTTGAGGAAGAGTTCAGTGCCAGCCATGACATCCATGCTTTCCCCGCCCCCCCTTCACCTTAAAAAACCCCTTATACCTTGGCATTTCTACTTTTTATGACAACCAAGAACGGTCCAAATATTTGTTTCAACTCTGCCTCATAGCATCATTGGTAGGCAATAATCAAGAAAGACTGAAGGAACCGAGACAGGACCACCTGCCCATCTGAGCTTTTGGGATTTGCTGGAGATTAGTTCCTCATCATTCCCAGGAATTTCTCCACTGGCACTGATCTCCCTCAGTGAGCTCTCTAGGCACACCCTACAGCATTCAAGCTAATTCTCTTCTCCACAAAACCCTCACAGGAGTCATTTACATGAGACAACCTCAGAGACTGCAGCCCCTGAGAGGAACACCACAGCCAGCGATTCCCAAATCAAAAGTATTACATTTTACAAGCAGAGTCACAAGCCCTACAAACTCAGTTGTTAGAGGGAAACCATAAACCAATGAGCAACGAAGCTGGTCAGAAATTGAGATGCAGGAAAGGCTGTTTTAGGCAATTATGTAATTAGTGGTCACTTCCAGACAAGAATAAAGCCCTGCTTACCACTTAGTCTCATTTATATTGTCAGCTTTAAAACCAACTCCAATTCTATGAGCTTTACAGCTACTGAGCAGATGACTGGTGAGAAGACTATCTGATTTGTACTTGGTAAAAGAAGTAGCTACAGTATTTAGCAGTAGCTTCTATGAGAACTTTAAAGCCTTGTTATCTTCTGGGTTCAGTATGCCAACTACCCCCAACCCATAAAAAAAAGAAACGATAGTACTTTATTAAAATACTAAATTTTATTTTTTTTCCACGTACATTTAGTCTCCCCACCATTTCCATTTGTCTGACCACCACCACCACCACCATGCCTTATCAAAACATTCCATACATACTTAAAATGAAGCTGAGGGTGGAGTCCCGTCTTTAAAAACTAAACAGGCATTTTGGACAACACATTCTTGGCAAGGTAATCTGGATGACATTTATCAGACACAGTAGGGAAAAGCTCTTTCAGCATTTGTAAAAAGGACAGCCAAATAATGGTTACAGAAATAAGACTGCAGATTTTAATGAACTGTTTAAACTGTTTTCTTTTCTTACAGAGTCTGTCTCCACTGCCAGAGAGCTTGAATGACCTGGAAGTGTACACAAAAAGTTAGAAATTGAAATCCATTTTTCTAATTATTTCCAGTTTACTACCTCCACTTACTCCACAAAATACTGACGTTAAATTACAACAAAAATGCATTTCTTTCAGAGAAAATAAAGTTCAAAGCAAGACATCAGACCCTTCTGCTAGAAGACTGTTATTCCCTGTAAGTCACAATAGTAAGAATTCAGTGAAGGTAAGCTAGAGGATGGGTGTGGACCAGCTAGGCAAATATTGGCTGAACTCTGCCTACCCTGGCTCATGTCAGACCAACTCCAGTAGCTGAGGCTAACTGCTTTTAAACATTCTTTCAAGAACCTATCAATTTGTCTATCAGACAAGTTTACTCTGAACCACTGAGGGAAGTAGGAAAGTGTAAGGAATTCTGTCACTGGAAGAAAGTTTTTACTTACAGGAATTTTGATAGGGAAATCTAAGACACATTTTAGCCTAGCATATGTTGAGTAGTAACTAATTCAGAAACTTGCTTCCTGATACCACCACCTTTTGGCTTGCCCTCTTACAAGAGTTCAGTTGACTTTGGGAGAAAACGTAGCAAGAAAGCCATAATCTCAATCACAAAACAGTTCCCCCGCCCAGACACCCTCCCCAACAAAAGGCTGAACAGCAGACTGGCCTAGGTGGCCAAATTCAGCAGCAAGGAAAACCACAGCTCATTTCCTTAGCCAATATGGTGCCAAAAGGAAAATTCTGTGGGTTTAGTAAGCAAGAGATAATTTACCAACCATATAAAAGCTGGAAAAATGTAATAAAATATTAGCTTTCCCATCTTAGCCAACTAAACCCCTAAAACTGTTCCCATTTATTTGATTTGAAGTATTGTTCGTGGTTTGTAACCCTTTGAAACAGTCCAAGGCTTGTAAAGATTAAGAAGTGGAAAAGAATCCCTAAGGCAGGTTATAAAAGTTTTTGGACTTTATCGAGTTCCAATAAATTCAGTTACCTTCTGGTCCTCCGTCCTGAAGCAATTCTTAACATAGTTGGCAAATTTGGGTTCCAGCTTCGGAAGGGAAGAACCCTATTTTGAAAAAAAAGCAAGCTTTAGTGTATGCAGGTCATTTAATGATTCCAAGAAGTAACTCATGAAGCTTAAATCCCTTGCAACACACACGGAATTTTACTGAACTCACCTTGCAACATCCCAAACCAATCTGCTTTTAAGTAATTTTTTCAATTTTGCTTTCTACAGTACCCAGATATTTCTGACAGATTAGTGCCCACACACTAAAATGCCTGTACAAGCATCTTCGTTCATGCTCAGAAAACCTAACAGCAACCATTCATCACTTCAAATAACCTTGCCTGTAGTCAACGTTCATATGCTATCCAACTAAACTAGAACTAATTCCGCATCTACGGATTCCTACTACAGCACTCAACTTGAGACATTACTATCCTTCACAGGTAGGTTTTAGACTTCAGCTCTGTAAAGCAAAAAATTTAAGTGATCTCCCACCTACCCTTCAAACATCAGCTCTAAGAATGTAAAGAACCATTCTAGAAACATTTGTTTCCATCTCTGAAATGTACATACTCAAATGTACAAAGCAAATTCAGTAATAATTCATGAACATGGTTTATCTTCATGCCTCTTCCCATCTCCAGGCAAAATAATACAGCACACCATTTTAGGAAACATTGATTTACTTTCACATGCCCAGTGAATAGTGTTTTTCCCATTTTTCAGGTTTATCAGTTGAAATATACCTAGCCAACTGCGATAGTACACTTAGCTGCTACTTGGCACACTGCAGAGACAGCAATTTTCCGTTCAAAGTAAACAAAGCTACATTAGGAAGATCTGAAACTGCAACAATGCAAGCAAAACGCTTGGATTCAGACAATTTTTTAGTTTTGTATTCTGTCAAGTACTGATGCTTTTCTATTGGCTTGCTGACATCTACCTGCTACATAATACAGCAGTTCCCTCTTAAAATTTAATAAAATGAGGGTTTTTCAAAGCTGCTAACTTGCTGGCTGTCAGCTAGAAGTGCTATTGTATATGGCAACACACAAACCTTTCGCCTAAGATATGCTTTCACACCATCTCTGAAAACATTAAATTAAGCCCCCCGCTATTGCTTCTACGTATTTGTGCTGACACAGCATTTCCAAGTGAAAACACGCTTCAACAGAAAAGTTGCCGGTTATCTGGTCTGCATGCTTCCCTCCATAGGGACATCTGTCTACTGTGAATAGCTCAGCCACTTCTGCTTACACTGCAGAAAACACTAATCGTAGCTCCTGAGTCATGCGAAAACCCACCCCAGCATCCACTAGATCCAAGAGGTTAGTTTGACCTAGCAGAATGATACCATCCATCACTGTCAGGTTCACAATTTAGGGATATGTATTTCGATCTCGATCACAATCTGTCATTGCTCACTCCGCATCCACTCTATACTGAAACACTTTTTGTCTTACTTTTGCATTCCTGGGATGAAACCACCTCAAAACATCCTAATTCTTTGGATTACTTAACTGCCACTGTAAGGGGGGAGGTTTACAAGCTCAGACCAAACGAAAAACCAACTCACCCAAAAAACCCGTGGAATTCTTCAGAGCACTGACATAAGCCAAAAACAAAGTCTTCCAATAAATAATCTGGTTCAGTCACAAACGATCTGTAAGCACACCCCTGAGCTTGTGAAGTAAAACCAGAACTACTATAGTCTAGATGTCAGGTCCTCACTACAATCTATTCTCCCATACAGGTGCATACAAGTGCACCCATAGCTACCACACCGGTTCCAAACTTGGTTAAGGGGGGAAAAGTATGGCTACTACCTGCTACACTTTTACCTAACCAGCCTATAATTAAAATGCAATTTCATTTTAATATGTAAACAGCAGCTAAAAAGAACACTCGTATGCATAGCCATGAAGTGGTAGTCAAAGCTACTAACAACCAGAAACCAAGTGACTGCCCTGTGACCTTCAAAAGATGAAACATCTGTTGAGAGACTCAATCCCAGATACCCAGTTCAGAAAGCAAATGCTTTCAGGTCTTTATCGATTCATTAATACATCACAAGGACCTATCTCCCCCTTCTGGAAGTTATAAAGCTTTACAAGCATCTGGCTACGAGTCAGATACTGCTTTAAAACCAAGTTATTCCAAGCACGTGAGGAACTCTGCTTTACTCTAGGCTGCCTAAAATAAAATGTATGTGCTAGTTAAGACACCTTTAGAATAAATATCATCCAAGGTTTGTTGCTTTGTTGTGGGGTTCGGGTTTTGGTTTTCTGTTGTGTTGGTTTGGTTGGGGTTTTTTTCAAATTTTAGTTTGAAACAGTTCACTAAGAAATACCAAATTACTAATCACCAGTACTGGAAGAATACAAAAACAAAAGCGTTTTTGCTTTGCAGAAAGTACAGAGCCTTCTTTTTCTCCCCCAAAAGTTTTCATTTCTCTGACCTTCAACATCACCATATTCTGATAACAGCACAGCCATCAGTGACAGGTAACCACTTCTTAAAAACACACAATTCTTCTGATTGGTTTAAGTGTGAAAATCTGAGAACCTGAAGTTCCTGAAAACTCACCTTATCTATGGACGCTTGCATTTTTGCTTTAATCTCCTCTAACGACAGAGGAACTTTTGGTGTTTTTGGAGTTAGGGATTTATCCTTCTTGGAATCTGGAGTCTGAAAAGTATTTGTTTCATTAGAAACTTGTACATAAATAAAGCTACTTTATAATGTATAATGTATACAAGATCAAGTTTTCTAAAAACAAGAATGTTCAAAAATCTACTGTAGAATTTATACAGAATAAATGAACTAGCTATCACAGATACTTCAGATAGTTTTCAAAGTCACAGAAGTTAATCTGTGCTTCCAACACATTCCTCAGAGACAAGGGTAAGAACAATATTTAAGTTTGGAGTTATTACAGTTAGCATAGCTAGTAGCATTGTATGCTTCTGGGCAGGTACCTACACAGCACTTTCCCAACAGAAATGAAACAAAAAATATCCCAAACATGCAGTGATTTAGAATTTACTCCACAACTGCAGCCATATTCGATTATGCTTTAAGGTGATCTTAGCTGGTGTGGTCACAGCTTAATCACTGAAGAGTTTCACAGGGGAACACAACGCAATGAACTGTATCCCCAAGCATGCTTCGTATTAAGATTCAAAAACCTAACTTAATGGTTAGTACATTACTTAAAGTTACCACTGGGCAAGAAAGCTAGCTCCCACACTAGAATAAACATTTGTTTTACTCATTTGTCTTCACTCACTTTTGATTTAGATGCTGGTGTGGACGGCTTAGAGTCTTTTCCATTTTGCTTTGCTTTCTGCATATTTTTTCCTGAAGCCTCACGGACAGGCTGAAAAGAATGCATTAAGTTCATTTGCCATGAAAAAAACAGTAAATGTTAAGTCTTCAGTAATTTTTAACAAGCTTAAGTGAAAAATACGTACTATTTAACCTCAAAAAGGCATTTTCACTGCCCATGCAATACAATCAGCATCCATTATTTAAGCAAAAAGCATATAGACTACAGGAACTCAAATGAAAAACTACTGGTGTAGCACAATACGTAACATAACCAAAACAAAGTTTTGTTATGATGCCAGACAACTATGTGGGACCTCCACTACATTTTCCTTACATATTACATCTTTATATATTACCATGCAGACTTTTGGGGCAGACCTTGCCTGAAGACTAATTCTAGACAGCACTACAATTCCAAGATAAGATTCAGTGCTACCTGGTTTGTTGTAACACAACCATTACCTCTTGTTTGGCATTTCATACAGAAACACCATCTGGGATGTGCATGGGCAATACCACATGTGCATTGAGGAAGTGGATTCTTACATTCCTATATAAATCAAGAGACCATTTCGTTCAGCCACACTAGATCTGATTAGATGGCAGGAAATCTGCAGTTCAGCTTGTCTTTACCAGGCCTTAAATTATTGTGCACTATCACCTATAGAAATCCATTTGGACAGAGCAGCATATAACAAAGTAAAACATTAAATACTTGTTTCTAAACAGCAAATACAAACACATAAATTCAAGCCCAAGAATGCAAGTTCAATAAAACTACCTTCTACCTCTGCAGTTGCCAAGTTGTCTTACCGTTCATTTACCACCAGATGGCACTCACGGGCTGATGTAACTTCACATTCAAGCCCCTGGGCTGCCTGAAGGGAACACCTTCTCCAGTGGGCTCACATATTTAGATCCCTTTTTTATTCAAAGTTAGGTTACTAAGACCTTATTCACAGCATGCATGACTAAGTGAAATGGCAAAGCATAACCCGCACCTTTGAGCGAGATTGTTTGCTACCCAACACTGCACATGTGCATATACATGCTGTTGAAGAACCCAGCCATCCCTCTGCAGCAATGTAAATAAAACACGGACTCGATGCACACACTGAAGTGTTTTGATATCCTACCACAATTTCTTTATACAGACCAAGCTGAATCAAAAGCATCCCTTTCACACATTCCAAACAGCTGTGCTTAAACTTAGTTTCGGGGATTATCTGCCCAATTATTGTCATCCTTTTATTGATATCATCCATTATAAAACGAAACACTGCAAACACCTCAATTAGCTTCTGCGTTACCATAAATGCAGAGTTCAAACCTAAAAAAGCTACAGCTTATGCAAAGAGAGCTTCCCCCCACCCCTCCTGCTTTAGGGGTCTTCACGAGAATCCTCAAAGATGACTCAATCAGGACAGGTAATTAACACCTGTTAGCAAGAGGCATTAGCACTTGCTCCCTTTGCCCGAATAAACTTAGCTGCAGACACTATGCCCACCTGGCGTTATCGCTCACTTCCTTTCAAGTTCATTGAACAGGCTGTTTAATCATGGGTGAAGAAGGTCACAGTGTGTTTATATCTATCTATGCCACTTACTTTCTTCACTGGTGTTTTCATTTCTTCCTCATCTTCCTCCAAGTCATCCTCATCACTACAATTAGAAAGTTAGTCACTTCTCATAACTCAAGATTCATACGGCTTTACCCACATTAGGAATTAATCCTCCAACCTCCTTCCCAATAAAATGTTTTATTCATGAAGGAAGCAAGTAACCTTTCCAAGTCTACCTTATACCCACCTTTTAGCGTTTGGCCAAATACTACCATTCAAACAGTTAAACACACTCCTTTCTGTTTTAATACTGAAGGCGTGTAACTTCAGATTTCCACTACTACTAATACAGAAATTCTGAATTTATTAAATTAATTAATTACATTAATGAAGTTTTATAACCCAGTATAACATATTTGAGTAATGGTAATTTAGGTTGCATTGTGGAGATAAACTTGAGATAATTCTGCTTTTATTTGTAGCAAAGATAAAAAAGGAGCTTGCTCAATTAAGATCCAGTTATGTCACACAATTCATATTCTGAAACAGTTAACCCTGTATTTCAAAATTCAGTATCAATACATACTCATCATCCTCATCATCTTCATCATCCTCATCATCCTCTTCTGACAATTTTGCTTTTTTCTTTAAAAAAAAAAATATCAAGTATGTTACACATCAATACCGTTTCATCCTAATAAACAGCAACCTTGATCCAAAACAATGTCGCATAATGATTACAAGACTATCTTCCATCAATTTAACTAAAACCCAAGAAGTTACAGCTGCCAATTCAAAAGCCATTGACAAATTTACAGCATACTCCGAGCATATGAACCTTTCCTCTACACTACAGAGCTTTAATCAGCATTTCAGTTCTTGCAGTACGTGCTGATGTTTATACCAGAATCTGCACACTCGGTTACTGCAGTGGACAAAACTTCCACATAAAAGTTGCCTCCATATTAGCCCCTCCAGCAAAGGTTTGGAAACTACCTGTACTTAACTAAGCTTCTGTAATTTAGTACTTGTCAAGACCCAAGAACAAAATAATCCTTCCCAACATATATCAATCAACAGACCACATATTAAGTGAGTCACAGCAAGCCATCTGACTGCTTACTCCTAGAGGCAGCAGTGACACCAAACCAAAACAAAATTCTGCAGACAAGCTGATTAGAAGTATATATACCTGTGGTGTTTTAGCTCCTCCCCCACTTGCTGGTCTCTTTGTGGAAGTGTTCACAATTTTTGCATCATCTTCCTCATCATCTGATTCTGGTTCTTCCTCTAATGCTGACAAAATGATGGCAACGTGTAAAAAAAACCCACCTCATTCAACAGTTAAAGCAAGACTGCTAGTAAGAAACAAACGGAAGAGTATCACCCACAACTAAACAGGCATGGTCTCACTGAGGTGCTGGATGGATAGGAGGAAGCTTCTTACTATCAATCTAACCACTGAGACCAGAAACTTTTTCTGGATGAGTGTATGCAGGCACTACAGTGAAACCCAAAATGGGTGAATAATCATCCATATGCTGCCTGTAGTGGTCCTCACAGAAAGAAGCCACAGAAAGTCAAGAATAAAGTTTACTTTATTTCTAAGAAGACACATTTTAACAGAACTTCTAAAGAGATGAAGATCAGTTTCAAAGACAATTCTACATTCACAGAATCATAGACTCGTTTGGAAGGGACCTTGAAGATAATCTAATTCCAACACCTCTGCTCAAATTGCAGTGCTGACAAACATGCCCCTTATCTATACAAGACAAGAGCCAAGAAAAGGAATACAAGAATTTCTCTGAAGTCCTTTGTCCCACTAGTTACCTCATGCCTCTGAGGACAGCGAATTAAAACAATCACAGGGTCTTTATTAGACAAAGTACTGCTTGAGACACCAGACAAATCACTCAAGTTCTGCTGGTGCTGACAGGTAGCAAGATCAGACTTGTAACCAGAGCAATACATACCTACGAGATGTTGACCACTAACGTAAACAGGCCCCGAACCGCATTTCAACCTCAAGACCACGGGTGGTGTGATCTCAAAGCCACCTAATGAAACCTAAGGAAAAAAGCATTGTTATTTATTCAAATATTGCAGGTAAAGTGTGCTTAACACACAATCCATTCAAATGAAACCAAGAGCAGCAACGTGTAGACTCCAAGGCTATTACAGTTAGTGACTCCCAGTTTCTACCTGACAGAATATTCCAGAAGTGTCAAGTCAAGGTCAATAAGCCACAACAGGGTTTACTATGCTCTCGTTGCTTATCATAATTAAAGCACAAGTTTCAAAGCCAGACCAATCCACATTTGTTTTCTGCTCCTCTTGGCAGCAATTCCAGTTTGAACATTATCCATCACACCTGCCGCCAGCATTGTGCAGTTCCACTTGTACAACATCAGCAACACCGATTCAAATTACATTCCAGATGGCAGGAATGACAAGGGTGCCCTTAAATCAAGAAAGGGTAGCAGTCATCTTTAGAATGTCTTAAGAGCTTGGGATGTGCAGAAAAACTTCATTTTTCTCATCCCAGTCTCAAAGAAAGTAACACAGGCTATAGGTGCATCTGCTTGCAAGCGCACATTTATATATGTAGAGATGACACACGTAATTACTACCACTTAAGAAAATGCATAATTTGAACAGAAGTCTATCATCTCTATGACTACAGTTAAGTCTACTAGGCACAAAAAAATGTATTCATATTTAGCTTGCATTTACTATACATGCCAAAACTGACACTCGTCTGAACAGACCACTGTGCTAGTTTCGCTAAAATTCAGTCAACTAAAGCCTTTTCTAACTAGTCTTTATCATCTGAGACCCAATTCACAGGAGATTTTTCCAAGTTCCTGTACTTACCGTAGGCTGCACTGACATTTTCAGAGATGCCAGTACTACTTTAATCGGGTTGCCTTCATAGTCCAATGCTTCTGCTTCTACAACATGTAATTCATCTTTGGCTCCAGCGCCTAAAGTAACCTGTGAAGAACAGTGCACATTCTGAGAATCTTCACAAATATTCTGAAGTCTTTAAAACTCCACTCACTGTCCTGCATCTCTCAAGACTGACGTCTGTAATTCTGACTGCTAATGACAGAGCTGCATGCCTCTTCCAAGCCAATATCCCTTTTCCCCATGACACCAGCGTCCTGTTGCAAGGCACAACTCAAGGCATGTTTTGATGAGAGTGAAAAGACCTTTTGCTCCTTGGATTACCACACTGAAATGAGTCAGTGCCAAGTCCAGTCGGCACTGATGCTGGCCAAGGGAAGAACTACAAACACATGCACAGAGCAAGGGAAACAGCTTCCACTGCTGCTACACAATCACAGCCCGTCCTTCCCCTTCCTGCCATGTTTCATCTGCCAGTTGCTTCACCTTGTCACACTGCACACTTTTTGATTATTTGACATTCAATGAAGAGTCAAGTCTTAACAACTCCCCCATTCAGTACAGTCATTTATGCATATGCCTTCTGCATTAACGCACCAAGGTCTGAGGGCTGCTGTCCCAGAGCATTTCACAACTCAAGTGCTGGGATTTCTTTCACTGAATACAAGCCTGGCACTTTCTGAAGACTCAAAAATCATAGCTGCAGGGAGGCAAATGAGTGACAGACACATGACAGGCCTGAAATTCCAGTTCTCTGAACCTTTGGCATCTGAGTCAGGATTACTTGCAAGAGACATGAAAACCAAGAATCCCTTGAAGGAGTACAATTATTCCTGAGACCAGTGATCAAAGCTTTCTGCTTCCTTTCCCAATGCCCACAAACAGAGATTTCCACCTTCCACAGAAGATGTAGGTGTAAACACTTCAGGCAGAGATATACAACTTCAGCTTCCATTCTTCAAGAGCTGAGTTTTAGGCAGGCTGTAATGATGCAGACCAGATGTATCAGTCTGAAGGCTGAGAAATGGGTTATAGGATTCACCACTCCTGAGAAGTTTTGTTACTGTAAATTTAAAGTGAAATTGCTGCTCTGATCTCACCTCTCAGAGGTTAGCAACACCACTGAATCATTCAGGCAGTGGGACTACCCAACCAGCACAAGAACTTAAGTGCATGCCCTCCACCCCATTACTCCTGTCATTTGCACCAGCTCAAGCAATACTATGGCACTTCCTATCAATTTACTTACAAAATGTCTGGCAAGTGTCCATTCATGTGCCTTAATTTCTACACTGAAGGAACACACACTGGTAATAAATAGGTAATGAAGCAGGAACCATCTCTATACCCTCAGCTATCTTTAATAAGGAATCTGCAGAAGCTCTCATGCCACTTTCTGCCTCTCAACATGCACCAATCTGCCTCCCCTTTCACTTTCATCTCCTTCTGTACCTCATACCCAAGTCCATCACCACATTTGTATCTTAACTGACATGTGCCAGTTAACCTTTTATACATCTAGTCTTTTATCAGGTGCACAGACCAGTCACCAGATACTTGCTACCTTCACACTTTATCTTTCATCAACTCCCTCCTCCACTTGGCCAAGGTATTTCCAGTTTGTCATGTTATTTTAACCTCCATTTCTCCTGTGTATCATCTTTTGTCTTAAATAAGACAAGTTATTGACTTTTTACCCCACAAGCCTAAAAACTAAGTACTAGTATGCAACCAATCTGCTGCTGTCCCCCATGAAGAGTGCTCAGCATCAGAAGAGATGCTACAGGTAGTTTTCCAATAACAGGATCTTTAGATAAAGCCCTGCAATTCAAGTATCCCTCAGTGGGTCATTTCATCTGCATGACATTCAGCTATGAGAACTACCTGCACGAACTCATCCTATACATACTTTACTGCTAGTCTTCCCTCAAAAGAAATTCTAATTAAGAACAAATTAGTCACTGTCAAGTGCAACCTGTAATTTTCATAATGTGCAAGGACTGAAGACACATGATTCATAAAACTGTAATGCCTATATTAAAGTGCTGTAAGTATCACTGTGAATAAGTTTGGAAAGCATTATTATGCAAGTCTCCAGAAGGAAGAAATTCTGCTATAGGAAGTAATACACAATTATGACTCTCTTGTTTCCAGGCCTCATTAAGGTGTCTCTCTTTATTCAAATAAACACAGTAATAAACTATAAAGTAGCGGGATGCTACAACTCTTCCATTTCCTTGCCTGTAAAGCTGGGGCATATTCTTCTGCTAACTAAAAAGTAACATGCTCAGCCCAGAACAAATGCCTTTAAATACTTTGCCTTGCTTGTGTGCCAGCAGGAAGATCTAAGGACACTTTTAAGAACTCAGTGTACAAACCCTGATTTCCAGGAGTATCCTGCTCTGTGAGGAGTCTGTTAGATTAATTATCTGAATGAAAGCCAGCACTTCCCAGTTACATCCTTAGAGAGAGTGACACCAAAGACAATAAATGAAAACATACACACACACAGAGCACCATTTAGTTTTAGTATTTGCTACTTATGGAAAAAACCAAAAAGCACTGGAATGATGTTTGGGAACACCTTTTCAGAATAAAAAAAAGTTTATAATACAGTGTACTAGAATATGCCCATGTAGGATTCTTATAAATCTTACCCTCCTTTGGTGCTCCTGCAGCATCTGACCTATTGCATTGCAAATGTCAGCGTGTATATCCTGGTCTTTAATTTCAATAAAAATCTGTTAAGCTTCTGTGCATTAATTTTTAAACTCTGCCTCGCATTGCTTGTTGTAAACAATGAAACATCAGTTAATATCTTAAACTCTATTTGTTTCAACACAGCAAATATTTCAAGTGACATTGTATGCTCCACTCAGTAAGAGAAGTTTATTATTTTAACAGATTCACATAAAATCCTACACCGTTAAAGAAACAAGTTTAAGGAAATAAACATACACCTTAAAAAAATCTCGCTTCTCAAAACATCACGCTACTTAAAAAAGAAAAACTTAAAAACCAAACAATACTTGCCGTTCTCAGAGATAACTGATGCTCGTTTTCTTCATCGTCTACTTTGAACTGATACTCCTTATCTGCTTTAAGCTCGCAGCCTGTGAAAAGACCATTTAATTACTCGACTACCGTTTTACCAAGATGCAGGTATTCGCTAACCACTTATTATTTTACAACTTGCTGTTTCAAGGCTCTGTACTCGCATACAAAACGGCCCAGCGGTGCTGCGGGCACACGAGCGAGGCAACACGTGGGGCGGGGAAAATCCCCGGCGAGCCCGCGGCCTAGTGCCGGCCACGCCGCTGCCAGCGCGGCCCACCCGCTCCAAGGCCATCCAGGCGCGCGGCGGCCTCCGCGGTGCCCGGGGGCACACCACCTCCCGGGACTCCGGCAGCACGGGCGGGGGGCCTGCCCTGGGGCTGCCGCTAGGCCAGGACGGCGCGGCCCCGTCGCCCCCACGTGTCCCAGCTCCCGCCGCCCGCCACGTGCTCGGCGGCCGCCGTCGGGCCGGGGCTGAGGCCTCGCCGCGTCCTTAGGAACGGGCGGGGAGAACAAAAGCGGCCGGGCCGGGACGCGCCGCACCGCCGCCACGTGCGAGCCCCGCGCCACGTGTGGGGCGCGCGCGGCCGCTCAGGCCGCGCGCCCCCTCACGAGCCGGGCCTCCCCGCTCCGCTCCCCTCCCGTCCGCCCCGCGGCGCGCAGGCCGGCGCCGTGCCGCGGGCTCCACCGCCGCGGGGCCCACCGCCCTGCCCCAAGGCCTCAGGGTGCGGGGGGGGGGGGGGGGGGGCCGGGGGAGGGGGGGGCCGGGAGCGCGGCAGAAGCGCGGTGCATGGGGCAGCGGCGGCCCGTTACCGAAGAGGAAGGTCTGGGGGCGCAGGGGGCCCATGCTCTCCATGTCCATGGCGCTGTCCTCCATCTTCTCGGACTGCGGGCGCGCTGAATGGGTGGCTGCTGCGCTGCGGGCGGACGCGCACTAAAGGAAGGGGCGTACCCGCCCCCTCCCAGATATAGCCCGCGCGCTCTCGCGAGACCCGCGCGGCGGCCACGCCCCCTCAGCCCGCCGCCACGCCCCTGCGCATGCGCCGCCACGCCCGCCGAGGGCTACCGCCGTCATGAAATGGAGGCGGCGGGGGCGGGCTGCGCGGTTGGCGTGTGCGTGGCTGGTGCTCTCGCCGCACACGCGCGGGCTAGCCGGCGGCATAGGGGGAAGGGGCGGCCAGTGCCGCCCGGGCAGGTGGCCGCTTGCCGCCGCAGCCTGGAGGGGCCAAGCAGCGGTGTGAAATGGCTGTCGTTGGGCGGGCGGCGGGGGTCCTGCGTCCTGCGCGCTCGGTGCGTGGTGATGCCCCGCGTCGCTCCTCCGTGGTCTCCCGGGCCGGCCGGTGCCGCCTCAGCCCCGGGGGCTCCGCTGCCGCCCTGCGGGCCCGGGCCTTGCCGAGGCAGCAGGCCGGCGTTCTTCTTTCAGACCCTGCTGGGAACCGGGCCTGGGTCGCAGGGCAGCCGGGGCGGGCGAGGAGCGGCCGCCACTGCGCTCCCGGGCAGCCGGGCCGGGCCCTGCGGCAGCGGAACGCGCTGCCTCTGCGTGGGCGCCAGGGGCTGATGGCTCCTGGCAGCTTCGGTTTAAAAAATCCCAACCAACAAAAGCAGCGGCCCCTTCTCCGGCTCGCGTACCTGCTCGGGTGAGCTGCCGTTGTGGGTCACTGCTCCCCGCGCAACTGGCCTCTGAGGACCAGGGAGCAACAATGTTTCAGGAACCCCCCTTTCAGCTGATGTGTGATGGGAGCCATGACTTCATGTGAATTGGCATATGGGGATGCACATCTGTCACAACAGAATTAAAAGTTAGATTTTGGTTTTGTTTTGGTTTTGTTTTTTGGGGTTTTTTTTTTTGTACTGAGAGCCACAAGCCTTGGAAAGGTTTGTGTATGCATCAGGACAGGCAGCCCGTCGCTGGCCCTGGGCAGGGGACACCTTCCAGTTGCTGGTCCAGGCTGTCCTTGTGTCCAGCGGCTGGTCTGTAAGAGTCAGGTGTCTTGGGAGCTGTAAATTAGCTAATCTCAAGATTACTTTTACCTGAACACTCAGTCTTCAAAAATAAAAGTATATAGCCTCTTACTGCTCTTATCACTCCATTAATTTGAAATGTGTCACTCAATGCCTGCATTCATATTCATAAGGAAGAACCTTAAATTCTGTTGCTGAAAATGAGAAAAACTGAAACAAAAAAGAATTGATGTAGTGGTAGCAATAGTCTTACCTGTCAAAATGTGTCACTCATCTTTCTCGCTCCCACAAAGCTCACCCCTTTGAAAAACAGTAAATACAGTTCCACAGTATATACATTCATCTTATTTTTGAATGAAAAGTTTCCTATTTGTAAGATACAGTTAGTTTTCCAAATACGAGGTTACTTGAGCCATGGGTTCACCAGGATACGCTCCCCTACAAGCCTGTTAACATTAAAGCAGATTGTCTACCGAGGTATTTTCAAGTGGATTGCCGCAGGCTAACTAAAATACAATAATAATAAAATTGACTTGTGTGTGAAAACAAGGTATAGGAATAAATAGTAGTGCAGCTTACCGCAGGAGTGAGGACAGGGGATCTGGGCTGCTGCGAGAGCCCTCTTTTAGAGCCACAGGATAATTTTGGCTGGAAGGCACCTCTGGAGGCCACCTGGTCCAGCACCCTGCTCAGCGCAGCACCCATGTGAGTCAGCTGCAAGGGCTCAGTCTGCCTCTGCAGTTTGCCAGACTCCTTTGCTACAATGGTGCAGTAACTAACCCATTATAGCTGATTTGGAAATGCTGGTCTGGGTTAAAATTAGTGGGATTTTTTCTATTTCTTTTTTCCTCTTCGTACTAGCTCTTCTCTGTACTTAAATATAAGGCAACACACTTGTAGCATGTGACAAGAGTATTTAAGCAAAACCAGAAAAAATAGCAATCTTTTTGTTTTCTCCTTCCTTTGCATCCTGTAGTAGAGATTGTTAATCTGCAACCTGTGCATCACTTGTATGTATAGAAATAGCACCCTGATGAGTGTCAAAGTTCTAAAAGAGAACAGTGTGATTGCTTAAGTATCACAAACCATCCTTCCCATCTACTCCACTTAAAATCTCCCCAGGAAACCAGAGAAGGAACAGCATTTATTTAATTTTGTAACCTTTGGTTTGGTTCATTTCTTACTATCTTTAAGAAGAAATTACTTGTAAGGGTGGCAAGTTGGCACTGCAGTATAGAGGAGATACAGGAATTTGTGAAGCGGCAGAGGCAGGAAAACCCACTGAGTGTGGTGGCTGGTGTCACTGGCAGAAGAAAGGCATCATTAATTGATCAGACATCTCAGCCAAGAAGAGCCATATAGATGCAGCTAAGACATTTCTTTGATTTGGCTTGAAAATGGAAACTAGTATCAAAATTTAAAATGAAGTTAAGTTTTGGCGTGACCTAAATGACAGACTGGAGCTGAAAGGTGAATACTACATGGAAACAGTGAAAGAGGCTGCAGCTGTTTGCACGCACATTTACCTGGTGTAGTGCCAACAGGTGTACATGGCTACTAGTCAAAAACTCACCCAAAAACCTGTTCCATGTGGCACTGAGCAGCTGGTGAAGCAGACTAGGGTTACAGAAGTCCACCCAGGTCTGTCAAAGGGGAGCAGTGCAGCCACAGCATGTTCTCATGCGTACAGAGTCGCTTTTAATTCAATTACAGTCTTCCATTACTGAGGAAATAAATGTGGGAGGAAACAAAGGACAGACACAGAGAAGCAAAACAGGGGTAGGAAGTAGGAGATATATGCTTACTGCATCTCGTTTGGCTCCATAGGGCTTTAGAAGGGCTGTCATATATCATGACATTTATTATTTCTGTCATGTACTAGGATGAGAAGTCCATTACAATATCGATCATTTTACTCTGCTCAACTCTATGCTATGTAATACTCAGTATAGCTGAAAAAGCTTACAAGTGGTTTAGAAATAACTGTACCCGGAGAACTGAGGAAGAAATCGGAGTCAACATAGTTTCCCTTAATGGAATTCTCTTTTTGTTAAAGCTTACTAAAACTTAGGAAATTGCATTTTAAACACAGTTAAAAGCACAGCACAGTTGCAGTCAAGCAATCAGAATCTACAGACACAAAGATTTCCTATGCAATCTTAATTTACACACTGACATAATCACATAACCTTCAGCTGCGTTGCCCATGGCTGTCACATCACCTCTTCACCAGGCTTCTCCTTTCACCAGTCAATAATTTCTGCCCCAGTGAACCTGGGGCCAAAATCTTAAATGGCATCGAAACACCCTTCCTTGATATCAAAAACACCACTTGCAAACCTGAAAATTCACATATTTCAATTTAACCTGAAATAATCACAGATTGCAATCACCAGATGGGGCAGCACGAGGGAGGTGCTAGCTATTATCATTAATATACCATTAGCGACCCCAGCAGCAGTGGCGCACTGTTCCAGCTTCCCGGTGGCAGCGAGGACAGAGCTGTCCTGCAGCATGTCAGGCCAGCCTGTGCCCTAAACACGGAGATGCCGCACAGGTGAGAGCTGCGTGCCCTGCGGGGTTGCTTTAGGAAGACTTGTCCTTGAGGTTATCATTTCCCTCCACTTCCAGGTAGGTTTGCAGCCAGCTCAGGACAGGGAGATGTGATGGAAGACCAACCTTACCTCGTTGTCTTCTTTCTTACCTGCTGTCTGCTTTTTACTGCTGATCCTGCCATGGGTGGCTACCAGAAGTGTTCTTCATCAATCCTTTAATGTACTGTCTGTTCCATCTCCAGCTTTGCCTGTAACACATTATTTATGCAGAACAGCATGAAGGTCTCCCATCAGAAGATCTTCCAGCACTGGAGAAAGCTGCGTGCTGGAAGGGGAGCCAAGGGAGGCTGACAACCTGGCCTATGTGGTTGTGACAGCACATGCTGGTGCTGCTCCATCTCTTCTATATTCTTGCATATGGCTTTCAAAGGATCCTTCTCATGTTAGGGCCCAATTTCAGACGTTTGTTCCTAAAAGGAAAGACTGACAGACAAGCCAGGAAGTCCACAAGAAAGGCACTCAGGTGTCAAAGTTACACAGGTAGATTACACCAAGTGGTAGCATCATGACAGTAAAACTTGAGATAGCCTGAAATTTGTCTTTTTTCCTTTTTTTTCTCTTTTTTTTTCTTAAATACTCTAAAAGTCATACCAACAGACACAGGAGCTAAACACATGGTACGAATGATCAAGCCTCGAATACAGGATAATGAGTTCTAATTTAGAAATAATACAGCATGTACCTGACTATAGGTCCCTTCACAAAAAGGCATCAGAATTGTGCAGCTGGGGTTCTTTGCGTGCAGCTGAGGGTCAGGTATGGCTCCACACATGCCCAAATGGATGATACTAGTCTGGATCTCAGCCAAGTGTTTGCAACAGAAAACAGTAAAAGTGGGATTTTTGTGGTGACCTGGATCACATCAGCAGGTCACGGAGCAGGTCAGGGCTGTGAGCGTCACGGGTATTAGGCGGTCACCTATGTGGGTTAGCACAGCCACACTTCAGGGAGGGAGAGAAGAAGGCAGGGTGTAAGAAGGATGCTTCTCCCATTGAGTTAGATGACCTGATGCAGGGACAAGCTGTCTCTACTTACCTGCTTTCATGCTGGACTTGTGTTAGAGCCATACCTTTAAAGAGGAAAACTGCGTACCCAATACAATTCAAGGGGAATAGCATCCTGAACATTTTCATCAGCTCTTGCCAATATTCAGGACAGTCCTTACCAAATGAGTGCCTGTGGTCCTTAAACAGGACATGATCAGCAGACAAACTGAACTCTACCAACTTCTGATATTGTGCAGTTACTGCTTTGCAGCAACATTTTACATCAGTGTGGTGGGCTGATCCCGGCTGGATGCCTGGTGCCCACCAAAGCTGCTCCATCACCCCCCTTCTCAGCTGGGCAGGGCAGAGGGAACACAACAGGCTAGTGGGTCGGGATAAGGATGGGGACATCACTCAGAGGTCACTGTCAGAGGCAAAACAGACTCAACTTGGGGAAAATTAATTTATTACTAATCAAATTAGAGTAGGGTAATGGCAAATAAAAACTAAATCTTAAAACACCTTCCCCCCATGCCTTCATTCTTCCCAGGCTCAAGGTCACTCCCGATTTTCTCCCCCGCTGTCCCTGCTAGCAGGGGGAATGGGGCTGGGGTCAGTCCCTCACCCACTGTCCCTGCTCCTTCCCCCTCAGGGGAGGGTCCTCACTCTCTGCCTGGCCCCAGCGTGTGGCCCTCACGGGGTGCAGCTCCCCAGGCCCAGCCGGCCCCAGGGGGGTCCCCGCGGGGTCCCCAGCCCTGTCCCCTCCCCAGGGGCCACAGGCCCTGCCCGGAGCTGCCCCAGCACCGCTGCCCGTGGGTCACAGCCCTCTGCGGGCACCCCCTGCCATGGGGTCTGCTCGCCCATGGAGCTCCATGGGCTGGGGGCACAGCCTGCCTGGCCGGGGGCTCCCCACAGGCTGCCAGGGGGTCTCTGCTCTGCGCCTGGAGCCCCCCCCGCCCCCCTGCACTGACCTGGGGGCTGCAGGGCTGCTGCGCTCACACAGTCTCACCCGTCTCCTCTGGCTGCTCTTGCGCAGCAGCTGTTCCCCTTCTTCAATACATCATCCCAGAGTGCTGCCACCATCGCTGATGGCCTTGGCCAGCGGCGCGTCTGCCTTGGAGCCGGTGGCATTGGCTCCATCAGGCACAGGGGAAGCTTCTGGCAGCTTCTCACAGCAGCCCCCCTGTAGCCCCCCACTACCAAAACCTTGCCATGCAAACCTATTGGCACTCCCAGGTTCTGTTTCCCCCCCATGGACCCATGACTCCAGGATGTGTCTTACTCACAGATTGCTTCTCCACCTGCGCTGTTTTCAGGATTTTTTTTCCCTGAAAAAAAACTGTCCTAAAAGTCAGCATACCTTGAATCTATCTGTGCCCTGCTGGTCCCAAAGGTGATACCACCTCACAGTAGAAGGAATAGCAGAAGTCTGGACTTGGTGGGGCTGATTTGTCTCAGGAAGGCCCATGGCAGTGAAGAGCTCCATAAGCCATGCGTGTGTAAAGCTGGTGAGGCAGATTACATGCAACCATCTCAGCTACTCAGCTCCAGTGATGCCAGATGCCCTTACCTCATGAGTTTGTCTACAATGCCTCCCCCCAGCATACTTTTTGCTGCTGTACACTGCTACTATGCCCGATGCCATCCCAAGGCACTTCTCTGCTTGTTAAACCCAATGAACTTGATCCCAAAATGATGCTGTCCATCACTGCCAACGTGCATGAGCTCTGCTGATGACCTACACATGACCAATGCCATGGAGATGGGAGAGAGTACATGGTACTCCACAGAAAAGTAGCCTGTTCTGGTGGTCGCTTTTCACATCTACTTCTTTTGCAGTACAGGCTTTAATATATTCTGCCCCGTGCCCCATGGTTCCTGCAGGCTTTGGGAAGGGCAAAGCTAAGGCCATGGAGTGGGGCACAGCACATGCTTGTCCAGATCCTGATTTTCCTGTGTTTGCTGTACTCCTTCGTCTCTATAGCTGCACTGCCAGGGCCTGAAGTGCAGGTCCATTTGATGTTTGGGAAACTAGTGAGAAACTGTCAGTCAACCATAATTTTGGGCAGGTGCTCTGGGTACCGGCGCAGGAGATTCCCCCTTCCGAGCTGTCCGGTCTCATTTCGAGATCAACAGCACCACCTAGCGACCCCCGCCAGCCTCCTGCCTGCCCCACCTGCCACATCCCACACCTTTGTCCGGGTCTCCCAGATGAGATTCACCTGTCTGTGCCCATCTACACCTTCCCTTCTAGAGGGTTGCTTACTAGAAGGTCTCTCGTGGTGGGGGCTGAGGGCACCCAGCCACAGTCGCAGACCTCAGAGCTGGGATGGCATGATTCACATTAACTCACAGGCCAAGAAAGGTCACTGAGCTGTGCGTGCCAGACCCCATTTGGCTCAGCGAGAATCTTTCCTGCCTTCCTGGACATCTCCCATAGCTTCCACATTCCAAAGAAATCTGCCCAGGAAAAGAAAAAAACCTCCCTTATCCTTCCCTTGGTTCTCTTCCATGTTTGACCTCACTCACATGTTGTGTAAAGGAGCTCAGGCACACGAATCAAAGATCATGTTTTGGCCCCAAGGTCCCACTGGCATACATAGCTGATAATACAGCTGTCGAGAGAGTCAAAGGCACGGCCAACATTATTTCTGGTCTCTCAACACAAAGCAACAGGCAGACAGGCAGCTCCACATCTCCAGTGTGCAAGTAGCCCTTCTCTTCCTCCCCTCAACACCCTGCCCTGCAAAAAACCCACAAAAATAAAAATCTGCAGGATCCGCACACAAACCTGGAGAGGCTGATGTTTCGTTATCATCCCAGCTCCTGCACTGCTGCTTTTCACCCCCTCCACAACAGTCTCCAGGGCCCCCATGCTGGATATAAAGACAGAAGGACATTATGTTGACAGCAGTTTCATTTTGTGCCTTTTTTTTTTTTCACCCAGTCAGGACAACATGCAAATCTCAACCCTCTCTACTGCAGCCTCTCAGTTCCCTGACGCTTCACGAAGGCACCTTGCAGGTTGAGGGAAAAACAAAAGGATCCCAAGTTTTTGAGTGCTCATGGTAAGGAATTTTGATGCATCAAGCACTACCTCCAGCACTACCTCCAGCATCAAAGGCATGGCCACGAAAACCATACTATGTGAGATACATGTAGTGAGCTCTTCCATTTCTATTTGCTCATTAGGCTAAAACAGATCCATGCTCCCAGATCATGCTAGAGGGCACTCAGACTTGGAATCTGGAGCCACATGGTTGTACACAAGGGTCTGGATCACAGCTCTCAAGCTTGCTGAGACAAGCCTGGGAAAGGTCTCTCAAAAAAAAAAACCACTTCAGAACCATGAAAAAAGAACAAGATGAGTGTTTAAAACCACCCCCATAAGTCAATTACTTTCCTGGACTTTACTGAATTTATCTAATCTAGGCAATAGTATTAAACCATCCTGCAGTCTGGGTTGTACTTTGTCGCAGCACTCTCCAAGCTATCAAGCTGCAGCAAGGTCTTTTACCATCTCATACCAGCACACTCTCCATACAGCCCCTCTGCTGCCTTCTCATCATCTCACCTCACCCAGGGCATGTACTTTCTCCCTTCTTCCTCGGCTGCTCTCTCTTTATGGGCTCTCAACCACTTAACAGAACCAGCCACAGCTGCACCTTATCTACATCGGCCAACCCACCACCCCTGAAGCCAACCCACAGTTGTATATTATCATTGCTAATTAACCCAGCTTCATTCTTCTACAGTATTTGTCCATTTGAGGCAGGAGGGTGGGGATTTTAGCATACCTGCAGGTGGTTTACTGGCTCCTGCACACACAACATTCTCAGTTCACCTTATATGCTCATATATATGCGTGTGTGTGTATATGTATGTGTATATATATATATGCTTATAAGCTGCTGGAGGCTTTTGGACAAATATATTTACTGAACAAATGAACATTTATCATATTTTCAAACTACAGTTATGAAAATTTTACAGATGAAACAGTGGGCTCTGGTCTCATCTCTGATCACAAATGTGACTAGAGATGTAACACACCTCTGTGATCTGTCTGAAGCACTGCAAAGGTCAAAAAATCAAATTGAATGTTAGGAAACACTGGGAGAGAAACAGAAAATATCATTAGGTCAGTGTATGAGTGCAGGGTACAACCACATCTTGACTAGTATAGGTAGCAATAGTCGTGTTGTGAAAAAAGACAAAATAAAGGGCTATTCAATAACAAGAAGCATGGAGAATGAGAAACAACTGTTTGCTGTCTCTCCTAATATAAGAAATAGAGGGCATAAAATGAAACTTGTAGGTGGCAGATTAAATAAAAAAAAAAAAAAACAAAAAAAAAGAGGAGGCAGATCCTCACCCAACATATAGCAGAACTGTGGAAGTCACTGCCACAGGATGCTGGGGACACCAGGACTTTATGTGTGTAGACAAAAGACACCGTTCCCTGGCTCAAAAAGTCCTTGAACTGCTTGGGAAGATATTCTGGAGAAAACATCACTGTAATCTTAATCTGCTCCCATACATTTCTTCCAGTCACTGTTGGCAGCCAGACACTTGGCTGGCTGAGCTTTTCATCTGATCCAAACAGGGAGGAGGTGAGAGGCTCCTCAACCCAGGGTCAGTGCCAGATGTTCCAAGCAGACCTGCAGCTCAAGAGCCCTTTGACCCAGGCTTGACTCCAGCCCAATATACACTGCACCGGTGGCTACAAGACCCAGATCCAGAATCCAGTTCAGTTTTGAGGCTGATCAGTCACTGCAGTGGGCTTTCAGGTCTAACCGCAGAGGTTTAGGGTATTGGGGCTGGCCATTTCCACCCAGGTATAGCCATCTCTGACAGTCCCACAGTGGACTTCGGAGTTGTTAACGTCAGTTGTGGCAGGGGCTTGTACTACCACCTACCCTGGAAACCTACCTCAAATGAGGTCTCTGTGTTTTACTGCTGGTGGCAATTTGTAGCAGGTGACAGAAGGTGACAAAACTTCACATGCTCATCTCACAGCTTCATCCTGGGGTAGGGAAAACTAAACCCCAGAGCAGAGTTGCATACAATGGCGAAGTTACTTGCCTCCCTTGACTCCTGGATGACACAAAGGAAAACCATGTCAAGCTCCTTTTGAGTTCTCTGCATTTCCCATACCAGCTGGCAGCTCTGGTGCATGTCTGTGTGATACAGACTTTTTAAAGGTAGGTGATGCATTTACCAGTGGCTGGGGTCCTGTGGGATGTTAGTTCTCAAAAGAATGTAGAACTTCCTTTACAAGAAAGAGGATTTCCAGGTTTCTCAAGAAAAAAGAGATGATTTTTCAATACTTCTTCAATTTCATCTAAAATTTGGAAGCCTGAGGCTGACTGCAACCTCAAAATAAGAGTGCCCATCTGTCTTGTACTGTGCTTTTCAGGCTTTGCTCCCTATTTGCAAATCTCTAACAAGTAGCTCTGGAGCTCTTTGCCAAGATCTTTGCTTTGTTTCGTTAAGTAAAACTGTTAACTGGTCTGACACAACCAGATGTACTACACACATCTCGGCAGCTTCCTGCTGCTGCCAGGTTGGCCCCATCAATTTCATTTGCCTTCATTGTGGTGTCTTTTAATATTTAATTACAAAGCAGCATTTGTCAGTCACTTTAGTTATCATCTGCCTTTTCTGTCACCTCAGCAAGAGCCCAGAATCCCTCCAGCTTCTTCGCCAGTGGAGTTTCAAGGTAGGAAGGTCTGTCCCAGGAACACCGTTAATAGCTAGCTGTTGACAGATCAATTAGAGCTTGGCACTCCCAAAGTTAACGTCCCCTGCATGCTGTCCATGTGTTGCACTTGCTCACAGGATCATTCATCACTCTTGTATGTTCCTAGCAAACACACCTGGCACATGGCAGGGACACCTCCCGTGTGCCCAGGCATCCCTCAGAGCAGGTGGCACATGGCTGTGCTGGAGCTGAGCAAGGAGACCATGTAGATCAGCTGCACAAAGTCCATGAGGTCCACAGTGGCATCCCTGCCTGCTGTGTCATGGTCATCGTGGTGCCCACCAACAAGCTGCACCAAACCCAACCTAAATGGGAGCAGCTGCGATCAGGTGCAAACCCACAACGTATGTGTTTGCCATAGGGGAGCAAAGGTCAACTGAGGGGGTCTCAGACACCTGCTTGTTAGACCTGGCATGCCTTATTGTCACCTGCTGCCAGCATCCAAGGTCCCTGCAGAACCATGTTACCTCCACTGGTCTTCCTAGCACGACCCCGTGACCCACCTGCTCTCCCTATAGTGCTGAAAGGTGCATAGCTTCTGGTTCACAGCGGCTCCACTGGTTTTGTTTCACAAGAAATAGCATTGCTGTAGACTTATATTTCCAGGACTAACAGATCTTAAAAAAAAAATTATTCCACTTAATGCAAGAAGGGATTAGATTCTCAGCTGACATAAATGTTATTAGTCAGTGTAAGAACATCATCCTCTGGATACGATAAATCCACTGGACATAGAGCAAGGATTACTTTGGCTCACTTGTTTCTTGTTAGTACATTGGAAAGCAGGGATCAGTCCTACAGCCACGTTCGTGCAGCGAGGTTCTGCGCCTTCGGTGGCACCTCATGAGGAGTATCCCTGCTGACGAGCGGCTTCTCCCAAACTCAACTAAGGCCCCATACTCCAGGTATTTTTCTCATCAGTGGCAACGTGAAACCCTTTTCACCACAGTTTTGGGCTCTGACTTTGCTCTCAGATAGGCAGAACCCTTCCTTATAGCTGATGCAAAGTCTGGGAGCTCCCAGGGTACGCCAGCTAAGCTGCGTTCACAGGATGGGGACCCGCGTCTGGGTCTGCCGCCCCCTCCTAGGAAACATGAAGCAACAGGGATAAATAAACGCAAAGTGTTCCGAGCCAGTGGGGTTTTCAGAGGGGATAAATAAATGCAAAGTGTCCCGAGCCAGTGGGGTTGTCAGAGGGGATAAATAAATGCAAAGTGTCCCAAGCCAGTGGGGTTGTCAGAGGGAAGAGGCCCGAGCGAGGGCGATGCACTGGAGATATCTGTACAGCAGATGGCACTCTGAAATTACATATGTTGAAGGTAAACTCTATCAAATTATTGGGGCTGGGAAAAAGATCTAGGAGAGCAGGAGTGGGGATTTCACCTGTAAACAAAGAATTTGTAACCTTTATGCCACCACGTAAGAGTGGCTTTAAAATACTGAAACCTCTATTAGAGAAACAGAGTATTTCGCTAACAAAACATTTTTTAAGTCTTGACATCAGCATCACTCCTTGCAGTGTTTAAGTTTGGGCTTGATTTAGCTTTCATTTATGAAGGTATAACTTAGCAGCAACTTCGCTGGAGTCAGACCCATTTAATTGACATTACATCTGGCCTTTTGGGTATCCTAAGCTGTTACGACAACTCTTCTTTTTCTGCAAAAAACAAACTTCACAGTGCCATCATCTTTCCTGGACAGCTGCAGAAATAAAGGCCCCCAAACCAGGCAGGAAGCACCAGGAAATTCCTTTGGGTAAAATCCCTGTGCTGTCCAAGCAGCTCCGAATAGGTGCATGCCCATGGCTGCAGGGACCACGCGTGGCAGCTGGACCTTGCCGGCAATCTTGCAGCTAGAAGGCAAAAGTAAATACATGGAGGAGCAGATTAGATCTCTAAAGCCCCTGCTTCCAGCCCTGGAAACACTCCCCTGGGGCCCACGGCGCTGCCACCCTCAGCTCTGCCAACAGATTTCACCTCTGTCATTATGAGCACAGCATCTTTCACCAGCGTTAGCATTTAAGATGATTTCCTGCTCGAACAGCCTAACCATGTAACGGCAAACCCAGACGGGGTGCTGGGCAGCAGACCCCAAAAGGATGAAATCCACAGGAAAGTGCAGGATGGCCCAATGGGCTTGGGTGAGCCCCGGAGCAGGTCGAATCCCGCAGGTTTCCTGGGGAAGGGAATCCTGGAGGTGGAGGGATCTCTGTAAGTCAGTCCGAGGATCCCAGCTCAATAACAGAGAGACGGATAATAGCATTTGAACACTATCTTCTCCAATTCAATTGTATTGATTTATTGCCTGTCCAATGAAGCCATCAAGTGTACAAAATGGTTAATCTTATTTTTTTTCCTGCTGTCTGCTCAGAGGAGTGAAGTTGTAAACACAGACTCATGCAAGGGGGTGGCAGGGGGGATATATTTGACTTTTTTCAAGGCAGATGCTGCAGTGTGTCTGTGCAAAGCGCATCCCATTTTAGTACAGGGCAAAGGAAGGACACAAGCCCGTCCCACTTGGAGCTCCCACTGCAAAGCTGCTCCACCTGAACGGTTTGGACTTGCTGACAAACCTCACTGGCGTCACCGGGCTGGCTCAGCCTCTGGGAGCCAGCCAGAGCATCAGCATCGCGGCCGGGCAGAGCCCAAACCCAGCTGGGAGCTGCTGGGCTTCCTCCCTCCTGTTGATACCCGGGGCTTAGCAAGGCCCACCTGACCTCCACCACTTAGCTAATTCCAAGCCTTACCCATCTAAGTGAGGGAAACGATATCCCAGCCCGCACGAGCAGCCCTACAGCCGCAGGAGACGGTTGCTGGCTGAAACACGCTGCTTCAAAATGGAGGCGGCATGTCCAGCTGGGGCGAGCGAGGCCCCGGCTCCGGCGCTGGACAGAGAAGGAAAACAATTTATTTTTTAAAAAAGTATTTTCTTTCAAAATGTACATTTGCAATTAAAGGCTAAGTATGCTGTATATTTTATTAATGATGTGGGATAGCGAGGCATTTTAAAGCTCTCTCTTGTTTTGGTGATTTTTTTTATTTATTTATTTGCAGGAGGGGAAGGAATTGAAATGGAAAGCTCAACACTTATAATTTCAAAAATTTGGCTTATATTTTAGGTTCTGGTAACATGCAATTACAGGCACTTAGAAAGAATTCCCTTTTTTATACTATGCCCTAGAGCATAAAATTAAGAGGCCAATTCAGGCTTTGTACTGCTTTCAGAGGCAGTTTGCTTCAGCATAGATCAACATGGAGACTGACTGTCGCCTTTCTATTGAATTAGGTCTATATTTTTGACAAGTATAGCAGCAGTATCATCACTTTAATCACCAACAATCCATTGTGTCTCTTTATGCTAATAAATAAAACATTCTGTGTTAAATATTTCCCAGTAAGCACTTGAAGACCTGCAATCACCACTCCTTCTATATGTTCCCAAGTAAAATAATATAATGGTAATAAAATCAAATGATGTCTAGGAGTTTTATAGACAACTAATAGCAGTTATTGCAAAGTGCACATCAGATACCAATTGAGGGTTACATTTCTCTTTAATATAATATAGCATGCATATTTCACTAACTGTCTCTGTATATCAAATGAATTAAACAATGTGATGATATCGGTCAAAAATGGAGTTCTTTAGGAAAGGCCTTTAGGCAGAAGAGATTTTCTGGGAGCTGCATGTTAAGAGTGGGAACCTCTGGAGCGCTGGGTGCAAAACATGGGAAAATCATCCCAAGTTACAGAGAAATTGCTGGAGAAACCTCCTGCCCTTCCCAGCCAGGCTGTACCCTCCTGAGGGCAGGGCCAGCCCTCTCCGTGTGTTGGGGCTTTGCTCAAGGTGGCAGGGGTCTCACAAACGATCACAGAAATGGCTGGGAAGGACCACCAGCCCATCACCCTGTCCTCTGTTCTGGGGCAGCACACCGGTCTAAGAGTGACTGCTGGAAATAGACTCACAAAGCAGAGACGTAGGTCTTAGAAGAAATACAACCAGATCAACAGTGAGCAAATGAGGCACCCAAGCACCCTGCCACACGCTGGCCAGGGGGACACTGCCAGCAGCTTGGCCAGAGCTCAGGGATGAGGTCCCGCAGCATCCTGCAGCACCAGGGTCACAGGGTGTACCCCAGGGGGTCCTCATTCCATGCATCTCATTCCATGGGGTCCACTGTCTGCACTACCCCATCAACTTGGCACCATCCAGGTCACTCTGGATGCCCTAGCCCCTCCTCCCCCTTGCTGCGTGGCCGTCCCAGGTTGGGCAAGCCCCACAGCACCAGCACCAGGACCATGCTGCAGCCTGGGAGCCCCAGCACGGCTCCCAAAACACGCCTCGTCCTCAATCGCTCTGATTTCCCTGGCTTCATTCCCACACTTCACTCTGGAGTCCGGGAGCTCTGGCGTCACCCTAAAGAAACCCTTCCTAAACTTCAGATCAACTTGTTGAGAGATTTTTCCCATCCCCGTTACTAATATACCTAATATATTCAGGGGGCCCCGCCTCAGTCAACATGAATTGTAAACCATTTCTCTAATCCCCTCAACAATACCCTTCCCCAAACCTTTTTTCTGTCTTAATTAGATATTCCATCCCTTTGGTTTAAAATAGTATTTAATTTCACTTAATGATTTCAACAAAAAATATTAGGATTCCCCAAACAGACATGTTCCCTCTGAATTCTCTCATTCTTTTTTCAAGGGCTTCAGTTTCATCTTTTTGTTGCTTTGTCAAAACACAGCTAATTGACTGTCCTAAAAGTACAATTTTAGTAATTTCTCTCAATGAAGCATCGCTGCCTCCTCTATTAACACTGCCTAATTGGACTTTGAATCCCCAGCCAGCGACTTCACCCATGCTACAGGCTCAGATCACTGCAACAGTAAATATCAGCATCCCAGTTAAATGTAGGTTGGCTCACGTTCCCCCAAAATTGGCTTTCTGCTCCTCAGAGTCCAATCTGATGTAATATTACATTAACAATTTTTTTTTTTTTTTTTGTCTAGGGGAATTGGAGGAACTGAGGAGAAGCTGAAGCGCAGATCTGCATTTCATCTCCTCGGTAAAAGCGCGTTTGCTCCCTGGCGCCGGTGAGGAGGGAGCACTGCAGATCCGCGGAGCCTGGTGGGAGCATTTACAGCCTCCCAGCCGTCATTTCCAAGTTTGTTTCTAGCAGCTCCAACTCCAGAGAGCACACCAGGTAAGGAGACAGTAGCACCAGTCCCCATGGGCCCCACAGCTCCAGAGGGGTACCCGCGTCGGCCTCCCCGTCCCCATCCCATCACTTGGAGATGGACCCCAGCACAGCTCTGCTGTGGGCATTGGAAACTACTTCCTGTTCTTTCCTCTCCTTCTCCTAAATGCATGCTACATGCCGCGTGGCTTTTAACCCTCAAAGACCTTGGTGCGTACTGGGGGGGCAGGAAGGTTGGCTAAATCACCCCCAGTATTACCTGCAGTGGCTCTAATTATCTTAGAGCATCTGCTATTAAAATGCAAGCATCAGGCCAAGCTACAAGTAGCAAACAGAAACAGAACTCCTCGTTGATGCCTGTAATAGGCACCAAAGGCATATAACTGTGCATAATTGCTAATTGTTATTACTATTGCAGTTGATGCCAGAATTGCCCAGAGATGCCTCTTGCTGCTTGCTTCCTTGCGGGATTTGGGAGGGCGCTGAATCCACAACTGACAGCGTTTTCCCCGGCAGGGACCCCCCATGGCGAGGGAGGTCGAAGCCACCCCATAAGCCTGCTGACCCCTTTCAGAAAATGTCAGCGCCTGCCACACCGGCAGCGAAAATTGCAAGGGACAAAGTTAACTGCAAGTTTAAGTACAGGATCAAAGCGCGCGAGGATTTACAAGGGACGGGCCTTTGCAGCCCGGAGCGCGGGACAAAGCGCTCCCCCCCACGCCACGCTCCGGCTTTCAGCTCCGACAGTGAAATCCTCTGGGGCCTAATGAAGCCACTTGACCTCTTGCTACCCCCATTCTCCCATCTGCAAAAGAGAGTATTTACACTTCTGACATGCAGGCAGTCAAGGGGACTCCGATGTGTTTGATAAGGGCTGGCAGGGCTGCCCCAGCCCCGCTCACAGCTTCGCTGGAGGGCTGCAACACTGCAGCATGAAAACACCCTCAGATACCCCATCATGTAGGGCTTGGAGAGCTCTGTAAGGTACACAGTGCTGTCAGATTTTTTTCCCCCTTTGCTGGTGCACACCTTTACCCTTAGTAGGGATCAGCCACGATCCAAGTTTGTATTTCTGAAATGCACTGGATTTTCCGTCGCTCGTGCTCAGACAACTCTGCCATCCACACTGCCCCAGGTGCGAAACCTTCGCCAGTCCCACCAAGGTGACTCATTTCTGCCCCACACTTACACAACCCACTCGCAAATTTACAGCCAGCCGAGCCCTCGCTGCTCCAAAGCAAATCACCAGACTGCTTCTCCTTGCCAAAAGCCTGGCGTGGGGGGCACGCAACACCAGGGAGTGATTTTCAGCCCTGGTCCGGATTTGGTCCCAAGGAGAGGGGGCTGTGCAGCACAGCAGAGGGCACTCCAGCCTGCTGCGCCCGCCCAGCCAGGCGGGGAGGACCCCGCTTAAAAGATGTTGCTATCAGCTTTTCCCTTATTGCAGGCAAGTGCTCCAGCGATAAATGTTTTCTTGTAAACATGCCATAGATGGAGGTAGGAGCCAACAAAATGGAGATGCCAGAAGCTTTTTGTCTTCGTGATTTAGTTTCTTATTAGAACATGCTACTGGGAAAGAAAAGATACCATTGATAAGACTGACATTAGAGTCAGCCAGTAAAATGAAAACCCCAAGGACTGGACTGGCCCTTTCCTTGTGAGGCAGGAATACAGATTCTCTGCCAAACTTACGCTTTAAGATACTCATAAATGTTAGGGACAAAACTTTCAAATAGAAAAAGAAAGGATTTTTTATGCCTTCAGTTTTGGCAGAACAGTTTCAGATGATTTAAAGGGCCTGGCTGTCCCTCTGAGCATTGCCCTCCTGCCCCAGCAGAGGACCCAGCCCCAGGAAGGCACCGGCATCTGCGGGCTGGGGGCTGGAGGCACCTTTCTGCTTCCTTTCAAAAACTTTGGTCTCAGTGATGCTACAGAAAGCAAGCCGTGAAGCACCACAGGGAGCTTGTGGTTGCATCCAGAACTTGAAAGCGCATGTGCGTGGGGTGTTGATAGAGGAAAATCAATTCAAACACTGGTTCCTCTTGACATCTTCAGGCTCACGGAACTAGAGCAGGAGGTGTCAAAGACTGAACTCAGAGGTGCTGGGAGTTTTGTTCCTGCTCAAATCTCCAGTAACTTCTTGGAGCTCAGATAAAAGCTGTGATTTAGTCTCACTGGCCTTATTGTCCTCTTTCATTTTTACACTGAGAAAACCTTGCTCAGAAAGCACATTTTGGCATGACAGGGTGAACAGTCTCTTCTGTGCCTGGGTCCTTTATCTCAGGGAACAGGGGGTCAAGCTTTTACATTGAGCCACCTTGTGCCCAAGCCTGCTGCCAGCACACACACCAAAAACTCCAGCTCCCACCAGCCTGGCACAGACACACCAGCTCCCCGAGAGCCCCGTGCCAGTGTGGACAGCAGCTCCCCCCTTGCATGATGCCCTTTGGGGTCATTTGGACCTCCTGGTGCCCCCCCCCCATGCAGCAGGAGCCTCGGGCAGCTCCAGGCAAAGGGGGCTCTGCTGGGGGCACGGGAGGCTGCATGCTGCAGGGCAGAGCTCTGCACATCCCAGCTCTGCACATCCCAGCTCTGCACATCCCGGCTCTGCACATCCCAGCTCTGAACATCCCAGCTCTGCACATCCCGGCTCTGCACATCCCAGCTCTGCACATCCCAGCTCTGCACATCTCCTCTCATCCATCCACCGCTTTGCCTGCTAAGAAACAGCAGGTTGGTGAGGACATATGGACCTGTATGTGCACTGCTCAGCTATGGATCTGAGCGCTGCTCCTTGTCCTTGCACTTTTCAGGGATGTGTTTATTTTATAAATAAGACCTTACAATAATCTTACAGCAAGCGCTTAAAATTATCTCAAAGTAACACTGCTATGTGTTCAGCCACAAGGAGGGAGGCGAGGGGACTCAAACCCACCTTCGATTTTGCAGCCCCAGCCCCATGGCCACACATGGGGCTGTGAAGCAGCCGCAGGCAGCCAGGCTCACAGAGGGTTTCCTCATAAATTCTGATTCATAGAGAAGGAGTTCCTCCCCTCCCTGCCCCTTTCACAGCCTCGCTAAAACCAGCCGCCCAAGCCCGCTCTCACAACTTGTGTACCACCTGAGTCTGACACCAATGTTACATGTCATTAACCAAACATAAACCAGCAGTCGTGTCTTAACAGGAAAAGTTAAATCTCTTTATGCAGTTAAATAAAGATACCTTGTCCAGTCATTAAGAAGTGATTAGCTTATCTAAGAAATAACAGCGCTAGCGCTGTCAGACTGGCACACAAACACTAAAAAGAGCAGGGATCAGATATCACATTAGGCTAATTATAAAGAGAAGAAAAGACAAGCAGAAGCATAAATAGCCATGTGGACAGTATTTTGCTGGATTTTTTCTTTGCACGGAAAAGGCTAAACACATTCTGCAAAAGAGAAAGATGAGTATTAAAAAAATTCCTCCTCTGGTTTTATTCAGTGAGTACAGTCTGTAAGAAGGCAATGTGCCTGCATGCTGTCTTCCAGGTTGTGTGAAGCAGTGGCCGAATTCTGATAAGGACCAAGTTTCTCGAACCTAACAGAAATCCTTAAACCTCTGCACAGCCAACCTGCAGCACAATTCTAGGCCGTGGAGCCTTTGTGTGACAGAAGGAGCCAGGCGGCACAGCCGGTCCCGCACACCTCCCGCTCACCCCTCTCCGCCGCCAGGTTCCTCCCCCTGCGCAGCCACAGAAGCTCCTGAGCATTTTTGGACACTGGGTACACTCAGTTTCTTGCCAGTCCTGATGTGTTGACCAGAGTCACCTTGTCCATCCCTGAAGTCCAAAGATGCTTCATTTTCATCAGCAAGAAGCTAAGCACCCTTCCTGCAATTTCTACCCAATTAACACCAAGAAATAAGGTTTACCCACCCACCGCTACCCACTGGCTGGGTGGTTTCTACCTGCGTGTCCCCTTCTCATCGCACTCAGTGGCTTCCAGTGCATGAACTGAGCATTGTTTCTGCAGCAACCATGCCATCCTCAAGGCCCAGAAGGCAGGATTTATGGGCTGACTATCCTGACACCTTATGCATTTCACTCCCATGTTATATCTGGGGAAAAAGCTCAGCTTCTAAGACCAGGAATCCAATATACCAAGCCAGAAGCTGCCCAAGAGGAAAAAGCTGCAGCAGAAAGCACCAAAGCTCTCAGGTCCTCGCTGGAGAGACGAGTCTGCTCCTGCCAGGGGTGATGGCTGTGGCTGCTCTCCCTGCTCCCAGGTTTGTAAACCACATGAGTTTTTCTCACTCACAACACAGAGGAGTGATGCTGTCCTTAGGATACCGAAGACCCAGATTAAAGTTCCTCTTCTGATAAAATTAAAACTGAAATTTGACTTTGTTTTCTGAAGGATGCCTTACACACTCCCTGATAGAGCCAGTGCCTTCACCCAGCGAATATGGGAGGTCCACGCTCTGTGCCCACCCAGCCTGCAGACCTGCAAGATCCAGTCAGCTTTTTTGGGATACAGGCACTAAGCACCCAGCAGATCCCAAACCAGGGGCCACCCTAGCCCCCATGAAAGCTGTTGCGAACGCAGCTGAACGCCTGCTGCTGGGGCAGTGTGCACTTGAGAGGCTGTGGAGGTAGAAAGCTGGGTGCCTGGTGGCGTGAGGAACCTCCAGGATTAAGTGGGGGTTGTGAGGATCCCAATTTTTAATTTAGGCTTAAAAGATCAGTTTGGTGGGAGCAGCCAAGGTGCAGATAGAGCAGCAGGCAGGCAGCCTCCAGCCTTGCTCCAACACCCAGCTAAGCATTGTCACTGCAGTCCCCTCCAGCCATGGCCAGAGACAGCTCTCTGCTCTGCAGGGGATGTGCTGGTGCCGAGGAGATACCCATCCTCTCATGCCATGGGTCAGGGCATCGCCCACAACAAAGTTTTCCAACAAAACTGAAGTACTGACCCAATAAGCAGAGGTCAGGACCCATGCCTGAATGACTGGTACAGCCAGAAATAACTGGTCACTGCTGGGGGAGAAGGGAGGTGGGTTTCCATTTTTAACATTTACATCCTTTTTAAAGCTTTTATTCACCAAAACCTGCTATTAATAATGATGGCAGATCCTACTTTCCTTGAGGTAACGCCAATTTTAATGCATTTTTTTACATAACTATAGTAATACTGAGGAACAAGTAGTAAGTGATAGATACTTTAATGTAATATGAGTCAATATGTATTTATATGTGCTTTATGACTTAATCAATATTGCTACATTAGCAAGAATAAATATGGTGTTTCCTTTTCTGGCGCTGGAAAGAACAAATAAGGAAAGTCACATTATGAAGTTTAGGAATGAATAAAATCTCTGCATTTCTCAGATAATTCAGTAAATCTCTGACATTCATTTGCTCTCCAGAGCACAGCAAGTACCGCCCTGGGCAGGGTGCTGAGCGGGCAGTACCCACACGCTCAGCTTGGGACTCCAATTCAAATTTTTCATGGACAGTTTCCTAAGAGAAACTTTCGAAAAGGAGACAGGCCCCAGCACTGACTGTACGTCTGCTTCAGCATCCTGAATCTCAAAATGATGGGCTTCACACCCTGAGCGAGGAAGGGTTCCACTGCTGAAGAACAAGAGGAGCTCGTGGCTCACATTACCCGCACGCTTCTGCAGCCCGCTCCTTCCCCAGCAGGTGCAGCCCGGCTGCCCAGCAAAGGGGAGGACAAAGAGCTCCCCATTTGTTACAGCCCAGCCCATTCCCCGCTGCAAAAGATGGAGGTTGTGGCAGGCAGGAGAGACCCAGTTTTATTATGGGCAGAAACTTTTCCACCAGTTATTTTTTCTGGGGTACTGGCCCCACCCAATGCAGCAGAGAAGCCCAGCCCCACCAGCAAGACATTCAGCCTACACATCCTCCAGTGCCATCCCATGGCGGCAAGCCTCTGGCTGGAGCAAACCTGCTGGGAAAGCTCATCCCCGGCTCCTCTCTGCACCTGCTGCCCCCAGGTCAGAGCCAGGCTCCTGCCTCCTCCTTGGGCACATGGCCCAGACAACCAGTTATCTCTGCGCAGTGCGATGCCATGTCACCCTGCTCCTGCTGGACTATCACAGGGAGTGACAGCCAGCATGTGCAGCCTGAGTTTGAGCACCTTGATGGATGCAGGACAAGTCTGGCTTCTGTTATTTGCTTTGAGCATGCCCAGACCCTGCCAGAAGACAGAAGCCCATACTGCTGGGAGCCAAATCTAGGCACCATCTGGGAAAAAAGTAAAGACCGCAGCACTTGTTCCTGCCCCAAAATCCCCCAAATCCAAGCCAGCAGTATGCATTTCTGCTAGGACTTCCGAGGACGATGGCAATTCTGGGTGGAGCAGAGTATTTAGTGCTTTGTCTTACTAATGAACTACCCTCTGTGGTCTAACAAGACAGACACCAAGTAACCCTGGTCTAAAGAAACAGCACTGGAAAGCAGCTTATGGTTCCACCTCCTCTAATGGCACTGGAATGGCTTGAGCTCCAACTCTTAAAGCTCACGTTTCTGACACCACGCTTAAGGGCTTGGTCTTGAAGACCCCAGTGAGACTCCCAGCCAGGGAGTTTAAGACAGGATCTTAATTTAGCTCATCTGACTAAAGATACTCAGAGCAGGTCTCGCCAGAGCCAGTGTCCCTCATGTCACCCGGCACACCTCCTTCCCCTGCCACACCACCCACCTGGCTACAGAGGATCGCTCGCTTCAAAACCTCATTCCGACATTAGCAGGCTTCCACTTGGGATGGCGACCCAGCACCTTCCCTCGCCCACACTCACCTGAGCTCCAGCAACCAGCCCAGCTCCGTGAGGACTCATTCGTCTCTGCTCCTGCTCAGTGGCAGACACTGTCCCTGTGCTACACAGGGCCGAGCTGCCGGGGCAACCTGAGGCACTGTGACTTCAGACACCATTTGGTCCACTCCTCTGGAGGAATTAACCGCTGGAAATTCAGCTGCTGCGTATTGCTTATACCTTTGGCTAGAGCCAAGCTGGTTCTGTCTCCATCCTCCACCGTTGGCCTTCTGAGCTACTCAAAACACAAACGTTTTTCCTAGATCTGGGCTAAAAAGTGGTGCCAGCAATGCCAATGCTCCTGCTAGACCCGTGTCGGACCAGCCATGGGCTGCTTCTCCCAGGCAGGAGCTGCCCGCTCGCACCCCACTGCCACCAGTTCCATTTAATTCAAAACACAGCCTCTTCCACTGCAACGGGCTTCTCCATCCCCTCCTGTCACACCAGGACAACCCCCATGGCTATCCCCTTGCCATGCTGGCTTTCCTCTGGTTCCTGTGGGGCCAGAGCCTGACCTTACAGATCACTGAGCTGGGACTCACGTAAGGACAGGGGCAGGAAAAGGAAAAAAATTTTAAAAAAATCTCCTCTGTCTTCAATTCGGAGAGTTTGGCAGGATTTGTTTATTTTTAACGGATCGCCACCGCCACATTTCAGACCTTTTCCTGTTGTGATCATTAGGACTTTTAACTGGATCATAAATCTTTTATTAACATTTGGTATTATACTAATTAAAACTGTTCTATGTATGTATTATTAATTTCTCCAGCACTTCTTGTGCGGGTGACGTTTTTAGCTGGCTTAGCAGAATGCACATAGTAAATAAGGAGAAACTCATTTCCAGGCAATTAGGCCTGCAGAAAAATAAGTTTCTTAATGGAGGGCACGATCATTACAAATTTTACCTAAATAAACAGGGTTTCTTAATGGTAACTCTTCAAGCTAAGTAAACAGATTGGTGTGGTAATGTCCTAAGCAATACTTAAATGTAACTGTTTAATAAATTGGTAAATTACTCATTTCATCTTAGAACAAAATGGTAATACTGTAGTAATAACCTAGTATATATTCTGTAAATATGAAGCATTATCACTTTAGCTCTGAAGAAATCACCACAGTGATATGTCAGCATTGATCTAAAACTGCAGCATTTTATCTCAAGTTTATTACCCATTTTTGAGAATCGCTGAGATTTTCAGAGCATAATGGCAATAAAAGAAGAATTTAAAAAGCGCTTAAATGTGCATAAGTTAATCAGAGGTATCCTCGGGGGGAAAAGGAAATTTGGTAAAACATGAATTATAAGCATCATTTAAACTTACTTTGGACACTAGAGATAATAAATGGCACCATAATTTAGAAATAGCTTTTAACATCAATGACTGTAAGAGGCACTTTACTGTTCATAAGAATTGCAAAGCAACGGTGCTGAGGCCAATTTTATTAGCCATTTTTTTCTTTATAAAAGCAATCCAACCATTTCCAAACTGAGCAGACAGGAACAAGAGTTACATGTTAATATGCAAAATGCATTTCAGTTTTGGTTTTTTTTTAAATAGCCAGCAATAAATTTACCAAAAGATACAGTCTGGAGACAATTGAATGAACATTGAAGAAGAATAAAGCTTTCTCAGACTTTACATATTTGGGAAGAGCGGATAAGAGGAGGGAAAGGAGGGAGAGAAGATCGTTCATACATCCCTATTTACTGGGGAATGTCGTGGCACTTCCGAAGCGAAGGGGAGCGGCAGTAAATCAGAGGGAGGCAGCGCCGGAGGAACAAGGCTTCTCCTTGCTAACTTTTCACCACCGACAAAGCGTCCGAGGATCACAGCGGTCCGTACAATACCCCATTAACATGCCTCCTTTCCCAGCGGCAGGACAGCCTACAATGCATCTTTCAGAGCTATCAATTATCAGCCCTTGCACCAATAAATTTTGGCCAGGCAGGACAAGAGCCCCTTTGACCGAGCGGCAGCACACGCGTACGTGGGGGGGCTCCGGCTGCCGCGCTGCGGGGGTGCGTGGGCCAGCCTGGCCTGGGGGAGCAGCGCCCCGGCCCCCCAGGTATCTCGCTGGGTATCCCCTTCCGACACCCGCCTCCCGCTGCCGTGCCGGTGATCATGAGCCAGCGGACTCGGCATGAGCACCGGCTTCACCCTGATGGCGCCCCGTGTGCACGCTCACACCCAGGCTGGGGTAACTGGCAAACAAACCGAGCCCAAGAATTAAAATTTATTTTCATTGTTTTCAGAGTAATCCTGTGACTCAAGGATAAGAGAGAGCAATATTCTGGAGACTCCACGTCTAAGGCATCTGAGGTCCCTGACACATGAAGCAGCCCTGCTTGGCAGAACGGAGTTTTAAGTTGGAAACTCAGGCGAAAAGCAAATATCTGTATTTCAATTATTTCACTCCTGACCACTTCAGCATAATCAAGATGTAATTACAGTGGTTATCCCACATTGCCAAACCAACTCCTCCGTGCTTTTGGAGCTGCTGGGAGGAATCTCAGCTCTCCAGTTTGTCCCCCAGTAGTTTCTAGGACAGGACATGGTTACGCGCTATCCCTAAGATGAAATATCAATAAGGTCACTTGTATTATTTCCTGGGGAAACAAATTCGAGCCACACTGGTAACAGACTGCTGCTAATTCTGTGTCGATGTTGGGGAAATTAATTCAACTACTAAAAGAAGAGCCTCGGCATGAAAACTGAAGCTGTATAATGGAACATGTAAGAAGGGGGGAAGCATCACACGGATTCATGAGAACATCCGCCGCTCCAGGATCTTGCCGTGGCCTTCAGCAAAGAGCATTCCCAGCAGGAGAGACCCTCTGGAAGTAAAAAGAGAGGACGGGAGCAGTTCTGTTTGTCAGGTTGAACAAAGGGAAACCAGGAGGTGAAGTAAACCTGGGTCTCCTATGTAGGACTCCGAAATGGCAGCGTTGGGAGAACAAGCATGCCACCGGTTCCAATGGCCAGAGGCCAAAATTATAGAAATTCAGGCAAAAAAACAGGAGCAAAAGATTAATTTTTACTGTGACTGTGATTAGGCTGTTAAATTTTGAATCGATTCTTCATCATTAGGAATGTTTCATTCAAGACTGGATTACTTTTTAAATAAATTATCTTAGCTCAAATAAGGCTTTATTCAGGAGAAATGTAATACCTGTATTATTAGGCACTGAATTAAGATGACCTTGCCATGGAACAACTACGTTTTAATTTACTCTTCATAATTAAAAGCAAATCCCTAAATACCTTAGGCTGATTTCTTTAAGCATCCACTTAAATCTTCCTGTTGTTCTAAGCAGACATCTTAAAACACCAGAGGCAGGTACCAAAAAACTTCTAACCCTGAGATTCCTTGAAATCTGGCAACACATTTTTAATCAGAGGACTCAGGTGCTGTGCTCCGTGAGCGGGGAAAGCTCAGCTCAAGGGGTGCACCTTGCAGCCCTCTTCCAGCCCGATGTGAGCCCGGAGACGTGGGGGGACAAGCTGGGGGACAGCCAGGCTTCCCAGGGCCACCATGCCCCCCAGGAAAGGAGCTGCACCATCTTCTGTTCCCACCAGCAGCTACTCCAGAGAAACCAGCTCAGCCGTACCGCACCTGGCACCAAAACCAGCAACGTGGAGCTTGGCTTTTGCATGAAGACAGCAACATTTCCAGCCACTCTCTTTTCCATCCACATGAGTAGATGTTTCGCCTTGTCACATCGGGACCAAACCTGCTATTTAATGCAACTGTAGAAGTGGCATCTTCGCGCCTGGGTCTGTGTTTACTCGCCGCACTGCTGAGCGGTACAGAGCGAAGGGACCGTCTCCAGCGCTGCACTGGAGCGGCACACAAAGCCCTGGCGGGGGGGTAGGGGCCAGCCTAGCCAGCCAAACCCCCACCGCTCAGCCCAACCTCCGCGCTGGATCTGCCACCCCGCTGCCTCTCCCGGCTCCCCGCCTATGGCTGTCAGTCTAGACAAGCATTCATACACGCAATCAGGAAAACTAAATGCATGCAGTTATGAAGATGAAAACTCAAACCAGAAACGTGCACTGAAGCATTTGGCAACCAACAGGATTGTTAAATGGCACTCGCGAGCCAGATTTTCAGTAAATCAGAACAGCTCTATGAATGCTCCATCCCAGCGTACAAGTGATTATCGAAGAGCTCAGCAAACAGACTCGAACGGCGAACACCAGGACACAGCAAGTTCCTCGTGCTGCCCCGAATCAGACAGACCCCGTTGTTGCTGGCTGGTGCTTGCAGAGAGAGAGGAGAAAAAAATTCACTGTCGGCTCCTCCTGAGTTACGGCAGGGCCGATGAGAAGCGAACAGCCCTAGTTTGTTGGTGTTATTCTGAATTGACTTTGGCCTCTAAACCAGAGCTGACCGTTGCACGAGCACTTACTTAGCACAGGCGTGGGAGGCTGGATCCTGGGCTGCTTTCAGTCGCTCTCAGTCCATTCACTCCCCAGCAAGAGCGATGCCAATTCAGATCAAACCCTATTGTACAATAATGACATTCAGATAGCACAAGCCAAGCGCTGAGAGCAGCTGAGCTCTCCCACTGCCTGGTGGGTTCAGGAAGAGTTACAGGTGTAGGATTTGGCTTGGCTGCTTTGTTTTTTCCTTATCTATTTTCATACTTGTTTGAGCCTTCCATGACCCATTGCTAAATACCAGACACAAAAATTATCTTAGAACAGATTTATTTTTTTATAATGAAGGAAAAAAAAAAAAAAAAGTGCTGCACCCTGATCAAGTGAAATCTATAAAAGGTAACAGCACAGCCTTTCCACAGCTACTTTACAAGCCCCCCACCGACACAAACCCTGGTGGCGGGTGCCAGCCCCTCGCCCTACCTGGGGGCAGCACACCGGCCACCCCTCCCCAGGGGCCAAGGCGCAGCAGAGCATCAGCAACAGCCTCGGGGGACAGGCGCACAGGCGGCTGAGCAGGTGGCTGTGCACACTGCCTCTCCCACCTGCTGCCCTGTGCTGAGCTACAATGAACTTGTCAGGCCGTGCTATTGTCACCAAGCACAGATGTCGGCTGGGCAGCCATCGCCCGCGCCCCACTTCGCCCGCGTGTGCTCCAGTCGCTCGCTGCGAGTTGCTGCCGGAGCCGTTTTTAGGAGAGTCCTGTTATTCAGAGGGGCATTCGCCTGGGCTTCCTCATGCACCATTTCTCTTCTTCCCACGCACCTCCTTCAGCTGTTTGTGCAACCACTGCTTTCTCTGCTCTGCAGCATTTTTGAGTCATTCTCGCCATGTTTCTGTCTGTCTGCTGGCTCCTGCCCTGCTCGGCGACCTGGTGGTTTCACCGCGGAGCTGTCCCAGCACTCACTGTCCGATGGGACCCCAAAACACCCTGCACAGAAATTACTCCCTCCCTGCCCCTCGGTAGGAACTCACGCCAAACCGTTTCCATTTCTAAGGCAATACCTGGTTGCTTGCTCACATACAGCCCCGCTGCACCACAGTTTTAAACACATAAATATTTCTTTGCCACCTGAAGGACCAGCAGAGTCCCACAGCAGAGGGTCCCACCACTCCAGGCAGCCCCATGACCCTTCCCCACAGCTGCTGCTCTGCACAGCCCATCCCCTGCTCTCTCCCAGCCCTTCCCATCACTCCCACCTCCAGCTTTGCTCTTTGTTTCCATTCCTGGTTTCCTCCCTCCTTCTCAGGTTTCCGTGCATGGACAGAGGTCTGGGATGTCTCCTCTTGCTGATCTTCCCCTGCAGCTCTCCCACTTGCTGCGCTTCCACCACTCCCTCCCCTCCAGCCCCACCAGCTCTTGCCCCATCCACCCTCAATCCGCCAGAGCTTTCCCACCTTGCTCACTGTGCCCCAGCCACACAGCTGCAGTGTGGATCACACCTCATGTGTTTCTGCCTCTGCCCCATAGTTAATTTAAGTGATAAGAAGGAAAAGTCTTGGCTAGAGAAGAAGACAAAGAGCAAAGCAACACCCTTGTGAAGAGGAGCCAACACTATGGGGAGGCATTCAGTTTGCAGTTGGAAAGCTGCAGGCTGGCATCGAAAGCAAGCAAGGAGGCAGAAGTAAACCAAGATGGACAAGGCTGAGGCAAGTTCTCTTTTTTTTTTTCCCACCTGAAATAGTGAATAGTATTGTGTGCTTTGAGCCAGTATCCTCTGGTTTAGCTCCCACCCATGGAAGTCCCACTGGAGCTGTAGGACCACAGCTGAGATCTACACAAAGGACTGACAGGCTCTGCTGTGTGTACCGTAAGAAGAGAACTGCCTTCGCAGATCTGGCAGAATGAACAAGGAAGATCGGTGTCCCTGTGAATTTTGAATAGTACAGGAAGATAAAAGCTTGTGCTGGGGAAGGGGATCAGGCAGGAGCTTCCCCTCCATAAGAGCAGCCTAACAGTCAGTCATGCAAAGGAGGTGGGAAGCTCCATCTGAGAAGGTTTTTAGACAACCGTCTGCAGTTTGAAAGAATCCTCACATGAGGGAGGGACACGAGCTGCTTTATTTTCCCTGCCTTATTCAGTATGGCAGTGAAAAGAGTGTAGTGATTTTACTCCAGCCCCTGTCCAGCAGAACTATATCCTTTCCCCTCTATGCACTTGGCAGAGACTGAAACAGAGAAGGTCAACTTCATACAGATCAATGTAGGAAAGCCACAAGCATGACAAGGCAGAGCACACCCCCCCTAAAACCCTACGGTTCCTACCCTTAATGAGTTTAGAGGAGGATCACGTTTCAGATCTCCAGAAAGATCCTGCAAGTGTTTCCCTGAACACTTCACTTATTCCAGGTACTCCAAAATATTTCAGCCTGGGAGGGGTGAAAAAGGCTTTTTCCCCTGCTTAGGCTCTTAGAGATGCTCTCCTCTTGCCACATGGGCCATGAGCACGAGGTGTGTATGCGCTGGGCTTGGTGGCTCTAAAACAGTGTTTCAAAGTGTAACACTAACCCTGATGTGCCAAGTGAGGCACTGACAAGCCTCCTTCCCCACCAGCCCCACGCTTGCTGTTGGCCTCCTGCTGAATAAAGGGGTCAAATTCAAGTTGAACGCATTCCCGATGAACAGTCTGAGGACACAGGAACCTCCACAGCCCGTGACAATCTGGAAGCGATGCCGGGTACAACAGCTGCTCCGCTGGAGCACCGAAATGGCAAAGCTCCCCAGTGCAACACGACAGCTTCAGCGAGCGAGTCCCCGACTGTGCAAACTGCTTTCAGAATCAATTACCCATCTCAGCCTCTTCTGGGCAAGATGCAACATCCCACTTTTATTTATTTATTTATTTTTCTGCAACCCCACAAGAAGACAGAGCAACATGAGGATGCCATTTTAGCAGTATAAATGCTAAATTGGCTCCAGGCAGAGAGCAAAGACATGCCTGTGCAGAGAGGAAAGCTGGGAGCAGGGTGCTCAGCAGCTACCGAAGGACTGACCGAAAATGAAGGCTGAGGAACTGCACAAGACCAGAAAGACACAGGCTGTGAGCTGAGAGAGGGCAACACGTGCCCTGGCCAGGAGCAGAGAGGCAACGTGGAGACAGGATGCCTGGAAATGTCATGAGGAAGAGAAAGAATATTTTAAGGAACTCCAGGAAAAGTGTGACCTAGTACTGCTTTGAAGGTCTGTTCAGGAGCACAGATCAGGAGAACCTTTGAAGCAGGGTGCAGGACTGCAGCTCCCCTGACGTATTTTTAGATGCCAGAACCACACCAAGACGGATTACCAACAGGACTCCACTGCCGGTGAAGGAGCCCTCTACTAAACCTCAGTCCTGCAGCAGCTGTGCTCCGCTGGTGCGCCCACCCGCCAGCGATCCTCATGGCTTTGAAAGGCATAAGAAAAGAGAATTGACAAAAAAAACCAAAAAAACCCCCCAAAAAAACAACAACAAAAAACTTGAAGGAGCACTGCTGTCTTCTTCCACATCTGCAGCTCCGTGACAGCTAAAACACCACCATGCTCTCTGCTTCGCCTCTGCCCCAGAGCCAGCGCTTGGGACATCTTTGGAGGGGACGGGAGGAGGCTGGCACGGAGAGCAGCACAGCTCAGAGCCTTTGCCCGTGGGCTGCAGACCGGAGGCTTCAGCCCAGGCTGCTGCTGGGATGCCTTTTGTCTGGACCTAGAAATGTCATCTGCTGTGGCAAAATTCCCCATTTTCCAGATTTCCAAGGAAAACACAGCTCAGGCTACAGCTTGTGCCACAGCTACCAGCTGCGGCGGGGTAAGAGATGCTGCTCGCCGAGGCAGCCCCGGCCGAAGCCCCCCGGCAGGGTGCCGGCACGGCAAGGGCTGCGGCACATGCCGAGCCTGACGCAGGCGCCCTCAGAGCTCTCGCTCCTTCCCCTCCGTCCTGGGGAAAGATTTGAAGGCTTCTTTAATTATTAACCGCTTTGCTTTTGTTTTCCCTCTCCACTTGAGAGCTCCGGCTCTTTGGAGGCCGGAGAGCAGCTTTACGGAGCGCCAGCCCTGATGGGACCGGCCACGGGACCGGCACCAGCCGTACCCGCCCGTGGCTGCATATTCCCTTACAGGCTGCTCCCATTACCATTAATGGGAACGATGTGTGCAGATGAACGAGGGAAGAGAGTCTAATGTCTTTATGCTACACCACCAATTAAGTACTCAGGGTCACGTCCTTAGTTGATGTAAAGTAGATGAGATCCACTGAACTTAATGGATCTCTGCTGATTTACACCAAACGAAGAGTTGGCCCTCTCTTGCTCGTATTAAAACAGCCGAACCTTTCCAGCAGTCTTCGTGTTTAACAGCTTCGTACTCCAGCCAGGCTTTTCTATCACTCCAGTCCATAAACCACGAGCTTTATTAACTAATAATTAGTTTTTCAAGTTAAATTTCATGGTCATCTTTTAAGAACTGCTGCCCTTAGGGCAGGCGGGGAATTTTGAAGAGACTTGCAGTGGTGGCAGCAAAGCCGAGGAGAGGTGCTGCCAGGCAGCTCGGGGCGCTCAGCCCCTGGCGGTGCAGGGGGTCTTTCCACAAACGTGGCAGCACCCACTGCCTGCCCCATGGAAGCACCTGGGAGTTAAGCCCTCTGAATTCAAGCCGAGGCATCTCTGTTGCAAACACCGAGCTGGTGTGAGCCAGGCAGCCAGCCTGCTGGATCCTGACCTGAGCTGTGCGCAGACAAACCCGGGTGCGAGCGCATGCCCAAGCAGGGCACGGTGTAAATGAGGGGGATTGCTGAGCTGTAAAGCAGCACCCGAATACACGCAGCGTTTCTGGCCCAGGGCAAGCAGGGCAATTTGGATGGACGTACTAACAGCTTCCCTATTTTTTATTTTTTTTAGTTGTACATCACTAGGCTGAAAAATGGTGTGATGCTGGGCCACATCCTTCCCCTGTGTGCTGCTCCCTCTGGGTGCTCGGGTGTCTTAAACACGCTAGCCCAATAAAGGATCTAAGCTTGAGAAGAATGCTGGGTTAAACAATAAATAAAATACTATTTTTCTAATCATAGATAATTTACTCTCACATTGAAACACAGCTCCCCAAACCGGTATACATTAGCTTCAGCAGGCAGGCAGCGTGTTCCTTCTTTTTGTTCCTTCTGTAGCTGGACTGAGTAAAGAACGTTCAGTGCATTTCTGCCACCAGAAGGAATAAAAGCAGTGTGCCGTACAGAACTGGGGGGGAATCACGACAGCCTACTAACACAAATGTTCTCAACGAGGAATGTAATATGGACAGCTCTTACAGAGACAGTCCTTGTGCAATAACTTAAACAGTACAGATTACTACTTGGGGAAATAAAAGACAACATAACTTTGAAACTTGAAAAGCTCTTTCTTCTTTGTAATCAATTGCAATAATCCATGTCAGTGATTTAGATGAAGATCAACTTTACCTTTCTTTGCTGATGACACAAAACTAAGAGCAATAAAAAACTTAAGTGCATTTGCACGCAACTAATGGATTGGATGTGGCATGCGCCAATGGAAGTCGGTATGTATAATGCAGCATATACTGGATGCCAAATTAACAGGATCATTTGGGCATTCTGGAACACTTGTGGCACTGAGCTTAAGTCATTTAAAGAGCCTAGCAAGGGTTGATGACCTTCCATTTTCAAAAGACTGAAAATACCGTAGGTAAAACATGACAATGAATTTTATCCCCTCCATCCAGCTGCTATTTAGTCCAAAGCTGGGAGATAATAAAAACAAGATAATGAGACTGTGCCTGGTGTCCCTAATGAAAAGTATATAAAAATACAGATCCACCTGAACAGGAAGCCGGAGGCTCAGGCACCCAGGTGATGGAGCAGACACTGCCTGTTGGGTACGTGCAGCCCAACCTCCCTGCTGAGCCTGAGGACCTTCGCTGGCCACGGGGCTCACAGCCACCGCCCATGCTGTCCCCTGCCTACCTGCATTAGCTGCCAAAGGAGGCCGGTCATAGCACGGAGGGAAATGCATCTCACTGCCAACGTACAGCATACAGAATTGCCTGACGAGGTGCAGAAATTTGTTCAAGCAGCTCAAATGAATGACGGAGCTGGAGACAGAGCAATTTTCTCACCCATCCCCATTTCCTCCCTGTGAGCACACTGCTCCCCAACCCCAGCACACAGGCCCAAACTGGGATAGAGACAGGGACGAGCACAGGTGCAGTTTCACAGGCCTGGCTGGCGCAGGGACAGGAGCAGCTGGGTCTAACCCCATGGTCCTGCCACTGGGCTGAGCAGCAGCGAAGGACCCAGCAAACACCACGTGCCGGTTCGCAACTGACTCTTCTCTGTGAAAGCACGTGATGCTTTGCAGCAAAGCAGAAACACTCAGCTGGACTCCCAGGAGGTAAATACTTGCAGGCTCAGGTCGGCAAGTTCACCGAGCATCAACACGGTACCATCACTGTCTGTATAGATACTCCAGATGTTACCTGGAGATCTGCTGGGGAGTCTGCTATCTAGAGGCATCTTTTTCAAAATTTTATCTTGTTTTTTTAGTTGCAAAGGTATTTTGAAGAATGGCCTGAGGTCTGGGTTTCTGAGGGTGTTGGGAGTCTGCTCCACACAGCACCCGGTGAGCTCAGGCCACCGTTGGAGCAGAGCGTGTGGCCACCCTGCAGCACAGCAGCTGGCCGGGCTCAGGCCACCCGGCGCAGCCGCACATTGCCCCTGCAGAAGTGCCGAAACATTCACCTGTGCTGCCTGAAGAGCATGAGACCCACCTCAAACGTCTCTGCCCCACAGTCCCCAGTGCTCCCAACTCTGGGCACATCCTCCAGAGGGTGCATGGACATTTCTGAATGCACAATGAAGCCTTTAGGCAGCTAGCTCCTGTTTTCCATAACGACCTGGAAAGAATATTTTATCTCTTACCCTTAATTAACTAAATTAATGGGAGTAAAATATCTAAATACCATTACCACTTTAACCTTAACAGCAGATTTTTAAGTCATCTGAAATGCCTAGAAATGCAGAGAGAGACACACACCTCCAAAAAGGGGGAAAGCACATAGGCGCCAAACTGCCACCAGCTGTACTACAGCCCTGCCCATCAAAGCTAACTGGGTGTCTCCAAAAGGCAAACCAAGATCCTGAAAAACAAGTGGGCACCAAGTAGAAATATTTATTCCACTGCTATGAGTCAGGAAAAAAACAGTCAGGACTCAAGACAGGAGGGAAGGGAAACACACATCACTGAAGGGAAATACCCCAAACAGCCTAAAGCAGATGGTGTATATACCCACTCTCCCACGAACGCCTGCCTACACAGAAGGCAGATATTTTCATCCACCTGGTTGCTCAGGCAGCACATGAGGGATTCTACCAAATGAGGAGGAGCAGCAACCATGAGCAAGCGCTCACCTGGGTGAGTCACGGCCCTTAAATTATCAGTGGTGGGGAGGACGGCGGTACAGAAATACGTGCTTCAAGGAAATTTCATTTTTCAAAAAAAAAAGCATGAGGTGTAAATCTCGGTATTATTTATGTTAGCTATAAGTGAGCTAAATTATGACCTAGCTGAGCAAAACATTTTTCTAAACCAAGGCTTTGAATATTGTGTAGTTTGCATGTTTAACAGGACCAGGCTTTCATCACGAAGTGGAGGAGAGCTAATAACCCATTGATTTTAAGGCCCATTTAGGAAAAGAATTGCCTATACAGATCTGATCACCGTGCATTACTTTGTAACATCTAATACCCTGGGCACAAAATAATGCTGAGAGATGCAAATTATGGAGCCATTTTTATCCTGAGAGGGGTTGTGCCTGTGCATACGAGCATGGCACGGGGGCTGCTTTGGGTTTGGGCTTAGAGCAAAGTCAGGAGGGACTCCGAGGAAAGGGTCGATGCTCCTCCACGTGGCTCTGGTTACCCTGAGCTCGGCCCTGTGCATCCATCCACCCAGCCAGCTGCTCGGTCCTACATGGGAAACCACTCACACACATGATTAAGCAGAGTTCAGAAAGTGACCTGCCCAAAGTTAAGTCCCACTGATAATTCACTAATCCTTAACTCCCATTGCCTTTTTCCATCCTTGTTCAGCAAACATGAGTTTTCCTGGCCTTAAAACTTCTGAACAGGAGGGAGTATGAGCACACAGCGTGGACTTTCCCGAGTACACAGGCACGGAGGCAATGTTTCACTTGTGGATTCAAGACTGGTTTGGAAAGATCATCCAAATGCTAAGAATTATCAATTTCATAGCAGCATCAAGCATCAACATATTAAAACTCAGCTTGATGGCATGTGCAGCATCTTCAGCACTCTCAGACTACATCCCTATCACAGGATTTACACCGCCTATGCTCAGATGACTTCCCCTGAATTAGCTGTGCTGCAACACGGTGGCAGGAGCTCCTGCTGCTGCTGCCCTCACACTGCCTGTACACTGCTGGTCTTTATCCTTTGCCTAGTGGAGTGTTTTAGGAAGTCTCCCGTGGAGGTAAAGGAGCGTTTAGTAACAAGTGGGAGGGTGGGGGATAAACCACGGTCCCCCACAACTAGCCAGAGCCCACACTGCAGGAAGGCTGTTTCAGAAGCTGGGAAGTCAAACAAAGTACATGACAGCCTGGCTCGAGTTGTCCACCACACAGCCCAAGTGCAGTGTGTGAACAGGACCATCATCAGGACCAGAACAACAGCCAGCTCACCCCCAAAAAGGTGCCCTCTCCTCCACAGGGCACCTGTGTCCCCCAGGATTACATTGCTTGGGAGGGAGAGGCTCCAGCTCGTAGGGTCTGGAACTCACGCAAGCCCCCGTGGGTGGCTCCTGTCTGTTGACGGACCTTTAGAGATACACAGCAGGGACCACTGGACAGCCCTGCCACAACCACATCAGGCTGGCAGGGAACCCTGCTTTCATCCACGGTGGGGGAAACACCGCGGGTTTGTCCCCACCAGTGTTTGCCTGAGGCTGCTATGAACACCGGGTTTACTGGACAGAGTAATTGGAGGTAACCCCCAGTTCTGTCCCCTTCAGCAAGACCACTCACATCCATACCCCTGTACCGCCCACGCACTCGTGCCTGACATGACGTGGATGCACGAGGCAGTCCGTCTCCCTCTCATCCAGCACATCGCAAAACCTCGAGCCCAGCTCCCCCGAAACAAAGGCACCAGCCGCAACCCCAGTGAGCCCCAGCATGCGGCTCCCAGTATACAAGCCCCACAATTCGGTGGCTGCTTAGAGGGCTGAAATGGAAGCTACTGGTTTCTGAAGTCCTTTGGAAAGACGCCGTGCCCCCAGGCTTGGCCCCGTTGCCTGCGGCACGGCCCAGGGCAGAGGCCGGGGAGGGGTTCAGACCCACTTGGTGCTGCTTTTACTACCGGGGCTGCAAACGCTCCGTGGCTTTGCACTAGCTCCTCGCCTGCCACAAGGCTGGTGACTGCAACATGCAGCATCATTACGCTCTCCGCAAATATGCAGCTTCTGGCTTACAGCAGTTTGGGAAAAAACTGCAGGGAAATCAGGAACGCAGAAGTTTATGGACACGGGACGCTCAAACAGTTAAAAGAACAAGGCTGCCTTGAAAACAACGCGGATTGTAGATGTTGGGGGGTACAGATAAAACAGAACATCAAATGCACGTGTGCATACGGGGCTCCGGTTATTCCGATGCCCGCACATTATTCCGAGCTTGTCTCGCCCCCATTTCAGCCAGCACAGGCTGGCGCCCGGCTGCTCTGCTGCGGCACCGGCTGCTCCGCTCCGCTCCGCTCCCCCGGCCCGGCCCGGCCCCGCCGCGGCAAACGGGGGAAGGTTCGGGGTGATGCTCAGCAGCGGCGGGGCTCTACGTGGGGACAGGGACAGGGCCACGCACCGCAGGAGCGCGGCGTATCCCCACACCCAGCACCAGGTAGAGATTTCCCCGTTGTTTTCGGTTTTTTGTGGTTTTTTTTTTTTAATTCTTATTTTTATTTCCCTGCCAGACACCTTCTCTCGGCCGGTGTTTTCTAGCACAGGCTGCTGCACGGCAGCCGGTCGGGCAGCTGCAGGGTCCCAGCACCGTCACCCACGGCGCGCCAGGATTCGGCCCTGCTTCGGCCGCCCGCATCCTTCCCCCGACAGAGCAAACCGCGGCTGCAGCCCGAGCCCGTGCCCCGGCACCGCTGGGAGAGCGGACCGGCCAGGGCCAGGGCAATAATTTCCTTTACCCCCCACCCGGGGTGGCTGCCCGCCCCGAGAACGCCCTTGGCGGTAGCCGGGCAGGGGGCAGCGAGCCGCGGTGCCGGAACGCCGTTAAACCCCTGCGGGCTCCCGGTGAGCGGGGCTGGGCTGCGCCCCCTCCTCGCGGGGCGCTCCGCTCCCGGCCGGGACGCCGGCCCGCAGCCCCGCCGCGCTCTGACCGTGTCCGTGCTGCAGCCTCCCCCTTGCTGGGGGGGTCACCGGACCCGCGGCACCGGCAGGGAACGGTCTTCAACAACGAAAAAAAATTACACACACCCCACACACACCCCAGCCGGGCGGTGAAACGAGCTGCGGCTGCCGGCGAGCCCGGGAAGCCGGTACCGGCGGCCCCGGCCCCGCGCCCTCCTGCTGCCGGCGCGGGGCGCGCAGCCGAGGCAGCGAAAACGAAAGCGGCGGAAGCGCCGCCACCGCGGGCCGGGGGCGCGGAGTCACCGGAGGCGTCGGGCGCTGCGCCCCGGCCCGCTCGGCCGCCCCAGCCCTGGGGCCGCTCCCCTGCCGCTGCCAGCCGAGCGAGCGGACGCACCGGCCCCACCGCCCCCCGGCCGGCCCCGCACCTCCGTGTCCACCGAGCGTCCGCAGCCGCCGGCCCCGGCGCTTCCCGGCGCAGCGGCGGGCAGGGAGCGCAGAGGCATTTTTAAAGAAAACGTTTATTTACACGTCTCGGCAAGTACAAAGTATTATACATGGTCTGTGTCAAACCCAAATCTTCTTTATTATGAAACATAAGGCGCTTTCTCTAGAGTCGGTGGCGAAAGGAGCGGGTGCGGGTGCTGTTTCGGTGCGCGAAAGCTCATCGGCTGGAAAGGTGAGGACGAAACCGGGAGCGCAGAGCCTGAACGGAGCCCTTATTACTACGGTGGATAAATTACAGCTGACATTAACTTCACCTGGGACAGATGGAAGCTACCGCTTTTCAGCTTAATAGGGTTTCCTAAGCTAATGAGTCATCACCGGCTCCACTTAGTCCCCTCCGCTAAGCGATAGGTATTTTTTTTTCTTTAGACTATCCTCAGAACAGGAGAAAAAAAAATAGCCTTTTGTTCCAAAGCCAACACAAAATACCTATGTTCAGATTTCGATATAAATAATCGAGGTTTTATATAATTCCATATTAATAGTGCCCCAAATCTCGATGCATAAATAAATTAAATTATTAACACTTCTTACAAAAAGTGACATATTTCCCTTCCTAGTGGAACATCGACACGAATATACAAGCGGAGCGCGGGGCCCCGCGCCGGCAGCGCCCGGCGGCTCCGCTCCGCGCCGGCCCCGGCCCCGCGGGTCCCGCTCGCCGCCCCCGCGCCCGCCCCGTCTGGGGCGAACGGTAGCTCCGGGGGCGCGGGGAGCCGGCGGCCGTGCTCCGCGGGCGAGTCCGCTGCGTGCCCGGGCTGCCGGGCTCAGACGAGCGAGGTGACCGGGGGGATCTTGGCGCTCTCCTCCTCCCAGGGCTGCAGGTTCTGCAGCGCGAACAGCGACGAGTTGTGCAGGCACAGCGGGTCGGGCTGGATCGACTCGTTCAGCGACTTCTGGAAGGCGTCGTGCTGCAGCTGCAGCATCAGCCGGCTCGCCTGCTGCCGCTCGGCCTCCCGCTCCTCCGCCGTCTGCCGCCTGCCGGGGGACACGCTCAGCCCGCGCCCCGGGACTCCCCGGGATGCTCCTCCGCCCGGGCCCCGCGGGGAGCGGCCCCGGGAGCGGCGGGGGCGGGCGGGCGGCGGGGCGGCCGCTCCCTGCCGGGGCTGGGCACCGCCGGGCCGGCGGGGCCGCTCGGCCTGTGCCGCAGGGTGGCCGGGCGGCGGGGAGAGCCTGTGCCCCGCTTCCCAGGAATCCCCCGGATCCCGCTAATTCCCCGTGTCCCAGCAATCCCCCGTTTCCGAACAACCCCCCGATCCCCCAATATTCCCCCGTCGTTTTTTTCTGAACGATTCCCCGTTTGTCGGAGCGTCCCTCGTTTTTTCCGAATAATCCCCCGTTTTGCGCACGGGGGACAACGAAAAAAGAGAAACCCGAAGAGCAGTAACGGCAGTAACCTCACGGCAAGGAAAACCGGCCCCAGCCGTCCCGCTGCCGGGAGCCGGCCGGGGTGAGCTGCCGGCCCGGAGCTAGGGGGCTTCCCGGGGACGGCGGGCGGGGGGCTCCGCCGGGGGCGGCGGCGGGACGGGGCGGCCCCTGGGGCGCGGGACTCACCGCCACTTGGTGCGCCGGTTCTGGAACCAGGTCTTCACCTGCGCGTCCGTCATCTTGAGGGACTTGGCGAGGGCAGCGCGCTCGGCCGAGGCCAGGTACTTCTGCCGGTGGAAGCGCTTCTCTAGCTCGCAGATCTGCACCCGGGAGAAGGACGTCCGCGGCTTCTTGCGCTTCGGCGGAGTCCGGTTCTGGTAGGGATGCCCGATCCGCCGCGTCACCGTGAAGGGCGTCAGCGCCGCCGCCGCTGCCCGGGGTGGGAAGCAGAGGGGTCAGACCCGCGCCCGCACGGTGCCGGCCGCCCCCCCCCGGGGCCACCGCTCCGCCCGACGGCCGCCCGCCGCGCCCCCGAAGGGACCGCGTCTCCCCGAGGTCCCGCTTCCACGTGTCGCCGAAGGGCGGCGGGAGCCAGCGGGGCCCGGCCACCCCCCGGGCGCCCCGCCGGCCGCAGAGCGGTTTTGGGGATGGCAGCGAGCGCGGGGGAGGCGGGCGCCCGGCGGGCCGCCCTCGCTTCTGCGCCTGCCGCCGCCGCTACGGCTATTTCGTTTTCTACGGTTTTATTCGCCTTCCCGCCCGGTGCTGGGGGGCTCGCCCGCCCCGCCCCGCCCCGGCCAAGCCTCACCTGTGAACCTGTCCTTGACGAAGCGCCTGCTGCTCTCCATCCAGGGGAAGTTGAGGCTGCCCAGGCTGGGCACGGCGGGCATGGCCGGGATGGCGCTGGAGATGGGCGGCGGCACGGCCCCGGGGATGGGCCTGTGCGCCGGCACCCGGATCACGCCGGCCGGGGCCAGGCTGAGGTTCACACTGTAAGATCCAGAGTCCTCGAAGGGCGCGGCGATGGCCGGGAAGGGGGCCGGCAGCGCCGGGTAGGGCGCGCCGCCGCGGCCGCCGGGGCCGCCCAGGAAGGTCGCGCCGTCGGGGCCCCGGGGGGGCGGCGGCGGGGGAGCGCTCTCCTGCTCGGGGCTGTTGAGGATCTGGTCGATGCCGAAGCTGATGGGTTCGTGCTGGTGCTGGCCCTGCGCGCCCGCCGGCGGATCCATCCTCCTCCGCCGCCGCCGCCGCCGCCGCCGCGCACCCCTCCGCGCCCGCTATAAAGCCGCCGCCGCTCCGCCGCGCTCCGCGGCCCGGCCGGCCCCGCCGTGCGCCGCGCGGAAACTTTGCCGAGCGCGCGCCGCCCCGGCAGCCGCCCCGTCATCTCCTCGGGGCCGCCGCGCGCCCCGCGCCGCGTGCGCCCCCCGCCGCCGCCATTGGCCGCCGCCGCCCAGCCTCTGCGCTCCCATTGGCTCCCGCCCGGCGGCACCGGCCTCACGCCCCGGCGCGGGGGCCCCGCCGCCGCCGCGGTGACATCACCGGGGCGCGCGAACAATGGCCGGCGGGGGCGGGGCGGCGGGGGCGCCGTCGGGGCCGAACCCGCCGGTACGTCGGAAGCCGCCGGCCGCGCTCCCGCACCGCCGCCCGCCCGCCCGCGGGGCCGGCGCGACGCCTCCCGCCGGCCGCCCTCCCGCCGGGCCGCGGCCCGCTCCCCAGCCCCGACGGCCGCTCCGTGCTGCCCGCCCGAGCTCGGCCCCGGCCGCCCCGACGGCAGCGCGGAGCGGCGGGGCCGGGGGGCACCCAGGGGCCGCGATTCCGTTCGGGCCGACCCCGCGCGCGGGCGGCGGGAGCCCGGCGCGGCCGCCGAGCGAGTTTGCAGACGCTCCCTAACGTCCAAATTGGACTAAAGGCGTTAAAAATTAAATAACGCTCAGCCGCATTTACTTAGTTTCCCTCTTATAAAGGGAAATGAAAACAGGGAATAGAATTTCCCTGTTAATAGAATGTAATGGCATTTGATCAGCACCTGGCAGGGCGATCCCGGGATGCCGGAGCGGTGACAGGAGGGACGTGATTAGTTTTTAAGCCTCCGGATTCAATTACTGCCTCTCGCCACGGCCCTCCGACGGCGGCAGCGGGGGGCACCGAGCGGCACCCGCGGGCCGCGGCCCCCACCGCGGGCCGCCGGCAGCAGCGGGGCCGGGGGCTGCCGTCTTCCCTGGCCCGCACGGGCCGCACGGCCCCGGTCCGGCGCTGGCCCCGACGGCCGCCGCGGAGCCGCCGGGCGCAGCTCGGGGAGCGCCGGTCCCAGCCGTCGGGGCGCGGGGAGGTCCCGGCCGCCGGCACCGGGAGCCACCCGCCCCTCCCCGCCCGCCGGCGATTAACCACCTGCCCCGCCACCCACGCCAGGGGGACACGGGACGGGGACCCCCGCTGGCCCCGGGCAGCCTAATCGGCTCGTGCCCCCTCGGTGCGGCCCGGGCGACCGGAGCCGCCACCAGCCGCCGGTCCCCCGGAGCGGAGCTAACGGGATTGACAGGCTGCCGGCAAGAGGGTGCGGGGCAGCCCCGCACCCCGGGAGCCCCGGGCGGCCAGCCCTCGGGGCCCCGCTCCGCCCGGCCCGGCGGGGAGGGCGGGCAGGCGGCGGGGCGGGGTAAAGGGAGAAAAGGAGGGGAAAAAACCGGGGAAGCGGGGGAGCGGGGTGGGGGGAAGGCAACCGGGGGAGGATAAATAAATAAATAAAGTGACACCCAGTCCTGAATCAGGGCAGGCTTTGTTAGAGAAAATTGCAGCTTGATCTGCATAATGGGAACTCGGGCTGCCCAAGGCTATCTTTTTATTGCATGTGTGTCTGCTGTTATCAATTTTGTGAACGATTTCACAGGGAGCCTGGCAGACTTGAGCTGGAATAATATGCAAAGATGAGCTTTGAATAATGAATGATGTGCTTTTAAACCAATTCCAAAGTGTCTGTGATAGTACAATATGAAAAGGGGTGGTAAGTAATAGTATATTTAAAAGGCGCTAGTATGTTTTTATTACTATATTTAAAAAGATATCTATATTATTTTTGTGAAATGGATAATATATCACAGAGTCTTTGATAATCAGCTAAACAATACATTTTTCTTTGGGAAAAACTCTCCTGGTTTTACACAGTTAAATATAGAGTATCAGCGTACAGCTTTGTAACGCTCGGCTACCTTATTAAATATTAACTCTATTTTAATATTAGCTTTTAAATTTAATATGTTGACGTTCTGCAGTTTTACTTTAATTATGTTTTATAATTAATAACCCGGGACGTATGGTGTCCTTAAACGCAGCTCTCCCGTAGCCGCCTCCCCTCCCTCGCCCCTCCGCGGGCCGGGGGCGTGCAGCCCCGTGTAGCCCCGCGCAGCCCCCCGGCACCGTTCCCCACCCAAACCCACCTCCGCTCCGCCGAGCACCGCGTTCCGCGGCTCCGCGACGGGCTGCGCTGCCGTCCCCCGGCACCTCCCCGGGACCCCCCCGGCCGCCCGGCGCTCAGCCAGCGAAGCTGCGGCCCCGACGGCGCGGCACGGCTGCCCACGGCACGGCACGGCACGGCGCGGCTCCGTGCCCGGAGCCGTGTGGGTGCCTGCCGGGCGCCCGCGGTGTGGGGATGAACGTACCCACCCGACCCGCGCTGCTCTGTGCCGTCGGGGGGAGGCAGCAGGACCCCCGGGCAGGCACAGGGCACCCGCAGCCTGGCCGCCGTGCCCCGTGCCCGGGCAGCTCCCCAGCACAGCGATGCAGCTGGGTGTGAGGAGCCCTGTGTTCAGCACGGCATGGCATAGGTTTTGCATGGCACGGCATGGCGTGGCACGGCATGGTCTTTACATGGCATAGTATAGCATGGCATGGCATGGTCTTTGCATGGCACGGTATGGCACAGCATGGTATGGCATGGGTTTTGTGTGGTGTGGCATGGCATGGCATTGTCTTTGCATGGCATGGCCTTTGCATAGCACATGCGGCGTGGCCTTTGGACGGCGCAGCACGGCATGGCATGGCACGGCCTTTGCACAGCATTGCGCACCACAAGCAGCCGCCTGCAGGGGTGCCTCTAACCCTGGCACAGGGGGTTAAGTGGGTGCAGCACCAGCAGGAGGGCGCCCGGCTTGGCAGGGTGTGTGCTCAGCACCCCGCAGCCAGGCAGGCCCCCGGCACCAGTGGGGCAGCTGCTGGAGCCCCGCAGGCAGGGGGAGACCAGGAAGGGAGAGCTCCAGGGGGGCGCAGGGAGGCTGCTGTGGGGCGAGAGGTGCAGCACTGTCATCCCCTGTGACACTGACAGCACACTGTAGCAGCGCTGAGCGCAGCGTGGAGTGCACAGTGCCGGCAGGGAGAAGCACAGCCACGCTGCAGCGGGGGTCCCGTGGGCCTGGCACGGGACTGGGCTGGCGTGTGGTGTGGGTCCAGGGAGCACCCAGCCGCCTGCACAGGCAGAGGTGGTGTAGTTAAGGGGCCGGGGCGGGGGGGGGAAGTAAGTAGCATGATGTAAGAGGAGTGACCACCTCCCCAGCACCACTGGGCAGAAGGGACCCCCGCCCAATTTGTCACTGGGAGTCACTGGGGGCAGAGGTGCAGCATCTGCCTCAGCCATCCCTGAAACCCAGATCCGCTCCCAGGCCTGGCTGCCATAGGGAGAACATGGAGGGGGATGTGCCACAGCCCACCACGGTCACTGGGTTCGCTTATGGCGTGCATGTGCGCTCCTCATCCCTGGAACATCTCTGGGCTGGAAAGATGCTGGGCCCTGCATGGTGGGCATCCTTGCAGGACCCGCGTCCTTGCAGGACCCCCATGTGCCTGGCAGTGGCTAATGCCACCGCTCAGCTTTTAAAGTGCTTCCTGTAGGATGAGATAATAAAAACACGTGATGAAATAAGCACTGATCCAACCCCTGATCCATTACATATCTTTTTTTTTCTTGATGTTTATCATTAATTATTTTTAAAATGAGGCATTTAGTTTCTAAGGTGAGAGGGACAGGTCTCTGGGAATGAGACCAAGCGAAACCACTGCAGAGCTCCTCCAGCCTTTTAAAACCAGTAGGCAGCGTTTTATAATAATGGGCCGTTAATTGATGGTGCATTACTGCGCAGTTCCTACTGAGCTGCCTGGTGCAGCCGTTGAGCGCAGGGGCCGCAGTGTGATTGATGCTCTCGCAGGAAACCCAGGGGCAGGGAGGCCCGTTCAGATGCACGAGGCGCTGCCTGTCGGGCTCTAGCACCTGCTGCGAGGCTGCACGGGGGGCAGGGGGCTGCTCATAGCCCCCCATGCCCACTGTGGCTGCTCGCATGTGAGCACATGGGTGCTTCAGCACCTGCCTGGAGAGAGAAAAAGGGGAGCCCTTCCACCGCGCACGCCTTGGACAGCCATGCAGCCTGCAACCGCTGTGTGCATGATGCCACTGCAGGGGTATGAGTGCTGCGGGCAGACCCCATTGGCCACCGTGGGACCCACCAGGTGCCCCCGCTGCTCCCTGGGCTGTGGTGCCCACAGAGCTCATCCCGGGAGATGGCGGCAGCGGCAGCAGATTTACCTGCAACAATGCTGAAGAAATACAGGCTCAGGGTCTTCAGCGAGCCCAGTAGCTATGGGGTTGGATCGCATGTGAAACATGGAGCATGTGCTTCAACACGTGCTTTAGCCCGGTGGCGTGCTGGCCCTGTGCTGCCCCGAGGAGCTCCACAGCATCACTGGGCCGGTACATCTGCTCAGCTGCACTCGTGCACTTCCAGCTCCTCTCACATTGCCACTTCCTCAGCACTCTGGCTGTGCACGTGCTGGGCTGTGCCCCCCAGCACACCATCCTGCACGTCTGGGGGTCCAAAGGCTCCTTACTTTGGGGGCTGGTACCGGCAGTGGTCACAGTGACCCTCAGCCCAGGTACTGGCTGGGGGCCAGTGCTTAGCGGACGGGGGGTTTGACCAGTGTCCGACCTATAGCTTAGGTCTCCAGCAGCACCTTCACGCTTCCTCACCGGCTGTTGCACTGCCACAAATCTTTCTTTAAAGGCCGCTAAAGGCAGTGCCATCTCTCATGTCTCAGCCCCCTCTGCTGTCCCCAGCGCCCCCTTTAGCGGGCAGGGGGGCGCAGGCTGGGAGCTGGTCTCTAACCCTGGCCGGTGGGAAGCTGCCCCAACCTGCTGCCAGCTGCTGCCAGAGCCCGGTGCAGGGCTGCAGGAGGCACCAGAGGCTGTGGGGATGTGCCGACCCCCAAAGGCATCGCCCCTGGCTTCAGGTTTTGTCTCTTCCCATAGGGTGACAGGGAACGGCAATACCTCGCTGCATGGGAAAGCAGCAGCAGATGCTGAGATGTTTCTGCTGTAGCTCCTGGCTTTGGCAGCGGATCTCAGAGTGGGCAAGGCCAGTCCTGTTCTCCACAGTGTTTTCTAGCTGGATATTGCGGCATAAACCCAATGTGGGTTTGAATGTTTAGCATGTCATGGATTACATACAATTCACGCAGAAGTCAGCACGGCAGAGGACACAAAGAAGTTGTTCTTCAGCCGTAGTCCAGGAAGTAGCATCCTCACAGGGCTGGCAGGGTGATGCTGGTGTTCAGGCTGGAGAGGGACACAGGCAGCTCGTGTGCTGCCATGGGGAGGGGATGGTCACAAGCATCTTCCCTGCAGCAAGGCGCTGCCCCAGCTCTCCACCGGTACCTGCTGCGACCTGCTGAGGGGACACACTGGGCAGGCAGGCTGGGGTGCACAGCCAGGTGGGTGATGTGCTCCTGACCCTCATACCTTCTGCTGCAGGGCCCTGGGAGACACCGAGTCCTCCTCGCCAGGGCTGAGCCCCCCTGGGTGCAGGCCACTGTGGCCAACAAAGCAGTGGCCTCGCTGCTGCATCCTGGTGATGGAAAGGGGCCCCGGGGCGTCACGCCTGTAGACATGCTCCCACGGGCACACAGCTCGTGCCCTGGGGTCAGGCACTCAGCTCTTGGTGCTCAGCAGAGTGGATCCACCGTTTTGTCAGCCCACAAGGGTTAAATCCGCTGCCTCTTGCTGAGGCAAGAGTTCTGGTGCTGCAGAGTCTAAAGGCCATTCCCCTCTGCCCCTCCTTTAGGGTCGGGAGGGCTGTACCCCTCCCACGCTCCTGGCTCCAGCTGAGGAGTGCTTCACCCCACGCAGGCAGGGGAGGCTCAGGGGGCCGAGGTCTGCCCTCAGCCCTTCCCCCATCAGCCAGGGTACGACCCCCGCAGCCCCCCATGGAGGAGCCCCGGAGCGGAGGCTGCCCGGCTGAATGTGGGTGCTGATGAGCCTCCTCATCCTCCGCACCCCGTGGGTGGAAACAATTAAATCCAAGTCCCAGAGTGACCAGTTAGTTACAGGTGGCTGGCAGCCTCCGGCGGATAAACGTGCCTTAGCGGTTTCAATTCACATTTCAAAGCACATCTTTAAGCACTTGGTATCCCGAATGGTTACATGAAAAAAGCCAAAACTTTGTTTTAGTTCAGAATCTATGCATCGGTCCAGGAAGACCTGAGACTAGATGGGACGGGGAGGGTAGGAGGGAAGTACTGGGGAAGGGAACGCGGCTGACAGGGAAGAGAGCAGAGAGGATGACGGGCAGATGGGGCTCAATTTCTTTCTGCCATCTCTCATAAAAACAGACTGTAGCGAAGCCAACAGGGAATGTCCTGGTACTGTGGACAAACCCTGGAAGATGCAAAGACATCTGGTGTCCCTGAGCAGCAGCAGTGGCAGCACCAGGTCGAAGGAGAAGGCTGGGAGGTACCGCAGGTCTGCGTAAACCTGGGAAGGCAGCCGGCGCTTCGCTGAGGCTTCCTTCTGTCATTCTTATCTTATATACCAACATGCAGCCACTGCCAGGTTTTTCCACTAAATACGACTTTTGTTGGGCAGATTACATTAGGATGGATGCCACAGGTATCCATTAAGGTTTATTTATTGTGATACCGTTTGGATCTCACGCTTATAAATAACTTATGTTATGGCTTTTGTTTGTAGAAATGTAACTTACATATTTTATTATGCTTTCTGTAAACCTCAAAAAGAATGTTGTCAAAGAAGCGCCCCTTAACAGCAGTTGAAACTATGGTACATAAAATCTACACTAACATTATTTTTTAATATGGCAAGGAAGCGTGTTATCCCTCTGCAGTTTGAAAGCTTTGCTGTCATCATAAACGTGTACTACAATAAAACATTAACAAGTCTAAGGAATGATTTTGTAAGGTGCATACAGGGGTGCCTGAGTGTCTCCAAAGCCCCCGCAGCCCAGCAGTGCCCGTTGCGCCGGGGGCTGCTCTTGGTGGCTCGCTCGCCCTCGCAGAGGGGCAGGCTCTTCCCCCGCATTCAGCAGCCAGCGCTTTTCGCTCTGACGACATAAAATGCATTTGGGGAGAACCAGAGCTATCCTACAGACCCAAGTGGTTTGCGTCATCAGAGAGGCTCACCTTGGTTTCTTGCGATGAAATCACTCAGGGTGCACATGGCATCCCCTTTCCAGTGTTTCCCATTCCATTGTTCCTACTTTTTATTTTTGAAGGAGAAAAAAAAAATTCAAATCCCTTAAGGCAATTAGTCTTTTTAAAAAATGGGTAAGGCATTATATATGCTCTGTAAACAGATGAGGAAATTCTGGGCAGTACCCACTTTGACAGGGCCCTTTTAAAAAGCTGTCAGTAAAGATGCTCAACAAAGACTTTGGAGTCATAAACCACACTCTCTATTTGCTATGCTATCCATTTCCTAACCTAAAAGCAAGTGTATTTATATGACCAGCTACTCTAAATAAGTTCTTGTTGTCAATTGTTAACCAAGGCAGAAATGCTGTTCAAATACGGGTCTCCAGTTCACTTGGTTTACAAGATGCTCTTTAGAATCTCACCTGTGAGTTGTAACAAGGGATGTGTTAGGGACCTCCCTGAAATGTCCCTGCTGAGCGCTCCGGGGAGGAGCCTGCAGCCCCACACCCGAGCAAACCCTAAATCTGAGTGCCGAGGCAGGGGGCACACGTCCTCCCCTCCTCCATACGCCAAGCCTCAGCTCCCAGCAGGGTGGCTCATTACGTGGTAACCGGGCTGGTTTGGGAGCACATGCTGCTGGTACGGCACCGCTATTTATTTCCCCCCCTACGACAGAAGAAAACAAGTTGCAGAACCCATGAGCTTTCATCTGAGCCTTCAATGCCCACGTTCGGGGCGGCCAGGCTACGGGGCCAGGGGACCATTCCCCAAGCCCCAGCCCTCATGGGGACCTGCACACGCGCTCACGGTTCAGTTCCGCAGCTTCTAACATCCGATTTGGCAGCACAGATTCCCACTCCCTTTAATGACCAAAATGGAAAGTCAACAACTGTACTAATTTGTACGTGCTTGACGTGCTGGTAATGATCACGCACCTTCCACAAGTTTTCAACCCTCAGCACACAGCATCGAGCTGCAGGTAACAACACCCCGAATCTGCAGCTCTTTAGTAACCTCAATTGATTGTTTTCTCCAGTACTCAGCACTCTTGGAAATCAGACCCTTTGGCTGCAGATTAAATACTTTCTTCCAGCTGAGCTTAAATGTAAACAGAAAACTGCTTAACAAAATTACTTCATTTCAGATTTAGTTCCTGCAATTTAAAAATGTGCAGAAAAGTAGCACTTGCAAAGAAAAACCTGGAAAAAAAGCTGTAAGAAACACGGGTATGAACTTTTCCTCCCTGTTGGCCACAATTAAAAATTCCCATTCCTATCTAAACAGTGGTGAAATATTACTACATACACAAATGTAAGCAAGCATGAAAAACACAGGAAATCAATTATTTACATAAGAAAAAAATAGAAAAACCCAACCCAATTCAAACCCAATACCAATAGTTTGTAATTGCACGTAATGGCTTTTCTACATTATAAACTAATTGGCTTATTGCTTAAATAATTCTAATTTTTGTTAGGACTTGCTACAATTCATTTGTGCATTTCCTCAGCCCGCACAGGACCTCCTGCCCACTGCAGGACGACACTAATTGCTCCCCACAAAGCTGGGTGGCGAGTGCAAGTGTGAGCTTGGCACTTGGGGGGGTGTTTTGCTCTGGTACACACCCTGCTCTTCACCATCACCAAGAGCTGAAGACAAATCTGCTGAATTTGCCATTCCAGATGCACACGTTCGTCTTCATTGTGCCACATGCCGTTTAAATATGGGCCATAAGTCTCTGTAACTACCTGCTTGCTTTGCCATAGTGGTAGATAGATTTTATTGTTTTTCAACAGTGTTTTAACAACTTTATTTTCTTCTGAGGTTTATCTTCAATTCCTGAAGACCTGGAAAATGTGTATTTGTGAAATGAAAATATCGCCAGTACTTAATTAAGGCTTGCTCCATCACCTCTTATTTTATTATGTGCAACATTCTCAATTTTCTTGCTATACTTATAGCCTAAAATGCTCATTTTTAGTCTTCTACTTTGTTGTCCACATTGTCGTTAACTGCCAGTGCTGAAAAAGAAATATATAACGTTTTGTGGAAAAATAGTAACTTTATTATTTCAAAAAGATGTCATACAAAATTTGTCCTTGCTTTCGCCTCATTTTCAAACAGGTATGACCTCAGAGCGAGCCTGGAGCTTGGAACTGATGAGATGATATTTACTGTTATGTGTAGAACTGAGAATCATTAACTGATACAAGTTTAGAAGGAATGCATATTTATTTTGTTCTTTGGTTAAGTAACTGTTTCTACACCACTTCATAAAGATAAAATAACAGGATAACAAATCTTGGTAAGAAAGGCTGAAAACGTTCTTCAAACTAAGGCTGATTTTCCGTTGTTTTCACTATTATAAATCCTCACATTTAGGCCAGAGATATAAAAAGGCAGAAGATATCTTAAAAAAATAGTTCTCACAAGGGTCAAAAATCTATCTAACAATATAACAGGGTCCCAAAACTTTCAGAGCTGGTTTATTAGTCAGTGCTCTGTTCCCAAAGTCCTTGTCAACTCATCATATCCAAAGTGCCGGCATCCGAGGCCCCTTCGCTGCGCAGAGCTTCGGCCATGTCTCTGCGGAAGACTGACATGTTCTGAGTGAACCTGGGAGAAAGAAAACCCAAATGTCTGGTTAAAGGAGACCTGATACCGAGAGATGTGCTTCAAGAATTGCTAAATAGAGTAACTGTAGTGTAAATTTCACTTTGAAAGAAAATCAGGAAGACTCACAAACGAAATCACTAGGTGCCCTCAAAATCCAGCCCTATAAAATAACAAGCACGTAAACACGTACAGGCAGCGTTCTAAACAGCCTACCAACAGCGCGAAACATTTTAAGTCAGCTGGGAAATGAATGCAACGAGAAACCTTCCATCGCATGTGACTCGGACATGTCCCTTCTCCCAGAGCTCCAGCAAAGGGCTCTCTGGGACACGTCCAGATGGCCACCAAGGGCCAGCTCTCCCAGCCCGACCTGCCTCCTTCATGAGTGGTGTCAGAGTTCAACCTGTCTCCAGCGAAATGCGGTACCATCACCCATCTGGCACAGAATGGATTCGCAAAAATATCCCCCCCCCCCCTTCTCTACTGGCAGGTGTAGGACGTGAAGTCCATCAGTGGCATCACACCTGAGACTGAATGACAGCTCTGACTCGGCTGGTTCGACAGCCCGAGCTGATCTGCTCCCTTGCTCTACCCTCATCGCACACGAAGAGCTCAACCGCCATTTATCACCTCTCATGTATGTATGTAAAAAAAAACCCCAAGCAACAACCCACCCAAACCCCACACACGCAAAAGAAGATTTAAAATGCCGGACACATATTGCAACCGGCATTTAGCTTTTTTCAAACGGCCTTTTGTTTGTTGCCTCGATGCTCTTCGCTTTCATTGTGTCAGACTTTGCTGTCTCACTATAGCGAAGCTAATAAAGTTTCCCGACGAACGGCTCCTTAGGGCTCCTTCCTGCAAAGGGCTGTGCGGACAGGTGCTGGCAGAACGGATGGGATCTCAGCAAAGGTCTCTTTGCTGGACCAGGGGTAATAATCCCTCCTGCCTGCCTCCACGGCGCTGTACTTTATGGCCGCGTCTCGCAGCCGTGTGGTAAACTGGGGCTTGCTGTGTGTGGAAATACAGGATGCAATTACGAGTTTGTTCTTTATTCTATTCATAATTTTTTACGTTTGTGCTTATTTCCTTACTAATGGAAATTGATTTCCGCTCAATTTTAAACAATCACAGTTAAAAGAAGCCTCCTGTTCCACAGAATAAATCTGAGCAGGATTACAAATCAAGAGCTGAAACCAGAAGAGCTGCTGTATTAAGTCATGCTGCTTGTTGGGGAAGTGATGGCTTAAAAGTCTTCCCAAGTTAGACAGGCGGACGCTACTGAGACAGATGAGCTGCTTGTTGGACCGAATTATCCCTGTCCCTGTCACACCTGCACCCATCCCTCTGCCTGCACCTCCACAAAAGCTCTCTGAGAGCTTCCACACCACTGCCTATCTGAGCGCGCTCCATGGCACTTTGAGATGAAAATCCCCTCTAAAATCCACGGATATTTGAATCTCACATTTGCCAAATCTAACATTTGCTGGCAGCCCAAGCAATGGAAGCCCCTGTCCGTGCCCTGAGCAGGGGGAGCATGGACAGCAGAGCACCAGGTCCCCACTGCCCACCTACCGTCCCTCCTGCCTGCCTGGGGCGAGGGGGGGGGGGGGGGCTCACTCCTGCTCACTCAGCTTCCCTGACACATGGCGGGACCACCAAGCAGCCCCCTTCTGTCCTTCGGTGCCGCAGGTCTCAGAATAAGGCAGCTCTGAGAAAATGCACAACAAAGCATGTTTTTCTCAGAAAGTGATGTTATCTTAAGAACTTCTTGCCTTCAATAAACCTAAACAGATACAGAACTAAGAAACTAGTTATAAGGATGAGTTTTACTCTTTTTTTTTTTTTTTTTTATATCCTGAAGGACTGTTGAGTCAAATGAATCCCCTTGGCATTCACAGGTCATTTGGCATTTGTCAGACTACATCCTACAGCCCGCCACCGTCAGCTCGGTTTTTCTTTGTTTTAACAGGCATTCTCCTCCTTCCTGGTGGTTCTGTGCCTTTTCCCCAGGTTTTCTGCTAATCCATAATAGAAGTTACACAGGCAGTCTGTGCTTCTCTGTGTTTGCTTCCAAACTCCCCCGTCTCTGGCTATCATCTAGTCAGGCCATGAGGAACTGAACACTTTACAGGACCAGAATTTAATAGAAAAATAAAAAAAAAAAATCATGGAGACCATAACTGATGTAAAACTGAGAATTAAACAAGTTCAACATAATTTTCACACCAACAAACAGAGAAGAAGTCAGAGAAATAAAAACACCAAATAATTTTTGGACACCACTTCTCTCCAAGCCCCCTTTCCAATTTGTTTCAAGCTTTCCAGGAAGTTCCACAGTCTGGACTTAGATTACGTCTCTGTACTTTCAAGGTTTGTTTTGGTTGAATAATGCACATGGAAGAGAAAATGCAGCTAGCTAGTAACAAAATGTTAGTGTAAACATTAAATGCAGACAAACATGCCATTTCTTTTGTGAAGGCTTCTATTCTGTTTTTCAAATGAGGGCAAGATTGCGTGAACTTGTGGTCCGTGTTAAAGAAAAAATTAAAAAAAATCCTTCCTCATTTATCTACAACGTGCAAGTGGCCCCACCAGATCCCTCCTCATTCTGCCACTTCACAAGCAGTGGCTCGACCCCAGCACCAGCAAGGAAAGGCTCTGTCAGAGCAAGAGCACTGCTGGAGGCTGAAGCAAGTGTTTTATCAGAGGGGTTTAAGGTTGGAAAAAGGAAGCTCCGAGGCTCAGCTGCTGAAATGAGGCAGTTTTTCCCAAGTGAAAAAGCAGCAGCTGCAGCTGCAGCCTGGTAAACCTTGACTTTGGGATCAAATTAGGAAATACATTTCTGACCAAGAAAAAAATACATAATTATCAAATGTTCAGGCTCTAACTGTTAGGCCTAGGGATGAATTATTTGCTAGGATATTATCTTTCTTCCAAAAGAAAGTGCAGTTTTAAGGCTACCTAGAATACTTTCCATGTTATAATTTTTTCCAGTTCAAGCTTCCATTTGTCTTCTATTTTTCCAGCTTACTTATGTGTTATGAACTTACCTGTCCCTATTCTTTACCAAAAGGTTTTGCTCGACCCCTTCCATAAGATTCCTGAAGCACTGGTCAAGGACTTCACGTTTGTTGTCAGGCTGGCTGGCGATCAAGGTTGCCCTTAGTTCACTGAAGTACTATGACAGCAAAGCAAAGAATATTAAAAATAAAGTTTAGAAATTTAAACCCAGTTACTCACGTACACCGGCAGCACTCGTGAGCAAGTGCTTTATGCGTTGCTCTCTGGGACAAGAGTCTGCCAAACAGCACACAGAGGTCTAGCTGAATCGGCTTTTCGGGTTGCAGATGCTGCCTTCCCAAAACGAACCAGCACTCTATCAGCTGTGCATCATGGCTGAAGTTCAGTGGTAACAAGTGACATGCCACTTCACCAGCAGGTGTTGGCCACCCAACTGTACTGATACAGAGAGCCACCTAAGAGAGGTGGCAGAAACACCCTGGATTGCTTTTCACATCTTTTCAGGATGGTGCACATTTGTGCACTTTGCTGTGGGCTATAATTACTTCAGTGCTGTGACAAGACAGACTCATCTTTAGAAGCTAAGTAATCTAGATGATTTTCTATATTACTATTCCCATAATATTCTGGCAGAGCTATAGACTAGTTAAAATAGAACTTTGTATCACCTTAGGAAAATTTTGGTTTCGTCTAGAAATACAGAACCCGAGGGGAACTCTAGTGCTACCCACTGCACTAGTACCACAGCCAGGTAAGTCATGTAATCCTGTTTAGCTTTTATTGTATTGGCTGTGTCAGTCAAAGTCTTATGGCCTTGGGCATAAGCACATCCATTCTATAAGCAGTGATATGGACAATTATTCAGAGGAGAATGAACCATTCTGATGAACCTATGCCCAAGTACATGGCAAAGTTTCTGAGAAGTCTTGACATTGCAGTTAAGAGGAATATTGTTGGTACTCCCCAAATCTCAGGTGTGCAACAAGGTAACTTGTTAAAGACAGGCTGAAAGTAAGTTTTGAGTATGCAATGTTTGGGGGACTTCTGAAGGTAATGTAACTTGCAGGGTGTCACACAGTGTCAGAAATCACTAAGGTGTGGAATTTGTTTGCCAATTTTTTTCGAAACCTCTGACAGCTTTAAACCTGTTTAAACCTTAAACAAATCTCAAATCAAACACTCATCTTTTCCATTAAAATTATGTTTCTTCTGTACACATGAAAAAATACAGATTAACAGAAGAAAACATAGTAAAACCTTAACACTAACACTAAGCCCTGACAACTCAACAGGATTATAGGAAGCGTTTGCTTTAATGTCTACTTGGCAAATTACTTGCCCTCAATCCAGTTCCTCTCAAACCAGAAACATCCTGTATTAGGCATCTTTGCTGACCACTGCAGCAGTGCTGGAAATGAAGGCAGCAGCTGATCAAATAGCTGGGTCCCAAACTACTTAGGAACTCAAAACTGAAAATCACCTGAGAGCTGCTGTAAAAGATGAAGTATCTGTCAGCAACATGCACGTTCCCAGAAGCCCTGTCTCAAGGTGACAAATGCAGCGCTCAGTGTAGAGAAGGCCACAACCCCGGACAGTGTCCGGCATCCACAAGTTGTTTTTAGAAAAGAGGCATTCCAAGAGCAACTTCAGTCAGCCCCACAATGGGAAGTATTAACAGCACCGCAGGCAAGAGCAAGGAGTAACACTGCCTACGTTAATGAGCGCAGCATCCCACAGCATCGCTGTTTTGACACTGAGGAGCTGTTCTGAGCCCTGGGGTTTCTGGGCTTCCCTGCATGCTCAAATGCCCGTGTTCTTCGGTCGAAGGACAACAGCAAGAAGGAGACATGGGTGCTACATGATCGGGATGCAGAGATTTTTCTGCCAGCCTCTTGCCCCTAGGATTTAAATTAAACTTGCTGCTGCACTTCAGTATGGAAAAGAGTGTCAGGAACCATGTGCAATCGCCCCACTTCACCCTAAGCTGATGCTGTCTCAAAAGATTTAGCACTGTTGTAGGGTGGGCTCTGAGTACGATTCTGATTTTGGCATAATTATTCCTATTGGTGCAAGCATCTAGAAATCCCAATTTTTCTGAGTCCCCAGGTAAACCTGATGCCTTCCCTTTGAGATGAATTATAGGCAAAGAAGATCTCATTAAAACAAAAGAAGAGAACAAGCAATAAAACATGGGAAATGTGTGCTTGCTATCTCAGGAACTGTAGAGACAGAGACTCTACCTGAAATAAAGGAACCCATTTCCAATAAATAAACCAGCAGTGCACCAAGATGAGCCAAGAAAAGATGACTTTTACAACCATATATAAGTCCATGTCCTACTTTTTCTGAACACGAAATAAATAACCTTGATGCAAAAAGGGCAATACAAATATTGTAAATTCTATTTCCTGTTCTCCACCCTTCCAAAAGAAATATAAGACTTGTTCGTAAGTAAAGGTGCTTGTACGTATCCATGTCTGCCAAGCAAAACATATAATCATTAGAACTAGTCTAATTTCAGTAAAAAGAATATTCTGCCAGTCACAAATTTATTCTTTATGATTTACAGCTCCATGGTTTTATCTTCAAGTGAAATATTTAATTTCTTCTTATGCTGAAGCATCAAAACCACATAATTAATATGTAGTCAGGCTAATACTTAAACGCTATAAATCAGAAGCATTATATAAACAAAAGTGTCGTCTTGAACAAGATTGGGAATGCACAAAACTACTTATTTCCCACTTTTATAATGATGCAGTGACTCAGAGCAGATAGAAAATGATTAGTTTTCCTTCCAAAGTAGGAAATATTGCTTCCATCTGTAAAGTATAATATTGTGATGTCATAAAGTTTTCCTAAACACTGAATTTGCCCTTATTCCCTCTCAATCATTTTAAAAGAACTGCTCTCTCTTATAGAGCTTGGATTTAAATCACAATAACACACCAAGAAGATGAATGACAGTGCTGTTGGATATGGCTAAAATTGGATCCTTCAGCACAGGTGAATGATGAGACAGCGCTTCTCTTCTTGATATATTTTCTTCTTCTATTAGTTTCCTTCCATAGCTGGGATTTCAGTTTGAATTTTAATGTATGCGGTTGCTGCTAATCTTAGTGTCTTATTTTTTTCCAGCACCCTCTTATTGTATAGACAATTCATTCTCCAAAGCAGTAATACACTGAGGCTTGTGACTGCCCAAGAGATAAAGCAATTCAGAATAAAGTTAGAGCTGGCTCTGAAGGATGGCGCACACAACAGGTCAATATCTTCAGAAACAATGCCTTGCCGTACAAAAAATGCACACATTTAGATCAACTCGCATTCATTTACTCTGCTGGTTTCCATTTCACACAATATCATCTCTATTAAGTCACCAGGGAAACATGATGGGTATATCCAAATTCATAGTTTCAGATTTTATTCAAAGGGCAAATTGCAGAGTATTTCCTGGTTTACAGAATCTGCCACAGATGCACACAATTCAAATTGCAATCAATGCGAGTACTTAAGTGTAAGCACACAGATAATACCCCCAAAGCTAGTTGTTCCTGTGAAACCTTTCAGAAAAAGAAATTGGTTAACTATTTTTCTAGGAAGCAATTTTTCTGATGTGATTTCCACAGTGCTCTTGTTTCATATTTCTATCTAAAAGCCAGATGAGCTTACACAACTTCTAGTCCTGCTTAATTCTGGACAAGTGAAGACATAGTGTTTATGAGAAAAACTGCACGATCTAAGGTTGGGTGTAAAAGTTGGGGTGAAGGTTTGAGAGGAATTTTCATCCAAATGAAGCCACGCAGCCTCTGTGAACTGACCTGCAAAATATTTATACAGGACACAAACAGAACCCTACTCTCCACTCCTAATGTAAGTGTAATGGAGCAAGGTCCCAGGGAACTGGGGATCTGAAGGGCAACAGGCAGCTTTGGTCTACATGAAATAAATATTTCAGCTGTTAGGGCATGTGAAGAGTGAATCTGGTGGCATCTCTTAAATACTCACTTTCTCATTGAGAAGTATAAGCCCAAGCAGCGGTCTTGACACAGACCATTGGTTTCTGCAGTCTTCAAAAATGATGGTGTTCATTAGGATTGACATCATCTGAAAGAAAAATCAGTTTACATGAATATGGATACTGTTATACAGTGTGATGTGGTGAAAAGCAAAAATTAAGGAAATCTTTACGAACCATGCCGAAATCACTGAGATTTCATATATGAGCGTGGTATTACAAAAGTCATTCTTCCAAACAGTATTTCCATAACCAAAACTACCAGGTGAAGAAAGTTAAAAAAAATTAACGTCAAAGCTCAGTTCTAAAGAAAAAGCTGAAGTTAAACAAATATGAATAGAGATACAGAGCTGTATTAATTTAAGGTACAGGTTTTGACTTTACCATGGGGATCTGCCCCACTGTCACATTACTTCTAAGAGAGCAAAACCTGTATGACCAGTAATCTACGTTAGTTTCAGACTAACCCCTAGCTGCTCTTCAAGATTCTGATTTTCTTATATCCAGCCTTCTTTGTGCATGATGCTGCAAGGTGTTCGAAAGGGCCGCTCCCCATTTCAATGAAGGCCATCAGGATTACAGCAAGGGATCTAGAAACCTACACCATTTCCACTGCAGTTACAAATCCAGCCTCCGATTTTAGACGTTTTAGTTCTGCGACTTTCTTTATGGAGCTCTGCAGCAGGGATAAAGCCACTTCATCAACTTTATAAAGCACTGAGATCTATCAACTCATACAATTAAGTTCTATTGGCACCCAAACAGAAGCCACATAATTCACTTTGCTCGTTGGCTGGCACGTAACCAGAGCCTTCAGCTAATGCCACATGGAGCATTCTCCCTCTGAGGCCTCTTCTGGTCTTGCTGCGCTTCTATACCTCTGGTGTGTGCAGCAAGGAAGGGCAGGGCTTATTTTAGGGATTGGCACAATTTTTGTAAAAAGAAATTACAAAACAACTATAGAATCCATTTAAAGACAAAACGCTCTGCGATATCCTTCAGATATGTTAGTCCAAAATGCCAAAGGCCTCAACATATATGAACCTAAAAACATTACTCAGAGATTAAACAGAGTGAAAATTTGTAAAATGTCACCCGTAAATAGCTTGACTCGCATTTATAAAATATCTACACCCTAAAACCAAACATAGAGGAAGTAGAAAATCATTAAATCCTTTCTTCTAGGCCAATGAGTAGCTATGAGCAGGGTCTCCAGAGAGCTGCCACACTGCAAACTAGCCTGTAATAACTGACCAAGGCTAAGTCAAACAGCATGTTTCACTAAATGAAAAAGATGAATCCTAGCACTACAAATCTCCTGGAACAGAGATACCCACAAATCATTTGAGCTTTCAGGTGAGGAACATAGGGTCTGGCGTGGGAAAGGCCGATTCGTCACCTGACTTCACAGTATATATAGCAGGCAAACTATTTTTCATTACTTGTAGGACAAAACCTTGCTTTGGAACCGATGCAAACAATTCAAAACCTCTGCATAAGCACTAATAGGGGCTTGTTTTCCAAACACGAAGAATAATTATAACTTACTGTAATTCATTCATCGCTAGGTTTTCATCTCTGTAGCTTGTAACAAAGTCAGCTGTTAAAACAGAAGCATTTTTTAAAGTAATAAAACAAACTCACTCAAGCTTTGATTTAGTCTGAGCACCACGACTGACATACCCGTATTTCTTCAAAAAAAGTGCTATGCATGTAGAGAGACTCTCAATGGGGCGCTTAATCTAACAAGGGCATGCTCAGAGGCAAGTTCACAGCCCTCCCAGAGGGAAAGTGCTGCCTCTTCAAACTCCAGCTGTATAGAACAACTCACCGGGATGTCTTTAAGGTCTCTAGCCCAGAACTGCTACTGAATTGCAAAGCAACTATTTTAGGAAAGGTTTTGGCCTAAATGTGTAAGATCACCAAAATGTCCAAAATTCACCTGGGAAACGCTTTTTTGTCTCTGTGCACAAGTCATACAGACAGTACTGAAATAAGCGAGGAATACCATGGATGAATTCATAATAACAAGCCAATACAACGTATCCTGCACCACAGGAACTATTCATTGTGTGTTTTGATACTGGCCAACTAGGACAGAGAAGAGGGAAAGCCTCCCTCCCGCTGCCGAGCTTTCCCTCTGACCAGATCCTACTGCAAAACATTTTTAATTCCACTTCTGACTCTAAGGGCTAATGAAAACGAACCCTTTCCGAAACCATTAGCCGCATAGGGAACAACACTGCATTCAAGAATCAGCTCCATCTTGTACCTGGACACGCGTCTGTCTGTTTTCTACACGGGTCATCCCATTCCTTTCAGCCAAACCAGACAGTCACAGCAGTGCTGAGCACTGAAGCTTTCACACCATGTTGCCACTGTTTAAAGGAACTGCTGGGACTGGTGGCACCACTGTGCGGGTACCAGCAAGGCTCCAACACCGCCTGTGAGTTCTCCGGAACAGTGATTAATGCTCCTCATGAAGTCATGTAAGCTTATTACTTGCAGAGGTGGAAAATTTGGAATCCTCTCGTGTTGTCTCTGCAGATGTCTTAGACACACCACTTCTTGCAAAGATTAAAGAAAAATAAAATAAAAAAAAAAATCAAGGTGTACAGCTTGGCATTAAGCGCTGCATGAATAAAATCGAGGCAAACCTATCAATCCAGACCTCTGCTGGAGGCTGTCAGGAGTGCATGACGGCATAGGCAGAAGACAATCACCAATTATCGAGCGTAATTCCACCAAGATGAAGGGCGCTAAATTCCATGACAACAGCCTTAAACTTCCTTTTCCTGTTTTCCATGTTTCTCTCTCACAACTATTGCTGCTGCTTTGCTTTACTCATAGCTTTGGGTTCCCTGTGCTACTTCTGCATGAGCCTACAGCCAGCTGTTTGCATTCCAGATCCTTCTCTGTTTTACAGTGCTGCTGACACACACCAAGAGAGACTGCGCCCACAAACAAGTGCTGGGAGACCCCCCTGCCGCAGAGGACCGCTGTCTGAGGGAGGCAGCCTGCAAGGCAACCGAGCTGCTCTAGACAAGGCTCACGCTACTTTATAATGAGGCTTTGCCTCAGTTGGCTGGTGATGTACCAGACTTTTAACTCTTTCTTGGGCAGAGGTATCCAGCTTTCCTTTAATTGCATCAATTCTCCATCTCCCCCCTCTCTACTATTTGCACAAAATACAGAACAGCTGCTTCCTGCAGTGACAAGTGACACCTGCAGCTTCCTCCTTCTGACCTCACCTGATCGGAGATGTGACTCTGCTGTAACCAGGAGAAACAGGTCGACCCCTGCAGGGAAGAATTTCTAGATACCTGACACGCAGCTCCACACGTACGGCCATTTTTTGTTGCTCTCCCAAATTGCTCAGGGTCATGAAGGAACCGCAACTCTTTCAGCTTCTGAAAGAGGCTCTGAAACAACGCACCGCCTCCTTCACACTTCCTTTGCTCACAGGCATTTACATATATTTATATTTATGATGGCCACATGTACAGAAATGATAACCGCAGCTTTCATTGACAAGAAATGATGAGGATGACGAGATCCTGCCCGGCAGCACCCACAAACACGGAGCTGAAGGCAGTGATGGGCAGCACCGCTGCCCCAGCATGACCCTGCTTGCCCCAGCCACCCCCCGCCAGCACCCAGCAGCCAACAGCAGCACCACCATCCGCATTCTCAGTTCACTGCTTTTGAGAACGGTGAGCGCTTTGCACACGTTAGTCAGCTTCACAGTGTGCCACTGAGGTACACCAGTGCTGCCACCACATGTGACGGAGGGGCGGACTGAGGAGCCAGGTCTGTGTGCATCGCCTGAGCCTGGGGCACCCCTCACCTTCCTCAGCTCCTTCCAGCCGTCACCCGACCTTGGTCATGCCCTTGCTAGAGACCTGCAGTCCCTCTTACTGGGCCAGCAGGTGCAGTTGGTGGGGTTCAGGCGGACTTGCACGTATCCAGCGTGCAGGTGTCAGAGGGAAACCCATGGTAGGGGACACCCTCCTTGCTCCAGCCTAGCCAGAGGTGTCGGCACCTAATCCGACATCACAGGGCAACTCAATGGCAAAATAAAGCCTAGAGGACAGACACAGTATTGATCAAACATATGGATTTTTTGCTTTCTAGGTGGAAAATACCCCACTGGTATAAAGGGGAACATTTTGCTTCAGGGAAATGGCTTCTCGGCTCCTGCCCAGCACCACGGCAGTGCAAGGGCACTGCAGCAGCTGGGGCAGCCGCAAGCCCTCACGCTGACTCTGGCAGAAAGCAAGGGCTTGGGGGGTGGGGGGGGGTGAAGAGCCTTTAAAAAGGGAGGGGGAACAGATCATCTATTTTCTACTTAGTTCAAAACAGCAACCTTGCCTCTGTTCTTACCTTAAACATAAGGCATCACTTTATCTGGTTCAATAATGTTTCTCCTGACACATTTGTCCTTTACAAAAGCAACTATTGACAGAACAGGCAAGAATAAAGAACTGTACTTCCAATAAATTAATTCTTCAAAGCTTCTCTTCCTTCAGAGCCTCTTTCTTTCTTGGGTGGAGAAGGACAATGTTGGTCAAGACAATGCTCATTATGAAAACTTTCTCTAAAGGAAGCTGGAAAAGAAGCTGCCTTGCCATTAGAAAGGCTCTTTTTGCTGCTCCATGTCATCAGGAGAGCGCCTGCACCATTGCAGGTCCTGTAGCTTATTTCTCTCTCCCATGTTGGGATAAATACTTCGTTCTGCTGCAGTTAACCACATTTTAACATAAAGAACATTATATTAATGCCAGAGACAGCACCATAGTATGTATTCCTTTATAAAGGATTCAGAATGCTCAATAACATGCACAGCCTTTAACCCAACACTTGGCTGGCAGCAACACTCCTTTTTTCCATTCAGATCCAAAAAGGTGCGGATTTCTGTCATTTTTTAGCATAGGAAATTTGGTAGGTTTTTACAGCTCTAGCTTCAGACAGCCTGCTCTTAATTTAGGAGCTGTGATTACTAATTTAAACGTCCTTTGGAATTCTCAGTTCTTTCATCATCAATTCTTCCTATATCAATAAATGGATCATCATTTACTAATACTATGAGGAAGACTCAAATGCTCCAAGATTATTAAATGTCTTAAATTTTTATCTGTTGTTTTAAAATATTTATTTTACTAGAAAGCTTAACTTTCGCACTGACATGTTCCATGGTCAAAGCTAAAATTTCCAGATGAAATAAGAAAACTAAAGCCTTCATTTATTATGGAAATGAGAATCAGCCCATTATTCCTGAACTACAAACATGTAACTGCCAGAAAGAGCACATCAGTTGACATTTGCAAAGTGCAAGAGGTAAGAATCATGCCCCTTGTCCCCCCTGCGTTACAAAATTACATCAGACCAACGCAGAGCTTTAAGCAGACGGCCACGGAGCAGCGGAGCACGGACAGCTGGTGCAGGGGCTGACGGGGGCAGCCCCCGTAAGGGGCTGAGCTCCATTACAGCCGCTTTCCTCCTGGACACCCGCTCAGCTCGCTCCCATCCCGCTGCTCATTTTCATTCCAGTTATGGGGTGGGGTGGGGGGGAGCTGTGGAAGGAAGGAGGGCAGGGAAGAGGGGAGAGGGCATCAGACAGAAAACACAGCCCATGGAACTGGGCTAACGCGACCACAGAGCTCTTGCCCACAGCCCTTCTGCCCCCAGCCTTCTCAGCTACCCTCGGACCAAGCCTTCCTCTAGCCTGTATCGGCCAGATTCCTCCAGATTTCTGCTCACAGAACACAGCATCCCACCCTATTTATATGTACTTCCGCTATATAAACGAACATTAATAACTAGGATTTCATGATTCAACAGCTGAAGCTTAAAATTGTGAGGGACCCAATCCTGTATCTCCATTTGGAGCAGTTCAGTTGGGCCTGGCCTTTTTGTTTCCTTTTATGAAAAAATAAGGTATAAATGGCTGAACCCCCACCCCAATCCTGGTGTCAGGACAAGGCATCTGGGTGACACACCGCATACCATGAACTAGTATATGCCTGCCGCTGATGGACTGGAATATGATTTAAGTGTATCTTTCACTGGGTATTCCTATCAGTTATATGTGATGTCCTGCTGGGAGAGTCTATTCTCCCAGTGTTCAGAAGGGATGGAAACGGGATGGCTACAGATGTGAAAAAAGAATGGATACAGGAAGCGTGGACTGTGGCACTTCCCCGGATGTGTCTTTAGAACTGCAAAGGGCTGACTATGGGAGATTCACTTGAAGCAGGTCCAAATCATAAGCCAGAAGAAATAATCGTAAGATAAGATTGCACTAACTTATGTCAAACCTGATGTTGTATCTGAAAATGAAACACGAGCACGTACTCAAAAGGACACATTCAGGATGCCAGCTTAATGCTAACGACAAGCACCTGCAACGTGCCCATTAGATTTACTGCACCAGACCCACTGCTGCCTTCTACTTTTTCACTGTTAAAATAAACTGTTGGATGTTAATAGCGCAGTAACATAGACCAGTAGCCCAAAGCGGACTTTTCAAAGCTAAGGCTTGCTTCCATCATCTCCTACCTTTAGCCATAGTGAACTGCCTTTCGAGCAGTCGACAGGACCACAAAGCAGATGTCTGTGCTATGCCGGGGAGTAATCGCAATGCAGCTGGAACATGGGCAGCAGCTCCATCCTGCACATGAGCTGTTCACAGTGCAGGATCCTGCCCTATGCTAGATGTTTTCCAACTGTAATTTTAGTAACTTCCCTCTAATTTGAGGATGTATTCTAACATGACAGAACATGTTCTTTTCAAATTACAGTTGCACTTGAATGTTTTTAACGCTAAGGACTGTGCTACCTGGGTCCAGTCTTGCCTAGCAGGACTGGGTCCATCTGTCCTAAGGGGGACCATGCTCCTGGGTGAGCTGGCATCCATCAGGGTTGGAGAAGAGATGCCAGCTGGCTGCTACAGACTCACCTATAGCAAAGCAGTAAGCCTCATGGGATGGAGCCGTTTTGCCTAGTCTAAGGGTTTGCTACAATTAAAATACTGGAAGCAGAACAGTTAACGGCAGCAACACTGAACATGTCTGATGAATGAAATACCTCCTCTTTCTGCAGGGAGGAGGGGATACATTTCATTAATTATTACCTTCCAGGGTGTGCTGACTTGCTTCTGTCTGTGCTGAATTTCATGTAAACCCTCTGTTGAATGTCGCATACTCATACGCTGCCTGAAGTGCTAGATTTTGTATTTGGATATCTGGTGTAGCTGACAGATGTTTACAAACTCGTGTAGCTGCACAGCTTCTTTTTGCCTATCCATCTGTGCTCCCTGATAGACAGCAAATTATTCCACCTCAGGCTGGAATAATTTAAGATTGTGACATCAACCCTTAATCTGCATTTTTTAGCTGGTAGCATTCAGAGATTTTCAGTTACAGACACCAGAGTGTCATTTTAAATTAACCTAAGCTGTTTACTTAAGATTCAGCCATTTCTAAACAAGTGGCTGTAACTACACAGTGTTACAGCTGTTCTGAAAGATGACAGAACTGTGATTAACTGGGATTTCAGGAATGCACAACCTGCCATAATTTGTAACACAAACTGCAGGTTGGTGCGGTGTAGGGGAAGGCTGAGCTCTTTGAAAACCTTATAAAAAATTAATACAGATTCCCCTCTGCTTTTAGCAGGATATGAAGAAGCAACTAGGTTCAGGTCTTTGTCAAGCCAGTTAGTCTTATCTCAGAAGAAGATTCTCAAGCACTGTTTGCAGTCCACGTGGTGAGAGCCTCTCCCTTTCTTGCACCACCAGCATTCTCACCTGAGAGGTGACTCAGGATGGAGTCGGTGTCTACTGCGAGCATCTCTGGCCAAATGACTGGTTACACATTATCTAATCCTCTTGGGAGGGGAGAACATCGGTTTCACCTATGTCACCGCCTTCCAGCAAGAGCCCACCTTCAGGAATGTAAATGGTCCTATGTCTAAATCTTTCAGTCTTCCCCTTAATTGAAACTAGGACTTACAGTGTGCATCTTCTTTAAATTCCTCAAAGGTTAGCCATCACCCTTCTCCAGCTCCTCAGAAATTCACTGGTGCTTGCCCTTGTATTAAGTGCTGGGAGTTGATGCGCAAAAGCATCTGGGGGTTTTCATTGTTGCACTAGGATTTCAGCATAGGAATTGGGATAATTGGGATCTTTGCCTGCTGGATCATTAGTTTTCTGAAATCTCCATTACAGGAAGGCCTTCCAAAATGGTAGTCAAATGGGGAGGGAAAGCAAGATCAGAAAAACTAGAAAAATAAAATCATTTAATCTAAACCCAACTGGAGGTTAATGTCAAACTTAATATACAGAGATGTTCCAGAATTGTAAAAAGCTGCATACGGAGGAAAAGGCAGCAGATGACATCAGCTCTAAATCCTTCATCCAAGGAACTTCAAGGTATCTCACACCGAGTGCACGCTTATCCTTGAATCTGAACTAGACTCACACTGACAGCGAGTGGCAGTGTGCTCAGCGCAGCCCTCAGGGACGCAAACCCCACATGCCAAGGAGCAGTCCTGAAACTGGGCTTAAGCTTGGACCCACCTTCCAGCCAAGTCCAGCCAAGCATCTACCACATAATCCACCTGGCCTTGCCGCAACACTGTGAGATTTGCAGATCTCTTCTTACAAGAGCCCTGACGCTGCCTGCCACAAGGCAGCTGGATTTGCAGGCAGCCTGAAGCATAGGCTCAAACCGTGTGGACGCCTGCCAGCAGCACACCCGGAGGCATCCCCCACACAGCAATAGCAACCAGTAGTACAGAGAAAATTAGAACCAGGTAATTATTTTACCCACATTTACCTTAGTTTAGCACTGGTACGGAGATAATCAGCAGGGACAGGGAGGCAGGCTGCACTTTTGAACCACACCTTGAAGGAAATCAGAGCAGAGCAAACCCAGAAGCTTGGCTCTAACCGCTAGTCAGGGATCCCCATAAAGCAAAGTGACCCACTCTGCTTTACTGGAGCGGAGCAGTGTACTAGCACAGAACTTAAAAAGCCTAATCCAAGTATTAATTACCGATTGCCTAACAGATTCCAAGCCTCTTCTGCATTCAAACTCTTCATAAATTGATTCTAATTTCTTCAGTGGAACAATTAAAAGTATTTTTGTTATCCTGACGAACTCAACTGCAACCAAAGCTATTGCAAATAAACATAAAAGACAGATGATAAAGATGGCAATAAGCATATTGCTACTGTGTCCTGAATAGTCACCAACACTTCTTAGTGAATATCATCTTTCACAACAACAACAAAGGATAAGAGCACAAGGCTATTTCATGCAGTCATCAAAACAAAATGCACTGAATATTATATTTCATACTAAATACATTACCCTGGCAGTTTGACACTCAACATTTCAATAGATATTGCGTCTCTCTAACATTCTGTCTGAATTTCTGCAGATGGACTTTTAAGTATCAATGGAAGATTACTTTACTTGTCATGCTAAAAAGATTTTAAGGAATGGTTGCACACACTTCATTTTTAATTTTTTTAATTTCTCCTTTTTTTTTTTTAAAGGGAAACGAATCATGAATTCAGAAACACAATTATACCGAAAGGTCAAATCCCATGTTGTGCAGTAGTCCTTTGTGTGTAGTGCTCTTTCAGTAGCTAAACTGTCTTGTCTCTGATGGGCCCAGCAAAGTATTGGGAGGATTTGCTCAAGTTAAAATGAGCTAACCTAAACTATGCCAAGCTAAGCCAAGGTAAACCAACAGTGTTCCCAAATCTCATCAATCTGTTGTGATACTGGGATTTTTTTAAAAACAAATTTTGTTTTATTTTTAAATCGTGCCAGTTCCTGGAGACATGTAAATACACAAAAATCTCAACTTTCAGTAAAAAAGAACCCAAACAAGAAAACACCAAGGAAAAAAAAACAACAACAAACAAAGTTTCTGGGTCTTGTGATTTCAGAAGACACCCTGAGCACACAAATCTCTGTCAGGCTCATAAACAAAACCAACACCTATTTATTAGCCTAGGAAAACCCAGGGATCTGAGGTTCAAATCGAGTCCTTAAGATCAGAAATCTGCCACGATTAAGTGGGACATGTATTTAGCACACACCAGTCATTACAAAGTTTTCAGCAACAAACCGGCCCTTTTCACTCGACACATACCTGTCCCTTTGCTCAGCCTGAGCACTGGCTAGGTCAGAACGCCACAGCAATTGTCTCATCAAACAGCGGATCTCTATGCAAGCGTCACCTCATCCACTACAAGCTTTGACAGACCACTGCTATCACATCCAACAGCAATTAAGCATCCTTGTAAGCCACTGCTATCCTAGAATTTTGAATTATTACTTAAAAAAAAAACCCAACAAAACCAAAAACGGTGAAGGGGAGGGTGTTTGTTTCCTGAGAGTGAGTTTCATCACTCACATGGCAAATCTACCAGTAGCAGATCATGGAATGGATTGTTACCTTTCCCTATCCATTTTGTAAAGATATTGCTTTCTTTCCAGACTGCAAGCATCACTTCTAACTGGATTTTGAATTATAATGTGAGCTTTACAAAATTATTGGTGCTATTCATATCGCTAGTTAGATTCTACGGAATGGCAATATTTTTGCCCTTCCCCAAACCAGCACCTCTTAGTGTTTTATATAAAAGAACCATGGCCAGCAGAAATCGAACATTTCCAAGTAATGTGAAGTATTACATTGCACTGAGTAAACAAGGAATAAAACATTTTTATACTTCTCCTTAAACTTATTTGCTTTTTGAAAATATTTATGCAGCACAGAAGACACGAGGTTATTGAGAAATACAGCCAGCTCCTCTTCTTTAATTGAAACATTTATGCTTTTTGTTCTGCTAGCAAAAAGCAATGAAGAGTAATAATGCAAGATAAATATACAAGAAACTTATAGATATGATTGTAAAACAACATCATCCTAATGTTTTCATTTAATTACCCTGAAATGCATTCTATTTAATATTCATTACTCAAAAGCCAATTTAAAAGAGAAAGAGGTGAAGGGACTTATTCAGAAAGACGGACTGTCATTCACTGCAATAGTTATCTAATATACAGAAGTTAATAAAGCAGATTAATCTACAAGTCCCTTTAAGCCATCACTGAGTTTAGAACAACTGCCTCTTTGACCTCTAACCCTCCCGCTGTGCACCAGTAGCAGGTGCCAGCTGCACTGAAATTATGGCTGAGGCGTTTTAAGGCAAAGTCTTTTCTTACTTTGCTTCTGACCAGCAGCTGACCCTGTAGGAAGGATTGTTTCATGTGCTGGCCTAAAGGCTACATAAACCAGTAACCGATAAACAAAAGCATACATACACCAGCTGCCTAGCCCGAGGGTGCACATCCAACACTGACACCTCCAGCAGTTTGTGCCACAAGCCGAAGAGCCGCTTTTTGTTTCCATACACGAATTCTGCACAATACTTGTTACTTCGCGGAACTAAACTTCTCTCCATCCCTGAAACTGTTTGTGTGAACTATAGCACAGCTTGGATGATTAAGAGGAGATTCCCAATTTGATTTAGCACCATTATTAAGAGCGAGAAATCTTCAGATACATCACTAATGATGATGTATTTTAACATTAAAAGTCTTAAAATTGAATTACTCGATTCACATGACAACGAATCACAACAAGGCTTTAAACAAAGCAGAATTAGGAAAGACACTAAGCTCATTAATTTTTTTGATTTCTTAATTGACAGCACTCATGTGATAGCTATACATTTAGCCATATACTTGCGACTGTGGCTGCTGCTGCTTTACGCACGTGCAGTAAGAAATACATACGAAAGAGAAGCAACCGTATTTTTCATTAAGATGGCTTTGACATAGTTATTTTGTGGATACAAATTATACAACCACAAAAACAATCAGAGTAATGATTAAATGCAGTTACATACATGGGAGACTACTAGTGCAAATGTTAACATATTTAAATGGGTTCCCTTCATTAAAAAAATTATATATGATATTAAACCATCAATCAAATTGAAACACTAGAGTCTAAACGTATTGTCACTGGTTAAAATAAATGACTTGGAGACTGGATTTTGGCTCACTCAATATGGTGCCTTTTCTGTTGCTTAGCCACCCAAGTCTCTGCTGGCTTGGGCTACAGCTGGTATACCTCCATCCCTTTCAATTAATAAAGAAAGTTATGATAGTATTGGATAACATTTTTAAATTGCTGTAAGAGGCTGAAAACAGATGTCCCAATGAAAATCCCTCTCACGGCTTTTTCAAACCTTTCAAGGCTCAAAGCTGGCAAAAGCTGAGCACTCTGGTCCTGATTTGGCTGAGCCTTACACAATGTTAAGCATAGGAACAATCGCACCTGTGGGTTTGATCAGCTAGAAAAATTAAGCATATGCTCATGTATACAGCTCAAGCTGCTCAGGTACTTGACATCTCGCACAACCGCCCTCTCAGTACAATTGGGATGTCTTTTTTTTTCACATGCTTACATGAGAGTGCTTCTGCACGGGCCACAAAGCAAGCATTACAAACACATCTCTCCTTCAGGTTTATATTTCAGTTACTGTGCATAACTGCACACTAGCTGTATATGGCACTGAGGTGTACCTGACAACCAAAACCATCACTGGTTTTACTACATAAAAGGGAAAAAAGGAAAGTTGCAATTCGTAATATGTTTTTATTTTAGGAACGCTACTTGATTTTTCATTGCAACTGGCACCTTTACTTTCTGTTTTACCATTACTACGCAGTGCTGCTGTGCTGCTTCATTAAGCGCACAACTGTCGCTCGGTGAAGTTCTAAGTCACAAGCGCTCAGCTCGGATGAGCAGCCCGGTGAGGTTTTACCTATCACTGTTCACCGCGCAGCCTTCCCCTACAGCAGTCCTGCCCAGCCCAACCGTGCTGCCTTCCTCAGCAGCACCCTGCTCAGCACCACCCACCCCCTCCAAGTTCCTTGTCAACCCACACACCTTCCCACCTACCTACTGCAACACTCCGAGGCATTCCTCTCCAGCCCACGCACTCCACCGCATCCCCCCACGGCAATAACACCAGCTCTTCCCACATCCCTGCCCACTCTCCCCTACGGCAGCACTCCCCACCCACCGCCCCCAGGAACGCCGCACCCCCAGGAGGGCTCAGCCTCCTCCACGGCCACCCAGCCCCACAACAACCACCCCCAGGAGGGCTCGGCCTCCTCCACGGCCACCCAGCCCCACAACAACCACCCCCAGGAGGGCTCAGCCCCCTCCACAGCCACCCAGCCCCACAACAACCACCCGCAGAAGGGTCCCCTGCCATGGGCCCACCTGGGCCCCCAGCGCACCACTACATGGGCTGCCAGGGGGTGGGTGGCCCACAAAACCTCGCTGAAACCTTGTTTCTTATCCCCATCCCCATCCAGCAGAGCATTATTACCGTGAGGTCGATGCCTCCCGTACCTATCATGCATGGCTCCTTGGAACAGCTGTCAGAACCACGGGTGGAAGGCGCCACAAAACTGATTTTTGGAATCTACTACAAGTAGCACCTCACCCCACCAAAATGAGCAAACAGCCTTATGCAGGGGTCCTCAAACTTTTTAACCAGGGGGCCGGCGCGCAGATGAAGTGGCAGGCAGTCATCTGCGGCTGCTTGGTTCCCCCCCAACCCCCGGCGGGGGGGGGCAGGGGGGGTCTGTAAATACTGGGGGCCGGATTGAGGACCCTGGGGGGCTGTATCCAGCCCACGGGCCGTAGTTTGTGGACCTTTGGCCTAATGCATACAATTCAGTGTTAACCAAAGACAAAGGTAGCGTCCTAAAAATTACGCTTTCACTTATAAAGTGCAGCAAACACTGGCTTCACCTATCAGTCCTGGAAGAACAGCGTAGAAAATTAGAGCCTTTTAAAATTATTTCTTAAAGCACTTATAACAACAGCGATAGATGAATGAGGCAAGGCCAGTGCGGCCTGCTGCCCACAGACCTCCGACTCCCTCACAGGGCCAACAGGTGGGCGGCCGGCGCTGCCATGTGCGGCCCGGTGTGCAGACGGTGGGCAGGCCTGCGGGCAGGCCCAGCACGGACACACCAGGCGTAGGGCACAGTGCTGCTGCGGCGGCTGGGGACGGCACAGCCGCGGCCCGGCCACCCGCCTGCCCCATGCTGGCGGCCCGCTCCGCACCGGGCAGCACCCACCGCGCGTCCCCACCTTGGGCCCGGCAAGGCAGGAGTGCCGGGCACCGGGGCCGGCTCTCGTGGGGCTCCCCCAGGGCTGCAGGGCCGGCTCCCGACCGGGGCAGAGCGGGGCTGCGGGGCCGAATCCCCCAGGGCTCCGGCGGGACGGCTCCCGGCCCGGGCTGAGTGGGGCAGTGGGGCCGGCTCCCGGCCAAGGGTCCCCCGGGCCTGCGAGGCTGGCTCCCCCGGGGCCGAGGGGCCGGCTCCTGGCCAAGGGTCCCCCGGGCCTGTGAGGCTGGCTCCCCCGGGGCTGCGGGTCGGCTCCCGGCTGAGGCTGCCCGGGCCTGCGAGGCTGGCTCCCCCGGGGCTGCGGGTCGGCTCCCGGCCGGGGCAGAGCGGGCCGGGCTCCAGCGCCGGGCGGCCCCGCGGGCTGTTGCTCCGGGGCTACTGGAGGCCACAGCTGCCCAACTACTTGCAGAGACCCAACTTGGAAAGAAATGTTCTAACTAGTAAATAATTGCAGTTATCATTGCATCAGTTTAGTTTAAAGAGCTGACAAACCTCTCTAAACTCAAAACACAATTAGTCATTAGGGTCTAGTTTTTCAGCACTGTTAAGCAATTTGTAACCCATTCCTTTTAATAGGGTTATGCATTACTCAGCCGACACAGATGTCTTGAAAACTGAAACCGCTGGTTATGAAGCAGCAACCTTGTTCATTAGCTTCCGTGATAGTCAAATCATCTATAAAACCAGTGTTTAATGGCCAGCCGATGAATAATCAATGTCTCACTTTTCATCCGAGTGTGAAAGCGAGAATAATCTAATCGGCCGTCCCGCCGGTACAGCGCAAGGCCTTGGGTTCCGCTGCTCTTCAGGGCTGATTTATAACCCAGTGGAAACCTGATGTAAACATATGATCAATGAGTCCCATCATTGCTGATAATAACCCCCAACCGGCCCACTCCCTCATCTCAAAAGCCATCCCTTTAGGCTATTAGTTTCGTCCAGCTAATCCTCTCTACTATTTCTGCCTGCTGCTTTTACCTTGGCCATCCGTTCAGTCCAGCAGACTCAGAAGTAATTTTATACGCAGCAGAGAGCGGGTGGAATTGATTTTTCACTCAGTGCTCAGTTCCCATCTGAATAATTATCAATTTTACTGCCTCATAAAGGGAAGAGTCAAAATTTCAAATCAATTCAAAAGAGCTTCTGAGACTACAGAAACTGTGCATGAGAATAAAGGTCAAAGTTGTCAGTGACCTCAGGAGATGATGTCAGATATTAGTACACTGAGTAGTTGACATCAGAGGCACTCAATATGATATGACTCGTGCTAATGCAAATCATATTTATGCTGACTACTGGAGACCAGCCATTAATATTTAAAAGACTATGTGAAAGCCTGCATTCAAAATAAATATAACTTATTCCGCAGAATCTGAAGTTAATAAAGACAGATCGCCGCCTAGTCATATGCTGCGAAGTGAAAGATTACTGTGTATTAACAGATGTAGTATCGCATCGAGATTGCCACAAATGCAGGAGGCCAGAGCCCAGCTCGCTCTCCTGTCCTTCACCCTCGAATCACCGCATGCACAGTGCAACACCGAGCAAGCCGACATACCCAAATGCTGACTTCATCGCTAGTTTCCACGAAACCCCTATCAGGCAAGTAAAACATAAGAACCTGTAATACAACAAGGGAATCATCATATTCTGATAATGTCGTCAATAATAAACATCATTAATATTCGCGCAATATGCTGTATACTGCCAGCATCATATTAGCTACCATTAGTTACTTTTCACCTTCAATTAGAACAGTAAACAAATGACAACAATAACTGTGGTGACTGTATGCCAGGCATTTTCCGAATGACAGCATACCTATCAGGGAAACACAAAGACAACCACACTAGTCAGCTGCATTTTAATAACTTCTGTTTTTGTCAAAAGCCTCCCAACCTGTGAAACGCGTCTCCTGAAACGGCATCTTTGCAACTGCATTAGGAATCCAGAGATTCTTGTAAGTAGGCATTTTCAAATTGTTTAATGAGGTTTTAAAGGAATGTGGCACAGAGCAAATCTGGAGATATGCAGCTATGAATATCCTGACCTCCCTGTAATGCACCTGGGCTGAGATAAACTTGACGGGGCTGGGAAGGGGAATCTCTCCTAAGCAGTACAGTGGCCACTTCAGCAGCACGAGATTTAATTTCTATTGTATTTACCTTAAACAGAAACAAACCCCACTAAATCACCTACTGCAAAATAAAATACTGAAACTTGCTCACATATAGCCATTCAATTAACACATTTCACTACCAAAATGCATGGTTCAGTGCCAGAATGTGTTCTTCTTCCTCCTAAAATACTTTAGAGCGCTTTCCTTCCCATTTGTCTATAGAAAGGTACCGATGATCTCACACACCTTTTTACAAGCAAAAATGAAACACCAAGTTTTAAGATACTCTACAGCCAAGTATAGTATCTACGCTTTTCAATATGACAAAAAAATACCTTCGATCTTTGGTTGTCATGAGAACACAGCTGAAGCTACGCAGGGCTGCAAACCAGTGTAGGGAGGTTTGTTCTGTTACTAAATAGCCAACGATACCCTTGTGTCTGGTACCGCAAAAAGTCAGGAAAATTCCGAAATGCAGTAATACCCCATAGAAAAGATTGCTAATTCACCTGCTGTAGAACTTCTGGGTTCTGCTGCATGAAATGAAGCAATCTCTGTCCATCCTGTGAAATCTCTCTACATCTCAGACTCTTCTTGCCTTCTTTAGCGAGGTGCTTGAAGAGGTAGGTGACAATGTAGTCTAAACTAGCACAACAGCTGGAGGACACAATTGTATCTGTGTAAAAAATGAAACAGTTTTGAAATTGTTTCCATAAAAGAATAATTAATAATGACATTTTATAGTACTTGGAGAGCTCAACTTTAATAATCTCTTTGACATTAGGCTGATCGATACATCGACAAGGCTATTTTTGATACATGAGTTGACTAGCTTTGAAGACTGCTTTTATTAACAGAGCGGAATTAAACCTTTGCTTTTGAGTAACTGGATAGCTCCACATACTACAGATCTCTGAGCTCCGGTGAACTTAATTTATGCTGTATAAATGCAGCTGCCCCTCTGCAGGACGCGGGTTGACAGTTTCACATTCAGAAGGCTCCAGATTCCTAGAAACCAACATTCTGTTTCGATCTGCTTACTGGAAAGGCAAGGTTAAATCAAAGAGAGCTGTTTTTGTTGTCCAGGTTTTCCTCAAGAACTATTTCACCATGTGTCCCTGCCCCAAACAGCTTACAATCGGTGTCAGGTGGCAAACACTGAAGGTAGTAAAAGAGTGATCACAGAAGAGCCCATTACTCATTTTGCTTAACAACTAATAATTCAGGTAGGTTAAAGTACATTAAATATGGCTGGCAACAATGCAACAGCAGTGAATCCCAAATAATTCATAAATGCCCCCAAAACTGAAAGTCACGACAGCAAAGGAAGATACTATTGAAAAGCAGAGTCAAAAGCCACTTCATATCTTTACTTACTGTTTCGGTAAGTAAGGGAGATTAAAAGCTTAAACCTATTTGCAGAGTAAATATGTCTGTCTGATTTACGTAGGTTATTTTGTTGCTAGGTGTTGCCTGCTGTGCCCCTGCTGTGCGAGAGGATTCTGCTCACTTCCATGCCTCTGCACGATGGAACGGTGTGCTGGTCCTTGCTTCTCACGCATGCTCCTCCCGTCTTCCCCCTGAGAAGTGGCGACCTTCCCCCTGCCCAGCTCTCTCCTGGCCCGACACCCACGTCCCTCCTGCACCCCAGGACCGGCGGCTGATGCTGACACGTACAGCTGTGCTGCTCCCAGCTCCGGCTCCGGCACCTGGCCAGAGCCACGCGATGAAACAACTGCCTGTTCCTCGGTTCCTCGCAACACCAGCACCAGTCGAAGCTCCTCAGGTACATGCGGTGGGCTAACCTGCTGGGTGTGAGGTTTAGCCCGAACCAACATCCTCCATCCTCCCCCGTTTCCAACATCAGGTCCAGATGAGTGGTGCATTTAGGATTCCATCCTGTTGCCACTGGCTTCAGCTAGAACTTGTCTAGGCCTTTTATAGTTCACAGTATTTAGTTTAGATGGGCCACTGGAGTAAGGGATGTGTGGGGGTTGCAAAAGGAATTAAACTGTTAAAATGCTCATTCTGAGGGAAAAGGGATTAGAAGGATCCAATTAAATGTACCTTGAATTCTTTAAACTATGCTAATTTGGAGGCCTGCCAACCTTGCAGTGTTCATTTAAACACATCCCTCCAGACACTGAAGTATTTTGATCTGTGTCTGTTTAACTCCTTAGGCTCTGTGCTGACACTATTAACCCTTCGCCATCTAAAAACTAATTGTACGTTGCTAAGAGTGTTTTGAAGTTAACACTGAACAAACATTTACAAGCAAAAAAGAAACAAGTGGTCTCCTAAGACTTGCTCTTCCAAAGCAACCAGCTGACTTAGCAGCAGGAGTTGAGAGCGATCTAATAGCTCACAGAAATGAGCTGCAGCATCCCGATGCTGCCTCCACCTCCACTGGACCACCGAGCTTCCTAGGACCGAATTAAACAGGGCAGGATGTTAAGACACTGTGTCGGAACAAAGCTGAGTTCAAAGTTATGAGTCTTGCCAAAGTAAAGAGTGCAGAATCTGGCACTCATCGTGTTCTCAACCAAAATAGTCCTGCATATAAACTAGAAATGCAATTCGTGGTGGAACTGAATCACCATCAATAACAACAAGCGAGAGATTTGAAAATACATATTTCATAGGAGGGCTCTGCTGTATTTCTAAACCAGTGCTTAACTCTATTTCTTTTTAAATTGAATAATACAAAGTAAATCACTATCATCAGTTTACAAAACAGCAGTAGTTTGCAACATGCTGATACTGTACAAGTAGATATTTTACATTCGACAGTAAGTGATTTTAGCAGGACAGCAGACAGGTCTATGCTATCATTTGCTCATGAGAATCTGATATGAGTGTTAAGAGCTACTTAAATTTGCCCATAACTATATATCAAATATGCTTCCTTATGCTCATTTTTCCTTTTGATTGCAAGGATATAACAGACAGGGAGTGTCAAGCAAACTCCCTTGAATGACTCTTCTGGGCGTGTGGAACCTTGTGCTGGAGCGGAATAGTGTTCTCACTAAATCTTAGCAAGACAAGCCAGCCAGCCAAATAAATGGAACAAACGTGAGCAACAGGGAGCTACTAATTCTGGGCTATGGACAGAAGGAATGGGTGGAGAAGACAGAATAAAGATAGAATTATAAAAGAAACCGAGATAAAAGCTTGGGATAATCAGGAAAAACACAGGCAACCAAGTTTCTCACTTCTGGGCAACTCAGTTTCATCACCTCTGAACTAATCATTGGATCACAAAGTCAGCAGGCCGTGGTTACAGAAAATGCCAAAAGCAGCTTCGTGTGTGTCCGCATGGATCCAGCAACAGTTCAGCAGCTCTTGTCAAACAAAACCGAGCTCTCGACTTACACGATGGTGAGGCAGGTGCTGGTGGTGGGCAGGGGCAAGGATGGTGACTGGCACCAGTCACCAGCACATTCAACTAGCTCTTTTGTTTTTTTCTTTGCCAGTATGTGGTCATTTCGTGTTCTGGGGGCTAACTTTACACGCACTTTTTTAGTATCTGTGTGTTTTTGCCTGACGTAGGCAACTCCCATCAGCTATTAGCTCAAGTAATTGGAAGTTGAGCATGTGAGTTAGAATGGGTTATGTTATCTCAAAAAAGACAAACAACCCCCCCGAACAACTGGAAGATGCCTTTTGGTCTCAACAGTATGACAACTGCATGCTGAAGAGGAATTATTTTTCAACAGTTTAATGACATTGCTGAATCTCTGCAAATTAAAAGATTCTGTTTTGTTTTAAACATGAAGGCAAGGAGAGGGAGTTAAGTGGCATTCTCCCTGTCCATCGGTTGCTTACGGTTCAATACTGGCATTATTTGCCTTTGAGACTAAACCTGGAAAGTAAATGGATTTAGCAATTTAACATCTAAATTAGGCAGCAAGACAGAAAAAATGTTTTACTTTTTCCTCAATGAATAGCATGCTATACTATTAATCATATGAGAATTAGAAAAGCTCTGCAGAGATTAGTGACAACATGCCAGGCAGACTACATTAAAAGGCTCTGATCCACTGAGTCAGCTGTGAAAAAGCCAGGTAAACACTTTAGAAGAGAACTATTGGAGTGTTTATTCTCGTAATAAAAGCTTAGATGAGGGCTTCCATTACAGCTGATTTACAGCTAGGCCCTTCAGAAGGAATACATATTCTTTCACAGTGTTTATAAAACATGGAATCAAGCAAGGTATTTACTCAGCAAGAGAATGAACACTCCTCAGAAATAAGGATTTGGGGAATGTTTATCTTACAGCTGGCAACGACGACAGTCTCAAAGGTTTCACATACGTAAAGGAAATAGAGAAAAAAGTCAGGTACTTTTTTCTGTGAAGCAGAAGTGATCTCCTGGTATTTAATTTTTAAAATAAAAAGACAGCTATTTCATTTTTATAAACATTTCTGAAAATGACTTGTATGTTCTAATCAGTTTAAAACACAATTCCCCCTCAGATGGCTTATAGCCCTGAGCCCTACTATTCTGAGATGTTCTTGTGGCACTGATACAATTCAGTGAAAAACGCAGTGCTTGGATCTACTTACCCATTTTCCAAGGGCAGAAGGATGTATGTGACCAAGTAACACATAGGACACTGATTTGTATTTTACTGACAACTGGTAACATCCCAAATCCCAAAATTTTAAAAGGGATAAAACATGTAGAAGAATAACTCTTAAGAAAATGGAGTGACAGGTAATGGGCTCTTGAGATGATTAAAAATAAACAAATTAACGTTAAGAGCTATACACTGACTGAAGAGTAGTTCATCTGGACATGTCGTTGTAAGAGTATGGAAAATTATTCAGTTCACCACAAAAATAAAACTTCTTGAACACAAATGAGGAACTTAATGGCTGAACATCAATTTCAATTCTTGATACACGCACCATTAAGAAACATGACATTAATGAAAAATAATCACTTCATCACTTCAATGTGAAAGGTAAAAAGAAGCATTTTTCAGCTGACTGATCACACAAAGGAAGTATTACTGTTAATGTGCATGAGACATGCACAAAGATTAGGGCTGCATAGGCATTTGGACAGAATCAGGAGTTGTGGAAAGCTAGAGAACACAAGTGCAAAATGTAGGGAAAATACCAGTAGTATCCTAAAGGTGGTGGCAGAAACCAAGTGGGAGCACCCTCCTGTCCAACCTCCTGCCCAAAACAGGGTCAACATTAGACAGGTTCCTCAGGACCGTGTCTGGGAGTATTTCCAAGGATGGAGATTCCATGTCCTCTCTGGGCAATATGGCAACAGCCAGGTCTTACTGACAGACAGATCTGGCAGGTCTCCAGGACTGAAAAGTACTTCAGTTTGGAGAAATCAAGAGTTAAACAAAAAAACTGAACATGAAAGTGAGCGTAAAAGCTTTTGATGGACTGCATCAAGCCTTCCATGAAGTCAGGTTCCTACAGACTTTGTCTTAGTCTCACATGTTTGTATTTTAAGGACATTGAGATGAACTGAAGGAGAGCATTGGCTAAGCAAATCTATGGTTTATGAAATATGAAAAAAGTAAGCTGTTAAAATTTTTGTTGATACTTTTCTCAGCAGAGTATCAGGAAACCCACAGAATAAAAGATTTCTAAGAAAACATCTGTGTTCCTAAAAATTTGTAATTCTTCATGACTAAACTCCCAGATACCTAAACCACAGAAGTTTAAAGCGAAGACTAGAAATACATGCTTTTTTTACTCCTCCTCCCCATCTTGAGAGAGCAACACTTCTTGAGAGGGGAACATAAATACATGAAAACTGAAGCTTATATAGTATTTACATTTTCTTCTCTTGCTTTTACATGAATTCAAATTGGGTTTCAAAGAGGTGGTTAAAGTAAACCTTTTTGAATAAATTTTGAATTATCAAAATGAATATACCCAGTATCTCAAATGTTAGAGATGTGGAGTGATAATGGAGAACAGGAACAGGGCTGGCTGGATTGGCAGCTGTCAGTCAAGCTAACGCTGAGTGCGATATATCACTGGCCAGCGAGCAACAGGCAGGCTCCCGGAAGAGCCAGCCCATCGGCGGTTGCCGTCCCACCACTGCAGGTGACAAAGCACTCAACATACCTGGGAGAAGATGGATTTCAGCATTATATAATAAAGGGACCTGAATGCTTGCTTCTTCACTGCTGTTGCTTAGCTATTCACTACCCATTTTCTCTCTATGAGTAGTTCCCCTCTTGCAGCAAAACCCGCTGAATGTGTTTAACACAGCAAATGCTTTGGGAGTGTTGGTGCATTCATGCATTCCTGTGGGGTGTGACTGACTCTTGGCGGTAATGAGAAACACCAGCTATTACAGAGTTACACTGAGGCACACCAATGTTTCATGTCCCTATTTTTTTTCCTTAATAACCTCCCTAATCAATAAGTATGACTGTAAGGTTTTGAACAGCTTCTCAGTCAAAAACTATATAAATGCACGGTATTCCTATGTGATCACAATGTAACTGCATGATTTATTTTTTCTTTCCCCAAATGCTCAGTCTCCTCCATATTCCAAATGCCTTCAGGCTACCAACTCTTCCCCCAACCCTGCCCAACTCCCATGTTTTTGGACAGTCATGTGGTTAAAAAGCATAAATTAAACTGTGCAGGAGAATGAAATTAGCTACAATCTGACCACTGTATTTCTGTTGTTACTCCAAGTATGCTTCTGTTGCACCAATCCTCCTCCAAAATGTATTTGTGAAGTACTGAATAACTAGTTTCTTTTTTCTATGGATAGATACCTTCAAATTTCTTAAATCATATTACAGCTGTGCAGGACAAGCATTATTTATGCAACAGCTACATTGATCAAATAAAAACAAAACCCCACAGATTCCTATACACATATTAACATGCTTTACTTCTGAGTAACAAATGCATGAATTCTCAGTACAATCCTAGTTGAGGCACATTAATAATTTTAACAACTCTGGCGTGTAAGAAAAGACAATTTAAAAATATTATCTGTAAAAACCTACAGGTTAGGTTGTTTAAAAGAACTTAGCTCCGTTAACCAAAATGGTCACATTCTTAAAATGTTCAAAAGACAGCATCTTCCACTGTCTGTTGATACTAATTTTTTAAAGATACAAATAAATGTGCTTCTTTGAAACTCCTAGATAGCTAAGTATTTGTAATTCAGTATGTAATTCTAAGTGTAAGTAATTCTTACCTACTGCCGTAAGTCCTTCAGATATTGAGGTAAGAATATAGATTAAGATGTGAGGTTCTAAACTGGTAATGAAACTCATATGATCTTGGGTCAGACATTCCAAAAGCGGGTAATAAGACTGGCTTAGTTTTCGATATTGCTGAAAAAAAAAAGAAAAAAAGAAAAAAAAATAGTACATATTCATGGAAAATACAGATATTACCACGGACTAACATTAACACATTAACAGATGATAGAAGAATGATCTTATGGGTTTTATGATGTGATGAATTCTTATTTAGCCATTAAATCAAGAGTATTTATAGAGACAAAATATTTTCTTGTTTGCAGTAGATTTCAACTTTTCAAATTTGCCATAGGATATGAACTCACTATTAGTTTAAACGAAGCTCAGGCTAATACAGTAACACTACCGCGCTGTGACATTCTGCACAGCTACCAGTCTAGTAAAAGCAGTATAGCATTCTGTCCAGGGTGTCAGTTTGACAGGATTATGGCCTGTATCTTACCTTCTGCAGGAAAACTTACCAAGATTTATGACAGATTTCCCCAAATCATCTCAGATGGACTTTTTTTTGTGCTTAAGTGAGGTCCTGTAACAGGCTCTGTGCAGGCAGAGGCACTTGCTTGCACCCACTGGCCTGCTCAGCACCTTACTCTGAAGGACTCACTTTTAGGGCATTATTGCTGGGTGCCTAGGCACGTGCCAAACATGCACACTTCACTATACACCCAATATATTGATTTTAATCGAGAGCAACTTTTCAGTTCCAAGGACTTCCTTTATGTGGCAAGCATAAATCTGGATATTAACCATCTTCACCTATCCCAAATTTGTCCCTTCCTGCAAGAAAATGACAGTTCTGAACTAAAGCATCATGAAGAAAATGTCACAGTTCAAATTTAGGCTGATACTGCGCAGGATCTGTTGTCTTCCCACAGAGAAATGGGAACATGGTGTACTTTAAAATTAAAGTTTTAAATTTTATGGGGAATACACAGTGACAATTTACAGATTGAAACTAATTGCAGAGTGGCTGAATATGTGAGGATGTTTTACAGTGCATGCAGGCAACCTAAATGGGTTTGCAAGTATAGGAAGGAAAAAAATTTGCATTTCTCTCTTTTACGACAAACCTAGTGAAAATACTGGAAAAGCTGTCGTTTCCGACGGCATTTCAGTCATACCTGTATTTTAGATGTCACTATATAAATAAATCCAAGTAATTGAACTGAAAACTGCATTTGAGATGTTCTAGATCCCTCTGTCTCATTATAACATTACAAAGCCTGTGGTGGTGTTACTTCATATTTCACGTAAAGACTCCCAAGATGAGTAATTGCTTACTAGCAAGTCACTGTGGGATACTGAAAGCAGCATTTTGACAAAGGCCTGAAGTACATTGTCAAAGTGGTTGTCCCCGTACAACTTGAAGACGCCAAAGCTGACATAATTTCCACATAAGGCAGATTTGAGTGCAGAGTAACAGATGGAAATGCCCTTGAGTTTCAACGGATAAACCTGATCTTTTGACAAAGTCCCAAGAGAGAGGATCTGATTACCTGTTTTCATAAAAAGAAAGAAAGAAAGAAAGAAACTTACATAAGCAGCTGCAAATCTAAAATATTTTGATGGCACTATCTAAACTTATTTTTTGCCTTTATTTTCATTACTATTCAGAAGAAAAATGGTTTCTGCATTTGATGTAAAAGTTCTGTTAAGCATGACTAAAGCTTAAAAGCCACTAAAGGAATTAGTATGCAAAATTTAAAATATAAGCTACGGAATTCCCATCCCTGATGTACAGCCAGACCATGACTGGGTCTATTAGCATGAATTCCTTAATCTGAACAGCATTGCAACACATGGTTTTATAGTTTCTCATGCTGCAGCAAAGCCTGGTTTTAATCCATTACCATGACGGTCTCTTGGGATGGTTGCTGATGTATACACATACTAAATATATCCCTCAGAAAACAAATACATCCATTACAAAAGCCTCTATTTTACCAGTCACAGATGGGAATGACTTTTTAATTAAACTCCATGTTTATAATGTAAAAATAGCAGCTAATGGTAAATATTTGCTGTCACTATTAACAGGCAATAGTGACTTTTGGATCCACTGTGCAGCGGTGCGGTAGATCCCGCTGCTATCCTCTGTACAAATCTAATTATTCACGAGGCCTCATTACCAAGTTTTCTAAGTATCTTGTAATATTTTAATGCCCATCTTCACAGCACCCCAGAGTTAGTTTGTATTCATGACAGACTTTTTTTCTAGCCTCAAGTAATTAATGAAAGTGAGCTGAAATAGTAGAACGAACACAGCAAAGATAAGTACTTCATTCACTTCTACCACCAAGTGGCCTCACTAGGTTGACCCCATCTGACGTTGACCTTGACAAGCTTGGCCTGCACAAAAACCAAGCGTCAGGTCTTCATTTTGTTACGACTCATCATTCTTGGTAATTTTAACTAGAGGAAAGTAACACAAACCTGTGCATTCTTAACAGTATTCCTACCAATAAAAGCACAAGAGTCTACAGATCAGATGCTCGGCTTGCCTGCTCCCTGTGTCTAGCCGATGACAACCTGGATTAAGGAGCAATGAGCTAACTGGACATTAACTATTCACAATCCCAAACACTGTCCGTTGAGAGAGGTTGTTACGACAATGCAGTTTTGTTCTTATAACAGGCAATTAAAAAATGCCACTAAAAACTTGCCCAATATGACACAGACCTCATAGATTGCATATTATTAATACATATTGAGGCCTAATATTAAACTGGATCCGTCTCTACATAGCTCTCTTTTCCACCCATGCAAATTTCCACCTGCAAATCATACACCTGCCTTCTTTTAATTCTTTCTCTTAATGCTACTGATTACTGACAATGAGGAATTTACATCATATAATTAGAACAATGAGGGGAAAAACCTTGTTTCTAAACACCCAACCCATCAAAGCATCACCCATGGGGTATCATTCGATGCAAAGATGGAAAGGCCTAAGTTACAGTTTAAAACATTAATGTTGCTCACCACTTTTAGCAAGTACAAGGCAATTTATCCATCAAGTTGTAAAGGAAAAGCAGATTTTCAAAAAAAGACTGCGAGTATGATCAGGCGTTGCTTAGAAGTGACCAGGGTCTGTAAGAAGCCAGAAAGGCATCACTAGAATTATGGAAGGGAGAAGAAGAATCAAACATTTAGCTAGGAAAGATGGTCACTTACATGAAAATCAAGTCCTCTTAATTAAAGAAAAAATATTATTTTATGAATGAAGACACAAAATGGTTTTGATACTGTAAATGGTCATATGAACACCTCTATTCCCTCAACGCTGCTGTAACTGGGGAGCACAGTGTAACTGGGGAAGGGGACAGCATCCCAGTGACTGCTACTGCGCAGAAATCAATCCCAAACAGTGTTAAATCTCTGCTATACTAAAAATGACCGGTATCCAAAAGATCCTCTTTGAAAAGTAACACACTGCAGAAAAAGAAGAATGTCTTCTAGTGTACCTGGATATTCAATTACTGTAATACTTTACATTACTGAGAAATTACATTTACATAAAATTAAACTCCCTTTAGCTTCCTACAGCGCCCCATTTAAGATACCCCAGCCAGGTCATCTTCATTAGCATTAAACTTTTTGACAAGACTTAGTCTCGTTACTGAGAAGATCAGTGAATTTCAAATCTGTTGGAAAAAATAAAATGAAATACAAAATTCTGCCTGTCAGATGAAGTGGGAAGGCGCACACTATTTTTGAAAGCCCCATGCAAACAGCATATAATTCTTAGGGCAAAACCAAGATAGAGAGGTAAGTGTGCTCTAAACTAACCTCATCTGGTCTTTGCCACGATTAAATTCCCTGCTGAAAATCTCTACTTTAATAACACAAGCATGTATCTGGCTTCAGAAATAAGCAAAGTTCTGGATCCAAGGAAGTAACAGCCTGGAGTTCACAGCTGAGCTGTTTAAGCACAACATCGCACAACCCTTAGTCCTGGAAGCACTCAGCGTAATATGCAACAACAGATGGAAAGAGCTTAGTAGTTGTCAACAAGGCAATTATGTACTTAATATGGAAATTAATTGGAAGTCGATGGAAAAACAGGATGATGAGGAAAGAAGCTGGAAAAACCCTAGGAATCCCTTAGCCTAGGAACATGAATGCTAGGAGTTATCCACTAGTGCTGATCTTCTATCATTTTTATTACTTCACCAAAAAATCGTGTCTAATTAAAACCTTCAATCCATTGATCGGCACGAAGCATTTACTATGGGAAGGCACGAACCCCGCCCCTCGTGCTGCCTCACCCTGGGCACTGCGGCAGGAGAGGAATTGGTACCTATCGCTTCTAATGAACACCGAGAAGAGTTTGGGTCTAGTGCAAGATTAAAAGCTGCCTTCTGCAAGTGGCCAGAGTCCACAGAGAACCGTTCTGTGTTCATGGACTCATTTTAAAAGGGCCTAAGAGTGAGAACAGCTGATTTCAAATTAGAGCAGAGGTGAAAGACCACGCGGTGCCTGTTACCAGCGCCCCAAGCCATCAGCCTATGATTCAAGGGATGCAGCGCCAGAACAAAGACCGGCGTTTTAGCATTAGTTATTGAAAAAAATATGAAGTACGGTGCTATGCCTGACTAGATAAAAAAAGAATGATCTACTTGTAACATTTAGCAGGAGCTTCAGGGGAATATTTTTACACACCATGGATACTACTGAACATAAACTAATTTACTGAGGTACTTGGAATCAGGTCAAGAACAACTCCTCAGCTACTGAGGATATGCTTACATTTATAATCCCTGTACTGCAGGACCAAAACGCAATTTTATCAACTCCTATTGTTAAAAGAAACAATTTAAAGACATTAAATCAACATAAAAGTGACCTTTGACATGCAGAATTAAAAAATTGTGTTTGAAATTCCTATCTTCTGTCAAAATGAAAACTCCACAGAGACTAATCAGTGAAGTTTCAGTGTTACTACTGAGATACAAATCAAATGAAAAAAATCCAGCTTGCACCAATTTCTTCTTAATGCAGGAGAAATTGTATCACACTATCTTAAAATATACCGACTTTCAAAATTCTCAATAATTTCCTTTGATACAACTTTTTGCCCTGCATTTGACAGCAATGTCACTTAAAAAGATTAAAAACTCGCTGCGCCTCAGAGGCGATACAAAATTTTGACAGGGGGAAGAACAAGATTTTAAAAGGTATTGGGTGAAACTGCTAGATAGGAAATTAGGGCTTGAATTTGGCTGACGATTTAAGCATTTCATTACTGAAAGCCTCCTTAGTACATAAACAAAGGGCCAGGAAGAAAAAAGCATGTGTATGCAGAGGGGGAATACAAAGCCAGCAAAAACACAAACTGGGATGCTCTGACCGAAGATAACATCACTGTGGCTCAGGATCCCACAGGCAATATGCACCAGAGCTCCTGGCACAGCTCATTCCCTCACTCCCTCCTAGATGCGGGAGCATGTCAGGACAGGCAGCTTCCCTTTCAGTTCTCCTCCTTAATTGCTTTTACAGTAGAAGCTGTAATACAAAAATGATTTCCTTATGGCTGAGTTTCATTTGAGCAAGGCTTGTTCTAGATTTCAGTCCAATAAGCGCAATGTATAATACTACAACTAAATCACGTTTTAACATGTGTGAATTAGATGAAGATAAAAAAAAGACTTTGGTGAGATGAAACAAAGGTCGTGAAAATTTATCACGTTTATAGAGGAAAAAGTGGTTTTTGCCTCTTCCCCTTTCCTATTTTTATTATTCACCGCTGCCCCATAAAGACGGTTTTGAATGTATGTTTCCCAGGCACCCAGAATGTGAGGGCAGTATAGAGAAGTGGCCATATATAGAAAACGCAAAGGAAAACATGAATCATAAAGATGGGAGCAAGCTTCACAACCTGGTTTCTTTAAAGCTTCCACAACAAAACCTGCATAAACCCTCTCAAATCAGCACAGCAAGCATGCATAGCGCCAAGGTAAATTTGCCAAAAGAAACTGATGAGGAAATCGGAGTCAGTAATGAAGAGCAGTATATTCTGGAACCACTATCGCCAAAGAGAGGAGCGCAGACCGATGGCGAGCGCGACAGGCGAGCACTCTGCTTCAGCTGCGCTGCTGGTCAGAAATACCTGTTATACAGCCAGAATCTGCTTAACCAAAATTCTGAAGAACTGTTATCTTATGAAGTTGCTGACACTGAATGGATTACCACACTAAGTTTTGAAATACACGTTCTGGAAGCAATTTAAAGCTCATTAGAAATAATTGTGTCTGGCTACTGGAAAATGTGGTAAAATTTAATCCACATCCAAATGCTACCTGGGCTGTGAGAACAGGAAATTGTTTTGTGCTACTGTGGCTAACCTCATCGCTGACCTTCAGCAGTAACTGCTACAACAGCTGAAAGCTGAAGCAAAATTAAAAACTTACATCAAAGTATATCATGACAGAATGTAGATAAATAAAACCAGCATATTGAAAATATTATTTTTATGTCAGTCTCCTATAATGAAAGGGAAGAGGTTTACTAAAATGTAAAGAAACCACAAAACAAAAATAGATGGTCCCAAGATGGGCTGCAACATCGTTCCGATACAACTGGGAGTTCAAAACCACATAGTAAGGAGACTTGTACATACAGGATTAAAAGTGAAATGTATTGGGAATGGCGGACTGGACTAGTCCAACTCCTTTCAGTTCTCTCCTCTCAGCTGTTTATTTTAAACCTCTCTCTGGCTCAGTCAGGCTGGCTCTAGCCATAATGGACAAGGCACAACACCCCTTGCCAAGCAGCTGCAGAGTCCTTACGAGGATAATTGACTAAGTGCATCCTGCGCCAGGCTTTACATCTTTTGAACATATAGCATTTGTAAAGACATCTTAGAATTGTCTTCAGCACTGTATCAGCATCAGTGATAAACAAGCAGAAGGACAGGGCACGCTAGTACTACCTTAATTGCAAAGCTGGATCTGTTAAGGGGAATTTAACTCTCACTGAAGCGCTAATTTTCAAAACTACAAAGAATTCACACTTTAAATTTTGTTCACAGACAACAGAAGATACTTAGCGTATCTTAAAAAGAGGTATTTTGGATTTTCTTCTGCTTTGCACTCAAACATGTGAAATCACTATATGCTTGTCTAGAGAAGAAAGGAGTGCACACTTTAGAATGGAAGAGATCTCAGCATCTGTACTTGCAAGTGCCCACATACACTCACAACCCAGTAACACAGTTCTACCCTTTCCTTCCCTCTTTTTTTTCTTTTTTTTAGCCCAAGCACAGACCTGACAGTACACCGAGGCAGTAAATGGAGGTACTGTTTGGACATAAATGGACATCACAAACTTTGGCAAAATTGAAGATGGAAAGGAAGCAACATGCTAGGTTACCAAATGTTTGTTTCAAAGTTATTCCCATGCAAACAGCAGCATAGGGTTTGCAGAAAACAAATCCACAAATATAAATTCTAGATTATTTTCATCACCAGAAGATATCTGTGTGTTATCCAGAACTGTTTTGATCAGTGTAGTCCAGGCTTAGGAAAAACCAATGCTGTGTCAATAACCACCAGTGCACTGTGCTCTGATGTTGGTGAGTAGAACCACCTGCTGCCACCTCGCTTCAGTCACTAATTCCTTGTCTAAGTGTTAACAGGATGGACTTGTATTTCAGATCACATTTTTACGTACCTATAGGCTTATATAGCAAGAAGACTCCCAGTGGACCTAAGTCATAGCTGGAAATTTTCGTGTTGAATTTGGTGTAGGTGAAATATCTGGAAGTAATGCTTTTAGTAGCATTTCCTGTATATTGTTACATGCGAGAGAGAAAAAGGAAAAATCCTGTTTGAAAACAAATTTAAATTTCACTTACCCATGGAAGTACAATACCATTAAGCCATATTTTCATTTATTGTTTGTATGTTACATTCTTCTAAGAAAGGGAAGCGACCAGGCTAGGCTACGCTGCCTGCAGGAGAGGGACCAGGTCTCCCTGGCAAGCTGCTGAGCCACGGGAAGGAAACTCCTATGGTCAAGGGCACGGCAAGGAGGAGAGGCGAGAGGTAACGAGCCTGGGGTTCAGACAGGCATTGCCAAGAGGAGCAAACACCACCAGGTCTGCAGGTGATGGAAAGAACTTGGTAGGGATGAGAGGAGGCTGGGCAGAGTTTATGGCAACCCACTTGGTCAGTGGAGTCACCAAAACAGAGACTGAAAGGAAGGATCTTCCCACAAGGAGTGTGATGAAAGGAAAAGATGTTAGCTTCTATTTCCCCCCCTCTGTCTCTTGTCATGGCTTTGTGTTTCCCTCAGTTTAAAAAGACAATTATTATAGTATAGATTTCAATCAAATCTATCTTGAGTTTCAAGTGTCTTTTTGATCAGCTCTGAGGAGCGCGCTACAAGCTGCAGGCATATACAAGAGGTTTGGCTGACTTGGTAAGATAAATGAGCATATACTGCCTGTTGTCATCTCTTGACATTTGCTGTGTGTCTTCTATTTTTTTTTCTCTAATGCTTCAGCCATAAAATCATGTTGAATGTCAGAATCCCAACTACTTTCAGAATTTTAAGTTACTTGCAGGAATGGTACAGCACCAACCTTGAAAAGCGAGCCCAAGGATCATTTCAGGAACGAAATCATTCGTTCTTTTAAGTGAATCGCATAGTTTGTCAGCATGTGGGTCTGGAAACATTGCTCAAGAACACCAAAACGGATGTTATGATCATCACTTGGTTTACTTATTTTTCCCCAGATGTCTGCCAGGAGTACATAGGCTTAAAAAACAAAGACTTTAAAAAAAAAAAGTAATCGAGTATTCCAGATTAAAGAAAAGCACAATTATGAAGATTTTCAGAAATGCATTTGAAACTAATGCAAAATTCCTTAATATCAATATTTTTATAGGAATTTGTACGTTCAAAAGACCACACACAACTGAAGTAATGAATCCTTACAATGCATTTCCAGAAGAGTTATATCTTTCCGTACACTGGAATGGAAATCTCATAAACTAGTAATTGGCGATAAAAGCTAAAAACGTTAACAGCAATTATTCCAAGCTGATTAATTGTAGCATCTTGAAATACTTATAGTGGGCAGTAAAATCCTCCCAGACTGACAGGCAGTGACCACTTCAGACCAGCTGCCCACCTGATGCAGCACTGATGCAGGACGTCCCGTCAGTGCCCGTGCCGAGCCAGGGTGGCTGGCAGTCCCCGTGCCGAGTGGCCCGTTCAGCCAGCTGCGCTGGGGGATCTCCCACGCTGGCTTTGCAGCCAGTCCAGTCCCGGAATCAATACTGGCAATCACCCACAGAAAAGCAAACTTAACCTGTTGCTCTAAATGTCACACCTACGTAGCGGAAAGATCACCGATGGGACCCTTTCAGACACTGACAATAATATGAAAGTGTTTTAAAATCAAAATTAACCCCCCACAACCCCATACACAGATTGCATGGCTTTCCCTCACATCTACACTTTTCCTCCACTTTTAGTTGATAGGTGATTTTAAAGGAAAACATTAAGAACAGTTCTCCTCTTAAAGCTGTGTTAAGCAAAATGTTATCCTTCCATAGGAAAGCAGTTATGAAAGACACGAAAAAGAAGCGTGGGAGAAGGCTCTTAGTGTCATTTCGCTTCTTTCTATGGCACACGTCTCCAGATAGGTGCCACACATCCCTCAGTATCTTTCACATAATTTACAAAGAGGGTAACAGGTGCTTGGACACAGGCTTCAACAGGCTCTATGGTTCCACTGCTTACTTTCAAATCTTAGATCTGCACGGTCCTGAAATTTCCTTTTACGTTGCATAATTAAATTCTAGCACGAGTCAGAAAATGTAGTTTGGTGCTTATGTGCCAGAGCTACCAAGACTTCAGGGCTTACGGTTTTATGAAATTCACATACACACCATAAAACACGCAACTGAAAGCAAAAGGTTTCTTTACACAGTTGCTTTTTTTTAAGGCATGAATTAGGAACAAAGCAGGTTGAAACCAACTAGTGTGGCTTACTCAGCAAGGTTTAGAAAATTGATGCCAACAACTGAGACGAATGAATGCCCAATAACATGGTATGTTTTTCGTAAGTACAGAAAGGATAGTAAAGTCTGATTGAAATAATAATAATAAAAAAAATTAGAGGGAAAATATAATTGCAATGGATCAGGTACTATTAGACAAGTAGGGCTGAAGCATCATCATGGCTACCCTTACTTAATTTTTTTTTTTAAATCACCAAAAGAAAGCTTACAGCAATTGTACAAAAGCTGACAGAAATTGAGTAGTAAAATCTAAAAGTTTACCTGTTATCTTTTCATACATGGAAAACTTTCTTTTGCTTAATTGTTCTAACAAATTAGCTAAAGAACATAGCTGAAAAAATGTGCTAGCTTACTCCATGGTGTATTTGAAAAAACCAGAAACATTATTTTGCAAGGACTGAGAGTTACTTGGGTGTAATTTTTTGTGTCATATGTAAACGCTTTATGCTTTTTGCATATACTCTTTCCATGCCCTGCAGATCAAATGCAAAATCACATTGAAGATTTTTTAGACAGACAGCCACGTAACACGCAATTTCCAGAGCCCCAAAAGCAACCTGAATGCAGTAACAGCAAATTTGATGCACCAAAAAGGAGGATGACATTTCTGGCTGTTCCTACTTATACAAACTACAAATGAGGTTGCTCTACAAAAACTTGGTAATGGTCCTTTTGAAACATTTAGAAAGCGAAATTGTAAGCGACAGTTAGGTGCAGTGTAATAAAACCTGCTGGTGTCAAAGACCTGTTGCAGCTGCATGCATGAGTGGGAGTAGTAAAATACAGCAACTTATTATAAACACTTTTAACAGTGCTCTAGGGCAAAGCTGTTATGGTCCTATTATGTTTTGGAACTGCTGGAATGTAATTTGAATACATCAGATCAACCCACACCTATCAGTCAGTAGCCTGGATCAAACACCTCGCGAGCATTTGTACTTTTGCTGAAATACATTTACCGCTGCTAAAAGACAGGCACTTAAGTTAAAACAGCAATACAAGCAACAACGTGGCATGAACAAACCCTGATCTGTGAAAGTAAATGAGGTCTGCCACGTCAGCTCTGCACCTTACACGGGGATGAGACTGGCTGCGGCACGTTACAGTCCTGCTACGTGTTCCGCAAGCCCATCAGTGCTCAGCAATATGAACTAACAGGATTTTAATATCACAAGACAGGCAAAGAATTACACTGCAGAGGAAACATTAATGAGTACCTACCATACGTACAAATCATTTTACTAGCTTCTCTGAAGAGAAGAATTCCATTTGGAGATGATACATCAAAATTTAAACGCTGCGATCTAAAAAATAACAGCAAAAATATTCAGATGGTCATCGAAGCAGAAAAATGCAATGGATTCATTCCTAAAACAAAAAAACCATCTGCTGACTACAAAGTACAGTTATTTGATAAACTCATTCTAGCTTTCAGTCCCATGATGCACCCTTCAGTTACCTCTGAAGAAACAGTCCCATGACAAAGACAAAGCAATTTTAACCAGAAAAGGTGATCAGCCAATACACACACCGCTGCTGGTGACCAGCGCGGAACTGTGCCTGCGGATACTCAGCAGCACGCTGCAAAGGTTCCACAAACCAACCCTGCTGGTTATTCTGCTACATAAAACCTGCGGCAACCACAGGCCAGTTCTCCAGCGTCAACTGTAACTTGCTTTTGATGAACGCTGAGACCTGAAGACTGCACCCCGCTGTCTCCCCCCTCGCACAGGTATCACCAAAGCCGGCAAGAACCACGGTGCTCCTGACCTGGGAGCACAGCAGCATCGTCGCCCCAGTCCCTGCTGCATCCTTCCAATCTGCCTTTGCGGCAAAGCAGCCCACCTCCTAGCTCAGCCCCGACAGTTAACTTCCAACGTGCGTCTTAAGCTTTTAAGTAATGTTAGCAAAACTTACCCTCAGGGTTTATTTGGACTGAAAGGGGAAGGAGCCATCACTGAGCAGTGAAACCAGAGTATCCCTGGGCTGACCTATGTGGCAGTCACCCACTTTTGATGAAAGGTGGAGTCCCTGTACCACCCCTATCACAGCGAGCAGCAGGTATCTTTCTTTGCTGCAAGTCCGAGATTTGCTGTCTGAGCCCCTGTCTGCAGAGCCCTTTGCTCCAAACTCTGGAGTAAATCTGGGTGTTTAGAAATGATTAAAACGTGCCTTGTATAAAACATTCGTGTATTCCATATGCACAAAATGATAATAGCTGGCAGAGGCAAAGAAAAAAAAAGCCCCAAAACCAGCACATCATCTCAGTATCACAGTGGCATAATGCACAATCTGATACTCTGAAACATATTTTAACCATGTCAAAGTATATTGTATAATGCATTCTAACCTGTAAAAGCTAATGCAGTACACAACTCGTGAAAAAAAAAATCCCCAATGATGTTTCCTAAAGGGAACGAGGCAGATTTTCTGAATAGCAATAGGCAGAAGAGTTACATGAATATGGAAAGTAGGCTGAAGAGCTGTCTTTTGCATAAGATTTATTGTTCTGGTTCCTCTTTGCTTTTGTTTACTGTTACTAGAGTTCTGCATTTATGCTTTAACAACCTCCTCCTTGCAATAATCTGCAGCACTATCAGACTATACTGCTCGTGCACTGTGTCATGAATAAAAATAAGTTAAACTTTCCAGCAATTTATTATACTACTACCAGGATAAAAGACATAATTAGCCTACGCAAACCAAAGAGGGAGTCACAGCAAGCAAGTCAACACAAACAAGGAAGAGCGAACTCTGCCTTAAGGCTTGCGTAGCCATGCAGGGACTGAGCGCACAGCATGCGCACCAGCCAGCTCTGAACTTTAAGGCAACAATTTCCTGTCCCTAGATTAAACTATGTATTTTTTTCAAATATCAAATATTTCAGCTTTTTTCCTTTGAAGTTTGATTTGCAAGGCAAAGTGAGAAATGATGAGAACACATACTTCTTTGCTGAAAACTCTCATTACTTTGGTCACAGAGATACCCAGCACAGAGACTTTAACTTTTTCCTTTGAAAAAATATTTTCTTTTCCTTTTGGGAGTACACTAGGTATTTCCAAGTGTAATGATAATTTCCCCAAATAAACTGTTCTGTTACATGTGGTAAAAGAGGAATTTCATTTAACTACTACAATGTAAAGTACTGAAATCACGTCCCAGAACCATGCCGAAGCCTTTCTGGGTTAGCCCACAGAGAAGATTTTAGACGTGGGAGAAGTTACCTACACGCTGATTATAAATATTGCTGTATTAGACACCATTCTTTCCTATTTTGGCTGGAAGAGTTGAGCTGCAAAAGAAACTGTGAAGGGAGTTGTGGTTTTACAGGCACATACGTATGCTGCTTGGCTTAAGGCAAAAACTCAGCCTGCAGCAAATCTTGACAGCAGACAATTTTCCGGTATTTAATTACGGAGGCAGTGTTTATTCCTGGTTAAAGCACACACTTCCACTAACACTGAATATAAAATCATGGTAGTCTCTCGTATATATTCCTGTAATTAATCCTTACCAGCTGATTTTGTAACATCTACCATTTTGGTAAAACAATACAGTGACGCTGAAAGCTCAGTTCTGCTGGCGGATTTTGCTCCAAACCACAAAAGTAGCAGTATTAACGTCAAAGGCAGACATCCCGAGGGTAAGCCAAATGTAAAGATGGAACAGAGAATGCATACCATCGCAATCTTCATCATGTATCTAATTTTCACGTGCTTTTTACCTGTTTTGCATGAATTCTGCCATCAGCTTCAAGATAGGGGTTGTACACGCCGGTTCACGGTACCACAGCTCAACAGCTCGTTGCAGCACAGCAATGTACGCAGGGTAGCTTCACCAAGCGGAGTTAAAGAGCATACCGATAGCATAACGGCTTGTAAAACAACTCCACTAAAAAACCAAACTACAGCACCAGGCGGGTGGGCCCGGCAGACCTCGGCTGCACTCTGACAGAGGCACTGCCAGAACCTACACATTTGAGCAAGTCTCCCCTTAGAAGACTAAATCCTTTGGAAATATTAATGGTTAAATGGGAAATAGTTAATATACCGGAGCTGTAATGAAGGAAAAGGAAAGCCGTTTGTATATGCAAAGCTAACCTGTACGTACATATATAAAATGCACTTGAATTTTTAATGAATGGCATAAGTCACAAATGGCAGTTTAGTATAAAAACAACACAAATTTACATATTAGCAAATCCCGGGCCCCAAATTTCAGTGCCACCTCACATACATTTGCTATATAAATGGTTGGGAACAATTTGATTGTATGAAGTTCTTTCCAGAGCATTCACAAAGAGAACTCAGCCCAGCCGTGGGGGGGATGGGAAGCTCAGCGAAGTCTGGTATCTAAGAACTCTTTCAGGAGAGCACCCAAGAGGTATCTGTTCTTTTAAACCAGGATTTCAAAGGATGCCACACAAAAAAAGTATGTTTAGTAGAGTGTAAAATGTAACTTACAAAAAAAGTCACGAGTTACTGGCCCTATCAAAATATTTTATGCAACGACTTGATACAACACTGACCCCATGTCTTCTCAACATGCTGAAAAAGAAGCTTTTTTGGGTAAGAATGCAGGTAAATGGAAATGAGGTTGCACAGCCTGACAGGCAAAGAAAAACTTTTTTTTCTTTTTAATACTGAACCAAGAGATTTTAACTGTACAATTTGCTATTATAACATGATCTAGCTAATCTAGTCAATAGTTTTGTTGAATAATCAACTTATTTGTCATTTTTAACTTTGTAGCATGTCATATAGTTCTGCGTTATTTAACCACAGAAGACCCAGCGGCTGTTCTGAGGAAAATGCTACTGCCTGTTCAGGCGATACAGGCAGCTATTGTGAACCTCCAGAAGCAGAACACAGGCCAAGCGCTCAACATGGGATTCTGAAATAAAAGTCTGAAATACATAAACGTTCACATGCTTCTAGGATGTGCAGACAGAGTCATGTCTCGGTTCGATACAGCTCTTCTGGTGCAGGCTGGAGCCGTCAGCCAGCGCTGCTGCTGAATGACCGTGGCACAGACAGATGGGAGGCGTTCTGGCTACTGCTGGCCGTCTGAGGCACCTAAAGACCCGTGCATTTTTGCTGCCAGCTGCTTGAGGCACCACAGGCGTAAACTATAGATAGCAGAAGAGGCTGACACGTTAGATATACCTTTAGACCCTTACTTCTCAATACTTCGTGGGGTTCTTTACATTTTAAATCAAACAAACTAGAGTTAAACATGCCACGGAGAGTTATCCAGTAACACACTGGGATTTTAATTTGAATCTCACTTGCCTAAGTTATCCTCAAAGGGCATAAATGAGCCATGCCTTCTCACACCTGTAAAAATTCACTAATGCCAGTTCCGTTTTTTCTGAGGTGGACTTCCAGTACAGCTCACTCTCAACAGAGGATGGTCACTAATCTCAAGATGCAGCAGATGTCATGTAAGGTACAGAACTGAGCTGTGCTATTAATTCTCCCAAGTCGCGCCTCTTCCTTCGCCTCCCTAGTGGCCCTGTGTACACAGAAGGGAGACGGTGCAGTGCTGGCAAAGCCCCACTGCGGAACTTCATGGCGTAGAAAACAACCAGCTTTTTCAGATTTCATAGCATAAAGTACCTTGACAGCCAAACCCCACAAATAAAACATAAGTCAGCAGTATCAAAGGCTGCTAATACATCCACTATGATTAGCTACTTTAATTCAAAAACTTAAGCATCGAGTCCATATTCATTGACATGGAAAGACTGGAAACTACAGTCAAATTTTACAAAAGCTAGTGTCAACAGAAAGGCTTCGGCAATTTATTATTTCCTTTACAAATCCAATGAAGTGGAATGAACTGTTTTTAAACAGAATATTATTTTTAAGAGGTTTTAACCATAAGCTTCAAGGAATCTGGCTAAGTCATGAACTTAACCTGACCAGTCAGTTCAAGCTCAAAGGAATTCAAACTGCAAAAAATGATTCTGAGGTTCGAATAAATGCAACCGGCAACAACTGCTGTTACAAACAGGTTACTGATCTGGTAGCCTTGTTTCACGAGAAATTACGTTCTCGTCTTCTCTGGTAAAACTTCAATCTGTTTGGCTTTTCAAGTTTGTACCTAATCCTGAATCCTTAAAACGTACAAACTTAAGAATTCAGTTCTTAAAAAACAGACTAATTCTGAACAAGCCATCTTGTTGCTGCACGTGGTTTTATTTTGTTAAGAAATGCGATGCAAATTTGGATGGCTATGTAACAATGGTAGTCTGGTGGAAAGATTGTTTTGCTTGTTCCTGTGATCCACATCTGAAGCAGCATAGGATCAGACATCCCAACACCTAGGTCAACTGCAACTTTTAGATGAACATGAGATAAAACATCTCAATGGCAGTTCACTTTTCTATAAACTTAGTGTCTATGTACCTATACACATAGATATTTTTATATGGGCAGTGATTTCACGCACACACATGTATATATTGTGTGCTATCTAGCTGACTGCAACTCTGAGTCAACCTAATAATTTAATTCTTGGAACACATTTTCTTATTGCAAACTTTTTTACAGACAAGAGAAGTCATTAAATACCGAGAATCAACTGGGAGGAACATAGGAAGAAATTGCCTATGGGTTACCACCTAACTGTAAGAAACACTAAATGAAAGTAACAAAAAAGTGGATATTACCCTGAACTCACAATTGAATTTCCATGGACGTATCTGACTGCGAGACCAAGGACCTTAGACTACAGTCTGATATTAGTATGGAAGAAAACAGATTAAATGTTCAACATCCTATCCAGGCAGACTGGGAGTAAATAGCAGAATGAAATATGTAAGGAGAATCATCACTGTTAAAAGCAGGTTTTCACCCTCTCAGATTGCTGTGCGGGTTTTTTCAGGCCACACCTGCATGTTCAGGACTGACCTACAAATTACAGCGACCGCATGTTATGAATACAAAAGACAAATAAACTTTCCAAAGCTGTGGTACTGGAATCATCATTGACAGCTTGACATATCAATATTTCAGGAAGAATAAATGACTTTCATATCTAGGGTTTTGGTGTTGTGGGTTTTTTTTGTTTTGTTTTGGTTGGTTGGTTGGTTTGCGTGATGTTTTTCTTTGCCTTTCATTACCGGACACTTTGGGAAGGTGCTATGCTTGACACCTGAAGCTGCTTAAAATAGTTGGAAATATTTTAATGAAGTCTTTTGAGAGATCACCTAATACAACTTTAAAACAAATTTTACTATTATTATAAGTATTTTCTCTTCATCCCTTGCCAGAGGAAAACTATAAATCTTGTCTCAGCTGAATGAACACCATTTATCATATTCATTTTCTTGTCAATACAATTATGAAAAGCCTTTGGCCTTTTTCCAAGGAGCCTGATTTGCTAGAGAAACTCAATTAGTATAAGCAAGCCGGCTACAGAACAACCCTGTTTGGCAATCTAGCCCAGCTTCTGCATACCTGACGATTCACCTCTAAACCATCATCCGACTAACTCGTAAATAACATCGTAACGGTAAAATACAAGATAGAACGGTGTCCCCCGTGCCTCCCTGCCTCCCCCCTCCCCAGACCGAAAGGACTGAAAAGAAATGATTTCTGCTCATTTTTGCCATCTACTGGACAAAACTCCAATCCTAAATGCTGCGATCAGGAAATCCCAACCCTCAGGTGAGAGATACCGGGTGTAATTTGTTTAGTTACGGACAGGGCTCAGACCCAAAATATTTCCTGCAATCCCCTGAAGAGTTTATCAACATACTCGCCTGCCAAAGATTTACAAGTGACTATTTCTGACCATCTTCCATACAGAATAAACATCACCTTATGGTATATTAGAAGCTTAGCCTTTTATCCCTTGTCTTTTTGTACTTCTTATTTATTGAACGAATGCAACTAAATCAGATTTATTTTGGCTAAAGTTCTGTATTTGCCATTTTCAATACTGCAATACCAGGTCTTCAGACAGAATAAAGTCTGTTTGAAAAACAGCTTTTCTTTGCTATCAAAGCCATTTTCTTGTGACATATTTGTGAAACTACAAAAGAAATATGTTAATCAAAGGATACTGAAACTTTGTATGATAAAACTGGCATCTGACCCTCCATTCTCCTCCGTTTACTTTTCTGTTATTTATACACAGTAACTAAGAGCTGTGATAATAGCAGCTTATTCTGCCATAATGCTTTGGATCAATAATGGGATGAAGCTGGACTCAGCCAAATGAGGTACGATCCACTGAACAGAAGCAGGCACTTATCCTTTACAGCCAAAGGTGAGGAAGAAAAACCATTTTGAACCTGTGCAAAGGAAAAGAAACTGAGAAGGCCTGAGCTTTAACTCCCCACAAAGCTGTATTTCAATCTGTCTTTCTCGTTAATACAGAAAAATGAAATCAAAAAGTTGGAGGCTGTTTTTATTTATCTGAAATAAACTTAATTAATAAAATGCAAGGAATAAATAAAAAAAAATCAGGAAGGGGTCCTGAGGATTACATATCCTGGATCCTTGAATAAAAAAAAAAATCTCGATGGATGAATCCATTTCTTTCACATGGAGAGGAGGTAAATCCCTCCTCCTGCAACTGGAGATTTGCAGTTCTGCACAGGAGAAGAGCATGATACACATGCTGTACTAGAAAAAACAAAGTAAAAAGAATTTGAAATGAAAGCAGCACTGACCTGCTTCTGCACATCTTCCTGATTTTATTAATAAGTTTTAGGGTAACACAAGCACAAACAGTGCTAATGAAGTTAAATGTACCCAATGGTGCCCACTAGAAAATGAGATGCTAATTCACAGTCTGGCTTCAGTAGTTTGTGATTTATTCCTCGCCCCCCCCCCCCCCCCCCCCCCGCCCCTTTTTTTCCCTCCTCTCTTCTCCATTCCTCTAAAACTGAAATTAAAGGATGCCTTCCACTGATTTTAAGAGAAATAAAGATTACGCTGCTTTATATTTCAGACTTACTTTTTGCAAGCTGAGCCTGCACATAGGCAGAATCACTGCGGGCTTGTGAGGGTCTTAAACAAGGCTTATCTGAACGGTCATCAGGCTTCTAATACCCACCGGACAAGGACGCCTGCCAGACCACAGCAGGCTCTGCTGTGCAGCCTCTCCGTCCTTAAAGGCTGATTTCCCAGCTCCAGTTCTACATTCATGCGTTCCTCCTTCTTAACCAGGAAGATTATTAGTGAACAGTGGGGTCTCATTATTTACTTAAAATAAAAATATTTTTAAAAGCTCGATTTCTAGTAAAGCACGTAATTATACTTGAATGCAATTTTTCCTGTCCATAAAATAAACAAATACGTAATTAACTTCCATAGCTTTGTGAGATCTAAATTAGAAAAGAAATATTTTCATAGTTACTTCACTGTGTATTTCAGCAGTTTGTTACTAATACGACTGTGTGCCTGAAGAGAGAATTACAGTTACTGTATTTATAAAAATATAAAACATTTCTCCATAGTATTAAGAAAACACCCACGAGTATTATTGTAGTTGTTGGCATTAAAATGCACACAATATTTAAAGGAAATAGACTTCCATTATTGTTATATATTGAGGAAAACGACAATCTAAAGATTTTGATTTTGTTTTCAGATTTCCGTTTTCTTCTGGATCAAGAAGACTGCAGGTATTGTGATATTAATAGAGTTGACATAAACAGAAAGTAACTGACTAAATTAAAGACATGATTCATACCACAGAGAGGAATCTCCCCAGATAGCACTTGTATAGTATTTTTTTAAGCACTTTTGATGTTAAACCAAATGTAGGTACATCGTGTTTGGAGTTACAGACACAGTGTTTTTTTTAGAAGGAAAACATGAGGGATTTACGGAGGGAAGAAACCCACTTGGATATGTTTTCTAGATTAGTAGTGTGACACAACAAAAAAGTGACCTCTCTGTGGTCTTTCCCAGTTAACTGCATGGTTGCCATTGTGCTGTAATTTTAGCTGATTACACATTAGTTCATTTAGCTTTGTTTCCTCTTCCCCACTGTGCCATACTATTAAACTAATGCAAGGGGCCTGGTATCCCTCTGTGCACAGAGCTGGTATTGTCACAGTGTAATAAGGATACATCCAGTCAAACAGCATGGTGTAGCTGGTCTTTGTGTTTAGTGCAAAGGCAATCCCTCGAAGATCCCTTGCCAGCCCGATCAACATACGCTGTCAGTGGGAAAGAGACACAGTAATTGATTTTCACGTTAGCACAGAGCAGATGGAGTAATAATCAGCCAATAATGACCACATATCTGATTTTGATTCATTAGTTTAAATGAATCGCTCAAATCTTTTTTTTTATAAAAACCGTAAAAGATTCTTTTAACAAACAAGATTTCCACAAGTACTGTAGTGAAACACTAGCAAAATGCTTTTGATTATTCGATATGCTATCCTAATGAACAATGCAAATTAAAACATAATATATGAACACTAGTATTAAAGTTTACAAGTGCTTCCTGTATTAATATATTTACAGTAATAATAACAATAAAACGTTAATTTAAGCATGTAATATTTTGAATGAGGTGTAAGACTAACTGATACTCATAACAAGCTATAATTAAGGTTGCACTGAGATTCCTCCTGTATGTTGTTTTGTTATTTTAACATATCTTTTTTTTTTTAAAGTAATTTTCCGAGTTAGGTTTCTTCAAAAAGTGACTTTTTTATTTACAGAAGACCACACAAATCTATCTGTATTAAAGTTGGTTCTGAGATGTGATTTTTTTCCCCTTTAATGGCTGAAGTGTGGCTTCAGAATCCTTCTAGCTCAAATCCAGACATTTTGTGCATAGATAATTAGCCCCTACTAAAGGGATGTTTTCAGGATAATTAATAGACATCAATATGAAATACTAGGGAATGAAAAATATTTTAACAATATAAACAAACTTTTCAGTTTACTTAAGACATAAATATTCTTTTTGACAATTAAGTAGTTTTTATAAATTTTATCCGTGTGTTGCAGGTGGGGTTTGCACTCCCCCCCACTCCCCCCCCCCCCCCAAAAAAAAAAAAAAAAAAAAGACCATAGTACTGCAGAGTCTGGTAAAAAAAATAATCATAGAAGCATGGCAAAAAAACCCAGTAAGGAGTTCTTGCTTTAAAACCAGAGTTTTCAATAATGTACCACTTGGTGCTCACGCTGTAATATTTATAGTGTTGCGAAATAACAAAAGATAAGACTCACATATTAGTTTTAACTGATCACATAAAGAGCAAATTACAGCTGATGCCTTGTTAAACTGCTAAATGTCATCTTACACAAGGGCTAATTTCTACTCCTCGTATACAGACCCATTAGTCCAACTGACTTGGATGGCACGCACATAGATTTATCCAAGGATAAATTGAGTTCTCTACAAAACACTGGTGAGGTTGCTAAGAGTATTTTAATATTTGCATTTCCTTTCTGTTGTGCATTGAAATGGCCTGAACTTGCAAGATGCTCAGAGGTCTCAACTCTCATTAACTTTAATGGGACTCTGAAATCACTAGAGAGGAAGTGTTCAATACTGAGAAGATGCAATATAAAATTGTAACTTTATCTTTGTATCCATCTGTATTTTCATACTTTGAGTGCTGTTTTGCCCACAGAAAAAAATAACTCTTTAGCAGGCATGGTGGCCAAAACATAAAGAATGTTAACAACCTGGCAGCCACACTCTGTGCTTCTTTCTGAGGGCATACATTGATTTTGGTTCCCTTGCCCACGCTAGCCACAAAGAAGGGGACAAGCAAGACTGCACAAAGGAAAGGCTGGAACTGGGAAGAAGGGAAGCTACAGCCCCTGGCAAAGCGTGAACTTGCCTTTGTTTGAGGAGGCGCCTGGAGAGAAAGAGCTCACCGTCTTACTGGGGTCTCTAAACATGGATCAGAAAAAGACAACCAGCCAAACCCATATTCCTCTACCGTGCTTATTCTGTCTTTATAAAAACAACTGGTTAGAAGAAAACACTCTTTCGCAAATATATTTAAGAAACAGTTTGGCTGCGAGACTTTAAAAACTATTAATAAAAGCAGACGTGCAACTTTCTTTAAACTATGGTCTCAGATTTCTGGAAACCTACACAAACACCAGGCAATTTCAGATGCCATTTGACCTTGAATTGTAAAGAAAGTTGAACAACTGCTACATAAACTACATTTCTCAAGTTTCTATTCTTTAAATTTAGGTACTGTTATTAAACAGGCCATACCATTAACCATGCTATTCTTAATAAATGACCTCAATCTACAATGCACCATATCCTGGCAAATCCCAGCGAACTCCATGTTCAGATACTATCCATTGGAACTCAACTTTATAAAATAACACTGCCTACAGTTGGCAATGTCCGAGCAGCCTCTATAACAGCCTACAGAATCCTAATCCATTTAAGTCACTGGCAAAAATACCTTCAAACTCTAACAGGAGCAAAAGTCACCCTAAATTCCATTCTTGTTTAAGTCACATTTAGTAAGACCTCCCCGGGCGGCAAACCCTAAAATCCCAAGACAGTCTAGTTTTAGTCCATTATGAATTTCCAAATAGCACTTAGGTGCATAACATTTATTAATGCCAAACAACATTATCCACTTATACATCCACTTTTTGTCCGTCATCCTGTGGGATTCAAAGTGCCTTGCAAACTTTGCAGAGTAATTTGAAGAATACATGAAGCTACTGCTTCATTCACGACTGAACACCAGCCACGGCTGGGGCAAAGTGACAGTAAATAACACCACCAGCACAACGAGCAAGATGAGAAGTGAAGAAGAGTAAATACAAGAGGCATAGCAAGAGGAGCTTGTCAGCAGTATGTGGGTTTATGGATAGCTCTTCTTGTTCCTGGAACAATTTTGTTCAAATTTCGGTTACGAAATATTCTTCCCTGATTGTCAGTGACAGGTTTGTTTACGATTAATTAAAACAAAGCCATTTTAAAAATAAATTCAAGTATTTGGTTTCAAAGTCCAGAAGAAGATTTTTTCAATGGAAAGGAGCTGAAGATTTAGATATTCACAGAAAAAAACCCTGTGACTTGCCAACACGTGCCAAGTGTCTGACTAACGCAATTTAAAACAGACGAGACTACTCAAGCCACCCACCCCCAAAACGGGGCTTGTAATGGAAAGTCTGACAGACCCTTAACTATAGTGGCACTACTGGGTGCAGCTATAATATTACCCTCATAATTCTACTATATAATAACAACAAAGGAAAAAAAAGGTGAAGGGTCATTGCGCTTTGTCTTTAGAATTAAGATGGCTGTCTTCATCCTTACAGCATACTCTTAATTCTGGAGACACGTCTTAATAACCTCTAAATAGTTCCAACAAAAGAGCCGTGTCAGAGGAATGAGCAGGCCCCAAGGTGTTTCAACTGGAGTGTTTTCATCTGCCTTTATTGCTCTATCCCTCTCCAGAATTAAGGCAATAACCTGTGATAAATTATTCAGGAACTGCTACAGGGATCAAAGCAAAATCATTCTGTTAAAGTGCTGTTTGCAACATTTGGCACTTAGTGTGAAAACTTTTAATGTGTGCAAGCTGAAAATCAAGGATTTTAAATAATTTAACAGCATGGAGTTTCTACAAACCAGCTAAAGATAGCATGTTGCTATTTAACTGCTTTTTCCTCAGATCCTTTTTTTTTTTTCCCTGCGTTTCTAGCAAATCTGATGATGTCACAACTATAAACAAAGTGCTACTGAGATTCCGGCTACCCGGCTGATATAGTACTTCACCGGATTGGCAAGAAAACCCCTGAAATTCTTAGGAGAAAATCAGCCACTGTTTTAATACTGGACATTTTCCCTATTAATATAAAAACATGAAGGAAGTAGGAAGGAAAAAAAAAAAAGGAAGAAGAAAAAAAAGGAAAGCAAAGCACATAATTACTTAAGCCATCTTCAATTATATTTGATCTCCCTGGAAAAGAAACCTAAACGTACGTTTTGTATGCAGATGTAATGATTACAAATGTATTTTAAAAAGAAAGAGCTCCCTTGTTGCAACTGTTTTTCAAGGATGTTTTTCAGAAATATTAAAAACCAACAAAACCCCAAACCCTAGCCAGTTAGAGAGTCCTAGTAAAAACCACAAATTAAATGAATTTGGCAGTCCTGGACCATTTTCATAGTGATATTTTAACAGTGTCATCTCCCTGCGGATTGGAATACTAAGCATTTTATTGAAGAACTGAACTGTTTTTGTTTTCAGTACTTGCAAAATGAAGTACCTGAAAGCGCTTTTGCATGTATTATTTATTCATCATGATAGAAAAATAGCTTTAACCTAATAAATTACGTTTAAGAGAATTTAGAGCAAAAGTTTTGTTTATGATATAGCAACAGATTTAGTTCTTTATCAGTAGCTTAAAGCACCAAGTTTTCTTTATACAAATTAGACAGATGGTGCTTACAGTAGAATTTACTAAAGGTCTGTCACAACAAATGCAGCCAAGCTGCATATTTAATCACTGCAGAACCTTGTCTACCTGCAGCTGCCAACTGCTAATCCAATTTCCCTGATAAATGTGGCAAGAGACACGATCAGCAATAAAGAGCATCTAACTCCATTTTCCTGCAGGGCGTCTTTTGATGAACATTTAGGACGGAAGCATGGAGTGCACTGTGTGGCCCTGGCTTGTGGCAGCTGCATGCATTTTGAAGACACAGTTCTCAGGTTACTCACTTAATTCTGCCACTATCATTATGTTGCTATTGATCTCAGTAGCTCTTGTCTACACAGCATTACTCTAGATGAAGCTGAATCAGGCAGTTATCATGCATCAAACTTGCTCAAAAGCCTGGAGATTTCCCCTTAATTACTTGTGATTTTATTTGCAAATACCGTTAAAGTGTAATCAAGCAGTCACTTTCCAGGGTCGTTAAGAACTTGCTAGTTTAGGAATATATCACTGGCACTCCATTAAAATTTCTCTACTAAGACAGTTGCAAGCAAACCAGACAGGACAATGGCAAAATTATTTTAATAACCTGAACCCTCACATGAGATTAACAGTTTCCTACAGAAAGGATAACGCTATCCAGTGACCTCTCGTTCCAGTTTTTCGGATTTATAACTTGAAAAATATCAGAGATTAATCCAAGATAGATGAACTGCATCTATTTTTAAATGAAAAGTTATTAAAATTAAATACATAAAGCAACAACAAATGAAGAAGCTAGAATTAAATAATTGTTGAAATAACCCCAAGTACTATTTTTTTAAAAATACTCCGTCAATTCAAGCGATTACTGTGAACTGTGCATCTCCTGGCAATGTCACAGATGCAGTGCAGACCAATTAATTACTAAATATTTCTAGCATATCTGCTTATTTTCTTAGGAAAGAAAGTGGGTAAATACGATGATGTAGTCTTTTAAGTTTCCATCATATTTTAAAACAGTGAATTAAAAATTACTGTTGGGGGTTTCTTCAGAACCGCCCTGCGTGGCTGCAGCCAGCACTCCAGTGTGCATTGTTAACTATTTATTCAGTGACAGTAGAAGGGATCTCTTTAATGCAAGAGTGCCCTCATGTATTATCATTCCTGATGATGCAGCTTCTATCCAGCAAGTCTTTTTCTTCCCTAAAATATACTGTTGTTTTGACACAAACAGCTTGCTACACTTAAGGATTTTACTAATAAAACATAATGTTGTGTTAGATATTATGACTGTTGCCACAGCTGAACTGACTTGTCAAATCAATCCTAATATGGCTCCCACAGGCACATAAAAACCTTATTTAGCTATCAGTTATCCTAATCACTTTGTTCAGTTTAAGGGTGCAATACTTCAAGACCAGTTCCTATTTATACATATATGCCCAGCCATTTAATAAAGTCTTGATTTATATAATAAATTCTTCTTTGAAAAAATACTTTGAAGCAGCAGTGTTTTATCTAGTGTGTTACAGTATGTCTCCTCACACCCCCAAATAAATATGTTAATACACACAAACAGGATACTTGCATGTCAAGGGTGAACATTAGACATGTGACACAGGTAAGCTAGCACTGAAACCAGATTTGTCCCTTCGATTATAAATGGGGCTCACATGTGGTCACTTCATCTGCAAAGCACTGAAAAATCCCAAGGCTTTTAGGAAAATCTTTGTAAAGAGTTTATTTAGGAAGACAGCCATTCGTAGCCTTTGTATCTCTACGTCTGCATTCCAAATACACATATAATGTATACAGGTATAAATATACATACAAGTATACAGGTATATACATGCCAAGAGACAGCCAGAAAAGAAGACAGCTTGTATCTAAACGCTTGCCCCGCTATCTCCCATCAATAATTTCTTTCCCTACAATTGAAATAAACCTACCTTTGCTTCTTCTTGTTCAAAACTACTGTTGAATATCTGAGTCACACTTTCAAACGAAACTGTGAGGGGAAGCATGAAATTCTCAAACTCATCCTCGTCTTCACCTACAGGAAAAGAAATCAAAACAAAACAGCAAAAGCATCACATTCACACTGTCGTTGGAAGGGTCGGCCTCCTAGGCTTTCATAGAAAAATCTCACCGACATCATGGGAACTTTCATATGACCTACAGGAACAAAAACTTGAGGTTTGATATATTTTTACTGAGCTATCACCACAAAGACAAATTGTTGACCACAAACAACTTGTATCTGAGATCAGCACGTCTCCGCATTTCATATTTCTGTTTCCTCTGTTAATCTGACAGCAATTGTTCAGTACCCTAGAAGAATATTCAAACAAGTCAAGACTCAACAGTTCAAAAACGTTAAATTTCAAACCGCAACAACAGATTACACCCTTTTCAAACGTGTACTTTGTAGTATGATGTTTAAATCACAATCTTTTAGGATTGAATCCTATTTTTTTTCCCTCCTACCTATTTAGTATACAGAATGAAGCTGCCATGAAAATTAAAACTGGACTGTGTTGGGGTTATTTACGTGACTCTATTGCCTTGTTTGTTTCAGAAGGTGTGAATTTAGAGTAAAAGAAACAAGATGTGGGCAGGGAAAAAAGACATTGCCTTGGTTAGACAGCTGAAAGATAGCCTGGAAGCCTGGATTGGTTTTTGGTTCGTCGTGACGCTGAACAAGTAACTATGAACAGCAACTTTTTAGAAATGGCAATTTGCATGAGGATTCATACTCACACTACTTACCTTTAGGCCCCTAATGAGGGTAGCTTGCCTCTCGCACTCAGAGTCCCCTTGAGAGTAATTCAGAGTAGGAATTTAATTTATGTTCTTTAAAGAGTTCTTTGCTATAGGGCTTCTCTCTTCATCAGCAAAGTCTGGCAAACTAAGTTGCAATTGAACTTCGGAAGAGTCTTTTGTGTGTCAAATTGGTTGCGCAAAGCTACTGTGAGCTTTGCAGTTTAGTTTCTACATCTCAGACGCCCATCTGTAAAAGGGGCACCAGCCCAACCCCTTAGCTCTAGAGATGCTGTGAGGACCAAATCGCTTACCCCAGCACAACAGTAAGAATGACAGGAAAGGCCAAGAAGAAGAAAAGCCAGGAAGGAAAAACCAGTCACAACAGAGAGCAAAGCGTGGACTAACACATAAATCCAGATAGGGACACAGCAAAAAAAAAATTAAGTAATAAAATCCAAATACTCAGTAGCTTCTCATTAAGCAAGGATGACATCTTCCGTACTGAAAGAGGCAAATATCTTCCGAGAAATAATTGTGATCCTGCAATTAAAACTGCCTCATATCAATGCAAATATTTACACTGGAGAGGAAAGGCAAGCTGCAGAGGCAATCCCACCTACGGCACCTCCTCAGTTCCCAGCGCTTGCCTTTGTGACCTCCGCTGCTTCCCTTTAGCACAGGGCTTTCCTGCCCATCTTCCAGGGTTTTTTTTAAAAGCAAAGGAAATACTTTCAATAACTTTCTGCTACTGCACTGGCCAGCCAGAGTAGCAAAGCCTTCGAATCACAACCTGTGCTCCAGAACTTTCTGAAACTAGCAAAGGACTGACCCAAGCCCACGACCGGCACCCCACACCCGCAGCAGAGGCGCAGAGGGCCAGGCGCTCTGCATGAGACTGCAGTGCTGCTGCTGCCAGCCGTGGCAGCTGGTGAACTTCGGGAAGATCCATCCTGTCCATCTTGGCTTGTCTCCTTTGCCATCTTCTCTCTGCTCCTTTCAACCAGAGTCACTCTGGTTTTTTTGTCATTTCTGGACCCTTGTGGCCCCAGACTACTCATGCAGTGTTTTGTTTCTCTCTCCTTCCTTGCCAGCTCCAGCTCCTCAGGCAGTTCCAATGCGGTGTGAGCTCCTGAGCTCCCCATCTCTTTGCTCCACAGCATCAGCTTCCTCTTCCCCTCCTAGAAGCTTAAACTGTTTCTATATGCATTGCATATCCTGATACTTTTCTCCTTTTAATTGCTTATCAGATTTTCCTCAGAGGAAAAAAATTAGTAAAAGGCGGCCAATCATGTAGAAAGAATCCTATGCTGGTACTGTTCCATGTCAGCGCACAGATGAACAGAAGTCACGAGGACACTGCTCTGTGCCAGGTCAGGGTGCAGTTGCCGTTCACAGAGTTCTCAGGAGAAACCCAAATTATAAGAAGATAGCAAAAGTAATGCTGTGTCCCATCTGCAGTGCTGCGTGGCATTGGAAGACCATTCCATGAAGATATTATGCACACGTCCAAATTCAAGGTGGACCCTTCCTGAAGGCAGAATCTCCAGCACACCTTGTTAAAAAGTTGAGAAGACAAAAGAACTACCAGAACGCCCAGTGTTGCCTGGGTCCAACACTGGAATGACAAGCCAGCTCATTCTGGAAATGGGTAACGGGAAATCTTATCTGCTATTTTTGTTTCCAATTTCAGTGCTGGCAGTGACGAAAGAATACACAATTAGGACCTCACAGAGTACCGCTCTTTTAATAAAATAATTTGTATGTTTTAGAAAAGCAACACCAACGACTTCCTATACATTTCTTTTGCATTCCCATACAAGCCACTTACACATCCCATGAACAGTGCAGTACTAATAAGGAAAGGAAGAAACTATCCTAAACCAGCGTACTGTGGCAAATTGCTTATTTTCTGAAATTCAAACTACGCACACATTGTCTGAAAGAGGTGCCTCGCTTCTACGTTTTAGTAGATCTGTGTGTGGCTTACAGCAATAGTGCTTTAAACTTGATGCACTTGGAGAGGTTTGGCACTGAGCGTGCCAACATACACCTGTAAGCACAAGACACTGACAAATCATGCTGAACAGCTCCTGACGGTGTTTTCTACATCTTAAATCTACTACTTTTGGTATTGCAGAGGAAAAAGTGATTAAAATCTATCAACCCTAGAAAAACTTTCATGTAAACATAACTTCTACTGGTACTCTTGTATTAGTTTTGGTTACTATATACTTCACACAAAATAATACTCAGCTTACTTTAGAAGTCTTGGACAAAATGATGCAATTCTAAATGCCAAAAAAATTATTAAAAACAGAACCTGGGGCACACAAGAAATTCAAAGTCTTGAGTATAGTCATGAGGTTAAAGTAATTCAACAGAAACCAAGTGCATTTTGAAGCAAACAGCAATTAATATATTACTGTTCATCCCTACTACAATTACATTTTGCCAGTCACTCCAACAGCACATTGTTTAAAATGTAAATATTCTGAACTTACTGTATTTAACTAATTGTCAAAGATTTCTACAGCAATTATTTAGAACAACCCCCACCAAGAGCAATTCATCTTAATTTTGTTTCCACGTAAATTGTTTATCATTCATATAAAAGGGTTTTATGTAAAGCTCTTCACTTAATTTGAAAAAAAACCCAGAGAACACAATTGGTACAATGCTGTTTTATCTAAAAATGCCAGTTCACTCAGGCTGAAAACAGCTCTGGATTCACGAGGTAAGAATGCTGCCATTTAATGCTTGCACAAACACACAGAAAGGACAGTTTGTGTACACCTTACTTACCAAATTCGGATTCTAAAACACAACTTGCATGCTCTTCTATCAGTTCAAACCCAAACAAATTTATTCCAGGAACACAACTGACAACAGCCACAAGACTGATGTACGTTTTTTCCAACTAATCTTTTCGGATCTTGCGGAGTTGTTAATCCAGGGGAATGACAACAACCTCGATCAGCTTGTAGCCAGTCATAAGTCATGTGCCTGCATTTTGTCTGACATATTTACACAACCTCTACTCTGAGATGTAATTTTTAACACCTGTAATCTTGTTTTTACTAAATCATTCCCCCTGCCGCCCCCGGAAAAGTTACTGAAACTGCACACGTAACCTATTTTATATTAGAAAGCGTACCTATTGCTTGCGCTATACAACGCTGAGCAGGCACCGAAAGCGGTTTAACTGCGAGTAAACGCTGGTCCAGCTCCCAGATGCTCTTCTTTAAGCAAACACGGATCAACGTGGCTCGGTCTCGCCTCGCAGTTAGCGGTTTTCAGCACTGCTGAGCAGCAGCCAGCATGGGCCCCCCGTCAGCAGCGTGGGGAGCGACACCACCGCTGACTGACGCCTCTCCTCTCCATCGCTTCTGCACATGCGTTACCTAGTTAAGTCCCTGCACGAGGGCTGGAACTCGGCACACGAAAGATTCCTTCCACGTTTGGACAACAGAGCGCTAAACATGCAGAGTTCTGCGCTTTGGTGGCCGAGGGCTGTGCCTGGATTCAAAGTGACCAAGTCCTGTATCACATCCAGCTGTTAAAGCGTGCACTGGGTTTTAGAAGTGTCTAACCTCTCTAATTCCCAAAGGACAACTCAAAAGGTAACCCCAAGTGCATATTTAAGCATTGCTGGTTGAACTTGGGAATGCTTCTCAATGTTTATTAAAACTCAGAAAATCTTTGTATATTGGAAACTTGCATGAAAAAGTGAAAAAAACCCCCTTCTACTAGAAGCTAGAAGGTTCTGGCATGATCACTACATCACCTGGAAATGCAACACACTTACTCAGGCACTTAATGTTGTAAATCCTTACAGTTAAAATACAAAAAGTGCTTCTGTGCAAAAAAACCCCCAAACTCACCTTGCTTATTTCTTCAACAGAAGGCCACAAACAAATGCAGTGTCATTCCTTAATGCCATAAATCTCGGAATTCAACAGGCAGCGATTTAAATACCAACTACAACATATTTACTGTACAATTAAGCTGCGGTGTGACTGGTTTAATAACCTTAAAAATTCCTAGTACTACACAAGACAGCAAGGTGTCTCAGGGACACAAGACAGCAAGGTGTCTCAGGGAAATGGGAGGAGGACCCTACCTAAATCCACCATGAGAAGACGAGTGAGAGCAGTGTAGAACACAGTCCGGCACCTGAGGTCACTGAGGCTGTAATTCTCGCTGATGCCCAAGAAAGGGAAGTGCTTACTCTGTTGAAACAGAAGTATATGAAAAATTAAGTGTTCTACAAAATTTGTTACACACAACATTTTTTTAACATAGGAAGAAAACTTACCGTGTGATTCTGCAGCATGAATTTCACAGCCTCTATTTTCACGAGCTTTTTCAGGAGACTATAAGTAGCAGGCGTTAAGGAAAGGTCAGCCTCATGGCGTTATGATTGCATTATCAGGTCGTACAAACTTTCAGGAATCTTTAGTGAGAAAGAGATCCTAACTGAAACAACAAGAGATGTTCACAAAAAAATCACTGAATTTCATCTAGAAATATATGTTATATTCTTTACAACATTAAAGACCATAATCTATTATTAAATAAAGCAATTAGTTTTCATCTTTTCATGGCACATATTCTAGTCACAAAAGAGACGAATGTAGTAAATTACTTTTATCATTAAACGGAGAGTTTCTGGTAATAAATGGTGCTGTTTTTTCCCCAGATAGACCTGTGTCACCAGCATGCTGGGGAAAAAAAAAAAAAAAAAAAAAAAAAAAAAAGTGGTTTTACAACTGCCTGCATGGTAGATGCCGGGCACTTGGCAATGGGACTGGCTGCAGCCCTATGCAGCGCTGAAGGTACGGCCTCAACCACAGAGGTGATCTCCAGACCCCTCAAAAATCACATTTCATTTGTTTCAGTTACAACAGATAAAACCACATCTCACACACACTAAGCTAAGATACCAAAGTATCTTTGGACCTATAACAAGTGAACAGAAATGTCTGAAGAACATACAAAGTTTCTGAGCCAGAGCAAAGTCTGTAACACGGTGGTACAGCTGGGAATTTTGGATGCACAGGAATCCCAGTTTCTCTGACTTAAATATAAAGCACATCTAACTGACTACCGCTAAGCATGAACTGAAATCTCCCATCCACAAACTGGTTAAATTTGAGCCAGTGACAGTCCAGCTGGGAGGGAAGTACAGCTGCACCGAGCTCAGCACCACTGTGCCCTGCCCCCAGCGCAGGAACCTCAGGATCAGGAAGGTCTGCTGCTCCGGTCTCCACATCCCATCGGCAAAGCCCCCTGCCTCCGGGGCTGAAGCTCCTGGCCCTGCACCAGGATAAGGTTGACTCTGCACCTGCTTGTAAATGACACAGAAGCACCGTTTTCCTGGACTGCGTATATTCTACAGATCACATAGTCTAGCATGACTTCCTAGGCAGTTACACCCGATGAATCGTAGTATTTTTCTCTGGATTTCTTTTAAGAAATTGTATTAAATCAAAAGTTGAGTTAGCAAAAACTGTGTTATAGAAGCCTTAAAGTTCGGATGTTTCACAACCTGAACCCTCTCCTAGCTGTGTGCATTACGAACACCTTTAATAGCATCAGCACACTCCAATTCCCTGGCTCAGGCGAGTCAGACATTTGGGGTTGGGCAAAGGAGATCATGCTGTGTGTTCCAACAAGAGCCGTGCCGACATCTTCGTGAGCTTTGCACGGCTATACCCTGTGCCCCGAGGGATGCCTGCAAAAAGGGAGCGAGAGAATGGCCAAAGCAGCCGCCTGGACTCTCTGACCCCGCTGCCTCCCCGTTTGACGTCAGATGGCAGCGGGTCGGGCTGCACGGTCTCAGTTCTGCATCTGCACAATGGGGATATAAAAGCTAATGCGCTTTTTTCAGGGGTGTCACAGAAAAATTCAAACCCCAGCAACGCAACATTCGTAAGCACTGAAGGCATCAAAGGAGTGAAATGACTTACGGGCTTGTACATTCCGCAATGAATATTGTATAAACTGGACTCATTAGTTTACTGAATGCCGCTGACCCCTGGCATTGATGAAGTTCTTTGAGAAATAATCAGTATGATTGCTTAACTTTAGACCGTACAGTAGTGCCTACAGCCCTGTACAAACAGACAATTTTCAAACAAATACCTGTAACACTTATTATTGTTACTATTTTCCTTTTTTTTTTCTTGAGTGCTTGCTCCACTCTGCCATTCCTGCACATAATTGATTGAAGAGTTTGATTACTTTTATGTGAATAAACAATCTCCCTTCTAATCTTAAATGGAATAAATTATTTTTAAACAAGTAAAAGTGTAAGAACAGGTTTTATAGCTGCTATTGGAAAATCTCCTGATCTAGTTGTACGATGATGCTCCCCTGCCAATCTGTAACACTTGATGTAGCACCACCTACTCTTACACTGCAAAGCTGTTAGTTGAGGTTTTTTTGCCCCTGTTACAAGGGAGAGCCTTTTAAAACATAAGGCTAACAAAGACATGGATAAAGGATTTTTAAGCGACTATAAATATTTTAACCCAAGTTACTGTATTGTACAAAATAACAATGAAACTGTAGTTATTTTGCTACAAGACTATAGAGTGGAAAAGTTAATTATTAGAAAGAACTAAACATGCATGAGGGAGCAGCACTACGGCTTCAAAGACATAAAGGAATGACTAACATATTCCATTATGTAAATGAATTCAAAGATATTTCACGACTGATCAGCTAGGAGGGACATAATGATTTATAATTCAAATAACTGAGCTTTGAAATCAAATTGGGCTAATATATTTCAAAATATGCAAACCTGGAATAATTGTGAAAGTAATGTAAACCATGACACCAGCTCCAATCATTTGTTGCCTTTGTTGTTACTACTGTCTTACCATTTTTCTTCCTTTTTTTTTCCCTGTTATATAGTACAGTTGCTCAAATTGTGGCTTCCTTTTAATTCTAGACTATCCTTTAGAAAAAGTCTATTATGCACATAAAAAAAGAAAAGTACTGATTTCTAAGACTATGTAGAAGCTGATTGATGTACAGGAAAGTACTGAAATTAAATAAATTATTATTTTAACCTTTCAGGCTAGCCACAATTTAATCTATATCAAATATTGAAAATTGATCCTCTGGATCCAGCATCTTAACAACACACAGTTTCTTTCGAAGCAATATATACTTAATGCCTTTTAAAAGACCCTAATATAATGTGAAAAGGCCAAAGTTTGCAATGCCAGGAAGTAGTTATAAACTACTTCATATGTTTGAAATAAAAAGTACTTCAGTATTATTATTAAAAAAACCCCTATTGGTAGAGTTTTTAATAGGAAAAAAATACATATCTTTAAAAGCCAAAATGACCAGTGAAATTGGGTTGTACATCATTTTCCGGGAAAAAGGAAAAACAGCCTCGACAGGTGTAATTTATCATTTTTCTGATTTAATACCAAAGAAATATATTAAAATAATAAAAAGAATCCTGAAATCCTCAAAATTTGTAGTGATAAATAGCCCTCCCTGTCTTTATTGCATTATGCCTACTAACAGAAATATTGCATGGTGGATTTTGCCAGACAAGGACGATTATTTTCCAATAAAAAGTTGCATATTAAATTCCAGCACAAAAGTGGGTGTCTAATACTTCTGAAATCTTTTATGGTTTGCCACGGAACACAATTTTAAACTTAACTAATACAACATCATGGTGAAGTGAACCAGCATTAAAGCTGTCTTTGTACAACCCCACCCATCAAGGCAGGAAAGCTGCTGTTCTCTGATTTTGTGAAGTATTTCCATCCAAAAGTAATTGAATAAATTTTTGATATTTGTATGTTTTCAGTTAATCTCTCTTTTTACTAGTCTTTAAATGTTTCACATTGATGTTTAAGATGTATATTTATGAAGGCAGTGCTGCTTTACATCCTGACTATGCACAGGGGTCTGAAACTGCTCTTGCAACAGTTACCAAGTTTCTGCAAAGAAAAAAACTGCAATTTCATCACAATTCTACTCTTCAGGAGAACTTAGGTTATTAAATATCTACTTTTTCATCCTTTCCAGTCTTGATATTATTATATTTATTTCATGAGCAGAAACTCATTTCCTGCAAATATAATTTGAGTAATTTGAAAACTAAAGCTACACAGACATTTCATCCTTGGAAAGTAGAATTTGCACCGATAGTTTATAATGACCCTCATTTTTGAGAGCTACCGTGTGAACACATGCCTTTGAAAACTGCCCCAAGTCAATATGGAACAGCAGATGCTCGCTGGCTTTAGCAGTAGTATGAGGCTGGTTATTTCAGCAACATACATATGTAAGTACACAGGCAAGCACTTTAAGTTAGGTGCACCATGTTAAATTTCTTGGTTATTTTGAAAGTGTTTTGAACCCTACTGAAGCAGTAAGTATACAGTTTAAAAGAGGAGAGAGCACACCAGTCCTTTCATAAATCTTATTCATGAAATACATGCCTCTCCTTCTGGTTTTGTGGAATTCCTCAGCGGTGTTCCACTTTCAAGTCCTTTCCAGCCCTATTTCTGTGATGCCATGAGAACATAAACACATGCATATTTAAAATATCAAGTTAGCTGCTTAATGGTATTTCAAGTAAACATACAGAAGTACACATTGCATGATTTTCATTAAACGAAATTCACTTACGGAATGTGGAAACCCACACTCATCTTTCAACCCATGGGAATATATTAAAATTCTTCTTACATGATTAGAGTTCTATGGAGAAATAAAATGACACCAATTGTCACATTCCAGGTGCCTCCCCCTCTGCTTGTCTAACAATCTCCTCTAGAAAATTACTGAAAAGTTGTTTTTATTTTAAAATAGAAAAGGATTTCAATATTGAACGATTTCATGAGCCCTGGTGGTTTATTATCTGTCGTATACCTTTTAAAATTGTGTCACATCAGATAGAACAGCTACTACTTTTTACAAAATCTTCTTGCTTGATTGACTGACACTTCAAAGAGCAAACATTCTTCTCCAACTTAAAGATAAGTGAATATTAGAACAAGGTACAAATGGTTTGCAACAGACAGCCAGTTAGCATCTATGATCTGGCTAAGAGTTTCACAAAAGTACTTGAACATAGACAAAAATCCATGTGCAAAACCATGGCTGTTTTATCAGCAGTAATGATGACACTGACCCAGTGAGGAACAACAAAACTCAGGCAACAACAAAACACGTGAAGAGGTTTGTGTTTAAAATCTAACTTATGCTTCATATCTTAGAGTGGACTCGTTCTCAAAGTAGACCCAACCCTGTTCTCAATGGCTAACAGAATCCTGTTCCCAATATTGTTCAAGTCATCAATGGCACTGACTTCAAGAAGATGAGGAATGGGATCGATGATCATAAGCAACTACTTATATGATTCCTCTTTTATTTATAAGAAGTACGTAGAAATAAGCACACCTTTTAAAAACTATGCACAGAAAAAGAGAAACCACAATGAGTAAGTATTAATGTCCTAAGCGGTTTAAAACTGTGGCATACAAACCAACAAAGGTCTCATATTAATTTTTACCATATCATTTTCAAATAATATGTTATGCCATACACAATAAAAAAGGATATCCAACAGAGAGGTCATTTAGAAACTGAAGAGTTCTTGAAATCACAGGTTCACATCTTCCCCGGTATTTAAGATTTGTAACACTAGGATAAAAAAAAAAAGTGTGAGATTTTATAACACATTTTCCTCTTTTTGAGAAGTGCAGTGCAGAAGCTCAGAGTAGCAGCACATTGTACTACGAATGTATTTCTGTGATACGACTTAGGATTTTCCATTTATGAGACAGAAAATGCAATAAAAACATGCCATGTCTTTTTCCTGAACAAGGGATTCAAACATTTTTGTAATATTGTAACAAACACATTAATTTTAAAAAAATCCATCATCTGTCATAATGAAACAAATTACTTGAAGCTTACCCCTACTTGTATCTATCTTACTCACTTTTCAACACAGTATCTGGCCACTTCTGCAGTATTTATCTGCCCAATTTTTCACAAGATAAAAACAAATTGCTGTCAATTCCCTAGGAAAATTTCCATTGGAGAAACGGAGCATGGAAAAACTAAGAGCCAATTCCCAGAGCGACTGATCTACCCAATTCCCAGTGAAACTCCACTTTCCAGTTCCTGCACTGATCCCCATTTTGCCTCTTCCCTACACTCAACAATTCACCAAAGCCAAGATACAGAGGGCACAGCGCACCTCCCACCTGCACCCCCCGCAGGCGCAGGCACTTCGGAAGATGCTCAGATTAATGAACCAATGCGTAAGCTTGATGTAAGGTTAACACTAGACCTACTATCAGTCCTCGGGATACAAAACATACAACAACTAACTGCTTTTGCTAGCCAGCTCCTGTAGTCAGCCTTTTGGTGGAATGATGCAGCTGATGCTTGCTCTACTACCTTCCGTAGGTTACGCGTGAGCCGTGGAGCACCGGGGGGACCCCCTAGCACTGCTGCTGTAGGTCTGCGTGCAGGCCTGTGCGAGGACACCTAGGGGGCTCAGGACTGTGTCTGTCGTGGTCACCTACTGGATTATTGGGAGGTGAAGAGGTGGCGTTAGCCTTCATGTGTAAGGGGTACACTGAAGCCGGTGAAGTGGAGGAATGTCATTTTTTTCCCCAAATGTGGAGTGGTTAGAGCAGTAAGTTGGGAGTCACTGGTCTTGTCGCCTGTCATCTCCCAGCTTTCTGAGGGCAATGTCAGGCAGGCCAGTGTCAATGAACTCGCCCAAGTCCAACTGTCCGACCCTTCATCTTTCTGTTGTAAACCCCAGCCAGGGAGGCCAAGAAGAGATTACTCCCTGCTGCCCCCCAAGCAGCTCAATTACATGTATCACTTAATTATACACTGACTACTAGTAACTCGTCCTAGCATTCCTTTGAGAACCACCGTTAGGTTGCTTGGCCTGTAACAAGTTGCTTCCCCGTAGTTCCCTCCTTTGAAGGCCAGTCCTGTGCCCTACTCTTCTGGGACAACCCCCATCCCCCTCACCTGCTCAAAAACCCAAAAGAGAGTGGAATGTCTCCCTCCTCCAGACAGGGAGATGCTGCTGCGTAAGCGATCTGCAGCAGAGTTTCTGATACTGGGATCACCTGGAGAAATAAAAACAGGCCACCACAGCCTTCTGAAGCACAAATAAAAAGACAGCAGGACCTCCTGGCTCGGTAGCCCTGGCACCGATTCCTGATCAGGGTATCAAACTGCTAGGGTGTATCTCAAGCTGCCAGGTGATCCAGAAGAAGTCATTTCAGATCTGTATGCCTCAGTTTCCTTGTCCGCAGAATACGCATAACGCTTCTGACTAAGGCGTCAGACCTACTGATGAAAGACCATGATGTGGGGGGTACAATCAGTACCAGCTACTTATACCCTGACACAGCAGGATTTCCATTTTGGGAATACAGAACCTGAAGAAGACATGTTAAATGCCTTAAAATCAGCATTGACTATTGCTTTTACATGTTTACAGGCTACGGGATGTACTATACACCATAAACTACATCTCTTTTTCAGGAAGTTATAAAGTCAAGAATGCAGTTTAAAGCATCTAACTGTTTGGTATTATTTGCTCAGGAAAAGGCAAATAACAATGCAATTACCAAAGCAGTATTCCTCAATTTAGATTTACAAACATACATTGATTTACTTTATAAAATCTCTATGAAGAGCTACAGAGGTTCAGATTGCCTTAAAGAAATAGCCCATTCTAGTAAGTCCATAATTCACAGTTTATCCCTACTACGGGGAGTTCTGGAGATGTTTATAGTTGCACTAAATCCTTAACAAGTATATACCATACAAAGCAATAAAAATGAATTTGGACTACCCAGATTTGACATCAATATAAAAATCATAAAAAGGCTATTTTGCAAAAGAGTAAAATCTTTGTCCTTCAGTAACCAGATATAAGACATTTAAAGAAAAAGAGGTCATCACAGTGCCAGCTTGAGGAAAAAATTAAAACTGTATAAGGAAGGTTCTTTGTCCAATATTCAGGGTACTTTTGTATACGTCTGTTCTTTCAGTTCATGATTGTATTTGGATGCTGAGAGATAGAGTAATAATATAAAAGCTGGAAAGCACTCATGAGTGAACAGAGGCTGAAAAATGTCAATTATAACCATAGCGATTCCCATTTCTGTTTCTGTCTTACCAGTATTAGGTGAGATGAAAGACACATAAAATGTAGTATTTTAAGAAACATCTACAAAACTTTGTAAGTATCTGAGAAAATTTGTAAAGATCTAGACAGGAATCTCATAATACAAAAAGCAGTTTTCCACTATGTAAGGAAGAGAAGCCAAAGAATGAAAGAGGAGAAAAATTTACAGCTCTCAGAGAAATCATGGCAAGACAGCACTTAAATCCAAGTGCTAGTCTCCTTGCCTTTCTCTCTCTCAAGTGGCTTATTGATTTAAAATATGAACGAAATGAAATAGAGTCAAAGGAACCAATCATAAAGTTTCAGATGAGTCACAGAAAATAAAGAGTTTCATCAAAAGCTATGCCAATGCCAAATTCACCAAAACGTCTATGATAGGTGAGCACTGAACACATTTGAAAGGCAAGTGCAGAGAAAATGGCAATAAAAAATGGCATAATTCTGGCAATACCAGTAACAAAAAACTATACACACACAAAATCAAAAAAGCAACAGTAACATTGATCCATGCTGGAGAGCTATGAAAATTTGAAAAATTTAAATGAAACAGCATTAAGAATACAGTACACTTTCAAATATGTGCTTTTAGTTTGCCTTTAGTAAGAAGACAAGAATAAAACCTTAGCTTCTAAGAGGTGCACCAAAGAAGCCTCCCAGATTTCTAGCCTCCAAACCCTCCAGTTTGCCAAGAGACTTCTGTCACCATGACTGCTCACTAAAGCAGTTCCATTAGCACAGCAAACACCTCTTCCCTTAATACTTTTATTAACAGGTTGGTTTTTTTTAACCTAAAATTTAGAAGGGGAAGATAAATAATGATTATATATTCCAATTTACAATTCTCTGGGAAAAGGGTTACCATATAATCTGGAGAAGAATCAAAATTCTTTCCACATTCCAAGTAATTTCATGATATTTGGCCAGGGAAAGAATCAAGGCAAAGATATCCACTTCCAGCCTCTTAAATCCATTTCGTGACTTTCATTTTTTCCTCCCCAAACCATTCCACTGTCCTTAATTTCCCATCCTGTCCTGAGCTTATGATTTAGAAAAAGACTGTTTCAGACAGTCCCACTGCTCTTAAAAGTTCCATGTGGTACACAGCGAAGGACAACCCTTCAGACGAGAGGTAGCAGCTCTTACGGCAGTAGTGGATGGGAAACAATACTGCTGGAACACGGGAATGGAGTGTCCCCCTTAAAGAACAAAACTAAAAAACTTGCAGTGCAAGTTAAGAAAGAAAATTTTAAAAGGAGATAGAATCAGGGATGCAAGGTAGAAAAGCAAAAGCAAAGCACAGCCTGCACAGAAAAGGGAGTGCTGGAGTATATACTGCACGAGGAGAGAAAATCCATTCGGTCACACCGATGGTGGATAACTTCTCCATTTATCATTGCATGTCAAGGTACTCAAATTTTGCTTACAGACCAGTTGTAAGTGCCCAAGAAACTCATCCATCCCCTTCCCAGAAGGGCTAGAACCCCTCTCTGAAATGTAATGGGCAGGTTTGTTACCACAATAAAGCAGAGGAATCCCAGGAAGATTGTACTACCCGCACACACTCACTACTGTACCGCACACGCACGGGAGATCTGGTAACACGACAAAGAAGCACTTGTAAAAGTTGAGGTTGCTACCAGCCCGAGAGGATGACAACTGCTGTAAATCAGCCAGTTTGGGTGCGGTGGTTTTGTTGTAGTTGTTGGGTTTTTATTTGTTTTTATAGAGAGAGAAAAACTTTTAAGCTTATATAAGGATGACATGAATTGGAAACCTAAACTATGTAAAAGTAAGAACAGTCTTGGTCTCAAGGATATTACAAATGTACTTGTTTTCTAAAAACTATAAACATTAAAAAAAGAGTAATCATACATATTAAACAAAACTTCCGAAGTTCCTTAAAGTGTGTGCTATCCAGTTCCCATTACAGTGCAAGAAAAACAGGCATCCAAATCCCCTAAAAACACTTTGAAAATCTCTTCTTATGTGGTACTTAAGTTTCAGTAATAATGAAGATCGCAATTTGTTGGCAAGAAAGCTCTGTACAGTCATGTTTTAATTATTTCTTGTAGATTATCATCATTTACAATGAAAGGTCTCTGTGGCTCAATGACAGTGATTGGATATATACTTTTCATTACAGCTGGACAAAGGTGAATAGTTAAAAAAAATGCACATTCTACCATGAATAAAAATGCCAACTTTTAGATTGTTATGATTCATGGAGTCATATCAGTATGAGCGTTCTGAAAAATATTCATAGATCCAGACTTTTCATACTTATGTATTACTTAAACATCGTCACACAGAAAATCTCCCTATTTATATGTCTGTATATGTGCATCCACCATAGTGAAATCATTACTGCAGAAAAAAAAAAGGAAAAAACAACTAACAGCAATGTTTGGATATGCATCTTTTATTCATGTTTCAGTTAGCCTATCCTGACTAAAAACACTAAATATTTGGGCAAATATTTTGTAAATCCATCTCATGATAAATCACCTCCACATTAACTTGGTAACAACTGAAAAGAACCAGAAGAGGTTCACGAAGAGTAAGTGAAGAAAAGGAAAGATGCTTGCGGCCAAAATAAATGCAAGGCACTTTTGGCCAAACGCCCAGGACAGGCTCAAGGAGCAGACGAAACCAGAACTACCCCAGCCGAAGTATCTTCTCACCTCTTATCCATACAGGGAAGATCAAGGCAGGTGGGCAGCTACTGCTCTCGGGTATGACCAGTGGAAAGAGAGGACCACTACTGGCTTTGGTACAGCGCCTCGCTCCTTGCCTTGACCCAGTTCCCTGCAGGCCAAGGGCTGTGAGCACACGTGATGTGGCTGGCTGGGGAGCAAGCAGGAGCAACAAGGACAGAAAACTCCAGAGACGGAGGAACAGTCTGTGCCTTTGAAAACCAGTACTTCAGGGCAACGGGCTGAGCAGAAGGAAGACCACAGAGAGAGGCTGGGCCCTTAAGTCATAGTCCCTTTGCAGATTCTTGTCACCCACCATCGTGCACCCTACTAGCTCCTTCAAAATCCCACTGCTTCCTCTTGCCTGTCTTCACCCTCACATGGCTCCTCCCAGCTTATGCCTCCTTGAACCTACTTTACTGCTGCTATGATGCTGAACACAGCTGCGAAGACTTAAGATGCCATGCAGATGAGAAAAATTTAGTTTGGTATTATGTATTTTTTTAGTTGGCCTTTCCCCTTCCACACATACATCCCATGAAGGGATGGTCAACGCAAGGAAAGACAGTGGATGCTAAAAGAAGCATCCTATAAAATTTCTGGTAAGACTGTGATGAAAATACAGCCATTAATAGATATTCTGACTACATAAAACTCCACCCCTTCAGAAATGGTTTAACAGGAATTCAGTAAAAGGCACATTCATTAACTTCCGATGGGGAGGTGATGAAAGGTCTGGGACCTGATGTGACAGCAGTACTTTGAATCACAGCCAGAAGCTCTAAAGGACACCTATTACATTGACAAATCTCAGTATATTGCTGTACATTGAAGAATATCTATTTTATACAGCCTTTAATCCATAAATCGAACAGCATCTTCTAGTAGCTATGACACAAGTATTTCAAATTGTTCTCTGTGAAAATGAAAGCACTCCCTGAGTTTGATCACCAGTCCTCCACTGCAAAGCTACTACTAATGAATTCAAAAGAACAGAGTAAAGCTACATATGTGAAAATGAACTACTGAAAACAGACCCAGGGAAAGTCAACACAAACTGTTAAAAATCTTGAGAAATCAAAAGCAAAATGCCATTTATCCATCTAAGCATTGCACAGCTCACACTGGACTTCAGGAAACTAGAAACTCCATGCGTCAACCACTAAGTTCTCACAAAAACAAGTTAAGTCTCCAACGGCAAAACAAAAAAATAATTACTATGTCCTGGTGGACTACAACTTGTTTGACTACCATAAATCCAATTGCTATGTTTACTCCTCACACTAAGTATAAAATGCTTCCTGCACGCATCCTTCATTGGATTCTGTAATGGCAAAGTGGCAGGAAATAACCTGACACTGTCTTCTGAACATCCCACAGCGCTAATGGCAGATTACGATGAAGTACTTTCTCCAACACTTTCTGATTTGAAAGACTGGTTGCCATTAGCCAGGCAACAATATTCTTTCAGGCATAACTCTTCTATTTCACATAATGCTTGGCATTAACAATACAGACACTAGAGTCTCAAACATTGTTACGCAGTTACTGTATGAGAGTACCACCACTTCAACAAGAAAGTGCACGCTAAAGATTCCCCAGTGTTTCCTTTTAACCTAATGTTAAGGAATAACATATTACAAATTTCACCTGCTTAAAGAAAAAAAAAATGGATCTGTAGGGTAAGACAGAACAGTAGACTAGTGGCTTTCTAAACAGTGTGGTGGTTAAAAATACCGACTACATCCACAAGAGAAAAAGGTGAATGGACTCACAGTCACGTACCCTGCCCACTCCAGTTACAAATGTGCTAAGATCATTCTCAGTAACACAGCACCAGAAATGCTGCCAGGCTGGATTGTCCCATCAGACCGTAGCTTTTGGATTATATATCAGTATGTTATGGTTTCACACCCGGATTTTCCGATTGGCATGCTACCGCCGGGGAGAAGCTCTTTTACTTTAATTGACACAAACATGAATGTGTTTATGCGGCGGTTTCACAGCTAGCTGTTATGGCTACTGACTGAATGGTCCATTTCAAACTGCAGCATCCATTCTGTAAAATGAAATTGATCTTCAATCTAATCAATGAACAATTCATGTTTTTAGGAAAATACGGTAAGCCATGAGGAAAGAGCCAATAAAAATACAGAAGTTGTAATACAGAAAGCAGCACTGATTTTTGCTTTTCATATACCTAGTTTTCTTTTAAAATCTCCCATGTAACATTAAAACCCTAACTTTTTTCTTAATTTACAGTACTGGTGCAAATGCAGCCCTAAACACATGCAGTATTTATTGTACAACTTGTTAATGCTATGTTATTACCTCTGTTGGCAAAGGTAACAGAGATTTCCTCTCAATGGCAGCAACAAGTAGAAAAAGAGATGCAAACTGATGCATCTGGCCTCCAAACAGCCCTGCCTCCCTCCCTCCCTGCTTTTTCCTCAGTTGTTCCAAATTTCACCGTAGTTTGAAACAACTGAACGAAGCCCAGCTGCCTAGTACCATGCCACGGACTGCTTCCAGAAACTGGACGGGAAGGATCCATCAGTATTTTTCCATTTATCACCCTCCATTTCCCTGTCTCCAAAGTATACTCCAGACAAACATCAAGGTTCGATGGGTACTATTGTTACCCTAAGGCAGGATACAACACTCAGTTCTGGTTTTGAGGAAGCAAAGCATTTATGCTTTGTTTTTCCACAGAAATGTTAAGTCATATCAGAAAATGACCTTGTCTTACTTGCTCCTATTTCTCAAGGTTGGTAGTCATCATAGCACAAGTCATGTTTAATACTGCCTGAACAGGTCATGGCTAACCTGGCAAAACCAGCAGAGATGTTTCTCCAGCAGGTCAAAGTCTACTGAAAGAATTTAAAGGTCTTCTAAGTCACATTTAGAGGAAATGAAGTAAATGACAGGATGCAGCATCTTCCTCGCTCTACAATAGAGAGGTAAGGTACTCGTTTCTTTCTCACAGAACTTACTGTCTCTTGGGGACTCCCAGATTTTTTTTTAGTGAATGTTTGTAATTTTTCAGAGGGACCGTTTTGTTTTGCTTCAAGAGCACAACTTATTTTAGATGAAGCTCTTGTTGAGTCAGGAGAAACTATCAAATCTCATGAAGTACATAATAAAAGACAAAATCCTGGTAGTTTTGCTGGCACCCCAGGAAAGCAGCTGCAGCAGAGGCATGAGAAAAATGTAGCTTCTCCAGAGTAATTTTCTAAGATTATTCTTAAGAGAAAGTATTGCAACCCTTAACTGCCAGAGTAACACACCACCTTATTCTGCTGAATGCCAAACACCCCTTGTCTCCTTCAGAGTGAGGCCTTACAACCATCCTCTGTGAATCTGTATTTTTAACAGAGCAAATGTTGCCAGATACTCCCCAAAAGCAATGCAAACGAGCCTCCCCACAACAAAGAAACATTAAATTGGTCAGTTGCCCACTGTAAATCACTATGAAGCTTTACAGGCAATGCCACTGACATCTGAGGGTGCAGGAGTAAGACATGGGGAGGGATGGGGACCGCGCACGCCAGGCTGTCACTGAACAGGAGTCTATGAAAACTCAGCTCCATTCTCCCACAAGCCATTTCAAGAAGGGATGCAGGCACTGTGAGGGATACCTCTAGCTGCAAGTTTTTATTTAGGGGCCTGCAGTACCTTTAGAAAATAAGATATGGGCAGTTTTGAAAACGGTTATCCCTTACTTCAAATGTTTATAATTTACAGAAAACATTTTTCTAGCAAAGAGCAAATTTAATGACAAAATAAAACTTTGGGTTTATGTAAACATTAAAGACAAAACAAAATGCATACAGAATAGAACCCAGGCACAAACTCACATTTTTGTCATAAATGTTTCCAGAACATGGTTGTCGTCTGTTATTCCTAAGACTTCTGACATTCGGGCATAGACCTGGAAATAAACATTTCAACAGTAACACATTAGAGACATTTACAAGTACCAACATTTTCAGCTGTTCTGAAACCCTCCCTATTTTGATTTCGCACGAGAAAAGTACAGGCTCCAACGCCTCCCCATCCAACACTGCTGAAGTGTTTGTAAGCGAAGGCTCAGACACTCTTGGAAGGAGTTCTGTGAATTTGGGACCAATAGGCTTTTACTTGCCCTTGCATACATTTCTTCCCACAAAAAAGATGTAAATTTTTCACATTAAACTCACCGTTTTGTTCACAAAATAATACAGTCTCTATTCAAAAAAACCCCTCTTTTATTGTAAAAAGTTGCAAAGGGATGGTGAACACATCCTTGGTCTCTGTCCTCAGTGGGATGGGGTTCAACACTGCCCTTTAGCTTGTGTTTGCAAGCCCTTACACTGCTAGTCATAAAATCTGGTAAACTGGGTACTCTTCACACATTCAGGTTTGTGTTCTTGAAGGGAGAACAAAGGCTTTAGCAGCCAAGTAACTTGCAGTTGTATACTTTTCCCCTTTATTTTAGATCCAAGACACATATTACCAGCCAAGTTTTCCCAGCACCCTGCCTATCGGATCAAACTGCTGTTACGATGCAGTAAGAAATGCACAGGACACACTGAATATCTTCTTTTCCTTACTGTGTAATCTGTATAAAAAATTTCTGACTGTTTTAGTAGTCTATCATTTAGTTTGGATAAAAACATTTAGTTGGGTTCAGTCAACTTCAGAAACAGAAGGGAGACATGTCCTGCAAAACTTTATAATCCTCTGCCAAGTTTCTTTACCCTGAGCTCAAGTAACTGCTGTTTGCTTACGACGGGGCTAAACACAGATCTACCTGTCAGCACATTCAGTTTCAGTCATTTAACCTTTAGTGACAAGAAACCAAATATTATGGGTTATATGTAACTCTTCTATATGAGGTGATCAAGCCAGGTATCACTAAGGTCCGAGAGGAGCCACTTCGCACAGCACATCCAGCCTCCACTACCAGCGGTGAAAGCCTGGTGCCATCTAGCTGTCAATTTTGTTGGCTGACATTACATATTCCCCACGAATACCAATAAACTGCAGCTAACTCAGTACTTCTGTTATGTACCTAAACGTGCGTGTACCAGCCTCCCTTCTGCTAGCGATGTAATCCCATGACTGCTTAAAACCCAAACCAGCAGTATGCTGCCTCTGAGGAAGTCAATAATGTTAAGCTTAATATTAATCTAGACAATAAAAATTGTATTTTCACATCCCAAAGACTTTATTTTTAATGCTGAGCAAAATAAAATGCATGAATAAATAAACTTACAGCCCTAACAAGAAAATGCACCAAGACCAAGGAAAACTTAACTTCCAAGCTAACTTACCCACTTATAATTGTGTGAATGTAATTCACTGTGACAAAATCAGTAGTGAAAGGACAATCAAAATATGAAAAAAATGTAATCCTTCAAACGTTGCAAAATAATACGTTCACACCGTAAATGTGAAGTTATCATTTAAAGGAATTAAACACAGCAACAATAATATGTCCAAATAAAAAAATTACTATATTTTAATTAAAAAAAAATCATATCTCTAAATAGCGCACTGCTGAAATGTTATTTAGCTGCAATTTTAGCAAAGTTTAGGAATGTCTGTATTTGATACAAGGAAAAGATAAAGAGAGACAGCAAGGAATGTGAACACACCAGCACACACAGGCTTGTGTCCGGCTCTTTCCTTCTGCCTCGGGAAAGCCCTGGGAGAAGGGGAATGTGAGCAGCGCCCGTTGCAGCAGCTTTGTGCTCTGTTGTCAAACCAGGCTCTTCCCACATCAGAGTTTAACAAATAAAATACTAAACCAGCAGTCAGTGTTGACAAAGAGCAGTGCTTTAATCCACAATTATCCTTGTAACTCTTACTACTCCTTTTATCATCCATTAGCTTTGATTCCCATTATCCCATCAAGAACTGTGTCAACGCTTTTGTCCCTGGGGATTTCCCACAACTACTAGGATCTGACAGCCAAGCTTGAGTGCTAAGCAGGATCATTACCTCTTAAATCCACTTATCTGATCCACTGAATAGTAAATTGAAAAGCTCATTAACAGCAACAATCTGATTTGTTTTCACATGTGACAGGGTCATTTCAAGTCAGCATGAATACAGTGCTTGTAATAAAAACTACTACCCGTTCTGTAATGTGACAAATTGTAAGCTAAAATATATGTGATATTTTAAACACCTTCTTCAAAATCATTTTCAAAACCAACGCGCACTCTTGGCATGTAAAAATAGAAAAGCAAACAACCCCCAACCACAACAATGAAACACCCTTAGACTTTTAAGCACTATAAAAAATTAATGATAAAGCATTTTGGACGTATAATAATAAAACACACTTCACCAAAAAAGACCATGCTACATATTCAAAAGGTGGAAAAAAACCACTGTTGAAAGGGGTCGTAAAAGGATGTGGAATCACACATGGAAGTGATCTCATCTTCAGCTTGTTTCCCATCACACAGCCAGAGAATCACAGAATCGTTTAGGCTGGAAAAGACCTTGCGATCACCAAGTCCTGCGTTAACCCAGCACTGCCAAGGCCACCGCTAAACCCTGTCCCCAAGTGCCACATCTCCACATCTTTTAAACACCTCCAGGGATGGTGACTCCACCACCTCCCTGGGCAGCCTGTTCCAGGGATTGACCACCCTTTTGGTGAAGAAATCTTTCCGAATATCCAGTCTAAACCTCCCCCGGTGTGACTTGAAGGTAAGGCAGCACAGGAGCTCATTAGGGTGCTGCGGGACCCCCACAGCCACACACGGGCTAGCTCTCCTCTCTTTTGAGACCTCCCCTGTCCTTCTTCCAGCAAGAAAAAAACTCCAAGCCTAATGCTTTTCCTTCCCTCCAGACTCTTCAAATAAGGAGCAGAATAATTAATTTTCAGTAGGAAGCAACCAGTTTAACACTTCTGGAAAACCTTTACACATTCATTCCCAAACGCTTGCAACTGCAGGGTTTAGAACCTCCAAAATCCTGAATCAACACACAGCGCTACGCCATCATGCCACGATATGGCCAAAACTGTAATCTAAATAGTAAAATATCCCAACATCACCATCTCATTCTTACAAGTTACAGATGTTAAGCAAAAAGTCCACCAAAGTGATAACATTATGCTACAATGTTCAATGAGTTGCACAGGCACAAGTATGTACTCGAGGTCCTTACAGCAGGCTTGGGCTGATACCACCACTGCAACCAACGCCCAAGCGGTACTGCTGTATTCAGGGTGGAAGTAATGGGACAGCAAAGAGAAAGAAGAGAGCAACAAAACACCTTTGGTAACAATCAATAACAATTTCAAACATACTAAAGTGAGTGTGAAGGCAAGGAATCCAGGGTTCCTTCCTTCTTCCCATTTATAGCACTACAACTGCCTCGCTGGGATCAGGACATTGAGGGAAGACCGCTGGCTCACAAGCTCTGGTGCCAGGGAATTTTTTATGATCTAGCAGATTTATCAGCGGCTCAAATTACATAACCATATACTTCCCAGCCACTTGAACTGTACCTGCTGCGTTTCAAAAGGACGAGAAAATAAAACTGCGGAACCAGCGTTTTATAAAGCGAAGCACTTGTATGAAAACACAGTCCAAGAAAACAGAGAAATAATTCAGTAATCACACTAAAACTTTTATTTCCCTGTCCTCTCTACGCTTTGGTCCTAGATATGCCTAACTTTGCTTTGTCTTTTGAGGTCTTCTCTTTTTGGTACTATCATTATAACTCTGAAGAAGCTAATTATGTCAATTCTTAAATGTGAAGCAGATTACAGAACTGGGAAGCTCAGAATATGAGTTCCTAAAGGTTGTATGGCTATATAATGACAGTCACAGAAATTCAATAACAGCACTGTATGGAATGTACTCAAACGCACCCCATGAAACAAATTAAAACAGAGCAATGAATCTCTCACACTGTGCAAATAAGAAAACACAAGAAAATGTCGGTTTCTATATGTTTCATAAGGGCTATTATAATGAATTAAGATTTTGGATAATGAATCTTCAGAAAATTACAGTAAAGTTATTACCCACAGGCACAGCGTAAATGCTTAAGATATTATAACTTCCTTGAAGCTCTCCAGGCCCTGCTGCAGAGCACTATCGCTGCGACATTAAAGTATTTTGTCATGAACACTGAGGGCAAAACCAGATCTTAACCATATCTACCCCGAGGTGACGGATGCTGAGCAGGGACGGCTGTCACCCCAGCGGAGGAGCCACCTCCTTCCTTCCCCAGCGCCTCCGTGGGGATGTGCCCAAGGCAGGGCCGGAGCAGCCGCCATCGCGCCATCCCACGCCTCATCCACTGCGACTCCACGCTAATCACAGGTTTCTTTCTTGGTGTCGCGTACCACAATGCGTTTAGTGACTTCCATGGCTTTTTAAATCACTCTCAGGTATTCTGAGTTTTCAGCACTTAAAGGCTCCGTTACAACACAGCAGAAATCCAGCTTCCGAAGCCCACAGACAGCTTCTGAAAATCTGAACTGAATCCCCTAATTAGCACACTGGGGTGCCAGATCATTTGCCTTTACCTCCAGACCTTGGCTTTTCTATCCTCTCCTTAACAGAGGAACATCTTGGTCACCCCCGCTCCTGACCAGCTGTCTTTATTGAAAAGGTGAGATCTCAAACCACCCTTAACTCAGAGCCTAAACCAAGAGATCGGGCTAATCTCTTGTTTTGTAGTTAGCTTCCTAAGTGAAAAAAACCCCTCCAGAATAGACCATTAAGCAATTGCCTCAGTTTCAGGCAGGATCTCTGAAAATTAAGCTGAGCTTTGTGCTACATAAAAAGCAGGCTGCTCTCCTGTTGTATGTGTTTGTAAGCAACCAGAGGAACAGCACCACTTATATCAATGACATACTATCCACCACCTTACCTATAAACCTAGCTTAATTAAAGTACTGCATAAAGTTATCCTCAATCGATAGAGACCTACCATAAAATAACATTGAAAAATGAGGGTATTGTTATGGCAACTAAGTGTGATGTTGTAGGGGAAAGGATAAACCTGCTGCGTGGCTCAGAGATTGTTACGGGTGTTAGGGTGTTCTTTCCCTCCTAAGTCTGCTGAAATACTCCATCATCACAAGTTGAGAAGCATCACCAGCTCCTGCGAGGGCTGTGTCCAGGCCCTCTTCCCCAGCCCCTTCCCCGTTAGCTCAATGGAGCCAGAGAATCCAGGGGAGCTGGGGGTGCGGGAGGGATTAACTCGGCGCCTCCTGCTCTGCCAAGTGCCCACGCCATGCCAGCAATAAACCTCTCCTGAAATGGAAATTGATCTCCCTTTCAATGACCTTCTCTCAGCTTTTATTTACTTATTTATTTCTTCCTTTCTTAATTCCCGTTTTCTGAAAAAAATCTTGAAACGATTTACAATTCTGGGGAACTTACTTCGGGAGACCTGCTATGAACTAACAGCTGTTACATCTGATGCGCCATGAGCCGCATCCTCAGGGGGGTGGGGGGTGGGGGAACTGGTTTATCTGCTAAGTCTTCAGTTAGCCAATTGATAAAAAGGTGCTTAGCTTTAAGTGTCTTGCTTAGACTTTCCTTTTTGTAAAGCATCATTAGACATTTTTAATTCCACTGTCTCTTTTGTTCCCCCTCCAGGGCTTAAAGTACAAATATTATAGTGAAAACTGAGAAATCCTATTAATAGCTACTACTTTTTTAACATCACCCCGATTTTTAGTTTTGGAACCACAGCTTTGGGCTGCACTTTCCATCAGAGCTATACGCTGCACTGCAGAGATTCAAGCCATACATGCAGTCAGGTACTTGCTGCTTTAACATCCTCTAATGATGGAAATGAACCAATACCGTATGGATTACAAGAGTAGATCTGTGCTACTCACAAAACTCCAAAAGATAAAGTATTATAGGTACTTCAGCAGCAGTAATGGACGCTCTTACTTGCCCCTGTAACTATTAAAAGCGTCCAGCTTAATTTTATTCAGTCACTTAATTGTATCTAAACGAGTGGCCCACTCCGCATGCTTATGTGCAATAAACCTCAATGCTAAAGCAACAACGTTAGTTTGGCACTTAAAAACAAGTAATAAAAAGGATAGCTACTTATTATAGTTCTACAATTTCTATATCCAAAACTATTTCACTGTACTAACATAGCTGCAGGTGTTGCACACCTCAGGATCAAGCCTTAAGCATACGAAATGTAGTGATACCATGTATTTTAAGAAGGTTTTGCACCGTGGTTGTACATGAAAGTGCTTTTGCACATTTATCCCACGGCATAAGGAGAGGTGTTACAGCCACCACAGCTAATACCAGCAATTTGAACAACCCTCTTTGGCAAGCCAGAAATAAGATAATTGTTCAACATAGGCTGGCTTTTCTGAAATACTGGAAGCATTGCCTGTAATTATAGACATCTGTCATTGCTAGCCACTCAGTAGTAACCCTGACATCAATATACAACTATAACACTAAACTGCCTGCAGGCACAGCAATGGAAGCCAGATACGAGAGGCGGGCAATCATCTGCCTCATCCAAACTATCTGTCAAAGGTTCCTAACCACAAATAGCTCTTACGTTTTGTATCCTTAGGATAATATGTTGATTTATTTTAGATCCTCTAATATTTACAGTCTAGGCCATCTACTAAAATAAAGAAACAAACCTTATGGCTAATGGAGGCAGTTACCGTTCAAAATCATCACGGAAGGTCATAGCTCACCGCTCCAACGTGAAACACTGATGGCTGCTTTGAATGTGCACCTGTGTATAAACTTTCCCTCCTCCAAAAATCACACATGCTCCTTTCCAGCTCCAAGGTACAGTGATGGCTGTTCTCTCATCAGCCAACATTTCATCCACCAACCCAAAGAAATATTTACATTTTGAACCTTGGGAACATGTGTGCAAAACCGTGCACAGTACGTTCCAGCATCCCCGAGTTTACCGTGTCAGCGTGGAAAAGTGCTCTGCAGAATTATTTTCAACACACAATTTTGAAAAAGGAATTGCATTAATGATATCAAGTATGGTTACAGATTAAATACGTCACCAGTTCTTAGTGGGGAGCTGATGTACACTCCTAGCCCAGGAATAAAGTTTCTTGAAATTTACAGATAAATGTGGATAATTTCTTTGTAATTCTGAGGTGAAAATCATGCTGAAACCCTCAGTCTCTACTTTTTTGTCTTCATTTGAAAATCAGTCTCAGAAAGGGGCAAAAAAGATTGTAGGTTTAAACTAATTAAGAATTAACATCCTTACAATTATCATAATTTGTTATTAACAAAACTGAGATTTCTTAGTATGATTCACAACAGCCTCTGCTGAAGAGAAACTATTAATTACTAGACAGACAGTTAGCTTACAAGTGAGCTGCATTTTAAAAACCTCCTTTAAAATACAATTGCTAAATGCCTTACAGTGCTGTAATGTGAGACAGGTTCAAATCTTATTACTTCACTGAAATTAAAACCTAAGTTTTAATACTGTTCAAGTCGAACAATGATTCCACACTTTATTGCTTTTGAAATCCCTTGATGATCATAGGAAAAAATGCCCTCGAGAAAAAGAGACTCTGTTTTCGATAAACAGAAAATACAGTTTGCACTCTTAGCCTCTTTGTCATCACAAAAAAAGGATTTAATGCCAATTCTTTAAAAAAAGACTTTTTTCACAAAATGTGCACCTTGTGTGCCATTTGTAAAATCAGCTCACTTTCTTTTATTTATTACTGCAGCGCGGCAAGGCAATAAAGCAGCTACTGATAGCTAATAAATTACATGCCTTTTAAAACAATTCTCCAGCTACAAAAACTTGTAACTACAAAGGCTTACATTTACATGGTACATCGTGTGAAATGTCTATATTTATGTTCTATTTAAGCACATAAATACAATCTGACCCTTTATTAAACAGCCGAGTATGAATCAGGGGCTACATGTGAGATAAACAAAGGGTAACTTTTTAAGGTGTTCCTACAGATTTACTAATTAATCATAAAATGTCACAAAAAAAATTGGCCTCAGCAATTCAGGTGAAAAGTATTTTTAAAATAAAATGCATTCTTAAGTATGCCCTTCAAGCTACCTTCAGGAAAAAAAGTGATCACCAATTTTTCAGTTACTGCATGATAACACAGATTTACTCCTGAATCTAAAAATGATGTAATAATATGTAATTTTCAACAATAATTGCAACATATTACTGTCGTACAAAAGACTACTTCTCCATCACATGCCATCAAAATGAGGATTTGTATTTTTAATTAAACTAAATATCACAGCTTCGGGAAAGCTTTTTCGCTTAAAACTGGTATTTTTTTTAAAAAAACACCCTGCAGTCTGATTTCACCATGCATCTGTCTTCAAGAAATGCCTTAAATCTCTATGTATCTATTAAATTCATTGAACTGCTCTTAAATAATTTTGTTCACGGCCAACCATGCAATATACTAATCTGCAGAGAATGCTGAGGTTCATTGCCTTTTACTTTTGCACTGCATTATTTTTAGGCTGATGTGCTAGACTATTTTCATACGCTTGTTCCTTACAATTTGATTGTCTCATAAATCATTAATCTAAGCATTACGTTCTTTTTAATTGTCTCTATATCATCATGTATCTAAATTTAAGATGTGTAGTTCTAATATTAATTTCCTCCACTCGCCGTTATTTTTATAGCATCTGTGGCTTTGGTTTTGCTTTGCTCACACAACTTTTCCTCACTGCTGTAGTTCCAAAATGGCAGTTCTTTAATTGAGCACAAACCCAAACCTTAACGTCCTGCTAACAAAAAAAAAATTAAAATATTGCTATTCAATTTTAAGGTAACAATCCATGACATGTTAGTAAAGACGCTGCATGATTCCGAATTCCTCACCAAGCACACCACCACCACGACTATCAATCATTTTGAACGGAGATGCTGTGGGGCAGATCTTTCAGTCTGACTGAGCATTGCTTGATGCAAAATGAGATGGGAAAGAGTTTTCAGACACTTTCCTACTCCCTTAATCCTAGGGCACCTTTCCCTATGGTAACCAAAGGTTCACTTCAGTAATACGTGTTTTCTTGTATTTTGCACGTGCTTGAAATACCAAGACAGAGACATTCATTATCTAAAGCAGAAAAGAAGGAGGTTGAATAAACCAAACAGTCAGAACAACAGACAAAGCAAAGCCCAAGATCTAATTCAGGTTAGTCTGTCCGCTTGTGGGAACGACACATACGTGCAATTTTAAGATGGTGGTGAATAAAGAGTGGACAGAGCCTGGTGCGTCTATGCTGGGAGAACATCCTCTGCCTAACAGGATGCCTAGGAAACGCTGCAAAGATGGAGGGAGAATTTAATAGGACTCTTCGAAACAACAGTTTGGTTCAAGAGGAGATACTGATACATTTAATTACAAAAATGAACAGTGATGCTCAGACACTGAAAATTCTAATTTCACCTAGAATTTCAATTAGAATTCGCCTAATTTCACCCTAGAACTCAAGCTAAACCACAGGGCACTGAAATCAAGCTAGAGCTTACAAGAAAGGAGACTGCCATGGTCTGACCTACCAACACAGAGGGTACTTGAGGAGTGTGCTTTGAAGAGGAGTTGTCAATATCAAGCTTTTGCTGAAATTAAGCAACTATAAACGTTGCCAGAATTTGACAGAGCACACTACAAACTCAGGAATTTCAAACACAAATATATTGCATAGGTGACACAGAAGTAGATCCAACTCTTGATCACCAGCAGGGAATAGAATTACAGTTACACAAGTATCTACTGAAAAGCTTACAAACCTAATAAAAGCTAATGAAACTGATCAATCAAAATTGGTCAAGAATCTTGATCAATAATTATTCTCAGTAATGTGAGAAGTGTCAGACTTTAGCTTCTGATGTTAAAGTCTTCTGGAGGGAAAAGAAAAAAAAAAAAAAAAAAAAAGAGGGCCATCCTGAAGTTGTGCACAGAAAAACATACATGCTGAACTGTTTGGGCTCTGGCTGGAGAAACACAGACTAGCATTCAGGTTAAGGGGGAAAAATACAGAACAAAACAAAAAAAGGCCATCTCATCCAACACTTGAATTAGTCACGCTACAGCGAACATAGCAAAGACGAGAGCGGTTCATGGTGCAGAGCCAAGAGCAGATGACGGAATGGGCAGCGCCTACGACAGCCTGATGTCACATGCATACCTGCGTCCTGCGTGGCTGCATCATCCACTTTCCACATGCAGTCCTTCACGGAATGTCATCTTTTTACAGTATGACTGATAGTAACAGTCTCTAATAATATTGAGAGCAATTATTTTGGTTCATTTTGCTGACCTCTTAGGCAAACAAGATAATCAAATCTATGCAAACAGGGCAGATAACAGAACGCTGTCAGGCATGAGTACTCTCCACAGCCAAAGAACCTGAAACACCTCGCAAGCAAAGCGATCTGGTAAGGCGTACTACCAGGTGCTGACTCATGCTTATATTATATTGCAAAACTCATTTTTAGCTCCAACAGCACACACATTTAGATGATTACATAAAAATCTAAATAATACTCTAAATGTTACTTCTATTCAGCAGATTAGAATGAAATTGGTTATTAAGGAAAATGTGTACTTGTGCTGTTAAGAGCTCAGACATGGTCTATTATATTAATGCTACTTCAATCATCAGTTCCTGTGCATATTCTTATAAAATCTAAAATAATAATATGCTTCTATATCAACTTACACACAAAAGCTTCTACGTACCTTGTGATAAGCTGCATTATTGTGCAGATGATATCTATACAAATAATTTAATACTTAAATTGATATAACCCCCCTGCTTCAGAAATAAAACTTTTGTTCCCAGCAGACTTCTTTCTCAATAGAGCTACATGCCTCAAGAAACAACTCGTCAGTAGGGAGAATGCTCTGGAGAAATAATATGGAACCTTCCTCATGGCCTTCCTAAATGCAGTTCTTTTGATCCAAATTGATGCCAACTACCGACTCCTCCAACAAAGAAGATACAGATGAAACCTATGTGGAACAGATCACTGAAATACCGGTGGGGTTTTTTTTTTCCTCTTTGCTTCAGGAGAATGGCAAGTGGCAGAAGACTGACAAGTGTTTGCCTTCCTATGATGTTTAAAGAAAGTGCATTCAAGTCTGAGAAGAGTACTTAAAAAATGTATTCCTGTACATGAAACAGATCTGTATCAGAACAACATCACTAACAGTTTTGGATTACTTTAGAAGCACACAAAAGCAAATGTCAGAAAGAGCTCTGAATAGGTCTAATAAAAATAATTTTGGGAGGATGCGCGTATCTATGAAATGCAAAGTATAGCCCACATGTCCTGTGTTCCACAAATTTGACTTCAGGATATGGAAAGTGGTTATACACAAGATAAGAGTCACCACCTGCCAGCCGTTGCTCTGTCTGGCTGAGACAGCTAAGTCATTGCTCCTTCACTGGTCAGATACATGAGGATGAACTAGTTCTGCCTTCTATAAATCCAACTAGGTACGAAAATCACATGCTGGTACACAAGATAGTGATGAAGTCTAACACAAACCTGAAACAGACAGTCTCGAGAAGATGTTTATTTGCTTTTTTGTTTTAACTGAAATATGCATTTTCCTAAGGGAAAAAACCCCACCCCTTCCTAGTTCAAGCACTCCACATCAAAACCAAGTCATACTGCTTTAGATATTACAGTTGTCAGTCTCCCATTTTTGAACACACTGTGCACAAGCTAAGGAAGCCAGGTGGCTCCTGTGGCAACTCAAGATACTACAGAAAGGAACATTCAACAATTAACAATGAATTAGCTCTCGACACTGTTGTATGAAAGAAATGGAGCTCTGACAGCTTTGGAACATCTGTGAATAAAGGAGACAGCTGGCCGCAAGGTGTTCCACTAAGCCATCATAAAATATGTCAGTAATACTCAGAAAATGTTTCTCCTTTCTCTCACCCAACTTCATATTTAGTGCTTTCGGCAAAATATGTTCAAACAAGAAGAGTTTCCATACTATTATTTATTACCTATCTTCACTCATCTGTTATCAACTTGAAGACAGCTAGAGATTTTTTTCTGGGGTGAAAGTGCTACTATGATGGGTTCTATTCCTAAGGACTGCTGAAAGAAATTTATGAAATGTCTTAATTCTGCCATTTTATTTAGAGAACTATAGATTAAAATTGAGAGTGGGATATTTTTCTTTTTTTGGCCCCAAATAAACAAACACAGACTCTTCTCGTCTTGCTCCCCAAACCTACTCCCAGAGCCACCATTATATTAAAAATGAGCCGAGCTGACTTATGTATGAATAACACCACAGCAAGAGTCATAACTATCATCAGCTCAGCTCCAGCCTGATGACCTCCAATTCCAGTCTGCACTGCCCTCCAAACCCCTGAGTAACAAAGATACCAAGCGATGGAATATGAAGTGGTGGAAATGGACAGTATTATCACGCCACACTCCACGCTGCTAGAGCTGATGCCTAACAGTACGTCGGATTCCAGCTCATTTCAGAGGACTGAGAGGACTGTGCTTTTTAAGAAACATTTCTAAGTACTCAATTCTCCTTCCCATCAGCATCACAATGTAATTTAGAGATGGCTTTACAGGCATTTCTTACCTTAACATCTGAATGTCTTTTAAATGAACCACACGATACACGAGCGAGCACTGTGCCCTCACAGCAAATAGACAAACAGCGCACTGGGCTGCATCAGGCAGAGCATCCCCAGCAGGCTGGGGGAGGCGATCCTTCCCCTCTGCTCAGCGCTCATGAGACACATCCTGACTCAGTGATACACTTACATTGTCTTAGAATACTTACTTTTAGGGTAGTTCTGTTTTAATCATTATGAATGTTAAATTTAAATCACTCATGTTAACTCAAATTTAATCTGAGAATTATTCTAGTCACTGATTTATATGTTAAACCTTTACATTAAAAATTGAGAGCCAGAAAAAAAATCTCAATATGGATTTTTGAGTAATTGAAGACACACACAAATAAGCAGAAAGTGGGCTTTCCCCCCCTATTTTTAAACACAGATTCACAAGTAGCAAGATTTTACTAGAAAATTAATCCGCATTTTCAGCTTTCCAGCATCACCAGAATGGCACAAAGGAGTTGAAACAGTATTGCTGTATCATTTCAGAAGTGTGTGTTATAAGAATAAACTGAAATAAAACAAAAAGGAGGCCAGTTTTCACACAGCTGTACTTTCAGGGCCCCTGCACTTCCCTGCTTTAATTCCTACAGCACTGTCAGCAGGACAAAGGAGTCAGCATCAGCCACTCTTCCCAGTGCCAGTGCCCAAGCCAAAATGCAGGTGGAAATATTCAAATAGCCCAGTGAAAATACCGACCTGTGAATACAACGCGACGCATAACCCATCATACTACTCTCCCTCTTACTATTCAGTCTTGGCAGCCCACAGACTAAAGGCATACAAATGCAGTGTAAGGGATGGAAGGAAGGTAGTTAACTCAGAGACTCTAATGAACCACATTTAGAAGTGCTGCCTGTAGCCTATGTACACCCAGAGGGCACATTAAATTGCCAATGGCTTATTTAAAATCTACTTTTGTCAAGCTCAGCCTTTGTGCAAAATTCTTCCTTTTACTTCACAAGATTTTTTTTTTTAATTTAAATCTTTTAATCTTTACGCAATGTAACTTTTAATATCTGCAACATATTTGATCTAAATATGATTGAATCGGGACAGATGGGTGCTAATAAGCCCATTTACTGTACATGCAAAACCCAGCGACTGGAGCTGGTTAGAAGTTTTCCAACTTTTCCCCTTGCCAAATGCAACTCTATCAGTATTAAAAGATTCCCTGCAAATATCTCAGCTGCCCCGAGAGCTGCAGCAGAAGCCTGGTCCCCCGCCACCCCCCACTGAGGCCAGCAGGCTGGTCTGGTGCTCACGCTCCTTGTCGCAGGAGGGCAATTCTGTTCTGCTGTTCCATCTCCGATCTAAACACGTGCACTGCTGCACACTCTTGTACACAATTAGTAGCGAAGCTTCCAGTGCGGAGGATGCCACTAGAGGGCTCACACATGATTACAGAGACATCACATCATTTCCATGCATTACAGAAATTCACAGAATCTGCATGATTCCATTACTCAAATTCTTTTAAACACAGGAAAACACTGCTTCCAAATAATTTATTGGGCCACAGTTTAACTGAAATAATAGCCTGAAAATGGTCATCCATCAGTTATGTAGCTAGAACATCAAGTCAGCAGAGGGTATCTGTATCTTCCATCAAAACCAAACAGTTACAGACCGTGCTTTCTGGGCAATACAATTCACCATTAAATACAGGTCAGTCAATGGCGTACTATGTAATGTAATACTATAATGACATACCATAGGCAGCCTTACACACTCAGTGGTGACTTAATCTTGGTTGGTTTGTTTTTTGTTTTTTTAAAAGCAGGTTTTATTGGAATGTTTATATTCAGTAATTACAAATGTGAGAGGTGCTGTCTCTGAATCACTTCATTAAGTGAGAACCATACAGAACTCCATTCCGCAACACAGGGATCCCATCCCATGCTGTGCTCCTGACTGTGGTAAGAGCGGATGGTATGAAGTCCCATGGCAGGCCAGGCCTTAATTGCCCAGCACCATCAGTTTTCCACTTCAGAGGCCAACACCCAAAACAACTGCCGCAGTGGAGTAACTGCTAGGACTAACGCTGTACTTCTCTCTTGGGCAGAACTAGAGAGGAGATCTAGCTAAACAGGAGTCAACACGAAGCAGAAGAAATATATTATGTATGCACTAGATACACACAACGCATTTACATTCTTGTCCACATTAAACTGTGCTCCAAGCCAGCAAAAGTGATGGGAATGAAATCTATCTATCTATTATTAAAGGAATTAAGTTGAAAATATTTTGACACCAAGTGATAGACTCAAACAAGCATTTAATTTTACAGCTAAACACCAATACTATACATTTTAGACAAAAATATTCATTGACAATGTATACTATTTGACTTAAAAAATCAACTAAATAAAAATTAACACAACAGTGTGCAAACAAAATTAACAGTCTATAGCAGATGAATCCTCTATTGCACCTGTCCTCCACTGTGCAAAAGAACATCAGCCTGCCACTGATTATTTCTTTTTGACATGATTTATCGCCTACTATTCTTTAAACTTGATAAAGCAAATTAATCTTTGATTGCAGGAGCCACTGGAGGTTGTCATTAGTCATGTAGTTTGGTGAGGCTGCATGTGTTTCATTTACCAGTCACAAAGAAATGAAAGCCCAGCAGCCATCACTGGCTGCTTCAACTGTTTTCCTGATCCACCCAGGAGAAAAGATAACAGAATTCAGTACGTGGGATTTTAAGCAGCTACTCTAGAACTGACCCACATAAACAGAACAGAGTATTTGCTTTTCCAGAAAGAATGCTGATGCCCTAAAATTTATGTTCCTAGGGAGAAAATAATTGGTAATGAACAACAATTTGATCCAATTAACATGTATTTCAAGCTAGCAGTCTACTGAGTTGTATGTATAACATAATTTTATGTATTAAAAAACCAAAAATTGAATCCTTAATTGTGCTCATATAGAAGACACATTGGGAAAATCTGATCAAGTCTTAACAAACATGCACAGACTGAAAAACAGCCTTCAATTAATGCTGGACCGTCCACATCAGACCCCTCAGCTCCCCTGTTCCAGCGGATTGTGAGCACGGTTACAAAGACAGCAGAATATTGTCACTCACCGGATTGGGAAGAGTCACTCTGGACCGAACACAACTCTTTTGGCAAAAGCGGCTGGGGCTGAGGCTGCTTGCCATGGCCAGGCAGTGCCTGCAGCATGCCCAGGCAGCCTGGGCAGCCCCTGTGCCACCGGCAGGGCTCCGCTCCCCAGCTTGGGTCACCACAAGGAAACCCTGTACAACCCTACCTAGGCAGGTATTTCCCTGGAAAAGGTCAGGAATTATTTCAGTGAAAATCATCCTGGAAGAAAGAGTTGTCCACACAAGAGGCACTGTTCCAACCCGAAAGGTAACGTACGCTGGGTAATCCTGTCTGAAAGTACAAAGCTGTGGCAAGCATGCACGAAGGGCCACGGGTTGCAAATCGGGATTATTAAATGACACTTGTCAAAACAAAGAGTTTCAGATACCGTATGGACACAGTTATAATAACGACAACATTCCTGTATTAGGTAGCATTATAGCACAGTATGTATATGTTAAAAAATTGTTCAGCTCATTTATTTATGTATCACTATATTTAACACAGAACTCAAATTATCTAGGGTCTTTTCAGCTTCTATTATAACAGCAAGTTCTACATTTTAAAGAAGTTTATTACCTAATAACACACAAAACTTGCCACTTTTGAAACCAGAATTTTGATGTATAACCCCAAACAATTACGGGGCTATGTTGTCCACCTTCCTTAAATTATGTATTTAGAAAAAAATAGCGTGATGTGCTAGGAAGATTACAGAACCAGGAAAACAAAGGAACATGATCAAACAACTTGGGGTGCTCCTGAAATTTAGTGTTGCCATTATTCTTCGTATCAACACTTTATTACTGAAACTTCGTATGTTGAAAAAACCCCACTCCTGAGCTTTTCTCCTATCTCTACCGGCAGCTTCAAAGTTAAAGATTTACAAACTCGTGGGGTGCCTCCTTTTGATGCATCACTGTAATTTTTTCATTTTTAAACTGAGTAATTTGCAAGTGTTTATACAAAACCTACATTTTGCTACTAGAGATGAGATTTGTATTCCAGAATTAATAGTAACACATACAGACAAGTACTGCAGGAAACATTCTCAAAAATATTGCCACAGGATTCTCTGCAGATGTTTGAGTAAGCAGAATAAAAAGAAACAGTCATTTAACTGTGAATTATAGTTTCCTATATAAAAATGCATTTTTAAAAGGTGAAAACCTCGATGTTCAGTAGACGTTCTGTTTTTCTTCCTTAGTTGCACAGATAATTCTATGTTTATTTAACAGAAATGCAAGTACAATAACTTACTATTCATATATAAATACACACTTACTGTTTGGCTCCATTGAGAAGCTATAAATTTCATCTATTGAACATTAGCTAAAAAATTACATGTGTTTATCATCTGGATTATTCTCAGATTAATAGAGATAAATGACAAAACATAATCAGCACCAACTCTGCAACTTAATCATTGCATCTGAGCTATAGGAAACACTTAATTACTCTCATTTACTAGGTGCAATCTAATGAGAAGACATTAGCCAAATGAAAAGAATGCAGTACAAACAAACAAAATAGTTATACCATCATTAAAAAGAAACTCTGACAGTGCAGGTGACAGCATATGCAGGATAAATTACCATAATGTCCTAAATGCTGAGCTGTCAGCATGCTAATGCAGTGATCAGATACCCTGGGAATCTCAGCACTATAGCTGTCAGAAACAGGTATCATAAATCACCTTGCTCTACTGTACTGCTCATTATCACAGCTCTCTTATACATGTTTCTCAGCACAATTCAGTGCAGACAGGAAAGAAAGTCACCCTCCTGCACACCAACACACGGTGGCTTGCAGCATCCCTCAGAACCGGCGGCGAACACTTCACTCAAGCCTACGTGCTGGAGCCCCCCGGACCCACCCCCGCCTGCGGACGCACTGTCACAGCAAGAGACTAAACCCCCTATTACAGGTTCTTGCCTTTTGCTCAGAACAAGCCAAACCCACCAAACCCCAGTGATGGAAAGGGTATTTTCTCCCAGTTATAAAGCCACTTCTTCTACATTAAGATCACGACTTGCACGTATCTGTATCTTGGAATCTTTAAAGGACTACACAAATCAGGAAACAACCGTGCTGGAATCACACACCCAAGCAGGCAGGTATGTCAGTTCTGCCTGCATGCACTCCCCCTGTGTGCCAGCTATATGAGTATAGGAAAAAGCATGCTCATTTTCTTACAAAAATATACTTTTCCCCTCCAGTACCTCACTGGAAATATAATGAAAGAATGAAATCAGGAAGCATAAAGGTATGTGTTTATGTATCCCACAGACAGTCCTACATTTAATGCTGGGTAAGACATCCATCCATCCAGGCTAGGGGACAGCTAAAGAACATCCTAAAGGAGACCCAATGTTCACTAGGAGAGGTGAAAAAAAAAAAAAAAGAAAAAAACCAAAAGAAGATACACAGTACCTTGAGCTATCGATACCTGAGCATATGTAGGTTAAAATATGCTTCAGGATCTTTCCTTTTTTACTCAGAGAGATGGGCAGATGAGACACATTCGTGGCTTGAGCCGCAGATCACGAGAGCTGACTTCCTGAGGCAGGAGCTGACTGCGTGGTGTGGGAAGCATGGGGGGGCATGACACAGTATCACCCTTAACCTCAGACACCATTACAGCACATGCAAACAGAAGGCAGTAATAGGAGAACTTATTGCCACCTTGCACCTAGTGTCTCGTACCTTTGATAGCAGCAGATTCAGAGGGGAAAAAAATTAAGTCCTTCTATACACCTTTGGAAGACATGCAGGTACCGTACCACCACTAGAAAGCAGAGCTCGTGAGCAGGGGAACTTGCATGGTCAGTCAAAATCTTCTCACTGATAAGGGTTTTATCTGATCTCCAGAAGCAATGAACCCTCAAATATTACCTACGATTATCCTAAGTTTTGTTTAGGTTATACTAAGTTTGTGTTCCTCTAAATGTGCCCCAAAGCCAGGTCTGCTACCAGAAGGGGACAAGTGACAAACACTGAACTCTCTCTTGTGGATTTTCTACAGCTATCTTCTACAACAGAGCACAATTTTTGTAACCGCGCTAGTAAGTATACTACAGATATCTTCAGAATTATGACTTAGGATTGAAAAGTCCATTGTGAAGGAACAAATGAACAAAAAATACGTAGTGCAGAGTTCTAAGTGAATGCATGCACATCCCCACTCCCATGTTGTGAAGCATCAAGAGTTGGGCGGTAGCAAGCCCCGTTCTGTTGGGGTTTGTACAGTTCCCGGCACAGGAACGCCCACATGAGCTGTGGATGAAGCCCCCTGGCCATACAGGATTACAGGTAGAGAGCAAATTCTTATTCACATAGAAGCTTGAGTTGAAGGTTTTGGGTTGGTTTTTGGTTGTTTTTTTTTTTTTCTTTCCCTTTAATTGGATAATGCCACTTTTGATCAAAAGTTTGCTTCAGATTGTTTTACACAACACAAAACAGTATCTGCCACAGATTTTTGGACACAAGGATTTCTGTTGTGGTTTTTTTCTTTTTTTTTTTTTTTTTTTTTTTTATACCAGTAGTGGCACAGTGCTGAAAATCAGTGAAAAAGGAGCGGAATAATACTTTTGTTTTTCACTTGACCTTTCAGATTTCCTATGCTGAGCCCAATAAGCATTCATTAAACTTTGAGAACTGTAAAGTTTCAGATACCTGTGGGTGGGTCCAATTGAGAGTTCTTATATAGACACACATTCATCTTCTCTCACCTTTTGAGAATCGAAGTCTTAAGTGATAGAAACGCTAGCGAAAATGCAGCAAGTTTGAAAGATGAAACTATTTGATCTGTAACAGAGCAACCATAAATCACCCTCAGATTGAGGGAAGAAATGAACTTTAAGGGCCTGAAATGATAAATCTGAGAATTAAAGAATTTTTAGGTTCCCAAATGCAAGAGAAGCAATCCTATTATGAAGCAATCTGATTTTCAGGTGTGTTAAACTCCTGCTGATTTCCATGGCATTAATAATGCTCAATGCTTCAGAAAATTAGGCCAATGGGCGTTTCCACTCATGTATCTTAAATATCATAGCAGAAGCTTGATACAGTTCCGATAGGGAAGCCTAGTTTGTATTTTATACATTTATACTTGTGGGGAAAACTCTTCCCCTTTCCTAATTGAGATGGGTGGGGGAAGCACAGTAAGAAATCCTGTTTAATCCAAGATTTTGAACTTGGGTCTGCACAAGCTAAAAAAAGAAACTGACAGGTTTTTGTTTGCATAATACAGATATCACCTATGCGCAAATGTGTTTGAGAGGAATAATTATAACATTTGAGAGGGATTATATTTATAAATATAAATTTTAACACTGTATCTTATACTATCATTCAAGCAACTCTCATAATGTCTTTTAATAAATATATTACAAAGTCATTCATTTACCAGAAAGACAGGAGAAGACAGAGAAAGGAATGACAGGGAAAGAAATCTCCCCTCAACACACTTAAAGCCCAACAGTTGCGCAAGATCATCATGTGCTCACAGGCTTAATGGGTTTGCTTTAAAAAATAAAACAAACCAACCCCCCTGAATTTACCATTATCATCTCATTCCCATCACATCCCTTCATTTGCCCCAGAAATCCTGCACTGCCCTATACAAACTGTAATCCTCTTCTAAACAACAAAGAAGACAGAGCTGAAGTTGGAAAAATAACACTCAGAGCGGGCAGTGAACTTTTGTGGAGTTGACAGAGTATGAAAATTTACATCATTAGATCCTGACTGAAAAAAATTTAAAATATTTTCTGTTTGTTTGGTTTAGTTTAGGTAAAAACTTCAGTTACTTGAATTTTATAGTGCAGTTTTCCCTATGTTCTACACAGGAATCAGTAATTTCTTTAAAGAGAATTAAACAGAAGGGTTTTTTCCCCTGAATCTAAGAGGTATACAGAAAGAAATATAACATTTTGAAATCACATACCATGGATGGACTACTCTTAAACAAAGTTCATACTATTTTTTAAATGAGACTGTTTAAATTGTGGGCTGGTAAAAAAATCCCAACTTTATAAGGCTCCTTTCTTGTGAGGACAAATGTTCTCCTAAAGGCCCCTTGCTTGTTTGCTGATGGACGGCCTTAATTAATAATAAGACCCGAATATTTTTAAACCAGTTAACAAATCCATACTTACAGATAATGAAGGAAAAAGATTAAGGGACATTAAAAAAAAAATACTACTCATGCATGGATGGGTATTATTAGGCAAAACCAGTAATATGTGAAAGACTGAAAGTATGTTACAAGTCCTCTCAAGAAAAGAACATTTATTGCCTTTTGAAGATGACATATTCTAGTAATTCTATGTTTATTTGTTTAAGTGGGTTTTAAAATCAAATTTTCAGTACTAACAAGAGAAAAGAGCAAATAGGAATTATTGAAGCGCATGCTAAAAATCTATGTATTATGGATATGTAATAGGATTTTTTTCTCTATCATAAGATATTGCATGGGTGGACAGATAAATTACTGTCTATATTCAGAGAATAATAATGAAAAACTACTCTTAAAGGGAAATTCTTCCAGATCTGCAAAACACTGGTGACAGGAGCAACCAACCTAAGAAAAAGCAGTCACTCCATGACTAATAGCTTTATTCATTTTTATGATGAATGAAGTATATTACAAGGAAAACAAATGTTAAAAGTTTGCTTAAAAAAACCTCTGCAAATTCATACAGTACCATACAACAATAAAAAATTAACTCTAACTAGAATATCATTTGCTCTGGATATCACAAAATAAGTAACTATAAACCAGCACCATTGAGTACTAACAGAAACAAATATTCTAATTCAGTTTATTACAGGACAATTATTGGACTCATAGGATAATAACCTCAAATATTGTTTTAAATTCATGATTTTGTTTAAAAGCTACAACAAATACATGGACTCTAAGTCCTTAAAGTATGTAAAACTAGTTTTCCACAGATTGAAGCTTAAGCATTTGCAACATGGATCAAAACATTCACATTAAAATCTCAAAACATTGATAAAATTAATTTTTAAAAGTGTGGATTTCTCTTTATAAAACATTTCCTAATTCAAATTTGTAACAGATTTATCTGAGCCCTCTTAATGACATACAGTACTGCCTTCTGTGTATAATGCACTTTAATAAGGCGATATTAAAGCTATGAATTAGGTATTATTTATATTTATTTTTTAATGAATTGTAAGTACTTTTGTTCCTTTCTGAGGAAATGAGCAAATTATAATGTCTTTCTCTTCATAAGAAAGCCTCTTTGGGCAACTATCAATTGAGTGTGACTGTAATTGATAACCTAAGCTGATTTTACATTCTGTTACAAATCCAGGTTCAAAAGGTTAATTATGGCCCGGCCACAGCTCATCCGGAAACATGAAGCTGCTTGCTGTATGCCTGTTTAATGAAGATGTACTGCATGTATTACAGCAGCTCGCTGACAAACGAGCCGGACCTCCACCAGCACTGCAGCAGGCATTAACATCCACTCTGTCAGCTTAACTGTCAACCTCATCGTTTACAACCCTGTCACTTTTTCATTCAGAAAATATATTGCCCCGTTTGTCCTTTCAGATAACTTTTGCTTCGCTTTTTTTTTTTTTTCTCCACTCTGTTAAATCCAGGGATCAATCACAGTGTGTCAATCCAAAATGTGTTGCCAATTAACAGCCAACAATATTAAGATAAGGAGGGATCAACACTGTGATACTTTTTCAGTCACCTGCCTCTGTGACACTGAATTGAACCGTGCCCCAAAGGAGTCTGTGTGCCTTTGAATGATGCGCATGCAAAATGCGTCATTTTAAAGACATCTGGAAATTACCAGAACAAACCATTTATAAAGCGAGTGACAACGTAACAAGCATCACATGCCAAATGAATAGCTAAATTATTTCATCCAGAAGATCGGCAAAAGTAAGACCCTCTTCAAGACTCCAAACATAGAACACGGTTTCTAGTGCAGAAGAAAAGGGACTTACAATTTACCAAGTATCTGAGATGACAGAGCAGAAATACTGCCGAGGCCAAAGATCCCACCGAGCACGACAGCAACGGCCCCAAACCCCATGGGCCCAGCTGCACACCCCATCCCACCACCCAGCGCAAGCAGCACGCAGAAATGCGCTGCAGGCGCACAGTGGGTTTTCTCAGTCTGTCTTTCCTCACAAACCAAAGAGGAGGCAATACAGTCATCGCATGGAGATCCTCAGCATCACTATTGCCTCTTGGGGTGCACTGCAGAACAGGTAAAAGGATTTTCAAACCTAACCTGATTTATATGACGGAGCACAGATCAATAAAATCCTCTTTTGACCTACTGTATTGTACGCCTTATGCAAAAGGTGATCATTGACAGCAGCTCAGAAAATAAAATAGGCAGGGAAAAATGCCAGCCAGTTGCATTTTTCCAGCTAACTCAATGAGCACGTTCCACCTGGGGAACCACGCCGACCTTCTGCAGAAGTCCTACCTTCTTTTTCCCTCCAACCTGCTGAAAAGCTTTGAGTTACAAAATTTCACTTTCAGACAGAAAAGGAGACAAAAATCTCGTTAGTTATATTCTATATCCATAGATTCACAAGTATTAAGGCAAGATTTTAAAAAGGAAACCTAAAATTAACTTCTATACGATTCAATCATATTAAAGAATGGTTGAGGTACATAAAGAGATCTAAAATGTAGAGGGGACCTTGTGGATGCTGAGTACAGTTTCTTACCAATACAGACAACCACGTCACTTAATCCTTTTATAAATCACTCAAAACTTCATTTTAAAATCTGTTAATAATTTTCCCTCTGTAACTCCCCCTCTGGGAGGTTGTTCTGGAACCTCGGTCTTTGGATGACTAGAAACCATTTCTGAATCTCTAGCCAAAGGTTATTGATAGCCAGATCCATTTGTTCCTGTGCCAACAGCGTCCTTAGTTTAAAAAGCCCTTTTCCCTCCCCAGCACTTTCAGCCGGGTCCCTGCCCTTCCCCCCCGGGTATTTCTGGCGATCAGTCGCCCTTGCTCAGCACCCACGGGCAGGGCTCACCAAAGCAGCCGGAAAAGGTCTCCATCTCATGGTCACGGCATTTCTGCACATCCATTCTGCTCTGAATGAATCTCAAACAGATGCAACTGCAGTTACGACAGAATCGCTGACATTCCATAGCAAGGTGGTTAACGTTCAGGCATTTTTTTATTTCATATTTGCAACAGGACAGAAAGTCTCAGCTAAAAGATTGCTGTACCTCCGGTGCTGAGTAATTAAGCCACTAGAACACAATCTTTTGTCATCATCTCACCATGCCACTATTATAAAGATAAGCCAAATAAAAATCCTGAACCTCCAGGCCAAAGGATGTGAATATTTTTAAAATCACATAATCTTCATAAATGGATGTAAAAAGGAAAAAAAAAATAAATCGAGGAAAATAAAGTTTGCAACTTGCTACTAAGGCATTCAATGGTTGATCAACACATGGAAAGCTTATTTATCTTTAGTAAAACTACATGAAATCATAAAAAAAAAAGGCTAGTAAAGAAAATCCATATGCAACATTAACATAATACAGATATTAAAATGCTGAAAGTGTAAGATGCTGAAAGGTTGAAAAACATTAAGCTTGCTATCCAGGGAAAACCTCCAAATCAGTCCAGACTTCTGGCTGTGAAAGAGTCAGGATGTCCCTGGACCAGAGTCAAGTACCCATGCCTTTCTTCTTAAAATAATGAAAAAGAACTAAAGGCAAAACTTCAGCCTGTCATCACAGAGCCACAATTCCCTGAATATATATGTCTACTAAAAAGTAAGCAAAAATTATCTACTAAACAAGGGCAAATCTGGGACATGATCAGCTAAAGTACTTAAGCTAAAGAGCTGGCATATGTATATTTCCCTTTTCTAAGCTTCTTTGCTGGCTGTTATTTATTAAAAACGAATATTTATATTGAAAGACATCAAAGTAATCTGTAAGTAAGACTCCAGTCCTGCAACATCACTGCCGTTTCTGTTAGTTTAGAGATTAGTTTTACGTTAAATGAAAGCAAGACTACCTACTGCCATCAAAACCTACACAGTGGAGCACACACAGGGAAATCAGCAGCACTGTCTGATAAGAATATTTTTCCTTATCTTCCATGCACTGTTCTCAAACTGTGTACCCTGCAATGTGTTCCCTGGCTAACGGGACAACACGAACACTCACTGTACATACACACAGGCACCCTTCAAGCAGGTAACTAATCCCCCAGATTGCAGGCCTACAGCTGTGCTTAAAACGAGCACAGGCTTCAGCAGTTTGCTGACGGAGGTCAGATTTCTCATCACCCTGCAGGAACGCTCCGTTCATCTGCTCCGGCTACATCACAGCTCCACCACTACGCAACGCCAGGAAAAGCAGAGAGCTAAACGCAATGCGGGCAGAGCCAGGCTGCTTCGCGAGATGCGAGAAGGAACTGCTTTAAATGTTTTTCGCCACTCTGGACTCAATATGGCTAATCAATTGAGATAAAGTACTGAAAATATTCCATCAGCTTGTATGTAATAACTCCAGTTTAATAATCATTGAACACAGTTGTAGCCAAAGTACTGCAACCTTAAATCAAAGATCACTTCATATCAGGAGGTCTTAAGGGACGATTTTGTCTAAGAGTATGTGTGGCATGCTAAGATATTAGCATAAAACTACAGTCACTACAGTTATTTTCAATAGAAAAGGTTGTCTACAAATCAAAATTAAATCCCCTTCACTTTATTCAGAGTAAATGGCTGCATAAGGATGCAAACAAATTAACTGAAAGCCTGAAAGTCAAGTTCTCAATTACTATTTAACAGCAACTTTACTATATTTGAATATAATTTACTGTATACTTAGCTGTTTTAAAATGGAATCCAATACTGTATAATAAAAACCCAACTAGCACAACCAATGATTTATGATGATGCAAATGTATGAATAATTGGGTCTGAATAGTGCTGTTTGTGGATATATCGCTAAATACTGTACCATCCTAGTGCCTAATAAATCATTCATGAAAAGCGAAACTATACAATTTGTTGTGCAACTGCTCAAAACCTGCACCGTTTCTAAATGACTGCTGATGCAATGACTTTAGAACAGCTTTTATTCTCAGTTATTAAAAGAAGTTGAGAACTCTCACTTAAATAAAGCTATTTCTATCGACATGGGAAAAACAGCTAAAACTGGAAAAGTTATAAACAGCAGCCATTACAATGACAGAATAAAGACGTGTTCATCAGTTTAAATATTATCAAATACACCTAAAATTATTGTGCTGACCCACACCATCCATTAATTAGCACTGTTACAAAGCAGCGTCACACTTCTATGTGTAAAAACACAAAACATCTGCATTATTAGAGAGAGACATATATAACATCATCTTTATAATAATGATGAAGTGTTCTATGCAGAGTGTTCTATTTGCAGCGGTGATTCATTGTGCTAGGGGAAAAAAATGCTGACACTTTGAGAAGATATTTTCCCGTAAAAGGTTGAAGTCCTTAAGCAGCAAAAAACACCAACGTCCATCATCTTTAAACTCTATTGATTTCTGGTGAAGATTTAAAAGGCTGTTTACTTATTTCCCATCATTTCTGTCAGAGCTGTAACAGTTCTCTTCCCACTGAATAAACCTCTCATGATCCTCTTGGTGATTAAGGTCAGACAAAATGTCAAACTCCTAATGCTAAGTGCTTTCACATTAAAAATTAATACCAAATCACCAAGTAAAATCCAAACAAGAAGTCAGACATGTAAACAGTACACAACAAGGGTAATACTGACCATTACAAAAAAGAGCTATAATGCATACATGAAAAAACATTTGGCAACAGGTAAGAGCACATTCTTTCACTTTTGCATCTTTAACCCCCTTTCTTATTTTAGACTTATTGTACTATGTTTGACACAATCCTTTTAAAAATCCTTTTTCCATTAAAGCTTGCAGTCGTCCCCTCTATTTACTCCCAAATGCTATTTACTGTATGACTGAAGTATTACAAGGATTGTTCTTATTTTATTTTGAACTTCATCCACGAAGCAAGTATTATTTTTACAGCTGCTGCTGAATACAAAGCCAGTATACGGGTTCCAAAAGGCATCCAAAGGACCCCCTACAACAAAACCAAGTTAATTGCTAATTATCGATTTGGTATTTTAAGACTAGAAACCACTGTATCCTCGAATATGAATACACAAGTATCCTTGAATACATACATGAACAGAGGAACACAGAACACAGCCTCAAAAGAGGCTTCTCGTGGCTTTTTATCCAGACTGCTGCTACTTCAGGCAACCCGACCATATTACTTCATTCATAAACTCATCAAGTTCAATCCTAAAACTAATTACTTTCTTCAACCTTTTAAACAGTTACTCGTATCCTGAGGAAAAGCATGAAGCCAACATGTGTAGAGCCAAACTTCCAGGATGATTGGAAGCCTGCAAGTAACCATATAATAAACTGTGAAGGTAAATCTTAAATCAAAGACGGCCAAGGGTGAAAAGACTAGTTTTTTATAATTAACTGTGAGTTTATTTAAGCATGTAACTTTAAAATTTTGGTCTGGCCTGCCAATCTAGCTACAAAAGATTGCTCTGGTTTAGAATACATCAACACCATATATGAGATATTCAGAGGCGTTAGGATGAGAAAGATTCCCTTCATATGCAGTGGGTTCTACACGACAAAACCGAAGCAGTTTTTGCTACTGTAGCGTGGCCTGTGAGCTGCCAGGGACCGTCCAGTCTTGTCTCTGAGTGTGTTGCTCAGTGCGTCTCCTTCCCAGCACCAGTACGGGGCTGTTCGGGATCTGTGCTGGGAACAGCGCTGTTAGCACAGGGGTGTCTTCCTTAGCGCTGAGCAGCGCTCACACAGAGCCAAAGCTGCTTCTGCTCCCCACAGCCACCCCAGCAGCGAGTGGGGGGGGGGGGCGGGCACCAGGAGCTGGGAGGGGGCACAGCCGGGACAGCTGACCCAAGGACTATTCCACACCGTATGGCATCATGGTCAGCAATAACACTGGGGGGGAGGTTGGCGGGGGAGTGCTGCTCAGGGATGGGCTGAGCATCGGTCAGTTGGTGGCAAAAAATTGTTTTAAATTGCATCACTTGTCTGCCTTGGGTTTTATTTCTCTCTCTCTGTTATTTTCCTTTTCATTACAATTTTTATTATTATTCTTACTATTACCATTATTATTTTGTTTCAATTATTAAACTGTTTTTATCTCAACCCATGAGTTCTCTTGTGTTTACCTTTCTAATTCTCTTCCCTCTTCCCACCTGCAGGGTGACCGAGCAGGTGACTGTGTGGTGCTCAGCTGCTGGCTGGGGTTCAACCGTAACACTGAGTTACTCTACCAAGCACTTACACAGTACTCCCAGTTTGTGGTGGAAATGGCTCAATTTCTTTATGCACACTTCCTACTTACATAACTATGCATGTATTTCATGCACCTGCCTAGAAATTGATGAAGGAAAATAAAGAACATTGCACATGGATTTGCAAAAGCAATATGGATTTGCTTAACTCTTAGAAGAATTAGCTCACTTATCAGCAAGAACAACTGATTTAAGACCAGCCCTTGCCAGAGCTGTGCTATGTATACCGATAAACCACCTAATGCTGCCTGCAATTTTCCTGTACTGACTGATAGGAGGTATGACAGGATGTCATATTGGAGAAAAAGAAGGATGATTCTGTGATAGGCTTTAATATCAAGCTAGGAATGTTAATAAAATGCAATTGGTTTTCACCACAGATCATTAAAAATCACAAAGCATAATAAACCCCAAGTTGTCGCTCTTCTAATTAATAACCAACTAGTTAGCTTTTGAAACTAAAATAACTACATAGGGAATTATAACGTTATGTGCCAATTTTTTCTTTTTTGAGTTCCAGCTTGCTCCCACAAGACTCTGATGAGGAAAGAGATGTCCATGAAGGGTCACAATCCCTGACTGTAAAATACAACATTAAAACCACCGGTTCACACACTTTGATTAGCAGCCAGGAAAACAAGGATAGATTATTAGATATGCTTATGGCCTGGCAGTGGTATAACAAAAAAATGGACAATGCAGAGAACCCATAAGATCTGCATTAGTTCTGCGATATATTTAACAAAGAATTATGCGCTCCCATAAAATACTCCTTGCGAAGCACAATGAGGACCGCAACTCAGTTTCAGCTACAGAGTTTCAACACACCCTTTTACCTATCAGAATAAAAAAACCAAACAACCCACCCTAAAACAATAAAAATAAAAATCACCATTATTTTGCTATACATTATGGATGGCATGTTAGCTGTGACACCACAGAACATGAAATTTTGTACATGGTTATTTAGCAATACACAGTATAGCTGGATAACATACAGATTAAAAATATTCAGCCTATATCACACTTCAAGGATTTGTCAGTCAGTGAAACGCGCTTATTCAGAATACTGAAGATGGTAATCAACAGTGTATAACCTGAGTTAAGTATATTACACACCTCTTCACTAAACTTGAAAACTCAATCTACAAATTGTATTTTCACTTGCTTAAACATTGTAAGATACAAGTTTAATATAATCTTAACACATTTTTCATGTTTTTCATGTTTTATCTTAAATATTTTAGATATTTCAAGATCACTTCCTATATTAACATGTATACTGTAATATTTCTTAAATATTCATTTCAGACATCAGCACCTAAATGCTTTGGGAAAAACCTTCCATTTCTGATCCAAGTACATTTTTTTCTGTGATTTATACTTGTTCTCTTTTTTATTAAAAATAACTAACTAACCTGGATCTTAAAGGCTTTCGCAAAATCAAAGAATCTTTTTTTCCTCCCTGCGGCACAAGTTTGTGATAGGGGTTTTTTTGTTGGTATATTTTTTTAAATAAAATTAAAGGAGTAAAATTAAGGAGTAAAATTGCTTAATTAAATAATGATTTCTATAGGAACATGTTATCGTTTACTACAGAAAAGATATTATTGCTAAGAATCTTTAAAATTACAAATATTAGTTGGAACTACTATAAAATCTTGCTACACTTTCTTCCATGATGTCATTGCCTTCCACGATTGGCTCGTATATTGGTTATGATCCCTATCGCAGGCTCATTTGATTTTATTTGTAAACCAGTGAGTGTTAAATACAAATGTACAAATTATCTGCAGCACAAAGATGACCTCCTTCCCCTCCAACCAAGATACCCTCAACATACAGAGATGCTTTCTGGCTCTCCTTCCATTCCTGTTTGTGTAAAGGTACTGGCTGGACAAGGAAGAGCCAAGGACACTTCAAGGCAGTGTTACATACTAGGAAGAACCGGTCTTAAAAGGCTTCCAGTTAATTTAGTCTAAGTAATTTCCTCTTTCTTTAAAAAAATAGATTTTTTTTCAAAACACCTGTAGAACATTTACAAAATTTTAATATAAAATGTACATGAGAGGGCTGTTGTTTGAAGCTGACCTCACAGTCCAGCAGTCAGGGTGCCCACTTCACAGGTAAAAGACGCAGACCTGACCCCCTCAAGCTTACCACAAATGAAACAGCAGTCTAACACTCCCTGGGAGAAATACTCTAGCTGCTTACCCGTTATATACAAAAAGGGAGGTACAGACCAGGCTGCGAGGTTGTGGAAGAAATTCATATTACGAGGATAGTGCAGAAGAAGTATCTGGCAAGGATGGGCCAAGAGTCTGAACTGCAACCTTAATTTTTACACTACATGCTCATCATGAAAATAAAACTGTCACCCTGCAAGACACCCTATTTCTTTTGTTTTCTTAGAGAGATTTGTTGTCTTGGAGTCCTTGAAGCTTGTAAGTCTCACGCTGCGGCAGGCTGTGAAGACTTCTCATCTTTTTGGCAAGACCGAAGCCCCCGGTTAAGTTTTCCAACAAGAGACTTAATGGTCCAGCATGACAGGTCAACCTAGCCCAGTATTTTCTGCAGAATGATGTTCACATATTCAAGAATCTGACATTTGGATTTGATTCAGTGGCCACAAGGTCCCTCTACTGCACTGTTGAGTCACAGCAGGCAGTATGCCCATGGGGATACTAGGAACAAAGTTTAGTGCATCTTAATTAGCACATACCTGATGTTGATACTATAAAGAAATCAAGCCAACCCAAAATTTAAAAAGCTGTAATGGTGAATTTTTTTGCAAAGCCAGAGGAAGAAATTCTGTTGATCTAAGTAGAAAAGCAAGGTTTAGTTTTGGACCTCCAAAATTAGCACAGAATTCCTGTGGTTCCTAGAGCCTGAGAAATTCTGCCATCAACGAGGAGATGTGCCATGTAACAAGAGCTCCCAAAATCCTGAAGTGAAAATGCTGGCTCAACCCCAAGGTAAAACTGTGAGACTCTCACTGACTTTAATGAGATTTAACTAATAAAGGTGGATACATAGGTAGTGCCCAGGGACTTGCTAGACTTTACTTTTAAAGTTCATTTTCATCCATCTACAATACTCCAAAGAGACTATTGTATATTCTCAATATTTTGCTCTCAAAATCCTCTTTGAGACTCACCGCGAGTCATGCTAGCGATGACTACACATCCACCTACTAAAGAACTATTCCTTAGATGGCTAGATAATCAGCAGATAAAGAAAAGTAAAGTAGCCATGTATCAGAAAGAATTCATGAGAATATGTTAATTGTTCATACCAAAGGTTTTGTTTGATACTGTTTCTGCTCCAAAGATATGCCTAAATTGCCATTTTGTAGCTGTTTTCTGTCACTCAAATAGATGAGACAGGACAGTCATCCTCATAGCAGAAATTTATGCACATAAATCTTTACTTTTCAATGGCTATACATAGACAAAACAAAAAAGATGTCCCTTATTTCCTAGCTGGATTTTCAGTTATCTGTAGTTTCCTATATTATCTAAAGAAAACTAATGCAACGGACTGTCAAAATGAAAACTTCATGTGTGAGGAGAAACAATAAACCAGATTAATTTCTGCTTTTATAAGCCTGAGATTAATCACAAAGGAATATAATTAAGAACACCTAAATTACTCTTCACTAATAATGTTTTACTTTCCACACTTACTCAGCTTCAAACAACAGCCCTCCCATGTACATTTTATATTAAAATTTTGTAAATATTCTACAGATGTTTTGAAAAAAAAAATTTATTTTTTTTTTTGTTAAGAAAGAGGAATTATTTAGACTAAATTAACTGGAAGGCTTTAAGACCAGTTCTTCCTAGTTTGAATGTGAAGATTTTAAGATACTAATGCAATTAAGCATAGGCTTAACCTTTGAAAACAGCAGAATTTACCGTATTTGTGGCTTATATTATACATGAATAATCTACTGATCTGGAAACTCAGGGAATTATGTTACTCAATGATTTACATTTAGTTTGACCCCATCTCTGAGGAAAAGGCGGCGATTTTTTCTGCTCTTGACAAACAGTCAAGAGCCTTGAACCATATCAGCTTTTCTGAAACTGTATTTTTCAGAAAAAAGTTATTCTTCCTCACATTTCAAAAATCTTTCTCTGCTAAGAATTTCTTCATTGCTCGAACATTTTGAAAATAGAAATGTGTTTTTTTCAGAGAAGAGTCCATTTATGAGTATTACGAAACTGCTGAAACTGTTTAAGTTATATATTCTAATTAGTTTGGCAGAGCTAATACAAATTATGTTTACAGACTAACAATAATAAAATTGAAGTACTAGTTAAATATCTAAAATAATTAAAGGAATCATTTTTAGCCTGGCATAATTAGCTAATTCACTTTACAAGCATTTATTAAAATGAATTCACATGTTATATTCCATAGGTAGTTACACAATAGCATTTATACAGGAAAAATATAATGAACCAAACTCTTTGTATCCAGCCCTCCACAATTAAAACGAAGACTCCCCAAGTAATATCAATCTAGGATAGACTAATTAAGTTTGGTTTGATAACCATTCATTTCTTCTATTGCCTTTGAGCAAATTGTTTATTAGAGAAAGTTATTTTACACAAATCAAATCAAACTGGGTAAACCATTATATTTGAGAGAAACCTTAGCCATCAGTCAATTAATCCATCATTTTCTCCAGACACTTTTGTTTAACAAGCAGATCATATTATCAACAATTTAGATATCCTATGATTCAATTATGACAGAAAATTTATTGACAGCTTCTATAATACTTTTGTGATGAATAAATATTAAATGTTCTCCACTTTTGATGAGCAAACCAAATGCAATCATGTGTTAAATCTAATAGTCAAACCCTGAGTGATAATTCCAAACAAAGTGTTTTATAAAAATAATTTAAAACAAATAATTTAAATTATTAAAAAAAACCCAAAGTACCTCACAATTTCTGAGAAACAAGCAAACAAGTTATTTGCTAGCTGACTAAATGAAAACACATATATATTACCAAATATGTATGAAGATATTTAACATAAATATCAATGGCTTCACATAGCATTCTATAGGACAAAAGGCATTATTATGTAAAAATAGTATTACCACAACATAAAGTTAGAGACCCTTTCTGCAACTACATGAAATAATTGCCTAAAAGTTAATACAATAAGATTCTCCAAACCTAATACGAAGATATTTGCTGTTAGGAATTACGTCTATTAAAAAAACAATTTGTGAGATGTTTATAATTACAGCTGTCTTAAACTCAGGAAAAGAATATTGCCTAACAAAGATTACTCCCAGAATATTCAAACCTCTTGACAGACATCTCTCTTTGAAGAAATAAGATACTGACTCATTTACAACTGAGCTAACCAATTCATGATGAAAGGACCAGAGGACAATGGAAAAGCTCTATCTAAACTAATGTCCATTAAAGAGATAACAGAATTAAGCAAACTTCTATCAATATATTAGAACATCATTACTACTTAAAAGTATTTTTCCTTGAGACAAGAAAGTTGCTTTTATAAGGAGGAGGACTGTAAGTAGGTTTACAGCTGCAAAGGAAAAGTACTGCAGCTGAATATCAGAGGTAAGCATCCACATAATGAAAACAGAGCACACACTTACTGTCTGTCATCCCAACAATAAAAACTGCTTAACAGTGAATAAAAGAGGTGTTCACGCGAACCTCAGACAAAAGCTCTTCTTCAGGTTTTCCAGGTCTAACACATTTCATTCACAAGAAGTAACCATGTTTTTGTACACAGAATCTGTATCAGCAATACACTGGGAACATTTCTTATCCGGGAATGCTCTTATTGCATATATCCTAGTTAAAAAGATCTTAAATACATGTTTATGGTCAAACATCTATAAAATACAACAAAACCATCATTTCCTCCTCTGTCCTTACCTCCTTCTATTTGCACTGGTATATAATAATGTCTTGTGGTTTACAGACATTGCCTCTACTTTCTTAAGAACCAAAATGATACTGCAAATTTATGCCAAATGGAAGCAAAAGAAAGGTCAAATGTACTTTATTAAAAAGCACGTATTTCCAAAACCCCTGGCAAAAGTGACTTCACATCAAGTCACTCGCCGCCTCTCAGTAATTGCGTACTTCACACTGACAGTTTCACTGGTACCTATTAAGAAGCTCAGAAGCTATCATGCAGAAATATAGAATATTATTACTTTATGTTCTGAAACTTGCATGTCAGGTACATAGCAGTACATTATCTTCCAGCAAATACACTGTTTTACGGAACTCAACAGGACTTTGCATGTACTTACAGGCTTTTACCTCCATATAAATACAAAAGTCCTGATGCATCAGTGCTGTAGCACACTTCACAGAAAATGGGCATCTCAAGAATTTTTGTGCAGCAATAGCTGCTCAGCTGTGAAGCATTTGACAGGAGGAACTGCAAAAGTTCTTTCAATGTAACTCCCAAATTCAGATTGGTTGTTTTAATTGGAAGCCCATAATTAAAATGACCAAGACAATTATGAATGAATGTATTTTGAAAATTCCTTTCTGACGGTTGCCTATGTGCCTGAAAATAGTAGTTCAATACAAATAAATAGTAAAGAATAATATCAACGTGTTTTTTCACAAGACTGCTTGCCAGCCAAGGCAGTCATGTCTACGGCAGCTCCCACTTGCTTTCCTGCATGGACACTAGCAATTATGCACTCAGGTCCAAAAGCCAGTCCTAAAAAGAAGAAACAGTAATATCTATGCAGCCATACAAATGGCAATGACAATGCAAGGAAGACAGAAAAAGGGCAGGATTACCTTTTCTGCAGTAGAGTGGTTTTATATCAACTTAAGCAGACCATGAAACTGTACTGTCAAACTTCATTAAGTGTGATTCCTGGAGCTGTGACATCTACATCGATTCCCCTTCCAACAGATCCTGTTTCTACCATAGGTGCATTTCAAGCACAAAATAAGCAGTTTAGTCAAATGAGACTACTCACCCGTACCCAGAGCTTGCTGCAGCGTAAGGCCCACTTATGTGTCTCACTGCAATTGTAAACATAGCCTCTTACTTCAGGATAGGTTTTTTTTTTCCCTTTGGTAAATATACCGTATCTACAAGATTAAACTTAAACCCGGACTGCTGCATGCGTGACAAGACGATTTAATGCAGAGTATGTCTGGCACCATTTCACTGGGTGCTGGAAATAAGTGAGCTTAGAAAGGGTAGACAGACAAGAAGTAAATGTGTATTTGGGCTACACATCTCAAAGACTTCTTTTACTAGTAATTTATTTTTTTAAACCAAAAAAAATAATTCAGATGGCTATTCATACAGTGAGAAAAACCAAGTAATAACATGAAGAATTATTTATGTTATAGAAAGCTCCAGGTAGCTGGCTCAGCAGATGAGAAGAACGAAGAAACTTCTGTGTGGACACAAATGTAGATTTCTCTCTGGAAGAAAGCATTGGGATAAAAGGACAAGGCTTTATTTTGGTAGCCTCTGAGATGTTTTAACAGCTCCTGTTACCTTTTCCAGCAATCTCTGCAGGGAGACAACCAAGCCCTAAGGAGTCTGCTCTCCCAACACCTCAGCATCCAACTGTTTACAACCCTTGCTCATGCAAATATTCAGCTACTCATAACTTCCAGAAGCAACATGTTTCTACCTTCCTAAAATGAGTTACCATGTTTTGATGTAATAGCCTAAAAATTCTACAAGGGCAGAATACTGGTGGAAGATGGTACAGACTAGAGCACAAATTGAGAAGGGCGTGAAGATTTGGATCCTTTTGAGTAGGCTAGTAAAAAGGATGTTACAACATCGCTGAAGAATGTCAACACCAAAACAGATCGTATGTCTTTTTCTCTTTCAGAACCTGTCTTTGAAATCTCAAGGTAACAAATATGAGTACAAAGAGAAGCTTCCCTCTCTGAATGTCTCATGGCCTGAAGGCTTAAATACCAGTCACCAGTAAATTGTGGTGGTAAAAGGCAGACTGAAATTAATTTTGCTTTTTGACCTTGTCACGCCAAGCCAGACAGATGAAAACACATCCATTTCCAGCCTAAAACACCTATTACAACCAATACTGCCCAAACTGGTTTTGTCACAGGTTAGCCACCAACAATCCCCAACAGGAGTTTTCAGGAAAAGCAGTGGGATACTTCGACCTTTAGGTCTCAGATGGCAACATTTTTCTGGTTAAAGTGAGGGAAGATAATTTTTTGCTGCAACCTGCCATCTGAGAGAGAGCAACCAAAGGAATACCAGTGCAAGACCTGGTTGTCCATGTCTGAAGTGTTATAAATGAGCACACACATGGACAGAGAGTCCAAGAGTGGAGAACCACATCCATGTTACAGTTGGGACAGTGCTGAATACAATTCCTTCATTGCAGTGATGATGGAAGAAGATTCTCCTAGAAAACAGCAATGATTTTCTGTATGAGATCAACAGTCATTATTGTGTAAGCAGATTAATAATCATTCCAGCTTACCAGAAAGTACAGAGCTAATCTTAATTTTTCACCTATCTTCAGTAAAGTATATCAACACTTTTGTAAAAAGAATATCCCAAAGATTATGTTCCTGCTCACAGCAAGAATATGGCTTAATGAACATGAAGATCCTAAAAGTAGTAAAGAAAATGCACTTGCATTTCAAGGGATATGCCTCCCACAGGACGGGCAGACAAAAACTGCTTTCAGTTGTGTTGTCAGTTCCGGAGAGGTGACCAAGCTGGAACACTTAATGATACGGAAGGCCAGAGGAACAATTGAAAGAATACATGGAGAAAAGCTTTGTTATAAAGAAGAACTTAAATAGAGCCAGGAGTATTTTGCCCTTGCACTCGCATGCATGCGGCGGAGATGCAGAGAACCGGGTGTGAGAACACATCCACAGATGTGCCACCTGTCTGACTGTAACAGCAGAGGTACTGTCATAGCTGTTCTGGTGAACATATACTGTTTGTCTACAGGATAGCAACACATGCAGAAATGCAAGAAACGAAAGGCTGTTTATACTTTCCCTCTTTAACAACAAACATTTATAATGAAGATGTTGTAACATCTGTTAGGTCATTTACACATAAATACATTCATAAGAACTACAGTGGAACTTCCATTTACTGGAATATAAAAATCCAAAAACAAAACCAAAGAAAACATTTACTTCTGTAAAAGACTGACTTACACAGTCGAAGCCTTATTCACACTTGCTAAATCTAACTTTTAATAAAAATGGGTCATGAGTCCCAATTAAGTGATTGGTAGGTTAAGTGTTATCTCATTTAAAGAAACTTGGCTGAAAGCCTTAAGAAATCTCATTTAACTCTAGAATGTACCTACCTGAGCTTGACTGTTAGAGAACCTGTTGGACTGACAATGCTAAAATTAGAAATGTTTGACAAAAAAGTAATCAAGAACCTACGTGTGGTAAGAAAGCTGTGAATAAAGATATATTTGACTCTAGTATCTTATATAATTACTAATCTGACTTTGGCTTTCTGCTCAATTATGGCATTGGCAAAGCTAACTGGAGTATACTTTAAAATGGTTAAATATCTACATGAACAATTGCATTAATGTTTAAATACCCTCAGTCATTCTGCCCTGTACCTTTTATACAAAGAAAACAGTATAAAAAAAAAGTCAACAGTTCTTTATAACTGAGCTTTCTGACTAAAAAGTTAGACAATTTTTCAAATACAACATCCAACCCAAGAAAACCAGAAATAATTACACATATTTATTCTTCCATATACTTCATACATTTATGTTATACCAGCAATACAGTTTTTAAAAAATAATTTTGCTTGATTCTGTTTGTCTCCCAACTCAATTCAGTTCTGCATATCTAATAGGACAAATGATAACAAAGCTCTTGGATGATAGCAAGTATTAGCACTGCCCAGTGAAGTGATTTTATGTCTCTATTTAGATGATGGCTCCAAAAGAGATGTTACATGTCTGATTTTAATAAGTTAATAGAATCACACACCTACTTTATAAAAAAGAGAATAAAACCAGGAGCTGGGACCACACAGCTGAGTCCCTGAGATCCCAGCCGAGCTACAGTAGGGCAAACTTGAAGATTTGTCATCACTCAGCAGCCCATCATTCAAGTTTTGTAATAAAATAATACTCCCAGACATTGAATCCCACTCCCAGATTGTATGGGGGTATAGTCACATTCTTCTTTTCCTTTCTGTTTGTTGCAAGGATCCATTCTCTCCTGCTGTACGCTTGACTGCAAGCTCTAAGAAACAATAATTCTATTTTCACTGTGGCTGGTAACATCCACTGTTAAATATGTTTCTACATACCTTCTCAAAATAGGGCTTACACATATATGTACACTAATAGTTTGGTACTTGAACACAACCAAGGCTTGTAGGTCCTACTGAAACACAAGTAATTGATTACTGTAATAACCTGGAACCACTTCAGGAACTCTGAATGTTTCCATTAATCCTCGGCCAAACAATGCCTACCTGGCCTAGTCAGAATAAATCCTGTATTCGGAATACCTTAAATTCCACGGAGGAAAAAAAAAAAAAAGCTCTAGGATTATGAATGCATTATCTCAAATGTCACTTCAAATTCACTGAAGACCTGTATCACAGAAGGAATTTGCTGTGAAAAAAGCAGGGAGGAGAATGCGAGTGCGAGCAACCGGGGAAAAGAAAGGTGTGAGCAAGTACATGGGGGGTGGGAGAAGTGGGAGAGAGTAAGTATAAGAGTGAGCTTGAGGCATCTCCACAGGATGCTACAAAACTTCTTTTGGAGCTGCAGTTCTATCTCCATTGAGACTTTGGGATTAACACTGGCTGACCTATGGGCCTAAAATCACCCCAAAGTTCAGAAAATCAGTTTGATTTTTTCTTGTAGCTAGAGAAAGTCACACCTTGAGCATATCCTGCGAGTCTTGGTGTTGTACAGTAAAGCTCCCAGTTCTGTCATGAGAGATTGTTAAATTCCCCAAGTCCAAATTCAGTGTGTTTTCTCCTCTTTTAAGATCAAGATATGAATTCTTTCACCGCAGCTCCGAAAATTCGTAATGTATCCTTTGCCTGTTTGGAGAGCTTAATCCCTTCTTAACAGCTGATGTCTGTTGATGCAGTTTTTCTTCTGTTTCTTTTCAGCACAGTACAATGTAAGTGTGCATTGCTACGGATGTCCTGCTGCCCACCCCACCACCTCCACAACCACACCAGTACTTCAAAAGCTGTCAATCCGTCTCTGGAGTTGAATATTGCAGTGCAGTTCCCCGGTTTTAAATGCTTAAATATAAAACAAAACCTATATGAAATATAAAAAGCGTATGATTCATGAAATAAGGAAACAGTAACTCGATCATAACAAATATATTTGACCTTTAAAGTAGTAACAACAAACATTAAAAACACTCAAGTTCTCCTTTGCTGCCAAGTTTATTTTCCTCATAAGTTGTGCCCCATTATGCTACAATAATCCTTCATTATTCCAGCACAATAATGCACAGTCTATCGTCTACCTATAGTTGTCTGGTGTCTATTTAGTTTTATAGCAAGCAAGCAATTTGAGAATATGGTAATAAAGCCTCAATCACAGTAATGATGTATGATGGGCTGTAATTTCTGTGTGCTAATGGTTTACAAACAGTATCACAATGATGACGGGAATCTCATTGATTCATTATATGAGTGCAATAATATCAAAATGACTTAATATAGATCACTATTTACTCATGCACATACTGATAACAACCTCTATATATTTCTATATACAGATATATAGAAATAAAATTAGTATTACTCTTTCCACATAAAAGTTCACACAGCACAAAACATTTTGTGTTGAGTTTCCTAAATCAATGTTTAAAGTTGAAATTACTGCATTGAACGGGTTCTTTGAAAAGCAACCCATTGATTTTAATCTGCTTGAAGCAATCAATTACTCCCTGTCCTCTTTATTCCAAACTGTAATGAAAACTAAACTGCGTTGTCTTGAAAACTAAATGTGAAGATGATCATAAACAGAATTTAAACTCCATGGATTATTCATATCTACCCATTTAGATTTGCCATTTCCATTATGAGTACATTTGCCATGAGCATTTAATGGACATCTAAAAGGGAATTCATTAAAGCAGGAGCTGTTGGCAGCACTTATGGGCTTCAGACTGCTTTATGTTTGCCTTTAATAGCTCACTATTATAAAAGTGATATATTGTGTTCATCCCATTAGTAGTTTGCAGAAAGGTCTGTAAGACATAACAAATCCTTTTGAGTATTGTCAGAATCAAAACTAAATCACAGGGTACTTTTTTTTTCCAAGCAGCATTATTACGACCCCAACAATGTACCATTTTAGGTCATTTAAACTTTGATGATCTTAGCCAAGTAAGAATTTAATGACCCTACAGACAGTTTGTTCTTTTTTTAATGACACACGCATGAATTATTAATGCTGTCTCAAATGCACAGATTTTTAAAAACTTGTCATAACTATTAAGGTTAAGCATGCTTAAAAATGAAACATGTTTTCTCAAAAGTATTTTCTCACTTGCTTCGGGCCAAAGTAGCGTCAAGGCAAGTAGGAAGCTTACTGCCACCAACCTGTAGGTGAAGACACAGAAGAGCAAGTAGCCCTACACCCACCTGCTTCCCTTCCCCCTGGCCCCCAGAGATGACCAGAGGGGGTCCATGTGCACAAGGTACTCGCTTGGCAAATAAAGAAAGGAAAAGGCAAACCAGAACAAAGTTAAACCGCCTCATAATCAACTGCCAAGAGTAATCCGCGGTTCTCCACAGAAACACCCCTACATACCATAGCTCAGTTCTGCCTGACAGTTCCATACGCCTCTAGAAATAACATTGCAGTTTAGCATCCAAGTGTATTCAAGCTGGCAGTATGAAAGCATTACTGTAATTAAATCTTTATAGAATAGAAAACAAACAAATATTTGATCACCAGAACTATTACCACCACCAGTCCATCACACTGAATACAATTCTGTTAACATGTGCTCCCTCTGCTGACTTTCTAGTTGTAAGACATACTACATCTTTCCCAATAATGCTATTTATTTATTTATTTGTAAAGAAAATGGTGGCTTTCACAACATGTACAATTATAAAAAAAAAAAAAAAGGATTATCACAAGTACTAATAAATATGAATCATAAATCGTCTCTCTGATTCTAGATATTTACTTTGCAAAATATGAACTTGATTTAAATCCCAGTTGTTTAGGAGAACACCCTTCTTCCTTAGCTTCAAACGGTACTGGTAGCTTTACAAAGAAGTCCTGCTACTACACCAAATTTAACCATAGTACCATGACAATCAGAAATCACTTACACAGAAGGGCTGTATAAACTTAAGTCAGTTGCAAAGCCTGTGTAGATAGAACAATTCTCTCATATGATGAAGACTATCACTATACTTTCAGCAGGCAACCTCCCCGAACGATGATGATGTTGAGGAAGTAAGTGGCATTTATCACCTATCAATGACTTTCAAAGGTAGCTGACACAGAGCAAAGGACTTTGCCATGTTCAGAAATTCCTGATTAGTACAAGAAGAATGATATTATTAGTATTAGGAAACAATGCAGAGAAGCAACTGGCCATTCTCACCTCATTGCATTTGAACTTCCAATGATCATCATTTACTGGAAAGTTGGTAAGTTAATAAATTTCTCTCTGAATCAAAAGGCTACATACAGTAATACACTAAGATAGGCACCTGCAAGGAAAGATAAGAGATACCCTTATCTACGAGATAGGTAGATGGAAACACAATTGCTAGTGAATTATTTCCTTTGTGGCTGTTGGCTACTGAAAATCCAAAAATCCCTTCCCTGACCTAGGAACAACTAATTGATCTGCCCAGGTCCCTCTGCAGAGCCTCCTGCCCCCGGCACATCAGCTGTCCCCCAGCCTGGTGTCCCTGCAACCCGCCTGGGGGTGCGCCCCGTCCCCTCGCCCAGCCCCTCGGTAAAGATGTTAAAGGGACGGGCCCGGCCCTGAGCCCTGGGAACCCCCCGAGTGCCCGGCGCCAGCAGGATGTGACTCCATTCCCCACCGCTCTCCGGCCCGGCCGCCCAGCCAGACGTGTGGATCCCAGCCATCCCCAGAGACTGCTGTGTGTCTAAGTGGCGTAGCAGGTCGCTGACCATTTCTCCGTGGATTATGGGGGCTTCGTTCCACTCCCCATCCCTGTCACCCAGCTCAGGGGGCTGAGACCTTGAGAACAACTGGTCTTAGGCTGTCAAAGGCTGAGGCAAATAAGTCATTAAGCACCTCAACCTTTTCCTCATCCTTTGTGCCTATGTTTCCCTCCACATCCAATAAAGGATGGAGATTCTCCTTAGCCCTCCTTTTGTTTCTAATGTATTTAGAAAAAAATTTTTAATGTCTTTTACAGCAGTAGCCAGGTTAAGCTCTAGCTGGGCTTTGGCCCTTCTAATTTTCTCCCTGCATAACCTCGTGACACCCTTGCAGCCCTCCCGAGCTGCCTGCCCCTTCTTCCAAAGATCATGAACTCTCCTTTTGTCCCCCAGTTCCAGCCAAAGCTCTCTGTTCATCCAGGCCGTCTGCCCCGCTGCTGGGCTTTCAGCTCATGGGCACAGCCCGCTCCTGAGCCTTGAAGTTTCCCTTCTTGAAGAATGTCCAGCCTTCCTGAACACCTTGGCCCCTCAGGACTGTCTCCCAAGGGACTCTGTCCACCAGGCACCTAAACAGGCAAAGTCTGCTCTCAGGGAGGCCAAGGTAGAAGTTCTGCTAACACCCCCCCTTCCTTACTTCTCCAAGAACTGAAAACTATCATCTTGTGATGGCTATGTCCAAGACGCCCTCCAACTACCACATCTCCCACCAGTCCTTCCCTGTTTGTAAGCAGCAGGTCCAGCGAGGGATCTCCCCTGGCTGGCTCACTGACCTGCCGTGTCAGGCAGTTCTCTTCCACACTCCAGGAACCTCTGGACTGTCCCCTCTCTGCTGTGCTGTATTTCCAGCAGACATGTGGCAGGATGAAGTGCCCCCTGAGAACAAGGGCTAGCGAGTGAGACTTTTCCCAACTGCTTGTAGAACATTTCATCTGTTTCAACCTCTTCATCCTGGTTGGGTGGTCTGTAACAGACTCCCACCATGACACCTGCCTTGTTGGCCTTTCCCCTGAATCTTACCCCTACTCAACCACAGTCACCATCGCTAAGCTCTAGGCAGTTTAAACACTCCCTAAGATACAGGGCTACCCACCACCTCTTCTTCCTTGCCTATCCCTCCTGAAGAGTTTGCAGCCATCCATTGCAGCAGTCCAGTCATGCGAGTTATCCCACCATGTTTCCAAGATGGTGACTATGTCACCGTCTTCCTTCTGCAGGATGGCTTTCAGCTCCTCCTGTTTGTTGCCCATGCTTGGGACACTGGCATAGATGCACTGCAGCTGTGCTATTATCTCCCACTGGCACGCCACCCTCAGGCTCACCTCTAACGAGCCTGGTTTATACCAACATCCAAGAAAATGCAGAAGTCTAAAATGATGGGATAGATATATACAAGGTCCCCGGGTCTGTATTAGACCATTAGAAAAGCTGCACCTGGGACTTACGTCTCTGTAAGAAAAGATGGCATTTCTGTAACATCAAAGGGAAGCACTACATCTCATTCTCATGCAAAAAGCCAGTAATTTGGAACGACTCTCAATTTGGATGTATGGCTGAACGTGGGCAACAGTGTACGTGAATAGAACGATGTATGTGCGCTGCAGCTACATGAAGTGCTGGACTCTAGTTCATGGAAACTTACTAGAGAACACACTTCCTGCAAGAAAGTTACAAACTGTCATAGATTGCACTTGGAAAATTATCCAGTGCCCTGTATAGCCAAGATCATGAAACCAGAAAAAGTAGATGTATCATTTTCAATCCTGATCTTAGTTGAAATCATTGATTTCATAGCATGCTATGAACACCTTCGAGAGAGTCTCATTAGTCAAAGTTACAGAATCCAATACTCTGTTTGAAGCGAGAGCTGAAGACTGTATATTTAAGGAAGACCATGGGAATTCCTAAACTTCAACACAGTCATACTGTACACATGTTCAAAATGGTTGACAAGAGATGTGAAAGGTTTCCAGCCCAGGCAGTTTGGCCTTGCAAGATAAGTTCATGTCAATGTCTCAAAAAACTTTTGAAGAAACAAGCTTCTTTAAAATATCCATACCAGCCCCACAGACTCCTAACTGAGGTTGCTCATCTCTCATTGCTTAATATAATCCTCACTGGCTTACCTTACTTGGATGGAAAGTACACTTAAAGACACTGACCTGTCACCTGGACCTTTATGAGTGGTCCTGGATCTGAAGGTGACAAGCCAAATTTTCCCTAAGGAGGAGAATGATCCAAGGTAGGTCGGTTTACAAGATGACAATTTTCTGTGCAACACATAGAAGGAAGTAATAGAGTAGCAATGGATTCACTTTCCTATTTCTGGAGAGAAAAATCATCTATGGGTAACCTCTAACTTCATGCCTTGTACGCTTCTTTAGTTGCGACCTGCAAAGCCAGTCAATCACATCAAAGAAAAAAGACTCCATATCTATTATTTTTAAAGTATTTTCCCAGTTAAACTTTGAATTTCTTAAACTTTAAGACAACAAAAAGATCTGGTTTATCTAAGAAAACTCTCCTGCTTTTCCTAATAGTACAATAAAATAGGATGAAAAATGCAAATGATCCAGATACTTAGTGGAAAGGAAGGGGGTGGGGTGGAAACATTAGATTTCATCACTCAGCCAGCCTGGCCACCTTCCCCAAGCAAATTCTGAATAGTTTCAGAATACTGCTGGGCTAATAAACTCGCATACCAATGCCATTTAACTGTCATGGTCTTTCAGTCTCAAAGTTAGGTAAAATTTTGTTTTTAATTTTTTGCTCCAGGTTTTCAAGGACATACAATATCGCTCTCAAACTTTCACACCAAGAGCCCTAATACAGAAACTTGAGAAAATGCTGGCTGCCTTAGTTCCTGAACTCGCTAGGTCAACTGAATAGAAAATAAGGCCTTAAATAGCAACTCACAGAAAGCTGACCAAATTTCTCAGAATTGCTAAAATTCTTCCTACCCATTTTTAAATAAATATATTTGCTGAAGGAAGGATAACTTCTGAGTAATACTTAAATATCTTATGAAAAATAAGTAGTTCTGTTGTAATGAATAATCACTGTACACATGTTCTACACTCAGAATTATCTCAACAGAAATAAAAAATTCTTCACTTCAGAATGATTCCAGATCTTCCTTTCACTCCCACTTTTATGACCGTTCGGGCTGAGGAAAAAAAGCCCCATCCCTATCCTACTTTTAGGTGAATGACTCCACCGTTGAACTGCAGTATATATTTCCAATGAGCACTGAAACAAGTACTACTTTAAAAAGGATGAGAAAAATGGGTTTAAAATACCTAAAATTCAGATGTACATGAAAGTCACTCACAATTTCTCTGCAGTGATCTCTGCTTTTCAAAATCATTTCATTGACTACTTCTAATGACAGGAACAGAAAAAAATCAGGTTTTGAACTCTGAGGGCTTACTATAGAAAAACTAAAGCTTAAAATAGTAACTAAGAAGAAACTCACCAAAGCAACTGACTTAAAATGAAAGGATCTTACTAGTATATTGAAAGAACCTGCACTTAACTGATGTTTGGATAGACATTTTCAACTGTTGGTTTCATGTGTTCTTAGCCCAAGAAGTCCATTCTCTTAGAAAGGTATGTTTTAGGGATTTCACATGTCCACCTTGTAATCAAAAGAGGGACTAAGCACAGTAGCCAGAAAAATTAAAACTAATTTACACCTTTCTCTCACAGAGATCTTCCAATTATAGCATGAACCCTTCAATCTCAACTGAGAAAGAGAAATTCCCCTGCAGTTACTGATCATCTGATCACCAACTATCAAACAAGTTTTATTGCCTCCTATTTCTATTAGAAATTAAAAACTATTGTTTCTTCTGTGTCCTTAGATCTCTTCAATCAATCAAGCTGAAGCATAAGACTGTCTATTGTAGTTATGCAGACCAGTACAAAAATATTTTCAATATTCTCTTAATTTCTAAAGACTGTACTGAGTAGCATTAAAGGTCTAGTAAATACCCATCTTACTAGATGGCTAGTAAGTCCTCAAGACTGAAAGGCCACAGCTGTCGGGCTAGTCATTAGGAAGCAACGCTGCTGAAACCATTTGGAAACACAGATTTAAATTCTGAACCTCATCATGTCTTAAGTTTGATTCATTTGACATTAGTAACAATATACACAAGGTAGGCAGATAATAAATTATAAAGAAAAAAATTGATCTGTCTATATTTATGTTAATGGAATACAGCAGGAGCAAGCTAAGACCGCCTAACATCAACAGCAGAGACATCAAGAAATACCTTATGGTTCAACGCTGTTTTCTGTATTTGTAAACAACTTTCACTTAACCTCAACTTTACCTAGAGTATCTTAATTCACTAGAGTATATCTCTAATTTGCTGAAAGCACTGGGAAAAGAGTGCAGGCATTATCAAAATATTTGGACGAGCCATGACCTGAAACACAAGTAAGAACAGAAGAACATGCTGGAAGCCCCTTCCTTGGCTGAGCAAAATGCAGTTTCTGCAGAGACTTCTGTGCAAACTTTGCTTGGTAAAGTTCTTTTCATACAGATGTAAAATGAAGGACATAGGTACAACACCTCATCTGCCTCAGAGGAAACTTTCACTTAATTCATCACGAAGCATTTCACAACGATGTGGATGTTTTCTTTACCATGATAATCTCAGACAGCACATCAGGCCGTTTACATAAGGCATGTGAAGCCAAGAGCAGTCCAAATAAAAAAAACAGCCCTTGATTCAGAAATCTGATGACTTCATCAACCTGGAAAGTTTCCAGATCAAAGGAACTGCAAAACAGAGGAAGTAGCTGAAGCCTCATTTATATCTCAAACCCCAAAAGGTTTCTTGTACTATATCCTGGATATGACTGCTGCTGCTCTGCAGGAAAAACCCTTTAGGAATTCAGCTCCATTGACTTCATCTCTTCCAGAGTGGAAGTGATGTATTGCTGGTTAGATTGGATGGTTAGGTGACAACAGCTTGATGAAAAGAGACAAAGTTTTCTGTATACGCTGCTCCACAAATACTTGTTGTCTTCATTTTTAAAGGATCAGCTCAACATTGATCTTTCAATACAAATACATAAAAATAAGTCTAAAAAGCATGAAAAAAATATATTAACAGACCATCCTGATAGGAATGCAAATTATCCAATCCTGTTTAATTAAAAAAACCAGGAACAGTGATATGACAGGAAGAGGTAAAAGGAGAACAGAATGTTCTTTGCAATTTTGGATTATACCAGAACTTGTGACTATAAATAAAAGCAGAAAATAGTCCAAGTGACTGACAGTTTACATGCAACTTTTAACACAGGTCAGAAACTGCACTTTTTTGTAAGACCAAAACCAAATGACCCGGAGGTCACAAAGAGTGGAGTTTTGTACTTTATCTACTCAATTACCACATTTGTTTCACATATAAGAATAGAAAATGTCAGCGCATAAAGCTACCTGGAAAGATTACTACTTGGGGTATATACTTTATCAGGAAAAAAAATATCTTTAAAATGAAAAATTAGTGCTCTAGAACAGTTACTATTTAAGAACACTGTTGTACAAATACATATTCCTCATATAAATCTAAAATTATAACACTAATCTGAAAGAAAATCTAGAGGATCATCTAGAGGACTGTTTCAGAAATATACTAGTTGCTGGTAACTAAGTTAAATTCTTCAGCAGTTTTGAAGGAGATGCTAAACAGCTGATCAGCTAAAATCAAAAACCCTTTCAGCATCACTGACCAGAGCAGACTATGAACACAGTACCTAAACTTCAACCAGTATCAGCAAGAGTAATCTAACCTCCTAGGATTTCAATGTTTTGTTCTTTTTTGACAGACGTACTTATCATGTTTTACTTTGCATATTTTTCCTCTCTGAATTACGCAAATACGCAATAAGCAATTTCATAATTAAGTTTAGCTTGAGTCATAAAAATTGCTGTAGTCTAATATTAAAGAATTATTCACTCTGCTGTGAACTCTGATGGTTAATTTACTTACTGCAAGGTCTGGGAAATTAATTCATTAAGCTATTTAAATAATGAGGACATGAGGCCAACATACCGCAACAAAAACAATATATTTTAAATGAGTAAGTCACAAGACAGCATGGTGGGTTTTTTTTATCCCAAGATGCCCTATCTGCTATTTATTCCTTCTCACTAAGTTGGTATCAGATATACAGCAGAAGTGGAAAGGTCCAGCAGCTATAAGTTACTCAGAGCAGAGAATCTGCTTGAGGTGAAATAACTGAATTTTTAAACAAAGAACATAACATAATAAGTGCAAACAATATAATAAACACAAAGTAGTATTTACTGACGTGGGCAGAAAACACAAATAGTGTCATTACAAATGAACCCAGTCATCAAAGACAAAGCAGAGGCAGGGAAGCCCAAAAGCAGATGTACGTGAGAGCAAAATTTGAAACCACCTTTGTAAAATAGGAAAAGGAATTCTATTAGGCTATGTCAGATAAAAATCACTAAGCTACGTGATAGTTCCTCTGTTCCAGAAAAAAATTAAATACACTTGCATTCAAAATAAGATGAAAAATGTTGAAAGATTGATTCTCTGTAACGTGTATCTCCCCTCCATCAGCATTTCCTAAATCTCAATTTCCAAGACAGGTAAGCAAATTAAACAAATTAATGACTATCACTCACATACCAAGGGAACAGAACACAAAGCTAATTGATACAAATACTTAAAAAGTCAACTATTACTATGCCTATTTTGCATATAAAAACAGAATGTGAAAAAAAGGGTATTTCATTATAGACCCAAATATCACATGTGTGGAATTAATTACAGGTGACTTAACTGAGTTTTGCAAATGAACTGCCAACCTAACTTGACAGGAAATTTCATGTTCTTCAGTCAGCACAAATACTAGAAATTTTCAGAAAGCAAATCAATGGCCAGACTCAATCTCATTTCTCTTTAAAACATACTTGTGATATTACTAGGAAAGTCTTCCTTATTCTCTTCTTAGCATGCAACAGGGTTTTTTTTTTTGTGGTTGAATTCCCGTACTAAATTGTCAGAAACATAACTCTACCACAAGAAAAATGAATCATGTTTGCAGTATGTTGTGAGATACTGTACCGCTGTTTTATCAGCATTTTGCTTTTACCACAGCTTCTCTCTTCTCCTGCCACCAGTTCAATCTGTTCTGGGTACTTGGATTAGAAAAACAGTAGTCTCTCAAATCACAAATTATATTAGCATCCAAATAACCCAATCATATATTTGCCAAATACTTAAGCCGCCAATAATTTGGAGCGGAAGTAGGATTAGTTTTTAAGTCCGCAAGTGATGGTATCAATTCTGAAACCTTTAAATATTAGTTTACAAATATTGCTTATAGCTTAATAGCGTCATAGACGTAACTTCACAAAGATATTGGCTCTAGACAGTAATTATATCCTCAGCCTAATGTTGCAGTTAATGGACATACACATTTCAATGATAATTGCAATGCCTGAACATGATAATGTGCCTTTATTAGCAGCTACAAAATAAAGCTCAGTTACAGCCAAGTGCAGAACTGAACTATGCTAATTATTTATTTTTAGGTTTGTCTGATTTGTGTTATAAAATTCTAAAATAAAGCAGCACAGCACTTAAACCAGTGCTTTAACTGTAAACATGTGATTAAATATCTATATAAAGATTCATGCAGGCAGTGCTTTAACTGTAAACATGTGATTAAATATCTATATAAAGATTCATGCAGGTTTCAGTTGTCATGAGCAACAAGCCAAAAGATAAGTTAGTAAAATAAAGGTACAGGTAACTGAGCAGCAAATACACTGCACTTAAATTGAAAGAAGATTTTAGGGATTTGAAGATTTTAAACAGCACTGCTAGAAAAGGAGGAAGACTAGGCATATATAATGTAAAATTTGGGAAAAGTGAAAGCAAAACAAGAATTCCCCAGCCAAACACAGAAGAGAAAGTGCTGTATGGATGGTCCAAGTAGAAAAACATACCAATTCACACATAAAACAACGAAGTACAAAATGGCACAATTGAGGATACGTGAAATGAAGAATATTTTACAACTCAACTTGATGAGGAAGTCAATGTTTGTGACTCTGCAAAGTTCTTAGTGTTGGTCTATACGTCCCAACAGGTCCTTTGCTCTACAGAACTCCCAAATAATGGAGAAATTCAATAAAGAAATTTCTAAAAGAAGTTAAAGAACTGGCACAGTGTACTGTGAGTTAGTTTGCCAAGGCATTGTAAGTAAGAATTGCTGTCCATAATACACATCCATGAAATAAAATGACACAGATTCTAGCTCACTTGTTTTTCGGTTTGTTGTTTTTAATTTAAATACAGAAAACCAAACAATTCTGCACTAAGTATTTAAAGAATGCTTCAAATTGTTAAGATTTCTTTGAAGGAAATCCAATTATTTATCACATGAAACAAGATGGTTGTCAGTGCAACCCACAATACAGAATTAAAAAAAATCCTTTCATAAGCAGTGGCACAATTCATTTACCTTAGCCTGTCTGATCTTTAGGCAATTAAATAAGTTCAAATATTAGTTTAGAAATATTTACTGAAAGTTCTTTCTGCTTATGGCAGGATAGGAACTATGATAGAAAACACGAAAGAAGATCTGCCTGGGTAATATTTATTCAAGTAAATCTTTTCTAGCTCCTAAACGTGCTAGAAATTGCTAAGTCAGTGGGGAAGTCAGAGTCTCAAAGAGGAGAGAACTAAAGTAACTCACATACATATGAAGTAACGTTTTTTTCCGAGGTCTATAATTAAAAAAACCACACTGCCAATTCTTTTGTCCAACAAAACCTGATGAACTCCAAACACTGAGCTGCTGCAAGCCAAACTGGCAACTCCAATCCCGCGAAAAGACCGAACTACAGGTTTTACTAGTTTTGCGGTTGTCTCCATGCTGGAAGACAGATATTTAGTTCAAGTTCATTTAATGTTCTCATCTCATTTTTGCGTTTTAAAGCTCTGGAAATAAGATTTTTCTTCAAAGGTATGACTAAAATCACCAGGAAATTACTTGTCAAGTAATACAACTGTATTTCTCCATGTCAGTCTTCTCTTTCCCAGCATTTTGACCACACTGAATGCTGAGTATATGTAAAACGCTTGAAATCTCTTTGAAATTTAAGTTGGTACGTTATAACCTCTTAAGTTCTGTAAGTAAGCAGAATTTCCAAGTAATGGAAAGTAAATCTCACTTGTTCTATTTTAAAAGTTAAAACATTTAGAAGAAGAAGTTTACAACAAAGTCATTAATAGGATTTCTTGGGATGTTTCTATCAGTTCTACAGATTTGGAAAAATCCTGCAATACTTTGATCACTCACCACAGTAGTACCTACTTACTCTGATTTTTGTACTAGCAATTCTATTCTGTTTAACTCAGCATGGACTGTTGCATGAATTCGGAGGCATTTAGGACCAGCACTAAGCAGTGTTTCCCTCCCATCACTTATCTGGAAAAAACACATACCTGTTGTGTTTGATAAAACAAACCCAGTTCTGCCTGTGACATTCCTTTCCTGCACATATAACCACAGAGGGAAGGCTACACACTGCCCCAAAAGGAAAAGAATTTTGCAACAGCTGTTGAAGCTTTTCATCAGTACCAGATAGATCCCAGCCCCACTGAAGTCAATCCCTACTTTCTTCTCCTCTATGATCTGCAAGTTGGTTGGATGAGAACAGCGTAGTAACTATGAAACAGTAAAAATGAGATTTGGCCCACTGAAACGAAAAATACCAGTGACAGTATTTTTCTTCTGAAATAACTGTTCTTCATTTTTCCTAGAATATGCCATAGAAATAAGTTGTACCAGTTCTCACTATGATGCTTCCTTAACAAACTCTAAATGTTAAACTTAAATGAGAGGCATTTCATGCAATCTGAAAAATATTCAGTTCAATTAAAAATAATTGATGCATGGTGAAATAATTCTTCCCAAAGCTGCTGTAAAATCTTCAAAAAATAAAGCTACTTAATAATTTTCATCTCCTACAGGCTAGAGAGAAGCATTATTGCATATTAAAAATTGGAGTGTGGTTTTCCCAGAGGTGAAAGAAAGTTATTAAAACAACCTATTTATTGTTGATATAACTATCCATTTGTGCTACACAAAAAGTAACAATTTCAGTACATTAAAAGAAAAGCTAATTAAGGCATAATTAGTATTTTCTATGTTTTGATAATTAACGGTTAGTTGGCTATTTCTTTTCAAATTTCTATTTGATGTACCCCAACAATGCCTTTAATGAGCAGCTAACACTATTGAATCCCTGATGGCTGAGGAGTTTAGTGACCACTACTACATTACTTTCATTTATCACTGCCTCTTTACCTATAAATTAAAGTAGCCCTGTAGCTATGTTGATCTACTTTATATCAATTTCTTCATCCATATCAGCTGAATATGTATGGCATTAACCTCATTTACTAGTTTGGAAAAGCTGAATTAAAATGAGATCTAATTTCTAGTGCACAGAACAATTTCAAAACTGCGTGCTAATTTCCAGCACCTGTCAGTGTTGTGATCTTCACCTCACTATAATGAAATAAAACAGTATATATATTTTATAGCTCAGAAAATGATAATCATTCATAAGCGTTAAGATATCATTAATCATGAAGATGCTAGGACCCAGAATCTTTTATGAGACGCACACAGATCAACACCTTTACTTGCAAAGATTCCCACTAAAATCAGTGGGACTGCTGTAGATCTCTGGGTCTTGCATTGTGCAGGATGAAAAGCAGTCATGTCCTGCACAAATGTGTATTTCTTTCCTTCCCCCCGCGCCCCTCCCCCCCCCCCCCCCCCCCCCCGTTTGGCTAGGTCATGCTTCTGTGTCTGCAGGCAACGTAATCAAAGAAATATACATATACTGAAGAAATATCAAAATAACCTAAGTCAACAGAATACGTATTACACATGAGAAGACCAGTCTGTGTTCAGTGGTTAGATGGTACCTGGTTACGTGCGTTTTTTTGCTTTCAGCTACTGCAAAAAACATACAGCAAAGGAAACTTTATTTTTTTCTCCCCTCTAAACACAGTGTAGTCTAAATTCTAAACCCTCTAGGTATTTTTTATTGTAATGGAGATCTACCTCTCTATAATTTAAAAGCTTTAAAAGCACATACATACGCAATCCTAAATGTTAGTACAGTAACTTCTTTATATCGACCACATAAGCAAAAAAAATGTGCACAAGATACTGTCAGAAATCCCATTTGCATCCCCCCCTCCCCACTTTATAACCACGCTTCAACTTGTAATTGTAAAGGCACTTTCTGAGATGTTAATCCATGCTCCTACTTCCTTCTTCACTCTCACCTGCCCTAGACTGAAAAGCAGACTGGATTCCCCAGATTAATCACTGATGCACCTACAAAAGGTGACAGCTCTATCTCTTCAGTTGTACAGGAGGTTGTTTCCTAGGAACAGAGGAGTTGCAATTCTAACTCCTACTTTTCTACCCTGGCTCCCTATTGCTTTTACTTAAGGTAAAAGAAAGCATGGCTTGCTGGAACACCCTACTGCCAGTGATCTTCACTTCTGGAGGCATCCCTCAAACGAGAGCCACCTGGTACAGACTAAAATTGCCTCCAGGCTTCTCCAGACACTTTCAGGGCTACTGTTAGATTAGAAATAGCAGAACAGGGAACCATTAGTCTGCTCCACACTGGAGCAAAAGAGTTTACCTAAATGCATTTTAACCAATAAATTCTTTTTAATATACAAAACAGACACCAACCTTGCAAGTATAATTATTTTGGTTAGGATTATGAATGGGATTTTTTAAAGATTGTTCTGCTTACAAAAGCTGAAAACAGAACTCCAGGCTTAATTTGTAATCAGGCTATGCCAAAGAGCATAGCTCAGTCTCCAACACTTGCAATTACAAACGTTGTTTCCCCCATGCTGCCCTTACCCAACCTGTGAGCAGGTCCCAGCTTTGACCGCTCTGTTTCAGGAATGGCAATACCGGGAGCTGCAGGGGCAACTCTAGTGAAACAGTGCCACATGCTGTAGAACGGAAACATGACAAGTGCAAAATTAAGAGAAAATCCTTCGTCTCCGTTAGGATGCCACAAAAAAACCCAGAGTGTAAGTAAGTGACATCATAGACAGTTCTACCATAATTCTAAACCCTGCTTAACACTTACTAATTACATTAATATTTTAACGTAATTTCTTTATCACATATAGACCACTGACTTGTCCACAAAATACTTCTATTTTCAATCACAAAATATTTAGCAACTAAAAGCACTCCCCCAAAAAACTGAAGATGCGAAGGAGCTAACAATAACCAGAATTTTATTTCTGCATGCATACATTTTCAAGAGCACACTGGTAGAGTAACTCTTCATTGTACCTCAAGAGAGAAGTCTTCAACCAAACCTGTCTTTTTTTATATAATCACTGTAAGCTGTGTAGACATGAAAAACTGAACTGAACACTGTCACTGGTGTCAGGACTCCAGACTGTGAAGATTCCTTAGTGTTACACTTGTTTCAAATTAAAGATACAATTCTAAGTTAACTTAAGAAGTTTCAGTAATTAACTTAGCTAAGTCGAATTTCCTATGATATATTAATCGGCAAAACACATCCAACAACTTACTGTTTGATTCACTCTTGGCAATTTCTTACCGCTAATTAGAGCCAGAGAGCCAAATGCGCCCGGCCCTGCCATCAGCTGCTGATACAGCCTCTCCTAGGGGGAGTCTGGAATAGATGCAGTGTGGACCACTCTAGGGAAGGCTATAAACCCCTCCTGCTGCTTTCCTTCCCCCTCCAAGGACCTGTCTGGTGTGTTTGGAAGCAGGAAAAGGTTCTGGCTAACAAGTCTTCCCTTTCTATCCTTGTTTAGCCTAACTAAGTGTCCCAAGTGCAAAAATATCAAACTACATTCATTATTGGGGTTAGCAAATAACACTGCAGCAATGCAAGCAGCCCTCAAGCCCAAGGAGCAGACCTCAAGATCTGGTCTACCTGCCACAGCAAGGTAAGAACTTGCATGTAACTATGAAGCACCTGCTCATTAAGCGACGAACTCTGCTTTAACCCACAATAAAAAGAGCAGCCAAAACACATTCTTGGCATCCCCAGCTTATTTGCTGCACTTGCCATAGGTAGTTACACAACTTAGGAGAGGTAAGTCTCTCTAAACGGCAGGCTAACCAGAGTGAGGCCCACTTGGGGCTGGATAACTAAGACAAGATCTTCATTAGAATGGATGAATGAGGAGCGAACTCATGTTTTGAGCTGGAAAAGGAGTCAGTCTCCTCTGCCAGCTCTCCACGTTCAAAGATATAGTGATTCCCGTCACTCTTAGTGCTCATTCTTTTTCCTTTTAAAATGGCTGTAATGAGTTACTTGAGACATGGCAGGCTAAGATAAAATCCTGAAATAACAGAAAAATTCATTATGATCAGCATAACACACAATAAAAACAGGAGGGCTCATTTCCCCCCAAGCATGCTTTTCACTGGCTAAGCCATAGCAAACAACCACGACCACTTAGAATAGTCTTGTTATGAAGCATGAGATTAGTCCAGCAGGATTTCTGGTTTATTCTGTACTTCACAGAGGCATGAATGAAGTATTCCTGGCCATAAATCAAAAGCACCCATAGCATCTCGGGTAGTACACACCAGTAGTCCATTACTGGGGTAGCTAAAAAGGTTTCCCGAAGTCATCCTTGCTACAAATTAAGCCAATTACATATTGTCTTTTCCTTGAAGGGCACTGAAAACATTTGATCACCAGCTTTCCTAAAACAACTCTTGACATCCTCGACTTTTGCCCCACCCCAATATTCTATTTGCTAAACTAAACCAAAGCAGTATCTTCAGCATCTTATTTGCATGGTTGTAGTCTCCCATTTGCCTACAGCTTTCTCCACAGTATGGTGCCCGAAACTGGACACGTTATCCCAGCTGAAGGCCAATCAGAGCTAAATATTCTCTCCTACAAATGAGTAGGAAATTACAGCACCTGACACAATGTTTCTGCTACTTCAGCCACAAAGACGTTGTATTTCTTTTGTGTGCAAAACCAACACACACTGTTGAGTTACCCCTGCTTACACTCCACAGCATTTCCTGAAATAATGCTGCCTGGTCAGAGATTTCCTAGTGGTAGTTCTAAGACGGAATTTTCATTCCTAAGCATAGTATTTCACCAGCATTTTAAACTTTCAGGTTATTTCTCCAGCTTACGAAGAACTCTCTGAATTTAAATCCTGTCCTCTGTGATCCATTTCCTCCCATTCTAGTGTCCCTTGTAAATAAATAACTGCATAGTTGTTACATTAAGAATATTGCAAAGGTAAAGCCTCATTCAAAACAGCAATGTTTAGGCTAATACCATGTGTCTGATGTCAGAAATCAAATTTCAATGCAACATTACACTACTTACATTAGCGGCTGACAGTGGCATGCTACAGCAGTACTAGAGCTACCACAGATAGAAGCAGAGGCTACAATTTCAGTAAAGCACAGTGCAGTGCTTTTCCAGCCAACTTGGCTTCAGCTACCCTGCCAGCATCCAAATCAGCAGCACGCCACAAAAAGGTGACTTTATGAATGCTAAGTCATATCAGCATTAAAATAAAATACGTATTGATAGACATATAGATTATTAATAGCACTGTACAGTACCAGAGAATCCAGTCTAGTATTCAACAGAAATATAATATATATATATATTTTCATTCACAGGTCTATGCAATCTAAAAGCCAGTATCTTGACATATTATTTTTGTATTGGAAATGTAATGGTGCTAGAAGTATATTACACTATCATGGAAAAGATCTCCAAGGTTTTGTTATTCTTCCCCAAACAGCAAGCCCCAGTGGACTGTTTAATAGGAATGCATTAATTTACCTAGCCAATTTTCTTCTTCTAGAATGACTTTGTTTTTATTATATGCACACACTTAAGAATATGAGTTAATTAATGAACAAAATTTGTATATTCATATAGAAGACTTGTTCTATGATGTCATTTGACTATTCAGCCTTCTCAAATCATTGTCTGCTTTTCTGTATACAGGCGAATGATCAAATAAGAGAAATATTCTCAAAAATCATTTCAACATGGCTGAAGCATGCAGAATTTCCATTATCCATTCTGTAAATAAAACAATCCAAGCAATCCTGAATATTTATATAAATGTGTATTAACTTAGTCACTTGATATATGTCTGATTTTTCTGCTTCCAAGTGTGAGCCTTTTTATTGCATATTTGTAGATAGCTGCCAGCAAGACACAGTATCAGAGGATTTACAACTGTGAGGGTAGAATGCCATCTGCTGCTATTCTTGCTGCTACAGCAGGATAAAACAGAAAAATCACACAAGCGTTGCCTTCTGCCTTTCTCTTAACTGTAAAATGTATACAAACACCTCACCTTGCTTTATTAAAAATTCAAAAAAAGCACCAAAACTGGAAGCTCAGATGCCTTCACACACAGCTTTTTGTTATAAGATCTAGTAAAATAATGTGACATGGACCACAGGATTCTATCAATGCCAAGAAAGGCTGTTGTATCAGGCCGGCTACAACAAAACAAAAAAGAAAGTGTAATTTGACTGCAAACTAAATTATACTTGTAGATAATGTAATCAAATAATGAAGGAAAAAAAAAGCACACTTGAAAATGCATCTGCAAGGAACTATGGAGTTGCTAAACTGCGGTTAGAATTTAGAAACACCCGTTCCACTGTTATGCACCATGAAAGCCTGGCAAAATTCCCACTTTCCCACTCTGGTTACATACAAGACAGGTCACAAGCAAAGGCAGTATACACCATATGGTATATTACCAGTTTGATTCATGTCCATTTATTGGGGTGGGGGTGGGGAAACCAAAACAATAGAACAAAACAACACAAGACCATTTTCTTAGATTCATCCCACAGTTTTCCCCCATGTCCTTTCGGTAAAAGTTAATTCTTTCAGTTCAAAGAGCTCTTCAATAAATCAAATGGAAACAGCAGCCAGCACTGTACTCAATAATTAACCATTTAACCTTCCATACACGCAGCATTCGCAGGGCAGTCTTATGGTTATTCAAAACACATTGCTGAGCTGGATAAATTCATAGGGATGGAATTCTGGTGTAGGTGGCAAATGTTCAAGTTTTACATCTTTTCTACTAACAACACAGCTTCAGATGATTAAATACAAATAATGCACTTCAGGTTTTTGCTAGCTGCTTCACCCACACACAAACACTTCTTCCAGCTTTCTACAAGGATGGATATAAAAAGCTTGTGCACACCATCTCCTACTACAACCCACTATAGCACACTATACATTGATAGGGTTTCTCCGCAGTTACACCTCAATCGGTCAGAATATAAGGTGAAATCAAAACCCTCAAAATCGGGTAGAAAGAAAAAATGATCCAGGCATTACAGATTAGGGTAACAACTACTGCACAGCCATGTTGCCTTTGAATTGCCATCAGTAGGAGTTCTGCTAATGAAAATACGGGGAGCACAAGTATGTTTTTACCATGTACCTTCTGTTACTTAGCATTAGAGCAGCACACCACATTTAAAAATAACAAATCAGCTTTAACAATTGGAAGGAACACATTGCTTTCATGAAAAGGATTTCAGTATAGTGTAAAACTTTATTTTTAACATTAAGTGAGGAACCATTCAATAAAGTTCCGAGTACACTTCGAACCTGAAGGGATAAAAGGATTCTTGAGATTGGGACCATTCACCAGAAAGCCAAGATAGAGAACTACACAAGTAAACCCAAATCTCAGTCACTGTCACAATTCTTGTTAAAGATTTGCTTGGGGCTCCAACAGAATTCTTTCAGTCTTTCTCAAGATCAATTGATCTCATCTTACTGACATTCTCTTTATAACATCTACATTATGACTGTCCCCTACAGTTAAGGTGAATTAACTACCGCTTCTTCAAAAATGCATCTTACTTTTCCCTCTTCCCTATTTAAAATGCAGAAAAGCCAAGTAATGTGAGAAATACAGTGGAAACCACATAAATGAGTAACTGTCAAAAGAACAGAACTATTAAAAGAATAAATCTTGTGTACCCAGCTGTGAAATATAACACAATATAGCAGAACCCTGCTAAATGTTTGAAATAAAAAATTGAAATGCAAAGTAACGTAAAATTGTTTAATGAACATAGCTGTTAAAATATTAACTCCTTGCATGCCAAAACTCAAAAGCATACATGGTAACAGCCCACTCAGATGAACAACATATTAATAGGTTATCTGTCTCTCCACCTAGCCAGCCAGCCACCAGCTAAGATCACGAGCTTTTACACGTAAGACATATGGGTAGGTCAATTTCTGTACAGGCTTTTTTATTTCAAATGTTGTGGTTTACAACAGATACTTACCTTTGAGGTGTGCTGAAGCTGGTCTCCCACATATGTTTTACGGAACTGATCCAAGAACCACAGAATTGCCAGTTCTACTTTTTCATTGCTAGATTGTGGTAACTGGGCATCCATCAAGGATATCAGCTGAAAAACTCTTCAATGACAGAAAAAAACCAACCAACACCATTTTCAGGAAGAATTCTCAAATTAAATGATACTGTCATAACTAATTTCTTTAGGAACCCATCAGCCATTTTTTGTTTGCCTAAGTTTCTTCCAGGATTTTGTTTTGAGGCTAATTATGCTAATTGACCACTATTAAACATAAACATCAACATAATGCTTTTCTAATTACTTTGTCACTTGAAATTTTCTCAGATAAATATGTTATACTGTGGTAAGTTTGTAAAATGTTTTTTTCTTTCTTAGAGCATCAATTCCATGATGAAAGAAACTTGAGAAGCATGGGTCTCTGACTGCAAATGCAAGATAAGAGCTGTTCAAGTTCCCTGGAAATTGAAACTATTGTACTTAGAAATAAGTTTACATATACAGTATGTATATGTAAACACACCACCTTGCTTCTTCCCACTTCTGTGTCCCCTAAAACATCTGAACAAAACATGTATTTTCTGACCTAAATCCTTACTTGGTATTTATCTCCATGTTACCAGGACTGATTTTAAACAATCAATTTCAGCCTATGTCAGCTAAGAAAATGTAATACTTTTTATTGTTAAAGGAATATTCCTTTGTTTACTTACCTGTGCTCTTCTGCTATCTATTGCTTGAAATCCTAATCCCCTAGCAATTCAAAAAATTATTCTAACCTTTTGTCAATTCTGAAATACATAGTCACTGGATTAGATGTCACTTCATCTGAAGCCTGTATATTAAAACTTCTCACTTTCAATAAAAACATAGTGGAAGATTGCTAACACCATGGAGCCCCAGGGTAGATTAGGAAGGCAAGAAACAAAGGAGAAAATGTAAAGCTTTTTATTCAATTTTAAGTTGGAATGGCCTTTTTCATGTGTTAGCTAGAGGATGTAAACAACAGGATCAAATATGCATGCCTTTTTAAACATACTTCTGGGTGAAAAAAAGGATTAAGGAAGTGTTTGCCACATACTTTGTGTTTGCCACAAGGAATGCATCACTCACAATAATCCCTAGCTCACCCTTTACCATAAAACCTGCAGAAAGACCCTAGCATGTACATTTTTAAATCTAGAGCCTTCTTTTTTATTCCAAGCTCTAGTATAAAAGTCAGTCTAAATTTTCAATGGTTGACTAGCAGTTCCTCTGCATTTCTTCAACCGCAATAATCAACGTAGAGGAAGTAGTGCAGAAAATAAACAGCCATAACTCACAACTATTAAAATCAACACTTGCGCACAAGTATAAAGCACAAATGAAAACAGGCAGCTACATGGGCATATCTAAATATTGCTTATAGTAAAAGACATATTTATCTTTAATACTCTTCCCTTCCTCCGAAACATAGTTTTGAAATGATAACCTTAACGACCCCTTCACTGCTCAGGATGATGAACCAGGAAAGATCAAAGCCAGTGGAATGGTCTCAATCCACAGAAAGTCAGTACAGTCCTTAAGCACCCGCCGTCCAAGAACCAGACAAAACTGAGATATTTAAATTCAAAATATCTGCTGACAGTAAATGTCATTAAAAAATAATAATATCAAAATACAGAATTCAAAAGAAGCAATACTTACCGACAGGATAATTCTCCATCCATGGCATCATGTTCATCAGTACTAGTGTATGTTAATCGTCCTCCCACAAAAGTACCCACAAAATAGACAAGCCATGCCAGACGTCCTAACATTAAAAGAAGAAGTTAATGATTATAAGTCGCTATGCTAGTACAATACACTTCCATAAGGTTATCAGCAGTTCGATAAGGTACCAGACTGCAGAATGCTGTCAAGAGAATGGTTAGTTTCTCCCTTCAACAGATTTAAAATCTACCCAAACAAATCAGCTAACAAAACGTTCTGGGCAGAACTGACAGAAAAACTATTAACAACTTATTAATCTGGACATTATAAATACAATAGAAATATAAATAAAACACAAAACAATTAACCTAAAATGCCTATTAAGCAAACTCAGCCTGGTAGGATTAGATACACAGTTAATCTAGTATTCTCACTTGCCTGCCATAAGTTACTTGAAGGCATGGAACAATTTTATCTACAGCGGAGCTGTTACATCTGCTTATCACAGTATTTGAAAGTAATTGAGACTCACTACAATTTACTTGTTTCTTAGTTCTATTTCAAATAGAGAAGTCTTAGTAATATTGAAGTACTATCTAAAGTGATTTGCATATCAGAAAGTATTTATGACATAAATCAGACATATTCTTCAAGAAAAGTCTGTGAAGTGCCACATAGTTTTGAAAGTCTCTGTGGACTGTCTTCTATAAGGCCTTGAAAGACAGAGTTCATCCATTTCAAGCCATGCTGTCATGCCTTCCAAGCTTCCAGATTATTTAGCTGTCAGTTTCCACTAAAACACTTATAAGATCCACTGGCAATGTCCTTATCAAGTAAACTACAATATAAAGATTATAATTTCTGTAAAGCTAAGGTTCTATAAATAACTCCTTGAGTTTGAGTATGCAGTGTATTTTATACAGACTTTCAAATACTGAAATCCCACTTTATAAATATAGAACTCTTAAGCTTACGAACACTGATTCAGAGGAATTCTTTTGGCCGGCCTCTGCTGAAGAATCATTGCCATGTTGCAAAACTGGGATTATTTTAATCCCTCTGGCACACTGATACGCAATATCTTTAAATATGAGCTACTGATACCTACTCAAGCCACACAGATTCCTGCTTCAGCTTTTTAAGCTGCAAATCCAGTAACGATTGGTATCCCCTTTCAGGAAAGATAACAGTATTCTTCCCTAAAGTCAGATCAAAACTAAGACCTGAATAGCAAAGTAATACATAGACCTGTTAAAACTTCAGGATGCTGCTGAAGGTTCCTTCTTCAATGGAAATGCACTGAGACGATCAGACAGTAAAGCTACTTTTAGACTCCATCTTCATTTGGCAAAATATACTTTGCAATAAATTAAAACAAATTGGTTGAAAGTAACACCACAGCAAAGACAACTTGGAAGAGCTTCCATTTAAGTTAGATCAAGTCACAGACAAGGCTTCCCAGGGAGTAAGTGAGATATTTACATAAACTAGAATATGTCTTGCCCTCATTACTAGGCTTTTACCAAGTAAACGCAGCATAACTTACATGAAGATAACACTCTGACAAATAAAGCATCTTCTGAACTCATTTTGAAGTTTAACATAAAGGATAAACTACAGATAAACAAATGACGTCACATTATGACTGTAAAACAGTATTTTATTTTGGGTATTTCTACATCTGTATCAGGACATGCACAGTATGTACCAAAAATTTTGAGGGTTTATTTCATGTTTGTTTCAAATCTCTGATAAACTAGTCTTCATTCATATCACATTAAGCTTCACTTAATTTCCCTCACGTTTTGCACTGCTGTATTTTGAAAAACCCAGAACTGAGAGCGCACTGACTGCTCTACTTCCTAAGCTCCTTCAACCAGGAACCGTAAGTAGTTCTGAGCTGTACCAGTATCCTTATGGCCAGAACCTGGTGACTATACATCACAAGTAATTCTGTTTCAGTCTGAAGTATATAGCACAGTGTGTTCTATACATAAAAACAATAACGCTGAGATCAAATACACACAAAAATGTAATGCAGAGTATGGAATAACACGCAGATGATTTAAAGACACATACAGGAAAGCATTCGGGTTTCTCTTAAATCTCAGTCTTATTTTTAAAAAAATATCAAATGAATATGTAATACAGTCTGAGATCTATAACAAAACCCACTTTGTGACAGGGAACAAGTGTTGACTTTTGATACAAGACAAGATATATGAGGAAGACTTCTATATATCTTCTCATACTGTTCCTGTTCCACCCCTAATGATCTGGAAGGACAGTATGACCTGTCCAACAACCAGTGTATTTCCCTGTTTCAAGACCTCTGCTTCTTCACAAACAGGACACTTCCAAGCAAAGCCCCATCAGACACAGTACACGTTGCAGTACAAACAGCTGTTAATTTAGGACACTAAGAGATTGCACTATCATTAGCAAAACACCAAGGAGCTGAAGTGTCTAAGAAAATGGACACTGTTCAAAAGAATTTAGCACTGACAGCTACTAAAGAACGGCCTGTTGAAGATGGTATCAAAAAGCAACTGTGAAGTGGTGCTAGGCAGTTCAAATAGCAGAGCCACCAGTTTGGCCAATAGTCTTTTAAAATAAAAACCTTTTTAAAAATCGCAGTAGCTTATTTTTAAGTACATAGTTATTTTTCTGATGATAGTTCTCTTCCCTTAGTACAATACCAATTAATAGGTAAGGCTGCTTTCCCTCTTTTATATCTTCACTATTTAAAATTTTCAGTGCATTTGCTTTTGCAATTACTGAGGCAGACAACATCTTTTCTTTTAGAAAATAATTATTGCTATAATAATCTGTAATTATGGTTTATAACAGCAATAATCCCAAAGAAATCAGTCATTACCATAGATCACAAGTAATCATTAACTACTGTTAATGACCCATTTCTTGGGGATTATTGTTTTAGTAAACCATGACCGCATCACTATTGATACACAGAGCAAGACAGTATAATAAAATGAGATCTTAATATTACATTAACTTATTTTGTAACATTAAAAGCCATTAAACATCTAAATTTAACTATGTATATCTAGGGGATATAACAGTTATTGTTCAGTAAGAGCACAAATGTTTAGTTTGCAGAAAAGAAACACAATATTTAAACTGCATCAAATGTTTTCTACTGCATAACGGCAATCCCCAGAGCACTGACACTGAAAGACTCCAGCTGATTGTTTCCCTTTGGCTCCCCGTGACTGGGGAGCAGAGCATAAACTCAGACTGCAGCTGGTCAATGAAATCAGGTCATTAATGAAAGTTCTCCCAAACAGAAGTTGACAGGTGTATGGAAGAAATTGGAATTAATAAAAAAAAAGATAAGTAGGAGGTCTTATATAAATTGGCAAAAAAATGGCTCCTACACAGAAGAAAATCAGCATATTCAAACTCAACAAAAGAGCAGCAAAATAAATCACAAACGTTTAATAGCATGCAAAGAAACAGCTGTATTAAGCAGTAACCTGTCTCACCTTTTCAAAACAACACCATTTATCCATGTAAAGATGCAACAGCCATAAGATAACTATATTAGGAAAGAGCCGGTAACAAGAACGAAAGTTATCATCTTCGTTTTCAAAAAAATGTTCATCAAGTTGCAGCTGGTTCCCACGAGGGCACCTGAGGCACTAAAATTTTGATTTTCAGCAATTAGTTGTTTTTACAGCTCTCATGCTTATATTCTAAAGATGTAACAAGATGTTAAAACAAACACAGGAATTGCCAAAGTATCCTATTCAACACAAAGACAGCCAGTGAAAATGAGGTGCAAGGTGACTTGGATCATTAACTCCTAGTTTGAGAAAAGGTCTAGTTACACCTGCCATATGATCACCACTCCTTTGCATATGCAAGTATTTGGTTATTGGCACATAAAACACAGTCTAAAAATTAAATTAAATACTAACCTTCCTGAACTGTGATTTCTAATGGATTCCTACTAGAAGAGTGCAATAATTTTTGGTAGTTTTGTGCATTTTGGTCAAACAACTGTACAAGAAGTGTACAGGTCTTTTCATATTCACACCTGCTAACTGTGCACAGTTGTTCCAGCTGCTGAAAAACTGTAGCTGTATCATCCAGTGGATCTTCCAAGCTGTCTCTGGAATAGAGATAGAAAGTAACCACTTAGCCACTATGGCTTAAAAGCTGTTTTCCCATCCAGATCTTGTACCATCACTGCTTTAAAAGCCTTAGCAGCTGATGAACACACCTGACAGACCTAAGATCTCATTTTATTTACATATGTACTCATACCCATCCACACAAACACAGAACAGTATTCGATTCGCTCCTTCCTCTTAACACATACTTTAAAAAGCAAAGAAGAGAGGAGATTAGGCTGGCATAATGAACAGAGAAAGGTAAATCTGAAGAACTAAGGTCCACTGTACCTGAACAGAATACTAACAAGCAGCATCCTTCTCAGAGGATGATGGAAGAACAGAGTACTTAGAAATGGATTTTGCATATTCATAAAATTAAGCACGGGACCACGATACCAAGGCCAACAAGCAAGCTTCAGTAAAATTCCACGCAACTGCTTTATAAATCTTTATTTTACTCTGCTGTAAATAAGCTGTGACCCCATGGGATGTCTATAACAAAGAGACCAATAGCTCTTGCCATAAAGTTTAACTATACTCGTTACACAAATCACAATAGGAAAGGTTTATTCATCAGCATGTTGTCCTTTTGTGGCACGGGAGAACAATCCAGAGATAAAGACAATATCCAAAAGACTATCAAAGCTAACAATGCTAACATCCAAACTGAAAAATATACAGCAACTGAAAATCCTAATATTCAAGATGGGCTGAAACAGACCTCTTCTCAGGTATTTACAAATATCTGAAATAAAAGCTCTTCTCCTAGTTTGTAGAAAAACATTCTCTTGTAGACCAGTTGTAGAAGAATCACTAGTTCTTCACTCACTCTTACTCAGAAGGGAGAATAGCTATTCAAACCCCCAAAAGGGCAAAAGTGACTTCACTTCCATTGCTCCAAGCTACTTTTTCTGTCTGAAACACCGCACGATGGCTCCTGAACGGAGGGTGACATTATTGACTATACTGGTGTGTAAGAAAAATAGTAATTCCAGAAAACAGGATTTGTTTACACAGATATCAGTTAATCTCCCTGGAGCAAACTGAAGAAGTCTTCATGCAATCAGCTCCTAGACATCCCATGTTTCTCAGGAATGGCATGGATGTTTGATACTAAAGTCTACATTTGATATTGCTGTCTACGGAAATGCCACCACTAAAGATCTTCATCACAGAACAGAGTAACAAAGTCACTCAGAGCTAGGAACAGATACATGCCAACTGCATTACCAAGACCCTCTTAAGAATACTACAGACTGGTAGAAGAGAAGATCAGCACTTTCCTCATCTTTTCCCTGTTGGCTTCTTTCACAGATTAGAAAGCTTACTCCTCCACAACATAACAAGGACATCCAGAAGAATCTCTCACCAGTGCCAAAGAAAGAAACTGAATTTTCAGTGCTGATGGTGATGCTGATGAAGACAATGGCACACACTTCAATGGAGCTGGTCATGTCAGATGGCCTGACCCAGCAGCTCAGCCCTAGAGTGCTTCAGTGCTGGAAGCTGAGATGGAATGTACCACTGAGTAGAGAAGAAAGCTGAGACATGAAAGTTCAACCCTGAGATTCCATTACAGAAAACCTGAAAAAAGAACATAAAAATGCCAAAAGAAGAGTAGGCTGGTTGACAGAAGAACCAGGCTCCACCTGCAGCAGCTGCTTGTCCTTCCCTGCCCTCTCACTGGAACACTGAAAGCTCCCTTAGGTACTACTAATTCTTGTTCCTGAGACAAAGACAGAGAAGCTCAAGATTTTGAACCATTAGGAAGTCAGCCTTTAACAGACCTAGGGTGATAACACACGGCCAAACCCACCAACCTAGTCACTTAACAGTAAAATGACAGATTGCATCTTTTGTAACCATGAGATTCTGGCAAAGATGAGACAAAAGAACAACAGTGAAGCTGAATGCACTTGTTCCTTACATAAACAGAGCAAATGAAATCACCTCAGTGATGTAAAATCGAAAAGGAAAAGCAGATGTGGCTTGTTCTGCAGTCCTGTATTCTGACATGAGATCCTACTAGCAGGAATTCATAAAAGCCCTTGGAGAAAATTAAATCCTTTAAACAATCTAAACACTTTTTTCTTATTTGCTGAATCATAGTGTGGGCTATAAGGTCATTTACTTAAAGTAGAAAACAGAAGATTTAAACTAAGAAATTTTTACTCTGCCAATTTCAATCTTGCCCCTCTGAATTGTTCTATTTGGTCTCACCCTTTCTTGTGCATGGGGTTCATTCTGCTTTCCCCCATTACTCTACTCTCTGTAACACTAGAAAGTGACTCATCACGAAAACATGTCAAAGCTGAACAATATAGTGAATTTAGATAGTCTTAAAAAAAGCAAGGAAGGGACGGGGGGAATAAGCTTTTTTGAAAACACAAAGGCCCACGAGAGGAAAAACAATAAGAATTTACATTTGATTTTGGCCTGGATTTAATAAGCAAAAGGAGTAAAATGGTAGCAGCCAATTAAGATAATCTAAAGAAATCGCCATGGTAATCAGAATCAGAGTAGTTAGATTTTAAACATAGCCAAAATACAATATGCCAACAAATCAGAAAATTAAACATTCCATATTACAGTTTTAAAGTTGCAATTACAAGTTTACCTTATAACTACAGGAACACATTCCAGTCTAGAAGTAATATAAGCTTTTGTTATCTCTGGTGCGTATGTATCTAAGAGGTGGGGTTCTGCCGTTTTCACAAAAGGTACAGACGCTACCATTCTTTGCCACAGAGTTAGCAAATAATGAACACTATTTGGAGCAAACTCCCAGTGCTACAAGAAAACAAAACATACTTCTGTTAAAGCATCCCAGTGTAAAATTTTAGTTGTGAAACATGATGCTTTTCTCTTAGTAGTCTTATTTATTCACATAATTACTGAAGGACCCAGTCAGAGCTGAGGCATACTATGGCACACATCATAGCGTGGATACAGAATTACTTGTAGGCACTCTCACCTCCTTCAAGTGAAATCCATGACTCAAAACTCGGAGCTAGGCCTAGATTCTTAACATGGTAAGATTTCAGTGCCATAAAAGAGCCATTCAAAAATCCTAAATGTTAAGCAGAAAACTGTCTAGAGCCACCTAACAGGAAATGTGAAGAACAAAAATGCATCTCAGCTTCCTTTTCTCTTCCAAGCTTATGGAGCTGCTACGGGCAACTCAGGAATTCAAAAGTCAAAATCTTCTCCTAAAGAGTTGCTATCTTCAGCTGTTACTCTGAAGACCAGAGAAAGACCCTGGAAGAAATTCTAAAATAATAGTTGTGGTATTACTCAAACAGTGTGCATGCCTTCATCTTGAAGTGTTTTAAAAATAAATCTGGTAAAAATCACTGTGATATGAGTCCTTCTCATACTGATGTAGGTCCCTCAAAAATTTAGACATCATTCCACATAGCTTCTGAATCCAGCTCACAAGGGAACGTCATACTCAGCAGCTCAGCATATTGGCAAGTCTGTGTGTGTGTGTGTGTGTACATATATATATATATATATATATTTGCACAAAGGCAGAACTCAAGAATATAGTCAGTGTAGGCACTTCGATGTTTACATGGGAGCACAGGTGTAAGTATTTTAGGGTTGGAAAAAGGATGTAGTTTGTTGGATTTTTATTTTTTTTTTTGACGGTGAGGACTAAGGCCGGAGGATTAACATCCATCTATCTCCTACTTCAGCTGTCATTTTCTCCCATTACTGAACTTCATTGGAAGAGTGGAAACCAGTTCTAGAGAATCTAGAAATCTGAGTTACATCATTGCCAAAATATATTTTTATGCAAAGACAAGCCCCACCACCTTCTCAAAAAACACCAACACAGAGAACCAGAATCAGCCCTCTTTGCCATTCAAGAGCTGAAAAAAAGAGAATACTTCTGTATATATTCTTACCTGTAGACTAGTAATAGTAAAATTTGCTATAAGCTGGATGACTTCTGGGTAATCTTTCACCATTACTAGCTCTCCTAGTTGATAGTTTGTCTTTAGCCGAGCCAAAAACCGACAGAATTCATGGTAATTACCTGGATCAGATAAACCCTAAATTTGAAAAAGCAAATTTTTAAAAGTTAAAAGCTTAATCTAATAGAAATTTTATGAACACTGTTGCTAATCAGGTGACAATGTTATATGCAGAGAGGTTTTGCTTTGTTTTGAATAGAAAAATCAAAGCGAACGGATGTCTGGCTGAAAGTAGGTTTGACAGATTCAGTAGATTAATCAAGACTGTAAACAGAAAAACAAATCCACAACTGTTTTAGCATTTCAAATCAATAAAATAAAAAATAAAGAGATACCTGTGGATTTTCAAGTATTTGTTTCACTCCTTTGATTAGATTACCAAGATATTTGGCACGTTCTGGATTGCTGAATAAAGACCTCCTTGCAGAAGCAAACTGAACTAAACAAGAAAGTGCCTGAAAAATAAAAAATAATCTAAGATTAAAAGAAATTAAACTTTCAGAATAATCTTTTCTTAATGCTTGGAGCAATCCAACCTACTGCTGTCTGTAGTTCATTCTGTGGCTGAAGATTATTTTTGCAGTAATGTCTATATGATCATTGAACAAAATATGGTTCGGTTTTAAAATTCCCTTTTATAACAGTTTCTGACTTCAAAATAATTGGATGGATGTTTTCTATGAGGCTGAGTAGTGCTGAACTACGGGAGGAAGGATTTGAATGCTTTCATATTCAGAAATGACAACTGGGGTTGAGCTCAAATAAGAGTCATTGTGACTGGGCACTGAGTCAGGGGACTCATAACATGCTAATGCACAGAATAAAACAGGGTCTTTTGGACAAAGTACGCATGTAAAAAGACTATTTTCTGTAATTACTTGAGTGTAAATCACTATGTGTCACTTACTAACTGAGACAGCATTGGTGGAAGGGAATGATACAAATCAAAAAACAGGTCCAAGGTCTCTGGCTCCAGGAAGACTACGGAAAAAGATAAGTTGATTTTATATCACTCTCTACAAGCAATAATTAAATATCTTTAATAGAATCATCTTCTATTTATCAAAAACAATGAGTGAGATATCACTGTAGTTGAGAATAAACTATGAACAGATGCATTAATTAGTTCATTGTACAATATTAAACAAAGCAGTATTCTCTTTTTATCAATTTAATCTACCGTACAGCTCATAAAGAATACTTCCCTTAAATTGCAGATGACTCAATACTTTGTCAGTTGCTTACGGAACTCTGTTCTGTAACAGATGCACATAAACTGATTTCTTCAAGTTACTACAGTAATATACTAAGACAAGACAGGTTCCAGATACTAAGGATTAGTTTAGTCTGTACTTAAACAAAGGTAAGTTTTTAACAAAAGCTCCACGGACTATCCTGAAGTCTACAGACTGATAAACAGAAAAAAATACTTTAAACACGAAGTTACCAATTCACTGTGGAATCACATCAAATGAACTGTACCATTATCCTGGTTTATGAAGGGGTAACACAAAGATAGAAAAAATTCACCAATAATTCTTAATTAAGTAATCCCACAAATTAAGTAACATTTCAAAGTTGTTCCATTTATAAGCATTACTTTATATGAAGACTTGTGTAAAATAAAGCATCACGTAACAAAGGTTAATTTCCTTAGGCACTCTCTGTGTTTAATGACTACAGGGAGATCCCTCTGTGGACAATTTAAAGTACCTAAATTAAAATCTTGGGAAAACCTATCCCTTTCTCCTTCCTAGGGGTTCTTGGGATATTACTGTCATTTGCCCAAATTCAGCCTTTTGTCAGTATTCCCCTGCTTGCCATACATTACTGCTCTTCATCCCTCACACCGTAATTGGATGCTATTGTAGATTAATGGAGGAGAAATGGAATTATACATGGAAACTAATGAAGAACAGTATTGTTGAAATAAGGAGGAATATCAAAACACTACAGTGTGTCATGCCTTACAGGTAAGCCAGAGTTAAACCTCCCACCTTGGGTATGGAAAGCTGTGTAGCTGCTTTAGCTAGACATAACAGATTTCCCATCAGGCTCATTTATTTTGCCAAGAACCAGGATAAACCAGACAAGCAGCTCCATGCTGCTAGTGCCAAACTGCATCCATTATCCAAGGCAATTTCATTAAAGCTAGCTTGGACATTGCATGGCAAGGTTTTGATAGTGGGGGACTACAGAGGGGCTGCTGCCAGAAGCTTCCCCCGTGCCTGATGGAGCCAATGCCACCGGCTCCAAGGCAGATGCGCCGCTGGCCAAGGCCATCAGCGATGGTGGCAGCACTCTGGGATGATGTATTGAAGAAGGGGAACAGCTGCTGCGCAAGAGCAGCCAGAGGAGACGGGTGAGACTGTGTGAGCACAGCAGCCCTGCAGCCCCCAGGTCAGTGCAGGGGGGCGGGGGGGGGCTCCAGGCGCAGAGCAGAGACCCCCTGGCAGCCTGTGGGGAGCCCCCGGCCAGGCAGGCTGTGCCCCCAGCCCATGGAGCTCCATGGGCGAGCAGACCCCATGGCAGGGGGTGCCCGCAGAGGGCTGTGACCCATGGGCAGCGGTGCTGGGGCAGCTCCGGGCAGGGCCTGTGGCCCCTGGGGAGGGGACAGGGCTGGGGACGGGCTGGGGTCCCCCCTGGGGCCGGCTGGGCCTGGACGGCTGCACCCCGTGGGGGTTCCACACTGGGGCCAGGCAGAGAGTGAGGACCCTCCCCTGAGGGGGAAGGAGCAGGGACAGCGGGTGAGGGACTGACCCCAGCCCCATTCCCTGTTGCCCTGCACTGCTGGAGGGGGGAGAGAAAATCAGAAGTGACCTTGACCCTGGGAAGAACGAAGGCGTGGGGGCAGTTGTTTTAAGATTTAGGTTTACTTCTCATTAACCTACTATGATTTGATTAGTAATAAATTAATTTTCCCCAAGTTGAGTCTGTTTTGCCCATGACAGTAACTGCTGAGTTATGTCCCCGTCCTTATCCCGACCCACGAGCCTCCTGTTGTGTTCCCTCTGCCCTGCTCAGCTGAGGAGGGGGGCGATGGAGCGGCTTTGGTGGGCACCTGGAGTCCAGCCAGAGTCAACCCACCACAGACATATTTATAGTAGACCACCATCTGCACTGCGTAAGCCCAGGAAACCAAACCTCTGGAGTCCAATAGCCTAGATGCAACCCTTCTGCTGCCTTCATTAACAAGCTACATACTAGAGCACACTAGAAAAAATAACCTCAGTTTTCTCAACAGGAAGAAGTCAAGAGAAAATAGACACACTACACATGCTGTACCTCTTCAAGGTGTTCGTATGCCAGGAATGAGAACTGTATTCAGTGTCTAATTAGGATAATTTGATTTACTGTTAATGTCTATGTTATAGACTACCTTTATTATTTCTGTCTGTGAAAATAAGAGTAAGAAAAGTGTGAGAGAAATAGCAGAAGAGGTTTACTAATAACTCACCAGCAAAAAACTCTACTTCACATTAAAAATTATTTTACAGGTATTGTGACTAAGTAAGTTACACAATCCACTGGGTATAGACTTCAGACTACTAACAGTTACGATTCTTACTTGTTCTCCAGTTTGTTGGAATCTGCACAGTGCACAGGTCATCTGCAGATTCATCAGCTGAATTTCCAATGAAATCAAAATTAAGGCAGTGTAGTACAAGCTTCAAAAGTTGCATTGCTAGACTTTGTTGCTGTTGGTCCTGAAGGGTTAAAGGTTTTGCCATAAGCTAAGGAGAAAAGAAATCTTGTTAGGCCACCTGCACAGAACGTACTTTAAAAAAATTTTTGAAAAGGACAATGTTTGGATATTAAACTGCACAGTTTAGAGCAAAAAAACACATACTAAGAGAAAAACAAATTCTTCAACAATAAAAAAGGATAGTCTTTCCCTAAAGGCAAGGGGAAAATCATTACTACCACCTCAGAGGCATCTACCATGTCAGGCTACAGCTCCCAGACTCATACGTAATTTTAAAAAGCCTAGTGATTTGTAAAACCCTTTTGCATAAAATACTTCTAGGTAAAACTCAGCATGTCACTGACACTGTTTGTTACAACAGTGCTAACGTTCACTGCAAGAATTAAACTGTAAGGTTTCATGTTTTTCTCTCTCAGTTACTCCCGACCAGTGTGGAGCAGATATTGTTTAAAATCATATGAGTAAAAAAATATCTCAACAATTGGTTATTTTTCAGTTTGATGTCCAGACTGCTAAACAGTACAAGTTTCACAGCATGCATACTCAAAGACTCTTCCTTTGGCAAGTCTAGAAAAACCTGGTGTTAAAAAACAATGAAATTAACAGTCTGTAATCTGAATGTAACAATTTACAACACCTCTATAAATACAGCAGACTGTCTCTACTGCTTTATAACCACTGTAGTGTCAGAATAAGAAGGTACTTTGTAAGCAAAACACTACTACCTCAAGATGACACATACTATATAAAGGCACTGAAAACAAACATCAGATTCATTAGTCACTGATGCAGATCATGAACATTAAAAAGAAATTTGACATTTCATCTAGGAAAACAATAAAATAAATGCAAATGCAACAACTTTATCTAGTTCATCTACTTCTTATTTAGATTCAAAGTCACATCTCTTAAGCTCATTAACAAAAAGTTGTAAAATTTGTATGTTAGCAATTAAAATCAACTGTGTGTCATTAGATGCCTCATGAACTTGACAACTGTTGTACCACATTAGAATTGACACTAAATTATGAATTCAGCTTTGATATCAACATTGAATTTCTGTACATCTTGTATAAACATAACGCGTTTTACCACCAACCCTCTCTGTAACTTTTAAACTCTTGGGACTATTTTAGTGATTCCACATTTGTTACTTGAGTGTATTTTTCAGTGTATTATAGACACTGAAATATTTCTAAACCCAGTTTCCTATACTGATGCTGGCATTATAAAGATACTAATTATAACTTTCTTGTATTTCTGTCTGGAAATCTGCGTGATGTCACTCAGACAAATGTTTCAACATACGAGAGACCAAAAAAGTACCCGCAGACCACATGAACTTGAAGAAAGCTAGGAAGCAGCTGCCGCAGGATACAGGTTCTTACATACAGATTAACTGTGTAATGGTGTTTACTATATCCAAGAAGATTCTTCCAAAAAAATCAGATTCTTCTAAATTATATGTAATATGCAATTCCAACACTGATTTAAAACATCTTGTGTTCATTAGCAAAGGCTTACATATTATTTAACTGCTTTCTATACTGAAAATATACTGCTGGTCACCTGAGCACTGGTAGTTGACCACATGTGCCTTTTAAATTTATTGCACATGTGAGGCAAAACATGCTAGCTAAACTAAAAACATACTGTGAAAGAAATCTAAGCTAAAACAGCTTCTCTCGTTTTTTACAGCAGTACCTCAATCACATATCTCAACCTTAAGAATTATACCTTTAGCCAGAAAGTAACTGCTGCCATTATCTACTGACCCACAGTGATGGCATCTGTGCTTGAATTCTTAGCTTAAATGCATCTGTCCAAATTGCAACACACAATTCAGTAGTTTTTCAGAAAAACTGAATAAACCAGCACTCTCAAATAAGTCAAAGAATAGAAATCAGGCAACATTTAAAAAATAAGCTGCTCTCTAAAGCAAAAAGTTGCTTGATCTTAAGAGAAATAGAAAGGGACCTCATGGTACCACTTCCACTGTAATGGAAGGTCTTGATCAGCACAAAATGGAAAGGGCAAATTCCAGCTGTGATTTCAGTTCAGCCTGTGTGGTCCTGAGACACCTAACTTAAGAGCACATTGTTCTTCACCACCTCCTGTCAAGGGTCTTGAGAGGCTGAATTACCCCAAAACGTTACAGAGAGGATAAAGGAACTAGTGAAGGAGAAAAACACCCTTGGCCAGATTTGACTGTGCTGCAATACCACAAGATAGACAATTTGTCTGTCCTCTTGGTTGCTCCTAAGGGTTCAGTAAATAATTCTTTTAGCAAATACTGAGATGGTAGGCCCAGCAAAACTGAGATTCAATTAAATTAAGAAAAACATCAAAAAAAGACGACAAGCTCAGAATTTGTATTGCTCACCCTTTACGGCAAGATATAAAGAGAGATGGCACAGACAGAAAGATTGAGAGACAGACAGCAAGAGATATATGGAGAGAAGACGACTGGAATTCTTGTCTTTGAACGTGTTTTGGTCACATGAGCTTAACTGGGTGTCACATAATCCATTTAAGTACACAACTCATCAACTCACAAAATAAGTACTCAAACCGGGACAATTATAATGTTACAATTTAGGTTCAATTATGAAGAGATGAAGAGCCTCACCTCCTTCAAAAGAGAACACGCGAGCATCAGTATGTCCTTTAGAGAGGTGTCACGAAACGAGGTAGCTATTTTACGATGTTTTGCTGAAGGTCTCGAATAATCAACCTAAGAAAAGTTAGGACAGAATAAACAAATGCTCCTTCTTTGCTAAAACTAGATGATAAGTATACCTGGCAGGTTAATTATCTGAGACTAGAAATGAAAGTTATAGTCTGGCACTAAACACAAATCTTGACAGCTTCCTCAAGCGCCTCCTTTTTTTTCCTTTCAGGGTTGTCTCTCTGGATGGAAAGGTCTTAGGCACTTCCCCAGGTTAAGATGCAAGCAAAATAAAATCATTAGCAGAAATAAAATTCACTTTGCTTTGCTAGTTCTAGTGACTGTGATGAGAGAAACTTTACCCTGTATCAGGTATGGTATCTATCTGGTACAGGTAGATTCCCTGCATTAAATTTCTTTTTCCTCTTTATATTTCGGTAGGGAAGAAGGTGTATTAATCCTTTCATGTCTAAGAAATGTTCCTCCAAACATCTTTATGGAGGGCAGAAACATTCAACACACAGCTTTATCAGCAATACATGCATCCCTGGCAGATGGAAAAAAACAACCAAACATGCTTACTAGATTCATTTCCTGAGTCAGTTCTGAGAGAATCATTACTCCTATTATATAATGGTCCACAGTGCCCTACAGAAAAAAACAGACAGCATTGCTCAAACATCATGGCTTGCAGTTAGCGTTTTCCAACATTTCTAGAATCAGATTTCATTCGTATTTTCAAACATTCCTTGAATCAAGAACAACTTTTAGGCCGATATATCCTAAGCCGTTCAGAAGGCTTTCATGCCAAATTCTATCAACACTAATAGAACTAGACCTTCAAACTCCCTAATCAGCTCTGAAAAAAACAAACCTCTTATTGTAAATTTTAAGAATTGTGTGATAACAAAAACACGTCTGAAGATAAGACTCTTAAGTAACCACAGTCTAGAAATTCACTATTAGACACTTCTCACAGGTCTGTTCAGTATTTTCAAGCTGTTAAGGCAAACTGAATGAAATCCAAACCATTAAAAATAATTAAGCCATCATGGATGAAAAAGATCACAGTACATCCTACAAAAAAAACCCCAAAACCTTTTGAAATGCTAACTATAAAAAAACCACACCAATTCTCTTTTCTCCACAGAGGTATACAGTGCACTAGTTTGAACTGAATGATACAGTCAGTCTCTGAGATCTTGTGTCTAAAAAGCGAGGCAGTAGCATCTGATGGTGCGATCTGATCATCAATACTTAAGTTCTTGGAATGTTTTGAAATTTAGATACAATGCAGAATTTTGCATTTATTTAATAAAATTTAGCTGTCTTCACTGAGCTACTACAAAGCATTTATAGAAAAATTAAATCTGCTTTTTAAAAAACAATTAAAATCAACCGCAGTTAGGCCTTGCCATTGAGTCAGGGGGAAGCTAGCTCTACTTTCACAGCTGCAGTCTGCAGCCTCAGCTCCCCTGGTACCCAAAAAGCAATGTCATCCCTATCAAAATTTTCCTGGTATTTGTCACAATCACACTGATTTTTGCAACTCTGAAGATCACCCGACGTTCCACTAACGAAGAATCTGGCAACTTACCAAGGGGCCTAACTTTTCGCTGTTGTGTATTTTTTATTACCATTTGCCAAAGCAAATCAGAAGAGGAAATTTCAGAGAACTCTCAGGCAACATTTGTATTGCTGCCCTATCTGCATGCAGTAAGATTAAACATCCTATACTGTAACATGAACACAACTTTCTTTTACATTTCAAATTCTTAGTATAGTCTATATGAATGTTCCTTAGATTGCACAAACCTGCAAAAATGGAAAAAGCAACCTCCCCTTTTCCACAGGTGTGAAAAGCTGCGTGGTGAATTATGAAGGAGTTGGGAACTGAACTGCAGACCCAGCCGCTAATCCCTTTTGCTATATTAAATCACATTCAAATTTACACTGAATGAACTTCAATCTGGAATGCTAATGCATATGTATTTGAAACTACCATATGCTAATTATTAACATATATTAGTATTGCTTAGGGATTATTTTTTCAATTTTTATCTAAAATTTAATTCGCTAGTAGATCTATGGCTTAATTTTCTTTTCTACAGGAATTCTTAATTTAACTAAAGAAATCTCTTAAGAAGCTAAATTTTGTATTTAAATCTCTATTTTTAATGAGCTACACACTGAAGAGTCACACTGCAATCATTTTAATAATAAATGTAAAATCCAATTACAGTACATTCATAAAAATAACTGCAAAACGATGGAGAAGTATACTTGAGTTTCTTTTTAATAAACAGAATATTGCAACTTATCTTTTATTAGACATTCCCAATGTAACTCAAAAAGTACATTAACTTGAACAGTGTTATAAACAAAGTAAGACTGAAAAACAAATGAGAAACTCACTGGCAAGCAACATAAACTATTAACTTCACGTTTTCTTGCTGAGTTGCCAGGATCACCACACATACTGGATCATTTTGCAAGTAAATCTCCGAATAGTTTAAATTTTCTGATTATTTTTTCTCAAAATAAGTACCAGGCTTTACGTTCACAGGGACACTCAGAAAGAGTGTATTAACTTTTAAAGCAGATTAGCCATCTCCCAGAAAACTTACTAAGAACCATTTTATACATGTTAAATGTATGAAATAACCAAATCTGGCTAATAACCCATGACATCCAATCAATTTCTCCAAACTTAATTTGCAGAAGATGCTGTATATCCTGTATCTTTAGGCACTGTGCCTGATGGTACTCATTCTAGATGCGACATGTAAATTTGCATAGTGAACAGTCCACAGCAAAAGATTGCACTCTGACATTAGGAGAAATTATTTCCAATTTTCAAATACTGTATACCAAGATACCTCTCTATCCTGTAATGCACCTTCTTTGTACCAGTGACCAATGCAGTGGGGGAACAGTAAATAATGTGGAAGGAAGTGTAAAACAAGAACGTTTCTGCCTCATCGAATTACTTGAGAGGGAAGATGAGTGATCTTTCATCCCAAACTCCCCCATGGTCCTACCTAGAATGCGTAATTCCTTTGATATGTTAAATAACATACATTTATTACCTGTCTCCCTGTATTGTACAGCATAAACCTAGGAGAGATAGAATGTTTTGGGGGTTTTATTCTACTCCTCTTTACACGTATAAGTGAACATACATACATACATGCATGCATGCAGGTATCTAAGTACCCATGCACACGTATGAATCATCAGCTTCTCAAAAGTCAAAAAAGAGTGGGGCAAACAAGGACCACAACCATATAACATATATATATAGTGTCTTGCAATTCTGTGTACCACAGTTCTATCTTTATTTTATCTAACTTTATCTGAAACTTTATCGGAAGTTTCATTAGTAACTTCAGAAGCCAGGTTATCTAGTGATTTTTGCTAAAAATTTAAGTGCTGGTGGAGTCCCACCGCTTACACTGAAAAGCAATAATGTAAGACTGTAACAGTGAACATTCCAACAAATAGTTTGTAAAGGTATCTTTTTGATCAACTCTCCATGACAGCCACTTGAAAAAAATACATTTGAACTAGTTCCGCACAATTTTAGCAGTGGCTATTACAAATAGCACAATCAGATTAATTCTTTATAACATTTGACAGTCTCACTCTTCAGATGGTGCACTACCAGTGTTTCTAACCACATAACTGGAGCTAATATTATTAGAAATCTAACTCCACATCAGTTCAAAAAAATTAAGGCAGTAAATAGAAAACAGTGGCTATGTTTTACAACCATAGAGAAACAGTGCTTTGGAAAAAGAAAACCAACAAAAAAACGTGACAGCGCTATGAATGCTGTGAGGCATCCAAACCCACAGTCTCACACAAGTATCAAACCCACCCTGGTTCTTCACTGTAAGGTGATCTTCCATTTTAGGCAATGCTCTTCACACTTTTTCCACCCAAGTGTATAAAAACTAACTGACATTAACATGCCGATCACTAAAAATGAAGAGGTCCCAACAGAAAAAGATGACAGAAGTGAACAATTGTTTCCTACCTGCAAAAATTTTTTTACATCAGCAATAATGTCTCTGAAGATGAGCTGATCTTTCAGTACCTCAAACCATCCTAATTTTGTAATTCTAGCAATGACTTGAACAAGAGCTTGGATGACAAAAGGAGCCAGTTTGGGTTGAGATGCTACATAGTTGAGAATGTAATTTCCTGTAAAGAGGCATTTTAAAATAAGCAACACAAGTCTTCTGTAAAGAAAATTAATTAAATGGTTCTAATAGAAACTTAAGGCATGGTTTTTTTAAAAACTCTATATTCTTATCATTATAATGTACAATAACTCTAAGTTACATTAAATCATTAAATACAGCTAAACATTCAGTAGCACAAAGCATGTTACAGACATGATCATTACTCTAGGACACACATGACAACAGTTTGTGAATTCAGAGAACTGGCAGGTAAAACAAGAGTAATGTTCAATTATGGTCCTGTACACTGGGCACTGATTATTTCACTGTAGCAGCAGTTTTCACAGCCAACTTAAGATCCACAGAAGTTTTTTCATACAAAAGACCCTACTGAACGTTCTCAATTCAGTCTAGAACATCGCCTTGAGTAACTCACACTGCAGCTGCACAAATTCCTCTCTAACTAGAAGGAAGTTAACCCGTTTCAAAAGCTGTTTAAATGTATAATATTATTTATTCGTTTTATCATTTAATCATTTAATATTTATTTATTTAATATTTATATTTATTTATAATTTATTATTTATAAATAATAATTATTTGATATCTATTATTAATATTATATTGATTAGTTGATTTTTACCTAAAAAAGCATTGAAATCTTATCAGAAGCAGATCCTCAGCCGTGTATTCAGAGTACTACTATCCACAGACCTGACAGAACAGTGCAGATTTTCTAAAAACCTAAATCAAATTATATTCTCCTTGTGCAAAGCCTTTCACTGAAAGTTAACACTTATACTATACATTGAAACTTAAAGTGCTTACTCTTACAAGATATACCGCAAGTAAGAACCTGCCCTGGCATGACTTTCACAGATGTTAAGAGCTGGTCATGAGCAATGTTACATCTAAATGACGGGCGGGTGTAGTAGCAGTATCTGCAACTTTCATTCTTTACAAACACGTACTACATCTCTTTAGCATCTTGTGGGATAAATACAAAGTCTATCTTGAAAAAATTAGTGTTTTTTTTTAAATATGAAGTAGTCTGAGCTAACATCTTTATTTATTTTAATTTAAAAACCAGGAAATGCTATTTGTGAGCTAACACCAGAGAAATGAGGAAAGATCTCACTATCACTTTTATGTTCACTCTCACAATTACTACCTTATGAATAACAGGCTTTGTAAATGGAAAGAACTAGAGAAAAAACCAGAATATCCACTGAATGATTAGTGTGTTAACATGAAGTTTTATATCCAACTAATATAGTAAAATTTTAACCACAAATGGTACTTACGAATATCAATTCTTTGTTCGATAGGTAAAGGAGATGCCCTGCCTACAAGCTTAGACAGGCATGTTGCTGCTAGAAGCTGAGCATAGGATGTCTACAAAAAAACATCAAAAGACATTCAAAAACAGGCAGGGGAAATAATTCAAAACCTGATAAATGATCAATAAACCAGACTGGTTATCAGGTTTTGGTTATGTTTGTTAAGTATACCAAAAAGTTATAAAAGATGTATTTTAATAACAACTTTGTTTCACCACAAACATAAATTACAAAACACTAATAAAAAGTGAAAACCTAGAACTATCATCCCTTTTCATGGAAAGCATTCATCTCAAAGTAATTTCACTATTCAGTGCAGTTCTTCAGTTTTGAAACCTTTTTTAAATCACTTTTACCATGGGTGTAGCCCTGGATTAAAGATATTTTTTCATGTGTTTCCTCTTTTTCTTTCTCTTTTTGCATTATTTGAAAAACACAGCAAGAAGTATGCTACACTCAGCTTGGACCATCAAGTGAGAATCAACTCCCCTATCACTTTATCCAGAGTTCAGCGTGACATCAAACACCAAAAATGAAACTGACTAATGATAAAAGAATGGTTTAAACTAACAAACAGATAAACAGTTTAGGGAAATTTTTTTAATATTTTTTCATTTTAGCTAATAGCCAGAAACAAGAACAAAGTGATGTTCAAACATCACATTATACCACATTGTGTCCCAACACTGCTCTACAGTTAACATAATCCCTGATCACAATCATTCTGAAAGTACCAAAGGCTAAGATGCTTTCTCTTTTTGTCCCTGACATCTCCAATGCAAGGTATTGTCACTCATACAAAGGCCACCTCCAAATGAAAAAACTTCTAGAATCGTTTACAAAACAGAGTACGTACGAAAAAGAGAAAAGTATTTTGCCTTTATTGTACTGACACAGTAATGCCCACGACTGAGAAACCTATGTGAGTTTCCACAAGCATAACGACATTTATGGATAACACATCTTTCAGATACTTACTGTTCCTTGTTCCAGTAGAAGCTGGCATTGGCTAAGACATTCTGGGCTATCAATAAGTTCCAAAAGTACCTTCTCAGCTTGCATTCGTTGTGCTAGATCAGTTCCTTCATATAGGTGGTTACATAGTACTTCCAGTTCTGCCAGACTCTGTTAGGAAGAACACAAGTGAAACTTCCATGAAGACTTTTCAACCACATCAGACCTCTTCAAGTGTTTATAAGCCTAGAAACTACACCAGTAACATGAACTGCTACCTATGCTAAGTTTTCCAGTTGATTCACATTTAAATTACCGAAACCCAGGAAGCTTTCTATGACAAGAAGACAAAAATAACTCTGAAAATTGAGTTTCCATTTCTCATTCTCTCAGCTACCAAAGTATTTTTTAATATGGTTCAATCCCTCTGTTTTTCTGAGTCTTCAGATGAGAAGTCCATGGCTTTTCCAAGGAGAGATGAAGAGACAGAGAACAGCGAATAGTTTGAGCTACGTTGCTTGGAAAACTACAGGCAAATTTCATTTTAAAAGCTGCAATTACTCATCAAATTACTATACCTGGAAAAAATTAGCATTGCCTATATCTGTTGATACAAATATCAGCAAAAGATGGGACAATTCAGAGGCTACTGTAGCAACAGAAGAGCTAAAATTCCTCTCTACTTAGAAGCTGAAAAAGTTCTGTTTGGTAAAGGTGTGTGTGTGAAATATCTCTCTCCCATGCTAGGGACATGATTTATATCTACTAGTCACTGTCTCACAGGAGAGATTAACCCTTTAAGCGTATTTCAAAATCATTACACAAACAGAAGTTTTAGAATCCATCAGGTTTCCAAAGCCACCTTATCATTAAAAAAACCAAAAAAGACCACACATGGTCTTTTCACCATTTTTGTTGTTGTTATGCATGTGAAATCCTTGGCTTTGATCAGTTTTTTCTGAATTTCAGTAATGACAACATTTTAAGAGTCCCTGATCTTCAGTCCAAAAGTAGCCATGTACTTGTTCTTTTGAAGGAATGTTAAGAAATAGCACATTTGCTTCTGGAATAAGCAGATCAAATACCTCAAAGGCTGAGCCCAACAGAGACATCCTTTGTTTCTGTTCTTCCCCCGCTATGGTTAGAGAGAGTGGAGGAAAAATAAGGAACAGGTAACAACCCCAGCAACACAATTTTAAATGAAGCAAGATCCATGCAAATTAAAGTGAAAATTAAGATGCATAAATGCAAGCAGCATACACATTAGGGAAAATGTAATACTGCACACAGTTGGGGTAAAACATGGGAATAAGGACATCTAGCAAAGATAGTTTTCAGATGGAAATTGCAATGCGTGTTTCCCTAACGGAACAATTCCAATACCATCTGAGAAGCATGAACCAAATTGTCACATCATAACCAGCAAAAGTTGAAGACTCTCCTATATCTGATCTGAAAATTGACTTTCAAGTCTGGACAAACTTGGCAGTAAGTTAGAGAAAGTCCAGAATGCAACTGGGATATCAACCCTGTCACTAAGGTTGAAATCACCTGTCTGCTAACTGGCATTTAATTAGGAAACCATTTATAAGCTGGCTAAGCAATAATTTATACACAAAGTGGATTTACGAAGAATTAATAGTGGATTTCAAGAATTTCTGCACTTCTAATGCACTGTATTAATATATTAAGGTTACACTGAAATTTAGGCTAAGAATCAGAACTAATTCCTTGTTTACAAGTTAAAACTGTGAAGCATTTTACCTGAAGGACAATGAGGGAATTTTTAAAGCAAGCCTGAACGAGAACTAGGTAACAACCCTCAGAGACAAGCTGGTTTATCAGATATTGAGACTGATGACCTGCAGCACTTTGAAATGCTTTATCTGGACACGTTTGGTCTCAGGAGAACGTTATGACAAATTTTCTTATTGGTGGGTTGGAGGTACGGCCAGAAATTGCTCAGAATTCTCAGGCTGCCAAGGACATTGTTAGATGCTCTCTGGGTTGTATTTTATGCGTAGTATTGAGGAAACATGCTGATTTTCCTTGATTCTGATCATGAAACCAAAAAATGCAACTTGAAATCAGCAAATACAACCACGTGGATGACAGCAACTCAGCTGAGCAACAGATATTATTTAACCTTATCAAGAAAAAAATACTCATAGAAACCAATGAGAAGTGAAAAATTGGCTCTCTATATTAAATATACACTTCCTTCAAGAAAACAGCCGACTGCCACAATCCCTTTTTTATAGCAGGGCAGAACACGTGAAACTGATGCCTTTGGATACCTCCTTTACTCAAACCCTTATCAACAGCTGAAAGGTGATGCCTAAGAAAACAAGTATTGTGTCAGTGAAGAGGATCTAGCAGTTAGATGCTGGCTGCTTTAAGTGAGTCAGGAGTGGAAACAGACTTGTATAAAAAGCTACATTTTCGGTCACAAAGTGTAACTTTTTCCAAGAAACAGAATGGCATCCTAATGAAAACGGTTAGATACAGTGAATTTTCCCCCCCCTGCTTGTCACACTTTCGTAATAGTCAAGATTAAGTTAAACGAAGTTCTCCAGATCCTTCTGGTCCCACCTCTCCAGCTCTCCGAAGACGGCGGCAGCTCCTACCAGGCTGCGAAAGGACCAAGGGCCAGAAGCACTGGGGCCAGCCCCGGCGCAGCCCACCGGGCAGGCGGCCAAGGAGCCCAGCACACTGGCAGGCGACCAGGTAGGTTCCTGATCAAAGTTTTGCTGACACCGACAAATTCCCACAGACATTTTGATTTTAATCAGCATTTTCTGACTGAAAACATTCTATTAATAAAGTTCCAGCTCTACGCGAGAGCAACAGGACAGGCATCACTGCTGAAACACCAGTGTTTAAAAAAGAAAAAAAGAAGGAAAAAGAAACATAGGGATTTGGGTACGAGGTGTTAACAAAAGGTATCTTAGTGGTCCTTTCATGTACTATGCCTGGCACCCACGTATTTAAATAAACGCCTAAAATGGCTTCTCTCACGCTGCCCGGGCTCGCTGCCTGCCATCCCGCCGCCGGCGAGGGGCTCGGGCCGGACGCCCCGCCGAGGGTCCCGCCGCCCCGCGCCCGCCGCCCGCTGCCGCTCCCTCGGCCACGGCCCGCGGAGGGGCTGCCCGGGCCGCGGCGGCGCCCTCAGGAAGCAGCGGCCGCAGGCGAGCAGGTGCGGCTACCTCAGGCAGGCGGGCTGCAGCCGCACAGCGAGCGGGTCCCGAGCAAACTCCAGGGCGAGACACAGACCCACCCACCGCCACCTCCGGCCGGCCCCGCCGCCCCCAGCGCCACACCGGCCCGCACCCCGCCCACACTGGGACATTTACGGCTCCAGCCGCCCCCCACCAGCCCCGCCAGCCTCCCGCGCCCCCAGCCCACCCGCGGCCGCGACCTCGCCTAAGCGCCCCGACGGGCTCCGGCTCACCCCAGCACGGCCCGCAGCTGCCCGGGCAGCGCCCGCCTCTCCGCCGGGGCGAGCTCCGCACCGCCCGGTCCCCTGCACCGCCCGGCCGCAGCCGCCCCGCTCGTCCCCCACGTCTCCCCCACGCCTCCCCAGCACGTCCCTGTGCCCCCCCCGAGCCCCCGGCCCTCCGCCGCGCCGACAGGCCCCCCCGCGGCCGCGGCCCCACACGGCCCGCCGCGGCCCCCCCGGCCCCCGCCGCTGCCCCCTGCCATGCCGCGCCGGCCGCACTGACCTGGACGCGCAGCGCCATCTTCCCGAGCGGCGCGGGGCGCGGGCCGCAGGGAGGGGCGGCGGGCCCCGGCAGGGCTAGGGGGCAGTGCCGAGCCGCGCCGGGCCGGCCGGGGGCGAGGGGCGGGGGGGCGGGGCCGGCGGCGCGCGGGCAGGGGCTGCCTGGCGCGAGGGGGGCGCGGCACCGACCCCACCGGGGCCAACAGGCGCCGCGCGCGGGAGGCGCCATTTTGTCCGAGCAGCGGCCGCGGGGCCGCCAGGCGCTCCTGGCGCTCCGGGGCGGCAGCCGGGCGAAGGCGACTGCCCTGACTGGAAGGGCCGTGATTGTCGCTGGGTACCGCGTTCAGGTGCTGCTGTAAGTCTGCATTTGGCTCTGCGCAGGGCAGGTTTAGACACCGTTTCCCAAGAATTTACTCCCAGGTTGTGACAGCACCAGAGAAAGGAGAGCTTCCCTCAGTGAACGTCAGAGCTTCATATCACACAGTCCACGAGAGGTTTTAAGAATACTCCCAGTTTCACAGCCAGCAGTTCGCAAGTTGCATGGATGTAATTCAATGTACCGTTAATTTCCTACGTTTATAAATCAACAGCCAATAAGCATGAGCCAAGCCACCATGGCACTGCTCTATCTGTGCTTCTTGAAAGGTCCAAGCCAAAGCCTGTGGTGCTGAGGCGGTTGTTGGGGCAGCACCAAAGGGTGGTGCATTCCCTGTCACTAGGCTGAGTGGTTGTTTTCCTAAAAGGTGACACTGTTGGTACCTGAACGGCTGCCTTTGGCAGGAGTTGGTGAGGTGGTGTGGTGTGGGTTACCGAGCCTGGCACAGACTGCATGCGCGTTCACTTTTGCATCATAAGCAATCGGACAGCAACAAGCTTTTGTCACTAATGAAGAAACCTAGGAAAGGCCCAAAGAAAGAGAAGCATTTCTGTATTCCTTGACCTGCTAAAGGTGAGCAGTGGTTCTATACAGCATGGAGCCGGACAGCTCTCCACAAGACGCTTCTGGAGTCAGTGGCATGGGCAGGCAGGAGGATTAAGTAACGATAAAGTGTCATGGAAAAGAGTCAGTGAGGACTGCTGCTATAGCCAGCTGACAGCATTTATGAGTATTGCACCCAAAAAGCTTGACGTTTTTGTTGAGCACAGTGCTGTTTGATGTTTTAACACAGCAGGAAGAATTTTTGCCTTGACCTTCCCAGCTCTGAACACCACAGTGGTCAAAAGTCCCTGTTGTTTTTTGTGCTGGTTAACAGATGATGCAGGGCCTGAGCTGTTTGTGTAAGATTATTCATGTTTCCCTGCTGTTCCATGGCCCACATTGGCCAAAAGAGGCCCAGACTGGTAGAATTCCTCTGGAAATGGGAGCTGCTTTAGACCTGGAATGCAAAAGTGAATTGGATGTATTCCTAGCTGAATTTGCCTTCTAGCAGCGAAGTCAAGAAACAGTTATGACAATCTAATTGGGGCAGGAAGAGTAATTTCTTTGTACATGAACTATCATAGTTGAATGATGGTACCATCACTGAACCATACACTTTTGTACAAAGTACCTTCAGTAATTATTGGAGAATGAAGCAAAATCAAAATGGATGATGGTTTTAAATGGAGTCTCTTATTTTGCCCTCACAACTGACTTTGGTGGCTGGCACTTCCAAAAGTCAAAGGGATTGTTTTTGAAAAGCTGGCTCAAATTACCCAGTCCCCTAATGACTGCCTCAGTCCTGGAATATGCCTTAACCCAAGTTTTCATCTTTTACCCTGTGAAGATACAGAATCATTTATCTATAGCCATAGTCTAAAAGAAAGGGAAAGTCACAAAACATACCAGGAGAAGAATAAAAGGACTGGTGATACACAGAAGAAAAAAAACAGAAAGGATTTAAAAGGAGACCAGAGGGGCAGATCAAAACAAGAATTCCTGGGATTGAGGAATAGGGAATGAAATGGTGACTTGGGGTGAGGAAAGTCAGCCATAAATTATAGTGTAGAAAAATTGGGAAACTCTCTGATGCAGTACAATTACACACTGTCCAAAGAGCCAGAAGCAGCTTGCCAGTACAGGTCGAAAAGGTAAAAGGAAGCTTTTGCATATCCTTCAGAGACCTTGACCATGTGAGCAGAGCCTAGGCTGTGCCACTAAGCTATGCAAAGACATGCAGAAATTAGGTTAGTAAGTTAAATAGTTCAAAAGCTGAACATAACCTGCGGACAGCATATGTATCTTAAGTCTGAGTGAGAGCTTGTGGCTTCTGCAGCCATGAGCCGTTTCCAGCTTGTCTGGAGCGAGTGTGGTTCTTCTTAGCCAGAAACACCTGTTGCCCTCCAGCCTGGGCCTCCTTTCTGTGCTGATGAATGAGCACGGAGAAGTTGAAAGCACAAAGCTGGTACCATGAGGTAGGCCAGGAAGACTTGCTCAGTTGCGTGCTTAGCTGCATAGTGCAGCCGCATGACTATTTGTTATTTAATCATCGGTTGAATCATTTTAATCTCTGAGACACAGGCAATTGCATTTCTGTATCTGATTTCTGTCAACTATAGCCTGATTATTTTAAGGGGGAACCCCCCCACTGTCTAGCTAAAGAATTAATGGATTCCTAGACTAATACCTGACATAACTCCTGAGATTTAACAAGGCAAGTAAGAATGTTAGATTGTGAAACTACCCCAGACTATGTCAGAGTCCTAGCCCAATGGACAAATCTGCATTAAGGAGTGTAATTGATTTAACAACTTTTATACAATTCCTTTGTCTTTACGTGGGACGGGGAAATGACACAGTGAAGATGCTTGTGTGACAGGCATTGACAGGAGGAAGTTGTACCGTGAAATTCACCCTCGCTTCCATGGAAGATAACAACAAAATTCTTGCTGTGTTCAGTGGAAGCTGAATTAAAGAAGGGTTTTAGGTCTGGCTCATGAGTGTTGAGCCGTCTCCGCAGTGTTAGTACACAGCTTCCAGCTCAAGTCTGCCTCATTTTCTGCTAGGTGGAATAGAACCAACTTCCTGAATTTGCTGTTACTTTGGATTATGTGAATAGATCTGTGGCTACAGGCAGTGCATTCACAATTAGATCCATTCATTTGCCACACTGCTTAGAGAGGGCCGAATCTTCTCTATGCTTTTTTAATTTGTGACTTGATTAAAGCATATAAATAAAGCCAGCCAGTTCTTCCCCACCCCCGAAAGAACTAGCAAATGTTCAGAGTGTCAGTGTTCCTTCTTTTTTTTGCATCAGGCAGGGAGTTTTCCTAAAATGCAGTTTTCTTACTGAAAGGAATGGCTGATAATTTACAACAAATTATTAAATACAGAAAAAAAAAACCCCATACAGAGAGAAATGCAGTATATTTAATTTAGAACCCTTCGTTCTGGGAAGGTTAGCTTTGTTTAAATAGACATAGTCCATCAGGCCAAACACTTGCAGACTGGTGTTTGATATGGTTCTGCTGCATATTTTCTTATTGAAACATTCTTTCTGGTTTTAATTTTACATTAACAACAGCAAAAGGCCCTGAAGAATTCTAATTTATTTCTATGGCTAATGATTTCAAGATTATTTTCTGTGCCACACACTAGTCCATGCCAGTATATATTGCCACACTTTAGTAGTTGGTTTAGTAATGTAATTCATTCATTTGCAACGCAGATCACAATTGATCTTGAATATATTTCTGCAGATTAAATAGTTCCATAAAAAATACCCCCTTAAAAAAAATAATCAGTGATTCCTACCAGACAATTTTATGTTCACATTTCTGTATAGTGGATAAGCAAAAAAAGTTACTAGCCACTAGGAATATATATTAACCACTAGTTATACCACTAGGAAGAGCCCATACAACAAAATCAGTAGTTAAATATGAAACCGTTTCATACTCCTGGTTGAAACAAATTAATATTTTCAATGATAAAATGGCATGCTTTCTACTCATAAGTTGCCAATACTCTAGAAAGTCTGAAACCAAATAAATTATTCTTAGGTTGTTTGCTACCAGGGCAAAGATCAATAATACCTCAGGGCAAACACAGTCTATAACCAATTTCTTAATGTAATTCAAATTGAAAGGAAAAATCTGCCTAATGGCAAAAAAGCACAAAAGAGCACATTAAAGGAGGAATTCGTGTTGCACTGTATATACATTAAGTAATCTACGCAGTATGTATATGCATACAGTAAGACTGCCCTTAAAGCTTCCTTAACACCATTAATTTAACTTCGAGTTACATCTGTGTGTGCAGTAATCACTACATGGGTTTGTGCATCAGATAAAGACAACTGCAAATACTGAGGGTTTACATGTAGTTGTCTGAACTTTTTCTTCCTTAGTCATTAATGTTGTTCAGTAATTTACTGCTATTCATCTGCCCTCAGCCAATGGGAACCAACAGGTGTAACTGCCTCCCAAAAGTGGTTTTCATAGTTTTGTATTTTCAGTCACTCATTAATTCAGAGCCAGCCCTCATGTAATTAGTTAATAAAAGAAATTGGAGAAATTTTTCAGGGTGATCACTTTACACTTTGAAGTCTTGTGTTTTTGAATTGCATGTCATTTGCTGTCTGGTTCATGTTGATTGATAAGTGGTTGAGACAATTTGAAAAACGTGCATGTGTTCTGGTGGTTTTCAGGAAGAAAATGATGCCTGCATTTCTGCCTGTCATTTCCAGAAGTGTGGCAATGCTGAATGCACTTTTAGTTGGACATAGTATACATGGGTCAGATACAAGAGCAAGTCTCAGTCAGTCCAAGACAAAAGACAAATACTGGTTCTGTGTGTGGATCTCTGTGTGTTTGAGGGGCATGCACTGAGCCGCAGAACAACTGCCTTCTCTAAACTGCAGTAATTCTCACCAAATGTGATGCTGTGCAGAGTAAAAGTAATAACCCCAAATCTTAAACCGTTGCCTAGGCTGGTGGGAAGAAGCTGACGCTGTTAGTAGCGCAAGAGCTGTTACAAAAGGAAGTCAAAAGGTATGCACAGCTGTTTGAATACACAAGAAATCTTTTCTGGGTATTTTTGAGTATTGCTAGTGAAACGGCACTTACTTGTTTTGACTGTGATTGCTTCAATGTATCTAAAAAAAAAAGTAAACAAAATAACTGCCCAAAAGACAGATAATTCACCCTTGATGAGACTAACCATGACAAATTTCAAATGAGAAGGAAAATCTTGCTGAAACTTATGAGAAAACATCAGCTAAGGAGATTAAAGACTGTTTTGCAACCTTCATACTTAGGTTTGTTGCCATGTGAACAATCTCTTGATACTTCTTAGTACATTATAGAAAAGAGGAAATTGATACAAGTAAAAATATTGTTTAACTATGGATATTTTTGCTAGACAAATTAGAATGAAAGAAATTATAACATAATTTACATTCAAAAAATTAATATAAAATTGGATCCCTTCGGTGTACTTAGTGGACAGGTGCACATTTAAGAGTTTTATTTAACAGTCTAAATGTATGGATTTACAACTGTTCTTTTTTCTGGTGAGTAGCATGATACACTTAAGCTATAGCTGAATTTCAGGAAGGTGGATACACAAGTGAATATGTGCGTTATCAGAGGAGCCATTTATGGCACAGAGACTACTAGTAAATAGAACAGAGTGTGAAAGGTAATGGTCAACAGATATATAAAAAGTATTATTCAAAGTTGTTTCAATTTTCATAGTCCCCGGATTCATATTCTTCCTCATCTTCATCATCAGAATGGTCATAATAGTCCCCATATTCAATGCTGTAGCTTGCACTTCTACTGCCAGCAGAAAATGCAAATGTAGGAGATGATCCTGCAAGATGTAATTGAATCCAGATTAAATTAGTTGTAGATAGGAACAAAGAGCAAAGTATGGTTTCGTATCTGTACGGCAAGCTCAGTGTTTCTGAATCTTGTTATCAATGAAAAGGAGAGGGTTTTTATCTGATGACTAGACCTTGTATCACTGAAGCTCATGAAATATGAGCAAATTTTTATATCATTCACATTTTAAGATGTTGAAAATACATTTAATTCCCAGTACTAGTGAGCTATGAGTTCAGTCCTCTGCAGATCCTATGTACCTGAAAATATGACCAGAGCCAATAAAGCTTTGAAAGTCACCTGCAGAAACAAGGTCATTGACAAACCGGTGACAAACTCCTCAAACCGGGAGGCAAATAGAAGACAAAGCATCTTTACCCTGCATTTGCCAGGAAACCTGGTTTTTCCTGGAGGAAGAAGGATGTTATTCTGCAGGACTGGGCCCAATGCAAAACAATAGTAAAGCTATTTCTTACATCTTTCCAAACACTCATTAAGGAGTAACAACTGTTTCCTTCCTAATTTTTTGAAAAATAAACAGCAATGCAGAACTGCTGTAGTTCAAAGACTTGCTTAGCTACAACAGCTGTTGTTCTGCGTGCAGAGTTCCTACTAACATCAAAGGACTTCTGTAGGATAAGGACAGTGGAATAACATGTGTCTCAGCTGTATGGCCATGATCCACAGCTTTCTGTTTTGTGGAAGCTAGTATAATTTTCAGCAAAATATTACCATATTAACCTGTTAGGGGATAAAGTAAAAGAAAAGCACACAGAAAAGTTTAAATATTGACATCTTTAGGTAATTTCTCATAGTCTTCATTTGTATTCTGACAAATCTGTCCTTTGCAGCCTGCTTGTATGCATATTTATATTCTTAACATGCAAATAAAAAGGTAATACCATCAATGACTTTCAATCTCGCAGAGGCATATGTTGCACCATGCTTATTTTTGGTGTGGCAGATGTAAACGCCTTCATCTGATTTTTTGAGGCCTTGAATCTGCAGCCAGCCTGTCACACCATACTTCTGAGGCCCACCTCTTGCCTTTGAGAAGAGAAAGAAATTATAGAAATTAAGTAGGTAGGAGACACCATGGTATTTCTTAAAATATTTGTGGATGGATTAAACATCATTCCAACCTTTGCTTTTGGTTTACTGCCATCATGCTTTGATTCTGTTTGTTTCTGCTGTGCTATGTTTTAACTTCTTGTTGCTCTGTGCCTGTGAGTTCATGCTTTCCCACCTCTGCTCTTTAAACTTCATTGCCCTTCACAGTGCTCTCATTTCTATTCCTTCTCATGCTACTGATTCCCAATGCTTCTCCTGTCTGTCATCCCATACCACTTGCTGCTGCTTCAAAGCATTGCCACCTGTTCTCAAGCTCATCAGTTTCTTCAGGACAGAAGCAGCAGGTGGGTCTGGTTGAGTTGTTCAGGGCCAAGGGGCCCGACCAAGGTGACACTCGGCATCCAGATGTTAATGGATTGGCATGACATACCATGAGCTTTCACACTTCATGACAATCAGTTTCAACTGACTTGGGCTAAAGCCTCTTAAAGGGTGAGCTTTCTTTTCCAAACAGAAAACCATTAACAGATGTTCACAGAGAATCTCTCATGCTGAATCTATTAATGGAGATAGGTTAACAGAGCTCAGTTTAGCCTCTGAGGTGACCAGCATTTGGATGTGGTGCTTTGCACCATTGTTTCTGGGCAGATCTAAGTCCACTAATCCCACCTGTGTTCATGCTGCCTCTGGAAACATTTCTAAATAATTTGGACTCTTCAGTAGCACTGTACTGTTTAATTAGCTGCTTCTGTGCTTTTTCTGTCTACCTTTTTGTTCAGATTGTGACCCGTGTCCATTGGATCATACCATTTCTGGGCTGTATGTCCAGAAAGTGAGATTTGCCACGCATTTCTCTTTGTAGTCTCTGTTTGTATTCTTTGTCCATCGGGGGAGGCGCGCAGATGCTGGCTTCAGCCTTACTGTGGTCTGCCTGTACATCTGGTATTGTTAGCTTGTCTCCCCAGAATGTTATTTCCGTTTAAAGGAATTAGCATTTTAATTTATTTCATTTTAGCTCAAACTTCAAGGCTATTTCTAGATTTGCTTGAAGCCTCTACTAATACCATTCTGCTCTTTCCCCTCAGATTAAAACACAGCGTCCTCCATAAAATGAGCAAGTTTCTTTGCTTTTCTTTTGGATGCCTCAGGGACTGAACCCAAATGGCAGGTCTCCAGAAACAGCATCTTGCAAAGGAGAAATTTAGATACCTGCCAGAATTCTGCTTCTGCATCAAGAGTAGAAAAATTGTTGCCAACAGTCATCCTTCCCAGAATGCACCTTCTTTTAGGTAGCAGCCTAAATGGTTCCGTTTATATGTTCATTCATTTTTTTTCCAGAATCATGCCTACATAAGGAGAATCTTCCATCTTTTCTTTCCCTGCAGCAGGCCAGATGGCAGTACCCTGGCTGTTATTTCGTCTGCTTGGACTGCCAAAGCAATGATCCTTGCACTGACTGAAATCATAATTCTTTACACAGTCAGAGGGTCCCTATTGGGAATCTATTTATTGCACAGTATTGTATTCTGTGGGAAGAATTCCCTGATTAATCCCTCCACTCCTCATCCCAAACTGTCTGACATGGAAAGTGCAAGTTTTACCTGTACTGAGAGGTGGGCATCATCTCCTGGCAGAAACATTTTATTCCCCTTTTTTTTCCATTCAAGGTGTGGCATAGGGTAGGCTGACACCTCACAGCCAAAAATGACATCATTGCCTGTGTAATTCTGGACATCCTGAGGTGGCATAGAAATAACAGGAGCTGCAAAGAACAGACAGAACAGTGCTTTAGAAGACAGTGAGAGAAAGACAACACAAACACAAAAGCATATAACATTAATTTCTACTTCATGTGATAGAACCAGTTTGCCTTTTGCCAGCTAACACATTATGAAGAGCCACATGATTCCAAGCAGCTTTTAAAGCTCAGAACACCTTGTGTCCCATTAAAGGGTGAGCAGGCTTTTTAAAACGCTTATTTCAAAGGACCTGTCTGTCTTTTTCCCTTGTACGTGATTGTGAAGCTTAAACTGAAATTAAAAGTTTGTGTCCCATGAACTGTCATCATGGATTAGACTCAAGGCCCAGCTGGGTAGCCAGTACTTGACTAGACCTTCAGAGGGAAGAACAAGAAATTCTGCAGCAAACAATCAGAGAGTAACTTGATTATACATGGTAGTTCTTCTTAATTTATATTACATTTTGGTTAGCTTAAAAGCTAAATACTTGCACTGCTAGCTTGTCAAAATTTTTTCTGAGGACATCATTGCCTTGGAACTTATTAGAATCTTATCCCTCTCTGTTATCCATTGCAGCAAGTTACAGAATAACAGCATTAATAAGTTTCACATTTATCCTCAATAGCTATCAATTTCATCTGATGTTCTTGCTATGAGACAAGTAATAAAAGTGATTGAAGTCCAATTATTTTTATAAGGTTTTATGTAACGTTTATTATAATTGTTAGATTTCCACTTGTTTCCTATTGTTCTCTTCCCCTCATCCCCCTCCACTGTTGATTTATATTGCCCCTGAATTATGCTCTCCCACTTTTTCCCAAAGAAAAAGCTGACGTTAACCACGAGAGGGAGCCAGTCCAGGGATGTGAAGACATTTTAAAAATAAACTGCTAGCTGATGCATTCACACGTGATTTAAACACATATCCCTCTATAAGCATGCATGAACATATTAAATGTTAACAGGACATGATGAAATTTACCAGTGGAGAGCAAAATAACATACTGACTGCTATCACAGCCTTCCTATTTTGGAGATCTCTGCTTTTTTCCCTGATCTGTTTTTTCTCAGCCAGAAACGTTTTTCCTTCTAAAGCCTGTTTTCATTCTATTTTCAGGCCAGTGTTTAAAAACGCATGCATTTTCTGGGCCATTGTACTTGTATTTAATTAATGGTTCTATTTTTGTACAGCTTCCAGATGCTTGGAAATAGAAACTTATAGTACAATGAATATATTTTTACTTGCAATATTGTAATATATATGTAGGTACAGCATTTATGCTTCAGCATTTGAAACTCTAACGACTTGTTCCAGGTTTTCAGGCAAAGTTTCTAATACATTGGTCAGTTTTTCAGGATTGGTATCTGTTCAGAAAATATCAAATGCATACTGATTAAAATTAATTGCAAACAAATTATCCAGCAAAGTATCAGTTTCCCCATTTATGAATGCCTCATTGAACAATCCTGTTACTCTTTAAAAGTAAGATTTTCAAACTAGGATAATTAAACCCTTAAATGCTTTGTTTTTCATGAGACCTGTACATTCAGAATCTGTTTATTATTTCAAAAGTCTTGTATTCAAATCAACATTAACTTACTATCTTGGATAAGAACTTTTTTTGCCTATGAACTTATCATGTAGGGTCTGATATTAAAGCATACTTTGAACTACCAAAACTCAGTGCAGCCACACTCCTTTTAATGATACATCCACTGTAGTTAAGCTTAAACTGTGAAAAAGAAGCTAATATCTATGTTGACTCACATGAGTTCTTTAAATTATTCTTGTACAGACAGCATGAAAAACTCTTGAAACACTCAGATGTTGACTGGTTAGTAGTATTTTTGTTCTGGTGCTAACACAGGCCCACGGACACACTGACAACGCTGAAATACTGTCAAGAATGGAGTCCTGCTTGTGAGACTGTCCACAGCCATGGCCCAGCTGTGTGAGGCTGAGGGCTCTGGCTTCACCACACCATGTAAACACATCCTTAGCCTCGAGGATGTAAGGGTCTGAATTACAGATCTGCATTATAGCTGTTCACGTACGAGAAATTTTCCAGCAGTCTACCATACACCAAGATGAATTCCGCACTGGAAGTACCCCTTCCTCCATTAGCTGGAAGGAGAATACAGATGATAGCTTGGAAATGTCTAGCCATGGTCCGAGTCACACCCAGCTGAGTACTTTCATAGAGGTAGTTAAGGCTTTGCTGGACCAGGGCTGACCAGGACTGGCATCATCCAAGATCAAAGTCATAGCATGTAGGAAGAACCACAGTTCTGATCTAACCAAACTGCCTTTTCTGAACCTGAACACACAATAAATACTTGCATTATCTGATCAAACTTGGAGAAATAAAACAGCACGTCTCACAACACCATTTTGCTGTATTTTACAGAAGAAAATTGAAGTAATGAGGTATCATTTTAACAGAAATTTACAAACTGCGTTTTTGAGTGTTTCAGATTTTGTGTTCAGCCAAATTGTCCCATGCATATCTGTGTATACTTTTTTTTTTTTTTTTTTATAACTGTGTCTTTAGAAATGGATCTTTATTGTTACAATAACCTGCCATTTTGATTCCTGGAGTAGATAAATTTTTCTTCATAGCTATAGCTATAGCAAGCATTCTCATGTCTCAGTGTCCAGACGTGAATGGGCAGTAGTTGCTCCCTTCCTTTTACAGTCCCAGTCATGAATTACCCTCGTGCGTTACAGAAGACGAACCAGAAATCAGGAAAAGTCAAAATACTGCTTCAGTTTCACAATCAACATTCACCCAATATCACTCCAGATTAATGAATTAGATAACATGATTCTTTTTTTCCCCTTAACTCATATTCATTTTTGCTAATCTATGTCTCATTTGATGAAAATGTCAGAAAATTTCATGGGTTATTTGTTTTTTACTCCAAAATTTACATTTAAAATAAATTATGTGACAGCTAACTTATAAAGAGAATCACTGCTATATTGTTCCATTACTTTATTAAATCATCAGCAAGAAAGGTCTGAATGTGAATGGGGATGGATTAAGCGTAGAGAATCTGTATATAATCAATGTACTTAGTAACCTTGGTAAATTATTAGATAAACTGATCAAAACTAGGTTTCAGGAAAATAAAGGCTTTTTCAATGTTTCTTTAGGGAGCTAGGCCTTTTTCTTCTCCTTTTTCTGGTGATGGATGAAAGATAAAAGGCTATACTCTTCTGATGAAAGAAGTTTATTGTTATTTATTTATTCATCGGTTGCTGTATACAATTAATCCATTTGGCATCAATAGGAAACAGCAGATGCTTTGAAGGAGAAATAACAAAACAAAGTACTTTGAGTTGAGTGAAGGTTGTATTTATAGCTTGGTACCAAAACCCCACAGTGTTCACTGTTTCTCATGCAAATTGAAGTCAGCGGAAAGCGAGTGCCGCAGCGAGGTGCTGCTCTCAGTGCCAGACTCCCTGTTGCCTTTTGTCATCAGCTGCAGCCATGAAAAACCACTCTAAATCACGGTGCCCTTTCACATGCCCGCTGTGCTGCTTCAGAGAGCTGCTGTGGTGGTGGTGGTGGTGGGGGGGGGCTGATGATAAACTCCCGTGGGGAACGAGGCATGGGCCCCCCTGGTAGCACCTCTGTGCCCTGCTGCTTGCTGAAGGGCCCAGGCTCCTTCCAGGGTCTAAACCACAACCTACGCAGCCGGCATGGTCAGCTGCTGCTCAGAAAGCTTGAGAAGAGGGGCACTCGTGGTGCTGCTCCTCCGTGAGCCCAGCACCCACCTCAGGCTCCAGTGTTTCGCTGCAGCTGGGTGTGGATGCCAGGTGGGTGCTCTGAGGGAACCGGCCCCCGTTTTGCTTAACTAAACTCTGCGCAGCACTGATACGGCTATGAACCTTTCCCCAGGCTTCCGTGGGATTCAGTGGGCTGAGTGATGGTAGGAAATCTATCTGAGTTCCTGAAGAGAGGGTCCAGCCCTTCTGGGGACCCAGGAAAACAGTGGGAAAATGTTGGGGGTGACGCTTGCCTGCAGAGCAGCGAAGCTCATTCCTCCTGCGTGATGAGTGGTGTTATGTGCCTCAGGTGACTGCAAGGCCTGCTGGATGACAACACCAGCAAGTAAAAGTGATAGTACTTCCAAACTGAAGTTTTTTGTATATGACCGGTTCTGTTTAATTAATTAGAGCGGACCATTGCTTTAAGCCTGTATGCATGAACAGCTGCCTCTGCTGCAAAGTTACCGTCACTTGCTACTGGAGTGGCACTTCCAACTGAAATCTTCCTGAAGGGGTTATGCCACAAGAACTAGTGCTATTTTAATCCCAAAGAAGAAGACCTACCCGAGGGCTAATAGGCTTTCAATCGTACTGTGGGCAGAGTTTTCTGAATGTCTTTTTACTGACAAGCCTTTTTTCCCAGCTTAATACCCTGATGGCAAATAAGGGATTCTTTAATGCATCTTCTCTTCTAACTAGAGAAAGAAGAAAGAGGTCTGGTATTAGCTGTTCATCACTTTACCTTTTAGGTATTCAATATCTAGTGTTCATTCAATATAAAAGCACAGCATACAGTCTAAATTGGAGGGAACAGATTGCTAGCGAGGAGTGGGTAAAATGTACCCAAGTTAGTCTCATATATGGACCTTTGCCAGAGATGCAATTTCAGATTCCTAGAACCATGGACCCATTTGTGACCCAGAGACCTCTTCTACTTAATTCATTTGAGAAAATATTTCATTAACTTAAAAAAAACCACACAACAAACCACAAGCAGTTTCTCATTCAAAAAACAAAGCCTGTTCACTTTTTCATTTTCATTTTATATTCATGTGACTTAGGTGAAAGGTGCCCAGGAGTAAAGACTTGTAATAATGTGAAGAATGAGGACAGCACACACGCAGGAGGCAGGATTCTCCTATACAACTCAGCTAAGAATCTTTCCACTAATAATCATTGTAGACAACTGTTCATGAACTCTAAGTGTCTTTAGGGAAATTGTTTCAGTTTGATTTTGTTCTGATATTTGGATTTTCTGTTTCATGGGTTAGCTAGATTTTATGAAGATTCCAAAATTAGATTGTTTTAGCCTTTTTTGAGGGGGAAAAGAACAAATCTGTTAATTAAGCCCTATCTCCTTCTGTTGCCTCTGCTTCACTGCTTACCATATATACACACAGGTGGGATACATACGTGCTTGCATATATGTATGTTTACCTATATATAAATGAGATCTGCCTTGCTATCACCACTTCAATATCAGGTCAGTCCTCATATAATTGTAATTATTTCCCCAGTCCTCCCAGACTATCCTATCTGTTTACCTATTCCCAACTACACATACAATTTTTGTAGAAAATATCTCATACTCTGCTTGTTCACAGCAGAACTAGTCTGTAGATCTATGGCATATAGTCACCAAGTGATTTAATCCACTAGTCTATAGGAAGTTTGTAACATACAAGATTAAGTACCAGCTGCTGAACCACGTTTAACTCAAAGTAGTATTATAACAAAATAATGATAATTATAACAAAAATGCAGTATTATTTTAACAAAGTTAGACAAGAGCATCTAGTAACACATCTGAAAATAAGAATTAGATTTTTTTTTCAGTTTGGAAGTGCCTCTACATGTTACCTGATTCACATGGCCCTTTATGTTTCATGCTGATATTTCTTTTCGTAGCATAAGCCTTGTTGAATTGACAGATGTTCTCGTAGGTTTTCCCTTCAGGTCCACAGATGCTCTCTTGAGACTTGCACACACACTGGGGCTCAGGAACTTCCCCAAACCTTGCTTCATCAGCATCCAACCTGCACTCGAGGTTGTCCCCACATTGCCCGTAAAAATGATTGCCCTGGTCCAAGTCGCAGATCTGACCTTCCACATTTCCACATTCAGGACAGCAGCCACAACGATCCAGTACAGTCCCAGCTGGACAGTCCTTAGGCTCAGAGCAAAGTGCCAAATTGCATTTTCCACAACTATCTCCTTCCCTTAACAGCCTCCACCAACCTCGGTGGTACAAGGCAGGGAAACTCTGAGAAACCTGCAGCAGTACTACCAGCACTGCTGTAACCATCGAGTGCTTCATCTTGAGAATGTAACAAACAAGCAGAAAAGGTCCTTGGAGTAAAGCCAGGGGGAAAAAAAAAAAAAGAAAAGAAAAAAAAAAAAAGAAGAGTGAGCTAGTGTGAGAAAAACATCACAATCCTTTTCTTGTTTCAGAATATAAATTCTACTGCAAACACAGGCTTTAAGAAGAAATTAGCATCAGATTCTTAATCTGGAACTGATAATAAAAATGCATACAAACCCACCGGCTTTTCTCTAATGCAGTTTGGAATGTGAGTATTGCTTGCACAGAAACCAAACTGCCCCTTCTGACAGCTGAGTTGAAGCTCTCTGAAAAGCTGTTTGCTCACTGTCTCCTTGAGCCAAATTTGCAAAGCATTGCTCTACTGAAACATTATATCGCAGCTATCGTAGAAAGGGCAACAGGGTAAAATAGTGTAAAATGAAGAAATTAACTGCTATGACCTCCCACCCCCATCAGTTGAAAAAGACAGTCAGAAAAAGAGAAACATGGGTATAAAGCAGTACCCAAGATACCAGTACCCTAGAACTGAGCCAGTGCTCTAGAGACTAGAGCAAGGTTTAACACCAAATTTCATCCATTAATGATCACAGCTGGGATGTTCTGAATAAACAAGTCACTTACAGGCTCTTTACAAGCAAGGGATGGTCCAAGACAGCTGGAATTGACTTTAACTCTTGGATTTAAGATGGGAGGTACCTAGACCCATTAAAAACCCCATTGTTCTCTCTACATTTAGCTTCTTTTCAGTGCTTATGGGTGTCTGTGGTTTGCAACCCAAAATAACGTGGTCTACATTTGGCTCTAAGAACAAAAGTGCAAAAGGTTTACATAGACAAACATGAGCAAGCCACCCCAGCATCTTCAGACACCCCAGACGGAGGTTTTGCTGAAGTATTAGATGCATCGCTTGCCTTTTCGTAGTACTGTTCTGCCTTCATTTCTTTGGATGTACTTACACTGTGAGTTGTGGAGGATGAAAGAGGTAACTGATCTCTTTTCCCACTTCTTCTGTCCATAAGTTTCTTCCACTTCAGGGAGCTGGGTTTGCAGGGTCATTTCTTGCCAGGTGCTGCACTTGTCTTTGCACATCTCAGGATTTAGGCATGCTCCCTATCACGCTACCTTATACCAGAACACTCCCTTCCCTTGCAGTGTTGATGAGAAGTGTCTATAGACCATAGGCTACTGTTACCGCTGTTCAAACCACATGCAGCTTGGCAGAGAGGCACCTTACTGTCTGTTGGAGGTAAAAGTGAAGCACAGTGGACTTACAGACCCTGTGAGAATGGCTCAATACCACAAGTGAAGGTCACCACTTCCTACAAATGAAACATCTTTGTCTGTTTACTTAAAATAACTCCACGTGCCCCACATTTCCAAGATATATATGTAAGTCTTAAGGCACTGTTAACAAGATGAAATAAAAGCAAAATCATGCTTGTGTTTGCTTGTCCTGAAATCCTACATAAGCGGCTTTTTTCTGCTCTTTTTAGATTTGTGGTGCTTAGCTGCTTACATACACTCAGTGAAGGAGGAATTTTCTTGTGCCAGCCTTACATCCTCTGGGCACATCCACAAAGGCAAATCTTTGTTTTCTTTCCATCCCAAACATCTCCATGGTTTTTCCCCAGTTCAGCTTCTTACCTTCTTCACCAATTAAGATGACCTTTTGCTTTCGGTGAAGTAGCATGCTGCTTCAAAATCACTTCCTTCCCCCAAACTGCATATAATGCATTTCCCCTTGGCCCGCATCGGTGGAGCACTTCTTAAAGCCAGCCTGGAGAGACCTACCGAGCGCTGCTTATTTCTGTAGGATGCCTGGGCTAAAAACAAAGCATGTTTGAGCTTGGAACACAGAATCAGACTGCAGAGGAGTAAATTATGTGTGCAAATGGTACTTTTAACATTAAGAGTCAGAAGAAAAGTAACCACTGATTTTAATGGGGAATTGATTTTTTGTCCCACCTTCTTTTGTATTCTGTTGAATGTGTTTTATTTCACACTTCCCCATCAAATTCTAATTGGACATTTAGATTTGCATTCTAGGGTCTACTCATCACTGTCTATGTTATTACTTGTGCCTACAGCTGTAGGGGATGAATGTCTATAGGACAAATATTTGCTAAGGCTCATACAACGTAAAAAAAAAAAAAGTTTATAGTGGGGAAAACATACATGCAATGTGCAGCCAAAGCAGGGAAGGGCTGCAGGGCAGCACTGCCCCTGTGCTAAGGCTGAGCTTTACCTGTCAGCTTCCAGGAAGTGTGTGGTTTGAGGGCTGTGAAACAGAAGCATGAAAGGAAATACCTCCTGCATCCTGGCACTGAGGAAACCCATCACAAATATCTTAGAAAGCATTTTTGGCATCTGTCTGACTAATGTAATACGACTTCTTGGTAGGCTCAGCCTCTAAATTAAGAACCGGGTGTGCCTGTGGTCTCGTTTGAACAGCTGCCACTTGGCAGGTGATCTACAGCTGAAGGTTTTTTGGCCACTGATTTCTGAGCTCCCCTGGAACAAAGTGGGGCAGGGAGAGGTTAAAGCACTGCAGTATGACATGGAGAAATGGTCTGATAGCTGTCTAAAATGTCTTTCATTAGTAAGCCATCTGTGACAAACTGCGAAGAACATTGGTGTAACTCTCCATACTGGATGGATGTGTGGCAGGGTCAGAGCAAGGGTGATAAATGGGGAACAAGGAGAGAGGGTGGGACGTGCAGCTGAGTTTGAAGCATCACATCTAAAGGCATAGTCCCATCTGGTTCAGTAATAAAATATGCATTATTTCAGTATGTTTCTAATCCCTGAAGCTTGCTTTTGTGGGTTTGGCAGAAAAAAAGTGTTGATTTTCATCACAAAATTTGAATTATCTTAACCCTAAATATCTCCCAGAAGAAAACGCAAGCAGCAGTGGATTAATGTCACAGGTGGAGCTGCAAGACAGGCACCAAAGTGCCCTGCCTGCTTTTCAGACACCATCCCCCAAATGCTGCCTGGAGAGCTGACAAGCAGTGCAGATGATGCCTCCACAACCCCTCCAAGGAGGGGAGGAGGTAAGCAGCTGCAGTGTATGAGGGGAGCTTTCTACCATCAGCTGTGAAATAACGTTTTGGTGAATAATTTCTTTAACAGGCAGGTTGAACAGCATTAGTGTACTCTTGGTCTCAGCAGGCAGGATAGTGCTGGCCGTGCAGCAATTTCCCTGGCTTTTTCTGGGTATTTCCATATGGTGTGATCAGTGCAAGGAGTTCTGTCACCATCTTGTGGAAAGGGCAGTGCCTGAGTTGGATGATGGGCAGTGAGGGGACATGGCAAAATGGCCCAGTGCTTCCTGTACCCTCAGACTACATCTTCCACCAGGACACGGGTAATGTCTTGCAAAATAATTCCTGTAAGTGAATTGTTAAGGAAATTGTATTCCTATTAATTTCCTGCCTTCTTCTTGGGGTCCAGTGTTATGCTAAGCTGCTGACTTGTACTGCGTTATTCTGCTTTGCATAGTAATAGATAAGATACATTGCTGATGCAATTTGAAATCCCATTGCTAGCGATTCCTGAGGTACCACTGCTCTTTCATACAAAATGCGGTTCAGCTCTTTGTTCGGTTTTATATGTGTCAATGTGAGTTTTACTTAAGTAAAGGTTTCTGAATCTGGCTCCTGCTAGGCTTGCAGGTCTGGTTCTTATGCAGACAGGAGCCCTATGTGGAATAATAGCAAAATATGAAAAACTTTGAAATCGCCCTTCCACCTTCCTGTCCTTGAACAGTTGAAGTCAAGTTTGGAAACTATAGTGCTCTGTCTCTTGAGTTGTATTAAGTACCTATACTTGAGGTTCCTTTAGACAGAGTAAATCTTGGCTGACTCAACATGTTTCCATCCAAGAAACTTTATACTTGTATTACGTGCACAAAAACAGCATTAAAGAAAACTAATGTTTGATCTATTATACTGGGCAATAGCACACTACAGGTGGCTGTGCCTATTGGGTATATGCATTACCTATTGCTGTACCAATCTCCTAGGATAATTTCCCCCCCTGCCATGGCATCCAGAATTGAGCTTCAGTTGAGGCACTCAGCTCACCTGAAAACAGTGTTTGGTTTTGTAGAAATAAGTGGCAAATGGTAGAAATTAATGATAGGTGAGGCAAAAATGGTTGGATGCCATTTGTGGGTCCTGGGATCTTAAAACATTGCATTTTTTGGTGCCAGTCTGTTTGCTGACATGCTGCTTTCATGAATCTCATCATTAGTGCTGCAAGCACGTGAAGTATAAGTTAATTCTGCTGTAACATGATTATTAAATCCATTAATCAAAGGCTGGAGATCCGTAATTAACTTATTCTCCAGCATCAAGTAAATGATTCTGTTGTGAGCTTTAAGAAAGCAACTGTTCACTAATATGCAAAATACAGTGGGGCTATTAGACTATAAGGCTCTTTAATTGTATAATTAAATTATAAATTTTGCATATTTTAATAACATATATTTTAATTATTTTCTTTGTAAAGTTAAAATGGAGGATCATTATTCTTGCCTTTTTTTTTTTTTTTTTTTTTAAGGTTTTACATGTAATTTACCAAAACCAAACAAATAAAAAAATCAGTGGCTATCTCCTGCTTGTAAGTTGACTGCTTTCATGTAAGGCTTTTGGTGACGCAGCTTGGACCTGTCTTCAGCAGTGGCTGGCTATTCTCCCATTCCACGTGGCAGCAGCATCATTGTTGGTGGCTGTAGGCACACAAATTTTAACTTGCATAAAGAAGGACCTGCTAGTACTGTTCTAGTACGAAATGTGTATGTTTGATTTAATATAGGCTTACTGATTCCTTTTCACACAAATAAGTCTGGAATTTAATTTTAAAAAGCTAGTATTTCCTTCCAAGGGGCCAGATATTTCAAGGGTGCTTTTTGAGCCTGCTTCATGTCTCTGCTATCCTTTAAGTAGACCAAATTTCTGAAAGCTTTGTAGTTTTACCCAAGCCTCCTGTCCCATAACAAGGAGGTGATACTGGAAACATTTAGGGAGTCAGCAGTAGGTAATCTAGCATTTCTCTGAAGCCATATTTCTGAGGGGTGAGAGTTACGGTGAGGAGACTTGCACAGAAAACTTCACAAGGGTATTTCCCCCATGCATCCTGCCCGCATTTCCAGCCTGGCAAATTTTAGTTGTACATCTTAACCTTTCTCTATTACACGCTTTAATCACAAATGCAATATAGAAGCAATAGCCAGCATCATTCTCCTTCCTCTTGAGCGAGGGGGGCATGGTTTGTCCACCTTCTGCCTTAATTTTAGAGAGACGTAATGGAAATACATGTCCATGTCTTGCACAGACCACAGTATTTTCAGGTGTCATGTTTTACTGCAGCAGATGCTGCAGTTTAATGCAGTGTGAAACAATTTGTGTGTCCAAGGCAGTTGCTGTCTACATCAATAGTGGCACAGTAGAGGTACAAGGTAGAGCAGGGCTTCAAAGACACTGGAGTTTGGGGAAAACATATCAAACCTCACCACACAAAACCAGACAAAAAAATGAAGAGCACAAGAAAGCATGTCTTGCTTGTAGATGGTAGCACGTACAGCAAGAGAGAAATGGGGCTGGGGGACCTGGAGGCAGCGAGCAGGAAGGGGTTGGAGATACAGGTGAGGACCTGGGATCCCCAGCCTGGCCAGGGTTGTGGGAGGCACCCCCTCACCCACATCACCAAGGGATGGATGGTATGAGTGGCTAGCAATGTCCGTGTGTGTGCCCCTGGCTATTCTCAGCCCCTCCTGTGTGCGACTTTCAGCAGTATGTTTGAAGACTGGCCTGGTCCTTATTGCAGACCTGCAACAAACATGCTCTGAGCACTTGCAGAGAGGCTGGAAGAAATAATTATCAAAACCAGCATGGTTCTGGGTCCGCCAATATTTTGAGGTGCTTCCACCTAACAAAGACTGGAAAGTAATGTTAGCTTTGGCCAGTGGCTGCTGAGGGCCAGGTGTATCTGTCTGTCCCTCCATTTCCCCGCGTAGGGATGGTAACAGGAGGCAGACAAGTAAGTTTAAGCCCAAAAATGACACTGATGGTGCTACTGGTTATATGTAGCAGCAAAGTTCTTAAAAAGACCAAACCACAGTGTTTCCTGGGAAAGCCTAATAGAGAGAGGGAGATCTCCGAAATTTGCAGACAATGAATACAGAGTAATTTTTCTTGGTAACCGTAATGTTGATGGATAGGACAGTTTGCTTTGTCCAGTTTATATAAGAGCAGCTGATATAAAATGACTTCATAGCTGGATATTTATGAGAAGTTTCATTTCTAATAATATAGTTTTTGCCTCTGGCAGTGGTGTGGTTTAGCCCTGTTATTACTGGGAACTAAATCTTTAGGATATTCTAACTATAACTGCAGGGCCTGTTTGATCTACCTGGCGAAGTTAATATTTTCCAAAGCAATTGAAACTTCACAATGGAAAGTCTCATTAGCAAAAACTACCTGTCCCTAAAACCAGCCAGGAAATCAGGCACAGAGAGGAATCTTGGGGGATTTTCTTTCAGCTTCACCTGCTTTTTCTTGTACAGCAATACTCAAGAAAGTAATTTTCCATTACAGCAAATGTACAGATAGACTAACAATCCTTCTCTAGCAAAGCAACTAGAAACCAGTTTCTGATATAAAGCAAAATTCTGTCAGCTTGTTTCTGCTGCGCATGGATCTTGCAAAATATACTCTCATCGCTTGAGAGAAGCAGGAGTCACCCCCGGTGCCAGACCCTGCCCCAGGCCAGCATTGCTGTCTGCAGGAGAAGGGCACGGAAGAGGTGCTAGTACCCCACTGAAACTTCCAAGGATGTTCTTTAAAGTGTGAGTCTTTCCTGTTTTGAGCCAGAGCAGTGGTATAAAAGGAATATTCTCAAGTGATTCACTTACCCCTCTGGAGCATACAGAGCTAAGGGCTGCAGTCAGTGAGGCCCATGTAGGCCCATGTTAGGGCCCTGTGGTCCCGCAACAGTGTGGAAAGGCAGAGTGGGATCTCCTGGAGCTGCCAGCTGGGCTGAAGTCTCCCTTTCCTTAGGCTAAACCATAAATCTGACTCCAACCCCTTCTTCTCATGTCTCCTTCAAAGACACAATTAGCTCTGACTGTTGTTACGAAGAGAAGTAAGTCCACAACAGACATAGGTTCAGGCTGTGAGCTCTGGTAATAGAGCTTCCAAAAAGTCTTGCAAAAAGTCTATAGCCTGGACAATGGTGTCAGATCAAAATGACCTAGCAAAAAAGCTGGAGAAGAGAGCAGGAATCTGCTTCCCACCACTGTGCTTTTCAGTGGGAATAGTTCCAGAACTCAACGCTTCTGACAAACATTTTTCATCTGTGACCAGAGAGCTTGAAAGGAGATGCACGGTGCTGCCTGGTGGAGGGGACATGCAGACTGTGTGGGGAGGGGAGGCTCTGCTGGCTTTAGGCTGGGGTGCTTTGGGCACCTTGAGTTATGCAGCAGTAGGAGGTGGAAGTGAGAGAGGACAGGAGGAAGCTTCAGAGTGAATAAGGACAGAAAGCAATGCCTGAAGCAAGCTTGGAGGGGCAGCACTAGATCCTGAAAGAAGGGCCAAGAGGACAGGTATTGCCTCTGGCTGTTAACATTTCCTGCTGTTCTCAGGGCTCTCTGTATCGCCTACAGACAAACAGGACTGCAGCAAAGAGTCCTATGGATTGGCACCCCTAGGCTTTTGGGTTCATGCCTCTGGTCAGAAGGAGTAATATCCTAACAAGGTCACTCATCTGAATACTTGGAGGCTAAAAACAAACAAACCATCAGTGGTGGCTCTCTATGATGAACGCTGAAGATGATGTCCCTCTGGGAAGATGAGGCTTGTCTAGGGATATTTGCTACTCCTACCTTTCATTAATGCTTACACCCTTGGGGTCAGGATGGGGCAGGGCTCTGGGTTGGATTTGCCAATTTCTGGAAGCACAGCGCCCATCCTGGCCCCTTTACTATCCTGCTGTTTCCAAGGGTCACAGTAACATGTGTGGTTCATCTGTGATGGCTCTTAGCTTTGCACGTTTGTTCCTAATAAAAGGCATGGAAGCTGGAAACAGCATTAAGTAAGGGAATATGAATGAAAAATATGCATAAGCATGAGTTAAGAAGTAAAGGCCTGAGTCCATTTAAACCAGTAGCCAGGCTCTCATTAAGTTAAATGGGCTCAGGATTTTGCTGAGCGCTTTTAGCTTAGCTGGCTTCCTGCTTGAGTTGGCAGGGCGAGTGTCTTTGTCCCTGTCCAAGGGCACGTACTTCAGATTGCTCTTCTGTCCAGGCTGATGAAACACTCGGTCTCAGTCTATTCCCACTGCAGCACGGCCAAACACAAACATCTTGCATGCGCTGGAAGCTGTAATGTTTTTGCAGTAAATGCTGACCTACTTGTGCTAAAGTAGATGTCTGAAAGCACAAGCTGCCTTGAAGAGCTGATCTGGTCTTACAGTTGTCGTTGCATTTCACAACAACTGACACAAACCTAAATCTGCCCTAAAGAGGCTTTCTATTAACTGACTACCTCAGCTTGTAGAAAATACCACTTAAATGGTATTCATCGATGCTGGAATGGAATGCTTTTATTATGAGTGAAAAGGATCCTGCTGTCTTGCTGCTCTCCTGTACCACAGCACATGGCAAAGGTAGACCCATTCAGGTTTGTGTTTTAGAGCCAGAGGCTGTGGGCTGCAGGGAAAGAAAAGGGCAGGACATCTCTGGGAAAATCTGAACTGATAGTGTAAAGTCAAAACTTATGGTCACCTTTGAGGGGAGTGAAATAATCTCTATATTTAAAACAAGGTGCTGCAGGTGGACGTATGTCTTAAACTGGATAAATTTGAAATTCTGGACTGGTGGGAGGACTTGGTCCTGCAGCAATGATAAGAGCCATCTGCATAGTCTGAGCCTACCTGTGGAGCTTTAATTCTATGTTCTCTGAAGTCTGAGGATTTTTTTTCTGGGGGTCTCAGTCCAATAAAAACGTAATAGAGTACCACATTGATAAAACACTCCCTTTTTTTTTTATTTAGTGGAACTGAGAAAAAACATTGAAACAAATAACAGGCCATTTGCATCAAAATCCCTCTTCTGGTAGAGGTTGGAGGTACTCTGGAGTGTGACTGAAAAGAAAACCCCTACAATATACTGGAAAAACCCAAACCAGATGACTTCTGGATTCACTAGCTTCCAGAGGGCCAAATTCTCAGGACAACATGCCTCCAGACAGTTCAGTGCTAAACAGGTGCAGCTGCCCAGTCAACCCAGTTAAAGCGCTGTCCCTGTAAAGGCAGGAGCCAGCATCTTGCTGGTACACCCTGAATCTGAAAATCTTCCATTTCAAAACTGTGCTACTATACATGCCCCTGCTTAGGATCTGCGATCTCTCTGTAGAGTACACTGATATTATACAAAAGTCTGTGTTCCGCATCTAGAACGAAATTTGCTTCCTTTTCTGAGTTCAGAATTCATAACTCTTCTGTTCATTTAGCTTACTGGCAGGGATGATCACCCAAATGTTAGCTCCCAAACTATGGATTTCTTGTTTGCAGTTGTAAGTACCTGCACTAAGCTGGTGGAGAAAATAAGACATAACAGATCTTTGTGCCCAACCACAGCAGCTTGCAGTTCAATATTAAATTCTCCTGGTGAATTGCCAATAGAGTAAGACACAGTTAAGAAGTGTTTCAAACCACAGGAACTTTGAGGAAAACTGCAGTCTGAGACACAGATCTCAAAAGGGGAAAGAGAAAGAAAATGCATCACATTATTCATTAAAGACTTAATGCTCGCCTCAGATTAAGAAGCAGCCCATTGTCTGATCCCAAGTGTAACAACAGGTTGCAATTTAAAACAGCTTCATTAATGAACAGAGAAGTTATTTCAGTGAGAATCTGGAGAAAACCTGTGCTAATTACCAGTACTAAACAGTCTTTCCTTATAAAGACGTGGCTTGCTGGCTGTGCGTTTTGACACTTAAGTACAGTAAGCAAAGGAGAGTGGTTTCTGCTACCAACTCCATCAGTAGGTTTGAAATGGAATTAACCTTTTAAAAATGCAAAGTATTCCTTACAGCAGATGGTAGTGTTTGCATATACAAATACCTTTTGGAAGTCATAATGTAAACCGCATGCTCTGAAACAATAGGATTCCCGAGCTGAACCCTTCATCCTCCTGAAAATTAAAAATAACACTCCCCAAGCTCAGACCAGTGGCTGCGGCAGCAGGACCAGCTCCTGCCTATGCTGGGATGAAGTGGGCACAAGAAAATTTAGGGGAAGAACATAGGCGAGGGGCATGGAAGGAAGCAGGGGGATGCTGGGATGTACTAATAGGTGGTATTTCTCAGTCACTTGCTGCTACACTCTTTAGACAAATATGCATGATGCATTAGCCTAATTTAGCTTTCCTCTATAGTGCAGCTCCTTCATATTTTAAACTGTATAAATTAATCCTCAAAATGCTTTATGCTGCTGTGGCTTGACTGCCTTTGGTCCCTGTGCTAGCTAGAGTGACTCTCCATAGTCATGAGGTTTTATATTCCTCTGTGTTGCACCAGTTACAAACATTTGCATCTCTTGAAAGTTCCTCAAGTTGCCTGTGTTGCCTGACTGCTGCTCACTATCCCTTGTGCTTTCCTATGCTAACACACATGCACAAGCATTTGTCCACAAAGTCTTAAAGTAGGTGCAAATGTTCTTAAAAAGAGACAAAGGTTCCAGAAACTGCAGCTTTAGGAAGTATACTTAAGGCAAGGTCACAGCAGATCAGAACATAACTGAAAAGCAGAATTATCCCAAAAAGCAAGTCAGTTGTCTTCTCCTCCATACATTCACATTCTGCCAAGAGCACAAACTGGCACCGCGGTGGAATAGTAAACGTTAGGTGTAACTCTGTCCTGTGGGTTATCTGCATTCATGGTGCAAAGTCCTCTCAGAACTACAGGGCAGATGTGGTCTGTGGGAGGTGAAACAGCTCAGGAACCACCACCCTAGAGGCTTTCAGAGGGTAGGCTGCTGCTCAGACCCCTTCCTCTTCCCAGTACAGCCTACTCAAGGCTGAACCCATAGGCAAAACAGAGCTGTGTGCAGTGCTTACCTGGTGGCTTTGTTGTCTGCAGCTTACATGTTACGTACTAGTCCTTTGTGGGAAAGGCTGATTTTTCAGCTGGTGTTTGTCAAGATATCAGGGATTACCTCTGCACACCAGTAACATGGAAGCTGCTCTGCGCTCCATGCCTATCAGGATATGAAAGTCTCATCGTGAATTCAGTGGTGCTTCTAGCTTGTGTTAGACAACATCTGAAAGAGACAGGAAAGACTTGGGACCGTGCAAGTGCATCATCCTGACCATTCTGAAGAGTGTATCTGGGCTCACAATGCTCATCTCTCACTGCCCTCTGCACATCATGTGTGGGATGACACCACCAGCAAGTAATAACACCAGGCTGCTCCAGGACATCAGTGTGGCTAAGTTGACTTGCTTCACTGTTGGGTGTAATTAGCAAAAATTAATTTTAGTCCCTCTAACATGCCTGATGTACCTCCACTAGGACAGAGGCTGGGTGGCTTACTTACCTTGTCTCACTTTCCATAGCTGGTCCTTGCTGAGCATCAGTTTGACCACTGAAACAGCCTCAGGACCACTCTGTGTGCACACCACTGAGACCAGAGTTAATATCCTGTGTTACAGCAGGTTTATGTAGGGGGACAGTCATATAAGGTGCATTAAAGTGGTGAAGTCCACCAATGAGAGAGAAAATTAGATGTAGGAGCAAATAAAGCAGGAGTCCATACTTTCTAGCTTTTAAGAGTTTCCGAAGTAAGATGTTTCTCCCAGTCAAGCCAAAAGCTCTTTAAGGATATTCTCATAAAGGTACCTGAAAAAAATGCTTCCTTCCCCTTCTACCTTCTGTCCCTCCTTTCTGTATTGAAGTTACCAACATCAGCAATAAATGAGAACAGAGCTGATACTTTTTTTAAGACATCATACTGTTCGCTAGGCCGGGTCAATAAAAAACAAGTATAACTTGGAACAAGTCCTGAGCAACTGCAAAGCAGCAAAGTTGTAACAAAAGCTGCATCTAATGAGTGCGAGCCTTGAGTGTGGCAGTTTAATGTACAGAGCAATTCCTTTTGTTAACGTTAATATTTGGCGGCGGCCGGTGTTGAACACATTAGGGCATTTAAGTTGGGTTTTAAAGAAAGAAATTGATACAGAAAGAAGGTAACGATTTTTTTTTTTTTTTTTAATAGAGAATCTCTCTGGGGGTTTGTGTTCATATCACAAACATTCACTTTATTACATTTTATGGAATGGACTTTAAATGCCAGTATATACAAGCCAACATTTCATTATTGGAGTTTGTGTTTATTCACTTGCCATTGTCAGTCTGTTCCCCTTTGTCTTCTTGTGCTGCTTTTTGTAAAAGCTGTGATTTATGAATAGGTGGTTTAGAACCTTCACAATATAGCGTGGTGAAGTGGTTCAATAAAAAGTTATTAAAGTAAAAAAAATCTGTAGTTTGGTGTGTTTTGCCCACCTCCTATAGGAACCCCCAGTAAGAGACTCTTACACTAAGCAAACACTGCATGTGTGAGACTGTAATACAAGGTACACGATGAGAGGCCTCATTCAGGCAATACTCTGAGCAGCAGCCACTGCAGGCAGGTACAGTTTTGCCGACATAACTGCAGGATTATGCCCTCAAAGTTATGAAAGTTACATAGGCTAAATAGGCAGGGGGGTGAGGGGAGAATCTTCCATAAAACATTCATTTTAAAATCAGGAAATAAAGACTTCCAGTAGCCTTAAGCTACATAGTACCAAATGGCATTTGGTTCTCAAATGTGTGTGCATGCTGCATTTATTTTTAAAACAATGCTCTTGGTCCTGCTGATTGGGGGATAAACAAAGCTGACTGGCAGTTTCCAGAGCCCACTGAGAATCTGAATTTCTGCAGAAACATAACACTGTTTTAGCCTAAAATACAGAGTGACAGGCTGATTTAGATCATTGTACCCCAGCCCACGCACGGGGTTTTCATCCAGCAGCACTGCTGACTTGCCACAGCTGCACAGCCACATAGAAGAGGGGACGCAAACTGGCCACTCTTGCATATGGCTGGCAAGAAAGGAGAGCTGCTTGTAGCAGTGCAAGCTGAAGGAGGCACTCTCCGGGATGAAAAATAATTTTTGAGGAAGATGTGGAAGGTGGTAGAATCTGTTCAACTGCAGTACAATGAGAAGAGTGTAAGAGATAGGTTACAAAACAATTCTGCTGCCTGTATTTTGTTCCCAAGTCTCTGAAAAAATGCAGCTCTACAAACAAAAAGCCTGCCGTCTGTCTCAGGGATGGATAACTTCAGCAAGTGAGGATTACCTCAATGAGTCTGACAGGAGGCATACCACTGCGCCAATGCCACCAGCGCTGCTGTCACCAGCCTGGCACCGCACCACCCCTGGGACACGGAAGCACCGGGCACGGGAGCCATTCTTGTGCGCATGGCACGCTGCTGCCTTCGGGTTCTCTCACTTGAACAGAGGAGCTATTGAGACAGCAACCCCAGTCCCTCTGTTCCTGTTATCTCTGGCAAAGAAGAACAGCTATAATCCTACATCCTCTTGGAGATCTAAATGAGAAGGTTCCAGCCTGCTTCAGACTAACAAAATAATTCTACCACGTGTAGCACTCATTGGCCTGCCACACGCAGTCCTACACAGCCAGCCCTGGCCTGGAGGGGCTGGAGGCTGGCATGAAAAGCAGGTTCGAGCAGAAGAGCTCAGCACAGCCACTCAGCTGAACAAGCAGTTGTCCAGAGTCAACGTTGCTAATGCTGAAGCACCAAGGCTTCGCATCTTGTGTACCTCACACACTCTTCTGCTCTGTGCCTCAGGAAACACAACAGACCATTCGTCCACACTGGATTCACTGAGGTTAGGTACCTTAATGCCCATCGGCACCATTTCTCTCCTGCTGAAGTAGGAGAATGAAGTGACTTATTTCTACTAAAAATATAGGTAATAAGCCCAATAAAACACATTGACCAGCATGAAAAACAAAGGAAAAAGCAATTTGGAGTAGTGGTCTACGTTGCTGGGGTTCTGAATTGTGAAATAACCAATAATCCTGTGCATTTTGTTTCTCAAGACACATTTGATTTTCTCATGAGTTTTCATGGTCAAGTCACTGCAGTTGACATTATCGCTGGAAATCTCAACGCTTGTAAAGCTGATTTTCTGTTTGTAGCTGGTGATGGAGCTGTTGAGGATGTTAGTGAATTTGACTTCTTCCATTTCTTTAGTGAGTTCATTTGTAGGCCCCTAGGAAACAAGAGTGTACAGTTAATATTAGGGTTTGTCTTCTGCAGAGGAAAAGTGTTTAATCAATAGGGAGACCATAAGGATAAAGGTAAAAGAACATGGTTCCATACATGTTCACCCCAGTACTCAAACATGCCTTTCGGCTGCTGCCTGGTTTTAGGAGTGCATGAAGTCCTGGAGATGCCTGTGTTTCCACCACTGTATTTCTAGAGGTGTTTTGAAATCTTTGAGCAATTCTCACTCAGTGTTACTAAGCAACTCAATACCCATCTCCTACAAGACATCCACCTCTTCACTTCTACACAGTAACCCAATGCCTGGGGAACTCAGCATTGAGGCGGGTAACCTCTTTTCCCTCTAGTTAGGATTTGGACCCTCAGTGACCACTGGACTATAATCATACCTATTTAATTTTTTGCACTAAAGCAGAGCGTTTTGACCAATTCACTCACTCTCACAACCCCCACAGACCATTGTGGGACTGATATTTGGTACTGTCTTCTAGGAAGGGAGGAAGAAGGGTTCAGCTTTCCTCTGGCAGAGGAGATTACCTTCCAGATCAGTGTCCTAATCACAGTTATTTCATAGGAGAGCAAAGAGAGGTGTTATTCTGGCCCTTCTTTGGCTGCATTTTGAAAGAACAGAGGCGCCTCATGCTCTCACACGAGCTCAGCTCAGGGCTCCGGGCCCGATGTTAGTGGTGGGCCAACGTGCCTTCCTAATGTGGTCCCGTGAATCTCACCTAACTGTTGGCTAAGGCCACTGCTCTTCTGGCTGGTGTGCAGAAGTCTGTGTCAGATCACAGCAGTCTGGAGCTACTCATGTGTTTGTTGCAAAAAAAAATTTAGATTTAGTGATAATTACGAGAAAAAAATGTTACTGTGTCCATAACAGGAAGACCATTTGTCTTCCTTAATTAACAGAGGACTAATTGTCAATCCAAGATAACTTGGCTTATTAAGGTAGGTCAGGCATTACCTTTGGCGGTGCTTTAGCTGCACACTTTTGTGATGAGCTGTAGTGAGCCACTGCATATTCCACAAGGGCACCAAAGATGAAGCTGAAGCAGATGCCGAGGTAAACATCAATGGCCTTAATGAAACAGTTGGTTTTTGAAAGTGAACTTCGTGAGCCGATCATCAGAGTTGTCATAGAAAGCACCGTTGTTACTCCTTGGGAAGCAGAAAAGGAAAGACCTTCCCTTGTGGACACTTTAGAAAAGGCTTGGCCTACCCTTCTTCACGTGTTGTCTCTCTCTTGCTAGCCTGATAGAGCACCTCCCTTCTTACCAAATCCAAATCACCCATCAGCTGAAATACTTTTGTAGCACTAGCTACTAGCTTCACACAGGCGTCACTGCATTGGACACTTTGGCTCCAGTTGGAGCCTCCAATAAAAGCCTCCACGCTTGGCTCTTATTTTTCTTGCTTTCATTAAAGAAGTCCACCACTCCCCTGCTCCCTCCAAAGCACATCAAGAATGTGTCTTCTGTTGGCTACTCTCTATCATAAATCTGCTGGGAGCCTTGGCCATACACAGCTCTGCAGGAGGGCAAGTGTGCCAGCCACAGCATCGCCTCCACTCCTTGTACCAACAACCCAGCTCTGCCGCAAGGAAAAGCACCACGTGAGCAGAGCTTTTACCACTGAGCAGAGAGCTCAAGAGAACTACTGCCTCTCCAGCCCTCAGAGGCTCCCCTACCTGCTTAAATCTTCTCCTTCCTCAGGCAATAACTCACCAATGCAGGTTCTTGCAGGCACTGAATCCAACGTGATCCAAAAAGAAACCCAGGACAACATGACAAGCAGAGTGGAGGGCACATAGGTCTCCAAAATGAAGTAAAGGACGTTTCTTCTGAGCTCAAACTGCAGTATCAGTCGTGGGTAACTGCCTGTTCACAAAAGGCAGGAACACAGTCAGCATGAGATTCCCAAAGACACCAGAACTGAAGCCAGGACAGCCCCAGCCCCTCTGAGCAGAGCTGCACTGAAATCGTGGGAGATGTGTTGTTCACACAAGCTGGCTTCTTGCCTCAGAGGTCCTACATATCTAATACGTCCTAGATGAGAGGACACAGATACATAGTGTTGCTGGACAAGAGACAGGTAAAATAACGCGTGCCTTGCAAAGGGGCTCCTGAACTTAATCCACAGTGGAAACATTTTATACTAGTGTCTTAATTCAGAGTAGAGAAGGGCTAATGCTTTCATCTGTTGTCTCAGACTCAGCACAGCACATTTTTCCCAATAACTGCTTTGAGGGGGCATTGCCAAGTTCAGTCTTATCTGATGGCTGAAAGATAAACAAAAGATTTTTCTCTCAATTTCGGCAGGCCCTGGCTCACATCCCAAAGCATCCCAATGCCTTATCATCACAGGGAATTAGACCCCCTGTATTCATCAGTAACTTGTGATCTTTGCTAAGTCTGTCTTTCTGCGTTCAAAAAATTCAATTTTTTAAAATCAATTTGTCGTAATACTGGCATAAGGGATCTGGGGCTGGATTGCTAGTATTTTCAGGAGATGTTTCTGCTCTTTAAACAATAGTTCCCTTTGATATGTAGAAACAAAACCCATGTTGTTTGTAGGCTGTGTATGCTACAGAAAACAACAAAACATTGTTATTTTAACAACCTGGTCATTCTAAGGAAGTTTTTCTCCCTTTCATAGTGCCTGTGCTTGGAGAGAGGAGTATTTACACTGACAATGAAAAAAGACATTGAATTCTGATGTACAAAGGGATCTTACTCCATCATGATAGAATTGTAATTTACAAACAAAATTGTATTTCAAAACTTAATTTTGCTCCCAGTTACTGTACACACAGCTCTCTGCAGTATTTATAGTCTATGTACCTGGGAGGAAGGGAGAGAGTTTCTTCAGGTATGTGTGGAGAAGGAAAGAAGTGGAGAATTAAAAAAAAAAATAAATATAGTGAATAGCCCGTGGATTTCCATTTTGCAGAATATCCTGATTGCAACTAATTGGATTTCACCATCTTTCCGTCTCTCTCTTTATGAGATTAAGATTTGTTAGAGTCTTTGCTGGTTCAGGGTTGAGTCAAAAGATACTGGCCCATGGAAGGGAAGGGAGGCAGGAGGGGAAATAAGTGAGAGCTTTTCTTGTCTCTCTTTTCCACTGATTTACCTGTTTCCTGCTGTGACTTGGAGACCAGGGTATAGTAATGTTCCACCGTGTACTGAGAGAGCCGCAACTTTTCTATGCCATGGACAGAGTCGTTTCCTCTCAACCATGTGAAGATGACATCATTTTCATCATATCCCCCTAAGGAGAACATAAAGACCCACGTTAATGTGGATTAGCCAGTAAACGCCCAGCTACTGCCTTGCTTGGTCTCCTGAGTGGGAACAGAAACATGATCCTGGCATCCTGGGCTGGACCAAGACCCTCTTGGCTGTGTCAGACTACGGGTGGATGGGTGCTGTTCCTCCCTTGCTGTACTTTCAGTCTGCTGGTTCAGACTTCAAGAGGAACGTGTGCCACTGTTAGTGATGCATCACATGCAAGGCTGCCAAGAACTTACTTCAATCATTTACATGAGGTATTTCTATCTGAAAATATTTTCGCATTTTAAAGAGGTATTTCTGTCTGAAAATATTTTGGCATTTTAAAAGATAATGTATTCCTGTCATCCACAGTTTGATTACTTGCAGCAGGCTATAACTACTGCAGCAATCAACCCTCGAACGTGGTCTCTTCAGTCAGGAGAAACACTGGTTAAAACAAGAGAATACAGATCCCATCGAGCCCCTTGCCAGGTAGCAGAAGCACATTTCACTGAATCATCTATTCAAGTGCTTAAAAATACCAGAAAAGGGTTTTCAGTTAGTCAAGAGCTTGAAGCTGCGACTGCTATGCAGTTACAAACCAGGCTCTAGGTTTGTAATACATATGACAGGGTATGTGTTGTCCAGACAACTTGCTCATAAAAGCAGCTTTTTCTGCAAATCATTCCTTCCATCCCCAAAGTCTTTAAGTTCCTGAGGACAACTAAATGCATCTGACATTTCGGTAACACCAGCTTCCTGCCTCAAAGTGGTGGGACGAGTAAGATCAACAATTCAAGCAGTTTAGCGTTATGCTGGCTGAGTAATTGCCTCCAGGACTGTAAACGATGGTATAACTCACCCTCAGGTTGGACGGAGGGATACCTCACAGTCTGAGGGATAAAGCTTGTACTGAGTCACCAGCTTGCCATTCACTTCAGAAATTTCACTTAATTTAGGAAACAAGCCCATCAATCTCACTAATTTGATTTTTATTAAGTGCCCTTCTTTGAGAAAATGAGTAGGGACGCTTTGATTCTGATAATAACCTGTTCATCCTGGTAGAAGGAATAAGATGCAGTTGCAGTTCTATTTTTATCTAATTGTGTTTTCTTATTAGACACAAATTACCAGAGCTTGAGTGTGATGAACTCCTAAATTAGGTGTCCAGGGTATGAATCCCTGCATAGAATCCTAAGCATGTGACTTTCAAAGTTTCTAAGCAGTTTTATAAATTGCGGTTACTCAGGAAAATTTTATAATAAATGATAGATTGTTGTTAATTCATCTGGCGTATATTTAAATAGCATTATTTCTGGGCACTTATCCTAATGAAATCTCCAGTGGGCAATGTGCATGTAATTTCATTGGAATTATACAGCAACTGAGCATGATGTAGGACCCAATCACTTTTAAAACGGGCCCCAACAAGCTATGCTTTAGCAGAAGAGGCCAATCATTATTATTTCAGGAGCTATTCTTTGTAATAAAGTTAACCATGGTGAACTAATATGATTTTAATGTGAAAATAATACATGTTTCCCTAGGTGCTTCGTGCTGCAACCCCAGAAGTTAAAATCTGGTCTTTTCATTGTGGAGGTTTTACATGTTTCTTTCCGTGACATGAAGCAGGAGATGGTCGCTTGCTCGTTGTGGAGCTTCACAGGTACAGAACAGCAGCCCTCGCTGAGCTCCTGGATAAAGGCATGTAGCATCCTCAGTTTTCCTGGAGTATTTCCCAGCCAGCTTTGCCATGGGTAAGCTTTTAATTTAAATGAGATCAGAAGCCACTGATTATTCTTTTTCTTCAGACTTCCAAGGCTGAGACTTCTTCTGTTGACAAGGGTCCTATTATCTGCATCACTGTAACAGACAGCCCTCAGGGGGACGCGGACAGCACAGAGTTTCCTTTGCCTTACTTTCAGTTTGTGAGTTTGAGTCACGTTCAGCTCATTGTAGTAAGAGCCACCCTTCACACTGGCTCGTTACACTGGAGGTTTGGGAGGTGCGGGAGGTGGTAGATACACAAACACGTGAAAAGTTGTTCCTGGCTGTACTCAATGCCATGCACTTACACCATAAGTTAGTTTTGAAGAAGCTGTGTGTGCAAAAGGGACTGAATTTGGAAATCCAGCCATTATTTATTTCACCCTTTCTGTGCAAAATTGCACTAGCTACACATTAATAAAAATATTATTTATTACCACTCTTTATATATAAATCACGCAGTAACCGGAATCCTCTGAACTGTGGATTATGACACAAACATTTGAAAAATGACGAAGCAAAGCAGTTTCCTTTTGGACCTTAATATCTGCAGGAATAAGAGTCTACTCCAGAAAGCCACTGTGATAAATCCAAATATTCAAGATGTGTCATTACATATGAATAAACAAATTTAAAGTCAAGTCAGATTTTTCTGGAGTTTTATACTTACAGCTTTCTAGCTGCAGTCTGCATGTTTGTGTGTCCATGGGATATTTTGACAGGTCCATATTACAAGCAACAGTGGTAGTGATTCTGTAGGAAGAGAAAGAACTCAAAAAACAGCAATAAAGGTGCGTAATAAAATACCTCTTTCTCACAGCAAAGCAGACCTCAAAGGCTCTGCTCGGTCATTTAGGTAATTTTGACCTGTGAAATGAATGGACTGATACAATCGGTGCGAACCCTCCTTAAGAAGACAGGCTGCTCTCTGCAGCCGCACTGATGAAAATGTATCCAAAGGAGGAATTTTGCTTTGCTGTGGTGGGAGATTTAGTGTAGATTCACACATTTTCCAGCGCTACAGTTTACAGATCTTAAGAAGTCACCACTTGTCACCTGAGGCACAGTAACCACACATGTACTGTGGTGTGTTCTGATGTGGAGAGTTTTACTTTGCCACTTTACTTCGCAGTTAAGGCAACTGGGACACAGTTACTGTCAGCTGAATGGCTAACACAGCTGCCGCGCGCATCTCTGCAGCACAGGTACCAATACGAGTTTTGCTAAAAAGTGGAAACGACGCCTACGTGGCACTGGGTAAGCAAGTACTTACCCACTGTCTGTTAATCTCGTACTGTTACGATGCCTGCCTCCAGCAGATTCTGCTGGTCCTGGGTGACACTTAAACTTGCAAGCTTTCTGAGCAGCACCGTGCTCAGGCCGCAGCACGTACCGTGGTGGGGAATCCTGACCCTTGGCTGGCGTTTCCAGTGGCCAAAACAGTGGGGGAATGGATCACAACATCATGGTCACAGTTGACTTGTTGACCCCCAACTTATTACCCGTGACAGCTGGTACCTGCTCCAGTCCAGCATAACTCTGGAAATCTATTCTGAACCATCATCATCAGCAAAGCCAAAGGTTGATTTACCTTAGGGCGTACAAGATAGTGCCATTAGCGAACAATCTTATGAGGCGGTTCCCCACAGTAACATCGTGCAGGAAGGACCTTTTGGACTCCACAATGTATGTGTCTGGTACCCAGAGCAATTCCACTAGACGAGCATCTAGGGTGAAGCTCTTGTTGCCGTGGAAGACCAGCCGGGGGTCTGTCCAGCGCTGCCGCAAATATATAGTAGCTGTGTAATCCTGGGAAAGAGGAAAACCCGTGAGGGTGCACGTCCCTAACACTTGCACAGTGCAGCTGTGGGCGTGCCATGTGCGACAAGAGCCAGCACATTTGTTTAATTCTATCAAAGCTCAGCTTCAAAGGCATGCAGCAGATCTGATAGATTTTCATCACAGTTTTATTTATTGTATTACATTTCTCATATACTAATACTCTAAGGTGTAGTGTTTGAGGCCTAAAGATTATACTTATAGTACTTTTTTTTTTTTTTAAATGAGCAATTATTGTAATTGATATTCCTGTGTCCATTTTGCAGGTAAGAAAACAGATGGGAATTACACACTTGAGGCCACTCAGCAAGTCATTGCCATTAAAAATCAGTCATTGTCTAGAGCTGGAAAATTACACGTACTATAAATGTGATCAGGAAAGAGACACAAGCACTTTGGAGAAAAAAGGTAAGAAAATCCAACCTGTTATTTCACAAAGGTCTTAAAAAAAAACACCCAAAGAAATGAAAAAAAAACCCAACAAACATGTTGCATCTTTTTTAGTAGGAGCTTTGACTCTAAGAACACTAGGAGTACCTTGAGTGTAGCCTGCCAAAACCTACCTGCAGCAACTGGAGTATTTTTACAGTGCCCCTTCATAAAGAATAAGCAGTATGTGGCTCTAAAGGCAAGTCTTTGCTGAGCCTTCTGGACAGACAAGGGTCCTGTTGTACTGCTTCACTCCCTTTGTTATAGACAAAGTAAATGCAACCAGTAATGCCTTTCGTTTTCAAAACATCTCAGTCACAAACAGACCGACACTGGTGATTGTGTTAGCAGTGCGAAGGCACCATGCTTTACTACGAATATGTGGCCTGTCTGTGGAAGATGAAGCAGTTCTGTTTCATTTGATCTATAATTTGTAAAATGGTTAAAAAAAAAAAAAAGGTCTAAGTAAATATAGGGTATCTGCGTTAGCTTTTGCAACTGCCAAAATTTTAATCTCAGCCTGTGACAGAAGAGGAAACATGTCAAATAATGCAGTTATGGCTTTCAATACCGTGCATCGTAACAGTAACAAAAGTGAAGAATTCTGGTTGATTTTCCAGCTTTTGTTGAGGCACAGAGTAAGCCTCTGCAATGTTTTCCATGCAATCAGAACAATTTAGATGGACAATCAAGAAGAAAAACTCCAGAAGAGGAGCTATTTTACCAGGCCATTTAATTAAGTTAAAGGTACATAAATAATTGATTTTATTGGTTCTGCTTCTTCCCCAAAATGAATAGCTTTATCAAAGTTACAATATTTTATTTAGTGAACTTTTTTAATTTGTTGGGAAGAGAGGGGGGAAAAAAAAATTCAGTGGTGTTCTTGAAAATGCTGAAATTAAGCGTTGAAATTGTTCCTGTTTGGACTGATACTATTTGCTGAATTTATCCAAGTTGCCCATACTTTTTGTCAACCTGAAAGAGAATTTTTCAGTCATCATTGTTTGAAATCCAGCTGTTATCAGAAGTGGAGGGAACCAGACTCATCAGTGGTGGGAAGAGGTTCTCTCTATTGTTGTTTTTTACTTTTTTTTTTCCTTGGGATGACCAGTCCTTTGAGCCTCAGACTGTGTTGCAGCTCAAAACCTCATTTCTTCTCCTTGAGGAGAAACCCTGTCTGTCTTTTCAATTGACACCAGCACATCCAACAGAAGCCACCCCTCCCCTACACAGAGGAAAGGTGAGGAAGAGGGAATGCCACACACAGGATTGAATTTTCTTCGCCCCACCATTTCCAAGTGACCTGAATTCCAGAAGGTACCAAGTATTTGATCTATAGGACCTTTGAAGCCATCTCTACTTACAGGCTCACATTACTATGACATCTATATCGTCATAAACGAGCCCTGCTCCCATCACACCTCTGGATGTGGTCAACAGACACAGAAAAGCAAAGCAGCTGGACTGTGAGCTTCTGGCTGAACACACAGGAATATATGGCAAGTCTCCCAGGCAGATCCTACTTGTCTCTTCTAAAATAAAAACTTACACTTACCATGTTGCTCTCAGATATACTAGAAATACTGGCAATGTCCATACTCATTGCAATTTGAACAGGTTCTCCTGTGGAGGGAAAGAGAAGCTTAAGCAGAGAGAAGGGAAGAGTGGAAGGCACAACAGAACCACTCGGGATGCTGTGCAGTGCGGGCACTGCTGGCAGCGTCACAGGCTGTCTCTCAAACCGCAGAAACCCGAAGGGTTACACACGAGTTCAGAGCATTACACTCATAAACAGCACCGTGAGCCAAACCACAGCTGTCACTGCTGGGAGCTGGAGTTCTGCGGCTGATGGCGGTGGCAGATTGCTGACACGCTCCCACGCTGGCAGTGAGGACCAGCATCACGCACCAGCAGTGCCGGCAGCTTGTCCCTGGGCACCTGGTCTGTGACACCCACACAGGGGCATGCACGGGAATCGTGCTCCTCACATGCACACTTGCACAGGCAGCCCCGCCCGCAGGGCAGGTACCATCCATCCCCGTTTCTTCGGGAGCGACACCCGGAGGCAGAGGGACGCGGGGACCCCCGACCCGCCGCTGCCTTTGCCTCTTTTTAGCGATGAGGCCACTGCTCTGTTTACACGCATCTGTCCAGCACTAGAGTCCCGAATCGCGACAGTTCCCGTTTCCTATCGCTCGCTGCCAAAAGCCACCACAAGAGGGCAGCGCCCCACCGCAGACGCCCGCGCCGGGGGCTGGGCGGGCCGGGGGTCGGGCCGGGGGTCGGGCCGGGGGTCGGGCCGGGGGTCGGGCCGGGGGTCGGGCCGGGGGTCGGGCCGGGGGTCGGGCCGGGGGTCGGGCCGGGGGTCGGGCCTGGCTCCCTGCCCGCCGTCCCTGCCTCCCCGTCGTGTGAGTGTGGGGGCGCCAGGCAGCCCCCCGGCCCGGGGACAGACCCTCTGTCGGGGGACTCGCTGAAACCCCTTTTCGCCGTCTAAATCACCTTTAGGAACAGCCTCGGGACACAATTTCTAAATCTCTTTCGAGGTGGTTCTGGGTTGTTGTTTGTTTGAAACTGTTCCGAAATCCAAAATACACTTCACTGGCAGAAGCTGTCTATTTCTGCAAAGCAGCTCTCAGTCGTGCCCCCCGTTATTTTTAGACATTCAGCCGCTTGCAGCGCCCCCGAGTTAAGGCCCGGGGGGCAGATCCTGAGCTCTGCCCGTCCCCGTGTAACGCGTGGCGCTGTGTGACGTGCCCAGGTGGGGGGATGCCGTTGGTCCCTGTTACACAAGTCAGAAGCATCTGTTCACTGATGTGACAGGATCTAGAGGAGCTTTTCTATTCCTGCACTGGATCAGACAGTCTAGACACAACGAGCTGGTAAATGCTGAATTGTCCCAGAAATTTGCCATCATGGTCAGAAAAAGGAAGAAGCTGAAAGCTGCCGCAGCAGGTCAGTCTGCAGGAGCTACGATGGGAAACATCCAAGTCCTGGAAAAAGCTGATGGGGAATTTTTCTCTTGTGCATAGTTTCATTAATGGGTTCTGGCAGAAAAGTAAAAGTAATATAAATAAAATGTTTCATAGCTGTTTTTTTAAACTTTCAATGATATTTTTCAGGTGCTGAATGCCATTCTGAGAAACCCTTTCCTCTGTGCGGTTACATCACTCACCTGGAAGGTGGGAGACTTAACACCCAAATTGGACAAGAGCCTCAGTTAAGTTCCTGAATATCTGACTGTCCTTCAGGTGCTCCCTACTCCCTGGAGTTTCACAAGGGTTTAATGAAGATTTACTTTTGTCTCAGCGTGAAGTGAAAGCATGTGTCAAAAGTCAGTATTTCTGGCAAGGAGGATGGCTTTATTCTGCTATAGCCACAATCTACTAAGTAGATATACATGAACAAAAATAAAGCAGAAAATCACAAGGGTCAGACTCTAAACAAAAGCATGTACTGTTAGAGCAGAATTTAGTTACTCTGTCAGGTCTTTCACAGATATTGGAGTTTGTAAATTTCCCTCCTCGATGGATGTGTTCTCATGTCCCACACATGCGTGCACAATCTATGCAATACCACAGGGGATGCACAGAAAGGAGGGCAGCCTTGGCTACTAGCTAATTTAAAAGAAACACCACCATTTAAACTGGAGCATCCTAAAGAAAGCTTACAGAATTGTGTCGTGTCCCCCCCACCCCAAGCCTCACAGATTGTTTATCAAATGGTCAAATGCGTGGAGGCAACATACCACCAAAGTAGGGCCGGAGGTATTTGTTGTATCCCATGGTGAGGTTCTCAAATCCAGGGAGGGATGTTGTGTCGCTGCTGTGCAAGTCAGGTACGTGACCCAGGGAGCACCTCCTGGGGACAAAAATACATACTGGTACGTGTGGCCGGACATGCTGGGCACATCTGGTGTGTGGCTGCAGCTATGCTTCCCACCTGTGCTCAAACAAGCAAACTGCACAAAATAGTTTGTAAAAATAAGAAGATCCCTGAAATCACAAGCACTTGCTTGCATTGCTTACCTTTGCTGAATGACTGGTACCTTGAAGAGGTGGAAAAATGGTAAATTACCTCAGCTGATAGCTACAGGTTTGCATACATGGTAGCTTAAGGACATTCTTAAAACGTCCCAGATGAATCAAGCCAGGCCTATATATCGCCAGCCTTAATAATAACCTGTAATCTCCCTTTTCATGCAGTCTTACAAGGGACATGCATTTCTCCCCCTGCCCCCCCGCCCCCCATTATGACAACCTAAGACAAATCTTACTGACCAACAGCTTCCCCTCCACAAGGACCCTCACCCTCGTATGTTCGTCTCGGGCAGCATCCCTACATCCATCATCAGGAGCAAAACCCCCGAGCACGGCGTAAGGGGAAAGGAAGAGTGCTGAGCACTTCACAGGCACCAACAAAGGTTTGTGGGCTGAACCACCCCTACCTGCAGGGCATACAGAGGTTTCAAACCTAATTTACAATGTCATAATTAATGTTTTGTGGGTAGACAATAAAGCTGGCACCACAAGGCTGACAGATCTGTACCATCGTACAGACAGCTAGAGAGACAGGGGGGTTGGACTGTAAAAGGTCAGTTTTATGGTGCAGTGTCTGTGTGTGGTCATGTGCTCTTTTGATGAACACGTAAATGAGTGAATCGTTAAGAGTTTGTCATTGCTTTGTGAAGGGCTGGAGGAGGTGGAAGGCAGCACCTCTGCCTGGGACCTCCGGACCACAGGTCTGTGCAGTAAGAAACAGCAATGTAGTTACTCAAAGCTCCAGTGAACGTTTTTTTTTTTCTCTGTTCCCTTTAAAGCTGGGTCAATAGTCCTTGGAGCTTGGCAGGTTTTAGGCCAAAAAGGACCTTAGAGCAGAACTGGTTTGTGCATAGTATGAACATAAACATTCAAGAAACTTAAGACTAGATCCAGGGATAGTAACATCACAGCTGGGAACCCAGTGCGGGGCAAAACCTGCCAACTGTTCTGGTCCTGAACTCTGCAGGTTGCCCTTTTCTATGCCCAGTCCTGTACTGCACCCAGCTTTCTTTGGGTGGGCTGGATAACTGGAAGCATAGCTTCCTTTTGACCTACATTATTTATATGAAACATAATTCAGATGTAAAACAAAACACACTCCACTTACCTTTGTGTTGGGAGGAAAAGACAGAGACTGAAGAAGTAAAAATATCTGGAGAACATCTCTGGAGATTATTCCTGTAATTGCTCTGTTCATCTGTGAAGCAGAAAAGAAAGGCAAAGTTTTATGGCTTAAGAAAAAACTATTTTAAGGGAAGGGGACAGGGGAAAGAAATCCTGCATAGTCAGAACCATACACCGTGTGATATTTGACATTCCTGAACACATAGTGGCTCCTGCCCTTTTATCTAGCTTGTGTCATTTTTCAGCACTGCGCTGTCTTAACGCTTTCCACATAAAAGACACTAGTGACAGCTCAGGTCCTGAAGTCCTTGACAAGGTCAGCAAATTTTAGCTGCCACTTCATTTTTGATAGGGCTTTTCTTCTTTCAGCATGGGATGGCAATTAGCTGATGTTGCAAATGGCACCACAGGAAGGTGTCGCAGCACTCTCCAAACCAGCCAGCTGCAGCAAGGTCTTTTACCATCTCCTACCAGCACACTCTTCATACAGCCCCTCCGCTGCCTTCTCCTAGGCTCTCCTCATCCCGGGCACGCTCTCCTTCTCTCTACTTCTTCCTCCTCTCTCTTCCTCGGCTGCTTCCTCTTCATTGACTCTCAACCACTTAACAGAACCAGCCACAGCTGCACTTTATCTACATCAGCCAGCCCCCCACCCCTGAAGCCAGCACACAGCTGTATGTTATCAATGTTAATTAACCCAGCTTCATTCCTCTACAGGAAGGGACCTACTGAATAGAAAAAAAAAAATGTTTAGGTAGTTCCTAGGGCAGTCAGACTCTGAAGCAGAGTGAGATCCTGCCCATGTGTGACATGTTCAGCATCTTCTAGTCCAGGGCTCAGGTCCACTAACCAGCTACACAGAAAGGCTGCAGCTCTGCGCTCCATTAGCTCGTACCTGGGATAAGCCCATGCCACAATAGTACTGTTGGCAAGTCACTCAGCATGCAGTACAGGATGAAATCATTCCACTTGAAATGGGTTTCGTTGACTTTTCTGGGAGTGGAACCAGATCTTGGCGTCTGGCAGAGACTCCCACAGGCTCGCGCTGGCCTTGGCGCTGGCGCCACAATGACCTGCGCGCTGCTGCGCTCGGCAGCTTTGCTCCTGCTCTGAGATGCCACATCAGTTGCACACCTCTTCTGGAGCACTGGGACAGCGCTTTGCCACACACCTAACGTGTGCTGCCACAGCAAGCTGCTGCAGGACGGGGTGGGGAGTCTGACACTGCCACAGCTGCGGAGGGGAGATTGTTACTCAGCCATCGTTACTCTGAGCTGGAAACACAATATTGCTCAACTTCAATATTTGAAGCGTGCCCCGTGTGTCCGAGTTTTCCTGCAGATACTGGCAAGGCAACATTATTCTTGGATGCATCCGAGTCTTCCTCTTTATTATATCATTACAAATCAGGAATGACTATGCAAACCTTCAGTCACCGTGCCTCGGCACCGTGAGAGCAAGGTCCCAGTTCAGATTCAGTGCCTTTCTCATCATGTGCAGCTGTACAGCCTCAGCTTCAAACCTGGCTGTGACATGGTAACCCAAATACCAGGAATTTTCTGCTTGGGTCAGATTCTCCCTGTGGTAGTTCACCACAGCCCAGAGGACACTCTGCCTGCTCAGCTGGCTGTATGGCTCCGGTGCTGTGCCACAGGACAGCAGGGCACCAGGCAAGGACAGCTTTGCCTATCCAGAGCCAGCAAAAACACCTCAACATTCAAGCACCACAAATGCAGGGCATGGCACTGGAGGAAGAATGTTTTTTGAAACAAAATATGCTCTGATATCTGTCCACCATCTGAATTCCTAGCAAGGCTTTGCACTGCTAGTGCTTTCTTTGAACACGGTGTTCAGATGTTTCCAGACATTATTGCTCTCCTCACTATAACGTGATCATGCAGAGCTACAGAGAGAACCATTTACCTCCTCACAGCAGTGTTAGGCCACAATTCTAATGGGAAGAAAAAGGATTCATCCAGGCAGTTTAAAGAAGTACTTCTAGGACGAAAGGATTATTTTGAAAACTAGCATTTAGTTAAAGTATAGAATTCATGAACTGAGGAACCCCTCACGAGCATCCTTCGTGACCATGTTTCGCACAGGCGCTGTGGTTGCTAGCATTTTGGTGCATCAGAATAAGTTTCTGAACAGATTTATTCTATCTGATCCTAGTTACTAAGACCCTGTCGTGAAAAAAGCAAGCCAAATTCTATTTATTTTGATGGCTGACTAATGGATGGAGACCTCTTATGCTGTAAAAAGCCTTCTTGGGACCCTGTTGTATCTTCAGTTAACGGAACTGAAGCGTGCACTGCAATGCATGCCGCTGCTGTCTGGGGAAGAGAGCTGGAACAAACCAACACGGATAAATTTATAGCTGCTGCTGCCTCAGACCTGAGTGAACAACAGAGACTCAATTTCTCTGTGACTCTGCTAATTCTTTGCAAAACAAGGAGCATCTTGTTTTCCCCCTTCAGAGGATGGCTGTGAAAATAATAAATACATCAAAGACTGCAAGGCAGTGAAAGGGGGATCTGTGAGTACCTAAGAAAGCTGGAAACAGGCATACCAAAGTACTCGGGGGCAAGAAAAAGGTGACACCAGTGCCCAGACCTGAATATAACCAAACCACTTCTTTACTAGCGCATCAGCTAATACAACTGCAATTCTGTTTTTATAGTGGAGAAGCTTTCATCAGAAGTTACCAGCTTCATTAGTACAGTATACTGGGAAGAAATTACTATAAGACTGTGTATTTATGTTTCTCTGTCCAGTAAAGGATTTCTGCTTACTCCAACAGACTCCCCCCCTCACCTCATTTAAATGCTGTTTAATCTGGACATCTTTCTACGGTCAGTGAAGGCATGGCACAGGCAATACCACAACAGCAGTAGTAGTCCTGAAGGCAGTACTAGTACAACTGGTGGACAGACTGCTTCCAATGCCAAAGTTACATAAAAATAATTCATTATATACTCAGAGATAATAAAAACCTTGAGAATGTAATAGCTGACTCAGCTCTGTATTCTCCCTGTTGGCTGAAAAATTACACAAAGATGCAAGCATTATAGTAAAATACATCCAGCTAGAGTCCTCTGTGGAACCCTCTGTCTGCTTTCAGAGAATTTAATGAAATAATGCTTCTTCACACCAACCAACAACAGCAGTATGTGTCTCCTACTACAGTTCAGTCTTTGCTTCCTTAATTCTGCTTTATTCCTCTATCTTTGAGGGAATGGTAAGAGCAAAAACAGGAAAGGAGGGAAAATCACCAGCAGCTTCAATAATTCTGCTTGTAGGGAACAGGGTGTGAGGTAGAAAAGATGCACACTGTCACCTGATGGAGCCTGAAATTGTAGCTGGGCTGCTTAGCATCACTGCCACTGTAACCTGTGCTGGTGGGCTCCTTCATCTGGAGCATTCACCAACTGTGAGGGAAGCTGGCAGGAGCCACTGCACTCCTGCGTCACCCCCGACTCACCATCTGAAAGCACCGCCTGCATTCGCCGCACAGAGCAGATTAGCATAGCCTCTGATTTTCTACTGGCCGATGACACTGCAGTGCTGGGAAATAGGAGCATTTATGAGAATCTAAAAAGCCATCCAGAAAACCAAACCCATATGGCCAGTTTGCTAAGCTTAAGAGTAATCATTCACAAGGTCAAATTTTACTAGAGCCAAATTGCTACAACTGCAGAACACGCAACACAGGCACATGTGCATCTTAGAATAAAACCTGGCTAAGGAAGACAGAGAAAACAAAACAAGTGCTGAAATAAAAGCAGATTACATTTAATTTGCCCATTTAGGCATTGCCTCTATTTATTACACAAAGTTAAGATTTTCACGATGAATGTCTGTTCCATTTCCCTTGCACTGTAAGCAAAAGCTCTGCAGGAAACGTTGGAGGCTGCTCGTGCCACGGGCAGGGAGGGTCACGAGCACGGCGAGGCACAGGTGGCCCAATACAGCCGGCATCCCACGTGCCTGGTCCCCACGCAGACCCCGCAGCGCCTGAGACACCCTCGCACCTGAAACCTCAGCCTGCCTGAGCCACACACAAATAAGACCGTGTCTAAAAATTGTAGGCAACCGTTTTCACTGGGGTGTTTTCACAAGTGCTTGGATTCCCAGGATGAGATTTGACAGAAATCACACGAGGACACTTACTTTCTTCTCAGGCACGGAAAAGTGTGGATTGTTTGGCTTTGCAGCGGCTTGGCTCTGCACAAGGACCAGCACAACCCCAGCAGCAGTTTCACTTTCACCACCTTTCCAGTGGTGTTGCTCATCCATTGTCAACACAACCAGCACGTGGGAATGTTGCTACAGAGAGGGCGGACAGAGTCAGAGTCCCCTTTTGCTCCCTGCATTCCCTCCCGTGGAACACCTTTCCGTGAGAAAGCATCACTACACCACCACTGGGAGCTTCCAGCTCCATGACCATGGCTGCAACAGTCTGTGCTGAGCTTTCTCTGGCCACCAACACAAATGCGGTAGTTGCCAAATACAACTACAAAACGAGGCAAAAAGCATCATACAACCTGGGATCAGGCTTCACCGACTTTGCCAAAATGTTGCTTCAAGGTCAACATATGTTTACCTAGAAAAGGTTTTGAGTGACTTAAGCCAGATACAGTCTGTCTGCCCTTTCTGAACGTTTCCTTTCGCCCCTGCCCAGCCTGCACCGTGAGCAGCTGTCTGACCTTGAAAGACAACCACTTTGGGGATGTGTGGGCAGGGGATTTTGCAAGGAAAGGTTCACGGCCTGACAGCTGCCGCAGAAGAGTCAGGCATTCTGATGATTTATTAGGAGAGCTCTTCAAATTTCAACTTACTGACCAAACAAATAATTAAAGGCTTTCATTTTCAGTTGATCTAGAATGATTTGCCTCTCACTTCCTCAACTTTAAAATGAAATATGTTTTCCTTTAAACTGTAAATCTTGTTCTCCCCAGGAACAAAAAAAATAAATTACCCGCTCTCTTTTTGATTTTTGAAGGTGAAGATCTATTTTGGCAGGCCAGGAAAAAATCTGAAGACGACACAAGGAAGAGAACGGAGTTAACAACAGGGAAACATGGTTGCATGACATTTTTTGCAAGCTGCTAACTGGAAACTTTAGTTATTTGACACTAAAAGTCAATGCAAACAGAACAGATTCTTTTATTACAGAACTAAAGAGGTAGTGGGATCCCGTCACGTGTCAACAGATACACGTGCTCATTCCTTGGCTGGGCAGGACAAAAAGGGATGTTAGAGGCTGATGGAGGGAAAGGGAATGGGCGGACCTGGAAGCAGCACTCGTACCAGTGCATTGATAATACTGAATTTAATCGTTTCTGATCTTTTAGCTTCAAAAATCTATTGTCTTGCTTATAATATTTCCTGACTAAAACAAGAAACTGAGAAAGGACTTCAAGTGTGTTAAATAGGCAGTAAAACAAAGCACGTCATTCTGAGTTGAAAGTAATGTCTCGTACTGACTGAAGAGCCATGCTCTTGTATTCTGTCAAAATGTCAGCATTTCTGTTCTGGTTGGAACTGAAACTTTTTCTGTCCTGCTGATTTCCCTGTTTGAGAAGATCTAAATTCAGCCAGATTGTTTAGTGACTTTGACAAGCCTGGAAGGTCATTGTTGGCCCAGTTTTTGCCTGGAGGAGCAGGAGGTGTGTTTCAAGAGGTGCTGGGGGAGCCTGGGCCCCTGCAAGGCACGTGCTGGCTGTGGCAGTGTGTGACAGCACCGGGAGCTGCCTGCTCAGTGGTAGGCATGAACGGCTTTATTCTGGTTGGGTTTTTCTGTTGTTTTTTTTTTTTTTTTTTCCAGTTGCCTTGAGTAGTTATCTGGAATCATGGACAGTTAAACAAGTGACTTCATGAAACCTGCAGAAAACCTTCAAGAACTTCCGTGAACTTCTGCTCTTGGTAAAATACAGATTCTTTCCATCCACGTCACTGTCATTACATCACACGAAGAATTACCCCCCAGTTCTGGAAACAGCAGGCACGGCTGAGGTGACTCGCTGGGGCTGTAGTGCCCGCTCGCTGGAGGCGACCCTTGCTGTGCTTCAGTGCAAGGCTGACCCCCACGCTGCGCAGAGAGCAGCCGCCGTGGCACGTAGTGGGCAGCGATGCTGGTGCCCACCAGCAGCACCAGGGCGAGTCCCAGGCTGCCTGGGGCACAACACCGCACCTGGTACCTGGCAAATGCAGAGCCCACTCCTAATTCCATGTGTTGGTACCACGCGTGGCACATGCATATATATCATAGACTCTATACATAGTACTACTTTTAGTATGAGGGGGGACCAGGTATGTTATTTATATGACACCCCACGCACTGCAGGCCTGATTCCGGTCTTATCGATTCCAATGAATCAGAAGCAATTCCACAATACCAAAAGGGTTTACCTAAAATTAGATTCAGTCCCTATGTAAGAAAGTTAAACCCATGCCCAAGTAATGCATTTATTTTTTTCAAGATGTAAACTCTCGTCCTTCAAGCTGCTTGTGGGAAGCGGCAGCTGATGCTCAGATCTGCCTGCCCTGCATGGCACGCAGGCCTGCCTGCAGCTCGCGGGCCCGAGTTCTCTAAACTCATACAGAAAGTCTTAAATTATATCAAAATGAAGGTTTCTGAGATTTACTTACGTGAAATAAATTCTTCCTCCCAAACGTCAAGTTTGCCTTCTGTTTGGTCAATTCATTGGCTCCTTTTGAGCAAATACAAGGTCCATAAAATTTGTGAATAATTACAATTGTACACAGAGATCTGGCATGCTCCAGGCAGCTCTTTTCCTCCTGCACTAGATACTTGAAGTCTAGCTCTAATCTAAACTCGCCTGCCACTGCCAGTCCTCTGTGGCTGCAGATCCTTGCGCTCACAGCTGCCTGTGCTCAGTCATGTTGGGCAATGACTGCAGGTGTCATTCACTCGGCAAACCTGCCCCTCACCGCAGGCAGGGAGCCAGGGCTGGGTGCGAAAACTGCATCTTCCCTCCTCCAACAGGCAGCCCGATCTCCAGCCCAGCAGTCGCTTCCTATGACTTTGCTCTCTACCTGCCAGCCCTGCAGCTGTAACCCTATATATACGGTCCCTCCCACCTCAGCAGTTCTGCTTGCTGAGTCTCCTCCGTTGTGTATGTGCAGGTATTTTATGTGAGACATAATTATTCTTGTTCCTATCAGCTAAGACAAGCATGCACAAGAGTAACTCCCTCGCAGGACACAAAATGGTGTCCCTGGGTACCTTCCGAATTGTACATATGAAGAGGAGGATAATGACTATAGGTATTTGTTACATTAATGCTAAATAAGCAAAGGTGGTTTACTGAGAATCTTTACGAGTGCTCTGGTCGGTTTTGGGTGTGCTAGAGGAGGAAATGGGAAATAAAAGGTAGCTGCTATGGAAAGATTCCTGTGTGAGCAGAATTTGGAAAGAATGAATGAGAGCGTGTCATTTAGACTGAACAGCATTAAAGGGGCACAATGGTAAAGGAATACACAGAGAAAACACATCAGACATTTTCTTTCTGATTATTTGCATGTTACATCAGACCAAGGGCACGGATGATAACACTGAAAGGCTGCAGCAGACGCATGGCCGCAAAGTTCACAGTGAACATGTAGCAATTTTTTGTCCAAGCTCCCAATAACAGGTAAGTGTTGAATAAGAAGCCTGCAGGTGCACTGGGTAATTATGGGTTGCTTTCCCTGGTCATCTTTGGTGGCCATGGCAAAGGGAAACAGTTTTCTGTGTAACACTGTGCTGGCTACTTTCCATTGCAGTTTTCTGCACCGCCTCCTGAAGCGTGCCTGGCGGGCAGAGCTGTAGGGCTGTTAAGCAACAAATGTGATTTAGTCAAGCAATTGCTACGTGCCCTGGCACACCCCTCCTGCGGGAAAAGCAGGAGGGACTCACTGACCTCTCAGAGGAGGAAAGCAGCAATGGAAAGAATCACTTTATTTTGTCTTCATTCTCGCTGAGCATCTGCATCCTTTGAGCAGATGGGTGTCATGGTGTGCCAACCTTTGCAGCACCTTGCTGAGGACGGGAAAGCACCAAGCACGGTTGAAGGGAGGGAGTAAGGATGAATAGAGCTGCCAGTAACTCATTAATTGAAGGCTTGACAACACAACTGACAGATGAGCATGTAAGAAAAAAGTATCAGACGGGGCCCCGAGGAGCACAGTTCAGACGTGATCAGTCATCTTACACATACATTAGTCTGAAGTTCTGCAGGGCAGTGAAACACTCCTCACCGCAGTAAGTTTTAGGGGAAAAACCAGCCATGTAATGTCTTGAATGCCTCCACAGCCCACTTTTTCCCAACACATTTATCTTACTCTTGCAGGCAGCACAGTCAAAGCTGCGCTGCAGCTGCATGTCCTTCCATGCCAACATTCACTTTTCCTCAGTAAATACTCAATACCCACAATAAAGCCAGGCACATAGAAACAGAGTACCAGCATTTGACTTACAGCAGAATTTAGCTCTTAGTAGAAACATGCTTTTACCTATTGCATTAAGAGGAATCATTTACATGTGAATAAATAAAACCTTATACTCAAAGCCAGGGAACACACCCACAGTAGGCCACCGCAGCTTAGCATGGACAATTTAGCTTTCTTTATAACACTTCTAAAGCTGTCGCAACGCTTTGGCAGGGCAGGATTACCCAGCTGCAGTGACTGGCAGGCCCATCCCTGCGTACCTGTGAGCTGTGTGACCTCGCAGCCGCAGCTGCTTGTATGAAAAGAGTCACCTCTGGACCATAATAAAAAGCAGACACCGGACTGACGAAGCATGACTGACTTGCCCATAGCAGCTGCTGCTCAGAAAACTTGATTTGAAACCTGGTGCCCCAACACGGTGTTTGGCTTTGGCTTGCTCCACGTACTGAAGGAGATGTGTGCCAGGAGCAAAGCTGAGCCCGACACGGAGCCACATTCAGACACTCCAAATCTGACTCAAGTTCCTGCATTTAATGCTTCCCACCAATTAGGCACCTCTGGGGTTTATAAGGAAACTTAAAAGCTAGCCCACTCAAAATGCCAGACAGGAGGTGACAGACTTTGAAGCTACCCTGGTATCCTTTCAGGTTTGTCAGCTCTTGCCAGCGGTTTGCACCACTTGCTGATATTGTCCCCCTTCCCAGGCCACTGCACTGCCATGGTTCGGTACCCTCAGCCCGGCCTGGGGGGTTTGACGTGCCCCATCAAACTGCCCGGGCCTCAGTGGTCCCGTCAACCCGTCCCTGACACAGGCTTTCCCTACAAGTATTTAATCCACATTTGGTTTATGGTACCTTCTTTTTAAAGGCCACTCAGCACTATGTTTCATAGTGCAATGAGCCTGTTAATATAGCAGTAAAACAAACAAGATTTTTTTTTTTTCCAATTTGAACTTTTCCTTTTCTTTTTAAATCACTCAAGAAGTAGCGCCAGTGTTCCCTGTTTTCAGGAACAGAGAAATTAAGCTTCTCAGAGGTCAAGTTGCTTGTCTCTTAACCGTTATCATAACAGACTACCTGCCAAGAAGAACTAGCCTCCTGCAGAAGATGTGCCGACACCACCCCACTCGGATCAGAGCCCCGTTTCGCAGCCCCTCAGGAGCCGCCGATGGACACAGGGCTGCGCACACACACACACGGCATCGGGGCTTTCCCCCCGCTGCTCTCTGAGCCTGGGGCGGCGGGGGCAGCAGCCATTCTGCAGATTTGTGCTTGTTTTTCCTCCTCATTCCGTCCATAGCCATTTACCCAGACCCTGGAGCCCCCTCCCTCCAGTGTGGCGATGCTGGCACTGGTCTGCCGAGTGCCAGCTTTATCTAAGATAATCCTTCATATGAGCGACCATCAATAACTAACCTACTCCCTAAAAGACACAGATCAATTGACAGAGTATTATAACCCTTAAAATATTAATGCTGTATCAGAGAGACAATTTCACTGGGCCTAGGGACTCTTCCATTATTAGAAATTATGCCTCAGCCTTAAATAAATTAACTCAATAAATGTCTTACCATGAATACAAATTCCTACTTAGGGCCTGCAAATAAAATGATTTAGAGCTGTTCTCTGAAGAAAGATGAAGGTGTTTAAACTTGCAAAAGAGGAAGTGCTACCATACTCATTAGTCTTTTGTTTAAAATGGACTTCTTTTTAAACTGAAGGCATCCCTTTCGAAAAGGGGGGGCGGGGGGGATCACTGGAAAATTAAGTTGTTACATTTTTTTACACCGGGCTGCACAGTTTCAGTCCTGCAAATACACAGATCTCTGCTGAACCCCAAAGGTGGCTGCAGGGCAGAGACCCCACCAGCCTCGGGGGCAGGGGTTGCCCAGCACCACCAGCACCACATCCCTGTGGGGTGCAGGGGGTGCAGCAAAGGCCACGAGGAGGAGTGGGCTGGTGTCCCTGGGCAGCAGCACTGCATTGCTGCCTGCTCGCAGCCGTGCCAGCAGCCTGGGCACCAGCCACCAGCTCTGAGATACTTCACCTGGATTCCCGAGGCTGGGAGGGGGGGCATTCTGCCCATGCCCCAGGGTTGAGTCTTGGCAAGAAGGAGTTTTACCTGCTTCCCACAGCCGTGCCTGCATGCTGCCGGCACCAGGAGGGCACTGGGCTCCCGAGCAGCGGAAGCTGAGCTAGAACCGCGCACGGCAGCTGCTAACCTGGAGCGCAACACTTGCTTTGCAAAGCAACGCAGCACCATGCTGCCTGCACTGGGGAGAAGCCGTGAGCTGCTCTCGGGCCACAGGGTGCAGCAGCAGCCTTCCAAACCTGAAAAACTGCTGCTGTTACTTGCTCCACTGGCCATTACTTATTTGGGGTTAGATAACATGAGCAAGGCTCAGAGTGATGTTTCCTGTAATATGCCCTTAATGCTGAGAACAGATGCCGGGCGGGAGTGTTGTTCTCTCACCTGCCCTCAGGTCACCCACGCTTTAGCCAAGCCCGTGCCAGTCAAGAACCACAAAACCCAGCAGGGCACCAGTTCATCCTGGAAGGGGCTTTCAGCATGCAGCCCCCCATCTTCTACTTTCATATGCCTAAAAGACGGTGTCCGTTAATAAAGCTCCAGCCTTAGCAGGTGTCTGTAATTTCAACAAAACATGAAGCTTGTACAAGCTCATTAATCATCCCAAGCCCCTGTCACAGCATTTGCCCTCCTCGTATCGATGAATTGACTGTAGCAACGTGAAAGCCACAGCATCACACTTAATTACAGTTGTATTTCACGCCAAAGCCCTCTCATGTTTCATGCAGACTATTACAGCTCTGCATCCTTTCACCAATTTCTGAGCTAGCGAGACTAATCAGGAGCAACAGCAGGGTCACACCTTGCTGGCTGTTGTGCATACTCCCACCATTTGCATTTGTGACCACAGATTTTTGGAGAAGTTAGACACACACACACAGAGCCTTTTCCCTGCACTATCGTACTGTCACCAACACATCGCTTCAGAAACTGATTTTCTCAGGTGAGCACAGCCTGTTTTGCTCCATCTGCACTGTCCTTCAGAACAGGAGAGCCTTAGACAGGCAGTCTGCAACATCAGGAGATGCGTGAGTAGCACCCCATGGCTTAGTTACCTGCCCGGTAGCAGCTGCCACATGTCACTGCCTACCTATGGGATGTCCAGAGCCACATCCATACAGCAGAGGGGCACAGCTAGGCCTGGGCTGCCACAAAGGACAAGCACGACATTTCCCCAAAAGATACGCCTTAGCTCAAGATACGGTGGAAAGGCACACGCATTGCTAAGGCAGCACAGGTAAACAGATGCCCTCTGCAGAGAACAACAGGAACACCACAGGGAAGGTAAAGCCTCTGTCCTGTCTTAGTGCTCAGGTATCGATTTGATGAGATTTTTGATAACCAAAGCACTGTTGATTGCTGATTAAGGGCTCATGTGGCTTTCTTGGTCCTGGCCTTAAGACCAGAGCACACCTCAAAAATACATGCAATGTTTTCAGTTCTTACTTTTTAATTTGTACATGACCAGTTCAGTCCTCAGCTGTAAGAAACACATAAAGGACACAAGTCAGGATGAAAAAATAGCCACACTGATTCCACTTGACTGAATCACAAAGTTTTGTAAGAGAGAACATAGATTCAACTTCTTTTGCCTTATATAGAAATTCCATCAGCAGCCACCCACAGAGACACTTAAACACAGGGAATTTTACAAGCGGCTCAGGGAGATTGCCTTGGCAGCAGCCTTCTCCTTGGTGTCTCCTCTTCCTGGCATTGACTTTGCCCTTGTACCTGTTGCATTCCCAGCTGATGCATCAGCAAGCTGCTGGGCTGCTGACACAAAACACTCCCCAGCAGGAATGCTTGCTTATGTGCTGTAGCTTTTAACTACAGCATCTGAATTGAATTATTAGCATCCTTAAGGGCTGGGATAAATATAACCCCAGCTTACACAAGTGAGAAATTGAGAGAAAGGGAGCATGCCGACAGGGAGAGGGGGTGCAGCCTGTTTGGGGTAGCGTGGGAGGCAAGCAGTGGAAAAAGCAGCTCCCCCTCTCTCCCCCGCCTCCCCAGGACTGAGAGCCCACTGCTGAGCCTGTGCTACCACGGGGCCTTCGGGCACTCACCAGTACCTGTGGGCTCCACTTCCCAGCCGCTGCTCCCAGGTCGGAAGCATCCCACCTGCCTCAGTCTCCCCACAGACCTCACACTCCACAGCCACACGCAGCCACGAGCCACAGCTGCCCCCCACACGAGTCACCCTGCGTGCTGGCCCCACTGCACAGCAGCCAGCATGGACCACCCATGCAGCCACCAGCAGCCACCAGCGCAGGGCTACGATGCGTTTAGGGCCACTTAGCTCTTAAGGTAATGGGGAAGCGTATCTGTGCAGTAACAATAAGTTTCAAAGCAATTTGGCAAAAAGCAGGGTGAGAGCAGCGACTTCCCAGCTGCCACCTCCCTCCCGTCCCTGGCACCTGTAGCTTCCTGCTCTGTCTCCAGCGGCTGGCCAGGCTCTGCTCTGCCGCAGTACAGCCGGCGATGCTCCTCGCTGAGGCCGGGTGATGCTCTGGGAGATTATTCCTTAATAGGCTGATCTCTGTGCTAGCGAAGGCCCGGGAAAGGGAGGAATATGTTATCAGCTCTGATCTGGCATTAGAGCGTGCTTGCTGCTTTGGTACTGCCTCCCAAAAGCGGAGTTAATTGCTGGGCTAGAAAATGCAGATAAATCAATCAGCTCATACCACATTTATTTTCTGTAGCTATGTGTTGGGCTCCTGGCAGCTTAAAACAGCAGCGACACCCACTCTTGCTACAGTGAGAGGTAATGACTGGGCTTTTGCCAAAGACTACCTGGAGAAAGGAGCAGTCGCCCAGGCATGGCAAGGTAATGGCACAGCTACAGCAGTGACCTGGAGACAAACATCACCACACCAGCTGTATTTCTGCCCCATTTCAGCATTTAAGGAGACTGTCAAGCCAGAAACATTGCGCATAAATTACCTTTCTAGATTTTCCAAAATGAATACCTGAAAGACAAAATAGAAAGAGGAGGCAGAAAATTGATGGCATGAGAAAATAAACATCATTTTATACTGTAGACTTATTTACAGCAAACTCTGTGACTTGACAATGGGGTCTACAGAAAAAAAGAAAATAAAACACTCGGTTGTTACCAATATCTCTTTTTGGGTGAAATGATAAAGCAAATGCAAACCTCAAACCAGACTCAGGCTGCACGGGAGCTGGTCTGTGCTTCCCCATGCAAGATCCTGGGGAGCACAGCCGGGGTCCAGCCCTGGCTGAAATGCAGGCGAGCCATCACCAGCGGCTCAGGCCTTTTGCCAGGGAACGGGTCAATCCAGGTAGTGTGACCCTCCCCACCTCACCATGTGTCTGCTGTAAGCAGGGCAAGGACATAGCAACAAACACCCTCAGCGCCTGGCTCCTGCCCCTCCATCACCTCTGCTCCGCGGTTCCCTTCTGCACTAGAACAGGGATTTTCCTGCAGAAGGTACCTACCACAGAAAACGAAAGGTGTGGGAGATGACATCGGTGTGGATATATTTGTTCCTATTAATTACATGGCAGGTTCAACACAGCAATTTTTTTCTTGCTACCTTTTAAAGTGTTCTTAATTGATTAACTGGAAACAAGCAAACAAACGGCCCTTTTCTCCCTGTGCCTCAATACAATCCTCATTGTTAATGGGAATGGCAGGAGCAGCGGCCGGCCAGGCTGCCCTAACACAGCTGTGCCGTGGGGCCTGCCCTGCCACAGGGTCTGCCCTGCTGGGCACCCGCAGCATCATGGCCCCGCCGCGCAGTGCCCCCCAGGCTTCCCAGCCTGACCCAGCACCCTGCCCCCCAACACATCGCCGGACAGAGATCCTCCAGGGAAAGAAGGGGCTGAAAGAGGGACAAGAAATAATGGTAGACTTACCTTCAGTTTTGCACTTCAAAGGATAAAGGAAAGTCTTAACAGCATTTACACAGTTCAGAATTCCCTGCCCCTGCTGTGTGTGACAGAGCTGGCGCTGGCTTCCCACGGGCTTTGGGTCAGAGCTAGACTGATGCTCCTTGTGTGTCTGGGATAGTGTCAGAGGTCAGAGCAAGCCTCTGGGTTACTTCGAGAAATTCTGTCGTTGCTCCGTGCCTTAGCCACCCATAGGAAAACTGGAGATAACAGCTGTTCACACTATCTCCTCTAAAGACAAAGATTCATGGAAACATGCTTTTCTGTTCATCTTCTCTTATTCTGACTCTTGATCACCAGGATTTGTTGTTTTTTCCTCTGGCAAGCAGAAGGGTTAGGTAAACCAGCTGCCCCACCAAGCCTTGGTGTGAGCCCAGGCTGCCCGCAGACGCTGCTGCCCGCAGCACGGCGTCCTGCTCCAGAACACAGTGTATGTGCCACACAAGTAACAGGTGACATCTTACCTTTCATCCAGTATTTAAAACCCTTGTAACGTGTGAACATTAGCTTTATGAACTGCTAATGCATGGAGGCACAGGGGAACCAGGCTGCAGGACAGCTGCCTGTCAGCGTGGTTTCCCACGTGTCCACACTCGGGCAGCCCCAAGCCAACCTCCCAGCAACCTGGTGTGTCCAGCGCTCTGCAAAACCTACCCAACACTGCCACTTATCCATGGCCAGGCAGCCGTTCGCCACAGACCACATTTCAGGTTCCAGCTGCTCTTTGAAAAACAAGCAACACTAGCAACAAATTCTTTTGCCAATACTGTCTTGTTAACAGGTCTAATGCACCAGTACTGCTAATGGTTGAGACAAAAAACCATTTCAGGTAGGAACAAAAGTTCTGGGCTGGTACCAGGCATGTTTTTTTCTCCAATCTGAAACCCCATTTGATTATTTCCATTGTGACATTGCCCCTTGCAACCTGAAAACATTATTTTATCTGTATGCACATCAGCACCCAATGTTCAAGCCTAGACTCTCGTACAGCTTTCTAACTCACTTAAAAGATAAAGAATACACTTTAAAAGCAAAAAAAGTTCAATGTAACCTCTTGTCAGATACAGGAATGAGTCTGGGAACAATCAATTGGACACCGTTTCAGGTGCACAACATTTTGTTGTCGTCTCAGATTAATGCACAATTGTGGTTTAATCTTTGGCCAAAACTCTTACTCATCATCTGATATGATGTCATTCCTTTCTGCTCCCTAATTTATTAAATATATATTTCATCCATATAAGTGACTTCAGCTGTCAAAAGCTGGGCAGATATTTTAGCTGTCACTAGATTAGGATCTATTGGAAATTACTGCTTATTTTTATGTTAATAGGATGAAATACACTGAGAGAGCAGATCAGATCAAGATGTACCTATCAGACAAGCTGCAGTAAGTACTAGTTTCTGATGTGCATGCAAGTGAGAAGGAAAGTTCTCTCTACTGGTAGTGCACGTTTTTTGGAACTGTTCTGAACACCATAAACACAAAAAACTTAGCTGAAAGACAACTACTTTTGTTCTTTTAATTAAGAACTTTCCCCCTCAAAGGACCTTATATTTTTATATTGTTTTCTTTCAAGGGTGGGGTGGTGGCTTTTAAGCAAAAAAATTAAATGCCAAAATACTTGGATGAACACCATAAATTACTACATGAATGCTTTGTGCTTCTCTCCAAATGTGATGGCACTTACCAGTGGGATTCATCCCCTCTGCAGCACAGTAGTGTCTCCACTGGAGCAGCTGTAGTACCTGGGGGAGGTGATGATGCAGCAGGGACCCCCCCCAGCATCTCCATGCCTCTCAGGAAGCACTGCAGCAATGTACTCAATCAGAAATCTTTTGGATTTTCATTTCGTCCCAGTCACAGAGAGCTGGTATGGACACACTGCAGTGTTTAGCTTGTGAAGTGGCTGGGTGTGGGTTATAAGAAGACACTTCATACTATTATTTTCACTACTCAAGAATAATAATCCTTGTGTTATGTTATTTTTGAGCTGAGAAGTTCTGGATAGTGGAAGATATTAGATTCTTGTTTACCATTTGGCATCTGAAAGTAATTTGCACCACCAGCAGATGAGTAAAAGAGCAGATAAACGTCCTACCTGAAGCTCTTACCCTGTGTTACACACCAAGCCCTGGTCCTCCGCGGGGAGCTCTGGCACCGTGGGCAGGGGCATCGCTCCTCGGCAAGAAGCCGGTCGGGTGCGCACTGCTCAGCTGCATCGCGTCCAGATGTGCGTGTGTCCGGTACCTCCATCGAAGAGGGCATGCTGAAAAGCTCACTCACAGAGTGCTTCAGTAATCTCCAAGGAACAAGCATTTTCTGCTTTTGGGTGAAACAAAATGAGGTGGAAAAATCATCTTGAGGTTCGCATCGGTTTGGTTTTATTTTTAGCTTATCAAATAGTAGTGGTAGGTTTGCCACTAGCCAGCTCTCGTTACCTAGAATAGGTTGAGGCTCAGCAGTTTTAAATATGCCTCAGCAATGGGCAATGCAGTACAGAAATGTATTTTGTTTTTTAAAACAGTCTCAACAGTCTTGTTAGAAGGGATTAAGCAATGTCTTTTTCCTTTATCAGCACAACAGAGCAGTGTGGACAAAGTAAAATGGTAACTGCTGTTACTTTGTGAATGAGGAAATACTGTTTTATCTAATTTACTGCAGCCCGAGGCGAAACATTAACTTAACTTTGAATTATGATGGGATGTAAAATAGCCTGAACAAAAACATTGCTGGGCTTTCTTCTGAGGGCATGACCTTAGACATCTTTAAACTGAGTCTGAATGGTATCACAACACACATCTTTCGTTTTGTTTACTGAAATGTTTGCCTTTGGCATAGATCATTCTGAGCACTATGGAAACAAGGAAAAGGAAAGAAATTTTATATAATGGAGCTTTCCTAAAGGACTATGAATATATTTTAAAGGGATAAAAAGAAATGATTGTAGGCTTACCTTCAGTTCTGCGCTTCAAAAGATAAAGAAGTCTTAAAAGCATTTACATAGTTCAGTGCATGCTACCTGCAGAATTCCCTGCCCCTGCTACGTGTGACGGAGCTGGCATCAGCTTCCCACAGGCCTTGTGTCAGAGCCAGACTGATGCTCCTTGTGTGTCTGGGATAAAGTAGGTTTCAGGCCACTCCTTCTCAGGGTCACTCTTGATCTTTAAGATGCGTCAGGGCCATATGCCTGTCTGCCAGTGAATGCACACAACAAACCAAAAGGGAAATCACATAAAGGAGGAAGAAATCTGACATTTTCACTTGTAATTATTTACAGTTTATGTTTGTTACAGTATAAAGTACATCCAGTCCTGGCACAAATAAAATAACAAGTTCCTGGTACCAAAAATCATTGAAACTCTTGTGAGCTGATGGAGAACATGACCTTTGGTATGACACTGATAACTATCTGATGAGAGAAAACGTCTGGTGTCCTTAAAGGCCCTGTAGCCTATTTACTGCTACATCTACAGTCATGTCAGATCATCACACCCCCCTGAAAAAGCTATGTGGCATCTGGAAAAGTACTGACGAGCATGTCCCCATGGGCCTGTTGGCAACCAGGTGTCCTGGCAGAGCCCCAGTACAGTTATCAAAGGGAACTTGCTTTTATTAGGGCCATGTAACTGCCTGCCAGTGAATGCATGCACTGTATCAAAAGGGACATCACTGAAAGGAATAAAACTGATGTTTTAACCCATGCAATTCTTTAGAGTTTTCCGCTGTTGCCATATTAAAGTAGTTGCCACTCAACTAGAAACGGTTAATGAGAGAAGCTACACCCCGTCCGCTCCCCCCCCCCCCCCCCCCCCCCCCCCCAACCTGCGCTGTGCAGTTTTTGTTTCAGTCTGGCAGCCCTGGTTAACTGCAACCCTCGCTCAGAGATGCTGGACTGCGCTACGTGGCATGAACGACCGAGTGACAGCGGTGTCCCCAGCCGCACCCGCCAGTGGCTCAGGTGCCACCCTGGCTTGGGTTAGCTGGCTCTCTGCAAGTCTCGTCTGCTAAAAGCGCTTGGGGGAAATTAATAGCTACTTTGGGAACGCCGCACACTCTTCCCTGTACCATCCCACAAAGCACACCCTTGAGGCAGAAACCTGATGGTATGTCACATTTGCAAAGGAAAATTTAACTCTAATAAAGATTAATACATGGGGACTCACCACCACAGTTTTTTGTAATTGCTTTTCATTAACATTCTCAGCAGCTCTGAACAAACACCACAGCCTTTTTTTTTTTTTTTTTTTTCCTGTTTGCCAGGCAGGGACTATATGAGGCATAGTCAGCACTTGCTCTATAACTGTTGCCTCTATTCCTTCACCTATAGAATGCCAACAATATCCTAAAATATCCCTGAACATTGGGCAACTCACCTGCAGATACCAGACAGCTGCTCCTGTAAATTCAACATGAGCAGTGCAAGTAAAGGAGGCAGGTTTATGTTAGTGAATAACATTTTGGTGTTCAGAAAAAAACATTGCACCGGGAAATTCAGTCTATACTGAGAGTGCTGGTGACTATAAAATCTATTACATCATCACAATAATGATGATACTGGCTATTTTGCCCAGCTCCATGCAGGGAGTGGAGGAGCACTGAGAGGTGCCTTGAGTACAGGGTAAACAGAGGCCTCAGACCATTTTCTGGTTTCTGTGTCAGTGCCCCAGTACCTGAATGATGGCTGTCTTCTGGGCTGGTTCCCAACCCTGCTTGCGCTGGGGGTGGAAGCTGAGGGTTTGGCAGAGCTGCAGTGATGCCTCTCATTGAAAACAAGGAAGAAACTCGCCCAGCCAGGGCCCAGGCACCCGCATATTAATGTGCTAAAAATACCTCGAGAGCGAAACCATAGAAGACCAGCCAAACAACATCTATTGCTCCTCTCTTTGCCAAGTGCTAAAAAAAGCCAAAGGAGAGAAACCCCAGCACGGGGAACAGGTTTGACCAGGTTTGTTACATTTTTGCGTTCTCTCTGCGGGCCAACACAGACCCTGTGGGTTCGGTCTGCCCCTTCCAGACTTCATCCGTACCAGGAGGCACCTCCAGCCCCTTCCCCACGGGAGCTCTAGCCCCAGACCCCTACAACAGGGTATCTTCTTACTCCGTGGACTCGTCCTTGGAGGAAAGGAATAGCGAACGCACAAGGACTCACCTAGTGTGTGAAAGGTTGGCTTCGTTCCTGGCTCTGTCCAAATTACCTCCGCAGTCGTATGGCCCCTCTCAGCCCCTACACAGGCACCAGGCAGCACCTCCCAGCCTCACTGAGGGCTCTGGAGATGCACACGGGAGATGGCAAGGTGTCCACAGACTGTCAACAGAGAGGTCATAGAAGTATTATAAATACCAGCCCAAACCTGTAGTAAAGCTACCGTAAAGGAACAGTACGCCCCTCCTTGTTTATCAAATTTTTGAACATGGCTTTTTATGTTATCTAAAATTACCTACAGGTCTCTGCACAATGTCACACCGATTTCTGCAATGTTTTTTTTTTGACTGCTGAGTGGGGCTGCTTGAGCCCTGGAATATCCGTTTCACAAGCTGTAATGAGATTTCTGTCCCAAATGGGCATTAAATATGCTCCCAGAAAAGTGAATTTTCAAGTTCTGAAATTCTGCTTTTGAACTTTGAAGCTGCCAAAATCTACACTGTATTTTCCTGGGTTTTATTTATGGCATGCACTTAATATTCACTGCTACAGTAAGGTCTAAACTACAAGCTTAAATATTCTGTTAATTTTATGTTACTGATAAAATCACTGCAAGGTTTTGCTGTGATTGCGATTTCTTACCTTCTTTTCCTTTTGAAGTGTCTCTTGTTTGCTTGTGTCCAGCTACTTGAATACAAAAGACTGATCTAGAAAACAGTTCAGTAACTTGTTTGTAGAATATGTCCTTACAGATTTTAGCATTACAATATCACAGTTTAGGGCAAAATAAAACAAATATAAGGCAAATAAACCAAGATAAATTTTTTAAAATCTGAAACAAAAATTGAGAACAACTTAGAGGTATTTTTTGCAACTCAGTTTGTCATAGAAACGCATAGGTTTTCCCAAGGAGTCTTACCATTTATCAATTACAGCACAGATAGGTCTTGTCTCCCACCACTGCAATGCTCACTCACTAAAATTAATGTTATTTTTCTTATGCACAACTGGTTAGTAACATAATGGCAAATAGTCTTCTGCAATGGCTCATGCTGTGTGAAGGAAATATAAGTCTCTTGTACTTCTACATGTTCCAGGTTCTCCAAAATTTAGAAAAACTGTTCAGACAGAAAACATTGTGCTTTTACCTCCTTGTATACTTACATTGTTATATATTTTCGATTTATATTGATTTATAAGTAAATCAATAAGATAATTAGAAAAAAAGGTTAGGTGGATAAGTGTCTGTGAAAATGCCAACAAATCAATTTAACCCTGGGATTGTAAAATCAATCTTTGATTTTTTTTTTTAAATCATCACCTTCCAATAACTTCCTATCTTTCTGGAAAGTTCTGGATCAGCACTAACTTTTCACAGACATTTTTAACAAGAGATGACTGCACATTAGTAACAATGATCCTTTCACCTCCATCCTTTACATCATCAGTGTACGCGCTCCTCTGCTTTCCCTGCAAATATAAAGACTGAAAACACACTCTAAAAATCTAGGAAAGTGGCAACGTGGCTTTATCATTCTTCCACCCGCTTCAGCTGCAGGCAGAGCAACCCAGCTGGGTTTTTGAAACAGTAAGAACATGGTCACAAGAAAACCGGTAGTGTAGGGAAGGAAGGTCATAAGGTTTGGGGAGGAGTGCTCATGCTGACCAGAATGGCCTCATTCTTACATTTTTTTTCTCTGGATTCCTGGCCCTGCGTGACAGTAGTAAGCATCTGGGCTGATTTTCTTCTGCAGTGAGACTTCAGGTCAGAACTGATTCCTATGAGCAAAAAATTGTTTTGTTGTGCTGCAACCCTGTTCCTGTTCTCTGTTTCACGGCAGCTGGCTGCGATTGAAAATCGCAACAACAAGCATCTTTAAAAGCATCCCAGGTTTTAAAGGCAATCCTCCCCTTTCTGCACAACCAGCCTCTTGCAGAAGCCCTTGGCCTGAGTTAGGAGGGCAGATGCCCCTGGTACCTTGGCTCTCCCACAGGCTCTGCGGGCAGCACGGGGAGCTGCTACACTGGCCAGATGCAACGCCAGGGCCAGGACAGCAGAATAGTTCGCAGGGGAATTTCACACTCAATATGGCAACTTACCCTGCACTGCCAGGAGGTGCCTCCCCCCCGGGGGGGTCCAGCCAGAGCCTCACAGTGATTCGAGTCCCTGCAACAACAGGTGGAGAAAGACACATTTCTCTTTTGCAAGACAAAAGAAAAGTTTAAACAAAACAGGCTGGAAATAACCACATCCACTGAGGATCTGGGGATCCTCAGTTCATTTTGCACCTCCTGATGGGTGAGTGGGACAGGTCTCCTGTTTGCAAAGAGCAGCCTCTCCTGGCCAAGCAGCAGGGGTAGGTCCATCATCGATCGCCAGCTCTCCAATCAATTAGGACAAGCAGGACTTCTGCTTCTGCCTCATCTCACACAGTACAGATCTGACGTGATGGAAGGATGCAAAATTTTGCTTCAGTTCTCTTTCAGTGAATTAGAAATAGTTTCCTCTAGATTCTGTTCTTCAAAGTTCACCTTCTCTACTCTTAGATATATTTCTAGACATATTTTGCATGAGCACTTTTATAAAAAAATTATTACATGAACCCATTTTTTTTTTTTTTTAATTAGTTCTCAAAGCCAGCTATCATAGGTGTTCTTTTGGGACAGAATTTAACAAGAGAAACTGCCAACTGGAAGCCTGTATGCATTTACCTGTGCTGTGCAGACTGGGGTGACCATCACCTGGACACATGGATGCATCACCTCAGCTGGCCTCAGTGTCAGTGTGAGACGAGCAAACATCAGGCTCCACCTGACACTCGATTTCACTGTACTTACAACACAGGTAGTTTATAAATGTCTGTCCTTGACTGGCCCATTGCAGTTGATAACCTCCCATGTTAACCTGTGATTTAAATACACTGAGGATTTCATACCACTGTTACCCATACCTTGCCAATTTGTTTTTACTTTGTTTCCCACAGTGTTCCCAGTGACATTCCACTCTACCAGGCTACAAGCCTCACTTTCCACAGCACACTGCATGGTTTCTTCATGTTTCTCCATCTCAGATGCATCTTCTGGCCCCAAATGCAAGAGAACTGGGTAGCTGATAACTTCTACTTGTCCAGAGAAGCAGACCTTCGTGTGCCAGCTTTGCTGGACCTGGGTGGATAAGCAGAGATTGCAGTTAGTCTCACAGTAAGAAAAAGCTACTGTTGCATTCAAAAGTAACCTTTTTCACATGCTGAGTTGCAGGCCCTGCCTCAGTTTCACCCTACCATGCTCTGCAGAACTTTCCCGGAGGTGCTGTGGGGACAGCCCTCACTGCCAGTGCCTACCTGCCCTCTCCTCCACTGCCCTTTCAAACCACCAGATGCAACGCCCCAGCCCACACAGGCTGCAGGACAGGATGCTCAGCCTGCAGTGGTGATGGGCTGAGAACAAAATCAGAGGTGTCCAATATCTCACAGCGGTGACTTAGACTTCAGACAGCCACTCAGGCAAACCTGGTGCCGAAAAATGAACAAAAGCCATACACACGTGCAGTGAGGCAGAGCACGCTTTGCCTAGCAGCAGCTGGGTCCGCTTCGGGGCTAGCGAGAGGTGCTGGACAGGCAGCTGCAACACCTTTTATTTGCAGGGACAGAGAGAAGTCAGGTTTGGCATTTTCCACAGGGAATTGTTGTCTCTTCTGAGCAGGCTGGTGCCTCGATGGCAGAGGTGGCTGTCCCCAGGCCACTCGCTCGCTGTCTGCACAGCCAAGAGCTGGCTGGGGGAGCTGCCAGCTGGGCAACGCAACCTTGAAAGGCACTGGAGTGAGACCAACACCACATTTCACACAGGCATCTTTATTTTCACATTTCTGCATGTATGCAAGAGAATGTTCTTTTTCCTGGGATGTGCTGGTAGACATATTATACCCTACAGAACGAAGTTGAGCAAGTTCTTTTTATATATATATGTACACACATATATATAGTCTCGCAAAATTTCTTCTGCATTTCCCCATGTGTCAGAATGGATGTTTACAACAAACCAGAGCTAAAGGGACACTGCCAGGTTTTGTTTAATTTTTCTTATCTTTCAAATGAAATCATGTTTGTGTTTTTTTTCAACTCGATTACTGTTCTCTTGGATATACTTAAGCTAAAATGCTGAAGAGAAATGACATGCCTATAAGCTTCCAATTTTAATTACTCCAAGATACCATCAGTGATGCAGGTAGAATATTTCTGAACTCTTATTTACACAAGGGCCAGCCCACCAATTAGGTGTGTGTCACTGCACCAAATATAAGAACACCCCTGAATCAGTGTTGCAAATAAATCATTAGCATGTAAATGTTACGTTCACGGCAATTACACAGCCTCTATGCAGATAGCTATGTCTTTGTAAGAGTCCTGCTTTGAAAAGTTTCACTGTAAATTTTTAACCTGACAGTGTCCCTTAAGTAAAAAAGGACACCCTCCTACAGATATTTTCTTTTTATTATTAAAACCAACATTTTTAAAACCATTCAACAAAATTTAATACAAATTGCTGTTGGAGAATAGCATTTGTAAGAGTGAAGCTATGCATTGCTGCTCCATTAACATGGCTTTAGTTATCACAATTTATAATATTTGCACATTTCCTTAGGTCTTTCATGGCACTTCCATGAATAATAATAATAATAATAATAATAATAATAATAATAAAAGGTTGTTACGCTGCTGCTATGCTACCATCTTATCAGAGGTCACATATGGACACAAAGATGTTTGTTCTCAACACGTGTCTCAGTCAGGCAATACCAAAGTTCTGCCCACAATACTTGAACCTTAGGATTTCCACACCTCAGGTTTATAGCTTGACTCATGATTACTTACAACATTGCAACGCATTCAAAGTAACAGGAAAACAAACATCGACAGTAACAGGCACACTATTTTTTTTTTTTGCATTATCATTAATCACATTCCTATTTTTCAACAGATTGTTGCCTAAAATGCATGTTAGAAAGCTTTTTTTTTTTTTTTTTTTTTTTTAGAAAAAGCTGGCATGGAGATGCAGACTAATGTTTGTAACTAATGCAACAGTCAGACTAATGATTCAGACATTATTTAAACGTTCACAACTTTGAGGAAATTTGCACAGCTGATAGCATTGACAGATAGTTTAACTGTAACTTAGAAGCCCACATAGTAACTACTTTCCGCATACTGGCAGTAGGATTTATGACGGTATGAGATTAGAATAGCATACCATGTTTTATTTAGAAAGCTGTAGTACTATTTGCCATAAATATTGCAAGCCCCATTTATGAGCGATGGGAGGCTTTGCAAGTTTACAAAGTAATGTTCACGGAAAACATAAAAAACAAACCCAAAGACATTTCCATGCAGAGTACAATCCTCTCACAGTCACTGGATCTCCACCGTCTGTTGGCTGGAGCACACACCATAGACACATCTGCTGCTCGTAGAAAACCCAGAGGCCTTCTATGTACTGATGCACAGCAGCCCCTGGCTGATATCAGTGGGATCAGAGACAACTGCAGGATTATAAACAGTTTCGCAAAAGCAATGACTCTGCCACAGACAGAATTTACTATTAGAACTACGTGAAAAATACATCTCTTTTGTGTCACTTTGCAAATCCTCCTATCTCAGCTAGAACGCACGCCAAGTGGAGCAGAGAGGTGGCAGCCCAGGGCTGCACATCAGGTATGCGCAGGTGTGGTCTGTGCTCCTGCAAGACCAAAATCGAAGCTAGTTATGCCTCAAGGGCAGAATCTGGACCAGTGCAGCTTTCAGTATCTCCCTCTTTGCCTAACACATCCCCATCATTACTGGGACCTGAAAACTGACACAGTGGAGCAGAAAATGAGATGCCAAAATGGCAGGGCCACTAGCGGTAGCCTGATTTCAGCAATGCACTTCAGCATGTACTGACAGTAACATTCACAGGTTTGAAGTACGCTGCCAAACTGGGGCCAGGCTCAACAGAACGCAGCTACCGCCCGTACCGCACAGGCACCCGCACACCACATTCTGCTAGTGGGGACACAGAAAACATAGCCCAGGCCACATTCAGCACAGTAACTCCAGAAATCAATTTAGCATCAGGGACTGTGGTACCACATAACTACTAATGCTTTCTTTTGAAAAGGGCATCTTCAAAGCTTTTCAAGCTGTACATGCTACTCACGAGCACATCTGGAGCCACACCATTAGGGCAGAAAGGCACTGCGCTAGCCCAACACAAATGCTTGCTTTCCATTATCTTGACCACTTTTCCCCCAGCTGAAGTTAACTGCTTAGACTGATAATAGACAGATGCTTTTTTGGTGAGGGGAAAAAAGCAGGTTATTAGTTATATTAAATTCTGCCATCTGCTAAAGTGATTGCAAGAAGAATCAAGAAGGAATTGTGTAAACATTGTGCAGTATTTCAGCTATAACTGGTATCTTTATCGATTGCTTATCAAATAAAAATTAAATAGACAATACCAGACAACTAGAGGACAAGACTACTCTCACAGCATTGCATCACTTCTGCCAATCACAGCACATTATTGGAGTTGCTATGCTCTGTCTCATTGCTAGGAAGGAATTAATTAACGGTATTTGTATGAAAGATGAGAAATAGGATAGACTAGGGCATCATTCCTGTGGACATGTAACTTCACCCACTTGAACAAGCACTTTTGACGACAAGTGGGCCAAGTGAAGAAGTGAAGACTATGTAGAAGTGTATGGAAAAGCACAGTAAAAGGGGCAAATGTCCCATCTTGGGGAATTCGCATAGCATTACACTAGTACTGATCAGACCTACTTCTATAATCAGGAATACTTCAATAGATTGATTTTTTATAAAATATAGGGCTATGGAAATGAAGCATTCTATATATTTTGTATTATAAAAAGCTTCCACTTACATAATTTTTAAAATATATTTTCACTGCTAACAGTATATTTGTAATATAGTATTTGATATAATAAAAATATATGCTTACTGGATGGGAGTGATGTAGCATTACGGCAGGGACTCTCCTTTCTGTGTGGTTTGAGCAGCTGGAAAAATTGGCTGTTCCCCTCCTTCCCTTGGTTTCTCAGCCATCAGCTACCTGGAGACTACAATGGCACTCTGGTGTGTTAGCTTTCTTAAGAGACTCCTGCAAAGCAGGCTCTGACATGTTCCTCATCTGAAAAATCTACTGGGCAAAATCCGACCCTGGAGTACATTTACTAAATGATTTTTTTTTTTTTAATTAGTAAAACAGAAAACAACAACAAAAAACCAACAACCAAACAACCCTGTACACCAATGCTCTATTTGGCATTAGTAAGGAAATGGGACTTGTACAAATCATGCAACTGCCTTGTAGGAAAAAAAAAGACTGTGCTATAGAAAATGCTAAACTACCCAAAGGGACATATGGGCCTAGCAGCTGATTCTGAGACTAATAACAACTAAGTAGTTCCCTACTAACTAAACTTAAAAGGCACTTTGTGGGTGCCAAGGTCTGTATGTGGAAACAGAGCTGCATCATCTGGGCCCTTTTCTGCACTGAGTAAAACTGGAAAGCTTAAATAAATCCACAAAGTGGGCAACAGTTTACTGTAACACCCAATGGAAAGATACAGATGTTCCAATGATGAATGAAGGAAGCATGTCCAAACTACACCAAAAGGACCATAGCACATGACCATGGTGCTGCAGAGATACACACTGAAGAATCACTTTGTGTCCCACCATGTGCTGGGGCTGCAGAAGGTGCCTGAGACCAGAGCAGGTATTCCTCGTACTGTACCAGCCCTTACAAACCTGCCCAGTCTTGCAAGGCCTTACCATCACTGAACAGGATTTGTTCTGTAGTTTAATATTTATATGTGCAACATGTTTTGCTCCTTTCTGTCTCACCCTGGCATGAAGATCCTCTGGTTAACGTGTTCAGGAAAAACTCCACCAAACTCAGCGTGGCGGCAGCACCAGTGCATGCGAGAGGAGAAGCAGGATCTCTGCAGAGTCATAGAATCACAGAATGGTTGAGGCTGGAACAGACTTATGAGATCACCTAGTTACAACCACCCTGCCGTGGGGATTTTGGCTACACGGGCTGTCTGCTTAATGTCCTAGGTACATCTCCTGTTATTTTTTTTTTTTTTTTTTTTTTTTTTACAGACAGCCCTGGTAGATTTGCCTTTTGTCAAAGCAGATTAACGGCAATGCATTCATAAAATGTTTTGCCGTATGGTAGTATAGACTGAGCTTTTTACTTGCAATAGATGGCCGAGTAAGCTATCAACACGTGCTATCATATGTAATCAAGCTTGCTAGATTAAAAGCAGGACTTATGCCTAGCAAACAACGCTGTATATTACTCATTGAACTTTGAGCAGCAGTTCTCTCGTCAGGATTTTTTAAAGTATTCACATGCTTCCAAAACGAAACAAAGGTCCACCGACGACTCGTGGGGAGAGGAGGTGGGATCGGCTGCATTCGGTTGCCATTTGGTTGAAGATGTCATACAAAATCCTCGCACACTGAACATGGCTGAATTGTAAAAAGCTTTCACCCAGAAAGGAGATCTTTGTTACACAGAAAGTCTCTGACTCCTCCAGCGCTTGCCAGACATGGTTACATCACGTTCTCAAAGAGCTGTAAGGATCGCATGATATTGTCGTCCTGAAAGCAATGAGAAGATATTTTCATAAAACCAGCATTGACAAGCACAGCTCTAACTTTGTGTGGCACAAGAGGGGCTCTGCACCTGCTACTGCAGGCAACAGCCCTGCTTTCATAATGCTTTTCACCCACGATGAGCAGGAATTGATTCAGTGATCGGGGCCTGATTCAGCAAAGCAGTCTCTTTCTTTGGCGCCTGAGGTGGTTTGAGGCACACAAGCACAGGATCTCCTCACAAGCGTGACATTCAGCGTGGGCTGTGCTTTACTGCAGAAAACCAAACACCAGCATTGAGCTGGTGACTGTACTGAACCCTCAGACTTCAGTACCCAACTGCATTTCATTGATCCTGAATATACAAATATGTACTTAGCCAATACGCTTCAAAAATCCAAACCAAACTGCAGACTTTGAACTGATAAGCAAGCTGCCTTGAAGGACCGCTTGATCCCACAAATACAACCAGCTCAAACCCAAAACACATGCAATCTCAGACCCTTCAGGGTTCCAGATCCAAATGAGAAAGTCGGAGACACACAAGGGAAATCCTGGAACAGTTTCTTATGAATTCTCAAAATTGTACTTTGAGGTAATAACCAGAGTAATATTCAAAAGCATAATGATGATTTCCCCCCGCCCCCCAGGAATTCAGTCATTCCAAGAGTTAGAATAACTGTTTGGCTGTAACATGAAAATTTTAGACACTGAGCAACTTAGAGGAATGCGATGCGACAGAGACCTTATTTTGAGGCTGCATCCATCTATCTCACTTCTAACACAGTTTGGTGGGTACTAGTACAAGGTATCACCTTGCATGAGAAACCAATCACCCTCTCCAAAGCAGTGCTAGGAGTTCACAGCCCATGAGCCATATCCTCAGAAACGGCAGTGGTAAGGACCATAGTGCACTTGGTTTGATTTTCATAAAGAAAAAACCCAAGACACCGTAGCTTTGCAGGGTTTGCTCCCATCTGACAGGGAACCATACATGTCAGTGCATCAGTCTGCACAGCTCCTAGTGCAAGATGTCAACAGAGGGAACCAAACCCAAACCAGGGCAGAGGATTAAATAAACTGTAACAGAAGTAAAGCAAAGCTGCTTCAATAATGAGACAACTAATCATACACATGTATCTAGGCAAATTATGAATGTGAAGAAAAATACACAACACAAATGATCAAATTAAAGACAAGGCCAAAAATAAGCTGAGCAATCAGGAGGGACCAAGAACGAATTAACTGCAAAAAATTAGCCTTGTATTGTGCATCTGCTAACAGGGATCTTGCCACCTCATGTCCTTGACTGAGAAGTAATCTGGGTGTTGCCAGAGCCAGACTTAACACAGAAACAGCGGGAAGCCAGCCCAGCCCTCCACAGCGAGCATCTTCCCATCGCTTGGGTATGGAGGAGTGCAGGGAAGACTTTTTCAGGGTAAGTGAAGTACAGAGGAGGGCTGGTATGCAATTATTAGTACCAACATAAACTTTCTAAAATGTAGAGGTCCTTATCATACTGATTAAATACTAGAGAGATCTCTGAGCAAACATTCACATAGTTAATTACAGTCTAAGCCAACAGACACTTGGCAATTACATGTTAATGCAGATGCTTGGTTTGGTGCCAGTGCTAAAAATACCAGCAAATATTTGTTACAACCAATCTACCATAAGGAATTTGCAAAGAGGCAGCCTATTTCCAAACCAGAAATAAATAAATAAAAATCATTGCTATGACGGACAGCACTTGCTTTTAATGTTTGACCATGAAAACATCAACTGGTTTTATAAGTCAGTGCTGTAATTACAAAACTTTGAGAGACCTTTGGCTCTAGGCAGCTCCAGCAACATGGTACCTGCTCATGATATCCAGGGGCAGCGCACAGAGATAATATCAGCCTCAACCCCCACCCCTCAAAAAAACTCCAACCCAAAAATGAGGATGTTTAAGAGCATTATGGGTGTTCTCTAGAGTTATCTGCTTGTCTATAGAATCAGGTACTTCACTCAGGAAACCAAAAGCACTGCCAACAAAGAGGCCCTCTCCCATGATCAGCCTGAACCTACTTTGCTGTTTCTGTCACAGGCTTCACAGAGCACCACCAGAAACTCAGTCTTGAAGCTGTTATTTTCACAGAGCGAAGGAAACCTGGGATCCTGAGCAGCATCTTGCTGAAGTTTGTTCAAAGGGAAAGCAAACACTGTGGCATGAGCTAGACCTTTCATTGCAGTTATAATTTTGTCCTTACCTCTTGACACGATTCAATAAACTCATCTAAAGTTACAACACCATCTTTGTTTTTATCCATTTTCTGCGAAATAAAACACAAAAAAATTGTTTCCATAGATAACACTGCACTTATATTTTAGTTGATACAACCTGAATAAACCGAGAGCACTTCACAAGCTTAGATTACAGACTAAGTGTCATTGGTTAAGTTTGCCAATTGCTAAGGAGTTCTTTACTTCAGTGTTTGAAGGACTTTTGTTGAGGTCACCTCAAACTATTCCTTCTTTGACATACACAGCAACCTCTGCTCTAATGGCAACATTTATTTATTCACTGCTTCACAAGCCAACGCCCATATTCCTGTCTTTCTTTATGGGCAGTTCAGAGAAGAAATGCAGAGGGGCTGCAACATGGGTAGAGGTTTCAGACCTGCTGGATGTGGCAGCTCTCAATGAAAAAAGTTGGGCTAAGAGACAAATGAGACACCTTTGGAGCCAGGAAATCAGCAGACACTGTAGTGTTAGGCTGAACGGCTGCTAGAGTTTACTTTGGAATATATAGTGGGGCATAGGATTGAACCTGGGGCTAACTTTACAGTAAAGTATATTGGTGCATAGCTCAAGTATTAAGAAAATACACATCAAAAATCAAGTACCTGGAAGAATACTTCTACATGCTGCCTTGGTGCATCTTCCTTGAGCACTGGATACGTGTACTTTCCCATCATATCATAAATTGCCTTTACGATATCCATCATTTCCTGCAGCAGTGGCATGCCAGCACAAACACAAAAGGACAATTAATAGAAATGGTAGCACATTTCTTTCTTTTACTGCCCTTTTCTTTACCCTCCTTCTCCTATTACAAAGCAGCAGAGAGAATGCTGATACATGTGCATGAAGGCATATCATCACACACAAGTTCATCTATAAAAAGCATGTGCTTCTTTCTGGCTGTGCCATGACTTCGCCACAGCCGTGTTGGAGGCTCCTGCAGTGCCCACTCCCCTGCCCTGGCCAGGCAGCACTGTGGGATGTGTGCTGTGACACGGCAGCTGCTGGGGACAGTGCTGGGCTGCAAGTGCCGTGCTCAGCCCTGAGCACTGTGGCACCAACCTTGTCCCACAGCCTCCTCCTGGGCCAGGGACCTTCATGGCAGTCACTGTGAACCCAGCCCTTCTCCACACCTTGCACAAACTGCCACACAACTCCATGACCAGTGGCAGCAACCACAAACCCTCCAGTACGCACAATAGTTTTGAGAAGATAGATGAGGATGTATTTGCAAAATATTCAAGGTTACCATACTCAAAACCAAGGCTTCCCACAAAGGGAACAAGCAATACCAGGTAAGAAGAAAAAAACCAAATGATAATGTAGAATTTGGGAGTGGTGCTGGAGGCGAGCCCATACCATACCTCCCAGTGCAGCCAGAACCCCCTTGAACTTCACTGAGTAGCTATTGCCACCATTCCCTTCACAAAGGTTGTGTTGTTCGTGGCTGTAACTATGATCTTGCTCCTAGCTGAAGCAATCCGTTAAAGGCACTATAACATAGGAAAATATGTCTACAACATCATGCAATATAAGATTGCTGTGCACTTAATGCTCAAGTCCAGTCTGATTTGCATTTAGTTAGCTGCATGTAAAATTAATTGTGCTCTGCAACAGAAACCAGTCAGCTCTCTTCAGAAGTCAACCACATTTGTCAGATACAGCCTTACCTCCTTGTTTATATAGCCATCCTTATTTATGTCATACAGATTAAACGTCCATCTCAGCTTTTCGTGAACAGTTCCCCGCAACAGAATGGACAATGCCATCACAAAATCCTGGTTTGAGGCAGAGAGAAGCATGAATTTTCATAACAGCCTTTTCTAAGTCATTTTCTTTATATAATGCTAGTCAAAAGACTTATCTTGTTAGGATAGAGCATATGGTTATCAATCTCTTCTGACTTCCTTTTCCAAAAATATGTCCTCTCTGACGACTCAATGGATGTAGCATCTGCTAAGATGAATTGAGTACTGTCACACTAATAAACGTGTATGAGGTAACCAGGAAAATCAAAAAAGTCCTCAAGTACTCAACTGCAGCCAGTGTAAAAGCCAAGCTTATGATACGGGTTAGGCAGCTTGGCAAGGCCAGAGGGGCAGGAAGGCCTAACCGGTGCTGCAGCCATAAACTCTACTAGTCCTGAGGTAAGGGTTGTGAAACCAGCATGGGACTAAGAGCAGATCCAGTCCAAGACAGACGTAGATCCTGAAGGCAATAGGAGAGTGGCTGCTCTGGCTCCTCGGACTTGCCAGGAGAAGCGCAGCATGCTCAAGGCCAGAAGCTGGGACACCCATCCAAATCTGTCATATTTTAAACACTGCACAAACATAAGCATAGCAAAACATGTCTGGTTTTTAAGCACTGCCAAGATACTCCAGTGGCCATTCCCCTCCTAGAAATGTTCTGCTACAAGGAAGAGTCACTCGGATTGCCACTGCCTGGTTAAACACAGCTGGACTCTAACTGTGGAAATAGGAGCTGATGCTTTCTTACATCCCCACCTAGGGTGCTGGTGAAGGAGGAAAATCCAGCATTTTTTCTGTGCCCACCTTACAAGAGATGGAGAGATCCCAAACTCCTCAAAACACAGGGAGCTGCAGGTTTTTTTCTCTGGCAAAATCTGTCAGATTTGACCAGATGCAATCCCACCACTAATTACTCAGCCTGGGACACAGCATTTCAATTGTATTTTTTGTTTACAGTAGAGTTCTTGCTTTCTGTAGCTTTGATTTATTGTTTACACTGCATGGTGGCTCAAGCACTGTAAACAGCATTGCCCCAGGGATTTATTAGTGCAGGCAGGGCTTCAAGATAACAGAGCTATACAGTTCCTGACACCTCATCTAATGTACTTAGTCCTTCCTATGCTATCTCCATTAGCTCTGCATGGGGCTGCGCATCACTTCTTAGAAATCTTTGCTCCTTTTTGCCAAGGCTCAGAGGAATTTGAATTTGCTGAACAACACAAAAAATGGGACAGAATGCTTATGTTTGACAGCTGCTAAAGAAACAGGTTTGCCAGAAAGAAAAGCTCAGCACTTTTTTTTTTTTTTTTTTTTTAAATACTTATCTAAGCATTTTCTTTTCTCTCAGTCTGCTTAGGTTTCTGGAAGCCTCTAACTACTGAGTAGCTGCCATATGCAAAACTCCCACTGCAGCCACTGCTACAGACATGCACGTATACATATGATAACAATCCTATTTTACATTTGGTAAATGAAAAAATTGTTCGGTCCATTTGAAATTACCAGAGTACTTGTCCATTTGACAGCAAAGGCAAGACTGCCTATGATTTCTGGTTTTATGATCACAGTAAACTGTCTTCAAAACTATGAAGTTCATCCTCCAGAAGTCTATGACTTAACAAATCCCTTTGCTGCACTCCTAGTTATGTTGTGAGCTTGAAGTATGGCTATGTGTAGCGATAGCCACAGGCCTTTTAGTTAAAGGGTGGATTTAGTTAGTCTCCATTGGACACCAAGTATCCAAGATGCTTGTTCAATATATCAAATAAGCTTAACCCCCCCCTATTCCAGGAACATACATGTATAACAACTTAATCATGCAATACATGACTGCAGAAGACACAAGATGGCTTTCCTTTGGCATCCAAATTATCTGTGCCACTTATCTCTTTTTATATGGGACTGTCCTTGACCACTCGTCTCTGCTACGTAATCTTTCTCGCTGTGATACTAACATGATCTATATGTTTCTGTAGTGAAAGAAAATATGTAACTCCATCTGCATGAACTAAAGTGAAATACACTTTAAATTATCAACTAATTCTAGACTGAAACCTCTGGCCCATAATCCAGCAAGTCCTTACAATGAAGGATGGATGGAAAAGCTTAAAACCCACAAAACTGAGAAAGGGGCAAATAAGGATGCAAAACAATTACCTCAAACTTCACTGAGCCATTTTGTGCAGTGTCAAATGCGTTAAAGAGATAATGTGCATACATGCTAGCATCTGAAAAACACAAAGTGCACTGATTGGTACAACAGTTCATTTTACACTAATGGCTCTAAACAACATTCATGAGCTTATTTTCCTTTTGTACAAAACCCAGCCTTGTAGCATTGCCAGATATTCTACGAACTAGTAAATGTTAACATTGACTTGCATAATCCCCACGCCCTCCCTTATAACAGCCTTGAAATGTAAAAGCTTTTATTACAGTAGAAATGATTTGGATTATGGGGCTGTACTTGAAAGAACGAGCAAACCAAAAAAACCCACCCAAGAGTGCCTCTGGGGCAAACGGAGTATTAGCTCTGGTGGGAAATGCAGCAAAAGCACCAGAGAGGGATTGCAGCATGTGTGCTTCCCTCCTCTACCTTTTTGCTTTGTGTGGGATATGGCAGAGATCCTCAGGGACCTCCCAACTTCAGAAGGGTCTAGTCCCAGTAACTTGAGTTTGGCCCATGACTGTTAAAGAGCAATGTCTTCAGAGGCATATTTTTTGAATCAAACTGCTGGTTTTAGAAAATCTTTTCTATTGACCGCAGTTTCTACGGCCACATGAAGGATGGCTGTTCACTGGGAAGAGCAGTAACGGTATGCAGAAGAAAATCAAATAGGTGTTTGACCTTAAGACCTTCACTGGCCTGTTCTCTGCTCTGCAGGCAACTCACATTGCTCTTTGTATTACTAAAGCCCAACTTTTCAAGATGGAAGCAACTGACATTATTTTCCCTCAATTATTCGTTGATATTCCAGCAACCACACATTTTTTTGGTCTCTTCTATTCTTTGCCTCTAACACAAAGCATTGGTCAAGCCTGAGTCTTCATACTCAGCACATGGGTATTGAGGGGAAGCCTGGTGCCCTGGGCTATGCAGGCAGTCAGGTGGAATGATCCAGCATCTCTTTACTCTGGTCTCTAGGAAATGGTGAAAAATTTTCTCATAATTCAAATACAGAAAAGTCTAACTCCACAGAAAAATCAAATACTTAAGTTACTGTCATCCATAAGGACAGCATATGCTGGGCTGTAGGAAAAAATAATTGTCTACTACATTTTTAAGAAAAGGATTCTGAAATAAAACAGCTCCAGAAGAAAACCACAGAATTACTTACGGGAGAGTCCTACTCAAAGCTTCTATTAAGCTAAACAAACAACAAACTAAACATACTAAATTAGAGGTATGATGTACATTAAGAAATACTACATCACTAGTATCATTTGATGACAGATTAAAAAAAAAATGAAATCATGTCAAGGTTAGGAGTCCTATGTAAAAAAAATATCACAAGCCTGGGATGACAGTGCACAAAGTTTTTATAATTCAGAGCTACTTTACTACCTCTGGGATGTACAAGTTTATCTGTACAGAGAGCCATAAAAGTGAAAAAATCTCTGAGGAATCTGAACTCTCACATTTATGATGCTAATGTTCTACAAACAGTTTGGAAACCAAGTGAAAGAAAACAGTGTAAAATACGAAATAACATCTGCTGTTAAACTGATTTATTATTAAGCACGGTTTTACTACCATCATCATTAACCAAGGGAGAATCACATTTTAAGGGAATGAGACACACAAAAAAGGCAAGTATTTGTCAGCCTTAGTAGAGGGGAAAAAAGTTATTTATCCATGAAAAGAAGTTTCTGTGCCTGGTTGTTTTTCATACATGGGAAGGAAGGAGTCATGTGAGGTGTGTCACTTAAACAAGCTAGTTGGGGTAAATAGTTTCTTGGACTTACTGGAACTTAGGTTGAAAATACAAAACACATCCAGAAACACGTTAAGATTATAAAAGCTGAAATTTTTGCATCTTTGTTAAAAAAAATTGATTAGTTGCTTTTTATAACAAAACCAAAAGCAACCACAATAGGAAATCAAGTCCATATTGAAAGTTAATGTAAACTTTTTATAGGTGCACAGTTTTGAGATCACATGCATTGTAAAACATAACCATACCGTGTTTTATCTTGACGTTTAGTTGAAAACCCACTTGTTAATGACTTAAAGTAAACGCACACATACACTCTTGCAGAAACATCAGTCACCATTTCACAATCAGTGCTGCTCTGCAGAGTGGAACATATCTAGGAAAGCCTTGCACACTGAATCTTTTACTAAAAAGCCACTTAAAACCATGGCTCATTTCTTTCAATTTGAGAACAGTATCCCATTAGGATCATACTGACTTCGAAGAGCATAATTCTTGATGTGTTTAAAAGGCAAGAACATACCTTATTTGAGAAGTTTAATACAATATTTTAATATTCCAATACGTGACATGACCCTGCCTAAGTCACACAAACACCAAAAATTACCTTTTCAGGTAGCTAGGAGTTCAGACATCAACTAAGAACTGCTTTAAGAATTTTAGGGAGGTTTTGATTAATTTGCAGGCAAAAAATGAGGTCTGGGACTCTTCTGAGCTAGATACTACATGCACAGCAGTCCAAGCAGGGAAGCAAGACACACTGAAGGGAAATGATTTAGCTTTCTGCCATCCAGAAAGTCAGGATAACCCCCCCCCCCCCCCCCCTAAATCCCATTTCTATTTTGGACTTGGGGAATAAAAAGCTGACAGCTAGGGACAACATTTAATGTGGGTTTGTCAGTATTCTTGTGACATAACTATTCAAAGGTCCTAACTTAATTTTATTACCTTGATGTTTGTGTTTCTGTTTAAGATCCTGCAAAGCTTAAGCTCAATTCACATTTCTTACACAGATTATCTGAAGTAGTTTTGCAGCCAGCTAGCAGTAATGGATGTTAAGGCATGCTTCAGTAAACCTGCCAGACACAAAGTACTCTGCTTACCTCCATGAGGAAAAAACTGTGCATAGATCTGTTTGAATGTTTCTTCATTAACAACCCCACTAGGACATTCCTGTTAGAAAACCAAAAAAGAAAGAAAGAAAGAAAGAAAAAAAAGTAAAAACACAGCTCTGTAAAGGTTCATTTGCAAAACTCTACAAGCCCGAAGAGAACAATTAAACAAATCACATTCCTGTTCTCACAGTGCTCTGGATGCATAGGCTATGCAGCTGAAGAAATTAAAATAATTCAGACTGCAGTTTCATCTTAAGCATCTCATAGACTTGGTTCACCATTATTGACATTTCTAATAGTGTTTTCAGCAGTGTTTGATCACTGTTTTATAGGATGGCCTAGAAAGGCAGCTCATGCCTTCTGTCATATGAAGCTTTCATCTAATAATTACAAATAATGTCAGTGCCAGCTAACACTTCCCTGTCCGATGCCTCCACAGATACAAATACGTTAACTCTCAGCAGAAGACTGTAGCCAGATACCTGTCACCAGCTCCATGGAAGCTAATGGCACATACTATACCAGTAAGCCGTTACAAACAAGCATTAGTTTTAGGCTGAAAACTATTAGATCATTTTTAACCTGTTTATCTTCTTAGTCTTCCATACACTTCTACGAAACCAGACTGTGCCCATGCAAATTTTCTATAGCTGGCAGCCTGTGGGGTTATTTTATTTTTAAGCTCTGGTACTGGAATGTAAGGAATTTCGCTTTTGGTTGCTTCAGATAAGGGCAAACAATTAGGAGGACGGAGGCAGATTTTGTGCCCTGAACTTCCTGCCCTAGTAACTAACTAGCTCCATGGGGTGGCATTCAGGGAGGGAAAAGGGGATCTCTGCCTGGAGGGCTTCGCTACAGCTGAGCAAAATCCAAGCTGCTATGGTATTCTGGGATAGAAGGTGCTCCCTGGGCACATTTGCAGAGTCTAGACAGCACCCATGAAGAGGGAGACCTGACAGGTATGAGGAGCTGGGCCCCCAGGGGCTTTATACCCTGGTAAGTGATACCTGGACTGATGCCCTCAGATCTTACCCAGCAGGATGCAGGGCCACAGGCAATGGAAGAGATGGGTGAAAAGCAGCACAAGAATTGTCTGTCTTGTGAGTCCTGTTTCCTTACTTTCAACTCTTTTTTTCCCCCATCTTAAACTACTTGGGCAATTCAAGTAAAGTTCAAGAGCAAATTTAGCTTGGCTATGGTGCTTTACCAGTCTCCCCACCAGCTCAGTGCTGTTATAACATGTGTTTGAGTATCACAGCGAGCCTCAGGCACTGCTACCTGACTACATGCAGGTTTCAGTTATATAAAATATTCCCCAGTTGATGACACTCTTCCTCACAGATTTGCCTATTAACCAATTTTGAAAATGAAACCAGAGCAAACCAATAAAATAACCATGGCACTGATCCTTATTCACAGAGCACAGAATCATAGCCACAGAGAAGCCAGCTTTCTCCCACTTTCAGGAATTACCATCTGGCAGAGACACCACAGGTCTGTCCTCCGCTGCAAGCGTTTGACTCCATTCACAGCAATGTAAATTCCTCAGCGCCAGCTGAGGCAGTGTGTCACACGGAGGGAAAAGGGAGCAAGAACACTGTCACTCCTGGTAAAAGATGCTGAAGATGGATTATCTCGAGTTGGCTAACACAGTGTCTTACAAAACTGGTGCATATATCTTGGTTTGATGCTTACAATTAAGCTGAATGCCAGATTTGGGATCAAGAAAGTTGATCAGTTACTGGCAGTATACTCTCTTCATGCAGTCCACTTTCTGTGTCACACTGACTGCTGTCTCATCTTAATACATGTCCTTCTGCAAGGAGTTTCACAGGTCTATAGCCCTTTGCACAAGGAATCACCAGCTTTCAATTTTTGGAACCTGACTCCTACCACCTTGCCTGATAGCCCTGAATTCCTGTAATAGAACGAGCAAGCAATTGATCCCAAGGCTTTTTCTACCTGCTACTTGTGATTCTGTGGATCTTTCCTTCGTTATCTCTTTTCCAGGATGAAGCATCCCACCCTGAAAAGCACAGAAGGAACCAAGCATCCTTTGACTGTTGCTTCTCTGCATCTCCTAACCTCTCTATAACTCTGTGCTTGGTCTGGATTTCATTAAAGAGCAGTCTCGGGAGTGCGTATGGTGGCCCTGGTCAAGTTTGCAAAACAGGGCAGGCACCAGTACTGCTATAATTACTCACTGCTGGCAGCCTGGAGCTTCCATAGACACATACACACATTGCATGTTACACTCTGCTCTGCAGATCCAAGACAGACAAATGCTTATTCTGGTAGCATTACAGGTTGTTGAATTTGAGATGAGTAAACTTGGGAAGTCTAAGAAAATCCCTTTGAACTGGTGACACAAAAAGCTGGAGGAAGATTCAAGTCTATGCCTTATTTATTGATGAGTTCTTTAGGTACCTTTTAAGAACAAAAAGGACTTTGACAGGAAATTCTTCCACTATGACAAGCCTATAAAGGAAAAAAGGCATTTTTTTCCAAGCCTCTAATCTGCCAGCATCACCCACTGCTTATGTGCATTCACTAAACCATGGAACAGGACAGAACTAACAAGAGAAATCACTTTATCCTGTGCAAGTCATGGAAGGAGAGCAAGGAGGGGTACCTCAGGTGACAATGAGGTAGTTCCTTAATCACATACCTGTTTGCTATTGAAATTAGAGTGATTAGATCTAAGTTCATTGCTCCAATGCAGAAGAAATCCTGCTGTCTTCTACCCACCATCTGGGTAGAAAAACCATCAGCGATTTGGGAGAGATTTGAGCTAACTAAAGGATAATTTATTCCTTGAAAAGCCCTGCAGTTATCTTGTAGTCTGTGTCTTCATGTCCTGACAACTGCTGTTCCACTGGTCATGTTTAATAAAACCTAAATCTGGCACTGTGGTCTTGACCTCTCTGCAGCTGCCCCTTCTCCAGTGTCAGGATTCAAGGACTGTTCCACAGCGAGGGGATAAACAGACTAACTAGGGTACCCAAAGCCAGCAGCTGCAGAACCAGATCTTGTTTTTTCATTTATAGACAGAACTAACAAAACTTTCTAATTCTGTACAGCAAAATTCCTAGTTAGAGGAGTATCCTCAAAATGTTCCAAAGCTCCTCATAAAACAGCCATTGCCTGGTTTCTTTGTCATGAGAAAAGTGGTTACTTTTTCATCTGTCCATGCCACTTCCAATAAGCTAGAAATCACTAAAAGACGAATAATTGTTAGAAGGTAACAGCTACCATAGAAGTATTCTCCCAAAGTTCATGTTTCCTAAAGCCTGTATTTTGATGTACATTAAATAAATAAACTGATTACATTAAATAAATAATCTGATCTTTATTTATGGTATCTTTTAATTACAGGTCAGACCAAGAACCTTATCAACAGCCAATTTTGGGTAGAGATTTTCTCCTTGGTCACTGCAGCGCTACTGTTCCAAGATCCACACTGGGCCTTTGCAGAACTTCAAATTGTCATTCTTTTTAAAACTAAACCTAGCAGAGCACACCATCCTTTCCAGCATAGAGCTACTGGACAAGCACACTAAGTGCAGACGTATTTCTTTCTCTCATCTTGATAAATACAACCATTATATTCACTAAGAACCATCACTACACATGCTTAAAGATAGATTATGAATGTAGGGACTGATCATTATTTTCTCTATACTTTCCACAGTCGCAGAGTCCCTTGTGTCTCTTCTATGCTATATTAATAGCCTGTGTTTATTAAGAGCTCCAGCCCACCTCTAGCAACCCTGAGAATGAAGAGTAAGTCTGCAAAGGGCAGGCTGCTGCAGCACACAGTCTCCTCAGAAAGGCATGGTCTCCTGTAGCCGTTTTGGCCATTGTGCCTGATTAAATTTCCTGAATTTCCACATGATCCTTATTGCTTCTGATGCTCCATCTGGAAGCCAAATGAAAGCTTGCATCAAACCTCCAGGAGTGCTGGGGAGAGGCAGTGCCGACATTGATCAGCCTGTTTGGCTTTCCATAACTGGATTGGTTTCAGCCACATATGCTACTATCAATTCATTTGCACTTAATTGATCACAGTTTTGTTTTTACAAGAGCCAAATAATGCTCAAGAGGCCTCATTAGTGCTATAGTACTACTTAATTCAGCTGACTCAAAAGAAATCTCTCTTGTGGAAAGGAGCAGGTAAGCTTAGCATCAGTTTAAATTCCACTGAAGATAACAAAAGGTTTACTCATTCAAGAAAAATTTCTTGGCAGTATGAAAAAGCACTGCCCTTCACCATAACATGTGTAAGGCCTTCCTTCAGTGGTAGGGGGCTAGATTTCAGGCAATCACCTCATTTCTTTGACTTACAAATTCTTTTAAAATGTCTAACAAGAACAGTAAACATTTTTTGTATTGTCATGCACAGAAACAACCCCTTATTTTCAGAAAGTTAACTATAGAGTGTTGACACTGACCCCACGAGTCATGCATTTGAATGTGCCCTCTCAGACTTCTTTTAAAATACTAAACCATAAAAAAGCTGAATCCACATTAAAAAACCAAAAACCAAAACAAAAAACCAACAAAAAACCTCCAACCAAAAAGAAGGCAAGCAGAAGTTGCACTTGCTGGGCTTTCTTCTGCTGGTATTAGAAATTAACTTCATAGATTGCTTTCAAAGATGTGTAATGCGGACAAGCAGGGATCAGGAGGGGAACTGAAGTGGAGCTAAACAAAAGCTGCCTATCAGACTGTTCTCAGCTAACTTGGCCATAACATGAAAAGGAGTACTGTGGGGAGGTCACATTTTGCTAAACTAGAGGTATTAAGTTAGCTGACTACAGACAAACTAACGTATTCTCCTTCAGGATGCACAATCCAGATTTGCATCTCTAAGCACTCATGCATCCCATGGATTTTGTTGCCCTCACTATATTCTCCCAATTTGGAGATATTTTGGGGATTATTAAAAGTATCAAAACATTTCTACCTTGCTTGTACTGCTTGCTTTAATGTCCAAAACACATGAGTTGTTACAGATTATTGCATCTCATACTACACTCCATTACAGATCTGCTAGAGTATTCACATTAAAGTAAGATATGTCTCCAACAGCCCCTCAGTTATTTGGGTTGCGCCTGTTTTCTGATTTAGTATTAGAAAATTATCCCTTGCAGCTAACAACCATTTCCCTAAGAACACAGACCCCCCCTTGAATGGAGAAAAAAATCCTATAAAAATCCCAATCCTTTTAAATCTATGTACTCAACTCTAAAGAATATACATCACTAGAAACATGGTCTAAATGGGAACTATTGAATTACTGAGCTCAAGCTTCTGTCACTGCTGGTCATTTCATTAGCCATCAATTTATCAATTTTCATCTTAGAAATAGTTTCTTGTTCTCCTCCCTCCCATTCCATAACTGTTCCCTGAACTTTACTCCTTTGGGGAGTGGAAACTTTCTTCTAATTCCAGCCTGTGCCTATTCATGGCCATTTTGTTCCTGTGCCAATATTGCCTTTTAGCTCAAACAGTTCTCTCTCCTGATGTATTTATAGACAGGAGGGTTCACATTTTATTGTGTTAAGTTAAACCAAAGCAAGATCCACCAAAGGTTCTTCTGGTCTGTGCTGTCTCTGTTACCTTGCTTTTGCAGAACCACAGCCAAAAGAATCACAAAGCAATTGCTTTACGTTATTCTGGCTCCAGTCTGACAGCAGCTAACTCCAAGGTGCAAACCAGAATATTCCCCATAATGAAGAATGAAACCCGGGACAGGGAGAACTGATAGACAGAAGTGAACTTTTGGTTCTAGCATCAAGAGATGTTGGCAGACAGCACCCCTTCACAACTGGAAAAGAAAGCTGAAGGCAAAGAGGGAGGGGACATTTGGCCAGGCAGCAAGGGACACTTCCCTGGTTAGCGTGCTCTGCTTTTCTGGAGCTACAAAGGGTCTGAATTTAGTGGAAGCCTCCATCAGTCTGGTGCAGAAACACCAGACCTGACCAGTGACACACTGGGAAGAGACTCAGGAGTTTGGGGGGAGTGGGACAACAGATTTTGGAGATGAAGAAAGAACAGGAATAAGTAGTACTGAATATTAGGACCCTGGTCAGCCAGGACACCAGTCCAGAGGCTGCCCCAGGCTGTGTTGAACTGCCTTAGGCCAAACACCATCCACAGTGGAGAACCTGGAACCCCCAGTGCCTGTGAGTGCAGCCAGGCTGAGCGGGGCCTCGTTCTCTCCGTGTCCATTGCAAGTGCCTGTAAATTGCTCTGTGATTATCCAGGTGCTGCCTTATGATTAAACAGGACCTGTGCAATCTGGCTTGTACTTACTGTTTGCTCTCAGTGAAAAAGGAGAATGACTATTCCCACGGGGATTTTGAATCTCCAGATGGCACTGTAACATCATCCCAAAAAGCAGACGGTTCGGTACAATAGCGAACATGGTAACAGCTGAGTCAGTTTGCCGGCTGTGCATAATTACTCATCCCATTGAAACCATGATTTACAAGCTACAAATGCTAAAGCTGCCCTTTCATTTCAGTTTAAACCTTAGATATTAAACCTTCATGCATATTGTGTGCATAGCAGCTGGAGAAAAACAGATTGCTTTGTCTTAACAACCTGATACAAAACAAGATCTTGCCAGCACTGCCAATTAATACCGAGAACTTCAGTGAGATCTTAGGAAAGGGTTTAGGTCACAAGTTAAATGTACGTGTCTATCAAACTTGCCCTGGGAGGTAATGCCCCTGTACTGAAAAGCGATAGCAAAACTGTGAGAGGCAAGAGGTAAATGCTCCGTTTGCTGAGTGCTGCAAAGGCTGCCTCTCTGCTCTGCATTGTAGCTGCTGGCACAGCCAACAACTCCTCTCAGCACAGAGGTGCTCTCCCCCATGGGATGCCCACCAAACACAGCAATACAGAAGGCATTTCAAAGATCTTAGCACAACACAGCAGTTAAGAACTCTCCGAGTTTAGTCTCCCACTGTAGGCAGTCGTGTCACATTATATTGTATGTTCACCTGTCAAGTTCCGTCTCAAAAGCCATACAATTTCTTGCTGACTGCCCAAAGCACAAAGAGGTTTCAGAATATTAGTCTTCAGTGCTTGGAAAACTTTACACATGAAATCACCTCCTCTGTACAGCAAAGGTTATACAAATACAACACATGCACCAAACAGAAAAATAGAGAAAGCTGAACTGTGCCTTAGCCCACTTAGGTGAGTGGTGAAATAAAGGATGAAACCACCAGACTCCTTGGAGGAGTCAAATACCCACTGGAGATGTGATTCAATCAGATCTCAAGAATCAAAGAAAAAACCAAAGACAGTAAAAAAGAAAGGCCCTTCTCAATGTCCAGCAGGTTTCCCTGAACACTGCCTATATTTAAGGTAGCTCAGCTTTCTTTTGGCAAGTTTTCACCCAATAGCCCTGACTTTTTCTTTCCCAGAAATATCAGCTTTTCACTGTGGCCGGAGCTGAAATGCTGGAGCTGTCCTGCAAGACAACTTAAAAACCACACTGTGTTTATTGAGCTAGCTTGATACCAATCTATTAATCATCATAAAAATATCAGCTGGCGCGAACCACCTGGGTGACTGAATCCAGACCCTCAGGCAACCATGTAATGAGTATTCATTCTTCAAGGTCCCTAAAACATCTGCTCCATGTAGCCTCAAAATTTGCTGTTTCTATTTATTATGATGAGTCCCCAAGAAGCAGCAGCAGCAGCAGCTGACCTAGAAGCTGTGGCTCATGGAGCCATAGACTCCCTGCTACCACGGAGAACGTGGCTGGAACAGTGGTTCACAAGGATGAGCACGGTGCTGTTCGGTGCATGCAGTCATGCCAACTGGCATGTTTCCTGCTTTCACCTAAATCTGTAGCCTCTCTTGTCTCTTCAGTCTTGGTAACTTCTGATTTATTTTGGCTCCTGCCAATCCAGCCTTATTTCCTACTTATGTAGGACCTTATAGTCCTAATGTGCTCTACTAATATCCTACTACAAGAGCAAGATCTCGCCAGCTAGAGAAAGGATAAAAAAAAAGTCATCCTGGGCAGCTAATCATACACAACCAGTACATCTCATATTTGAACATGGGGAACTGACAGCAAGAATTAAATAAGTAACCATTAAAATATTTTCAGGTTATCTTGAAGTAGTGGCACAGTTGAGGAAATTGCAGTGTGCTTATTGACATTTGGGAAACAAATTTAATGAGAATATTATGTGCCACATATTCATCCAAACCGAGTTTTAGGCAGATTACAGAATCATAAATATTAGATGGAGAGGCAGATTGTGCTCATTTTGCTGTGGTAGAGGACATCTAGCACAAAACTACTAATGTTTAGCAGGGGAATGATACGAAATGCAGCTGAGCTGTTGAGGCTGGGGGGCACGTACATACTAGACTCAGTTCACTGCAGTATTCTTACATTTTTAAATCCTCTGTAAAGCACTTGAAGTTCTCTTTTGGTGAAATTGGTTTGTGCTTCCAGCTGTTCCAGTCCTTCGGGCCTGTGGCACACTGTAGTCATTTCTAATTCATCTTCAATCTTATCTGAAAGAGAAGACAGGAAAATATTTATTTTGTTACCTTTGCTCTGTTAACATGATGAATAGGCCAGACTGGATTTCAAGAGTAACGGGGGAAAAAAGAAACCATCAACAGAACCAATCTGTGTAACTTTTCAACCTCTTGAAAGCAAAATAAAAGCTGTATGAGTACAGCAATAGCTCACTGTTCTTACTGGGCTACCAATTAGTTCCCTGTTCACAAAGCTGAAACTGGTGGTGAGAACAGAAGGGCAGGCAGCAGATACATTGCTCCAAAAGGCAACACCAGGCATTTCTTATTTAAATATTGAAACAGTGTGGAGGGATAGGCCTTTCAAAGTACTAGCTTTAGAGAAGGCTGTGCAAACAGAAGTGAGAGAGCAGACATGCTTAAGCATATTAGACAACGACATTACTTCGAGGGTAAACAGTGAAGGAAACTCTTCTGAGTGCTAAGCGAAAAGCTTGCTATAGAGATACTAAAGGTCAAGTTAATCCTAGGAGAAATTCAAATGATGTGACGGTTGCTGAATCTGGAATGAATCCAACCTGCATTTATGTGGACTTTTTGGGATAACAGATAAGAAATGAAAAATACTTATGTGCATTTTATTCAAGAGAATGTTCTCCCACAAGGAAGAAAAATACTCAGGGTATATCACATCCTATATTACCATAATCTCACCTCTTTTTTGATGCATGTTTTTAACCTGTAAAGCTCATTTCCCCAGCAGTGTATGTAATACCCAAATATATACAGACGATTAGTGTATGTCAATTTTAGATTCTCTGAATCTCAAGGACCAGATTCAGGTTTCAGCTGATATGAAAGTCCCATCTACATCCAAAAGCTGCTTGACATAAAAAATAACACCCCCCTCATTGTCAAACCCACACAATTCATGGTCAGCAAAAATATTTCAGGTTATTTGGCTCAAGTACAATATAGTAATTCCTACAGAAAGACAAAGTTTTCATCAGAAATATGCAAGGAAATGTCATCACCCTGAATGGCAGAAAGGCTCAGGGGAAAACCAGACCAGGCTAAAGCCATATTTTCATAATTTAATTAATTCTGTACATACATATGAACACTATTAAGGGAAGACACACATTAGTGAGTGATAAGGGTTAATTAACGTTGGTTCCTTGTTTCGATATTAAGAAACCAGTTTGAAATACTGGTGGATTTGGCCAGCCTCCTAATCCACTGTGTCTGGAGCTTCACAGTCAGCATCTGTGGGGCCTCAGCAGAGAAAATACGTTCCTGAGCACTGTGCTCAAGGTCCCTTGCACAGAAAGGAAATAAAGGTAAGAGACTGTAATAGCATGAGACAGAACGAGACTATCACAACCATTTATGATGCAGAACAAAATTACTGAACACTGGCAAGTGGCCCGAAGGAGCCACCTTCTCCACACAACGGGAAAACGAAGAGTGTAGAAATTATAGCTCCTGTTAGAGGAAAGGAGGTGGAAAAGGATGCTGCTACAGGAAAAAAAAAAACAGATAATGTGAAGTAAGGGGAAGAAGACATTTTCTTTAAAAGAAAACACATACCACAAAATGAAGGAATGCGTAAGAAGCGGTAGAAAGAAAAAAAATGGGTATGAAATTCCTTAAAATGAGGGAAGGGGAATAAGTGGTTGAAAAAATGAGAGGGAATCCATTCAGAAGAGGACCAGATTAGGGAAACTCATTACTTATCTGTACATTGTATAAGAACTACCTTTCTGTTTACCTTTGGTTGACTGCAAGTTACCTAAACCCCTTTACAAAACACACGTAAACCCAGACTCCTCTCTTGCATTTCCCTGTTGTCTCCTGATGCAATAAGCAGTTTACACATGACCCTGACTGTAACTTTGGGTTTCCACAGGAAACCATGCATTTTGTGCTGTGCAGTATATAAATAAATTAGGCTCTGAGCCTTTCTCTGCTCATACACAGATTTTCACTGACATTTCATATTGCTTGAGTCACTCTGAAGTTCTTTACAACTTCAGTTAATGTAAAATAAAACCATAAAAAACTCACCATCTAGTCTTTATATCCTATAATATAATTCAACAGAGAGAGGGAATAAAAATAATCTATGCAACCTCGTGTAAGTGATGAGGGAAATGAGGAAAGCCAGCCTAGTGGATTACTCTCATACTTGGGTTTATTTATGCTTCTACAATATGGAAGTTTACATGGTTTCTAGTGACAGGAAAGATCCAACTAAGAAGTCACACTCTGCAAAATATTTTGATATGACTAATTTTTTTGTCAGTGCTTTATTTGCCTTTTTTTTTTAATTTCCCCACCTCCTCCTTAAGCAACCAGTTTTCCAAAATACTTACTGGAATTTGTGTTAGTATCCTAAAAGCCAAATCATTAAAGAAAAAGGTCTTTCTCATGGAAAACTTGCTCTATAGCACCATGACACGTTTGAACAAAATCTGCAGAATTACAGCTCAGAACTCATAGTTCTTTGTCTTATCCAGATGTCCTTTATATGAGCAGACTCAAAATTAGGGTCTTGGAATAATTTTTCCAAAACATTCTTGAATAAAATATTACATTGTAATTTAATAATGATATATTGTCTTTTGACAATACTGGCCTCGTTCAATGAATCATTATTTCAAAAGAGTGCAATTCATCTTCTTCAGCTTGTCCTGCAAGAATAGTTTTTTCCAACAATCAGTTCATGAGCTTTGGTCCCACAGGGCAGATATTTCTATATTAAAAATAAGCCAGATTATTGTTGTAGATTTAATTCTATTTCCCATGCTGAGAAATGTGGCTCTTTCCTTTATAACAAACCGCAGAAAGGAAATTATGAAAAATTCATCCCTTTCAAAGGGATGCTATATTTTTTCCCTTCCATTCTCTATTCCAGACCAACATTAATCTCTGCCTCTGAAGAGGATCTGACGGTTCCCTGTGGGTTAATCCTTTCATCTGCTTCCTCTTACTTTCCCAAGGGCAATATTTTGAAACTTCACAAAAAAGAATCTTGTGCAGCTTTAGATCTGGCCAAGGGGACACTCAAAATGATACCAGAACAACTTTGTTCCAGTAAACACACTCTGCAAGTGGTAGAAATTGTTCCTTCAGTGGAACATGCCCCAGTGCAACAGAGCAGCCCTGGATGTATCTTGGAGCCTCGCCACAGAAAATAAATAAAAAAACCCTATCAGGTTATTTTGTCTATCACTTGCCAACAAAGAGCTATTTTCCACAGTGTTTCATGATAATATATGTTTTTAAAGATAAGTCTTATTTTAAGACTAACTACTTCACATTAATAGGCCTTGCAGATCAAACATTCCCTCCCTTGTGTTCATCCAACATTTACATCTAAGCTTTTCTCCGTTGGCATCCCAAATTCCAAGGTTTCCCTCCAGCAGTGTCCCTGCTCATCCCTCCTCGTCCCTGGCCACCGTCCAGAGGGCAGCACATACTGTAGGGCAGGAGGCACCTGCCGCTGGAGACCCAAGGGCACAAACTGCTTTTCTCTGCAAATGGATCATGTCCAACTCAATAGTAGCCACCCTCCCAAAAGACTTTTTTGTTATTATTTGTTTTCCTTTCAGTGTTTTCTCTGAAGTCAGCTCTTTTAAACCTTTTTCTTCCATTCTCTGACCCCCTTTAACCACAGTACCATCAGTGGTAAAAAAGGAGACTGTCCCTCCTCATCTGCCCTTGCCTTTTGGCACGTATATCTTATTTCCTCTTATTTACATTTTCATTACCACACCAGATCATTCCATCCCAGCTCTTCAGCGATGCCTCTGTATGAAATATGAGCCCTTTCATTTATAAATACTGAAGTTTTATTAAACTGAAGCTCACTTTATGGTGGTGAGTGCAGGCAGAAGTATATATAAATAGATACATGAAAATTTAGTTTTATTAGGAAAGCACGATAAGATATTTTATCTAATATCATGTTCTTCCTCAGTTTTGCCTTGATTACAGCTTGCTGAACACCCTGAGAAATTTGAACGTGAGAAACAGGCATGCCACTTGTTTAATTTTCTTCTCCTTCAATTTGCAAGTGCACAAACAGACCTAAGCACTGACAGCAGACACTGCAAGGCACGCATGTCATCACCTCCCCAGCTCAGGCGACAGGTGTGACCAGCTGCTGTTGCTTACAGCATCCCTTCTGAGCTGGAACTATTCCCTTGCCCTGCCCACTGCAAACACTCACCTCAGGGTCTGGGTACCATACAGCTGGTTAGTAAAAACTTAAAACTTAGCAAATAGGTAAAAATTTATTATTATGGATCTCAAAACATGATTATTATTATTATTGTTGGGGTACCTGTGCTTATCATTTAGGTGGACTCAGTAACTAAAACAGGAGGTTTCTCCTGCTTGCAGGTACTGATAAAAGATTTTTTTTTTTTTTTTTTTTTTCCAGCTCCAGCACTTGCTGAAATAGCATCTGGACTAATCCCTTCCACACTAGACTGTTGCAGCTAGTTGGGTCGTAGGTTTAAAATCACCTGCACCGTTTAGCCAGTGCAGAACATGTTTGCGCATTTGCTTACCTGTTTTTTGCTGCAATGTGTTTAAAACTGGAGGAATGGGAAGTAGCACTTTCTGATTTAAAATTTGCCTCTGGCCCTATTTTTATGGCTGGGTACAAAGTCTGAGTCTGGTAGAAATGTAGAAATGCATGTGGTAATCTTACTCCAAAGTAGGTCCAGGTTGTAATAATTACTTAATTTTGCACTTTTGTGCAAAACATCATCTCTATTTGCTTAACCTGTAGGACAGGCACATTTTGTATATCAGGCAAAATAAATAGTGGCTTCACTTCACAAAGAAAAATAATCCTGACGTACTTGCATGTACATGCATATTTTATGGATTGTTGCTAATGAAAGATACTGTATTTCATTTCTCTGCTGCTTGCTCAAGAGCAGAGAATGAATTTTCATTAGAGTAGATCAATATTTTAATTGAATACACTTTGGAAATTACTTAACGAGGCATGGTTTATACATCCTTTCATATTTGTTCTAATTTTACCTTTTGTTATTTTTACAACTTGAAGATTTCCATACTTAGACTGCCTACAGCTGGCCCTGTGTTTAACTGCTGTAAACTTTGCCAAACGGAATTTGCATTTCTCCAAGCGATAAACTGCAGTAATTTAAGCCTAGACATGTAGAAGCTGTCTTGTACATCTACATGCCTATGGATAACATTGTTTTCATCATTGAGGGAAACAGATTTTCAACCACAGCTGACTACTGTTCTCCATCAGAGCACCAGGCAGAGGGACTCAGTCCTTTTACCTATTGTAGAGACAAGAAATCTATTGATTTTGAAGGAAAATGACCTGCTCCAATATTTTATTTTTTCCAGCTCTTTCAGTTCCATTGGACACAGGCACATTTATCTCCTATATTAAGGAAAACATTGTTTCATTGGCAATTTACCTTAAAAATGTACAGGTAAGGTGATGCACATCCAAGGCAGCTACACGAACAGAGGCACTGTCCAAACCCAGTTCCTAAATGTGCAGAGTCCAGCCAGTAACCGGCAGCACCAGCAGCAGAGGGCAGGTGACGTGCTTCTGTCAGCACTGAAGTCCTAAAATCCTCTGTTGACAGGACACCTACTAGTATTTGCTTTAGCAAGCTATTTCCATACAAAAAAAGCCTAGTAAGTATTCTTTGGATCCAACAATTCTTCCCTCAGAAGCGGAACAGATTAAATTGGTGATAGACAATGCCAAAGTCGTATTTGTGTGCTATAAAATAGGGAACAATTAGGTGTTATTTACCTGCTGCTTTCTCAGCTCTGGGTTTGAACAGCCATTTGGGCCCAAATTTGTTAACATGCCTGTCCTTCCTCCCACTAGCAGCCACCTTTACACAAGCAACACCTTGTGCAAAAGCACAGGGTTGGGTTCACTGGGCCAAACTCCCTTGTGAAACACAAGAAACATCAAAAAACCCTTCCCACAGCGGCCACCCAAAATACTGCAGCATTTCCACTGCTCCAGCCTGCGTGCCTGGCAAACAAGCAATAGCAATGTCTCATTGCATCGTTAGGGCTGGACAAGGACAACCCAAGGCCTAAAACACAGTTTAAAGGGGGGTGTAAATGATGATTTAATAAAAATGCAAATGACCCTGTCCCCTGGTTTCAAAGGCTGCAAGGTGAAGCCATGTAACACCAGGCTCTGTGGCTAATGGAAGGATTTTGAAAACACGTTGCTTATAATAAATTCACTTTTTGTTAAAGTAAAAAAAAATCAAGACGTAAAAACATCTAATGTGCCCAGTGTTAATAGTAAAACTGACAACATTAGATAAAAGGGGTAATTTTACAAATACAGCAGAAGGGGATTAAATTATGTGCAAGAATTATTAGACTGCATCTTATTTTTATTAAAAAAACATTAGCTATATTTTAGGAGCAAGGACCTGAAGAAAAAATTAACTCTAGTTTATCCACAACATGTTTGAAATTAATCTCCAGACAGAATGCTTGCTTGGGCAGATCTCACAGGAAATAGATCCTGACTGTGGGAAAGCAATTGCAAATATTTGAAAATTTCATGAAGAGAAGTAACTAAGGGCCTGAGTCCATAAATGCTCCTTACGGCAGAAAGTTTTGGCAAGAGCTGTATTACTGGTGCACCCTGCATCCCACTGGTGTAGGCGGGAGCTGCTGGAAATGCTGCTTTTGTGAAGTCCTTTGAGGTCTGTGGCTCCAGATCCCTGGGGCAGGGGCAGCTACCAAGTACAGCTCCATGATCTGGAACAGCCAAAGTATTTCTGTGCAGTTCCATGTGCTTCTACCACGACAAAAATCCAAGTGTTGGCCTCTAAGTGATCCCACCTGGCAAATACTTGCAAATCACCAAGGCTGGCGTGGTGGAATGACAGCTCGGCTGGAGCTGAAAAACGTCTGTATGCACATCTATGAATCCTAAAAAAGGGTTAAGTAAAACGTGCTCATGGCAAACATCAATTAAAAAAAGGCACTAAGATACCTACTGCTGTATCAAATATTAAACACTTAATTGATCTCTCCAACCAGGCATTATTATTATTAATAATAATTTATTAATAAAGGGCTGTTCAATTTTAATTACCAAAGGGATGCTCTCCAGCCAATAAAGCAAAAAGGAACCAACGTCTCCTTATCTTCTCCCTTTTCCTGAAATGATTTTTTGAGTCCTTCAGGTCCATTTTCACCATTAAATCAGCAACAACAAATTCACTACACAAACAGTCAAGCTTAGCAAGGTTGTTCTGCCTGTGTGAACCTTCAACACCACCAGCTGCAGAGAAAAGTTACGTGAAAACCAATAGTGCATACAATTTTGAGATTTAATAAAATAATAATAATTGAAGATTTCTTGGCTAATCCTTGCAATCATCTATAAAAAACATAAAATTCCTCTGCCTCTATAATCATTTAATTAGTTTCACAATTTTACACAGGGAAGTTAGAACAAGGTTATACTCTGAAAAAGGAGGCGCAAAAATACTCAGAGGCCACAGGTACCTCCAGAATGTCTTTCTGGCATATGACTAAGACCAGGTACAACCACATGAACATGAAATACACAATGTCAAATTTGACTTTAAATGTTTCTGCAGACACTGTATTAACCCCGCTCATCATTAGAGATAGCTTTGCTGTGGCCATTCCCAGGGCAAGAGACAGCAGGGTGTCCAGCGCACTGGAAGGACCTTACCTGGGACCACACTTTCTTTTCACTTTTCCTTGCACATTCCCACCTATCATTTATAAGGAAAGCAACTTGTCAAAGCAGGTGGAAAACTACTGAAAGCTTGCTGGATGCTTTGCTGCTTTTCCATGGGGATGCTGCAGAAAATGTGCTTTTGGGACAAGTGCTTTCCTCCAGGTGAATTTGCATGACTCATTAGAAAGGTTAGAAAATCATTTCCCTCTGATTATTTTAGGAAAATTCCCACTAATACCATCTCAAAGCTTTACGTGGAGACTACCTGAATTGCTAAGTACTTGACTTAGCACGTCATGCGATGATAAAGCACTGCACACAGAAGTACTTGGAGACTGAGTAAAAGATGGGAGTGACTTCAGAGGGGTCTCAGCTGCTCCCCAGGCTGCAGCCTTACCCAGGAACTGGGAAGTTATCAAGCACCTTAAATTTTGTTTGCTGCCAGTGTGGAAGTAAGAATAAACTCAGCTCTGTGTGTATGCTAAAGAAACTTAAGAAAGCTCCTAGCTTAAGAAACTTTTGCTACAAAAATTATATGATCAATAGAGTCAAACTGGTTTAAATTTTACCTCTCTGATACACGTAAAACCATCGGGCAGGGTCTAGGAAAAAGTGAGAAAAAAATTTAACAAAAAGAAAGTGACAACCATACACAGCTTTGTCTTTTGTTAACTTTAAAAGGGACATTGGAGGTGTTCTGCAAATGCCAGAGGATCACTTTTCCCAGTAACTGCAGGATTGTTTCCAGGTATATTTTACACTTTTCCCCTGAATTTCCTCTTTCCCTTACCCCAAGAGGCAGAAAAGGAAGTCAGAGCTTGCTGTCCCCTGCATGGCCATGAAACTCTGAGCAGCATGTGAAGTGAAGCGTGCATGCAGTCATACAAGCATCCATGCATACAGCAAGACAGCAATGCAACAGTGATCCTAGCAACTCGGATAAGGAAGACTTCACATGCAATTTTTTTTAAGTCTACTGAGGGGCAACAAGAAGGGCGCGCAGCCTTCTGCTTCCCCTCCACAGCTTAGCTCTTTGACAATTGTAGAAATAATAAAAAAAAAATATTAGTAAAAGTGAAGAAGTCTCAGGTGTGTCTGGAAGACTAATTATTGCTCTTTGCAGTCATTTCACTTGCAACACAGTCATTTTATACTATTCTCATGTCCCCTGGAAAAAAATTCATTAGCAAATTAGGTTAAAAGTTTTAAACCCCCTCTTTTACATATACGCATGTGGCTTCTCACAGCATCAGTTTCTTTTACTGGAGAATTGGGTACACAGTATAATCTGCATTAACCTGCAACAGGCACGAGTTTTCATCAGAATATTACTACCTGTGTCTCCCTGGCCCTACCTCCACAGCCTGGGCAGCTCCTGCCCTCAGTCCACCTGGCATCTATTTCCTTCATTTCCATGTAGTCTGTGCCTCCAGCTGCCCAAACCTTCTTCAACACCTTCTCACCACACCATCGGCTCTGCAGTGTCTTGCCTCCTGCTGCTGCCCACAAAGCCCACCCGGTCCCCTCTCACACACCAGCCAGTGCATTTTAGCCCACAGATGGTGCATCTATATCCCCCTAATGGACACTAGCATCAAGTTGGCACCAAAACTGAGCGATTCTCACTGCTGCGTGTTTCTCTGTAGAGGAGGTGACAGGAAAAGCAGTGTATGAAGACTGTCTAAGCTCATATAATGCACCAGTCATTCTTTTTCTCTGCATAGACCGAGAATGCCAAGACCTCATTCTCCAGCTGAATCCATCTTGCAGCCAACCACCTCTGCAAACCCTTGAGCAGGCTATGACCAACTCAAGGCCTCTACCTGAAACCTTAAGGCCAAGAAATTCCACCATGAATTCTTTAAAGCCATTTAAATAATCCTCATGCTCAACACTTTCCCTTTAAATAAAAAAAAACCCAAAACACATTTAGAAGTGAGCACGCGTTTTTGTTCTGGGACATTTAAGGAGGCAGCTTACATGCACTACACATCACATCATTAAGCTGTTGGAGGGGTTGAACCTTCTTTCATTATTCTCACTCTGAGGTTTCTACTTTCAGCTTGCTCAACAGGTGCATAACTAGAAGAAATGAAAAAATCTTTGGGACTGGTTGTTAAACTCGACAGGAATAGAGAGAATTTACTGTGCATTGGAGAATTTAATAAAACATCTGGCCGCAAGAAAAAAAATGGCAGAAGCAAGTATTAGAACATTGCTTCCCAACAGCATCACTACAAGATGTAAAAATGCCTGGTCAGACAGTATTGCTGAGTCTTGGTGCTTGGCCTCACTGACTCTGGTTCAGCTGTCCTCAGCCTAAGAAAGGAACAACTAAAGCAAAAATCAAGACCAACAAAGAAAACTACAGGGGATGATTCAGTTGGCTGCTGCAGTGCAAGAGTAATGGTGATACTGAGAACAATCGCATGAGGCAATCAGTAACAGAACTGAACCCTGCCTGCCTGACTGCTTGTACAGGGACACGGTTCATAGATCAGTGACTACAGACACCTCCACACTTTCCCCTTTTGAACTGAAACTTCAGGAATACTTACATGAGAAGCTGGTCTCAACAGCAAAGAGCCTACAAACCATGAATTTAAATCGCTTACATAGATCAAAACACGTACTACAGAGAGCAGTACATACTAGAAACTTTAATGAAAGCATATAAAACAATTAGTAAAATTTAAACTCTACTGTACCACATGCAGTATAATCATATGACTTATTAACCTTCTTGATTCACCAAGATAGGTTTGTAATAAACAAAAAGAATGAGCAAGTTGCTTAGAGGCCCTGAATCTCTGCTGATGCAAAAGTGTCCAACCATTAGCCATGAAATCACCCACTGCCAGGGAAAACCCACTTTGCTGGGTAACCTGAGGACAGGAAAAAAAAAATAAAATCTCCCATTTCAAGTTTAACAAGGATAGTTCTAAATTTGCACGTTAACACTAGCTGCAAACTAATTTCCATTGATAAGAACAAAGAGATGTAAATGCCGTCATTAGAGAAAGCACAAAAATAGCGTCCTGATTTAGAAAGGGTGAAATCAATGCATAAAAAGAGCTGGAGAGGTCCCACTGTAAATATTGGGCTTGAAAAGATGAAAATGCATCAGAGGTGATTAACAGATAGCAGGAAGACAATAGAAGTGCTGCAAAAAAAGAGAAAGATTAGCTATTTTTCTGTATTGAGTAACCTTGTGGGTTATCAAAACTTTAGGCTGTAGATAATACATTCTGGATATAAACAATGTTTTCTTTTTCTCTTTATAGAGATAGGAAAAAAAAAACCCTGAGAAGAGAAATAGAAAAAAGCTTCTTGCAACAACACAGTTTTCTTCATTGTATGAAAAACTTCAGAGTCAGCTTTCAAGGGTTCAATTGAAAATTAATTCCCTTCCAGACTATTAAAATTATAACTAAGAGGTTTTGGTTTACAGTCTCTATTTAACACCAAATTGCTCTTTTTTGAAAAATGGCACTTTTCAATAAGCTTAACAGAAAACTTCTTAATCATCATCTCAAATTCATATGCTTATGTCTACTTAGCATATTGAATAGTACAAATAGGAGAAACTAGTGTTGTTACCACTGCAGAAGCAGTTACTGAGTACTTTATTTTTCATCCCTTTCCAAAGGAGTCTTAGGATTTTTATTTTTTTTTCCTAAACCCCCCAGGTTATGCATTACTCTCTGGGCAGTGAAATAGAGCAATTTCTGAGCAACTACAGATCAACGAAAAGGAAGATAAATTGGCAGAAACTCAGTTTATAATTTCTGAGGATTATTTCTGAGATGTTTTCTGTTATTTCTGAGATGTTTTCTGTTTACAAACCGCAGGTAACACCATAACTAAACCATCAGGACTGTGTACATGGAATGGGACTGCCCACCTGTACCTGACCATTGTGAGCTGCAACAAAACTGTACTAGCGAAGCCAACATAAGACCCTGCATAACCCTTATATATCCAGTTGCATTTTTTATTTTAACTTAAAATGTTTTCTTTCCTTCACAGCCTAAACAAAGATGAGGGAAAACCAAGCACAAACCTCGAAGGTAGCAAAATAAGATGCAAGAATGATAGAAAAATGGAGAAAAGATGGAATTTGCAGCCACCTAATCCTATTTCACCAGTGGCATGCTAATAAGATGCTTGCATTTGTTTGTGCTTATGCCCAATCCTCTGAGAACTCATAAACTATCTGAACAGCAGTGGATTTTATGTTGTTGCAGTTGCACTGGCCGGGAAGGCATTACACCCCCCCAACATTAGTGTTTGATTTCAGTCCTGTTATGTAAGGAAATAAACATGGCAGGTTGTCTTCATTTTAACGCAAAAAACCCCAATCCTGTTGCAGAGCAGAGCTGTAGTACAAGGTAAAAAGAAGATATTTTCCTGTTTGTCTTACTTCTAGAAACCAGAGTACTGGAGTGCTGCAGGGTGTGATGGGGCAGTGAGCAGGCCAGAGGTATAGCTGCCTCGGTCTCTTGTTCATCAGGAAGGCTTTCAAACTCAGAAGGCAGGTTTTCTAGGCTCTGAACTAGGCTACTCGCTTGTTTGATAGGATGAAGTTAAAGGAACTCAATAGAATAGCTTTATGCACAAATCCCCCACTACCAAACATACTGAGGGGATAGGTCCTTAGGTCCAGGATTGTTTTCAGCCAGCTCTGTTTTCTCAATATACAGGAGCCCCAACACAACCCTTCTGCCCTCAAGGAGAAATAGATTTGTTCTATAAACATAATAGAGCTGGTGGAAAAACTACTGTCCTGCTGTTGTGTCAAATCTGTTGTGGAGGTGCTAGGTAAAAGCCTACAACGGGAGCTTCTTTGCCCTTGGCAGGCTCTAGTTAGGTCAGCTGGAAAACTTCCTCAAATTATGTGATTTGCTGCTTCTCTGAGTAGTAGGGGGTGGGGGGGAGGATATTGAAAAATAGAGATCTCAGTACCTGCCCAGCGGAGGGAGAGCTGCATGCTTGCTGCCTCTCAGGGCAAACAGCCTCTTTTTTTGTGTGCACTTCAATCTTCCTCACTTTTGAGGGATCTTATGTCTAGCATATCATGAGCATGTTCCATTTCTCAGTGTTACTCCTTGCTGTTTCAAGTCACATTTCTTTACATTGTCATAGCACAACAATTTACACCACAAATCAAGCCTCACGTTCCACTATCCACACTAGAAAGTGAGAAGCATACTCTTGATTGTTTTTGTGCTTTATAAGAAACATAGTACATCACTTAGCATTGGAACAAGGTATTGAAATGCCATTTTGGTAACACACCAATTACCAACTGAAAAGAAAGAAAAAATGAAAAATACATACTAAGTCATTATACAGTCGAATAATTTTTGTATGGTTTGTTAAACAAATACATTTCCTACAATACATACATTTTACGTACCATGGAACTTGGTAGCACTCTCCATTTTACTCTTAATATGGAACTGTGAATACATTCAGCATCACTTCTTCAATTCAAACATCTCTGCACAAAAGATAGCTCAGTCTGACAAAGTCACCTTCTGAGACTAATTCTAGTTTGTGCATTTTGTTGGAATATTAAGTGCTGTCTGCTGCAAGCATATACAACCTTCGTTCAGTAGACAGGTATATAGCTAGCAGTCCCTTTCATTGGTGGTGGTTTGGGCATAGCTCCAGGTAGTGAGTTAGGAGACGTGCCCATTCCCACAGTAAAACCCAGGAACATCTCCTTGAACACCTTTTATGGTGGGTGGCTGGGGTGGGATGTACTGAGGGGCACAGGCGCCACATGCAGAGCAGCACACACACGGCACTTTGGAAAGTTTTCAGTGCTGCAAATCATATAAATATATAAAAAAAAAATGGATTTTGCTCAACCTCACAAGCTCAGGTCCAGGCTGAAGTTAGGCCAAAGGCACTGCCTAAGGCCATGTCCAAACTGCCACCAACACTGCTTGTGTGTTTTGCAATGTTTTCTGCTGTTTTTCAGAAATTCTTCAGCTGCCCCAACAGCAATTCAGGCTTCAGTTTGTACAATTTTTACCCAATCATCAGTAATGGAATTTGTGTAAGAGGAGATTCTTTACTCCTTTTCAAACACAATTATACATCCATAAAATGAATATAAAATTCAGACCCTGAAAACCTCTGCCTGAAGAGTTAACCCAAGGACAACCACCCACAACCAATCCTTTTCATACACCAAGTGGTACTTCATGAGTCATGGTTACAATTAAACTGTAGGACTGGAAGGGCACAGGTGCTGAAGCTTTTTCTCCAGCTCCCAAAACCCAACTCTCTGCTCCTTCTCAGATGCCCTGCAGCAGAAAATCTCAAGATCAGCAAGAAAATTCTCCCATGACATTGATGGCCTTGCGGAAGAATTCACAATAAGTCATTTCCCTTTAGGGGGATCAAAGAAAAAAACATTGGAATACACTGTTCCCCTGAAAAGGGAGTTTTGCAGAACTTGCAGTATTTTGCTAGAAACACAAAATGGTTTATGCAAATCAGTTCTTACATCCTTAGCAGGACTTGAACTGGAGAGCCCGGGCGTTCAAGAAGAGGAATAGCTAAAACACGAATTGCAACACGACCTAAAAAGCTATCTTGCTTGATAGCACTGATCGCTTCTTTTAACCTCCTAGTCATGATCATCAATAGCATCAGCAGCATTATTTCCTCATGATAACGCATTACAACCAGGAGTGCTGTTTCACAGCATGCAACTGCTTACGAATCTATTTCCAGCACTGCTATTGAAATGAATTATGCCTCAGTAGCTCTCCGGCAGAACAGGAAGGAGTAAAGGCAATTTGTAAAGCCTCACCAGTAAAATGGGAATAATAACGCTTATACATCCAGACATGCTTTCCCACTGCTTCATGCAAATCCCTTCAACTTCATTAACACTCAGTTAATGCATCTCCCTTGTTACAAATATGTCTGACTTTGTACTTTGGTTCTGTGCTGTCATGTAAGACAAAGCTCCACTCCAGTTACAGCAGACTCGTTTTTTTTTTCTAGGCTGATATTTAGGCAGTGCTGAAAGAACAGTATTTGATTCTAAACCACTTCAAATACTTCAAAGAGCAATCCAAGGAATGCAGCCAAGAGTAACAGAATGATGAGGCTGAATGATGACCAACAGAAAGAACTGATGGCAAGCAGACACGTGATTAAATAAACATTAAAAACTGACTTATCTGAAGGAAGCGCACCAGATTCTTTCACGATATTCCCCGAGCTACTGGCAGTACATGCTGCTGAGCTTCCTTTCTACTCTAGCACTGGTATAACAAATCAGGTTTAGTACGACTGCTGTTGTATGCACACATACATCCATTCCCTTTCCCAGAAAAGCAGATACGTGGCTTCCCAAGCAGGGAAGCAGTCACCTGCTACGCCATGCTCCACCGCAAGGCTTTATAACAAGAGCTGTGAATCAGCTATGTAGAGAAGTGTAATCGCTGAAAAGAGCAAGTCTCAGGGCTGGTGCAACAGGGAAAAACCCAGCAGATGGCAGAAAGCATTTCTTCTACCCTACCAGCATCAGCCTGAGAAAAGCAGATTGAACCCCAGGGAACAGCTATGAACCAACACATGACGTGGTCACTAATCTTCTTTTCGAAGGCAACATCACCAACTTGTCCCAAGTTGTCTGTCGTATCTCATAGAGCAAGCCGAGCAACCCAGGGCAATTTCCAAAAAGGAGATAAGCATTCACAATGCAGGCACATTAATTCTTGCTCCTTTTCAGAGACTTTCACCTGCTCAGGCTCTGTGAGACAGCCCCCCTCCCCGAGTTGTTTCTGTGCTGCAGAGTCAGGCTTTCTCTCAATCTGGGGCAGGTGCTGAACTCCAGCTAGCAAGAATCCTTTGCTGTGCAAACCAGCCACAGAAATAAAGTCAAGTACTGACCTGCCTGAAAAACGGGAGCGGGGGGAGGGCTGGGGGCGATCAGTATTCCAAAAAGCTGCTGTTCTCGGCACTTCACAGTCTAGCTCAGTGTGCCCGGGGAATAGCCTTTCAGCATTATTCTTACCCTGATCAGTGTTCCTCATTTCCATCAGCTTATTCACACTTTGTAGGGTTTTCTTCTTGGAAAAGGTGACACAAGAATGGCTGTCTTTGATCAGACCAAAAAATACATCCAACCCAGGGAAGAGAACAGCAACAGGATGACAGAGTGACACTCCTGAGAACCCCGTCCTGGTCTCCAGCAATCCAAATTCAATTTCCCAATCCAGAGCTGATGTCTTTTTACCTAAGACATGCACAGCTCTTTAGCAAATTTCAAGCCTATGTACTTAATATGCACAAGTATAATATGATGAGCTTACTTGCTGTAATAAAATGTAATTTGGATAGCACCGAGTACCATTACAGGTAACAATAATGTTAATGGCTGAGACCTTTACACCACCCAGCTGAGCTCACGGAAGGTAATTCCCTTTCTGGAGCTTGACTTGATCCTGGGCTCTATCAGTTATATCTGTGATCCTGAAGTCAGGCCCCCACCATTGCACAAACACATAGCAGGGACAGTTCCTGCACAAAAGGTTTGCCATCTCGGCAAAGAAGAAAGCATAAAGAGCATTCTTTCCCTTTTAGTTGTCAAGAAAGAGTGCTCAGAGAGGAGCAGAGGAGCTTTTCCTGCGTGCCAAGGCTGTGGCATGCCTGGACAGCCCTGGCTCACGAGTTTTTGGTTGACAGTTGCCCCCCTGTCAGGACATTTGCCCAGAGTCACACAGGGAGCCTGGGACAGAGCTGGGGTTACTCTGGGATACCCTCAGTCACACCTGAGTAAAGGAAAAAAAAAAAATAATCTATTGTTAAAAGTCATCATTTGTAATTTATTTTTTTAAATTGGTCCTGGGTGGAGGTGAAGAACAGAAAATGAGGAAACGTTCATGCAAAACCTATTTCCTGAAAAATTACTGTCTAACTGCAGTGACATGTCTCTCTCCCCTGACAGTCTAATAGCTGGGGACGTGACAGGCAGCAGAGGGACAGCCTCAGCCTCCAGCAAGGGGCACAAAGCCCCACATCATCAGTTTTCTTAAAGATCCGTTTCTTATTAATGGATAACTAGCCTGGCAGAAAATTCTTACCACAGCCACTCACAGATTAATCCAATAGTTTAAATTCATTACTATACTGCTACTAAAGTTCAGATCAGTAATTACTGCTTGATAAAAAAACCAAAACAACAATCCCAAATTAAACTGATGTCTCCCACACGTGTTTTGGTAAGGAGCAGAGAGGGGAAATGAAGGATATGGAGGCAGCAATCTCCTCAAAAACGTGTCACTAAGCCACTGGCCTTAAATGAGCTCCCCCAGATTATGAAATGTAGGGTGAGCCAGGACCAAGGCAAGATTTTGAATCCAAAGCAGCAAGGGTAAAAGAAAACCAGAACATGTCAAGCCATCAAGCCATGATGCTTTTTCAGAACAAATATCAGAAACTCTTCTGAGGGCATTTAATAAATGAAATACTCATAGGAGACTTTTGAATTATAAATTAAGTAACTGAACTTTCTTTTTTTCTTTCTTGGAATAGGTTATTCATCAAAAAAACCTCTGATGAGCCAAGACAATGCATTACAAATGGACTTATTCTCTGAGTTTTTTCTCATTGAAAAGCAAATCAGAGACTTTAAGTCCCTTATTTATTACTGCACTGATTTCCATGAACATTGGTTTGCTCTAGCTTTGAGTTAGAAAAAGGCTTTTAGAAGAAAAATAGTCAATGAATATATAATGCAGAGGAATCAAGCAATCAGAAATAGTAATTAGTTCAGTACCTAATTCAAGGACGTGTTATCCTTGGGTCCTTATGGGAAAACCAGGATTTTGTATTTGTGCATTCAGGTAGGTTTTAACTACAGGGTAAAAACTAAGTTGTTTTCCCCCTTAGAGGCACCTTTTTTGAACAGGTGGGATTACCTACACTTGGCACCGGCTGCAGAACCGACACAAGACCTAAGCAGGCATCCAGAAGAGGAAGGTAAATAGACAATGGTGCAAGGACAAACACAACTGAAACCACATAAAACCCTTATAATGAGCACTCGCCATCACATACGCAGTGTTTAAGGTCATGATCGCAGGGGATCACAAAGCTGCAGCCTCACCTGAGATTTTTTTATTCTGGACTGGGACTTTCCACTTGGAAAGAGAAAATGTGTGTGTGCATTACCTTCTCATCCACAGCCTCGCTGTGCCTTCCCAAAGGCACGCCTGTGCTGGTGGGAGCACCTAAACGTAGCCTCAGATATAAAAGGCTGCCACAGCAGCCACCAAGCCAGGGCAGCAAAAGGGGCTGCTGCTTCCCAGCGAGTGCCCCACAGCCACCAGTGTGCCAGCTGGGGCAGGTGGCCCCCGTGCCTGAGCCACCCACGGGTGAGTGAGCAGCTTGGGCTGAGATCCCAAAGAGGGCACTTGAAGCTATTTGGAATTCTGATTGGTTTGTGGGAGACATCACTTTTCCAGAGGTCATGTTCCAGTTGGGAAAAATAAATAAAAATACCCATTATTTGCCACAAAATGGAAGTTTTGTCTGTGATTTAGAAAAGTTCATTTTGGAAAAATATTTCAAATTTTACTTTTACAAATGTTCAGATTTCATGGTAACACAGGCAGAAGCCATCCTCACCTGCACAAAGTTTGTGGCCAGCTTGTCTCATTTTATTTGCAGTGCAGCAGCTCTTTGCAGCTTTTTCTCTATTAAGTTACCCAGATCCATAAGTTTTTACTTCATTATTAGGGAACTACAGGGCAAATTAGCAGAAATGTAACATATGTATGCTCATAGCCAGGCACCTACACTCTGCACAACAGAAATTTCATGCTAAAGATCTTTTTTTAAAAAATAATAATTAGTCATTATTTGTACTTTGGCCTTAAGTCTCAGTTTCTTACAATCACTTTTTTTTTAAAAAATGAAGCTTTGAATTGGGTTTGTTTCTTGTGTGTGGGTTTTTGTTTTTTTTTTCAAAGAAACAAATATTTATTTCCCCCAAGCTGAAAATGTGTGGATCTGCTCACATTTATTAAAGAAAAAAAAAATGTTTACTCACATACACTTTTTCCTGTTTGGAAACAGCAGTGTGTAAAACAATTTGCTGTGTAATCATAAGGCAATGCTACCATCCCCAGCAGGAGTGAATTTGGAATTAATTAGGAGACAGGACACCTCACCACCGCATTATGGCAATTCACCTGTGCAAAGACTAGAAAAAGTACAAATTATTTTGGTCCAGGCACAACTCAGGAGTTCTATTCAATACACTACAGATCCCACCCAAATGAGACAATATCACCCAAAACATTACTACTTTCCATTTCACAGGACTTGTGTTTGTTGAACAGATTGCTCCAAAATGTGAAACATAATTAAGCAGAACATAAGTAGCAATTAAGCTCTACTTTCACAGAAGAAACTGCTCAAAAATACTGTTCCAGTCCAGATCCAGATCTTTCAGTAGGACATGAGAAAATTTGCCAAAATGCCTTTGCTCCTATTAATAAGGCTTTCTGCTGAAGTAAACAATGCAAACCGTGGGGGAGCGGACAGCATCACACCTCGGTCACAGCTCCCAGTGCAGAGAGCTGGCAGCGACACAGGTTATGTTTCCATAGATCTGTTGTTAGAGAGCAGCACCTACACCTCAAGCATTTAAGTGAACCTGATCTCAGGCAATAGATAGAAGCAACCAATACTGCCTGGACCTCTTTTTCACAAAAAACATTAGGGTCCTAATTTCTGGTTTTCCCAGGAGTTGAACATGAAGTAGGTCTCGAAACACTAACCCAAACCCTTCTGCCATTAGCACCTCTCCAGATACAGCCTACGTACGTCCTGATTCAGAAAGGGAGCTGCTGTAGTACGTACATATTCAAATTCTTCAGCCACGTCTTTAATTGTTGTGCCTAAGCATTTGGAACGCAGACAACTACAAACCAGATACTTGCTTTTATATATACACACCACTGCCCAAGACTGAGGGCATTAGCTTGCTGAAACTCTTCATCCCAATTAATGTCAGCTCCTGTCGTTAAATAAAAGAAAATAAGAAAAACCCATCAAACACACTAGATTCTTTGGAGTTAGTAAGACACTAGTGTGAAAGCAATAATTTGCTTCAAGATATCTAACAGATTCCGTTTCCTTACAAGGAATCTTTTTGCCCTTTCGCCAGGGCCGTACCTGGTCCGTGGTGAGACTCAGAAGCAGCTGTTTCAGTCAACTCGCTTGGCTGCTAATCCCTCCACGTAGTCCTGGTTGTCCTTCCACCCTCACCTTCCCCTGCGCTCCTACCTCCAAAGGGCAGCGTGAGCATCCGCCAAGCTGAGGGCAGGCTGTTTCTTCTTTTAATCAGCTCTGAGACACTCTACAGAGAGGAAGCAATCCAGAGCATCGCACACCCACTCCTGAGGACGGCAAGCACGCACTGGGCTCCTCTGCAAAGCCTTGTTAATCCACAGCCATGGGTACTGCAGACAGCTGCTGATTTTGTAAGGGGGCAGAGGAAATCTCACTGGAGCATTTTGATGCAGTTTCAAGTGTTCAGAGAATTAGCAGAAAACCATTTAAAACATCTCCCCTAGGAAGGAGATGGGAGTTTTACTAAGAATTACTCAAGTGATCTCTCTTTGTTAACTCTTCATTAAGATTTAACACTCGGAGAAGCAAACAGCTTTGAGCTAAGCCTTTCCTTTCAGTCAGGAGTCCATGTCTCCCTCCCTTCGCTCAGCAGTCTGCAGTGGTCTGCTGAAACCCTACAGGTACCCACCGAGTGGTTCAACACATTGAGAAGATCCCTTCTGGAAGTGCTCTTAGCCACGTTTGCATTTCTTAGGGTGAGCAAACAAATACATGCACAGTGTGATGATGTAAAGATCGTTCACATGGGTTTCTACGTCCCACTGAGAAGCACAAATGTCAGTGTGGAGGGGACAAAAGACCAGACACATTGGTACCAAGTAGTAAAGCAACCCCATAAAACCGGAGCCAAAACCCAAGCCTGCCACGCATATGGTGATTGATCCCTCTGCTGGGGTCAATATAACAAATACGCCAGCACCACGTACCAAAGGAGGGGCAGAACTGAGCTAGACCTCTCTGAACTCCCACACAGGAGCCAAATCACAAGCACTTACAAGCCAGAAAGCAAAGCAGACAGGGAGCTGAAACTCTGGCAGATAAGATCAGAAAGTTTCAGGAAACAGGCAATAGCTTCATGATTTCCAAAACTCGGTCCAGCTAGTGGTGCTGGGAATCTCAAAACTTTTTTCTTGTGCCAAAAGGTTAATGGGACAAGTACAAAACTTGCTCCCATTTTTCTCTTTATTCTGCTTCTCCTGGAAGGGCAGTAGGGACTGCCACGAGGCTCAAGACTGTAAGACACACCCTGCCTAGGTTGTAGATGCAACAACTGTGCACTTGATGAGCTGCCATGAAGTCAAAATACATAATTATTTAAACCTTTACCATGCTAAAGTTGTAAGATTTCAATTCCACTAATTTGTTAGAGGATCTTTCTGCTTCTGAAACATACTAATTTTCAGACTGGAAGAGGAAAGCCATGAGGTTTACAGCTTCTCAGGCTGTGGCCTGGCTTTGATCAGCCCCCTGAAAATACTACAAATTCAGAGATCTGGTCTGTTTTTGGAATACCACCAAAAGAGGGTGATTTGAGGCTAATAAACATCGGTTCTTGTAAACACTGGAGCTGCTCTGGTTGACAGCGTCTGAGGACTTCTGCAGGCAGAAAACAATCGAGAACATGGCCAATGCCAGAATGCAGCTTATTAAATTTTCATGCTGATTCTGATTACTTTCATTTAGCAACACAGATGTGCAACCAGGATGAGGAGATACAGTGCCCATGAGTACTGGGAAATGGCTGGCAATATGAGCAGTTTTGGAAACCAGTCACTTAGACCAAATGCTGCTCACAGCTCTTACCAGTGACTTGATTTTAAAGCAGCCATGAAAACATTTTAATATATTAGACTTCACAATTCTGATTCTTCCTTTCTGTTTCAAGGAACGCACATAGTGGTCCAAACAACTGAGAAACAAAGATAGGAGAGCACTGCTAAGAATAGTTTTAAAAAACAAAAAGGAATTATAAAAGCACTCCATACATGATCAGGATTAAATTAGATATTTTTTTTTTGTCTGAAGCATCATCAACATACACTGAGCCACTCTAGTCTGTATGAGCAAAACAAGAGGCACAACAAAGAGGTTCAGATGGACATGCCATCGTTGGTAAGCTCATCCCAGTAATAACCAAAAAGCTGCTTGTGCTGACGAGCCCTTTGGCTCTTTCCCTTTTGCTTTGGGCTCTGACATCAGGGTGCCATAGGACGATCAAGAAAGGGATGAGGTAACCAAGACCCTGGTCTAGGATCTACCTGGGGAAGCCTGACCTGTCTGTGCAAGTGGTCACTGCTATTTATTTTAGGGAGGAAGAAACATTTAGCTTGAAATATTTTAACTGGAGCATGTAAAGAATAAAAAAAGGAAGATTTCCTTTTCTGAATGCCTCAGATTTTATCTTGTAATTTCAATTCCCCATATAATCATCTACAACAAATTCAATAAAGCTTTGGCCTAATCCCAGAATAATAGAAAAATTGAGAGTTAGAGCTTTGCATGTACAAAGACACAGAGGGAGCACCCACAGCTGGAGTCGGCATGTGCTGCCAGCCCTGCTCCAGCAGCTGGGAGCCCACCCTGGGGCAGCTGTACCAGCTGGTGGTGCGGGGACCGAGCAGCACTGTCCCTCCTGGCCTTAGGGACAGGTCTGGCAGCTTCACCTTTCTCTTATTTGTGCCTAACCCTCCCCCCCACTGCCAGCCGAGCACTTGGCCACAGCGGCGGGTGCCTGTGCAGGGTGCTGCAGACCCCCAGCAAGCCCAGGTCAGCGCTGCGGGCACAGTCCCGGCCCCTGGGCGCCCAGCACCAGCGGCTCTTTGCACCCACTCCTGCTGCCGCGTGGGACCACGGACCCTCACAGCCTCGCTGTCAGGAAGCATAGTGGACATAAAATGGGCAAGTGAAATGTTTTACTTTTCCCACAGTGTGAAATCTCCTTTTAAGAGAAAAAGGATTAACTGTTTAAGTAGTTAAATTAATTAGGACTTAATTAAGATACATTTGGACATGCATCCTCAATTCAAGGTTCCCATGTGAGGATTTAAGAATCATGGGAGAGGGATTAAGGTAATGTTAATTATGTTCCATTTATATTGACTATTTAAATTGCTATCCCTTTCCAATTATGAGCGCCTCTAACTCAATTTCTTCAAGAAAACCAGCCTTACCCTGAAATTCTCAAGGATGTTCTTCAGCCAAAAGAAATGTCTCCCCCTACAACTGTAAATTTATTCAAGCCCAGTGAAATGATTCTGGATTTCAAAACATGGCACGTTATACTAGCTCCCTTGTGGTTCTTGCAAGTTTTTTAAAACCAGGAGACAACCAGGCAAACACAGGCAGGTTAGCGTTTAGATGAGTGATGCTTCATGTCAGTGAGACATGGTTCAGCAGCAATGCAACAAGCTAGACCACAACTCTCATTTTGAGAGTTACTAATAACAAGGCATCCACGATAATTCAGCAAGTCAGTGAAAAAAAATGAGCAAGTTTTAACAACCCACCAGAGCAAAGCCATTTCAGAGACCGCCCAAGGGCCAAGTCCAGGGATGCATCCTCAAAACCCACTTAGGCTCTTTAAAAGTTCGAATTAGCAGCCTCAGGTCACACTCCTCTTGTCCCTCCCACCTTAATGCCCCCTCCCTTTCCCTCTCTCCCACAGCAGGTAAAGGTAAGCCTAGTGTCCTGCCAGGGATGCACATACTGCTTTCACCTGCACTCATGGGCATGGCAAGGGCTGGTGCTGTTGACAGGAACCCACCTCAGGAATGAAAACTGAAAGCACAGCTGACTGCTCTTTACAGACTGTATTAAAAGTGACTAAAAAACCCATATGTTTAAAAGATTCCAAATAACTTTTGTGTAGTGATGATCTAAGTTATCATTAATGGCATTCATAAGTCAAAGAACTTTATTAAACCTGGCCATGTCTCTTCAAAACAAATGCTGTTTTCATACTATTTAATTTCTATAATTTAAAGATACGTGGTGAGGAAAAAAACCCCACCCAAAACAAACCAGACTTATTTTCTTTTCTGCTGCAATGAGAAACCACATTTGTTTCATACAAATTTACCACCATTATTTATTAGCAGGCAGAAAGCTTCGAGGTATAATAAAAATTTGGTACTTAAAGCTGCAGCTGCCTGAGGAGAGGGGGAATTAACTGTAATGAAACTGGTTTAAAAGAGCCTCATAATATCACTTGAAAAAAAATACCAAAAAGAAGGTGGTAGAAGCAAGAGGAAAAAGAAAGGTTTTTTGGTAAGTCATAAAATATTATCTGTTCTTTCTGCTAAATTCTCATGTGAAAAAAAGACAAATTTTACTCTGATCTTTACATTTAAGATGCATACCTGGAAGAAGCATTTTCTCTTCCACATAGGCTAATAGTGCACAGTTTAACATGCTGTAATTTTGTCGGATGAGGATTTCTTCCTGAGCAGCATATTTTTTTTATTCCTAGTTTAGAGGCTTTTGCTGGTCATCAGAAATGTGATTAGTCAGCTCTTTAAGCACAACTAATTTCCCAGTTGCTCCTTGGAGATAAAAGGAACCCAGCTAACAAACCTTCACTCGGGAAAATAATCCCAGTAATATCTAAATATGGAATCTTTTCCATTTGCAATGCAGTAGCAGGACTAAAGAAACAAAACACATTGAGAAATTCAGTTTTGGGGAGACTGTACAGTTACTTGTATACTCAAACCTGCACCACAAAGGTAGCTTAGAGCAGGGTATCTCTCTTGCCCAGTTGAGTAAGACAGGCAATGATGTCATTTCACTTAGTAAGATATTACAAGTTCTTATCATGTGCATTTTCATTTAGAGATGCATTTATATTTAGCTTGGTGGGTGCTTTAGTCATCTGAACGTTACATTTGGTAAACAGCTCTGGTGCAAGTAAAAAAATCGATTGAAAGTCCTCAGTGCAACACCTATATAATTATACAAGATTTTAGAAATATTTACAGCACTCAGATTCAGTTACATTCTAAAGGAAAAAACTTTTGCACTTGATTAAGAAAAATCGTTTCACATGCTGAATTGATCATGAATGGTAAATGTCTGTAAGCACAGGCCTTTGTAGTGCCTTGTCAGACAGGCTCTGCAGGCAGCTTTTACTGTGCAGCCTATACTTACAGTGCATCCAGCCAGCTACATGGTCCCAAGGAGCAGGGAAACCCTAGCACAAGATTATTCATCTTAACCTTTTTAATACATAAAATTCAGGTCACAGTACATTTATAAAAGCCAAAATACACTATTACTATAAGATGCAACTCAGACTTAAACTGCTAGTTTCTTGTTTGGCTAGTCAGAAGGCAGCCAGATTTTTGCATTATTGAACTTGCCTATAGGATCACCTTCTAAGACTGTGAGATAAGCTGCCAAAGTTCCCCCTAAAATAAATCTGCACAGCTGAGTTATAAATTAATATCCAAATTTCACTACACTTTTTTTTTTTTTTTTTGGTTTCTGACAATCTTTCTCTTTCACTCTTTCCCTGCTCAGTTTCACAGCAGATAAAAAAATAACATATAGACCCTATATACGAGCCTTGGCAACATCCCTGTTGATAAAGCTAGCAGTAAAGTGTTCGAAAGTACACATGGGCTTGAAAAAAATAAATAAAGAAAATCACTACATTGTGATGAGTCTTAGTGAACGATGCTATAACACAACACCATGATTATGTGGCAAGCAGACTGTATTTAGATTATTGTTGCAAATGACATTCATTAATCACCATGACCGGCCTGGATCATAACATTCTCCAAGATAAACTGTATTTAATTTCCCAATTCTTTATTATAAGTAATATTATATAGTTGGTTTTAGTCCACCAAGCAGACCAGATTTGACTACCAACACAGACAAAAAGCACAAACCTGTCACACAGTACCAGTATGAACTGTTACACATTTTGCCAAACACAAGATACTAGGTAAGTCTCCAGGAAAGGGGAAAACACCATTTGTAGCCGTTTCTGTTAGAATTTTTTTCCCCCGGAATCTAAAAGGATGAAACACAAAATACAGACTTTCAAGATTTCATCAGAAGTACAGAGAGCAACCCAAACCATACAGATGGGAATGTCACACTTTTCCTTTAGCTCCCTCTGTATCCCAGATCCTTGACTGAACTATACCAAATCCTTCCTCCAACATTTTGTATTAAACAAAGGTTTCATGCTAAAACATTAATTTAACAGCACTCAAAAAGACATATTTGTGCCTAAGTCAGCTACTTTATGTTCTTTCAACTTCTACAGCTCCAAACAGGGCAAAAGGCTCTGGGCTCCACTTCATGCTCTGCACTGTGATCTTCACAACCCTTGAAGCAAAGGCAGCAGAGCCTGCACCACTACTTACCCCTTTTATAAGGCTAATTACGTATCTTTTGTTGCTCTCTCCATCAGGAGATTCTATCTCAGTAATCAACAGGCAGGTTTACGGTTGAGAAAACTGAAGAATTTGAGAATAAACTAGCTGAAGCTTTGTCCGAACTTCAGAGGAACAGAGGAACTTTGTCCTAACACTACAGAGGCTCAGGTTCAGGTCAGGTATAACCAGCACTATCTCAGCTGATGCTCTCCAGCACCTCTCTCAACAGAAAATGGGAATTCATGAGGTACGGGGAGCACTGAAAGGGAAGGGTGCTCTTCTCACTGATGTAAACCAGAAACAATCAGAAGTCAGAGGACTTCAGAGCTAGAGCCAATGAAACGCAAAGTGGGTTTCAAAATAAGACCACATCATTTTATACTCATCCAGCAACACTGTGATTCCTGTCGTTGTCGTCTGAAAGGCAGCAAAATGACAAGTTGGTATTCCAACACAGGAATCCCCTCTTCTCAGGGGTGCAGCACTGTCCACTGCTGTCACCATTTCTGGGCCTTGATGGAGAAGGCACATGGGATTCATGAGGGATGAAGCCTCTGTGCGTACTCGGCATTTCAAAGTGGTTCCGCAGCCCACAAATGCAGAGCTGTGCATACGGAATCCATTTTCTATGCTATTAACTATCCTAGGAAGTTTATAATGGTGTTAATATTGCAGAGCACTTGAATTTAATTCTGAAGGAGGTACAATTTCAGGGTTGGTGAAATGAATGTCTTTGGGCATCTTCCAGACAGCTAATTAGTATATATAAATTATTTAAATTATTACAGAGTTGTGGGTATATGAATTAAGTTTTCAGCAAAGCAGATAATGTGGGAGAGGTCTGGAAGAACACACACACACATATATATAATCTGCTAGGTCACAAGTAGTCTATCTTAACATCATCACACCCTGCTAACATACTAAGATTTTCAATCATTTATGTGTTAACCTGCAGTCAAACACCAGCTCCTTTTGTGTTGCATACACCCAGTCTGAATAGTTGCCATGCCTCCCCCAAACTCTATTATGTTTCAATTCTAGGAGAAAAGCCTGGATTATCATCCTGCAGATCAGTATAAATGTAAAAACATATTTGACACTGACAGGACTTAAGAGGTTCCATCTGAGAAGTAGCACACATTGCAGGCCGTACACAGGTGAGATGGTTTTTATTTTCTACTGTTGTTTCTGTAAAACTGTTAATGCAAGAGAAAGAAGTAGGCATATAAATAGCTCTCTGAGAAAACTTAAGTGGTGACAAATCAAATTGATGGTTGTTATCAAAGTATTGTACTTCCAGAATAAGATGAGAAGAAAATTAAACTCCATTCTGGCTTCAGATGAATGATTCCCTGAAAACTTCAAGAGGCAAAGAAGTTGCATTGGAAATTTGTCTTCATTACCCAGCCCTTACTGATGGGACTGACTTCTGGCAAGTCACCCAGCAGGACAGTGGCCAGATAGGACTAAAAGTCAGATCTTTTCAAGCCTCACCCTGAATTTTGCCTGTTGGACAGCATTTCAAGTTATATACCCCATTAGAAGGTAGGTAAACACCACAAATAACTGGAGCAGGTATTCTGCTAGTGTGTTTGGATTTCTGGATTTGATAAAAACTATGTTAGTATACCCTCAGTGACAGAGTTCTTGTGCTACTCCCAGTGCCTGCTGTGCAGGAGGAAGCCACCACATCAGATATATTTAAGCAGACAGAACACGATATTGTACCACCAGCACGTGCACTTTACCTCTCGAACACGCTGTAATAAGATCAGTGTATTGTTACAGAATCCTAAGGCATACAAGCAATTGTGCAATTGAAAGGGAGAGACATATGACATCACCCTGCCAGGGTCTACATATCATGAAACCTGAAGGCATCTGAAGTAGCTGAGAGAGGTGGAAGGATCAACAGAGATATCCGAATTAGTTCCAAAAAGAATTGGCTGAAATTTCAGTCCCTTTAGAAATACTTTGAGGTCTTTACCAAAGCCAGGTGTGTCCAAAGTTTTGCAAGAGGACGTTTAGACAGATTTAGTGTCACAGGATGGCTTCCTTAAAAAGCTTGCCCTTGTGCTGGTGCTCTCCATCCACTCCAGCAACAGTTCACCACTTCCTCGTCACCTTCACCAGTCAAAGGATGGCTACATTCAAATGTAGCTCAAAACTCAGACATCCACTCTAACCCCCTGCAACGTGACAAGTCTCTCTGCAAGGAAATTACACCTCTTGGCATCCAGATAGACTTAGCTTTTAATTTAAAACATCTTCAACTTGTGTCTTTAACTTGCTGATACATGTTAATTGAATTTACCAGCAAAGATGTGCTTCACAGAAGATTGTATCTATCCCCCTGAGGATTAGCAGATAAGGGCAGCTAGAGGTTAGGCTAGATCCTTCACATCTATTGACACTCTCCAACTTTGCTGCTGTTGATATATTAGAAAAAAAATTAATCTTCCTGTAAAAATGAGATCCTTCCAGATTATACTTAAAAGCTTTGCTTTAACCTTCAGAAGGTTAGGGGTTTTTTTGGTAACATTTTTTTTGGAAACACTCTCCCTGCTAAACAAAGTAACCTGTATGGGACTGACATACAATCCTGCTTGAATCTCCCATCATCCAGCTGCTCTTCCATCCCAAAAATACACCAGAGAAAGGTCTTGAAGGAGAAGAGAAAACAAACAGTGAAAGAACAGAAAACCAGGCTCATCAAATGTACCCAATTTGATCTGTAGTTACCATCTGCCAAGCAGCCTGACACCTGGTTCAGTAGCACTGGGGAATCTCTAACTTTGGTAGCCAACACTTCCACAGGTTATGAATTAAGAATAGCTTCAACAGCCTCTCAGAAATAAGCTTTGCACAAGGGCAAGCATCTTCAATGGTGCTGCCGTTCAGTTTAGAAAGTGGCGTGCATATATTTTTCTTAACCCACACAGCTTTTCCTTGAAACAAGCATCTGCTTTGCAGGCACTACACGCACCAAAGTCTCCCCCCTTCTCTTCACGGACTGCATTTATCCCCACTGCAGCTTGCTACGACATGGATCCACATGTATGAGTGCCTCCCGTGGCATCCAGCCTTGCCTCATGTATGCTGTGTTTCTGAAGGGGAGAGGCAGCCTGGGCTTGTCATTTTGCAAGGCAGATTTGATGCAGCATGTTACAGTCCACAGTTTCTCTTGCAGCTCTAGAAAACGGGCAAAGCACAAGCTCCCTCCTCTTCAGAGGTTTTTTCTTGAGGAAAAAATTAAGCCAAACAAGAATTCCTGCAGCGAAACTGAGGATATCTATCAAGTTTTATGTAATTCTATTAAATTAATTATAAAATAATCTATAGAATATTAACCTCTTCTAACATTCTTCTACCTGGCAGACAAAGTGATGGATTTAGCAAGACAGTCTGAAGGGAGAGAGGCGATATGGAAAGAAAGATACGTAAATAGGTACAAAACTCATGTACTATTGCATTTTTGTATACATGGGAAATTAACTGAAACAAATCATGGAATTATGGTGAGCAGATATTTTAAAAATTTTACTGTGGTATATTGGTATGTTTTTTGCATGCTTACCATGTTTTTTAAAAAAGGCCCAAGTAGTCCACTTTGAAGTTTTCCGTAAAATAACTAAGATAGCGATCAAACAGCTAGATAACTATCACAAAGGTCCACACTTTTCAAACCATTAACAAACTTCGCAGTCAGCTCAACATGCAAGTTCTTCAAACACTAACACATAAAGCACAATAAGCACTTCTACTTCACAGAGTAGTTTACTTTTTATCTCCCCCTCCAGCTCTGTCTATCCCACTGGAAACACATCCCTTTCTCCTCTTGGCCATCTGCTACAGAACTTAATGAAGGGCACTTCTATGCTTTCAGCTGTCCTCACTTCTCAGAAACACTTACATGTGCAGTTTGCTGTGCTTGGGCTTTCTGTTGATAGCACAGATGTTGATTTATTAAAAATGTGGTTTATACTTCCAAAAGGAGGTTGTTGTTGCTCTGGTTTTCTACAGCCTTACTTCACTCCTACACCTATCGCCACTACACCCTAATGTATCCTCTTCACCAGAACATGAATGAAAATTAAAATAGCATTTCTAGCTTCTAGGCTGCCAGAGGTAGGTATTATACGAATGCTACTTTTTTTTTCTGCAATGCTTTCCATTGAATAAGGGTCTGAAGATGCTGAGACACATTCTGAAGATGAAGACTTGCCATGCTGCACATGGAATGACTATTGTACAAACAGACTAAAAATAAAATCCATATCTAATGATTCGGAACTGTTAAAGCTGAAGGGGAAACACAAACAGAATACAACCTAAGGGATGACTGATTGAATGACCCCCCCTGCCATAGTCCCACAAAATGTTATTGATCTCCGACTGAATGCTTATGTAGTTGATAACTTAGGCAGGAATTGTAAAACACAGGTGGCATTATTTTTGTCACGTGAAAGAAGAGGAAGGGCATTTTCCATCTTCTTGGTATTACAGTTGTCCTGAAATGATGTGTTAGTAATTTTGGTTGGACAGAGTGTACCTCCAGAGCTCCACATCAAAAATACATAGACCAGAATTAAGAAGCTACAGAGTGATGCAGTTCTTTAAGAGTTTTACCAACAATGAAAGAACATGGCTTGGGGCAGGGGAGGGCTAGCCAAATTAAACAGAGTGAACCAGCAGCCTCTGCTTTCAAATTTCTTGTATAGCATTAGTATCTCACTAATCAACACAAACCAGGGGATCTGTTCCTGCACTGCCACGTGATGCCTGTGGGGAGGTGACACCACACCACCTCTTCACACCACACAGGAAGAGAAGGGGAAGAAGAGGACGGTACCTCAGCCAGAGTCTGAGACAATCCAAAACACAGGGCTGCATTTCCCATCATATTATCATCCTGTTTTCCTTCCTAGCTTCCCAGGACTGGCAATCACCGAGTGTTCCCTACCTTCAAGAAACAGGGAGACCAAAGGCAGGACCTTCTGTTTTGTCCTGGAAAGGATAAACAACTAAAGAGGAGGGAAGGATTTCAGGACCATACAATTTTTTTATCTTTCACTTTAGTTCTCAGGAAACGCTGGAACAACCAACGATGTATGCTTACAAGCATGGGTTACTGAATTGTCAAAACTGCAGTAGAATAAAGCTGAGTTGATATAGTGCATCCTTAGGTGGATAAGGGAAACAGAGGATACATTAAATCTTTATCTGACTAGTACCGTTGGCCTTGCCTCACATACCATTCTCCTGAAAACTAAGGAAAAGAATGGTCTACAAAGCTGCCACGAGGTAGATAGAAACTGGCTGCGTAGCTGTTCAGACTGGGCGGCTCTCAGTGGTTCAGATCAGAACAAAGGAAGGATCACACACAACTCCACTGAGGTCTTTCATGGGTCTAGTCATGGTCAATGTTTTTATTACTAAGCTGGATGATCATGTTACAGATTTGCTAATGGTTAGAATTAATTAGCTTTATTTGTTTTTATAAAATCATTTTAATAGAAATATAGAGGAATAAGAGATATATTTTAATGAAACTAGTAGTTGCACAACAAAAGCTGCTATGAAATCCTCTGTACAGCCCTGTACCAAGGCCAAGAACTGAGAGCAACCAAATGAAACAACTCGCAGTTACCTGCCAAGAAATCGTGAACTTTAATAATTGATATAAAGAAATTGTATGGAATAGGGACAATAAGTGAAGTGCAAATATATTTACTCAAAGAATGTAAGTATAGTAATTAGGTCATGTAACCATAGTTTAAAAGAAATAATTAATGAAATAACTAATGAAAGAAGGAGTCTGTTTCTCTTTCTCTAACTTTCTCTAACAAGGAGCCTGTTTATAAGTTATCTAGAGGGAGTGACTAAAAGAAACAAGGAAAAACAGATGGCCGACAAGGACATAAATTAGCTCAGACTGATAAGAACACTGCAAACTGGCAAGATCATCACATTCCAGGCACAGGGTGAGAAGTACACCATGAGGAAGGCCTATGGCTTTCCTCCCAAAGACCACTGCCCACGTCCCAGAGACCCCTGCCCACAATTCTTGTAAGAATTTGCGCAAGCGCGAAGGACTGATAAGCTAATTAACATACAAAGCAAGAGTATGTTAATGATTTTCGGGAAATACTATGTTTATGCATGAATACTTAATGAATATGTATGAATAAGTTCTATATGAGGTGTATGATTTTGAAGCTTGGTGTGCGTTGATTGTGAGGAGACTCACTCACGCACCTGGCCTCAATAAAGAAGCATCTGCTTATCTACATCACATTGGTGTCGATTAAGTTCTTCATTCCGAGATTTTGGTAACAATCACAGTGAACAGATCTCACCATGTGGAAAGGACTGCTGGAGATCTTCACAAGTTTGAAAAAAAGGCCTGAAGGGAACTAGATAGAATTCGATAAAGACAAATGCAAAAGACTAGAAGTTCAACAACAGAATAAACCACACCAAACCAGCTGGCCAGGCTGGAGATCTGTGCATTACTGTGGGTCAAAAGCTGAACATAAGTGACTGCTCATATTGCTGCAAAGACAACAAGCACTTCACCAGAAGTACAAGCAGGAATACACTTTGCCAGCCATGTGGCATAATCCCTCTGCTGTTCCTGGTGGCAGTTAAGTCACAGCTTCAAGAAAGATGTCCATTAACAATAAATGCTTTAGGTAAGAGCAATAAAAACTATCACAGATTAAATCACATAAACAAGGAAAGACCAAAAGAATTAGTTATTCAGACTAGTGAAGAGGAACCTGAAGGAACGTAACACTCTTTACAAGGCTTGTACAAAGAAAAAAGAAATCATCTGTTCTCCATGTCCATTGGTGAACTGAAGACAAAATAATAGTTGTAATGAGTTTGCCATGCTGACACAGATTGGTACAACCTGGCTTTGAGACAGGAGGACGGACTAGGAGACCTCTTCACCTTCCACATCCACTTTCCTATAATTTAATGAAGTATTTACATGCTTTTTCTGTAAGAGCTTTTCTCCTCAAAACTACAGTTAAAAGCTACAGCGTTGGCCCTGACAGGCAAGTATAATGCTCAAACAGACATTCAGTTTTGTGCCTTTACAAGTTTTGGAGTGATGCTAACCTGAATCTGGAGAGTAAATGCTTTAGAGGAAGCAAATGCATTGTTACATCTCACTCCAAGACTTTGGCAGATAACAACCACAAAAGTTTCAAAGTTTCAGCATTATTGAATATCCCTGAAGAAAGATGTTTCTACTAAACTTCTGCAAAGCATTAACTGTTTTCTGACTATTTCTTTGCATAAATTAGTACAGAAGGAAGAAGCTGCTAATCTCTAATTCAGGATCAGTGCCACAGTTTGTTTTGCTCACCTTTCTCCTTTAAAAAAAGGATAGAAAATGCAATACTGTCACTTGGGAATTAGGAAAATAGTATTCTGTCTGTAGAAATGTTACAATTTGTGGCAATAGCCTTCATAATCTTTTTTTATAAAGATCAGTACCTACTGGTATGGACTAGGAGACATGATAGTCTGCCACTTTCTACTTCTGAGTACTTAACTGTCCCCTCGAGTGAAAGACACATAACGTGAGCATTAACAGAGCTAGAAAATGGGCTGCTGTATTAATTCTACCTCTTAATAATAAATAATCAGTTAAAAACAAGCTCCTGATTGCTTAAGCAAGAAAGTAGTAATCAAAGTAAGCAAGGAGACACTAAACACTTGTAGGGAACTCTCTGGACCAGACCATGTGCTAAAGAGAAAGTAAATGTTCAAGAAAGTCTACAATGGAAGAGAGAGGACCAGCTAGCAACTTCAACATTACTTATTTTTTTCCTTCTTCTTTTTACACACACATAGTTTGTGTTAGTCTTGCTTGAACGCAGAAATTTAAGTAAGCAAAAAGAATAGGAAAAGAGTAGATTTTAGTACTAAGATGGGTGGATGGGATTGCCCTAGGGCAGAGACTAGAAAGGCAGAGACTAGAAAGGCAGAGCTTCAGGTGCTATCACAGGTTCTGTGAAGCACTGACATTTAAAACCATTTGATAAAAAGCAAAAGGACATTAACATGATGGAGCACAAAAGGCAGGGTAGCATTTCAGATGAACAGAGCCAGTCAACCCAGCTTTGCTCCTTGAAGGGCTGCACCCCGCTGTCACACAGACACAGCATTTGAAAGTTCCACAACCCTGATCACAGTGCAGGGGTGCTAAGGGACAAAACCCTGCCAGAGTCCAAAAGGAGGCAAAACAGCAGCTGCTGTAGTAATGGAAACAGTGTGAGTATCTAGATTAAATCTGAAAGGCAGTAAGTGTGCCATGAAGAGTGGAGGTAAACTGACAAGCCACCAGAACAATAAATATTGGTATGCACGTGTACACACACAGAGGGTAGTTTAACACAGACACAAGGGGATGCAGGACAGAGCCGTGAAACGTGCAGCTTTATTACAGCATGGAGAAAAATGGATAAGAAATTACTATTTCAAGAGAAAGGTTAGCAGTAGAGCAACTATGATAAACATCAAAGTATAAACAGCAGAGTAGTGCAGTATGCTCTGGTAAACAGAGAGGCATAAGTAATTAGAGCTACTAACTGAATCACTTCATAGATCCAGAGGGTTGAGGCAGAATCTGCTGCCAAAACAAACTTCTTCTAGTTAAAAGGTTTGAATTGTCTGTCTGAAAGAGTGTCGTACACTAAAAGCTTCAGTGTTAAGACAGCAATGGCATGACCAACTCAATTTGAGATCCTTGGGGAGTGGAATGGCTGCAATTAATCCACAATGTCAAAACCTCTCTCACTCCTTAGCAGAGCTGAAGCTAAGACAAAAGCCACAGAATACCAGGAGCAGCTGTCAGAAGCTAATCTAGAGAGACTCCTTAAGCACTAGCAAAGGCCACCAGGGCAGGGAAATCAGAAGATCGCATGCTGCAAACAAAACTCACTTCAACCCCAAGTGGAAGCCAACAGCTCAGGCTATACCAAGGCTACCAATTTGCAGGAGCTTTGCAAGAGACTGTACAACAAAGTCTAGGGTCTGTCTGCCTGTGTGAGAGGAAACCCTGAAAGCACTGCAGCAAATTCAGATTTCATTATAGGAAACCTGTAATAATTAGTTGGAATATTTTTAAAAAAGCTAAATAGAGAGAGATTATAAATGCATATTACGTGCTTCTACAGATTTACATGGACAAAACCCTATGCAAGGGGAGCACAGATAAGATTCAAAAACCAAAGAAAGATCAAGTCAAGTCTGGCTGCACAGCCCTAGTTCATTCCCCTCATGGGTATGGATTATGCAGTGTTGTTTTACCACATGGACGTGAACAATATCTTCATGAAGCAAGACCATACTCTCAAGTATTAAGATTAAGCAGTTGCAATACTTCAGGCATTTATCTCCTGACTGCTTCCCTTTGTAATGTGGGACCTTGTCTTGCAGGTTATCAGTGTTTAAATGAGCTAGTATTTGAACATGTGGTCCACCTATGCAAACACTGACATGAACACAATGTTACCATAACACATCACTGGCCAAAAAAAAAGCAGGTTCTGAAATTCATAATCCACCACAGGTTTGTTGTTTGTTTGGGTTTTTTTAAATTATATTTTTACTGCCATATCTGAGACCTGGGGTCTCACTGTTTCCAGCTGAAAAGTAAATAGTTACATAAAACTCACTCAGACCAATATCCCATGAAAAACTGAGACCTAGCAGAGATGCTGGAATTCATTAGTTGCAGTAAGAGCCGTAGCCCAAAATGTTGATCTACCAAATTATTCAGTTGCCTACATTCTTAGGAACAGGAAAAAACTAACAACTTTGCACAGTCATGAAAACATGGGCCTCCTTACATACACCACCACAGCATCTGCACAGCTTGGGGGCTAAAAGTATCCAAGTTCAGACCGCTATAGGATGTGGAAGTGGGTGGGACAGAGGGAAGGGGGAAAGGCTACTGCACCCTCAGAGAAATGATCCAGGAGGGCTTTGTCAAAAAATGCCTCGCAGCAAAACTACTGATACCTGTAATATAACTATAGTTACATGACTCTATGTATGACAGGAAAGTAGTGTACCACCTCATACGCAGATGACCACACATATAAGAACAAGAGGAAAGTTTATTTAAGAATAACATCAAAACCTCTGTCCTAGATCAAATCATACATGTTTTCTATCAAAGTTCATATGGAACCATGCACAAAACATCCACCTTTCCTTGCAAAGGGCAGTCCTTAAAACACAGAAGATCAATTGCAACAGCAGGGCCAGTACAAGGCCACCTTCACCTCAGCAGGCAGGGCAATATTCTCATTTCGGTGGCATATTGCAACATACGATGTTCTATTATACAACTAAGGGGTTTTCAGAAATGCAGTTGAGCGATTTTTAAGGCTAACAATAGTTTTCCTTAAAATATTAAGAAGCCTTAAAAATTTTATAGATCCCTGCCTTTCCTATAAAAAAACCCCAAAAACTTGTATAGGCGCCTGCCAGGAAGGTAGGTACATGAAATAATGGAAGCCATTTTCAGGAGCTTTCACATTTTATTTTTCAATCCTTTGTATTTACAGGTAAAATTGTTTAACTTGCATTGTACTTCTCAGCTCACCTGAGTGAGCAGGACTGAAAGCCAAAGTAGGAATGTGGCATACTAGAACACAGTGCGGAAAAATTTGATAAAAAAAATTGCAAACAGCCAGCAACTATCATCAGGTACACTTTATTTAGTAACAACACCCCACCCCCACCACAACAAACAACTAATATTGGTGGGAAAGAACAAAAGAGAAACTGCATCAAGGAAACCAACAGGATCGTACAGTGAGAGTAACAGAGGATGGAGGATGCAGTGCACAGGTTCAGGCGCTTTCTACCCTGTGCTTCAGAGAAGACGTACTGCAATTACAGATTGCATTTTTATAACACCTCTCATTTGAGCCCTCTGAAAGAGTATGAATAATAGTTATCCTTATCTTCCCTATGAGGTAAAAATAATTGCTGGGTTATCACAAACTGAGATATTAGCATAGTGGGGAAAGGAACTGGACTCCAGCATTGGCGTACTGCTCCAACTCTGCTGGCACTGACACTACCGGAGCAGTTCAGAAGTGCCTCCCAGGGCAGCACGCTCCACACCTGCTGCCCGCACTGCTTCACGGGGGATGCCATTACCCTGGCTGCTGGTGGAGGTTCACACTGGCTCTGGCTCTCAACAGGCTGGGGTCACAGAACGAGAACACATGATTTCTGCCTTGGATGAAGAAAAATCTGTACAAAGGTTGGAATAATTGAAAAAAAATCACTGGGAAGGATGTAAAGAAATTTGTTGATTCAGCTATAATACAGCCTCTGCACCATGCAGCATCAATAGGCTGAAACCAGCATTTTCTGTCCCTATTACCTCATAGTTGAGCACCCTCACAGGGGATACCCTGGAGAAGAAAGATTCCAATTTTTAGGTTGCTCAAACCTCTCTTCTTTCCCTCTCTTTAAAGTGGGTTTGAAGTTCCCATCTTCAAAGCTAGAGGAAAGAACATACTCTCACAAGAACTTTTACAGAAGAATATCCTCCTTCCACATTTGAATTAATCGATACCTTAGCATATTATGAGAAGACAGAATACGCATTTCACTGCAGGTTGTCTAGTATCTGCAGAGCTGGGCCATGAATATCTTTGTGGAGCTGGGCTCAGAAAGCCAGAGCAGGAAACCTGGTCTGCCCCTGGTGCAAAACTGATCTCCTCCTCAGAGGCTTCAACATTTGCATGCTTTTACTTGTGGTGACGCAAGTCGAGGCGGACTTAAAAGAAACACTATGTCTGCGTGGCTGGGTTCGGACAAAATGACCTTTATTGTTTATACAAACTATTTATAGATCTTAGACAGTGCAGGTGTTAGACCCTGATAGGTTTTTGTGTCCTCCTTGCTTGCTATTTGCTGTTGCTGTAGGTGCCCGTATGCTGTGGTTCTAAGTTCTGATTCTTCACATCCTGTTTACGTACCTGACAATTTGTGGCTGTCTTAAAGGTACACGGCTAAGACTTTGAGGTCAACTAACTTATCTGCAGACCCGCTGCAGACCCCAACAATTACTTAAACCTAAACAGTACCTCACGAATCAAATTGATATCGGGTATGATTGATCTTTGGCTATGCTCAGCCCTAACACTTGAAGAGTACCACAGACAATAATAATACAGTCTGAAGTGACCAGTTACGAGATTATAAATCTCACCTCTTTGCAGTTACTTCAGGTCTGAACCTGGGCAGAGTTCTTGCTTCAGGATTCAGCTCATTTTTGTTTTGAGCTCAGCTGCTGACAAGTAAAGGCACTATAACAAACAAGCCTCTGGGTCTGAGGTCTGGATTACCTTAAAGGTTACTTGATTCAACAGTAAACGTCTATCTCCATCTCCTTTCTCCAAAAAACATCAGGCACTGATACACCACATGAAAACAGGTGCACTGAGAAAGACTTGAAAGCACTCATTCTAGTGAAGGTCCCGGGAACTGGCTTTAAGACCTCATCTCCATTAGTAATTATACTAAAATTATTTCTCTCAGTGGCAACTGAAATCTACCAGTTGGCAGTATATTTTTTACATACTGTTGAATTATGTAGACACATACAGCAAAAACCTCTGAAGCATCTGAGAGGTGATTTCTAGATTTATTCAATCAAGAAAAGTATTTGAGCACCTGCTTCTAAATCTTCTGTCATAAAGTAAGTGACTACAACTAAGGAAAGCAAGCTTTCCTGCAGTAAAAAGTTGTATCCTTGACAATACATTTCATGGTATATCTTATTCTACTTATTTTCAGGGGTTTGTACCCTGCCACAGGTATTACTGAACCAGTCAGCCAACCATCTAGTCCAAAAGCACAATTCACATTTGCTCTGGATCCCTCTGATTTCAAGAAATAAGATTTACGAATTCTTCAAGGGTACTTAGAAGATGGATGGATATTCTGCAAAGAAGTTGAAGCCAAACTCACAAAACAAAACGAGAGTAAGTTCTGGCTGTACATTGTTGAAGAAGTTTTTTTGGTCCCCAGTCATAAGTTAGTACAAGGTTTCATCAGTTTTTCCCCAAATAATACGTAGTACATATAATTGTTTGTGGATGTGTTGTTGCACTAAAAACCAATCTTCAACTCTTAGCCCACCCTTTTGGATGTGGTTGTGTAGCTCTTAGGAGCTGGGAGCTAACCTAATGAGACTGAAGCCGCTCTGTCAAAAAGTAGGATGGCAGCAAGGACAACCAACAAACATGAACCCCCAACAGACAGAACCTTGAGAAAAGCATAAAGCAGCAAGTCATCAATATTTCTACTTTATTAGGGTCACAAAACACGCCCCTCCCCCCACATGCTTTGCAAAGCTTTTCTCTTTAGTTATGTAAATTTTGTCTCTTAGTTATATGTAGAGGCTACCATGCCCTGTTCTCCTCTCCCTCTTGGTTTTAAGCCAATGGGAACATTCTAATGAATAATTCAGAAAACATAAAACAGTGTAACTGGCAAAGGTCTGATCTTACTGGAGCTCTTATCTTTGCTGAGTTTTAGGGGGTCATTTCACATAGGCTTGCTCCACCAGCATCTCAGGTGGAACAGAAGAAATTAGGAAAAAAAAAAATAAATTCCTATTGGTTTAACATTTTCTTTAAAAATGCTCAGCAGTTTTGGGTTGTGCTTGGAGATTAAAACTGCCACTAATGTCTCTGGTTTCAGTCATTTTCAGTCAAACACCTGAATGAACTAACAGCCAGAATGGGACTTCACCTCTGGAATGTGACTGAACACCCATTCATTCAGCTGCAGCAAATTATAAAACTTCACATTTTCAAATTACTGTCTATGCTATTTCCCTCTCTATAACTATTGCTTCCTATGTTAGACTAATGAAAAATCAGCACTCAGGTTTTGGGGTGGTTTTTTTTTTTTCTTTTCTTCCTTTAAGCAGGACAAAAGAATACTGTTTAAGCAAGCCTGGTCCATCTACAGGAGCCAGACTAATTCTAGTTCTAAGAAGGAATAAGAATATAGCCAATTTCAGAGTCTTATTTTAGCGTTATTTCACAGTTATGAGAAAGCACATGGAATAGCTATATGTTCATGAGGTTGTTTCTAGAGCATTAAAAGATGTTAGAAATATTTATGTTGCAATATAAGCACCCACTATACCTTTTGCCATCACTGCCACCTAGCACATCAAAGAAAACAGTTTAATGGCACCTTTAAAGACTTCCTAGTGATTGAAGTCTGCATTGCACCACATTAATGATGATCTGCATTACATTAATGTTACTATTTACACATATAAGAAATTCTTAGCACGAGTCAGAAGGGAAGAACAAACTCATACAATATAATGAGTACCAGATAAATATATCTTTGTCTCCAGGTGAACTATTTTGCAGCCAGAAAAAAAGGAATTCCAAGAAAAGTTATCCAAATCTGAAACAGTTTACAGTGTCATGCTCCTATGCACTGCCAAGTAATTCATCAGCAATCAGGAACTATGTGTATCGGTAACTGACAGTGCTCCTTTACAAAGAGTTACAAGAAAATCCTACACCCTTCTACACTTGTATGGGTTGAGTGATTATTAACTGATGACCACAAACAAAACGCAGCCGGAGCTGCTCAGTGAATGCAAGGTGGGACTGTTTGCTCACTTTTGCTGATTTCATCTTTGAACAAACAATGTTCTCACCTGTCACGTACTTGACTTTGCTGGAGAAACACTGGGGAGACACTTCTGGGGAAAGCAATTGCTTTGAAAAGGGCAGAAACTGGAAGTACAGTAACTAAGTGTGGAAAGAAGGTAAAATGTTCTTGCAGTTAAACAGGCAGCAATGAAACTGCCTCAGCATTAGATTTAACAGTTTATTTTTAAGGTGAGAACTTCTATTGCCATTATTTGAAATTAGCTGTCATTGTCAGAGATCTTAATTTATTTGTAATTATATAATTGAACTCCAGTGGCATTCCAGGAGTAAACTAAAAACTCCCATGATATTCATTTTGTAGTAAGGAATAGCAACATTCATGTAATGACTAATACATGCCAATTTACATCTTCTCTTAATCTAAATAAAATAACTCTTATTAAGGCCATTTCTCACATTTGTTCCTAATCCTGCAGGAGGATTTCCAAGTTTATGTGACAGCACTGATTTTACAGTAGCAAGGTTAAAATACCATCTGCTTTTCTTGTTTTTAACATTATCCAATAAAACATTTATATATTAAATATCCTCTACTTTTATTCAATCTTTCATCAGCCTTAGGTTTCTTGTATTTTAAAGATAATATCTGAACAAAGTAATGTAAGTGTTTATGCTAATATTTTATCATTGCTATTTCCTTTGCTAGATGACCTTGGCACAGTTAGTGATCGAAGCAAGAATATACTCAATGACTTGGAGGTCTCTTTGTTTTAAGAAAAGATACCTCATCTACTCCATCAAGAAGTTATTTTCTTTCAAAATTAAATGATACCTACATCGCTTTATGAATAGATAATATGATCCCAAATCTCCCTTAATTGTTAATATATATGTTTTACTCAGACAAGAAAACCTTTAAGAAAAAAAAGTTCTTTACACTGATAAGATGAAGAGAGACTAAATCTTCCAGTTCAATAGGTGAAAACAGAAATATTTCTCCCTAGATTATTTTGCTTCTTGTTACTTTGCTGAAGTGTCTGGAATAACAAATACAGAGATGTTTTCTTTTATTCACATTCATTCCATCATGTCTTTAATCTGGAAATGTCACAACAGAATTGTTTTAGATAGCCATATGAAATCATGCATCTAATTATCAGCTGTGCTTCCATTACCCCAAGGGACACTCTCCTTTTTCCAGGCTGGTACTAATTTCAAGAGAGAAAAAGAATTAACAATAAGAAAAAAATTCTTAATTTGATAAAATAATACATAAGGCAAAAAAGATAATCACAGCTTCAGATTCTCTCTAGCTATGGTACTATACCAAAAGCACACGAAAGCCCTCAATAAAGCATAATTCCCTCTTTGCAGCCTGTATGATTTTTAATCACAATATCGAGAATCAGTGCACTGACAGACAATGCTTTCCTTCCCACAGCCTGTCTGCTACCTACAGTGGCTTTACTGAAGCAAATTTAAACAAAACTAAACAGGAGCTGGAAAACTTGGAAGTTCTCTTACCATCTGACAAGTCAATTAGCCCGAGGTAGTGCAAAAGTTTCAGAGAGGAGCACACCACCACCACAATCCCTAAAGTCTGAAGTCCCTCCGACTCGCCTTTCGTCCACATCCTTTAAGGCACCACACAGATACCTACTGGTGTGCCTGCAAACAACTGGCAGACATCTAACGCTGAGAAATCCTCCGTTTGAAGCTTTTCTTCCTGCTGCTCAGCTAAGTGTACAGCACATTTCCCTCCCCCCCTCATTCTCACACTGCCTCTGTTTCTCAACCTCTCCCCCTGTTTCTAGTTTTCCTCTTCCCCCCGCCCTTGCCTTTTTTTTTTTTTAAACATACAAGGAATTTTTAACTATAATCTATGGTTTTATTTCGTTTCATTTCAGGGTAATTCTCTCAAGAGTTTACTCCGCCCCTGAACAACTTAGCACTGTGCTGCTAACCTCAGCAACCTCTCACACTTTTTTTTTTTTTTAATATCTGTGACACCAATGTTTGCATTTGGGATTTTCTCCGTTATTCTGCCAATACAGATGCTTTTTGTCAATGCCGCTTCCACACGACATAACAGACTATACTATGGCACATTGTAGGGAAGGAAAGAAAAGGTCTTTCCCTTAATTCCTTCCTGGCTTCCCGCCATGTTCATAAACACACTTGACACATATATGTGTATTCCTGTATAGAGTCCAAGACCTGTGCAGCAATTTTGTTTGTAAGCAGCGGCTCCAAGCCCTGCTCCGCTGGATTAGCCACGGGACAGCAGTGGGGGCATTTTGCTGACATGTAATGCACACCCAGAGATCCGTGTGCACCAGCACTGGCCTGGAAGAGCCATCCTTTGCAGGCAGCTCAGACAGACAGAAGCACTTTGCACTTGCTCACCTTTGTAATATTTTATCAGGCTGCTGGCACAGGGTAGCACTGCAGGTTGCTCTCAAGTTCAGTCAATTATGTATTTCTCCATTATCACCACAGATGAGTAAACACTCAGCAGGTTGAGTGTTTTATCAGGATGGCAGATGCAAGATTGCAACACCAGTAAAAGCTGGATTTTTCAAGCGTGCTATTAGGGGAAGATGATGGTGTGTCCCATGTGGGATACTCAGGAAAACACAGCCAACACCTTTTATTTTACAGGACTCTGAGGCTCTCATTGTCCCCACACTCCCCGCCCCCCTCCAGGCAAGCAGTAGCTCCCTTTCCCCACCGTCCCAAAAGAGCAAGGCAGGCCCTGCCAAACTGCTTCCATAACCTCTTCCGATACTGCCTCTGCCTTCAACTACTGTTGAACAATAACTTCAGGTGCAGAACCCTAAAGAGATTTTTGTATATCACATTAACTAAGTAGTACACTTGAATTGCTTAGAGATGCTCAAATTAAAGCCAGGTTGGAGGTGCAGAGTACTCATACATACTTGAGTGATCAAGTCAAGAAGTAATGAATACTTTAATTGAATTTGAGCTTTGTTTCTGTATGCAGGTGGCCAGGTAAGAGATCATACTCGCAAATACATTATTCATGAGAGTTCTCTGTCATTGGCAGCTAACTAGCCAAAGCTCAATGGCATGATACCAAAGCCACTTCTACAGATGAATACTTCAGACCAAACAATTTTTTTTCTTTTTTTTTTTTTTTTTGTACTCTGTAGTGTCCACCACATTAGGTTTTCATTGCCCTGGCTGTATGACTGACTATGTTGCCGCATTATGGTTCATATTTCCCAGATGTACACATTCAGCTTTAAAATTGTCAAGGAACTGAAATCACTGCACTGTCAAATTGCTCCCAGACAAGGAGAGGAGAATTTGGAGGAGAAACATGATAAACATACCTCAAAACATTTAGATAATTTCCTTGGTTAATCACGTCCTGTTTCCATTAGAGAAACATTTCTACCACAAAAAGAAACCCACAACCAAACAAAACCAAAACCAAAGCCACCACAAAACCCCCGTCACATTAAGTTTGGCCAGGCACACTGACCACAAAAATAAACAGGTTCCTTCCTGTATATAGAAGAGATGTTTGACAGATTTACTGGCTGCCTGGTACACTTTGCACTGTTTCCTCAGACCCCTAAGTTAATGGATCTTAAAGAGCACACAGAACTAAAAAAGCCCATCTTACTCACCCACTCATTTCCAGGCATGTTATTTATTGCAGATACATCAGGTCACATAGCTTCTTCTGAACAATGCCTGAACCTTCTGAATCTACTAATTACCACAAAAAAGTAAAACTAAAAAATGATGACATAATAAGCAATGAAACTCAAAAAGCCTGGCTTTCTACAGGTATGCTTGGCAATTCTGCAGTTCTCCCACTGTGTCCCACCTCTGCATCTTCTAAAGCCCTGTAGCAGCACTGTAGCGAGAGGCATGGGGAAGGGCATGAAAACCTGGTAGTTCCATCATCTCTGTTACAACAATTTATGCCAAGTCTAACATTCCTGATATAAGCAAGCTGCAAAAGAACATTTGGTTTTGGACCCTAGAATTCTTGCTGCATGAAGACCTCATGCATGCCAGAAGCTCAGAATCCATTAGACAGTATATCTAACATTGTCAAAGCCAAAAGATTTTTGTGAGGTTGACTCAGTTTTTAAACAGACTTAGATGAAATGTCGAAGGATCATTTTTTCCACTCAGGACCTTCAGGTTGGTTTGGGATCATCTTGAAGCCAGCAGTTCTTCCTGAAGGCTGCTGCTTCCCCCTTATTTCCCCAAGCTTCCCGAAACAGCCATTAGCCACTGGGCTTATTCTTCACTTGCTTGTTACTGCCCCGAGAACCAGGATTCCTTACGTTAGTGTGACATGACACCAACGCATCCCTAACTTTTTATGGAAACTGCTGCCAGTTGCCAGACAGCAGAGCACCAGGTCCCTTCATCCATCCACCCATGTAGCTTGGAAGCTGCACACTGACCTATGTTATAGCATACAATTAATTAAAACAAATCCTCTTTCTGCTGCTGCTTAAATATTCAAATTCATCAGGAGTGGCTGACTAGAGCTGGCTATGAATGCCTTATGGGAGGCAAATCCTATGAATTCAAATACTCATCTGTTTTTTCCACTGTAAGAACTAATTTAAGTAAAAGATAGCATCTTTCTGCTAAAGCTTACCTCCCAGCTTGGCCCATTAGTTACAGCAACACTCATAATTTACTGTAGTATTAAGCTAATGAGAGAAATAGGTTCCAGGAATTAAACCAAAGAATGGCTACTTAGTTTAGTTCTCCAATAGAAATCTGCGAAGAAAGAGGACCAGCAGCTCTTAACAAGAGGCAGAAATATAAGTCAAGATTTTATTAGGTATTTTATTTGAGTCACTACTGGAGTAATGAGGGAAAACCCAAACCAAAGCCAAATAAATAGTGAGATTCAAAATTTTTTTGTTTTTACAGAATAAATATTCTACAGCATAAAAAACATCTTTTGGATTGATGCTTCCCAAACATTCATAAGTCTGCTGCAAAATACATACTGTTGTCCTCAGAGAGGGGTAGCTCAAGGGACTAAATGATTTTAACTACATCCCATGTAAAATAAATAGCACAGAGTGCCTGGCTTTCTACCGTAGCCACTGAACAACAGATTTTGTAGAACAGCAACTGAAAGAACAACTTAGTTACATACAGACCACGTTAAGCTCACCAGCAGAGCAGCAAGGTCTTTTTGCCAAATACTAGAAAAGAGGAATGTAAAAATCCAAATGTTTAAAATACCAGATACTTGATAATCGAGATAAATGTTCTTGCTAATGCCCAGCATACATATCTCTCACATGCAGCAAAAGGGGTTGAATGCCTCAATTAACTGTGAAAAAGGTTTACGCTGGATATGCACAATGTGTGCCCTCTGGGAACATAAGTAGGAACTTTAAAAAGATCAATCAAAATAACATGTAATGAAAAGGATTTTCTGGTAATAAAAGAATTGCTATGATGAATCATATAAATGATTTATGTAATCTATAATCAGCTCTTATAATTGGCTCGGTGGAAAAATACATTGTATGAAGGTGCAAAAATCACAGCAAAATAAAAAAATAATATTCCCCACAGCAGAAGCTTCTCCCAGTGACCGAGCTATATGGAATACATCTATGCTTTCCTGAGGAGGAATTTTCTCCTCACTTTGTTTTAAAACAAATGCAGCATAACATGTTCTTATTGCCCACACCTTTAATAAAACCCCAGTAGTATTTTCTGATTAGCCTGGTATAAACCCCTAAATATTAAATTTTTGTCATTTTGATTGAATATTCCTTTGCTCTTGTGTTATGATGGAGAATAAACAGGAACATCTGATTGATTCTTCTTGTACAGTTCATTATTTCAAATATCTCTGTTTATAGATCTTCTGATGCTCAGCAATCCTTAACAGTCTTTTCACATGGCTATTGTCCATAAATCTATTTTCATGGTAGATCTCTGATGCCCTTCCACTTCTGCTGTGTTTTAGAAACAGCATAATGAGATAGTTTACAGTATTGCAGGTGGCTATAATGTCAAAAGTATGAAATTACTATTTCATACATACTTATCCAATATGATTTCTTTTGTACATGTGTAAAGTTAGTGGGTTTTATTGCTGTTTTAAGATAAACCAAGATGAGAACTAGGACATTCTCATGAGTGACTTTAATGCACCCAGTCCCAAGCAACAATATGAACTGCTTAACTTGCAGCTTTTTATTAGCTTGCCTTAGTCAACAGTCATTCATCTACTCCGTTCACCATGATTAAGCCCCTTTGGTGTTTCTCAGATTTCTCTGGATCTGACTAGCCCCAAGTAATTTGTGCCATCTGGAGAATGTGTGAAGAGAATATAATCGATTGATAATTGCTGACTACAATTTCAAAAAACCTAGCAAATTTGATATTTAAGTAATTGATGATTTAGGGCCCCCATCTAAAGTACAAGCAATCTTCAGTTAAACTAACAGTCATCCAGTGACAACGAGCTCAGGTCTTTTTCCAGTTGCACCGCAATTCCACCCTGACCCCTCTGCCTGCAAATTAATTTGGCTTCATATCACACTTATGTTTCCCAGCAGTTACCCACCTGCTAGGAGTGTTTTTGAAGGTCCTGGCTAATTACTAGTTATTATTTTTTTCACTAGAGATACATTCTGTATAATGATAGGTGAACCACAAATGTCCCATTAGTTGGTTTGGCTAATACAGAAATGTGGATGCTTTTCTATTAGTGCTGCCCAGGGAGCTAGGAGTAAGGAGCTCAGTTCCTCAGTCTGCCATTTCCTCACAGTGTGAGTGCAGGGAAGTAACCGGCAGATGAACCCTTGTCCTGGCATGATATAAATTGTTCTGCTGTAACAACACCAGCTATAATTCCATCAAAAATTTCCCCTTAGTTCAATTCTTCTGATTCATGTGAAAGAGCTACCGTCTTTATTCTATCAGTGCCTCCCAGCTTTCTGGCAGTAGTAGGATGTTGTTGGGTCTAAAGATCCATGGACAATTTATGCAGAGAAGCAGGAGGACCCCACACATTTTTCCCCTTAAGAGGACTGTCTTGAGCTAGTTGAGCTAGCGATTCCCAGCCTTTTGTGAGCTTATTACACAATTCACATCAACTTTGAAAAAACGCAGGAATATCTTTGAAAGACTCCAGAATTCCAGTACATTGTTACTGATTTTTTGCATGCCAGCTGGAGGTACAGAGAAGCACATCCTACCTTGAAGTTACTACAAAGTGCTGCATGGAAGACTTTGCTTTGCGCTGGACCACACGATGACAAAAGCGGGTAAGTGTTAATGATGCACATGCAGATCAAAGTTCAAGCAAGCCTCCCATCAAGCTACAAATTGTAGTAAAGACTACCAGCAACTAACGAAGAAAAAAGGTAACCCTGAAGACTAACTTGAACCATACTCTACATGCACACTATCTGAAATTGGATAGTATACAACTGAGGCAATATATAATTAATGAAAGGGTAATGAGAACCTCTCCCAACCACTAGATATTATTGACAGGAATTCAGACAGACTCAATTGCACTTTTTCCTTCTATTTAACTGGTTTTCACCCCTTTCTCTAGATTTTTATTTGTAAACCAACATGGTTGCACAAACCAGAGTGGCAAAACCAAACCCAGCAGCCTTCTCTAAGATCACAGATCACTATCAGACTTGCAGAATTGCTACAGCTGCTCTCAGGACTTCCCCAAAGTTCTGTAGCACCAAACTTGCTGTCTTTTCTGTGCTGTTGTTTAGGCTGGATGGACTTGTAGCAACTGCCTAATAACCTCAGCTGCACTAAAGAGAAGATAGGAAAAGGCTGCAAGACTTCTCATTCTCCTACTTTTTAAACAGACAAAGTTGAGGAGGACACATGCTGTGAGGAAAAGAAGAATAGGGGAGAGAGTGAAAACTTGAAATACCCTCTTGTGTTGTTTCTTCTTTTAAGTCTGACATAAGGAACACTGAATAAGGGGATGGATGTAGCGTGAAGAACGGATCAGGGAGGCACTGGGATGGGGCTATGTACAACCTGAAACTGCGCACAAAGTTATAAAACCTGATGTTTCAGTTATACTAGAGGTTCATTTCCCCAAACAGGGAATGCCACTGCACCAGTCCATGCAGTCAGCATGTGCTGAGTCCCCCATCCAGCTGAGCATTTCCCCTGGAACCTGTACTCAGAGGTGAGCACTCTCCTCAAACACACCTAACATGGTAGTAAAGAGCAGTTAAAAAATGATGTTAAAAATCACAATTGCCAGAAGACAGATGTGCTTTGCAAGTGAGATTTTCCTGCCTACTGGATTTCTGCCCCAAGTAAGTGGAGACGTGACCTCTCCCTTGTGATGATAGCTGCTTCCAGAAGCTGGAAGTAAAGAGGCATAAAGCTAAAAGCCTCTGCTGCCAAGTGGGGCCACAGTGATTTTCTCATCACAGGTGGATTTTCCTCCATATTACATATTTCCCACGGGCACTGGCTTGTCACAGCTTCATTCCCAGTTTTAATAAAAATGATAATTAACAATGCAGAACCTCTGCTCCGTGACTTTTTTTCCTAGTGGGCTTTGTTTTTCTAGATTCATATTGAGTTATTTATATGGGAATGACAATGAACAGGTAGATTCCCCCCCCTCCAGAGACTTAGAAGATCATAAGTTCACATCACAAGACTGATGCAGGGTGAATCACAGCTTAAAAACAAAATTAAACTTGTTTAACACCAATCATACTCTGTTATTTGGCATAACTGCTTTTATCATTTACAGTTTCTACAGTGTTCCAATGCATGTCAACTTGCTGATAACTGCTAAGATGCTCCTTCTGACCAGCTTTTTCGCTTATTCCAACTGTATTGATAAAGGAAAAACCGCTAAGAAATAAAACCAATGAAACTATCCAGTATCGTATACGCTTCACTACTTACTCATACATCTCTCCCTGATGGATATTCTCTTGCCATCAGTCACAGCATGAGCATAGACAGCTGGTTACTGAGGATTTTCACCAAAACCATGTGAATCTACTGGTGTCTCCAGGCACTTCATAATTTTACAGAAGTGTTAGTTGGAAGGAATAGCAGATATCGCCTACCCCAGCCTACTGCCCAGAGAAAGAGCTGCTTCCCTGAAAACAGCTAGTCGAGACTTTAAGACCTCCAAGGATAGTAATCCCACTGGTGCTCCGAGACAGTTGCTCACTCCAGTGCCACATTACTCTTAGGGAAGAGGTTTCTCCTAATGTTCAATCTAAACCTCTAAGGCTGCCACTTATTGCTGCTGCCTTTTCTGTTATAAGAATGCATACCTTTCCACAGTGTGTGCATAGGGTCACCTGTAAGCCACAAGCCTTTGCCCAAGCTGTCCAGCCTTTGCCCATGGGGAAAACCCACACAGGTTGCTCTTTGCAAGGCAGCATTTCAAGTCAATGCATTTGACTCTGTTCTTTTGAAAAAGCCCTTGAGCATGGACCATGCCATTTTGCTGCAGTCTGTTCTGCTCCATTGCTACCATCCAAAACCTTTTAATTATACCAATATTAAAGGAATATTAGAACTATGCTCTTATTTTTCCATAAGAATTATGTGAAACATTGCTCAGTTAAGATCACACCTCATATCTTTGTTAGTTACAACATACACATTACAGACTTAAGCACTGAAAGACACTCCACTTAAGGGATATTGTGCCTTTGCTTGTTACATTAAACCATGTTCTCTCAATGCTTTTCTTGATTTCTTTCTTTCAAGTGGCCTCAGACACTTAATATATGCACATGGTTTTCTAAATAACTCTAAATTTCTTACTGACCTGTTGTATAAGGAAATACCTAAACATTCTTGTTGACTCTTTACTGGTGTCTCATCTTCATTGTACCATCTATGCATTACTTGCGCTTAAGTTTTTATTTTATCATCTGTAGTTTGTATTCCTGTTCTACCCCCAGCTTGAAAGATTTAATTAGTTATTTGCATAATTATTCTGCAAAAGATAGCGCCACAAAAAATAAGGTTACTATTAGGAAATACTATTAATAAATTCATGAAGGAATTATGAAACTGTACAAAACTAACCATATTTTAGATACATCACAGTGAATTATGAAATAGTACCATATAACTATTTTAGAGACATCATAGTCTCAAACGAAACCATCCTGAAAACGTTTGGAAACCTGGGCCAAGTAGTAAAAAACTCTCAGCAATTAATACTTGACAATAAAACAGAAACCAAGAACAAAAAGGTTCAATTCATAAAACAAAAGTCTGAAGTTAAATTGTCTAAAGAAGCAATATCAAGTTTATAAAGTATAACGCAGACAAAAAGAGTGGTTTATGCTGTAGTTCTAAATACGCAGGAAATAGGAGAACCTTCAGAGGGTGCTCTAAGAAGGGGGATGTCTGCTTCTGCCAGCACCACTCCAACTATTAGATGAGGGACAGCAGTTTCATGTAGCTTGCACTCAGCATAGAGGTCAGCTCTCTGAAGTTTACCAGACTCCCTCCGATTTATGAATTATGGTTTAACTGTTCTTCTAGTGACACCACGATTTAAATTCTGCTTCTCAGCACAGCACAGATCGGCTGACATTCGTGGAAACATTGATGTCTAACTAGCAAAGCACTTGAAGAGCTGCAATACAGGTGCGCATGACAAACTATACTTAGGATGTTAAAGTTACTAGTAGCCTGAAATAATCAACCACCATCAAACCTCTTTCCTTATGTGTACCTAAAAATATTCCATTACCAAGCAAGCTGGACACTAGTGATGGAGCCAGTATGCCACTCACTCCCACATGGCTGCTACCATTTACACAGCAGAGGAGAACAAAAGGAAAACAATATGGCAACATGTACTCTCTGTACAGAGGAATGAGAGGACAAGGGAAAGAGAATCAGCCTCACAGATAACCCCTTTAAGAAAACCAGGAAAAAAAAGTGCTGAAAGTACATCAAAAAATATGAGCTGCATGGAAAAAAGCAGCAAGGAAAACTAAGGTGCCAAGGGTTTTCTGCAAACAGATTTACATTCAGAATTGAAGATTAAATTCAAGGGCAAAATCAAACTGAAAGAGATTTATGACTATAATGCACATCTGGGAAAGGGCAGCACAGGTAAAAGAATGATATGTACAGAGCACATCCAAGGTCTGTAAATATTCATATTTAGGGTACACTATGTATCATACACACTTCAGCAGTTAGAATACTCGCCCAATAATCCACAACCCTCTTGAATAATTAATGATATATATTACAGGTGCTTTCCATGGTTGAGGATGATATCTGACTTTCTTCAAAGTCCTCAACACATACAACTCAAAGCTTCACTTTTTTCCAAGAAAGCATAAGACACTTGAGAGCCAGCTTTTGATAAAATAAACATTCATCTGCATGAGCGTTTGTCGGATCTTACTGCAGAGGCACTTAGCCTCTGAAGCAATACAGCTGCACACCTCTTGGGCTAATCCCGGTGTCAAACAGGACAAAACCAGGGTCCTGTAAAAAGGGACCCAGTTCAGCACATTTTAGAAGCGCTGGACCTTGGGACTGGATGGTTTCTTCCAATGTCTGCAGAAGAATGGCAATTACATAGACTCCTACCACAGGGCTCCCCAGGGACAGGTACTATACTGTATCACAATACTAACGTTTGTGCTGTAAACCAAACTTTCTGATGTGTGTGTCTATATACATATAAAAACTCATCACGTGTTCATTTACATATGTAATTTGTATTATGCCATCTCTTAATAAAAATCAAATACACAGCATGCAGGTATGAAGATGAAAGGTCAAATCCCTTTTGCAAATTGTGCTGGTCCAGTTCCAGTGTCAATCCAAAATTTGGTCAGTTCAAGCACAGGAAGATATTTCCTCCTCAGAACATATATCCAAACAGCTCTTTAAGGAAAAGTTGATTAAATATGTCCATGTCAATTAACTAGATATTTTCATGATGGACACTAGATATTTTCATTGGAGGTTTTAACAACACTGTCTCTACTTAGAGAGTCCTGTCAATTTCCTTATTGGAACACATTCTTATTGATGGAAAAGAGTACAATAAAGGATACTACTTTCCCCCTCCCTCCTTCCAATTTAATTAAGCTGCAGCTTATTAATTGCAAGGTACATTCTTGTGAAAAAAGTGCAATGCTTAATTGCCGTTATTAAACTAAATATCAATTTGGATACATCAGTGAATGCTTTGCTGCTGCTCAAATATATCATAGCTCAGGCCTGGAGGGCAATACTCTTAGATGACATGAAAGGGTAATTCAGTTGTTGGTACTTATTCTGTTCAGAGCTCTTTCAGGCAAAGAACAAACCCAAGATCTAGCAATGATGCTGAATTATATCCGGAGGTATTGGAGATGGTAGTTTAGTTAATCTAAACCACAAAACATTTTTCAGTATGTTTAAAAATCCTTGGCTGAAGCTTTCTCTATCCTTAAGCATTTTACATTCACAGTGACTAGCTAATTATGATTAACTCTTTTGTTAATCATCAGGAAACCATGCGCTACAATAAACTTGTTTTCATGCAAGATTTATCGTCCAGTTACAGCTTAAACATTTTGAACAAAAGTATTGGTATGAATTTTAGAGATACATCTCTGCCATTTCCAGAAAGAAGAAAGATGGCACAACATCCAAGCACTTAACACTTTCAATAAGGAAGTAGTGAGCAGTATCCCATTTCCAGCTGGCCTTGAAAATTGAAGGATGCTTCTCTGTAGAAGAAAAGCATGCAGGAAAAAATTTGGGAAATGAAGGAAGGTAGAAATTCTTTCAGTTTTGGCAGATCATGAAATCATTCCACCAGTTTAAGCTTCTTAGAACTATAGTACTTTGGTGATATAAATTCAACCATTTAAGCAACTATATGAAGATCTAGTTTGCATGAGGAAAGCTGAATGATCTATGCTGAGAAAACACCCGATCTTCTGCCCTCCATTCCCAGAGTTTTGTGTGATATCAGTTACCACAAAGGCAGCCTTTACAGACTGTTCATTGCCTACAGTTGGAAGTGGAACAGAGGCTCAGCCGGCACAATTAGCATCTTTCTGCATAGTTTTGCCATTTCAGCTCTATGGTCTACTTAAAAGGAGGATTGGTTTTAGATTAAAAAAACAGATATGTGCATCTGTATCTTAGGGCACTATAGAAAAACCCATGCATGTCGATTACATTTTTTGGGAAGAAATACATAAATATATTTGTGAATACGTGAAGCTTTGTAAGCCTGAAATCCGCAATATTCTCAAATCAGCCAGTTCCAAAAAGGGCACTAATACCAATTCAGTTGCTAGCTCCAGCATCATCAAAACAAGAAAAAGGAAACCCCTTTGATTTCACACCTATGCACATAGGCAAAATGGCATGGATTCTGCTACATAATTGATCTAAGCAGGAAGGAATTTTCTAGGGTCTAATTTGTTGCTCTGATTGCAAAGCTATAATCTTTTGTGCTAACATGCAAAAAAAAAATTGATTCCTATGTATTTCTCCTGAATACCAAGTAGGTAGTCTCTAGCTGTTCTGATATAAGCACCAGCAAGCATTAATACATAGGTTTCTTCAGACCAGAGTATAAACTGTTTTCCAGTGGGATAGATATGTATCTTCCTGAACAACAGAAGAGTGCCTGGAGAGCCAGTTAAGAGAGAAATAGCATCTTCTCAAATAACATCATCTCAAATCTACTAAAAATTTCACTGTTACAACTCTAGAAAGAGAAGGTGAAGTTAGCATATTTATTAAATACATTCAGTTCATTTTATGCAGTAATTGTGCTCGGAGGGGGCATTAGGCAGCACATAGACTTGGAAATACCATACAACAGCCTTAAACTTTAAGTGTCAGCCGAGGATTCTGGTTATCACTTGTTTATAGTGATGTTAACTGCACAGGCACTCAATAAACTTTAATGGCACAATGTCATTTCAGACTTTGCTTTGGTCTCTGCTACAACTTCAAAGCACAGGGACAGGGCAACTAACTGTGCCACAAGAGCTGAACCAACAAGTCTTAAATGTGGGCTTTAGTTAAGAGGAAACCTGCCACACACAGGTGAAGGACCATGCTTCAGATCTGAGCTTGAGCCTTCACAGCAGAAATTTCTTCAATCTCTCTCTCTCTCAATCCCCCTTGGTGGGCTGAAAGAAAAGGATTGATTCCCACATGCATAGCCAGGCAGCAGCAGAGCAAGATAAAGTCTTCATGCTTCATATCATACACAAATGAATCACCAGGGCACCACACTTCGTGGGAGCTGGCTGCATATACACCAGAACAGGCAATATGACCTGCATGAACGTGAAGCCCTTTTCTGCATACCCATATTATGCCTGACTATCTATAAAACACTTACTATACTAGTGGTTTGGCTTTGGGGGCAGTGCTCTGTCACCTTCTTTTTTCTCTTGGGCACATCTAAGTCAACGCCAATTGACATTTTCTCCTTGACGTTCAGTCTTGGTGACTGAAATGTTTTTCTGAGTCACTGCCATTATGGTCCTCCTTAGTTACTGCTAGGTTATTGCTCACGTAAGTGTTACTAATGGTGTGAAGCAATAACTACTAAGTGGTCAGTGTCAGCCCTTGCTTGTTCCTAACAGGCAACAGAGTCACAAAAAGTGAGAAAAGATGGATGTTAGTCCGAAACTTCAGAGACCTGGTTGCTCTGCTGGTCAGAAGCTGTGAAACCATGGCCAGGTCACAGACACCACGGTGCCCCCGTGTGTTTAGGGGCCCAGGAAGGAGGCGCACCCCCACCCTGAGCTCTGTGCTTTGCTTCCCCTTTTACAAGTGAATGAATGGCACTGCCTCAGAGACCTCTAATGGGATAAATATACTAAGTGCTGTGAAACACTAGGAAGTTACACTATAACAGCATTTAGAGAGCCTTAAAGCAGGCAATACCTGGGTAAAGGTCAATGTGAAGCATACGATACAACAAACCAAAGCGATGAAACATCCATTGGTATCAACGTAGGCCTTCACCATAGAGAATAACTATGTGTCACAAAATCTTAATAATCTCCTTATATGAATTTAAGCATTTCAGAGCTTGGCAAGTCACTGCTGATGTCCTCACAAGCAGCCAAGGACACTTGTCTTTCAGGAAGTCATTTGGTATAAGACTAGATCCCTGCCCCAGGTGTCTCACTTGCATCATTTTGAATGAAGTTTCTTGAAAAATAGTTCTGCCCTGCTCTACCAACAGGTAGGAAATAGATATTTTCAGTTCACTCAGTTTCAGAGACTGCCCAAACCAGAGTCCAGCTGCTGGGCATGTTGTGACATGGGTTTGCTGTGACTTTAGGGGAGGCACAGACCAACATTTCCATTTTAATAAAGAAGTCAGTTACAAAGATGCCATTGGGGGAAGGTAACTCCAGCAATTGGGAATTAACAGGTTCCTGTAATTAGCCAGTTATCTTGAATCTAATTCATTAAGAAGCTGTATGTTCTCATTTCCTTTATTTCTCCTCCTGGCCTCTGCTCTCTAGCTAATTCTAGCTGCAGAAAAAGGTGGGAAAGGTAAGAACCAGCAAGAAACATCTCGTTCAACTACTACACAGTCTCCAAGCACATTCTGAAGCCGACCCACACCACACTGTCATCCCCACTCCAAGGAAAGCTGGAGGGACTCGGCAGTTGGCAGGTTTGCCCAGAGCCAGCTGCTATTACACAAATATAGATAATTTTAAGTAGTAGTCTGAACAATTTCGAACTACTGATGAACTGGCCCAGATTAAGACAACACCTGACAGCACAGACTTCTGTGCAGGGTAACTCTTGTGTATCAAAACATTCTGGATGCACAATCTAAAGGTGTCTTAAAAAGCTTCTCCAAGACCCTGCCCACGCCATACACACTCAATACTTAGCAAAAATCAGCAAAGACAAAGGTACAGGAAACCTTAAGTCACACCTTTCTATATCTGCTTATTGCTGTACCCAAACTCTAATATTAAAGCCTGATGTTTTTAAAGAGCATACAGAGAGCAGCACTTCAGCTCTGCCTGAAAACCAGTGATGGAGAGGGAGTGCTGGATCCCTTTCACAGCAATTTTTTTCATAAGTTATCAGCTCAGCTCTCTGCCTCCTTTCTTTCTTAGCATTAAAAGAAAACCACAAAATTCTGGGTCTGCTTTCATTTCTTCTTAGAAATCAAGCCACAAAATCTGTCTTAGCCTCTATCTGTTAACTAGGAAGACACTGACTGGCTGTAATCTGAACAGGCGCTGCAATTCTGCCTCCTTTCAGTACAGGATTATTTCTTGAGAAGCAAGGCTAACACAAAGATCTCCATTTCCTGGCTATAATGAAATGGAAATAAGTTTTGAGAACCTCCTGTTTGTACTAAGTCTGTGGATATTTTATTCCGATTCAGGATGATATGGTTTGTAGATAATGTTATTTAAAAATACTTAAAATTTATATAGTGCATAAAAATTTAGCAATTCACTAAGAAACAGGAGAAAATAGGCCGCACAACCTATGAAAGAAAATAGCTGCAAAAAAACCCTACCAAAACTAAGGAAAATTCTTATAGGTAGAAATTCCTCTTAAGTAAATACTAATCAGGAGGTAATTACTGCTACTATTACAGAGCTTTCACCTATAGTTTTGGAATATTTAACAAAGAAAACCCTAATAAGAAAACTGAGAGAGCAAGAGAATATTTCCTAGAGCCCTGATGGGAAGCCAGGGCCAGAGGACAGGTTTCCTCAGTTTCAAGGCAGGTTAGTTTGGTGCACTGCCTTCTTCCTGCTGTCTTACTTGAACACCTTAATTCAAATTATTCAGGCTCAGGCTTGTATACAACTTTGCCTTCATTTTTTTCACTCCTAATCTTAATGCCATTTACAATTACTTGATCAGTAAATTATTTTTCTTTTGTTCAAAACCACTGATTTGAAAACTTGACTGTTCCTTGGCTGCTGTTGAACAGTCTTACCCTTTAGAAAGCTTCAAAACAAAAGAGAGGATACACAGAGAGAGAGAAAAAAAAAGACTACAAAAGACAGGAAGAAATAATGAAAACTGAATGATAAATCAAGACTAAAAAGAAGAGAAACATCAGATAAAAGCCAGTTTATCCATGCCATACATATCAGCCAGACTTATGCCAATTACTCTTCTAACCCTAAACAGAGATGTCTGCTTTTGTTACCAGAAACGCGTCAATTTACTGAGCCAAGCTTGAGGGAGAATGCACACCAGGAGTCAGAGAAAAAAATTCAGAATAGGAAGGTAGCCTACCATAGCCTTAATAAGCAGCTCAAAACCAGGGACAGCTCTAAAGCATTTATGTACATCCAAATGCTTCTGGAGGTACAAGGAGTACAGCCTAATATCAGGTACTCACTGTTTAAATCTGCAGTTACCCAACCAGCCTATTCTGTTACCCCTGCAGATGATACCGGGCATAGACAAAGACAAAGCAGAGGTCAGCAGCAGGTTCTTCCAGCAGGATTTCGTTTCAAGGAGTAACTTCATAAACCATTTGAAATTCTGCTGAACAACAATCGCTACTGGACTCAAACCTGAGCAAGGCACAGGCAGACTACAGCTCATTAAAACTTACAGGGCGGTTCGGGGCCCTTTGCTTTTACTCAAGCCAATACTCATGAAGCGATTCTGACTTTGTAGGAAGAAAAAAAAAAAAAAAAAAAGACAGTCATGGGGGAAAAAGCAAACAACCAACAACAAACCCCACAGAAGCACTAAGGCTGTAGACCATACAAAGGGAAATAAATGCTGAAGGAGAAAGCAGCATTATACTTGTAGCTCATTGCTGAGCATTTTGGGTTTTGAGCTAAAGCAAAACCCACAAATTCTTCTCTGAACAATAAAGGGTTTAACTTCATTGGGAAGCTACTTGACTGACTGAAAAAAGTAAAAAGAATTTGCAAATTCTATTTTTTGTTCAAAAGACTCTTATGGAATGAACTATGGTATAATACAGGAAAAGCACGCGATAAGTGGATTAGCAATAGTGATTCCTGTAGCAATAATGACAAGCAAATACTGCTTTTGTGCCGAGAACTGTACCAACACACATCACCCAGAGAGCGGACAGCAAGCCCACTTCGTTTCAGAGGAAGACCGAGACAGTCAACAGACACTCCAGCAGAATAAAGGGATTGTCTTAAAAGACAAACTTTTGTACTAACTATTGGATATTATGTCTCCCTTGGCTGGTTTCTTTTCTTCCCCTGGAAGAAGAGCAAGAGCAGTCAGAGGGCACAAGCAATAGACAGCCAGCAATACCTGCACAGGGTGGGCAGCGTGCTGAGGGGACCATTGAGACAGCACAAGGTATGTGCGGGAGAACAGGCTGAAGGGGATTTCAGCTCCTAATCTCAAACATCCTCAGCCAGTTTTCTAACCATTAAGGTATTGTTTAGGAGAACTCTCATGCTTTGTACCAAATGTACACGACTGGTCATGCCTCTGGGGTTAAAAAAGGCAGATTTGAATTGGAGGAAATTGGGCAAAACCCCACAAATGTACTTAGACACACCAACAATGTTTGTTTGCTTTTTATTAAATAAGAATATTAGACAGAGGGAGACAACACACACATCAGGAGGAATTTAAAGTTGCTTATATAGATAATCCAACTGGGTATTCCCAGCACTATTACAAAGTCTAAAAGATGATCACTTTGTTTATATTGGTTTGGAATTTCTTGCCTCCCAAACTATCCATACACACTGCAATGGAACAGTTAGTTCTGCACTGACATTGATTACATCCACCCAATGCAAAAAATCAATAAAATGTTTGGGGAAAAAAGTCACCTTTGGGACAGAAGAACAGAATTCCCTTGCTTTCATTCCTGAACCTGCATGCATTTTTGGGCACCTCTGAGTAAAAAAGTAGAATTAAACAGATTAAGAAATTTCCTTAAAATAAGTCTGACCTACTCTCCCAAGCCAGGCCCCCTCTGGAAGTCTGGATTTTAAGTGAAATGTATTCCACAATCCAGTGATTTATCAGTACTGAATTTAAACTAGAACTTCAGAAGCATGCTGTAGTTATACACATACCTATAAGCTATTTATTTCAAACCACACTAAATATTGCTTAAGCCAAAGGAATTTTAAGCCCAGATTATGTTAAGATGGACCCTTGCCTAACACCAGCTAATGCACTCTTTGTAAATACATAAAGATATTTTAAGTCCCTTTCCAATAGCATTTTTTGCTGGTACCAAAACAGAGACCTTGAAAAGCCATGCGTAAGACACCTGGATATTAGGCCATCAGGATTTACTTGGTAATGCAGAAAACAGAAAATTTCTATGCATCTAGGTTATCAGAATTAATGCTGGCTCACTTTTCTAAGGTCATTTGTAATCAGTCTGCAATGACAGCAATGCCTGCAGTGTTTCTCCTTCCAAGTATTATCACAAGTCATTCCTCTCATGTTCTATGCTAGCCTAGAAAAAAATTAAATAATTTGGTTCTGTTCCAAGAAGAGTTTTTTTTTTTTTCACCAGTGTATCCTATGCAAAATTCTCAGGCAACAATATTTTACTTCAGCAGCTTTACACCAACCCATAAAATCAGGAAATCCATTCTGGACTCTGAGTTATAATCAAGAGCATAAAAAGGCAGGTTACAAATAGACAAGGGTGCTAATGTTTCTGAAGTGATGAGCTCTGAGGAAGTAATTTGAAATACATAATTTCTCACTGCTGAGGAGAAAGCAACAATTTTAAATTGACACAGAGGTAGGCAATCTGTAACAATAAGGAGGCATTTACATTTGGTGTTCCATCCAGAAAACCATTCAAGGGCAGGCACTTTATAAGAATTTTTCATGAATTATGTCCAGCATCAATACAAATGAGCAATTAACATGTATTTGGAAAGCAATACTTTTCCTTTTGCCCAGAGAATTTTTAAAGTTCTACATAGAGAGAGAATGAAATAGCTGTAGCTGAACAGCTCAGTGTAGCAGATTTAATAACCTTCACTCAGATAGCTTATAAAGCTATTGCGTGTCTGCCATTCAGGTAATTATTGAAGGTTTGCCATAACTTTTACTGTCTCTAGGCCAAGAAGTGAGGAAAAGGAGACAAAAAAACCCCCAACACCCCCACCCCCGAAAAAAAAACCAAACAAAAAAAACAACCAACAAATGAGGCAGGGAACTTAATGGATTCAGCCAAGGAGCTTTTCTCAGCAATTATGTCTGATTGGAAAATTGTCTGCTTCAAAGAACAGAAACCTGAAGCTTTATTAGTAATGAGAGATCTCAAGTTTCTAATTAACTGAAAACAAAAGTACCGTATATTTCACATCATACATTCTTGTCACACATAAGCCCCTGTTTTCAAATTACTCTGAAGGACTAATTTGCACATGACATGATGAAGAGGGAGATGGGAAATCTTAAAAATAAATCTAGTGCATCAGGAAATACAGTTTGGCTTGTCTAGAAATCAGGCTGTTTAACTGACCAGTTAACAACCCTAAACTGCCCAAATTCAAGTGCAGATGTATACTATCTTTTATGCATACCTTCATGTGGGAGGGAATGAAACCAGGCTCACTGGGAAACTGAAACAAACCAGGAAAACTACTGCAATTACATGTTTTTCTATGAGCAATAAGCTAGAGCTGCACAAACCTGGGGAATAAACCTGCATGGCAGAGGGCTAACACCTGAGCAGGTTCTTTTCACCTGCACATTAACACCCCTTCCCCTAAAACCTCTGGAAGAGAATAAATATCACCTTCTTTAAAGAAAAAGAAGTTCTGTTCTTACACTTTCCCACTTGGTAGTCTGGGAATAAAACAAGGGAAGTTTCCAGTTGAAGCCAGAAGGCCCACAAGTGAGATACCTAGTGCAAATACTTACTGTATAAGAGCCTCTACCCACAGAAGCCCAATCCAGCACAAAAATTTACCCCTACCCTTGATTTAGGCGTGCCAAGAGCTATCCTTCACTTTCCTTGCAGCTGGCAAGGCAGAGCTGAAGGACAGGACCTGGAGACCTCCAGAGAACCAAGGTATTCGAAGGACACCTGAAGCCAGTGGAGACTGGACATTAGCGTGCCTCAAACAGACGTATTTCCAGGTGCCTAGCTGTGAATTCTGTACTTCATAATCAATTTGCATTTGGTAGCCTCAGCATCACCTTAACTGAAGCAACACTTCAGAACAACAACAGTCTTTGCATGGATTCACACAATGCCCTAACTTGACATTGGCTCACAGTTTTTCCTACTTCTACCCTGTCGCAGCACTCTCCAAACTAGCCGGCTGTACAAGGTCTTTTACCATCTCATACCAACATACTTTTCATACAGCCCCTCTGCTGCCTTCTCCTTATCTCATCCATGTGTGTTCTCTCTCTTCTCTCTGCTTCTTCCTCTCTCACCTTCTCTTCCTCAGCTGCTCTCTCTTCATCAGCCAACCCACCGCCCCTGAAGCCAACCCACAGCTGTATATTATCAATGCTAATTAACCCAGCTTCATTCCTCTACACTACCCCATTTTTGCAGGTTATTAGGACACTCTCTGCCAGCATTAGAAGCGGCAGAAAAGGCATTATCACATATTCCTGCTAGATAAGACTTCACGCAGAAAACAATCTCACCAAGAAGGAATTGTAAAGGAAACAGAGCTAAATGCTTCCTACTGAGCTGGGCGGTTCACTATGTGCCAAGCAACAAGTTTAATCCATCAACAAGCACAGGAGAAATATTCCATACCACTTACAGTTCGTGACCTAATGGGTCCTATAGCTAATGGGCCAGGTACATGTTTCAGCATCAAAAGGTTCATCCTGTTGCAGGCGAAGACAACTTCCCACAGCATCTCCCTGCAGCCTGGCATTACAGGGCACGCACACTTTGGAGGCGACACTGGCACTATTTGCACACCCATATCTAGTCAGAAAAGCCCCGTACAGCACTGGCCACACATGCCTTGGTGTGCTAGGTACTTGTCACGGGGTTTCAAAAGATGCTACACCTACTCACTGCTGACGCTGACAACAGAAACTGCTTGAAAAATCTGTGCAAGCCACTGCAGACTCGGAAGACAGAGACAATGCAAAGCAAGCGTGCCTGTTGGACGCTAAGCACAGAGCTGACACCGCTTCTAAAGCAGAACACTACACTTCTGCAGTGCAAAACAACATGAAAAAAGTGTAGTGAGAGGTAGCACCAAGGTCACCCAAAGACAGAACCACAACTGGATACCGGTAACAAAGAGATAGACAATGTTGTTTTGAATCTCAAAGGGGAGCTAAAGACCTGCTCCTATCCCTTTAAAGGGGAGTTAAAAGCCAACAGGAGTCAGGATGGGAAGACTGAACCCAAGACAGGGCATAAGTGAGGGTGCACGGACTTACCACAGAGGAAGACTTGGTTTCTGCAAATCCACGCAAGAGACCAGGGTATATTTTAGACTAACTGAATGTGATGGGATTTAGATTAGAGAATTCCATATACATTTGAAATTCTGGATTACATCAACAATTGAAATTGTAATTACAATTGTAATTGTTGGCTGGGGAAGGAAATCATCAAGAACTGCATTTTCTAGAGCATTTGGAAGCAGCTGCTGTGTGTGTAGACTCTTGTGACATGACACTGAGAAGGAAACCTCTGCAAGACTCCAGGGCTCTGAGTGATCATGGAAGGACACAATTCTTCCACTGTCCAAAAAAAATGACAAAATCTGATGACTCACTATTGCAAGGCTAATTGCCTGTCCTTTCAGAGACTGTCACCAACCTGCCACTGGATCACAAGGAATTCTTTCTTTTTTGGAAAGGATCTGTAACATAAAATTTCTCCTTCAAGCTAGACAGTATTGTTATTTAGATACAATATTTTTTCAGCTTTTCAGATATCATGCAAGAGCTCTGAGGAACCATAAACCACATGTACGCTTCAGCTTAACGCAAACTTTAGAAGATTTATGTTTAGTGCCATAAACCTTGTATGCTGTTGAAGATTGTACTGGTAAGTCTTTTCAAAGAACCTCTCTGAACTACCTAGCAAAGTCTGGGCCAGGATATTTCCATGCTTGATATTATCAGCAAGAACATGCATTACATCCAGCTATGGAAGCAGAGAACTCCTCCCCTGGCCAGTGACAACTGGAGTGAGACTGTCTTATTTCACAGATTGTAAATCCAATAGTTATTAACTGGTAATGACAGAGCCAACATTTAATCTATCACCTACAAGTACAATCAAAACCAGGATGCCCAACTCTACTACATGTCCAATGGAAACAATAATTACATACAGAGAGGTCAAAACTCATTCCCCATTATAGGCAGCACACAGTACAACAGAAGTTTGTAAGCTTTCTTCCTCCCACTGCTGGAATGATCCTGAAGTCATCCTTATACTTCTCATTTCATCAGAATATATTAGGAAAGCCTAATTTATTCCAGGATAAATATAGCATTCACTTTAAGAGACTTAGGTTCTCTTCTCTACTCTGTTAAGTACTTGACTTTGCAATTTCATCTCATTCTTCTACTGTTAAGATTGAGACATTAATTTCTGTGTGTGCTTGCACGGAATCACAGAACAGTTGATATTAGAAAGGCACTGCTCAGAGGAGGGTTAACTACAGCAGGTTGCTCAGGTTAGTTTACAGTCAGGTTTTGACTGTTTCCAAGGTCTCCACTACCTCTCAGATCAACCTGTTCAAGTATTTGATCTAAAACCTGCTGGACTCAACAAGCAACCTTTATGACTTCAACACTTAGGGAGTTACCTTGTATAATCCCATTCATTATCAGGCTCATCACAAATGTCAGTCATGCAGAAAGATCTTGGGGGTTTTCTGAAATAAAGTGTTTTTGCATTCTACTTCATAAGGCAGTTTGATGCAGTGGTACGGGAACCAGTTGGAGACAAATAGCTCAATGTCTGTATATTTACCCATTTTCCATGCCTCATTTGAAGACAAAAGACAATGTAAATCTCTCAAATATGCTCTCATAATTCACAATTTAAAAGTGGAGAACTTGTTTTTTAGTTTATACTGAATTTATCTAGATACTTTGGGTTTAAGGACTTACAATACCAAATAAAGAGACCTTGGTTTAAGACCAAATTAAGTGTCATTGCAGTAATTGACCAAGTGAATCAAACTTAAAAAAATAGCAGAAAGGCTACACAGTTTACATAATCAGATCATGAAAATAGAATTTTTAGAAATTAAAACAATGTGTCAGCTGACTAAAAATAACCCTCCACCAGCTTTTCATTATCTAGAAGCAAAGCCTAGGGAAGTGTTTTGGTGCTTGAAAGGCACCACTTTCTTTGACTTTTTTATTATTATTTCTATTGTCCTTTCCAATAAACTCAGTACTTAGGAGCAAAAAAATCTTGACAGAGCAGCAAGATTTTCTCTCCCCCCCATTTAGATACGTAAGTCTATAAAGGCATACATTTCGCTGAAGCCTAAGCATTTTTTGCTGCCTCCCAACACCACCAACATCCCTCCCCCCCACCACCCTTTTTTTTTTTTTTAAGAGTTGTCCTAGCTCACAGTGGTCAAAGCATCAGCAGCATCAGAGAAAGCTAAAGCTTTGTGGCTTAATCCAGCCAGTTTGGAAGTGAATTATGTAGGGGCAAAAGTGGTTTGTGTTAGCCCCCAGTTCTGGCTGATGAGACCATTAACCTGAAGCAATCTGTTTCAAGTTTCTGTTGATTCAATATATTCATTCTATTCTCTACACTTTAAGGAAGGCATAAAGTCTACTATCTTTAACAGAAAGGAATTATTGTGGAACAAAACATTATTTAAAATGTTCAAAACTGAAAAAAATCTCCATAACATGAACTTCTGTGAACTGGCTCCTTTCTTGCTAGGCTCAGCAAAGCTGGCAATGCATTAAATCACATACTACTGCAGATGTAGCATGGAAGGAAACTGCACTTGCATTCCTTGGGCTTGCCATATTTCGCAAGGCAAACGCGTCCATACTTGAAGGAAGGACTCTTCCAGACCTTCCATCCCCACCAAATGCATTATCCTCCTCCTAACTCCTATTTTACAGGGGGATTTTAGATGAAAATTTTCACTGATCTGCTTTACCACAGCAGTGTTAATAGACCTTATAACCATGAAAACTACAACACTGATAAAACCTGAGTGTAGGAGCAAGATTTGGGGAAGGGGGGCGATAGAAGTCATACCGAGATTTGACAGTCTGTTCGTACAGTTCTTTATTATTCACTTGGTATCCTATGAGTGCTAAGAATCACAGCATTAGTTCTTTCCCTAATTACAAACCAAATGAAAGTGGTATATACTAGAGGGATGATGCTTTAATTAAAAAGAAAACATTTCATAACTAAAACACAGCCATGAGAAGCAATTATACAAACCTTCAGAGATCACAAAGCTGTGGTCAGCCCTTTTAGCAGGAATGCTCATTTTTGGAATCCTTCAGTTAATTCTATTAGTCAACATGCACTTTCTTACACCAGGCAGACTGTTTCATTCATGGTGGACTGCTACAAATACATCAATATTAAGCTCATCTTTTAAAGTCCGGGTAGCTGGTTTATCCTTTTTTTCTTAAAACATCACATAAATAGCTAATATATACAATATTTTCAAGAGTTTTCTCAAAAGAAGTGTTCAACCTCAGCATGTTCAAATTAATTATTCGTTAACAGTCAGGGCTCAGAAGAGAAACATACTCACAGTAGCATGATTAAAAGTCAACATGATAATAGTGCCCTAGAAGTTGTAGTGCTAATTGGATTCTTAATTGGATTACATTGAAAGGGTTCGGTTCTATTTTTGCTGAAGAAAAAAGAAATAAGAGACAAAAATAAGAAAAGAATGATCCAAATATCTAGATATCAGATACAGGTTTTACTCCCAGTCTGCCTACTCACCTCACCATTAATGGTGGATAAGTTACCTGTGTCCCCAAGCAGCTCAAAAACTTGGATTCTGACAACCACTTAATGATGCAAAACATTACTCTTGGACTGATCTTTACACTGTACAGAAGTTTTGCCAAAACCTTCACTAAGTGGAAATGGACTTCAGTTTGCCACAAGACAGCCACAAAACCCCAAAATGAGCCAAGATGCAATAAAGCCCATCAAGTGTGAAGATATAATAAAAAGCAGAGTACTGCTTTAACGTAATTAGTACTAGCTACTACGGTCACTGCCACTACAGTGAAACTCTAAAGACTCCGAGTGATACCTCTTTTCTGACCTCTTACCTCAAAGCTGATCTACACTTTTTTTTTTTTTTAATGGATAAAGACCCATAGCTCCAGCCTCAGGTTGGTGGAACACAACTTGCCATTTCTCTCAGCAAGTCTCAGCTATTAGTTGAACATCTTGGACAAGCAGACCTGAACTTAGACACTCCTTTTGCAGTTCTTTATTATCTACATGGTAAAGGAAAAACCTAGCCAGGCCATGGCAGGACATCAGTCCATCTGTGATAACACAGGTATCACACCTTTGTCGTCAATGCATTGCTGTGAGCAACCTCCCTGGGCAATAAATTAACCTCACATTGTAAAGGTGAAAGACTGACACTTGGAAGAAATTTTTAAAGGCACACAAGGTCTCTAATTTAATCCTTAATCTTCAGAAAGATTCTGAAATCCACAGTGAGAGAGGCTCTTTGTTCCAGCTGTGCAAATGCAGGTGACCGTGTTCCTCCCCTCAAACCCAAAGGAAAGCTGCAGTCATCCCACACTGCAGCATTAAGAGTTAGCACCTGCTTCATGGCTTTTTGGATATGAACTGGTATCCAACAACTGTGGCATGGAAATAGCTTAGTACAACCTTGAACAAAGGTACTTGGAGATGAAAATCCTGAAAATCCTGCACCCCGGTATCAAGCTGCTGAACCATCTCTTCTCACAGAAGGAAAATAGATATCTATGGTCAAGCAGGCTGATTGCAGATCAGATTTGCTGAATCAGAATACACTTGAAGTGAGTAGGTTCAGTTGAACTGAAGCCATGCTTTATTTCATGCAGAATTGTATTATTGATTTTTTCCTGAGGTCTATGACTAATTTGAATACTGAATTATTTGATGGCACTGAGATGAGAGAGTTTACATTATTAGGTTGTTTGGTACTTCTGGCAACAGCTGAATTGGGGTTTCTGAACATTTCCATCCATTACTACAAACAGCAGCTTTGACCTGCCTTCTGATCAAGTTGTACGAAACATACATTCAAAGGAACTTGCATCTTTTGAGGGAAAAGAGAAGAAATGTGAATTCTAGAGGAAAACAGAAGTGAAAGCTCTAGAGACTAAAGGTATTTAATTTATCCTCAGAGTAGGCACAGCAGCATGTCTGTACTGTGTCTTCATCCACAGCTGCTCCCTGCGCTACTCCTTGCTCCATAGTGCCCATCATGAGATTTGTATTTCTGCTGTTTCTGAACAATCTGTTACACTATGTGGGGAAGCAGCGTTGGCTACCCTCATTCAGATGCAGCCCTTTTATAAAAAAAAAAAATAAATATCCATATTCACTATATGGGTAAAGCAAATATAGGACAGATTTTAAGAGAGCAGTTGGGTCACTGAAATCCTTCCCCTGCTGCTGCACAGAACACGTATGGGATTTGGTTGCTTTCCTTCCCCTCCTCCACTGAAAACTTGAAGTGTGTTTTCCTTCACAGCGCTTCTGATACATGGCTGCATCACAGGGTTTGGTTTTTGTCAATTGCTGCACCAACAGGAAACAGCAATTCACACAGACCACCCGCCATGTGACCATCAGCTACCACTTAGCAACTGATGAGCCACGCTCTGTGCACATACATTCATCACATCCCTTAGAAATGGCATTTGGTAAACAGTGATCAGTTAAATTGGTGTTCCAGAGCAAAGCCTTTCGACCACGTGAAGTCCACAATTACAATTTACTACTCTGATCCTGTACAATATGCAAGGAACATTGATGCATTCAGAGTATTTACTCGCTCAACCACAAGCCATAGTGGAAAGTAGTAGGTATGGCTTTCCCTGCATGGAAGTATGCTTTGAGAGGTGCTCCACATTGGAAAACTGCAAACGTTCAGGTTAGGAATCAGTCAAGCTGGCCATTACCCACTGTTGTGGTTTAACCCCAGCTGGCAACTAAGCCCCACGCAGCCTTTTTGCTCACTTCCCCTATGGATGGGTTGGGGGAGAGAATTGGGAGAGTGAAAGTGAGAAAACTCATGGATTGAGATAAAGACATGTTAATGATTAAAAAAACAAAAACAAACCACACTGTAATGAAAAGGAAAACAACAGAGAGAAATAAATCCCAAGACAGACAAGTGATGCAAATGAAAACAATTTTTCACCACCAACCAACACCCAGCCCGTCCCTGAGCAGCATCCCCCCAGTATTATATTGCTGACCATGATGCCATACAGTGTGGAATATCCCTTGGGTCAGTTGGGGTCAGCTGTCCCGGCTGTGCCCCCTCCCAGCTCCTGGTGCCCCCTACCCTGCTCGCTGCTGGGGTGGCTGTGGGGAGCAGAAAAGGCCTCGACTCTGTGTAAGCTTTGCCCAGTGATAACAAAAACATCTCTATGTTATCAACAGTTTCCAGCACAAATCCAAAATGCAGCACCGTACTAGCTACTGTAAAGAAATTTAAGTCTATCCCAGCCAAAACCAGCACACCTATGGAGGCAGGCAACTGGGGGCTGCTGCCTCCATTGCCAACAGGGCTCAAGGGAGCAGCTGGTGGTGAGGTGCCACCACAGCCCGTAAGGACAGACCCTATTTGTGCCCCACACCACCCTGCTGAGTGGAAGCAACAGCAAGCCAGGCTGCCTAGGCTCCCTGCTCCCCCGCTCCCACCTGCCTTTCGTGCCAGAGCCACAGAAATTTAAAGCAGAGGATGTTTAAGCAAACTACCTGCTCCTTTCCAGATAAAAGCAAACCCATGTACAAAGTACCCATCTGTTTCCCCTTCTTCTCTTCCTCCCCCCGCAAAATACATAAATCTCTTTTCAATGACATCTACCTGTTTAGCACAATTTTGGGAGCAGCTCAACATTTCACACCCTAATCCCTTCCAACGCTGTCAGCCCTGAGAAATCAGCACCCTGAAAACATTCCCTGTATATCCAAGAACAAAATAATCTTTCTTACTTACAGCACTCCTAGCATTACTTGCTGCTTTGTAGGCTGGACCTGTGCAGGCAGCAGGGCTGTCTGCAGTGTCAGCACTGTGCTATGGGGGGACAGCAGGCTGACACCTGCAAACCAGGATGCACTGGGAGAGTTTATACCATATCAGTATTTTACACACTTACTGGAATAAGTACTTTTCACGAACTTGTGCAAACACATATAGCAGTAGTGAGCTGTCTACTGATAGTGTTTATGTTCTCTGCATCTTGGCTAGAAGAGGGTTTCTGCTGTTATACCCATCTCTGGATGTTCAGAACAATTACTCACACTCTATGTAACCAAGAAAGAAGTTTGCCTATAAAAGAACTCTGCTGCAACGTTTGCAGGAAAGCTTTCATTATTTTGGTCACACCATCACCTAATAGCCAAAATGTTGTATAATTCTGAAAGGGCATTTGGCTTAAAAACATGCAAGGGATATTATACCTGCCACAAGGAGAAATCCAAGAAGACAGGACTGTCGTCCATCCCTGTCCCCCCGTAGTTGTGGGGAGAGTGCATATGTCAATTGCCATTAAAATATCTTAAGAAAAAAACTGTTCAGAACAACAGTCTGAAATCCAAAAGATAAGATTTACTTCCCTGGAGGAATAAACAGTGTGATATATTTCAAAATGGAAGTTTGGGATGTGTGTGTGTGTGATGTAAATTCTCATCAAAAGCTTCATTCTCAAATACATTTCACAGTTCCTTCATGCTGAGCAGCCTTTCTTATCTTCTGAACCGCCAGAATGTTGAGCTGAACAAAATGTGCACAATGTGCTTTTAACTGTTTCAGTGCATCATGCAGGGAAGAAATCAGAATGCCATAGGGATTTCCCTGATCTCAGCAGCAGCCACTTAAGCTCAGAAATCCAGTAAAAATCCAAGTCATTCCATCTTCACTGCTATTTTAATCTAAATTAATCAGCTTGCTTTGGCCACAGTTAATTAAAACTCTCTCTTCTTTCTGGAAACACGTGTATCACCTGTATTAGCATTTCAGCTGTGATTTAAGAAAGTTAAATGACTGACTGTAAGGCAGAGACCATAAAGCATACTACAAGCCTACCTGTTAGGAAAGGTAACAAAGACAAGGTTTGGATATTCTAGAACAGACTGAGTGTGAAAGATTTTAAGCAGAAGCAGAGCAAGGACTTTCTCTTAATCTCCTCACATTCCTCAGTCTTACAAAATACGCAGCTAATTTTACGAAAGCAATGGATTCTGGGAGATTAAGAAGATATTTATTTTTACCACATCATTTTATTCTAAACCAAGTATTGTTTACTTTTGCAAGTGATGATGGTGCAACTAAGTTTATAACTCAGTTCATATTGCTTTCCTGCCCTGCCATCAGTTCCTGTCTGCTGATTTACAGTGGCTTTTGCAGATCTACTTCCTAGCCCTTGTACATCCCAACTTTTTTGTAAAAATGATGCATTAAGGAGAGCTTTTCCAATTAGCTTTCTCGACAACATCTAAATTCTTTATTTTAATTAAGCAGTTAATTACAAAATCATTAATTTCCTTATGGGTGAAATCATGTAGTTCCTTTCAATTTGTATGATCTTGTAAGTATAATTTAATACAAACAACTCAGAGATCCATCTGGATAGTCACAGAATAAGCCATGAATAATTGGTTAATGACTGTAAAGCACTCTGAAGACAAGACATGGCAAATATCCTCCATCTATCCATGCATTTTGTTTAAACTTGCCAGGGGCTCTAATAACTGAAGCACCTTGCTGAGTGAATGAAATTGCTGGTTTCCTTATTAAAACATGTAAAATGTGACTCTTGAACAAAACCTTAATGAAGCAAGTAACAAAACCAAAACCATATATAAATTTAAAATAAACCCAAACCACACACACCAAAAAAAAAAAAAGAGAGGAAGAAATCGTGAGCACTCTTGCTGGCAAATGCCACTATGATTAGCCTTTGGGTTTTTTTGTTTGGTTGGTTTTTGTTTTTTGTTTTTGTTTTTTTTTTTAAAAAAAGCAGTCAGATGCTACAAGAATCTTAAATAAAAAAGTTAAAAACATATTCTTGTGAAGAATGGCATTTCAACAGGTTCCTGGATAAAAATAGACACTACTAAAATACTGGTTTCTTTACAGTGTTTTAACAGAACTACAACTAAAGTTAGGCTTTTAAATAAGCAACAAGGAGGAGAAATCGCATTTCTTTCAGGTGAGTATCTCAATGTGGTCCTGGCAGTTCCTGGCTCCTGCCCCAGTGACTGCTGGGCTGGTAACCCTCCAGCCCCGTGTCAGAGTTGCTCTGATCTGAACAGCACTGGGGACACAAGGTGCACCCAGGCTTCACCTACACTCATGGCAGACCCAAACACTTAAGCTGGCCCTTGGGCAGCGTCAAGGTAGAAAACACACAGGTCTGTTTTGTTATGCTTCTGGGCAAGGGCTCATGAAACGGAACTAGGGCACCAGTTATTTCTGCAGTGCAAGTTAAAACCTCTCTCAGCTCCAGAAATAACACCACTTTCTTTAGGGCATTAAAGCCATATACAAAGGCAAGTGAACATTTATCTTATGCCCTGGGACAGCAAAAATGAATGTTCTGTCTACCAGAATTAATCAACTTCAGCACACTTGTGGTCCAGCTCAATTTTAAGTGCTCTTATTTAGCTAAACCTCTTACTTAAAAAAAAAAAGTGTCCTCTTTAGCACATCACATGGACATTAAGATTACTTCTTCTGTTTTCATCCATACAATAACTCTCTTCGTTGTACTATTCACCTATGATTACACAGAACTTCTACCAGTTGTCTGCATACCACCAGTCTTTGACATTCTGTGAGCATACAGGCACACATTTGTGTTTAAGTTCCTTTACCTTTTAAAGAGTATTTATTCCCTCTCTCCTCCAACAAGACACAAGGAAATCTTCCTAACCAAGAAAATGGTGGTTATCAGAAATATAAAGTTACAAATTCAATGCCCATTTGATGATTTTTCAGTCCTCACCTCTCCTCTGTCTCTCCAGAAACTCCACTGCTTTCCTTGCCTTTCAGAGAGGAGATTTTAACAGACAACACTTTTTCCCATGGGCTGTATTTTATCATGGCAGCCTGTTTCCCTTATCACCCTTTACACTTCCCTACTGTCAGTTTTACAGCCTGAAGCCTTGGTCTGCATGCTAACATTTCTCCAGGAACTATTCTTTTAATCTGTTGAATACAGACCTACTTCAAAGCAAATTCAAAATGATGAAACCTCATTCCATGCTCCCTGTAAGAAGCAACTACAACAATGCAGATTTAAGTGCTTTGAAAGCATGGACTGGATTTGCCCTCTAAGGGCTGCTCTGCACTGGGGCTTTGCTTTAGAGTCAGTTCTCAGACTGGCTGTACTGCAGCCCAGCATTAACTCTGCTCACTTCTATTAGAGCCAGCCAACAGAGTCCCTAGAAGCCAAATCCACCCTTTCCCTAACAGTCCCACCAAGACATGCTCTAAACTCATCACAGCTTTGGCCAAGCCAGAGCCAGTCCCATGCAGCAACTCCTTTCAGAAGGTTCTCCATTTGCTCTTTCCAATTAGCCTCTCTCTCCATCGAGGATATGCGTTTTCCTCTTCATGAGCGACACACCAACAGTGGCAAGTGGGGAAGGGCCACCTCCAGCTTTTCTAAGGGTTTCTCCAGCTTAGTCCCCAAGGGTGATAGGAAGTCTTCCCCTCCACGTCCCCTCCCAGAGCTGAGCTCCTCCACCACCCCATCAGCTACTGTAAGCACCGTTCATAGTATTTTCAGCAGCAGAAAAATTGTTATCAAAGTCCATTTCTAGGTTGAAAATGTGATTTCTGTAGCATACAATGCAAGCAATTAAGCAATTTTATATATGACAGATTCACAGAAACTAGCTTATTAACATTTCATGTAGTAGAGACAAGGTAGCTAAAAATGACTCTAATTAGCAACTTCCTGGATACCCAGTTTCCTTCTTTTCTGATAAAAGCCCAGATGCCCAGGAGTTCATGGAATAATTAAGTTATTAGACCAGATGTGGGATTTCACAATAAAGTTTCAAATGATGTTCCAAGTCATTGAATGCACTCAAAACACATCTGCTTTACAGCATTATGTTACTTCTGCTGCAAACACAGCATAATTTAACACATCTGAAACCTCAGGGAGATTTGTGAGCATGCATCTCTGATTTAGTCCTGATTTTTCTAGCAGCACAAAGTGATAGTCTCCATTCTCTGACCAGGGCCGAACGCTGCAGGAGAGTCTGTTAGCAGTACCGAGGAACCATTCTCGCTATGAATACACACAATAAAGTATGAGGCTTACTTTAGAACAGAAGTTGTACAAAGGTGATTTAAGAGTTTAGGGTGGACGGGTCTATCATGCCTGAGCATCTTAAAAATTTATCAAAAGCTTTGATTAGATTAGGATATGCAAATCACAGTAAGGTTAGGCCAGACCTTTTTCCACTTACAAGTTTGTTTTTCTGTAGCTCACCTAATAACAACTAAAATATATCAAGGTATCCAGGAAATCTAAAGGAGAGATTTATGAGAGTATGAATAGCAATAGCTGGAGCTTGTCTTTGCCAGTAATTCTGATGAATACATACAGTGGCAAAGTGCAAAATTTACTCAGACCCTGTCTGGATGCAAATGTTGAGGTTTCATTATTTGAAAACAACACTCTTTTAGAAAAACTTGAAGCAAGAGAAACAAAACAGAGGAAGGATAAACACAGGCATACATTTAGACATGCACCATTGTAACAGTTTAAGTGAAACAGAACCAAATTTCCCAATTTTTCTTTTTTAATTTCAGTAATATTTCAATTGTCATGATTCAGCAGTGGTTTAACAAATGTTAATTTGAGAGTTTACACATATACACACACACTTTTCTTAAAAGATTGCATTCTCTTTCTAGATGGCAGAGCCATGGGAGCTATTGGTGGTGGTACAGACCAACAAGTTCTTCCTTTTGTGCTTCAGGGAAGGGGAGAACACTTATAGCAGCTCCTGTAAAGTCACTTGGTGAAAACTTCCAATTCATCTGGCTCAACAGCAGCCCCCTGCTCCACAGCAGGCTGCATCAGGGGTATTCAAGGATTCACATTCTGGGTGTTGGGGAAGGCTCTCCAGAGCCTGCCTATGATTAAAGGAGTCTCTAATAGCTGACCAAGACCACAGGGTGTGCATAACCAAGAGGAGCCTACTGTACATCACAGATGGGGTTTATTATCACTTGTGCCCACGAGCCCCGTGCCATCTGGCGCAGCCATGCTGACAGACCTGCCTGCACGCACAGTGCCCGAACTCTGGGCTGCAGTGGCTCTCCCACCAAGCAGCCCCTGTGCTATAGCAGCCCTGGCCTGCTGACAGCTACAACATCAAGGTCCTTCCTCTGTGCTCAGAGGGAGAAAAAGAGCCAGTGCTTGTATAAAATGCAATTATCACTTCTTTTCTGAAAAAAAGCAAACCTCAACTAAATTAATCTCAATGTTTATTGTTAAGCATTACTAATTCATTTTGGCTGCACTGCATTATAATAACAAAGCTATTCAGTATTCATGAGGGTTAGAAACATAGGCTGAGGTCTTTGCGCACTGCCTGAGAAGGATGCAAATGTTGTGGCTCCCTTTTTAATGGGGAGGTTTGGCTTTGTGCCCCAGGAACAGAAGGGCAAACTATCCTGTGTGCAGCAACACACTCTCTGCTTGTACGTGCAGCCCCAGAAAACACTGCCTTAGGGAATGGGACAAAGCTTGGAAATTCTTGCAGACCTGTACCACGCTTCATGTTCCTCAAAGGTTAATTGATGGAGTTTGAACAGGACAAGGTGGCTTTGTACATCACACGGGCTGCCCTGTAATCTCCAGTTACCTCATCACTGCACACCACCACACCAGAGGTCTCCCTACAAGCACTGGAATAGGGCATAACCTCTATTAATGTCATGGAATAGGAACAACTGTGGTGTCCTCCAACATCAGCAGCAGGGTCTGACATCCTTCTCCAGAGAGCAGCTAACCAGCTCCCCCTGCTTGCAAACTTTCCTCCTGCCTGGAAGTCTTCTGCCCTTTCAAGACAGGAATCACAGCTTTGGGTTGATTTCTATCATCCCCATCTTATTCATGGAAGTAAACACAGCCAGGTTCTTGAGCAAGATGGTCACCTGCAGGCTACAGCCCTGTGGCCATGCACAGGCTCCCAGAAGTTTTGTCACATCTCTGCAAGTGAATGAGACCCTCTTTGCTAACAAAAAAACCCTCAGGAAGGCTAGTATAAGGGCTCTCACCCAAAATTCCTTCCGAGTTCACCAAATCTAAGTGTTACAGGGCAATGATGTCACCACCCTAAACATGAATTAACAGGACCCACACTGGAAGTTAGAGGGGATGGACCTCTTTCTACATTCATTCCCAGTAAGAAACCCATGCTTTAGGTTTGTACACCATTATTCTCCAGTGAGATCCAGAAAGGACTAACATACATTCAAGGCCTATAGTTTCCCCAAATTAAAACCCAAACAAATTATGTACATACCACTATATAATTTCCATGCTCCCTCCCCTTGCTTCTGCTCTCCTCATTTCATTTACAGAAGCACCAAAAGAAAAACACCTCACTCAGTATTGGAAAAGACAATTCCAGAGGAGTTTGTATTCTGCTCCTGCTAAAACTCCACCGCAGTGATCAAGTATTATGCTTTCAGGAGAAAGCAAGTGTCACCAAAGCTAGTTTCTCTGATCTTCTGACCAAATATTACCTGCTTTCTAAATACTGCATCCTGAGTGACTGTAACATGAGGAATACTCTGTAGCTCTGTTTTTAGAAAAAGATCAATCTCAGGTCATTTTGATGCACTCTGCTCTTGGCTGTGCTATTGCTTCACAGACAGCAATTAACTAAGGTAAGCAATATAATTTACCCCTTTTTAAATTACAGTGTAGTAACATCGCGTAGAGGAGCCCATAAAGTGTGTGAGATTTAGCAGTGACCTGGGAGCTCAATCATTAAGCACACAAGGGGGCATATTCGCTTCACTCTCAGTGCATTTCCCATTAATGCTAATAGCACATTGAGGAGAAAATATACTCCATAAACTTTCATTACTCACTTTCTCCCTTGCTCTTTGACAAATGAGTTACTGATGTAGACTCAGAGGTAGGTAATACACCCACTTCTCTCTATGTCAGTGCTATAGAAAACCAGAAAGGTTTTTCCTTCCAAGTGCAGACTCTCCTGCATCTCACGCTGTGGATTTGATTAAATCCTGCTTTTAAGCCATTCAGTTTCAGTCAGTGTTGGAGTGGGACTCACAGGTATACTAACAATCCCTGCCAAAAGGGACAGGCCTCTTTTTTCCCTTCTAACCCCCCATCCTCACACTTCTGCCCCCTGTGTTGCACCAGCAGTGGCACTTATCTGATACCTTGGAGGGTCAATTCACCCCATTAACTGAGCAGAAAAATAAGAATTTCTCTCCTAGCCTAGGAGAAAACTTGGCCGTCTCTAAACTTCCCAGTCTCAAAGAGGCTAATTTTTTTCCACAGTCAGCTGGTATCCTGGTGGAATTTCAAGTGTATAATTATTTTCTGGCCATTCACAGTCCTGTAACACTTCCCTGTAAGATAAAGATTTTTTTTATTTTGTCTCCTAAACCATCTGTGAGAGAGCTGCCACATGCTAATTTACCAGTGGCCAAACGGTGCTGATGAATAAGGTGGCTTTGAACAAGGAAAAATACTGGTCCAAGAGATAAAAATGCGGGTGTTGAACAGTCTGCTTTGGGCATTACACAATTCATACACAAATAGGAGAGCAGGTCACTTTTCACAGGTGTGAAGGACCCGTAATGATGAAGTTGTGACAGCCTGTCAAGGAGGAGCACTCTGAAGTAAAGGCTGTTATGGAATGAGACAGTCACCAGAGCTGTAGATAAAGCAGCAGTCCCTGCTAGCAGGGGAAGAAAAGGGAATTTTTAGACAGCTACCCAGGATGAAAGCATCCTGCCTCCTGTAACTCCTGCTATGCCAACAGCTGCTCCAGAGCTCGGAGCTGATGCCATCATCCTTACTCTGTCCTTGTGGCCCAGGAACCCTGTTTGCCCTGGCTGGGCAGCCCATTCCTGCCTGTCCCTTCCCGGCAAAGGAACAGGAGGTACAGGCAGAGGTGATATGCTCCTTGGTGCTTCTGCCACTTCTGCCCCTCACCTCCTTAACAGGGTTGTTTTGGGGAAAAGAGAGGTGAGAAAGAGCACATCTGGGCTAGATGCCCATCAGCACTTGCTTTATGGAAGTGTTTGCTTTTGTTATGGTGCAAATAACACCTTTATTTCTTCGGCTGCTGGGTTTTGCAGAGGAAGGAGAAGAGGGTGTTTCTTGGAAAACTGACTGGAAGTAAGAGGCTACATGGACAGATGTGGGTATGTGGAAGTCACAAGTAGAGGGAAAAACAAGGCTGAACATGCCTAAGCACTAGTACCTCATGCCCTAGCTCTTCTATCACCCTGAACCCACTGAGCTCCCTCTAGAACTCACACTGGCCCCACAGAATTCAGTTTAGTAAACACCATAGCGTCACATTGACAAAATTCAGTTTTATCCACAACAAGATGACTTGAACCAGGTTTAACTTCTTGAACCTGATGCCCCCCCCCCCCCCCCCAATCTGAATTTCATTTATTGGGAAAAAAAAAAAAGCCCTGTAAGACTGAAATACAGCAGGAAATCCCACCCTGTCCTAGAATTTGTTGCTTCCAAAGCCTCTGCCAAGCTCTCCATGCAGCCATGCCATCCTCCTCTGGAGTCCTTGACACAGCACATCTGCCTCTACTACAACAAAACAACGGAAACACAGATTTCTTATTATCAATAATTTACAAACTAGTTGCTCAAAGCCCTCTTAGTTCCATTAAGAGGTGAGAAGAGTTTGAATCAAGAACTCAGTATTTAAAACACACAAGTCTAAAGCAACTCCACAGCCTTAGACAACCAATCTCTACTCTGAAGTAATGTCCACAGTCCACCAGGATTCTGTGCCAAGCTGAAGTCTAGCAGGGAATCAAACCTAAGCAACACATTTAGTTCAGCTTCAGAGCACTCCTGCTCTCTGCAAGCCTGACCTACCCATGCAGCTACACAAACCCATATTTTTGCTAGACTAAAACCATTGGCCAGTCTATTTACAACTAAATAGCCTAGTAAAGAAAAGCAATACACAAAAAAGTTTTCAAAAGTACTCAACAGACTTTAAAAAAAAAATCAAAACTCACACATGAAAATCTTTAGCTTGAAGACATCTGCAGAAATAAACAGACTAAATAAATGGTCTTACTTGAAAATAAAGAAGACAAACATACCTGAAACAGCTCTACTGCATCTGAATGTTCTTTCAAGCTATTCAAGGCTGCCAGGGTGGAGAGACAACACACTTAGCCCTTTGAGCCTTTTCTTTTCTTGCCTAGTACCCAGTCTTCTATGCATTAGCATGCAGCTCAGGTGCTCACCTAGCAGTAAAACCCTCTCCTAACAAGGGCCATAACCACCACAAACACATTTTTTCAAGCAGAAATGTTGCACAACAAGTTAGTCTCAACAATAAGACTAACATTAGTAAATATAACTCCAGCACTTTGCAGAGGAAAACATACACCCCCAGAACACACATTAAGACACACTGCAATACAGGTGCTTGTTAACCTGGGATATATATCACAGGTTTAATGGAAACAGCTGCAAATAAACTACAGACAGGTGGGCTGAGTTATGGGCAGTTTGCTCACTGGCAAAGGAGCCTTCATCTTCACAAGGCTCTGCTTCCCACTCCCTCCCAGCCAGCGAGCAACAGCCTGACCCCAGGCTCCTACCAAAGCACACATGTAACACCTTTTCATTTTAGCAGGGCTCACGCTATATCAAAAAGCAAAATAGGTTCCTTTGAATCAAAAGCTTTTGCAGCAGATGCACAAGTACAGAAAAGGAAAACTTTATGGAGATAACAATTGCTGTCCATTACCGCAAACATAGATTTCTCTTAAAATTCACCTGTGATGCAGGAGCTGGTAGAAAGTGCTGATGCTGACAGGCATGTGAAACCAATACCTACATGAGCAGTTTTCATACCAAGCAGGTCCTCAGTGACCACCAATAAACTAGAAGGAGCTGGTGCTGTCTGGTGTTCAAGGTTGAGGCTAGGGGTTTTTTTGTTTGTTTTGAGGGGATTTTTTTTCTGCTAATTGTAGGTCAAAATTAGTTGTTTCAATAAAATAACTTGATTTTCAGAGGTACTGAAATACATAAAATCTCTTAAAGATTCAGGACTTCAGGTTATTCCTTTTCAGGCCTAAGTATTAATATGGATAATTTAAAAAAATCATTTTGTTTGAGTTTCTTCAGCAGCTCTTTTAGGAGACATTTCATAGCCTATACTGACACCTGATCAATTCAAATCAGTGTTAAACCTATCACTTTCACTACCAGTACATTCATCACAAATTGGAAAGTGAGTATCTTATATATTTAGTCACTGAGCATAGTTCTTGTAAGGTGATGCTGTGACTTGTGATACAACGTATGTACTAGAAATTAACTGGAAATTACTTTTAAATATTCAGTATTCTGTGTGATGGTATCAATGATCAAAGATGCAGAGAAATTCTACTTATTAATTAATAAACCAGGCTTTAAACCACAGATATGGAGCAACCAGAAATAGGAAGTTGTCATTCATGAAACATAAATCAGTGTTTTCCATTTCTTTTCCCACCTCGCTAATCACAACAGTAATGAACCATGGACAAAAACCTTAATGGCTTCTTGGGGAAAAAAATCAATGCCAAAATAGCCTATTTAGCCAATTGATAGTAATTCATAAAGAACATTATGTAAACTTCAGTTTTTGGACTAATTACTGTGACAAAGAAGGCATGAACTAGGAATGAAAAGAGACGGGATTAATGGTATTTTTAATGGCAAAATCTGCAAGGGAAATGAAAATCCTGGTCATATTGATATTCACAGCAGATTTTCCAAGATGTACGAATTTTTATTAGAGATCGCTCACAAACATTTACTTTCCTAATGGCCATTTTTTTCTTGAATGAATGCTAGGATGTGTACAGAAGCAGAAGGTTATAAGTTAATTGCTATTGTCATTTCTGTTCAATTACTGCCTACACTAAAGCTGTCACGCAGTAAAGGCAAGAGAAACAGAAACACCAATGTTAATGGTGAATTTCCTGGCTTTTATCACTGTGTCAAAACATTATCATTCTGTAATCACAGGGTTTCACACAAAATAGCTCAAATGGCAGCAAAATCCTGATGCAAAGCATTTTTAAATCTCAGTTTAGTGATGTCAAGGAGCAGGATTAAGCATTTAAGCACTCCTTAAATTTTTAGTAATCCGGTATTTAGAGGAACTCCCAACCTAAGTATAGACCAACCTTTCCATTGAACAGAGAGACAGGCTCTTCTGAGGTGCTTTTGAACTCCGTGTAGGCAGCAGGAGGGTGGTGGGAATGACAATCAGTACTGGCCCTGTACCACTGGGAATTTGGCGCTTCCCTCCAATGAGCATTCACTACCATGAAGCCTTTCCTGGAAGTGAGTTTCATGTTTGGGGACGAGCAATCCTGGTGTTCATCAAGAACTCACAAACCCAAGTTTATACTGCTTTCCCATGGTCTCAGGTTTCTAAACCTAAGTTATCCTTGCAGTGCTCTTGCCAGCAGACACCAGGGCTGCTTTCTGGCTTTGTGAACATTAAAGCAATCTCTATTACATGATGAACCCCAACCAAAGATGCTAGAAGAGGTCTGGACCAGAGTACCTCTTGGGGTGAGATCCATGCTCCTGGAAACAGGGAATACACTAAAGTCTCGCTTCATAAAGAAGGAATTTCACCCCTAAACCAGAGCAGCACTCCAGCCTCTTGGGAGAGGAGTTTCCTCCTCAGGTTCCACAAATGCAGCTCATGGGTTTCTTTAAGTACCTGCCTAGACTTAACTCTTACTATTCTGTGAACTACTTTAACTTCTATAATAAATCTGAATGAAATGTGTTGTGTGTATGTCACTTCAGTAGTTTATTTTTGGCTAACACTAGTTATTTAAAGGTGTCAAATTTATGAATGAGTTTGACCATTCTGCTGCATAAATGTCTCAATAGAAAAAACGAAACACCGATTCCACAGCTGAATTCATCAACTCCTTTCAACCCCAGTGCAATGCTTTCCTCTCTATCACAGTTCAGCCCTGAAACAAACTAATCTCAGACACAGACAGCACAAAGGAGAAGAAATCATAGTGTTAATAGATTATGACAGCAGATAACGACACATCAATGTATTATTATATTAATAGATCCACTGCTACCCAAAGCTTCAGTCTTTTAACAGCAGCTCTATCTACATATCCAACTGTGCACGGATCACACACTTTCAGATACAGATATTTTTGTATGGCATTTGCACATTCCCCAGATGGTAAGTCAGATTAGCATTTGTTATTTTTAATCACATTAGGGAAGCACACACACTTACCATACCTCTGCTCATGCGTAACCTTCACTCCACACAGGAGGCTCTGCTCCTATCTGCAGACCTTTGCACGCCCCATTTAGATTTGCTTTCTGCAGAAACCACTAGTGCTCATAGCAAAACTTCACCAAGACACAGGCCCGTTTCTAAGAAGCAGTGTTTATAATAGATGTATTTATATGCCTCAGCAGCTCTTTCCCCTTAAGTTGCTCAGACATGATTCTTTCCCTGGAAATGAAGCATGAAAGTATGGGAAACTATTCACAGCTGGATGACTGCATTTCCTTAGGTCGGTGAGCCAAATTACTAGGAGTGTGTGAATACACAGAAAGCTCATTTACAAATTAGGCTGTTAGAAAACTTGGATCCAAAAAGAGGCATCTGTGTGTTCTCTGCACTACAAATACTCATGTTAGGTTGCCTAAACTGCTTGTTTCTTTGGGTACTGGGGGATATTAAATCAGGAAGATGATTTCTTGGATACTTGTATCTGAAGAACACAGCAATTTACAAATAATTTCTTCTGCTTCTGAAATGTTAAAGGACTATCACTGAGTTAAACCACTAAACCATTACCAGACTCCCTGGGTATGAAAACCAGGGCAGAAGGGGAGAATATGCAATATTGAACAGTTCCTAGCTTGGGTGTTGGAGGAATATCCACATTGACCATTTCTCCTTCAAAATTCAAGATGAGCCTCCCCACCCCCAACTAAAAGGCAATAACATGTAAGTGATGCATCCCCCCACCGGTCTTACAAACAGTACTGAAATTTTCAAAGTACTTGTGGTAGTGCCAAAGAAAAACAAACCTCACAAACCTAAAAAAAAAAATAAAATTCAGCCAAATGGGTGAAGTCTTGCATTAAACCCAGCTAAGGAGCAAACTTCCAACAAGTGTGAATTTATGGTGCTTATAGCAGCGACTACCAAATGCTCTAAGTACTCTACACACAGATATTAAAGCCTGCCAAGCCAACATGAGTTAGGGTTTAGTTACCAACTCATTAAAATACATGGAATTGACATGGGTGAATTTCCTTGTCTGCTTTCATAATCCCAGCTTTTACTTTTATGCTACACAAATTTCACCCATGACTAAACAAACATCAAGTCTAAACCCCAAGTTTTTAGACTTTTTCTTCACTTAGGATCAGATTTTGTCACCAATAGTGCATGTATTACAGCTCATGGCAAGACAAGTAGCTGGAATCAACTTTATTGTAAGAACCACTTCTTTGTTTGAATTAATTCTTGAAGTAATGAGCAGTTTACACTATCAGAAGGGATGACAGGCACCAGACTTTGCAGCAAACCATTAAAAACAACAGATATTTTATTCACACTATTGAAGAAAATTTAAGCCTAATGTATCTGGGTGAAAGCCAGACTTTCACTGAGAAAACAGTAAAATACATGTTTTAATTGAGTGGATTAGATTTTACAGGTCTATGCTGGCAGTACATACTTCCCCAATTTAGGACTAACCTTCAGAGAAAAGGAACAACTGAACTGAGTTTAAAAACATGGTACAGACAATATAAAAGAAAAAAATCTTGAATGGCATAATTTTCAGTTAGTTTCTGTTGTTAGAAAAGCAAGTATTTTCATGTAAAACGTGGTAAGAGAAATCCAGGTAGCTTGTTGCGGAATCCCATACTGACCTCAGTTTTCACTGTTTTTTAAGTTGGTGTTAGGCTTTTCCCTACGAGCTGAATCCCATCACCTCAGAGACTTTCAATCCTCACATCTTTTCTCAAGTCAAAGAGATAAATGTGGTTTGGAGATTTTGTTCACGTGGAATGATAGATTGCTCATTTAGAAGTTATTACAATACAATTACAACCCATTACACATTCTTCAAGCAAAACTCTTTTGGTTAAAAACTAAGACAAATTTGGAAAAGTAGCTTGCTTTTGAGGAAATTGGTGGCAAACTTTTTGATTGGGAATTTTGGGAATTCATTCGGAATAACTGAATTTTCTTTCCAGCATTATATGTCATGAATTTCACATTATTCTATGTGATGTTTATAATGAGCACTGAGATACAAAACATTTATACTACCTTTAAAATAACGAAAGCCATTGCTACCCAGAATCAACTGAAAACCTCTTCGACCTACCTTCTTCTAGATCAAAGCTTTTCTTCACTGTATTTTCCCAAGTTTTTTCCAGGCGGGGACATCTGACTCTCCAGGAGCCCTCTGACCCGTCTGTCCTCAGGCCGGGCCAGGGCCAGGGTGGTGGCAGCTCCTTGCATGGAGCTGTTTGATTTCCCTCTCCCACCCTTCCCGTTTCAGCCACCACAGGAGTACATTCTTCCCAGGACATAAGGCAGAAATGCTTTTTGAATTCCGTAGGGGACACAGAAACTGAAATGCCTCTCAGTGCCCAGGCGCTGGCAGCGGGGCTGCAGGTGAGCCGGTTCCTGCCGGTTCCTGCTGGTTCCTGCCGGCCCCGCAGTGGCCCCTCCACTGGGCACAGCTGGGCCTCTCTGCGGAGCTGGTGGCGCCCCTGGGGAAGCTGCTTCGAGGAAGGGCAAAAAGCTGCCTGGGAGTGAGGAAAAACATGTGAGAAACAACGCTGTAGGGCGAGGAGGGGGACTGGGACCGTGGCTGGGTGGGCAGCTGGACAAGGCCAACCCATCACAGTCAGGGAAATTCAGCAATTTTTGATGAAGAGGCAGTATCGTTTCTTTTTTTTTTTTTTTTTTCACGGTTGGTGTATTTAAGAAAAGCAAAGAGAAGAGGAGCTACAATCTCCCTAAATACATATTCAGAACAACAATGTATTTCCAGTAACAGACAGTGGCTCATACTACTCAACCATTTTCACCACAGCAATGAAGAGGAAACAAATGGGTTCCTGATGTTGCCGACACCCACTGGATACCGCTGTTAGGCTTTATCCCCTGTTACAGGACTCTCCCAAAAAAACCCCAAATAATCCTAGACAAGCATTTGCCTTTCCAGGTTCTTCCCAATCAGGAGATGTCAGGCATACCAAGCATGAATTCATAGAATCATGTAGGTTGGAAAAGACCTTTGAAATCATTGAGTCCAACTGTTAACCCAGCACTGCCAAGTCCACCACTAAACCATGTCCCTAAGTGCCACATCTACATGTCTTTTAAATGCCTCCAAGGATGGCGCCTCAACCACCTCCCTGGGCAGCCTGTTCCAGTGCCTGACCACCCTTTTGGTGAAAAACTTTTTCCTTATATCCAACCTAAACCTCCCCTGGTGCAACTTGAGGCCGTTTCCTCTTGTCCTGTCACTTGTTACCTGGAGAAGAGACCGACCCCCCTGCCTACAGCCCCTGTCAGGCAGCTGTGGGGAGCGATAAGGTCCCCCCGGAGCCTTCTCCAGACTAACCCCCCCCAGTTCCCCCCCGCCGCCCCTCCCAGCACTTGTGCCCCAGCCCCTTCCCCAGCCCCGTGCCCGGCTCTGGACACGCTCCAGCCCCTCCATGTCCCTCTGGCCGTGAGGGGCCCAAACCCGAACCCAGGGTTCAAGGGGCCAGCGGGATGTGACTCCATTCCCCACCGCTCTCCGGCCCGGCCGCCCAGCCAGCTTTGACCCCAGCGCAGAGCCCCCCGGGCAGCCATGAGCAGCCGGTGGCTGCAGGAGAGGCTGTGGGAGACGGTGTCAGAGGCTTCACTAAGGCCCAGGACACACCAGCCACAGCCTCTCCCTCGCCCACCAGGCCGGGCAGCTGCTCGTAGCAGGAGATCGGGGCTGTCAGGCAGGGCCTGATCCCCTGGGTGTCCTGCACGTGCCGTGTGATGGTGCTCGGGATGGTCTGCTCCATCACCTTCCCGGCACCGAGGTCGGGCTGACAGGGCTCTGGTTCCCTGGATCCTCCTTCCTGCCCCTCTTGTAGACGGGCGGCATGGTGTCTCCCCCCAGCCTGCCGGCACCTCCCCAGTCTGCCAGGACAGTGGATAAATGATGGAGGACTTTCTGGTCTTCTTCAAGTCTTTCTCATAAATCAGCAATTGGAAATGTACCACCTCACCAGACAGAAGGCTGGACCTTAACCTTTAAAAAATTCTGCTTTTAATGAGTTGGCTCATCTTTCTTACATAAGTGTTGCTAAGGGCCATAAATTGAGGGGAGCAGGAAATGCCCATTACGCTGCAGAACACAAAGTGTCAGGGCGGTCTCTGCTGCTACCCTGAATAAGGCTCTAGAAAAGATGTGAAAGGTCTAGAGCCAAAAAGAAGTGGTTTGGGTTTTTTTCATTTGCTTTCCCGCCCCCCCCCCCCCCCTTCTTTTTTTCCCTGAAGTGCTTTAAGTATTTAAGCAAAACATAATTTCTAAACCATTCTTTAAAAGCCATCATGAAATGCTTTAATATTTTCAAAAGCCATCTATTAAATTTTCTAGTAAAAACCTATTTGCCTAGTACTATACAGAATTTTTAAACTATTAAGACTCTCCCACTAATATTCAGGTTTCACTTCAAGCTTTGGACAGTACAGGGCAAACCTGGCTCCACTGAAATGGTCAGCAGGTGAGCAAGGACGGGGAGGTACTGAGGGGAGAAGTGAGCAGAGCAGCTCGGGCAAACATGCAATAACACCAGATCAGTGAGGTGCATTTATTTTTACTTTCTTCACTGTTCTCTAAGGACCAAGGTATCAGGAAGGTCTATCAATTGCGGTTTCCTCATTGCAATTTCAGTGGTTTCCTGCCATGCACACTCAGGAAGGACAGAAACTCCTGAAGCATATTTTCACAGTCACTCTGTTTAATGCCACATGAATAAAGGATTTGGTTTAGGCTTTGCCAATATTTTTAAAGCCATACATAAATTCTATGGATTACAGGTCATCTTGTAATATATTTAATATTGTTTGAAACTACCCTAAGAAACTGAGGCGTATAGTTAGAAAAGAAATTATGGGTTTCTAAGTAATCTCTTAGAATCTCTCTATCTATGGTTTAAGCTGCATAAATACTTTAGGAAAAAAAGACCTTTTGACAAGGTGGAAATAATTTCTCCAACTATATATATATTATATATATATATAAATATAAAAATTTAAAGCAACTAGGGTATTTTGACTGTCAAAGAGACATGAATAATTTTGGGAACCTCAGCTATTATCTAGTCAATGGCTTTGCAGAACCAAGACGACTTAGTGGAAAGGCTTATTTAGTGAAAGTTTATTTATGGCAAAGAATCAACATGTTTTCTTTGACTTTGTACAGAGAAGGGTAGAATTCATCTGCCTGTTTTCTTTTTCCTAAAGGGAAGTTGAGATAAGAGAAACATTTGAGTAAGAAACTTCATAAAAGGTCAAAAAGCTACTCAAAATTATCTTAAGAATAGTGTCAAATAACCAGCCCTCACAACAAATTGTGCCTTCTGGCACATGACACTCATCTACAGTTTTTGTAATATGAACTGGAAAACTTACCTTAGAAAATTTCAAAGGTGACAAACATTTTATTACCCTACAATTAAATAGCAAATTAGTTGGAAAAAGCATTACATCAAACAGTACCTTTAGGAATGCCTTCCAGAAGGTCTAATCTAGAGGAACTGAAAGCATGAGTGAAAATGAAAGGTTATTGTCCCAGCCTACATTTGTAACCAAGCCTGATTAAATCACATCAGAAGTTGGGAACTAATCTGAGTGTCGACTGCCCGTTTTATAACATCTTAAGGTCAGTTTAAAACTCAACTAAATCTTACCTGGGCATATCTATAATATATAAATGCTGACAAATTACTTCAGGAGTTTCTGCACAGGACCTGTACTGGCTTATTTATTACACCAGTCAAATCATTGCAAATGATAAGTGACCTCAAAAGACACACACAATTTTTGTTAATAATCTGTTCAAAATGATATTTAAAGAAAACATCAAGACTTTCATGGGGCCAATTAATTGTTATGCACAACATCTTCCTAAAAAAACACAAAAAATCATTAATTTATTTTCATATTTGCATGCAACTTACATTTGAGGGAATATTCTAGTTTAATTAAGCTGTTTTCACCATTCAAAGATGTTAGTGTAATCTTAATGATCCAGCAGTGAAATTGGAAATGAAGCACAGACGCATCTGTAGCCGGTCAAACACATAGTAAATGGAATAATTTGTAATTCTTATTATTTGAGCTGGATAAAAATCAGAGACCTATAGCTGCAGCATTGTATTTCTCTACCAGTAGTTGCTGACACTAGTAGCTTAGAAGACAGCCATATTACATGTGTGCCTTGCAACCTTCATCTGACATGCTCCCTTTATCAGACTGTGTTTTTAATTGTTTACAGCTGTGATTATTAAGGATATGTGCCTGCATCAGGTTACCATAAAAAATGAGAAACTGAGAAAAAGTCTCAAGACAAAAAAAAGCCAGTATGATTTTGATCATGGGTAGGGTTAAAATACATTGTTTTCTCTGTAAAAAGTCCTAGAAAATTAAGGAGGCAACATCTTGCTGTGCAATAGAAGGACTGCATGGGGAAGAAAAGATGGGTTAGCTTATGAAGTATTTGCTCAGGGCACTAAATTAAAGCTCTGCTAGTGAATTTAATTATAATGTTTTCTCACTTTCTGAGAGCCTGGTTATACAATTTATGCAAACTTTTGGATTGTGTCACACAGCACACCACACAAATGTTACAGGTTAGCAAGGTTCAGAAATCAAACACCTTCTGAGGGCACTGTAGTCTTCATTCTCTTGTCTCATACCTATGGCACCTTTCACTGATGGGTGACGTGGGCTTCCCCATTGCCCACCCCAGCAGGTCCCCTGCTTCCCCTTCCGTTCCCTCATATGGTGGGTTTTCCCCACAATCTCTGCACAGTGTTGCCTTCCAGCTCCCAGATCAGATTTTTCTCTAGCAGATCTTCCTGTCTGAAGGTTCCCTCTTCTAGATTCTTTGATATTGCCTCCCATTTAGCTCCTTAACTACTTGCTAGATCTTAGCCATTGAAATCCTCAAACTACCTCCTCCACACCCTGCTAACTCCTCACAGGTCTAGGAACACCTAAAGCCAGGATACCCCCTTTTCTCTTGTGACTTACCTGGGCTTTCCTTCTCCCCACTCCCAGCCATGCATCTACACTTGCAGCTGAAGCCAGAAGTTTTGCCTGCTGTCCAACCTGGCTGTGCTCACAGCAGTACTGAGCCCAAGGTGAAGGGCAATGTCTAACGATGCGCACTCGGAGCTGTGCTACCCGTACAGCTACTCCCTGAATTGCAGGAACCAAGCCTCTGCCAACACAACCCTTCATGGCAGTGCAGCTTTCACACTAACATGCATCTTGGAGTGGGTGCCCTCACTGCCTCTGAAATACAGGTCTGAAGTATCTCAAGTCATACAGTCCAAAAATAACCCACCCTGAAAGATCGTGCCTTGGTCTGAAAACATAGCTCTTCACTATGAAAAGGCATAGGTGGCAAGGATTTTCAGAATGGAGTTGCTACCTAGCTTCATTTCCAATATACTAAGCCTAAGTATATCAATTCTCAGTGAGTGAAATGAGTGACGGGATTTACAAAGAATGTTAGCTCTGAAATACTGCATTGTCTCATGGTTCAAAGAAGAGCAATTAAACTTGATATAGTTGGGAGAACAAATAATCCCAAAGCGGGAAGCACACTTTCTGTTTTAAACGTAAACAGCAGAAAAAGAGCCCTAAGAATGATGTGGTAACATACAACTCTAAATCATACACGCTGTTTCTGTTTCTGTATAATTTTGCTACATTGCTTAACAGGAAACATTTGACGTGAAGAGCTGTCACCAACTGCTACTGAACCTGCATCTCATCCCTTCCCATAAATTAGCAGAGCTGTAAAGCTGCAGCCATTAAAACCTCTTAAACACTTAAAATAAGCCATTTGTTATTTCCCCCCTTTGACCAGCAAGTCAGTTCTGCAAATACTGCAGACTGGTTCCAGTAAAGAAGAGACAGGTTGGTACTTTGGTATGACCTCTATTTAGAAAGGTTTTCTTTGCAGCAGAAATTTGTCATCACAGCACTAGTTCCAGCTACTGTGCCAGAATATCCCATTTCCAGCCACAACATCACATCCGTACTTTTGAATTAACCTTCTCAGCTTAACTCAAGGTCACTTCATTTTCTCCTTCAGCATCATTTAGCCACTTTCCCTTGCAATCCCCAGAACGTCATGGTACTTCCAGTTCCTGCCACGTTTCATTTCCCTTCACACCTCCTCAAATGCCCTTTCAGTCTTCTCACATTTCTACTCAACTCTCTCCAGCTGGTCTTCTGATTTCTGGTTCCTGTAGGTCTTGACTAAGGTTTTCCTTCCGCTTACATCTTTCATGCTGCAGGTGGCTGTGCAAGCTCTTCTCTACAACTGCAGAACTGCTCTTGAAACAGACCCATGCACAAAGGCTGCAGCTCAGATCTGCACTCGTGTCATTGCCTGGGAGTGAAACATCCAAATGTGGTTGCTTGGTGTGTCCCCTGAGGGCCGGCTCCCCCACCATCCTCCCCCATGAGCTGTCTCCAGACAGAGCCCTGGGGCTCACTGCGTGCAAGCTCAGGGGTCCATTTTCCTTCATCCTCACTGACAAACCTCCAGAGCCAGTGAGGACACCGCAGACCGAGATTTTATCTGCTCTGCTGCTACAGGCAACCTCTTGGTCCAGAATAAAGGAAATAAACCCAGCAAGTGATTGCTTTTTTTTTTTTTAACATTCTCCTATCGTGAAGAAAATCAGCTGGTGATATATCCTACCCTTTTCAGTTTGGTGTCATCTTTCAGAAGAGAAAGTTTTGCCAGAAACTTCTTTTCAACTAGAAGCACCTATTGACTTCTAACATTTTCTGGTACAGGATGGCAGGTAAGATGTAACGTTTGAATGGTGGCTAATTGACTATTTCAAAGTAAAGGAAAGATTTGCTAAAGATATCCCCAAATTAATTTTGGATTCATTTAATTTCTTTTACTTCAAATAAAAGCATGCTGTTATAGTGATGTGTCACAGAGTTCAGTAAATGCCATTGAATCCTATAATGAAGCCTGCTGTATTTGCATGTGCAATTAATACTGCATATGGTAGCATTCAGTTTGTTAGTTATCTCTTCAAACAGCATTCAGTAATCTGCACTTCAAGAAGTAACACAATATGCAAAGCTTTTAAAGTGCTTTACAAACGTGTTTCATTAATCTTCAGCAACTTCTTAAAGGTGCACAATATTGTCCTTACTCTACTCACGGATAAAACTTTGCACAAAGAATCTATGTACAATTTTTCAAAGGCATTTAGTGCTTAACCCTTAATAAGGCTTAAAAACCGGGTCGTACATCAAGATCCCAGAAGGAAACTGAAAAGGTCCGAACACTAGCAATAGAAATAGGTAAGGCATGGAAGTATTTCCACCGAGGAGACATCAACTAGAGTAGAGCTAGTTAAGAGAGAATGAACATGGCAAAGGAGGCATAAGCAACCAGAGCATAACTTGCCAGTGCCGCTTCCTTCTTCATCATGGTTTAATAGAAAGCTGCAAGTGCAATATGCACTGATATTCAAAGGTAGGTCATTTAAAAAGGGAAAAACCCCAAGGCACGACAGGGCTGGGGTCTGGGCCAGACCTGGGGACACAGTGCCAGGCGCAGTGCTCAGCAGCATCTCCCCTCCTCAAGGCTCAACCTCTGGCTCAGCCTGTCCATGGGCTGTGGAAGAGGTCAGTGTGAGCAGCAGCCCTCAGTGAGCTCCCCTCATCCCTCTCAACATGGCTGTTCCCTTCAAAACCACTTGTGCTCCAAATAAATGCAGAATGCCTTCCTCCTTCATCACCCTGCATAAAGATACAAAAAAGCTAAGATATAGCATTGTTTGCTAAAATACATTGCTGGAATCAAACCTGCTTTAGGTTATTAACAAACAATACACCGTGCAGGGTTTAGAAAGTACCTCCCAGATGAGAATGTTAATTCACAACTGCCGGGAAGGATTTTATACCTTTCTTTTTAACTCTACCACTCCTCTTCCACTGAGATTTCCTGCTTTTGCCTGTGCAGCTGTCACTGTAAGAGTCTTTAGGTCACCAAGGATAAAAGCATGAGATGACTGACTGTGTCTGTGCCTTTCAGAAGAATAGGAGGAACACAACAGGCTAGCAGCCAGGGCTGAGTGGCCGGCAGTTTGCATGCAGCTTTTCCAAGTACTCTGAAGAAGGTAATCTGGCCTGATGTCATGAGAGCTGTAAAGAGGGGAATTATTTGATTGCTGAAAGTATTTGGTTTCTGAAATCAACAGGAAGACTTACTCAGATGAACACCTGAAATTCGTACTGTAGGAGAAGGTGCTAGCTGGGATAAAAAGAAACCTTGGCTCCTACCATAAAATAGAGTTTGATAATATAGACTGTCAAATCAGGAAGTTAAGGGGAATGCATCTTTTTTTGCATGGGAAGAAATGTCCTTGAGCAATGATGACAGAAGCCTCTAGGAAGTGGTAATATACAGACATGCCTGGAAAAAGCACAGACATGCCTGGGAAAAGCACGATAACACCAACAAGGTTGTAGAATTCAGTATTTTTTTTTTCACATAGGATGTGGGAAAAAAAAAACCTAGAAAAGGGGTCCTTCAGAGTGGATTCTAACCAATATGGAAACTGATAAAATCAACAACATAGGTCTCTATTTTTTAATAAGGAAGGAAGAATTTAGAGGGTACTTAGATGAGCCAGATGTTTTGAAATTGGCTGGCCTGATATCCATCCTCGGCTGATGAAATCTCATGGCTGTTAGCAGTTATTGGCAACCCAGTGTTGAAGAACACGGATGAGGTGCAGAAGACTGAAACAAGATAAATACACTTTCTGTCTTTGCAAAAGGCGGAGGATGAGGAGATAGGGAATTAGATATCCATCAGCTTAGCTGCAGTTTCTAGAAACAAATAAAACCAAACAATTGGTAAGCAGAGAGAAAATCACAAGAAAATGAGTGGCTGCCCAACTGAATCTGTTCAGAGTAATTGGTGTCAAATCAATCTTGTTTCCTTCAATAGTAAGACAATAGATTTTGTGTCACATCTTGATTTCTCTAAAGCTTTTCACAGTATTTCATCTCACTTTCTTGTATATAAGCTAAGAAAACACAGTCTGGATGAAAATAGTAGGGAGTGGATGCAGAACTACTTGAAAAAATACTCAGAGTAGTATCAAAGGTTCATTCTCAAAATAGAAGATATAATAAACCTGAGCCTCACGGGGGGCTGTTTTAGGCATGTTATCAATCATTATGAATGGCAGATGAATTAGTGTACTTACCAGATTTGCAAATAATACCAAGCTGGGAAAGGGGGAAAACTGAAGAGCAAATGTAATTTTAAAAAATATGTTAAAAGCTGAATTCTGAAAACAAGCAAACCCAGGTTTCTATTCAATAAGAACAAATGCAGAAATCTATACCTATGTCAGAATAATCATCTGCACAAATGTAGGGTGGGAAAGAGTTCTACTGGTATAAAAAAAGTTCCATAAAGAAATTCAGAAGCTATAAAGAATCAAGACCTTTATGTTAGAAAAATCAGGCAAATGCTTTTCTAGAAGTAGAAACACAGAGATAACTTAGAAGAAAAATGAAATAGCCCTTCTACTCTTCTCCACACTATCAAGGCCTCAGCTGAAGTACAAGATCCAATTTTGGGTCATGCACACCCAGAAAGATATAAGCCAATTAAAGAAAAGTCCAGAGCAGCGAGAATGATCAATAGTCTAATAAACAAGACCTAAACAAATTGAGGTTGCTCAGGAAAGAAAAGACCAAGAAGAGATTATAAGTACACAAAAGTCCAGCACAGAGGAAGAAGTTAATCTATTTTACATGTCCTTGGTGGATGAGAGAAGTAACAAACTTCAAGTTTAGCAAGGAAGAATCAATCTGGTAGGAGGAAAAAGCTTTCCCCTGGAGAAGGTAACGAAGCACTGACACAAATTGCCTAAAGACTGAGGAGCCTCTGAGATGGGATGTTTTTTTGAACAAGTCAGGAAACAGCTGCCAGAAGCTGCCTTGGGGCAGATGTATGGATCAATTGGGTCCGCAAGAGCCTGGTATTGCAGTGCCTCTGCTGCCTTATGCCCACACTGCAGTCTGCCAGCTCACTTTCATACAAGTCATGAGAAAATAATCAAAAGCAAACAGATATTCTGTGTTTGGTATGGAAACTACCTAAAAAAGGGTATCTTCCCCTTTCCTGTTGAAGCCCTTCCACACCTTAATACTTTGCACATCTATAATGCCTTAAGTACTAAAGCTCTATACATACCTGGAGATATTAAGGTATATATGGAGATGTGATAGATAAAATTCCCAGAATGTGCAAGGTCACACAGAAAGGCAGTGACAGAGCAAGTAACGCTGTTTCCTCTGGCTCCAGGCACCCTTGCTGTCGCCAGCTGCTCACTCTCCCCTCAACTATTTTAATATGGATGTACAACATTCATTAACCTTTCTCATCAGACCAGAAAACCAAAATCCAACTCCACTTTCCCGAGCTGCTCAGGAAGTTATTGCTATCTTGTTCCCATGCATAAATTTAGAACCAATTTAATTTTCTGGAGAGTAAATTGTTAATTACTAGAGTTGAGGCAACAGAGCGAGGTGTTACAGAATTACAAGCTCTGTATCAGCCAGTTGCCATTGTCTGGGACACATCCATCCTGCCTACACTCTGCTAGAATTGGCACTCACTTTACACCACAGGAAATAAATAAAAAGAGTACCTATTTGCACCTCTCTGGCCCTGGTTCCCCACACAATATTGGAACAGAAAACCATGCTCAGCAATGAATTGAATTCTCTCTGTGTTTCTGCTGGCACACCCTGGGACACACTCCTGGTTGGCATCTGGAGGAAACTTCCTTCCTCTGCAGCACAGGCTGCAGCCTGCTTCCTGAAAGCATCACTTATTAACCACCACCCTACTACTGCACAGACCTAGAATTCAATGCAGTTGTAGCTGTAGATTTTTCCTGCTTTCCTGGCTTTGGGACTTTACTAAGTCTGCAACAGAGAGTCCTGCAAGTATTCTGGAGAGTAAATGCTCTGTGGGGTACCCAGTGGCCTGTGACTAGAAAAGGCTGGATATGACACTAGCATTGTGTCTTCTCAGGTCCCTTTAGCAGCACCGCTAGCTACATCTGGAGTTGGCCAGCACAGCCCCTGGGTGCCGAGTCTGTGCTCCTTTATTCTTCCTACCTCCCTTTTCTATTTCCATCACCTGTGTCCTGGTTTACGGTGGAGGGTGGCTGTCACATTGCTTCACTTCAGTGAGAGATTTCTTTATAATTTGCATGCATGTGTATTTGTGTAATGGCATGCTGTGAAGTTCAAAGCTGTTTTCTCACTTTCAAGGTAGTCCTTGTGTGTACATCGTCCCAAGTCTGATGTGCACCAGGCTTGTATTTTTGTTCTTGATTGAGTACTGCTGCACTATATTCTTTTCAAAACTCAAGCTATTCTGGGAGAGGTGTATAATTTAATATGTTCAATAGATTTCTTGTCAGGCATTCACGTACAACTGCCTTCATCTTGCACTCTGATGTCTGATTTTCCACAGTAATTGGATGTGCCGTATTTGTGTTTACTTTTATGACCTATACTAAATGCTGCTTTTTTAGCCAAGGACTATTAAAAGGTTTACTGAAGCCTACCGTATCCTGCCATGTAGGTTTTCTGAATCTTGCAATGCTAGTTTTCAGGCAATTCAGAATCCTTTTTACATAGGGTATTAATGTACACCTTAATAGAACCTGAACACTACGCTAAGCAAAAGATCTTCTGTACAACAGTAGCTGTGGGCATGCGGTGTAACATTATTAACCTGCTCTGTAGTTAGGTGTAGAATGTGCTGGTTTTGGCTGGGATAGACTTAATTTCCTTCACGGTAGCTTGGGGGGCTGTTTTGGATTTGTGCTGGAAACAGCAGCACCTACAGTGTGTCAAAGCTGCTTCTGCTCCGCACCCCACCCAGCAGCGAGCAGGCTGGGGGGCACAAGGAGCTGGGAGGGGGCACAGCCAGGACAGCTGACCCCAACTGACCCAAGGGATATTTCACACCATATGACATCATGCTCGCTATACAAAGCTGGGGGAAGAAGGAAGAAGGGAGGGGACATTTGGAGTGGTGGCATTTGTCTTCCCAAGTAACTGTTAGGTGTGACACAGCTCTGCTGCCCTGGGGATGGCTGAGCACCTGCCTGCTGGTGGGAAGTGGTGAACGAATTCCTTGTTTTGCTTTGCTTGTGTGCACAGATTTTGCTTTACCTATTAAACTGACTTTATTTCAACCCACGAGTTTTCTCACTTTTACCCTTCCAATTATCTCCCCTACCCCACCGTGGGGGGAGTAAGAGAGAGGCTGTGTGGGGCTTAGCTGTCAGCTGGGCTTAAACCATGACACACAGCAATTCAGCATGCTGGCAATGGGCCAGCCTCAAGTATCCAAGCAGAGACCAGGAAGAAAAACTTTTCTCACAGGTATTGCTTTGAAGCCCATTCACAGGCAGAACTGGCCTCCCCACTGAAAGCAAGATGAGAAATCTGAGGGTGCGGTGCAGGGGAGACCTTCAAAACCTTCTGCAGAGCCAATGTCTGAAGGAACTTAGAGCCACAAAGCTAATCTAGGACTGAAGGAAACAAAAGCTGTGGAGGTGACAGCAGTATGCCATCGGAAGCCTAGTCACACCATCTCTGCCTAGAAAACTGAAATCATGATAAAAAGATCTCCTTTGCAAGCATTATGAGACCTGCTAAGGACAAGAGGGAGACTTACTATTGGAAGGCGGGGGGCTGCTATCCCATAACTAAGCAAGCAGGCTCTTTGTGTCTGCTGGCTTTATTAGTATATTACCTAGTTCTTTATTTTGGAACCAGTTTCCTTTCCTATTGAACAGATGAGGGGAGTCAGAGTGGCAGGGATGAAGGCAGGTAAGGAGAGAAGCTAGGAGTAACGATGGCTCAAAAGACAAGGAGGGCTTCAGGAAATTACTCACAGGGCACAGTTTAAATTTGTCCATGATGGACCACTGGTGGTCCTCAGGTTTCTCCTACAAGTTCCATCACATTTGTTTTCTTTCTTCTCAACAACAGGTGTATGCTGTATCTGGAGCTGCCATTTGTGTTCAGTACTCAACGGTTGCTGTTTTCAGCCTTTTCCTTTTGTATTTAGAAAGCCCAGCTGGGAATTCTAGGCAGCTGAGCTCAAAAAGATGCTTTTAAAGTGCAGAAGTGCAAACAGCTGCAGGGAGTGTGACTGAAACCTTCAAAAGGTGGAAAGGAGCATAAAAGCTCTGGTACAGCCTGCTGACTCACTGCTTGTTCATGCAGGGTGCAAACCTGCCACAGCAGCTGCGCTCTGCATGGCAATCCTGATCCACTTGTTCTGAGCAGGACCCAGCACAGGTTTTAACCAAACGCCTTTGCAGGGACAAGCTGGTGGTAGGAACTTGGTCCTTACAGCATCCCATTCCCTGCTGTTCTTCAGACTCTCTGGTCTGCACTGAGTCTAGGCATAGGATCCTCAAGTTTTATAAATATGAGGACAAAAGATCAAGGAAAGGAAGTGTCCAGCAGCAGGCAAGGGACAGTGGATGGTGAGCCAATGGCCAGCAAGAGCCAATGCTCCACCTGACAAGGAGAAACAAGCCAGCACGCAGTCCTGCTAGGAAATTAACTTAGGTCAACAAGAACCAAGTGATGTGTTCATGTTCTTGGGAAAGAAAAACAGAAAGCAATTACTGGAGCTAAAACATCACAGGGTCTGGTAAAGGTGGCAGAAAAGTGATGGTATGGGCAACAGATTCAGGTCTCCCAAGTTCCAGTACTGCGTAATGATTTGCTTTTATTAAGCAAAATCTCCTAGTAAGTTTTCAAGTTATATTAGACTGGTAGAGCAGCTCGCTTGTTGCCCTAGACCTGATGTCTTTTGAATTGCAGTCTGCTCCCTGCCCCCAAAAGAAAGCCCCAAGATGTGTCCACCAGCTGCTGCTCATGCAGACATCAGCCTGCCTTGTGCATGAGCACCGGTCCCACACAGGGAAACCCTTGAGGACTGGCTGTGGGCAAAGTGGGAGGGAAGAAGGTGTCGTCTGGTCCACAACTTCTCTTCAGTCCACTGAACCCCGACCTGTCCATCCCCAAGGTTGTATTTAACCTCCTGAGATGCCACAAAAGTGCTTTTTCTTCAGGCTATTTCATCCCTGTGGGCTCCCTTTCTCTTTTTTTCTCGGGTGTGGAAAGATACTTTCTGAAGGGGGAACTTTGAGGTCCTCTCTTGTGTTCATTTCTGGGCTGCCTCTTCACTCTGCTTTTTGGTTCATACAAGGCAATGATCCTCCACCCTCAAAAGATAACTCCAATTCTACTACAGTGTATAACACTGATAGAACTACAGTATATCACCACTAGGGCAGAGGAAAATTATTTGCCTACGTTTTCAATGCAATACATTAATTCAGCGTATATTGACCAAGGCACTACAAATTAGTGACTGTATGTGAGACTATGCGAGTTCAAAGCACTGAAAAATGTGCTACTGAAAGCACAATATTTTGAAGTACATGATAAATGAAAACTAAGATTCACCACACTTTTATGGAGTACATCTTTTTCCCCTCCTAAAACTTGCATATTGTACAGTAAAAATTTCACAAGAATGAACTGGGCAAAAACCCAGACCTTTCTGAAGATGTCAGAATTAGGTCATCTCAACATTGTTGGGATGTTTATTGAATTCATATATTTCCACCTCATCAAATGACACAGTAGAAGAAATTATTTAAGAATAGTAACAATTCAGAGGTCAGGACAAAAGGCAAAAAAAAAGGGACAATTTCAACAACTAGTAAAATCCTTTGAATCCTGGAGAACTGAACTATGAAGCAATTTTAAGCACAGAAGCATACAGTTAGGACAAAAGTGGGTCAGGTGTTCAATGGAGAAGCACAGACTAAAGCAAAAAGTTTTCTTCTACTTCACAGTACAGCAAACTTAGATTAAATAGCAAGCCCAAAGCTAGAGGTTTTTTGAGATAGAAATAAAATTGACATTCTTTCAATATGAACTTGGTATTACGTAGTAAGTAAAATCCTGTGTGCCCCAGAGAGAAATGTCCCCCACAGTGGACTCTGTGGGAACCATGGGGCCACAGAAGCTCCTCTAACCATTCAGAAAGACCTGGGATGATGAAGCTGTAAATAGAGACAGGCTTTCATATCAGCTCACTGTATCTTGCATCCAGTTTCCACTTGCCTTGTCCTACAGTAGGATTTTTTAGTGATTGGTATGTTCCCGTGTGAGTGGTGGTACAATGCTGACATGGAGCCATGCACCATTTCTGACACATCAACATCAACTCTACCAACACAACAGCTCGCAGTGACACTCAGAGGTCACCCTTTCTTGTGCTGGTACAGTTTCTCCTGGGGACACACATATACTAGCAGTTTCTGCCTGAAAAAAGAAGTCTTATAATTTTTTTGTAGACCGATTAGAATGATAAAATGTATGCTGTTCCTGTTGTGAGCTTCTTTAAGTTTTCCCGAGCTCCCCTTGAGTTTCAAAATGTTCCTCCAGAGCCTCCCAGGGCACTGCCTCCAAGGATGCCCACTCCTATGCTCAGTGGCATCATGTATCACCATGTATTTGTAAATACAAATATTTTAATCTAGTTAGGATAAAATTATGCATCCCTGGCAAACCTCAGTGTCTGCAGCACTGAACCTGGCTGTACTTACCACATATTAGCTGCGGCACAACAGCACAAATCCACTCTTCACCTCTGGTTCAAGGACCTTCTTGGTGTCTGGGGCGGAAGTAGTTTATACATCTGGACCATGAAGTGTTACTACTACTATTTTTAACTCCTCCGTTGCGTGTTTAGGCAAAGAAGTCGCCTGGTATGCACTTGAAGAGGTTGTACCAATTGCTCACAGTCACAAGGGACTAACGTAGTAGCCAAAGAGGTTGTACATGCTTCTGACTTCTCAGACACTGTGAAGCAGTGCTTCAGCATTGCTGAGGGAATCTTTCAGTTTTTGTCATGTTTAAACTTATATAAATCTTTCTGTAGTTAAGTTTTAATGAATATAGAAAATAGTGAAATTATTTATGTGAGTGTATCAACACTTCAGAAGTCTTCTCTCGATGAAAACACCAAAGAAGTTAAGTGAAAAAGATTAATGAAATTCTTTCTTTACAAGAGTTCTAATCCAAATCATGATACAAGTGAATTTGTGATTGCACAAGCGTATTTAAACCCCCATAAAACAGGGCATTTCAGTAACCCACAGCAAAGTGACTCCTCATCCCTACCTAGTGATAAGGGTGACCAAGATGTTCAGCTTTCATTAAAAACCAGCCAAAGAGGCTCCACTTCGTATCAGCTACTCACACACAGTGCTGCTGCAGTCCACCTGCCACTAAACCTACTTCAAGATAAGCTGAAAAGAAGTGTTCGACCTGTCTCATTATCTCGTGAGATAAGAATATAGAGTGGTCATACCTGTATCAAGTGGATTTTTTGAAGCCTATAGAAACTCTTTAAACTATTATTTTAAGGGCCAATAAGTTATTCTTCCATTGGGCAAAATCTGTCTCTGTCTTTGAGCAAATAGCTGTGCTTATAAAATGCAACTGGACTTTATATACAGCCTCTTTCCATATGTACACGGATCGTTCTCCTGACAAAAATACTGATCAAACAACACTGGAAATAAGGGCAGCCATCCTTAAATCTAAGTGAAGAAAAAGCCGTGTGCACAATCTGTGTGGAAGCTGTGCAAATATGCTCACAAAAATCAGGGCCACATTATAGCGTTTCCAGTTTGGGGAGAAAATCTGCATGAACAACAGCGTGAGAATTCTGTGTTACTCTTACAACAGTTCTGAGTGACTGTTTATTTCCCCGCTTTTGCACGATATACTGGATGGGCTAACTTCTGACTTCTCTAAGAAACAAGAGGAAACATGATCACCTACAGCACCACCAGCATATGGGCTGTTCTGTGCCTTCTTATTGGATTGAAACCCTCAGTATGAAATGAGGAGGTGTGAAAAAGGATGGAAAGAGCTTTTGAATTCTATTTAAAAAGGAGCCTGGATGAATGGGATGAAATGGACCTTGTGCCACAGGGCCTTCAGGCTCCATCTCACAGCCCAGATCTGACAGCTGCTTGGGCTGAGGTGGGCAGGCTGCCAGCATGTGCAAGGAGAAGCCTGGATGTTTGAGAGGCAGTCATACCAGCCCAGTGCGTTCATTAACCTGGGTCTTCAATTAACAAGCTCTGCAGGTGGATACTCTATTTCCGAGAGACTCAGGTATTTACAGATTCCTTCAGTAGAGGTGACTCTTGTAAGGAACTAAACAAACCCTTCCAGCTAAAGGATCCAAAGGAAGAAGCAACAGTGCTGATAACTGGGACTCTTGGACCTTCCTCAGGACAGCTCAATCCAGCTGCACCCTGTGCCTGCTATAGGTCTCCGGCTCACACTGCAATTTATGATAGCACAACTAAGGAGCATGATCACAGTATGAGACTCACCATACAGATTTCCAAGATAAAGCACAGTGTTTTCATGTTGCCTTGCAGCAGGAAAGCAGGAAAGAACGCTCGGTGCTGGTTAACATGCATGCTTGGGTTTGTCTCGTTACCACACGTGGCCTTCAGCTACAACTTACCCTTTGGTCTTTGACATGTGAAGCAGGTTAGCCCTACTTCTTTTCTCCCTCCACACTCCGAGTTGCCTGATGAGATGCCAGGCACATCTAGATTATATGTAAGAAACAGACCTTATGTCTCCTAAAAAATCAATCCCACTCCTATCACAATTATCAGCTCCTCTCACCCACGTCGCTGATTTCCTCTATCTAGCATGTTTGGTAAACTGAAATAGCAGCTGATATAAACATAAAATGCCTGCCAGGATAAAAATAACCTTTTTGCTTGATATAGAGGAAGACCATGAATGACAGCAGTATGCCAATGAGAGAAATCAATTCAACTCAGCCACTGTAACACAAGACAACACTGGAAAATGTGTTTAGAGGATAGAACTTTTATCATGTTTTTAGAGGTTTTCTTATCTTATGTAGTAGGAGGAGTTAGGGCTAGACTTAATTCTTGCCCATCCTGCTCTGTCTTGCAGTGGGTACTCCTGCCCACCCTTGAGAGAAGAGGTATGTGCTTCTGCCCTAACATGCTTTGCTGCCTTTTTCATCTCGACAGCTTATTAGGAATTACACACTAAGACAGAAACTTATTTTGTTACTTTCTACATCTGAAGGACGTGTGTATGCCTGAGGAGTACACTGAATATGAGAAAGGCTCAGCTGTATATTTACCTGGAAAGCATCAAGCACTTTCAGTGGAAAGATTTTTCAAGAGTACGTGATAAGCAGAGATGTAAAATATCCAGCTGATATTACAAACCAAAAGCAATGTACGATTAGTGGAAAAAAGTTGAGATCCTGATTCTGCATAACACCCACGAAGCCTCCTGTGACACTCTCTCAACCAGCTTCTAAGGCATGAATTAGATGACGACTATGATGAGACTGTCAGTTGTGGCAGAGCAAACAGAGAAGTTTATTATGTGCACAGCGGTACATAATAGCACACACTGTTAGCAGATTCTTAGGGTTTAAAGTCTACTGATTTAGTATGTTTCCGTTGAAATGTTCCAAGTATTTTATGGTCAAGGTTAAGCTTGGAGGAAAATGAACCTGGTCATTAATTTTAACTCAATTTTTCATATGAATAAATTGAGTACAGAGAGAAAAGGACATTCCATCTGTCTGAGCATCATCTCGAAGAAGTGAGAGGAAAACCTCTCACACGCTCCTGTAATGGTTAGGACGTAGAAACCCCTGGCAGGCAGTAGCAAACAAGTTTATTTCTGTTCAGGATGTTTCTGTCCTTTGGTTATTCTGTGCTCACAAACAGTGGCACAGTCCTGTTAGTTTACATGAGTGTGCACAAGTGATTTGCAGGTCAGAGCCCCTCTGTAGGTATAAAAGCTTTCTAAAGATTTCATAAGCCACTCAGAAAGACAAGAACATGCAACAGGTGAAAATCCCAAAGCTGGAACAGAAAATTGAGCACCTGCTAGAAACAGTTCATTCTGAATCCACAGCTGAAGCACACACCCCTCAAATACGTCTGTTAATGACACCAACAAATACCACTGAAACCTCCCATTTTTAGATTAATTGCAAAAATTTGGCACAGACATAAGCAGAGGTGCTGGCCGGTGAAATGGAGGCTCTCTTGAAGGCACGTTGTGTGGTGTGCTGTGGGCAAATGAGTCAAGTGTGCACCAAGTACACGTATGAGAAGACAGCAAACAACCGTGCTGTAACTGCTAGGATAACACAAACAAAATACTACATTTCTGCTAACTATTTCCTTTCACCCAGCAAGCATTTGACAGCTGGCTAGCTCTGTCACCTTTTGCAAGTACAGTACGTATCTCAGTACGTATCTCAGATTGCCAGGGGAAACACATACACAGAGTTGTCTTGTTTGTTATTCTGGAAGATGCCGTTTTGGCAGAGTCTTACCCACTGCCAGTCCTGTACGCTCAAGGACAGCACTCTGAGCTCATTCAGGGGCATTGGCTCAATGAATATTATATTTTTTTAAGAGGAAGAGCAGTCACAGATGGACTGGGAAGGGGATTAGCAAAGGGAGAAACCTGTGTGTGGGCACCAGAAAATACAAAATCTGGCCTTTTAAGCTATCCTGTGACCATAAATTTCTAGCAGTGCTCTTGCCTTTTGTTGAGTAAAAGTGCTAGCGCGGTCCGAGATGGCCCTGCTCATGTTCACACACTCCATCCAGTTAACCACACACAGAGCCACGTGTACTGCAGCAGCATCATTTGTACCACTGCCTCAAGAGCAATGCAGCTGGCTTTTATGAAAAACCCTTGTCCAACACCCAAGAGCTGCCAAACAGCCAGGCCAGAGCAAAGCAACGCACAGGAAGTGAGCCAGGGCCTAGACTTGAAAAGGCACCTTCTTACAGAAAACAAAGGAAGAAAATGAAAAGTTGCTAAGAGGTTTGAGGAACAGACAGTTGAAAGTTCAAGATTACATGCTACCAGCTCCCAAAATGATGGGAATTAATATACAGGTGTTCAAACTAAATGCAGACTACAAGGTCCACATGGAGATTTGAACTTTGGTGGTCAAGACAGCCATCTCCCCTGCCTGTCTCTCTCTCTGCAGACCCTTACATCCCTCCCCTTCCCCATCACGCCGCAGCTGTACACTGTGCATTGCAGACACTGTGGCTGCTCCTATGCAATGTTCACAGGAATACTATTTCTGTAACACCAGTTGCCACTACATAGGAAACAACTAGACATGCTGCCTTCCACAGGGTAACTACATACACTAAACACAGACTAAACCCTTCAGGGAACAGTCTTCTTGACACTCGCATCCCAGCGGTTTGAGTCCTCCGTGCTCATGGCGTGAGCGCTGCTGGCGTGCATGGTCCCTGCCTGGCTCAGAGGCAGCTGTGGTGTGTGCAGCCACGCAGGCTCCACGCTGAGCACGAGCCAAGCTCCACGTGAAGCAGGTCTGTGAAATCAGCATGCAGAGATGGCTGTCAGCAAAGGCAACCCCCTGCAAAGGGCCAAAACTTTATGTATTAAATAATTATGACAAATAATTGCTGCAGTGGTGGTAGGGCTGACAGTGTGCTTCAAGTGCAAGGAACAAGTAAAATTCTGGGAGAATACTGCGTGATATTTTAGACCTGTCAGTTCATGCACTGTGCTGATTCTTGGTGCACATTACTCACATTTGGTCCAGGCTGACCCACAATGAGTTTCTTTGGTCTTTAACAAAAGTGGCTTATCATCCTGATCATTTACTCAGTAGCTGATAGTCTAAATCAGTCACACCATCAGATCACTATACTTCCCAGTAGCAGAAGAGATGGGCATTATGCTAAATCAAATAGAAAATGAAAGTTTGGCTTTTAACAGCCTGGAATGAAATTTAAGCTTTATACTCCCTCCTAAGACATGGTCAGAGCACAGGACTGTACTGAAAAGAAACTGTGGCTCCTCATCACTAAGACAGTGAATCTTGTATCTCGTGGAAGCTGGAAGCTACCTCCTGGCCTGTCGGGGGAAACTTCACTCCTTCCCTTTACCCTACACCAAATTCTGGTACCTTGTAAACCACAGGCTGAAGCTGTGAAGTAGTTTTCCCTAGGAACATCTAGTGTTCAGCAGCTGCTACAGAACCTGTTCTCCACTATATATTAATACAAATGGAGAAGATGGGAAATGGCATGGGAGTATTTGTTTTTTGTGAAATTTTGTATATTGTTTCAAAATCAGTTATGGATACAAACAAAAACTCAGTTAGGAAAGCTTTGAAGTCCTCCCCTTCACTCAGTTAATGGCAGGTGGTTTTGGCTAATGATTTTGCAAAGCAGCTTATAAGTTTAAGTGTTTGAGGCACTTTTTCAGTAGCACAGTCTTCTCAGCTGGCTCACCTGTCCACATGCCCACAAATGTTAGAGTAAGAGCAGAAGGACAGCCAGAGCCAAGAACTCCAACTCCAGCGCTAGCATCCCCTTTTAGTGATGGTGACCTTCAGAAGAGCCTATTATTACTGCCTGGAAGGTGCAGAGTTTCAAGAAGTTTAGTCTGTTTCTGCCCATGACAGTCCTGGTCCTCTTCCTCCATTTAAAAATGTACAGATTTTAGATTTCATATTTGTAAAAGTCACTTTGTAAGTCTCTATACAGATAGTAATGATGAGTTTAAATAAAAATTGCATTGGTTTCAACATGTAGGCAGTAGTTAGCAGTGTGCTTTTGTAAGCTGTGCAGTGTAAACAAGGTCCACAACTATTTCAGGCAGTTGGAGCTGCAGCTGGGAGTTATCTAGGCCAAAGGCACCTTCCAGCTATTTCAGCTCTTGTTTGCTAGCGCTCTGTATGCTGTGCCTGAGATTTAGCACTCACCTTTCTACTGCTGTATGTATCCAACCCTTATTTTGTCTTTGCATGATGAAGTGTGGCCACAGAAATTTGTTTTGTCGCTAGGATAACCCACACTTGAGGAATTTATACCATAGTGGCAGTGTAGATTCCTGTGTAGCATGATACTCTGTAAAGTCCTACAGGGTCAAGCAGGGCTATCAAAATTAATAGATGTTAATAGCAGTTAAAACTTTTTCTCACTAGAATATCAAGCAAAATTTCTTTTCATAAAAACCAGCATGCAAGCATTATGAATTAACTTATTGTAACAAACAGTCAATAATCTCTGCTGGAAAATAATGAGTGACAAACCTCATTCAAGACATCTTACCGTTAAAGCAAAGCAAGCAGCAATGACAAGAGCTTCATTAAAGTATGTGTACACTGTATGTCCTTACACGAGGGTGGTTGCAGAAGCAACTGTAATGAAGCCAGAACTGTGTATGTGTTCAAACTACGGAGTCTGAATATGTCAACCTCCCCTGAAGTTCTAACAACCTAATGTAAAGTTTACTTTAACCCTTTTCAGTATAATTTGCAAAGTAACCCCAATCTCCTGCTTAGTATGTTTAAATTTTCAATTGAACTTAAACAGAAAACAACTAGACATCATTAAAATTTCCTCTGATTTGCTCAAATATCCCAATCCTTCCCTCTCCTTAGAAGCACCAGATGTGCAGTTCCCCCCTCATGACATGAGTATAGCTCAGAGGTACAGGACAAGACTGGGCACTGGGAAGATGCAGCTGTGCAAATCCAAGAGGTGCTCTCCTAAAGCTTCCTTCTTCAGTGCTCTCTCTTTGTTTTTTGTTTTTTTTTTGTGGTTGGTTGTTTTTTTTAAAACCAAGTTACTAAAACCAAAATAGCATCTGCCCTTTGAATGCATCCAGGCAGACAACAAAAAGATTCCAAAAAAACAGGTTCAGACAGACCAATTCATAATGGGCTTTGCCAGAGCTGGAGACAGGAAATTAACTGTATATCAGATACCATGTAACACTTTTCTATGATAGGAGCACACAGACTTCTGAAGGCTCATAAAAGCCAGAATAAATGCATTTCTCTGTTGGCACTCTGTCTTGCTTGCACAATTCAATCATTTCAACAGACCTTGCAAAGCTAGAGCTGGTACGTAAAGCAACTGCTAAACAATCTGCATTACTGCCCTAGCTTCAAAATGCTGTGCAACAGTTATCACTGGGTACCTCTTAATTAATCCATACGCATAAGAGGTTAGAAAAAATACTCAAAGCAGCAGGAAGTAGGAGAAACAGGTACATGCATGAGAACTAAAATAAAGCAAACAACCAACGAACCAAAAGTTTTATAACTTTTCCTCTAGTAAAGTACTTGCTGCTAGCCTCCAAGGTTCTTTGAGCCTTGTACTAAATGTTGTCATGTAATTAATATGAGGCCAGCAGCCTCGCCTTTTCCAGGTTGTCATGAGCTCTGAAGCAGAAAGGAATAATTGTTTGGTATCTGTGGGTAGCTGAAGGTTATTTTAATACTTGCACACTTCTAGCTTACCATGAAAAATGACCCTCAGGTTTCTATAAAAAGCAGCTGTTCAATGTATATCATGTTCAGGAACATTTAGGAACACTGTAAATCTACTCTTCCTATTAAACAGTGAGGCTATCTGTACAGCATGTTTTGATTTATAGAGCTCACTGGCTAAAATTCACCCCTTCTGCCTCTATTTAATATTTCTGTGTTTCTACATGAATTACATTGTTTATAAAAACAGAGAGTTAACAAGAATTAAATTATCTTTTGCAGTCAGGTCTCTCAAACTATCTTCTACAAAGCATATTTACATTTCAAATAGTAGTGTTTTCCTAAAATCTACATGAGACTAAAGAACAAGACCAGGCAGAATTGTTAAAGGTAAATATTCTGAAAGAGGGCTAAACTGATCGCAACAGAAACATGCATCCAAATAAGGTCAGTAAGGCTTTTGGATTTTCTGTTAATAATAGCCAATATCTAAAAATAAGCCAGGACATTTCCAGCAATTAGGACAAATTAGAAGTTACAATGATAAACTTACAAAAATGTAAACCTTTCTTTCATTCAGAGCTTCGGGATGCAAGCTGCAGTTTTCTAAAGCATACAAATCTTATTAAAGTTCTTGAAACAATCTTAAACACAGACAAAGAAGGGTTTAAGACTGTCACATTTATTTTCAGAGCTGCAATGAGAGCTACAGTACTATATTGACGTTTAAATACATTTCATTTCTCTAAAGAAAGCATTTAAAGTTAATTCAGCTACTGTTCAGCTCCTCTGATACTTAAACACTGCACATGCACGTACAGATTAAAGTATAATGCTCTGCAGCAAAAGGCTTTCAGAATAAAATATTTTCTATTTCTTAACATCCTACCTTCATAATTGCCTTCTAGAAGACCCAGATGCTCAAGTGCCTTCACAAATCCAACAATTATCACCAGTACAACAATCATTTCAAGTCCCTCCAAGTTCATCTTGAAAAATTATTCATGTAAAAGCATCTTTTCTTAGGGAGCGTCCTGACTTCAGAGTTAGATTTTAATTAAAAAGCCCTCCTAGTCCAAGACATGCCACATAACCAGATAAACACAATGCTAAAGAAGTCCAGCATATTCCCACCATAAAACATTTCCATTGACAGCAAGATGAACACAGGAATGTAAGGAAGTCAAATCTTACCATGTCTGCATCACTTGCCTGCATGGATACAGATGTTTCAGTCTCTAAGGCAACAGAATATACAGTAACCACTTTGTTTAGCATTTCCTTTCTGTCACAGCCAAAATTCACCAAATCTGTCTGATACCTAGTAAAATCTGATGCCCCTTTTTCACAGTGAACTACAGTTTCTAAATGAAATGATGTCATAGTTTAACAACACAGAGGAAAAAGTCCAAACACATTCTTTGCTTGATACTAAAGTGAACTTCAGAAAACTCAAAGCAAAATAATTTCATTTAGAAAATTACCTTTCGCTGTATTTCCCTAGCGAGTGAAATACAGTTACTACATGTTTGAGTATCTTGTTTTCCCACACTGCACACACATTTTACATCAGATACAGGAATCTAGCAAAATATTAAATATGGTATGAAAAGACTTGTTAGAGGAAAATCAGTTTTAAAGTTGGAGGGGTATGTGAGAAACAACAGCCTTTCCCTCTTGCTGCACAGCACTAGGGGCTCTGTGCAGATGCTGGAACAACTGCCCTTGGTGTAGGTCAGCTGCTGTTCCCATGGCTGTTTCCAGATGAGGAAAGGCAAGAAATGGCATCAAGGACACAGTATGCCCATGGCCAGAACTGCGTGCAATATGCCGCTCTGCCTCAGGAAGCACCTTTCCAAGCACTCAGAAAAACTGAAATTGTTTCCAAGTCCTCAGACCTTACACTTAGGAACAGATTCTCTGAAGGACTTAATAGCACCTTAATAGCAGACAGTAGCAAGCACTTGTCTGTCCTTCCTACTTACCTTCACTCAGCTCTCCTTATTTACAGGCAGTTTCTGACATGCACAGAATTGAAAAAAAAAACCCCGACCTCACAACCCCACCCTTTTGAAAATCTGGCCACTTCTTCTGATAACTGTTGAGTATTTGGCCTGCAATGGCTGCCACTTCAGTGCACAACATCGCCTACCAAACTCACTGTTCTTTTAATTAATTTTGGGATAATCTGACTTTGAAAGCGAGACAGATACATGGAAAAATAAAGAAGTCTACACTTACATTAGTATTGTATTTGTTATAATATTAAATTAACAATACTCATCTGAAAGCCTGAAATCTGACTCTTTTCACTTACTGATTTTTAACTGTTTGTGTACTTCTATCTTTAGCTGATGTTTTAAGTTAATATCTCCCAGGGTAATCTTGTCCAATTGCATTAAGTACTTAAATGCTATTGCGAGGACTTGAGTACTAAGGCCTTCTGTACGCATGCTAGCGTCCCCCCGCAACTACAAAATGGACCCTTATTGCTGTATACAGCAGGATCAGCCCCAGAGCCTCTTTGGAATGCTGGTCAATGGTTTTCTTATTGACTTCAACAATGCTTTGCTGTGTTGCTAAAGGCCTGAATGACACTATTTCCCATACAATTATTCCAAATATTATTATTTCAGAGGTATTAGCTCATTATCAATATAATTAACATCATCAGCATCTACGGCTTTTCTCAGGTATCTCCATTCAAAAATAAATCTTACACTTTTCTCTTCATTACTGAACATCATTTGAGGATCTCACAGCTTCTTACCCAATTTCTCATTGAGCCTGAACACTCCTGAAGGGAGGTTGATAATTTAGTGAAGTATCAAATCAAATCACCATGGAAATGAAACCACTTTGGGACAGTTCAGACATAAAGTATCATAATTTATATCAATAAAGAATGTCTTAGTACAGAAGACAAAAGAAGGAAACGCTACCTGACGGAAATGGACTGGGACAGAAGGTGAAAAAGAAGAAAGTAACTTAAGCTTAATTTTGGTCAAGTTTAAAACCTCTGCTCCTACTAGAAGTGGCATAAGCTGGGTGATGCCAATAAGCATTAAAAATTAATTTTATTTCTGTTTGGAAAGGGTATTTCTCAGAGTCCAGTGCACTTGTACCACTGTTCTGGTTTGCTGCTGCGCTCCGCTGAGCCACCAACACAACCAATTAACAAATACATAACTTCTTTTTCTTGTCAAAAAATCTATTTTGTAGAAAATAAAAATGATCCACAGAAATGGATCTTTTTTACAAAGGCTGTATTTCCAGAGCAGCCCAGCTCCTTGACACGTTGAGGCACCCTCCCTCCCTGCTTGGATTCCAGAGGCCAAGTCCAAGTCTGCTTTAGCCTGTGCAGAGCAGAGCGCTGCCCTTGCCCAGCACCACAGCTCTGGTCAGGGAGGGCAAATCCCACCCGCAGAAAGCAGAGAAGGGACATCCACAGACCCTGCCTTCTTCTTGTGACACTTCTGTTACTGAATTTTCGTTGCTCTGCACTCTACTTCCTAGAAGCTATTTGAAATGTTTCCTCTTTTTTTCAGACAAAACCCCAATTTTTAAACCTCAGAGTACTTCCCAGCTGATTTCTGGGCAGCCCAAGACACCGGTAACAGCATTTTTGGGGAGAGAGAAAAAAAGAGAGAGAAAAGAAGCCTACTCAAATATACTCCAATCAAAGCTTATTTAGCTTGGACGAGCTGACAGAACAAAGCTGCAGGCTGTGCATTTGCTACTAGTTACTTCTTCATAGCAGTATATCATATTTGTAACAAACTCTCAATATAATTTTCAGTTGTTCTTTTTTGAGCTTCAGCAATTCACCGTGAAGGAAAACACTCCTGTCAACAGAGAAACGCACTGGTGTTCTGGGAGGAAAATGTCCAATTACCGCTGATGGCAGTACCGGGTTATACATCCACCTATCTCCATGCCGCGACACGGTGGGCATGGCTGCTCGAATACCTCCTCTCTGTTCCAGGAGGAAGGCTGGGTGCCAGGCCAGGAGTGGGCCGCAATGCCAGGGGGCAAGTTAGCCAGTCCTCCAGGACTTCCAGGCCATCACAGCGCACAGGAGGGACACAGAACAACTAGAAATCAAACTTTTAACACTACAGTATGTACACAGAACCCAACATTCCTGAGAGTTCACTATGTATGGACGCTAGCCCTAAGTAACTGCTTAATTAGCATCTGCTTTGCAGTTAGTATTCACAGCATGAGATAAAAATTAAGGTGCATGAAGGACAAAACAACAAGGAGAGAGAAAGAGGAGAAAGACATGGGTAAAAAAAAGCGACACTACATACAGCTTTTCTCTGGGAGATGTTCACAGAGTGCTCTGATGTTGAATGCAGTTTGAACTGGTGCAGACCCAGGCATCCAGATGGGTCTGGCAGATAAAGTGGTGGGTGCAAGTCTAGGGGCCACACAGATGAACGGCTCATGGCAGTGGCCTGTGAGAAACATCACCCTTCCATTCCTGGCAAACAAGGAGAGATCTCTAAGCTAACTCACACGTGCATCAAACAGAGGAATTGGGAAAGCAATCAGGAGAGCACCAAGTTTTTACCTGTTAGGTAAAATTTCCTGTACAGTTACTCTTAAGGGCATGTCTAAGATTTGTCTCCACCGTGTCGGTTCACAGCCCAGATGCACTGTTCTTCTCATTTCCATCTGTCATTCCTTCCCTACACAAACCTCTTAGGTTTTTTATCTTTTTCTTTTAACCTTGGAAACTGGGCCAAGTCCAAAGAGGAGAAAATGACTTGTTCAGCATCACAGCAGCACTCTGGGTAGGGTAGCAACCGACAGTAAAGCCCCTGACATTGCCCTGCTCTGATTGAGCCCATATGTTCCTGATGGCCTCAGAATGACATCTACCAGCAACAGAGAACAAGGCAGATCATTGCATAAAATCCTGACGGCACTCACGGTGATCCACCCAGGCATGGTGGCAGCACAAGCAGAGCTGCAGCCCTTCCTTCTGCTCCCTGGGCCTTCACTTGCCACAAGAAATAAGGAAGGGGGCAAGTGCCAGCTGCAACATGAGGCTGTTCTGCAAAGTCAGTGGATTCCACAATTACACGGCTAATTCAGGACAGGGATTCCCAAGCTAGTCCATATGCTTCTGCTCCTCAGTTCTTACATTGCTTTGCTCTTCTAGACAGTAACCGGTCTCTCAGCTGAGTTTTGTTGCAGCAGATGCTGGCTAATCCATCATTTTATTAATAGTATGATTACGGTATAAATATTTCATCCCATGGTGTGTGTAGGAGGCTTCATTATGCCTTGGTATCTTTGCATGCACATCTTTTTTAAATTCAGCTCTGTGAAACTTAAGGCAAATGTGTCAGTTCCAGCTCTTTCAATATTTCCTTTAATGCTCTCAGTATTTTCTCAAATGCTAATAATGTTAAATTCCAGGCCAATTTATTCAGTGAATAAAATTCACATCCAATAATATAATTACTTTTTCAATACAGTCATACAAAAAGATGCAGGGAGAATTTAATGCAAATGGGATCTAAGCCTTCAGAAAAGAGAGCTGTCATTTTCCTGCTTTATGCACTGTATAATGAAACAGTACAGTGAGTATTGGTTAGGTGTCCAGGGCAGTAGTTTCACATTTCAGTGTTTCACAGATAAACTTTGCCACACTAGTTTTTTTTCAAAACGTCCTAGTCATACCCTTAATATAGACAGTGTAATCTTATTTTTTTCAGACTACTAACCATGTTCTTAATATGGACACTATAAACAGTGTTCAGTGATGTAATCCATGGACAATCAGCAATAAGGACACCAAATTAAACTTTCAACACAAGCAACTGCCACATTTCTGTTGCTACTCCATCCCAGAAAAGGCAGTGCAAAACACTTGCAAAGTGTGTTTCAGTTTTCCCAACCCCCAGAGCCTGATAGCAGCTCACATTGTAATTCTTTAGTTTTACAGTTCTTATTTCAGAAGCAATGTGGGACCTTCTCAGTTTAAATAAATGATAAAATATTAAATTAAGATATCTCATGTAGAGATTTAATTTTCAGATGAATGCTGAGAAGAAAATCCAGCTTGTACCACTGAAAAAAATGATGCTTTGATTATGGTTCAGTGATGTTAGTGATGTCCAAAGTGATTATGAGGCACACATTTAATTCCAAAGTAATAGTTAACATCTGTACTAAACTTCCATTTACAGCATGGTCCATTTTCTAAAGAGGCTCTTTAAGGCTAACTTAGAAACAGAAGTCTGTGGTTCCATATGCAGGCTTGCTGGATGCCTGCACCAGCAGCAAGAGAATACAAAACCAGCTGTGAGCAGAACAGCAGCAAACCAGCACCAAGAGCTGCTGTGGAAGAAAAAGCTGACAGGCAACAGCAGCATCACCTAATGCCTGGTAATGCACTTTATGAACCATTTCCAAGCATGTGGGTATATCATGGATCTGGGTTGCAGGTGGAGAATGGAATGCACAGCGTGGTGAAGGGACTTGGAGAAGGTCACTGAGCCTGTTCTGGCAGAGTCAGTGGAAGAGAATGAGGCTCCCAGTCATTCTTCAGTATCTTCCCAACCATGCGAAGCCATTCTGCTCTCATGGATTTAGCAGGGAGGACAAATAACACCAGGCATGGAAAGCAGCTAAACCACTCACATTAAAACAAATTGGGGTTAAACCAGCTGCCACAGGCTTGCACAGCTGTCAGGGCTATGTGCTGTTTGCAAACGCACTGCTTATGAGTTCTTATTTCCTTTCTGAAGCTTTAGTCAAATTAGCTACATCACACTGATAGAGCTTTAAAGAAGCCTCAACTCCCTCCACTGAGTGATGATGGAGAGCGTCCCAGATACCCGACACAGTGAATACCATGATGGTCTTTTCTCTGCTATAAAAGGGACATAAAGGGTGCTAATGGTATGAGAAAAATGCCCATATGGTGTGTAGCAGAGCAGGGGGAAACTAAAACAAGTTTTCAAAATTTTTGTGAAATCTTAGTTTGAAGAATTTTTCCTCAAAGCAATCATCACAGCAGAGAACAACACTTAATGACAGGATCTGCCAGCAGGAAAACCCTGAAGCATCCAGCATCTGAGCAGGCAGTCACCTGTTGGTGATAAGCAAAACTGTGCTGAGTATTCAGTGCACAACACTCTGTCCCGACCACAGAGAAGGCTCAAAGGTGTTAATGTTGTCATTGCATAGATGTGTGCAGAAACCTGTGAGAAGAATTTGTTTCACTGAAAGAACCTGATTAGGACAACATGGAACTCCCGCAGTTTTCTTGGATACACCATTTTCCTCCACTTTTAAAAATGTCTAAAAGTGGCTATCATAACTGTCTGTAATATACAACAGGAATTTCCTAGGGAAGCGTAGTGGAATGAAGCTGGGTTAATTAGCAATGATAATATACAACTGTGGGTTGGCTTCGGGGGTGGCGGGTTGGCCGATGTAGATAAGGTGCAGCTGTGGCTGGTTAAGTTAGGTGGTTGAGAGGTGATGAAGAGAGAGCAGCCGAGGAAGAGAAGGTGAGAGGAAGAAGAGGAGAGAGGAAGAAGCAAGAGGAGAGAGACAGCGTGCCCTGGGTGAGGCAAGATGAGGGGAAGGCAGCAGAGGGGCTGTATGAAGAGTGTGCTGGTATGAGATGGTAAAAGGCCTTGTTGCAGCTTGATAGTTTGGAGAGTGCTGTGACAGAGGAGAGGGGAGCACCCAGCAGTCTGCTCAAACACAGAAGCACCGCTGTGCTGAACCAGCCCTGCCTCAGCAAGCAGCGTGTGATACCCAAAAGAGGAAACGCTTTACCTTTTTTACATTTTAGTCCCAATTTAAGATTATCATGCAGGAAGCTATTTCAAAAGGCTTTCTTGAAGAAAAAAACAACCCTTATCTTAGCACAACATACAGGCTTGCCAAAAAATCCAGCTCTGTTTTAATCTTTAACATGATTACGTGAAGCTTTCACCTTCCTGGCCTTATACTAGACAATGAGTGACCCAGCAATTACATGCCGAGCTTGGCTTGCAGCAGGGAGGCACGGCAGGCTTTGTGCCTGCTGGAGCAGCAGGTCCGCTGATTGCCACGGGGATGTTGCCACATTCTCATCCCAAGTACAACTTCGAGCCTGGCCACTGCGTCTGACCTGCAGCTTTGGCCATTAAATTTTAAAACAGCATGGCGGCATTATTAGGCCAGTTGCCTTCACTTTCTGAATTCTAATTATAATGAGGAAAAAAAACCCAAAACCAACACCCTCAAGACAAAGTCATGTTCAAAAGGAAAAATGAGAACTATATAGGAAGACAAAGTGCCTTGCGAACCCTCCCATCATATGTATCAATTTCCAGCAAGAAATGTCTTATAATCTGAAGGAGCTGCTACCTACTGCGTTTCGACATGAGCCCATTCTGGGCATTGGCCACGTCCACCTCTTTTTGCCAGCCACAGCTGCAGCGCCGTTCGTTCTTCAGCCATTCTCGTGTCTGCAGCCCCTGGGGAGGCAGCAGCCAACGGGACCCTATGGGCTCAGGCCACAATACAACAGCTTCTCCTCCCACACAGCCCAGGGTGTTGGGCATGATGGAGCTCTGTCCCACCAGCCCCCTGCTGCGCACGCCCTGGGGCTCCACAGGCAGGACGTTCACTCGGCTCTCCAGACTTCCCCAGGTCTCCTCCATTCCTGGGAGGGATGCCTACACCAGGCACAGGCTTGTATTCAAACTTGCCTCATTCAGAGGGTTGATGTGAATCAAGGTCATGTCTTTTTTTCACCATGTCACCATTAAGAGTAGCAGAACTAGGGCCTGAAGCAAAGCATCCAGATCTACTGCAGGTCCCCAGTAATTCAGTTTTATGAGAATCCAAAACACCACTTCCTTTTTTAAGGTAACAAATCTTATGCATAAGCACTCCACTCTAAAACAGCAAGTTTAGCCAATATCACATCAGAAAACATACATTAAGAGCTTAGGAAATATCAACAGAAGAATACTCGATGTTTGTTCTGAGGCAGCGTTCTGGCAGATGTCCCTCATGTCGGAAGGCAGCCCCTTGTGTTAGCAGCTATGTTCCTTTCATCATGGCTCCGAACAAAACATTTAAGAAATGAAGACGCAATGTGCTGCTTGACAAGCAGATGTGCAGAAAGCTGCCTGGCTTGTTTCATGTACGGGAGCACTCATGTCTCCTACAGAATTTTCTATTGCGCTTGCTTAGGAGGAAAACCATTTCAAAGTTACTTGGAGGTGAGCTCTGACTTTCTCTCTTTCTCTTTCAGAAATTAGAGCTGTAAATTGAGCTATGCAGAAGATATTAAAGTATGCCCTCTGCAGCTTAGTAGGTCACAGAAATTCACATCTCGGGCTGACGTGCCACACAGTAATTGCACCACCATGGCCCTGGGCAGTTTCCAGCTGCTCAAAGCAAGACTCCAGCTGAGCGGCTGATCCTGTACATCAGCAGGAATGACAAGGCTGTGTCCACAAGGCTGCTACAGATCACTTACAGAGGTAGATTTAAAAAAATAAATATTTATAACTTGACTCAGGAAAAGTTGTTAACTGTCCATGTATATTTAAAGGGCATAAAAATCAGAACTGTTGTGGAGGTTTACAGAGCATAGCTGAAAATAATGGGATGAAGCAGTGCCAAAGGAAAGTGAAGGTCTGACCCCGAATTTCATCTATAGGCAAGACTCTCACTTAGACCCACAGTTTCCCTGCTAGAGTACTCTCTGAGTTAATGAAGATTTCCTGAAATATTCACTGAAATCTGCATTCACTGATGAAGAGCATCAACAAAGCATTCCGCTGACATTGTTTGCTCCTCAAGAGCATTTGCAAAGGGCTGACTCATCTCTTCTTGTCTTGCCCCAGCCTGTGCTGGGAGAACTTTGAAATACGGAAGCTTACAATGGAGACGCTCGCTGTCCTGCAGATGCCTGAACAAAAACCCAGGGAAATGAGAGACCTTGTTCCCTGCAACACATATCAACATGCATCCCTGCAATGTGGGGGAAATCTGAATGTGGTGTTTGATCTTTTTCAATACAGATTAGTGGGTAACAGGGGCCTGACAACAGTGATGCCTGGTCTGTGTGAACATCAAATAAAAAGTGTGAAAGCATGGTAAGCAAACATATTTTACAGCTATATTACAGAGCAACTGTAGTTGGCTAGACCCCTGCCAGAAGACAGCAGAGAAGCCAAGGGATGTTGACCCCCAGGACCACTGAGGTACCCAGACGTTCAGGCTCACTACATCTCACAAGGGGAAACTGTGTCATGTTACCCAATTTCCTAGAATTTGTCCTTAACAAAGAAATGGTCACCAAAAAACAAACAGCACTTATTCAATTCAAAATAGACAACAGAATCAGAAATCTTTATAAGGACAAAGCTGACAGGAAACTAAAAACAACCACATTTAATTTTCTTATCTCCAGAACCAAATTCAACAGGCTTCAGAGATCTGGCAAACTTCCAACTGTCGTGTAACCCAGCAATGATCAATTCAACACAGGAGAAGGACTCGCCAGGACTCTCCAGCTTCACTTTCATGCCACACAGGTTTTCTTGCTGATACATTTACCTTCAAACTCCCGCAAGTCCCTCACGGACTGATTAATTTTTAACTAATTCAAAAGAAAATTCCACTTTCTTCTCCTAAAGCATTAGCTGGTTTCAACTCTTTAGTGATGCTAATAACTTTCTGGCAGGCCAAGTGCCATTCCCTGGTCTCAACTAAATTATTGAGGGGCTATAAAGTTAGAGGGAGAATATGCTTTTGAATTTGGTGAAGCAGAGCCTAGTATTTGCACACACTGTGCTTGTATTTAAGATATATATATCAACAAATAAACTTTCCTGAGTTAGGTAAATGCATGAGGTTCACTGACACTTCTCAACTCAGATAAAATACAACAAAAAACAATTGCTTTGGGCAACCATCTCTGAGAGACACAGAGACAGACAGGCAGAAGATCTAGAAAAATTATACAGAATTAAGAAATCATTTTTTGTCATGATGATTGCATCATAGTGGCAATGTATTCACCTGCTAAACTGTTTATGGCTCTAACAGACAAGGAGAGATTAAATAGCTGGAAGTATATAGCAATAAATTATGAAGATCTGCACACTGCAGTAACACAGGAGATGGTTACAGCAAGAAGCAAGTTACCTATGAGATACCTGAGCACACAAAAGGCAAACACTCTGGCCATGGAACAGGACAGGTGCATCCTTTCGTACAGCCCTTCTTAAGAAAAGAAAAAAAATTTATTGAATTGTGGGGTTAAAGTCAGCTGGGAGCAAGTTGAAAGCAGGAAGAGGAAGCTGATGTTTTACATGTGTAAGTCTACCTGGAATTGAAGAAATGACTTGTTGCCCGAGGCTTCACAGACCGGCTGCCTTACAGCCGCACTTCCCAGCCACAAAACACAGCCCTCTGCTTGGTGTGGGGTATTTGTCTTTTCCATGTCAAACATTTTCCTAATAGCAAAATATCTCATTTATTGAGAGTAAAGCATCGGTGATGCAGACACTTACAGCTTTGAGTGGCATGAGTGAACATGAGCTATGCTCGGTGTTTTCCATTTTTACAGGAAATAACATTATGACTGAACTAGAAAGCAGATGGGCAGTAATCTGATAGTTCTCAAACATCACAGATACATATCTGTCGGTTGTACGGATGTTGCCATTGCTTTGGCATACAGGAGACAGCAGCACAGAAAACATTTTCTTAAATATGCTGTTTCCTACCTTTTTTGGTAGTGATAATTTCAGACAACAAAGATGAAGAGATGCTGAAAGAGATCTAAAATACAGGAACCCCCTTGAAGACAAAGCTGAGCTAGTAAGATCAGTGAATCTAATAAAATCACAGACTATCTGATTTTGTGTTACTGAGGGGAATTTATGTTCTCCATCAGAAAGGAAGGCCCTATCACAAGACGTGTAGGTTTTACATTCTTATTATGTCTTAATATCATGAGAGAAAGTTGCACCAGGAACACAAGGTGCCAGTTTCATTCCCCTCAGAAGACTAGAAGTGATGCTGTGAACTAAATATATGTCATCCCGATATAGGAAGCCTATTTGTCCTCAGAAACTTTGGTGTAACCCTAGTGCCCTTGTGAAAAGTTCTGTAAAATCTAAACTATGGCTGAGAATGGCACAGATATTCGCAATTTTACATTGGCACAAACACCTTCAAAACAAAACAGTTTTGTCTCAGGGTTTGGCAAGAACTGAGCTGTGCCTGTGCTCATGATGTGGCATTTAATATACATCTGTGCACTGGTAAGACATTATTTTTAAAGTCTGTGTACTCCTCAATATATAAATGACTACTGAGCGTTCAACTTCTACCTCAAGGAATGTTTGAAGAACACATGGTGAAGTGGGTTTCCGAGCTTCAATTTTTGCACAAATTATTTAATGGAAATCTTAAGACATGCTCTATCTTTCAGACTCTTCTTACTGCCAGAACCACTATGTAGGCTTCAGAAATAGGTGGGTTATCTAGACACCCTGATGATGTACCACTTCCCATCATTGGTACAAGCATCAGCAGTCCAGAGAAACAAGACATTCAGGGAGAATTATTTTGTCAAGATTTTTCTCAGACACAAGGGAGACATTGTTATGGGAAAAGGAACACTCAGAAATAATGTAGAACAGTGCAAAACAAAAACAAATGTCTAGAAAACAACCCCCCAAAAGCCCTGCTTTTCTCCTCCACAGTCTGTTTCACGATAAATTTAAGCCATTTAACTCCAAAGCACTAAGCACCTCTACTTCAGGTGGTAAGTCACTTGGTTCCAGACAGTAGTTTTGTTTCAGAGGAGGTAAGCTGCTTTCTCAGCTACTGAGTTGCAGCAGAAAAAAACCCCAAGAGCAGCCTGAGGTTTCTTCTGGGTTTTTACTAAAGTTGATTATTGTTCAACTTCAGGTTACCGGCTAAAACATTTCCACTGCTGCATTACTGCTCACACAATGCCCCTGAGAGTAGCATCAGTATGATTTTTCACCCAGAAAGGTCTCAGGGAGCTGACTGGCATTTCAAGGACCAGAATGGCTGAGCCTGCTTAGAGGAGATTTAAAGCGCTCTGCTCTTCAGCATCTTGCATCACATCAGTGCTTTCAAGACCACGCCTGCCAAATACATAAATCTACAGTAGGAAAAGCATGAAATAATGACTCTACAGCTAAAGCTGAGCAAACAGTTCTATAAATTAAACACAAAAGTCGTATTTATTTTCATTCAAAATCAGAGAAGTTTTAATACACGAGCACGATCAGTTCCCTAGCCCGTGGATACTTGGAGAACTATAGCAAAAGAAACTTTTGCTACAGAACTATGGTTAAACTACCATGGCAGCTTTATCTGGGCTCGTGAGTGCCATTTGGGTTCCACAGCTACAAGGTTTAAAGAAAAATCAGTATACTTTTAATCTTACAACCTTTATTTTATTCCCCTCCCAACCATATTAGCAATTTCTTTTGCAGCAGTGCCTAGCAAGCTCAATTAATCATGAAAAATACGTCTAAGGTCACATCACACTCAATGAAATCTCTTGCATTGTGCTGTGCCTGATTAAGTAGGCAAGACTGAAACTGATGGTACGTCCGGCACCCTGCAAGGCTCCTCTGCTAATCCCAGGACCCCAAACAAAGACACTTAAGAATTTGTTTAAAAATATATTTTTAAATATATTACAGATCTGCACTCCATTCCCCCAAGAACAGCGCAAAGACCCTGAACAAGCAGAATTCTCTTTATAAATAAACATAGCCCTGCCTTTATAAATACTGATTTGATATTAAATGTAAGAAATAAACTTAGTCATTTTTCATACTGAAGTTGCAAATATCTCAAAAGTAGGAATGCTCTCCACCCTTTCTGTCTGCCTGTTGCTTTTCCACTGGTGGTATCCCAATAACCTGTCTGATCAAAAGTCTAATCACAAGCCTGTCCTTCCTACATTTTCCAAGAGCAATAGCTTCTGACTCGTTCCTCTTCTCTACTAAAACAATGACAAGGAGGATTTCAGCATCAACATACAGGTATAAATCACAAGCTGCAGGCTGTCACAACAGATGTCAGATTGCAATCCCACAATCAATCCTCAGAGCACAGCCCCAGGTGAGCTGGAGTAGATGCTTCCCAAACCAATCCTCTTTCATCTGAAGGACTCCCACATATTCAAACTTCCCAATGCTCCTTGTTTCACAGCCTCCCAAGGTCTAAATTGACAGTGCAGCTTTCTATAGACATCACACATGCCAGTTATTACTGAAGATAACTGCCAATCCCAGCCCTCGGGGTTTAAGGTTTCATTTTGGTTTAAGGCAGAATAGTTTTCTTTGTATATTACCAGCAGCCTGAGGGCAACAAAGGAATACTTCTTGCTATGTGAGGCTTACAGAAGAGGTATATTTTTACAAAGGAAGTTCTAAAGCTGATGAAATCTACCATCGTGCTGAGTTCTGAGATACACTAGGGTAAGAAATGGCTATATATGGACAGCATTTTCAAAACCATTCATTTTTAACCTATCTCCTAAACCCCTCAGCATCATTTCTGCAGCCCGTGTAAGGACCATCTGATCTGATTATTAATTCTGACTTCAGCGGATCTGCAGAAGATTATTTTTTGTATATTTCTTTAAATTGGAGTTTCTTTCCAAAATGCTGCTCATAACTTAGACTACATCAGGTGTTTATTTTTAAGGCTTTATTTTTGATTTGTCAGTATTCATATTCACATCTAATAACTTTTTATCTGCTTATGTCTAAAAACCCTTGAAAAAGGCATTTCTACATTTCAAACAGAAATGCTGAAATACAAACCTCCTTTTCATTGCAATGAGACATGATGGATGTTGTTTTCACATCCAGCCCCTCTTTCCTCAATAGCTCCAGAGTTCCTTATAATATGAGAAATAATACACAGCCTTGTTACACTACAGCATATTTATTCCATTGATAACGTGCAACATGCCTGGTTAAAAGTGATGCTTATTGCTTTTGGAATCAATGAATAAATCGTTCAAGGAGTATGGAGACTGCTTCTTGTGCAGAACTCTCCAAGCCAAGGTGGATGAGGCAATCTAAGGAGTGTGGAGGGGGAATACGGCTGGGTACCTATGGTATGAGCTCAGGACGTTGTGCATGAAAAGACACAGAAGTATCACATGTCATGGCAGAGTCAATGGTACACACGTGCACTAGAGACCAGTCAACTGCTGCAGAGCAAAAGACTCTGCCCACCCGGGTTTTGGAAGCCAAACTGATTTCAAAAGCCAAAAATGGAAAGCTGGAATCAAAAGGCTTTGAAAGGATCAAACGGAAAGTGTAACCCTTCTGTGGTGAATTAGTTGTTCTATGCCAAGTGCAGGATGTGAGCTAAGGTATAAAACTGGTAGCCAGGAGGCATCCAAAATTGGATGTGAAGGCATATTGAGGATGTTATCTCTAGTGTGCCCAAAGAGACAGGTGAGCATGACCAAAACCACTGCAATCTTTCAGAAGAAAAAAATACAGCAGCTATTACAAAACTATAGGTGATTCAGAGATAGAAATACAGCATATGTGAATCTGGTAACACATTTTGCTACCATTCAAATCCCAGCTTCACTTCAGAAGTGAGGCACTCATTAGCATGGGAAAATACTCCCTTGTTACTTCATCCTCAAAATGGTAGTGGTGATGTAGCTGTAAAGAACATACAGCCCTTTTTCTCAGTTGATAACAAAACATCCTAACATCAGTCAACAGAAGTAGAAAGGAAAGGAAAAAAGCCAAGCACAAGAAGATTCTTAGCATTCATAGAAGATTTTGCTGGTTGATCTGAACAGTAATTGAAATGAGATAACCAAATGTATAAAAGCTAGAGTGGTACAGAACTAATCAATGAATCTGAGGAACATGAATAGCTTTTACAGTGTCCAGCTGAAATATGAAAAAATTTGTGTTTGGAAAGTGAACAATTTTAAGCTTCACAAATGATTGCAAGGGAACGTGCCTTGTGTACCATTTTCTGTATATTGATCATCAACATCTGTCCTGCAATTAACATCACAACAGCACTGATCTGAACACATACCACAACATGGGCATACAGAAAGATTGCAAAAAGCTTTTTGGTACTGATACTGGTACATGAACAAGAATCAGAGATTAGGACAAAGAATCCTTCATAGTATGGACTTCTAAAGAAGCCACAGTTTGATTTATGCAGACAACACTTCAAAAGAAAGCCACCACAAGCCTCTGACAAGAGGTGAATTTAATTGCACGTGGAGATAGTGGGAGAAGAAAAGAGAGGAAGAAAAATTCAAAGGAAATAATTTTCAACTCTGACACAATAAACATGATGCCATCTCAGTGGAGTCTGCTCATTCCAATGCAAGCAAGCTTGCAAGGTTAAGAGGTTTCTTACTGCTAGCAGGAGTTGTCACAGAGCAAGGCTGAGGTAGGAAGCAAAGCATGCCAGTCCAATAACAGTATCTTACTGACTTATAGCAAGATCCTATTGCCAGGTGATTAATAAAAGATAACCTGTTCTGAGTGATCCACAAAGTAAGCTTTTCAGCATGTGACCTGTTAACTTGGCCCTGTTCAAGAGGAGGCACTGAAATTTTTGTATCTTATCTGTCATAACCAGAGAACCCATTTAAATGATCAATGAAAAAATATTATAAAAGGCTGTGTTACCCTCTAGAATATCGGTAATGTGAATATTTCATATTTTCTCAATCCACTCCTGGATTAAGCATGAACAGGTGAAACAGTAGCCTGCATAATAGTTCTCAGTAACACATACTTGTTCTTGTAGCATTCGCATCTGACAAACAGAAAGACCACATTGTGTCTGCATAGCTGTATCAATCTTCAATTACGTTATCCATTCCATTTTCATTTTAATGTGAAGTATTAGAGATCAAAAATAAAGACAACACTCTGACCTTGTTAACAGGCTGGGACAGTTGAAGAAGGCTTACTTTGTTCACTCACATTCCCAAACTGCACAGTTCAAACAGACCGATCCAGACTTACCTGCAAGAAAACAAAATGCAAATTTTGGGTTACAGCTTCAAACTTAAAAATCTGTCACTGAGTTGAAAATAAATAATGGATCTCTGAAAAATTTCACAGTACTAGAGTTAAAATAACTGTTTGCAGTATAATGAATTATTTATTTGACTATACATTTTTCCTAGCCCTTAAATAATTAAGATAGCCTTTTCCATCCTGATAATTTAATTACAAAATGTTGCATTGCCAAAGGGCAAAACATAATATCTGTTGACTTTCTTCTTATTACAAAGTTCTGTTTTGTCTGCTCACACAGTCTTGTCTCCCACCCCCAGCTTTTCTTTCCCCTGCTGCTTCACAGTGCGACAGAGTGCATTGCTTGAAACAGCAGGATTAAGCGCAAGGATGAGCAGATTTAGAAAGATGGGGTGCATATACTTGTAACTGAGCTTTTAAATAGAAGTAAGGTAGTAACCCACCAGCTCCATGGTGAACTGTTCCTGCAATGGTAGCAAGTGCTTGGACCCCAATGTATAGAGTAAGCTGAGCTTTTCTAGCAAGTTCCCTTACCTCAGTCTCCCAGCTGTTTTCTTTACAAGACATTTGGATGAAAACTGTTTGAGAGAAACTTTTTTTCCTCTTTGCCACAGTAAATTCATGAAAGGTGGTTTAATAAGCATCATGAGAAGGGCCTCTCCCACCATGGGCGGCAGACTGCTGTTTCCACCTCAAAGTGCTCCATGAGGTACATCCCACCCCGGGTTTCATAGATTTCTGACACCACTGGCTGCCCAATGCATCGACATGACCCAAACACCAAAGCACAGCGTGCACCTTTCTGCATCCCAAGGATGGTAACAATGCAAACGGCTGTCCTGTGCATAAGGTCTCCCCACCCAGCAGCATTGGGGTTGCATCTGCCGTTGCCTGTCTCTGAAGAGGCTGTAGTCTCTGCAGCTTTTCACCGTAAAACTTGGCTAAGGAGATGTTTTACTATGCGTGATGTGAGTGTGTTTTGACAGCTCTGTAGGAAACATCAGCCTGTTTTTCAGAGACTGGAAGATGGAGACTTTCCTACTATGTTTTTGCCAGTACACAGGATCTGACTACCGAGGGTGTGTTTGTCTCCCCAGGGCAGAGAGGCATGCCTGGTCTCCTTTCTCCTCTTTTTCCCTTCCAGGAGCCAAGCCCTTCAGGGAGGCAAGGGAAAGTCCTCAGTTTTTCAGCTCAGAACTGGTGGGGGAACACAGGCACCCTACACGGGCATCTGTCATGGTGGGGTAGTGGGATGTGCCAGGAGCCACCACCCAGGGGATAGCAATCATGTCACTGAAATGAGAAGGAAGATGTTGTCCAAGAAATGCTCCTCAGCTGAAAACTCAACTTTTACATAAAAAGAGCCTGAAACAAAATGACTTTCGGACTCAGCACTCTGCCCCTGAGATTTTATTACAGCTCCATGCACCCGGTACTTCATGTGTCAGAAAGCAACAGTAGCGTTGCTTGTCAAGTACGTGTTACATGGTGCACCCCAAGGATGTTCTCACTCCTTGGTCCTCTGCTTTGGCAGATTGTGGAAAATAATTCTTGTCACATCTACCATAAGGAAGGTGGTAAAAAAGAAGATCTACTTCTGCTGTGGCTGCTTCCCTTAGAAATGGAAACATGGCTTTCTGGGCACCCTACTAGCAGGAGTGCAGAAAAGAGGCATAGTGAACCCCAGGGACCTAAAGAGCAGCATCCTCCACTGCCCAATGCTATGTTGGACTCCTCCATCATGTAGCTTTACTGCAAATAGCAAACTCCCACTTAGCCGCGAGACGAGGAGCACGAAAAACTCAAGGAATCTTAAAGTGGAGTTTCTGTGTTGCACTGTAGCTATTAACCCATTTCAGAAGAGCTGCTCTACAGCTAAGTCAAAAAAACAGGTGGTTTAAAGTTAAGGTTCTCAGCTTTTTGATGTTAGAACCATTGACACCCCAAACACGTGGACCTCCTCAGTTGTGTATACCTGGGCTGCTGAAATTACTGAGCAAACCACTCACTTTCTATTTTTACTTTAATGCATAGAGAGCCTCCTAGAACCATGCCTAGCCAGCTATGGAAAGCCAGGTGTTCAGCTAACATGACATGATAAAAGATTTTGGGATGAAAAGTACTACACTTTGATCTGAGTGTATGGAAAATAGAGCCAACCAGACCAATGTCGATATTTGGCTATACACAATCCTGCTGTGAAGACAGCAACTTAATGCAACTGTCTGTGGAAACGTTCACGTAAACTGACAGGCAATTTACTAATAAAGATAAATCTGCAGAAGTCCATGATACCTGACGTTACTTTGCCCATCCCTCATTGCAAATATTTTCCCTTTATTCTTTTGCACACTTCCAGGGTATTTTTCCTTCATTAAATTCTGCAGAAATTGTAAGACTCAGCATGCCCCTGACAGCATGCCAACAAGTACATGGACTGGCTGCTGACACTATATAGGAGACAGTCTGTTGGTACTTTTGCTTATAATATGAAAAATAAATATTATCTGCCATTATCTGACAAGGAGAATGTAAAAATTATAACCTCAAGAACAATTTAATGGCCTAAGAAGCTTGTTCCCAAGTTCCTGCTGTGCACCTTCTCACCATTGTTTTTGCAGCATGTGTGTGGGGCAGTATCCTGGTTGGCAATTGCTATGCAAATCACATTTCTCTTACACTTCTGTCTTACATTAACACGGGAAGCAACATCTGTGCAAGAATCCACCAAGCAATGGGTTTCTTTGAAAGTGGGGCAAAACCATAAGCGTATGCAAATCACTCCAGCAATGGAGCTCAGGGAGGATGTTGTGGCTCAAAGGGCTCTTTGAAAAACAGGGAGAAGCAAACAGGAAAGGATGATTTTATAGCTTGCTGCTAGAGACTCAAGAAATAAATAAAAAAAAAAAGATTAAATAATACCAGGCTAAGCCTTCTGTCTCCATTTTGTGATAACTCATTGTTTCCCCCATTATAAGAGCTGAAGTCTTTGTCTGAACACAGGACATATAAACATACATACACATAATAGACTGAAAAATAACTAACTTCATTCACTGCTATACAGAACCTGGTTCTAGGATGCTCTGCTAACGCTGCTTAGGCAAATAATACTGAGTAATAACTATGGCATACTAGGAGAATAGGAGACAGGATATTTTTTTGACCAGATGGATATTCAATTCTGAATATTATGGAAAAGGACATCTGCAGCAGCCAATATGAAAAGCTAAATATATCTAGAGATAATTCTGAAAGCACTGGAAATGCTTCCCTAATGTGGTACAAAAATTTCTGGCTATTTAGGATATAGCCTTAGTCAAAGAGATGGAGAAGGACTTTGGATTAAAACACATGAATTTCTACATTATCAGCTGATAAAAATATATTTCTGTGCTATCAGAAGCACCTGAAATAATCAGTCTCTCAGAGCTGTCAAATCCAGGTTACTCAAAGGCAAACGCTACACACGACGCAGTACCATGCCTTTGACGTCTCAGCACCTGCAATAGCACAATAGCAGCTGGAGAGGAAATTACTCCTGTTATTTCAGGTGTGAGGAAGCACTGTCTGTTGGCTAACAGTGACACGGCCGAGACTTGCCACATGCTTCTGAGGGGCCTTTGGGCAAGTCTGACTTGCTCAAACCACCAGCACCTCTGTGCTCCATCACGATGAAGACAGCACTGCCTGGTCTTGGGAGGTGCTCTGAGCTAGTCAGCTCAGTGATGTACGAAGGGTAAATGCCAAGAAATGTATCTTATTCTTTTGCTCTCTCCAACCATCAAATGAGTTTATCTACTTTTAAAATTTTGCTACTATGCTGCCGATTGAGGCACCACCTTCGAGGGGTCACGGAAAACGCCGTCGGAGCGCAGTGTCCCTGGCAGGTTACCTGCTGGCGAGCTGTGCCATGTTCTGCATTAGCAAGAGGCTGAAGAGAGACATCACCTTCAAGATGATGGCCGAGAAGACTTGTATCAAGCAGTTAACGAGTGGGTAAAAGCTGTTGGCAAACATTGACTGTCCACCAAGCGTGCCAGACCACCAGGGCCGTACTCCAACACCGCCGGAGGACCCAGCCCCAGTAAGTAACTGGGAAGGAAAATCTGATAGAAATCTAAACAGGTTCTTATCTCCACCTTGTGGCATTGACATCATGGTGAAGAAACAAAAGCAAAAAGCCAGCAGTCAGCCTTATTTTGGGAATACCGTTTTCTCCAGATTGCATTTAATCCTACCACAACAGGAATACACTATTGGGTGTTTGTCAGACAGGGACAGTTAAAGGCAGATACAGATAAAACATCCTCAGATTCCTGGCGTCCGGATGTAACGTTAAGGACTTCGCAATGTTTTAAACAGCAAAGCGCCCTTGCAGCTCCCAGGGTTTAACCCGCACCTTTCCCACGCGGGTTCCCAGCCGCTCCCCCCCGCCCCTGCGGCGCTGCCGGGCGGTGCGGGCTCCTGCTGCCCTCTGCTGGCCGCGCCGCGCACCTGCAGCGCCCCGCCCGCCCCGGCAGGCAGCCAGGAATGATGCAGGAGACAGAATATACAAATTTAGGTTTATCTCCTCGAGGAATTCTCCTCCTTTCCTGGCGAATAAGTGACTCCAATTTGTGCTTTACTGACTTTGCACATTGACACTCAAAATGTCAAAGGGCAATCCTACCATAATCTTATGTCGCTGTACAAATAATCTTTGATGTTTGCATGTGCAATCCTGGAAAAACCTTGTTTTCTTCCCTACAGAAATCTGCATTTGTGGCCCAATCCTCAATACACAGGCAACAGCAAATATGGCTCTGTGGATGCCAGCAAACAGAGAAAAACGTGAAATGGGTCTGTAGTGCCTGCACAGCCCTGCACCTCCCGGTGCAGTGGCAGGGGGCTCAGCCAGCCCAGCACGGGGGCAGGGGCAGGGGGCTCAGCCAGCCCAGCACGGGGGCAGGGGCAAGGGGCTCAGCCAGCCCAGCACAGGGGCTGGGGCTGCCAGCACCCTGCGGGGCCGCGCTGGGAGGGTGCTCAGCCCCGGTGCGGGGCCCGGCGGCAGCGGGCTCAGCACAGCCAGCAACAGGTAGAAGTTTGAGAGAGGAATGTGGAAGCTAGAGCCAAGGAAGCAGCAGGTAGGAGCAGCCAGGGCCTCTCTCTTTTTGTTGTTATTTTGTTTTATTTTATTTATTTCCCCAATCCTCAGCCAATGCAACCCCAGATAATGGCAGCAAACAGCCCAAAGGCAGAAAGCTCAGCCCCAGCATAGCTCTGGGTGCCACCAAGCTGGAGCAGCCAAGGCTGGCTGGCCAGCGGCCCAGGGAGATGTCAGTTCCAGCCAAGAACATCCTTTAAGGTTTATTTCATACCACAGCGTTGCCAGGCTCAAAGTCAAAGCATCTGTAACTTTCATTCAAATGAAGTCAGTGCCTTCTAAAACATACAAATATAATCATGAGCATTCCATCTTATTTGAATTATTGAATTTCTGCCCTTAAAAGTAACAACTGGCAATGGGGTTCTGAGAGGTGGTAAGAACATCACAGTGCCTGTCCCAGCCCCAGGACACCTGGACCATTCCTGCCCCTGGAAGCAGCAGGATTTAGGTCAGAGCCTCTTCCAGTGAGCACAGAAGGGTAACGGTCACCAAGAGGAAAGGACTAGGGTAAGAGATAAGAGGGGTGTACTGGAGCATGCAATGAATTGTAAGAGGTGTTGATCTGATGTGGGTGTGTACTGCATCAGGTTGCAAGGAGAAGAAAGGGTCTTGACAATGAGGATGTAGAAAGAAGATAAAGATACAAAGTCCAGGCTGAAAAAGGAGAAATACACCAAGCGGCCATTTGTGCCAGCAGCTGGCAGCACCCACAAAGTCCCTTTATGGCTTTTGCCCCTTGTCCTCTTTTGTCTAGAACAGCACGGGAATTACATCCAAGTGAGGACTATTATAAATATTTGTTTGTCCCTTATTAATGAGATTCCTAAAGAGCATTTTGCTTTCCTTTTGGGAAAGCAGAAGATTATGTGAGGTAAAGGCAAGACAAGATGCTTAAAAACAAGTTACCTGCAGACCAGTTCTTGGGGTACCGAGACCATTTAACCTGAAGTCAAAGGATGGTGGTGCATAGCCTTCTGGCTAAACCTAGCTACGGCAGGTGTCTTGATCTTACCTTCTTAAGCAGCATAAAGCATATACTTAGAGTCCATAGGGACTCTCTGATGAATGACAAAAATTATAGGCCTTGCATTGCCTAATAGTGCCCCTGTGGAAAATTGCATCCTTTACGCTCAAGCCTTCTCTCTGTTTTTATATGTAGTTTAGGAAAGTAACTCAGAACCAAAGCACTTAGTGACGTGCTTCTCTCCTGGGCAGTGGAAGCCTGTCTTTAAGTGACCAGTGTCCATGTAGTCAGCTCACCCTGACAGAGGCACTTGGATATACAGGCTCTGCCTTTCACAGTTTTTAGGAGGAAAGCAAGAAAAGCAAAAACTCGTCGTTATTAGAAAGTCTGCTTTATAGACTGCTAAGACATCTTCTTACGAAGACAACATTTGAAGAGGAGTTCAGTTTTTTCACGGCGTAATCTACTTTGTAGGTGCTTTCTTAACAGCTTCTATCTGTTTATGACTAAACTGACAATCCCATGAAAGGAATCATGACTTTAGAGCAGCTTTGCATTCTCCGGGCTGTTTTATGACAAAACCTATAGCAATATAGACACTGTTCAGAGTAAATTACCAAACATTTGCCAGTGGCGTAGGCAGGCACCAGAGCACAGAGACAATAAACAATTAATTTGCAGCAAACACACTGAATGCTTGCTCAGTGCTTTGTCTTTCCACTTTCAAATTCTTTGCATCTCCCAACAAAACATGTTATCCTGTGACCACTCCCTTTCACTCTAATACCTCCTGAGGATGTCAAACTGTTATCTTAGGTATAGATACACATGGTAATGTGATACTTTAGTACCCTGTACATGTATATGCAAACTGTGCTTGGCCACTGTCACAAGGATCAAAGGCCCTGTGCCAGCTGCTCTGGCAAGTGTAAAAGGGAGCAGATCCCAGCTAGAGAGTGCAGCTCAGGGAGCCTTGTGCCACACTAGAGACACAAGGATCTACAGCTGATCTCTCACAGGTCCCCCATGAAGCCCTCTTTGATGGCAGTTACTGCATAGTCAAGTCAATGATCCAGAGACCCCCAGATATCCTCCGCCCTTCAGTTGTAAGCTCAGAATAAGGCAGCAAGGATCACCGCCAGCAAATTCCAGCTTTTATGCAAGCACAGCAAAGCAGCTCCTTCCTTGCCTGACTCTTTTGGATTTACCTACTAAAAACTTAAAGGAAATGAGGAAAATTTTGTTATTTATGCCCGGCCTCTAACACAGCCAATGAACTTCTTCAGCTTTGAGGGCTCTCTGGGGAGCGGGAATGGAGAAAAAACATCCTGGAGTCCAGGAACTACCTCAGTTTAAAGAGTGCAGACAGTGTCAGGAACACACAGTTCATCTTCGAATTACTGATAGCCCACTGCACCAAAGACAAACTGTCATAGTGTAAATACTACAGGATGGGTTATATTCCACATGGTTAACCCCATTTAGAGAAGCATTCAGGCATATGGGTATTCCCATCTCATTTCAGAGTGCTCAAGGATATACTTCGCTTTCTAGCTGATGAGATCTAAGCACATGCCTAATTACCGATTTGAAAAAAGGTCTGGAGATGCTGCAGTGATGGATAACACAAAAAACCCTAACTGAAAGCAAGATCTTCTGAAAAGTGAGTGGCTAAATTGAATGAGCTACACCTCTTGTAACTGCTGGGTCAGAACATTTTGCAGGCTACCCATCCGTAAATTAACACATTTCAAGCAAAGCCATACAGCTCCTAGCTTTACGGTACTAAAGGCTGTCCTTAACATTGCTTTTATTGAACTAACCCAACACACAAACCAAGTACTTCCATTATTAGCCAATAATTTACAACCAGTAGAGACATAAGTGATTGGAGACTGCGGTCCCTGGAAACATTATCTTTTCACCCTTTCCTTACTTGTGGGAAACTCCTCCTTGGACTGAGCCAGTGGAAAGGGGCAAAGAAGGAGGGGCTATACCAAAGGAGATCCCCTACAAGCCCAGTGAAATCCATATAATTGCACCACTGTGCCTGCAACACCATTTTTGTATCAACATCAAACATCACAGTATGAAACAATCCATGAAAGCACGATGATGCACCTGGGGAGCGGCGCAGGGGGAGTCCCGCTGCTCTTTGGCTGTACCAAAGAACAGACAGGGCAAGGCCAAAGCTGTAACGCCAGCTTTTCTTTCCTTCCAGTCCTTCTGTCACAACATATATGGTGACAATTGCTTTTGCAGAAGACCCAAACAACGTGACTTTCTGTTACAGATGTGAGGAAAAGTTCCAAGGTAAATTTTGTCTAATCATTCTCAGGCATGATTTCTGCCAATATGCAACTGAGGAGACTCCAGTCAGAAACGAGAAATAAAACCTAGCTACCTGATTGTTTTCATGTTGTTGTGGTTTTTTGGGGTTTTTTAATACTCTTGATAAGGAACATTAAAAAAGAAAAAAAAACCAAGAACAACAAAATAAACCCCCACAACTTTTCCCCTTATCCAGATACCAAGTGCAGCCCAATCTTCAGTGATGTTTGTGCTTCTGAGAGACTGGGAAATCCTCTTTTGAGTACATTGCTCCCTTGGTTTTGTATGATGGTTAAAAAAGGCTTAACAAGCAGTCTGAGATTTCTTACCATCATTTTTTCATTTCCTGTGTTGTCACAGGGAGTTGGCACAGCAGCAGATAATCTTAACAGACTGAGAGAAACATTTTTATAAAGAGACTTCAGGAACTAACCTATCTCTAGTGAATTCATTTCCACTTTGAGATTTCTACCATCTCAAAGACCATCCCCGTTCACATTCTTGGGCAGCTCAGATGTTGTAAAGTGTTCTATCATAATGGCATCAAAGTGAGAAAAAGTATTAAATCTCCTCTTGAGTACATAGATGTTTAAAGTTCAGGAGTTTGTAGTAAATGTGAAGTTTCTGGGTTTTTCATTACACAACCCTCCCATTCTTCTTTTTTTTTTTTTCCTTTCATTTTTAAGTGATTTTTAAGGGGGTTTTAGATTTTAAGTGGCTTGTAAAGCCTCATTTCAGTAAAATTACTTTACAACACACTATAGATACAATTCAAGGGACCAAAGACTGATGCCATCCCAGCGTTCCTCACTTGCAACCAGTGTAAGGCACCTGCTGTCGTTCTTGCCTGCGAATCCTGCTGTGTCCTCACCCACACGCTGTGCTGGTGACACATGGACACTGCCCAGAAAATCCCTGCTTTGCCTCACATGGAGGATAATATGCCAGTGGGTGGAAACTTAGCACAGACTTCTTGACCTGAAAGGCAACTGCAGTCCTGTGAATAGCTAGATGCACTGAGTAAAAACACCTGGATGCAAATAAATGTAGAAAACAACTTTCTGCTTCACAAAATGAAGTGCTAGCTCCCAAGGATTAACCCCTAGCATCTGCTGCAGGAAGGAACTGAGGAAAAAGCTGGTGCCAGGCAGATACAGACAGCAGGGGCAGCTGGCTCACCACATTGGAGAAACAGCTGGTCCTAAGCACTTTGTTTACAAATTAGAAGCCAAAAGATTCTCTTCCTCTCTGCTATATTGGGAAATCCAACTCACAAGAATGAAGCATGGTTTTCAAAATGACAAAGCACACAATAAAAGGGGAGTAATCTGGACATACTACCGGTGTATTACAGCAGTCTGCCCACAAAGCTGGCTCTGGCGTGAAAGAACCCACTACTCCCCTTAAATTGAAAACACGAAATTCAAGCTGTTCTCTGCCCTGCAGGGGTGGGGGGCAGCATTCTTTTCTGTTTTCAAAAACACCTTAAAATTACCAACAATTCAAAAGTCACAGGGAAAAAAAAAAAAAAAAGGACAAATAAAAATGCATTCATGTTTACTATATTGTGGTCAATCTGACTGGTACCAAATTCAATAGTTTGTTCCAACTTCAAAGTAAAAACAAATATAAGATGTTTCAGAGTTCTGGCTTCCATTTTGAAATGATTTTGCAGGACAGATTTGGCTGCATTTAACTTTTTATTTTAGTTGTTTTCTTCAAAGTAGGGGCTCCCCTACCCTAGTCCTTCAGTGAAATTTTGGTCTAAACAAAATCTTACTTATTGATGGCTTGCTTTTGCTAGTACAGTCTGAATCTACCATTAGATATCTTTTGTCACAACAGCTCCGCAAAGGCAATATTTTAACAGCCATGTACCTTTTCGTATTTGTGCAGCCATCAGTGCCTGCAGGCTGATGGGCCACTAAGAGCATTTTGTTACCCCTTGCTGTACTTCAGGGAAAAGCCACCCACCAGGTGTTCCAGAGATCAAGCTCCAATCTTACATCCTACAGCCCTGATCCTTCTGGCATCTGGACTCTCTGTTACTGAGAGTTTATTCTTCGTAAGGCAGGTATTCCATCTTTTGCTGCTGCTTTTTGGGTGTTTTTTGAATGATCCTCAGTGCGGCTCACCGAACACACAGGTCACAAGTTACTGTCATCATGAAAGCCTGATGAATTCACATGAAGTTGAAAATCATCCACCAAGCCAGAGCATGGACGGTTTTTGTCATGAAACAAAATCCCAATGCAGTGAAATGAGACCCCTTTTGCTACTGCCCAACCTTCAAGTGCAATTCCTGTGAATAAGAGCCCATTTTAACCCCTTTTTTTCCTGAGGGCCCCTGAGAACAGTCTAGTGTCCAGAGGAATTGGATGCCCACCTGCTGCATGACCAAAGAAGGCTGTCCACCCTGTATACACAGCCCACAAGCTCTCACCTCGTCCATCTCTGAAAGACGTTCAATAAAGAGGAAAAATGGGACAAACCTACCAGTAGACAGGACTTATGGCTCCTAACAGAGTGATGGGACACTGCTGCTCTAGTTCTTCAGGTCACATCAGACGATGTTAAACTCCAACAAAGCTGTCCCTCAAAACTAGGGCAACAGTCCTTACTCCAGGTGGTGAGAAGGCAGAGATTGGTTTCTCTCCATCTCCAGGGCCAGTGTGACAGCTGGCAGTAGATGCCCTGCTTCTCTCATTCCATGTCCCACAGCATGTCCAGCCATGTCACAAGGGTTTCTTACAGAAAGACGGATTCCCAGAGCTGTTTGGGTGCTGATTTCCATTAACTATAGCTATAAAGTACCTCAGGGTCTCCTTGGATTTCAGTTCCAGGTATATCCATTTTTCCCTTCAGAGAAGGAGGCTATTACAGTGATCAGTAGCTTTCACACAAAAGTCCTGCTGTTTGCCACGGTCTCTGCAGATTCCCTCTGGTGTAACGATGATGTTAGGAAGTATCCCAATGACTGCCTGCTTCCAAGTGATGTTAGAAGTACTCATACTCTATCAGAGATGGAAACCAGCCCATGCTGTAAGAATGATCACTGCATGTGGTTAAGAAGAACCGATGAGGACTCTTTAGCTAAACTGAGGTCTCGGTGGCTCACACAGAAGCACGAAGTAAAGCACCCTTACCTGAGCTGCATTTACCCCAGGGACTGGCTAGGCTGTGTACAGACACAAGCATTTTAATCTCTGCACAGCTGTTGCCTTTGGAGAAGAGGAGCACCCTGCTCAGATAATTCCTTTCCTTTCGGAGAAAAAAGGTTAGCAGTAGACTAAAAGCATATTTTTCTTTATCTATAGGATACATTATCTTAGTCTGCTGAGCTGAATCATACATAGGCTGCTAAGTGCTCTTGGCGTCCGTATCTGTGGGTGTAGCTCCATGCATGAATTACAGTGTTTTGCACTGGAAAAGATGGACAGGGGACAGTGGAATTGGGGCATTAGTCACAGTGGAAAAATAGCACTGTGAGACGTGATCATCGCTCGCGCATTTTGAGGAACATGCACGGTTGTTACTTTTCAGTGGGAGGTATATTTATTTTTCTGCCTCCAAAGCAAGCTGTCTTATGCTATGCAGAGCCTTTCACATAAGTCCAACCAAATTTTAAATGCAAATACCTGAAAAAAAGATTTATATAAAATAGGCATTTGCAAGTTGAATATCTCTGAAACAAGAAGAGCTAAATATAGAGATCTGGATACAACATTTTAACTTAAAATCCTATTTCAGGTGCTAAGCACAGAATGATATCCCTCCACAGGGGTAAGAGAGTCTAGGCAAAACTGGTGATTTGATATCAGTCATCAAGAACTGGCACTTCATATTAGGATGAGGTAGTCAAAACAACTGTTATTTTAAGCGCAGTCCTAAATTTTTCTGCAATGTCTGTGGGAGTAGAGCTAGGTCTATGCTAATTCCAGATCAATATTTGCATGGCAATAAAAGAACCTGTGAGAACAGAGGGGAAAAAAAAGACACCCCACTTATGTAGAGCTAGAGATAGGCTTGGCTAAAGCAAATTAAAGACAATCATTCCCAGCAGCAGTCTAAGATGAAGCTGAACACTGGTTATGCCCACTTTGGGCAGACTAGTGCACAGAAGCATATGTAGAAATCCTCTCAAATCCAAGGCTGCCAGCCATACGTTTCTGCCATGGACCACCCTGGCTGCAGAAGTGTCCCCTGACTTTCCAAAGACGAGGGAGCATCCCGACCCCAACACCAGAAGGCACCTCTTCCTCTCAGACTCCTACACCAGGAGCTCCTGAAGCAGCCCGTGTGGTCGAGCGGGCACCCATCCTCTGGGCATTCGGAAGCAATGTCTCACTGTCCCACACCGCGTGAGCACTCAAACGCATTGGTTACAAGCATCACTACAGCCATTGCAACAGAGCTCTTCCGTTACTTCAAAAGCACCCTTTACTCAAGTCTTAAAAATATAAAATAGGTATTTAGACAGCACACAAAAGGAGCAGTAAGCAAAAAAATTGCAAAGACACAGGTGCTAAAAAGGAAAGAAAAATAACACTCGAGATACTTCACAGAGCCTCATAGTCAGAAGCCTGCCTTTCCTTCTCATTCCTCACCCCCAGAACTGCAGGCACTTCCCTCACCCTGGCTCCGGGCTTGTCCTGGCCAGCAGCCTGCACACCTTCCCCGGCGGGCTCATTTCCATCCAAATGTCCCAAGGGTACCTGAGCCTTCACTGCATCAGGAAGCGGTTTAAACATTCTCCCTCCACAAGGACTGTCCTCCTTCTTCAGAAATAAGAACATCCCTTTGGCAGACAGTCACCAAGTGCAGGAGTCCCCACCTGCTAGTACATTGCTACTACATCAAGGGACAGAAGTTGTTACTCATTCTGTGAGGCCATAGATAAGTTTCTCAGGAAAACTTTTTCATACACTGACTTTATACTTTACATCAACATGTAAATTGAAACCATATTTGGCATTTAATATATGTAGCTCATCACTAGCTCTTCATTGACATGAGACAATGGCAATCAACAGCACTGGGAGGGAACGGGCTTGAGATGACCCTGTCAGGTCCTTCACTACCATTTATGTATGAATGCAAAACACACCTAATGAGCAAACATTTTCCCAGTTCAAGCTGTTCCAATGGTCTGTTTTAGGAAGTCTTTTCTGACCTGCTTTAATCACACAGAGGTGATGCTCATTTGTGACTGTATTTCAAGCAGACATTGATCTGCTGGGATGGATAAAACCTTCCTGTTACAGTTGATGCAGAAGGGAAACACCTACCAGCACAGTGGTTATGAAAGGTGGGTCCTACCTGACAGCCCCGATCTCCTGCTACGAGCAGCTGCCCGGCCTGGTGGGCGAGGGAGAGGCTGTGGCTGGTGTGTCCTGGGCCTTAGTGAAGCCTCTGACACCGTCTCCCACAGCATCTCCTGCAGCCACCGGCTGCTCATGGCTGCCCGGGGGGCTCTGCGCTGGGGTCAAAGCTGGCTGGGCGGCCGGGCCGGAGAGTGGTGGGGAATGGAGTCACATCCCGCTGGCCCCTCGAACCCTGGGTTCGGGTTTGGGCCCCTCACGGCCAGAGGGACATGGAGGGGCTGGAGCGTGTCCAGAGCCGGGCACGGGGCTGGGGAAGGGGCTGGGGCACAAGTGCTGGGAGGGGTGGTGGGGGGAACTGGGGGGGTTTAGTCTGGAGAAGGCTCCGGGGGGACCTTATCGCTCCCCACAGCTGCCTGACAGGGGCTGTAGGCAGGGGGGTCGGTCTCTTCTCCAGGTAACAAGTGACAGGACAAGAGGAAACGGCCTCAAGTTGCACCAGGGGAGGTTTAGGTTGGATATAAGGAAAAAGTTTTTCACCAAAAGGGTGGTCAGGCACTGGAACAGGCTGCCCAGGGAGGTGGTTGAGGCGCCATCCTTGGAGGCATTTAAAAGACATGTAGATGTGGCACTTAGGGACATGGTTTAGTGGTGGACTTGGCAGTGCTGGGTTAATGCTTAGACTCAATGATCTTAAAGGTGTTTTCCAGTTTAAATGATTCTATGATTCTATCCAGCCACACAGAATGAATTCTACATGGTGTTTTCCAAATCATTCCATGTAGTTACAGGTAAGTCTATGATCCTCCTTTGTGAGCCACCTCGTGGAGAGCCTGGCTTGAATGGGAAATGTTGCCAAATTAATTCTGTAATGCTGTGGATGGTACTACAAGCTACACACATTATTGAGCTAAATTAATTTCTGCTGTACCTGACCTGCAGCTGAGGAATGTTGCTTACTGGGCTGGGAATAGCTTGTTTGTTGGATCTATAAAATATTGTTACTTAAACAGTCCAGCAAACATCTCTGACACAAGTTCTCTTTCCCTGAAGGGTTTTCTTTCTAACTGGAGTTATTGATCCCTTTGGCTTTAGACAGGAAATCATCACTGCATTAACAACCAACAAAATGGTCTTCAGTCCCTAGAGTCTGTTCCCCGACATGTCATCGATTTGAATTTTTTGAGATGGTAAAGTCGTTAAACCCTTGTCTTATAAAAAGCCCAGTAACATGCAATGTATTTTATATTTAACTTTTTGATCTGAGGTTTCAAAGTGTGTGTGCATGTCTCACTTCTCAAGCATGTCTCAATTGCTGCTAAACTCTGCTATGAAGCAGTGGTACTTTATTTAATATGGAGGAAAACATAGTCAGTGCAAAATAGACATCTCCAGCTCCAGCATGCTGGGCTCACTTGCTTACACTTGCTGTAATAGAGAGGATCGTAGCAGTTCATGGGATGATGTTAGATTGCGATTACTGTCTGCTCCTTTAAGGGGACATCTGACTTCAGCAGGCAGCCCTACCAAAAGATTGTAAATACCTGGCAAAATCTGGAATTTCCCACATGCTGCACTGCAACATTAAATTTCTGCATTTGCCGCATAAATACAAAATAATCACTCTTGCAATTGTATCATGGTGCTTCTACATTCACCTGTTACTCTAAGCCAGGCTTCACTGCCCAGTGATGTCACCACAACAGCCTGCTCTGAAGTGACCACGTTATTTACTCTTACTCAACCCAGATATGCAATAGGAACTACGTTTAACTGGTGACACAAACAGGCACTACCAGACTTTGTACTTTGTTTCCACGCCCTGGAATTCACTAGCCCTGCCCAACATTACCTCTCCATACAGTGCCAGAGCCAAGAGAAACATGGATTTGTTTGATAAACGTACCTATAATTCACAACTTACCGAATACTGCAGTGCCTTATTAATACAAAGGGTCAAAGCTGTTGATGTCAGCCCAACATAGCAGCATCCAAGTGTGTCTAGGGATGCCTCAGTGTGCTGCCGGGCTGCAGGACACAGCTGGGTGTGCTGGGGGCTGCACTGCCTACATTACCCGTTTAGCAAACCCATCCTGCTTGGATTTGATTCTGATGCTGTATGAAAAACCAGAAAAAAACAAAAGGGTTGTGCCAATCTGCTTGCAGCATTAAACCAGCTCTTGGGGTTCTCAGATGAGCGTCTCAAATCGACACCAAGAAGATATTCAGTGGGTTGATCTTTCTGTAGGCAATAACACATCAATTTTTTTTAACATGCCTTTGCAAAATGCTGGTGTTATCTGTCCAAAGTGAATTTAACAGGCAGCTGAGGCATAAGGGAGAATCAAATTGTCTTTATTACCGGCAATCAAAGCTACATTGAGAACAGATTCCCAGGCAGCTAATCAGGTGAAAGCAAGGGTTCTCATTCAAGAGGGATTACCATAATAGTACCAGGGGTGCAGAACGTGGGCATATTCTTGGCTAGGAGGAGGTGAATCTCACAGGTGTTCAGCTGTAAGGCTGCACACGCACACCATTTGGGAAATTATTGTCTTATTGTTTCAGTGCCTGTATACCTCTGTAAATGGAAGCTGCTGGTGCTCAGGTCATGAGTTCGCTATGGGAGCTACCTGCTGGATTTCAGGTAGTGCCTGGGAAGCTGAAGCAGTCCCATCACAGTTTATCACTATGCCAGTATTGAAAGGACAAAAGAGGGAAACACTTCTCACATCTGGAAATCTGAGAACTTCCCAGCAGAGTCCCCTGCCTGTTTTTAAGACTGCATATATTTTAGCCAATGTTACTGAAGAGTTTTGCTCTAACGTACCAGTGCACAACTCTGTGAATCTACAACATTGTACTGAAAACATCCCACTTGAAAAATGTGTGATTGGGGTGCTAATGAAGTGCTCTCTTGAGCTGCACTTCATTTGTGAAGAACAGGAATCCATTAAAAATGGCTTAGCTTTCCTACGAACCTGCATGACCTCCATCGTAATTTCAAATTTATAGAACAATTTAAGAAAATGTTATTTGCAGGACATGACTGCCTTGGCAAGACACAGCAGCATCAGTACTGCACTACGGCAAGGGCTTAGGGGTTCATAATGAGCCCAAGTTCAGCATATCTGGCTGAAACTTTCTTTTCTGGTATTGATGACCAGTATTGGCTGAGTCAGTGTAGTTCAAAGACTAGCAATAAGTGTGATTTTTTAAAAGATTTTTCCTAGTAAGATTATTTACCATTTGACTGATGTTCTCAGAATCAGCAAATTGACCACAATTTTCCAATCTCCGTATTACAGGTGAGAAGTAACATGAACATGTATGCAAAGCGTACACACCAGACTGAATACCCCGTGAAGAGTACTGAGCTGGTACAAGCCTCCAAATCTTCAGATTTCTTATGTGAATATTCTTCATGATTTATTTTAAAACAGAAGCTTTTCCTGTGTGTGGTATAATGAAACAGCTTGAACATTAGCAGCAGGTGCCCGGTATTTAAAACACCGTTGTGATGCCTCTACTGTGATGCTGCACAGACACCTTGAAACAACATAAAACCAAAAGGGAAATAGCCATAAAAGCAATTTCACTTTCTTTTACAAAAATAAAGAATTTTTATGGGACATTTTGTAGACAGCAAAAATTTCGTGAAAATAAAATAAAATCTTGGTCTAATCTAAATTTCACAAAGCCTGTTTCTACTAGCCAGCTGCTTTGACCACATCTGCTAGTCTTTTTTTTAATTATTATTTATTTATTACTATCCTCAGTTCATTTTAGCATCTCAGTAAACAAATGTAAATTCAAGTCAGCAATTAAAAAATGAAGTGTTGTCATAATATGCCCCTTCCAACAATAGACAGCAAAGAGCTGTTAAAATCCAGGCTAAACTTTAGCTTTGCTCCAAGATCAAAAAACGTCCAGCGTAGCTTCAGACATGCATAACACTAGATAGCACTCTTCACACCTATCTTTTTCAATGCACGCCTTATTTTACTTATTAGTGAACAGTTCATTTCCATAAGTGCTTGATTTATAACCCTCATCAGCAAGCTTAACAAGCCAAAGTCAAGACCCCATTAAATCCCATTTCACATTCCTCAGGTTTACACAGCAAACCTCAGTTGCCACAATTTGTTTCCGTCTCTTAATCAGGTGATAATAATTCAAGAGTGATTTCCACTTGTGCTGCACTATGGAGTTGCAAGCATTTGTGCAGGCGTTAAGAACTGGCCAACAAGAACATTAACATGCAGATTTTTACCTCTTATGCCATTTCCCCACTGTTGAGGCATTTCTGACACTTCCCTGGCAGAGCACAGGCAGGAGGAGCAGAGCTGGTGAATGGTTTGTTTGGAGCACAATGAAAAGTAAGTTCAAAACCAAAACAGTTTTGAGAGAGTAGCAAATTTGCTTTCTTTCACTGAAAAGGGCATGAGGCTCCTGGGGAGGGAGGGAGGAACGTGCTTGTCCCAACTGGAGCAGCCCCTTCCCAGCCATTGCCTCCTGCTGCAGGCAGGGATGGTGGGAAGGAGGGGGTGGCTGTGCCCCTGGGCTGCCCCCACGGCACTGCCCTGTGCTCGCTGGCTGCCCACAGTCCCCAGCCACATGACCAGAGGGGCTGTAGCTCGGACAAAAACATTTTAGGGGGAAAGGCTCTGCAGTGGCCACGTACTGTCACGTGGGAGAGCAGCAAAGCCCTCTGTCAGTGCACCCCACCGCCTAACCACCAGGCCCGGCCCTGACAGCAGCTCCCAGGGAGGCAACTATCTGCTAAATTCACATATTTAGCCGACTATGCCTGAAGTGTAAATGATGCGCCGCGAGAGTGCTGTGCTGCACAGCGCTGGCAGGGGAGGGATGCAGGGCATACCACAAGGTGGCCATGCCCCCACCTCAGGGGCCACTGGTACCCCCAAGCTCCTGGACACACATGGCCAGAGCAGCCCAGGCTGTGGCAGCCCAGCAGCACCCCACATCATACCGCTGCCAGCTCCAGCAAGAAGCTTAAAAACTATGTCGCCCTCTCGTGCAGCAGCCCGGTGTGGGGTGAGGGCACGGACACTCAAGTCTATGCAAGACATCTCAAGATGAAGCCTCGGTGGCCAGCTCTGCTGCAGCGTTTTTGGGTCTACACAACAAAATGAGGGTTTGCCTGAACAACCCACACCGTAACAGTTGCTACAGCTCGCCACAACCATCTTGCTTTTCTCTGGTTTACTGCTAACAAGAAAGAGAAAATCTGGCACTGCCTGAAAGCATCAAGCAAACTGCCTTGGGAGAAGGTGCTTAGTGCAGCTATCAGGGATTTGGGGATATATTTTAGTGGTTTCTCAGATTTCAGCTGATCTGAGACACTGGGGGTCCTCCCAAAGATTAACGTGCAGCAAACTGGCCCTTTGCACCAGCCAGACGCACCCGCACTGCAGAGCTGTGGCAGTGCTATCTGTCAGTCCGTTCTCACGAAGGCAGCCAGCATGTTTCTTGCCAAAACGAGCTCCTCCCCGTGTGATGTTTCAGAGCAGAAGAGGGCAGCTCACAGAGGGATTTAATTTCTGAAGAATTTTTAAACTGCTTGTCTGAATCCAGTGAGGAAAAGGGAAGAATATTAATTTTCCTTCAGGTCTTTTTTATGCCCAACTCAAAGACAAAAACCTCTGCATCTAACGAAGGAGGAACAGGGAAATCAAGGCAGCTGTCATATATATTAGTGCTGTTGGCCTCAGGTTTCTTGGGCTCCGTCATTTCTTTCCAAAATCAAACAACATTGTGTTTCTCAGAAAAGCTGCAAAGGTTCCTTTTTAGCTGCCTATAAAGTGTGAAGCATTGAGATTTTCATAACAACTATGGAAAAGACATGGTTTTTGTCTTCAGCTAACTTAATCCTTTCTTATTCTGAGCCTGTATTAAACAGAATATAACATATAAAGTACTTTTCAAGCTTTGGGCAACTCTTCAAAATTACTTCACCAGTTTAACTTCTGGAAAGTCTATGCAATACATAGCAGGCACTGGAAGCTGGAAGATACCTTGGGGTCCCCATGGATAAAAGTCACCCAGAAACGCAAGAGTTTAAAACTTGTTTTTAAACAAGATTTTTAAAAATCTTGCTACTTGGTTAAGCACTGCACAACTTGCAGCAAGGACCTTTGTGAAAATTTAGAAGGATATAAACATTTATTCCAAGCACAGAGGAATGGTCACTATCAAAAATACTGCCTTTACACACAATCAAATGACCTTTCTGCTCTTGCATTACCTGACAGATTGCATAGCAGCCACAAGGATGACTGGTTTATAACATTATATACAACATTTTCTAAATTATTTAAATGTCAAAAAGAACCTGCACTGACCGTTCTTAGCATTATACTTAGCCAAGTGGTTCTTATACACAGTAGTTTGATGAGGAGAACATACAGCTGGAAAGCAACCCCATAACCCAACTGACGTGTTCTCAAACTGTGTTTTTAAAAATTAAAGAACCTGACAGTAAGTTGCTTCCTCTCTGCAGGCTCTTTAGACCTTCCTATGCAATTAAACATATAGTTATACCCTGCAACGAGAAATACAGATTGGTATAAAAAATCCTGTTGAAAGGCTACTGCCCCTGATACAACTCTACAGGGATTTTAGAGGTTAAGACCTTACCTCAGCTCCTCTCAGCTCACCAGCTTCAATGAGAAGTTTGCAGCAACATTAATCAGCATGAAATAATGAGGCTGTGAGAGGCAGCCTGAGATTTCTTTATTTCATCTGAATTATAATTTAAAATTTTAATGTCAGGAATTTGACAAGTGTTCGAACAAGAAGAATTATTGCTTCAACAGCCGTTAAGGTCAGGCAGAGAAATGTACTCAATCCCATTTGAGTGTCTCATTGAATCAATGAACAGTTGAGGTTGGAAGGCACCTCTGGAGCCAAAGCGCTTAGTGGAGGATTAACTGTCATAGGGGTATTTGTTTTCCATGCAGCACAATCTCCCCTAACAGTTTAACTTTGATGTATAGTGAACCAATGGGTTTGTCTTCCAAAGACAAATATTTCTCCTGGGAATTCCACACTTGGAACCAAAACTCAGCCCAGACTGCAAAGCCTATGTGCTCACGCTCCGGATCAGCCAGCCCAACCGCGGCTGCAGCCTCCCTGGTCGTGTTTTTAACAGCCCAAACCCAACTGGCAGCAATTCCTGAGCACGAGGACTGACAAGAGCCCAGTTACACCGCTCACCCTGCCGCTGGCACAGGGCCCTCACCCTCACGGACTGCTCTGCAGCATCATGCTGTGCGTACAGCTCAGCAACAGCCCCATGCCTGCTCCGGGTGAACCGCAGAGAAACCTCTCCGAAAAGTCTGTAAAGGAACAGATCATGTCTGTGCATGTTCCTGCACAGTTCTGAGCCTACAAAGATCTATTTTTAAAGGCTTTTCTCAACACCTTGCTTCTGAAAAACATGATCTTGTGACCGTAAAAGATTCTTCAGTCCTGACCCTTTGTACTCTAAATGATTAGTTTTCCAGGTGAAAGTCTTCCACTAGCCCTTAGTTGAGACACTTGAAATGCAAATAGCCAGCTTTGCACAGCTGGATATAGGAACGCTGACTAACAGTAGCAGTGATGGTGCACAGGGTCTGGTGTTTAAAACCACAGCAGACAAAATGTTGGGCACTGGTACAACAGCAGCTCCAACACAAGATTAAGGAGCCATCATGGTTTAACCCCAGCCGGCAACCAAGCCCCATGCAGCCACTTGCTCACTCCCTCCCACCCAGAAGGATGGGAAGGAGAATTGGAAAGGAATGTAAAACTCAGGGGTTGAGATAAGAACAATTTAATAGGTAAAGCAAAAACTGCACACACAAGCAAAGCAAAGCAAGGAATTCATTCCCCACTCCCCACGGGCAGGCAGGTGTTCAGCCATCCCCAGGGCAGCGGGGCTTCATCACGCATAATGGGTACCGGGTTAAGACAAACGCCATAATGTAGCATGTTTCCCCCCTTCCTCCTTCTTCCCCCAGTTTATATACTCAGCATGACGTCATATGGCATGGAATACCTCTGGCTAGTTTGGGTCACCTGTCCTGGCTGTGTCCCCTCCCATTTCCCGCGACCCCCAGCCCTCTGGCTGGCAGGGCCCAAGGAACTGAAAAGTCCTTGATTTACTATAAACATCACCCAGCAACAAGTAAAGCCATCAGTGTGCTGTCAACATTGTTCTCACACCAAACCCAAAACACAGCACTGTACTAACTAATAAGAAGAAAATTAACTCTACCTCAGCTGAAACCAGGACAGGAGCTCAGCACATTATACTGAGCCCTCACCATTGGAGAATGCCTTCTGAAACAGGACAACACAACGGAATGACCATCTGCTGTTTTGTGCCACCTTCTCTCTGGTTTATGTTCAATAAGCAAATGCAGCCTCCTACTGTACAACTTGGAGGGAATTCCAAAAATTTTAACGAATTGTCCTGAAGATTTCATTGAACTGACACAGAAAATAGTTCAGATGTTCTGCTGGCACCCCTGGAAAACATTTCTTAAGCATAAAGCCCTTAAACTGTTCTGTTTTCTATGCAATACTTACTGATGTTACTGTTCTGCCCAGGAGCAGCCTGGCTTGCTTCTGCCCACCTCCCGCGGTGGGTGCGAGGGCCCTGCCTGCCTGGAGGGGGTGAGCTGTGCCCCGAGGTGGTGCAAGCAGGTACCTCGGGGTTTGTGGTGCACCCCACACAGCCAGCATTGCTCTGACATCCGTGCCTTCGGACTGGGAGAGGTTCAGGAAAAGTAGCAAAGGTTTACTCTTTATTAACCTAGGATCTAAACGTAGTGTAAAACAACTGTCATTTTGCAACAGAAGTGGTTTAAATAAACCCTCAGCATTAATTCCAGTAGGCTAAACTCATACACACTGTTACTTCTCAACGTGTCCACTGAATCTATTAGATACCTTATTTACTTGCCCTCGGCCCTCTAGATTTCAGCCTTGTCCACCCTGAATTATACCACACACCACCATACCTCCATAATAGCTCTAAAGACAAATCAGCAATGAAAAGAAAATCTCAGATACGTAAGACTGTGATAGAGATGTAGCTGGAAATCTTTCTTGAAATGTTTTCAGCTGAAGCAATTTGTACAAAACTACTGAAATCATGTGATGCTTTAATGTATTTTCAAATAATTTAAGTTGAATTTCCATCATATTGATTGCAAGGAGCATAGCAAATATCTTCAGGATTTTAATTCTTATTTTCCTAGTTAAGTCCACTCTCTGTGATCCCAGTAGCATATAAGAAGCAGTGTTTTAATGATCTAATACCCAGAGATGTATTTCATCTTTCTGAGTTTTTTTACTGACTGTACTTCAAAGTGAGCCATATTCCCTTGTTACCTAAAAACCTGGTTGTAATTCTTGGGAGCAGGGAGTGATTCATATTTAAAGAGTCTTCTCTCATTTTTTTAATCAAGAGTGGTACAGCAGCTCAGCTGCTGGGGCCCAGGATCCATGCCGGGATGTCCGATAGCAGCGTGGAGAAGCCACGGCCATGATTTGGACACTGGCCACCTCTCAGGTTTGAGAGATGTAGGGTGTGTGGCAGGGAAGGAGGAAGGTACACATGGCCTGGGGGACCTCTCCGAGGGAGATGTAAAGCAGGTGTAGTTGCAGACAAGGTGGTGTTTTGCATCACATGAAAAATTTAGAAAGCATCTCCAAAAAGCTAAGAGGTTTAGCTACTCCCAATGTGTTACAGCCCACAATATATCAGAGTAATCCTTCCGTTTTATGGCCTTTGATCATGTTATGGCTCTCCTGTTATTTTAAAATCATTATCCATGAGATAAAGGTCATTTGTTTAAATATGAAATTACTAGCTCCCTTATAGCAGAAACTTACAGAAAATGAGGCTTACAGGGCTGATTGAATTTGAGCTATTAAAATGATTATAGATTTACTGATGATGGACTAGAGGTGTGCTTGCATTAAAGAAACAGAAATTCCAATGAAACTTACTTGTTAGGGATGTGAGTTAACAACCTTTGTATTTACTTATATATATTTTTTAAAAAAAATTATTTATTTGGGTGTTGGCTTAAGCTCCAGCAGTGAGATGCCTGCAAATGAATTAGCAGGTTTCTATGTGATAAATTACTTACATTGTCTGTATTTTGAGTCTGAGATAGGAAACTTTAAAATATGCAGGAAATCTATCACTGAACTTCCCATATTCTCTGTAGCACAATTATAGTGTAAAATATGCAAGGAAATTCCTGACAGGTGGATATCTAACTTGATGGGAAACTTCTGTGCAAAATCACCTACAGAGATCAGCGAGCAAAGAGTGTAAGAATAAAGCCAAATAATCTGGCCACTTCCACAGTCAGCTGCATGCTGAGGCCCCACACATTTATGTTGTGGTTTTGCCCCAGTCACCATTATCTGAACTTTACAGACAGTTAAAAACTACAGCCAAGGCAAAAGCTTCAGAAAGAAATGCAAGAACATGTTAAACTGGAAACTGCCTTTCCATGAAGATTACAAATATCACAGGGTATGTGCTGCAGAGACCCTGGGAGCTGGATGGACATGAACTTCAGCACAAAAGACATCCCAAACTGGGCACAGGCTAGAAGAACCACAACTTGTTTAGTTTCAAGACTAGAAGTTGAGTTATGGGGCAAGGAAGGTCTCAGAGTGTTGCCTGCCTAAGTGACATAGTTCACATGAAAAAACTACGCGTGTAATTAGCACGTGTAAATAGCTTTTGCAAGTGGAAGAAAGGTATAGAAAAAAGGAAGGTATAGAAATATTTTGGCACACATGGTATTTTGTTCTGGTAACTTAACCTTCCACTTTTTTTGTGCTTCACATATATAAATATTGATGACAGAGTTCTTTCCCAGGAAAGGTTAAATAATAGATTTAAATAACTTAAGAAGAAACTAGATAGCTTGTAATTTCATTTTAAATGACCTGGAAATTTAGACTGGCCTAATATACACATGGAAAAGCCTTGCCCATTTTATAAAACTGCATTATATATATAAAAAGCAGACCAGGAACCTCACAGCACCGGGACCTCCTGTTGCAGCAGGGAAAGCCTGTGCGTACCCTTACACCCATGTTATCAGCCAGCAGTGAGATAAACCCTGTCCTCACACCGAAGCCAGGACAGTGAGGGCAGCTGCCTTCCCTCGGTGCCTGCCTGCATTTTGCCAGATGAGGTCAGCAGCACCCAGCTACACACAAGTTTCCGAGCAGCATCCATGCTTAGTGCCACAGTCGCATTCTCCACAAAGGTAAACTCCAGTTTGCCAGCTCATCTTGTACGTTGCAGACCGCCGTCACATTACCTAGACTTATCAGTCCCAGGTCTGCAGAAAACACAGTTTTGCAGTCTAGCTTGTGGCATGGACCACGTGAGAGGGCAATAATTCTCACGCAATTAAGCACCCTTTAATAATGCTTGATTTTATTCAGAATCTCTTTTTGTGATTTTGATCCTGCCAGAGTGTTGGTTTACTACCCTAGACAAGCTCAGAGGTGTCAGTGAGAGGAAGCGCAGGGCTGTCGGAAAGGCAGAGCAGGTTGGAGTTGCTGTAATTATTTTCAAACAACACACCTGGAGAAACTCTTTTACCTTCACCTGTTCATCTTGTTCCTCTAGAGACTTTCTTATTTCATTGCCCTTTGCACCAGGAGTGCTGGGTTTTCCACAGACGTACAGCAGCTCCCTGCATGGTCACCAGTGACACAGGCAAAATAGTGTGACACAGCTCCAGGACAGTCCTACCTACTAGATTAATTCCATAGCTCTGTCCCTTTTTTTTGGGCATGCAGACACACACTTACCCAGTGAGCATCCTGGAATAGTCGCTGAAGTTTTTCCTTTAGTGCCAGTATAGCTCTATGGTTTGGCTGCTCAAATAATTTGTGTTTGCATTGCTACCAGGGAAGAAAAAAAGCAAAGATTTTTTTCAGTTTGATTTCAGCTTTGGTAGAGCTAAAACATCTCATTCAATCTGGAGGGAAAAGTCACGTTCAAGCACTTAGAAGTGTCTGGAAGCATCACCCAACTGCTGGAAGAGTGGGACAAGCCAAAAAGGCTCGTGCAGCCCTGTGGTCAGAGGCAGGTCTGCCCCTCCGTCTCTGACACCCTGAGCAAGTGCCCTGACCAGAGGCATCTGCAGATTCTCCCCCAGACCGACTGTTTCAGTAGCCGGTAGATATAGCTGAGATGTTCACACTATTGATTTACATGGAAAAGCATTAATATGGCTTTTAAATTATACAGATTGTGCTATAAAATGCAAATTATAGATCCCCATGCTGTTGCTGAAATTAAATGCTGGCTTATTCTAAGCAACACAAGTGCTTCAAGAATTGTCTGTTGAGTTCATTTTCAGGTGTCTTCACTGCCCTTTAATTTCAGTTGTATTTATGTGCACACACAAACATTTCAAATACCCTACATTACTTGCAAGAGACAGCGAACCTTTTATTTTTCTGCCTATATAGTCCATGAGAAGTTGATGAAAAGAACAGGGACTGAGAATTACGTGCCACAAAAGAAGACACTGTCTCAGATTGACAACGCTCCAACCCAGTCCCAACGTCTGCCTCCTCCAAAGGCAGGTTTGATTGCCCACTGGCAAGTGGAACCCAACCAACCCAAATGTCTGTACGCAGCTCCCAAGCCTAATGCCAACGTTTTGAGGGCTGGCTGCAGCTCTCAGGGTCCCTGCACGCCAGCACAGCTGTACCTGGGGCTGCATGGGAGCCGCTTGCTACTCTTGCAGCTCAGCCGGCTCCTGCACATCCCTGAAGATGCTTGTAGAGGTGTTGGCTTTTACACGGGGCTGCACACATGGAAGGCACAGAAACAACTGGGAAGGCTAAGCAACATCTGCCATGAGAATTATAGACTCTTGATATCTTTGAATACTTTTCAAAATGCTGACTGAAATCTTGCCTGTAGAGCACCTCAGAGCTGAGAATTCCATGGCAGAGAGGGCAGCTCCTGCCAAGAGCAAACCCTCCCGTCTCTGCTGCTTGCCCAGCGGTTCCGAACGCACCCGACTGGTGTCACAGCAACTTGTAAGGAACAAAATGAATCGCCCCACTTCCCCATACTGTTCACCACATTAATTTCCATCCTTCGCTGACCCACACATCATGCCCCATGCTGCCAAGTCCTTTATCTCTACTCTGAAACATAGATTTTTAGTAATTAGGCCAAAGTGTCTCACTGTTTCCTGAAGCTGCACTCTTGCTTATGCCCCTGTCAATAATAACACCTATTTTTGCAGTACATATTTTTTCCACTGCACAAAGCCGTAGATTTAATGTTGTTAGAAGCAACCAACTGCTTTTGAAGGGTACTGTTTTCTGTTGTCCAGACCAAGTGACATGGGACATACCAACATTATCACCAAGCACAGGATGCCAAGCTCCCACTGGGAGGACAATCTTGAGAATTTTCTTTTGAACCATCAGCTGAAGAATTAAATACCAAAACGCAGACAGGGCTACTGAAATGTCGGTGGAAAACTAGAATATGTGGTTTGCTGCTTGTGGATTGCTGCTGGAACAGTAAAATAGGAAAGGATTTGACAGTTATGATTTGCTCCTTATGTGCTGACAGTATGGCTGGCGCTGTAGAAGAGAGAAGAGGGTGCTCTGCCTCCCTGCATTTACAAAATAAAGAGTGGGGAAAAAAAAAAGTCAGAGAAGACACCCACACAGTAGGAGATCTCAGAGCTAGATGTAAATCCCTTTCCTTGTAAACTGCAAAGGTAATGATATGATGTATGCAGATTAGTACTTGTGAGCCTCAGAATAAATGGGTTTTCAGAAGGGATTTGACTAATGAGTAAGTGAAACTCTTCTGGCAGAAAAAAAAATGCCTAAAAAGCAATACCTTAATACCTTTTGGAGCACAGAATTCCTTTTATTTTTTTACTTTGTAAAGCCCTTGGCATTTCTGGTGTCTGTCTTTAATAGCAAAGGCTGATGCAAACCTGCTCATAGCTGGCTGCAAGGTGCAGCAGGTCCATCCACACTGGCTGGAGGCAGGCAGATGAAGAGGGAGCGCAGCACTGCGGCCATATGGTGTCACGGTGCAAACCTGGCAGAGGAAGAAGGATGGAAAACTCCGGAAGCCCAGGGGCAGACTCTGGGGCTGCTGTGGCTGCAGGCAGGGGCCTGGGGTTACGTCTGTGCTGGGGACAGCAGGGTCAGGGCTTGCCTGGTGGCTGCGCTGCACAGGGTCTTCATAAAAGAGAGTTAGTAAAGCCCTGTTTAACTATCTGATTTATGAGAGTGCGTCCTTTGCAAAGCTTAAGGGTGTTGTAAACAAGGAATGTGTTTGTACCATATGGCAGTGGAAGTGGCTGTAGTCTTCCCCTCCAAACTGCAGCTGGAGCATCACAGTCTTGTAGTTCAGTTTGGTTCCTCAAATCTCTTGTTTTAAAATCTTTGAGGTTTTTTGTTTGTTTGTTTTGTTTTGTTTGTTTGTTTTTAAATTCAATCTTCCCTGCATACAGTAAGGATAATGGCCTGAAAGCCTCTTCTTCTAATCTTTGATCATGACAAATAATTGTGTTTAGTTGTCTCCTCTTGAAACAGAGATAGAACACGTTCTGCTCATTTATGGGTGGGCTAGGGTTTTTTTTTGTTTGTTTGTCTTTTTTTGGAAAGGGCAGAGTTGAAGAGGTTTTCAAGGCAGGTGGAGTCTGATTTAGCATAACATAAAGGATCCAGCTTCAGCCCCACACATAGGCATTTCCCCAGCGTGAACAGTGGAGCAGATGCTCTTTTGCACCAACAGAAATCTACACAGAAACTGCAGCGGTTCCCACTTTGCATTCTGCATGTGTCCACGTACCTAGTGGCTATGCTCCCTGCACTGAAGCAATAGCAAATACTAAATCACAAGAGGTCAGAGGCTGTCACTGCGGCTGGGGTGTCCATCCAGGTGAGGTGTTACAAATCCACAAAGCAGAGCTACCCTGGTGCCAGGCATGCCAAGACGCAAAACCAGCTGTGCAGTGCATCCAAGCTGGGCTCCCACTAGCAGGAGCTGGACTAGGTCGTGTCTACAACTCCTGCAGTCTGCAAGACTTGGGAAAAAAACTGAGCTAAGGTCTGCCAGGAAAACACAGGCAGCTTTCACTGGGGCAAGGGAGCTTTGCAGCCTGCCCTGACTCAGTAAGTTTTATCAGCGAGAGGCAGCACATGAGCTGCTCCATCAGCTGGGTGCTTCTTCTGTCACCCACCCACAGCCCCTGCAGTGATCTCTGTGTGCCCAGAGCAGCAGCAGGCAGGTTAGCAGAGGTTTATGGCTGGTGTCCTTTCCTATAACTCACAGTTATTAAAAGCTCAGCTTGCTGTAAATCCCCTGTCTCATGAAGTCTGGATCGACATGGGCCCAACTCTCTCAGGAACCTGAGGTGAGTAACTATGTAGGAAAACAAAATGTGCAGAGAATAGGGTTTCAGCCCATTTTCCCCACCTTTTGGGAGAAGCAAACCAACCTCTGTAGCATGCATAAACCTTGCACTCAAGCACTAAAACTCAGTGACATTCAACGTCTCTTACTCCCACTGAATATCAGTTTTTCCCCTCCTGCCACTTGGAGATGAAAGAGCAAAGGGCCAGCGGATGGGGCACGTGTATCAGTTGCTGGGAAGGAGCGAGAGTGATTATATCGGCTAAAGGAGGGCAGCAGCAATTAGTCAGCAGCACACAGCAGGGCCACGGAGTCTTAAACTGCAACCCCCAAGGTACACACAGCTATTTTAGGTAGAAGCTTTTAAAAGCTTATCTGTGAAGTCAAGGAACTGAGCTGGAGATGGCTCCCTCATGAGGCAGTGCCTGGATTCTTCAAACAACAGATCAGCAGATTTTCTCTTTCGCCACGCGAATTTACATCCTTTTCTATGTTTAACTCTTGAGTAGATCAAAACTGTTTGCAGTCACAGCTGTGGAAGGAGTCACACCACGCCAAGCACAAAAGACCAGGAAGGTTCAAAGAGACTCAGGCTCCAAAAGACACACTTTTCTAAATAAAAATAATTTGGCAGAAGACTGTTAAACTCAGAAACTGTAAGATTTATGTATTTCAAAAATATGTATTTTAGTAGCTACGTTTTGCTACTGAAATCTGGTCAGCGAATGGCCCTGAAAATGTCCCTGTTCCAGCTATGCAATGCACCAAACCCCTGCTCCGTCCCCACCGGTGGCTGTGGAGGCCATAACCAGGAGAAGATGAATTCTCCTCCTGCTGTCAATACTACATCTGCCAAGAAGGATGCCAAGCACGAGGGGAACATTTATTTTCCAACAGACATTGTACACACACTGCCAACTTATTTTTCATAAATCAGTAATGAATAAGAGGGAAGGACCTTCCAGCAGCACAGGCAGAGCATGCAGTGTCAAACACTCGAGCCGGTGACTGTAGGTCCTGATTTTTATCAAGGTAAAGTAAACACCATATGGGACTGTACACAGAGCATCAGCATGCAGCTAGAAGTAGTGCTGGTAGGAAATCTTTGGTCACAATAAATGCCAGTTTATCAAGCCCCAGACCTGCTGCTGCTGAGTAGCCCTGGATATCTGGGACATGGGGAGAGCTTTGCAACTCTCAAAGTCATGTTCATGCCAAGGGTGCCCAGGGGCTCTGAGGTTTGTGAAAATCTGGGTTCAGTGTGTCTCAACTAAAATCAATCAACATCCCCAACCCAAAATCTAAGAGCGTGCTTTAAGCTGGAAAAACCTGCCTATCAATCAATGCTACCTGTAGCTATCAGTAACCGAAGTATGATACAACCAGTACGAAACCTGCTGTGAAAATGGATGGAAAATACAGAATAATGAAAACCAGGGCATCTAAATTATTTACAGAAATCTGCTTCTATTTCACTAAGCTGTGACACCCAGAGGAGAACTTGAGAAAGGACCATGAGAGCAAGACTGTTCTGTGTCTGAAGCACATGGGCCACACGCTGAAGGATCGCTCCAAATCCACACTGAGTGCACAGTAATTACGGGAAGGCAGCATGTGCTCGCATTAATTGTGGCAGCCAGCCAGGCCAGAGTGATTCACTGCTGTTCATGGAGCCACCATCACTGGCAGACCAGGAAAGCCTTGAGCCATATAAAAATGAAGTTCTTGATATAGGTTGCTGCTTTCAAAGACATTTCAAAACAAAGTCTCCATAAAGGTAAATATAATTTATATTTCCCCCTGACATGGGCAAACCTTTTTCATTAAGACATTGGCTTTAATGCCACCTTGCAAACACAGTTCAGAATCCAAACAGGGCTCTTAATCATTTCAGAGAGGGTGGAAGAGATGGAACTGTATTAAAATTATTTATTGTACATAGTAGCAGAGAGATCTCCTGCAGTCTAGCAGTTATGTGATACATCTTTGGTCCTGTTGTGGAAGCAAAAAAGCACAGGTCCTTAAAAAAGCACCTATATTTCTAGGTAAACAGCTGCAGAATTAAATCGAACTAGGATGGAAAATGCGAAAAAGTAAGACAAGAATCATAATACACCATTCTTGATCTGCAGATTTAAGTTTTAAATTGTCTTTTGATTGATGGTTTTATTTCATTTTTTGTGTCTTTTTATCACAACCAAGTGATGAAAAGCCGGAGAGAGAAGTTCTGCAGTAGACAACCCTGATGTGATTCACTAGAGGACGCGGCTGGGCTGCAGGAGCAGTGCCCAGGGTGCCCAGCACCCAAATCAGGATGCGTGCCGCTCAGCCCAGCCGCCCTGCCCCACACATTGCTGCCCTGTCCCTGCCTGAGGGGCATCGCAGGAGGCAGCATTTGGGGTGCAGCACCATGCTTCACCTCTCAGGCTGTGCCAGAGGTTCAGCCATTTCACAAGCACAGCTGATCCCCAGTTTTAGACCACAGAGTTTATCTGCATGGCTTTCTGCCAGCATAAGCCTCCTCCTGCCATAGAGCTACTTGCAGATCTCTCCAAGGGCTCACTAGTGAATGCATCCAGTACCTTAAAGAAGACTTATCCTGTGAACTAGTTGCTGAAGTTTCACTTGCAATTAAGATTTGTGCAGAAGGAGTTGAGGCCCTTGTGATTTCTATTCATGGCATGTCTTAGAAGCAGCCAAATTAAAATCCTTATCATTAAGGAGCTGATAGCTCCCATAATTGCGAGCATCATTCTGTATTAGCTGGAGGGAGCAGCATGACTCACTGGCTAACAGAAGTAGATCTGTTCATAAAATAGGAAAACTTCTAACCAAAGAGAATTTCCTGAGCCATGAATTACTTTAGAAAAAGTACTAATTTCAAACAAATTACTTATATAATTTGTGCTGTCAATACAAGAACTTGCTTCTAAGTTAAAAGTCTTTTTGCCGTGTACTGCTCTGAATTATCTTCCCGACTGGCCTACAGTGCATCAATTCATGATACAAAAGAGAAATTTTCCCTGAGGGATGAGTCACAGCTCTCTACCGTCCTTCAGGTTAAACCATATTTCCCTTTACTTTCCACAGAGCACATGTTTTAAGAGTTGATGAGTTAAACAATTGTTATGTCAATCCATTTTCCCAGAGTAATCTTAAAACAAATATTAAAATATTGTCATCCCAGGCACCTGTCCCCTATGTGACTATGTTTCTCTGTTAAAGAGTGATCTGTCACATGAGGGAGAAAATCCAGGAGGATACAGAGCTAGCGCAGCTTTAAGCAGGATTTTTCAGGTCTCTTGAGGTCAGAAAAATAAAATGGAAAGGTAGAAATAATTGCAGCATGCACTAAGGGGTTGGCTTGTCTTGCAGAGTTTGTTTCATGAAGACTGCAGTGGCAGCTGGGAGTAGATTTGCTCCCGAAAGGGGCTGCAGCCAACGTGCCGTATGCGGGGACGGGTCAGGGTCCTGCAGCAGAGCAGCCAAGCCACCGGCCAGCCTGCTCAGCTGCAGAAAGGGCTCCCTGCACTTACACGCTTGGACCAATTTGCAGAATTTAGTTCAAAACTAAAACTAATAAGTGGTCTGACTGGATGAGGTGACTTGTAACCTCAGGACTGCTTGGACTGAGGTTTAATACCAACCCCAGATCTCGCATTCTGAAGATTTATTCTAACGCTGGGGATATTTGATATAGCTGCGAGCTGAAACATCCAGCATCCGCCACCAGAATTTCAATCCCTTCTCTTGCTTCCCATAGGGCTCTATATTAAAGCAAGTGTATTTTTAATGCTCTGGAGTCTTTATGCTTCTTTCTCCTTAGCAGTATGTGAGTGCACAGCAGCATGCAGGGAAGGACACAGCCCAAACATAAGTGAGAAGGAGAAATCACCCAGGTCTACAATGGGGCAGGGGCAGTCCTGGGCCCCACTATGGGGAGGGCACCTGGGCAGCCCCATGGCACCTTGCCCACACCACCCAGCACCCACAGCAGCACCCAATGCTGGAGAGCATGGAGAAAGATGAGGGGCTGAAGCAGTTCTGGTGATGGAGTTTGAACTTGGAAAATAGCTAAGAAAGGAGAAGAGAAATGCAAATCCTGCCAACACGGCCAGGAGCACCCTGTGCCCGGGAGCAGTGAGGTGGCAGCTGATGGTCACAGCAAGAGAGATAGTGTGCCTCTTGTTGCAGCCCTCTTGCAATCAGCCATCTACCAGTGCTAAATTAAATCACTGAGGTCGTTTGAAAGACAGGCATCAGGTTTTTCTGTTATGACACGTTGCCTTTCAATTGGAATTTAATATGAAATGGAGCAAAAGCCCCACTGGATTGCTGTGGAGCAATTTTACTTGAGAAAGAGAAAACTATAAACAGACCAACAAAACTGTTCTTTACGGGGAGTCCAAGGTCTGTTACAAGCGTGGAGAAGCCAGAAGTAAAAGCAATCTGCATGAAAATTACAAAACTATAGAAAGAGGAGAAAACAGCTCTCAAAGTACAGAACAAGTGAAAACACTGAGGAACAAGCAAAAAAAAAAATCAAAACTCTGTGTTATTGCACACAAAACCTGAAAGACAGAGGGCACGTTTTTCTGAACCATTTACTCCATCATTCTATTACTAGCTGGAGCCATGGGAAAGCCGGGCATTCCAGCTGCGTTCAACTGCACACCGCCAGCACTCTGCCCCCTGTGTGTTCATCTCCATTACGATTTTTTCATTTATCTGAGGTTTTTCACCTTTTCCAGGAGGGACATGAGAGATCCTGCCTGCCCTGTTCTAGAGCAGGAGCAGTAGCTTGGGTCTCATTCCTACAGCTGATGCCATGCTGTCAGCGATGCTGTCTCCTCGGTAAATTTTCCTTGAAGGAGGAACAGACTCGTTACAGCCCGTTCTCATGCAGGATACAATAGGGGCAGGTGGCTCGTGGGCATAGGCTGAGTGAGCTAGATGCTCAACATCAACCCTGAACGTCAGAGTCACTCCAATATAATCAGAATTACTGAAGGACAAATGCCCGGGGAGTTCCTGAAGGACCACGGCTTGTGGAGTGCTTCCATGGAAAACTCAGAGAAATCTTAAGAAATAGAATAATTGAAAGATTTGTCAATAAGGTACGAACTGATGCCTTTAGCTGGGCATCCCTGCTGACAGGGCTGAACGCCAGCAGCTACTACTGCAAATTCCTTTGTGTGACACCTTTACAGAACAGACATGCTCATTAAAAGAGGCTAGACACCTGGTAAAGAATGCCAACATACTAGGAAAAAGACACAGTTTGATATTTTAGGAATGGAAAGAGAAAAGCATATGCTATCTTACACTATTCTGTGCTTCAGCTCCATAATTTCCATACAACATGCAGTTTATATCCCACAGTTTAAGGAAACTTCATTAACATGAAACAATCTTGATTCATATTTGCAGTAGTAGTAACAAAAAGCATAAGATGACAGTAAAATGAATCTTTTTTAGATGCCTTTCATGCTGTTTTATTCTGGCTAAAAGTGTTTGATTAAGCCAATATTTTAAAAAGCAAGAACTGAATGCAACAAACCACCTAGAGCTGTGTGGTCTCAGGGACAGCATGTCAAGAACTGCAGCTTTATATTGTATATTCTGCTTCCAAAGGCCACATCTGAGCTAAAAATTCCTTCTTGGTGTCACTTTGTATCAGCTTTCTCTGCAAATGTCCCCGTTCAAGGGATGCATTAACGATTTGCAAACTCCCTGCAGAGGGGGTGGCCTGCAGGAAGAGGCAGGAGGCCGGTATGAAAACCCGAACTTGCCATGGGCGAGTGGCAGCACAGTGTCAAAACAGAGCAGCCACCCTTTGGGAAGTCACACCCAACCCTGAGACACAGTGCTCTGGGAAAGCAACTGCAACTGGTGCTCACTGCGGCACGCTCACTGATTGCATTACTGGTATTACCCCTGGAAAGGCCGGCTCCATGTGGGAGCAGCCAAGTATAAGGATGGATATGGATTTTGCATAATGGAAATATCTCAAAATCAAAAAAGGCATCACCACATGGCTCACAGAAACTCAATAAGCAGCAAAGATTTCTAAAACATAAAACTTGAGTAAGACAGGTATTTTGTGCTCGTCAATGCATGTTAAAGTCTAGGTGTTATCTGGATCTCTGACCTGTAACGGTGTGTCACCCAGCAGTCACTTGGGGACCGTGATGGTCTTGACCCATTGCTTCTGGCCCCGCTGCCTAAGCAGGAGCAGGGGGAGAGCCCTTGTGGGACGGCCAGGCTCATGCCCCAGCCCTGGGGTGCAGCGGCCCCTCCTGCACAGGACTGCTTTTGCCCAAAATGTACTGTGACACTTGGGGGCTGTTGGCAGCCTTTCCCCGGCACTGCTGGCTATTGCACATTTTCCAGGAGTTTCAAGTGCTCTGGTGTGAAGCTGCCTTGTAGCACCCAGTCCAGGACTGGTGACCCCAAGGCAGCCTGGAGCAGCGGTGCAGGGCCACAGCACCTCGGAGCCTCTCCGGAGCGGGTGATGTTGGATGAGTGTTCAGCAAAGAGGCTTTTCTTGTTTTTCTGTCTTTCAATTTGGGCTTCACAAACCCAGGGGTTTAAATTTAGCCCTCCCACAGCTTGCAGTGGAGCTACACGATTTATTGCAATGTGGCAGTCAGGACTTTTTTCCCTGTCTGCTTTGGTGGAGATGTCGTTCCCTGCACTGTTAATGAGGAGTGGGGACCAGCTGCCTGTGTTATCACACAGTGCTAGCACTGAAATCCTTCCCCAAGTTTTAAAACAGAACTGAAAACCTACAAAAGAGCCCTTGGGCTGTCTGTGCTCTCCCCAACGCCATGGTGGCTGTGGCTGCTGTCAGGAGGGTCCAGCTGGACTGTGCCGATGCTGGCCACCTCAGGCTCACAGGGAGCATGGGGTCTGCAGGCTAAGCTGAGTCTGGCTCTGCAGAACCCTCAAATGAGGGAAATCCCAGGAAATTCCAATATGTCTGGAAATTCCAGTGCTAGACACTGTGTCCTTACTCCCATATCTCTTACTTCATCTGGGCAAGGAATCACAACCAGGCAGGAGCAGGAGTCCATCTCGATGCACATGAACAACTAGCTGCAGGAATACCAGGACCTTTACATATACCCAGAGCAATTTATTCCAATTCTGCTGACAAATTCTGTACAACCAAATGTCAATTTTTAATTTGCTGTACTGTTAATTAATGACCAAATACAAGGGTATTTCACCTCAGATGCAAAAATATATGGCTTTGTAAAATTATTTATGCTTAAAATTGTACAGAGGGACCATCAGAAAGCAGAAGTGCTGATACTCTGTTCCAGCTTTGCAAACGTCACAGTTACTGTCTAATTTTAAGATTCATCCATACTGAGTAACCAGAGTTCCACTTACTACCTCACGGAAAGTGCCGTGGTCCAGCTCTTTCAGCACAGCCCTTGGTGGCACTCCACTGCTACTGAAAAGTGTAACCTAACCTTCTGCCTGGCTGCCCTGCACAAACCATTGTGCTGCTGAGTTTCTCCAGAGTCTGGGTTCTCCCCATTCCCCTTAAACACTTGCGGCCACACACTCCTGAGACCTCCACAACCAGAGACTCCCCTCCGGTGACTATCTGGGGCTCCTGTGGACTCCCATCACAGCAACCCCTTGTCCCTGGCAAGCATCACCGCAGGGGGAAGCCCTGCAGCTCCTGCTAAGACATAGTAGGACAAGAAGACTTTCCTGCATCTTTTTGTAGGGCGCTCCCTCACAGCTTATCTAGGCACATTCTTATCTCTGTTAGTTTGGTCTCTTCCAGGTAATTACAACCCAGTGTACAACAGATCCTAGCTTAGGTTGGATATTTATATTCCTGGTATCATCAGAAAAAAAATTATAAGAAAACTGGTACCATACACAGACATGCCTGCAGATAAAAGGTTGCACCCGTTCCCCACAGCAGCAGACAGGGTAATCACCAAAAACCGAAAGGATTGAAATTTTTCTGCCCTGTGCTTAGGGGAATCACGTGCCCCAGTTCCTTGGTGTTAAGGCTATATAAGCACCTCATTCTCTTTGAAAAATACTGTCTTCATTTTGATGCAAATAGAATATTTAGCTGTTAGCAAATACAAAGCTGATGGAACACTAAGGAGTGAGAAACGTTGAGGTTTTGAGTAAGAACAAGAGACTATAATGCTACAAACGGTTGACTGCTGAGAGCTAACTGTGACACAGCAGAGGGAGCTGGTGAAGTCCCAGTGCTTGAAAGGGTTTGTAGGGGCAGAAATACACAGGAGGATATTACGATGGAAAATAAGAGGTGTAGTGTGCAACCTTTTGACCAGGTTTCCAAGGGAGAAGTTCAAGATTTCTGATTTTGAAAAATCCTTTGTAATTACTGTGACACTGATGAAATAATATAATAATTGGTTGCTAAACCAATACAGAAGCATTCTTACGCACAGGGATGTTAGTCATCAGTTGAGTAGTCTGAAGAATATTTGGAAGAATACTCATGAATTTCAGTCTTCCACAAATGAATCTCCCCTCTCCCAACCTTGCACCGAGAACTCCTTTATTGTTACCTCTCTGCTGATGCAGCCTGGCATTTCAGAGACCCACATGCCAAGAACAGGCATCACCAGGTAATTAGATGACCCATCATTGCAGCAAACAGTCAAAAAAACCCTATCCACGGACTAAGAATTTCCCTCCTGCAAATGCTTAGTAACAAACAACTGATTCCACTGAAATCAGAACCGATTCACAAAATTACATGGAAACCAAAAACAAGGGGCTAAATCTGAGATAAACAATCGAAGCAGCTCCCTTTCACCACAACCATTTGGCATGCAATAGTGTTCTGTAGCATCACAGATAACTTGGCTTGCTTGTTTAATTCACATCCATATCTGGCAGTTGTGGAAATAGGAAGAGAAGCTTTAGGGGGATGTCCCAATTTTTTTAGGGACACAAACTATAATGAAAAATATTTTTAAAAAAAGCACAAAGGGAACAACAGTAACAACAAAGTCCTATGAGGCATTCTACCTTTTGAATGCATTTTTGTTTCCATAAAATGAAAATGCTGTTTATTCACTGCAAAAATCATGATAGAGATGTTTGTGTATCCAAACAAATGGTGAGAAATTCCCCAGAAAACACAGTCTGCAGTGACTAAATGGGACGAGTCCAGGAACCGAGCACACGTGCTGCAGCTACAGCAGCTGCCAGCATGCCTGGTGTCACAGGGGAAAGGGAACAGCAGAGGTTTGGGGAGAGTGCACAGAGCGGGGAGGGATTATTTGCACAGAGGCCACCATAACTGCATTCACTCTGAATTCCCAGCTAATGTAGGTCAAGATGGGAGGGGATTACAGCTGAAAGTATTTTTTTTTCTTCCCCATTTCAAATCAATTATTATAAAACCTGTGTTTTCTGCATGTTTCAGCTGGGTATTCCTGGTAGTTTGGATTACCTTTTTATCAAAAGTCGGTAAAACACTGTAAGAAGGTGTAACCCTGGCTGCAGAGGAGTCACCCTGACATTCCCATTCCCCAGCAAGCCTTACGTACTCCAGCACCTCCGTAAGCCACGTTGCAGCGGGTAGTACTGGGGCTGGGCAGCAATGGGAGCAGGGACTTGCCCTGGCTGGGCAACCCCAGCACACGAAGGACCAACATTGCTGCCTGCAGGCACGTACAGGCCCTCTGAGCCCTCGAACCAGATGGGACAGATCAGACACACACTGCACAATACAGACCAGGAATTACAGCACATTATATAAACACAGACATTAAGCCCTTCCTCTTAGTATAGTCCAATGAGCAGCAGTACAAATGGAGGTGTATCAGGGTTAACCGAAGATTAAAGACTCCAAAGCAGCACCTATGTGGAACATTAAAATTCAACTTCTCTATTACTAGATCATTACAGAAGAGGCTTGCTTTACAGAAAAAGGGAGAAGCAATCTGATCGGCAGCACTGGGACACGTGCAGTGGTCAGTCAGGGGCAATCATGCAGGTGAACAGGTTATAAAAAATTCTCTAAAAAACTGAAAAATAGTTTTAGTGGAAAAGTTGAGCTTTAAGTGTGTTTTCTTGAAGATAAAAATAACAAGTTGTTTACGGAAGTAAAGGTAACAGGATTTGAAGGAAAATGTATCTTTTGCTAGACTAAATTAAACAATCGGTCTAAAACCAACAAGGGATTTGAAGTACTTGAGTCTCCAGGATTTGCCTTGTCTGCTGATTACATTGGTTGGTCTAATAAAAGCTGAGACTCCTCTTTTCAAACCTTGCCACCTTGGATCATCTTAAGTTGTGGCAGTAGCAGCTGCTTTTTTACTGTTGGGGTGTCCAGGATGTTAAATTCTGTCCTCAGCTTATTTTAAAGAGAGTAGTAACAACAGCTTATTTAGTCTATAGATTTTTGTCCAGACCAGAAGTCCAATTTTCCTTTAGATGTCAGTTGCCATAGTGTATACAGAGCAAAAGGTAGTGTTTTACTGGCTGGACTCACTTTCCCTCCCTGTCCACACGTACCGAGTTGGCAGTGGAGGTGGGCAGCTCCAACCAAACCAGAAGGGCAGTGATTCGGGCTCACTCAGAGCAGGAAGAACAAAGATTTTTACTGAAGCCATAGGAAAAGAAGCTTAAGTCTTGAAAAAGTTTGCATACCTCAGACAATATATTGATACATTAATAAAGTCCAGCACAGGCATGTCTAACAGTGCTGAGCTTGGCAGTGCCCTCCTCACGGAGCAAAGAAAAAGGATGGATCTTTCTGGATTATCAGGTTAAGCATCACCTGGAGGAAGCAGACCCCTGTCGCAGCCTTTAATAATGATCCTTTTGAGCCACCATCAATCTTTACTGCTCATTAATTGAATTCACCGTTTAGCTGATGGTATGCTGGGTGAGCCTGTGTGCAACACAATCCTTTTTCATATTTTCTTTAAAGCCACAGAAACTTGACCGTAAAACCACGGCATTACAGCAGGCAGGCAGATAACCCCTGTGACTGCGCTCTTCATGTGACTGATGTTAGGAGACTGAATGGGAGATGAAGGAAAGGAGCAAAGGAATGGATGAAAGCAAAGCAAGGTGATTCTGCCTGCAAACTGGCACCAAAAAAGTATTTGATACTGTCTGTTAGCTGTGGTGGCATTCCGTTAGCGACAACAGAACCAGACACTCCCCACCCCTAATCTTTCATTAAACCTCACAAAGCAAAGGAAGGCTCTGCTCTAACGCAGACATTAAACAGGATAAAATTTAATGGCACTTGTCAGTAATGAGAAGCTTCTGGCAGACTGGCTGGTGTGCAGCATCTTAGCCTTCACTACAGAGTGGGTCTTTCCAACAGGCTGATGTTAATGGGAAGTGGCTGGAAGCCCCGATTCCAGGATATGGGGGGCTACACACACACTGCTGGGTATGTAACGCTGTATGTCCCAACAGCGACAGGGCAAAGGCTCAGTGATGCTGAAACATCGATAGGGTAGTGAAGGAGAACCAAAGCTCTCTGGATGCTGATAAGAAATATTTACATTTGAAACCTTTCCCCAAACGCAGCACAGAGATATTTGGGAGCTGCACCACCTCCAGGCTTTGCCTTGCCTGCTGATTACATTGGTTGGTCTAATAAAAGCTGAGACTCCTCTTTTCAAACTATGCAAGCATAGGTGGTGGAAGTGCTTTGTAACTCATCAGGAAAAAATGGTTTTGTGAATGAAACAGGAACTTCCATGGAATGGCTCCATCTTTTATAGCTCTTTGTAGCTACAAGCAAAACACAAGTTTACAGGTTTTCAGATGAGAAGATGAGGATCTCTCTTTGCTTTTCTTTGCTTTCTATAGAAAACAGATTTTCAAGAAGGAAAAAAATATTCAGAAACATTTCCCAAATATTTCTTGTTTTAACTTTGAGCTAGGAGAAAAGCCAGCGATTTCCAATCCTCTATAGCAAAATGTCAGAGTCAAAACCTAACACAGCACTAAACACTGTTAAAAGCACATGGGACTCTCAATTTACAGGCATTTTGTAAAAGAGCAAAAGAAGAGAGAAGCCAGGGAGTGGTATGCCTCTGTAAGCCATCGGGGCTCTCTGGCAGATGCAGTTCCCACACCTCTGCATTCATTGCCCCTTGCTGTGCTGCCTCCCTCCCCAGCTCCCACAACCGACCCCCTCCTACCCACAGCAGCAGCCTCTCACCGAGGTGTCGTCTCCAGCCTTGTGCTCTGCTTTGCTTCTAATCAAACCTCCTACCACGACTGTAGCTGCAGAATGCAAACACAACGCCCAGCAACTGCTCTTCCATAACCAGCTCCAGACGGAGAGAATTAGGGAACAAATCCCATTGCACTTAGCCCTGTAGTTTCCTCAGCACCATTGAATCTCAAGGCCGATATCATCAATACAGAAAAAAAAAAAAAAAAGAAAGAAAGAAAACACCCCACAAAAGAAAATTGTAAGGGGAAATCCTATAACTAGTCTCCTAAAGTAACATTTATGCAAGTCATCAAAGGGTGACCCAACACACGCCTGTTTGAGGAGGTATGATGTTTAAATCTTTGCTCAACAGCCAAGTTCTCCTCTGTTTTGTTACTGAAGGGAAAAGAAAATAATTTTTGTGTTGCAACAGCGGGAATAGCAAAGATTAACCCTGACTGCATGCAGCTGAATATGAACAATCCTAACAGATCCCACCCTTCCTCTGCAAGGTTAATACTGCTACAGGTATCTGTCCTTACCTAGCTTCAGATTTCATTAAATATGTTTCCATGTAAGCAATCTTTTTTTTTTTTTTAAATGAACATGGTGTGCTGAAATAAACTTATTGCTGCATAAAGATGATGTAGCTCAAAGTGAAATTAGAAGTGTCCTAAAGGATGCATTCAAGGCCTATGAATGTTAATACTGTATTTTCCACAGAATTCTGATAAACTTCTCTATGAATATTCCAGGCATGATTTCTATTACAGCTACATTTCCCCACTCAATTGCTGGGTTTCATTTTGCTATGAATAAGTAACTATCCAGGGATTTTTGGCAGCTTAGTGTTGTTCTAACCCATTGGTCTTGTAATTAGCTCCAAATGTTGTTTTCATGAAGCTGTATTCTTCCCGATGTATCCTAAAGTCCCCAGCTATCTTCTATACTTAGCCTATTATATTAACGCTAGGGAACATTAATATATAAATAACATTAAAATTGCAAAAAGCTGCTGCCTGGATGTTTACCAGGTACATCTTTGAATAGGGAAGGTTTTTAAATGTTCTACACCTGAGGATGCACCAAATCTCTATCTTCTGGAATACATTTGTAGCTTGTATTCAAAAATGCTGGGGTTTGCTCCACATGCCTTTTGGGCAGGGTAGCTTGGGGTGGAGGAGCTCATGGCATAAACAATGATCAAAACTGCACAAATGGGCTCCTCCCAAGAGGCCGTTGGTGGCTGTAGCGTCAGACTTGCAGTTTCACCTGTTTTAGTTCGCATCCTGTTTTACCACCTAAATATGCTGCTGGTTTAAGGATACCAGCAGAAACCAGAAAACTTATTTTAAGACCGACACTGGGACTGAAGTATCTGAGGGTACGATTCCATCCTCAGTATGGAAACAAAAGCCCCATATGCTGGGTGAGATGCTGAGGGAACCTGTTCATTGAGCGAGACTTGGCAGTCATCCAAGTTTATCAAGGGGGTTCTTCAGCCCAGTGATCCATACATTTAGGTATTCTTTTTATATATCTATATATTCCTGTATGTGTACATACTTAGACATATGTACTTACGTATATATTCTTCAGACCACATCAGCCTGAAAAACTGTTCTGTCCAGAAGGGAGAAGTAATGGTTAATGAGTTCTTACTTCAGCTTTTGTCTTTATTGCTACCTCATTAGGTGATGCCAGGCAGGTGCCGCGCTTGCTGTCTGCATGTTCGGGTGGGAAAAGCAGCACCGACAGCACTTCCACTGGGGCGGGGAGGTGAACAGGGAAGGAGCTCTCCATCACGCACGAGGGGGCAAGAGAAAGGCTGCTATGGGCAAAGTGCCTCAATCCAGTCCTGGCTGTGACCTCCCTCTGTGGAATCGTACAAAATGATTATTGAAGGTTAATTAAGGTTCATTAAGTTAAGTCTCATGAATGCAGCCATGAACTTTTCTTCTGCCCACCACTGGATAGGGCCTACAGCCCAGCAGAGATCAGAAAACAGCATTGCCAACATGGTTACACAGCCACCGAAGAGCCTGCTTTGCACTTTACTCCGGTGTGGCAGGAATAAGGAAAACTATTATATCAGTTAAATACTGGTTTACAGCTTCATTTGTTTTTTCCTTTTAAAAAGGCCAGCAATCAACCTTCATGAGTGGATTCATTTTCTAGCAAGAACAACCCCAGCATCCCTTGGAGGGATTGCTGGACAAGTGCGCTGAGTCAGCACAAAGCCCGGTGCCGTAACGTGCAACGTGCCGACGCACAACCGAGGTCAGCTGGCTGCTCCCCGGCCCTTTAGCAGCTGCCTGAAGTCACGGGAAAGTTGTTAGAGCACTTTAATTTGTAAACCTATTGCTAAACATCTAATGTTAATGAAATGTTACTGCTGAGTAATTCTGGCAGATGAAACTCAGTTAGTTCATTGTGCATCTAATTTATTTAGTGCTAAATGTTTGCCCTTATTTTCTTTACACACTGAAAACTCAGATTTGGATAAAAACTTTGCATCTCAAAGAAGACAATTCTTTGGAAAGTTAAGAAAATTTCTATGTAAATGCTTGTCTCTGCATTTCACATAAAACTCTGCTCGGGGGCATATATCCTGCCAAGGTGGAAATGGAAGGTGTAGGCTGCTCCTAGTGCCTACATACTCATCAAACCCATGATGAAGGAGGTAGTTCTCATCTCTACCAAACCATTCTAGTAAATGCAATGGCAGCGAACAACTGAAAAGACCTTACACAGCTGCACAGGTAGGGGAAGGTTCTGGCTGTGCTGATGGATCAGGAGGAGCCCGATTCTGTCCTGTCTGGGTACCGAATTCAGATCATCTGTGGTATCCTGTGACCGCAATAACTTCCGAACTGTCCATCAATCTATTATGTTACACACAACATATTAATTGTGGTGGCCATCAGAAAGAACAGACAGCCTCAGTGTCAGTAGGGAGGCATATAACGTCCCGTGCAGCAGTGCCAGCATGCAGCACAGAGCACGCATGTCTGTGCATGGGCAGGAGCTGCAGGACCTGCCCTGCTCACACACGCTGCTCCTGTGCCCACTCCGCTGCAGTGGGTGGCTTTTGATATGCAACAGGATAGGTGAAGACAATCTGATATAAAACCTTGCAGCTGTCTTTCTCAAGGACATATGACAGAAATAGGACAATGTTAATATTTTCCCCCACCCAAGAAAAACAAATCAATTTTTGCTGGCACACTGTATAATAATCCTGTCTGTTTACCAATACCTTCTCTATCTTCTACCAGCAAATGTAATCCCGAGCTAAAGAGATTTTCCAATTATATTACTTTCTAAATGACTGAGTAAATCTAGCAAAATAGATGGGGAAAAACCTGCCCTATCGCAGATCCCTGCACAACTGCATGAGAAATGTTTTCTGATTTGCCCTATCTCCACCTGAGTACACTGACCCCCCTCAGAAGCTGGCAGCCGGCTTAGCTCTTCCGACCCCTCATCGCTATTCATGGGCTTCTATAATGCTATTAGAACATGGCTCCACAGTGTTGTCCGGGAATGCGTCCTTTATAAATTTCACCTGGTTTAAGCAGAGCACTGTACTCTGGGGAGAAGGGAAGCAACCCAAGGGAGGCATGGCTGTAATTTCATTGTTGGGTATTTATTTGCCAGCAAATTCCTAAGTGTTGATATATTATTACACAATGTGCCAGCCATTAGCTCAACTCATCCCTCTGTTTTACAGGGCAATACAAAGCAGATACTCCCATCGGAGGGAAAGGAAAGCTAGTCTGAGGGCTCAGCACTTCTAACCCTTGAGCTCAGGACAGAACACACCGGTGAGTCCATCCTGCTGCCCCATGCTGCGGAATCCTGGCCAACCTGCAGCCCCAGCCTGGCAAACAGCTTGGGACACGAAACACCGCATGGGCACCAGCGTTACAGCTGCTAACGGGATACATCATAGAAAAGCCAATGCTGAGGATCTTCTAGTACTGTGGGGATGGGATTTTGCTACACCTCCACTCCAAAAAAAAAAAAAAAAAAAAAAAAAGGAATGCTTTTTTTTCCCCCTCCCCCCGTTTTCTTTCTCTTCTTTTTTTAAATAAAGGAAATATTTCATGCAATCAGAACAGCTGGAAGACTTAGAAGGAGAGATGGACATCAGGAAAAAAATATCTCTTCACCATAAAGGGTGAGGAATAGAAATAACACACAGTAAAGTGGGCTGTTCCTTTCTTTTTTCTCCTGCTGACCAGACACCTTGCAGCAGGCAAAGGCTCGGGGGGCATGCACTCCCCCAGCCGCATCCCCAGGGATGCAGCAAGTGCTCCAACTCAACTTCCAGAGGTGTTCTCTGCAATGTTAGTGAAACTTTAAGCTCAAGCAGCAGCTAAGATGAAATCAAGACAATAAACCACGGTCACTCTGCAAAAAAAGTTACCGGTGCTGGGTGGGAGTGAGCAGAAAGGAGTGGCGGGGTGGGACCCAGAGACTGCACTAGGCACGCGCTACAGGGTAGAGGGAAATAGCTCATTTTTTTACTATTTCTCATGTTGAACAGATGTGCACTAAACTGAGACAGCAGGCAAAAATGAGGTTGGTTCCTCTGAGTTTCCTTTCATATTCTGCTAAATGCAAATACCTGAGTTACCACCTTTTCTATTTGACTTGTTTGTGAAATGAAAAGAAGGCTTTCTTCAGGTTTTTGTTGTCATTCTTTTTGCTTTACCCTTTGTTGTAACAGATGATGGTGCTGCAGAAGAAGCAGTTAACAGCCGTTCATTCTGTGCAGGCAAATAAACAGAGGGCTTCAGCAAAGAGAAAGAAGGAATGTAAGGAGAGAGGAGCGTTGCACTTGCATTCTTCTCACGGTTAATCCCCCACTGAACTCCAACTGACATTTGGTACCACTTTGCCAATACATTGCTTTTATGATTGACTGATAAATTATTAGATTTCTCTGATGCCTAGCAACTATCAATTAACGCTGCGAGACTAGGTTTAAATGATATGACTTAATTTCTCTGCTGTTTTCTTCTAGACACGCTTCCAGGGATCTGAAACCCCTCCCAGTTAGAATGAATAATATTCCTCATCTCCACACTCTTGTGACACCACACGTGGGGACAGATGTTTTGGCAACACATTCGTATTCATCCAGATCATCACAACTGCATCCTGCGTCAGAGACAGCCCAAGGTACATGATTGATGGTCCCACCCCTTAAAACATGATTAACTTTGTGAAATCAATCAATGGAAGCTACTATGGCAGAGGAAACAAGGGAGGCTTTTCTTACAGTGGATTGTGTGCTGTCATTTTATTATTTAATGTTTTGTTACTGGTAAAGCAATTTTGAAAAGTCTCTGTGACAAGCGCTCCCCGGCACTAGCTTGTCTATTTGCCAAATGAACTTCGAAGTAATGTCCATAGAATTAACTATGGAGTCAGTAAGTATAAAACCAGTAGATACAAGATGACACATGTTATGCCAGTATAAATCACACAGTCACTCCACTGCATCGTGGATTAAATCTTCGTAATAAACCTATTTAAGAGGCATAGGTGGGACCGGAGCAGTCTGCTAGCGCTGGCTGCTTGGCACTGCCCGCTGCAATGTCCCCTGCTCCGTGTTTGAAGCTAAAACTTTTAGTGTTTTGTATTGTATTATTGCATTGGAAAAATGTGTCAGCCTAAGTTTTTTTTCTTCTTTTTGGAAATCCAGCCATAGCAACTCAGCTGGTTTTGTAGGTGAAGCTATAGAAAAACACCTGTTTTTTCTGTTAATAAAATAATTGAACAGTCTCTTTGGCTGCTGGGCCTGGGCTTCCCTTTCTCAGGGCTCCTCATGTGTTTCTCCCTGCCAGATCTGCATTTCCAGGATTTATGGCCAGGACTGCAGGTTAATTTTGTACAGACAACTTTCATTCTGGCATCACTATATTTCGAGCACTTAACTTGGCAACATTTTTATTCTGCTGGTGGGAAGGTCCTGTCTGTGTGCGGTGGCAGAGCAGCGCGAAGCCAGTGTCCCTGCCAGAAGAACCGTCATGTAAGAGAAAACATAAATCACACTTTTATTTAGCTATTACAGCTAAAGCACAGCTCACAATAATAGAGGAAGAGCACTTTCCCAATAAAACCAAGGATGAGCGAGGGCTGAAAGGTTGCTGAGTCAGCTATTTGGGCACAAACACAGGTGGCTCCTTACTCCAGATAAACTGCATCCAGTCTGCCAAGACCGAGCGTTACATGCTGCAGGCCAACTTGGTGGAAATGCCACGGGAATCTCTTTACAGACACTGTTAGACTTAAAAAAGGACTGTTTGGGAAAACTGCTGTGAATGCTTATCTTCACTATTCATGTTTTTTACATTTGCAAACGCAGCTGCTGTGCTCCCTGTTCCGCAGGCTGTGCCCTTTCATTGACAGAAGGAGCGATCCTGGCACGGGGAATACATAAATATGCATCACTTGGTGGCTAGTAAGGTAAACAAACAGCTATATGGTGCCAAGGAAAAGGTGGAAATTTCATCTGCCTTATTCCCTTTGCATTTTTATGACAGATGCTGCTGGATTTCCTTGGAGGAGTTCCTGTGAGCTCAAGCATGAGGAGACACCTGTGGGATGGGCGCTGGGACAGCCACCGCTGCTGTGTAGCCAGAGCATGCAGGGGGCTGCAGCCTGCCCCCCCTGCAGCCCCATCCCTTCAGCCCAGTGGCCTTGAACTCTTAAAGTAGCCTCAGGGTAGTGACTGGAGTCAAAATGCACCTCTGCAAAAGCACCCCAGTAAAAAGCACCTCACTTTCAGACTCTCCAACTGGGAAAGGTTCTTCCGAACCTCTGCACCTACAGCTGTGGGATGTGCCCAGCCAAGGGGGAGGTGCTGGCTGAACACACTGAGCATCCTGCAAGCAACCACGGCAAAGCAAAGTGCACATAAGCAAAGCAACAAGGTATGCTACGTAAATAACCATTTTAAAGGTCCATGTTTACTAAGTCACGACTCTACTTACTCTTTTATATTTGGCAAAAGAAATCACAGTAAACTTTCAAAATGCCATCCTTTTCCACACCACCACCTAAACATGATCCAAAGGGGCTTGCTGGGGGGTGGAGAGCTCCTTCCTCTCCAGGACCCATGAGGTGAGTGGCCCTTCGCAGCCAGGAGCTGGGGGTTGCCCAGTGGCCCTGCTAAGGCCAGAAGAGCCCTGCCCTGATCAGGGGCTGCATCCCCCCAGCCTGGCCCAGAGAAATTATTTTGAGCTTCTCCAACATTGACAAAGCAGTTAGCAAATAAACAACTAATAAGCAGCAGTGGAAGAAGCGTTACTGAACAGCAGGTTGCAAAACTGTGGATGAGATTCATGACTGTGTTACTCACAGTCATCTTACTGTCTTCAATATTTTAATTCAATGGCATAAACATGATTTTATTAATTGCAAAAAGCCATTTGGGTGGGGGGTGTGCTGAATTATTTGTTGTTTGAAGCAGCCAAACAAACTGCCTGTCAAAACCTTAAAACAGAACTTGAAGTAATGAAGTGCAGTTTAAAAAGCACAGGGTGTACCCGCAACATTTTGAACTCCTCTCCAAAAAACAGGGCAAAGGAGCTGCCTTTGAACAATTAACTCCCAGGTCCTGTTTTTTTCTCAGAGCAGGCATGTGATTGCACACTTGCAGAGCTCCCAGCTTCTCCCATCTCATCCCATCCTGAGTAACAAGGGCTCTCCAGCATCCCCAACACCCTCCCCCCAAGGCAAACCTGAAGCCTGTGGGGGAACCTGGGGCAAGCTTTTCTGCTTGACCCATCTGTAGTCCCTGATTTTGCAGAAGCAACGGAGTATCTTAAACAGTGATTGACTGGGTCTGGGGACAGAGGAGCTGCCTGAGTGGTTTTTAGTGTGTTAGATTCAGACACCAATTTGATGGGCTTGGAAGCCCAGTACCTAAGAAATAAGATTTAAAAAAAAAAAAATATTAAAAAAATAATCTTTCAAAATTTGTTTCCCCTCAGGACTGAGTTTCCCATCTAAACATGGATAAAGCACACTCCAGCCAGAGCTCCCACTGGAGGCTTCACATGCCCTGGTGGAAGCTGCTGCCCTTGCCCAGGCTGCTCGCAGGGCACAGCCAGCTGTGGCCAAGGTGCCACCCACCAGCGTTGCCCAACAAAGGAGAGTGACACCCGGCTGTGGTCAGAGATGGAGCAGGAACGGCCTCTAACTTTGCAGTGCCATTGACTTTAATGCTCATATTTGTAATATTTGTGGTTTATTATTCTTATATTTTATGTCTCTACATGCTGAGCTTTATGGTTTTAAAGATCTGAGAGAATGGACAGCACCCACTGGCAGAGCATCTGCCCAGGGAGTGGGATGGACGGTGGGAGCCCTTCCCACAGGGCTCACACTGCGGGGAGGGATGGAAATCTGCCCCCGCAGCATGAAAGCAACAAAAAGCCCACCAGGAGCTGCGCTGAGGATGTTTGACAGAAAAACTGAAGATCAGGAAATCTGAAGCTCTGCCACATCTGCTCCCCGTGGCTCCTGGTGTTCCCATGAGTCCATAACATCGCCACTGTGAGGGACCGTTTTCTGCACCCACTGCTGCACATCAGCACCCTATAGGACGCCCAAGGTGCGCTTTGAGCAGCACTTAAATTCCACGTCCTTGTTTAAACATGCATAAGATACTGTTCTTTTAAAAGCACATTTCAGGCTGGTATCTATGAGCCCATACAAAATAGTAGAAAAGGTGAATATGAGACCAGTCAGGTTTGCAAAACTGTCCCCAGAAAAAATCCCAGGATCAGCACCAAATCTGTTGCCAACTTTTTACTCTGAGAGCAATTATTCTGCAAGCTTTCACATCTGTCATTTTAAATTTTATTTACAGCTAAGATTGCCAGAGACATAGAAGAAACAGCAAGGCTTTAGCATGAGACTGATTCCTGCTGCTTTGAAGACTGGTCAGATAGTAGAGACTTGATTAAACAGCTCTTTTGTATTTTCCCATTTCCCTCTTTTATCTAGCTAATGTTTAAACATTGCCAGGAAAAAAAATTAAAAAATAAGGAAAGAAAAAGGTATTTCCCTGAATTTCATTATCAAATAATTTACTTTTCTGCTATGAAATGATCACGCTGACTTTTACTTTGTACCACAAGAGAATAAGGATAGGGGAAAGAGAGTTTCAAAGGTTTTTTTAAGAATGCAAAATATTATGTCAAAACCATGCATGGAGACAGAAAATTACAAAGCTCTCTATCAAGAGGTTTTCACACCTGAGAAAACATTAAGCAAGAGGCAAAAGATCTGTAGGTATATTAAGAGGTATGTAAAATTGAAAATAAATTAGTGAAAATTATTTTCCTTCATCTTGTGCATGCATAAAGGAGTCATGATCTTGCAGAATCTGTATTTAGCTGAAGGTAATGTTTCCTCTACAGCTTTCGCACAAGGGGCTTTTTTTGACCACTGGCATGAAAATAATAGCCATGATTTAGCATGAAAATAATAGCCATGATTTAGCATCGCTTTCTGACATGAAACAAATGGCTTGCCAGTGTGGCCTCAGCATCTCAGCTGTGTGCCTGTGTCACCATTGATCATGAGATATGGCAGAGAAAGCACATGTTGCACCTTAGGGTCATTTTGATCATAAATACATTTTCTTCCACTTTGTTTCAGGCTATTTTCTATTATACATCAACTCTTAGAATACCACTGGGTTCAATTACCGTCCAAAAAAGAAGTGGAGCTGGAGGTGGCAAGGGTGCATATTGGGGACTGTGTAATAATGCGGAAAACTTTTGCTTTGAACTCTCCAGACCAAAGGGCATTTCTTTCTAAGTATGAATACCAGAAATCATGAGCTGTTCAGCAGTGCTGGGGAATGATAAAACGAAGAGCAGTCTCAGGCTGTGGGACATGCTCTAGGAACATTTTAGAAACTTTGAGAGTAAAGATAATACATCCTGCACCTGGATGAAAAATTGTTGCTTGCCAGCCCAATGCGCAGTGAGGCACTGGAGGAAGCTCTCCTGCACCTCCAGGAGAGGCTGGGCTGCTTGGGCTGTTCTGGTCATGCCAGCCCTTCTTACAGGCTGGGTGTGTCAGGAAGAGGAAAGAAAATGCAGAGAGCTAGCAGCAAGGGCATGCTGCCGGAGAGCTGAATCAGGCTCTCCCATGCTCTGCCAAGGGCTTTAATCGCTTGGCTAACGGCCTTTGGCAGGAGGCTAACAAAGCACCTGCCTCTCTGCTACGCTGCATTTATTATAAGGGCTTGAAAATTAAACAGTGTTTACATGACAAATGAACAATTCCAGCATTTTCAGTAAACTAAATGACCAAAACCATTCCCTTACTCTGCCCATCCCCTGCCTTCTCTACTTCCAAGCACTTCTGCTTCTTCCCTGTGTACATTGCCTCTGCTGCACCTAATGCTCCTGCGAAGTAAAATTTTCTAAAATCCCTGGAGTTAACTCACCTGGCACCAACAAAGAATTTAGTTCCTAGACTATGATTTTGCCTTACACTGCACAGAGTTGGTACAAACCTCAGTCCCTGGGAGGTACCATAGTTCCCCCCCAAATATTTCCTGATCTTGGGTGCTCATTACCCGCTCATCTCACTAGCTGCATAGCTGAAGAACCTCAAAGCAAAACCCAGCCCATTTTGCATGGAGAAAGGATGCTGGAATATCATCTCACAATGACACTGGACAAAAAAGAAAAAGCCATTAGCATTAAATTATCTGCTCTCAGATAATTTCCCAGATGAATCACCATAAAAGGCTCTGAAACGGTCTCTTGCTCTTTTTCTTTGCATAACATTTCATTGTACTAAAGACTCGAGGAGCTGTAATTCATCAGGTTTTATCTGCATGAGGGCATTGTTTTCAGCAGGGTCCCTGATCATGAGAAGTGGTGAGGCCAAGTTTGCCAGGCTGGAGGATTAACCTGCCAGCGGCAGAGCACAGGGCACAGGTCCCCTGTGAGAGGAGGGGGCTCTAAGAGACAGCAAAGCAGACCTGGGTGCTGGCGATATGCCCCAACACCTCATTTAGACAGTGCTCAAGGCATTTTCCTTGGTGGGTGATTGTTCATCATGGCACAGCATGACCAGTCCCAGGCACTCAGGGACTGCACAGCGGTTTGCCAAGCCCGGAGAGGCCACCTCTGTCTCTCTGGAATAAAACCTAAACCATCACAGCAACTGCAGTGATTGGTATCATGAGAGTTTTTCCCCATCAGACTTTTGCCCGCTGTGCTCTCCCCTCTGAGAAGCCTGTGCCGGCCCCATCCCCACCCTGCTCCAGCACTGACCCAGACACCCACCAGCTACTGCTGGAGGCTGGTGACGGCTGGGGAGAGGGGTGTCAGCTGGGCTGATCTCCCTGCCAGGCTGAACCCAGGCCACATCCTCCCGCACAGCAAGGTCCGAGACACAGAAGAGCCAGCCCGAGCCCGTGCTCCCCGGCGTACCTGCTGTTGTCGCGGGGTGAGCTTTACTGTACCAACAACTCTGGGTGCTGCCCGTCAGCCCAGCGCCCATGGGCAGGATGGCTGGAAGGGGATGGTACCCACACATTGTTGCTTTGCCAGCAGCAGTGGCCCTGGAGGTACTGGAGCTCAAGTCAATCTCCTTTAACACCTTGTGGTGCTTCTATCCCATGTCGCCAAGGCCACTTTGAGCTGCCACTGCCTATGGAGATGGTTGTCCCCTCCCTGCCCACCCAGTGCACTCAGGGATGCCTCCCAGCACCACAACAGCTCTAAGTCCTTCTGTGACCGGCAGAAAGGAGTTAAGAAAACAAGGTCTTACCAGCCACAGACAGCCGTGAATTAAAGAGAGTAACTCCCATGACAGTGGGCTCAGCATCATGCAAGGGGAACGGGCCTAATTATAATTTCCAAGGTGATGCTGAGCACTGCTTGCTAAACACACCGTGCTGTGAAATTCCAGCTGCTTCCTCAACAGAGATAAACACACGAAATCATTTGCTTCATGTGCATGTGTGTGGTTGTTGCCTTATTCAGGGTAACAAGACTGATACAAAGTGTACATTTTTCTGTTTACTGAAAAACTTGGTGAAATCAATAGTTTAAGACAAAAGAAAGTAACACAACCTGTAATAAAACTAAATGATAAATAGATATTTGTTACAGAAAAAAAGATTTGTGCAATTCATTGTCGCTAATGTTCTCGCATCTAATGTGATTTTGGGTGAGAAGAAGTGGCACAATGACGACTATTAACAGAGGGCTTATCAGGTATATTTTTCAGTTGTTCAGGCTGTGCTGTTTGGTGTCCACACAGCCGCTGCTGCCAGCCAGCCCCGGAGCCAGGCTGGCCCAGGTTTGTGGCCATGGCTCACAGCCCCTACGCCTGCCGGCCACCGAACACTGGGTGGCTGGCTGCACGGTGCTGAATTTGCCCAGTTTATCCCCGCTTATTGCCAATGCCATCTGGCAGCAGCTCCTGTGCTCCAGTTTCTGTGCAGTTATAAATGGATCAGAGACCTGTCAGGCTGCCAAGTGAACCATCATTATCATTCATGATATCATTTAGCACATACTCCACATGGTAGTCAATTGCTTGCGTTATAATCACCTCTTAAAACTGTGACTCCATAGATATAATATTCCTGCGAGACAGTCTTTACCTGTTACATTAAACTTACAGATATTTAAAATGTCAGATAATCTTTCATCTGAATTGCCCTGCTGTCTAATACAGTCAATCAGCCAGCTCCGGCAAGCAGGGTTTTGTTCTCAGGAAAGAGGCAGGAGGAAGCAGCTTTTCTGCATTTGCTCACAAATGTCCTATTTGTCTTCAGATGAGAAAGTACTTTTGTTGTGTATAACCCTGAGTCCTGTGGATATTACACTGCTAAATCTGAAAGATTATCTTTCGAAGACAAGGCAGCTTGTCACGTTACAAAGTCTTCTCTTCTATGTTACCTTCACTTTTAGTATTGTGTGATAACCTTAATTTTAAAGTAAGATTATGCTAAAATTATAATTGTCTGTACATTTTTTTAAAGTGTTTTCCAGTGTTTCTATTTAGACTATCAGAACTAGTGTGGTTAGTAGGCTGAGGAGCCTGGTTTATTATCTACAGCAGTTTCCACATCCCTCCTCCAGAGCCTCCCTCTGCCTTCAGCCAGAATTGCTGGTCTCTCCAGCCTCTTCTGGTACAAGTGCAACCACATTCACGCAAAGGTGCCACCCTGTCCCCCAGGTTTCTCTCTTCTGGCAGGCAGGGCAGCGAGCAGAGCCATCACAGCGGAGGTGGCCGGCAGCTGTGCCCCAAGGCTGTAGCTCTGGTAAGTCTGTGATACAGGCAATAACCACAAGCCACGCTCCCCGCGCACACTGGCATTCACACCAGCACCCCTACTACCTCTTGGGACACCGGCCCCAGCGAGGGGACACCGTGCCCGTGCAGTGGCTGTGCCCCAGCCTCCCTCTGCTTACTGGGCATGGTCACCGCAGCTCAGCTGCTCTCACCAAACCCACAGAGAAGCTGCAAACCTTTCCTTCCCTTCCCCGCTTGCAGCGGTTTTACCAGACTTCATTCATTCCCCAAGCTGGTAGCCAGGACTAAAATGACAACCCTAAATCTAAGCCTGGTGAAAGTCAGTCCTACGGCACAGAACCAGCCCTCGGCACTCACTGTCACAGGTTGCCAGCGCCACTTTGCCATGTTCAAGCAGAGGAGACACTCCAAGCAGTGAGGTGAGCAGGCTTAGAAGCAATATTGGTATTTAACGGAGTTCAGCTCCAAACCCTGAAGGCGCACCTTTGATAGCCAGATCATGTGCGGCGTGTTACAGTCCCTGACACTGTGCACCAGCAGCAGCAGCACCATCCCCTCCCACACCGGGGCCACTGGCTCCTTGGGTTGTACAAGAGAACAACCGGGGCAGGTGTAGGACTGCCGAGAGCAGGAGGATTGGAGGGTGGGTGCTCAGAGCGCAGCAAGGTGCTGAGCATGCCGGCCGCACACCCAGGGCAGCTGCGGGAGCTGGGGTAGGCTCCCGGTGCGGCAGAGCGGCTCCCCCGACGCGCGGCAGGCATTGCATTTATATTCCCCAGAAATGACAGCAGGAGTCATCTCCGCCTCTTCTGTGTAACTCAGTTCACTGATAATTGCGTTTATTGCTATCATGCTGTTGTTTACACATCTTTGTTATTAGATTGCTTTGTGGGGAGCTGGTTTAATACAACATTCAGCACCTGGGTTTACATCACTCTGTGCGAGCATCAAAAGGCCGACCCAAGAGACACATTGCACGCTGCTGTCCAGCTTCCTTTCCCAGTTCCCAGAAATGCTTAGTCAAGCTAACATCTCACTGAGGCATCTCCAGATCAGTTTGCAGGGATTTCTGTGCTCCTTTTATCATGCAAAGCAGTTCACATTGGTCGCAGTGTTGTTATGGCAATTCAGTGTTGTAGATTTGGACAAGAAAAAGAATCACATAACGAGTCTCAGCCTGACACACAGGATGCAATTTCAGAGAACTTTGGGAAATCATGGGCAATTGTGCACTAAAGCAGAAACTGCTTAGACCAAGCTCTGGCGTCGGGCAGGGTGGTCTTCTAGCACCAAACTTCCCCTAAAGCTAATGAAACCCAGGGGTGTTTAAAGAACTACATTAATTACTGTGTCTGCATATTCAGGACTAACGCTCATGAAAGAAGCTGCTCTTTGCAGGAGCAATGGCCATTTCCAAAGAAGCCTGTTGTAATGTCTCCAGCTTATTTCACAGGTGGCAGAGGCTCAGCAAAGCCCAGCCTGGCTATCTGCCCAGCATCAGGCCATGCTTGAGGTCCTACCATGCAGCTCCTGAGCTGAATGAAGCCGGCCAGTGGCATTATTTCCAACAGAAATGACACAGTGTTTGTTGCCTTTAAATAAGTCAGTATTAAGAATTTCATGTGCTATGGTCACAGCTGATCAGTGTAAGAGAATGTAATTTCCTTTATGGAGGACAGGTATGATGTACCTGGAGGAGGATCAATCACTTGACTTCAGTCTGGGGGTACCAATCTCAAGCAATGCTTTTCTAGCAATCTTTCATTTACTTCTACACATACACACCTTTCAGCCAGCAAGATGATGAATAGTGTAGACATTCACACACTGTGCCATCTTAAGAGTATTATCATATATTTGTTATGAGAAATAACAATTTTTCTATATGCCGAAACAAAAAAATGCAGCGGAGTGACAGCTCTCCTCCTCTTTCTTCCCAGCATGAGTCAAGCACTATTGAAGACCTGCAGACTTCAAGTACTAAAATTGACTTTATATTTCTCATTGGCAAGGTATCTGGGAAGCTCCAAAGCCAGTCAAAAGAGATCACCAGACATGAGGCTCTGGCTCCTAATTATTTTAAGCGCTCTCAAAATGAGCTGGTGTGTTAGTGTGACCCAGCCTTTACAGTCTTTCTGCTTTTGGATGCAAATTAGCAGTTCTGACCTCTACACCTGCTTCCTACATACAATGCTACCCCCCCCCCCCCCCCCACACACACACCCCAGCCATCCCCCCCTCCTGCATGGTGGTCTGGGCCAGACACAGACTGGCAACACAGCAACGTAACCAGCCACCAAACCTCTTGGCTATTTCTTTGCATCTTTTTAGCTCAGATCTGTTCTGCTCTGCGCACAGGTCTACATAAAGCTTACCGCTCCAGCCCTCCCTCTATTTTAAGCAGACGGCTCCTGTGAAGCGCAGCAGGGCCAGCTATAAAAATCATCATTACAAGCATCATGGGATAAGCACAGAAATCTCACACCCAGAGCCCAAGTCCGTCCTCATTTGCACTGCAGTGATGTGCTGCGGCGTTTTGCCTTCCCAGGCTCTACCAAGGCAACACTCACCCAAGCCACTGACTAACCTTCAGCCTTTTAGGAAGGGGTCCAGCCTCCAAACATGCTAGTTAGAGCTGCACCATTACATGACACACCTGATATGCCCCATTACACTCTTTTCTTGTATAAATTCTCTGTTAAGGCCGCAAGGAGAGACCATAAGAGGGAAGTAACTCCACTGTGGCTGGAGGATGGCTCCCCCGTCACGCTCACCCCATGGACCTTGGTGAGCAGGTCGCACAGTGACCGCTGCCTTCTGCCCCAGCATGAGACCGACATGCTGCAGCTCCCAACATGGGAAGGCACTTTGCCAACATGAATGCTCTTAATGACAAGTTCTTCAAGAAAAATAAAGAGAACAAACCCCTAAGAGCTGGATTTTTAGAGAGATTTCTCTTCTCGTATTTTCCTTTCCTCAGAATATTCTGGCACAGCTGCAGAATACTTTTAACTGTGGTTACAGATTTGCTTTAAATTAATACTGATCAATTAGCAGTGATACTGTTGCTTTAGTTATTGTGTTCTCAAACAAAAAAAATATATCCTAAGGCTGTTCCTCAACAGACAGGCCTTGAACACTGTATGCAATCAAAGAATTAAATGCTACAGATTTCCAAAAACTTCTCCAAGCACTCTGGGAACACTGAGCTTTCAGGGCCACAAAAATTCCTCTTATGTTATGGAGACAGTTCCCAAGACAGTGTTATTCATGAGGAAGGGACTACATTGCTTAGGAAGTTCATTTCAAAGTGGGTGAGCTCTCCAAAGGCAGAATACTGCAGGTGACTCCTTCAACTGAACAAAATGAGGGCATAAGGAATGCTCAGCTCATTGCTCACATCCCCACTGTAAGAGAGATGTTTCAATCACAGAAGCACAGTGGGTGAGGGAGTGGGCTTATTGCTGGGACTGTGGCAGTACTGGCACCTGCATGTTAAGTCCAAACATGGACTCAGTGCTCAGCAGTGGAACAAAAGTGAGGATCGGTATTTTGGATCCTGTGAGGACGAAGCATTAATATTAGCTACGACCAGCCTTACAACACGTACAACAGCCATTACTAGGTACTTCAGCAGATGCTCGGTAACAGACTTTACTCATCTTGAGGCTCAGTTCACAATTTGTCTTGCATGTGTTACAAGAAGAAAAAAAAAAAATTCTTTATCTCGCTTTCCTGAAAGGTATGTGAAAGTAGAATCAACATACCATAATAGTACGACTTCTTATGGGAAGGGTTAGAATTAAACGCATTTTGCGCAATGTCAATGGGAAATTCCAGGTATGGACCATTCAGCTCCCACAGCTCAGCTACAGGTTCACCGACTTCAATGTCTCCACTGAGCACACCACCTCAGAGAAGCAGAAGCTAACACGTATATTCTTGCTTATCCAAATATTGACGTTTTAACACTATTAAAAGTCCCTAGTAGAGTATTCATTTAATTGGCAATGTTTTCCCCAAGGGATGCATGGACTGGAGCCATCTATCCAGTCCCTTTCTGGTAGCAGGGTTTTTCTTGTTCCCCTGCATCATTAAGCAAGAAAGGACAGCAGTTATGAACTGCTTTTAATACTTGTCTGTATTGGTTACAGAGAAGTCATTGTCAGCTAAAATAATTGGCAGCTGCCACTATTCTTGCTGGTGAGCTCTTTCTCCAGGATGTTTTAATCTTACTCTAGTCCTTGGCATATGCTGCAGAGCTCTCATCCCGGCTTTCACTTGGGATATTTCTAATTGTTATTATGCTTATTTATGGTGTCCTTGAAGGAAGACATGTGCAGACTTTAACAGCAACGTACCAAGAGAGTTATTGTAAAGCTCTATAAAGGAGATTAGATCTTTGTGATAACCCCGATTTTTGACACATAGTGGACATAGAATTAACTTCACCAGACTTCATTGCCAGAGTCCCCAGATCATGGAGCTGAGACAGCAACCCTGGGCCACCTGCACCAACTGTGAGAGCAGCCTGAAGGCTACCAAGCCCTGCACAGGGGACAACCCAGCCCCACCACTGGTGGGAAGACTGAGATGCAAAAATTTCTCATCTCCCCAGCAATAACTCAGCCAGGGAGACAAAATCCATAGTTTCAGAATCACCCTTTAGGCTTTGTGCTAAAGAGAAACCTGTTAGAGCCCCCCCAGAAGTTATTTATGTCTTTTGTGCTCTCTTTCATACTTGACAGGGAGCTCAGTTTTACAGTGCCAGACTGCTGCCTTAGACCAGCAAAATATTAAGCACTGGGGCAGATCAAGTTGTTGAGCCACTTGCAAGCACCTTCAATGGGAAACACATCCATAAATATGTGAGTTTATCCAGGAAATGTACGTAAAGAGGGGGACAGTTTGACCCTGCCACATTATTTCTTGCAGATGCTTCCACTGATGCTAAAACACTTGTGACTCACCCCTGTTCTGTAATTAATCAGTGAAACATCAAAGCTCGCTGTAGTTTTTCAACGTTTAGGGTAAACCTCTGAATACAAGAGAATGGATATGATCCCAAATAGCTTTGCAGATGAAGCAGAGGATGCCATGCCCACATCTCCATCTACCTGATGGAGATCTGAGGGCTCCTCCATCCAAAGGAGCCCAGCACAAGCCCTGCTCATCGGCTAACTGCCATTCCCCTCATCAGGGTTTGTATCCTTAAATTCAAGTGCTGGAGCACAGCAGCAGCCCCGGCTAATTGGCTTGCCTTGGAAAGGCAGAGCAGGCAGGGGCTGGCACTCCAGTGGGCACAACCTGAGGCTTATGAAAGTCTCCCCAGGTTCTCAGCCCCCGTACCCCATGCTGCCTGCATCGCTTTGGAGATCACAAAACCAAGTCAAGATGCTCCTTCCCTGAAATGAAATTCGACATAAATAGCTATCTGGGTCTTTGTCAGCAGCTCCTTGCTTCCTCCTGCCCAGGGGCAAAGCCATAAATAAGTTTTGTGCTCTCAGGAGATGTGACAGTTATTATTCAATAACTGAATTATAGGCTCATTCTTGGAAAGGAATAACAGCAGGCAGGGAAGGGATGGGCAGGAAAGGGATGGTAGCATTTTACTTCACAGGAACTGAAATACCTCAAAAAAATAGTAAATCCCTGATAGGAAACACTGGTGAGCGCTTTGTACTTTGGCAAGTTCCTCTCATTTTGGTATTACTGCTTTCAATTTTTAAAGGTGTTGTGGTGTACGGAATACAGAATAGCAAATGCATTAAAAATACATTTCCCTGTCACATTGCATCTTTATAACTTGTTAAGAGTTGTGGAAGCTGGGAAGGCTGGGATCTGGTGGGAGGGTAGGGAGTGCAGGCGCCTAGCAGGGCCATGTTCCATGGCCAGGTCCCATGGCCACCACGCTCCAAAGCAAAAACTTGTACTTCAAATAGGAGACTTCAAAGTGGGGAGCAGGGAGCACACCTCTTTTTTCCTGTAAAGGAAAGGGCATGAATGCAGAGAGCCCTGAGCTCACCATGGGACAAGGTGTCCAGAAAGGCCTGGCTGGAGGGACGGTGCTAGAAGTTGAGGCTTTGTCTTTGGAAGTCAAACCTGGAAGGCCAACAAACACTAGAGAGGAGCTGTGACTATCACTGGGACACACAAGTGCATGGGTTTCCCTTGTTGGATCCAACTTTCTCCTGAATGTGTCCAGGCAACAGGGCTCCTGGATGCTGTAACAGCCGGCCAGCCTAGGGCACAGGGACATGGACCCATACGCCAACGTGCGCCGTGTCTGCCCCACATCACCCCTTTGGTTTGTGTGTGCACTCACCGAACAGCACACTGATTCACTCGGTGTCTGCAGGGTTTGGTGTGGTTGGGTTTGTTCATCATGAAAAATCTGGTCTGTGTTTACACCTCCCTCAGAGGAACGCCATCTCAGACTGCAGCCATCACCCGCTGAGCCTGCCAACACCAGCCCCCCAGTGTGCTCAGCGAAGCCTCGGCTTCTCCAGGTACCTGAACCAGGTTTCTCGATCCCACTGGCATCCCTTGGACAATCAAAACCCATCCATGGTGTGCAGGGCTGGGGAGCACAGACACCTGCACCCCACCTCTCACTGGCCCCCGGCCATGCGGGGATCTGCATTAGCAGTTAACGATTCAATGACAGGAGACAAAAGCACGCAATATTGGAAATGTTCCTTTGCACAAACAATAAACGTGCTGTTGATCCCTCCAAAGCAAGAGCTGGTCCCGGACCCCTTTAATGGAGGCGCTTGCAGCCTGGGGCAGAACCAGCCCGCTCCCAGCTCAGGCAGGAGCACTGGGCAGGGCGGGCGCTGAACTCCTGAGGAAGATGTTATCCTGTATGCTCCCGTTTCACGTCCAATTAACAATAGAGTTCATGGCTTCTATGGCACCTTAGTAATAAGTCAAGCTTTTTGGAAAGAAATGGGCCATGCTAAAGCTCTCATTACCCCTAGGAGGAAATGATCCAGCATCAATGAAAAGGATAGCAAATTTCCTTATGCACGGAAAATGATTATTGCTTGAGATAGGCAATAGCAACGGATCTAAACCTACATGCTATTATTAGTTGTGAAGTGATCATTATGGGGAGATGGTCTAATAAGGCACTGCAGACATAATGAGGAGGTACACAGCTCTTGAACTGAACAGACTCATTTAGACAGAACAGCCTAAGAGAGCAAGTAGGAAACGAAAGGTGTTGGTAAGTTATGAGGAGCGCTGCCCTACAATTGCATGCTAATTAGCAATTTGGAATTGCAGTGAATCAAATTATATCAAATTATATCAAACAACACTTTTTTTCTTCCATCAAAGACTGTCCTTTTTCAAAATCAGAGGCTTTCCAATAATTAGTTAGTATACAGGGTTTTTTTTATCCAGTTTTCCTCCTCCTCATTTATTTTGTGGTTCTCATTTAGACCTTCTCTTTCTGGACTTTTTTTTTATCCTTTCTAATTGCTTTCAGAAGCAATGGAGCCTAAGGCATGATACACAGCACTCTCCATTTAAGCAAAAAGACTGACATAGGAATGTGTACTGACACATAAAATAAAATAAAAATAAAAATAAGGAAGAAAAAAAAAATAGGGAGGAAAAATCATAACACTAACTTTCCAAAAGGAAGGCAGGAAAAAAAGCACTGCATTTTACCTCTGGTTGTGTGTCACAGTTTTTAGCCCAGTCTGTAAGAATGTAGCACACAGAAGGACAGGGGAGTTGTGCCCTGAGTAAACCGAGTGAATATTGTGTTTAGCACGGTCCGTATCATGAGGTATCCAAGCATGCACTTGCACAAGGGACCACCGCAGAGGTATGCGGGCTGCATCTTAGCCCCAGCCCTGGTGTTCTGGTTTGTTCTCCTTACCCTTTTTAAAATTTCCAATGATTTCTGCAGAGCTAGGCATGCCTATTTTATGGCAAAAGGTGAATGAAAGCACAAATATTGTGCATCCCACTGCTGCTCCATGCTCTGCAGTGCCTGGCAGCACACAGAGCCTGCTTGGGGCTGCGGAGGAGCCCTGGAGCACTTGCTGCTCACGGGACAGTGGCACCTGTCCCCCTGCTGACCTGCCCGGGATGATGGAAACCCCTGCATCCCTCCGGAGCCCCATCACGTGCCTTGCATGGGGTGCTTTCCTAATCAGAGAGGAGCTGGAGCAAAGATGGCATTTTACAGGTGCCTTTGATTTTCTAAAGGCACAAGGTACATAGGAACTAAATTGCAAGTCCCAGAGCTTGTCAGGGAGACTTGACCTCCTAAATCCTTACAGCCCTTCTGAAAAGAGATTTGACTGCAGGTTTGTAAAGGCATTTAAGTACCTAAAGCTGCAGCCAGGTAAACCCATAGCCCTTGACAGAGGTACGCAGCTAGGCCTGGGGGCAGGGCTCTCCCTTTCCATGTACGTTTTCCCATGATTTTACAAGTGCATTGACTAAATCTCCCCATTTTCATAGTGAAATGCAAGAAGCAGGATCCTTTAAACATAGAAACCTCACCAATTAGTCTGTGCTTTTCAGATGGGGAGTAACTAAAAGAATGGTAACACGTGAGTCAAGTGGAAGCATTTTGAGGTCTCAGGAGCTTTTTTGAGCATTATTAGATGCATTTTCCCTAAGCTGCGTCTTCTCCATCTCTGCTGCCAGCTCAGCTGACTCTGCAAAAGACTGACTTCTGTCGAGCTAGGAGTGGTAGCAGCTAATGCTGCTTCAGCATTCCCTGCCCCCCCTGCAAGTGGGACCCAGCTCCCCCAAGGCAGCATCCCTCAAGAGTGGCTCTCACTTCCCTGGGATGCCAAAAGCCATCCCCATGCAGCCAGAGCGGGAGCTCAGCCCCCACATGCCACATCTGCTCTATTCATAGCAATCCTGCTGTGTCTGGGTCTGTGTTTCCATTGCCTTGAATGCTGCTGAAGCACTTTTAGTGGAAACAGACAATTATTGTTGGTAACAGTAAAATGATTTTATCTACACAATCCAGAGACAGCATATATAGTCTGTCAGGTGCATTTAGCCTGCCGCAGAGATTAAAACATTATCATTAGAAATAGCATCTAGAGCGTTACAAAGTTGGAAACATCTTGAATTAATCTGCCACAACAATAAAAATGCTTTCTTCTTCATGTTTGACTTCTTAAACTCTACTATTTAGTGGAAACAGAGTTTCACACGCAGTCATGAAGTCACTAATTGCACTTTGCACGCTCATCTGGGTTCCCAGGCAGGGAGAGGAAAGCGCTGCTCCTCCCAGAGCAGTGCGTAGCTACAGACCGACCATGCTTCTCCTTCAGAGAGGTGGCGAGCACACTGTACCACAGTCACAGTTCCAAGATAAATTCCAATAATAAAAAAGTCACAACATCAGAAGAGAACTGCCTCCTTGGTTGCAAGGCAGATAAACTGGGTGGGAGCAGCAGAGGTATAAATCAATGCGATCAGCTTGACAGAGAGATTACAGACAGCAAATCCTGAATTGCAGTGCAGAGGCAAACACAGTACAGTGGCCAGGGTAAAACAAGCAAAACATCTAGGGAATTGAAATTCAATATATTTTTTTTACAAGATTAAATGAATTAACTTCATTTTCCTGAGGGACTGCACATTGCTTTTGTGCAGCTTTCCCACCCCCACCCCCAAAAAAACATCCCTTCCCAAGCCTGCTTTCTCTTGAAATGATGCTGCTAATCTGGTGCAACAGCTTTTGTGCTGTAGTGAGCACATTCTCCAAAGGTACTGCTTTGAGCAAATGAAAATATTACTAACCTGAATAATTGGAAAAGTTTAAATATCTGATTAGTCTAGCTTTGAGCCCGATCCTGCTGATTTTCCACCCACCTGAGAGTGCATCCTCTCAGTCACACTTTTTCAGCACACAAGAACGCAGTTGGAGACAGCATCAAAACCTCCAGGGCCCCATTGCTCCTGCCCTCCCACGGGTCCCAGCCCTGCCATGAGCCCTTCTTTCCACCAAATGAAATACACTGACCAGAAAGCAACCTATACAGCTGGGGAGCAGATGAGCCTTCCAGCACCTAAACACGGGGAGTCCTGAGCTATGGTTCTGTGAGCCAATGCACAGCACTGAGGAAGTTCCAGCTAATACCAACACAATATAAAATGCCTTGGGCCATTTTGGAAAAAGTGTTACTATTTAGGTCAAAATGACTGTAAAATATGTAAATTTTATTTTTCATAATAAAAATGAACTTCTGGGAAATTATTTTATTTTCTGGGAACTACATCTTCTCTGAAATTCTCTTAAGAAAACTGCTTGAATGGGAAATTCTCAGCCAGCTCTCCCGAAGTGCTGCTATTCAGTAACACCTTGGTGTGAGGCTCTTTGCACAGCTGGAAGGGGACCATCTTTACAATGAAATGTACATCTCATCTTGCATTTCCTAAATTAATGTGTTGCGTTTTGAATTCACTTCCAACAACACCCTTCTGGACACAGACCACTGTGTTTCCATTAGAAGCACTTTGCTGCCTTTTCCATCAGCTGGGAACTAATCAAGCAGAATGACGGCTATTCCAAAGCCAAGTAGAGGAAAAGTAGTGATGAGCATGAAGTAGACAAGCACAGAGTGTGTAAGCTTCCACCGCAAATATCAATTTACTTATCCAGCTACCCAGCTGTTTGAAAGTATGCTAGTTCACCTGTGGTGAAGTTCTGTTTCAGGTCTGGGAAGAAGCTGAGGACCCTGGTCCTTCTCAGCGAGCAGCAGAGGCTGCAATGGGTCGTGGCCTAGGAGAGCCTGGCATCTCTCGGCAGCACACTGCTAAATACTCCTGTGGCTTTGGACATCAAAATGCTTCTTCAGAGCTCTTAACTAAAATCTTTGAGGCAAGTGTGGGCTGTAAAAGGAGCAATTAACTATATTTGTAAGAGAAAGGAATTTATTGTAATGAGAAGCACTGGAGTAGAAATCATACAAAGAACAGGCAGTTTTAGCAGAATATACCTACATCTAAAAGGACATAAGCAGTAAAAACAGATGTGTCTGGGAGATTTTGGGGGTTTCAGCAAGTTTGAGATATCCAGGACAAACGCCGTGATGGAAATGCAACCTGGGACTGGAAACATCCTTTTGCAGCTAGCTAATTCTGTAACGGTGGCAAGGCAACCAAGGGTGCCACCACGACCTGCCCCACTGCCAAGCTGCACCAGCCCCACGGCAGGAACCGCTGCCTCCCGCTCAGCAGAGCACTCAGGCACAGGGCTTGGACCTGCAGCATCACTGAGATTGAAACAGGCTTAAAAGCATTGCTGAAATGGAACTTCATAGTACCTGTGTGGCAACCACAGCTTCAAATTTCCTTTAGTAATATATTTAGCAGGCAAAAAATGAAACAAAATGGTTTCCATGCCTTCCTGAAGAAGAGCTGACAAGATGGGGCTGAAGAAAATGATAATCCCATACTGCATTGCATACCGCAGCAACACGCGAGTCTTTCTACCCACCCCAGGCAATCCAGGAGGTGCTTGTAAACCTTCCTTATGACTAGAAAGGGATTTTATGTTCCTGCTACTGGGGTTGTGTTTAACTGGATTAGTACCAGACCCAGGCAGGAGGCTGCTGCAACCCAGGGCTCACAGCTCACGCTGAGGTGCACTATCGGAAGCCTCATGCTACACGGCCGGGGGCCTCACGCTGACACCTGCAGCAAGAGCTGCTCCCCCTTGGTGCTCCAAAATGAGCCAGTCAAGCTGGTCTTTGCAAATACCTGTTACTGAAGGACCTTTCAGGGATGTGCTTAACCAGGATATCTAACACTTAAGCACTTTGCTAGTGCCTGTGACTCACCCAGGTTCTTTCCACTCAAAGGAGAGGAAAAGCAAGTGATTCATCTCCTACTAAAATAGGTGCCCAAGGGAGGTGGGATGGAGACTTGCGTGGAGCTGCCTCTTCCAGGGAGCACCGAGCGCGCCTGCCCCCCAGCCCAATCACAGCTCAGAGCCTCTGCACTTCTCATTTATGTAAGATTATTTATGCAGAATGAATGAATACAGCTAACCCTAGCCTTTGCAGATTATTACTGAACAGCATGGGGAACCAGGAATAAAATGAACTAACAAAGAACAAGGCAATTAAAAATCCGCCTATGTTTTAGAGGGGAAGAGGAAAAAGTTTAGCAAACCTCCCTCTGCACCAGCAAGTGATGGGTAGAGCCAGAAGGCAGAGTCAGAAGTCTTGTTTTTGACAGCATCTACTTCTGAAGCACCTGGTATTTTGCCTGCTTTTGAGCTAAATTTGGTGGAAGAGATCAAACCTCAAGCTTCAATAGAGAAATATGAAAAAGAAGCTATTGGAGGAGGGACTGACTCCAAACCAAGGTAAATTTAGTCACAGCCCAGAGGTGCAAATTCTGTGCATCATTCTGAACTCCATTAATACTGCAGAGTATTTGCAGCAAAATGCTTTCTTGCTCCTTGTTTTACTCCCACAAACTGGAATACAACTGAATTAACTCTTGGATTGACATGACTAGGTCTGCTCCTGAATTACACCTTTAAGGTACTGCTCACTGGCTTGATGGCTGACCTGGGCCCTTAGCCAGGAGCTGGGTGACAACGGAGCAAATCCTGGGACAAGTCAAGCAGAACCAGATTCAGACCCATCTTCCATGGTGCAGCTGCTTGCCCTGCCCACAGACCTGCCCTGCATTTTATAAATCTATTTCTCAGAATTTCATCCCAACGCAAAATGAATTTGAATGCTAAAACCTCATTTTTATCTCTTTTCATACAGTCATTCCTGTATTTCTAAATATTGCTCCCTGACCCTTTCCCTCACAAGCAATAGATATTGCCAAATTAAACCCCCGCACAGTTGTTGCTAATGGTACTAATTGTTGCTAATGGTAAAAGTAACAAGAAGATGATTAAAAAGTATACAACACTCAGTGTTCCTTTGAATTGCTTTTAGGATAGTGATTTGTATTTCTGTTTAGCCTAGATGACCCCAGAGTGAGCAGCTATATTTTAATAGTGCTTATGCAATATATAATATGGGAAAAGAAAGGTGTGTAAGATTTACTCACTTGCAGTGATGCTAAGAACAGAGTGAATATTAATCACATTCAACAACTGTGGCAGCATTAAGAATGACTGCACAGGTGGAATAAATAAATGAATGAAACACAAAGAGAAATTCAGGCTTTAACTTTCTAGACTTGAGCTTAAACATTCAGATCGCTCCCTGCTTTCCTTCCCTTCCCCCTTGTCCCCATGCTAACAGCTTACCTCTTAGGGCAATTTTATTCACTAGATTTTGGTTTAATATTGAGTTAATACTGTCCTATACAAATAATGGTTTTCAAATGAAAGATGCCCTCCACCTTCTGTAATCATTCTTAGGATCCAGCCATGACTTAAGATCCAATATAAAGCAACACGTTCTATTTGGACATGACACTGAAAAACAATGAAAAACAACAACCCCCCCACCCACCAAACTAATAAACCAGAGGATTTATTTCCTTGATAAACAGAGGAAAGTTAATAACTGGCATAAGCTGAAAAGAACCCAACTGTTTCATACTTTGCCATCACATCCTTGCCGTGCTAACTCAGTAGAGGAAGTAATAAACGACAGAATAACAGTATGAACAGAGGAAGGTAAATACTTTGAAATCTCAAATGGTTGTGGTCTCAAATGGAACATTCTTATGTCCTAATTACCTCTATTTGTTTGCAATTTATCTGTGAAAGTACATAATCAGGGATAAGCAGTATTGTGCGGCGTGCTTATGCAGTAAAGATGAATGGGGCTTCTCCTCGGTCCTTGGAGCACTGATGCCTCAAACTTGCCAGCATGTGCAAATGACCTGGCACAGACTTCCTTATAGAAACATTTTTAAACAAAAGCAGATGATATTTGCCCTTGGAAGGCACAAGTAAATTGGGGCTTTTTTAGGGGTACTTTTGAACCAGGGTGAAGAGGATTCTTAGTCACGTGGCATTTACGGACAGCCAGACTGAAACTCTAAAGAACCATCTATTCTGGTTTTTGAGGGTCCCTTTCAGCAAGCAGAAAGAAACAACCTTTAGAAATGTACTTTTAACATGAATTCACAGGGAACTCTGCTTAGCACAGTGCCCCAGTGAGTAGCAACCCCCGATCAACTGGCTGTAACTGCCAACGTACAGCAGAAAGGGCCCAGCAGCACCCTTACCCCAGCACACTCTCCTCCCAGGGTACCACTGGACAAGCTGATGCTATCAAAGTAAACTTCAATCAGAGTACTTTTTGGAAGTTCCCTGTTAATTTCCTTGGTTTGTCTGCTTTAGCTTGCATTTTAAATGAGGCTCCTTCTCAACACAACCCGCCTGCTCTCCTCCGGAAAGGGAACCCAAGATACTCCTGGGGTAAAACAACTGTTAGAAACAAGATTTCACACCTGTGTTCAATTATTTCTTTCTAAATTTGATTCCAAACCTCAAACAAATTAACAATTGTATTATTACTTTATTTATTACCTCAGGAAGGAACAGTTTTGATCTAGTACAACCTATTCTTTTTACATGTTATGAAGCAATTTAATTCATTTATAAAGGATTTCAAGCTGTCGGTACCTCATCTAACATTGTTATCTTAGACTTGAAAAAGACCGATGACATCACTTGTCCCCCATGAAATGTGCATACATTATTACTTATTCCAAAGCCTCATGAATAAGGTGATTTGTAATCATTAAAAATTAAAGGGAATGCTGCTGAACAGAAAACAAGATGGGCAAATTTTGCTCTTGGCTTTATCGGCATCCCCCTGCAGTGGAGCTGGAACTGGTTTACTGTGCAAGAGAAAAGAGCAATAAGGAACGTTGTCCCTCTGCGTAGCAGAGAACTGCTCAGAGCTGCTCAGGGGGTACTGCCCAAAGAGCAACCACAGGGACAAAGGATGTGTCAAACCCTGCTGGAAGGTCCATTGCAATGCAGCCTCCTGTGCTCAGGCACCAAGATCCAGAGCAGCTCTGCAGGCAGCTCCGTGTTGGTCGTTCACTCTCCACTGCCATTCCCCTCTGCGCCGGCTCTGCCTCGGGAACGACCTTCTAAAGATAAAACAGAGCCACCAACATCTACAGTCTGCGGTCACTAAGGAGGTTATCTTATGGTCACCGCATAAATTGCTGTGGTCCTTTATTATTTCCAAGCAGATTTCTACTAGCAGCAATTTAAACATTTGGAAAAGAAGTGTTATTTTCATAATTATTCCTGGCCATGTTCCAAAAGAGCGTCACAGTTCTCCAGCAGTCTGTCAAACCTTCCTGGTGTCTGTCCCCACCTGCCTGTGCACACAGTGGCTGCTGTACCAGTCATTACCAACTCCATTAAGTTATGCAGAGCCTGGGAATAATTAATTTTAAATTCCCTCTTTGTAGAATAAAATTGTGGCAAGGACTTGAAATCACAGACACATTATCTAGCTATTTGTGAGGCTGTCCCAATAATGAAACACATGTCCCTCTGGAAATGGTACCTGCTCAAGAAAAGGCTTTTAACTGACATTTAAATGTCAAGCCACTATGTTAAATGTTATAGGCATTTCATTGCTCAGCCCAGGAGAAGTATGAACACATCAAAAGCTCCTTAATAATCAACCATATTAAAAGTTGATGGGCTTTGGCACCTGGAAAGACAACTACAGATGACGCCTTTAACCGGGGCTGATGGATATCTGATTTAGCTGCATGAATGTAAACCCAAACACATCTTCAGTAGGTCACAGGGAGTCTATCAAAATAATTATTTTAAGGATAATAAATTAATTCTTTCTGAAAAGTCCTATTCCCAGAGTCATATTGATTCTTTTTGCTTTACTTATGGTAAGCCTGCCCTTGTCCTAGTGGTATCCTACTGGAGCACTAAGGGCTAAAACCAAGTGAAAACTCACTCTGTTCATCTTAAGAGCAGTAACTCATTGTCCACAGCTGTGTGTTTGCCTAGGAGACCGTCAGTGGTGCTACTCCATTTACAATCTACATTGATATAAAATGATCCATTAGACTTGTACATGTAATTCAAAAAGGGCACTAGCAATAATCTCTCTGAATTAAAGTAATACACTGAAATCCAATAAACTCTTTGGAAGGTAGAAGAGAAATTGGTCACACTTGGCAAATCCAACATGTCTTTCAAAGCTGCAAAAGTATGCTAAATAAAGTTAAGAGTAGCTAATAGCCCCTGGTGTGGGAGATGGGGAACCAGCTCCGGGAAGGACAGGTTGTGCAGCACGGACCGCAGCAGTCTCCCCCCTTGGAGAAAGGCTACCAGTACAGGGGAAATCCCAGGGTCAACCATCAGCAAGTCTGCTCTCCTCCAACTACTCTCTGATACCTTCTGTTGAGGTGGTTAGCACCTAAGACATTAATCCTGCTTCTTTGCCCATGCCTCTTTGGCTCTACAGCTGAAGCAATAGAGGATATGAAAACATGCCAAGGTCCACAGCCAGCGCAGACACCCATTTCTGTCGGGCGGTGGCTGTGACCACCAACAGCTTTCCTTCTTCTCCCCATTCTGATGTTTTCAGTCTCAACCAGGTCTACAGTCTTTCATTAAAAACATATGAACAAATACCAAAGAATGGGATGTCATGTGAGAAAGCAAGCAGGTTTTTTTCCTGGCCATCTCTAAGAGTACAAAAAATAATGAAAATATAGAATATAATTAAGACATCTAATTGTCCTAATCTTCACTGCTATGCAAATTTAACTCCTTCCAAATTAGCAAGAGCCATATATGCATGTATCATCGGGTGAGGGCCTATGTGAAGATTATACAGTGATTAAAGCAGTAAGCTAGAATTGTTTGAAAAAGGGTTGAACTGGTATTAAGAATTCTAAAAAGATGTAACAAATGACTTGGTACCAAGCAGTTGACAGTTCTCCCAGCAACAAGCGATGCTCATCTCAGAAATGGCAGAGGTGCTGAATTTAAAAACTGCTTTCAGTATTGTCACTTATAAACGATCGTATCATGATGAGCACTGAACCATGCATCACTGGGCATGTGAGCCTGATTCATTCTCTGCTCTTTTCAAAAACCAAATTACTGATTTCTATATATTATATAGGATTGAAAAGTTATAGAACAGTCTTTATGGTAGAGATCATTTGACTCCTGGGATTCACTGAGGTATCCTTGCATTATAACACTGCTGAGTAGCAGCACAAGCCAAGAAATTTAGCAAATTTACCATGGAGTTCCTGTCAATAGCAGGACTTGGCAGTTGTCACATTGATGGAGTTAATGAAATTCATGGCTGGGGCAGAGAATCACACAGCTGCCATCAACCATCATCTCCGTTTTGACAGGTGAGGCAGGAGTATTATTTTGTACCTGTGCCCAAGTGGATAATTAAGCTGTAATTGTAATGATTACAGCTGATATTATGGGGCAGAAATGCCCAGAAGATTTAAGTAATCCATGCATACACATCACTAGCATCTATGTTCTGGGTGTCTAATGATAGTATCTTGTATGGAAAGCTCTATGTTGTCATTTAGGTCTCTGCTATGAGCTCACCCACGACGTCCCCGCATTAACACTTGCAGCACCCTGGCAGACTTGCCGTAAGTCCTAGCTGGTGCCCTGGCTTTTTTAACCTGAGCAGCAGATAAATCTATCCTGCCTCCTCCCACCCCTGGGCGTCAGGCCCAAGGATGCCATGGGGCACCCCTCCATGGGAGGTGAAGGGACCTGACCCTTCAAGCCCTTTGCCAGCTTTGGACCAGGGTTGCTCCCACGAGGAGCTGGCAGAGGCCAGGCACTCTTGCTGTCCAGAAATAGGGAGGAAGAGAGGAGAAAGTACAGGTGCGTTCTGCACGTACTGCAGAATATCTGCCTGGGGGTGCATTGGCTGCTTTATGTATTTAAGGTTTAGAGGAAAAATGGGCTCTGCAAAACAACATAGCACTCAGCCCTAACAGCTACAGCAGCTGGAATAAGAGAAGCAGGACCCTTGTGTCAATCGAGTTATTGGGGATTCATTTTTGTACAGATTAGGGCCAATGTTGCAATGAATGCTTGATACTGTGACTGATACCTTCTTGCTCTTAGCTGCTTTTCTATTAAAATTTCCACATTACATTTCAAATCTGTGCTCAGTGTAGCACAGAAGTAACTAACACAGTGGGAGCTAAAGATTTCCCTGCCTGCAGGATGCTTTTCTATGTTTTGTGCAATAATTCATGCTTTTCTCTCTAAAATCTCGGTGTAGAAATGTATTTAAAAGGAGACGACACAGATCCCTTCTGATGCTGCCTGCAAGACCCACGATCTGTGTGTCGCCCCTCTGAACCAAGTGCGGAGCTGTCTGCGGCAGCGGCACACAGCATCCCTCCTCTGGCCACCTTCCTGACCAGATACATCACGTAGAAAGTGGGCATTTGCCAGATCTGATAAATCGATTCAGTAAAATCCAGAGATGTTCCTGTTAATAATAGTTTCTTTTTCCCTTGATCAGCCTAATTTTCATAACACTAGTTTTCTTAAAGCTTATTAGCACTCTTACTTCTTTTCACAGGAAGAGGTTTGCTCTTAAATGGCAGTTGGAGACCCAGCCTTCCCCCGACTGCCTCCCAGCATGGCTACGTTGGCGCCTGGCATACGGCCCCCCTTTCTCTATTTCATTCCACAACAACAAAATGACACTACAGAGATGCTCTGGTTTTAGCTACTATTTATGTTGATTCTCTTGTTATAGAATCACCCTGGCTATTGGAAATTTCTTGTCTGTTAGAATGAATGCCTTTGAATAGCATTGGAAGGTCCTGCTCAAAACAGGACAAAGCAGCCCAGCCCTTTTAAAAAAGGACAACTAGCATTTTCCCTTTATTTATCTATTCAGGACTACTTCAGGACTAACATAGCTTGAAAGAGTAAAAAGGATCTAAAAAATCACAAAATAAAAGGAAACATAGTTTGTTTAACATTAGCATACATATTTTACAAAAAATAAATATACAAACCAGTTGTAGCAGTGACTGCACACATCTTTCTTAGTTTCTAAAAACTGTATCTCTGATTACAGAAATGCAGTGGCAGGCACTTATATTTCAGGCATGTAACTAGCTTACATGTGACTGGATTTGATAATAACCTTCTGTATCAAAGCAATAAGGCTGTGATGTAGAGGCATAACATCAAGCTGGTAATAAAACTTTTTTACTCTTGTGAAGCCACAATTTCAGTTAGATAAGTGCAATAATTAATTATACCAACTGCAGAATTTCTATTAGGATTTTAGTATTTTAACAGAACATTTTAATTAATGGTTAAAAAGCAACTCTAGCACTAAAGGCACTCAAGCTTCAGATGTAGGGAGCACTTAGCTCCTGCTGAAGCCACCAATGCCTGAGTCCTGTCAGCAGAATTTAGGGCTATTAAAAGTCTGACCACGAGTATCTTGAACTTTATCTTCTCCTCAAATACCACTTATGATTTTTTTTTTTTTGCCTTCTAACCTTACAAAATATGGTGATTGAAACAAATTGTAAACATCCCATCCAATGCATACAGTGAAGATACCCGAGGCAAGCACTGAGAAGTAATCATATTATACTTGTAATCAGAGCAGAAAACATTTAAGGTATCTTAGTAAGTTCAGCACCAGTTTTGCAGCTACAGTATCTTGCCCCTGGTTGAATTTTGCTTATTTCTATCTCCAGGAATGGGAAGAAAAAATATTGATTGCACAATGTGCTGTCTCTGTTAATCCAGTTACGTACCCATTGTTCCAGATTCTGCAAAATCAGCAACTTTCTAGTAACGTGAGACCAGAGCACAGTATGCGGAAGGGAACAGAAAAGCTCCTCACGGTGTGGACACCAGGTCACTGGCTGAGATCTGTCAGATGCGCGAGGAAAGAGCAGGTTGCGAATGGTGGACATCACTGCACTCTGCCTAAGATACATTAGATGTATGGATGATACTGTTGAAAAAGGGAAGAATTTATTTTTACACTGTTTTCACACCAGTACAGTGCAGGTTTCCTCCACTGCCAGTCTGACCAGCTCCCAGGTAGCATTGTTCAGGTGCTATATTTTCCTGCAGCATGACAGGCGGGATGGGGGAAATTGGTCTATCAGTGCTCAGCCCCTATTCTTTGGCTGCATGCTCCCACCTTGGAAATCTCCACCTTTTTAGTCTTCAGACACTGCAAATGACCAGAAAGAAAGCGAGGCCTGATTTCCTCTAGCAATGAGCCTTTTGGGTGATACCCCTCCCTACGTGCCTCCCCATCGCCCTCCGTAACAACTTCTGCACATTCCAGCTCAGCCCAACCAACTTGATTTGCTGGTGGGGAAAACAGGAGCAGAGTCTCAAAGACAGTTAAACTCTTATCGGTCCCATGAAAAGAGATAATATATATGCAGTAGCCAGAGGAGAAATTTCCTACAAGTACCTCCATGGAAAGAAGAGCTCCATTGGTCAGAAACCATTAGAGACTCTGTGAGAGAAACACACGGTACAAATGATGTGGCCAAAAGCGATGCTCCTATCAGCCCCTGCAGCACACAGCCCGAGTGGCTTGTCAACCTGTCGCAGGCTGATGTGGCTGTCAGACAGCAGCCTCACCTCTCCTAAGCACCAGTTTCTGCCTTGCCCCCAGCCCCTCCTCTGCTTGGGCTCCTCTGCAGGGGGATCTTGCCTTTCTTCAGCAAAATACAGACATACAACCAAGCTAAGTTTTAGCATAGAAGGCCATTATCTAGAGGAGGTGGGGAAAATTACTGCTGCTGCTTTAGCTCCAGACTAAGAATTATAGGGAGTACTGGAGGTAAATAACACTCATCTGTACTTAGGTTTTGGTTTTCAGTCAATTCCATTTAAATTTTTAAAGCACCCTGAGCTGCACTGCAGTTAATGAATTCGGCAAATAACAATACCAGCATGAAAAGCTAAACTCAAAGCACGCATCTCCATTTCAGCCTGATCAATGGTAATTGTGTTCCTCAGGAGCCAGAGCGTTTTGCACATGCAAACCTCCCACTGCTCCTAGTGCAGAAACACTGCCTGTGATGAGGCTGCGGGTCCCAGCTTCCAGCTCAGGAGAGTAAGGCATGATGAGGCAGAGGTGCTGGGTGGGTTGCTAGCACCCACAGAGGAGCTGAAGCAGTGTGTTGGGCGATCAAAGACAACCCAAGTAGTAAAAGTCCCTCTCCTGTGCTGTTCACTGAAGAGCTTTCCCATGAGCTGGAGGCGTCCTAATTTCTCCGCATGCAACTCAAACATGGGACTTGGCTGCTATAAAAGGCTCCTGCATCCTCAGATTGTCTCAGACTCCCTAAAGATCTGTAAGAATTAATAAGGTTAATGACCAAGACTAATAAGAAGCTAATGATTAATCTGAGCTATCAACAAGGCAAGTCAAGAGCTTGGCGTTGGAAGATGAAGCAGCCTGTGTGGTGAGATGGACACTGATAAAGTGACTTGCTGCAACCGCTATGCTACCACATCTGCACGTAACGTCATTTGTAGCTCACAAGAAAGTTACTATTTTCTGACATTAATATCTTCAAAGCTTGCAGAAATAACTGAAAACAACCTCTTGAGTTCACTGTAGTAGAAGTTTAAAGAGATCCTTCATGTACCACTTAACTGGTAGAAGTTGTCACAGTTTCATGGGACTGTACTCATCTTAACGAAGCTCTGAGAGTTACCAGCAGTGGAGTATTTCTCCCCTTGACTCCAAAACCAAAAACGACAGAAAGGATGAAGCACTCTGGACATTTTCCTGGAAGACCAAGTGGGCAGAGGTTACAAAAATTCAGGTTTTCCTTCCCAGTCAATCTCAGGGCACCTGAAAAGCCAACGTCCCTCAGGAGCACTTGCTCTGCATGTGAAGATGTGGGTGTCTTTTCACCTCGGTTTCAAACCCACAGCAGCTTCCTTCCTGGGGAACCCAGGCCTTGTTCCACACCATCGAAACTTCAAACGTTAATGGAGAGGCTTGCTTGCTATTACTGCATATTGAAAAATGGTATATTATGTCGTGACATACACAAGCCCTTTCCGCACGGAATCCACTATAATTTCTAGCCCATTTTACAGTGTACTCAGAGCACCTCTTTTCATTCATCACCTGATCTCTCTGCACCCACAGTCACTAAGGGAACTCCTTGTATCAACTACAAACACTGGAAATTATGTTCCCTTCTGCTGCCTAGGCCTGGTGCAAGTCAAACACCCTATAGGTGGATTCAGAGGACCAGGAATGAGAACTGGAGCTTCACAGCAGACCTCCTGCCCTGCTCCTGGGCCAGGCAACTACAGCCAGGCTGGGCTCACCTTTCTGCTCCGGGATGGATGTGCTCTGCATGACATGGTCTCTCCCCGCTAATCCCACGGCACAAATCCCTGGCAGAGCCAGCTCACATTTTGGTGAGGAACTTGAGGTGGGCAGGCAATAGGGAAAATTTGAGTCATTAACATCATATCATTAACATAACTTAATTAACAAACTGCAACAAAGTTAGGAAAAGAAGTGTTATCATTTTGAGTTCTTACAAAAATTCAGTCTTATATTTTTAACTGCAGATGCAAAGGGTCCTAAATTAGTGGAAAGATGATGTGACCATATCTGGCTGTTATCAGAATGCAAGGTCAAATTCCTTCCCATAGTAGAGATCACAGGCAATCAAGCAAGTTTTATCCTGTACATTGATAAATCCTGGGTTACCACACCAAGCTGCCACCAATGGGTCTGAAGCTGAAACCAAACCTTCCATAGGGAGTTCTCAGATTTAAACAATATTAACTTTGAACCATCCGTTCACCTTGTTACCCTGTTAATTGTTGAAAAGAACTCCGAACGAAGAGATGGGTACAGAAGAAGGGTGCTGTATCGGGCTGTTGTACTCCAGAACGCAGAGAGGACTATTCCTGACACAGTGCATGTCTCTGCTCTTTCAGCATTTGTTTAATTATAGCCAAGTCTTTTGAACATTCAATGGATCTCACAGAAAATGAGACATCCACATATTGTGGCTTAATGAAAAGAACTGAAGGAAATGTACCAAATTATTGGTTAACAGGCAGCTGCTTCATAAATGCTTTCTCCCATCTGTTTTCTCCTTTTCCTTCTATCAGCTCATTCGCCTAATGCCTATAAAATGCTGAGCCTGATGTTTTAAGGCTTCTCTAAGGCTTCTCCTGCCAGTGCTCATGGGCAGCTTCAGCAACTGTATCCTGGATTTGGTAGCTCCCACCATGGCACACAGCCTGGCACAGCCATCAAACACGTGCCTTCGTGCAAACACACCACCATGTGTGCTAAGAGCAGGGACAGCTAATGTTGCAGTCAATACCAAATAATAGCAATTAAAAAATATATTTTTAAAATTAACTCAGACCCTAATGGTAAAAAACCTGTAAATACAGCATTGAGTTCTCCCACCTTTCTTTTAAGCTCCCTCATTTCCATGGAGTCACTGAGTGGTTATCTAGAGAGGGAGTTGCTTTAAGTAAATGCTGCATTTCATAAATGCCTCGTTTTGCAGACCGGTAACATCCCGAAGATTCCCAGCAGCACAACCAGAGCAGGTCCTTCTCTCTCCTGTGAGACCCCGGGCATCAGCCACAAGCAGAGGATTGCTGCTGGACTTCTGAGAGTTAATGATCTGATCCAGTAAGACCTGTTCATTTGCTGCTTTTTTAGCAATGTAAGCAGCAGCAAATGGATGTCACATGTGTCATGTCCCAACCTGTCCAAAAGATCTGCCATGGAAGCCCTTGTGCAGGAGCAGCTTGGTGGCGAGGGGTCTGGGCTGAGGCTGTCTGGGAAACAAGCCTGCTCCATGTCTGCTTTGCTCTGCAAACTTTTCTTTACCTCCTCTCACACCACCTACCTGCTGCCACATGTGGTATTAAGATCATCAAACATTGTTAAGGCACAAGTTTTCCTAGCTACAGGGATGTCACAAGGATCAGTGGAGGGTGGCTACATTGGGTAAAACCTCTTCTGATGTCAAGAATATTCTTGAAAATCACACCCAGACAGGCAGCACATTGCCTAAGGAGGGGAAGATGCTTCTATTTTCCAGCTGTGCTCTGCCTCTCACATGCAGGGCTACATCCTGTCCTGCTGATCTGGCTTAATCCAACATAAGAGCGGAGAATAGAAATCAAATCCCCCCGGCTCCCTGAGGAGCACGCGAGAGCAGGTGCTTGCAGAAGTGTGAGCAGTGAGAGCCATCAGCCGATTCCCATGCTCCCTGCTGTGGAGCTCAGCCCAGTAATCTGGATAATATCAACACTAATTCCTTCCTAATTTACCAAGCTAGCAAACCTGCAGAAGCAAACAGGTGTGTGTGCTTGTTTGATTATTTTTTTTCCTCTAGCAAAAAGAGTGATTATACTTCTCTTCATTCCAACTAGAGCTCCTATCATAAAATATTCAGCTCGAGCCATCCAGTTCCACATTATAATTACCTGCCAAAAATTGCTAACAGATCTGCTTCTGCCATCAACATGAAGCTGGCTAATCCTCTGGGAACCTCTTTTTAATTAAACACCTAATACAGTATGATAAACATTGAAAATATGCACTGCTCCTCTATTAAGAATGTGGCTTGATTTCTGAAGTGCACCTAATCAATTCAAGTGTAATATTTACTGTGGCAGCAACTCTTTGGGGCTTAATATTTCAGGTAAAGGTTGTTTTAGTGATTCTATCAAGAGAAGGAATGAGTGAGCGCAAATAAACCATCAAACTCTAATTCAGCTTGATTGTTCACTCCAACCTTGAGTTTCCCTTCTCAGCTGCTTGCACCGACCAAGCCCATGAGTTTGGTCTGCTCAGCTCTGGGCCTTTCCGCTCCTGCTCTGGTTTGGTAGTTTTAAGTGGTAGCATTCACCTAATCTGTAAATGTATCTTGCACCCCTCACACAACATGGCAGGGACTGTCAACATCTCATGTAAAGCAAATTAACATTCATCGAGCTCTAGCTCTGCAGTGCCCCCATTTCTTTCCTTCAGTCCACCTCTCACCTCCACCTCAGTCTCACATCTCAGTCCTCCTGGACCCTCCGTCATGATCGAACGGTTATTGTCTCTTTACCTGATAGGCTTGGAGGACATCTCTCTACCTGGTACATCAGAAGAGCTTCATAAATATTTTGACTGCAGAGATTTCACTAGCAGAGTTGCTGCAGACCACTGTTTGCAGTGCATAAGGGTGCACACAGGTGTAAGGGCACAGTGCCCAGGGCATCGCTCTTGGTGTCCAGCTGAGTGGGGGTGTAAGGAACCAGACCTGCTTTACCTCCCAAAGCAAGCTGCGAGCGCAGTCCTGGGGACATCCTCTCCACAGGCATTCCTGGCAATATTATTGAATCCAGATATCCCAGAAAGAAACCAGAGATAAAGGATTTTAAGGATCAAACACCACAACATTGATGACAAGGCATAGCTACCACAATTAAGACAGATCATTTACAGAAACTGTTACAGGAAAATGTTGTTTTCTGGTGAAGAAGAATGCAGTCCAGTGCAAAGTCATGAATTATTTAAAAGCCATGCAAGCCAATCTGGTTGTTACTACGGTAAGTATTGGAACAAATACCAATGTTACAGAAACTCCCTGTGATTCGAAGGCAATTCACCCAGTATAATAAAACCTACTTTTGAATGAAGAGGACGTACAGCCTAGGCATACTGATCTGTGCTCCTTGAAAGGAGGCACATTCATGGCTGCGAATGTGTTACTGTTAGACTTAAGGCTCTGAGATAGATGGAGCGAGATTAACACTTGCCTTCTGATTGGGAAACCCAGCTCCCAGCCCAGAGATGGAATTTTCCACACACCAGCTGATTTCACAAACCATATGTTCCCGATGTTTTGTAATCAAGTTTTTTCATGCACCTGAAATGGGGAAACAAATGTGGCTGAGATATCCCCTTTACTCTCTGCTACTCCAGAGCAACCTCCACAGCACTGAGGTTTGTGACGTGTAGCAAAGGCAGGTGCTCCTCTTGCAGAATAGCAAATTTCCAGGGCTTAAGCTAGAATTGCAATGCCCTATCTGGAATGGGATGTCTAGTTACAACATTGCATATACTCAGGTAATAAGCAGGATCTTTTTGCGCTCATCTGGAAGAGTTGCAGAACAAACCCAGCTGTCAGGCAAATGAGGACATCTCCCCTCTGCCAATAGCTAAAGCCCCTTATTTCTCATTCAGTTCACCAAGGCACACATGCATCTGTCACTGAAATCAATGAGACTTGAACTTATAGATCCCAGTGTAAATTTATGGATTGAAATGATTCTGAAAAAAACATGAAAATACCATGAGGTCAAAGGCTGTTTGATATCACGTTCACATGTTTTTCTGTAACCACATCAAGTAGCAAACAGTTATTGTCCCTATGCCAGGACAAATTAAAGTACCCAATAAAAAAGAAAAAGAAGAAGAAAATGCAAGGGAAAGTGTAATGGCATTTGCATGTATTTCTTCTAACCCAGATTTCTACTTTCACACAATTTCACCTAAGTAAGACCAAGACAAGCTGGCTTGCAATCAAAAAGGTGCTACGGAGTGCATTCAATAAAGACCATCTCTACTCCTCAGAAACAGCCTGTTCACGGATGCTGCAAGCTGAACACCAGAAAGCTTTGCAGAGGGGATCGTGCTCATAAATGATACATGACTTAAATTTGTACCATGCTTAACAGCACTGAAGCAAAAACCCATCGCAAGAGTCTGAAACAGGTTTGCTGAAGCCACAGCTACTGACTTGATTTGATATCAGCCCCTGGGTGTTATTATTTGGAGGGCAGGGACTCTGTGAGACATCCTGTGACTGCCAGCCCAACCCTGGCATCACTGCAGGAGCTGCCACTACTGTCACCTCGGTGCTGGAGAGGGTCGACAGCATGGGCAGCAGTGATCTCAGCAGCGTGCAGCTTTTCTTAGTGTGCAAACACCTGGCGGAGGGAGGAAGGCAGGTACACTAGACCAGCTCGCTCCTCCCGTAGTGCAAGGAGGTGGCACTATCATTCCACCGAGAAACAATGGAAAGAAGGAATTAGCTGCTGGGTTTTGCTCATTATAGGTACCTTTAATAGTGACAATAAATGTCAAGCTCTGTTTTCCTGATGGGATTTTCAAAGGGCTGTTAGTACAGTGTCAGGTCTGCCTTGGGCTCTCTGAGGAGGTGAACCTGTGAGAGTAGCTTGCTTTCCACCCACTTACTCCGCAAGACATTTGTTCACACATGGCTGACCCAAACCTTGCAGTCATGTATGAGCTGCCCCGAAGGTTACACTGAACACCGCGTCCCGCTGAGCACGCCTCTCTTCTTTCAGTGCATGCTGGCTCTGGAAAAATTGTGCCTTTCAAAAAGCAGCTCTCATCCCCAGGTCTTCACTGTTGGTTACAGTTTTCTCTGGTTCATCCATTTATGCATGGACTGCAATGTCTGTGGGACTTAGGAGCTACGTCCCACCCTTGTTCAGTCCTGAGTGTCACCATCTCAAAATGGAAGAGGAAGAAGAATTATAACCTTTCCCTTGTATTTCTTCCTAGAAACAGATATCATTTTCCCCCATCACCTTCACCCTGAATGGCAGCACCAGAGCTGAACTGGTCCCAGGGCACTGCCCTGCCATTCCTGGGGACAGCCAAAGAGCAAATGGGATGGAGAAAGGTGCAAGGCAAGCAGCCACATGTACCCACCAGCCACTGAATTGGAGTGATCTACAGGGAGTGTCAAACAGGCCCAAAGACCCGAAAGCATTCATTAGGAGCCTTTAGTTGCTATTATTTTTTTTTTTTTTTAATAAAACACACAACCAACACTGGTATTTCAGGCAGGCAGAAAAAAAGTATTTAGGCCTTTTATATAGATATTTGTTGTAGTTAAATAAAACTGATAAATAAATGGATCTGCTTAAGTGAATATAGGACCAACCTATGGAGCGTGTAAAGGATAATCATATTTATACTGGTGTTATCTTGGTTGATTGCATTAAAATAAGACTGCATACCCTACCATTCTGCTTTAACCTCTGTAAGCAGCACCATGCTGTCTGCAGCTGATGCCAGCCAGGACTTCAGAGAGAAGCAAAACACCCACTAAGAGAGTCATGCTAACTGTCTAAAAAAATGAAGTACTCAGTAGCACACAGAGATTCTCTATCAGTCCTCTATAACCCCAGAAAAGCCTTTGTAATTCTTTTTATATTTATATTATTATGGAAATGAGCACACAGGGAAAACGTACACGCAAATAAATGATTCATCAATTAACAAAAATAACCAGAAGAATGTAGGTCACAAATATAATTCCCCTGTTCTCAAGACACAGAAATCTCTGTTAGGTTCCTGTTAAGTTTCAGCAAAACAAAGTGGTTGATACTTATTTTTCTGGCCCCATCAGTTTCGCTAAGTTATCAGTCCAATAAGAACTACGCAAAACTTGCAGAAATCAGCCCATTTCTGCATTTGCCATGAGAGACAGCAGCTGTTTTGTGTGCCATGGCAATTGGGGTGCCAAGGCAATTGGTGTGCCAGAGTAACTCAGGATGACTGCTTCTCTGACACTACGGGAGCTCATGCTGAACCACAGCAATTGGTAACAACCAGGTATTAAATGAGGGCAATGATAAAATCCCTCCAAAACCCAATAATACTTCAAAGGTGGGTTTCTCACTAATATCTATACTTTTGGTGCTTTTTCAACATTTAATGGGATCATATTTTTGACAGGAAAACACGAGGAAAGCCAATATATGGTTTTACTTAAACCCTTCTCTGCAATCCGTGTGCCTCAAATAAGGAGAATGGCCAGTGTCTGTGTGAGGGTCAGACCCACAGAAATAATGTATAAATTATGTATAAATTAATGTTCTCGGTTTCCATCCAGGATCATGGGCTACCTTTTCCTAGTAAATAATGCTGACTTCTCCACATTCAAACAATGACCAAGTATCTAAGTCCTTTGTCAAAAGCAAAGCATCAGCAAAACAAACCAACCAAACAAACAAAACAAGCCAAAAAACAGAGGAGGGGGAACCTCACTATAAACTTGCTCCTTTGGTCAATGTCTCAACAAAAATAAAGCAGCCCTGAAGGACTGTGCCACCGCACTCACCTCTTCCCAGTACAAGGACTCACTGCCTCCAAATTAGCTGTTGTGCAACAAAACTATGCTGCTGTCAGCTAATTATCCCTGGTCATGTTGTAAGAATAAGTTTTAAAATGAAGTTTTCATCAAATTACAGTCTGCAAACAATTACATCAGCAATTGGGATGAGGTGATCCACAGGCCTGGGTCTGATCAACAACAGTCAAGGAAAAACAGCAGAGATTTTCTAGCAAAGCAGCACTGATGTCACTCAGGTCCTAAAAATGATGACCTAATTAAGCCTATGTACCCTTACACCTGGAGATCAGAGGTGTACCTACAGCACAACACAACCTGCAGGCCACACGATGAAATGAGCTCCGCATCCCAAGGCCAAGCAGTCACGCAAGCAGGGAAACTGCTGCCGCGGCTGTTAACTACGCACAAAATCAACGCTCCCTCACTCGGGTCCAGTGCCCTGCTAACACTTGCTGGCTTTGTCTTCTTAAAACCACCTTGGATACCTTCACGCGGGCTCCGTGAAGCACTCTAGTTGACTGTAGTTTTAGGAGAGATGGTGTAACTTGGTAGAGTGGCAGCGAGGCGGTACCTTCCCACCCATACCGAGCAGTATGACACCACAGAGGCACTGAGGCCTGAGGGATCGCTGCCAGCCCACCCTGGCTGTTCCACTGCAGCACAGCACAAATGGCACCTGACACAACCATAATGAGGTTTCCTTAAGTTTCCTGTTTGGCTACACCTTCTGGTTACAACATTTTAAAGTGCTTATTATATTTCTTTCACTAACTTAGCTTTTGAGGATGAAACTTCCTTGCGACTCTGGCTTTTTTAATGACAAAAATGTGCATTGAATCAACTACAGGAAACAAAAAGCTGTCCCTTGCTGCTCCCTGCCAAACCAAGCAAGGAAAAACAAACTTAAAAAAATCCCAAACCCTACCACCACCATTAAGACCTATATCTGATTTTTTTTTTAATGGGATTTGATAAATTTGCATTTTTGCTGACCTCCCTTAGCCAAACACTGTTGGGATACACGTTTACGAGTCAGGCTTTGGTCTCTAAAATGAAAGAGAAGTTGTGACTTCTCCCTGCCTTTGAGCCCCCCGATTTGCTGAGGTGGTAACTCCTGACCACTGCAACTCTATCAGTACTTCCCACGGGGATCGTCACAGACGGGAATGCCAATGTCCCATTTTTGGCCTAGGCCTGGATTTCTGTTTCTTGGAGGAAGTTAAAAACTATGGAGCACTGTACAGACTTTAAGCACCACTCTTCAATTAAGTGAAATATTAATGCCGAAACTAATTCCGTGGCAGGCAGTAATCACTGGGGGACCCTGCCTTATCTAATTTGCTGTCATCTGCAGTAGTCTCCTCTACTAATATTACCGTGAAGAACATGTCAAAACCTTAAGTTCATTACTTCAGCGTGGTCATTCCAGGAACGTGTGCCAGCAGGAGCGATCGCTCCTCTTGCCTCCTCAGCCTCCATACCTCCTGGGTATGGAAAGCCCAGCTGCAGCGCAGCAACCAGCATAACAATAACAATGCAAATGGCTGTGCAAAGTGTGTGGCCATCAGAGATCGGTGATAAAAAATCAATAGAACTCCAGAAATACGTGGGGATCCAAGTCCTTCCAAGAACAGCTACCATCATGGAGCTTCTGTGGTTCCTGATCCCAGTATGGACTCAAAGGACAGAGACAGAACAACCATCACTCTTCATCTGATGTATAATTTCCCTTTTTGTTTTGTATTAACAAAACCAAATAGAAGATGAACGGACCAAGGGGGTGTTAAACTCGCACAACGTAGTGAATTGCTGCTTCCCTGGGGATGTGTTCCCTGCTAGAGTCACTTGGTGTCACAAAGATCACACAACTGGAGAAGAACACGGAACAGAGAAGGCCCAGGTCAGAGCTGATGTGGTTGCACAGAAACAGCTAGTTTAGAGGATGTCTTGCTCGCTGCAACCTCATCAGAGCAAATCCAGGTCTTGCACCAGCCTGGCTGGCAAGGTGTCCCTTCACACACGTGCAGTAAAACAGGCTCACTGGTTCCGGAGGAGGATGGAGGGCATCGCAGGCAGGGCTGCACAGCAGATGAAGGCGTACACTGTGCCAGGGGAGCTGCCCCTGCCCTGGCTTTAGTCTGGCAACACAAATGAGGGTAACAGCCAAGGTAAGGACCCAGCTATCAGCATGTGCTGCATGAGCCCCCCAGGGGCTCCCCCTGACCCTGACCCCCCGCCTCCCCCTTTCTCTGTTACTGCTGGAGTCACAGTAACAAGGCTGTGCCTGCACACACCACAATAGCCTCTGTTTGCTCTGCAGACATACTGACAGTGCTTCAAATCAGACACGCCTTACCCCACACCTAGGTATTAAAGTGATTGGTATGTTCTGACATCTCCTTCCAGTTAAACCCTCCTTCCTACAAAGTACGCTTTTCATTTGATCTAATTTAATCCTGCTATTCTTTATTGAATTCCCTGACCTAATAAGACAGCAGTATCTTATAAAACAGAGAACCGCAAATGGCAGCTAAAGAATGTTGCTGTTACAGCAAGGAGAACCGAAACACGAAGAAAATGCTTAAAGGCAATGAGAAGAATAAGTCTAAAGTTATCTCTGCAGCAGAGTCGCTTATTGTATGTCAAGTATCTCGGACAGCATGTCCTGTGCTGAGGGTGGGGGCAGAGGGGGGATGTTCTTCTGGATCAGTTGTAACCAGAAGCATCCACTGCCAACTTGGGCACTAGTGCTGACAGATGGCATGTGATGCTACTCAGCAGTAACGGTGCTGGTGGTGGGTTGGAACGAGGGATAGGAAATCCAGTTCAGCATTATTCAGCTGCTTTTGGATACAATCCAAAAAAACCAATCCATTGCTTATCTTGTGGGAAAACCACACCACTGTGCACTAACCCCATCTTTACCACAGTGATTACATGAGGCAAGAAAACCCCCAGCTACAATTAATTGGTATCTAAAGGCCCTTGCAAATTGGACTTGATGCTCACTGTCCCCTTAATACCTTTTGCTGTTATTAGCTGCAGTCACTGATTTGTTGGTGTTATTCAGACTAATAAATAGTACAAAGTATTTTATCCCTTCAGCCAGAGCTGGAAACCACTCAAATGTACTTTTAAGAGATCAGCGTTATGTTGCGGAGTGGCAAAACAGTGAGCTGCTGGAAGGAGAGCTGTTGGCGGAGGCAGAGCCACAGCAGTGCCTGGGCAGCTGTCACCCCCCGCTGGTGCCCATGACACAGCTCAGCATCCACCACCAACCTCAAATCTTGTGTTTTACTGACAGCCTGGGGCCCTCCTAGGACCAGTACAGAGTCTAACCACTAGTCCAGGAAAATGTTAATGTTTTATGCAAAGCAATGGCTGAACTCTTACAGGGCACACAACAAGGTAACCACTGCCTTTCAGACCTGGCTGGACATCACCGCCTCCATCTCACGATGCACAAACACCACCACAGATTAAGAGAAATTGAAAAAAAAAGATGTTTAACAACTATCTGCTGTGCTTCAACACATATTTGAACACAATGTTTTTGGATATATATTTTTTTTTAAAATCTTTGCTTACTAATTCAGATTAATGGCTGATTTTGAAATACAGAGAAATTTTCTGCAGAAATGTCAATACTGAAGCTCCTGCTATTGGGGCTATGGATAACTGTGAAAAGTTACAGGACAGGCTATGAAGACTTAGAAGTGACTATAATCAGTTATGAATGAAACTGCCATCTCAGGCCTGAGAAATCCTTTATTACTGCAGGCATGGCCAGTCATCCTTCCATCACTTCTTGGACCCTGGACCCTGTGCAGTGCCTCTGGCACCAGAGCAGCTGACCCCTGTGCCTGCCGGCTGCAGCACAGGGAGACACGTACCGCTGCCTTGGACACAGCAGGGTGTGCAAGGTTTGGCTTTGACCTGCTCTCACCCCACGCCTTGCAACAGGACTCGGTTACCTGATGTGCTGCCTCTCCACTCATGTGTCCCAGAGCAGCTCTACAAGCGAAGCCAGAACCCCCGGGTTACAGATGGCACCTGCCCAGCCAGAGCAGTCCGACAGCCGCTCTTGGGTCCCGCACAGAAACTTTGGTATTCACGAGCTGATGCACAAACATCTCACCACAGTGTTTGTGCGTCAAACACAAAGAAAAAGGACCACGAGGAGAGGAAGCCTTGACCACACCATCTAGCCATGCAGATCCCATCATGCGCAACAATAATGCAGGAAAAATCCAAGTAAACCAGAAGCCAACCGTATGGTCTGCAAACCGCAAGAGTCCAGTTTGTGCAAAATGCTTCAAAGTTCTGCACAATTTTTTTGTGTTTTGATATTTACTTAGGGTTTTTTTTGAACATTTGGGCTTCAAGCAAATCAGTCAATAATGAGAAGACACCCAACTCTAATGGTGTCTGATTCATGCATTTATTACTCACATTAAATAATTTAACTTCTTTTCACTCACTTTTTCATTGTCTGGCATTTCAGCTTAAGGAATGTATTAACCTGTTTACCACCAGCAGCAAATAAGAGTTTGTGGGATGATTTTTTTTGTTTTGTTTTTCATTACTCCATTCCACCACCCCCCACTGCAAAATTTTAACCACATGTCTCCCTGACATTTATAAGTCTGAATGTATCCAAAGGGATGAGATAGTGAAAGGGGATTAGTTTGGTTAACGTGTGTTAGAATCCCTTGAAGAAAAAGAATCCAAAATAAAACCACAAGGTAGGTTGAAGCTTCATACAAGGTGCCTAGTCTTGCACATATTTCACATCAGACATGAAAGCAATTTTTGTGGGTTTGGAGTTTTTTGTTGGCTTGGTTTGTTTATTTTCTTTGGGTTTTTTGTTTGTTTGTTTGTTTAACTTGATAGCATTTAATAGTATATAGAGCTTAGACTGCTCCTGGGGCAATGTTTTCTCAAATCCTGCACAGATACTTTCTCCAGCAGAATTTCAATGACTTTCCTATCTTTATAGGGGAAAAAATACTATGAAGATGAAGCTGATTAAGGTACTTTGTAGTGTAATGGTAGACTCAGAAAACAATGGAGAAAGTATCTGGTTTGGGTTTTTTACTGTACTATATAATTCAGAAAGAAAACACTCAAAAAAGACAATCATAAAACCTGCAGATGAGTTTTCAGAATAAGAGGCCTTTCACTGATTAACTAATTAGAGATATTTTTGCTTTTTGTTTGCCACTGGGACAGTGCAGACCGACGTACATCCTTTTCCAGGCTTCCTGATAAAGGGCATACTAGCTTTAAGGAGGGAAGAGAAGAAAAGGTCCCATTAAAATTGTTGCCATGTGAGAAATGGATGATACATACTCATCGATGGCAGGCTTGCGGAGATGGAGTGAGAAGATGGCTCAGGTGCCTGTCAAGCTCCCTTCTCTCAGACAGGCTGGGCCAGAGAGGCTCCTGCCAGCTGCCTGCAAGGGCTGCCGGGCTCTCTACGTGAGCAGTGGGTGCTGTGGAGGGGAGAGCGGCATGGAAGAAACAATCTGGGAAAAGATAACTGAGATTAACTGAGATCGGTATTCAGAAGAATTTGAGAGACTATAACATTGCACAGTAGGTGGTTTCTGTGCATCCTAGTAGGCATCCCCCTAGTACCTTTTTCCTTTCTAAATAATTGCCATACATTTAAAATATTTTTTTTAAATTATTATTCAGTCCTTTCTGTGATGTGTAATGCATTTATCTTGGTTGTTGGTATCAGTGCCTTAGGGCTGCCATTCTGTATTGCATTCTGTAGGGCTGTCATCAATATGGGACTTAGGTACACGGAGAGATGCTGGCAGGTAGGCTGTGGACTTGAGCAAGCCAGCCACGTGTCCAGGGAAGGGCAGCATTTGACCCTCTCATTATTGTTTCATATTCTCTTCTGCAGAAAATATCAAACAGCAATTCACTGGAGGAAGGACAATCATTTTTCAGATACCACATGAAAGAAATACCAGTCTGGTCTGCACTAGATTATATGGGACAATATGTAATACATTGCTAGCAAGTCATGACATTGATTCATTCCTCATATTGAATTTGTTCACAGTAATGAATGCATTACTTCTCCCCCAAAGGCCCCAGTCTTTTCTCTCACTTTTATTGATCAATGGTTTATAACTTCGAAACTATTTGCAAAAAATGATTAATGTAACTTAATTTCTAGTCTTAAAAACAGTATAAGCTATTAGGGTTCATACAGCAAGACCCTGCCTAGCCAGGAGTAAAACTGCTGCAACTGGGTAGCATTATCTGACACATTAGCCTATATTTCAGCACAGAAAACAGTAAAAGGTTCCATGAACATCAAACTGAGGCACATTCATCTCTCCAAAATCACTCTGTAAAACACGGAGGATGGGCTAAGAATTATTAATGGCTATTGCAAAATCTCTTTATAAGCTTTAGAAGAAGTGCATGGAAATTACTGGGAAAGTGTGATTCTTAATCAAAAGTGGTGGCATAATTCTTGGCTTCTGCAAGACAACCAAAGAATTAATAAAAGCTTGTTGGGGTGGGAAGACAAAGGAAGGTGATCTGAACAAGACCTCAGAAGAGATGCACAGTGTAGCTGCCAAGGTGAAGATGAGGCTGAAGGATTCACCTTGAAGTGGATGAACACCACTCTTGAACCTTTCAGTAATCTTTTAAAACAAAGTAGTTAATTGGGCTTCAGTCGTAATAAAGATCTATATAACTCATTCTTTCACCTAAACTCTATGCCTTAAAGTGGCAACAAACCTTCCAATGAACTCACATGGATAACTGCTTGGCAAAGCTGGCAGCTACTGGAAGAGCCTGAAGGAAGGCAGAGGGAGGGAGGGCAGACAGAGAGTCTGACCTGAGACAAATGTGATCATGCCTGGAGCTCTTTAAAAAGCCTGAAAATGGAAAAGAAGTAACACTAAGTCATGCTAAAATGGTTCTCTCTAAAGCTCCTTCATTTGCTCTCACTTGCAGAAGGGCAACAATCTATGTACAATTAATTCATGTATGAAACAGGCACAATGACATTGGTGTAAACTCTGCTGTAGGATAGGAAAAAATAGCTTGCATCTAGTTAACATTTTCAAGTATAATTAACTTCAAGAAATATATGCTGCAATTGAAGAATGGTAATTTTTTATGCAGTCCCAAACAGGGCTGGTTTTTCACTTTTAATGAATTGAAAGGTAGAAAAATCTGTTTTGCTGCCCAGGATTCCAAAACTACTTTAGAAAAAATGCAATACATTTGTACAGCAATAGCCATTACCTGGACAGTCATTTCCGCTCCTAATTACAGATAATCAGGATGACAGTGGTCTCTGAATAAGTGTTCCCAATCGTAAGAGGAACAAGTGAGAGTAGCACAATGAAATTAGTGCAACAGAGAGCCCAAGGGTGTGAGACAGCATGCTCCCCTCTTTTAGGAAGCTTCTCTCTGACCTGGGTCCTAGCCCCTGTGTCAGCTTTTCAAACTGTGTCATTCCACCTGAAGTGATGACAGAAAGAATTCTATATACACGTCAAATATTAAAACTGCCCCAAAGCCTGGATGGTCTCTGTTCCTCCAGGGGACCTGCAGTCCAGGGCACTTGGGGAGCTGATTCCAGCCTGGATTCAGGTGGACTTTTGCCAAGGCTTCAGGCAAGGGATGTTCCTTTCAGTTTTGTAGATGCTTTTTAATGCAAGTGCTTTCTAATAACACTCCAGTGTTTTAGGGCTCAACTGCCAAAAGTTGCACTGTGTGTAGGGAGTGGATATTAAGCTGGTGTCCTGAAAGCCCTGAACCTGAGCTGCACCAAGCTTGTCACGCTACTGAGACAATCCCCAGGAGAAAAAGCAGCAGTCTTGAGTAAATTATCCAGAAAACCCCAGTGATGTTTGGGAAGCCCAGAAGTAGACTGTGAATGTTCTGAAGGTCTTTGACATTTTGTCTCCCCCTCCCTGAACACACCATGCTGTCAGAGCAGTGCTGCAGTGCTGCGTGCTTTCAGACAGCAAGCACAGAAAAGTAAGGGTTTAGGGGGGAAGAAGAAATAGAAAAATGATCTCTTTGTGGATGATACTTAATCTAGAAAAGGCATGTTTTGATAGAGGTTGCAGTTACACTGGAAATACTTCACTTAGACACTGCATTAACTCCACTCTCAAGCAAATCTGTTGATTGACCAGAAGACAAGGAGCAGCACGCTGCCTGACACCGGCAGTGCTGCTGTAGCGCAGAGCTTGCCTCTCGCTCTCACTGACAGCAGCAAACAGCTCCCCGTAATTAGGAGTTCTCCTGCATCTGTAAATTCAACTTGACAATGTTTCAGACTAACCTGGGGGCTGCCTCCCCCCAGGTTGCCCCCAGGCTGTCTGCTATGGAGACACAAGGTGTTCCCAGAGCAGAGGGGACAGGGCACTTAAGACACCCCAGGGGCCCCCACAAGCTTCCTCCTGCAAGGCGCATCCAGCGGGGCCAGCATGATGTATTACTATTTCATGGATCTTCTGGAGAAGATAACTCAGCTACTGCTGTTGTATGGCAGAAGCATGAGAAGCATGGGCTTGGACTCTGCCCAGCCAAAGCCCTCGAGAAACACAGGGTGGGGAGAGCAGCCACCCCACAACACACTTCCGCTGGTACTTTGCCCTTTTGTCCCCAAGGTGAGACGGTGCTCGGGTCATCTCAGAGCTGCTCCTTTGCCTCTGTAGAGATGTACCTACAGGAACACTATTCTTGCATTTTTATTCATTAAGCTTATGAATTATCACTCACTGGATAAAAATACTCACACCTTCCAGGCTCTATATGTGCCAGGAGAAGGAGGTCTGTTGCCCCCAGGATTCTCCTCTGATAAACCTCCATTATGATGTAGCTTAAAAACGGTAACAACAAAAAAATTAAACCAGTGCCTGTAGGAAAAAAAAGTTGTGGCCCACTCTCACAGATGGTATGAAAGCATAATGTAACCATCACAGATCTAAAAGAGTACAATGCAAGACACTGCTCAGAAAGGCAAGATTTTTGTTGATTTTTTTTCAGTTAAAGTAAGTGCAAGATACAACACAGCCAATCATCTCCGTGCAACAGCCTTATTTTTCTTGCGCTGCATATATATCAGAAGAATTCTAATTCTAAATATATTTCCCTGACAGATATGCCCAGATCCTCACAGGGCAAATCAGCGATTAGCATCATTCACTTTATGATACTAGAATTACACCAATGTGAACAAACACCGCTGTGTCTCTAGCAAAACCAAATAACTGGAGGAAAATCCTCACCTAAATAGAAACATTTGGTGCTTTTACATTCAGTAAAAAAATGGCTACCTGAAATCTCACTTCATGCACTGGTATGTAGGTCTTACTGTAATATGTACTGTTATCAAGAAATCTAAGATTATTTACCAAAAATAAGTTTTAAGGTTAGAAAAATGCTTTCTAAAACAGCAGTTTCCTGAGGTCCAGAGCTTTGTCCCTTACCAGGCAGTATCCACATCCATTTTGCTAGTTTACCGGCTACTAAATTACTAGGAAAAGTGATGAATCTGAGCCTGAGAGAAGAAACAGCACCATCCTCCATGTCTGACTGAAATCACTTTGCGCTTTGGTAAAGCAGTTGCTAAGTAAGGAATCACATGCAAGAGAACAAACAGCCTAAGCAGCTGCAGAATGACAGAGTAGTGAAAAATAAGTGTAGTACTAAGCAGAAACTACATAAGACCATTAGTAAAGTGTTCAATACCAATGCAAAAACACCCTATGTTTTAGTAAAGTTGTATGTTTAACTAAGCTTTTTTTTTTTTTTTCCCCAGTCTTTAAAGATACCCAGGTCAAGTTGTGCTGAGCTTTTTCCAAGCCTCTCAAAGCTTACACACTTTCATATTGCTTTGCAGCTCATTTTGCTTTGAAAATGAAGTCTGTGATTTGAATTACAACCTGAACACCCAACCCAGCTGAATTATGCCAAATTTTGAATGAGTCAGCAAGCAATCACCAGTTGAACAAATAATTGAGACTCAACTGCCTCCAGAAAGAGGTAATTTCCCTACACACACGTTAAGAGAGCTGCCTGCCACTCCAGCACATGGCCCTGCAGTTCAATTAGTAGCTGCTCCAGTTACTAAATGTGGTCCTAAGCAAGGCATCCTACCTCACATTTCCAACGGCAAAGAGAAACGGTTTTGCTTTGAATCACAAGTTCCTCAGGAGCTCTAAAATAGAGCTCTTCTGTACTGGCCACAAAAGAAGGATACTGAAGCCTAATGTTAGACACTGCTTTAAAAGAAGGTAGTAAAAGCAACGGTCACGTTTTGTAACAAGTAGAACAGCTACCTTAGGGACAGGGAGATGCCTTTCCATACAAACCACTGGTAACACAGCGGGGCCACAAACATCATCTATCACATCAATTTTTTGTTTGGGATTCATTTTTGCTGTTTTGCTCATCAAACATTTAGGAATTGAATCTAAAGAACAGTCAGTGAAGAGCAATAAGCCATTTATCCCATTTTCTCTTTGATGGACAGATTGTCCTTTGGAGGGACGGATCACTCGCCACTGACTGTAACTGGGCCCTAGAGTAAAAGCTGATCTCCACATCTACCTTTCAGCCAGCTGGAGGTAGGGGAAATGAATCATACCATGGATACTCATACAGATACTACAGAGATAAAAAAAGAGAAAGAACCGAATGGCTGCCAGTTAGAGGTAATAATTATTTGGGGGCTGCTGCAGCTGCACACTTTATGTTCAAGTGACAGACACTTGTCTGAAATTAGTACCTAACATTCAAATGCAAGCCTGAATGGGTAATACCTCCCAGATGCTGCAGACGGTACGAGTTTGGACTAGAAGGGTAATTCATACCTAAAGCCATGTTCCCATAGGGCCAGGAGATCAAAAAGACCTAAGGACTATATTTAAAGGACGCTCACAGTGAAGGACAGGAATGGGATAAGTGCAGTCAACTGGAACAGCGCTTTGCATTCTGTATTTGCTAAGGGCGACTGATGCCAGGTTTGTGGGCATATCAGAGACAAAACAGACGGCCTTGGGAAGTGCACGTGGTGGGTGAGCTGTGCACTGGGGGAAGGGGGCCGGGGCAGAGTACCCCACCTTCCACCACCGTGTGGATGGTAACTGGGTTATAGGGAGGGCTGCTGGAAAGGGTCACCTATGCACATTTCACCATTCTAATACATAATGACAAGTTGATAAAATGAGGTATGAAAGGGATGTAAATGAAATCACTACAAACAAAATAAACTAAAAGCCACATTAAAACTGAATCAATTGACTGGAATTAGGCCAACTAGCATTCAAAATAATGGATAAATCCATTAGGATTCTCAGAATTAATGCACTAAAATAGAACCCTACCTACCTCCCCCAAACGCCTGCTTTACCACGTACACTCTGTCCCTCTTTGCCAAGTTCCCCAGTTTTGGCCACTGAGGCATGACCAAAAGCAGAAAGCAGCTTTCCCTTCTCTGTCCCCCAGTATCTCTCTCCTGTACAAGCTCCACCTCACAGGCTTTTCAGGCTTAGCAGGGCTGACAAGAAATATTTTTCCTTTTACCACCAGGGAACAAACCAAAATACAGAGCAAGCGCTGTTGCAGCTGGCTTGGTCCAGAGTCTTTACCTGCTACTGATCATCTTTCACCGTGGGAACACTAAGAAAAGCCATACAGTTTCCAGTTTATCTCCTCTCTCCTGATGCTCTTCCAGATCATCAAAATCAAAGGATCAGTACCATTCTTGGTCATCCAAAAAGTCAACTACGGAACCAAACCTGTCTCCATAATGAAAGTGGCAGCTGAGCAAGACAGACAGGAGGGAACAGATGACTCGTGTCAAGTGCAGAAGAAAAGCTGTCTTACTGCTGTCAATTTATGTAGCTCAGATGATCTATTACTTAGTGGTTCAAACAGCATCTAAGTACCAAGCAATTCAGCAAGAAAGGCTTCCTGGCCTCCAAATCATTTGACTTTAAAGAAATGCAGATCTAAGCACATTGAAACAAGGGGAAATCTTAATTTTAGATCTAAATTTGTCTCTGATAAGGTATTTTCAGCTCATTATCTAGATTGTGATGTGGCTTTTGAGTTCTGCACTTGACATGAGCAATAAGGCACAGGAGGAATAACTAAAGAATTCACAGCAAGTCAACTCCGCAGAGTACAGCTTGTTTAGCAGTAACACAACATATGAAACTACAGGAATTTAAAAGCAGCAGCATCTCTTGAAGTTGTATGCAACAGCTCACCCCCAAACCCAATTCATTAAAATGACAAGTCAAATAGGATTAAATAAGATTCACATGTCTGTTTTGCACTGATTACAGGCTCACTCCATCACTCCCAGGGTGATTTACTGATTGACAGCATACAAAATAAGGGATGTTCACAAGTGACCTGATTCTCCTTGTTGACACACCTGTTAGGACATTGCTTCATTACCACCCAACCTTTTCGACACAATACTGAAAGAAAGATGGATTTCAGAAAAGAGAGATTTTAGTATAAGCAGCAAAGCATGGCAGGGTTTCACCCAAAACATAACCCCCAATTACTTATAGGAAACGGCCGCTCAAGCTGAGGCCAGGTTATTCACCTTTAGCGGCAACAACAAACAAGCCCCAGCGCAGACACGAGGCACCTTCTCTGACTCCGGAGGAAGCAGGCAGGCTGTGCACTCTGCCAAGCCCTGGCGACCACAAGTTGAGCTGGGCATGAGAGGCAGCTAATTTGACCAGTTTATGGCTTGCCCACAGTGAAACCTCCACACCAGTGACTGCCCACAGGGTGAGCCCTGGCATGCCAGGTGACTGTCTGCAACATTTATTAACTAATCTGGAACAGGGTAAGTATCTGCAAAATCTTTGGTGGTATATTTTTTTTCATTCAGAATCTCTCCGTGAACTGAACACATTCTTTTTTAAATTGCCATGGACCTTTGCATACTTTAGCATATAACACAAAAAATTTAAACTCTTTTGATTAGCGGTCTAGGACGCCCAAAATGTTTCTTTCTCTATTCAGTTTTGTAGCTAGTGGGTTTTATGGATTAAAAATGTTCCTCTTGAAAATACCTTAAAACATTTCCTTAAGCTTTCTTCAGACTACTGGGAGCATCAGTTACATGTCACATTCAACTGCAATTCACCTGAAGCCCTTATCTGCTTGTGTTTTTCCATTTGTATAATAAAACCAAACAAAAATAATAATTAAAAAAAAAATCCGCTGTCTCCTAGTTCAGCCTGGCCCTCCAAGTTCTGCCCCACATAGGACACGAACACTGGGGTACTCACTTGTAGCTTCTCACTTGCCCTAAACGCAGAAGTGTGACTTTTGCTCGTTGACTTTGCTCCTGATGTGAATGCTTTGATTTATTTTTTCTGCATGTCCCTGAGCCCGAGGCTGGCCCTCGCCTCATGCAAAGGCACGGCCATGCAGGCATACACAGCTCAGTCTGCTCTCCAGCTGACATTTTTCAAAGCTTCAGCATGAAGGTGGAATGATGTGTGATCCACCAGGTTTGCAAGCTGCCTGTCTATGTGGGACAGCGTTTGAACGTGAACCCGTACGAACGTCACCTCACAGGGCACAGGCGGAGTGGGGACAAGATGTGAGGAGCGGGGCCGGCAGCCTGCCATAGCTGGGTTTCTCCCCCGTGTACCCAGTGATACCAGGATGCTTCAATAGCCCTACAGGAACACATCAGATAGAAGAAACTAAAAAGATGGGGTCTTTTTTAAAAAAACCCAAATGGTACAGCCACAGAAGTGTTACCATGTATAGAGCAGCAAAAGAGTTCTTGATAACACTGTAGGCTCTGAAATTATATACAGTTACTAAGAAAACGTTTGGGGATCTGTGAAAGGAAGGGCTATCTTTCTGCAGATAAAGAAATTTGGAAGGTTTTATGTACATACTCTCAAGATACGGAGTGCATAGCTTTTCATTATTTCAAAGTTAACCCAAAGATATCATAAAATCCTGCAGCTTTATGCTAACATATGACGTACAAAGATCAAAATCATCAATGACCTCACTTAACATGGGGGTTTTTTGTTTGTTATTTTGTTTTTTGGTTGTTGCTGTTTGTTTGTTTGTTTGTTTAAGTGAACTCTCTGGAATAGGCTTTCTGGTGTCAACAGCCTTATTTAGAGTTATAAGAGCAGAAGTGCGTGTACTGACTTTTGATGGATGCATTCTGAAAAGACAAAGCCACAGGGAGGCACAAAGGTAACATAACTGCAGGGAAAGACCTGGTCTGCTGCTTTTATTAGGCACCAGCTATGGAGAATGAGAGAGTTTGAGAGCTTTACATAAAAAACTTGTGACCACCAGAATGTGAATAATTCCAAGGAAGCCTTCCATTTTCACCAGGGCAAAAGTAGCAGGAAAGAGGTTCAACAAGGAGGCTGGTGAATAGATTGCATTAATGCTCCTTCCTGGACAGAAACTTCGAGGAGGTGAAGAGTCAAGAAGGGCCTGAATAGCTTCAGGGAACTATTGGGAGGTATTTTTCCAAATATTAAGCTTTGGTGGCATCATAGGAGTTATACCAGAGCTGAGATTACACCAGTCTCTAGGATTTTATTCTGAGCACAATTATGGACTGACTTCTTTCCTAAACCCATAGGTCAGTTGTCATCTTTGTGCTGCTGCTGAACTGATCTGGTATAAAGGTATCCTTCAGTGCCGGGTATTTGTTCTAACCAGGAGTCACAGCATATGCCGGTGGTGGAGTTGCAGGCAAGAGAAAGCTGCCTGTAGTAATCACTGCTGAACACCGTCACAACCATTTCACATACACAATCCTGTTTTATTCCCAGATAGTCCTCATACCTCTCCTCACTGTTAGGAATTAACTTTATCCTTTCTAAATCATCCTACTTTATTTCACAGAGAAGAAAACGGAGTATACAGTGAACTAAATTTTTAAATTTATTTAGTTACCTGCAAAGGGAGATAGGCACTTCCTGGATTTTAAGATAGGCTAGAGCTAGTTAGGTATTCAAATGAGATAAAAGGCAACTGAAAATACTCAAATACTTTCAGGGACACCCCACCCCCAACCTCCCGTCCAGTGCCTCACTATCCGTATAAAAAACATTTTGGATCTAACACCCTTTGATGATGCAGACCTCAAAGCACTTGTCCATGCTCCAGGGGGTGTCTGTAGCTCCCCAGGGATCAGGGCCCCCCCCCCAGCTGTCCGAGGCCATCCCTTCCCAGCTGTGGGCTCACACTTCACAGCCGTAGCCCCACAGCTCTGCTGCAGCACATCAGCCTGAACCAAGGGAGTCTGCCTGAAACTGGGGTGATGCATCAGGGAGCAGAGGCAGCTGGGGATAGTCAGAAGGATGTTTTCCTCAGGGGACCTTTAACTAAGATCAGAGTTTTCACAGGCAGCAAATCTGCTCTGAAGTATATCTTGGCTTTTATTTTCTTTGAGAAAAATATGAAAAGGAGATGGGCAGCCAGCCATAGTAGCCTTTTATCATTGCCATGGCAACGACTGTACACAGTAGGACTGTGGGGATAATGCCAGAGGGAATCCTTGCATTGAAAGATTAATTAGTCAGCTCTGACATGGGATGTTACCTGCCTCTTTCAAACCCCAGCCCCAAAGACAAGCAGGGGTTTTGCTGGAGACCCCTGATAAAGTTGCTGTCTCACAACATTCAGCTGCACTGGGCTGGAGCTGTCATCAGTCACAGCTGTCACAGAATAATTAGTTATAAATTGAGCAACTGACCACAGACAAACTGCACTGTTTCATTTTTATTTTTTAAGATACCGTATCTGGGAGCATCTCTTTTTCTAGAGATGAGGTTCTGCCAAAGTATCCAAAACAAGTTAATGACTTTCTGCTAGTGAAAGCTTTGATTTGCAGCCCAGCTCTTCTCTGTGAAGGGCTGAGGTAAGCTGGGATGTTAGAAGAGAGATAATAATTCACCAGTGGGGATTAGAAACTTTGGTGCAGACACTATTTTCTAAAAGCAGTGGCTGTGAGCCAGCAAGCTTCCCGCAGACAAGGTGCCACCTGCATCCTTCCTTGCTCCAGGCAGGGATTCAGGCACAGGCTGAGCACCACACCAGGAGCACACACCCATTCTCGGCTGTGCTGGGAACCCGAGCGCATCCTTCTCAACGGACTGAGAGAGTTTTTCCCCTTCATTAGTGCACACAAGCAAGAGAAGAAGTCAGTCTGTCACGTCAAATCCTAACGCAAAACGATCGCTATTGGGAGTCAATCATCTCTTAGGGAAAAGCATCGGAAGAGAACTCTGCAACAGTGGTCCTGCAGTCTTCATCCAACTGCAAGCCAGTCACTTTATTACAGCTGGTGAGAAATTCTACAGTGAAACAAACTTGGAAGCACAGAGATTTTTTTCTGCATTAGTTCACAACGCGTGCCTACTGCAGCTAAGCCCTTCCTCCTCCTCCGGGGGCTGCTCGGCTGATGCGCTGAGGGATGACCCAGCATCATCACAGCAAACATGGCCACTCACAACCAACCTCCCTGAAACCTGCACTCCCTCTAGCACCCTGAAGTGTATCTGTTGAGGCAAAATACTATGAATTACAAAAATAAAAATTAAGGTGAACACCATATTGAAGACCAACAGGGTAAATCAGGCTGGCTGAAAAGAGCCGAGGCTGGCAGCAGTAAATCGAGGGATTTACTCGAGAACTGCAACATCGAGGTGACCTAAAAAGACACACAAGTGGTTGATCGGCAGGTGGAACAAAGTGGATAAGGAATAACCATTTCTAAGAAAGGAGTAACATGAACACAGTGTCACACAGCCATCAATGAAGACACTAAGTGCTGACTGCCCATGATAAATGGGCAGGCAAACATCTGCAAAATTAATTGACTTAAGTCTTTTTTGATCTCACATTACCTATAGTAAGGTCTTATGAAATATTTTCTATCAACTAACTCCATTTTAACCACAAACACCTATAGCATAGAAATACATAGAATTGAAATTCATCAGTTTGTGTCATCAAGAGATCCAGCCTTTCATTCTTGTTTGGTTCCAAGCCCCAAATTCACAACTGAGCCTGAAAATCAATCCAGATATAACTGGGCTGCTTTCCGTCCATGTCTGGTTGCAGGCTACAGCCATGACTCCACTCTCCCTTTCAGAATCCTTCAGTCTCAGCTAATAGAGCAAAACCCAAGGGGGGAAAAGGGTTCTGTACAGTTTCCTTAAATGTTTCAGTTGAGTACTTATAGACAATTTGAAAATAAACAAGAAGAGTTTAAAAGGTATCCAATCCTGTGACTCTAGAAGTAGAAATTATGAAGATTTGTTAAAAAATAACCCATATCCCAAGATGATTAGGAGTAGAAGCTTTGGAATAACAAGTGGATGCTTAGATGATAGCCAAATTTTTGTAGCAGAAAGTATACATTTGTTGCTTTGTTATTTAACAACACTGTTCAAATCCTGAGCACTGTAGCATCATTTAGAATTATGAGTATGTTTTAGTGAGAGTATCATACCATTACTTTTAATTTTCTTATCCAAGTGTAAACTTGAAATTTAATGCCAAAGGAATTGAATATACTAAACTGTGATTACTGGTCAGACTGAAATCTCTAATCAAATAAAGAATGTTCAAGAAAACACCCTTTTGCAAACAAAATAAACAAATCCCAGTGTATTTTAACCTCTCCTATATTTAAAACACACTCCAAAGGGTTTCAGGAGGGTGTAGAAGGTGAACATTAAATTCTCCATTTGAGTATCTAATTCTCTAACACGGGGCTGAGCACAGGTGCTGCCTCATACACCACGCAGGAAATCCCTTGCAGCCCTCTGGTTGGACACGGACAGGACACGTAATGATGTTTCAGTTGATCAAAACTCAATTCCAGCCTGGGAAGACTCACAGACTGCCCCAGAGTTAACCAAGATGGAGACTTCCACATGTTTTCTTTCACTGACACTACAACCAACAAGCATCCCCAAACACACTATTTTAGCATGCAATAGCAAGCAAGCTCAGTATTTTGCCATAACTGTGACAGACACAGTGAATTTCTGAGACAGTCATTCTTTGGCTTCAGTTACATTTTTCCTCATGAAGTGTCTCCCTGTAGTGCCAGCAAAGAAAACCCATAGTTAATTAGCAGCCCTGTAAGCCATCAGCCTTATGCAAAATTGCCAACATGCTATTATTATTATACTGCATTTCCCCAAAAGCAGTAGTTATTGTAGATTTTTAATTCTAAGCATTATCTTTGGCATGTGCTAGAAGATTCATTTTAAATGGATGCTCTGGAGCACTGTCAGGCATTCAGGTCCTTCTGCCTGCAGCTCTGTCCCAGCCTAGGAAAGGCTGCACAGTGCTGCACAGGCGATGGCAAGAACTCAGGCACAAACCACTCGCAGTACGGTCTGCCAGGGGAGGAGATAATTCAGAAATATGTTAGGTCTCCTCTCAGCTTTTTCTGGGTATGTCACTGAGTAGGAAAAAGAAAACAGAGCTAGAGTATTTTTCTGGTTTGACTAATACTGGGTAGAATACTGTTTCTCCCTTTTAAGACAAAGTATAAACTTACCTTGCTACAGGTAGTATTTGTAAGCTTTTGAAAAATGTGTGGGAAACAGGCAATACGTAATTACTGCATAAAGGTTTCATATCAAATATATGCCTGGTTCTCTGAGTTCAAGCATAGCAAAGGGAATCATCTGAGGGCTACGGAGAATGTAGAGGCCAGAGGCAGCCGTCAGATTCAGGCCAGTGCCACCTGCCCAGGCTGCGGTGAAACAGGTGGCAGCAGGAACAAGCAGAGGCTGCCAAGGACAAAGATTTGGGAGACAAGAAAAAAAGACCCCAAATTTTGTCAGTTTCTCAGCAGAATAGTTTTTTCCCCTGCTGTCTTAGATACAGAGTGCCTGCCATTGCACGAAGGCACCTTGAGCTGTTGGTAGCAAAACGCAGTTGTGCTTAATAGAGACATCACCAGCCCCAGGCGAACAGCAAGGGAGCTCAGCGCTGCGTGAATGTGTATCCCACCTCTAAATGCACCATATACCCTGTGCTTTGTGCTAGAGAATGTCTAAATGTTTAATGTATGTATGTAGTCAAAACTGAAGCGACACAACAGGCTAGAGATAATCTACTGGCTTGTGCTATGCATGCTAGCAGCAAGGTGTATCTCTCTCGGTTGAAGGATGGCAGATCAGAATATGACAGATATGCGTCCTCAGAGCGTGCAGCCACCAACTATTTAAAACATGCAGCTGTGTGGGGACAGGGACATACATCAGCTACAGCCGTTACTAAAGCCGGGCAGCTGCAAATGGCACCACCACCCATTTCTCCAAGCGCCACCAGCAGCCTGACCCCTGTCCATGTGTCACAGCCCAGCTCCCACGCTGCTCCTCACCCCTGCCGTGCGCCCCCCTGCTCACTCCCCGCACACTCCTGCGTGCATCAGGAAACAGGACAGGGTCTAACCAACTTCATGCATTAAAGACCACTATTGTTTCTGGCTACATCATTATTCTCAATTCTTCAACCTTTTCTAGATATAAATCACTCTTTTCCTAGGCGTTGCAAGCTCAGTCAGTGTTAACGATCAAATATCTGCCCAGCACACGTTAGAGCTCTGACAGGTCTATTTATAACCTCACGAACAAACTATCAACTACAAGCAGTCTTTGCCAATGTTAATTGAACTATTTGTTAGCCTTGGGTATTTAAATATAATTAGAATTCTTTCTTACGCTGCAGCTAGCGTGAACCTCATTGTACCACCTCTATCTGGAAAGTACTATTATTTAAGATGAAGCATGAGAAATCTTGAATACAGTGAAAAAAAGGAAAAAGCAGATTGAAAGTCTCCCAGTCAAGACATAGATTTTACAGCAGTTTTTTGAATGATTCTGTGATTTGGTGGTAGTTTTAAACCACAATTCTGTATCCCACACATACCTGCAACATTATATAGAATAAAGGCGTAGGAGAAGTAGAAAGGACTCACATTCACCTTACATCTGAGTACACTGAAACACGACTAGAAAGATTTCCTCGAGGCAGCAGCAAGTCAGGGCAGAGATGGAAGTGACGACACAGCCCCTCCTGCACCGGCTGTGGGTCCCTGCTGCGGACCAGCTGAGCTGGGGCTTCGCCACCACGGTTTGAGCAGGCTCCTGGGCGAGGGGGGGTGGGTGGGCAAGATACCAGTGCGATGTCACTGTGTCCCCATGGCCTGTTGTGCCGCACCCCCCCCCCCCCCCCCCCGCATGCTGGTGCCCTTGCAGGTGGCTGCAGGGGAAAACACACGGCTGTGTAACGGTACCTGCAAGGGGTGCACTGCCACCTTCCACTGCCAGCAAAATCAAACCAGGGATTTTCTTTGCCTTTCATCTAGAATTTAAGGTGTCAAGAAGGAAACACATAATGAAATTGGTTCAGATCTCTGCTGGGATTCTGTAAATTTTTGGGGCATTTTTTAAAACAGTTCTGATGAAAATTCAGCTTCAACTCTGTATGTGTATGGCGAAGACAAACATGGGATGTGGGATGCAAGCAAAGACATTTAAAGACACATTCCAAGCACACCCTGGGCCTTGGACAGAAAACTGTACATCAAAAAAAAAAAAAGCAAGATGTGAGCTGTGTAAGGCAGTACATCTCAAAAACTATTGTTAATTCCCAAGACACCATACAAACTCAGATCTAACCAGTAATGCAACAAGAGAGGTATTTACAGAAATGTAGCTCATTTATAGCCCTATGCAGCTTCTGACCAGTACAGCACTTGGAGGAACACTGCTGAGGACACATTCGATGTTTGGTTTTGACCCTGTTGCAGCCTCTAAAATGTTCTGGAGAGCAAGAGACACAATTCCAGAAATAAAAACACCCCTAAGAATGATTTGGGGGTGGTTTTTGTTTTCTTTTTAAATAATAAATCTAAATTATTTCAAAAAATCTGTTTAAGGCCTCTGGTATTGTCTTAGAAAGTGCACTAGCTTAGCGGGGTGGGGAAGGCACAATCTGTATAAGCTGACAGAAAGGCTCTCTTTGGCTTCAGTGGGTTGGATCCAGTCCCTTACATAAATAAGCAGTAGTACCATTTAATAACGATGGAACCAAAAAACACCACACAGGAGTGGGGAACAGACTGGCTGCAATATAATTAAAATAAATTTGATTCAGCAGATAAAGCAACCAGATGACTTTTTCCAGAATAGTGCGAGACTGAGTGCCTGTTTTTTGGTGCGAGGATTACTTTGCTCATTTGTTTGCTCTGTGTAACAGTTGACTTTCCATTAGCAGCCACCTCCTATTCCATTTCAGAGGGTTTCTACAGTCTAATCAGTCTGTAAAATGTTCCCCAGCCCAGGACAGAGGTGTGATTACAACTGCTGTATTGCTCTGAATTCCATTTATGACTCTGGCAAGCCAAACCGTGGTTCACAGAGCAAAGAAAATTCAAAAATGTTTCAATTTGTTCTTTGCTCATAGAAAGTTCAGAGGAACCTGAATTACGGCACCAGACATGAATGTTAATAGACCAGTTGTGAACTGCTGTAGGCTGCTGGTGACACAGTGCACTGTGGCAAATCCTGCTACATTTGCGTATAATTGAGGAAGGTAAACTCAAAGCTATAGAAAAGTCTGTCTCTACTTTTATTTGTGTCTTAGCTAGCAAAGTATCTGAAAGCGGGGCTGTCCTGGAGGGGGAGGTTGGCTGCTGCTGCAGTCCTTCCTGAGGGATTCATGGCTTTTGACCTGGGTCAGCTTCCTGGGATGTTCAAATAAGACTATGGGGTCATGGCTCTAATCTGTCACACATCAAATGTGCCCTTCGGGTCTCCAGGAAAGCCCCTGAGACGGACACCCGCTCCCCTGCACTGGAGCTTGACCTGGATGCTTGGCGCAGGCACCAGCAGCTGCTCCCACACCCTGAGCAGAAGCAGCTCTGCACGTTGCACTCACACCCTGAGCATCCAGGCAATGAGCTGTGCCACTAACAGACAGCTGTGAGATGTGGCATAGGGTTAGGTAAGAGCCACCACAACGTGAATCTGAAGCAGAGACGGAGGCAGACCCCATTTTCCAGTGCAGGTGTTATTTCCCTTAGCAGGCAGAACCTCCTTTCTCTTAGCTCAAAACCCACCTCATTCACCCCTTGCTGCCTGCCTTGCACAGGAGGTACATGGTGTCCTGGCCGGCCAGCCCCAAGCCCACCCCCACACAGCATCCTTCCTACACAGTGAGGAAAATAAATGTGATCCCGTCACTTATACAAACAAGGGCTGGATGGTAACTGCCATACAGCTTCCAGGTCTGAGCTATTAAGTACAGGTTCTTCTGATGCCCTCAAAGCTTGTTTATATCCCTGAAAGGGTAACAATGCCCATTTCCTTCCAGGCATCCTAGACATTACTGTAATTCTTATAATCATTGCTAAAAAGCTGCCTGGTGACAGCAGTGCCATGCATTGTCACTCAGTAGTGGTGCATGAGGCTCCCTTCTCCAGCTGTAGCACAGAGCAGCAATGCCACAAAGCAGCACATAGTTCTCCTGTTAAAAGGAGCTTGGAAAGCACAGGATGAACTAGCTGGACTCTGCAGCTTCCTACGTACCGGGGCAAATTCCTTTGCTAACACAAGAGCACCAACTTAAAACCACAGGAGGGATTTGTCTGGATTCAGATGCTTGCAAAAGTTGCTGGTTAGCGGAGCTGGTTGGCAGAACTAACCAGTGCAATGCAATTTTCTCAATCCTCATTAACGTTAATCACCCACAGAAAAAGCAGGCAGAACAGAAGCGAGGCAGAGAAAGCACATTTGAGGGCAAGGCACAGTACACTGGGAGATTATCCCTACCTTGCTTTCTAGTCATGACTGGGTAAAATCAAGGTTTCCTTAATAGATTCCCACACGTGGTATCGCACAGCCATATCAGAGCCCTATAAACTGACAGGAGCAGCACCACTGGACAGCATCAATGCCCCAGAAAGGCCGGTGAATCTCTTTATGGGGTCTCAGCCTGATGTAGGAGACCAACTTGAACTAACACCCCTTGAATGCATTCTGCAAAGCTTTGACTGTGGAAGGGTTAATGGTTTCCAAGGATTATGTTTTAATATAAAGTTAGATATCTATTTATAGAGTTCACAGAGCTTTCACCACATGATCGCACCTCTATAAGCAGCACCTGCAAGGTATGCTTTGAGAGAAGGGAAAACTTTAGTCTTTGAGCAGTTACCCTGCCTGCTCAGTTTGCAAAGCCAGGGTTGTGATATTAAAGGCATGTTGATGCTCCATCATATGAAGGACCATGTATTGCCAGATAAAAGACTTTGTCCTTTCAGCTTGATATTTTGCACTTCACGACAACTTGGACAAAAAGGCCTGATAAGAAAATAATTACTACACGGACATCTCATCAGAAGTTCAAAAAATGCCAGAAGAAAGGTGTCTGTGCAATACTATTTGGAATCTGCATATGCTTCATGGAGTAAACAGATATTATTAAGTAGGAACCTGATTTTATCCTTTCAGAGGGGTTGGAAAAGCTTTGGGAATAACCCCCTGGGCCATAACCAGCAAGGTTACCATTCATGGGAACACTGGGCTCTCCCGCAGTTCAGGGCTGAAAGATGGAGAGGGAGGGAGGGAACTGCAGGAAGAGGAATGGATGTTCTCAAAATTGGGTAACACTATTCTTGAGAACACACTACACTTTTGTTACAGAGCTCTTGTTAAATCACTAATTGCAGAAACTGTCAGTAACTGCACGTTCATCATTCCGTGCTCAGCGGGAGAGGCTGGGGCTTGATTTGTAAAATGCTGAATACTCAACAGCTTCAGCTGAAGCTGAAGTGAGCTGGGCTTTGATCCTCTAAAGTACTACAAAACAGGGAATACTTGGAAAAGTGAGGCCATGGGTGTTCTCCCTGTACGGCCAAGCAAGGTGATGGTCCATGTGATCACAGCCCCATCGCTCTGAAGTGCTGTCAGGATAAATGCATTTGGATTTACAAAGCACAGGGTGCTGCAGTGATGGACAGCTCAGGAAAGCAAATGCATAAATTTTCTACTTAGACTTTTGGAAAACATCTTTCTAGGGCTTTTGTGGGACTTCAAACTGATCATCCATGCAGGAGGTTGTGCTGCAGGTACCCTGAGCTATAGATACACGAATTAAACATACTAATGATTTTTATCTCCAAACAATATACCTCCAAGCACAGCCCAGCATCCTGTGAAGGTAACAAACCTCTCACAGGAGTTCTGCTGCTCCGCAGAAGTCAGCATTAGTCCCTGCCTGGAACCTGCTCCAGCTCTTGGCTGGCAGCTGCTGCAGATGGGAAGAACGGCTGTTCTCTGACGCTTTCTTCTCCGCAGCGTACTGATTTCTCATGAACTGCTAGAATAAAACTCCCAGAGTAACATTCCAACCTTGTGTTAACCATGGCGGTGGTATAGCCTTGAACCAACGGCGAGGGCTTGGGCACTGCGGGCAGAGCGATGAGCTGGGAGAGTCTGTCACCTCTTCTGCCAACATGCAGGGTGCATGACACGCTTCCAAACTACAGATGGATTCCTCTCCCGCTCCACCCTCCTTCACATGGAGCATGCAAGTAAGCGTTTTACCTTCACCAAGGAGCAACTGAAGCACAAGAAAGCACCTTTTCAAATATAGAGGGCTTTCACTTCTTACCCCGTCGTATCCTGATTTGAGCACGTGCGTGTTGCGATGAGGAAAGACCGGAGTCCTTGCCTGGGAATGTAGCTGGGATATGTTTCTAAAGGATTCAGAAGAAATTAAGTCACAGAGGAACCAAAGAGGGTTCCCCCTGTTTTAAATACATACTAAGCTTTTGTATTACTGCTCTAACTGACTACTAGGTAAAGTCTGCCTCAGCGTAGGCCGTTACCAAACTAGGACAGTCTGGTGGGGTTCAGGGGCAGGAGGAACGTGCTGGATGTCTGTGTAGCTACTCACCTCCACCACGTTCTCTGGAAAGGGAACCTGGGAGAAAGTATCATAGAATGCAGCTGCAAAGCACAAGGCAGAGCAAGAAGGTGGGAATTTTTACACCTGTTCCCTTAAAATGTGTCAAAAAAGCATTCCACCATCATTTTTACTAGATTTTGCAGAATATTGGGATTCTTTTCAGCTACTATCAACATATCTATTTTTATTTCCGTACAGATGCATCTGAGGATTTCTGGAATACACTTCTGTCCTTCAGGCATGTTTTTCAGACAGGAACAGTAAACAGAGCTCTTTCCAACCTCAACCAGCAGAAACACTCTTCCCAGTATCTTAAAATACCTACCATATTTTTTCTAGTTCTTTGCTTTTTCCTTTATTTGAAAGCCAGACACAATAAATACCATACATTTTATCAAAGTCATGGTAAGCACCTGAACATGAGCCCTGTTGTCATGGCACCTCCAGGGACTTGCCATAGTAAGGGCAGAGATGCTTCTGCTGGGAAAAGCAATGCCTGTTGTAGGGAGCTCACGTTTAACAGAGCAAAACCCTTAAAGCGTCTCTGCCCCACTGTGTAAGAAATTTTTTAACTAAAAAAATTTTATAAAGTTTTGCATCAAGGTCTGTATAAAGTGGATTTTACATGCATGAATAACACCTATATGTTTGCAGCAGAAACCACCCAGCGACACAGGGCTCCTAGCAGAGCTTTGCATTTGGAAGCACAGTTTTTTTCTTTTTAACACTGGCTGAAATGTGTTTTTAGTAGAGTTGTCTATCGATTTTACTTTTAAGTTGATCTCCAAACTTTCTAGGGTTTGTGGGTATGGTTTTTCGGGGTTTTTTTTTTTGTTTGTTTGTTTTGTTTTTGTTTTTTGTTTGTTTGTTGGGTTTTTTTCAAGGAAAAAAATTCTAAATACAAGTGCAAAATACAATTGCTGGCTAAAACATACCAGAGCAAGTCTAGCCTTTTCTGCGGAGAGGCCAAGAGATGGATGCTGAAATTGTCACTGGGGCAAGAGAAGAGACAGGTACAGGTCCCCATCCTGCCAGCTTCAAACTGAGGGCTTAGCCCAGACACTGCCAGGCTGTTGCTCTGGTTGCTTCACACCTTCATCTTTCCCCTTTATAAAAATCTGGGTTGTCTCAGCTTCATCCTTATGTGGAAAAAAAGAAAATGCTGCAATGTTCCCAAATCTTGCTTTATGGCTGAACAAGATTCCCACCAATCTCTGGTTTTACAGGTCTTCTGAGGTGAGATGGTTTGTATATGGGGATTTAAAGGACACAAGGAAGCCAGGGAAAAGTGACACAGTGCCAAGCAGAGCCTCCGGAAGGGATGACCAGACAGGAGATAGCTGTGCCCACCAGCACCTGCCACAAGTTCTACCAAAGGAAGAGCTACTCATCCTCTCCTGTATCCCCTGCCTCCTCCCACATCACTGAGCAGCTCCTGTCCAGAGCACACACCAGGAAGCCAGACTCTCTCCAGCTGCGGCACTAAAGCCTGCTACAGAACAGTGTTCACTTCTGTTAGGAAAAAAATGAATTTTACAATTTCCCAGTGACAAGGTAAGAAACATGTATCAATAAAGCAAAAAAAAAAAAAAAAAAAAAAAGGAAATTTACATATCCTGCTCTTCCCTGATGGACCTGGAGTAAGAGGCAGCCCAGCAGGCTCGCCAGTCTAAGCTTGTTGCCTGCCCAGCGGGCTGGCATCAGTAGCACAATTTCAGGACTATCTGGGAGTGCAAAGCTACTGCTAAAAATACAGGAGAACTAAAGCAAGTGGCTTCTTAGACAGTGCAGGTTACAGGAAATGAGCTCCAGCAGCTCTGACATTAGCAACACAACTGACATTTCCCCAGGTTTCGCTGACACAAGCAACCTGTGATTCTCACAGAGATGTACAATTACAATTAGTTTATGAAAAAAAAAAATGAAATATGCTATTAGAGCAAGACAAAATACCACTGCCACTATGCAACACAAATTACGTAGAAAAAAACCCCCAAAAAACCACAAAAGCCCCAAACACCTCTGAAGCTTTGAATAATTGCAAAGATCATCCATTGGTACTACTGGCTGCAAATTTGTCAGCACCAAAGGTTCTGAAGGACTTCAGTTCTTGGTAGAACTCAAAAACACTGTAGTGTTCTTACACCTACCTACTCTTCTGTTTCAGGCTTAAGTTTTACCATTACAGGCCACAGGATCCCAAATGCAGAAGGCTTGTGTACTTCCAACCTGTCTGAAAGCACCACAGACTTGCTTCAAAGGCTGCATCTTCCAGATGACCAAAGACACTGTTACGTGCCTGGATGTTTCCCAGCTGCACTCACAAGCTTTAGCCAACAAAATCCAAGTCTGCTAGGTATTCCACTATTGTTTACAGAGCAAGCTCAGGAGCTCTGAAGCATAGGTGTGTTATCCAAACTCCTCCTGACACCAGGTGAACGTTTTGCTCCCTGACATTTGGAGCATGCCAAAATACTTGCAGTACTTTTGGAAGAAACAATTAAATCCAGTTCAGAAGAAGAAAAGTTACATAGGAGCATATGTACTAGATCAGAGAACAACTAGGTTAGGAAATGCTTTGGGAAGAGTCTAGGAACGAGGGAAATATATACAGATATGTCTTCCTAGGCTGCAGCTAATTCTGATTCAGGGAATTCTTGACCTAGGAGTTAGTGGTTTTGTACTTAAGAAAGCCTATTCAAACACATAGTGTGCTTAGAGTTTCATTCTACCGTGGAAAATGCTCACCTAAAGCAGCGGCTGATACTTGATGTGAAGAGCAGGAAGACACACTGTGTCATGCAGTGTCCTTGAAGCTCTCATTAGCTGTCACTTGGTGTCCCCATGTTACGTGAAATGGACACAAGCAGCACCAAACAATTCTCAGACTAGACATAATTTCTGAACATCGCAAGCCCATTTGGTAAGACAAGTCAAAAGGAAAAGCCTCTCTCACATTCAGAATGCAATATTAAGCATGTAAGAAACTGCAAAATTAATGAATCAGTCATTAGTATGGGAAACGTCAATGCCATAAGTGATTATATTGTATTTATGGAGAATTAATTTGTCCAATCCTGTACAAAGCAGGAGCACCGAGCTCCTCCACTGTAGTTTCAGACCAAGTGGGAAAGGTACTGTTACAAAATGCTCATTAGGGAAAAAATCCAACCCCCAAAAAGCCAAGAGCACAAAGCTTTTATACAAAACTCAAACCACATAAGCCTTTTTGTGAGGCTTAAGTGATCCAAAGGCTTTGCATTGGCACCCAGCTGACTCCATCCTGGATGACCCAGTGCTTAAAACTCAAGCAGTGCAGAAAATGCTTGTCAACAGGTTATCACAGAGGGGGAGTTGCAGGAGGAATTAGTCTCAACTTCATTACTGGTTTAGTTTTGTTAAATACTTGAAATCTCATTAAAAAACAGAGTTCCTGCAGTGAGGAAGAAACCAAATCTGCATAAAGGTGAAGCTAGAAGCCATCTGAACATTGCATAAAGGGAGGGTGTGGAATGAAGCAAGGACAAAAACATAAGCGAGGACGAGAACCTTGGTTGTGGAAAAGAAGCACAGTAGTTACTGCAGACATTTGCAAAGTGGTTGACAGGTTTAGAGTGCCTTGAACCCACGGCCCACTCAGTACGGGCCCATGGAGGGAACCGCAGGGGCAACCAGGGTCAGAAAGACTTTTCAACTGTTTTGATGATTGCTGTGCTTTAAGGAAAACAGGAACAGCAAAGCCAGGGGTGCAACAGTAGCTGAGGAGTGGGATGCCAGGGCTCGCTCTTTCGTAAGTGTAATCCACCCCCTTTCCTCCAAAGCTCCCACCTCTGAAAGAAATCTCTGCTCTCCTGAGCAGCTGCACAGCCTCAGGACAAAGGGAAGGAGTCCCGTTACCTCTCTGCAGCAGGAGCAGAGAGATGGAAAGAGGTATAAAGGAGAAGCAAAACACCCAGAGAAAGAAGAGAGGATCAGGAATACAAAAGAGGAGAAAAGGAGGAAAATCACACGGCAGGAAAAGTAGAAATTTAAAAAGAAAGGTTTAGAAAAGAGCAGGATGTTGAAGTCAAATAGCAATTAAAATAATCAGCGCCAAAATGCCTGGAGACCAGCCCAGAAGCTTTGGCAGCAGGACAGCACACCGGCAGAATCTGCATCAGGAATAGCTTCTTCACCAGGGCCCTTTTATTATTCAAAATACAGCAGTTTTGAAGCTGGGAAAGGAAGAGTAGAAAGTGTTTAAGTGCTTTGTTAAAGGCCTCCAGAGATGCACTATGCAGATACAAGCTCACTAATCCTATAGAAAAACTAGAAAGCCCCAACTGAAGGGTGACACTGAGCATTTGCCACAGCAAGGGAAATGTCCCACCACCCAGAACGCTGTTTTAGCAGCCCATGACCCGTTCCCCGTATCTACATGGACAGTGGCATAACACTGCCATCCTCCACAACATCCCAAGAGAAGTTTCCTTTGGTTTCTTTTAGCTTTGTGAGAAAAACTGTGACCTCCAATGACAAATATTTGTGTCAGTTTGAGCTGCTGAGGAGACCCCCCGTTCCCTGGACTTTGCTGCTTCTCCAGTTGGGCGAGGGACAGCGAGAGGAGGGACGTGGTGCGGTACACACTGCACATCAAGCTAAGAAAGTCACGATTTTTAAGCATGCATCTCTAAATCTTCACAGTTTGAGATAACTGTGCTGCATCTTGAGCGTGGCACATAGAAAGGGAATAACCAAGAGCAGAGGAGGGCAGGGAGCTGTGCTCTGCCACCCCAGCAAGTCCTCACGGACTCGTCTCACCTCTGAGACTCCAGACAAGAAGAAGATGAGATTAAAGGAGATGTATCTGAAGGACACACAGAGGTGGTCGAGTTGAAGAGGAATGTTAATGTTCACACTTTTATGTTGCCTGTCATGCAGCTCCTAAGATCCTGTTCTCCTGCATACGATTACACATGGACAAGCTGGGAAACATCAGACCCTGCAGGAACCCACTGCAGCCGCTCCAGCCTGGGTACACGCGGCAACGCGCCTGCTGCTTCTTGAGCTATTTCAGCCAGCTCATACAAAGCCTTCGGTAACACCCCGAGTGCACAGCCCATCCCATGGACAGTTTTTTATCCTGTTCCTGCTTTCAGAGACCATCTCCTCTCCTCCTCAGGTGCTAATTATAGCAACAGATATAACTAAGTGGTTTGTTGATGCAATTTAACTGCTGAAAATAAGACACAGGAGCCATGCTCCACAGCCTACCAGTGATCCAAAGCTGAGGGATTTGGATTACAGGGAATCTTTTTTTTTTTTTTTTTTGTACTAGCCTAAGGATGGGCTGTATAATGTGAGTTAATTTTTCCCTATATATTATAGCTATACTTAATCATCAAGTCATGGAAAACAGATTAGCGTGCAGAGGGAGCATAGGTCATTCCAGTGCCCAGGCAGTTGCTGATGCTGCAGAGCTCCTGCTGCCATCAGTCACTGTCCCCACCTGTCCCATCTCACATGGCTTGTGACAGTAATAGACCTCATGGTTTCCGAGACCCAAGCTCTCTCTTTACCAGGGTAATACAACAGCCCAGGCTACAGCGGTCACTGCCTGTCCAGAGAGTTCCTTGCTTCTGGTGTGTGAAACAAAGCACTAAGAATAACGGAGCGGGAATAGTAAGAATAAGCAAAATATCCATCAGAGGGATCACTTCCTTCTCTGGCTGAAATCAAGATCTCAGAGCAGCTTTACAACACGTAGTTCATCAGGGCCTGATCCAAAAGCCTGCCCTGACTGCCCTGGGTTGTGTCCTACCTGCTGGCATGCTTTTACAGCCTTGCTTAGCAGAAGGAAATTGTTTCCCTGCTTTTTCTTGGCGGAACTAGATGGACCTTTGGATTCTCTTTGCCATCTTGATAATGTTATCTGCTTTCCTTTTTTTTTTTTTTTCCTTCTTTCTGCATTTTCCTTTTACACATTGATACCAAACAACTCTTCCCTTGACTAAGACTGGGGAACATACAGGAACAAAGTTGATATGAAAATTCATACCATTTTTTAATAGAAAAATCTTGCTTCTTCCTTAGAGCAATTTCACATGTATCCATAAAAAAATATTAGGCTGGCTTTGAATAGCACTTGTTTGTTGTACTTACTTACACGTACAAACACATATAAACCCTGGTGAGGCAGTCTTGACTGTGCCTAGCAAGATATTAATGTCATATCTAAAAAAAACCAACCTGTGGCCTCCTGACATTAGCTTGTACACTTGTGTTCACAGAGATGCTCTTCCTTCTCAATGAATTTTCAAGACCCCTTCTTCACTCTGGTCCTAACCCCTTACCATGTTCATTTAAGACAACGCCAATCGCTCCCAGCAGCGGCTTCCCGAGGCAGGTTAGCTCAGGGCATGGCCGTGAGGGAGCAAAAAGATGCATTTTGCCAAAGGTAAAAACCTCATTCCCTTATATTCTTTTTTTAGCTTGTCCCTGAAGCACAGAAAGCAGTGAAACAGTGAGGATAGCCCATCATGCAAAGTAAGAGCTGGGACTAGACCTTGGACTTCTTTTTAAGAGCTTAATAAAGCGAACCTTCATCTTTTGAGGGCTTAATGGCTTGAGTTCAGGCAAAATCTAATCTGCTTATTTGAAAGGATGAAAAGAGACTCAGAGATAGGACGTGTACTTCTGAGGTTGGGTAGCTGCAAGTTTTTCTCCATATCACTCACTCCTATTCCTGCCATGCTTGATTAAAACAAAAAAAAGAAAAAGCTACAAACTAGGTCAAAGATTAAAAATATTTGTCACCACAAAGACTGTATTACAGACATAGAAGATTTCTGGATGAAGGCAATAAGTTTTTTTAAAAACAAAAAAAGGCCCTGGTTTTGACTTTATACATTTGTGAACTTAATTCAGTAATCTTTCTCTGTAAAAAATGGTGCTGTTTGTAAGCAGCACACAAGCAGCTTTCTGAGCTGTAGGCACAGTGGTCTCGCCAACCTGGGAGCTCACCTCACACCAGTAAGAGCAGGGTTGGTATTTACAGCCTCAGGCAATGCAGTTGCTTTGCTTAAGGTGAAACTATGGATGCATTGTAGTTTGGCAAGCAACAAGGGGAAATGCCTGCCCATACATCCTGTCATTTGGGAGGCTTCCTTTGCAGCATGCTGATCACGGCGCTGCTACATACTTACATTTAGGAGTACTGAGTTGTAATCTGTTTAGGGAGGCAGTCTACAATTTCTATGAAAATTATTTATTAAGCTTAGGTGATGATGGCATTCGGCACAAACTGTACATGAAAACAACACAACGACTATAGGTACAATATCCCCACACATGCCTAAAAGTCCGTGGAGAAAGCTGACAGCTTTCAGTGGGTTTGCCCCTATGGCAATCCACAGCCCAGCTCTGCCAAAGCCTGCAGCAGCAGCAGGGCAGGGCACAGCCAGTACTGAAGGGCACAGCTCCTGTGGGGGCCAAGCAAGCAAAGAGCAGCGCTGGGAGCTGCGAGAGGAGACGTGGGTGTGGACAAAGAGGCAGGGCAGAAGCCCTGTCAGCATCCTCTTGCAAAAGATGGTTAGATACTAGACAAGTGCTAAATAGATTTTATTTAGTGGTTTAATGACTATTTTCTTTAATACAATTTGCCTGGGCAATGGCTAAACTTCCACAGGGCTAATGCAAGAAATCTACTGGAAAACCCATCCCCCAGAAACACGTGCCAGATGCTTTGGAAAAGAAGGCAGCACCACAGCACTCTGGTTTCCACCACAGGTCTTGGTGAACCGCGAGGTCCAGTTCAAAGCTTTCTCTGAGAAACACCAATCTGCGTTTCACACATGCATGCAGCACAGCTGCCTTCATGAGCTAGAAACTCACCGCTGACTTGACCCTGATTATCTACTGATACTGGATTTCATGACTCCAACACTTGGCTTTTAATGATATACTATTTGCTTGTCACTTGCCAAAACAGTGGCTCCCTCCCACTTCCCTACAATAAAACAATCCAAACTGTTGCTCCTGACAATAGAGCTAATATTGACAATTAATTACTGAAAATATTTTAAGTTTTGCAGATCCGTCAGTGAAAGATGGCAACTAAAGATAAATTTACAATGTAAGATGTGAGTCTCAATAGATTAAATTCCTTGGAGAGCTGGTATCTACAGATATTTAAATCATTCTGTAATTCATATAGACATTGTACATGCAGAAGCTCTTTTAAAATAGCTGATATGATGATTTCTTCCTCATGCGGGAGAAAATGGATACGTCAGATTGAAACTGTATTCCTCTTCAACCCTGCACAGGCGCCAAGGCTGATGTTGCGTGATTTATCATCCCACACACTTGCTAAAACTCCTTCAGAAGCCAGTAGCAGTGTGTGCTCGGTTGGGCTGGCCACACTTCCTTTTTTCTTTAGGCTTTAGAGATGGAAAATTTCTTTTTGAGCAGTACCTTTCACGGAAAAAAGACATACAGGGTTCAAGAAGTTTTAATCAAGAATGAATTTGGATTCTCCTTCTACCCTCTTTAACACCAAGGAAGGAAGATAACAAAATATGTTTTGTATTTTACACCAAATACAGTATTAGCTGTAATAAAAACCAAGTCATCCCCAAAGTTTCATCATATTTTTTAAAGTTTCCCACACTTTTTGGTACATTTTTGTGATCTGTATTAATAGTTCAAAAGGACAAAACCCTGACCTACTTCTGCCTGCCACTTTTGCACAGAAGGACATGTCGTATTTGGCTTTAAAGGAACTTACGGATGCTGCTAGAGGGGAAGCTCTTAAGCAAAACACATTTCTGTGCAGAGAACAAGGACCACACCATTAGCTGTTACACAATCCTACGAGTCTCTTCCTTGCTTTTCAACCACAGCTGTTGCAACATTCCTCAAAAACCAGATGCGTGGGGACCCACCCACACTGCTCGAGCAAGAGAGGGTTCCGACTGCTTGAAATGTAAATACATTTCTAAGCTGGATGGTAAATAACGACCCTCTGTTTCCTATGTATGGGTAAGTGACAGTGGTGGTATATGGCAGTTCAGCCTGGCACCAGGGAATGAGGCACTGCTTTTCAGGGCAGGTGCCCCGAGCCCAGGAGAGCCCTCGGTGGGTGCTGAGCAGCCCCGTGCAGTGGGGTGCGGGAGGGAGCAGCAGGAGGACAGCCTGCATGGGCAGGGGCTGAGCCACCCCCTGCACTGCGCACCCGCTTGCAGGGAGGTAGCAAGAGAAAATCCCTTCCCAGCCTTCCAGAAAGACTTGGAGGAAGCTGCAGACTGAGACTTTGCTTCCAATTCCTTCAAGTAGGTTATTGCCACCAAGCAGAGCAAAAGCCTTTAAATTAACCTGTACTTCAGTCTTCTCTCTGCCCACCTGCAACACCGAAATGCACAACTCCAAAATAAATGGGAAGGGACTCGCTGAAGAGAGCTGCATCGGCAGCAGAACAGCCCCAAACTTCCCAGGCTGAATCAAGCTCAACAAGACTTGGTAAGTTCCTGGGCAATTAGCTTGTGCCTTCAAACTCTTCTGGGCTCAGAGGACACTGTAAAATGCAGGCTAACTTTTTCCCTATGCTTGCTGAAGTTTAAAAGCTGAGACTCAGGGAAAACAAAACACATGCCAGCTTGAGATGTTCAACCTGAAAAACATTCATATATTCCAGCTGAGAAGCAAGGAGATTTGGAGGCCTGGATTTTAAAAATCTGCATGTCTACTTTATGTAGGTGTTAAAGGGTGACAAGAGTGCTGCAAAAATAAAGCTATCCAACTTATTTAGAGTGTTCCCCTACACTGCCATGTGTCAGCAGGTTTAGCACCCAAGAGTGTTCACCAATAAATCCCTTCTGTAATGTGGTGTCAACAGCAAACTGCATTACAGTGAACATCAACAGAAAACAGTAACACAAGTGATTTTCCTCACATCTGTGAGCAGTTTCACTCTATAATCTCTCCTTTCCTACTGCAGTCCAATAAACATCTCTAAGATGGAAGCAGAAGGCAGGTGAAAGCTCATCTCTGGATTTGAGACTGAACTTATTTACAGGAATTCAAAGTCTCATCTGTTGTTCCTGTAAATTCTCTTTAATTCTGCAAATATCTTGCTTATGCTTTAGGTTCTCTGCTTCAAAGCTGCAGAAGCCTGCAGAGACCCCAGGCATGTGCACTCGGCTGCATGCTCCAGGAGCGCGTGTCCCAGAAATGCATATGCATGAAAAAAAGAACCAAACAGCAGGGAAAAATGTTTTGCTCAATTTTCTGGAATGCCTACAATGAAAACAGAGGAGAAAAAGAGACAATTTTGGCAGCTTCTCCACATTTATGTGGACCATGAAATGCAAATCAGTTTGAGGCTCTCTTACTAGTACAAGACATATTTTGTTAACAAATGCGTTGTTCTCTGGGAGCCAAAACTAGAAACCACCTTAATATTAACTTTGCTAGAATTTCTTTAGGTCGTACTCTGCTGCCTTTTCCAGCACAGACACTAACACCTTCATCTCTCTCTGAGCTGTTCTCTCTCCGCTGCAGGTTCTTTCACACCACCTTTCACAGCAGCAAACAGGTTAAAATCCCAAATACTACTTACTTAAAGACCAGACTCAGAATATCAGGGAACGGGAGGAAAATAAAAAAAAGTACATTAGTTCACCCTGTCACTTTGCTTGAGGTAACTTCAACTTGACTAAGGGTACCTGAATCGGCATAAGAACACAATTCAACATGCACAGAGAAATTAAAACATACAGATCTGAGTAGTTACTGCTGAGTTCTGTTCCCTCTACAATGTTTTATGGTAAATGCCACAGAGAGAGCTGAGGAAGGTGATGCTGATTTCCATGCACACAGTGCCCAGCATGACTCTGCAGGTTCCCCGCTTTCTCTGTCCATTCCTGCACCAGGCAAAGGACGCACGCAAACGTTCCCACTTGTTGATGACCACAAACATTCTTACTGGTATCTTACATCTGACATCCACAACTATTCCTGATCTCAAACATCACTGCAAGAAATCCCTTCTCCTGTGCAAGAGGCACCTTCTCCAGCTATTCAGCACGCTCTGGGAGCCTCTCTCACCCACCCTTCAGGACATCTCACTTGTCCCTCCAGGTCTGGTACAGAGAAGCACAGGACCTTGCCACACCTGACAGGTAGGATGGGAGGTGACTGATCTGTTTCACTGCAGTGGTGCTGCAACCTGCCAGTATTACAAGAGCCACCACACTGTACTGAGTTCTGTCAGCCGCAAAGGGCAAAATTCCTGTTCCCTTCTGTCCACATGTCCAGTAAAGAGAAATCCTAAACCCAAGAGGTACAGAGGCAGTGATCTTGTCTGAACTGTTGGAAAGGGTCAGAACTCCCATCACGGGATGGGGAACAAACATTTCCCTGCCCACGTTGGGAAAAGACCTATCCATGTAGCTATCTCAGCATCACGTAAGCCTGTCCACAGCACTGACAGCCTCTTGAAGTGCAGCCCTGAAACTAACAGCAACATCAGATCTCCTTTAGCTGCTTACAGAAAAGCAAAGCAGGTGGTGACACTACAGAATACAGTGACTCCGGGACAGGGTCTTCAAAAGCAGCCTTTGTTGTTGCAGCCATCCTGTTGCTGCCACGTAACATCAGTGACGACTAATTGACTGAAAACAGGAATGTTGCTCCACAGAGAAAAGCTTCTGCAGGTGAATGCTGTGTCAGACTAGCTGCTTAATGACATCCTTGCCCTTTGCCACTGGCAACAGCTGCAGTGAGCTCCTGAGCCAAATGCCCTGTCTGCAGCAATTCCACATGCACAACGCCTGCCTGGTGTGGTCTCTGTGCTGCCTGACACTGGGAAACAGCACTCACGCCGTGAGTAACGATGCCTTAGCTTTGACCTCCCACTCCTAAATCTCAACGTTGTTGGGAGCCATCTCATAATGCTTAACAAAATACAATAAAACTAAATCACAGAAAGCAGGCAAGTGACAAGCAATTAGCTTAGGCAAAACTCTACAGCTGTAAGAGTTATCATGCAAAAAAGGACAGCAGGCTGGCGAGGATGACCAAGGGCACCGACACTCTGCGGCTGGGCAGCATCACACTCCCAAACCACACACCAGCAAGTTTAGAGCAGCGGGTGCTGTGGAAACACAGACCCAGCACCTTGCCCCAGGTTGCAGGGGAAGCACAGATGGAAAGGGATCTCCCGCAGCACTGTGCCCACCTCATCCTGCCTCAGGAGTTTAATTTATAGGGAAATGAAGCTCTTTAAACAGATTGCTTTACGATCATGGCTAACAGGACAGAAACACACCCATTAAGTAAATGATTTGTGCAGGCTTCTGCAGGGAAGCACCTCTTCACAGAAACACAGGGAGATGATCAAAGGCTCGCTCCTCGCTTTTTGTTCTTTCAGGAGTTCAGTAGTTTGAAGTGTTCTTGCTGATAGAAAACATGACCAGATACGCACGTGCCTCTAGTATTTTCTTATATTTGTTTAGCTATCTGAACACACACAATTCATGCATATTGACTGAAAGCCTGACCATAAATGATAACCAGCATTTTAGGACACTGGTCCCCAAGCAGGGACATGTCCCTCAGAAACGCCAGCTGCAACACCGAAGCAGAGAGGCAAAGCTGCACCTGTGCTTCCCAGCTCTGCCCGCGCCTGTTAGCCTGGCCTCAGCGCCAGCACTGCTGCAGCCCAAGCAGAAAGCAAGGCAAAAGCAGCAGCCTAGTGGGGTGAAGGGGCAGGGGGCAAGAAATGGGGGAGGCTTTGTGTTTTCTGAGTGATCCGAGCCTGATGTATCAGAGTCGGTGTGGGGATCTACACCCCAGCAACTTCTTCCAACTGTTTTTCTGGTTTTGATCGGGGTGGAGGTTAGGAACATTTACCAGCTAATTACTATCAATAATTTCCAGACAACAGCTCTAAAGGGAGACAGTTTTGCTAAAAACCAACGATGCAAAGAGATGCGACAAAATTAATTCTAAGTCAGAGTGTTTCCTAAGTTTCCAAAACTTCTCACAAACTCTGTGGAGTAAAGGAAATTTTCAGGTTTGGACCAAAATTTCAGTCTAACAACTAATTTGCTTTGTAGGTTTTACAAACCAGTGGTACACACAACACAGGGGTGCATTTACTGCAACAGATACAGCCCCACATTTAACTTACACCTCATTCACCTAGATCAGAGTTGGGCTGCAGATGACATTCACAATGGCACATTGCCGTGCTCTCTCTGGCACGTTGCTGAACCACCAGCACCCAAGGAAAGTACAGAGTGCTCTGATTTCCTGCACCACATGAACTTCTGAACTGTAAGTACTTTACCTTCATCAGCTGTCAGGACAGAGGAAAAAGAAAAGGCAGCATCAGCTAAAAAATATGCAAATGTAGCCATGTAAAGTGCTATAGCTGATGGCATTGCCCAGAAAATGCCTGATGAGAAAATTTCCTTTGTTTGACAGCAGACTTTCCTGGAGGGCTGCGGTGAGCCACATGCAGCCCTGTGCTCCATCACAGAGGTGATTAGAAATGATAGGGCAGCAGCTCAGCTGTAATGTCCTCAACTCCTGCCAAGCAGGGGATGCTGAACTTTTATTGTAAATAGCCCCTTTTGACGCCTTAAAGCCCTGGAAATAGGAGGCACTTTCCTAGAAGATCAGTCTGCAGTTGGCTTTCCATCCTAGCACCAAACCTGCTCTGTGTGCAAGTCCGGTTGCTGCCTACACAAACAGGAATGGACCTTGTGGCGCCAGTTTCCTTTGCAGAACTGCACATACTTGCCTTTGTCAACCGTTCAGCATATACAAATGCCTACCCAGGCAGGATTTTCCTCATGCCCGAATGCAGTTCTTTGTCTAGTTGCCAGCTGCATGGCTAATGCTGTATGCACAGGACCACAAACTAGACCTTCTGGCAATCCACGTTAAAATATTAGATAAAAGCAAACACCGTGTTACAGGGATACAGATCCACACAAGGACAGGCTTTCAATTCCTGGGGCACTGGTATCACAGTTTGGTGTCACACCTGACTCTCCCAGCAAAGCATGTAAACTAGTGTGCCAATTCAATTACACTAGCTTATTAGGATTAGCAGACAGCAATCCTCCTTGCACTGACACAAAAGTTTTCTGCTTCCCATTTTTTCTTTTCATGTGCTGCTCCCAGTTTAGGTGGCAATGCGCAAGTCCCTTGAGCTGTGAGGATTCAGCGTGCAAAGGGGTGCTGATGCTTCCTGCTGCATCACAGGCTTCACCTGCATGGGATGAAACAGTTTCCTTAAGGGAAATTGTCCTTACCTATAGATGCTGTGCTGGCTTCTGACATTTTGCAGCTGGGGAGCTAACGGCATTATCCTTCACAGGGCTGCATGCGTACCCTACAGACAGCAAGCCTCTGCTCGTGCAGTCTGACGTGCTGAACCAGGGGCCCTGCCTGAGGTCTCACATGATAACCAGAAATCTGTGGGGCTGATGTGTTGTATCGCTCACTAGAAAAAAGCAACCGCAGCTGGGGAAAACGTACCTGGGAAAATATACCTGGGAGCTCGGCCCTGAGCTGCAGGCAGGCAAAGTTAGAATTGTTGTCAAAATATTTGCACTCTGCTTCTGAAACTGCGCTCTACAAACTGTCTAAATCTTGTGAATATGGCTTGTTTCATCCATGTTTTTCCTGCATAGAATTTTGACAGGCAGAAACATTTATTTTGTCAGAGCACTAAAAGTCCCTGATGTTCAGCACTGATCTCTGGCATGCTGAAATTCGGCTCCCCCCTTCTGAGGTGACACCCTCCCTTTGCACCAAGGACCCTTCAGCAGAAGGATGCAGGCGTCTCTCACGTTTCCTAGAAACCTGCCTCCAGCAGCACAACGTGTATCCTCACAATCATGTTCTCCATTAGCTGTTCTCAGCCACAATATAAAACGTCCTGTGCCTACCCGTTGGCTTTCAGAGACCGTAGCTGCGGCCGTCTGGAAATTCTGGGCATTTCCAACTAGCCACCCACAGAATGGGCTTAGGGGGAGGGGGGAGTTCGTGGAGCAAGAGAAAAGCAAACGCTCTGTGTGTGTGTGTGTGTGTGAAGAGCTGTGGTTGTTAAATATGTCAAGAAAGTAATGTTTGGATTGAGGAAAGCCAAACAGATGTAGCAGAGCTCTGCCAGGAAAGGACGGCTCTGTCACCCAGTTCATGTCTTCCTTAAAGCTTTCCCACACAACAGCTGGGCTGGGCCCACTCCCCTCCTGCCTGGCCAGCATCTCCTGCAGCCCACCCCCAGGTCCCAGCTCACCCCCAGGGCAGCCCTGCTGTCCTGCACCTGTCAGCTGGCACATGGTCCTTCCCTGCCTCCCCGCTTACTGCCTATGGACTTTGCATCATTTCTGCTGTGGTTCATTCAAACTCTCCAGACTACCACCCCCCACCCCCACCCCCCCATCCCAAGCAGTGCTGGTATGAGTCACATCCCCATTTTCATGAATGCAGTTAGAAATCAGCTGGCCACTATCTGTATCCTTTGCAGTCCAGACCAAAGACATCACCCCACAAACACAAATTGGAGATATGTGGGAAAAGCTTCCTTCATTTTTGACTCACCTATTTTGAAAACATGGATACAGTGTAGACTTTAAATAATTTTCTGATTTGGAAAGTACAATCCATCTTACAGTTACTCCCCTTCCCTCTGGCATCTCAGAACAAAAAAAAAGGTGAAAAATTAAATACCTTGCTTGGAAGCCTAAATATATTTGGGTTAGAAATGCTGCTGGGGTCCCATATAGCTCTAACCTGCACTTCCCAGTTGGGTAAGTCCCCTGCCATGCATTTTGGTACCTTACTGCTGGGAACAATATAGGGTGCCTAGAGCATCCTGCATCTGCTGGGAAACACCTCTCAGAGACTGCAGAAGTTTCCTGCCTTACAAAGAGCCATGGTGTGAGCGGTGGCAGGACTCCAAGACCCTGAGCAGGTACCCAAACCTTCTGCGCCACTGTGCCGTTATATGTTCTCCAGCTAATGATTTTGAATAAGAAACACAGCACTTGACAAATACCCAAGTCTGTCCCCCACCTCAATGGAGAAAGTACTTTAGCATTCACAATTCTCTATTTGTATCTAAAACTACAATAAAATTACAAGCCAATAAAGTGTTTGGAAATTTTTGGTGAATAAGCATAATTAATGTCAATTTTGATTAATGAAACACTTCATCTAAAAAACGCCATCATTTAATTTTGGAAAATTTGTAAAGCTTCAGAGTTTTTAATAAAGCTTAAAATAATACCAAAATAAACATTTTGACTGTAGTTTTATAAGTGGAAATATGAATTTTTTATTTTTCCCCTCACATTTGACTGAAATCATCATGGGTTTATAACTTGCTTTGACTGACCTTGGTCTGCTTTTTTATAGATGAGTTTTTCCTCAAAAAAGGTATACAACCTTAACTGACTCCTGTTTATGCATTTGGTGACATTAACAACTGTAAAGCTGGGAATTGGCCAAAACCTCTGCTAAGTATTAAGTTCCAAGCTTTTCACTTCTACAGTATTGCAACTTCCAGTTGCAAAAATCCCAGTGCTTCCTAATGTCCATTCCAAACATCAAATATCCAGTAATTCACACTGGAAGAGCCGATGATGATAAAGATTGGAAGACTATCAAGGGTGGAAGTTAAAAGTTGGAAAGTATTTTCTCTTTTACCCTTTTGGATTATTGTGTAACAAAAAGAAGCTTCAAAGCACTGCAACCTGCTGGCACACAAAGCTAAAGTCTAATCGCCTCTTTTGTGGTGGGATTTCATAGGTCTGTGTGGATGTGCTGCACTCCGAGTGGCAGTAAATAAGCACACATACATGGTAATGCAGCATAACATATAACGCACTATATAATGTACTTTCCTCCATCCATTTTTCTTTATTCCAAACCTCCAAGTTGGGTCTGACTACAGCATTTCAGGCAGGCACTGTATGCCTGTGGGAAGCGATCAAGGACACCCATCACTTAATTCAATCAGTGCTATCTACTCTTCAGACCAGGTATTTGAGATCCCTCTACCTCATTTCCAGGAGTTGAATTCATAGGGAAGCAAGTGGGAAACAAAGCAAGAGACAAGGGAAGAAATTTAGTGCTGACAACTGCTTGGGAGCTACAGAAATGTGGCTGGAGGATGGGGGAGTGGGAAATGGAAGCAGTCATAGGTTCGTCAAGTCCTACCCACCTCTAAGCAAACCCTACACCTGCGTGAGCACTGGCACAGGGCTGCTGAGGACACCGGGAAGCAGAGTGCAAACAGCTCCTGCCCCTCTGTGCCACCCATTGCAGGCACATCCCAGCCAAGCAGCCTCCCACACACCTCTGTGCACTTCACGTGGAGTGGCATTTTCTGATGAACACTTACTGGTCACCACAGTTTTTCCAAATTGCTTCTGATGGAGTGCTTATATCAAACAGTTTTGTTGCTGAGTGTTGTTCTGTATACCAGTTACAAAGCCAATTCCCTGGAAAAAAACACCTGTCAAACTCTCACTTTTCAGTGCAGGCAGCCGACCACGTACCTGACCTGCCAGACTGTATCAGATGATGATCAGAAAAGACTAGAGAGAGAAAATGAGATGTCAGTGCTGTGCATTGGCTCTTGGGCAGGAAAAACCAAACCAGCCATTGCTTTCAGTCACTCCAGCACCTGCCTGCTCAGGTCTCCAACCAGGGAGAAGGATGCTCTCCTTGCTCTAGAAGAAAAATGTGCCAGGAACTGAGATCTCTCTGTTAACCAAATACCCAGGACACAGGGCTGTATGGTCCGTGTCTTTAGGACATGCACGTTCGTTCACAACAGTGGCAAGCTGTCAGGTTTCTTTGAGGAGCAGAAGCAAAAGAAGGGCAACTTTCAAAGCTTTTCTTTCTGTCAAACCTGAAGAGATTTTTGAGGAATAAAGGCAAGTCTGTCAATCCTCCTGGGTGAATTTCAAAGGCCCATCAAGAATAAAGCTGCTGTAAACAGCTTGCAGAGCGTTGTTTTGTAATGGTATGTACTGGTCAAAGTAAATACAAGGGCAGCTCCCCTGCCCAAACCTATAGTTCTCCATTCTGCAGCGGTAGGTCTAGGGCTGAGAAGGACTGATTCCTTGAAATGCTGTTGAACCACTTTTTCTCCTTTTGGTCAGAAAAGCAGATTGTTCTAGTGCAAAGAACTGAAAGGGCACAGCCATGAGCAGCAATCTTAGGAGCTCAGGTCAGTCAGATGTTCTTACAAAGACTGACAAGTCAAGCAATGTTGAGCGGTTTCCTGCTAAGTAAAACATCTGGAAAACAGTGGTCAGTCACAAAATCTGATGCTTACGGACAATAAGCCATTTCAAAGCAAACTTTCCTTCAAAACAAAGTCTAGAAACTGGTCGCTACAGAAGTGGCACAACTGACATTTTAAGCAAAGTGAATTCCTGCTGTTAGCTCTTGCAAAATTAAACAGCTGTGTCAGGCTCCTCTCAACAGTTTAGGCTTGGGTGGTCTTGGATCAAAACACAGTTTCTTACATTCAAAAGACTCAGATTCCCAAGCGAAAGTGGTACTGCTTTCTGTTGGTGCTGTCAGAGTAAAAGCTAGAGCCTGCAGATACAAGATTCAGGTATTGAGAAATATTTGAGTTACATTTCACTTTTGCTGGTGTGTGTATAGAGAGAAAAGAAAGAACAAACATAGCTAATCCCTTACTTCTCAGTTTTCCTTTTCTACTGTAACTGAATTTGCCCACAAATGGCAGGGTAACCATCCCCACTCCACACTACTGCAGAGGTACAGAAAGCAGTCAAAACAAGAAATTCCACCTGCTTTAGCAATCTGCTAATCCAAACGTTTCCATGACAAATATGGAAATGTCTGATTCTAGCCACAAATTTGGTCATGAGTGGCTGCAGAATGTAAAATTTCTATTTCTACAGCTAGTTGAAACCGGAGAGGCATCTGTGTGTACATTATCTGCTGTGCTGACCCCTCTGCCTTTTAATGTTGTTGTGGTTTTGCATATTTCTTTCCCCTAACTCATTTATAATTTTATTGCTTATGTTTGCTGGAAGATATACAAGCATCTTGAAATTTTCAAGTCCATTTTAATCTTGTACCTAAGCACTAACTGCTAACATACTAAGGGAGGACCGAGAACTCCTCACAGCTTTGTTGGTGTTCAGTCCATACTGAACTCTCCGAGTTTCTTCCTGTTCCCAGTATCTCCAAGTCCTTACATCTTTAGGGTTTTTAATGTGATGGTAATCCCAGAGCCAGAGGGTGGATGAGGTTGGAAGGGACCTCGTATCTTTGTTTTACCCAGTCCCTTCTTCAAGGTGGGGTTAACTACAGCAGGTTGCTCATGACTGTCCGGTTGGGTTCTGAATATCTCCAAGGAGAGAGACTCTGCAGTCCTTCTACGCAGCCTGTTCCAGTGTTCAGTCACTCTCACAGTAATTTTTTTTTCTTATATTTAACTGGATTTCTCGTATTTCACTTTGTGCCCATCGCCCCTTGTCCTATCACTGGGCACCACTGAGGAGAGCCTGGCTCCATCACCTCTGCTCCCCCCCATCAGGTATTTCTACACTCTGATAAGATCCCCCTGAGCCTTCTCTGCTGCCGGCTGGACAGTCCCAGCTCTCTCAGCCTCTCCCCTGTATTTCAGATGCTCCAATCCCTTAATATTCCTTGTGACCCCTCAGTGGACTCAGTGCAGTAACTGCCCATATCTCCATCTAGGAAGCCCAGCACCAGCTATGGACTGTGGATGTCTCACCAGTGCTGGGCAGAGGAGAAGCATCACCTCCCTCAGCCTGCTGGAGATGCTCTGCCCAGTGCAGCCCAGCCTTCGCTGGGAGGACACGTTTCTGGCTTATGGCCAGCTTGTCCCCCAGGACCTCAGCCAGGCTCCACCAGGACCCCAGGAATTCTGCCCAGCTTTGCTGGTCTGAGATACAAGCGAAGCGAACATGGTAGAAAGAGGTATTATTTGTTACTAGGCTAACTCAGAATGCTGGAAAAGGCAGACAAGAAGAATCCCAACAGTGAATGAAGTTAAAATGCCATCAATTGAGGAGATCAGAGGAAATAATTTCTAATGAAATGTACAAATAATCTGTAGAACTGCCCCGAGCCACTACCGAAGCAAACAGCACAAATCACATAGACTACCCAGGGACACTCCAGCGAACAGGGAAAGCTTCTGCAGCTTTACTGATTGGGTTGCAAATCTAAGAAGCAGAAATCTTTATCCCGCAGGACAGGGTGCGTGGCTCAAAACCTGCCTAGATGAAACGTCCAATTATACTGAATCAAGTTTTCACATTCAAGCCAAATGAATGATCTCCTCCTCTGCAAAGCCACGACACCATCTGCTCGCAGGGACGAGGCCTTGCACGCACCGGACCCCTGCCTCAGCTTTAAGGCAATGGCTGTCCTACTCCTGTGCCTTTATTGATTCAGGCTCCCCATTTTCATTAAAACAAGGAATGAAATCTTGTACTCTTGAACAGTGGTACAAGTTAATCTCCAGCATTTCTACTCACAGCTGGACTACCTGAACTGGCCACCAGTCCCACTGCCAGCATCCTGGGCCCAGCCATGAGCGGGGCCGTGAGGGGGAGCAGTGCAGGTGGAGACGTGTCCTGCACTGAAGCTGGGAGGGTTCAGCACCAGCCACTGGAGCCCACTCTGCCAGGAGCCAGCACATGCTTACTGATATTAAGCAACCTCTGGAAACTACTCACTTAGATGTGACCTTTATATTTTACCTATTCTTAAAACAATACGTATGCATGGTTTTTGCTTTTCATTTATTACCCCAAAAGTACATAGCTTCAGATACCTGTGCGAGCTGCTTAGCTAGGAAAGGTTATACAAATCATCTTCAAACTACTTGGAAGAGTACATATTTACCAGGATGACAGTGTATTTGCACAGGTGTGTATCTAGCCCTGTTGTAACTATTTCTTCAAGCCCTTGTTTTATTTTAGCAGCAGTGTTTAACTCCTATATAAATCCTGAAGTAGTCAAACAAACACAGAGATAAATATAATTAATAAATAAGATAACAGTAGGTGAGAATCTAATAACAAAATAGATAATAAACACTTTAATAAAAGGTAGACACAGCAATATCAAACAGAGCAGTTACACCCAGGCATCGTTACCGAGGTGCCCTCTGGCAGAGAAGGCAACCCCCCAGGCATGCAGCCAGCACTGGGACGAGCCACCCCTCTGCCCAGAGCTTGTGCAAGCACACAACGAGTGCCGCGGCCACTTTTGGGCTCCCTGGTACAAGACAGAAATGGATCCACTAGTGCATGGTCAAGTGGAGGCCACCAGGATGGTTGGGGGCTGGAGGAGGTACTGAGGCAACAGGTGGGCAACAGTAAGGGATCCATCAGGCAGTGGTGATTGACCTCTACTAACTATTGAGCTCACAGACCAAGAACACTTTCAGATTGTATTCAAGCCCAGCACACTTCAGTGTTTCATTTCTGACAAGGTAAAGTGCTCCCAGTCTGCGTGATACGCACCGAGCAGCCCAGAGGCACATGCGGCAAATGCCCCTGCCACTCCCGGAGATCTGGGGCATCCTCTGAGCATAGGTCTAGAAGAGCATCTGCAATTGGCTGAGGACTGCTGAAATCAGCAGTGTTGTTCTGTAATGCTCTTCCCTGCCAGGTAAATAGTGACTAAAAGGTGTGAAATTCTGTGCTGGTTTGAAAATAGCCAAGAAAAATCAAAGGGATTTCTTCCAGCTTGCTCTCTCAGCTGTGTGCCCTACTAACCAGCAATACCACATGGGTAACACATCCGAGCCAAGAGAAGATAACTCTGGGAACACAACTTTTGATAAAATATAGCTGAACAACCACTGCCAGGAGGCATCAGCAAGATTGAATCCCACTGTAAATATTCAAATATGTGACCAGATGCTGGATTTTTAGTGCTCATGAACTCCAACAAAAAGCAATTTTGTCCATCCACTAGAGAGATGAGCCAATTGCAAGACAACAAAGTAGCAGAGAACAGATACACTCAGCCAAAAATTTTCTGCGCTTAATGGACATCAGATCCAGCTCCCAGGTTTCTGGCAGGTGGATAAGACACCCCTCGGTGCCACAGCAGCCAGCATGCCCAGCGCGCCGTGTTCAGCTCGTGGGTACCTAAACACGACCCTCACAGCTTCAGGTGTGACTCAGTGCTTAGGCAATTACACAGTTATGCTTGCATTATAAATAGTATCATACACATCCCAGACGATTGTACAATTATGGCTGCATTATAATAGCAGAGAAATGTGAACTGTAAACCATGTATAGACACTGCAATGTGAAATTTTACCCTACCTTAACTCTCTTGTACCAGGAACATGGAATTTTACACTTGTTCACAAACTTGCCACTTCAAATCCCCTGCACATCCCTTTCTCATTTCTCTTTAGAATGATTGCTTCATGCTTAATATTTCCTAAGATGATTTTTAATTTAAATTGCTAGAAACCCCATACCAACTTGCAATTAAAAAGTATATATACGCACTGAGCAACAGATCCAGTGGAAATAGAGACCTACCCTAGAAATACAGAGACACTGTTAAATGCAGAGATTCTGACAGGGAATACTTCAAACAGCAGAAAGACTTGCCTAAGTTACAGAGTCTTTTTTGTTTGTTTGTTTGTTTTGTTTTCTAAGCAATACTCATTCTGTATGGTATGGATATGTCCCTGACAGAGCTTTCAACTTTCTGCTCAGCAGCACCCAGGAATTTTGGAATTAACCCTGAAAGAAACTGAGCAAAGCTCAAGCAAACACTACACAAACCAGACCTCCTGAAAAATCAGCATTTCACACCCAATATTTATGGATTTAAGGATTAAAACCATGGAGACTGCTGCTTACTTCTAATTTTTCAAGAGCTTCTCCTCCTTTCCTGTATGAAAACATACTGATTTTTCCCCCCTCTTGATAATCTTTATAAAACACACATTATTAGTACTGCACACTTGGTGTTGGATTACTGAGTATGCAACACTGACTCTAACAATACTTTCTGAGAAAGAAATCACAAGGCATTGGGAAGAATTTGCTATGTATCTACATTTTATTCCCTCCTCAAAGGGTTTATAAAGCATGGGATTTGGAAATTACAGGTCTTTTCTGCAAGTGCTTTGCATATAGAGCCACTTACTTTCTCCTCGTCATACATGCCTGTATGAAGGATTACAATATTTAGATGCTTTTCACCCCCCAAGCCCCTCCACAGCAATTTCCTCATGCCCACACGTTTCCTCCACCACCACGCATCCCACTCTCCTCTTCAAATTACACCTCACATAAACATTGCTGGGTTACTTGCAAGTGGCACATGTTCATTTTCTCCTCCCTTCCTAATATAAATTTCTGTCCTAGCAAATACACAGAAGGGACAGGAAAAGCAAAACAGGAGGTCTTACCTTTTGATGGTCGTCTTTGTTTCGTTTGTAGAGAAGAGAACGTACCCATTACAGCACCCATTGCAAAAGCTACTTGTGAGTTTTTTGGGAGGATTTATTTTGGCTGGGTTTTTTTTATTCTTCTCACCCACCCTGCCACTGCCAGTGAACAAAATCTATGTGAAATGCCCCCAAGAACAAAAACAAGACAGAGGAAGTCAAGAGAAGAAAGAAAAGAAGAAAGGAGGAGGGAAAAAGCAAAGCACTGCAGCTCAGCGTTCAGCAAGCGTTAAGCTTTGAGGTTTTTTTTTTTTTTTTTTTAAGTCAACACACATGCACTGACTCACAGCCGGCTGCACTGTTATTATTCAAAACAGCTCCCCATCAAAATTTAAATGCTAGGTAGATTCCCTCAGACCAGAGCTGGCAGCAGATGCATCAAAATATTTACTGGAGCACAGCCACATAAACACACAGGCTAATTCTTCCTCTCACTCCCTTATGGCTCCAACCAGCAGCCTGTAGGTCTAGCGAGGGAGCATCAGTGCATCTCTTCCAGTGCATACTAAACTGGAGTCCTGTAGACATGCTGAGTGTCTCGGGGGGAAGCCAGGGCTTTGGGCTGGGTACCAATTCGGAATGAATGGAAATCTTCTGAGTGGGAAACGATAGTGAGCAAGGCATCAAAGCCCCAGCTGCGCAGACTACATGCTCCTGCTAATTAAGAGTCTGACAGAAAGGTAGGAAGCAGCAATCTCTAACAGTCTTCTCAAGCAGGAAAGTCAGGGGAAAATAAGTGCAGCAGGGCAAACAGAAAATTGTGTATCCTTTCCTTCGCATCCTTTCTCATGCACCAGAAACAGGTGTAAGACAGTTGTTAATGACTTATTTTTCTGCAAAGTATGTATGTGCACATCCTTTTTAAAGGATATTAAAACAACAAACTTGAAACAAAATTTTGCAAACATCCAGGAACTCAGAGGATTTAGGACAATTCTCAGCATTTTATTCAGTTCTGTCACATTTCAAAAAAACTGTTATGCATCCTGTTACGTTTTCTCAGAAAGTGAAATCACAAGTGCTCAGCTACAGAAAGAGTTAAATATACTAAGGCAGCCATCAGAACCAGAATTAATTTGTTATTTACACATGGTGACTGAGATTAAGGCAGCATCTGTGCTAATGCTGTGTTTTTTTGAAAAAAAAAAAAAAAAAAAAAAAAAAAATCATTCCTACACCAGAGACCAAAGCACCTTGTCTCAACAGGTTTCCCAGCTTTCCTCTAACTTTGCAGTAAAGATTTCAGGAAACACAGATCCCAGAGCCCCCAGGATAGAAAAAGCACAGCATCCATATCCCTGGAGGTAAAGCCCATGCTCACAAGCTGCCAGCAACGGCACCTTTGCATGCACAGGTGTATTTGCATCCCTAGTACATACCAGCAAAGAGCTTTCAATTAGTCCCTAGTTGCAAAAGGCATTACGCACAATAATTCCTCCCTCCCCCCGCCCCCCCCCCCCCCCCCCCCACCTTGTTTTACAACTCAAAACACAGTAATTGAACTTCTTCTGAGGAATGTCTGAAGTAAGGTCCTGTTTAGATACCAGAGTCCTGAACTGAACCATACCAGTTTGCAAAGTACCCACGACTTGGGGCACACAGTGTGGCCGTTGCCATTGGGGGCAGGAGCCTGTACTGGCTTGTGCAATGCCTTGGCTGCCCCCAGTTTCCTCCCCCAAACCACACGGCTGCGGTCCCACAGCCCCTGGGCTACCAGGATTCTCCAGCTTTCCAGACCCAGAAGGGGATCTCTCAGACTAAGATCTCCACAAGGCACTGAAAAGCTCTATAAGATTCTTAAGCTCTTTTTTATTTAAATATTTATATTTATTTTATGAATATTTTATTTGTGTTTACACATTAAAATATTAGATAGACTGCAGCGTGCATGTGGAAAATCACTGCTGTTGGTACCCGTGCACACAATAAAGGCTGCAGGGTGACCAGAGGCCACGGCAGATGTGCCCTCACGTAACAGCAGCTGCTTCACACCACAGCTGCCAAGATGAGAAACCAGCAGGTGAGGATGTGCCTGGATATGTCCTTTCTCCTGCAAACAGGGAGAAAAGAGAGATGGCGAGGCTCCTGTTTGGCAGGCTGGGTTTGCACCACCTTTGCTACCTCCAAGATACGTCACTACCCTTACGGGACACTGGTGCCATGACAGAGCCTCCATGGGTCTTGGGGCAGGAGCCGTGCTCCTGTAACTGAGCGGTCACTCCTGGATCAGTCCTTCACCAGCAAGTAAGGCTGCGGTGGTCCTGCCTCCCCCCCAGCAGGAGTTCTCAGTGCCATCGCTGGGCTCCTCTATTGGAAACAAGACAGCAAAAAGCATCCTACCACCAAAAGTAACAGCTGCCAGTGGGGTGCTGTGCTCTCCTTTCCTCTGCTCCCAGGCATGATGTCTCCAAGATGTCAAAACCAAAAACCTCCTCAACCTAGCAAAGCTGTTGCTAGCAGAAGTCAATAAGCTGCAGCTCCTGTCACATTGTCCACTCACAAAACCACACGTCAGTTGACTCATGCACTGGGAAAAACAGTGTTAATCATCTAAAGAGCTCCAAAGTAGCAGGTTGGAAAGAACTACATGGATTATCACAGAATCATTTAGGTTGAAAAAGACCTTTAAGATCATCGGGTCCAACTGTTAACCCAGCACTGCCAAGTCCACCACTAAACCCTGTCCCTAAGCACTGCATCTCTGTCTTGTAAACACCTCCAGGGATGGTGATTCCACCACCTCCCTGGGCAGCTTATTCCAGGGCTTGACCACCCTTTTGGTGAAGAAATCTTTCCTAATATCCAACCTAACCCCCCCCGATGTAATCTGAGACTGTTTCCTCTTGTCCTATCACTTGTTACAGAGAAGAAGAGATTGACACCCACCTCACTACAACCTCCTTTCAGCAAAAAGCACCTAGAAAGTAGCTCCTTCAGGACTCCTCCTGACATCGGCTGGATCCCAGCCACGCAGAAAGGGCTCGGCCTGGGAGTGACAGACTAGGTTGCCCATATGGTGAGATACCCTAGAAAAAAGTAATTTAGGAAGATAAAATTGCATCCCTGATGCTGCACACTTGATTTACTTGAAACGGCATGGTATATGAAGGCGGAGGGCAAATGTGAATATTTGGTTTTCTTGAAACTTGAAAGAAAGAAAAATTTATCTTGGCTGGAAACCAGTATTGACAGTTACCTATGAAATCATGAGGATAAATGGTTACATGCATTTTTGCTTGTATGACTCAAATATACAAGAATGGGGACAAGAGGAGAGACCACGTCTGTGCCTGGGTGGATGAGTACAGAATCTCAGATCACCAGTTCAAAAGCAGCTGCTTTCCCTCACAGCTGAAAATTAAGACCTCAGAGGAACAGAAGCATCATAAACACTAATGAATTAGGGTATTTACCACAGCAGGCAGGATATCCCTTTCCTCAAAGGTGACCATCCAAATTTATCAGCCTCAGAGATAATACTTGAGTCATAACAAGTGCTGACGATCACCCTCTATCTGAGAAGCTGAATTTTCAGAGTATCCTCTTTAGGGGTAAGATGAAGGCTCAGCTCTGCCTGTGACAGCGAAACACACAGTTCTAGCTGTGGGTACCTAAGCCAGCATCCTTGGTAAGAGCTGCTAGCAGAGGATCAAAGGTAACTCGGGGAAATTAGATGCTGTATTGTAGTGAACCTGCCTGCAGCCCCGGTACCGATGTAGCACTCCAGAGCCCAGTGTGGCTCACTGCCCCGCGCAGCCTGGTACCCCCCGCTGCACCCTGTGGGGCTCTCTCACAGCACAACTTACACACAGTTCTCCGGCATTTGCTTGCACAGCTGAAGGTACGTACATACCACTTTGCAATGCCTGCGCCACGCCTACACTCATTCACTTTCTGACAAAAAGTCCATGCCACAGGTGACTTGTGTGCCCGCCCCAGCAGTCACTGCTAAAGAAGGGGGAGTGCCCTCTGGGGAGGGGCGACAGGCAGGCACACACTAGGTGTGCACAGGTACAGCAATGCACCAAAAGCATCCATCGGGGTACGGCTCTGCCCAAATGGAAGCCTGTGTATACACTCAGCCAAGCGCTTGGTGCTGGGTGCTGACCTCCTGAGCCAGATCAGCAGGGCAAATGTATCCCCATGGGTCACCACTAATCCATCATTATTGTCTGCCAGTGATTAAACCCCATTCCATCTTTTTACTACTACTATATACCATACGTAATAAATTCTGTCTACTGACTAACAAAACCATGACCTTCACTGACCCTCTTCCTGATCTCTTTCTGCCTCTTAACTCTATACTACTGCTTTTAATAAGCATCTGTGAGACTTGGAAACATGAGAGCGAAGTAGACAGACACTGGCAGTGATGTAAATGCTTATTTGTTGGGTGCAGCCAGAAGGATTGGTCGAATAAGCAGTTCCATTATTTTTAATAAATGCAAATATAGTATCTTCAATTAGGGAATCATAATACCAGCTAGTTAATATTGGTACGGGATGGAAATCTCCCGGGAGCAAGGTCACTGGGATCAGTACAGCTTTGCTCCCTTACACAAGAACAGGTCCTCTTCCCACTAAAGACAACTGGTGTGAAATGGAGCCAGACCACGCCTGCATTATAACTGTCCTGAACTACGCATTTCTGGGATTTTTGTGGGTATATACAGGAAAATAGAGGGGGAAGTTGGTTTTTTTCATCATGCAGAGATGTGGACCGTTGCCAGGAGAAAACACCCTCCCCTAAGCACAGTATCCAGGGACATAATCTCTGGTTTATCAGCCATCCTCTCTTCTAAAAGGCAAAGCTGGCAACATCACACGGATCTGTAGGACTAACAACGGAATGCCTCAGTCATACCCAGATTTTAAAACTTAGGACATTGGTGAAATTCATTCTGATGGCTTTTTTTTTTTCTCCCAAAGTACAGCAATGATCGTTTGCATAATATGAACACAAATAAAACCTGAAAGCAGCCTGTTTATAGCAAGCCCTTGTCATTCACTCTGTATCTACTAGCTTTGAGCAGTTCCAGGTGGGTTCTTGCTTTAAAAAGTCTAAATAGAGCTGGAAGTGACTGGAAGTGACTGCTTCCTCTTCCCTTCTGGGTGTTTTAGGAATGAGACTTAGCCGGCATTGGCCAGAGTTTCTTGCTATGCACTAAAGACTAAAGGAATTGCATTTTTCATATTCCGGTAACTAACAGTTCTTTCAGGGAAGCCTTTTACACTGACCCAACAAGGAGTGTTTCACTTTAAGCCAGAGGTGACTTTCAGTTCACCTAAGCAGCTACTTTTTTTCTTGAGGCTGAATGTAAACAGAGTCCTTGTGAGAAGCAGCTGAGAGTGTACAAGTAGCAGACTGGGAGCTGGGAGGATGCCACATGAGCACTGACACAGAAATGCCAGGACTCCTGCGTTCAGCTGTGCCCACTCAACTGTAGCCTGGATGGAGGGTTGTAATTGGGACCCACCAACACCAGCCCAATTATCGCGAAGTGCTCTGGCACAAACCCGCCTCCAGCCATGGCAACAAGCTGGGTCCCCCCAGCAACAACAAATGCAGTCACTTCTGTGATAATCTGGGCATAGATTCCTCCATAAGAGATGGCAGCTGGGGAGGAACGGGAGACATGAATTTTGCATTGATTGCACCCGCAGTGATATGGCAGAAGCTTGCAGAAGCTGCCTGTGCACCATGAGAGCTGCCCACAGGCTCTTGTCCTCTCTTCCAGCTCACTCTGATTTTTAAAGCAGTTCATGAAACACTGAGACTTGGCTATCTGGGGGAAAAAAATAAAAATCAAAAGCAAGAAGAAAAATGTTCCTTTTCTAAGAGAATGAAATGAGAGTTTCTGTTGCTTAGCAAATTTTTAACCAGTTGCTGTCCTCATCTGTCTGTGCCAGAACATCCTCTGCCAAGTGCTTTGCCTGACCCTAAGCCCAAGGCTCTGCAGAAGACCTGGTGGAGATTTTCTGAGCCATGACCTGCCCAATTGCTGGAGTCACTGCTTTGGGTGAGGAATTACAGAGAGCACATCTACCTCAGTATGCTGTAGCACTCCAGACATGCCCCCAGTGTCACTGAAAGACTCATCCTTCAGGTCACCTCGGTGCCGAGGCTCCAGGCAGCAGCACTCCACACAGGCACAGACCAACTATGGAAGACCAAGGTGCAAAAGCATGGTAGGAAATGAATAAAAATAGCTCCAGCTGGACCCTGAAGAGATGATGAAGAAATAATCACCATCATGAGCACATGCATAGAGCCTGGGATGCTCACAAGCCTCCATAGTGCAGCCCCTCCCAGACTGAACCCGCAAGACTCCAAGGAGCAGCAGAAAGACAGGCACACCATTTATCTTGTAGTAGCAGTCATTTTCTTTCTGTTTATTTCTCTGCTATTATTAAAAATTAGGTTAGACTGCTAACATTTCAGTTACACGAACCAAAACACTTAAGGTGTGTTTATTTACTGCAAATATATATTAACTTATTGAAATTGTCCCAGTTCAAATCAGAAAGGCACCCAGCTGAGAAAAGTCCACCTACTGAAGAAACACACACAACCACTCCAAAGATCTATGGAGATAAATTTAAGCAGCATGTGACCATCTGCTCTGCCACTGAAAAACAGGTTGATCATAGAGACCAAGACGAGGCAGCTTTTTGCTGGTCTATACCTGTAAAAATTGTTTGGGGAAACTTTTTGGGCTATCCTTTACCTTCTTATCATGCTAAGGATAAACTGGGTCTTCCTATTCCAGATTTTCACAAAGTCAGAATTCACCCCAGAAGTAGTTTTTTTTTCCTAGCACGTATTTTTTGGAAGTGTTTCTTCCAAGAAAGAAACAACACACAAGAGCCTAATTTTTTTCCTCTTTTTCTCTACTCATGAGCCATTATAATAAACAGGGAAGTTTTCAAAGACATCTTTTGTTCTTTGTAAGGACAAGGTAGCGGAACAGGAGCTATTAAAAGATTCATTACTGCACCTCTACAGACCCAAAGCAAAGTCTAGCTTAGCCAGACCTCAGAAGCCAGATGTCCTCCATTCTATTTTGATGGAAATATATTTTTCATTACATGAAAGCCAGTGAATAATAATGGTTAGAAATCAAATGCAATAGATGAGGCTTAAAGCTCTGTGATCTAGATCTTCATGTACGTATGGCTGTGACAATATTAAGGCATTGGAAAGCCACTTGTTTTCCAGTCTATAGCAAATACAGCTATGCAAAACAAAACAAAATAAATGCAGTGGTCATTTAATGCCACCAAACAGGGAACAAAAAGCCAGGTGTTGAGGTCTGAGCAGTAAGGGCTGCTCCTCCTTAACATCCCAAGAAGGAGACTAGAGAACGGAGCTGGCATTTGGCATTGTATTGCTCAGAACAAGGAGTCAAGTCCTGGACTCCTGAAATCGAGACCAGATGTCCCTGCTCTGCTCTGGTCTTTCTTCACCACTGCAGCTGCACACAGGTATGCATGGACATACACATTTGTGTACTTAAAGAAAAAAAGAATATGGTATTTTTCAGCCCATATGAAGCAGTGTAGTGAGAGCTGAAAATAAAACTGCATTATTGTCTGCTGGCTTCTCTTTGTTATAGTAATAAAACTGGGCAGAACTCCACAGAGCAGACCTAATGTTGGCCCTAAGTATGTCACACTCCAAAATAGCTGAGAGCTCAGGAAGAGAATACTGCACATTGCTAGGGACAACTTCAACAGCACGAGGCAGACATGAGTTTGTATCTTTGGTTGGAGTGTTTCTTCTGTAAACAGGGGGAGATTGTTTCCAGATAAAAACTGGAAAGAATAGGAGAGAGATGAAACCTGGGCAAAGCGCTTGCTCTGGAGGGTGGCATGAAGAAATGCCCGCTGGCAGGAGAAGAGGGATGCTGCGGGAGCACAGAGGGGGGCTGTCCTGGACCCCTGCTGCCAGAGGGAGGGATGGAACACTGACAGAGGGGTAGAGGACACTGTGCTGAACCCTTTGAAGGTGATGACAAGACACTATAGCTAGGCAGAAGGCAAGAGAGCCAGGGGACAATCAGAAAAGGTCGAGGGTCCTGGTGTGCCAAAATAAAAAAGGTGGTGGTGAACAACAGTGGTGTGGATTCGTAAATAAAAAAGGTGGTGGTGAACAACAGTGGTGTGGATTCGTCTGGTGAAGAGATGGAGCTGAGCAGAGGCCAGGAAGCAGGAATAGAAAACGGCTGGGCTGTTCCCCAGAACACGAGGCTTTGGCAAGGAAAGTGCCTGTAAAAGGTGGGGTTTCATGATAAGAAAAGAGAAAAACCGGGAGAATTTCATAACAGCATCTATCTTGGAGGGAAAGAAGGATGGGGGTCAGTCCTGAAACCAGGCTGCAGAGCCAGGAAGCATGTCTGGCACAGCCAAGGACAGCCAGGAGGAGGCTGCACACAGAGGAATCAAGAACTGCAACTTTTGTTCTCTGTTTGCCATTACAGTAGTGCCTAAGGATGAAAAAGCTCACATTTCAGTAATGAAAACCATCTATTACCCCATGAAATCTGTTTGAACGTTGTGCCAAGTGAAGTCTTGTCTTTCAAAAATATAAAATCCATACATGAGAAACTTCAAGAAGATCTGAAGCAGAAAACCATGAGAAATATTAGAACCATCAGGCCACAGAGAAGGCTGGGAAGCAGGACACCACTGCCGTGGCACTGTGGTGACTGCATCCAAAAAAGTTAACGTCATTTGAAAACAGGTATATGGATGTGAATGTAATGTGTTAAGGCACCTCTCACATACAGAACAATGGGAGGACTTTTTAAGGGAATTTTGGCAGCCAATGGTTAACAGAAGATCCCAAAAGCCTTTTCCCTTTGCAGAAAGAAAGGCCAGGGCAGAGATGCTGCATCACACCGTGTACCACAAACCTGACTGAGACTGGCCTGTGTAAGATGAATACAGTAACGTGGCTGCCAGGTGGGCATTTAATCCCGGTCCCTGCGATGGCAGTGACAGCAGCAATGGCAATATTCACAAAATAGGCACTTGGCTGATAAAAATACTCCAGGGAACACCAAGCAGCCAACCCAAACACCAGGTAGATTCACAAACAGACTCAGTAAACCAACTTTTTATCTTAATACACGAGCATTTCTATTGCAACCACAGCCTCTATGAACATAACGGAGGAAGTGTACAGCTAAATTAACAGGCTCAGACTGGTATATATTGCAACCAAACACAGAAAAAGATCCCAGGGAAACGTGTCCTGGTGCATGATGACAAGGACATCTCTCCCAACAGCTGGGACAGGCAGTGCTGGAGTGTAGCATGTACTTGCCCCCTCACTCACACACCCAGCATCAGCTCAGCACTGCCTGAACTTACAAACTAAGCAAGCTGAGCGACAGACAAGAATTCAATGGTGTTTTGTTCCCAGAAGCACTAAAGAGAATGTGTCAAAACTATACAAAGAAAGCAAACAACAAATGTCAATCCAGGTTGACAGCTAGTTTCACTTCTGTCTTGTGATAATGGTCAAAGAGTCCTTATTGAGAAAGAAAAAGCAGGTTTTAATTGTTTGGTATTTCCATGAATGACTGATAAATTGACTCTAAAGAATTTTACAGTCAATGAAGTTCACTTCAGTGAGAAGAGGGTAGAGAAGACATCCAGGTGATCTTGGATCCCTCCTTTCCTTTTGCTTTAGTGCACTTCAAAGAAATGTACCAAACTAACCACGTCTAATTCAGGTCATTGAAGGGATCCACATACCGCTGGGTAACTAATGTGGATAGTTAACCAGCTATTTCTGTTCTCACCATAGGGCCTTACAATAGAAAACAAGAGCAGCCATTAGACACCCCTAGGTAAGTTCAGCTTCTGTCAAATTAAATCACATCAGGTGAAAAATATGTTAAATAAGAGGGTATACTGTTTCTACACAGAATTATAGAGTCATTTAGGTTGGAAAAGACCTTCAAGATCATTAAGTCCAACCATTAACCTGGCACTGCCAGTCTGCTGTGGTCCCCAAGTGCCACATCTATATGTCTTTTAAATCCCTCTAGAGATGGTGACGCAACCACTTCCCTGGGCAGCCTATTCCATGGCTTGATAATCCTTTTGGTGAAGAAATTTTTCCTTTTATCTAATCTAAACCTCCCCTGGTGCAACTTGAGGCCGTTTCCTCTTGTCCTGTCACTTGTTACCTGGAGAAGAGACCGACCCCCCTGCCTACAGCCCCTGTCAGGCAGCTGTGGGGAGCGATAAGGTCCCCCCGGAGCCTTCTCCAGACTAACCCCCCCAGTTCCCCCCGCCGCCCCTCCCAGCACTTGTGCCCCAGCCCCTTCCCCAGCCCCGTGCCCGGCTCTGGACACGCTCCAGCCCCTCCATGTCCCTCTGGCCGTGAGGGGCCCAAACCCGAACCCAGGGTTCGAGGGGCGGCCTCACCAGTGCCGAGCACAGGGGGACGGGCACTGCCCTGGCCCTGCTGGCCACGCTGTCCCGGCTACGAGCCAGGGTGCTGCTGGCCTCCTTGGCCACCCGGGCACGCTGCTGGCTCCTGCCCAGCTGGCCACCAGCCCCCCCAGCCCCTTCCCCGCCGGGCAGCTCCCAGCCCCCTGCCCCAGCCCGCAGCGCTGGCTGTCGTGCCCCCGGGGCAGGACCCGGCACTCGGCCTTGTTGAACCTCCTCCAGCTGGGCTGGGCCCCTCGGCCCGGCCTGCCCAGGTCCCTCTGCAGAGCCTGCTGCCCCCGGCACATCAGCTGTCCCCCAGCCTGGTGTCCCTGCAACCCGCCTGGGGGTGCGCCCCGTCCCCTCGCCCAGCCCCTTGGTAAAGATGCCAGGGTGCTGTTGGACTTCTTGGCCACCTGGGCAAGTAAATCAGTATTATTTCTTTCTGAATGTTCCAGGAATGCACACCAGGCACGGATGGTCCCCTGGCCATGTCCTGCTAGAAGGTGCTCTAGAAAAGGAAGACTTTTCCGTTTTCTAATCATTGATGACATCACGCTTTAACTGAAATGACATACAACTTTCATTGCATCATTTCCTAACTTTCAAAATAAACACAACTTTCTTAATGAAGATTCATAATTTTTTGTTTATGTTCTGCGCTGTAATCTTTCCTGCTGGAAAAAAAAAAAGTGATAGGATTATTCCACTGAAATGTTTGCTGTTTGAAGCTGGATAAAACAATGCATTAAAATGGAGATTAGCTTGGCAAGCTTCATTAAGATAGGTAAGCACTAACACCTCCCAAACTCATATCCTGCACACCAAACAGCCAGGTTTATACATGTCTCAATTTTCCATCCTGCAAATGCACATCTTCTGATGCTCCATCTGTACAACCTGCTTGCAGTAAATTAAGAGTTTCATTTTGATACAAAAGTGCCCCTCAGTACATTGACATCAGTTTACCATATTGCCTGGAAGTATCTTGATTTGTTGTTTATGTGTATTGAACTACACTACTTTTGTGCAACACGGAGCAGACTCTTTGTAGCAGACTGGGCACAAAGAGGTTTTGAAGTTAAGATGTGGCATCTGCCTTGAATACCCAACTAAAACCAGATTATGCCTGATACCTTGCTACAGCAATCCCAGCGAAAAGCAAGCTTAGGAACAATTGTCAGCTGTCAGCAGGGCAGTGGTTGACCAGTATCTATGTAAGCAATCATGGGGAATCACATGGTCCCTATGGAAACCACGAGTTCTGTGACCTGTGCAATGATTACTGCCAGCAGTTAATATACTGAAGTCATTCACCAAATTAAAATCAAGACTATATTGCACCAGAAGGATCATGCTCCAACCTACATATACAAGTAAATGTAAATTAAGTGGGATTGGGGATGACTGAGAAAGTAGCATAATAGCATGATTTTTAGATTGATACCTCCTTACCATGGGACCCACAGGACAAAATAAGGTTTTTACTTTGGTTGGCATCACAGGAAAAAAAATTAAGTAATTTCAGGTAGCTCCCAGGTAGTTAAATTCACTGACATTTCCAATAAATGTTGTCAGGATTCATGAAATCCTGAAATAATGACAGCTAAACTCTCCCTTCCTTTGATCAAAGGAAAACAGCAGTTTTGGGGTTTTTTTTTTGGGGGGGGAAAGGTTTGGAAAATCTGTTTCTTAAGCAGCTAGTTTTTATCTAGATTCAGTGGCATTATTACATGGCAGAACTACACGGAACTACAAAGATACAATGTGAAAAATACACTGTTATGACACTGAAAACTCTTGACAAATTTGGAGGTCTGTGCATTTTTCAGAGAATCACCTGTTTTGGGGAGTAACTGCAGTGTCCCTGTAATGTGTTTGTCTTGGCAGTACCAGTGAGTATTTCCATCTTAACTTCATTTATGTGAAAGAATTCACATTAAGGTCTCAGCAGATGAAGAATGCTTCCAATAAAAGGGATATATGCCATTCCTAGAATGCTAGCTGCTGGACTGAATTATTATTATTACAATTATATAATAACTTTCATCTTGATGCTGAAGTGCTCCCCAAATCACATCATCGGTGACAGTTATTTTCAAATTCTGTCCAATACACCAATCCAGATACTCTCTGGAGTTATTAACTAATTAAAAATATTCCATTTCAAGATGTACCAATGGTAGGGTGGAGACAGCTCCAAGACAAACTGCGATGCTACTTCCATTGCTGCCAGCACACTGGTGCGTGCAATAACCCTGCAACTACAGCAAATGGACCCAAAAGTCAAATGCAGATATTCAGGTCAAAATATCTATATCACTTTTAGTTTGCTCAGCCAAGGATACCTTCAGAACTGAGTATCAACACTTTTTGGAATACATGGCCTTTAAACCTCTGGTTAAACAAGCCATGCTGGTGGAGCATGATTTCTCCTAGCCACCGAAGAGCTGACAGGGAAGCAGTGTCCCTGCTGGGCCAGCAGGGCCAAACCCGCAGCTGGAGAAAGGGTCAGCACATCATGCCACTTCAGGAAGCCATGGAGATTTCACATACACACAGGAGTCAGTCAAATGCTTCCATACCTCATGCATAGCTCCCAAACAGATATATATATGGACAGAAGAAGAAATTTCTGTTTGCAGAAAAAAATTTCCAAAGCAAACAGAATTAGTCCCTTGTCCATCGGGTGCTTTTCACAAGTGCAGAAAATTGTACTGCTATTTTTGCGTTTTCTACCCGTGCCTCTACCAGTGTCCAGAGTATACTTTGCAGTAGCCTAAGAAGTTGTCCCATACTGGATCAGTATTAGTGCAAGTACTATATAAAACTCTTGGGGTTTGTCACAGGACACCCATTTCAACATACAAACACAGACTGCATGTGCACCAAGAGTGGGCACTAAACCTCTTCGGGCAAATGAAGTACCTACTGTAGCAAATATATCATCAGCCAGCTGTTGTCTGACCTGTTTGGTGTTCTTGCAAGGCAGCCAGTGTTTTATTCCTATGCTGGACAAAGGGTGAGTGATTTATGTCCCCATAGATCCCCTTCCTCAGTAAAACCCCGCTGGTAATCATATGGGCTGGGAGTTTTTGCATGTCTGCAGAGCAGCAGGGTGTAACCAGGAATGCCTCTCAGTGGAAGAAGCTTCTCCTGAAGCTGATGAATAACTTCTCATCTGGCACAGACCAGTAAATTCCAGTCAGCCCTTTGTTTTCTTTCCAGGTCCCCTCCATCTAGCTTCTGCTGAAGACTTAGTCCCTGGTTTAGAATTAATTCTTGCCAAAGGAGTGACAGCAAAAATTTTAGTAGCAAACTTAGATGAAACAAAACTTCAGCGGTCCTGTTTTGTGAGCTATGAAGATTGTCATCAAGATTTCATTAATCTAGTGGAAAAAGCCCTAGCAGAAACCAGCCATCAGGAAGCTATTGGTACGGAGCTGTGGCTGCTGCATACCCGTACCCAGGGAGTAGGCGCTGCAGGGTCCCCAAGGGCACACGAGGTCCCGGCCGCTGCTCCTCTTCTGTGCCTTTACCCCCCGTGTACAGAACTCCTGGGGTCAGCTACCCCCCACCCAGCATAGCGAGGAAGTTTGTGTATGGACAGGGGCAGAGACAGGCAAGCACCAGCTTTAAATGCATGCTGCAAACCCTCACTGGACAAACGGAGAAAAGCATTATGCATGAGGTTATTTTCCCTATGACTTTCAGACTACAGCACTGTTTTAAAAACTGAAATATGTATTATTTTCTCTCTTTAATGGGTCTAGATGAGAAAGTCTAATGTTTTCCTGCCCTTCCACATGGGAAAATAAAAAAATAATAATAATCCAGATTCACTGAAAAGCACCAGAAAGATTCACTCTGCTCTTAGTGGAGTCACTGTCTTCATTGCTATAAGATACAGCAGTAAAAAAATACACAAATAAAGTAATTCATTGTTCCTGCTGTGGATATCGGAGCACTCCAGGAACATAAATCCAAGACTCAGTTAACAGCTTACAATAAAACACCTCCCAGGATGTGCTGACCTTTCCAACCTTCTAATATGGGCCTGGCAACCTAAACAAAACAGTGTCCTGTAATACCCAGGAATTATTTCCAATGGCATGCAAACAGGTGGGAACAAAGAAACAAGGGAGAAAAACAGAGATCCCTGTTGCCCCAGGACTGGCCCAATTCTACCAGACTAAATTTTGGGGAAATTCACAATGACAATTTCATAAACTGCTGGAATTTGAGCAAGAATTAAACAAAAGTTGAGCATATTCTATTCCTTTTTTTGGCATAAACCTTCAACATTACCTTTAAATATACATTTATGGGTACCAAAACACTATCCCAAGTCTCCTAGGTTTTTTTTCCCATGCCGCCATTTACATTAAGATAAAGACTCAGGTCCCAAATGGAAATTTAGATTATGCTTTACCAAATACTTAAGATCTACCCAAACACTTGTACAGCCACTGCTCTAGAAACTGGATACAGAAAAAGACATATATATGCACAGCTGCAGGTTTACCCTTTTAAACAGAGTTCTGGAACAGCTGCTCACAGCACTGACAGTGAACATACAGGTCTGCTTACATGTTTACATATCCACGGTGCTACATAATGTGTAAAAGCGGAGTTAGTTGCTAGTCTTAAAATGTCTGAAGGAGCTGCCTGCAACTTCAAGATGAATTAAAAGCTTAATCTAACTAGCCCTGATCTGAATGATATATAGATCCCCAGAATGGTTCTTTCAGCACTGAGCTGCTACAGAAGAAGTGCTTTTGTCAGGGCTAAGCCTGACCTATTGCTGAAGTTGTCGATTTGAAATAAGACCCAACTCCAAAGGGGCTTTTCCACTCATCTCTGCTTTGCATATCAGCTCAATAAGATAGATGCTATAAAACTACAATATGATACATTTTGCAGTAGCAGAAAAAAAATAATAAAAATGAGTAATGAAAAGCACTCCTCACAATTTCATTTCTTTTCATGTTGGCAAATATGCAAACCTTTCCGGCTGCAAATCCATGCTGTTTAGAGAACTGATGCACCATAATTTAAAATGTTGGGACTTGTGTTCTGGTTGTTATATAGCCATTTAAAAGCAATTTCTCCGGTTTCTTGATTACAAATATTTGTTAAAATTATTTTTCATACCTTCCTGTCACAAGCAAAATAGCTGTGCCTAGCATCTAAATTATGGCATTCAACAACCTTGCTTATGCTAATTGATACTAAATATATTAACAAGGCATGGATTAGCATACATTTTCACATGTGAAAATGACTGGTCCAGACAGAAGCAAAGGAGATCAGAAGCAGCACAAACGTTTGAAATTGTTCCATCAGTACACCCAGTCCAACAGTGGTAACATTTAAAAAGGGATGCCACATATAAAACATGCTGTGCAGTGTCATATATAAACCTGAAAAAGAACTCACTGCTTTGGCGGTGAGCAGAAAATCTCTGCATTGGATGAAGTTATAGAAGTTCATGGGCAGTGAAAGCAGACACTAACTATTGCTGAGAAAAGCTGTTTTCCACAAAGAGCTTACACGCTCTGTGCCCGCAAGATGCTGCCTGCAGCTCAGAAACTGGGAAAGGAAAGGGTCCAGCTCTAGAAAGCAAACCACATAAGTGAATAACCCATTTCAAGCAGCAAACTTGAAACAATTTTAGAGAAATTCTAGTTGTCAATAAATGCCTCCATGTTTCATGTGCACCAATACCAAATCTTTACTCCTTCACTAATCAGCATCCAAATATCTGATACTCTTTATCTTGTGCTCAATCTAGAGGACAAGATCTAGCTACCTCATGTCCGTATTCCTGGTGTTTACTGTGCCTCAATTGCACTCTGCGTCCAAGGTCAGACAGCAATTAAACTGGAATTCAATATGTACCAAAGGCAGCTGAAAGAAGGAGCGTGGGGCTGAGCTGTAGGGCAGCACATGGGAGAATAAGCAAGATACACAAAATACCCAACAGGCTTGTTAAAGCCAGGCTTTGCCTTCAGTATCTCACGATCAGACTTGCCCACAAATGGTAACAGCACATTAAATATTGAATTGGGGCAGGGAGAGTAAACACACACAGAAAATGAAAGCAAAAAGAGGAAAGTAGGGTTAAAAATCTTTGGGGTTTGGAATGATTTGATCCTCAGCCCACTTGATGTTCATTAAGCATCATTTCACATAAGTTGTCTTCCTGGAGTGCCAGGAGGCATCACAGGCTCATTGCGTTTTGGCTGATCCTGGATGAGGGTGATTTCCTCCCCTCCTCGTGGCAGGTTTCTATCTTTCTGGCATCTGACCTCCGCCTCACCAGGTCAGCGGTGAGGGTAAGAATTCATCAAATCCCTCAGAGACATATCTGCTGCTTTTGTCAATAAATTGCTTCTTGAAGCCCTGCTGAATTTTTCAGTGACCTCTTGTTCCTTTCGTGCCTGAAAAAGGCTGAGTTCTTTTTCTGCAATCTTCTTTCGTCCTTTCAGCTTTGCTTTGCGGGCTTCTCCTACATTGTGCTTAGTGTTGTTCTTTGATCTTCTCATCCTTCTTTTGTAATTACATCTGATGCCTCCACTCACCCAAACCTTTCTGAAGCTGTTTTCAGAGGTTGAATTTGAAGGATTGCCAGGCAGAAGCGGTTCACTTTCACAGTCTTGACCAGCAGTAATATTGCAACAGGCCGTATTTTCCCTTCTGATTGAATATATAATCAAATATTCACTCTCACTTTCTGTTTAATGATGGTGACTCCAAAGAATTCAGAGAACTATTTTGGTTGTAATATTTGCTAATTGTTTCCCCTGAGAGGTGGAAAGACTTTAACTAGATGTGGTATCACGGCTTCATCACTATTTTGAGGTAGGTAATACACAGCTTCAGATGTAGCACAATTATTGCCAGCAATTAATACTACGCTTTCATTTTTTGTCATTAATATAATTTTCCTACTTAGTTAGGTTCTGTAGCGTGCATTTATTCTGTCACTGATGAGCTATTGAACAAATCAGTAAAACAAAACAACGTAACTTGTATTTTCTATAGTATTGGAGTGTATTGTTGATTTAATTGCAAAATATCTGGACTTGCTTATGAACTAAAGACCATTCCAGGTCCAGAAATGCTGGGTCAAAACATCCAATAGGGCAAAATTACCACTGCACAAGGGCTGTTAACTTTGCTTATGTGTTTTTAAAGCTGCTGCTTGTTTTTAATCCAACTTGACTTTCAATACAGTAGACCTATGTTGGGTTCCCACTTGTACCACTTATCCAGGCCAAGCTGGAAGCATGAACAAAGAAATGACAGCTATGACCTTGCTTTCTTCACTGTACAGATGACAACAACAAAGCCTGCCACATTTACAGAAACCAAAGCCACATTTATCTCTGTGATAACCTGTCACAAAGTAAAAAACCACTTAATCTTACGCACACATACACTCCCGCCCTCCATCCCCTCTGGTAAATACTTTGCTAGCTTTGACAGGTTGTCTCTTCAATCCTTTTGTCTTTATGGCACCAGCTTTTAGCCAGGTAACAATCTTTTTAGCTTATTAAATAGTAATGGATGTAGAAAAGCTCAAAAGTTCAGGACAGCTTCTCGGGGAACCACCTGTATCAAAAGCGCATGTGAGGGGAATGGAGTGGCCTTGATCAATACCATGAAGGTGGAGTCCATCAAAACCACCTGGCCTGCAGGCCCTTGGCTTTCTGTGACTCCTGGATCATGCTCTACTTTAGGTTCAGTCCTATGAGAATATTTTGTAAAAACTTCCTATTAAGGTGGAATATTCAGGACTTTGGACATCAGTTTACTTTTAACTTCTGTTCTGTGTTCTATATTCTAACATTTTAACCTATCTTCAGAAGATAATAGGATGGACAGTCCTGAGATTTGTCACTTGAGGGCCTTTTATGCATAATAAATGCATTGCATGACAGAGGAGATGCACAAGGAAGACGGAAGACGGGAGGTGGCCGCTCCATGTGGCGAATGCTGACAGAAACCCCTGTGCTGATGGCATTAGGATGCAACACAGACATACACCACGACCACACTGGCCCACCGCCCAGACTTGTGGGATCCCACTGATGTCATCTCAGGTGTGATTAGGCAGCAGCCTAAACCTGCATTTTCAATTGACATCATGAAACCAACATTCACCAAGACGCTTTGTTCTAAAACTCAGTGGAAAACTCCCTAAAAACAAATTTCAAGACTTTCACTCATATAACACAGTAAGAAATATTTCTGACCTGCAGAAACTGAGGATTAACCAAGCCTAACATCAGTGCAGTGCAACTCTGGCATGTTATCAACCTCTAAAACAAGGTGGATACATATCCATCCTTTCACCAAACACTAAATTATCCTTCATATAAACAATCAGTCCTACAGCAAATTTCTTCTCCTGCAGTAGCTGCATTGCTAACAGTCTTTAGGGCTAGAAAACAAGATAGAAGCAAACTGCAAAGCCACAACAAGCTAAGACTAACACCCTCCTACAGCTAACTAATCACAGCTCAGAGCACAGCAGAGTGTTTTGCCTAACCAAGGAAACCTGGAAATTCATCAATTCTGACAGTTCTCATAGCCAGAAGAGGTGGGAAATCCAAATCTTACCATGTGTTTACGTTAGAGTAAGGTTTGGACAGTATAATCAGCTTGAGTGTAGGACATATTTTTGTGAGTGTGATATTAACAGAAACCACCTCTCAGTCTTAGGCAAGGACTCCTAGAAATGTGCTGTGTTTCTCCTCACTGACATTATTTATCAGAAGACCAGAATTATTCAGTAAAGCATACCACTTTTGTACAGCTAATGCTAGGACACTTTTTAAAGCTAGTCATATTTGCAAATAAACAGAGATTGTGAATTTAGCTGGCATTATAGATTTCAGCCAAGTTACTCCAATGTGCCACTACTAACATCGTATTGATAAATACCCTGGCATGGTTACTTTCTTTTATTTCTAAACTTTAGTCCATGCTGGTACAAGCTACAGAAGTGCTGTGCACATGCAATTCTTACTTTTCTCCAGAAACAGTTGTACGGGACAGGATCTTACTGAGTCAGGTATATTTATCTCAAAATATCTTTCAATAGAAATCAAAACATGAAAGAACCGGAATCACAGTGCCATCAGCTTCAGCATCTGTATTTGATATGATAACTCAGTGTGAAAACTCCACAGGAAAATTCACACTATTCACCCCATTTATTGTGCATACAGATTCTCTGCTGAAGTTTCCCTGTCCTTATGACAGTTATTTTTATGTGAGTTGAGTATCACTTTTTAATGTGCTTCAAAAACACAGCGGTAGCAGAGGCAGCACAACCATGGCATGCCCACAGCCTGGCTGCAAATGCTGGCCTCAGCTCTGCTAAAGACACTTCTGTCCTTCATCCCTCTGCCCCCAAATTTCCACCTTTTCTTTCCGGCCACGGGTATTCCTGCAGCAAGGCTATGCAGAGCACTGCCCAGCTCCAGAGGTCTAACACGAGGGCACTGCACGGCGACAGCCCTGGGCTCCAGCATTCAACGTGAACATTATTTTTCTGTAGCTGCTTCTCTGTAATTATCAAAATGTCAGCTTAAAATTGCATGGCAGAATTTCAATTCATTTTTAGTTCTGTGGAAGATGACTGTGGCTTTTTAAAAGTTCACTTGATATCAAAACAGCCTAGAAAGAGCAAATGTAATTAAAATCTTCCAGGAACACTGTGGTTGATTAGAAGTGTAATCACCAGCAGCCAGTGAAGAAAACTGCAAATACCACCTCCACTGCCATCAGAAAAACAACTCAGCTGCTCCCGGCACATATAGAAAGCTCATAATTTGATAACTATATTTTTCACAGGTTACTTATTATTGCTATAAGCATATGAAGATTTCACCATCTGTCCATAAATACACAACTAAGCACAAAACCCAACAAAGTTAGGATGTGCCTAACTTCAAACATTTCTTTATTTCCACAGAATTCCTCTTCAGGTGTTTGTGCTCAAAACAAAATTTTCAACTCATATAAAAACTTCACGCCATAGCTGATGCTGACCAAGCTCTGAGTTTGCAACCAGTCAGCAGCAGACATTGTATTACATAGGCATTACGTACATCTCTAGCTCCTCTTTCGTAATAAAGATTGAAAAGTGACAGCTTGGGCCTCAGGATCGTTATTGTTTTCAAGTTACCTAGGAATGTTTCTAGTAAAGGAGTAGCTCAATAAAGTCAGAAAAAACATTTGTTATGCTTTTTCCGTTCTTAAAAAAGGAAAACACAACCAGTCATTGCACTACTAAAGCTTCAGTAAACAAAAAAAGAAGCTTCATGTGTAGTACGTGAAGGACGCAGAGATCAAAATCATGTCAGATTGTAGGATAACTGTAATAAAAATACAGGTTTCATTTTTTTTCCCCATGATTTTTGTGTGAGCTTGCAGAGCATGAACACTGCCTTGCAATAGCTGAGTGTCACTAAAACTTTCTAGATTTTTCTAAAATTTTAAAATGTCTAAAGAATTTTTTTTTCACTAAAAAAGGATCAAACAAGTTCTTGGTCAACTTTATGTTCTGAATGACTAGCAAAGACTGACTGACAAAACCAAAAGAATATTTTTGAAGCAGTTACACCTGTGTTTGCACATAGAAAGTTTCACAATAGGTAATCTTAATATTGGCATGTTCCTTTAAAAAAATAAATTTAATTTGATGCTTATACACATTTAAAAAAATCCAGATTAATCCCCCTTCCTCCATAATTTTTTTTTTAATCAGAAGCCTCATTTTTCAAAGTAGTATGTTTACAGTATTTCCTCACAGCATGTTCACAATCCCAAGTTAGTGGTAAGCTTTATCACCTGTTTGCCACTTGTGCTTGTGTGTATCAGATCCGAGCAGATTTACAAGCACTTAGGAGAACAGGCTATAAACTGTAAATATAAATGGGAAAAGTAACCTTAAAGCAGAACAGAAGGAAATTTGAATTTTGATGTTCACCAGCAGCAAACGCAAATTCTTACTAAGTCCTACTGGGGTTGTGTTAGGTGTATGTAATTCTGTTGGTCTTTGCACTAATAAAATTAATCAATGTTTTAAGAAGCACAGTTATCATGAACCAATCACTGATAGCAAGCAATAATACTTGCTCTGTCATGATTCCAGGTGAAGCAGCAGAAAGTTTATATCGAGGACAAAGAGGAAGAAGGATTGGAAATAAAAATACACTGCACAGTTTTCAGAAAAAAAACCCCAACACCCTAGGGTCATTCTGAGTGACACGTTACTTATGGGTAAGAGGAGACATTGCGTATGGGAGAACATCTACTGCAAATCTGCAGCCTTAGCTCCATGTTGCAGCAATCCTATATGCACACAAAGAACTTAGCAGCTAAACCTGGATTTTCTTTTAGGTATGGAGGTGAGGGTTGATCTCTTCTGTAGAGCTGCAGAAAAGAGATTTATGAAAAAATAAGTTCCTAATGAAGGAAACACCAATAACTGATAGCACTCTGCAAAAAGTTTGACAACCAGTGTTGCTTTCTGACAGGCTGGGAGTCACAAACTCTGCATGCAGCCTTGTCTTAAACACCAAAGCCAAAACTCCACCATTTGCAACCAAGTTAGGTGTTGGTGCCATTTAACAGATGGGAAAATTGACAAAGATGCCAAACAGAGAGGAACAAAACAAGCACCTGCCCGTGGTGTGCTCCTTGCGCTGGGACAGGCCAAGCACTTTTAAAAAGGAGTTAATGTTCTGCTCAGAAAAAGGTGTTTTCAAACACATTTCCCAGAATTAGTGGCTTTTTCATGGCCATGACACAGAGAAATAGAGTATTTAATCTGCAGTGAGACATTCAGTGACAGCATTTCTACCTCCAAGCTTTCTCCTCCCTCTTCAGTGTTATATGTGATAGCCTTCCTTTAGAAATAACAACTGTAGCTTCCCCCCCCCCCCCCCCGCCCCAAATGAATCAGTTCTTCATAGCTATTCCACTCATTTTTCTAATGGTCATTGATACCTTTTAAATTTCTCTCTCTTCATTGGTGTTCCAGTGCCTCCCAATTTAGTATCATCTGCAAATTTCATTAACGTCCTGTTTAACACATCTTCCCAATCAGCAATGAACTTTAATCAAGTCCTACAATCGATTCTGGCAGCTCTCCACCAGAAGCCTTCCCCACATCAATGCACTGCCTTTGTATAAAATCTTTCAGCCAGCTGTCAGTCCACGTGGCCACCGTCCTATTTAAACCAACTGGGACTTTTTCTTTGTTGTTGTTTTTGTTTAAATGGAAATCTGAATAAGAAAATACCACTGAGTTATTAAAATCCAAATATATCACATTAGATGCATTCTCTTAATCCACTCAAGTAGTTATGGTAATAACTACGTGAAAGTAAGCTGGTCAAGATCCTTTATAAATAAAACCTCAAGACAGAGCACTGGGGAGTCATTAAAGCAGGTATCTAAAGAGAAGAAATATTTTAAAAATGCAGTGCAATCCAGCTAAACTACTTCAAAAGCAATCACATAATCAGCCATGCTAGACTAATTATCATTTAAAATAAAGAAATAAAAGGGAGACAATATTGTCAGATTGCTATGTAAAGACCCAAGCCCAGGGTGGATCTGGGGGAGCTGTTGCTCTGGTTCGAGCAGTGAGCACGGCAGCCTGAGCAGAGGTGGCTACTGGACAGGCTTTACCGGTGGAAAGCCCAGATCAGGTAACCTCCTAAGTCATTACTTGTACATAAAACCAAGATTTGGAGCCATTTGTCATTCTCTAGAAAATCAGTTTGACCCTGAGCACCCCAGTTAATTTTTTCAGGGCTTGTTTGCATCCCAGCTGTTTAATGTTAACAGGTTGTGATGCTTAATGATGCAATTCACCCTTTTTATTTGTGTCTGATACACAGGTGATGAGTTGACCAGGCAGGGATGCAAGCAGCGAGAGAAAACAACTCAGGCATGGCTCAGCACAAATGCACCAAATTTAGGTCTGAAAATTCAGCAGCTTTAACACACCATGCACAAAAGCACAATTCTGCTAGAAATAGACAGACACAGTTCAGTTACTGGAGCTGTGCTGTTGGAAGCACCTAGCACAGAGGTGACAGCCAGAGGGAGTGTGGCTCTGGGGGGCTGGTTGCTCCTCAAACCTCTTGTTTAACAGCTGGCCTTTCCCTATCCTTATGATGCTGCAACTGGTTTCTGAGAAGTGCAGTATGACTCCAAGTCTTAAAAGGACTTGGAGTGGCTCCTTACGGTTGAGCATCCACATTTCATAAGCTTCCTAAAATATTTAGCAGAAATTTTTCAAAACATGGGAATTCCCAGAGCATGAAGTCAAAACACCAAACCAGTATTGTGAGGCTCACACTGCAAGACGCTGCCAAGGGAAACTTCTGCCTACAGAGTCCCTTACCTGGGGCATGAACTTTCACGTCCCTCAAGTTCTGCATTGTCCCATTTTGTAACAAGCACTTACTGAGTGTGGCTACTTTACAACTCCCTGGTTATTTCAGCACCTAAAAATGCATGTCTTCCCCTAATGTGGTCTGCTTTCACTCAGAGCTAGCACTCTGGGAAGATGCTAGAAGCACTGAACGCTAAGCATCAGAAAATACCTAGAGGTAAGTAATATCCAGGCTGTCCAGATACACTCACAAGTACTGATTTTGCATCGGCTTCCTCAGAAGTTGGACTTAGGTTTTGAAATACATTACTACATATCCTACACTGGTATTAGCAGCGTCTTAAATCCATCAGACTTCAGGGAAGACTTACAGCCAGTTGCTTGTACTAATCAGCTTAGGGCCTGACTTGTCTGCAATCCAGGCTTCTATTATTTACTACTGACATATGCTTAGTTGAATTTTTTGTAACATTTCTGCCTGATTCATAAGGACTCTAACCAGAATATTAAATATGAGCCATTAAATTTATTTTGACTTGACTAGGTTGCCTTAATTATTAAGAATTCTATTTAGATTAATACAAGGAAATCTCTTGACATATATTGCCTTGCAGCGCTGAAAAGATTATGGGAAATGACTGCGTAAGAAGGCTTCTCTTTGAAGTGCAGTATTTGGGTAGAGACAGCTTGAGCAATGCCTGTTAGGCAAGCTTCACGTTCCACTGCTCGGGCATGTATTAAACCCAAAAGGCTTAAGTATCTAACGTGCTGGAAGTTCAAGTACCTGCAAAATAACAGCATTGCCATCATGCTGCCAGTCTAGCAGCATCTTTTTCTCTTGCGTACACACTGTGCAACATTGGCCAGGTGAGGAAGGATGCATGGTTTCCCCTCACATGACAATTTTAACACCTCTTCTCAGGAAGGACCCCCAGGAGGATTACCACAGTACTTGGGATGGGCACCCTTTGTCTTCCCCCTCATTGCTCTCACACATTTTCAGCAGACAGCAGCTCAAAGGAACCACGTTCCTCCTAACCCAGCAGTTGTGAATGGGCTGCAGCCCTCTCCACCTCACCTTGCGTCGGAAGAACAAATGGGTTTTCATGGCTGCTCTGAAAATAAGTAAGCCAAAATGCTTTCACAGATAGAAGGAAGGAAATTTCAGATAGGAAGACCCCTCAAAAAGCAGCTCTCCATCTCTGACCACTAGCTCAGATGCTGGCAGTAGACTTAACTGCCCATGAAAAAGCTCACAGACTATTTGCATCTACGGAAATGCAAAAGTGGAGATAATTTTGAAATAGTTTATTTCCCAAAAGAATAATGTTGAAAAATTTATGGTATTTTAAATCAAGAATGAAAAATGCCTTCTGTGCCAGCTGGCATTTTTGTCTGAAACCAGGTTCAATGGAGAAGCTCCACTGAGGTTGTTCTTGATGTTCAAACTGAACGCAGAATATAGATCCAATGTAATGTTAACAAATTTTGCCCAGTAAGATATCTTAAAGATCTCCTCCTGTACTGCAAAAGTTATCCTCTGTTGCTAGGCTCTAAGTATCTCGTTCCCCTCTCAAGTCACGTAGGATCTTTTAGCCAAAGTTACAGGAGACACATTACTTTTCTGCAAAGCAGCCCTCCCTAGAGATGGCATGGGACCACTCTGCTTGGGCTCGGACTACACAGACTTGAACACCAAGAGCACAAAAACCAATGTAGTACCTCTTTCTCTGCCTCATTTTCAATGCCCTTCTCTCCAGCCCAAGACAGACTCCTAAACGTTCCTCATTCGAAAGGATTGCCTATCTTAGATTACAAAATAAACCCCCAGCAAACACGGTCCTCTTGCCCACACACTAACAATTTGTCACCCACCTCTGTGGGAGACTTGCAGAATATCACTAAAGCACATTTTGTCCTTCTTTCAGTGTTTTTTTGTGCTCCCCCCCCGTTTTTCCTGCAGTCTTTTTGAATTTCTGTTTCACTTTCTACTAACTTCCTGACTTCCCCCATCTAAATCTCTCCCCCGGACTTCACCTACTGTGATCTTCCTCTCTTTTTATCGCCCTCACTTCTCCTGCTGACATCTCAATATGGACTTCTCTCCCTAGCTAAGATTTAATCACCTTTCTTCACACAGAAAACATCCTGTCCACCGAAATTCATTCTTCCTAGGGCAGAAAAGCATATCTTACCTTGACATATTCTGTTACTGACTTTGATCAGTATCTGCTACTTTATTTCCATCTGTGCATCTCACCTACAAGCTCTAACTCTGTTCTTTGCTTTGAAACCTGCCAGCAAGTACCTGCTGGTGGGTAAGCCAGGTGTGTTTGAAATGCCTGCAGGAACTCAACAGGAATTTGTACACCACAGAGGACCACAGCGGGGTCCCTCCTCCCAGCCAGGAGGTGGTAGCTGCCAGCTACCTCTTGCTGGGTCCTCTGGCTCTGCTGTCAGAGCCATAGCTGGTGAGCTACTGGTTTAGACTCAGCGTTTCACCTGGAGGTGATTTAATCCAAAGACTTTCACTGGTCTCTGAATTGAGGATCTCCTTGGCTCTCTCTCAAGTACTGGCATCACAGTCAGCTGTGAGTTAAACACTCAATTAACTTTGCAGGAATCTCTTGCAAGACTAAGTCAGGTAACTAAAGCCAGTAATCAAATCATTCTTCCCAATGCTCACGTTAAATTTTAGAGATAAAATTAATCATCAAATCAAAGGCATCAATTACAGATTTTAAGGAAGTATCAAAATAACTGAAATATTACATTAGCTTGAAAAGTGCCCAGCAGTAATAACTGATCTGACATTAATATAGATGTTGGCATTGGTGGAGGTAGTAAAGTAACAGAGTCTGGGTATTCGTTCCTTGGCTGCAGAGCCAGCCCCTTCATCACAGCAAGTTACACACCACACAATCCGTGCTACTGTTCCTGAGTGCCTCCTCATCCTCCCTGGTTTGGGAACAGTCTGCAAGAGGATGTGCTCCCTGCACGGACTAAGGCAAGGCTGGTTGGCCTCCTGTACCCCAGTCCTCCTCCTTGCCTTAAACACAAGTGTAATAATAGCCACCTTTCTTCCCTAGTTGCCGAGTTTCTTCACAGATGATAGACCACAACCACTTTCACTAACACGTCCTGCACCCTCCAGCAAATCCCACTGGTTGAATCCATCCATCTTCGCCACACAGTCCCCAGCCTGCGCTTCCATGGCTGCCTGCCTCTCTCCCCACTCCAGTGGTACACAGGGCTAGCTGGGAGGAAGGAAAAGAGGTACGAGGAACTATGGCCTCTCCAGTGTCATCTGCTGCTGGGTGGCTCTGCCAGCCATCAGCACACACAGATTTCTGAACACAGTTTGCAGAAAGCCCTGCCTGCTTGGTAGGGTGACCTGCACAGAACCCACCACAGCAGCCAGCCCCCCAGAGCATGCTCCCTCCTCTGACTGGCACCAGAGACCCCCACGGGCTCATCACTAGCTTCTTACTGGAACTCTGAGCCGTGTGGGAGATGTACTTGCTTCTTCTTCATTATAACACATTTCCTATGTGATAGTTGTACAGCCCCTTAATGGAACTAATGGGTATTAAACCCAATTAACATCTTCAATAATTCAGCCTCTTGCCCTTTATTAACCCAACAATGGATTGTATATATTAATAATATTAAAGGTTACTTGGAACAAAACCTATTCGTATTGTTAAGCGTGCCCACAATTATAGCATCACATATGCTCCCTGAGCACATCAGGTGAGCTGAACTCTTAATTGTAATTCTTACAGTTCCATTGCATGTAAAATACAGGGAAAACAATTGCTTCAAAGTACCACAATGTTTATTGGTTATGGATCAATTTCTAACACCATTCAACACATCTTTCCCATTCCATCCCTGCTCTGCTACCCCAGTCAAGTGTTTCTTAAATGTTAATTAAAATGCTGATCTTCAGTTGCACAGGTGAAACATCTTCTGTGACTGTGTGTTTTAACAGTTTTTCATTTACAGCAGAAAGGGGCTGGCCCTCTGCAGTTGCTTACAAGATATCACTATTTTTACGTTGCTCCAGGGATAAAAGCATTGAACCCAAAGTACACATAAAATCCAACAGTCATTGAAAAAGTGCACCACAAAAGCTTCAGAAAGTATCAAGAAGTTGTAGTGTGCAGCACAGATGTTTTTCAAAAGCACACCTCACTGCTGTAATCATGTGTATGAGGCAGAGGCTTAGAAAATTATCAATATTTCTTTCCAAAAGCCGTTACATAGTTGAAAATCAAAATATTAACATGGGAAAACTCATTTTCCCTAAGCCAAGCTCAAGGCATGTGAATCAACTACAAAAAGCTGTTTCATGGTTTAGGCAGGCAGCAGAGGGGTAGCTGAATATGTTTCTCTTCTATCTGGTTTCACTTTTCTCTAATTAAACACTTCAGATGTGCACAGAGATGTCACTGGCTCCCCTGCCAAAGCAGGCTCTGTGTGGCTCTGGGGTATTTATATTACTATTCCAAGGCAACATCCTCAAATCATAGTTTTTGGATGAGTTTTCCCATTTCTTACAAAGATTTTCAGTCTCCCCAGAAATAAAAAAAATTACCATGGAAACATACACCCATGAGACACATGACTTCACTTCCAAGATGGCATATAAGGCTCTTGGCTGCTGTAGCCCCTCTTAGCAGAATGGAATTGTTGGTCCAGTCATTACTGGTTCTTTTCTGCTTCCTATCATTTATGCTTCTAATCAATTTGGAGAAATTATGCAATTGAGTCAGCTCACATTCCAGCCTTACACAGCCATTATATTTAAAACAATAGCTACTAAAAATAAAAGCTAAGACATTTCTTCTAAATATTTTCTCTAGTTTGTTTTTTTAAATCTGTAATTGTGATTTTGCTGTGCTGACTTCATAGGGCAGAATTGCTCTTTTCATTGTGCTTTAAAGCTCTGTCGTGCCAGGATGTGTGGTTTGATGATGCAAAGCTCCTCCGCCTGCGTTTGGTTCTAGCTGGCTGCAGCCTGGTACAGGGTGGAGAAGCACCCGCATTGCCCATGCAACCTTCCTCCTCGCTGCTGCCATTGAGCTCCAATAGGTCTTGAAAAGGGCAAGGAAAACAAACGAGAGAGGAGACAGACATCACAAGGGAAAGATGAAAAGAGAAACAGAAGAGCTTCAACCCAGAAGATGCTGTTTCTGCAAGAACATGCAACTGCTCTCACAGGCCTGACTTCATTCCCTCTTTCTGAGCAAAAGCCCAGCTGACAGGACAGACTCAAATTTGTTAAATAGTTTCTTTCTCTGCCTTCTTAGTTTTCGTTTCTAAAATGAGTGCATTGAATTAGGAAGGGAATAATAATCCAAAGACCTTCTACCATCTTCCTCCTACAGCAGGTATCCCGCCAGCACATTCCCAGTGCCTTGGAGCAGAGGCCAGGCAGCCCTCCATCTCTGCCAGCTTCCCAGGGCACCTCCGCGTAAATACTGCCATTGATTTTTCTCAACCTGCAGCGTGCTCACAACCTAAGGGTTTTTCAGGAGCAATGTGATCATATCCCCCCAAAAAAGGGATTGCCAAACCACAGATAGCAGCTTTGAAAAATACTTAGCCACTTCTGAGTCTAAAAAACAGTAGCTCAGCACAGCAAAAGCAAAACAGAGGGAAAGATGTCACCCTTGGAAGTCAGATTTTTCCAGCTATATTAGAGGAATATGATGCTTTGTTTTGCTTTAATAAATTTTATAGGCAATAAAAAAGAAAAAAAAGACCACCAGGCAAAGGAGTATTTCCTAATTCGGAGTAACATCATGGCACATGTGCGTTACGTATCATGACCTGTAAATAAATGCTGTACTAAGACTAGAACGTTTGAGAGGGAGAATACAGTATTCTGCCTTTTCCTTTATAATATCTCAGCAACCAATACTTTCCTCTTATTGTGTTACTTTTTCATTAGGTGGTGAAACATGAGGTCACAGCCTTAATTTATTTCAAGGGAGAAAAGCCAAACTGATTTTAATTTTTCCTTTTTTTCATAAGCAAAATTCACATAGTTCAGTGAAACACTGTGATCAAAAAAGCCTATATTTACCGACATAGGTACTCATAAAAGGAGCAGCAATTGTTTTCAACCAGTTAGTCATTACTATACACAGAAATCAGAGGCTTAACTCAAGTTTCTGATATGAAAATATTTCTGGAACTTGTTTTAGCTATTGCATTTGAAAACTGAAAACAGATTCAATGAGGAGAAAATGTCAAATAACACATTTTTTAAAGGCATAGACGTGGTTTTAATAGCCTCTGTGGTTATTGAATACAAGTCTCGCCAAGGAAATTCCTCCCAGAAGTAGCAGAAGCTCATGCTGTGCTGCAGAGATGGGATGGGACTCGCCTGCTGGCATTTCAGGACCCTTTGAAGGGTTTGTTTCCCCTGCCCCTCTGCCAGCCTCCTCAGGGAGAGCCGAGCCAAGCTTTGCACACCTCTTCCACGCCTCCTGCCAAGGGCAGCATTTTTCCTGCTTTATATGCCATGGGTGGCAGGAGATGATGCTATTCCTAGGTTCCCTGCCTGAGGCTACAGCACAGACTCTACAGAGGCGCTCGCTTGTCACCTTACTTCCACCACTGCCAGTCTCAAACCTGTCAGTCAGGCTGCTCCTCAAACACAGCAGGCCTCAAAAGTCATCAGGAGTCCATGCACGCAAAGCCGCCTGGACCCAGTTAACGCACCGCATTGCCCTCTCACAACATTTGACATGCTGGAAAGGACACTGTCAGGTCTGCAAGACCCCGTCCTCAGCTTGCAAAAGCCACAGGTCGCTCCACTCTCTCCAGCAGTGCGCAGTGAACATGTTCCAAAGATGCTTTGGAGAGATGCACTGCCTGCAGCCGTTAGGTTAGCTGCAAGTACACATCCCTCTGATCTGGGACATGCATGGACAGCAAGATGTGCTTGGATCCGTACAAAGCAGAGATGCACTACGATTCACTGCAGGCAGACCTGATCCCACTCGCCTTTATGTTCTAGACTGTATTTCTTCCTGTCTCCTAGGATGAGAAATCCAGCTGACACGGGGCCCTCCTCCATGACAGCAATTCTCTGCTGTGCCCTCGGAAGTCAGATACCTCCCTCCATTCTTTTCCTTTCTGTTTTATTCCCAGCTACTGCAAATGATTCCTGCAGAAAGAGTTTCTGAAGACTCTCCCTTCTGCCCCTCTCAGCATACCATGAGGGAAGGCTGCCAGTCCCCCTGAGTGCTGAGGCTCCCACTTAGTGCCAATAAATGAAGATGAATTTGTACATTACTATGGGGTATTTGCAGACAGCGAGTGCTGAGACTGTTCTACCTTCACCACCCTAGAAGTATCCCCCAGGGCAGGGACCATGAAGGTACAACTTTTAACTCAACAAATCATCAGGAAACTGCCCATTTAGTTTTCTTCTTAGGATTAGAGCTGCAAAATAATATGAGAGAAAAATCGCGGGTGTCAGCATTCTTCCTGCCTGCTCTATTCCTCTTCATTGCTCCAGGAAATGCCCTGTTGAAATCGCCCCGGCACTGCAAGGGAGGCAGAGCTTGAAAGCAGAGCACTCTGTGCCGAAATCCGCTGGGTTTTACAGGGGCACATCCTCAGGGAACTACAGGCAGGATGCCTCTCCCTGCCATCAGGCTGGGCAAATGAGGTTAACTGCCCTCCCTCTTCCTCTGAAGGAAGGCTGGTAAATATACTCAATTAACCCTTGCCTAAAAAGTTAAGGGGAAACTTCTGCCCTGCCTTTTTTTTACTGATAAGTAAAATGTGGCGGTGCAGGTTTGTTAACATTTAGAAGCAAACACAGGCAATCAAGGCCATCAGGTTAGTGATGGGACTGACACCAAGAGCAGGGGCCGTGATGAGGCAAATGGGCAATTTTCCTGCCAAAAGTCCAGCCGAGCTCTTTGAGGGGACACGTACAAACACATAAGGTAACTGCAAACCACCAAAGAGTGCATTCTCCAGGTAGTGTATATTCACATTATAATGGAGTTTGCAAAATTCTTCCCTGTTTTGACGACTCCTAAGTAAAAGCAGAGCTGACAGGACATACATAGAAGCACAGCGGTAGGCATCTTTGGTAACACCTCCAGGGGAGACAGGAGAAACTTGAATTCAGAGCAACAGTTTGGAGAGGTGAGAGCAAAAGGCATCATATATGGGGGTTGCTAGTGATGGGACTGTTACTTTTCTTCATTTTCGTCTGTTGGGTTTGGTTAAGGGAGTAAAAGTTAAATATAAACCCCCATACCAACCACAGAAAACCAATCTGCAAACATTCACTTTGGCATACAAAAAAGGTCAGACTTTCATGCTGTCAAACCCCTACATGCTTCTAATCCTGTCATTGACGTTAGATTCTGAAACAGCCAAGCTGGATTCTTGGCTGGACTTTGGGAATCAAAACAGCTCCAGGAATTTACTGATGCTACAGCTGGTGGGGTGAGCTAGCAGAGAGTGATGTCTGATAGCTGTCTTCACCTCCTCCTCATTAGGAACCATGGAAAGGGGCTTGCCCTAAGCAAAGTCGAGTGACAGTGTCAGGCATTGACTTTGCATAGGACAAACAGAATTTGTATTTCTCATGGGTGAGCAAGAAAAGGCCAGAGAGGTAGCTGTCTCAGTTAATCATGTCTGAAACTCAAACGACATACTGAATACTAGACTTTAAATAATGTTTTCAATTACCGTCTAAATATCTAGTGGATTTTACAATGAAATTAAGTTACTACAAAGACATGTTACTTCAGCTGAACTCCTTTTCTGCTCACAAATATATATGCAATGTTATTGATGATATAACATACTCATGGATTTATGAATTCATCTGCTATTTTTCTGCCTGTGAACAGGTTGCACACAGCTCCCGAGCGTGTGCTGCGTGTGGCGAGAGCCTCTCACGCACGCATGCAGGGAGGCCTCCGCGGAGGCTACAGCAGCAGGCAGCTGAGAGCAGGGGATGTGCAGAAACCAGCTGAGGGGGCATACGCATTAGAAGATGAGCACAAAGATCGAACAAGCTCAAGCTGCCATTCACTGAGCAGTGCCCTGTGGAAGAAAGACTGTGTGATCATGTAACTGAAGGCTGTGTCATAATACAGGCTCACAAGGCAGGGAAATAGCATTGCACAAACACTATTAATTCTGTCCTTCTACTTCAGAGTGCTTGACGGTTAAAAAAAAAAAAAAAAACCCCATCAGTGTATTGCATAAAATTTTCTCTTTTCCTAAAAGAGGAAAAAAAATCCCATTCTGTATCCCGTAAGCCAAGGAGGATCTGCACACCACAGCACACACCTCTGTGCCTCAGAGTGAAGGTCAGGCTGCAGAAGCAGACTCGAGAGGCAGGTAGCTATCCCTCTCTGGACCAGTTGCTCTGGAGAGAACATAACAGCAGGTTAAATGTGCTTGAATAGCTCCATTTCACGTATGGAACAGCTAACGATGCAGGCACAGTGGATTTTTCCGAAGAGACAGAAGGGTATTCACACAGGTTATCTTTAGCCTAACAAGGAGCCTCTCTCCAGACTCCCTTCCACAGCCGACGGTCAGAGCCTGTCTCTGGTGATTCATACCAGCTAAATTGGGCTCCTGCTCCCAGTCCCTCTCCAGAGAGCTGCTTATCCTTTGCTCTCTTTACAGAGGCCCCTGGAGAGATGAGCCTCACCGGGATGAAATTAGCCTTTGCAAATACCTTCCTGTATCTAAGCAGCATAGAGTCACGCTGATCTCCAAAATTGCTGCCAGCAGGGATTATTTTCATTGTATCACGTTGGCAGGGAGCATGGTTTTATTGGTTTCCTCAGCCAGTGGAAACACTCAGTCATCCCATCAGTTCTTTGCCATGGCAGGACCCCCAGAAACAGGCAGCTCCTGGTCTTAATCTGGTTGTAGAGTGTGGCTATTCTCTTGTTGACCAAAATACTCCTGGTCTTCACCACCCATTTTTGACAATGAAAATTGTCTTCCTAGACATGACAACACTCGTAAAAACCTTCAGTTTTGAGCTTGCCTGCTTTTAAGTTGCATGAAAAGGTGAAAGATTTGTGTTCTTAGCTTGAAGGCCTCCAGAGATCAGAAACAGAAATTTTAATTATTTCTGCATCAAAGAACATCAAAGGTGTAGAAACTCCCCTCTTGTCCAGTGTTTTACACTGGCTAATGAAAAGGAAAAGTAGAACAAGCAGGTGTGTGTGGAGACTGTTTGCATGAGGCTGGGCCTGTTCGTTGAGTTAAGGCAGACAGCCTGACGCACCATTCATTTCACACACTTTGCATTCGTTACAATTTTCACTGCAATTTGACAGGCGGGCTGATTTCCCCCTCCCCCTTTGTTGGCCGGCTCCCCCCGCCCCTCCAGCCTAGCCAGGGTGATGGAAGTGAAGAGCTACATTAGTACTAAACCTGGGTTAATAAGAGGACAACAGAACCTGCAGAGTCTTAGTGAAGGTATTTGATACTCTCACATCAGGAATTGAGCTGGTTTCCAAAAGAGACTCTGCTGGTTTAAGCCACTCCTTTCAGGAGAGCCAAAGAATTTCATTTGGCAGTGAAAGGAATGCAGTGCAATTCTGTTAGGAAAGTTAACGAGAGTTCACAGGCAATAACTCATTTGTATGGCCCCAAACAAATCACAGAGATCTTTCTATATACAGTGGAAACTAATAAAAATCCTATAGGTTTCCCACACTGACAGCTTCTAAAAATTCAAAGAGGTACTGCACTACTGGTAGCAGAATCCATATTTCAACCACAGATACTCTAGCCCTATATCGCTCATAGGGAAGGCAGCATGGTTTGTTACACAGCAGACCCAACACGCAACAGAGTTTCAAGAAAGAGCAGCTGCAGCAAAGAAAAAAAATATTAAACCCTGTGAGAATCTCCGTGGTCTTTTAAAGGCCAGCACTGGGCACACTGCCTGGGGTTTGGGGCTTCGAGACTTTAAGATGATCCTCTGCCCTTGCAGGTGCCACAGGAAACAGCAGAGCTGCTGTCACTGGACGGACGGACGGCTGGTGCTGGTTGTACCGCGAATGGACGGGAGGATTTCTGGTGGGCGATGCCTCATCACTCACCTCAGGTTTCCACACGCAGAGAAAAATGTCAGCTACCCAGGAGGGCACTGATAGAACAATTCAAATACACCCTGGATTTTTAATAAAAGAGAAAGCATTCCTTAAAACAAAAACATTAAATGACTCTAAAACAGTGCCATTGCCTGTGTAGATGAAGTGAATCGTTAATATTAAACAAACAGCTGGAAGGCTGTTTAACTTAGCTGTGCTATGAAATAATCAAATACATAACCTTTACCCAATTGCTTCCTGCAGGTTTCGGCTGCTAGCAATTTTTTGACAAGTGGAGGTGACAGGGAGCCTTACACCAGACTCTGTACCCATAGCTCCGCCAAAATCCCTTCCCCACCTCCCTGCCGAATAAGATGCTGGTGTGTCTGCAGTGAACAGCCCCCTCTGACAGGTACAGCTGTGAAGTTCTTCTGTTACTGTGTGCCTCAGCCACAACTATCAACACAAATTATGACAGCGTTAATCTTCCTCTCTCACTTAAAGTATGATTTGTCTCAGAAATGAAAGGGCAGAGATGACACCCCCAGATACCAGACCTGATTATTCATAGCCCCTCACAAACCCTAGAACTGCATGAAAAAGCATAAGGCAAGGTAGATTGGCTTGGAAGAGAAGGAAGAGATTTGCTTTTCTCTTTTAAATTCACCTGTCATCATTACTACATGAATAAATAACAGATGTAGAAATTACCTTTTTGGATTTTCTAGCACAATATAATCTGTCACTCTAAGAAAGTGCGCAGATGTCTCCTGAAGCTCACTTTGTTTACTCGTATTCTATGACTGTTACAAAAAAGAACTGTTCAGTGGCATGTCATCTTGTGGCATAACTTACCTCAGTTATTACTGCATACACTTAACTGGCTTGTTTTTTTCCTTATTTTCACAGTAACACTTGCCCAGATCTTTCATTCACAAAGTAATTTTTAAGACCAGAATTTTCTGAGATCAAGACCTTCTGTACAGGTAAAACTATCATATTGCCTGCTTACCAAGTATTAAAAAAAACTCAGCAAAAATCAATGCCAGAACACAAAGAACACTACATAACCTGAAAGCTTGGCATTTTATTACTGAGAAAATCTAGGAAAATCTAGAAACAAGGCTGAGAAGAAAACAGGCAGTGAACACCAAGATAACAGGATACAAAGCATGCTTGTACACAAAACTGCATACAACTATATTTGTTTTATCAGACTGGTTAAATAACCATATGATTACTGGCAAATGAAAGATTTCTAGCATTGCAGTCTGCTCCAGTACAACATATTTTCTCTTGTTTCTCCTCTTGCAATTCCCACAGCAATAATAAAGCAGCAAAAATTTACAAATTTTGTCTGACTTTGCATGCACACACACGTCCCCATACCGCCACCATAGCCAACATTTCCAAAAGACAATGAGCAATGGGTTTTGTTTGAGACACCAAGTCACATTACATAAAGAATAGTAAGACAGATAAATCTAAAAGTCTTATGTTCAGCATGTGAGAAAAACAAGCTAAAAGGGGAAAAAAGCATTAGTTGCACATTGACTTCCAACAGGCTGCACGCACCTAGGAGCACACATATAGGTAACCCAGCAGATGTATGTCTCCTTACGTCCCCAGAGTGGCTTGGCTGCGTGCAAAGCAACAAATAAATCTTGCCTTACCTACAAACCACCAACCTGTTTCCCTTAGAGAAGAGCAAGATGATGATGAAAAATCAGTTAGTTTATCCTGTCAGCCGCACCAATTGGTTCATTAGTGGCACCAGCTCCTGGGAAGCCAGAACTCCTTCTGCTAAGTGAATTCACAGAGTTTTTAATCAAAACTTATCCCCCCCCCCCCAGGCTAGCTAGCTGCCAAAGAGTGGGGAAGAACAGCCTCCGTGAAACATTAAAAGCAACTCATCAGAACCTTTCTTTTAGAAGGAAAAACTGTTGAAGTCCATTCAGAAGGCAGAAGCCACTTCTCCAAAACAGTGACCATCAGAGACAAGTGCACAGTTAATTATTCTGCAAAGGCTTGCGATAAAACCTCATCTCCAGATGGAAGCTGATCACTTAACGCAGCTCCTAGCATGCTGTTCATCAAACGCATGGCTCAGCTGACCTCAATTAGTATGTCTCTCTTACAAGTTACTTCTGAGAAACTATTTCAAGGTTTTGGTGGAACTGTGAACAAAGGGTTATAATAATAAAAGTTCAGATTTATATAATCCTCTGCACAGTCAAAGTGACCTTACAAAGTCAGGAAAACCATTTCAGAATGTACCCAAATGTTCATGAAAGGTTTGAGCACCTCTGCAACTCCTGCATCAACACAGTTTTGCTATTTGTTCATGGCAACTGCATGTGCCAATAATTAGGTATAAAAATACTTGATATTACTTGTGATGCAAGTAAACACATTAATGGTTTTTCCTCAGAAAAGTCTAATAATCCACGATGGCCATATCTTTTGTCTTAAGGTTGAGCTTTTCAATAAAAGAATGCTAAAATACATAAACAGATAATCTGTTGCTGAAATGCAGCCATCCCTTAGAAAAATTTTTTTTCCTTCACTTTATTTACAGGAAAAAAATAGAACTCTAAGTATTTATAAGAGAGTTCCCATACAAAGTTACAGATTGTACAAAAATGTATATAACTTGCACAAAGAGACTGAAAGAAATTTGGCCATCTGACATAAGACCTGTAATACTACCATGCCAGCAACTGAGTATCATTTTCCCACATACCAACGTGCATCATCTTATTCACATCCTGGGCATCCAAAACCCAGTCTAACAGGCAAAATACAACACTGGCAGGTTTCAATCTGATACAGGAATAAAAGCCTCACTTTACTGCCTCTAAGTATATTGTTATCTTACAATACATATTTAAATGTTTGTTGCCTGTAACATGTAACAAAGTGGTGTTCCCACCATCCTGGACCCAGGTACAAAGCAAAGAAAAGCCATTAAATTTATTCCCAGCCTATCCATTAACATTCCTCCTTGCCAGGCTGCAAAAACCCTGCAGAAAGCACAATCCACGAGAGGTGATGTTAGTCCAAGAGTCTGAGAAGATCCTGGATGCCATCAGCTTGCTGGAATAGAACAAACATGCTCCTCCTTGCTCCACTCTGGTGGGATTTACAGCTCCAGCTCAGAGCACCTCTGACCTTGCAGGGTAGCCCACAGGTACCACTACCCTGGAGGTGATAGCACAGCAGTTGTGCAGACAAGTACCGGCTCCGCACAAAACTTCAGCAAGCTTTTATTCTTGTAAGTTAATGAAAAAAGGGTATGATACCATTACTGCAAGAGATGCAAGTGAGTGGTGTGAGGCTGCATTCATTGAGCTGACATCTTTTCTATCTTTAAGACATAATACAGTTTTGTGTGTAACTACTACAGAAAAAGATACGATAAGGGTGATGCTAATCAGTCTACTAAGTTATCCCAAAGAAGAAGAAAAAAAAAAAAAAAGTGGAAAAAAACTTAGATGAAAGCCCATCTTCAAGAGGCTTGGAGCAGAAATGCTGAAGTACTGCTGGAAAGGTACGGCCCTGCTGGGCTGAAACTGATACCCACCAGAGTACTGTGTGTCACGGCTGCCAGGACACCACCTCACAGGCCGGAGTCCCACAGACAGCCCCAGCACGTGCCTCCAGCTGCCAGCCCAGCTGGCTCCTGTGCTGCTGCTGGGCGCTTGGGAGAATGCTCGTCTTGCAACGGGCTGGTGAAGTGCAGATTTCTGTTATTTATCTGATGTGGGCATACATGGTCATTTGACACAGACAGCATCCTGATGCTGCTTCTGCCCCGTCACATAACAAGTTATTAGTGCATTTTCTGAAATCTGCTTTCAGTTGTAATGGTGAACAAAAGATCCATTAACTTCTATAGTAGAAACTTCCATTTACCTGCTTATTCAGCCAACCTTTGGAGAGGATTCCCTGAGTATGTGAACTCACAAGTTCAACAGAGCCTGGGAGACCAGCACATTTTTTAATCTAAACTACATGAAATTCAGAATTTAAAATAATTGGTTCAATTCCTTAGTTTCAGTTAAGCTCTGTTTTGAAGTTTAGATGAAATCTCAAATGAACCTTTAGTGCCTTAAGCCACTGAAAGAAAATTAGTATTTTAGGGGCAGTTCTCATTGTCACCAAGAACTGCTGGCTTGGCACAGGAACCAAGGTCTCACTGGACTAGCTAAAGGAAACTTTTTTTACTTTCTAGCTTTTGGATATATTTTGATACTCATCACTTCTGAATCCTATTATCACCCTTCTCATCACAACACTAAGATAGTGAGCACAAGCTACTCCACGTGGTACACCATAGCAGGCAGTCACTGATAGGGACTACATGGGGGCAAGAAAATTTTTTTCTTCTCAGATGTGTCCCAGATACGTACACCCCAGTGAAATGGAAATTGCTACGTTGTCCAGGTGTGAAGCAAAGACCGGGAAAGAGAGATGAGGATACTATCAAGATTAAAAAACAGAAGAGGAAGCAAAAAGCAACAATCTAGGTTGTACTATGGAAATCTGAAAAGTGCGTATTTGAGAAAGTGTATCTCACTTTTCATATTAGTGTTGAAACAAGCTGGATTCTCTTCCTAAAAACTGCTTGTTGTTATAGTGATACCATTTCCCATCCCAAAAGATAGATTATTCAAGTCTGGTCGTTGTCAAAAAGCACCATTATTACACAAGGAATTAAATCTTTCTTGTTTAAAGCTAACAGTTAAATCAGCAGCAAGTACAGCTTATCCTAGTGTAAGTGTGACAGAGCAGTTGAGCTCAACAGCCTCTTGCATGAGAACAGACATTCAGGAACAAGGCTACACTGGTGTAATTGCATCCCCCATGGACGTATTTTACCATCTTACACTGGAAGAGTTAAAGCAGCACAATTCTGATGCTGCCAGGTCAAGTTGTGTTGGCAAGGGAGAAGCAGGAGCAATAACTGAGGTTTGAGAAGGCATGCATTAGCCCTTTAAAGCTAAACTGGTATCTTCAGTGGTAGCATCAGCACCCTTGAAACATCCACAGAAAAGCTGGTCAAAAAGTTAGTCTTCAAAACGTGTCAGGAGGCATGACCTCATCCAGCTGCCACCAACCTCTTCTGAACTGAAGAATTCTTACCACCAAACAGGTTTTGATTTCTAGTTATGAAGTGAAAGGAATGCAACTAAAGATTTACAGAAACAAATTTAATTGTCTAGACCAAGCTATTGCCATCATACATCTTATAGAGTAGAGGTGGCATCTAAAAACTGGTATTTCCAGCACCACAGAGTAGAACTGGGCATAGCAGTAACTACAAAACAAACTGCAATATCTACTGATAAAAGAGAGCTTTGGGTTTTTCCAAGTCTCTTTCCTGTGCTTATTGACGAGAGCAGATGTTCTGACAAGTCCCTAACATGCTGTGGAAAAATATGGAAAATTGTGGCAAAGTGGAAAATACATTGGTTTTTATCATCACCTATTCTGTGGATCTCTAGTGTATGAAAAGCAAATCCATCACCACCCTCTACAGCCGTGGTCCCAGCCCCTTCTACTGCCACTGATTACACACCAGCAGGTATGCTCATTCCACAGTTTTTCCGAGCCTGTGTCTTTTTGCATAGAGGTCTTGAACTTTTTGGCAGCAGCCATGGACAAAACCTACATTTCATTCCCTACACTTTGCCTTCAAGGTTCATTTTCCCCCCCTATACTTGTAACATGTTAATTTCACCACCTTACTCACACCTACCTTCACACACAGAGACACACACGCACACCCCCTTATTTGCTAGTGCAAGGAGCAATGAAGAGACATGTGGCTATTACAGCCTTTTATTAATGCCATACTCATCCAAACCACCGGGGGATGGCTGACAGCTTTCAGCCATCAGCGCAGCCCTGTTGGGCAGCCCCGCCAGCCCCACAGCCCCATCTGTCCCCGCTGCAGGGCGGCTGCACAGTGCACCAGCCAGGTGCCAGTTTTCCCTTTGTGCAGCCATAACCAGGCTGGGCTGGCAGCCCTCTGCTACGTGCATATTTGTACATTTCCCATCTTTTTATTTACTTTTTTTTTTAGGAATGCACTGTGGGGCAGATCTCTCTGAGATGAGTCAGAAACAGCAAAACTTACAAGACAATATGCAAGATTGCCCCTGTGATTCCACCGATGTGAAATAGCGCAACTTTCCTCTGTGAGATCTAAACACGTGTTTGAATCAAAGCTCAGAAAATACCTCACCACAGTTGCACACACAAACAGCACCCAACCCATTAATAACTGCCTCAACCAGGAGAGAGATGAGAGAACATTGCTGTGACATATCTGCCATAAGAGATCGGTCCTCCCAGCCTGAAAGAGCTGTAACACAAAACATGGCCAAAAAGCACATTTGGGAAGAAAAATGAAAATGCAGAAAACCTAAGACATTTTATGAATTCATCTAAGGTTGCTGGGATATTCTGAACTAAAAATAATTCTAAGATGTAAAGATTGCTTCTGTCTATTCCAGTGGACTCTCCACATGTTTCTCCCTGCAACTGCTGTTTCCACAGTGCCTTGTATTTTAACCAAGACATAGGGAAAAAACCAACCAACCAACCAACCAACCAAACCCACCAGAAAAATGTAACACCGGAACTCCAAAGCAAGCAGCACAATCCCAGGACAGCATCTCTCATTATTTCCAACTATTTCTCCCTCCACGCTTTCCAAGTGCCACTCCATCAGAAAATCGGTTATTCCCCAGTGCTGACGCAGACCGCTGCTTTGGGTGAGGTATGCAGTGCAGTCCCTGCCTTCAGGTGTTCCAGGAGCCCTTGGAGAATTAAAGGCTGCACATTATGGAGAACAGCTTCTAGAAACACATCACCATAGTTGGCTTGACTGGAAAAGGTAAGCTGCCTACAAATGACTGCCTCAATGTTTTGTATTTTAGCTATCATGCATACCATATACAGCAAGTGCGAAAGCCGCATCAGGTTATAGATTTAACCTTAGGGAAAGAAAAATACACCCAAACCCAAAACTGTTTCCAACCTGTGACTTTTGATTAGTCAGTTCTCTTGGCTGTTGCACATTGGTATAACACCATTGGTTTCAGAGCTGATCTCTTCCAGTTAAGAATATGACCATATGATCTGAGAATGATGAGTTCCCACCATCTGCTAAATTTCTGCATTTCTACCTATAAATATACAGAAAATAGCAGTACTTTCCACTTGGTAGGGTGCTGAGAACGGGCTGGTATTTGCCAGCATGCCATGCCAAGAGCTCAGAAACAAGTATCTCAGTTTCCCACTACCAGACCAATGGATACCTGCCCCAGCTACTGACCTTTGCTGAACTACTGCTCATCACAGCTTCTTCCCCCATGTCTTGATACATTCACTATGGACGATTGTCCCAAAGAGCCTGAGAATCTATTTCTCAACCTGATGAGGGAGCACAGCTTAGCCTGCTTCCTAGAACGTACTCTGACCCTAACTCAGGGCTCTTAGCTGTGCACAGGGGCTCAGGGACCACTCACCCCATGATTTTCAGACCAAGCCAGATGATGTCAGGAGGATGGCAGCTTTGGTAATGAGAATCTGGCATCAATACTTTCCCCCTAACACTTAGCTGGTAATACAATTTTATTTAAGACTTCTTACACTACAACTTCTCCTTTCATGTACCCATCACATTTTCTTTCAAAACAAGGCACTGATTTTCATGGCATCTCTGTCAAAGCCTGCCCTGTGTGCTACCTGAGCGGTACAGTGGGCGCTCTGCAGGGAGGTACTTTGCCTTTTGGAGGATGCAGGGCTTCACATCTCAACCACAGTAACAACTCTATATAAACATCAGGTACTTCATTTTAGGAGATTTGGAAGCAAGTGACATCATAATCTTATTGCTGCAGAAAGTTTACAGAATAGGAAGGGCAGGACTGTACCAGATCTCAAGAAATAAGCATCATTAAAAAGAAGTTGAGACAGCTGAGTGGTGTTTTATTTCTGTTCTGGGTCCTCGTTGGGATAATTTACTGAGTTATTTAAAATAGTTCACTATCAAATTCTGCATTAATCTCTAACCTTGCTGTTCTCCAAAGGATTATAAAATTCATTATTATGGCTATTGAAACCCATCCTGTAGATGCAGGATTTCAAAAGGATTGGAAAATTGTATAACTGTGAGTATAACTAGTTATGCAAGATGAAGTAACAAGGTCAACAAAGTATCGTGCTTCAAGGCATATGTTAGAGAGGTCAGGAAGGAATTACACTCTGTACAGCTTTGCAAACCTGGCTACACTTTTTTCTCCAAGATAGAAAACACTGTCTTCTGTAGGAGAAAAGATGTGAGTTTGCTGCTTCTACACATTAGTTTTGAGTCAACTAATCACTAAATCCCATTGAGTTTAGGAAGCAGCCCACAGAAGGACAAGAGATCCCCAACTGGTGAGTTCCTTTGTTAAGGAAAAGATGAATTACAGAAATACATTTAACTCTAATTTTATTTTATCCCACCCCACCCCAGTCAGCTGCTGTAACTCATCCCACCAAGGATTGCTAGGTATCACTAAGGTTTTCTTTAAACTCCCTCAAAGTACAACCCCTGAAGCTTTCCTGCTCCCTGCGATGTTGTGTTGGTGGTTGTGATCATGCTGACACTCTTCACTTCTGTGCTTGGGAATGGTAAAATAATGAGTACAATGCTTGGCTGAGAATTCTTTGGTCAGGGCGTGATATTTTTGTGAATGCTTTTAAGGTTTCAAACAGACCTGATACTTTGTCAAAGATGTCTTTCTTGGAGCAAACACCTACATAAGAAATCATTTTAACACAGATAATAAATGGCAGAGATGACAGTGAGCCAAAACACGTGTTTACCTGCAGACACACTCGCTTAGCCAGCCTGCCTGGCATGGGGGGTATTAAGTCAGCTCTGGTTCTTGCAAGTGCTATCTAAACTTGAAAGATTTCTGGAATAATCACAGTAGCCATGTAGCAGCCCTATCCCACTGTGCTAGAACAGACTTAAAAATGATAAAGGTTTCCTGTGAAAGACTATTACAACAGCCTTTGTTTCAAAAGCAAACCCACCTAACAATTGAGCATCTTTTATAGAACAAAATTATTTCTCTCTTTTTTCTCCTGAAGAAAAAGCAAGCATGCAAACAAGGAAAAAAAACAAGTAGGAAAGGAAAAACACACAAAGAAGGTCACAACTCAGGTGCTTATTTTTGGTCAGACACAGAACCTTGTGAAAGATTCTACTAGCTTTGAAAAATGCATTTGAGAGGAAAGAGTAAGGAGAGAGAAGCAGCAGTATTTTCTGATCTGCTCTACAAAAAAAAGAAACTAGTCTGCGTGGAGAAAAGCCCCTCCAACACACAGTGCTGTTGCTCCCCTGGGACAACATCCCCCCATGTCAAAATTTGCTAAACCAGGGCCCTTCCTCAGCACAACATTCATCCAAAGGTGGAAAGCCCTTGGTACAGCTACAGAGTGCAAGTATGAGGCTTAACCTAAGCCTTGGACACAAACCTGTATCCACGCTCCCCTGGGACTCATCCAGCAGCCATGTTGCTTCCCTGTGACAGGCAGCAGAAGGGGCCAGCACTGCACACTGGCCAAAACCAAACACTGCTCTGTGTCACTGCAGTATCCAGTCAATCCAGAGATTAACTTCATCCTAATGGATACTATTTATATTCTGCCAGCAAAATCCCCGATCTCCCCTTACAAAGTTAGAGTTTTTGTCTGATTGGTTTCCTCCCTCTCCTCAGCCCCAGTGTCCTTCCCTTTCTCAGCATTTCCTCCAGTTGCAGTGACAGGAGATGGCACTTGAGATGGAGCAGGAGCCAGCTCTACCCTGCTCTCCACTGTGCAATGTCAAATCCAGAGAAAACCATTATCAGGGCTGAGTGACGGGCTCAGGAATGCCCCTCGCCACCAGTGCTCCCGGAGCTTGCAGGAACTAGAGCTGGGAGGCAGGCGATGCACGTCACGAAGCATATTTATGAGCTTCAGTGATACACTGGCAAAAGCAGCTTCTTTTCTAGTCCAGTTAGTGGTTATAACGCTGAAGTCCAGCCCAGCTGCTCCTTGTTTGCCTTGCTTCCTAGGAAAGCAGTGGTTCTCCCAGGACGGCTGGGCATCATGTAGTGCTGCAGCAGGCTCCAGGCAAGGGCAGCATGCCAGGGGACAACCTCTAACGTGGCGCTCATATCACACCAGCATGCACCCCTTTTCTCCACACTGTATGAAATTGCTCAAAGGAAACAGACCTCAAAGGTGAGTTCGGACCTCGCCATCAGAAAGGCAACCTCAGCTTCAGATCTCTTACAGGGGAGTGAAGAGGCCAGCCTTGCACATACATATAGCAATGCTCTTTGATAAGATGCACACAGGATAGAGATATGTTAAACCAAGCAGAAAACACCACAAAACTTGTTTTCCCTGTCAATCCATAAAATGTTATGTAGGTTGTTTAATGGATGTATAATATGATATCAATAGACGAAGTATTATGACTGGGCTCCTCCAAGGTCAACTCTCTTGGGCACCTTCACTCCAGCCTGTGCTGGCTTTGCTCGGCGTACCTGGCAGCAGCACGCAGTGCTTTGTTACAGAGAATGTGGACTGTGTGCTCACACGTGGATCGTGGGGTGGCCGTAAACTCACCCCAAGCCAGGCAAGCACTTATCATTGTGGCAGGCAGCGATTATTTTATGGTAATCTATTTTAGTAACAGAAACGTGAGTTTTTAACCACTTACTGGGCAGAAGGAAAGTGAACGCCTGGTCCCAGCCCTGACAGCAGGGTAAGTCACACTAGGCATCAGGTGGCTTTGCAGCAGATCCCAGCTGCTGCAGACTAAATACCTCCAGACACCATCACTGCGGGAGGACCCCTCGCTTACTGCGGGGTCACTGTGTCAGGCTGCAGCGCAGCCCCTCACCAGTGGTGCCTTTGCACATCCACACCAAACCTGTTGGGTAGAGAGGTCTTTCCCTAATGGTTGCTTGTTGAGTGATCTCCACTAATTTAATCTAATTATCCATTCTGGTTCAAATCTGAGTACAAAACGCAACACAGTGCCATGACAGGCATAGAGTATCAGCGTATCAGTCATTGTATTAAGTAACAGTAATGTTAAGGTAAAGAAAGAGTTTTACATGCCTCAATGACCTTTTTCTTTTTTTTTTTTTTCTTTTTTTTTTTAAGAGATGGTATTTCAAACAGTTCTACACTATCTTTTAGAAACATCATTAAAAGACAATTTTACTTTTTCTTGCCAATTCAGAACTTCAAAGAGAATATAAGAGCAGCAGCAAAATGAAGATTTTGATACCAGAAGAGTTTTGCCTTCATGGATATATTATTTAAACTGCCAGACTTTTGGAACATTTATGATACAAAACATAGTCAGTCAGTAATAATCGCATCCCTCAAGACATCTACTAATTTGTTTTATTGCCTTTTTATTTTTGTCCCCTTTCATTTTCTGAAATATAATCATAGTTCAGTGACTTCATCTGCAAGGAAACCAGCAAAAAAGCTTTTGCTATAATGATGTACAACAAATGAATCACAATTCCTTAATCACCCTGTTCCCTTTATTGTTGCCTCATTTGAATTCATGGATTCCCAAAAAATTCAATTATATTTGCAATTTCTGCACAAAAAATTACACAGAGAGAACTGAAAGTGTAATGATCCCTACACTTTCTGAAAAATAAAGCAAAAATAAAAAATAATCACGTTACTGCAAGAATAGAGAGTATATTTTCCGACATCAACTCTTTTTGCATCCTCAGAGGAAGAAGAAATGGCACTGAAGAACTACATGTTTTTTTCTGCCATGTGATGCTACACAGTGCACAAAAGCAACCTTCCCCACTGGAGTAAGACCAAAGGTGCTATTACAAAAGAATCACGAGATAAGATTGGAATTACAGCAAGGTTTTTTTTATGCCCATTTGAGGTTTTATAATGGCTATAATACACTCCATAACAAGAGGAATCGACACCCTGGACAGAGAACTGCCGCACAAGCAGCCAGACACACATGACTGCAGGGTGTCATTTTTGGCTGAAGAATCATTTTGAAAGTAATTTCTTAGTATTTGCATGGAAGGAAATATGTATATAGGCATTTTTATTTTTCCCTTATTGTCTCTTGCTGTCACAATGATGAGAACAGTAATGAAATTCCCCTGCGCTGTACCTTGGCAACTGCCTTTTCTGTTGAAGGACATGCTCCTGCCCGAAAGTTTTGATGTTCCTCGTGAATCTTTTTTGTTGGGAGCATCTCCCATGCCTTGTTTATTTTGGTATTGTCATGAGATCCTCCCCAAAAAGGCCATCTTCTGTCATATCATCCAAAAGACTTTCTGCCAGCCTCAAGAGAGAGTTTTTAAGCATTTCTAATCGATCTAGTATTCCAGGGACTTTCAGGAGCAAACAGAGATCCAGCCCTGTGCCCCATCCCAAAGCAAATCACTCAAATGGGGGCTGAAGAGGCTCGGCATGACTCACAAAGCCTGTCAAAGGTTCGACAAGCAAGAATCTTGTTCTAGAGCACAAGAAAATTCCACATAACAAGCTCCCTCTATTTGCTCAAAAGAGAAAATGAAACCAACTGGTACCTGTTCTTCCTGTGAGATAATGTTCTTCAGTTTCAACCTGTCCATCTTCATATTTCAGGTTTCCAGTCCACATCCCCAAAAATAATTTGGACAGGAAAACTGGGCAAGCAGATGTTGTTTCACATGATCAGAGCACACAAATGCTGTTTGTGAATATAAATTACACTTTCCTTTCCCCAGAAAATTGACTAAAGGGAAAATTATTTATCTCCAGGTAAGTCAAGAAACATCAAGAATAAATATTGAATCATGCAACTAACTTTAAAAACAAGGGGATCTTAGAAAGTTTATCACTTTAAAAAGAATCCATGCCTGCATTAGGACCACTGTACTTAAACTGGAACCTAGTATTCAATTCCTGCATTAAGGAGCTAACGCCATACCCTGACCTTACTGACACTCTGGCAAATTCACTGACACCAAAGGAGTTAGTCTAGATTTTCACTGAAGGAATGGTAATTTTGACTCATGCTTGTGTCAGTTTCATTGGAAGACACACCTTGGAGAGATTATTTCTCTTCTCTCATTTATTTATCTACTTCTTTTTTAGGGGAACAGTGTAAAATCCTACCAGTCCAAATTTAGGGGTATTCTCTTCCTGATGGAGAGGAAAAGACTTTACACACATTGATGTAATTATTTCTCATAAGCTCTATGCAAATCCAAAGTTTTCATTTATGGAAGGGGAGTAAATGTTGCACTTTCAAAGCAACCACCCCAGATTTAATTTTGCAGAAGGAATTAGTTTTAAACTCAAGAACAAGAGAATTCAGTTCTTCTCCTAAGAGACAGTGGTGCTCCTTTAAATATATGCACAGGAATTTAGATGTTATATGTGCCCTAGAAGAACAGTCACTAGTGAATAATAATTTGTATTTTGCGGTCGTATTTCCCTTGGCTTTGCCTTTCAGCCCTGTGGGGTCCAGCTGTACGCCCAAGGCCAGGGGGAAAGTGGCAGAAACTGCACTGTGCTGCAAATACCAGTGCTGTCCAGTTTCTCACTCTACAAACCCATCAATACACTCAGCTCCTGCAGCTTCACAAAGAACCAAAATCCAAAGCTATAAACCAAATCTTGGAAGACTTTCAAAAAATTCTCAAATTTATAACTAAACTTTTTGAACATTCAGGTTCCTGGCAAGAAAAGGTATGACGATACACAAAATTCCAAGCAAATGTCAAGTTGACAGAATTGGAAGAGGAGCAGGAAGGATCTGAGGGCCAGATCCGCTGCCCAAGAAGCCTCAAACTGATGGCAAAAGTAGCTTAAAACGCATCAAAGTGCAGCCGGAGCCAGCCCCAGGCCTGCGCTGCATCAATGACTTTGGGTTCAGTGCTAATCACCCCGCTTTAAAAGCTGTATAAGGACTGCCAGCCCAGGAGGTTAATCCCTTCTTGAATTACCATTATTTAACCCGTTCTGGGCAAAGTGAAATGATTTGCTGTTGCATATTTGTGAAAATCTTAGTGTCCCATTCCAATACATCTCAGTAACCTTGGTGGTCTTTTCAGCTTTCTAAAAATGTAGCTACTTCTCAAAGGGCTGATCCCCATGGTCTTTAACGTCAGTGCCAGCAGCTTGGGCCCCTGCCTACCCCTGTGTTTCCAGTCACTGCTGAGGACCATCAGCTCCCACTATGAGCAAGTTCACAGGAAAGGACAAGAAATCAAGAACCCTGACTCTATTCCCAGCATTTACTGATATAACTGGCTGGAAATGGGGAAGGGCACCCCAAAACCAGAAGGTCCTAGGTGTGCATGAGTCAGAGAAAAACAACCTGATGTCTGCTCATGCATAAGGGTGTTATGAAATGGTGCCTGAGATTAAGTTGCCTGATTAAAACCAAATCTCTCATCAACCCCTTCCCATTCCTTTCCCCTCTGGCCAAAAAGAAATACACACACACCCCCCACCATTTACTCAGAAACCAGATGGTAACTGCTCTCTTTTTTCTTATTTCTCAGGGAACATTTTCTTTCTACCTTTTCTTCATCTATTGCAGAGTCAATTGAGCACCTTCATCTTCAGTTTGCCTTCAAGTGCCAGAAGGTGGATAAGCATTCCAGAATAGCTCAGATGTCAGCAACAATTTAAATGTAACCTGTTCACTTAGAAGACCAGCAGTCTCAGCTATATAAGAACCCATTTTAAGAGTCTAATCATAGAAAACTGGTTTCAAATGCAATACCAAATCTGATACTAAGATACCAAAATAAGGATTGAAACACAAAAGTAGTTCTTTTTACATGCATGAGTATCCAGTCAGGCACATAGGATTATCCTAAAGTGTGCTTATATTAAAAAAGTTAGGTCTTCTATATCTGGTAACAAAATAAAAGTAAAAAATATAGCATCTCACTGCCTTCTTGGTCTGAAACTTCAGTGAAAATATTTAATACACAAGGTAGTTTGCAAAACTGGATTAATTATAAAAGAACCTGCAAAAAGAGGAGCTGTTCTTTTATGCGTAGTAATACTTTTGTGAGAACATGCTTATTTTTGCCTAGTTGCGTAAATTTAAGGTGGAAGACCAGGCATTCAAATTAACAATCCAAATTAATGCAAATTTTTGCAGCAGCAAATTTTCATGTACAAGATTTTGTGCTGTGGTACACAAAAAGTGCATGTACTGGCATGCAGAAAGCTTGTAAACCACTGAATAAGTTTAAAAACTCCCTGGAATACCTACCTGGTCTGCACATCTGCTTTAGGGACCTAAATACAAAGAATATAACAGCAGAGCCAAGCCATTTCACTGCGATTTCTATGATTCCACCTAGATTTCAAAGAGTTATTATTTAAAATTACCCATTTGTCATTTAAGCCCCAAACACTTCTAACAGCAGATTATACTTAAAAATGCTCTAACAGGTCTAACTCCCACACAATGAACATTGCAACACAGAATGGGAACCCTGTGGGAATTTGTTTCCTGGGTAGAAAAGCTTAGACTGTGAAGCTGCACAAAGAGAATAACCAAACATTTGTACGTGAAATAACATTTTCTCCCAGCAGAAGTCTACTTAGGGAGTAGCCTACTTGAATGAGGTAGGGAATTAACCTCTATCCATTCAATGTCTTCTTTGGCTGGCTCATTTCTTAACTCATTATTCCCTGGCATTGTCGAAATTCAGGGCAGCAGGATAAGCAGCATCAAAAAAAAAAATAATATCCAAATTGTCGTAGGACTTTGTTACTGTGGTGCTTTTGGATAATTCCTGAAGGATTTAATTTTCAGCCTTGCTTTTACATGATGAAGTTTGAACATTAAAACTACTCACCTCCCCTTTTTTGCTACCATGCACTGCACACTTGTAAATAAGCATATACCTTCATATCTTCCAGCAGCCTCTGTCTCTTACTGGCTTCTGTTTTAATTCTCTGTCCTTTATGACTTCTATGACACTACATGCTTTTTTTTAGCAAATGAGAATCATACTTTTGCATGATTCCTCATAAAATCTTAGCATAGAAAACTGGTTGTAGAAAAGCGACCCTGGACAAGCCTACTTAAATTATTCTTCTTTATGTGAAACCATCCCCATAAGAATTATTTCTATCAATCTTTTTTTTTTTTTCACCCCAGAAAAATGCCATTTCTGAAAATGCTATGAAGATAACAGCAAAACTATTCCTAGATATTATATGCTGTTATATATGGGAAAAGGAATATATGCGCTTGAAACCTACAGTTATGTATGCCAGCACCTGAGCCACTACATCCCTTCACTCCCTGCACCACAATTACCATCACTTTAGGTTATATGAAAGTACCTAGCAAATCCTAATAAGGCAAGAGAAAAATTATAAGATGACGTTTTGGCATATCTGCTTTCCCCATATGCAAGAGAGGAACAGAAACTGTTTGCTAAAAACATTTGTAAAAGTATAAGTAGCCTGTATTACTGTGCCTCCCCATCATTTTCACTGGACTTTTGCCATTTATTTCGTACTGGCAATACTCAATAATATAGCATTAGATTTAGTTCAAAACCTCTGAGAAGACTTATCCCCCAGGTCTGCATAAGCTGCTTCCCTGAACAACGCACTCTATTCTTTGAAAAATCCCAATGTGTCTACAGGTTTGGCATGTTTCACTCAGGAGGCTAAAATAAATTATTGCAGTGCAAATAGTGTCACTAGTGAAACTACACTCACTCTGTGGGCACCTGCCTTATATTGTGCTTATACAAATGCATACTGCAAACTGCTGTTAAAAAATTGCTTAATTCTCAAACCCTATTTTTACTTGCTGCATGCAGAGCCCTCAGAAATAAAAATGACACTTTTCCGTGATGCTCTTCCTTTAATGCTTGTACAGGGGACATTTGCTTCCTCATTCATGAGATCCTCGTCATCTTTGCCTCTATTATCCTGCTTATTCCTCCAACCCTACGGATCTGTCTGTTCATTTCCCAGCCGCCAGTGTTCCTTCTGTGGCACAGACATCACACCACTCAGGGCTGCTCTGACAGCCTCTGATGATGGGAAAGGCTCAGACCCTTGCCAGGAGCCCTGCTTGACACATTAGGTTGTGACTCCCAGGCAGCCTGTACCCTGACAGCTCAATACTTTTAATTCTTGAATAAGCAAGCTGTTATTAAGTGCATGATGGTATTTCCTACGAGGGAATTCCAGGGGCACCCACTCAGCTCTATCGCTAACACAATGTGTCCAAGTCCAAGCAAAGACTGTTCAGATTAAACCAGATTCAGGACCAAGAGAATTTAAACAAAGCAAAAGAAATCTGTCTAACTCTGCCTGGAACACAGGCACGTGGTACCTATCCATGATCTCACCTGTAGAAGTATCTGATCCACTGCAGGGACTTACAGAAGCTGGGCTGAACATTTTAAAGCTATTCAGTTTCCTGGAGCCATTTAATAGCTCATAGGAAGGGGCACAGGGTAGAGTTCAGAGATACTGGCATGAACCCAGGGTCTAATTTTCATGCATTATAGCAGAAATACATCTATTTTCAATTCTCTTTTACTTTGAAAGGAAGGTAAGGGTACCTGCTTGAATACTAGATTTTCCATTATTTTCTAAAAGACACTTCAACAAAAATAGCCACCTCTAGACTTTGCCCCAAGCTAAAACAAACTATTTAGTTTCTCTTCAATAGATGAATAAAATTCAACTTCTTCTTTTGCAGACTGTACAAGGTAAAACATCAAAGAACAATGTTCCTCCCTTTCTGTGTGTGAAAACATTAGTTTTTCTCACATTTTTACCAGGTACAAAAAAAAAAAAAAAAATTAAGCATACATTGGCACAGCACTTTAGCCAAGACCAGTGCAGCTGCAGTGAAACATTTCAATGTAATTTATGACACAGAAAGATTCAAAAGGGTTACCTGTCATCCAAGACAGGAACATTACGACAGTCAAAACCATACAGTCATAAGGAAGTGTTCTTGAACCATAAAAAATAGACCTCAATTTTTACTTACTTACATACACATCCACCTTTTAATTTGAAACTTTGGATAGGCTGTTTTTAAAAAACGCATGTAATAAAACCTGAAGGTAAAAATGGTTCAGAATTAATCTCAAACTATGAATTTTGGAAGCTTTTGGATCTGGATTTGCTAATATACCCAGTATTGTGAATACATGTGCATATGAATGGCATCGTGGGCTATCAATAGTCCATCCCAGGCTACAAAAGGAGAAAAGAGGCAACCTAGAAGCATGTCCAGAATTGTCTTCACTGTTGACTAGAGACTTTTCTCTTGCTGTCTCTCTTCTTTGCAATTATAAGGTCTGTGTTAGTAAGAGAAAACATAAGACTTTTTAGAGTAATTATAGGAATACGAGAAGAGATGTCATGACCTCAAGCAGGATAAAAGCTGCAGAGACTACCCAACAGAAGTAAATGTGCTCCACAACACAGCCAGCCGGCCCATTCTCAGGCTCCTCATTTACCGCATGCCCAGAATGGTTTGCACTACATTGGCTCAAGCACAGACATCTCTCTTGGCACGATGAAAGCTTACACTGCATTTCATGGAAGACAGAAGATCATTGCAAACTACAGAAACACCCCAGCGACTGATCATTCCAACCAGGGAACCATCCCAGAGAGAAAGATTTCACATTTCTGTCAGGAGGACAATGTACAAGCGTAGATCTGCCATTAGTTACCAACAGAGCTTTTCAATACAATAAAAATCTACTACTAATAGTCCAGTCACTGAAACAAACAATCTGGCTCATTGCTACTTTAATTTTAGATGAGTTGAGCTGTAGCAAGGCATACATTCAAGCAGGCTGGGTTTCATGTCTTTACACCCTCTCTCTAAGTTTAAGTCCCTTAAGGTCTCCTCCTTTTCTCACTGAAAAGAATCCATCAGGATATTGCCCTTCCTATCTGTCCCACTCTCAAGTTCAAATAAATCAGTCTATTTATTACCTTCTAGAAAAGGTGAAGCAAATAGACTAGTAGACGTGAACGTATCAATATCTGGTCAGGACCTGATGTTCTGGAGGGAAGAAATCAGCTCCAACCTGTTCATGGTCAAGTTTGCCAACTTTTTCCACTTCACTTCCAAACAAATGATTAAATTCACTATAGCCCAGGTCCAAAGACAGCCAAGCACATAAGAGCAGGCAGCAGCAGCATGCATAACAGCTCATCCCTGAGGTGGAAAAGCTGCCTGATAGCTACGTAGCTATGAAGGCAAACCGTAACACAACTTTAGGCATGAAAGAGAGCAAATCTTAGGTTGTCATTAGAAACAGGCTTCTTGAAAACCCAACGCATTTTCTGGATGACAGCTTTGTGTGAATTGCAATAAGAAAGTATCTTCAGCAAACATTTTCCTGTCCATGTTAAAGCCCAAAGTCTGCAACATTGTGTTTGTTCTCTATTCAGAGGTGAGAGTTTATGTTCAATGGCAAAGCTAAAAAAAAAAAAAAAGCAAGGCTAAGCAAGCAATTTACAAAAGAAAGAAAGAAAGATTGTTAAAGTCCTTTTGCTCTTTAATTACTGAAGATTTCAAAGCCAAGGGCAATTTTGCCTTCACATTTTGCCCAGAACTTTGCTGAGAATTACAACATCTAGGCTCCTTCCTGGCACACATCTAAAAGGAAAAAGGGCGTTTACATGAATACAACAATGTGGAATATTTGTATTTTAGCACTGTCATGCCCTACTCTTCTGAGGAAGTCTATATGAGTAGTCAGAATACCTGGCTACACCAAGGCACCACATTATGTGCCGTAATAAGGTAGATAGCTGCTGTGCTGTGCTGTTGAACTCCTGTAAGATGTAAATGCAAACAAAAAGCTAAAATCTTGGGAAGAGAGATGCAAAATTGCTATGCATCGAAACATTTACTTATTTTAAGTCAGCCAATGTCTGTATATCAAATATAGTCAGAAAATGTTATGCATTTGATGGATTTAAATAAGCAAGGCTTTATTCCTTCCTGCATTACTAATATGCAATAACAGGCAGGTAAAGAAGGGTTTTCGGTACTTTACAAATTTTAAAAAATACGAAATTTGAGGTGAAGTGACCAGGCTAGGAGGCATGTGTCCTCATACAGAATATTTTCCTTGGCAACCACTAAGAAAAAACATTTGAGCTGCACTGCAGTATGGGGCAGAAAAGACTGAATCCCCAACAACATTAAGCAATTCTCTACATCTGCTCAGCTGAGGCTTTCTTGCAGCTCTGTGCTTTGTTAAAGGGAATTACAAATTTGCAACCAGGTAGTTTTCATCCAAGTTATAAACATTCACACACACATCAAAAAAAAAAAAACCAAACAAAAACCCAAAACCACACACCTCATCTTGTATATGCTCAGTAGAGACTAGTTACAGTTAATTAATTCCTGTGTTTATGTGCTTTTCCACACCAGATGGCTTGGTGAGGTATTCAAGCACTCCCAAACAGGGCAGTTTTTGGCAAGTTCTTTACAGAGACTGGACACCACTGGCAGTTTGGCAACAGCTTCCTACCGCTATGAACAATGAATAAATAACGCTGACAGGCTCAGCTGTTTCTCTGTTCCAGGAAATGTGCTTCCGTCTTGATAAACCAGCTTAGCAAGCATAATAAAAATGCAGATCTAAATGGGCTTGGACTGGTGTTTATCTGTAACCTCAGAATATGCAGCCTTTCTTCAGTAGAAACCATTTTCATGGAAATTCCAACAAGACACCATACAAATGAATACTCTGGGTTTAGATCAAACTGCAACTCAAAGTAAGAAATCACTCCAGGGTGTGTATGTCTTCTGTACATTCCACAAGAAAATGAGGCATCCATTTCACAGAGGAAATGGCACGTACCAAGATTTATATTAAGCTTTTAAAATATTCTTGGTAAAATGACTAACAACTGAACTCAAAGAGCATGTAAAGGTAAAATAAGGCAGAAGATTGAACAGTCAAAAAGTCAGTGCTCTATAATTTTTCTGCAAAAAAGTCAAATCTATGTCAGAGGAGAAAAAAAAAAGAGGACTATTTATGCAAATAGCTGTTGAAAATAATCAGGAATTATTAAAGAGAGAGGAATTTGGTTCAACAAAGCCATCCATTCTGCAGGTTTCTGGTGTGCCTCTACTTGCAGTCTTCTCTTAGATGTTTTCTTTTCATCTTTAAACTGAGAACATCTACTTATTTCTAATCCTCTGCCACACAGATATATACACTGCTTTGCATTCAGCAGAGGCCACAGGGGAGCTGGTAAATGATCTTCCTGATTTTTTTTGCATATCAGGAGTAGGAAGAGGAGTACTCGCAAAAAAAAACAAAAAAAAAGAAAAGAAATTTTAATATTCAGGCTGTAGAGCTTCATGGAACTTCCTGTGAAGTTAGACTGACCTTCATTAAATTTAACTGACATGAAATCTGGCCTTCATTGAATACAAGCAAAAGTCTGCCCCAGCTGGTTTCCAGACATCTGTGAAAGGGGCTTCCATACCTTCATTTGTACCTTCAAATAGGAGCGTCTCAAACAACAGCCCCCTGCAGCAAACTGAACAGGCTGAGCTCTGTAAGAACCACCTCTGACTCCCACAGCAGCAAAAACTCAGCATCGTTGCAGCCAGAATTGGTTAAATATTTATTGCCTTGCAAATTTAACTCTTGCTTACATGTTATCCAGTAAGAGATCATAATTATAACAAATATATTTATAGCTTATTGTTTTCATGTGTGTGTGTGGGTTTTCAACAACGTGAAAAATCTCATATCCCTCCAGACTTACTGTTCATATTCAGACTAATTTTATGCAGGTAAACTGTAATGAGTCCCGAGAGTTACTTCTGATTTCATCACTGTGAGATGGACTCAGCTGAGTCCCAAAGTGTCCATGGCTACTGCTGCAGGGTCAGCCTCGGTCACAACCCTATTGCTCACGGCTGTAACCTCATCTCTTAATGCTTAACGAATTGCCTTTTCATAAGTCAGTTTTTGGGATATCGCACAACATATTCAAGAAGCAACAGGAGATAAAGCACGAACAACAAATGATGGAACATTTTAAGCCTTACTATTGCCAATATTTCACATTAACTTTTTTCAGGGTATGGCTATAATCTCCACATGAAAAAGTCATCAGTCATAACACTTTGTGCTCCCAGCTAGCCATCCACTAGGAAGAACAATGACACCTTAGCCCCTGCATGTTGCTGCAATATTCTGACTGGAGAAGACAGCTCGTGCTGTGCTACTGAAACCCCGCTGGACTGATAGGAACACAGTTACTCCATGAGGATCATCTGGACTGTGATCCTCCTGATGGGAAAGGTGAAGGCTCAAACTTTCTTTAGGCAGTGCCATTGGCAGTGAGCCCCACCACAGCTACCCAGGGTGCGACAAGTATGTCCCAGATCAGCAGTGGTAATGAAGGACAAAGCAGGATAAGGACAGCTATCCAACAGAGTATCACATGTTGGAGGGGCAGAGCAGAAATAACAGGTTCTCTAGGACAGAGAAAAGCAGGTTTGCACTACCAGAAAGCAGTTTCCCTAAAGCATACATATATACCGAACCAGAAATGCATTTCACCTTTGCAGAAAACAGAAATAAGATTTTCTTCTGTAAGCTGAATTCTGAAGCAAATAGTATTTCCCTGGCATACAGCAAGTGTCAGTCAGCATCTCCAGCCTCAAGGAACTATCACTCGACTAAATTTGAGAAGACTATAGTCCTTCATTACAATTTTTATACTCCAGACTTCCAGCTTCACCTCAAAAATAATTTATGAGCTTTGTGGCAGATAAAAACTCCCTTCTTTTAAAAGGGAGTTACACCTTTCTGCTAAGAAATCAGCACTGAAATGGGTCTCTTGGTTCATTTCTTTTTGTAACATTCACCTCATACACATCTCTCTTGACATATGATTAACTAAATTATGTATGACTGAGATGCTTATGATTGCTGGATCCAGTTAAAAGAATATGAGACCCCGGGAGCACAAAAATCTCCATGCACTGAGGCATCACCTCCCTCCTCTGTTACTACCTGAAACTGGAATAGACTCTGATTGCATTAAGAGAAGATGAGAGCTCCAAGCAAAATTTTGAAAAGTGAAAACCAGGGGCGGGGTGGGTATGAGGTAGAAAAACCCAAACAGTTGAGTCTGAAAGAAAAGAAACAAGAAGCGGAACAATTAAAGCTCCTAAATAGGTAAAAATCACTGGTGAATTTTCAAAATTCTGGAATACTTAAACAGAGCCCTGGTACCCACAAGCAAAGAGATGGACTTGAGCACAATGGAGACACATAGAAAATACCAATTTTTCTTAAATGTTGCCCTGAAGCCCTGAAGATATTGATCTCCTAAATATCATTCGAGTAAACCAGGATGAAAGGGCAAGCTATTAACCTCAAGTTTGCAAGTCTGAAAAATATCTCAATCTGAAATACACCTGTTAGTTGATATGAATATTAAAGATGCCTGCAGAAGGAAGGAGAGCCCACTGAAGCATTTTTGACTGCCTTTAAATTAATGAAACAAAACAGAACTGTGATACTTTGGCAGCTTTTCTTATACGACAGTGACTGTGCTCAAAGAAAAGATTACTAACAAATATAGTCTATAAGCCAGGCTGTTTCTGCCTTCAGAAAAAATCATATTGTGTTGAATGAAAGCATTATGGTGAAAGCAAGGTGAAACTAGACTAGGATCTCATTGTTTAGAAAGGAAACTGAAAAACAGGTCGTAAGAATAAGAATTCAGAAGAGATTTCACAGGTCGAAAGGCAAAAGAAATGCAAAAGGAAGCATTGCAAAAGATAGCAAGAGTACAGCCCCAAATAATCTTTAGCATTTCAAATACACTTTACCAAAGCTACAGAAATAACCGTTAAGAAAAAAGGAGCCCACTAGCAGCAGATGCAAAGGAGATCACCTCACAGGTGCACTGGTAGTGCTGGAAGGGAAGCACAGGGAGCAGCCAGAGGGATTGCCATCAGCAGTCTGGGAAAGCAAGAGCTGACATGATGCCTCAGTACTCCCAGATGATGATGATACAACATTATTTGATATAACTCTTCGAATTACATATCAGCGCTCGTGGTTCAACTAGAAAATGTTGTGGAAATCTCAATGAAAAATCCTTATAAACTGGTGAAACTGAAAATTTAACACAAGGACAGTTCCTACTGACAGACTGAATTGAATACAAGCTAGAGTAGAAAGTCAAAGATGTGCAGTTAGGTTTGTTATAATTACTGGGAATATTAGGATTAAAAGCATGTGTAGCTTTGGGCTTGATTCAGTGAACATACTCTGAGACAGAAAACAGTTACTCATGGGGAATACATTTACAAAGTCACAGGAAAACCTAAAACTCCCCAGAAAGCCGTGAAGGTTGGTAGGACTGCAAAAGCAGGACAAAGCCAGCCCCTACTGACGCCAAGCAGAGCTATATACATCATCACAGAGCAGTGCTAGTGGTGCAATTACTGCTTATATGCCACTGAGTTTCTTAAAGTTAAGAGAGTTTATGTTATATATTTAAAAAGGAATGTGGCCTCAAACCCCTTCAAGCAGTTCTGAACATCTCAGGTCCAGATTTCCTCACCCGAAACACACATTTTCAATCTGCCAAATGGACACAGCAGCTCATGCTCTGTACAGCTCTCCGAGGCTCATGGGAGCAGTACATCAATTCACCATCTCATTTGCAATTTGAACATTACACTTATACACATGAGTTTTGCAAAACTCAGGCCAGATACTTAGTTTCAAATTAATATTAACCAGGGACTTTGAAAAGAATAATCAAATTTACGCAAACAGGGCACCTTATGTAACCCTTCCAAACACAGCTGTATTACTACAGCAAGAAAAGGCATTTCTCATAGCTGCCAGACCACAGTCTGCAAAAGGACATCGTTGTGCACAGTTATGCAAGAAGTTGTTTTTAGTGGTTTTAATTGGTGTTCATTTTGTACTTTCTGTTTTCCATTATGGGTGTGAATTAACCCAAAACTTCAAAACAAATTTCCACTTAAATTAATGAGTTCTGCATGACAAAAAGAGACTTGCTGAACTGATACAAAGTCAGCAAAAATTATTAGAAATTACTCTGATGTTCAGTCAAGAAGTTAATGAATTTCAATGAACCCAAGTATTAATAAATGTTCTGAGTTTCATCAGCATCATGACCAAAGAGAACCACAAGCAGAACCTCATGACAAAGAGGTATCCTGAATTTCAAGGAACGCAAGACTGAAGGAGGCTACGGAAATGATGTGTAGGTGATAGCATAACTATGCCTTCTCACTGAGTGAAGCAGGACTCCAACTACCTTCCTTACCATCCCGGATTTCATTTCTTATGCCTTCATGATGAAAGGAGCATAAGGGAAGTATAGTACTTGGCATCCCTCTTCATCACAGCAGAACTGTAGAGGATAACTGCTGGAGCCAAATGGAAGAAATTATATATTCATGGAGTTGAAAATTACAAATCTAAAAAAAAAAATAAATTAAAAATGCCCTGCTTGGTGGCTAAGCACCAGACCACAGGCAGGTGCAATTAGAAGCAGATGAAAGTCATCCAGAACAGCAGGCAGTGACATCTCGAGATAGTTTACAGAAGCACATTTTTCTAGGACCTCCTCAGGATAACTGGGTTGTTTAGACTCTCACATGAGCTTTCTGACCTCTCCTGGCAATAATTAGCATCTTTGTTCAAAACCTGACAGGTGAGAATTCTGCTTTCTCACTTTTCAGTGGAGAAATTCCTCTTTTGCACCATGCCCAAACTGTGCAAAAATGAGTGAAAAATAAAACAAATGCAGAAAGTCATGAGCAAATTGGGCAAGGAGCAACGTATTGGCACAAATCAACAGAAATCTGAATCCAGTTAGGCACGTTGCTGCTTTCTTGCACAAGTAGGACAATCTTATTCCTGCTGTTCTGGCAGAAGGGAACCATGAAGATTTTCCATCAGCAATTTTCCACAGAACTCGTCATTCAGACAATTTTTTACGCTTTAGAAACACACAAGGAGACTGTGGTTGCAATACTCCACTGGATGCCAGCATTTGGCTGCAGGGCACAGGAGCTCCAGCTGTCTCCAGCTGTAACCAAGCAGCTCATTACCTGAAGAATCAGGATTTATGGAGAGTAGGCTCAGCTGTTCCCCATGGTAAAACTTCAGAACTACAGAGATGTCTGTATTATTTGCTTTAGGTAAATAAACAGTTAGCTGTGAATGATTACATGATAGGTACAGAAAGCTATTATTTGCATGGTCAGGAATATTTCTCACTTCTAAGTACTCTTCAGAAAACCAGGCCATATATTGCTGTCACCTGCATTTGTGTTCATCAGTCATCTCATTTCTAGCACCTAAGACCTCCTGCACCATCAGCACAGTTCTCTTGCTGCAGTAGTGAGAAAAATATCATTCATTAAACAAAGAACTTTTATTGAGAGATAACATGTACAGTGGAGGTTCATGTTAAAATACCAGATCAATTTGATTAACTATATATTTTTATGGCACATATCAGTGGAACAGATAAACAAATAAACACTGAAATAATAATTAAAAAGTAATGCAGAAATGGCTTCTACCTAAGGCTTGATGCAGGAGCATTTATGGCTAACAAGCTCCAAGTCATAACATCAGGCAGAAACATCTCCCTGGTCGGGCATGATCAAAGAGGAAATGCAAGTGTGCATGTGTGCTCATGTTTATGGAGGACAGGAGAGAAAATATATCCAAAGTTAACCACCTTTTGGATGCAATGATTGAAATGTGCTTCTCGAATTTAGTCTTGAACTGAATCAGACCGCCAGATGCAATGCCTCCAAGCTTCCAGAGTGTCTAAAACCAAACTGAAAGGTTTGCTTTTAAAAACTTTTCATAAAGATGGCTTGATCCTGGCATTTAATTTGAGAGATCTGCAGATTCTCAAAGCTTGGTAAGGATAATGCTCAATCCCGCAAAATTCAGTGAAGTATCTCCCACTATCACAAACTGAAGCTTGAGGAAGGGCAACAGGAGCAGGCTTGTACTGCCAGGTCAAAGGAGCACTGCAGACAACACTCTCACACACTGCTCTTTCCTTCCCAGAGCTTTAACTGGCCCCTGATGTGCAGCCTTCCTCCAGCTGCAGACAAAACCAATTCACATCTCTCTAGCAACAAGCTGCTACTGCAAACCATGCTGTGTAAAAAGGTCCTGCTATTTTTTGCAACTCATTTTAATAACGATCACAGTGTAGCTATGCTTGTCTGTATCTGTATGTGTAACAAAAGGGGTGTGTACATCTGCTGATGGGGGAAATTTCAAGCTATATTTGATAATTGGTGCATTCACTTAGTAATTTCAGTGTTCCCAGCTGCCTGTGTGCTGCTTTATGTGAGAACATATCATATCTTTATTTTTGTCAATGCAGGAGGTGATAGTGTATTTGCACCTCTATATAACCTGAAGCTGGATGCTCCTGTATGACTTAATGAAGCCCCATACTTGAGAAATTGCTTCATACAAAGGGGTCTCATATCTTAAGACCAAACTCTTCAAGCAAGCCTTGAAGAAACCAGCACTTTAAGGAAAGGAAAAAAAACCCCAAAAAACCTCAAAACAAAAAATACAAAAAACAAACAAAAAGCAACACCTCTACAAACACAACCCCTCAACTAACGAATACTTTGGATCAAGATAAAATCTGAACTGAAGAATTTTGTTACTCTATACAACTGAGTCAAAATGTTTTATTTTAGGAAGGCTAGGTTACTTGGCTCTGACTCGCTGCCACTCATCTTTTGCCAAAAGTGGTTGTTCAGAGAGGGTGGTGATCTCCTAAAGGAAAAGGCACGTTTTACTCTGTAAGAACTTGCCACGGAGCAGATGGTCATTCTCTCAATGTCCTGTGTGGGAAAGGCCCAGGAAGATTAGTCTCCTATACCTACAAGCAGAGACAACCGATCAACTGAACTCTCAGCAAGATCACAGAAGTGCAATCTTCCCCCCTCACATCCCCTGCGAACTGTCACACAGGCCCTTTGGCAATCTCCACTCAGCAGCCTGGGAAAGCAATCTCCTGATTGTCTTCTTCACTGACTTAAAACCGGCCTTGATACCCCTGTGGCACGTACCTTCCCCTCCCCTCCAGACCGACCTGCTAGCACCACCAGGAACATGTCTGGCCTGCTGGTTTTCTGCAGGAAAATTCAAATTATGTATGCTTTGGGAAAACAACTCTAAGGCATAAATGAACACAATAGGATCTATTTCTTGCTAAGAATGGTCATTTTGAGTCTTTTTCTGAATACAGTCCCACTGATCACCTATTTCTTATATAGAAAATAAGTAACATTTCTTTTCACTACAGGTGTGAATACATAGATACACACACGTTTGGTTTTAACCTGGTCAGGTTATTACATTGCTTACTGACTGTGGTAAATTCAATAATTGACGTATAGTCTTCACCCGCTTAAAAAGACATAGATTTTTATGTGACGTATCTCTTATTTGCTGTAGTTTAAATGGAAACAGAAACGTGAAAACACAAAAGAGTTCATAGACTGTGATAAGTGTTGGGTAGGTAAACTAAATTAGACTAAAAGGAATCAGAATAAGAAGGAGCGATCAGAGGTGCCCCTATGAAGTGAGAAACCAACCAGACCTTTATATTATTACCAAAGCTAAAATAAAAAACTACTCCAGAGAGATAAATAGGTACATCTGCCTGTAGAATATCTATAAATACTTATGATAGACTTAAAGAAGTCTGAGCTGTAACTTGTTCCTTTTGCTCTTATCTCAAGTTGACACAGATGCATGCCCCAAAACCCTGTTACAGTGCTTCTGATCCCACGTCCACTGGTGATCTCCAAGGCCACATTTAGAGCTCTTGAGTGTCGAGACATTGGATTTATCTCCCAAATTATTATCCACCATTGTACTTCAGTCCTACATAAATTCTTCATGGAATATCTGTATTTCACTCATAATAATTACTATTATATTTATTATCGCACATCAAAAACTTGGAAATATTTTCCTTACAGTCCAGTTAGACTATTATTTGTGTACAGCAGATCCTTTAACACTCTTTGTTCCCAGCTCATGTTCAGAGAGTCAAAATTCACTGTGCTTTCCAGAACTATGAAGCGTTAGAAGCTGCCCACAACCACTACGCCACAATATCAAACAACTCAAAAGCATCTCAGATCTCTATAGTATCATGTCTTAAACAACAGCAGGTGGAATGCTACAATTTACAAAAATTCTTTAGATAGCGTTAGGAGGTATGGCATCCTGAGGTTAATGGTTCACAATTTAAGAACAGGTGAAAAAAGAATGAAAAAATCTCGTCATTTCTTAAGGTCTACAGCTACATCATATTTTAAGCACGATGAAAAATTATGTTCTCTCCGACTGGCTAAGCATAGCAACATTTAAATGAAGAGCACCCTCTTTTTTTAACAGAAGCTTTACTTTTTCACACCCAGTTTCTTAATCCAGATTAACCCAAACACTCAAAATTCTTTCTAGAATCAAGGTCTCCTTGATTTGAACAGCAAATTCACTATACCTTTGAATTAAAAATTATATCCAGATAGAGGGATAACAATAATAATGAGATGACCTGTCTGAAGAAGTGAGAATATTTGCTATTTTATTTAAATAATTATCTAAATTATAGAATTGTAGAATGGTTTGTGTTGGAAGGGACCTTAAAGATCACCTGGTCCCACACCCTGCCCTGGGCAGGGACACCTTCCACCAGCCCAGGCTGCTCCCAGCCCCATCCAGCCTGGCCTTGAGCATCCCAGGGATGGGGCACCCACAGCTCTCGCCGCCCGCACAGTAAGAGGCCAATTCCTTATCTGATGAGTGGTCCATCCATCAGATCCATCTCTCTCCAATTTAGAGACAAATATGTCATGTAGGATGGTGTCAAATGCTTTATGATTATAATAATAAAATCACAAACACTCCTGTGAGAGTCTTTGCCAGCCCTCACACTGGTGTTTGCTACAGTTCAATGCAACACATGATCCGCTTTCAGTACCATAATTAATCCCATTGAATCCCATGGCTTTAATCTTCTGTGGCAAATACTGTTAAATACCTGCTCTTTCTTACACATGGTCATTTATTTGGAATTTTGTCATTTGCTGATGTTTTCAGATTAGAATACTTTTAGAAAGGATGTTTTTCTTCTTGATTATAGTAGCAACTCTTTCTTAATAAGAGATGTTTTGACATCCAGGCCCACATGCACAATTTACAGCCCTGATTTTAAAATTCTTAGTGCTTTCCTATTTCTAAGTATAGAGGTATATACATGGAAGCACAGCAAAAGTTAAGTGGGTACCAGATACCAACAGCATTGTGAAGCTAAACTAATAAATGCGTAGTCTTGAAGTTTTCTCACAAGAATTAAGATATCCAAAGTGACAAACATGTTGTGTTAAGCAAAAAGAGACAATGTTGCCTCTGCAGAGAGCAATGTGCATTCTGGCTGCTCCATCTCAGGGCGTCAGGTCCTTTTTGGGGAGCAAAACAATCAGACCTTAAATGTCTTCTTCAATCAGGACTAAATGTTCCCTTTCCCAGGATTCAAGATCAGTTTGTTTCTGTGTGGACAAGCTTACATTAGAGGAAGTGATAGAATCAATTTTCTGGTAAGTAGGTTTTTCAAGGTTTTGTTTTGTTGGTTTGTGCAGATTTTTTTTTATCCCCCTAAATGAGCAGCTGTTGGAAGTTGCTTGAAGGTTTTAGACTACTGGTACCAATCTCTGTAGGAATGTATGAGGGAGCAGAGCAGCAATGGAAGTCAAAGGTACATGGAATATGCAGTTTATGGCAATGCTGAACAACGTGGTTCTCCAGCTTACTCAGGGGAGCAGCACCTTACCCCCAGGGGGTCATCATACTCATCTGGAGCTTGCCAGAGAGATGCATCCAAGCCAGCAGCACCAGTTTACTGAACAAAACTGCAACAGTGACTCCTTGCCTTACTGAAGGAGTGGATGATCAGCAGCCTTCGAGCTGGGAAGAGGGTACAGGCAAACAGTGCGGGGAGGAAGACACAGGAAGGCCAAAAGGTGGTGGCAGTACAGAGAAGATGGAGCAGATGAGGAGCCCAGCAGGTGAGAGATGAAAAATAAAGCAGAGGAGGAACACTGGATTTTAGAGCCAGGGGTGGGAAAGAACTAGCACCAGAACCAGCAACCTTATTTTAGCATGAAGGCATCATCATGGTGAAGTGGAAACGGGACCATGCAGTGGGGTAGAGATGCTTGCCAGGAACTAGTCACTTCCAGCACCAGGAACTGCATAACCACACGATAACGTATCACACAAACCAACCTGCATCTAAACTCAGTGTTGTAGGCTGACCTGACACCATCTATGGATAGTCCAAGCATTTCACTAGCAAAGTAGAAATGTCTTAAACAAGGTTTACAAGTTCATCTGCATCAATGTTTTTTTACTCCTTTCCCCCCTCCTCAATTTAATTTCTCTTCCTCTTTAAGCAGCACAGTGCTTAAAATTCAACTTTTAAACGTGAAATAAGTAATCATGTCAGAGAGAGAAATAAACAATTGTATAATTACAGTTGATAGACAATATTTAAACAAAATGCTCAGAACATGATACCAACTTTGGTGAGAATCAAGTTAATTTCAGCAAGTAACAAGTGTTTTTTAAATAAAACCCAAAATGAAGGAAAAGAAGGGGAAAGAGGCAAAAGGGGAAGGGAGGGACAAAGCAAGATAAAAATACATGAAGAAAATAGGCAAGACTGTGTAAGAAAAATTTGTTTAAAAATTGATGTTACAACTTTAACAGTACGAGGAGGAAAGGAAGAGGGAGTCAAATTACCTTTAAAATCTTAAATACTAATTTATGGTGCAAACAAATGAAACAGTGTATCAGCCTTTCCTGGTCCTGTCCTTTCACATACAATTTAAAAATCTCACTCATGCAGACTAGTATGAAGACTACAGCCCCAAAAAGCTACAGGATGTTCAGCACTACAAGCGTTTGCTGTGTGTAATCTTGGTAAAGGACCGTGAAGTTGCCAGCAGAGCTCTTTGAGTTTTTTTAACCTAAAACACAAGTCCTAAAGCTTGTTATTAAATTAGATACTCTGTTTCTGAATTAAAAAATCAGTATCGTCTTTGAACTGGGCAATGCATAAGTGTGCAAAGACGTGATCATGCAACTATCATACATAAACATATATAAACTACCATACAGATTCCTCTTACCTATACATGTTTATACTGGGGATGCTCTCCATTCAGATTATGTTGCACCCTTTCCTATCTGATGCCTGAGTGTTGGCATTAAAACATCCCACAGAAATCAGTGGGTTTGCACAAACTCTTCTCTTGCCTCAATCCTCAGACAATATTGCTCCCAAGCAAACTATCAGGTACAAAGAAATCACATCTAGGGACAACTTAAAACACAAATCAAGGCAAATAACTGCCAAGCAATGGTTTGCCACACTTGATCAGATCAAGAGCCCATAGCCTGTTACCTTTCATAGAATTATTTAGATTGGAAAAAGACCTTTAAAAACTTTTAAGTCCAACTGTTCCTGAGTTACTCCCTACTATCTCATATTCAAAGCGGGGGGTGGGGGGTGGGGGAGGTCTAGCTATTCCCTTAGTACAGAACACCCCATGTCTGCACGTCCAGCAGCTCAAGCAACATCACACTGTGTGCTTGAAAGCAGGACAGAGAGACAGGACACAGAACAGATCCAGCTTCCGAATATGAGACACTTAAAAATCTAGGAAATTCAATATGCAGAACTACATGTCTCATCTCTAAGCTACCTATTAGCCAGTTTGACTTTCCTTTTATATTACTTTTTAAAAGTTGGCTTTCAATTTTAATCTTTCTTCCCGCCTTGAAAATACCACGTTCCTCTGGCAGTCTGCTGAGGACACAGCTGATGCTGCAGGCACACAGGAGGCACAACGGATGTGGCACACACCTGGGCTCAAGGATTCCAGCCTTCAGCTGGCTGGGAGCCAGGGCTGCCTCTCTGAAGAGCAACTACTACCAGGGGCTTCTCTGCCAGGCCAAATAACACTTCTACCTGAGGCACCGCAGCATCAGCCAGCCTTGGTGTGTGTGGCACTGCCCAGGGGCTGCAGGGCAGGGAGGACGTGTCAGATGGGGGATCGTGCCTGCAGCTCCACACCAGGATGGAGATCCCAGAATCACCCACCACTGGTGCCAAGACACTGGGAATAGTAATTGTGTGATTGTTTTTAATTAGGTTTTGCTGCATAGCTGATGTCATGCATCTGGAAGGCAGTGTCATCAGAAGAAATGCATTTCTGTAAAAGGTGTGGCATTAAAACAAAAATAAAACTTTACCAAAAATAAAGCAGTAAGACAAAATGTTAGCAGAGGAAGTTATTACAGGTGATAGAGGAAATCTCAGGAAATCAGCAGCCTGGCAAGCTTTGCAAGCTCAATATCAGCACTGTGGTGCAGAACCAGAGAGATAACATGTTGTATATTTGCTTCACAGAAAAAATATTTTCAGTAAAGCAGCAAAGATGCATATATATGTCTGCTACAAATATTTAACAACTCCACATCAGCTTGAAACAAGCAGACTAAATACAGCCATCATTCTGTACCAATGTTTCCAGCAGGGCAGGCACAGGTAACAGTACCCTCTGCTGTGGGAAATCACGAAGTGCCTGCCCGAGCGCACTGGCATCCTCACCCAGGTGAGCACACCCTGGTCCCCAGGGAGTCACCCACCCCCGCTTCTGCTCGCTTCCCTGAATGCTGGGGGGGGGGCGGGGAGGAGGCAGCGGGGGGGTCCCAGGTGCCCACGGCTCTGGCACACCCCGTGCTCTCAGCCAGCCTCGCAGCCACCCCTCTTGCTCTGGAAGCTGGGGATCACACCCTGGGTTTGGTATTAGAGGTTTTAGAAAAACAAGTGTATTGAATCACATAGTTTCAAGTGTGTATGTACTGAAATATACTCACTTAGGCCTTTCCTTTGTTCTTCTTTATATTCTTTTATAATTTATATTACATAAGAATGATTTCTAAATGATGTTCTGGGTTTTATTACCCTTTCCCCACGCCACATTCTGTTCCCTGTTCAAATTACAAAGTGATCTGACCCAATTTACTTCCAAGAAGACTGAAAAAGAAATACAGTTGCTCTGTTGCAATCAACAGCCTAAAACCAAAGCCCACCGTTCAGTCCTTCCCTGAAAAGCACAGGCCAAGGCTGCTAAAGCATCTCCTCTTCCAGGGGACCTCAGAATGCACTGAAGGATCTCCCCTAACCCCTCAGGCACCCTCTTCCTTTTATCAGCAAAGCACACAGCGTGCAGACAGCAGAGAGCACTGTTAACCTGCCTTATAAACCAGTCCGAGAAATTCCCAGCTCCCAGGTACTTGCATCCTAAGAAAGCGTCAGCAGCTCTAGGGTTTAATGCACTGTAACAAATACAGACTGACTTCACACACGAGGTCAGTGTGCCATAAACAGAGTTAACCTAAGATAGGAAACTGAAGCAAAGATCTGGAAAACAGCTACTTCAGAGCCTGAAGTAAGAGAATAATTATGGCTACAGAAACAGAACTTCCCAGGGGACAAGACAAAAGCCCAGCAACTTGTGAGGATCAAACTGCCCTCCTCAGGAACACAACTCCTGTGTGACCATTTTGATTTTCCATCTGTAATGCAGAAATAACATCTCCTTCTGCCACGACACTTCCGCATAGATGAGCTTGCTAAAGACTGAGATGCTCAAAAGCCATGGGTACAAAGATCAGAACCAGCTGAGGTAGTTCTACTGAACTTCAACAGGGATTTTTGTAAATTTTTCCAGTTACCAGGTGAATAATAGCTTATCTGAAAGGCTCTGAAGAACATAATTTAGACTCAAGAAAGAGGCCTTCAGACAGGCAATTCTAGCACCAGGAAGGAAAGAGTAATCCTGTTGAGATATCCATGATATCAGAGTATGTCCCTTACAGCAACTGCTACTTACTGGGCTGTTCTAGTCTTTTAGCAAGACATTAAGCTCCCCAAACGGACAGGTCAGACTGTACGTGGCTCAATATACATATATATATATATATATGTATGTATATTAAAGACCCTTAATACAGGACTGCTGGGCAAATGATAAACTTATATACCCAGAACTTTATTCATTGCTTGTAAAAACCACACCAGTCCAGAAGGTTGGCAGAACGATGCTTCCCAACTCTGCTCAAAGGGAGAAAATCTGAGCTTTACACTGAGGAGCCTGAAAATAAATTCAAAGATGTGGCACACCACAAGTACTGCTACAGCTCTTTTGCTTATGAGTAAGGCATAAACTAATAACACCCTCAAACGATTGCTGTATCTGACTATGGGAGTGCTTTTTAATTCTATTATTTTTCATTCAAGTTTCATTATTGAAGGAAGAGGGGGAAGAAAAGCAATTAATGGCAAAAGATAATAAACAAAACCCATGAAGATAAAAAAAGCACCCGTGCTCACTTGATACATTGCTACAGGCAAATTAGATAAGAGGAGAGGCAGGCAGAGTTTTCTGAGCAAAATGTTCTATTGCAAGCTCAAAATCTTAAAAGTCAGACCTTGAATATATTGAAACAATTACTATAATAAATGATATTAATTATAACAAATACACCACAGTGCAGGATGCTGTTCTCTTGCCCACCCATACCCTGCAAGAGCCAAACAAAAAGTACTAAATGTTCTTAAGCCTGGCTGCAAGACCTGGGTCTTTTTGTTTGAGATTTACACCCAACTTTGTCGAAGTTACACTTTCTGGTCATGGGCTTATTTCCTTTGCTCTGTCCCTCAGCTTCTAACATCTACGAAACAAGCAAGAACCCAGAGCCCACTTTGAAAATAAGCTCTGTCCTACTAGCTAAATGGTACAGAACTGAGGGTGGGACTTTCCAAAGCAGTACAGAGCTGAGATGTGAGACCATTAACTATTCCAGCTGCGCCAGAACAAAATGACAGCCCTCCTCTCTAAAACTCTAGATACTGTGCGTGCTTTTGCAGAGCTCTTTTCGGAGGAGAAATCTTGGTATGACCTTGCTACCTACTGAGTAGAAATTCTGTAAATGCCGCCATAACAAAAAAGTACAGTCAACCTAGGGCGGAGTGTAAATGAGGGTTGAAATACTGCCCGATGACTGAATTTGACATTGCAGAAAAGATATTCTTGCAAAATAACAAGCAATTATCCCCCCCCACCACCAGCTTTGCCCCATTATCTGGTACCAGTAGCTTTACATAAGTACTTGCAAAAGTTTACGGAGGGCTGCTGATAATTTGAACTAGGGGGTGAAAGCAGAGCAGTATTAGGACAGCCTAGGAAGGGTTGGAACTTTGGCAGACTATGCATCAAATGAATTTCACAGCACCTGTCAACAACCTGACATTTGGTGCCTTGCGACAAGGGAGGGACGTCCCTGCGACAGACGCACCTGCCTGCTCGCACAGCTCCAAACCTTTCTGAATGCAGCCCGCAACTTTTCTGTTGCTGGGGTGACATCAGCACTGTGCCTACATGAAAGAGCAACCTCCAAAGAGTTTGGGAACAAGGACTGAGGCTGAACTCACCTGCAGTTTTACGAGTGGAGTGATATGAAATGCCCTTGGTAACACTAATGAAGTTGAAAAAAACACTGGAAGGTGTGCGCAAATGGGATTTTTTGAAAGTGCCTCGTTAGCTGAGCTCTCTCCTCCTCGCCGTGAAGTGGAAAAGCAGGGACTGGGGGATTACTGTTCCAAAAGATGCAGATAAAAAAGTTTCCCCCCAAAGTCCCCCAGAGCTTTGTAGTTCAAATCTACTTTCTCTGGAGCTGTTAGTCTCTGCTGTTCTGTTACAGAAAAAGGCTGGGTGTAACACCTCTCCCCTGCACATAGCTCAGGGCTGGTGGCATGAGGGCGATGGGAAGAGAAACACTGTTTCTTGTGTGACCCACCAGGCACCATCCCCTGTGTATGATTTGCCCGTCTCCACACACAACCTCTCTTTACCCTGATTTCTCAGGACCTTCTCATTTTAAGGCACAGAATTGATTACCTACTAGACACAGGCTGAAGCCTAAATGGTAATCCCTCTCCTTAGACTATGCAGGAGCAATGAGCCTGGTACCCAAGATTCCTGGGAAGAAGAATGTCAAAATTCAGTACGGAAGAAACCCTTTTGAATTTTGTCCTGGAGGCATTCATACAGCTTCACAGTCCGGTGTGGTCCATTGATCAGCATAGGCTTAAAAGGTGAAGGACTGCAAGCTTCAGAACAAGGAAGGCTCTCAAAAAAATGACGTTGTGCAGATTTTGAGACTGTGGATTTCTCTTGAGATGGAGGAGGAATGATTTTAATGGCTTTATTTGGAATCAAGAAAGCATTCCCTGTAAGTCTTTTTTTAAAGCAAGTAAGAGCAAGAACACTAGCACATAGGAGAATCCACTAATTCTATATACTGCTTTGTATACATAAATTTCAAGGCACTCCGAAGATACAAAGCACCACGGCTCATTTACAGACTGAGAGCCAAAATAGACAAGGAGCCAAAATGACCTCGGGGTCAGCAGGATGCCTGCTGCAGCAAGGGGACGAGACCAGCTCCACTAGGCTGTACCACCACCGTGTGGCACAAGCGTTGTAACATCGATAGTTACTGAGCGTACAATACAGACAGCCCAGTGCAGTCATCAAGCTGTTTCCTGATTGAGTTAAATTTTGATCACATACAAGTAGGATGTGTGCAGCATCCCAACGCATATCATCAGTTATCATGGAATATTTTTTGTTCTTGTCTGATCATTCCGTTGCTTATGGTTATTAGGGTAGTTTGTTAGTTCACTAAGATAACGCTAATGCTGCAAGATGGTCAAATGGTCTAAACATAAAAACCATTTTTTTAAATCCTCGTTCACTATTAATTTACTTTATTAAACTACTACCAAGCAGCAAATACAGAACAGAAGCAAAAAGAGTCCTCAAACAAATAAATACTCAACATTCACATGCAGCATCCATAATAGTTCAGTTTTTCATTAAGTATTCACAAGTACCCTGACCATTTCTGGGAATAAACTTTGCACAAACAAATTCTTAACACTGTAGAATTTCTCACTCCACAGTGGTCCAGAGTTCTTTCCTGAGAACAAATTTGGGAAATAAATTATTTTTATGAAGTGTTCCATCACAAAGACGCAAGCAGAAATTACACTCTGATTGCCGTGAACACCATCAATTATTTATTTCCTGTGCAATGGTTACAGAGGCAACTGTTATATTTTAAAAGCCTCATGCAGACAACATGAGACATTTATTTAAGTGGTTGCACACTGCAGAGAGCTTGATTTAACAAGACTTTATTGCACTCCTCCTTGGAATGAAGACTGGCAGTTTGATAGTCAGCACTTTTCATGGAAGCTTAAGCTCATTCAAAGCCAATGAACGCAAAATTTTTACCCTGGCAATTAAAAAATTATGCACCTTGGCACAGCATGGCAGAGCCAACTGTATGTGAATCTGAGAAAAAGACCATTTATGAATAAGAATCGTGACTGTGCCCAGAGGTAACACAAAACTTCCAAAACCCAAACTACAAGTAAAAAGAGAAGACAGGGCAAAAATTCTATCTCACAGCCAAGTTCTTAGCACATTCAGATTTCACTTCAAACAGAAAAGTCTCTTTTTCACTCTTTCCTACTTATATTTTATTATTCTGTGTGTTCTCTCTACAGCTCTTGTTGTAATTTTGCAGGCTCCTTGGGACTAAACTAACTGGACTGGACTCCATTATTTTCATTGCTGCAAATGTGTATTTCCTGCTTTTTTTTCTGCATCATTGATGCGTCATTTTATTTTTCTTTGAGAGCTTATAAAATTTATTTAACCTTCCTGATTAGCAGATCTGCAGACCAGACTCTTACTTAGCTTATGTCATTTATCCAAACAACAATACAGCATAGGTGACCTCATGCTCATATGAAGGTCCATAACTCTTTGCTAGTACTTCTGCCCCTGAATACTAAGTATCAGTAACTCCTAACCTGACTCTGCACCCTGAAGTGAAAAGCTATGGGGTACATGAGCGCAAGTGTCTTGTTGTGGTCTAACCCCAGCTGGCAACTCAGCCCCACAGATGCTTGCTCACTCTCCCCCACCAAGCGGTACGGGGGAGAGAATCAGAACAGTAAAAGTGAGAAAATTCATGAAATGAGATAAAGACAATTTACTAAGTAAGGCAAAAGCCATGCACACAAGCAAAGCAAATCAAGGAATTCGTTCACCACTTCCCATCAGTAGGCAGGTGTTTGGCCACCCCCAGGACAGCAGGGAGGGTTCCATCACGTGGAACAGTAACTCTGAACACCCTTCCCCTCCCTTCCTCCTGCTTCCCCCAGCTTTGTATAGCGAGCATGATGCCATATGGTGTGGAATATCCCTTGGGTCAGTTGGGGTCAGCTGTCCCGGCTGTGCCCCCTCCCAGCTCCTTGTGCACCCCCAGTCTACCGGTGGGGTGAGGAGCAGCAAAGGCCTTGGCTCTGTGTAAGCACCCCTAAGCAATAAAGAAAACATCCCTGTTGTTACCAACACAAACCCAAAACACAGCCCCATACTAGCTACTGTGAAGAAAATTAACCCTATCCCAACCACAACGAGCACACCTTTATACAGCCAGACAACATGCAAGTATTGCTCAAGTGTTCTGCCTTCAGCTCTTGATACCTTCACTATTATTTTTTTCTATAGTCAAAGTAACTTCTCAGCACATGTTGTTTTCTTTCTTTGTGGAAGTATTATCTACCGCAACCAGGAAGAATATTTCTAAGAATCAAAATGAAAACACACTGTGCAGGTTACACATGCTCAACACTTCGAAGAATTTGCATCCTAGGCAGCAATGAGACATTTCTGTCTATCTGGAGACTCCACAGGAGACAATCTGCTGTGGTGCCACCTGTACTCAGTTATGTTACACAATCACATTTTTAGAGCAAGGAAAAAATATGCTTTTGCCATGATTTTCAAACACACTCACAACAAAATTGTTATTTAAGGTTAAGATGCCCCAAGTCACCCATGAGGTTGAGGATGGGCACAGCCTATCACTCTCACGTCTGTTATTTTACCAATATACAAGAGGAAAATACAAAAACTACATGTGCAAGACAGATTGCAAATACAGAAACTCAGATTGTGCTCAACAATGAAAAATAAAAGGGCAACGGGCTCCATCTGGATGAGATGTCCTCTCTTCTGGCCCAGTCTCTTCCTCTCTGTGTTTACACAGTAGGCAACAGAAAAGGAACAGGAATATCTGCAACTCCACCAGTTTAGCCAAAACAAGTGGCAACAAACAGAGAGAACTACATTTATTTTGGAGAGTTATGTACCTTTTGAAAGAGAAACATCGGCATTGCCTGAGGTGGGCAAGGGACTGGCTGAATAAAAGCGTTGTGGGTTTTGGTTGGGTTTTGTTTTGTTGGTTAAAAAAAAAATCTTAAAAAAAAAAAAAAAGAAAAAAGAAAAAAAAGAAAAAAAAAAAAAGAAGAAACCCCCCCACAAGGTGTTTGCCAGACGCTGGCAGACCCGGAGCAGTACGCCCTGGCTCCACTGGAGTGTGCTGTTCGGTTGCAATAGGATTCCCAGTTCCCAGCCCCCGGCCCTGCCGCAGCGCTGCCGCCTCCCCCCCTCCCCCCCGGCCCCGGCCCGCCGCAGCCCCTGCGCCACTGCCGCGCTGCGCAGGGCAGGTGTTGGCAGGATTCCGTCAGCTGCTCTGCTGGCAGGAGCCCGTTTCAGCAGCAAAGAGGCAGCTGCTCCACCAGTTGCTGCTCATCTCACAGCAAACTTTACCTGGGCCCCATTCCCTGCGGATCGATTCCCTCGCTCTGAGGTCGGCCAACCTTGAGGCTGAGTGCTGTGACACCACAGCAGACACACACCTTTCCTTTTGCTGGCTTAGTCAATAGTTCTGCTCATTACCTGTTGTGCAGGCTAATTAAAACAGAAAGCAAAAAGGTCAATGTCAGCCTATACTTCAATTGAGGTCTGTAAAAGGTCTCAAGCTTGCTTCCTTTCAGAGAATTACAAAAAATAACAATAAAAGGACAGATCAATGCCGTTGCAAACATTCAGTACTTCAATAACTTTGCCTTCACAGTAAATACTGAGAGCCAAACCTCCGACAGGGTACACTGGTCTTGATTCAGTGAAGCCAGCAAAGGTTTACATCACTACAGGCTTTAACCCTTAGGACCAAATTTTTAGTGGCTGCTCATACAGACCACAGTCAATCAGTGGAAAATCAGTGGAAAGGAGTAACCTCTAAAACTGGATACCTGATCCCTTTATTTTCTCTTCATAGCATACATTAACAGGAACTGTTCTGTATAGTAGCAGGGAACTGAAGGAAACACATTTAAGCTAAGAAGGAATCCTATCACCAACCCTTCTCATTTTTTTACCTATTACTGGTATAAAATCATCACACTCCTAGCAGTCATCAGAAAGAAAAGGTGTCATAGTGATTAACTTGCAAAGTTTTACTCCTGTGACTTGAGAACATCCTCTTAACAGACTTTCAAATAAAAAAAGCATTTGGGTTTGAGCTTCAGCAGCTGCTGATGGAGTCAAGACACTAGAGCCTGAACAGAGACAGTGAAGTTTCAGAAGATTTCCATTTATAATTACTACATAGCAAGAGAGAACCAAAAAGACCTTGCACAGTAGTGTAGAAAGATCATTTAACTAGCTCTCCTATTCACTTATTTCAAATGAGAAATGGGAAAAGTAGTCAAACAAGCCCAAGCCTTCAGATAAAAAACTTGATGCATTTCTGAAAGAGAAATCACACAGTGGAGCAGCAATGCAATGAGAACGGGGACACAAATTTATCTAAACTCTGCAATAAAATTCTGTATCTACTTCTCGGTACCTCCTTTTACCTATTCCATCCTCGCTTTTCAAATCCCTCACAATTCAGCCTCACCCTGGAGAATAAGAAGGACTCCTACAGCTGTATTATCACATTGGAGAAACCCAACTTTCACTCTGAAACAGCAGCAACCTTTTTGGTCCTCACAGCTACAAGGACAGGCACTGCATGCAACGTAACACCCACGTTTGCAGAAAGACTGGTGCATCTCACAGGGCCGGTACCCCCCAAGGACCCAAGGCTGTCTCTGGGGAAGATGCTGAAAAGCAGCTTAACTCACTTGCCTGGGATGCTGTATGTGCCCAGAGCTTGCTCCCTGCCACCACCACTGCCAGACGAGCAGGCAGCCTGGCTGCCTCCTTACTGGCACAGCCAGGTCTGGGGCATTTCTGCTTCACAGGAGAATGGGACAACAAGGATGCTTCAGTCCTTTCAAGAGAGGACAACCAAATCCCCTCTCCCCAGCAGGCAGTGAGAGGGGTCACAGCCTATGTGTATGGGAAGACATATTCAGTCTTACTTGAACACATTCAAATAAAGCTGACAAGATGAGCTTCTTCCTTAAAACTTCCTAGTAGCATGCCATACAGCTATAAAACAAACTGACTACCATCAGTTTTTACTACATTGTATGTAGTGCATACATAATGAAAACACAACCTACTGCCCTAGCCCACAGGAGGGGACAATTTGTTTCTGAGATGAAGTTCGCTCGCTAATAATGGCTGGCAGCAACTGCTGCTGCTGTCATAATGATAGTGCTTTCTTATTTTTATGTCTCCATTCCCTGCAACAATGTAGGTGCCTCGCCATGAACTAATGCTGCCATCCAATAAAACATTAAAAAAATGCATTAAGTACAGCACCGTGCCGAAAGCTACTGCAACTACTAACAGAAGTGTCTAAATGACCCTATTTAAGAGTCTGGAGCATACTAAGGAAAATGGTTTTTCTTGCTTACATCATAATGTCCACCATACATTCTTCACTGAAAGCCTAGGTTGGGGAGGTCAGGAGCAGGTCCCCAACACATAGGGACAAAGACAAAATTTTAATCTTCATACCAGTACAAATGGCTAGGGGCTAGTGTAGTCCCAAGCACTGCTATGGATCATGCATACCTCCCCATGGTCCTTATATGCAGCAGAAAGCTACAAGCCTTTCTACTGCTGTGCTGTACTCCCAGAGCAGATAAAAAAGCAGCTCTTTAAAATTGCTGCTGCAAACTATCATTTGGGTCTATGCACTGTTAAAATGTACAATTGAAAGAACAGAGATGTGGGGGTAACAATTTTTCCACTGTAATCCTCTGGGCAGAAGAACAGACCCTGTGCTGAGGACACTGATGAAGAAGGGAGATGTTACTTTAAAAACAGAGCAGATGCATGGGTGAAGCCAAGTGCAGAGCTGACTTTGCACTGCCCACGCTCTGAGCAGAGGTACTCCTGCTCTGGGCACTGTGTAGCTACATCGGAGCAGAACTGAGCACAACATTACATGGTGCATTGCTAGGCCACACCATGGGCATTTCTACTGATCAACGTCCTTTGCATACCGTCCCATGTCTACCTGTCAGTCGCTACAGAATGAGCTTTTTGCATCCCACAGGATGTTAAAGCTTTTGAGGAAAGTTATTAGCCCACCTACCCCAAAAGACAGTTGTTGTAAGTGCTGAACAAAAAGATGGCACAACTCTGCCTGGCCCTGATGCTCCAGCAGCAGTCCCCATCAAGGAGTCAGGCTGACCCTGCACAGTGGGCTGCCCAGCATTCAAAGTGAGTTAATTGTCCTCAGGGCGAACCTCTAGGACTCAGCCAGACCAGCCTAACAGTCAGGAATAGCTCGCCCGTGATTCTCAAGTCTGCCATAGTGGTTTCACACAATTAATGGCACAGCTGTGCTAGGTAATCCCTGCTGCCATCTGTCAAATGGCCGAGGCCATCTATTGCAATCATCTGCCACAGCCTTCCTGGGGTATGTGAAAATGGAATTATACTGTTCATCACACAAAAAGATTGCGGTGTGCTGATCGTAACCTAGGGGTTACTGACCAGAAGCTTCGCTGTCTGAGCATGAAGCAATAAACTCTTTTCAGCGGCTGAAAATCTTGTTGTTTGCCTATCCAGTCTTAGCCCAAGCAGAAAGTACAGCTTCTTGTAAAGTCAGCTGCTGATAAAGCAACTTTCTGAAGAGCTGTTCTAGCTGTGTGCGGGAGATCAAGCAGCAAGAAGCTGAGATATGGGGAAGTGCCTTCTCAACCAGTAATCTCAATTTACTGCAGTTCTGATTCTCTCTAAGTCCAGGGCAGAGATATGGACATCAAATGCAAGTAACACTACAGAGAAGCTGGACAGAAAGTAGCAGGGTGGGGTTGTTTTCTTTTTTTTGGTTGGGGTTGGGGTTTTTTTCGGTTTACTAGTCCTAATTCTCTCTGTAGCTTAACCACCATGCAGGTTATTTAACATAAGGAAACAAAAAGAATGGTAGCTGACAAAATACAGCTGCTGTCAAGTCCAACTGCACAGCTGGAGCCTCAGTTACTTCCCTTAGCTGGGGGCAGAGTATTCAGCCAGAACCAAATGCTGAAACCTCAGCACTTTTCCTATTTTTCACCAAACAAATATTGAAACTGAATATCCAAACTCCCTAGTGTGGCTGAAGGGATACATAATTTTAGCAGATTAATAATTACCATTTTCTTTCTGCACTGATACATTATTATAAGCTTTAGAAATACACAAAGGGGGGAGAATTTCCCCAAGGCTGTATTAAATATAAAAATCCATTCATTATAACAGAACACCGTTATTATTACAGACTGCACTTGGCAACAGCTCGCAGCTGTGTTCGTGTTAAGATATCTCTTCAGAAGTATAGTGAGTTTCTTTAGAGGGTGTGTTAAAAGACACCACTCCAAAGCTAATAATTTGAAGAGGTAAAAAAACCCACCAAAACCCCAAACCACGACCAAAATAAGAGACATTATTACCTACTCAGAAACATCTATTAAAAGTCATGAGGTGTAGTTATTTTAAGGACATGAAAATTATTTCCACAGTACTGCTAATAACACTCCGACACTTTGATATGTCCCTGTCTCCAGAGATCTCCTGCCCTCTCTGGAGGAGCTGTCAGAAAAGCAACTTCAGACCTAAAAGCTCCTGTGTTGCATAAGTATTAGGAGAACAGCAGCCATGGAATACCTGACAAATATTTTCCATAAGAAACAAGGTGATTACTTTGAATCAGATCAAGACACATGTATCTCAAATTCCTGCAAATGATACTACATATATTGGTATTCTTTTAAGGAAAATACGGAACTTGGTTGCTCACATTTTTTTTTTATTAGTATTATTATTTATGATTAGAGTATAAACGTTTAACAAACTATTTCTTTGCTTGGCTATAAAGACTTGTTGGTTTATACGACCAGGCTGTTTTTATAGGATCTGGATTTATCACAAGCAAAGGGAGCAAAATTCTTAGGTATCCTTGCTAGAACAGGCGCAGTTCCTAAGGAACAGTGTCGATAAACTTTAAAACCCAAATCCCTATGGGTTTACATCCCCTGGTCTAATTTCTATTAGAACCTATAGATAGCTCTTACTATTAAAGAATATTCCTCTCAAGAGAGTGAGATGAGCTGGCCAAGAATACAGATTATTACAGTAAATCAAGACAGGAGCTCAGGATGAACTGGGAGAATTCCATAGGCAAACCAACAGGAAAAGCGGGTACCGCCAGCTTCCAATGCCGACTCCATGTTCGGAATTTCAGGCAACACCACTACAGGAGACATATGGCTGTCTTGAAGGTTTGCTGGGACCTTCAACTTTTCAGCACTGGTCAACGAAACTACTTCCAAAAGTGTACAGTGAGGCTAAGCAGGATGAGCGAGCCCCGCTGCGGCAGATCCAGCTCCCAAGGGCTCCCCCTCCTCCCCCATGGCAGGGGCTCAGGGAGCCAGGCACGTGGCCACAGTCCCCCCACTGCCACCCCGCTTGGCTCATCTTTTCCTGTGCAAATATGAGGGAAAGACAACACTATGTAAGTAACGTGGCTGTTAATGCCTGGAAGTGATAGCCCAACTTAAGCCTGTAGTAAACGATACTTCGAGTTGCTTGGAAAGAAAAGCAAAACCTTTGGAGTGTTTTGGCCCAGCCTCTTAAGGAAATCCGCTTTATACAATTGTAGCAGCTCACCCCAGATCTCTTGTCCCATGCAGCCAGCTTCAACTAAATTTGATACAGGAGAAGTGAACCCCCCAAAAACAATCAACTTCCAAAATCAAGAAAAAGGACAAGTAGGTAGAGGTGAGGTGCCACATTAATGCCCCCAGACAGGGTAAGGTTTGCCCATTGTCAGGAATCAGAAACTCCACAAAACAGAGAAAGGTATGAATGTCCAGCCACAGAAAAAAAAACACTTTCCAGTTAGACACCACCTAGCCCAAACAGGAGAGGCAAAACTAGATGAAAGCGGGAGATGTCTGCAACTCAAGGAACAGTCTGTGAGGGTATCAAACCATACCAGGCTTCAATTCCAGCTATGCAGAGTCACCAGAAGTAAATGTAAAGCATTAAAATAATTTTAGCTCCTGTTCAAAGGGTTTCTGCTTTCCCTAAATATGGTGATTTTATAAAGCACAAGGAAAATCGATATGTAATGAGACTGATTAAATCAGTGGTTAAAAGTGTTGAGCCATCAGGCTTCACAACAGAATACCTAAGCCTGTTGGTTTAATGTTGGTGTTTCCAGCAGCAGCACGGCAGTGCCTGCAGCACCCAGCTGTGGGAGAGGCCAGGTACCCCGCGATGGCACTGGGCTCCCAGGTGCAGGCAAGAGGACGGAGGGAGGCAATGGTCACCCAGACCCAAAGGTACAGCAGGGCTGAAACTCTCCTTGGGGAAAACTGTAGATGGCACTCAAAAGCTGTGCGCTGTCCTACAGCCAAGCAAAACCCCCCGCAGCCTTATTCTGCAGGCTGAGCACCACTGCATGGGCCACCTCTGCCAGCACTACCTTGCTTCTCCAACAGTTTGCTTTTCTACCCAAGTCTGGCAGCATTAAAATACCAAACTAGAAAAAGGACCCAATCCAGACACCAGCTGTTACATGGTTTTTCTATTTACAACACTGTTACTCATGTTTTCCTCACAGAGTATTTAAAACAAGGGGTAAAAAAAAAAAAAAAAAAAGTCCACATTGAAGCAAACTTCTACACAAGAATGTGAGGAAACCACACAGCAGAGCAGATAATTGCACTGCACAGCTTCTACCCACTGAGGGGAACAGTCTTCAGATATTTACCACACAGAATATGCTAACAGGGAACTGTTTAGTACTTCTGCCCACCATATCCTGGAAGTAGATGTCACTTATTGATCCATACCAAAAAAGTGGTAATATATTTACTTTAGGAAAGTACAGATTCCAGATTTGCTGGTTTTCAGACTCTTGCATTCATGTCTCAGTTGTAGAAGACAGGAGATTCATTTCCCAACAAAGACACCACAGTTGAAGTGACACTTCTTGTCTCATTTTATGTAATTACAGCAGTAATAACTTGATCAGCTAGGTTACACCCAAGAAAACATTTTCCTGTAACTATTAGCTTCACAACAGAAATATAACTTAAATGTAAGTGGTTTTGGAAAATGGAAGTCAAATTCAATACAAAGTTCCAGCTCAAACATCCCCACTGACCATTAGGAACAACCTGAAGGGACACATCAAGAAGCCGGTGGCTTCTTCAGATGCCCTGTACTCAGCTTTGTTTTGTGCAAATACCTGGATTCATGGCACCAACCTGGGAAAAAGGATTCCTGGGTCCCAGTCCCTGTTCTGACAAAGACATACTTCTTCATACAAAAACATATTTAGTAACTAAAGACATGGCCTCCCATCTCCCTGTATAATAAACTTTGGCTCTTGGCTGTTGTAAGTAGTAAGAGGAGGGCTCAGGCACTCAAAATTATCTCTCTTTGCACTTGGATCTTTCCATCCAAAACGTACACTGTCAGACCCCTGTAATATTTGGTAACCTCCCTTTCCAAATGTTTCGCTTTATTTCTGTCACTTATTCTATACATGTCCACAGTAAAACTCTTTATTCTGAAACAAAGGGAGATTTCCTTTTTAAAGGAGAAAATTTTTCCAGCATTATATTTGGCAAGTAAAATACCAAAATTACATGTTTATTCCAGTCTAAAATGATTCCCCCTTTGCTAGCCCTGGTGCAGCTGTGAAACTGAAAAACCCTTCCATAGCCCTAAACATGGCATCTCCAAAAATCATGGTGGAGTTGGGACCAAAACCAGAAGCATGTTCCAGAATTAACACAGTGAGGAACAATCACAGGAATTACTTTCTTTGCCCAAGCCCTGTTTCTCCGTAAGAGCTTAGAAAATTTGGTAATCCACAAGCTCCAATGCAGTATCCTTTTCTCCCATTCAAGGTCATTCATGTATTTTTCAAAAATGGTTAGTAAGACACAAGGAGGTTGGAAATTTGGCCTAAGTACCCTTCAGCAATGCTCAGAGTAGACATTCAGTTAGAAAAGATACCAGATATAGAAGAAAAAGCTTGACTTTGCCTTTTTTTTTTTTTACTTTAGGCTACCATTTCCCTTGTAATTTCTCCTTGAGAACTATTAATCTTACAAACATGCTTTCTCTTGAGTTGGAAACAATGAACTTCAAAATCAATTACCTACTTGTTTCATGAATTAAAATGCAATAGAAGCCACAAGACATGATCTATTCCAATTTTGCTCTCAGTAGAGCTGCAGCATGTAACTTGGAAGCGCGGAGTGATGACTGCCTGGATGCCTGCACGGACAAAGCCACATCCATGGCAGGCAGTAGAAAATCCCATGCAGAAGCATCCTCAGGTTTTCCCCTTCTTCCCAAGGGCTCACAAAATTTTGCATCCATATTTAAGCCACAGATAACATCCTTGAGTGATCTATATACCCGTTACATCAGCACCACAAGTAAACCATGCCCAACTTCCTTAACTTTTCTTTAGCAACCCAAGAACGCAGGCAGTCCTTGCTGGACGCAGACGGCACATGAACTCCCCGTGCCAGACAGCACTCTGAACACCGCACTTCTTAAATCCCTATTCCCACAGTCCCTGGGAAACACTAAAAGACGATTGGACACAGTGACTTTCCAATGCTTAAAGAGCAGGACTGCTCACCTAGCATTCCTTCTGCTCACATTCACAAGTTTTTTTCATGCATCTGAAAGGGGCTTTTTACACCAGCTGGTGCAAGAAACAGTAGGAAGAGCAAAGCAGTGAGCGATATCTTACTCCTGCAATCCTAAAGATTTCCAAGGACCTGCGTGCAGGTAGATGAACATGTTACTCTGTGACAGGCAAAAGCACACAGCAAGTAAAACTTCCCATAGCTGTTATTTCTCTTTTATTCAGACGTATCATTTACTTCTGAAGATCAGATCAAAACCAACCACCAGGACAAATTCAAGCTCACCTGGAATTACTAGATCCTGCCCCATGACTTTCAGAGTGCTGGTTCACAGCTGATGCTTAACAAGAACAGATAAAAAAATGTATTAGTATAAATGCAAACAAAATAAGGCCCTCTCATGCTTTCTGATGGATACGGGTAAACCTAATTTCATCTGAAATCAGATAAAACTTTGGATTGGGGTGGGGGGCAGGAATTTAAATGAAGATAAACCAGTATTTCATTTTACAAACAGGAGAGAACACCTTTGTGCACAGCATAACATCTTCCACTGCTCTGAGTGACAGTAGATGGAAAGGATTGAGGGATCTGCATCCTTAGTGGTGGCCCAAGGAATGACCAAGGGAATAGACACAGCACTACGAAGGACCTGGGGGGGCGGGGGGCATGGCAATTACAAACTCTTCCTTAGGGAATACGTTTTGCAGCAGAAGTGCCTGAACAGCAAACACATGGCGTCACTTGATGGCTTTGTCCCTACTTGTCTCACTCACATGGGCCTCCTCCAGCTACCGTGCCTTGCCTGTTGGGGGACAGGAGCTGCCAGTATCATATTTGGGTCATAAACCTATTTTTGCCTTCTGGGCATTAACTAAACTTTAAAGAAAGTAATACTGATGAAAAAGCATAAAGTTTTGTGTGACCTGAAAGAACAGAGCAAAGCTAATCAGTCTCTCACCGTCTCCGCTCAGTACCTGAAAGTTATTTTGATAGCTTTTGACAAGGCAGTATTTCAGCATGCTGTACAGATAGATAAATGTTATCATAAGTCTTATTACCAAAGGCCAAAGCAACTCTGGAACAGAATTTCCTCAGGAAATAGGTTATGAGAATCTGTTTTAAGAAATATGACTGTTTTCAGCTCCCACTTCCCCCGATTCCCATGGCAGCAGGATCCGACTCCATCAGACTTTACAAGTTTTGTTAGTCTGAATAAAGAATGAGAGTAACGATGGCCATTTGGAAGAGTATAAAACGCAAAGAAAGTGCTAGGGTCTGCAGAACTATTTCTATATAGCATCTGGCTCCCTTTGCAAAAGTTTGACATTAAGTCTGCAGCTGGACAATATTTCAGTTTATTGCTCTGTGCAAAGCCTCACATAAAGCTTTTTGGAAAAGGCAACTATTAATTAGTCTTAATGAGGATACAATTTGCTTTCAGCAGGCTTACTTTATTGAAAACAACAGAAACAATTGAGCTGAACAACAAAACAAGCTGCAATTAGAATCTCAATGCCCACTGGCCCTAGAGCAACATACATACACAGCTGATGGCTAATGACAAATTAAGCTACACCTCCCACACTAAATTTTGACCATAATGTAGAGCATGGAAGAGGTATGATATGTATCTTACCAAGCCTGAACTTCTCAACTGAAAGCTGATAGGGAAAAAAACCCAACCCTTCAGCTATTTTTATTCCTTGACAGCTCTTTTAGGAGCCAAAACACATCTGGAAACCAGCAGCAGATCTGGGAGGGAATCAGGAGATTGTTACCTCTCTGACATCCTCTGACACTCCGAGAAGTGAAAAGCATTTCTGAATGCTGAACTCAGTGGTGTGTGTGAAGGGGTATTGGATTAGAGAAACACTGTTATACACAAAAATGTGAATTCCTGAACTGTTGAAGACTACTATATCAGAAAACAGTAAGGAAGTGGCAGAGGGAAATATCTTAGTTCACTGGTGATGATTAGTAAACCAAAAAGGTCCCACAGAATATTAGGTCTTTCCCACAACAAACTGACATTAATTTTTTCAGATGTCTCGTGATCCAGGCCTATTTTCAGGTACTGTTCTCCTTCCCTTGCCACCACAGAAAATGGCATCAAACTAGAAGTCCCTGTGGGGAGCAGTGATATAGAGGTGATCACCAGCAGCCTGTGGGCAACTTTACACTCCATTTTCCTGGGACTCAGACCCAGGAAAGTGAAAGGACATCTATTCCTTCTCCCCTCAGCCCATAAAACACATACTCTTCTGAGCTCAGATTTAAATCTTATTAAGTTTGCCTTCCCCCTTTTCCCTCCGTCTCTTCAGTCTTCCACTCTCTGCATTTCTTTCCCTTAAATATTTGCTGTCTGCGATCATTTTCTGCACCTTGATGTGTGTGGGAGCATGCACATATTTGTGTACAAAAGAACCAAGAGTGGAGAACAAAAGGTGAAAATATATCTAGAAGCAAGATCCTCTCCAACAGTCTTGGAAGGTAAATGGTGGAAGAAGAGATAGACTGACCTGAGAAAGGAGGAGGAGGATGACAGAGAAAAGGCTCCTGAAGACTCCAGAGGAAGGAAGATGGGAGATGAGAGAGCTCTAAGAGGGGGGCGGGGAACAGGACGGGACCTAATTGCTGAGCTGGGCCTCTAACTTAGCCCATCTTGTTCAATAGCTTGTACTGTTTTGGCAATAGTTCTAGGATCTGTTGATCTGTTTTACTTCCAAGGAATCAGTCAGTTAGTACTCCACATACATAATATTATTTATTACCCTCATTAATCTACTCTAAACTATTCCTGCTTAAAGTTACCCAATATGATTTCAGGAGAGATTTAATTCATTAGTGATGGCTTTAAAATTTCATGTTACCTTTTCTATCCTTGTAGTCATGCCCCTTTCCTCATTTCAGTAGCTCAAAACAGAGAACCAGAAGATATTTTTTTAAAATCTAGAAAGGCAGCAGAAGAGCCACCAATACAAAAAGGCTTGACAGGTGTCACCAAGGCTACAATCTGATATAATGGAGTTGTACAGGAAACCTTAAAATAAAAATAAAAAAAATAAAATTGAAGAAATCTGATTGCAGCCATTTCCACACCTGCTTTTTTTCCATAATGCTTATTTTGCTCCACAGAATGTAATTTCCTATATTTCCAGTAGAAGTTAATCCATCAAACTAATACGAAAAAGGCTTTTTCAGTATCTCTTGACCTTAGATCACAACCACACTATGCTGAACACAACGGCAATTTATATTCTTTTCCAAATGCTTTAATGCAGCAAGAACTATTCTAATACTTCTTTGCTGAACCTTGGTTATTTGTGGTACTCTGCATGCTTGGGGAATACTTTAAAAAATATAGTCAATTTAACCTCTACATGCAATGAATACTAAGATTTTAAAATAGCTCCTGCTGTACCAATGTGACCTCAGGAAACCCCAAAATGGAACCAAAATGGAAAAAAAACACCCAAAAATAATCAGGATTTAACAAAGACAAAAAAATGTACAGACAACTCTATGTGTCCACTTCAGTGAATGAAAGACATGTTACACATCAGAAAACAAGCAATACTGAAGAATACTGAAGTGCAAATTACCTTAGTATCAATGAACCAACCTTTTCTTCATACTCTTTTTTTAAAATTTAGAAATATATGAAGCATTTAGTTATCAAGCCAAAAGAACTGAGGCTTGACCAGTTTCTCAAAGTTCGGTTAAAAGGGCACCTTTCAGTCAGTCCAGCCCACCAAAACCCAGTCTCCTCCCACTCTGTATCACAACCTACTACTTGCCTTCTTTTAATCCAGAAGTCATGCAATGATTCCTGTACCTTACGGATTTGACCAAAATTTAAACCTGGAATTAAACAAGTAACTGGAAAGATCCCTGACCTGTAACATGCTCATTGGATCTTTGGATCCAACACAGAGAAATGACAGGAAAACACTACATCCCTGTTATTTCATCAAAGGGGAATCTTGTCCATTGTGCTTTGCTGTTTAAGTAGTTCGCATCAACTTGCAGGACTGGGTGAAGAATGAACTTTAAAAGGAGATTAGATACAGAGGGTACAAAGACAGGGTTAGATGCAGAGCTCCCAAATGACAAAGGGCCACTGAGTCCTACCAAGATCCCTTGATTTTTGTTGTTTGTTGAATTGTCCAAGCTTCAGCCTAACCTAAATCCATAAAGTCCGGTTTGTCCACATTTAATGTCCTCCATTATTTTAAGGTGTTTGGCATTGAGAAATAGAATTGTTAAAAAACAAAACAAAACAAAACAAAACCAAACCAAAAAAACAAACCACATAAACCCACAGAATTCAACCCTGGAGAGACTGAATACCCAATACCATTTTTCACTTAAATGCTTCAGTTAAGGAAATATCTAATTTAAAAAAACACTAAAGAGAAGATGATTCCCAGATTTCACCACAAAATGTGAATGTTGGAAGAGCAAATCTTGTACTTATTCTAAATTATTAATGAAAATTCTTTCTAGTTTTCTGTAATACATACATGCATAAAAATTTAAATGAGGGTTATCTGCATTGTTTTCTACTCATTCGTTCTACAAAAGCTTTTTGACTTACAATAGGAGCAGAATTAAAAACTAATTAGTATATTGAATCTGTGACGTCTACTTTCAGAATGACTTGGCCACTGTTTTTATACATCCTTTATGGTATAACATCAGTGAAAAGCGGAGTCCCAGCAGTTTACAAGTTTTGAATACTCAGCACAGTGTCAAAGGAAAAGTATTAGTGCATGAAATTAAACTACATATAAAATTGTTCCACTTGAAATATTTGAGTATGACTTACTTGTGATAATGCAGTTTCTTCAAATTTGCAGTAAAATAAATGCTGGACAAAGAACAAAAAATTGTGACAACTGGTTGACTAAGCTTATCGGCATTTCTTATACACCCAAACTGAAATCCTGCTTTCAAATATTTTCCAGAATGCTTTATTCACAGTGTAGCTATAATTTCTTCAATGGCCAGTCTCCAACTGAACTAATTGAATATTGACCATTTGCACATTTTGGACATAATATTCAACTGACACTAACTGAAGTTTGTTCCAGTGAGTTCACTGCATCTATTTAAACCAGTACAGCCCAGTCTATCTTTCTGAACCCTAAGTGCAGTGACATTTCAAATTCAGCTTTTTAAAAAGTGATCACAGTCTACACTGGTGTGAATCTAGGATATGTTAATATTGTAAAGTTATTCTACTTCACTTCTGCCTTAACCTGTTAAGTGACAGGTTAGCTGACCTAATTTAAAAGAGAAAAAAGGAAGAAAAGATGATAAATACATCTTCTGAATAGAAAACAGGTAAGAATTTGTAGTGGCTAAGACTTCTAGGGGGCTAGAGTCAATTAGCTTGGTACCTAGTCCCAGATAGACGAACACAATATCAGATCATTATGCTCCCCCCTTCCACGCCAAATTCCATTTTATTGTTGCAATTTATATGATGTATACATATTTTTCCTCTCTTTTTTCTTCTCAGAAAGCTGCCTTCTGGTAATGGGTATGTTACATATTCATGTTCGTTGGTAGCACTTTCTAGCTGACAAGAACCATGAAAAACATTTGGTTACAGTACTTACAAGGTTAAAAACCTCAACACAGGACTAAATTCCTCTGAACAACTGCAAAAGAATAAGATCAACATGTACAATTAAAAAAACAAAATTAGAACTATTATGCATTGATATTGTGGTACTAGTTACACACAGTAGCTATTAAAAAAAAAAAAAAAAAAAAAGAAAAGCTGACATAATTTCTGTCCTGAAGAGCCTTTCTGCAAAAAGTAGTGCACTTTCAATACCAGCTGGTAAATCAGATTTGACATGAGTCCTGGATCATTTCTCCTACTCTTTGAACATTTAGACTAAGCTGCTTCAACCTGTGAAAACCATAGGTTGGGGGGAATGCAGAAATGCAGGGCTAGATGTTCCAGGGAACTCAGAAACCTGACAGTACCCAGCCCTGGAGCTTATACATCTCTGAGCTGAGCAGGAGACAGAGTCGTTTTACGGTTGTAAACGAGTACCCTATTTTTATCATATTATAATCCCTCCTTTGATCTGGCACTAAATAAGACCTTGCTGAGGGATACTTGACTTCCTTGGGTGTTTACAGGCCAGGTGCTGAAGGCAATTACCACAGCTACTATCACTATTAATGAAGTATCACTGGCAGCTGACATTACAGATAGCCACCAATTTAGCAAGTCCAAGCCTACGGCTTTCATTTGGCAAAAGGATCTGTTCTTTTATTAAATCTAAACATTGTTTGTGGCTTCCTGTGCTTATTTCATCTGGAATTGCACTGAAGGATCACCAGAATGTGTTTCATGCTACAGCAGCCACATCAGCATAAAACCTCTCAGCTCTGTGATCTTTTGCACTTGGAGAACAATGACTGTCTTGCACTTTCAAAACAAAAAGTTCCTTATAAACGTCCAGCATCTTCATCTGCAAAAACTGGAGATTTATCAAGGTCAAGCACGGAGTAGTTTTACTGCCTACAAGTAGCAGACGCTCCAGGCGGCTTATCCTCTACAACTGTCTCTCTCATTTAAAGTACAGATTTGGCAACATTTGGGTATTTAATCAGGTGCCAATTCCACTGATTTTCTGACCACACACAAATAAGCAGTTTTTGAAAGATACAAAATCTTGTCATTTTGAAAACGCAATATTTGATTTCTTTTTTTTGAAATAAATTCCTCCTACATAACTATAGAAAGTTTTACTTCTTGTGTCAAATACATTATTCAACTTATCTTTTTTTTGCAAATGTTTTAAGCTGATGCATATTGAAAGGTTATAGTATCTCTCCATAAGCTTATAGTATCCTTCCTATTTTTTCAACTGGGTAGGTAAGAGTTTCCCTACATGTTTTGCCTGTGCAACAATATGAACTGTTAGAATTGATGGTCTGAAGCAAGAGAAGTTAGGCATGAGATCCAAGCTTAATATGCAGATCTGTTGTTGTGAAGTCAGAATAGAATAGTTATTTATTCTTTCTGCATTTTGGCTGCTGTAGCAAATCTAATAACACTTTCACTTTTCCATCTCTTGAGATTTATTTTCCAAAAGCTCTACAACATCTAGTATATCATGGTCTACCACAGTGATGCTACAATAATAAAAGCTTGAATGAGTGTTATGGATAGCGCACCCGCTGTATGCAGTAGCTGAGAAGCAGGTTAAGTACCTAATGCAAAAACTAAGGCAATACCAGTTTAAAACACAGGGAAAGACCTAGTGCACTCACATAGCCTGAGGAAGACAGCAGCACCAGTGCTCCCTTACTCTGCAAAGTTAGAACACAGCACTGGGAGCTTTAATAAGTGGTTCAATAGTTGATCCAACTGAATGCTTGCCTGTAAGCAGCTTTGTACTCATTGCCCTGATTTACACATGACTGCTATAGTTGTCTCCACTGCCAGGTACATGTTTACATTAACGTTTCATGCAGTGGCCATAAAATTGTACTTCAAAGCTACAGTATTGTACAGCAGTATGTCAAATGCATAGCCTCACTGCATTGATTTTGCAAGTTTATCCATTAGCTTAACTCTGAAAATATTGGAGCCAAATTTTACTCTGGAAGACAATGTTTCCATAAGGACATGCTTTAAAACTATGGTAATATAGATGTACAGAACACTGTGAAGAATTTTTCTCTAACAGTTTAAATGATATTGAATCACATGGTAGCTTCAGCAAAAATCACATGGTAGTATTCAGGAAAAACGCTTGAATAAAAATGTGATTTCTCACTCTGGAGTAGTACCATCAACATAAAATGTCATCTATAGTTATCACTATTAATGAAAATTAGCAATGATTATTCAAGGACATCCATTCAAAGGTTAAAAGCAGTTCTACATGAATACATTACAGCCCAAACAATTCCTCCTGGGAAAATAATTGGGAATTTGAAGTACTTATTTCACATACTAAAGCCAATATAATGCAGGGAAAAAAAATTAAAAACCCCAAACAAAACAACAACAAAAAAACCTCACCTTCAAAATTAGGTTAATTGAATGTACATTTAGCAAGTTCCACATCCTCCAAGTTCTTTACAAAACTCAGTAACTAATCCCAAGGTAAAACAGAAGTCACTCGAAGCAAAGAAACTGCTGCTATGAGCACAAGACAACGTTTAATAAGTCCAAGCTCTGCCTCTTGTGTTGAGGCTCAGTGCAGACCCGGACAAGGTACTAACACCTCGTTGGATTTCACCCTCTCTATATCCCACCTCAGCCAAAACGCACCCTCCATAATCAAAGGCCCTACCAAAGCAGCATGGTCGTTCTAGAGAAGCTGCTACCGCATTTCTGCAGGTAAGAAAGCATTTTACATCTAACCTGTATTACAGCACCAGGGGGCAGCCTGATTGTAACCCCTCACTGCTGTCACAGGCTTCTAGCTGTACCCCTACAAGCCCCTCTCTGTTGCAGAGGTACGCTACTAAACACCTTAGTAACTGTCTCAGGCCCCAATGTGTACAGATCTACCAGGCACCAGAAACGACCAAAGCATACCTAGCCAAATCTTTGCTACTTTTCACACAAGTTAGAATTCATCTAAGGACCAAAAAAAAAAAAAAATAAATCAAAAGCCATACAACTTTGCCTCTCCCGAATTTGGTTGCTGATGTTCAGATAAAATGCATATGTGCATTGATTCAGTGGAGTCCTCACAACAGATAAGGCTCTTGACAAAGGTTGTGACATATAAGCACACCGGTAATATTCGGTACACCTTGGAAATTCCTGAACGGTAGTCAAAAGTCACCATCCAGCTGAGCTCTCCAACAAAACTGCTCCAGTCAAGAAACATTTCCTCATAGCAAACAGCTTTGCAAACAGCACTGCAGATCTGACGTGTCCATCCATCCCTACTGGAACAGCTTGAGCCACAGCTTTTGTCAGAGCTGCACCTCACTGCTTTTGGCCCTTCCTTTCCGGAGCAACATCAGCCCAGTTCTGGAAATACCATGTGCCTGAATTGTCTCTTCACTGCTCTCACATGGCGGTTGTCAAGGAAAACAAAGGAGAAGGCTCTGCTTTCCTCAGCATAATTTGCACAAAACAGCTGCCAAAGGAATCACTCCAGAGTAAATTTTGATTTCTAAGTTCATCTTGAAGGTTAAGTCCTGGTTTGCTTAATTCTTAGGCCCAGGAACAAGGGACTGGTTCTACCAGATTGTCCTGGCTCTGCCTCTGCACACCCCGCTGTACTGGGAGCATGCAGCTGGGCTGTGAATCTCTCCCAAAGTGGAGTCACCTTGCACCTAGGTGCCATCAGCTGTAATGGTCCATGCTGCTTTTATTGCAGCCTTTCAAGTATAATAGAAGAGAGCATGAATTTGGATGAGCAGCATCTAAATTACAATCTGAACAGGCCTGCTGGTATGTCTCAGCCGTGTGTTTTATAGTTGCTTGTTTCCTCACTTATAATTGCTATTCAGACAGATAAAAATTACTAATTTATTAATTAAAGGATTTCTGTTACTGCTTGTCCATGAACAGGCTTATTCTCTCATGTACGTACACAGACCTTGAATAAATAAGCTTTGCCCAAGTACCTCAAAGACTAAGAAAATTTGTATTTCCCAGCTTTATGTGCAGGGCACCAGGAAAATTCACCTCCTGATACAGCACATTGCCTCTCAGTGCAAAACCAAAACACCAACCACCACCACCCCCCCAAAAAAACCCCACCCCAAAATCAGGGTGGCAGAAGGACCTAGGGCACAAACCCTCTGAATTAAGGGGATTCTAGTTTAGCTCATCCCCAATCCTTCCTGGTTTCCTTATGTCCTTAGCCACCCATCAGTAGGAATGGGCTTGCCACAATTACCTCCTCAGTAAAGCACTTGGAAATAACCAGTCAAACAGCCTGATGAAAGTTGCTATTGCAAATAATTTTCCACCACTCTGAGCTACAAATGTATTAACAGACCACCATAACTGAAGTTAATGGAGCTTTTTACATTATTTTTTTCTCTGCATCCTCCCTTCTTTTAAAAGACTCAAGTTTTAAGTTCCCTGCATGCAGGGCAGGATTTTAGCCAAGCCAAACCAGGCAGTTGCCATAGGGGTGCCTGGCAGCAGGGACCGTGCTGCAGCTGCACCCCTCAGGAGGGTGCTCCCCTCTGTGCCCCCCACTCCTGCACCAGTCATAGCAGGTATGGATGGGACAGACACCAGTGCCACCTGCCAGGGATGCAGGGAGACCTTCAGGCTCCGCTGTTCCCCTTCCCTCACATGCAGCCCACCCACAAGGTGACCTGTTACAGGAAGCTCTTCCATGTATAGATTTTGTTCAAAAACAAAACTCCAAGCCCCAAAAAAACAAAGAGGGAGGGAGGGAAGGTGGGAGGGGTCATCAAGCATTTTGACAGATTACTCTTTCACCAAAGAGCGGCTGTTATCAAGCGCAGCACACTACTCTCAGCTGCTGAACCAGACAGGCAAGACCTTTTTCGGCCCCCCGCCTGGCTCTGCCAGCACATCGCAGCCCTCACACCATGGTTCCCCAGCAGCCAGAGCCATTTCACAATTAGCATCACCTTCCCAGCTTGGTTAGTGGCAAGGCACACATTGCAATGAAAAATACCGCTCCTGAGTAAGCTAACACTTAGAAAAGGAGCTAACAAAATACTCCATCTCCTTTTGCCAAGCATACAGAATGAGGTAAGCATCCTGTGAAGAAAACGTGTTTTATTAGACTATCCAATTTCGTTGGGAAAAAACCCACCCACACACGATCCTACCTCCACACCAGCCCTTCTTCAGGTGCCACATAGCAACCCAGGCTGTGGCGTTTGCTTCCATGTACTGAATATGCACGTAACATACCAGAAGAGCAGAGATGGAAACGAAAGGTCCACACCCAAAAAGCTGTGAACACATTGCAAAGAAGTTTATTGAAGCAACCTTTACTCTGAATTAGTCTCCACGATGACAGCAAGGTGACTGGGGCAGGAGGGGGACAGGACCTCAGTAAAAGCTGTGCTAATTCCTCAAGGACTCTGGGGTCACTAAAGCCCACTTAACTGCACCTACCATGCTATGTTTGCATCTTCTACTACAACTCAATAGAGTAACATAGAACAATACAAATCTAATTAATAAAAATAGGCTAGAATGCTTAAACATTAAATTAATACACTAAAGTGATCCCCTTTAGATGTTTCTGCTTAGAGACACTGATCTGCTTGTTCTTAATACAGGTATACTGCTGCATGCAAAGGCATGTGATTTGATGACATTTTAAAAGAAATATATTTGAAATGCAGAACAAAGATGATCTTTACATGCCTTAGATATGAGCAAAGAAATGTAAATAAGCAATGATAACATTTGCAAACAATGTCTTACAGTACTGACTTAAAACAGTAGCTGAGCAATACTTTGGCTTATTTCTTTAAAACTAAAAAAACAGCTGTCCCTTTCAAATACCATCTGAAATTTACTATTTGAAGTTACTACTCAACATTTTAACATGCTAAAGCCAAGTTTCTGTAAAGCACAAGAGTACATGGAAGTTTTTTACTGCCTTCACTCCCTGGTGAAGAAACTGTCACGTCTCAATGGGTAAATACATCTCCATAAAGCAAAACTGCAAAAGTCATTTACACCGCTCTCCAGATTTGTGCGCTCTTCTATATACATGCAAACTTTGCACCTTCAGTTACATTTACTGTTCATCAGCTACTTGGTTTAACACCAAAAAAAATCAATTTAAAGAATACAAAGCAAAATTTCATCAGAAGCTTTGTGTGCAGGCAAGGTGCTCTCAGGACGGGCAAATACACCAGAATCTGAGACAAAAAATGCTTCTCTCAAAATTGGTTTCATGGTTATTTGCACTTTCTTGCATCCAAGCTGCAACACTTACTAGTTCCTTAACATTTCCCTTCTGTTCACACTTAGCTTGACCTTCAGTTACCACGTGCAATACAATAACATCATATCAAAATTTCATCTGAACTGCTTGAAATAAGTGATTTAGCTCAATGTCGTACAAACATTAAGTCAGTCACAATTATGAATAAAAATTGGAGGGATAAATGGAGGCAACATATCTTTTTATTCATTCAACCATCAATTACTCTGTGCCTATTTAAGCAGAGACAACTTGAACACAAAGAGATTTAAACTAATTTAGCCTCACTATACTACCATACTGGTGTAATATTAAAACTTAAATACTTCCTTTTCAGAGGATGAAGATACTGTTTTAAAAGAAGCTGAAACAGATAATGGTACACACTAATAAGATTAAAATTAAATTATAATTGAATAAATATTTATGAGAATTGCTGCTCATCAGTTATGTACATCAGAGCTTAAGAGCAACGTGGCTTAATGGAGGTTTGTCCTCACAAACTGACAACAGACCTTCAACTGAGGAAAAAGCAGGTTCTCAAAACAAAACAAAAAAAATTTCACATTCTACTTATTTTTTTCCTCAGTGTGAGGCTGATCAGCAAAATACAAGCTCAGCACTTGAGAAATTTTTATTTTCAGCAATTGGTTTTAGAAGCAGAGTTAATCTACTTATTTTACATTTGGCTTCCTATTTTCTTGCACCAATATAAAATGCAATTTGTAAATATTAAAAATTCATACAGAAAAAGTAATCATTATAAAAATTGTATTAGGCATGAAAGCATTAATTCAAGATGTTAGTTACTCAGCAAGAGAACAGTAGATAGTACATCTTTGCCTTTTCAATTCTTTAAAACAGGGAAAGAACCCAAAGCACAAGAGGGAAAGCCAGCCAATTTGTGGAAACTAAAATGAAGTACATTGAAAAAAAAATCCTTATTTCTGAAGCTCTTTCCATTTTAAGCCAAACTCACAAAGGGCAAACACCCTAATCTACTCTGTATAGCCATGAGATCCCCTCCCTGCCATGCCTTACACCGGGCTCCCCCAGCCTGGGCGCAGCCCTAGGCAGCTGAGCAGGGGGCATCGCTCCAAATGACAGCAAGGCAATGGCAGCCACAGCTGCAAAGTCCCCTACCTACCGCCTTCCATTTTCTACTGAGTAGAGAGAAATTTTTTTTTCCTCTTTTATAACCAGCGTTAATTACTTTGTTTTGTAAGTTTGCATCACCCTACATCTGTGTGTTCCTCATTAAGAAAGGCAGACCAGCTGAAACAGGTGCAGGATGGTGAGATGGTTTGCTGTTCAAACTCATCCCTGGTTTTTCATCAAATGGCAAGCATTCATACCAACCTGCAGAGAAAGACCCGTAACTTCAGTTCATATACCCCTACTGCCTGCACATCTTCACATTGGAATTTCAAGATATTTCACCATGAATTTCCTAAAGCAGAAGTAGTGGGGTTGTTTGCTAGATAAGCTAAGGAGAAAGCCTGGTACAACAGAGACACTGAAGTTAGTTTGTCCTTCAACTCCTCAAAAATAAACACATGCACAACTTTTGTTCCCAGTGCAGTACTGTATGTTGAAAACTCTCTTTGATCCAAGCACATAAAGCTGGATGGAAGCTGAGATAAAATGTCCCTTCCTTTGTGTGGAGATAGACACAGCCTGGTTTTGGAGCAGAAGGACTTGACAGGGTCTGAATAAGAAGTGTGGTTTTGTTAGGCTTTTAATTGGTGCACATATTCTGCAATTAAAAAAAAAGAAAAAAAAATGTTTCTGACATCTAACTGGAACACTCACACAGCAGAGGGTAAGTTTACGCGGGTAATTTTGACAGATTAATGCCATATGCCCTCAATGTAGAACCAGAAAGTTTACATTATCTTGAGACATCAATACAGTGTTGGAGACAATTTATTATTCCAGCTCTGTATTAGGCTTTCAGTACCTAAGCAGGGGAACCACTTATACCTTACAACATAATGACTTCTTTACTTTCCAGAAAACTGGGAAGAAATAAAGAGAAACAAACAAAAAACCCCGGCACCAAACACATTCGTGACTTGCCTCTTCCAAACCATGGGTGGAGAAGGAATTCTGGTTTTATCACCTGCCAGGATACTCCCAGCTGAAAAACACTGTGTTTTTACACACTTGGCTGGTGCTGTTGCACTGTTGACTACGTTGTCAAGGCTGTTGTGACAGCTACCTACATGCCCATGAACAGATGTACAACAATCCTGGACCTCACCAGATGGAAGAATAGAGATCCCAACTAGAGGTACTTGCTGTTACATGCTATGTTGTGCTTTTAATCCTGAATAGCACTACAACATTGAAACTGCACAGAAATTCCACTAAAGACAAGAAGTTTTAGTTAAAGGGCATACATGGACTGTACGAAGAATTTTCTTATCTAGTTGCTTTTACAGAAGGGATCCAATATCCAGATTTTTTTCTTGTGCAGAGGAGAAAGGCATGCACAGAAATTAGAACCAGATTATAAAATGGAAACGTTTTCCATAAGAACACAGCAAGTTATACCATCTTCAGCAAAAAATGGTATGAAGACCGTCAGAGACAATAGCAGGGTTGTTCTCTCATTCTTTTATGACTTTTGAAAGTAGGTGTATACTGAATTTGTTTTCATCATTTCATAACTTCCAATTTTAGTAACAGCCCATACTCTAATATTGCTTAAGATGGTAATTATTGCAACATATACAGAATTTGAAATTGTTCCTGCTAGAAGTACTTGAATAAGAGAATAAATCTATACCTGGATGTCTATGTACATACTAGAATACCAATACTGGAAAAAAGTAATAAATAAAACTTATTTTTACTGTCTTTGTGAAGGACTGGCATTGCTTGAAGGAGTCTCAGGAAACTCTGAAGCGAGCTTTTAATCCTCTCAATATTATCTCTTCTGAATGCACGTGGCAAAGACTCTCACCCTTCACCAATTCTACTTGTGGAAAAATTCCAGAAAAACAGCGTTGCCAAGCTCGCCACGATTTTATTTCCTGACTAAAAGGCCCTGGAACCTCATGGAGCTAAACCACACGGGCCTGGTGCCTCACTGAGGCAGCTCTGCTGCTTTGACTGTAAAGCAAAGCAAACTCTAGCTAGGACAGATGGGGTTTTGCAGCTGCTTTACTAGCCAGCAAACCACATCTTCAGCCAGCAACACCTCTCAGCTTGTGGGCAGTACATTGCCATTTTGTATTCTCCAAAAATTTTAACAGCCAACGAAATTATAAAAAATGGATGACAGGTTAAGCAAAATCTTGTGCTGCTCACAGCATGGTGCTTGTCGTGCAAGTGAAAGACTGTAGATCACATTACAAACATTAAGTAGTACTGGTTCCTTAGAAATAACAAACCATATCCTTGCACAGTATAGGAATAACATTACTTATATGAAATAGAATCAGTCGTGTTCAACCCTGAAACAAAAAGGCAAGTGACGAAGCCCACACCATGCAGCAGAACTCTGCTCTGTGAGAGATGAGTCACTGCGTGCACAAAGCCACTGATCGCCCTCTACTCTGTGCAACTGGACTCCTTCCTTCCCTGCTGTTTTGTACCTGCTGACATTTTGCAATTATGCTTACTTTCTAACAACTCATTTGCTGACTTTTCTTTATATTCGTTTTAAAAACTGGGCATGTTTTCACAGACATACTTAGAAATACTGATATACGCTTCGCGCCAAAAAGTTATATTTTTGCTTCTTTTGATCCTCAATAAATAAAACTTCTTAGAAATAAAGTGGTGATGTAATTAGGCTAATTTTAGAAATGCTGGCTAGCTGGTGATTTTTCCATCTCAAGTAAGACAGACAGTTAAAATAATAGCAATTAAGAATGTGTGAACCAAATCAGACAGAGCTCAACCTTAAAACCAAGCAAACCCAAAAATATTACTTTAAACAATTTGATTATACAAGAAAGCATTACCTGCAAAATTCAGAGGCTATCCTAGTTTCATATTTCAAAAGCTGTAAATTCTGCGAGTTCAGAAGATCAGTGAGACATGTTTTAACTACAAGAAACTGTCCAGGTTTCTCCCCTTCATGAGGGTTATTTGAAGTACCTTCCTTGTCAGAGAGTCTGTCCAAAGATCCCCAAGATTTAAAAGGGAAAGATTCTGCACCTCTTTTTTACCTGAAATGACCCAGTATTTTCACAGTATAATTTGTTTCTTAATTATAGCTATGCTGAATGAAAATCATCACATAAAAGTCCACATTGTAGAGATTAAAGAAAGAACAACTTCACATCAAGTGTTACATGGAGCAGCCTGCTTAGGGAGGCTCAGCCTCAAAATAATATGGCAAAATAACAACTGGGGGAAGCATGAGTAGCGTAAAATGGAAACAAGGATAAAACGGAATAAACCAATGTGAGATCTACTGACTGCAGCAGGTGTTTACGCATCGAAGACTGATTTTATGTCATTGGTATCCATTAGCACTGTGCTCTTTGAGGACAGTTTGTTACAGGAAAACAGTCACCAGTAAAAACAAAGCATTGTTTGCTGATATAAGAATGGGGAGGGGGAAAGAGCCATGAGATGGGGGGATGGGTCATTAAAAGAAAACAATGCAAACAGAAGTGACACCAAGACTTCTTTCAACATATATCTTATGGAAAAGATAGCTGCACTAACAGAAAAGTGTTCTGATTAATATCAAGGAACTTTCAGGAGCAAGCTTTTTGATCTTAACTGACAGGCAAATTAATCTTGAAATAATAACAGGTATATACATAATTTCTTTAAAATGGCTGAATGTTATTAGTACAAATTAATGGCCATTAAGTATATAACAAAGTTATGATACAGATTAGAGGCCAAATCTCTGCAGACTCTATTTTGCATTTGAGGATTGAAAAATCTTTATGAACAAACAACTTTCAGGATCTCCCTTTTCCTTAATGTCTGAAGTGAACAATGGCAGAGAGGGTAAAAAAAAACCAAACCAGACCTGTATAGGTGAATTTACTACATTTCAGCAAAAAGGAGCTTTAGAAGTATGACCGCTCTGCATTGAGGCCAATAACTTGAGCACAGAAAATGGGTTAAAGACATGATCACGAAAAAATCCTCTCCCAGTTCTCTGGAACTGTTTCACGGAGCCTGCTCCGTCCTAATGTTTTTTGACAGCTACCATCACTGCCCTGGGGACCAGAAAATTACCTTTTGCTCACCTGGGCTATGTGAGCATTGTGGTCAGTAAAGTGGGATGAATACTTCCTTGAGGAGTACTACCATCCCCTCGTTCTGAACTGGGCAATGGCCACCAAGGCAGGTGATGAATTTAGCAGACTGCAGCTGCAAAGGCACACAGGACTCCACCACTGCCTACAAGCTCAAGGCTGCTTCAGCATCTTCCCATTTCTCACTCCAGGTGCCATTCTGTGCCTGTACAGTCTTGCATGTAGTGTGCTATGGCCTGGGAGGGGAGTACTGCAGCAGCACCTCCCTTGACCCCATGTTGTCTGGGACAGTGTTTGAGACTCAGAGAGGCTACAAACCCATTTTCTACCTTGCCAGGGTCTCATGCAGTCCAACTTACTAGACATTCTTCAAGCATCCTGAGATCATGGGAAGAATCTAACATTTTTTGGGGTAAATGTTTCTGGGGAATTTTCCTGCTAGCACAACCACATGGCTCAGTAACCTCAGCACAAAAATTAATAGCCACTGACTGATCCTGTTCAGTGGAAATCATACTCCTACAAGTTATTTCATCTTTCCTTTCTCCCAATCAATTAATTTACAAAAGGAAAGCAAGGAGATAGTCAGGGCTAAACTATACCTTATATAGATACAGCCAAGCCAATCCATCTTCTTATATGCTCTTTTCTGTAATATTTATGCAATAAGTTTTCAAAGGTTAAAAAATATTTTTAAAAAAGAATGAAAACACTGTGGACTGTCTGATCTTCTCTAATACTAGCTGTCTCAGCAAGTACCTAGAATCCTTTACCTCTCATAAACAAACTCTGTCATCAAAGAACCAGCACTATTAATCCCAGACATCAAGGCAATCATTGTCATCAAAGTTATATGAGCTGGCCAGGTTTAAGATCCCATAACTAGGTCAAGTGACCATGCCAGTAATTTATAACCCTTGTGGCTTTTAGCTATGGTTTTGTTTAGCAGCTTATCACTGGTCCAGGTAATAATGAGGAAGGAATATTTATGGTTGTTCTTCTTCACGGTGGAATCCATTCTTGAGGGACAGAACATGTCCATGTCAGGTATACATACTCATCCAAAGTCATGGCTGTGCTCACAGAAAGATACCATACCTCCCAAAATACAAAAGGCTCTGTACAGCTCTAGACACAAAATACCAGACATAAGAAGATAACCTAGCGTTCCTATACTGGCTGCCAGTGTGTGTATTTTCCTCATCCTACCTTAGTTTAAGCCACTTCAGATTTACCATTCTTGGTCATTGATAAAAATACTGTCAACATCCCCCAGTGAACACAGTATTTTGATTTCCTGCTCCACCGCCATGGAAGTTGTCAGTTTGGCTCAGAAAAAATCATCTGCAAGTCAAGAACATTCTTACAAATCAGGAAGAATTCAAAACTAAAGTGGTAATTTTCTCAGAGAAAAGTTAAGTCATTAAGAGAGAAGGGTGTGGGAAAGACTGTAATATTTTGCAATTGACATGTTAATATAAATTGATATACATTTTAATAATTAAAAATCCAAACCACTTCAGAGTACTCCCAAAACTCAGATATCTGTCCTGAATCAGTTTTGGAAGTATTTTCCCCATATTCAGCTTTATTATTTTCTCAAAAAGAAAATAGATCTTTAAAGCAAACAGTGCGTGAACATTAGTTAGGATTTGCTATTACCAGTCATCTGTACAACAGACCAGTTCCACTTCACTGTGGGCAAAGATGTGATCTCCAGTTTACCCACAAGTAATCCTCAAGATTGTGTTCCCTTGTTCAGCTGATGGTACCTGTCCATAGCTATGCATATCCTACCTTTACACAGACTATATTTATAATAGAAAGACTTTCCACCAAAGTATGCAACAGGCAGTTTGCCATGCAATTGAAATGGTTAAAGAGAGAAGCAAAAATTGAAAGGTTACAAATATCAAGATAATTCCTGAATTCACACTGTTGCCCTTGTTCTCCACTCAAGAAATATGAGAGACCAAGCTCTACAGGACAGCAGAGAAGGATCAGGGATGTGTGCTAAGCCCTGAAGCAGATGGAGTGATGGATGACAAAGAAGTTTTAAAGTATTTCAGCTGCTTATCTATCTTTTTGCAGTATACTGGGTAATAAAAATAAAATGAAAAAAATAAAACCCCCATTCATTTCCAAAAGCTATTCACAGACTTAGAGATAAGCAAGACTCAGCATGGGGCATACTCTGAACAAGTACTTATGGAAACATAAGCTTTCAAGAATGTCTTGTGACAGATTTTTGGTTCCTGTTACTAATCTTCCTAGCCGGATATCATCCCCACAGAGTCGTGATTACTGAGCTCCACAACTGTCACAGGCATGAAAAAGGAAGCTGAATCTTGCTCCTCATTTTTTCTGATCTTTCTTATCATCCTCTATTTCCCTTTTCAAGTAAACTCTTCTTGTAATTTCTCTTCTTTCTCATTTTTCTTTTGGTCATCTTTGTGTTTCTCCCTGGAATAGATAGTGGCCTTAATCACATAACAGAAATTCACTTGCACCTCTGCCATTCTGGTTCCCATACGGCTACAAGTCATAACAGTTAGGTTCAGCATAGCATGTATTCAAGCATAAGAGGCCAAAAACCTGACTACTAGTAAAAGAAAGTAAAAAAACCACATTTCCTGCAGTCTCAAATCTGTTGTCAGAAACAAGATGTGAATGTAACAGTACCAACACATTCGTTCTTTCATCATGGAAATAATCCTTCACCACTCAGGTTAGTAGGTTGCATTCAACTCTCTTTGGGTTTAAGTCCATTTACTGTTAAAGAACGGTGTCACAGCTCATTTACTTGCAAAACTTTATTGAAGACTTTTGGCAGGCTCAGTAGGCATAACACATACCAACACTCTATCTCAGTCCAGCCTTGGAGACATTGCCTCTTCTAGAACTTGACCACAGGTATTATTTGTTGAACTACTGTGCTAAGTGTAAGAGTGCTTTCCCCGTGCTGGTAACTTTTGTCTATAAATAAAGACAAGGGATCCAGGAAGTTACATCTAAAAATTCTCTAAACCTTAGCAGTTCATACCAAATCCCAAAACTCATGCTATCTCTTACAAGCCTGTTTCTGGTGTTTTCAGCATCCCACTAGGATACTATTTAAAAAAGAAGATGCTAAAGAATTCAGGTTGTTTTCCATCTAAGTTGCTTTCAAGAGAAGCATCACAAGATTTGGTCTATTTTCAAGTTGGCTGGTGTCACTAAGAAAAGTGTCAATCTTTCTCCCTCCTCCTGCTTTGTTTTTTTAAAAAAGGACTGCTCTGAAGAATTGCAGCAAAATGAAAGCAGTCCAGAGTCAGTAGAAGAGTCATATTACTAAGCTCTGCAGACCATGAAGAATATTGAGAAAAGCCAGAACTTTGACTGTAAACAGAAATACACAGGAAATGCAACAACGAAAGGCAAAAGCATGACTCCTGAGACAGTATGAAGTATGGGAAAGCTCTGAGGGACTTGGGAGGTTAACTTCCATCTCAGAAGCAAGTCCAACTGGCTCAGGGTAAATCTGGAGATATCCAAGAGTTTGTAATGTCAAAAGCAATGAAGAGGACTAAAGGAAACTAGAATATTTAGTGCAAAGCATGCTGCTGTTTTGCCCAACAAAATGTCAGGTACAGACCTTCTTTGCACACATAAGCCCAATATCATTGAAGTCAAAGCTGAGGTAGTTATCTACATGAAGCCTGCTTGCCAGTGCTTTGTAAGAGTCTTCCTTTCTATGTGCAAAAAGAAAAACAGTAGGAATTAGAGAATGCTCCTTTTTCAGAGCACCTGCTGAGGGTGCACAATATTATCTCAGCACCCCTGCTATAAGTAGAACATAAGGAAACTGGAACAGGCTAGGATACATCTTGTGGCAACATAATGCAGGCAAATGAGGCAATGTGTTAGATTGGCTGGATATTGTGTCATCGTAAATTCTTGGCATGGCCGCGATTCCAGTCCCTCTGCTACCTTGGCTCTCTAGTACCGATTCAATGAGTACAGCCAGAGTTCAGATTTTTAAAAGTTTGGATACATTTGCTTCTTGGCCTGTGAAAGAAATCAGTGGGGCATTATATGAGAAATTCATGCTATTTTCTTTTTTGGGCATGACAGAGGTCTTGTCAGGTGACAACAAGGAGACATGCGCTGCAAATTCTGCATCATGACCACACAATATCAATACAAGTTGTAACTATCTTTTAACTTTAGTTTCTGTTATAATCATTTATGGATCATTTTGATGTCTTGAACTTGGCTCAAAAATCCTACAAGAAGTTTGCAAACCCTGCAAAAAAAATCCTGATCAATTCTTCTGCTTGCTCCCACAGATAGACACCTGCCAATTTATGCAGATTTTGAAGAGGTTTTGGCTAGCACATCCTTAGTTATGTCCAAAATATTTTAATGAAGAAACTATGGAGATGTTCCCATATGCAGCTATTATCCTGGCATTATTACCTTTGCAGGAATCCGATCTTCTTAATTCAAATGCAAGACAAAACCCTTGATATAAAGGGCACCTTGTACACACAGGTATTTAGTACCTGACAAAAATCGTGAAGTCATACACAGGAAGCTTATTACACTTCCTCCACCTCCCATGTCAGTGCCAGCAATCTGTAAGCTTTTTGGAGAGCATCTGCATCAAAAGCAGGGTAGAAGAAGGGGGAGGAGGAGACATATAAACACATTATTGGCTCTTGTTTTAATAAGGTCTCTGATTAGCCTCAAACAGTTTACACAGTGATACTTGATGACCATTTTAAGTTTGAGAACTTTATCACCCAGAAAAAAATGGACAGCAAGCTTCATTTATTTTGTCAAGATGAAACTATTAAATCACAGGTCTGTAAAAGGATTATTTGTCAGGAATGGCTAGGATCAGTACCCGGGAACTGCAGGCCAAATTCCAGCCATATATATCTGAAACTGAACCTGCTATACCACAGACACTTAATCTATCCCCTCCTGTGTTACCATTCACTATTCTTTCAGCTTCTGCCAGACAAAGAGATGCCCATCCCCATATATAGTTGGGGAAAAGGTACTACAGACATCAATCTATTAGAGTACTGGTTTGTGACTCTGTTCCCTACATTTTTATTTTCAGCAAACCTGCAAGAAATACTACAGTAACAGGTTCCTCTATTTGCCAAAATTTGGCTTCATTTGCTTACGCCAGTTTTTAAATAATACTACTTAAGGTGTGCATGAGCTGTCAGCATAGATCCTCTTGCCACTGAAGTCAAGTGGTAAAAAAATCCCATCTTGTAGAGTCAAGAAAGAACAGCATTTTGGTTTTCATCTAGTGTTCTTCACCCATAGTTATACGTTATTTTTTTTTTTAAATCCAGCTAGTTAAGACACCACCATCCAGCCCACCCCACTCTCCCTAAAAAAAAATAAATCTGAAAGTCAGCCATTGGCTTAAAGCCCAGTTCAAAGCCCACTGCTGTGGACCACCCACATTTCACACATCATCCCTATGAACATTGCAGTGCTTTGTAACTCATCACACACAATCAAAGTTCAGGATGCAGTTTTCACCTTTTCTTTCCTTTAGCCTGTGTGTGTGTGTGTGGGGGGGGGGGGGGGAAGCAGCAAGAGGAAAAAAAGGCTTATTCACCTAGAAACTGAATGAGAAAAGCAACAGACTGAAAGAACCTGAGGGGGATAAAATAATTTTGATAAGAACAAAGAAATCCAGGGGGAGCATAGAATTGCTGAGCAAGTACAAAGACAGATAATGAAGATTAAACATTGCCACTGTTTATGCCCTAAAGTAGTGAGCCATAGCATTTCATCAAGAGGTTTCCAAATCCTGTAAAACGTCTCAGAAGTTCCTACTAAAGTGCATAGCACTGTTAACAAAGCTCACTAAAATGAAGGGCCAAGGTTTGTAAGTTTATTTTCATGGAAACTGTGTTGATACCCATAAAAATTTAACATAAAACTATGACCTGAAACTAGTTTTCATATATTCTTGTTTACTGGTTTGTAATTACAATACTGTGAGATACAAAAGGAGATGAGAAAGATTAGAAAAGTAACTTTTTAGTGTTCAACTCTCTTCCTCTGCAAGCAAAAGCAAAATACACATTACTGGAATCCAGTTCTCCAAGTACTCAATTTTAACTGCAACAGAACCATTTCACTCTACAGGGGACTCTGCTCAGCTACAAAGGTCTTCCCTCTTGAAATCCTCTGCATTACAAGAACTTGTGTCTGTAAAATGAGGTTACAAACCACACTAGCATCAGCACTCACTACATTTGAGGTCGGAAAAATAGAAGAAGTTACTAAGTTATTGTAGTCACACTTGCATTCATGGTTCAGAAAAAGTAAACCAGGGCAAAGCAATTCACATCACATCCTGGGTCAGATGTCCTTCTTGGAGGCTTGTTAAACATGTCCAGCCCTCCAGAAACCAGAACATCCCTTCCTGAAGGAAAGGTCGTCCTGAAACTTTTGGGCCCTAATGGTTCAGTAATTCTTTCTCTCATTCTACTCATTCCTGTCATTTCTAGCAAAGCCTTCTGGTAGAGGAAAAGAGGTTCTGCAATGCAAGTGCCAGTTCCTGCCAGATTGTATGCACAAACATCAAATTCCTCCCAACAGTCACAGGTTTCTATCTTGGTTCATCAGTCCATTCCTTCTCACAACGCTGCAAGGTTAGCGGCAATAACACAGAAAACAAGAAACTAAACATCAACAGTGAAAACAGTAGGGTCCAAGGGAGAAATATACAGTCAAAGTGAGGAAGGCTGAGAGTTACAGAGCAAGGTCTAATAGTTTCTTCTCCCCACAAAAAGAATTAGTGCTGTTTCCTCAAGCAACACACATTTTATTAACATCTTTGAAGTCCATGCAGGTATACTATCAAATCTTCCTGGTGGTGAAAAGATTCAAGGTAGAAACTGTGCACAAATATAGCCTATATGTATCTCCGATAGGGTATATGTCCTAGTGGCCCAAATATTATCTTCTCCTCAGCTCTGCTTCCACTTTTCTTTGAGAAATTTAAATTTGCACACAGAACTCCTTTTTTGCACTCTGTGGTAGAGTGAGATGCAAACACATCCATGCTGTACAAGAGCCATTTGCTTCACCACAGTTTCTGGCAACCAGGACCTCATAGTCCAGTGAGGTGCTGCACCAAGAGAAGACAGTCCTGCAGTAAAACTGGGGGTAGAAGTGACACTGAAATGATCAAGCATCAACATAGCCTTTCACCTTTGCATGCCCTGAGCACTTGCTCCTTCTGCCCAGCGTCTGTGCCTCATCTTGGTATTTCAACCTTCAGTTATCAATAAAGCAAGCAAGTGAAAAATAGTACGAGAAGCACAAAGACCATGATTACAGAATAAAAGTGTTGCCAACCCCAAAGCATGACCGGTTGAAAAAGGTGAAGAAGTGTGACATTACCTCTGTTTCTGCCGCTGTTCTGTCAAGATAGGAAGTTAGGGCTTCTAATGTGTAAAAAAGACCATTTCCTAGCAATTCTCTCCACCAAATCCCTGCCACACCTCTCCCTCCATCACTCCCCTCCTGTTCTCCACACACGGAGCAGCTGAGGCTTTTGTTTCTCTATGTCAGCACAGAATAAATGTACTTCGGCAAGTGAATCTGAAAAAATGGTATTCACAAACTATGTTCCTCTGGTCTGCCATATATGTCAGACCCTCTTCAGCTGAAACCTGCCACAAGTCATGGAAAAATCCAGTACCAGGTTGTTGTAGTAGTAGCCTGCATGACCTCCTCTCTTACACAGACAAAATTAATGACCTCTGCTACCAATGGCTCATTTGAGTTTTTAATCACAGTGGAAATTGCTCCATAAGCCCAAAACGTCTGTGTCAGTAACCTCTTGGGGCAATGTTACTTTGAAATGGATTAAAATTCCCCAGGTAAAGGAAGAGCTCAAAGTAATCATGTTACTTTCATGAAAAGTGTATATTAAAGCACATTAAATGCCTAGATATTGGGACTGCACTCCAAAAGGAAATTTAACTGCTTCAAGGAACACAAGATCAATGCTATTATTTTTAGGCCACAGTCTCATTTACAGTAACTTTCTGCAACAAAAGAGTAATGTTAAAGAAAAGATTTACTTTAATTCCTTATATCAATCTGACTTAGGGCAAGAAGAAAAAAATTGTGAACTTTTCTATACAGAACAGGCGTGGAATAGAAAGAAAGGACATTTCATAATATATTTTCATTTCATTTCACCACCACCTTTTTTTTTTTTTTTTTAATCCTGTCTTTAAGCAATTTAATTCCAGAAAAAGAAGGCACATCACCCTTGCTACCACTATGTTTTGCATCTCTTTTCTGGAGACTTTGTAACTCACTGCAGCAAGGCTGATACACTTACAGTATCATGTATTTTGGGAGCATAGGAAACTAAAGGATAGCACATCGCTTCTCAATCTCCCCTCACCAATACAGGAGAGGAGTAAATGTGTGACAGCAATAAAGGCTGTCAATGTGTGGACACGGACAAAGAGGTAGAAAGCACCTCACTCACCATAACAGCAGCAGCAGCACATCAGGGAGCAGAGCTCTCAGCAAAGGAAGCAATGGCATCAGGGATCACAGCGGACAGCAATAGGCTCCAACTGTGGGGTTTCGACAGGCGGTTCACATGAACCATACTAACTGCCCTGACTTCTATTATTTGATAAGCAATAACAAAATACCACTTATGATATATGCCTTGTACTCAAGTTACCAATATCCAGGCTTCCCAAAACACAGAGGTTCTCCCTCAAGCCAAGAAAAAGTTTTTATCGTTTCTATATGACTCACCATAACCAGACTGCCTGATGCCCAGAACTTAGACAGTAAATTAAGTCATGCAGATTTGCTAAACTTAAGGTGCTCATCTGCAACTTGCATATGCAGTAGGTCTGACATATCTAGAACGTGTTAGGCCGCACGCGGCCATGCTGCTGACGGGGGTTTGTCAGACAGAAATACAGGGGCTCTACTCAGTTCCAAAAAGTAAAAAGTAAAGAAGTCTTAACAGCAACTCTCTGATCTCTTCTGCTATACAGAACTGTGTTATTTCTGAGTAGATGACTGGAATTGCATTCTCATAGGCTTACTTAACATCACAGACTGTTATGTCTAAAAATCTTATTTTGTGAAAGCTTCTTCACATTTCTCCTCTTTTCTGCCTGCATTTTGTCAGCTTAGCAAACTACCCAATACGGGGGTGAAGGGCCAGGAAGAAGCAGGTGATGACCAAAAACCAAAACACTTTTCCTTTTATTGGCCAGGCTGCATAATGAGTTATACTCAACTTAATATAGTGAGTGCCTTCCGTTACGAAATGACATTTCATTAATGTATTTGGCCTTCAGACAGCAAGAACAGAAATACTGTTCCTATTCTACAGACGAGGGGAAAGTCCTCCTTTCAGATACAGTACAAACATGGAACCAACAAGGTTCAGAAACAGAAATTTACCATTTCACTGAAGAAACCAACTTCACAGATGACAGCAGAGACCATTAGCAACAATACTACCAGAGTTAGCCCTCCATCCTGTCTTGGATAAGCATCTGCCTTGATTATCTGGCAATGCTTACGTCTCCCAGCACGAGCACATGGTACCTGTACACTACATGCCACACTTTAACATGTCAGAAAGTTGCTGTACTAAGTTTGCAAATTCAGGAAAGGTCTTATATTTGCTCTATGTTGTAGTTAACCTGACCATGACTATGTTCATAGCAGCTTCTGTTTACCTGACATCAGATACTACTCAGTCTTTGCATAAAGTTCCCATCAGCATCAAATGTAATGCTATATGCATTGCATGTCTGAGACACACTTTCAAAAGCAGACAACACCAACTTCTAACTACACTGAAAATTTTTTATTCAGGTTTGTTTGCTACTGTCACACAGCTAAGCATATAGCAGTGAGAGAGCACAAGTCACTGTGGCAGATAAAAGGAGTAAGGTGGGAGATGCCATGGTCTCAGAACAACCCCCATGCCCCCTCTGTACTTCTACCTGCAAACATACAGAGCACCCTGCAGAAACTCAGCAAACCCGGTCAGCTGATTGCCTCTCACTTGCCAGGCAAAGGCAGTTAGCTCTTTTTGCTCATCTAACAAAGCAAGGAAAAAAAAAATTACTTCCCTTTGTAAAATACTTTTAAATTCACAATCGAAATTTCTATACAATGTGGTGTGAGTTTGTTTTGTTTGGGTTTGAGGGTTTTTTTTTGTGGTGATGTTTGTTGTTTTCTTTTTAAATCTCAAGGGCTCCTCTATCTGGAATATCTTTATTAAGAACCGATTACACATGCAAGATCCAACCTGAGAAAGGAGTATATGCACTTACTCTCTGATTGAAAACCATGCCCTTAATCTCTGAAGTCAGTTAGTATGTATCCACAGATGGCTGGGTACAGCAAACAGTTAAGTATCCTCTCTAACTTCAGTTTCAACACACAGTAGTAAGTGTTGTTAGTAACTTCAGACACAAATGAAATTCTACCACAACATTATGCTTTAATACAGGTATAACATCACAGGAAGGCCCATCACGTTACAGCTACCTTCCAACTCAGGGAATCTTCACAAGCACACAGCCACGACGCTGCGAAGTTAGAGGCCAAACAAATGATCCAAAATCCCTGTTTATGTGTGTGTGACAAGTTCTGAGGAATCTCTCAGTCCTCAGGAAACTGGTGAGTTATCAGCAAGTCCAGCAAACAGTTTGTTAATTTAGTTGCTTAAAAGAAAGCAGCTGAGTCTGAAAGCTTGCCCGTGACTGATTTAGACACGCCAGCACTTAGGACATCTGCCTCCTTCTAACTTGCATAATTTTTAATACGTGACTGTTCCTTGTTCAAGAGCCACAGCTTCTCTTTATGATGCCCATTAAAAATGACAATGTACTACACTATGAATATGTTTCAATTAGGAAGGTGGGAGCTAATAACTTTGTAGGGCTCTCTGAAGATACAAACAACTGTTCTCATTTCACAGCTCAGTGATTCTTCAGAAGCACAAGAAAGCCCTGGAAATAAAATTACAATACTTATTAAACTGGCTCTGTCTCATAGCCATTAAGTTTTTCTTATGCCCTAACATGAAAATAACCCTTATGGATGATTGCCTTAGAAGAATAGAATACGCAGTTCTGACCAACAAAAAGATACTGGTGTTTGTTTGGGGGTTTTTTACCTTTCATACTTTTTCCTTTCCCCTTTTTAACTCCTGAACTCCTCTTTACACTAGAGCCAAAAGGGGGTTCACAGTTTGCAAATTCACATCACTTCTGCCTGTGTATGGACACTATTTGTATAATCTGACTAGGACTTCCAGCAAGATCCACCTGTTACATATGCATAACAGCCTAATGCATAACAGGTCACCTGCAACCACAAAATAAGTTTAATTCATGTGATGTCACATCAAGAAACTGTTCAGTAGCACATGGGGTTGAACCAGACTCTCCTGAGCTTCCTTGAAGCTTCAGAGTCAGTCTGATTTCTTGGGAGGGTTAAGAGTCCTCTGAACTAAAACACACCTGCCATGACCATGCCCTATCAGAAACAAAAAGGAGCTGGGGGAAAGCATTCTGCAATACAGATGATGCAGAAAGGACAACAGTTTGAGTACTAGTTACAGAGTAGTACAGGAAACAAACATCAGAAACTTTTCCCCTGCCATTGTTGTAACGTTTACAGTCCCTTCATATTTTTACTTACCAAACAGAGCTACAATCCTTGTATGCTAATGTTTACACAATTTCTCTTTCAGATCTACATGCCTTCTCTTCCATGTTTTTATTTCCACTAGCACTTACAGAGAAAATAACTACTCAGAAATATTTGTCTTAATTCTCTTCAATTTCTCTGATAGTTTCTTGCAGTTCTGGAGACTGATAATTTTAAGTGTAAATACTTTGCTAACCTACAGACACAGCAGGTCTTCCAAGTTGAAAAATTGCTCATTTTTCAAAGAATTGTGGGAAACGATCCCTCAAATTTAATTTATTTTGTCCTTAGCTAAAATTTAATATATTAGAATAAAAAAAGTAGGAACCAAGACACTGAAAAGAAACTTTTTCAGATTCAAAATAGAGAATTTTAGTTCAGAAAAGCCTGTTCTGATACTCTCTTCCCTTTTTCTTCCTCCAGATACAGTCTGGGATTAACTTGGCTAAAACTAGTATTTATGAAAGGATCATAGACCAAAGGGGCTACTGCCTTTAGCTCCAGGTGACCTTAACTGGGCACAGTTTCTTCTGCTGCACATACTCAAAGAGCACTTCCAGGATCTCACCCTTTCCAGCAGTCACCCACACTCCCTCTCTGGGTCAGCATAAGGCCAAGAGAAACTGTCCATTACCAGTTAGCTGCTTACAAATAACCAGTGAATTAGTGTCCCTGCAGCAGATCCACATGCAGGGGATACAGCTGGTCCTGTACTTCTCTGAGACCAGGGAAATCCTGCCTTGAACAAGCAGGTGAGTTGGTTCATGATGCCCCATATTGATAGCCAGGAGCAAGGCTCGGAGAGGAGTGAGCACTGCAGCTCCTGCAAGGAAAGGTGCACCAAGGCAAAAGCGCATGGTGATCTCAACCAGACTGTTCCCTTTTTCCTCCCTTCCATCAAATTGGGAAAAAAAAATATCCATGTGATTTTAATAAGGCATATGCTATTTTAGACTGCAGTACAGAATTACAGTCTATAAGATAACAAAGATTTGGCTTGCCATTGATACAGCTCTCACGCATACACATCACCATACAGGTCAGTGGCATATTGAAATATCCCAGGGTTAGAGTGGATATCAGCATAGCACCTCCCTTTAGCAAACCTATGTTATTTTATTGGGTTAGTTCTCCAAAAGCCAGAGGCCATCTGGACTTGCACATCTGCAGTGTACACGAGATGAAAAGAAACAAGCAAAAGGTAGATTGTGGTACCAGACTTGTAGCATAGCTTCTGTCTATTCAAATAAATCACCAGTGCACCTCAAGGTGAGCCAAAGCGCTCTACCACCACCTCCTTCCGTACACTGAGAAACTTCAGCAGTGTGATCTGTTCTGCCTGTGGAATCCACAAGATTCATGTTAATTTTGCAGAACTGCTTAGTGCTGCAGTTGAAAATTGATCCATGTGTGTTAGCCATCAGGGTTAAGGAGAGCAGGCAGAAGAGACAGTCAGAGTTCAAAATTCATTAATTTCAGTCAGCAAGGGTTACCTTGTTTTCTGCTTTGACTCCTGAATCACATAGTCCCCCAAAACCCCCACTTTCAATCAATTCCTCATTAAAAATATGACTTTTACTTGATCCAAAGCCTGCACCTTTGAAATACTCGGTCTTGTTTTCCAAGTCTCAAAAAATGATAGAAAACTCCACTCAACCAGGTCACTTTTTATCTGGGAATAAGTTTTGTTCATAAGGCTTTTTTTTCAACCTTCAAATGTCATTCTTTAAATTTAGCTACATCACTTCTCAAATATTAAAAAAATTACTATGATCATAAATCTTTCCAATCTAGATGATAGTAGCTGACTTCAACTTACTTAGCTTTAAGTGTCTAACAGACAGTTATCTAAATCCAAGGTAGCTTTGTGTGCTCTCTTCTGCATCAATTATAATAGAAAAAGTCCTTTTGGGGGAGATACATCTCTTATCTTCAGGCAGCACGAACTCTCTGAACATGTCACTTTCAAATCTTTTACCAAAAGTAAACCCAGAAGATCGCCTTAAGATAAAACAGCTAATTATTAGATGCCTAAAGCAGGATGGAGGGGATCCTACCCTTGTTTACATTGCTCAGAACACTCTTAATGCTTTATAGTAGATTATCTTGTTTCAGCTCCTTTAGTCTCCCAATAAGAGAATTTTCCTCTCTCTTTCTCTCTCTCAAAAAAATTATTTTAGCTCTTCTCTGAAGATCTGTGTTAGGAGTCATCTGTTTATAAGTCCCAGAAACAAAGTTGGCTTTTTGGCTAGAGGAACATGCTGGACATTAACATATCTATGGCATGATGGATGCTTTGTTCTTGTCTACAGAGGTCTGCTGTACAGACAGAATTTTAGCATCTGTTGCGTACAAACTGACCAAAACTAGTGGGAACAAAACATTCATACACTGCTGTCAATAGCTTAGGTATGAAGAATTAAGAATCTGTATCAGTGGTCATTGGTACAGTCAATTCCTTAAAACTTACCCAAAAGACCTATCAGATTTCTAAACTAAAAAGCTGTACAAAAGGAGCAGAACCATTGCTTAAGACAAATCCACCGGGATCTGTGGTAAAGGGGCCTTAGGGTATAAGAATTCTCAGTTTCTTCAGCTGTAGTGGGTCTTAGTATTGTGGCTTCCTGGTTTTCAGCAATTAATCTCAAAAAGGACAGTGTTCTTTCATACCTTACCATTTATGGTTACAGAAAGCTTTGTAATAGTGGAACCAAGTTAGGAGTTCAGCCACAGCAAAGCAAACCCAGAGAAGTACAGGAAAGGAAAAAAAGAAAAAAACAAAACATAAAAATCCCTTTCAGCTTTAAGTTCTACTACTATTCCAAGTCCATCATGTAACAGAAGTTTTTCATCAAAGAAAGAAGCATTTCATCAAAATCGGTAAGTATATTTCCAAGCAGGAATTTTTCCTTGGGAACATGCAATAGCTCTGGGTTTTGAGAAGTACAGTGGTTTTGGAAGCAACAATCTTTCTGAATCTGCAGCACTGTAGAGGACAGCACAGATAACCCACAGGCTACAGAAAAGTTAAGTTGTTCTCTTTTGTAACTGGATGCAATCTGATAATTCTCCACAATTATTAGCAAAGATAACTGTATAATTTCACAAATCAGGAGTCTGCAGTTCATATGGGATCATAGCTTTTATTAATTTTAATGGTTAACACACCTTTACTCTTAGGAGTTTCATGGCTTTGGGTGTTCAGCATTTCTTTAGAGGCTGTGCTTGCCTACCTCTAAGTTAGAGAAACCAGGCATTTGAATGCTTCCAGGCTTCCATGAAATCTATTGTTAAATTGATCCATTCTGTGCAGCCCTATACTGCACAGAATCCAAAAGAAGCACTCCAGACAGGTTTTAGAACTGCTGAACTGAGCAATTAACTCTCTTTTTCTGGGTTGTTTTTGCCTTTTTTTTTTTTTTTTAAGAACAACCAGGTTAAAAAGCTAACAGATTTATTCTTAAACAACTGTACAGATTTTTAAACAAAAAAGCTAACTTCTTTAATTCACTCTAGTTATTACATCAGATAAACATTAATAGAGCAAAAAGATACAGCATATTTCATAAAATATATGTGGTTGTACCATTTTACATAGTCAAAATATTGCTGCTTCAGGTTTCCAAGGCAACTATGAGTACGTGGCAAAATCTTTTCTGTGCAGATTTCCATTGAGGTTCAGCGTCACCTTATTCTGTAACACTCAGAGGATTCGTGGTCCCAGATGCCCAGAATGCTTTTTCAGTAATGGGTTCTTATAAGTTTGCAATGAACAAAAACCACTGTCCCCTGGCCCCAGCATCCCTGGCAAAGGCAGATCTGTTACCAGCAAGAGATGCATATAAATGCTAGGGTAGGAAATAGAGGGCAGGGAGAGGGGAAGCAAGTGCCAACACAAGTGTAGTTTCAACTTCAGGTCCCTTGTCCAGGGTGTAAGCGGTGGGGTAACAGATGAGAAAAGGATGAGGCAGGTTTGAAACAGAAAGGAAGAATCTAAGTAGATGGATATGGAAACAGGTAGGCAAGTGTGAGTGATCAAACTAATTCTACTCAAAGACAGCAGTAAATGTGTAAGCTGTGCTGCTCTGCCACAGTAGCATAACCAGAACAGAGCTCATATTTATAGATCTAAAAATTATGGTTGCCTTCTGGTCCCCACACAAAGCACTTGGCCAATAAACTGGCAATGAATACTATGCTCCTTTTACACACCCAGCAAAGCCATCAATTTTCATGTTGTCCACACAACATGTTCTGAGAATAAAACAAGGTGGCTGTTAAGTTGACACTTGATAAGGGAAAACAAGGTGGCTATTTGTATGCAGAGGTAGTAGAGGCCAAAGGGTCCAGGCCTGTTTAAAAACTCATCACTTTAGGGAGGTGGATGACTTGCATCATTCTGGGTGTAATGTGGTATTAGCACTTGATGCTCATCTGAAAGCAAAACATAATGCTCACTGCAAGTTCACCATATGGTATACGATAAATCAGCTGAAAAAAAAATACTAGCTCACTGTTTAATATCTATTCCCAACTTAAATTTGTGATAAGGGTTTAGCACCCTTCCTTCTGCAAGCAAGCAAGATTCATTCATCACTGCTACCAATACTGTGATACCCAAGTTAAGAGCAGCCTGGAACTGAATGAGTCCTCTCTCAAGCTAACTAGTGGAGGTCACACACTGGAAACTCCTTGAGATGGGGGGAGGAGGCGTCAGAGACTTCCTGCTAAGTATCAAACATGTCTACTAATCAAAATAGGGGACTATTCCAAACTTGAGCAGATGGTATCCCTAGGATTATCACCAGCAGCTGTCAATGCAGTGATTATACATTGAAATTGCACAGCTAATGTACTGTATAATTTAACTAGACTGAAGAAGAAGATTAGGGAGAAGGAACATTATGAAAAGATTTGGAGCTTATATTTTCCTAATAATTATGGAGGCACCCCACAATCTTCTATGCAAAAGATACATTTAGATTTACTCTTGAAGGCCAGGCTAAAACCCACATTACACACTTCAATATCTACCAATTCAAATATGCTCAGAAACTTCCTGGGCCAATCAAGTGCTCTGCAGTGCTTCATTTTTCAAAGATGTAATGATTTTGTCTGAAGAAACACTTAATTAGCTCTTTGAACATTCCTCCTAATATACACTGACAGAGCTAGGAGACAGAAGAATTTTTAATCTGAAAAAACTTAACCTTTTGAACAATGGGGAAATTCCAAATGAATACATTTTTCTATATGCATGCACCTTGTTTTGTCCTCAAGCCAGAAAATGCAGGATGTTCAGCACAAGAACGTAAGATTTATATATGAAAAGAAAAAAAATGCACACGGAGTTTCCTTCACTGACTTGTGCTTCCTCTTAAATTATTCTGTACATACATGAAATAGCGCTACAGATTTTTCTGGTCTTCTGAATTTTAAATCATAAAAAAAAAGCATCAGAAAGCACATATTTCAGTTTTAGGGACTGCATTCACAGTAATCTGGTTCAGCAACACAACAGTGACATGAGCACCTCTGATTTACACTGTCTGAAGACCTAGTAGGTTATTTTTTAATGTTTACAGGAGGCCTCAGCGAGATATTTTTAGATGAATCTTTCTTGTTAACATTCTCTGCATAATTTATATGTCCTTATTCTCTTTGGTGTCAAGCAGAAATCTGAACTGGGGAAGCTGAGGCAAACAGGATCACCTAGCAGCCCACGCAGTGAACAAGGGTCAGGCAGCCTGGGGCTAGCCTCAGGAAGGGGAACAACACTGCACATAATACTTGGAAAACCTCTTGGCCACTTGTTAAAATTTCCAATTTACACATACAAATTCTTTATGTGTCTTAAAGAGGTAGTCTGGCAGTTTACAATGATTAGGAGGGATGAGCTTACTAGTACTTCTGCTGCATATGTGGCTGACATTCAGACTGGTGGGGTAATTACATTTCTTGTTAATTCTTTGGTTAATTGACCCACAGTTCTTGTTTTCTATGTAATAAGTGGTCTGATTACCCCACTATTTCTCAGCATAACTGGGACAGCTATATAAAGATTATGGTTCATCTAAAATTCAAGACATTAACAGCACAAGGCCACTAGAAGTTTTCCATAAGTCATGGTGGCAGTACCAATCATTCACTTTTTCATTTTCCCACAGAACTAATGAAAGATGAGTAATTGTTACTGCATCTAAGAATTTCTTGCTAACAACACAGGTTTTCGCTCGCCTATTAGCAGCTTCCCACTGTGATATAAGGAATTGCCACTCAGGTACACACAGACTCAGGGCCCATGCTCCAGGACTGATGATGTTCCTTTGTTCCATTTTCCCCTCTGACCAAGCTGGACAATAAGTAAAAGAGTCAGTTTAATACCAAGTTGTACAATGTTCCAATATTTTTATTATTTCAGACTTCATTGGTTTTTTGAAAGTGCTATTTCCACTTTGCCCTCACAGAACTAAAAGAAATGAGAGAAGTTTCCAAGGAATAGCCACTACTGACATTCACCCAAGTTTCCTTGCAAGGTGCACATGCATCTGTGCATGGTTATACACAAGTATGCAGACACAGTGCGAGCACACTGACAGTGCTTGATGCCACATGTTCTATTATAGCCCCACAGACCAAGAAAAACAGAATACAGCCTTATTAAGGGCATTTGCTCACATTCTGTATTAAACTCAAATGCCAGTAAGCAGGTAAGGTTCATCTTATGGCAATTTCCTTACTTCTTAAAATGCCAGTGAATTACACATGATCATCAGAAAAATAATTCCCTTAAAAATGCTGTCTGTAAAATTCACAGTGTATATTGATGTTTTATTTAAAGTGGAATGAAATATGGAACTGGAAAAAATTCAATATTCAAACAAAAACTCCTTTTGTTCCTAGGGACAACTCAAAACAGCCTTTCATTTTGACATCATGTACCAGCAACTTCAAAATAGATACTTAAAAAATTCTGTAACTAGCCTTGAGTTATGCTGTATGAAAGCTGTTTTACTGTCCATAGAGATCTATATTTTTATTGTTAATAACACTAACATTCAGGTGTTATAGTAGTCTAAAATCAGTAATATTTCAACGTTCAAATTTTTGAACATTTAAACAGTCAAAGTAAGGCACTTTTACCAGTGAAAACCAAAAATAACAGAAAAGAAAGCAAAACTCAGATTATATTCACATTTTTTCTTTTGACAACTGATGGTGTCATTATCTTGTCTTTCACAGAATTCAGTCTTGTTCCCCACCCCGATAACACCACAGCTCTGCCAGCCTGGGGTAGCTGGAGACCATTTACTCATGGTTAACATTAAGAACCCATTCGCTAGCTTTGGCTTGTATTTGTCTTATACGGTATCTAAACCTAAGTCTTGGCATTTGCTCCATTGCTTAGCTGAACATTGGTAGAGACCACGCTGTCCTGAAGGCCAGCCAGTAAGGGTAAATACTAAATAGTTGCACATACCTGAAGCTGAAATCCTGAAAATGCACCAGCTAAAGCATGAAGCTGGGCATCGTCTTGCCTAAACAGGTTTCAGTCCTGTTCTCACATGCATGTATGTAATATAGTCTCCCTTTCTCTTTCTGCTCTGCTCTTGTCCCTTCTCCCCCCTAAAAAACCCAAAATCGTGCCAGTCTTGTCATTTGCCATAACTATGGCTTGCACCATGTTTTCTTGGAAAAAACAGAACCTCATGAACCTTCAGTTAACAGCTGTCAGTTCAACAGATTCTGGTGATAGGCTGAACTCTGTGAATTTTATCCTCATTTATGTATTAATCCTTTCTATCAGTTGTAATGATTTAATGGCTTATGGATTCACAGCAATTATTTTCAGATTCTCTTTATCAAAACATTAGCAAGATAATTTAAAATGCTATTTGGCAAGGGAGCTGGGGGGAAATGCCAGGCTCTCCTGAGCTCAGGTTCAGACAGCTCTGATTGAATGTTCCCCTGGTGTTACACCAACATTTTGCAGTTTGCACTCTCCCGTTAGTGCCAGCAGCAGTCCTGACCCCGTACTTATGGTGAGAAATACAGCAGGTTTAACTGCTCTTTTTTCTAATCCTATTGCATCGTGTTTGGTGGCATCACATCTAGAAAACACAGCTTTTCTCCACTATTTGACAGGACATCAAGTTTTCAGCATCCTTGAACAGGCAAGGCCAAACAACAAACATGCAGAAGTCAGAACCCAGCCTCTCAAATGCTAAATTTTAAATTATTTCAGCTCTTTCGAAATAAGACAACCCCTTTCAGACTAATCCAGAACAAAAGACATAACGTAAAAAGGATTCTGCTGTGGGAAGATTTTCCCTTCATGCAGCCTTTACCAATACACAACACAATACCTCTTACTTCAGAGAAGCAACGACGTAAAAAAGATGGAATTAAGGCTGAGGACAATCAGGCTGTTAACAGAACTCTCCCACAAGATAATCAGGTTTTCCTACCCTTAACTCCCATCCTCCACACACACATACATTTTGGAGTACTATATGGTAAATATCAGAAAGTAAAAAGGAAGTCTACTGATAATAAAAGACACTGTAACTTTTTTTGAAAAAATCTATTTTTTGAAAAAATGGACTGTTCCTCCATGGGATACATTATATTCCAGAAACTTATTACAGAACTGCGATACTTATAGCCAATCCTAGTCCCGTTTTCCCTCTCCTTTCTCTATTTTGTTTTATACCAGGAAGAGATTGTTCAGATTACACAACTCTAAATCATGTTGGGAAAAAAGTTGGTGACTGCACAGAAGCGAGGGGAGACAAGAGCCCTGTGCCTGGGACTGGGAATGGTTGCGTGCTCCACGATGATGTACTTTTTTATTGGGATCACCATTGTGCCATTCTACACTAAAAGGTAATGACAGACATTTGCTTATGAATACAAAGCTATTTCTTTTTCCTGTCAAATACAATTATTGAAACAGCGCCAAAATACATGGTAGTATGTTGTACAATAAATAAACAGTATGTTCTTGAAGAGCTCATAAGAATTTAAGACAGAAGAAACAAGAAAGAAATAGGTGAGCCAAGAAGTCATTGAGCATTCACAGGTAAGCAAAAGAAAGAGGGAATGATCACCTTCAGAGCCAGAGTAAGAATAGACTAAACCAGGGGTCCTCAAACTACGGCCCGCGGGCTGGATACAGCCCCCCAGGGTCCTCAATCCGGCCCCTGGTATTTACAGAACCCCCCCGCCCCCCCACCGGGGGTTGGGGGGGAACCAAGCAGTCGCAGATGACTGCCTGCCACTTCATCCGTGCGCCGGCCCCCTGGTTAAAAAGTTTGAGGACCCTTGGACTAAAACAAAACATTTACTATGAAAACATGTAAAATAAAAACCAGCCATGACTATCAAAGCTCAATAACGGAAAACTAAATCTTGGATTAACAATAATTAAAAAAATAATTTAAAAAAGCTTTTCCATGTGCAGGAGGGTGTGTGTTTTTTAATAAAACTATAAAAACCTGAGCATAAAAGTCACAGTAAAATTGTTCAGTTGAGAATCAGTAGCTTATTTCCAAATCAACCATCCTCCAACAGCCCAGTCTACCACAGCAAATGTTGCAGAATACAATGAATGCTGATTAAGTTACTGTTACTCATATTTTTATTTTGTTTTGCAAGTTCTGTCTCCACACACAAAATCAATTTGCAACAAAACAAAGCAACAAGAGTGCAGCTCAGTTTTTCATGCTTGAAGATTTTGATAAAGTACATCCATCTCATTCTTCTTACTAAGCGCACCTTTAAGCTCAAAAACATTTGAAAAACATTATCTTTAAAACAGTAATTTACGCTTATTTATTTTCCAGCCTCCTGATTACATTACAAAATATATTTGCATGTAAAAAGATTAGTTTAAGAACTTGAGTGAGACTATTTGTTTACTTTTTTTTGCCACTGAAGTGTACTGCTGTAAGCAAAAGCTGGTATGCTAACAGTAATCCTTGAGAAAAAGGGATAAGCAACAGAAAAAACAAACACCCCCCCCCCCCCAAAAAAAAAAAAACACCAAAACCACTTTTGTCCGACAGAACCCTGCTACTTATTCATGCAAAAGGTTCGCATAAGGAAGAAAAGGCAGAGGAAACATGGGAGCTAATCTGAGTTCTGAGAATTGAGTGAGATTAGTCAAAATATTTCTGAGACATCAAGTGTACCGTGCTTCCAAATATTTACTACCAAACATTAAAATCCATATTAATTTTTCTTTCTCGAATAACACTTGAAGCTGATTACAGATGAGGTTAGAATCTGACTTCAAACCACAGAACGTGTAACAAACAGCAACAAAAGAACCGCCTTCCTATGGCGCCATTTCCCCTGGCCCAGCCGTCAGTTCAGGGAAGGCAAAGTGCAGGGCCCCAGAAGGGAGCAGCCGTGAGTTCACCCGTACCACACCTACAGCTGGCACACACAGATGTATCTCCAGCATGTGGCCCATAACATACGCTGTCAACACATTTAAAAGCAACACTTTTTGTTTTGGTTTTGTAGTGTGTGGACAACAGAAAGTGTGTGCCAGGTACTCAAAGCCAACATCAAGGATAAAGCACTCTGCCCAAACAGCGAAGGCTCAGAGGATGGGGATACCTTTCCTTACCCCTGCCTGCAGGTGTGGGTAAATCTGACAGCCTCAGGACAAGAGGTGATGCTGTATCAGACTGAAGATACACTGGAAAGAAACCCTAAGGTACTTGCAACAGAGACTGAATAATCACTCTTTGCTGCTGGCTGGCAACTTTGAGGAGAAGGGGTGATTGTTTTTAAACCAAGAAGCATAGTAAAAGCATTTGTTGTTCATGTTTTCACATCCATGCTTAGACCAAGGCATTTTTAAAACATTCCAGAAATAACACTTTAAAAAAAAAAAATCTTTTAAACATTACATCAAACATTAAGTTAATACTTGTTAAGGAATTACAGTAAACAAACATGAATGTTTAACATTCATGAACATTTAAAAATACATAAGTCTCCCAGCTAAAGACCACTGGTAAGAAATAGTTCATAAACTGTGGTTTGCTCACTTGCTTGTTGAATTATCACAAGAGAGACCTGAAGTTAAAAACTGTCCAAAGCGAGAGCACAAATACCAGTTGTACTTCTATTTTATAGGTGGGTGGTATCAAGCAGGAAATAAAGCCAAGAAAGGGGAAATAAGGGTGCTGTTGGGAACATCTGAAATCATGCACATTTTAGACAGAAAGGAGAAACAAATCCATAATTTTGGAAGACGATCACCCAGAAAACTTGTTTGTCCTTGGTTTGGTTTGTAACTCTTTCTGGCCAGTATGGCAGCAGAAACCTGGAGTCACGGAGAAGAGAGTGATGCTGTGGGAAGCACCTGTGTAATGCAGAGGCGCTGCGTATCACAGTAGAGGTCCCTTGGCCAGTTGTTTTAGCAATCTCTTCCCCAGAGGATGATTGTAGACCATGGGTGGGACAGAAATGTGGGTGCACAGTATTAATCTGGCTTTAGAGGTGTGTGAAAAATTAGGGAAGGGGGGGGAAGGAGGATGTTATTGTTTTGTTCCTGCCACTATTTCTCCTTGGGAATCAAAGAGCTCAACATCTTTAGGCTTGCTCCCCCACAACCAGAACCTCTCTAACAAGTATGCTGTCCAAGGAAGGTCAGGTTCAGTTCAGTACCAATAGCAGAAGTATTTCAGAGACCTTACTGCTGCTCAACACTCTCTCTAAGGGGACATAAAATGAAATTCAGATCTTGGATGCCCAAGACTGAAGCACTTTCAGAATCCAAAACAAACATCCTCAGACTACAAGTGTTCATCTTCTTAAAGAAATTATATAGATTAGTTTCACACAGTGCAAACCTGGTAGCATAAAACACTGAAATGAAGAAAATTTTGCTAGCTAATGTCTGTCTTTATAGTAACTATCTCAGGAAAAGCTACATATAATGAAGTGGCAAAGGAGAAATTATCTGCTGTAGATTGAAATGAGAGCCTTGCTCACTGCAAGAGGCAGCCATTAGCTGATTTCCTACCTACTGTTTACATTATTGCAAGTACAAACCTTCAGGTTGGGAACCATACCCTTTCTGCCTTGGCCAGTTTCCATCTTAAGACACCTAAGCATTATTATGTATGCAAAATAGTGTTGCATAAAAGAAACTGTTATGAATTACAGCAACAAAAAGACTGCTTTGAAGTCTATTAGTATATCCACTGAAGTATAAATAACTTTGCATTATTACTACAGGTCAAGATAGTTCTGCATTGCAAGGATAAGTAGAAAGCTGCCAACAGCCATGCCTCTCTCTTATTTTTCCTGCTACTTACAACCAGAGGTGCAGAGTACAGCAACTTCATTTTTCTGCACACTGACAAGCCAGTTGTGAATTTCTGCACAATTAACACATTTCTGCTGTGGTAGTGCCTACAAGCTCTGTTAGGAATCCAAACTTGGCACTGCAATAATGAAGTGACAGTCTCAAAGACTGCGGTTTTAGTTCAAGCACATATGTACTACTGGTTTCCAACATTACTCCAATCTGCAAAACTGCAGACTGGGGGCATAGACACACTGACAGAAACAGTGAAGCATGGCAAATGGGTTATGTGCATAAGGAAACCAAGATGATTACCCTGGATACTAGCCAAACCACACGAGTTTTTGTCAGTACTAGCATGTTTGTTTTACTCAATTTGGCTTAACTACAAACCTTGAATTGTGAGTATCCATTATAATGAATCACCTTGATTTCTTATTCCAGTGTTCGTACGTCCCAGGCAAGTCGGAGAACTCTAAAGAAGTTAAAGCACGAATAGAAATAATTGCAAGCAATTTCAAAAAATACCAGACTTTCCCGTGCTACTATGACCCAGGAGGAACGCAGACCAATGTCATTTTAAGCAGACTTTATCCCCCAAAAGGCCTCCTTTTTGCTTTCCTTTGGCCTACACTCATGTTTACAGGTGGATGCCTGATTATTGTTCTAGTAAAAATTAGTCAGTATTTTTCTGTTCTTTCTGCTCGGCAGTAGAACATAAATATCTATCAGAGATCCTTGCAAGATATTAAAGCGGCTTTGTTCTGCCTGTTTATCTGCATTGTGTGACTTTTAATACATCAGGTATCAATCCAAGGGTAGGCATTCCAGAAAACTGAATCACTATGGATGGTAATCCATTACATGAAGACAAAATATAAAACTGATTCCCAGGTGTCGTGGTTTAATCCTGGCCAGTAACAAAGTACCACCCAGCCGCTTGCTCACTCCCCTGCACCCAGAGGGGTGGGGAGGAGAACCGGAAAGGAATGTAGAACTCAAGGGCTGAAATAAGATTTAATAATTTAAACAGAATAAAAAGGTAAGAGCAATAATAATAACAATAATAACAACAATTATAATGGAAAGTTGGGGAAAAGGACAAAATCCAAAGGAAAAGGGAGAAAGGAAAACAAGTGATGCACAGTACAACTGCTCGCCACCTGCTAACTGATGCTCAAGCAGTCCCTGAGCAACGACCCCCCCCAGCTAACCCTCCAAGTTTCTATACCAAGCATGACGTCCCATGGCATGGAATACCTCTATGGCTGGTTCAGGTCAGCTGTCCTCACTGTGTCCCTTCTCAGTCTCTTGTGCCTCTCCAGCCCTCTGGCTGGCACGGCCCAAAAAACCAAAAAATTCTTGACTTTGTATAAAAATTATCCAGGAACAACTGAAAACATCAGTGCATTATCAACATTGTTCTCACATCATAGCCAAAACACAGTACTGTACTAGCTACTAAGAAGAAATTTAAGTCCATCCCAGCCGAAACCAGGACACCAGGAATGCCTGAAAATACCTCATAAGAACGCAGACCGAGTTACTGCCTATTGTTTCCTTGGACTTTCTGCGGTAGAGTAGCTTTACAGAGCTACAACTTAAGTTTACTACTAAACTCTTGTTCCATGTTTTAGACGTGGTCCTAATTTTCTGTCTGGTTGATAACAATTGGTGCCAGATCCACATATATCATCACTGCAGACACATGTTTTATATACTTAATTACCAATATAGTGTGTATTCATGGCATAGTCTTCTTGTCTGTTGATAAAGAAGTTTTGCTATGGTCCAAAAAGGTATTTATCATCATGGATGTCTCTGCTTTTGGGAAAGGGGAGAGGGGAGAACCACCTAAAAACAAAATATACATACGCAGACACTACAAAGTTTGCACTCTAAACATTTAACACCAATTGTATGTATTTAAATATATCCACAAAACACAGGGTATGGTAAAGAAGTTTATATTAGAAGTTTTTGTATTTAACTCAAATCTTCACCTTGCTTTACTTTTTACAAAGTGTACCACTCAAGGAAGACCATCTGCCTACCACTTGCATGTATCATAAAACTGTTAAGGAAGGGAAGTCACAATATGAAAAACACAATTATGTAGTCTGAAACATCCATGATGTCTTACTAAACACTGTAATATAACCTAAGGACAGAAGTTTCCATATTTAGCACAAGGATATTTCACAATGGAGACATCTTTGTTTCTAGTGCCAACTCTTAGGAATGCTCTGATGCATGCATAGATACATTTTCTGTTCTCTGAAAATAACTGTTTCCCTCAGACAATTTCCAAATTGCTACTGGACACAGGAGGAACACAAGCTACTTCCTATATGCTGTATTTGACTGGCACTTGAGACATAGCTAATAAAAAATTTTTTGTCACATTCCTGATGAACCACTTGGTAGCTATCATTCATAGGAAAATTTCAGGGCTTAGGTGCAAATTTAAATCCATTAAACTCTAGTGGAAAAAAATTATTCTCATTAATGTGGCACAATTCTCTATTGTGAGAAAGAGGAAGGCTGAAATATTAAGCCACCACATTCATTTTCCAACATTACTAATGGAACAGCATCAAGAGTTTGCTTTTCATCATGATCATCAAACCAAAATTAGACCAAGATAGTATAAAACAGCAGTTATTAATATCAGTAACACTCGTTCAACATGAAAAGTCTAGATGGTTATCTATTAGAAATCTACAAGAGGAAAAATGACAAGCTCTAGTGCTTAAGAGTCACACAGTGTCAGTGGTGCTGTAAAAAAAAAAAAGAAAAAAAAAGCCTAAACTAAAAAATGAATATAGGAGGAGAATTATTTCCACAAGAAACAGGAAGGTATTTACAGCTTCATACAACACTTCTATGAAATGCATCTGAAGCTGTGTGTATATATGATTCTAATCTTTCTCATTCAGGAAAGTGAAAGTGCAGCTGACAGGTACAGGCGTTTTGGGTGACCAAAAGCATTTGCCAACAGGATGGCAAGGGGAAGAGACCCTGGTTTATTAGTTCACCAAAAGCTAAGGCAGGACTGTGGTAACTGCTTAAAAATAAAAAGGCAGAGAGGATACCTGTTGAACCTAATGCATTGTACTGGTACCAAAGGAGGTGAACAAGCTAGCTGCAAATAAGACAAAGCAGTTTATTTAAAAGGTTCTTTCAAAGCTTTACTCCATATTTTTAAACTACTGCTGAAAAGCAAAAGCCTTCAGTTTGCAAACTAAAACTTGTTCATGACTACTTTATACTCAGTCCAGCAAACCGGTACCCCTGCCACCTTGCTCCTCTCTCAGCTCAGCAGAGAAAAATGAAGGTTGGATATTTAGCAGCAGTCCCCATTGCTAACTCATGGGTCAGTAATTTGTCCTTGAAGTACAGAAGCTCTTGATTTTGCTAAGCTCAGAACTCAGCATGAAGACTGGGAGCTCCTGCTTCCAACTCCTACCTTGGCTTCCTGAGACTACTCCCTAAAGCCACCCTCCTCGCCTCCCTGTTCATAGTTATCCCTGATAGAAGTAGATGAAGATTTATTCAGTGCAAGCTGTGTCTCCAGATTTACGTCTACCACAAATAGAGTTGATTATCGCATGAAAACAATTATTTCCCTCCAACATGTACAACATTGCAAAAACATGAAGAAAAACCTTCCACAAATTTTGTTCTCCAATATAGCAACATTTCCTATTAGGGCAGGAGATATTCCAAGTGAAAACAGCCAGTTCAGGGGAAAAACTAGATGCAAGTTCAGAAACTGCATTGTCTTGGACTCTCACCAACCAGCCTCTCTTTCACCCAAATTAAAAAGGGTGTTTAAATTCAAAAAGCCAAATATTATAATGTAGAAAACAAACACACAAAATATATAGGCACTACAGAACGGTTCTTTTATAATAACAATTTGCCCATGTATAAATACTCGTTATTTTCCACATTTCTGAAAAAGTTTAACGTTGAAGTCATAGATACTCTTTTTCCTTTACAGTTTCACTTTCTCTTAAAGTCAGAACTAAATGTTTTAACATTGTGCCATGTTGCTGAATTATTCTTGGCCTTTTGTAAACATTTTTCTATCCTTCTTCCATCTGCAAAAGTTGTAATTTGCTAGAGAGTGAAGTTTTAATAATACTCTATGCTTCTTAGAGCAGCACACAAGGAAGCTATATAGCCTTTAGGGCTTTTTGTTTCGTTGTTGGGTAGGTGGTTTTTGTTTTTTTCGTTTGGATTTTTTGGTTTGTTTTTTTTTTTTTTTTGTGTGTGTTTGGTGTTTTTTTTAATATTATTGGATTATACCATCAAGTCTATAAAATATCCGATAAATAAGATGCTATTTTTCTGAGATCCAGCAAAACACTTCCTATGAGAAGTGCTTCAATACAGTGACTATCGCAGTGACAGATGTACACAATCCACTTTTTCAAGGCAGAGCAGATGCTCAAGGTACATACGACAGCATTAAGACTCCTGCCAGGAGAAGAGAAGTGGAAGTATAAGCAGCTGGAGATTAAATTCATACCTCAAATCTGTTTGACTACACACAGCTTTCACCAGCATTGATGCTCAGACCACAGTAGTGCTTGAGTCGACCAGAAAGACAGGGAACATAGGGAACAGGGACAGATTTTTAGACCCTGATGAATACTTCAGTTGTGCAAGCCCTTTATATGTCATATGAATAATATTGTTTTGCTGAAACTATTAAAAGTCCTAATTTTCAAGTGCTGGGCACAGACTCTTAGGAATAGTTTTTCTCCTTGATGCCAAATAAGGCTTGGACCTGGTGATTCTACTGTTGGAAGATGAAAAAGAACAAAAGCTCCAGCACTATACTTGAGGGAACTAGCATTTTTTCTAGGGGAAAAAAACCCAACCACAAACAACAAAACACACCACCCACACAACTATTGCAAAAGGTTGTAAAACAAAGCTTTTCCCATAAACCAGAGGCTATAATTCTGGATGAGACAGATTCAGTTTTCATCAGCTTTTAGTAAGATCACTGTTTTCCACCTTCAATAAGGTAGCAACAATGGCAGCTTAAGAGGAGCCTATGGCCACCGATTTGCTAAGCAGCTACCCCTTAGTCACCAGCATCTTCTTAATGTACGTAAACAATAGCAGATACTTTCTGGCTACCTCTGGCAGCTTTGATTTAAGTATCCTGCTAACTGGTGCTATTTTTATTACCTCATCCTCAAAGCAGCAACAGGGCAGTTAACACAAAGACGACTCTGGTCCCTGAAGATTCCTCACTCATTGCATAAACCCACTACACTTGATAACAAAATACTTTCCAGCTGAGTAGCTGGTACTTTGTTACTACCTTTTGGGTGGGTTTTTTTTTTTTTCTTTTGGGTTTTTTTGTCTTTTTGTTTGGCTGGTTTTTGGTGGGTTTTTTGTTTGTTTGGGTGTTTGTGTTTGTGTGTGTGTGTTTTAATAAGGAAACTGTTATAGTTGAATTATAAATTGAGTCCAAAATAAATTCACTAAATATTTATTAAGGTAGGAAAGCAAAAACAGTGCACTGGGCGGCTGGGGAGTCACAGCTCCTCCAAGGCTCGCAAATTTAGGCAAGCTAAACGGCTCCTTTTACCTTCATGGAAGTCGGTTTCAACATCTTCGGTACGCCCCTCAGCTTCTTCCGTTATCGTGGTTTCTTGCTTACGGTAGTTTTGATAAAATGTCGGTTACAAAACTAGTTCATGCAATCTTTCTCCACACAGCCATTTGGTACAAAGGTTTAAACAAAGATACAAATTGTCAAAGCAACATAGCATCAGGGTTTAACATTTGTCTTAAGATAATGTAGGACACTCCCATGTCTGCAACGAGATCATTCCTGTTGCTTAACCTGTCTGATCAGCAAATTATCCTTAGTTACTTATTACAAAACTAGGAAAAACTTAACACCACCAGTTCAGGGTCTCTAGAATATTCAGAAGCCATACAAAACAATTCAGAAATTTTCCTTTTAGCAATTTCCACAACAGAAAAAATAGCATTTAGGGTTAACTGACTGACTCCAAATTTACAAAGTGGCTTGAAGTTAGATAATATTTTAACACAGGAAGAATAATTATAAGTATTGATGCAGGCAGTTCTTTTTTGTGAGAGTGTTGGTGTTGTTCAGCCCAGAGAAGAGAAAGCTCTGGGGACACCTCATAGCAGCCTTCCACTTCCTAACGGGGGCTACAAGAAAGCTGGAGAGGGACAAGGGCATGCAGTGACAGGACAAGGAGTAATGGCTTTAAACAGAAAGAGAGTAGCTTTAGATTAGATAGAAGGAAGAAATTCTTCACTATAAGGGTGGTAGGACACCGGCACAGGCTGTGCAGAGAAGTTGTGGATGCCCAATCATTGGAAGTGTTCAAGGCCAGGTTGGACGGAGCTTTGAGCTTTGGTTTAGTGGAAGGTGTCCCTGCCCATGGGCAGGGCAGTTGGAACTAGATGATCCTTAAAGTCTTTTCCAACCCAAACCATTCTATGATTCTACTTCTTACCTTTTATCATTCCAGTCAGATTTTCAGAAAGTCTCAGCGTGCTAAATAAGTTATTCTGCATTCAGCACAAAGAGCAAGCAAGGAGAGCACCTGAAAATACTTCAGCTTCAGCAAAAAGATAACACAAGATTAATTTTACAGATGGGGGGCAGGGAAGAGAGTTCTTTGTAAGGCTCCATCTCTTCAGTAAATTATTTGTACCACACACGAAACAAGGTGACCTGAATGAAGTAAATACAGGCTGTGTAGTCCAATCAAACTCAAGGCCATTCTTATAAAAACGCTTTGAATAGTCTTTAAATAATTTTATACAAATGCTTTAAAGTCTAAAGAGACAGCACAATGTATTAAAGAGGTGTCGCTGAAAGAAACCTCAAAGACAGAGGTTGAACAAAAGAATTGTGTTTGAAACGCTTATTGGTTTATAGTTTACTAAAGCACTGCATAATTTTCTCTCTGCTGGAATATTTCAAAACATTGGATATGTTTAATTGTAAAACTTCTTTTTGGAGATTACTCTTAATAATCAAATGACCCCTATGTCAATAGGGCTATCAGACTCAGCAGCCTGAAACCATAACACCAGATTTTAAGCCTAGTCTACAGAAAATAATTACCAGCTCTGGAATCACGAAATAGTTGCAATGAACAAATGCCTCCAGTTAATTATTCTTATATGATCTAGATTGACAGAAAGATGATTATTGGACAGCCCTCAGAACTGAATTACCCTCTGATTTCTGGCGAGAAGATGCCCACAATCATGGCTGAATCTTGCATACCAAGAATAATGTGAAACCTGCCACTACTGCAGCCTATAAAATACACAACTAGGATGAAACTGATAAACAATGCGAGTAAATAAACTATCTGACCTGTCTAGAGACTTAGCACCACAGGTTTTACCTTTACTGCACTTAAAAATATTAAACTTGTTACATAAAGGGACTGCTGTGTGAGTAAACATTTGCTGCCTTTACTTACACATACTGTTGGTTCTTTCCTATGATCCTGAAGCTAGTGACAGAAGCAGGTGAACACACGAGAAAAGGTGAGCAAAAGAACACCCTTTTATCCATATCCGTCAATGGTCAGAAAATCAGAGAGTTACAACTGCAAAACCCAGATGCGTGGCTAACCACAAGGGCCTTGAACTCAAAGGTGAGGGAATTCAGGTGATTCACTGCTAAAACAGACATTCCTCTTTCTCCAGCTCTGACCTTGCAGTGAACTTTTTGCCTTGGACTTGACATGAAAGAATAGTTTGCCTGTAAAGGATGCATCGCTGTTTAGGTTTTGGTTTTTTAAGCCTTTTGCAAGTGCATGTTTATCAGACAGACTGACAACAGAAATTAAATCTGTATGAGAAATTATGTATCGAGCAATTCATTCAAAATATAGCACTTAGGCGGCTGCATAAAGATATACATTAATAAAACTTTTATAAGCTGTTTTAAAGCTTCTATCTATGGAAAGGCAGATCAGATTAAAAATCTGAAGTCTCCATTGTTCCTTTTATAGCCACTGATGTTCCCCTCTATAGTCACTGAAACAGTTCTTCATGCCTCACTAGTGGTTCTTCATGCCTCACTAGCAGATAGGAAATAATTCATTGCCTTCTCTACTGCTTTCAGTAAAGCAATGAAATAGCACCAATGAACAGAACTTTTAAAGGTGTTAAAATATTATGCAATCAATCAAATTACCTGAACGTGAATTATATACCATTTACTCTTCAGAAGTAGCATGTTAATGTGGTGATTCAATAGACTATAAACAAATTGAAGCACCCACACACACCTCATGAAAAGAATGTGGGGTTCTTTATGGCCAGGTAGAAACACTATTGTTTGATTCTTGCCCAAAGATCTCCATACAAGAAAATAATTTAGACTGGAAGAATCAAGTCATCCTGGCAAAGCTGAAGTTATTGACCTATGCTGTTGTGGCCTGCCTACATCCATAGAGCATTCTCAGCTTCCCAATATTCTCGCAGCATCCTTTGGGGCAGATTATCTGGCCTGAGAAAAAGACAAAATTGCACAACCAACTTTAATAGTTCCTGGCAGTTTCTATTCTGTAAAGTTGTAGCAGTGCTGCATTTGAGAGTATTTTCCAGACCAGCAGAACATGTTGCCAACATCCCAAGTAAATGCTCAGCACAAGTTTAGGAACAGATTTACACAAGGTGGCTTTATTCACCCCAGAATGGCCACCCTAGTGGGGGCACCTGAGCATTTTCTGAATGAATACAGCTCTTCCAGCATGTCCTACTGTCTGTGCTTTAAGCACAGGACCTCTTGTCTTTGGTCTTAGTGTAGCAATGTGTATTGGAAGGTTGGGTCTGGCATTGGTGATGAGGAAAATGATGTGAATTTTTGACTGAGATGTGAACCCCTTACATAAGCTGCTCAATGCTGTGGCTCAGCCTGCAGCATTCTGAGCACCAGCTCAGGAAAATCCACCCCTTTTACAAGACAGTGATAGGAAATAAAAGTGTCAACTGTGCTGTTATTGCTGATTTCAGCAGAAGCATCAAGTGTTTAATTGACTCCTAGCCGACTCACTGGCTCAGTGGCAGCTTCAGGGCAGGACTGCGGAGTGACACCTCATTTTTACCATGGGTCAAGGTGGCACTGAATGCAGATATCAAATTCCAGTTTTTGCCACATCTGCCTCCTGGAAGTCACGTACTAAATTGGCCTCAAAAAACCACAAATCTATTTTGTCTTTTTAATAGCTAAAACATCGGTTGCTTTTCCAGGGCATTTGAAATATGCCCTGTATAACTAGCAATAGAGAAACCTGCAAATAGAAGGGACATTACAAAGAGATACAGGTTACACTGAACTGGTGAGGCAGACCAAAGCTGAGAACAGGATTTAAGGCAATGGAGTCAAGAGCCTGTTTGGGTAATATGACACTGTTAGTTTCATAAATGAGGCTTAATGTAAGAGGCTAAAACAGCAGTAGATATTACTACCGTATAATCAAATTAATGTTAACAGAGTGACCAACATGCTTAGTTATGGACAGTGTTGAAAAAGAAGAAAAAAAAAGTTTCAGAATGACAGTTATCAAGTTTGCTTAAAGCCACTTAAAAATACTAAAATTTTCAGTTAGTACTACAGAATAGGTAACATGCATTTAATGTCAGCAAATATACAATACCTGCATGACAAAACTGTTTTGTTGCCATTTTTCCCCAAACATTTCCTACATAACATTGTGCCTAAAAGCCAGCTGCTTTCAAAAGCATCAGAATATTTTGCCTGGACTACAGAGCATATGAACACTGAGGAGGTTCTGGAAATCTTCAGGTAAAATACAAGAACCATAGCTCTGACCATAAAGGCCATGTACCACCTTCACCAGTATACCAATATACTACAGTCTCAGAAACATTCACAGACTAAAAACCAACCAAACAAAAAACCCACACAAAACTGCACAAACCTGTCAAAATGAAGGAGCCCAAACTGCAAATAGAAGAGCAGCCTTTAAAGACAACAAAAAACACCAACTGACCAAAAAAAGCCCCCTATTATTGGTATTTGTTGGCGAGTGTTATGGGAATGGACAGTCTAGGAGAGCTGAAAGCAAGGGGAGGCATACAAATATATCTTTCTTGATACATAATAGATGCTTCCAATCACATGTTTTGAAAATCTGCAGGTCACTCAGACAGCTGACATTGCCACATCCTGCTCCTTGAGCGAGCCGCAGCTGATCGTGGGCAAGAGGATCCAAATTCTAGATTGCACTATGTAAATGTGGTTGTCAGCATAGGACACCTAATAACTGAAGCTCTCAGAGTCCCTAGCCACTTGAAGATACGCTTAATAAATGAGGAGCTCCTGTAGTCTCACAGCCTCTTTAAAAGTTCAATTAATAGATCAATACAGGAAGTTTGATACCCAGCTGGTTCTTCACTGGAAAGCAGCATTATTTTTTATTTTTTTTTTAATGAATAAAACACTACAGAAGCTGTTTTGGAACAAGATTAACAACATGCTTCTTCTGTTATTTTATATTGTGATAATCTGCACTGTTTAGGTTCATGTTTGCATGGGATTTATCTACATAGAAATGCAGTAAACCACCCATTCAGCTGACATTTAAACTCTCAGATGGTATTAAGAACAAGTATTTTATACAGCTTTAAAATATCAAGACTCTACAGGAAGGTAGTATAAGAAGAGAATGAAATTTAGACTCAAACTGATGACACTTCATGATCTCAAATCATAGCAATGTACAGGGATATACTTGTGCCTATTAAGATTGGAAAAATTATTTATCAAAGGATAAAATTTAATTCAAACCAAGAAAAATGAACAGATAAAGTGTAATTCTGTTGCCTCCATCTTCTCAACTCAACCTAGTTTCATGTCAAAAGCAGGCACTGGCACTTGATTGCAATAGTCAGAAATATTAATTCAGAAGTTAAGAATTAATCTGCCTGCAAAAAATGAAGGTACAAATCCCAGCTGTAGGTATTAAGATATGCTTTTCCCAGCATTGAAGAGCTAAGTGACTAAAAGACACGTAATTAATTCTGTAAGACTATTCCCGTGTGTTGCACTGTGGTTGAAAGAAACAATTCTGCACAGGAGACTGGTAGCATTTAGCAGTCCACATCAGCCTTGTTTTTCTCAGTAGCTGGAGATACAAGCAAAACTGGTGCTGATCCAAGTTGCTGCTCCAGTGCGATTGTGCTTTCTCTCAAGTCCTACCCATGGGGAGTACAGCACAACAGTATCTAGAAGCAAGTTTGCAACAGAATGAGAACAGCTCAGAAACAGAACAAGAGATCTACTTTGCTGGAAGCGACACATTTTAGGGGAAAAAAACAACACAAAACCAAACAAAACCCCAAAACACACACCCCCTTCCCCATGCAGACACAAACATCCCCAACAAAACCAAAATCATAAGCCCACCAGACATGTCACCAAATACTCTATGATCACTGACAAGCTGGGGACCGGGAAAAGTTAGGAAAAGCATGAAAAATACCAAAGTAAAATTATCACCAGTAAACTAATCGGATAAAAGCACTCTGGAAAGCTAGTTGTAAGAGCTCAGATGCCAGCAACAAAAGGAAATACAATCTCTAACCTCCCTTCTGCAATATTGCTAATTTTTGTATGATACTGAATGTTAACACTTATTCTGTAAAGTTATGCAGAGCTATCATGCTCCTAATCCCAATTTCTGTCAATTCATCTCACCAACTGTAAAAAAGCAAAGTCCCCAGGTGCATACATCACCAGATGCAGATGACAGTAATCTAGGAGACATATTTAAAGGTGTTTTTTCTTTTTTTAATAAACGGCTTTTAACAGCAATTTCAACTATAATATTTCATTATTTTGGTTAAAAATTATCAAGTATATAGTTCCAAAACAAAACCTAATAAAGCAGCACTGCATCTCCCATTTCCAACATTCCCACTAGGAAAGTTTTGCTAATGAAAACACAAGAGGAGGTTTTTTGTTTGTTTTGTTGTGGGGTTTTGCATGTTTGATTTTTGACAAAAAGCTGGCTAGCTGGGGAGGTTTTTTTTTGTTTTTTGGGTGGGCAGAGAATGGTGAAGAGATGATTACAAAATTGGGTCATCTCAAACAGCTGGGCTTTTTTCCCATAATTATTTTATTATCTTTCTGTTCAGGAATGTTAGGCTGGTTGGCCTATACATTCTCTCTTCCCCATACCACGCTACAGCTACAGTAATCACTGTTCCAAAGTTTCCCCTGTTCTCAGAAATAAATTCCAACAGCTAAAAGATTACACAGATCTAGCCATCAATAGTGATTTTCATCAGGCAATATGAATTCAATTACGTCTGACTTACCTACACATTTTTTAAGCCATTGTTCCCATCTGGTTTCTCTTTCCTTGTGGTAATTAATTATGTGAAGCTACAAGTCACATGTTTTTGAAGGCTAAAGGAAGAATCAGCCATGACTTCAGCCATGAGCCATTCAGCACTCGTGATCTTTGTCTGTTGTCTCTCTCTTTTCCAGTGTATTTTTGGACACTTTTATTACCATCTCTCAAGTTGCTTGTCAGTTGTAATAACTCATTTTGCACCTTGACCGTTCTGCTCTTATCCCAACATGCTTCCACTATTTCATCTGTATTAGTCTCTTACGGTGCTTATCTTCCTGCACAGTCAGGATCACTGCCTGCCGTTTCCAGCAGTGACCAGCTTTCCTAATATTACCTTCCCAGATGACTGTACATCAGCTTCCCAAGCCTGCTGAAATATCTTTTTTGAAGCCCATTATTCTCGTACTACTACTGCTCTCCTTTCTTCATGTAGGACTGTGAAGCCAGTCATTTAACAAATGCCTTCACCTAACACTGCCCTCCTCCATCAGTCCATCCTAATATCATGTAGTTCTGAACAAAGAAAAATAATAAAATCTTTTTTTTTAGCAAATTCTTTAACAGTACTTAGTATTATCTATTGTACCATACTGACTGATATAAAGAGTTATGTATTACCCTTAATATGTGTATGGCCAGTAAAAATGTTGAAATTCAATAAAGACAAAACAGAAATGTCAAACTAAAGTACATATTTCAAAGATGGAGAGATTTGCAGATACTGCACTTGAGCAAAATAAAACTTATGGGCTAAACGCCAAAACCTGATGTTTAGCAATCTTTCTTGCTTCATAACGAGAAAAAAAATTAACAGCCTCTTCAACTGATGACACAGGACTTCTGTGCTGACTGATCCAAGACCCTCAAGATCTAGCTAGCATGCAACTGAGACTGAAATTTTTACTCCCTTAACTGTATCTGTAGTAATAAATGTAGTACTTGGTGTATGAATGTGGTAGAATAGCGTTTGAATATTGCCAATGGCAATCCTTCAGCATAATTTATTTAAACAGATTACGGTCCACACACATCCAGCTCCCCAGCCTCTCTGCATCTCTCATCATGTGATTGCAAACAATAAGGAAAAAGAACGAGATTTTTGGCAGAAGTCACAAGTGGGCTGTAAGACACATTTAGTTTAAGTAATATTAATTTGCTCTCCAGTTCCATTAAAACTATGGACATGGTTGAAGAGATAAGCAGAACTAATGCTGAGCTTTCATCTGAGATTGAAGAGCATAGCCTGTATTTCAATAGTCCTTTTAAATCATGAAAATAGTGGGATTTTTCTTTTCTGTTTATCCACAACTTTGGCAGAAACAAATTAGAGTCTTCCCTTCCCTAGGCAGGCAGAACTAGGGCTATCTATGGTTTTGCACCTATTTTCTTCTTTCTGCTCCAATTTATATTTCTCTTTTGCGGGGTTTGCTTTTGCAACGATTTCTTGTTCTGTTCTCCACATTTTCTCACTTCAATGACTCTTCTCCTGCACATCCCATTTTATAAGGAAATTCAGGCTGGAAGTTCTAAAGGAAGACATCTACAAAGCCATTCAACTGTATGCAAAAAAAATAGGTGAACAAAGGGTGTATGGAGAAGAAAAACTGCAGTGAGAGAAGTTTGTATTTCACATGTCAATTCTTTGGGGAACTTAGTAGAAATTTATCATTAAAGACTTACAAATTATTCTAAATCTACTCCAGTTTTGCCTCTCTGGTCTTTTATTCTTCATTAAAAAAATGAGTTTGAGACAAGAGTCAACAAGTCTGACTTGAAAAATATCAGCCAGTTCAAATTAGGTTTAGAAAAACCCTACTGCATTGAATTCAAAGAATAAGAAAGAGTATACATTTTTATAGCTTTTAACGACATAATACCATTTTAAGACGACACACCTTACTCTACTTGTGAATATAACACTAGTGAATCTCAGTGAAACACTCTCATAACACCTTACTCAATAGGAAGAGGAGTGACCTGTGTGCATCAGACACAAGCAATGCAGCCTCCTGCCATATGATTAGCATTATTTTTCTTTTGTGACTTGGGCCATTTCTCTTGCTCTCTTCTCCCCCAAAACAGAAAACCAACAACTACTGTATTTGGCCCATGTATGACAAGACTAATCATCCACAGCAATTAAAATGCACTTTTCCCTCAAGCAAACCTTGATGCCTATCATTAGTCATGACTATTTCCACATTAAATCTCAACTTCCATTTCTAATCTTTTCTGCATTACTGTTGCAGTGTCATTTGAAACATGATATTGCTGTGTGGGTTTGAATTTTTAGTGTAATACATTCTGATAGGCATTTATAGAAAAAGATCATTTGAAAGAAAGAAAATCCCATGCAATTCTATTAGGGCAAAGAGCCAACATGCAACATGAAAACACAAAAGACCCCAACCTTTGCTTTTCTAAGCAAATATGTATAGTGATATACTTCAATGTCTGAAAAGAAACGTTACAATAAACCTCTCCCTCCTTAATACAAGCCATAATGTTTCCATTTTCTATTTTTACACCCCATAACACTCTCAGATATACTACATGCTACTGGTCCTCTGCTCAAGAAATCAAAGCTACTTTGAGAACAGTCTACTGCTTTAACATTCTGTAACCTATATTTCTTAAACACTGTCAGACAACTATTGCTTGATCACAGGGTGCTCTTGAGAATGAACAGATCTTGGCCTTAGAGTCAACTCCTATCTAATCCCTAGAAAGGATTCAATGAGGGCACTATCAGCCAGGCTGCTAAATCACCCCAGCTCTGAAACAGTCCTTAAAGTGCTTGAGCATGTCGACAGGTTCAAAGTTATCTGTCCCAAGATACTTCAAAGCCCTATCACTGGAGTACTCTGATGGCTATTACAGCAAATCTGATCTAACAGCTTTTCCCAAAGAGACAGACACACCTCTCCCCTCTTCCTACATGTGCAATGTTGCCTTTGATCCAGACACTGGCTCTCACCTCAGCATTGGGACCTGGCTCACAGAAGAGTTTTGTTTTCCTTATGAGGTTAGTTTTAGGCCAGTCTAGCTCTTAATTCAATAGAGGGGTGTCATGGCATCCAACAGACTTAACAGAAGTGAAAGGTTAGCTTTCAGGATGGATGTTAAACACCTACTGGCACTGAAAAATGGATTAATATTTCCTACATTTCATGGGGATTTCTGCATTCGCACAGAACCTCATCCTAATGTAAGTTAATTAGGGAAGTAGGAACCTGATCATCTCTCCTTCCCAATATGCACATATTGCCAAAAACTCAATTAGTTTAAATTAGCAGAAGACATTATTTATTACTAATCAAACGAGTGCCTGGGAAAAGGCAATCAATGAAGTTCTGCACAAGACTGGAGCAAAAGATGTCATTTAGGCATTAGTCAGCTCCCTTCACCAAAGGCTGCACCCAAGCAGAACGTTATGCATTAGATAAACACATGATGCTTTACAAAGCCCAGTAATAAAAAGGCAGCCATTAGCCTTCACTTCTCAAATCAGCTCTTACTGGCTGGTATCTTGTAAAATTTCCTTCTTAATTCATTCTGAAAAACAACACATAATAAGCCTTCCTGACATGTATTTATTGGGTGCTCTTCACAGCACAAGTGCTGTTAAATTGCTTCCCACACACCAAACTTTTCAGCTTCAATATTTTCAAGCTGCAAACCTGAAGGTCCTTCGGCTTTAAAAGCACCAAATCTGTAAGTGTAAGTGTACATAGCAATATAGTCTTATTCTGATATAAGGTAAACTTTGGTAGAAAGAGAATTGCCGCAAACTGGAGTATAGGACACGTATTCTCACAGTATGTTAAGCTTTTTTAAAACAGAAGCATTTGGAAGTAGAGCTTTTAAAAAAATTATTATGAATATAAATAATTGCATATAGCACCAAATAAAGAACAAAGTATGTCAAGAGGTGGACTGGAATAATTTCTTTGGCCTGCATAACTTGCAGCGTTTGCTTCTTACATAATAGGAAAACAACAGCATTTTCATATAGAACACCACATCCTCCTTTTTGCACTTGCTGGAAAGTGCAGGAATGGCAATGAGCATCCATCGAAAAGCACAGCTCCATCCTGCCCAGATGTCACATCTGGAACAAGAGTTCTTTCACCTTGCTCGTTCAAGGATTCTGTCAGAGATACATCAAACACTAGCAAACAAATAGTTGCCTGTGAAAAGGCAGATCCTCAACACCTTAAGCTACAGCAAAATGTCCTGGTCACTGGTTGGGGTAACGAGGAAGAAGTATACTTCTCCTCTCCTTCATCTCCTGTTAGCATGCTGCAGGAAAGCCAGACAACTGGCACACTTATAATACAATACCTCCCAAGCACTGCAGCTGTCAGGCCAGGAGAAAATCAAGGCCTTTTTATAAAACACATGCAGTGCTGAGAGTAACTTTACCAGTAATGCTGTCTTCCTAATACCTCCCAGCAGGCATGGCTACATAAGAAGCAGGTAGGCTTTCATTAAAGTCACTGAGGATACTAGGCTGTTTACTAAAGAGTGGCACTTATGACGTTTGATTTTGGATGAGCGAGGACTGTACACTCTAAAAGTTTATTTCCAAGTTTAATGAATTTGATAACGGCATGAGCTTTTTGTTCCTTAATGTCATTAGTTGTTCAAATCTTCCTGTTGCAACAGAGCCTAGGAACCTCATGCAGAGACCAAGAGGTCCCCCATTGGACAGATTAAGATAACAAGCCTTTTTGCCCCCTCTTTATTACTACACTGAGCATGTGACTTACCATATGTTGCTTGGATGTTGAAAGGTTTTGTTGCTTGAATCCTCAGCCTGCTCAGAATTATGCCTCTATTCAAGGGTATGACTGACAGGATGCCAGAGATCTCTAAGACCACCACACTGCTCTGTCACAGTCTCAATAGACACGTGCAGCACTGCAGACGTGAACCTTCAGTGCGACACTTTGCAATGGCATTATTACCTGGTCAAACCAAAATTTACTTTGATCTGAAAATGGAACACTGCTGGAGCCAATATCAATACCTATGTACACACAATGACAGATCTCAGGGGCGGATCAGAGCTACACCACAGTCAGCAGCTTTTAGCCCAACATACCTATATACTACTTTGTGAAGCCACTAAGTCTGCTACAAATTTCCTCATAAATAATTCATTCTGCACCTGTAATAGAATTACTTCAACAGTTAAGCCACTTCAGATGTGTGGCCAATACCAAACAGCCTGGCTGTTTGCAGTCTTTTTGTTTTTCTTATTTTTTAAACACATTTTTGAGCTGACTCAAATCTAAATGTGAAGTCTTGCACAAAGGCTTATCAGCAGCATTTGTGACACTCTCTTAAAAACTTTCAATCCATAAACAAATTTCTGAATTACAGTGGAAACAAATATAGCATCATCATCCATGATGGATAAAACCATTACAAGATCTGACACATTTAAAGGAAGGAGAAAGAAACCCAAAACCCGAAAGAGTGCCTTCTTTCACTTCTTGACCTGAGTAAATTACAACAGCTATTTAAAAAAAAAAAAACCAGAAGTTGTCAACCTTATTACTATTACTGTCACTATAAAATTTTGTCTCCAAACACAGATTATGCTCAAGTCAAACAAGAAGAAACGCTTCCTGGGAAGAAACCATCAGGGAAATTGGCCAAAGTTTTAACTCATTGAAAATCCGGTAGGTGAGAGAACATCACTCAAGTGGGAATTCCCATGCAAATCACTTGCAGTCATGACTAAAAGAGTTAAAAAATAAAAAAGGAGTTCAAAATATGTAGACATGGTGCTCATTCATGGACTAATATAAAACACAAAATTGTAAAGTAGTTAATTATGAAACTAGAGCTCTAGAAGGACTGCAACTCTGGAATCAGGTGAGAGACAGCACCAACTTCTCCTTCAATGCCAAATCAACCTCCCCCTCTCAAACTACAGCTTGTGAGAAGAAGATTCCCCTTAAGTGAATTGAGTAAGTTTGCTGCAATTTGATCTCATGGCTGTCTAACTGCTCACCTAAAAGTCAGCTGTACTCGTGCCCTGCATGGCTGCAATAAGAACAGTCTAAGATAGGTGGGAAATGGATATCGCTCAACTTTCACTTCCTTACCCAACATAAGAGAAACTTTGTTCTTATTGTACACCAAACAAATTAAAACCAATCAATACTCATTACAGTTAGGCATTGCGTTTTCTCTGCCAAGCACCATGAGACAGGTTTTCCTATAAAGCCTTCTTAGCAAATGAATTCTGGGTAGGGGCACAGCAGCACTAATACAAAGTTATTAAAAAGAGATGTCTCCAGCAGACAGTTTTCTTGGCTCTCTCACATTCTATTACTGGAAATTGAACAAGAAGCAAGGACAAAAATTAATGAACTAATGAATTTAGAAAGGAAACACACACATAGGTTGATAGGAAGTTTAAGTTACAGAGAAGAGATGAGGCTTTGTGATTTCAAACTCAAGGATGAATAATGAGGAAGTTAAATTATTGTTCATGCTTTACATGGAAGATAGCAACCAAGACAACTTTGTACACAGGACTTGAAACCGAGCAAATTTAAGCCATTCTTTAATTAGGACAAGGTCTTCTCTGTTAAAATGTAGGCATCTAAATTTGTAATTTCCCTAACCCCTTCCAATATCTCAAAACTGAAACATCCATTTCATAATTCTAACAGCATGAACAGATCATACAATTGTAACATTGATAGTGAAAAATGAAAAACATTAATGGTGTGCAAGTTGAAAAACTCTAAGGATATGGCATAGTATTTTCAGTGTGATATGAACTGCAGTGAACAAAGTAGAAAAAGCATAACCGTTTGTGGTTATTCCTCCGAAACCAGGCCCAAATAACAAAAAAAGCTCCTTTCTGAGATTCCATCCCATGCTATTGCTGCTCTTGTCAGAAAAGATGCCAGCTTTAATTCCTACACAGCAATAAGAATGGAGGAGCCTATACTACTGTGCTTCCAAGCACCAAAACCAGTTAATTTAAGCTGAAAAAAAATGTTTTTACACAAAGGACTTCAGAAGGAAGTGTAAAGATAGCTTACTTTAACTGTTTTACAGTTCACTAGGGCTCCTAAATCACCATGAAACTCTGTTTGCTGGCCTACAGAAACTGCATTCACCTCCTGAACATGGAGCAACAAACTTTCTTCAAGACAATAAAATAAAACCCCTACCTGAAACTGCTTTACAGAACTTTATTTGGCATGGGCAGGTTTGGGTTTTCTTGTGTTGATTTTATTGTTTAAGAAACACACAGGGTAGCATTTGATGGCTATAATGTATTGTTTAATATTAGCATAACATTGGAGCAAGGAAAAGATGTGTGTTAGTAAAGTTGCACCATGGCAACTGCCGGCATAGAGCATTTTCAAGCTTACAGTCCTTCCCCCTCCTTGGTCCCATATGCAGCTTCACCCTTTACTTTCTAATACTGCAATGTCATTACAGCATACTCCAGCATTTAAAGCCCACGTGACTCCTTTCACTTGGGGAGGCTGGTGTACCTATACCAGTTTACATACCGCTCCACTAGAAAGAGGAGTGAAAACTAGAAATATTGCCAGTACGTACATTTCTATCCCTGAGTAATCTGCGTCCTAGTATTACAGTTGTGCTACATTATGAAATGGAAGGTGTCTGTGACAGATGGTCACATCAACAACTATACCAGTAGCCTGTTAATAGCTTTATTTATCAGTATTAGAAGAAAAAACAGCAAGAATGTCGAGACATTGCTGTGGATAAGTGGAAAACGAGTCCCTTGCAACACAGAGCTTGCAGAGAGAAAGGCTTAGCAAGTGCCAGCCACAAGATTTCCAGTCATTATTTTCCTGATAAATTAAATAAGAGAGGAACCTGTGCATAATCTTGTTTAAAAAAAAAAAAAGTTTTTCATGAAAGACATAAGCTGCTCATACCATTTTCTCTCTTTCCCAGTAAGCTCTAAATGAAGGGTAATGTCCCTTGTTGTAAGAGGCAGTCAGGAGCAGCCAGAGCCTCTCGCGTCTCACTTCTGTGAGACCTGCTGACCCAGCCCTGCTGCAAGACATAAGATTTTTTCAGGCTTTTCTTAGGCTGGAAAATGTTCCTGGCTACTGCACAGCTTTTATATCCTCTTCTCCAGTAGTGTGATGCCAGAACCCTTTATGGCTTAGGGACAGGAGGGCAAAGAGAGAGCCAAAGAGAGAGCCGGGTGCGTAGCACATTCACTTGTCAAAATGAACTCCACAACTCTTACCAAGTCAGCATTTATTTCATTATAGCTCCTCCTTTAATACCTTAAGGCAGTAGCAAATACTTTGCTGAGTCCTTGCAAACACATCAGTGTTTTTAGCTCCCAGTTCCAGAGCAGCTTCAGCCCCAGCTCAGGTTACATAGACAAGGCTATATTTTGGTATCTGTGTTGTTGAAGCTACAGTATTAAAACCAGCTTGTTTTTCAAAACTTATTTAGCTACTTGGGTAAGTCAATGGGAATTGTTCCAAGAAGTTTAAGGTTGCTAACAAAAGCCAATATTTGCAAAGGAGGAAGCATTTTCATTTACTGGACTCAATATTGTTGCAATAGTGGAACTCAATTTAGCTTATTTCTTTGCTTTTACAGTACTGTATTTATGCCAAACACTGAAATAAAAGGGTTTTTACTGTAAGCTGACTTATGAGAAGATGTTTTAGTGCTACATGCAGTTTTCCAATTTTGGAGCCACAGTCCATATAATTTTTTTAGTTCTTTATACTTCTGGCATCATGTTCAGAATTCAGAGCCCAGGATCTGAGGGCTGGGACAGTTGCTTCCCTTTGTCCTTTCATAAAACAGCTTGCAAGAAAACTGGGATGTTTGCTTCTTGATTTGCACAACACAAGGCATTCCTACAGCAGCATTAGCAAGCCCAATTACTAAGATGGAATGGATCAGCTTGCAATTGCCATTTGTGTACAGTGCTAGCAGTTTAGTTTGGTTTTTATTTATCTGACTACTAACTACTCACTGCTTTATATATGCACTAATACTGTGTACAGGTATTTGTTGAATATTATCAACATTTGTCATAAAAAGCATGCTAGTGCAATGTATGTTTAACTTGCTCAGAAATATCTTTTTATAAGGTAGGATGGGAGGTGAAAACATGGACTATATTATAGCACTACTGCAGCCTTACAAAGGGATATCAATGGGATTAGACAGCTGGGCAGGAGCCAGCAGCGTGCCCGGGTGGCCAAGGAGGCCAGCAGCACCCTGGCTCGTAGCCGGGACAGCGTGGCCAGCAGGGCCAGGGCAGTGCCCGTCCCCCTGTGCTCGGCACTGGTGAGGCCGCCCCTCGAACCCTGGGTTCGGGTTTGGGCCCCTCACGGCCAGAGGGACATGGAGGGGCTGGAGCGTGTCCAGGGCCGGGCACGGGGCTGGGGAAGGGGCTGGGGCACAAGTGCTGGGAGGGGCGGCGGGGGGAACTGGGGGGTTAGTCTGGAGAAGGCTCCGCGGGGACCTTATCGCTCCCCACAGCTGCCTGGCAGGGGCTGCAGGCAGGGAGGTCGGTCTCTTCTCCAGGTAAGAAGTGACAGGACAAGAGGAAACGGCCTCAAGTTGCACCAGGGGAGGTTTAGATTGGAGATTAGGAAAAATTTCTTCACAGAAAGGGTGGTCAGACATTGGACCAGGCTGCCCAGGGAGGTAGTGGAATCACCATCCCTGGAGGTGTTTAAAATAGATGTGGCACTTAGGGACATGGTTTAGTGCTGGGCTTGGCAGTGCTGGGTTAACGGTTGGACCTGATGATCTTAAAGGTCTTTTCCAACATAAATGATTCTACGATTCTAAGGTAATTATGCAAATACTTACAGAAATACTTCCCAGAGAAGCTGTGGATGCCCCATCCCTAGAAGTATTCAAGGCCAGGTTGGTTGGGGCAGGTGTTTGGCACTAAATGATCTTTAAGGTCCCTTCCAACTCAAACCATTCCATGATTCTATGAAATAAAATCATTGATAGGAAGATTTAATCAGAACAATATCACACAACCTCCTTCAACATTTCTCAAGGGACTTCCAAGTCATATGCTGGGGGGTGTCTCTCATTTTGTCAGTTAACTGATAAAGAGTAGAATGGAGCTAAATTATAGCTCCACAACTGGAGAAGAAAGAGGGGTGTAATACATGGAAAAGGCACAGTTAAGTACTTCAACATACCGGAAAGAAACATTTAAGTCTGCAGCAAAACAAGATACTGTATACATAAGAAAGCAGCAATAAGTGGCTGGCAATCAAAGATGCTTCTGGCCACCTCACACAGCTTAATGTTATCATGGCTAGAAGGCAAAGAATAGATATTTGACTAAACTCTTCATCTCTGCCAGATATGGCCGTTGAAAGCAGCATTGGTCAAGTTCATGAACAAGGACAAAGAAATCGAACACTTAAACATTTTTTGATCAATAGGAACATTTTCTGTGTGCTGTTCTGCAGATTTCCTCTGTGCCCATGAACTGAGCATCTCCTGCTTTAATCTAGAAGGCAACAATAAGGGCTGCAAATCTAAAGTTCATTTTATACTACTGCTAGGAGAAGCCCACGCCAAACAATTCCACATATTTCTTAAAAAGTAAAGGGGGTTTATGGTAGTTTGTTCTTTATTAAAATAAGCACTAATAGGCCTTGTAGCCACACTATAGTATTTAGAGTGTTCTTTGAAGTGTACCAGAATTTTTTTTCTTTTCAAACTAGACAATGGCTTTGTTAAAACAACAAAACCCCTACACATATAAGTTAAAGGATGTCTTGCCCAGCATGAACGCTGCTCACTGCATCCTCTTCTGCAGCTTCTGAGACTATTTTTAGATAGTCTGGAACATTTAAACTAATCCAAATGCTCATGAGTTTACTACAAGTAATCCACTTGAGTTTTAGCTTTTTAAAGGGCAATTCACCAGTTTATTTCATCTTAGGAAATACTTTACTTCAGACAGCAGCATGGAACAACTCTAGAAAATATATTAGTTCTTGAAACATGATGCTGATTTTTATTTTATTTTATTTAGTGATAGCATTCACCAGATTCCTCATCTGGCATTAAGTGCACAAATTATTTTCACATTACCATGAAAACATGTGTGGTTGGTTTTTTGTTTTTTTGGTTTTTTTTTTAATCTACTTTAGATATCTCTACAAGGAGAGGTCAGAAATTTGAGTCAAACAGCAACTTGAAAGAACCGGAATCATATTCACAACAATCTAGAAATTCCTCTGAAATATCTTATTCCTTCTCTTCTTAAGATATGTAAGAAACACTGTAGTTTAGACACACGACATTATTTACCTAAAGGGAAATCAGTTTTTCAAAAATTTCCTGACATCTATCCCTTAAGACGTATAACAGTGGACAAAGGACATTAAAATACTTTCAAGGGATGAAGACTTAGAGAAATTACAAATTTCTTTTCAAATGTAAACCCAAGGTTCTTGTGTTTGGGAAATATATACACTTATCAAATATATTATCCTTTTCCTGGCACAGTGTTTACAAAACCTCACACCCAGATCTAGCAAGTTAATTTTGCTAAGGGTAGCGTTTCTTTTCTAGCAGGACATCAAGTGCCAAAATAATTAGGTCAGATCTTGAAGTGCTGCAGAGTTGTACCGCTTCACATGTCCTGGATATCAGACCACCATTTTAAGCCCCTTGCTTAACAGATCGGTGCTGCAATATTCATGTTGCTCTCAAACAGGAGAAAAATGCACTTCCAGCAAGCATGTACATGTCTATGTATCCATAATATCAAGTGTTTATTGCTGAAAGAGACTTTGTAATGCGGTATTGCCCAACTTTAAGTGCACAAAGTGTCACAAAGCACACCACCAGAAAACACATAGCCCAAAAATAAGTAGGTCTCAAACAGGTTTTAAGAGCTAGTCTTCATTATGGTTACTCTCTGTGGCATAGAAAAATACTAACCGTTAGGTTATTCTCAGATAAATTGTTTTTATGAGGACATCGATAGCCTTCAGCTATCTGGAGGCTGATTTTAGCTGAAGGCGATAGATACTGTGAGAATGCTAGAAACGCCAGGCTTTGCCACTATGCCTGTTTGTTTCTACAGCTACTGACCAGTCATTTTACAAAATTCTCATGGCTACCTATTATTTATGTAAAACACTGCAAGTACACAGAGCATTTTTCTCAAAAAACAGATCAAACACACAGGAAAGACACGGCATGTCAAATTAATTGGTGGACTAATTCCTCTGAAGGTAACAAGCGCACTCACAGGATGAGTTGTTAGCCAAGTCACAGACAGAAAAAGAAGAAAAAAAACCCTCTCACATGGCGGTCCTGAGCAGTAAAGCTCACTATAGATTCTTAGACAAGTTGGTCAAAATCTTTATCCCAAAAACTGATTATAATTCTAGTGATATCAGGGTTGTGGCTTACTGTAGTCACTATGGATCATACTTCTGCCCCTTGTACTGAGTCATTAAGAGCAAAGCAAGTATTTCTGCATAAAGCACAAAAGATGGCCTTTCGTAAAATTTTCTTCTGTGTCTGATTCCTTGTAAAGGGATTTACCCCTCAACTTTTAAAATTCAATAGGATTTAGAGAGCCAAAGTCAAAATAAACAAATCCTGAAATGGATGTTGTTCTCAAATAATCTTTTCAGCTTTATGCCTGACAAGTCACTTTTGGTATATCAAATATAAACAAAAAAAACCCCCAAAACCCCAGATACACAACTCCAGAAACCACAAAAAGAACTTGTGCTTAAGATTTTGTTCTATAGAAGCTGATCCAGAGTCTCATCCTTGCAAGTGAAGATTACCATGAAACACAGGTTGTTTCTTCCATTACCTGAGGTTATCCAACCTGCAGAAGATGTGCTATGGAAAATCCAAAACAAACCATAACAGAAGACAACAGGTTCATTCTGCCCACCTTGTATATATCACACTCAATTTTTATACCTACAGAATACCTACTTTTGTCACACACTGAGTGCATAGCAAAGCTGGGTAAGTCTGAAGATGGAATAAAACAATTAAGCTCCTACAAAAGCATTTAAAAATGCTAAATTAGGCTGTGTAAGAATGGCAGCACTCTGTCTCTGAAAAAAAGAGAGATGGACAGAAGCTTCAAGATGGCTTCAGCTCTCCACGCCCCATCCTTGCTAGGCAGAATTACTTCCTGCAGATGTACATTATCACACCCACGTCACCTGTTATGGTCTGATTTGCTGTACTCTATCAGAAGCAGTTCTTGGTTTAAATATTTCCTTGCTTGTGCTATTAGCTGCATAATAGGCAACAGTATTTAATAAGCATTTAAGGCTTGAATTCCCCCTTCCCCCAACTTCCTAAACAATCCCAAAGACTGTTAAAAGTCTTCGTAGCTCTGTGCCCCCTTGTTTATTTGCATACTATAGCTTGTCAGATAAGTTTGTCTAATATTGTCATTTCTTCCTCTTATAAAGACAAATGCACAGCTTGTTTATCACAGCTGCCTTCACAAGACAGCCCATGGTCTTGATGATTTACCTCTCCATGAAATACTGCAAATATATTCAGTTTGTAATGGTGATTTTGCAGAGTAATGTTCACATTCCAAATGTTTCTTCTGTTTTCCTGTATTTATGAGAAGACAGAAATCTCACAAAAAGCAGAATTATTTCCAAGATGAACATAAGGCACAGCATGAGGTATTTCCCTATAAATTCAAATGCCAGCCCTCGATACAAACAGCACTCCTTTAAGTTTCTGGAGTGATTCGCATCACTACAACTGCATGAGTGAGAACTTTTGAGAACTGAAAGGACCCTAGTTATCACAGCTCACCATGCTGCCAATAACAATCACTGCAGCATCCTGAGTTACCATCTGCAGTATGGATTACATTTATACAATGCTTTCATTCATTGAATCTCAAATTGCTTCTCATGAAACAAGTGATAAAATTCTTTTCAGAGCATCAACATAAACACACAATTCAACAACTGGGGAGCTTGCAAACATTTTCAGACCCAAGTCAAAAACCTGTGACATTTATGACTTTCCCTAAAGTACATAACCTGAAGAACTGCTACTCCTTGTACACATAGAATGCAACAGGTATGGGATTAAAAAACCAAACACACACCCCCCAAAACCCAAAAATCATCACAGCAAAAAACCCCAAACCTTTAAGTAGGAAATAGAGAAGTCTATCTTACTTTTTATGCCTTTGAAAGCTTCAAGCTAACTTTTTTATGCTTGGAAATGTGGTTTTCATTTTTGTTGGCCTCCTCTTAGACTGAATCTTATTCAACTTCTGTCAACAGACAGCTGAAGTTTTACTACTTCAAGGGGGTGTGACAAGAGCCATATTTTATAGTATTAGGCTAAGCACTTTGATGTAGAACATGTCATGATCATTTCTTTAAACTAACATGTTTACCTCTACCAATATATAAACAATAAAGATCTCTCACACTTTGTATTCTCAGTTCATTCCAGGAACCCACGCAAACATTGGAATGTTGGTGTACTATCAGAGGCTTATCCTGCTTAGAGTCATCACTAGCTTTATTGTGCAGTAGTAATAATGCTTTATCATGGGTAACCATGGGGAGTTGTGAATTTAAAAGTCTAAACCAGACTATTCCACTCTAAGAATGGCTATGTATGTTTTCATTATTCTTTGGAAGACAGATGATCTATTGTGTTTATCATTTACTCTAAAGCAGACACTCAAACTGCAAAGTAACAGCAACACGTTTGTGAGTACTTATGTTAAAGCGTGCATATTTCACTGGAATACTGCCCCACACCATCATCCTCCATTATCATCTTCCCAACTGAATGTACAAAAACACTTTAAGAGAATGATATTTCCAGGTGCTTATTAATTTCACTTGTAGCCAACACACACTTTAATTTAGACTGGATAATGTATGCAATACTGTTGTGAATTATTGCCTTAATCAAAACATTATGCAACACATTCACCTGAAGCATACAACATTTTGGCAATAAAACCCATAGACAAGACAATATATAAAAAATAAATGACATTTATAGCAAAACTATGAGGGTGTAGACCAAAAAAACCCCAGAACGTGTCACCTTCAACAGCAGATTATATGGAAATACAGCCAATTCAAAGACATGTTTTAAACCATATTTGTTTGATGAAGACTGACACCGTTATTGCAGGGTCTGAAAACATGACAGCACAATTTCAGGCAACTGAAGTATTCCATTACTTACATTGCTTTCAGGTGAGTTTCTATGCAAGTAAAACTGGATCCACAGAGACGAATAAGTTTCTTGATCCTTACCTTGAAATCCACTCCTGCTAGTGACCCTGCATCCAGTGACAAAGTAAATATTTTAAAAGTGTGATAGTCAGAAGCCCATAAAGAAGAGGAAAATGGCACAGCCCTGTTAGCAGGAAAGCTGCAAGAGGGACAGAGAAAGGCAGAGCAGTCCCACGGTTAGTGCCTCAATCACAGGTGTTCCAGATCACCACTGCTATATAATCACCTCTATAAACTGGCGCAGCTTGAGCAGAACAGCTCCACCCAAACCCCTGAAACATGGTCACCCCTACCTGGCTAATTCCTAATTCACTTTGGCTGGTGAGGGGGGTTAAAATTCCTGGGATTCTTGAACTAGACTTGAACTAGGGCACCAAGAATCTTTCTTTGGAGTTCACATGATTTTCCTCACACTTAGCAACAGCTTTGACGCATCTATTCATAGCTAGAACATGAAGGAAGCAGACAAGAGTTTAAGAGCGCCTTTATCATCCACTTTTCTATGTAGATTTAGTCTTTGTTTCCTTGCTTCACAGGCTGAGTTAGGAAAGTAGTTTCAGTATATGATGGTTGCTGTTCCACTGAGTAAAACACGCTGCACTTCTTTCATGATGGATGTATGTGTTCATTACATCTCCCATTACCCAGTTTAAACATGACTCTAGCTGAAATAATGCAGAACCAAACATCTGCTTTTCCAGGTACAAAGATTTTAAAATGGCAAAACACCATTGTATCATTAAAAATAAAGAAAGCATTAGAAAAATGCCATGCCATTTTTGCACATCTGAGAGACACACTTACTTAAAAGTTGAAGGTGCCACTCAATCTCAAAGCCAGGCAAGTTAAACACTCGTTCTTTACTAGATTTTTAAATGTTTGGGGACAATTCTCAGATTGAAATAGATTAAAATGGTATTAATTTTGCTAGATGCAATTATGTAAATTATATAACAAGGTTTTATTTTTACACTCTCAGAACTCTATTTTGGCTTTACAAGATGAGCACCTCATCAAGCCTGCAGCAGCAATTTCTCTCTCACTCTGTAATGTAAGGCTACTGTACCACGTCTGCCATTTACAAAAGAAAGCATTCAATCACTCCGATTTTAAACCTCAGACTACTTTACTTCTAGTTATTGGCATTAAATGTACTCCTCTCACGTGCCCTGCAAGCCAAATGTTGTGAAACGCTCATTACAAAGAATGACATTAGAAGTTAAAGCCAGCTGAGAAGTGAAAGTCAAATTATATATGCATGCTACTGGTTTTTAGTAAAGCTGTGCAAATGTGGAACAAGTTGGCCATGAATATTCATTCCAATTACATCACAAGCTTAAATGCTGCTATAGTTAAAATTTCCCCATGCCTGCTTTCCATTACATTACCATCTTTGAGCCCTACTAATCATATCAAAACAACAAAAACAAAGGTTTAAGAACAGGAATCCCACAAATACCATCATAAAGAATAGTCGACAGAATTTCATTTGCTTCCCTAACAATGGGATTCCTGCTTAGGAAACAAGTTAGCTTTACCAGGCACCCAGCATGGAGTAGAAACACCACTGCTTGTTTTGTTGTTAGCACCAAGGTGATCAACATTTGAACACACTCTACAGACCAGGAGTAATTAATAAAGAAACTTGCAGAATATAGCCCAAACCAAACAGAGTCGACTGGCAGCTCAAGACTAGTTTCTGAGCACAGAAGAGATGTACAAGTGTTACCTTATTGTTACCCTTTAGTACTGTGTTATTGGAGATAAAACTACATCTTAAAATTACACTTCATGTGTTAATTAAAGCTATTTTTACAATTATTTAATACATGCTAGTACCCCGTTATGTCAAGCCATCTTCAGAAGTTATCTGTTTACACTTACAACCATTCATTAGGTGGACATTATTATGGTCCATTAGGTCAAAATATACTGTGGCATGTTCATTTTACACCATTTTAAATGACAAAACCTACATGTACAATTAGCATATCAATACAGCTACAGCATGGGTCAGAATTCTTTCTTTAGCCCACCAATTATGAGAAGAAAAAAAAAAAGGGGGGGGAAGAGAGAAAAAACACCAAACCCAACCAAAAAAAGCCCCTACACACAATAGGATGCCAAATTTTCCTAAGTTGTTCCAGTGCTATAGAATCCAACATGATTACTTTATTGATTTTAATTTTTTTTATTAGAGAATCTGCAGATTAATCCATCAGTTATGCAAAAAAATATATACTTATTATTATATCTTGCTCTTGATGAAAGACAGAAGTGAAATGTGTGTACATACATGGCTCAAGTGGTACATACTTTGTGGAAAAAAAAAGATTTATTTGTAGTTCATTTTTCATAGACATAAAACATGTGTAACATGCCAAACAGAGGTATATTTTGCTTTGTGGGTCAAAGATTCATCAGTATGGAGAAAATATAACTAGATATGCTGGGTTTTTAAAAAGCAAAACAAGAACCACAGACACACCACGCAAGAGTTCCTACCAGCCACGTAGTAAAATTGGAGAGCTTCACTGGGGAGAGTTTTGGATCAGGTTCTGAACTGTGAGGCTTCAGCAGTTGTGGACTTCTCTCTAAAGATGCACAGTGAAGACTCTTACTCTGCCCGTTATAGTGGCAGTCCTTTTCTAACTGGGGCTTTACACCAGCATCTTCTGCACAGAAACCCTCACTTACTTTTCAGGACCACCTGGAAAACGTGGATAAGCTCTAATCCCACTCTAACAGCATGTTATTAACCTGGCTTCTGTACAGTTTCCTTATTAAAAGGACATTTAAAACACTCAGAAAAGTTCTGTAAAGAAAGAACAGACACAAAAGGCTTTTAGAAGAGCCCTCTGAATCAGAGCTTCTCTAAATTTGAAGGAATAGCCAGAACTCAAGGGCTGAAAGTAAGCTATGCAGCAGCAGGAGAATCCAAGTACATTTTTGTATTCCACACAGGTGCAGTAACCACAGCATCACTTGAAAAAATGTTAAACCTTCCTGGGTCTTTAGGACATCTAGTAACATCTACTCTACCCTTGCTTTTTCAGACACTGGAGACATGAAGACAAACCTAATGCAGTGCCAGTATGCTCTGAAGGAACAAGATTAACTTTCACTAAGAGGAGACAGAGCCTGTGTATTACTAAAAGGGACCATGCATTTTCCTTACCATCTCACAAGACTAACTAATTTGGATTGACAAAGCAGCAGCAAAACAGACCACACTTCTGTAAAACAGAATACTTTCATGCAGAGGGAGGCTGTGGGGAGAGCAAGATGTTTTAAGACTTTATCGCTGCAGTGGAACAGACAATTAGGCAATTAAAACTAAGAAAATGGACAAATTACCAGTTGCAGATGAACTGCACTGCAGAACAGAGATGGGAGAAACAAGAAAACAGAAATGAGAGCCTTTGGCAAGCATTTTAATAGCATGACTAAAAGAGGGGCAGCTTGGGAACAAAGGTGAAAGGATAGTTAATTTGCAGAATCTTATCAGCTTTTGCAAAGGAACATTTTTGAAAGAGCTAGTGCCAGAAATAATCTTTGTATTCTTGCATTGAAATTTATAACACATTAATAGAAATCCAAGAGGTCTCATGCCAGCTTCATTTTTGGTCACTCAGCAAGGTCCTCCTGTACTAGGTTTTTAATTACATTAGCAATATCTTCACACTCACAGAGAGACTTGTAGTTTAATCATTCTGCTCAATAGGAAACCCCCAACAAACTCATTCTTACCATCCCTACTTGCTCCCAGGGTGTGGAGAATGAACTACTATTTCACACACCACAGTAGAGGTTATGTGAAAGCACACCCAAACCTCGCACAAAACATTTCTACCACCACCACCACCATTTCGAGGCAACTTTGGTAAAAGTGCTGCTGATCACACACTGTCCATCACCAGGGTAACCCACTTCTAAAAGCCTTTTCTGGACTCTTCCCTGCAAGTGCTAGACCTCCATCCAAGCCAAGAAGCAGAATAAGGGAGTTACTCTTCTTCCACCAGCTGCATACTTCATATGCTTCAACTAGGCATATTTTCTTTACCACATGCATCTTACTACACAAAGCTCTTGGTGGAAGAGGCCTTCTTTTGCACAGCAGCAGACACCTCTGCCACTAAATTTTTCCAAATAAGAGCACAGTGAGAAGGAAGCTAGCAAAATTTGCTAGTCCAGCTCTGCAGAGATACCAGCTATGAACTTCTTGGCTTACAACCTCATAGATTTGCTGCAGCTCAGATTTAAATCAGGACACACCAACCTGTCTGGTGACCATTCGGGGTTAGCAGGTGTGCCTATTCCCTCACTGCAGACTGCAGTGAGAGGCTGTTGTCTCATCACACCCTGTTGCAAAATGATTTTATAGCTGCAGCTCAGACAGTATCATTTTATTACTGTAAATAATCAAGGGGACAGAAAAATGCTATTATTAAGACAAGTAGAAGCCATAGAGCACAGCTAAGGACTACATCTCACTGAACTGTGGAATATCTGCCACCACAATAACACTCAAAGATAGAAGCATAAGAAAATAAAGGATCTTGTGCCTCACATTTTATTTTTACTTTAAACACTTTTTACAAGGAAAATAAACAACATTAATAAGTACGAAGGAAAATAGGCAGGATTGGGATGAAGAACACAGGATTTTGCTTGAACATTCAAGAGCATGTATATGGTCTAAGTTTAAAACCCTACAATAATAGCAACATACAACAGTTTCTATTTCTTGGCTTAACATACACCATTTTTACTAGAAGAAATACTAAACAATCAGCTCTGGGATAAATATACAAACCTCAACACTTTAAAAAAAATAAATATTCAAGACTCCTGAGCAAGATTTCTAATGTTTTTCTTTCTAGTTATGAGTTTCATAGGTAATGATACGGAAACATTTATTTTAATTACAGCAGGTCTTTGATATCTATGCAACAAACTCATTCATACAGTTTATTCCTTCCTCAGTCTGGTTCTTCCAGTTCAAAACACAAGCAGCTGACTAGGAGAAAAAAAAAGTTTAACAGACTTTTAAATGCTTTGAATCCTAGGAAGCCACCCTTATCTAATTCAAGCAGCTTGAAATGAGACATTGCCACAGGAAAGATGTGGGTAAAACTGTACAATACCATTGTATTGGCCGCAAAGACAATGATGGCACAACAGCAGCATCTTTCAGAAGAAAGGGTGGGGATGGGAAGCAGGCCTTGGACCACTCATACTCCCATTTCTAGCTCTCCATATGTGTTATTCTACTGTCAGACTCAAACATTGATGTATCCCTTTGCCAAAGCAAGGCAAGCAGTAGAGGCACAAGGGCTACTTGAAAACTCCACAATAGATGAACTGCTCTAGATGAGCACATGGGGAAACACTACAAGACCACAGGTTTCTGCTTGCCTTAAGGGGAGCTCAAGCAAACAGCACAAAGTTTATTGTCAATGACTTGTGACTAAAGCAGTCTACACCCTACATTCTATTATCTTCTGAAAAAAGCACAAATAAATTGCACCAAATACACCATACATACATGCTATAGTAGATAAGGTCTTGCAGATAGCATCCTACCACTACTTTCTCTTCCCTACCATTTGTGAAAGTAATTTCTTTTGCTATATTTTCTTCTGTGATTTTCTCTTTTGTTTTTAATATTAAAAAGACATCTTGGCATTAATCATGAATTATAACCAACATCAGACAGCTTTTTCCTGTGACAGACTTTTACAAGTTTTTAATCTTTCCTCTGCTGGTGTTTGACAGCCTATGGATGATGGGGGCAGGGGCAAGTGGAAGAAGAATAATTAAATACAAAAAGATGCAATTTAAAACCAGTTTTTACTTTAAAGACAACCAACTTGTCCAGCATTCCTTATGTGAAACAGATATTTTCTTGTGTAGATTTCTTTTGAAAACCAGTAAGGTTAATATGAGAATGCTGTCTCAGAACTGTATTTCTTTTCCAGAGAGACAGATTGAATATATTTCCCCAGTTTCTACAAAAGGAAGCTGCACGCTGCACTTAACAGTTCTTGGCACTTTCACATTTGCTATTTTAAAAGTCACCTCAGCCTGCTTCAGTTTATCCTAGGAAACAACTTAAACATTAAAATTCATGCAGGAGCACATGTGCTGCAGGCAGCCAACACAGCCACAGAACTACAAGGATTATAACTTACCTGAAAAAGAAATGCTTCATTTTTGCTCCTTGATTATGAACGCATTAAAAAAAGCTACAGACTTTATATTTAAAAAACCCACATCATGGCACAGACTCTTCAGCCTTATATGAATCTCTCTACTAATAACTTAATCCGGACTGTATTATCAATTCCAAACAAAAGTAACAAAAAATAAATCACATCCCCTCCAGGCACACACACACACACACCCCTGCAGAAGTTTGACCCTCACCTAAACATTGTCCACATTTCAACAGGCAAGCAGCAGTCAAGCATAATGTTGCTTATTATTGTCAGGAGTTCCCAACCAGATCACCAGTACTCATTTAACCAGCTGCCATAGGTGGTGCTGAAAAGTATCATCACAAAAGGAACAACCAACAAAAACTTACCTCGGTGCACCACTACAGGAACTACTAAACTTCCAAAGAAGAAGAGAGGATTTGTTTTTTTAATTGTTTGATTTTAGTGAAGAGGACAGCATAAATAATTTTGGTACTGTTCCACCTGCCACATAGTAAGGCACACAGGGTGTGTAGGTGACAAGCAAAACTTAAATAAACAAAAGGTACTCAAAGGCATACCTAGATTATGAGCCAAGGTACACGCATGCTTCAAACAAGCAGAAACACTGAAGTAGAAAATGACACAGAGAAGTACCAGTTACTGACAGCTATGAAGTCTTCAATTTTTGAAGCTGCACATCAGCTTTCAGAAGCACATTTCCGAACACACTGAAATAGCCCGCTACAGTTGTGGGCTATGTCAGATTGACAAATACAGGTTACAAACTACACAAGTTAGAAACAATTACATAAGGCTTTACAGCATAGCTCCAGTGTTCGCTGCACACAGCAACTTCTTTCAGAGCAGTCAGTTCCCAGAATTAAACGAGAACGCCACTGAAGAGACAATAATAAACTCTATCACAAACCTCCTTAAAGGCTACAAAACTCCCCACACAAAGCTAACAGCAGAGAAGAACGATATGAACTAAAATGTTTTCTCTTACCTTTGCTGAGAGTGCCTGTGATGAGATTAAAAATAGTCTGGGCAAATTTGACAATCCCATGCTTGCATCTCTTTGAACAACCGCTCATGGTTCAAAAGGGTAGAAATGCTCTTCTCTCTTATAAAGTCCAGGTATAACAAAAAAATAAAAAAGTCCTTTACAAAGTTGAGACGACAGTTTGTGCAATGCACATAACTCTGCTCTCATGTACTAAAGCACCAGCCTCTGCACGGAGATTTGCCTCTCTGAAGCTACTAGGAAAGATTGCAGTGGAGAAATTTGCATCCCCTTTTTGTTAAAGGTATAGCTCTCCCCTTCAGCCTCTCCACTGTGATTGCACATGCATGCCGCGGTGCCCTGATGGAAGTTGCTAAGCACAGGCAACACCTCAGCCAGGCAGGGAAGGAGGAGGGATTTGCTTCACCAGGCTTTGCAGCCTGCCATGCCGGGCACTGGTAATGCAGCAATCAATGCTGGAGTCACAGGGTGGTGACTGCTGCAAGAAAAAGAAGCTGCTGTTTGAAGACCCTTTTCTTGGTTCTCTTTTCCAGCTGATTTCAATGAAGCTGCCAATTTTACTCCCATCGGGCCCAAAGGAACCAGAAAATTCTACCAACACTGTACTTGCACTTTACACATAGAAGGCTGCAGGGGATTCCTCTGCAAAACCTGCCAGAAGTAGAAAAGCAAAGCTGCACTCAGAAAAAGTCCCTTTTAATATTACCAGCTTAGACGCTGCTCAGCTGGGTATTTGCTCAACACTCAGGGATGTGTCAGTCAGGCTCCTAGAGCCTGCGGGGCTTATGCTCACACCTCTGTGCAGCACAGCACTGTTTAATACCTTTACTTTTTACACACTACCTCATGTTGTGCTTGTCCGATGCGCACAAGGCTCACTCTTACCATGTACCGTGAGTTTATCCCCTAGCAACAGCCACAGCTCTGGCTTCTTCACTTCAGTCAATTATTTCTGCGTGCCTGGAATACTTTTAATAAAAAGACTTGATATGTCCAGCAGCAAAGCAGAAGTTGCCTCAGAGCTTCAACCCCACCTGAGCACTGAGTCGGGCATCTTCAGGCTTTCATTCATACTGAAGACCTCTCAGATGTTTTTAAACAACTCCCAAAATGCCGTATTTGCTTGTCGCAGGGTAGGTTACAAAGCAGATTAGCTCAGGCTTCAGTTCACACCCAGCTGCCACTTGTTAGATGACTTGATCAGCCCTGTCTCTGACACAGCCACCTGGAGCCAGCCATCACGTCTGAGCAGCAACAGCTGAGTCTTCTGCCTTAGCTGAGAAACAAGCACAACAAACAGCTTTTCACTTCAGGGAACAACGATAATCCCTTTTGCTCAGGGGGCACTAACCTGCTTTGCAGTATAACTTACATCCCTCTCAGGCAAAATTCAGGGCTTTGTCAAATGGTTCACCTTGCTTTGAGACAGGCAACTGCCTGCCCTTCGCGCCTGGAAGCACCCTAGCCCTCCTCCTCCTCCCCTCACATGGGCGCTCCTGCCCTCCTCCTCCCCAGGCACCCCTGTGCCATGCAGCTGCTCACCATCTCCTCAGGGCTGCTCAGAGAGGCTTCACACTGCCTCATTTTACCTCAGAAAAAGGTACTTTGACACATAAAAACTGACATACAGACAAAATTACTTCAGTAATAGCCACCATGAAGCTCATGCCCGGGCTGTCACTCCCAAGCTGAGCTGTCAGGCACTGGAAGTTTTGCTGCTCACTGGCTTCCACCCAGTTGCCTCTAGCCTTAAATACCTAACATTCAGTTTCAGTTTTTTTCAGATTTAATAGTTCTCAAATTTGGAAAATTTCCAAAAAGCTTCAATGGAAACATTCTGTAGAAAGCAGGTGTGAGCTCACAAGGATGGCTGAGCCTGGTGGCGGGAGGCCGGCAGGGCCCCGCACGGACATCCCCTGGGGCTGCGGCCTCCGCCTCGGGGTTGTACTCCCACACAACCTTTCATGTAAATTTTCTGTAAATCTATCAAAAAAATCTTCTCTTCCCTTTATTACGCTCGGCAGAGCCAAAGCCAGCCAGCTGAGTGCTCAGAACCTGCCCTTTGAGGCACAGGATGTTGAGTACTGAGGCCAGCCCTCCGTGGGGCACTGCAGGTGGAGGAGAGAAGCCGGGTCCCTACTGCCGCCAAATCCTCCCCCTGGATTGCAGCAAACACCCAAAGGTCTTGTGGTTCCTGCCACCCTCACCTCCACACAGCCCAGAGCCTTTGTTACACAGGGCTTCCCCATCTCACAGGTGATTACGTTAGTGGGGACTCTCTGTCCAAGGTTATTAGTGGGAAACTTGAGGCAGAGGTTAAATACATTGCTGAACCTTGTCAGAAACATATGACTGAATAGAGAGTGGCATGGGTTTCAGGTGTAAAGTAATATTTCTGCCCTCTACACCACAAATTTCCAACCAGTAAGGTAAACAGTACAGAGTGATGTGAAGATGGAGAGTGGGAAAGGAGGTGGAGGGGATGTGTTGAAAAAGCCAAAAGCCACTTTTCTCTGGACCATTCTTGGCTTCATAACCTTTGCTGACTACACAAAATGAATGGCAGATTTGTGGGAAACACAGTACTAAGTAACTCCTTCATAAAGCCATCTCAAGGCTGTCCTTCATTCCCAGAGATCTAATTCAAAGTTGGAAATGTGATTCTTTAAAAGAAAAAATAAATTGTAATAAGGCAGTAAAACGTCAATAGGGAAATCAAGGAGTCAGCAGGTTGCTAATTAGTATATCTCTGTATATCTCTGTATAAAAGGTTTGCAGCATGTTTAATTGCATTTATATATATACATCGTGATATAATTTGGGGTGGGAATGTAGGGCAATGGACATAACAAGTGCTAGGAGTTGTATTAATGGAAGTAATGGAAACTGAGAGGTCTTACATAGTTGGGAGAAGAAAACTGTGTCATATCCCAGATAGCACTTTAAGTGTCCCTAACACCCTAATTTCACACAGAGAATGAGAGTTCTTCTTGGACATCCATTTACCTCTCTTGGCCCATATGTTGTAGTTTAACCCCAGACAGCAGCTAAGTCCCGTACAGCCACTCACTCACTCCCCCCACAGCGGGATAGGGGAGATAATTGGAAGGGTAAAAGTGAGAAGGCTCATGGGTTGAGATAAAGACAGTTCAATAGGTAAAGCAAAATCTGTGCACACAAGCAAAACAAATCAAGGAATTTGTTCACCACTTCCCACCAGCAGGCAGGTGTTCAGCCATTTCCAGGACAGCAGGGCTGCGTCACACCTAACAGTTACTTGGGAAGACAAATGCCACCACTCCAAATGTCCCCTCCCTTCTTCCTTCTTCCCCCAGCTTTGTATAGCGAGCATGATGTCATACGGTGTGAAATATCCCTTGGGTCAGTTGGGGTCAGCTGTCACAGCTTTTTCCTCTCCCAATCCTTGTGTACCCCCAGTCTACTCACTGGCAAGGTGGGGTGAGGAGCAGCAAAGGCCTTGGCTCTGTGTAAGCACCCCTCAGCAATAAGGGAAACATCCCTGTCTTATCAACAGTTTCCAGCACAAATCCAAAACACAACCCCATGCTAGCTACTGTGAAAAAAGTTAACTCTATCCCAGCCAAAACCAGCACACCCATACCACACAGGGGAAAACGGGTCAAAAGGAACACAAAATATACTTTAATAGGAGTGGATCATCTTAACCACAGGGTTTCCTACAAGCTGCATCAGGTTCAGCAGTGGTGGAGATTTGCAGCCCTGTAACTCAGCGAAAGCTGGAGTTAACCAGACTTCCAGCAGCCAAAAGGCCCTCTAAATGTAGCCTCCAGCACTGACAATCCTAAAAAAATACTGGGCATGAAAGGTCTCAAATTGCTCACTGCTGTTATTTGTGGGAAAGCACAAAGGCAGCTTATTCTGATTGCAGGCAAATGTAGACAGTCTTCAGTAACTGACTGAAAATGTTACTGAGAAAAAAAGGTGTTATGTCACTGTTTGAGCTTTTTTATAATGGCCTCAGACAATGAGTGTAGACAGATAGTACTCCTCTATATTGCTGTATATTAAATTTCTGTATAATGCTGGAAGTCTAAGGTCAGGCAAAGGTAAAAAGGCATATAGAAGTAAGGTTATTCAAAGGGAAGGTTGTGATGTAGGGGAAAGTATTTTTCTCTGAAGGTTTTGATATAATAAACTCCAAAATAAAACAGAATATGCCCTCTAATATATTTTACATGCATTTTCAGGGACTACAGTAGTTACACAGCATTCAGAAACATAACTGGTTCACTCACACCCAAGCTTAGTTTAATTTTCTGCATGTAAAGTCTGAGAACACTATATAACAAGTTAATTGTCATCCCAAAGAGATATAAAAGTGCATTGTAGGAAATTGTTCTTTCCTAATTTGCCATTCAGGATCACAGTGTGGGTGGGCAAGATGTAAAAATATTCTCCAAGTCTGTAAGACTCAGATGAGCTAAGTTCAACCAGAGGTTCAGCCAGTATGGTTTTCACTGACATCAAAGACAGTTAAACCTATTTGCATCAGGAGAAAGTTTAATCCCTTATCTTGAAACCACACAGCAAATGCTCAAGAATAATCTCTGGAATAGGTGTGAACAAACAAACTGCAAACTTGGATGCCTTGCTTCCTTACAGCCCCCTCCAGCATAAAGGGAATATCCCTATTTTTCTGTATTTATATTAGGTTTGGAAAGAGCAATTCCAGAGCTAACTGCTGCTAAGGGTGTCAGGGTATAGCATTCATGATACCCAGTTCATCCCACAGATATTACCATCATGCTGTGGAGACCAAAAGGCAAATGGGATAATGGCTGGGATCCATCATAGATCCTGGGTACTATCAGAGAATACACTCTGGTATTTGCATTATTTATATTCTTTTCCTGTGTTTCTGCTACTTGGCATTGTGGAAGAAACTGTCAACTAGTTTGGTATTCGGGCAGATCCGTTCTCATATTTGCCTGCAGAAAGACTTTTGCATGAAAGCCAGAAAGGTCTCACCCTAAGAAGGATAATCCAAGTCACCCTTTTTCCCCGTGGTTTCGGGAAGCATATCATTGCAAAAATTTCTCTCAAACTCCTTCCCCTAATTTTTTTCTTAAGAAGTTTTTTCCATTGTTGGTATGGTGCACTGTTACATTAATGCTGTAAGAAGAACAGGAAATTGTTTTCAGTCTCCATGTATTCATTTTGAGCCTGGCGGTCATGGTCCCTGCTGTCCTGACAAAGCTGAAGACTTGGCTGGAGCATGCCACAAGATTCCTTCCTGCCCGGCCTGCACACCCAGCTCTCCTTCACAGAGAAGAGAGGTATGTGAAGCAATGATATGCACTGAGTTACCCAGACATGGAAGTGTAGAGGTGCCAGGTGTTCTCTTGGGTCCAGAAGTGTTGTTACCGACGTACTGTATCATCTTCATTGCACTCCCAAAGGCACAGTTGTCTCAGGATAGACCTGAAAATAATATAAATTAAATATTAATAATCTGTTTGTAAGCAAATCCAGCAGGTACAGGCAATTGTTCCTACTAGCTGTATCCCAATTACTTCTAGATTTGAGGTAACCTGACACAATAAGAACCAGGTTTTTTGGCCCTTTAGAAAAGTATAATATCAAGGAATAGCTTTGAAAATCAATCTACTTAAAAAGAAGGATTCACGCCTTACTTGAATACAGATAGCCTGTGAGGGTAGAGCTCTCAGCATGCCATATCACATGCCATTACTATTTGCAATAATACCAGAATTAATATTGAGCATTTTCCATGTATAGAAATCAGCCACATTCGACTCCCAAGGAAGTTTGTACTAGTATCTGTTTTTCAAATCTGGTAAACTAACACAAAACCAGATGGACTCACTTGCCTATGATTACCAGGAGCAAAGCAGCAGCAAGTTTAGAATCAAGGTCTCCTTTGTACCAGTCCAACACTTCAGCAGCAGCTTCCCAGCCCTGATATTATCTTCTCCACTGGTGTCTGGCATTGCTGCCAGGCAGATAATGACCATATTGCATTTTTATTCAGTCTGTAATTCCAGTTAGTATTATCAATCAGAGCCTCAGGAACATCACATGGAGATTTCCTCATCATTATAGAATTTGGTTTTTTATGGCACAGTAGTTATCGCTAGACTCAGGCAGCGTTCCTCATTGGGTAGGAATGTATATAGATAGCAACACATCAGTATTTTCCACAAACTGTCCACTCAAATTGGATCATCTGTTTATTTAATATCCCATCTGCCGAGCATGACTAATTGTTTATTTATACAGAAATCTAGGGGAAGAGAGGGTTTATGAAAATGCATGCACACTAAAATGAGCTTTTTAGAGTGCAGTGAGAAACTAAGAGACTCAAGGTTTGGGTACAAAACTTTTTGCCTGGAATACAGGCATACATATACAGAGAGCACATAAATTGAAGTTACAATTCTGTCTTTCTCTTCCAGGAGCAGCCTGACACCTTGGACTTGGAAGTCACTCCAAGCAGGTGGTTCACTTCTGCCTGTGGAAAACCACATTGACTTCCCTGAAGCTGTGTGCAGACAGAGCTTTTCCCTACAGAGAGGGCTGAGGCCAATGCCTAGATCCTTTCCTAGCCAAGCTCAGTACTTGCTGTGCAAGCTTCCTGCAGAGAAATTGGCTGAAGTTCCAGCCCTCATGATATTCCAGTTCTGGACTTCTCTTGAGGTGGTTTGTCACTGTTGCTAAAATATACCGGTAAAATCATAATTCAGTTTGGGATTGGGCTGAATACTTCTTCATACTCTTGAATAGATTTGAATAATTGCACAGTCTAAAGCAAAAGGGTTCTACACCACATCCCTGAAAATTACATGAGCTTCTGTCACAAAAACAACCCCCAAATCTAGCCAGACACTGTTCAGAGTTTCACAGCTGTTGGCTATGAGAGTCCAAGAAACACTCTAGTGACATGTCTTAGCTTTCATTATGTCTGTCATTATCACATGTGTGTCAACAGGAGATTAAAAGTAGCAGGAAAACCAGAGCCATACGCAGGCTTTACAGAAATATTCCACTGGGAAGTGAATTCTGCTCAGTAAATAGAAATGATGGTTTAACATATCAAATGCACATTTGATGCCATGCTTCCAGTGGTGAGGTGATGTTAGTATTTTGATGAGGTCCTGCTTAAGTTCCACTTTAGCCCTGTATTCTCAAAATAGTTGTGTTATGGAGATGGGTTAGACACACTTTTCCTTTGTTCTGATGTTCAATCACAGTTTGTTCAACCATAACTAAGGACAGAGATGCTACTTGGCAAATACAAAGCTATTCAGAGAGCAAACAGCATACACTGAACACATTGGCTGTAGTCGGCTTGTAAAGCTCGAAGTGGGGACAGGGATATAGTGGTCTTGCCCTTGCAAGTAGGTTGGTGGGAGGTGAAGGCAGCTTCCCCAGAAGACATCTACCATCCAGAAAAACTTCTAGTACAAACCCAAGAGATTTACTTCTCATAAGTGTGTAAGCTGTATGGGTAAGTATGCCTTTGCAGAGGTGGTTACAGAGGACCAAAGTAGGAAGAATAGAAAAAGTAAACCATGCTTCTCTTCACCTTGGGGGCAATGATTTGTCAAAGGGGTCTCCAGATTTGTAGGCTGGGAATGTTTATGCTAAATCAATGGCTGCTGTTATGCCTCCCAGCTTCAATGACATGGATGCGTGCACACATTCATTTTTAGTTTATAACAGTATCAGAGCATGCTTGAGCTTGAGCTGTCCCTGAGTGAAAAAGGAGAGAGGCAATCACTAATATGTTAGCTGTGCTTCAGTGGCTTGGTAGGACAGGTCAGGAAAAAGATGAAACAACACTGATGAGAACATCAACTGGAAGAACAACTATGGCAGTAAGGACAGCGCAGCTCCTTCCAGAAGCACTATGTCATTGAGCTTCCAAAATGAAATTTTCTCAGCATTTCAATTTCAGGGAAAATTAGAAATATATTTCCTTCACCCCCCCATTCCTCACATACTAGGTTTTCACTCAACTTTGAGTTAGTTCACTGATGCATTCGTTGGTCTGGACCTGGTATGTATTTTGACTAGACAAAGTATTTTCTTTCTTTACATTGCAGTATTTATCTCAGATAGAATTGATTTAAAATACTCTTTCCATGTCTTTTATCTTGTTATTAAATGCATCTAATAACATGTGCCTACCTCATACTTATTTTTGGCATCCCAAGAATCTATTTGCCTCAATAAAATAAGGTTTAATGACTTGGCATCTGACAGTTTTATGACAAACTGTCTTTAGCTTGGTACAGGAATTATGAAGCAAAGCACTTCCAGCCAGTTTTCTTTCTACAGCCAGTCATATTGTACTACTTATTCCATCCTGCCCATTCTTGAGGTATAGGTACATTAATTTATGCAGCAGATGCTAAACTTCTCAGAAAGCAGCAAGAAAGAATATATACTTATACATTTTAATGAGCTATAACAATTTGTTCTAGTTCAGAAAAATAAACTAAATTCTGGTGGAAGCAGGAAGACTTATATAAATGAAGTCAGGCAGGATAGGGAAGGATAGGTCATACTTCCAAATCTCCCAAAATTCCCATGATCTCCTTTTACGTTCACTTTTTCTTTTTTTTTTTTTTTTTTTTTTTATTTCCTTTGGGCATAAAATAGGTGTTGAAGCTTTTGAGCAAACAGTTAAGCCCCTTCCCAATTAAATCACAATTAAATTGCATTAAACTAACCTCCAATTGTGAAGCTATAATTCTCCAGCTAAATGTAGGGAATAGCTATACAAAATTAATGTTTCAGCTGACAAAAAACAAACAAACGAACAAAAAAAAAAACCAAAAAACAAACCCAAACTGTTTATAACCACCCAAAACAATTGATCTAAACATAGCTGTCACAACTGTTAAGCTTTCTTTTTTATCCTATTATGAGAACATGTCCAGCCTACTTTGACAATCTCAGAAAATAATAGTTTCAAAGGAAAAAAATGAAGGGTTTTTTTGAGGTTAAAAAGGATTATTTGAACTCTTACGGAAATATTTTCTGGGTTTGAAAATTGCAGTGTGTATCAGTATCTGTGATTTTTTTAAATAGGTTTATACCACTTTCAATTACCTTTTTAGCAGATGTAGGTTTATGCACGCACCCAAACATAGCTGTTAACAGCCTGATTCTGATACTGACTAAACCGCTAACCTCTAATAGATGGAAAGCTATGAATGGCTTCTGGACACACCACCATCTGAAGAACTGTGTCATAGTTGTCCTGTGTCAGAGCCCTGCCCTGAGACTGTTATGATACAGAGCAGTTACACTCAATACAGACCACAATAATGTGATTGTATCATTTGCGAATTTGTAGACACCTGTGAGATTTTTTAAAAGTTTCCATGACTCTTGAAAGTTCCACTAATATAAATATAAATGTTAGTTCAGCTGTTATTTAGTTTAAAATTCATCAATCAGCGAAACAGCCTGGAATCAGCAGATTAACCAGCTGTGTATGACTACAGTAGAATCAAAACAAACAGTCTGTAAATTACCCTTAGGTGAAATCTGTTCATTTGGGCAAATTCACAAGTGTTCATAAATACTCAGGACTTGGAACTTCAGTTTCATTCATTCAAAAAAAAAAAAAAAAGTCAGTCATTAATTAAAAGGGTAGATTCGTAATAAATATTATTCAAGTTGGCTTTACCCATGATCTTTTTGATGTACATGTTCTTCTCAACTACAGTGCTTTGGGGAGGTACATCAAGGGAAGAAGTCCTGGATCAGCTGACAATGACAAGTTACCTATTGCCTTGAACAAATGTAGGGTTTCATTCCTGATATTTAAACAGCAAGATAGGGGGTCTGCTGTTTTCTACTTATTGCAACTCCTTTTTCTGCGCACATGGTGCAAAAGGCAGGACTCTAACCACTGATCGCCTTTGTTCAAAAACCCCTCATAACAGGTGCTCTTTGCTCCCCTCCATTTCCAATGAATAGTAAAGCCTTGATACTCTAGGTTTTAATTGATTTTTAAATGTTGGGTTTTTTTTCTCTGCTTTTTAAAATTTTAATTTATTTTTTAATCTAATGAACCCTGATCACTGAATCTCAGAATACTTTGGAAACAGTAAGAAGGGCAAAAAAGATGGTATTTTCCTTAGCTGCCAGATGAAGAGCATTGGTGCCAAAAGGCTGACATACTCAGTTTCTTGCAGCAGCGAGTGACGGAACCTATATCACAGTCCACTACTTTACCTACTAGATCTAGATAGACTTTAAGGGCTAGTCAGTCACTAGATACAGGCAACTAAGAAGCAGTATCCCTTTCCAAACAGCCCAGCAATCTAATATGTCAGCTAGATCATGGACTGAGGATAATTTACCCTCACTTTTCTTTTGTACCTTATTTCACATGTGCACTTTCAGGCCTTCCAGCACACACAGGTGCCTGGTGAGATTTTGAAAGTTTTGAAAGTAGATGATAACTCCTTATTTCCATTAGTTCCTCCATGATCTGCCAAATAGTTCTGCAGCTACTGCAGCTAAAACACAATCAGAGGAGGAGTGGGATGCTTATCTAGCTTTCTCTGAGAACGTTCAGCAACAGTATTCTGACTTACATGCTCCTTACAAGCACCATGCTCCTTAATAGTACCACAAACATTATTGCTGTATAAAAGAAGCCAACCCTCCAACCACCCTTCTCACTGGACTTTTGCAAAGCCCTAACGTGGTCTTTAAGGGAATGTTCCTTTGTACATCAGCTCATACTCATCACCTGCATGAATTCAGCATAATGTGAACTTTGCACACTTGTCCAAATACAACTAGGTTGACTACTGTGGGTCAGGAACCAGAACAAGATAGTTTGTTGGCTTAAGGACCCTGTGAATCAAAGCAACGTGCTGGGGAAAAGCTGTCAGAGTTCTGAACATTGCTGTTCATTATGTGGGATTTTTGTTTCTGTTTTGTTCTGTCTCAAAGCTAATCAAATGAAATCCATGTGAAATGAAGTATAAACTGTGCATTGCACAAGCTTATCAGCACCGTTCTGAATTATACCAGCCAGAGAGAATTTACCCAGACTATCAGGGGTCAAGAAATATGTGGATCTCCTATTGCATCTGAGATTTTAATGATTTTATTTAAACTATACATTAGCATATGGAATTTGGAAAACACAGAGAACTTCCTGTACAGTTTTACATTTCCAAGCCTTTCCCAGACCCCAGAAGTATACACGGGAAGCAAGCCAAACTTCCCTGAAGATTACTTACATCTATAGTTTATGGCAGATACACTTTGATTGCCCACTGTTCTTCACAGATCGTGGCAGAGGTACTTATTTGCTGACAGCCCAAACAGGACTTTCTGTCAGATTAGTTTTGCTATAGGGCCAGACCAAGGTATAAACAGATAAAATAAAGAATTAGAAGGAATGAGGGTAACTAAACTCAAAGAGGCATACCCAGCAAGAACAGAAATTTGTACCTGGGGCATCTACAGCAGTCAGGTCTCTTAGCTCCCAGTCCAATAACCTCTGCAGAAGGCCACCTCATCTCACAAGCAATAACGTCTTTTCCAACCCCACATCTATCTTATTTGCAAGGCTTTCTGAGGCTGGTAAATTTAATCTAAGCTGTAATGAACCTCCTAGTTAATTATCAGCTAAAAGGAAGTGATGGTCCAAGGTTACTTCTCAATACACCCAAAGCAACTATTACTGGAGCAATAAAACACATCCTTTTGTGTGCACGTATTTTATTAATAAGCACTGCAACTTACCTATACAATTAAAAGGGAAACAACACTTTCTTCTGCATTATTCTTTCATGTAGACAAGCTCAGTCTTTCAGAATGTGTTTACTGGTATTGTATGTTGTTCCCACTGTGTTATGCCATCAATTCCAGTGTCCTACAGTACCACTTCTCACTGTACATGTACCATCTGGGTGGTCCATGCTAGCACAAGGCTATAAAGGCAGCCATTTATCAGGCAACTATAGTTCTGAAAGATCAGAAATACTTTCAATTCAAGATTCAATTTACCACATTACTGTTCTCAAAAAACAAAAGCAGAGACTATTGCATCTCACTAATTTTAGACAACTTTAGAACATCTTCCCCTCCTATTCCATTCACTACAGGCTTTTCCTTGTCATAAACCTTCCCATTTTGCCACTGTGTAGTGGCAATTATGGTTGATCTACAAGACACACAACAACAAACCTGATGACAGAAAAAGCCTGACCAATTTCAACCATCATTCTCCATCACTTCTGGCTATGGAACACAGGAATTTAAAAGCTTCCTGCATCCCCCTCAGTGAAGCTTATAAGGTTTGTAAGAACCATAACAGTTTCAGCAGTTCCAGACTTTACTGTTTTTACATACTTATGTGTCACATTCACCAACAGTGAGAAGTTCCTCCTGACTTTCTGCATAACACAGACTACAGAACTTGGTTGCCTCACTGAGTCAAGCTCTTTGGGGTTGAGTAACAGAAAACCCATCTTCGCCCATGGTAAACCGTTCATGTTGCAGAAGTGGGCTCCAGCTCAGAAAATGCTGCATGAGCTCTTTCCATTAACATTGGCGTTGGCTGCTCCAAAAGTCAGTTATGCCATACATGGAAAGCAATGGGTGATATGTTTTTGTTTTTATCATATTTTTGTCACTTCTATTTTTAAAATCAATTAAAGCTGTTGAGATTCATCAGAGAGGCAATAAAATGACAGATTGTGTAGCAGCAGGAGAAGACTGATGGAATACTTACCTCTCCTGCAGCTGTGCAATCAACTTAAAGATAGACTAGAAGAATAGCCACAGGAGCTGGGGAGAACTTTACTGATGCAATGTGAAAAGAGCTCAGGAAGTTTTAGATACAGCAAAAAGGACAGCTGGAAAAAAGGAAGTATAATTTTCTTTATTTTTGATTCTAAAATAAGTGGGCAAGACTGAGTAGGCCCAGTTCTTTTACTATCCTCAGACATCTGTACTACTATCTTACTATTTTTATGAATTATTTTAAAAATTGTTCTCCCATGATTTTCTTTATCCTTTACAAATCCCCTTTTGTGCCTTTCTATGCCCTACAAGTCTACTTCGAAAACCCTGGAGTTGGTCAGACTGCTGCCTAACAAAATAATGTCTTTACCCAGTTTGGCATTCTATGTCAATGAAGAGAATTTAGGTGTATTTTCTCTTTCAGCTTCTTATGTCTTCTAAAATTATGTACACAGCTGGCCCTTAGGCCACTATTTCAGCATTGTCACTGCTACAGAATAGCACAGATGCATTCCCAGACAACCTGAGAGGTAAAAATAACTGCAATATGGTTTTGATTACCCCTTGCTTTTACACCTAACAGGATTAAGGAAAGGTTGACAGGTTTTGGAGCCATCAGATCCATCAAAGAAAAAGCAATAGTGCTTTCCAAAATTCAGCAATGGGTAAAGCTTGTGAATCACTGGGTTTCAAAATCCAAAGCGAAATGAAAAATACAAAAAAAACCCCCACCACTCAAAAGATTTGCTTTGTTCTTTCTTACTAGCAAAAATCCTCATCATATTATTTTTATGAGTAACTGTACAATAACATATCAAAGGATTTGCTTTGGTCTTAATGACTCCTAGTATCTATACTAAGCCTGAGGCATCAGGAATGTACCTGAACAATGCATGAGCTTGCTATATATTGTATAGCAACTTTGATCTATGTCAAGTCAGCCAGACATCTGCTATCTTTTTGTTAAAAGATGTAGGAATATATTAAAATGTTAGTATTTCCACCACAAAGCCAAATTAGTTTGGAGCTATAGAAATTTGTGGTCATAGTCTTCCTAATTCAATAACCAAACTCTCAGGTCAGTTGAACTAGGCAGGTGGGTTGAAATCTGAAAGCTGCTACCAAGCATGAAAATATTCATGAGGCAAGAACTTCTGGAGTAAATACCAAACATACTTAACCGGCAAAGATAGACTTGCTATGACAACACAATTAGAACAAAAACTATTGCTGGAAGACTTCTGATTGCAAGGAGTCTGAGTTCACTGGCTAAGACTGGCCTTAAATCTACTTCTGCAACAGCGCTTTTTGTTTAGATAGGAAAGAAGTGTTGTGGTTTGGGTTTTTTTTTTCCGCAATACAGAATTCATTTTTTACTAGTTTTTGTTAACTTTACTTAAATTTTATGTTAAATACGACTTTATAACAGAGAAGTTGATATTTTCATTATAAAGTATCTTAAGATATTTAACCATTAACCTTTATGTCAGAAATGCTTTCTGAAATGGAATTAATGGCTTTTAAGTTGCCCCTAAAGTGTACCCTCTTCTGCAATTAAATGGGTCATTTAAAAAGTCTAGTTCCTCATTAATATTTGTGGAAGAAAACCGACAGTGAGATTAATACATGGTTTGACTAATGTACGCCAAACATGAGTTCTTGCCCTGTACTGTTTCACTACCCCCAAACTGATTTTAAAGTATTATTAGATCAGGGTAGTCACACTGTCATGCTTGTGGTAGCTGAAACAGTGTAATATCGATATCAGTAGAGAACCAGGTTTCCTGCATGAACTGGGGGACAGAGGACAAGGAAAACTGTCACTCTTTTGAGAAACTTTCTATTAAACTACAAGGGAAAGTGGGACTGAGTAATAAGTCCCTAAAAGGTGGGCCCATGGCATCTCTGGGTCTCTGTCCACCTCTGCAAATACCTGGCAGAAGGTTTGTCAGATCTGGCAGTAAGTTGGAAGTTCACACTCACAGACCTCTTCTTTCTGTCAGCTTCATTCACACAGCTAACTAGAGACTCACCAGGATATTAATGATCATATTAAAAGCATACGCATACAGTTATATTAAGAAATGCTGAAGTGAATATCAATTTTTAATCAAAACTTCTAGACTTTTGTAGGACCTTAAAATGCATAACACATATGGCCCTTTTGCCATAACGGATTAGAAATACATGAACACTCATATCTGCTAGTTATGGCCTTTACAAGACAATTCAGAATCATGCCACTATTGAAGTGCAATGCAGTTATTTGGTGCCTAATGCTTCATCTGCTTTGGTACATAAAGGCATGCAGGAGTAGGTGTAATCCCAAGATGCACATCTGAATTCTGAAATCTCTGAAGGTTTAGTAACTGAATACATGAAACATCAGATCTGTCAACCAAAAAAGTCTTTTTTGTATGGTCCGACTTTATCAGTTTTGAGGGTATAGAATCTGGTTTCTGGCACTCTCCCTGTGGGTCATACCATAGCAATAGCCCTTGGGTCATCAACATGGCAGCACTTGGGCACAAGCAAGTGGCAGCAGCCCTTTAGCATCACCTTTTCCTCTCTTGCAGATGTGGTAGCTGCTTGCAGCATGGTTCAGCTGCCAGGACATTGTATAAGAGCACATGTCGTCCAAGGAACAGAAGATGAGATTGCTGTGGGGAAGCGCTGTGTTGGTTAGATCGAGCAAACTAATTGGCTGTTGAGCATAAAAGCTGATGGCTGCATATTCAAAGAACACTTTCAATGGAAACAGAGACATAAAAATATCATCCTGCAAGGACAAGAGAGAAAGATAAGTATAAAAGCAGAGGAACTCATACTTTTTCATGATCCTGCCAGATTTTAGAGTAATGGAGCAGTCATGATATGTTATTTTAATTGGACACACGAAATGAAAAATTTGTATTCTGGAACTGAAGGATTCTAAGCAAGCCTTATACAAGATGTGGTAAAAATATTTGTAGGAGAGGTTCATAAGTCTGTTCTGTGCTCTTGAAAAACTCTTGAGTTTTTGTTGTGCTGGATGTTCCCCCTCCTGTAAATTCTTAGAGAGGTACTCAGACATACTCAGACATACAGGGTCTGTGTGTGTCTGTGCCTAATTACCCCTGTGCATTTAGCCACTAAGTGCCTCATTTATCCTGTCCTTTATGAGAGCAGTTTAAACCCAGACTGTTGTATTTTAATTTGCTTACATACATGTTTGTGCAGGGTAAAACCATACTGACCCTCAAGCAGTTTTTGCTTGCCAGTGCCTTTGTTGTCTTTAAGCCAAGCATGTTCACCATGTTCACCAAACAGAATCTGCCTCTGACAAGTTACTTCCAAATACTTTCTTTTATTTGAATAGTAAATACACTTTCTACCCCAAACCTGATGTTAAGGAAATGCATTTTTAATTTCAAAATGTAATAATAATTGCACATCAATAGCACCTACAAGCACCATCCACTTTTTTGTACAGGTACAAAGAAAAACCTGGCAACTCTTAACCTCTGGAGTTTCTCAGAAGTCTCTGCAGCCTGAATCCTGCCCCCACCTCTCCCCCCCCCCCCCCCCCCCCCCGTGAACCAACCCAAGGGCTGCAGTTGCTCTTACTCGCAATTGGAACACTCATGAAGTGAGAAAAAGTAAAATGTTTTCCAATGGAATCCAAATCAAATTTCCAATTAGCTTTAAGTGCTTAAGTACTTAACTGCAGTTTTGATACTTCAGTTATTACAGCAGGATTACAGCTGCCTAGACTGCCTAAGTTAAAAACATTGTATCCCAGGATAACTCTCCCAGTATGGGAAAAGAAATATTTCTACCCACCTTTCCACTGTCACAATTTCTGTTAAATATAAAAGCGACACTACAAAATAAACTGGCTGTATTATAGACACTTCTAGCTGTTTTGTAACGTCTCAGATCTTTTCAGAAGGAAAGGTATTTTTCTCCAGGTCCTAATCATGTAGGACCTTTTTCTTTCTACTTAGAAAGTTACAATGTTTATATGCTTTCTTCTTGGTTTGTAAAGCTCTTCACAGTTCACCTGGATGAAGCTCACACACCTCCCTGTGCTTTCATACGGTGATGAAGGGCTGCTCCAGAGGTTCCACGGCCTTTGATCTCCACATGGAATAATCTATGTGAGATGCTTGCATCAAATCCAAAGGCCAGAGAAAAGAACAGATAAATTGCCAAACAAAATTGCTATGGATGAGTTAACTATATTTGGTCACTAGTCCAGATCTTGAGCCCTTTAAAAAGTCTAAAACCACTCAGACATGCTGGTCTGATTCATCTGTAGTACATATCTCCACAACTAATTTCCTCAGGGTCTACCACATCATTCTTTCCCCAAAGACCATTGGAAAGCAGTGTTTGCAAAGACATACCTAAGCAGTACTGTGCAAGAATAAGTTGCTCTTGACTAAGTCACTACAGTAGTGTTCAATAAATCTGTGTTTCTAATCTCTTCTACAGTCTTTCAGTTTGGCACTCAACTGGGCATGAGGTTCTGTAGAGAAAATAAAACATTCCCTGCTGCAAGGAGTCAACCAGTCTAAATAGACAAGGCAGTAAAAAGATAGGGAAGAATTATAGGAAAACAACCTCGATTTCCTGCCTTAAAAAAGTCCCCACATTTCTTTGATTATCTCTCCTGTTAATGCAGATGGGAAGCTCTAAAACCAGGGCTAACTCTTACTTAGACTACAGCTAAGACAATGTAGTCTCACTTTCAGAGGAAATTAAATGCTGCTTTGCTACAGAGTATGAGAAAGTGTTTAGAAACAAATAAATGGTAAAGCCTGAGATCACTTATCTATTCATTATGTGCTTCCAAAACCTCAGCAATAAATGGATGTTAAGACTTCTATTCACATCAAGTTTTAGATAAAGCCTCTGTTATATCTAGATTAAGCTTTTTGCTTCACCCATTGAACCAGGTTATTTTTCACTTATGGCATTAAGATTTAGCTCCACTTAAAAAACCCTACCTTTAGACTAGGATCTCGAAATATTGTTTTAATTTTAAAACCCAGCAATAACATCTTTCAAAAAGTTTATGACCAGAATTCCCAGTTCTTGGCACCTACTCTAGATTGTAGATTTTAGAAAGAATTTAGCACATGATACATTGTGTCACGACCTATAAAAGGCCCATCAATAAACCAGAGATACCTAAAGTACTCAAATCCCATATGTTTAAGTCAATAGGATTTGGTGCATTTCCCTATCACTGTGGCTAATACTGAATGTTCTAAACATTGATTTTGAGGGAGGAAAACTAACATCTTATGTTGTATTAATACATATAGTTGTCTAAGGGTGGTTAGTTATTCCACTACAAATTGAAGTCTTTCATTAAAATGGGTCCACTCTTCTGTGGTAATACTTCAGCTGATTCATCAAAGCTGTGCCCCACCATCACATATTGTATATTCTGGATTTGTTTTTCATTCTAGAGACTTTAAAAAACAGAAAGATTCTGATTTAAACACATTTTAGGCTGAATAAGGCAGAGAAATCACAATCTGTCAATTAATTCAGTGTTTCACCCCAAATTAATATAGTTTCCTTCCAAGCTGTGGTTTAGAATGTTCTGTGTGTACATGCATCTTAATTTGATAGACACGTGCAGATTATCCTGTCACCCTCCTGTAAAGAATCTAGAGCTGAACTCTAATTCTGATGTCCTTTGTAGTCAATCCACTCACCTGTGAAGCTGATCCTTTCTGCTTACTGCCATGAACTTGAACACAGAAAACATATGCCCTTCTTTGGGGTGCTGTGAAGCATGTTCTCTCATACATAAAGGGAAGGTACTGGATTGCAGAACTAGAGAAGAGTGGGTAAAATTTGCATTTAAAATATAGCCAGGTGATTTTCTTTAAAATGAGCTCTTATGCACCAGGCCAGGGTTTCAACATTTTATATAATAATTCAAGTAGATAAGACTCCGATTCTTTCTGTTCCCTGCTGGCTTCCAATGCATGACTGTATTTTCTGAAAAAGCCTTTTAAATGAGTTCAACCAGGACATTGGAAGTATTAGTTGTGTTTTCAGGTGAGGCAGCAGGGGAGATAACTACTCTCTGCTCTTGAACTCAGTGGCAGTTTAACGTTTCAGATGGGGAACTTTCTGCCCTTTCAGAAGCAGAGCCAAGTTACAACTTACTTTGATGCTAGACCAGTCAACAACATTTAAACAACTCATAGCAGGTGATTTTCTACATAAAGATGTAACTACCCATATTGAGTAGCTCAGTACTGAACTGAGTAAATACTCTCTGAATGAGAGAATTCAGACTATCAGTCACTTCATCAGCTACATACACTTATGCAGAATGGATTTGTCAAGGCTGTCCAAATTCTGCCAGTTTTGTTTAACCTATGCATGTATTTGTAATCTATCATTGTTTTCAAAGTGTCATGCATAAGAGATCTTCACAAAAGAGTGAGAGAAAAAACTACAAAGGCTTTTTAGTAGTTCTCTGAAGATTCATAAAGTGACAATTATTTCCTTTGTTCCATTTCCCACTTGGCTTTTAGACAGAGAAGCTCAATCATATGACAGACCTGAGGGGGAAGCTGTTTCATGTTGCAAAGTACACTTACTCTCAAGAATGCACTGCTCATTCTGGGAAGACCATGATATTGTATTCAAAAGCTTTCAAGTGCCACTAAAGAACTAGCATAAATCCCGGTGGGTGTGTGTGTGTGTGTGTCTAGAAGGAATTGATCTGCAGAAAGAGAAACAGTTTTGGAATACTATGTCATTTCATTAGAAGTGTCTCACCTTGATCTGTGTTGTCACCAAAAAAAGGTAAAGTTAAATCTAGCAGTTGTGATAACAGCTGGTCTTTGCATACTCTGCTGCACACTGCTAAATCACACTAATGATAACAGGTACGGAGGAATTCCCACATTTGGCTCCTATTATCCAATTTTCTAATATTATCCAGTTGGGAAGACATGATTACATTAAAGAAAAGTTCCCCAGAACTGAGTGCAATATCAAACAAATAAATCAAAAGTGGGATTGTTAGAATAAGAGACATTACAAATTGTAGTTAGTAGAAAAGGGAAAAACCTAAGAGCCTCTGAAGGGTTCAGAAGCACGTACGAAGGCCATAGGACTAGACATGGGCAGGAGAACTGAATCTGAACTATTTTACACTAGGAACATGGCAGTCCTATAAGTAGGTTCTTACAATTTTTGAAAATTGTATCAATTTTATCAAAATCTAGTATAGACAGACAAGCACGAAAGGCAAAAATCTGTCTTGTTTTGGCTTTTTTTGCCAAAATTTAACAGTTTTTTAAAAAGAACAGCAGATTTTGTGATCTAAAAAAGCCAAACACACTGTAGCAAGATGTTAATATTTCTGTCCTTTATGCAATTCTATTTGCTGCTGGTGGGGTGATTAAAAGCAAGGAAGGTGCTTGGAGGCAAGAACGTAACTGCTGTCTTGTGTTGTGGCAGAGTTACTAGTGGTTACACATCTTCACATAATGGTGTAGTAGAAAAAGCAGGAAGAAGGCTAAATGTGGGGAAAACACACCTACCTTAGGCAAAAGGTACACCAAGTACCTGAGGTATTTGGGTTTGAGTGCAATTTCTGAGAAGCTGTGTGAGAACCTCAAGAAAATAACATATTGTACAGCATCAGTCACCCTTTGGATTGAAAGCAGAACACCTCAAAGCAAAGTGCCAGCTGCAGAGAGAATGTGGGAACAAGCACAAGGACATTATCTGCTTCTGTTCAAGACCTTCCATACAGGGAATTAAATGTCCCATAAAAACAAATAAGACTGCATCAGGGAACTGGCTTTGCAGCCAACTCCTCTTCCTAACTAGGAGAATTGGTTTTGCCAATAGATTGGATCAAGATTGTAATTGGGAGCTGCAGGGAAGCTCACTCCCTAAATTTTGTAGGAATTCAAGATCAACAGTAATCTTCCTGAGTTCTAATTGGATAATTTGTGCCATGAATAGAGCAGGATACAGGGACAAACCCCACAGCTCAAACAAAATACCCAGTTTTATCTGATTTATCCACTCTAGACTTCTCCATTAGTCAGAAATATACAGCTACTGAAGAACCTATTAGCCACAAACACCCCTGAAAAAACACACATTCACATGCGTTACTGTAAGAGACGTCACTGCAGGGGAAACTGTTTATTAGATCATAGGATTGTTAATACATCTTTAAGCACATAGCAAATTCATGAGTGAAAAAAATATACTTTGAGCCAATCCAGCACAGTAATACACATTTATAATGTTCATCTCTTCAGGAAGTTAAAGTGGAATCAAGTATAGACTTCACGGATTTCAAAGAAAATTTCCACCTCATTCTGGACGGATCATTATATCCACCCTTTCCTGGATTGGTTAGGTTAGTGTGACTGCCCCTGGGATTGAATAGGTTGTTTTTTCCTGCACAAACAGGTTGACTGAATTTAAATAATTTCAAACTAATGCTTTAAGCACTGGCAACAAAAAAACCATACCACCACATGTCCCAGGAGAGTTTTGAAGTATAAATCAGTGAAAGTGAGGGGGAAAAATTAAAAATACTAAAACTTCTTCTTTGTAGGATGAGCTATAAGATCTCTTAGTGCATATTTGCATCATTTAACCTTATTCCTCAAGGCTAAGCTGTCACCTCAGCCCCCTTGAAAGTCCGTGAAGAGAATTGCACATTTCTGGAGGGCAAATGAACCCAGTTGTCTTCAGATGATTACATTTTAGACAAGGACTATTGAGTAAAAAAAGAAACAAATAAGAGATGCCTCTCCATTTGCTAGATGCCACTCTGAAGATTAGGTAAAACAGATGACTAAAGGTAGGTGAGCTCAAGCCAGTCCATCTTGGTTGATTATTGAATATGATTGTTACAATCTTAATTCACCCAATGGAATCCTTATAGTTTACTGTGATGTACTTACCCCAGGCCAGTACAGGTAGAGTATATTAATGCAAAAAAATCATTGATGTGTTCCTCTAAAATTAATTTTCAGCAAATGCCTACCTGCACAGCTGAACAGCAATGCTATTCACAAGTTATCTTACAAAAGAGCACTCCCTGTTTGGCAGAGCTCTCACTGACCAGGGAAACAAGTGCAGATTTCAATTGCTTTCTGTCTGTTCCTTTCCTGAAGGGAGAGTGGGCATCCATCGATGACTGCTGACTCTGGACTCTTAACCCACAGACTCCTTTCTAAACTTTGCATCTACTTAAAAAGATTTATTCTGAAGATCTCATTACCTTTTCATCTATTTTTGCCCAGCAAGACATTCCCTTAGCTTTCCTTTTTCCTTCATAAATTTTATTCCTTGCTCTTTGTAATAGTGCCTTCCTTACAAGAGAACAACGCTATTTCTTTCTCCTCCTTTCAGCTGTCCCTCCATATTGGGATTCTTTCTTAACCATAACAATAGGAGCTGTTTAACAGACAAATAGCTTTTGCACTACGATCTGAAATGTTCATTTGTCTACTCTCTCTTCTTCTGTTTCTTTCTTTACTCAGCAGCCCTGAACTGAGAACATTTTACCTGTGCCTGAGATAAGGAGAAACCCTATACTGCTGCAGAATATAGAATGCAGGCAAACATCGCCACTACACACTCCAAAGTGTCATGGGTCTGCATTCATAATGTCAAGGGAGAAGGAGTTTTAGGTACCACTTATTGATAGAAGTGGTACATAACAGTCCTTGTTACCATAGTATTACAGGCCACAGACAGCTATAAAGCAGTCAAATAGGTTGACTGAAATATATTTGTTTCAGAAACCCTTTGAAATCAATTGGAGCTTTATAGTTGACTTCAAAACTGGATCTTACCTCCAATTAGAAGCACTTAAAATATTCATCTGTGACAACAGGGATTTCATGAAAATTAAAAGGCATGCTTTACTGGATAGCATATATTTAGATAATGCTAGGTAATTCCTGGGAAAAGAACTGCTACATTTAATCTATACTTTTATTAAATAAAAATAGCAGTTTATTTTCTTTACCTTTCCCTATTCCAATAAAGTCATAATTTAAACAGACTTGCCCACCAATTCCAAGTGTTAAAATGTACTAAATTTTGTTAGTAATACTTGAATGAGTAAAAGGATTATATAATTTTAGGTTGTTGAAAATAGAAAGCATTTAGATTATTAAAGGATAAATGGATACAGGCTCAGTCCAATTCTGAATTAAGTGTCCTCAGGTCTGTCAATTTTTGTAAGAACCAGGACACAGGTAGCATTGCCCAGTAGCCAAAATCATACACTGACACTAAATTGAACATACAGTAATAAGACATGTTTGGAACAAATAAGTTAGAAATGTTACTAATAGTAGCCATGGTACACTGAATATTTAACTAGTGTAAGACAGTAATGGCAAGGGGATTTAATTGTATGGTAATAATGGCCATTGTATGATTACTTTAATTTCCATTCTGGCTGCCTTTTAACCGGATCCATTACCAGATAAATCATCCCTCATTTATAGCTTCCAGAACCTGCTAATAATGAAGTGTCCCTAAGTTGTTTAGTGGGAGAAAAGAAGGGCCAAGTAAGATTCCTGATACCATAGTGATGACATGCAGTTTCTTTGTGTCCTCTTGAGGGAATTCAGTATTCTAATCCAGGAAAACTCATTTAAACTTTACACAACTTGTTATGACATGGAGCCTTGAATCTAGGATATATGCAGCCAGTCACAACATAGGGAAAAAAAAAAACCAAATAGACTATACTAAGTGACTTTGGTCCATGAGACTGCCAAGCAACCCCACAGTATTACTAGCTTCATATCCCACTTCCATTAAAGCATCCAAAGTAAATTTTTCGCTTTTTTTTCCTGGAAATGTAGACTAGTAATTTCCATTAGCTAAAACATACCTGCTGAGTCTAGCCTGTTACTGTCTTGCTGAGATTATAATTAGGAGTGAATTTGACAAGAAAAGGCTCATTACTTCTTACAAGAATTAATTTGATTTCAGTATTTCACTCGGAAATTTTAGTGCCTTATTTTGCCTTAGTGAGACAACAGGCTGTTATAACACACACAGTATCTTAACCCTGAATAATACGTTAAGATCAATGTATACTTACCTCTATATCAATCATTTAAATTTAGATACAGAAGGTGCACGTCTTCTAAAAACCTTTGGCTTTTGAACAAAGAGAAGTCCATTTTCCTGCCATTAGTAGAACAGTGTATTTGTCTCATTGTAGTCCTCATTTAGAGAATATCTACTGTGGGTCTGCTTCCAGTCTAGTTATAATAAATAACCCTGGATGAGGAGACACTTTTACTAGCTATGGCTATTCGGAAAAGTGTTATAGTGATTATAAAATATCAATGTGTCCAAGTATATGTGTACAAACGAGCAAAGCCTGTGCAGAAGGCTGATCATTTTACACGTGGCATTTTGAACAACCAACCTAATCTCAAGCACCTTCTTCACAGATGCACTTGTACAAATTTACAGACAGATAACTGCAGTAATCAGTAACTTAGGCAGCAACCTTTAAGTTTTGTTTGATTTGATGTATTAGTACAATACATAGTACAACCCTAGAAAGGTTATTTCCTTTGCTACAAGAAAGTCAGTATTTACATAAAATGAAACTAAACTGTGAGCACTCAATATACTTCCCACAGGGTACACAGGTAGCAGTTACTGCTACTGTCATAAGGCAAATAAGTGATCTGGAGGAGCAGCAGGTAAGTCAGAAACTAGAAAAAAGGCCTGTAAAATCATGCAGCCCCTCTCAGTCTCAGAACACAATAAAGAGGACAGGATTGCGTAAATGCTTTGCCCATCTTAATTTAGAATGTCAAACTGCAAAGCTTCGTCTGTTTCCATCAAGAAGTTATTCCAGCCATTTAAAAACTGGCAGAAAAACTTAGACCTTAAAAGTCAGGACTAGCTGACATGTTCACTTTTTTTGACTACACACTTGATGAAGTAGGCAATTTTTGATGACACCTTTACCGCTGGTAAATGTTTTAAATTCTTCTTTTATGCTGGCTGGTATTTATAACAAAATATGGACTTTGCTTTACAGTTTAAGTGAAGCTTGACATTGTCTCCAATTATAAATCAAAACCCAAAGCAATTGTTGGTCATTTCCCCTATAGCCTTTAGGGATTTTGTTTTTCTATTATTTTTTTAAAAAACTAAATTTAAATTGTGCCTCCTGTCATCACCTAGTTGAGTTTTGAATGACATGATAAACAGTATTTCAAGTTCTTAAGTGGAATAACAGAGCATAAGTACACTGAGCAAGGGACCAAGGCCTACTAATAATTTCTGGGTTTAGATCCAGTTTAAGTGTTAGCAGTATATTGTGTCTAATCTTTACTATTAGAGACATTCGATTTTAGCCTAGAAAAAATTTGGCGTATCACAATATTTATGAATAACTAAAGATGAAGTGAGTATAAATTTGTATAACTTCTCAATGTGTGACAAGCTACAGGGTTCACATTTCAGAAATATTTAGCAACTGTTCACAGTTTGCTTCCACCATTCTGAATGTCTTCATTAAAATGATTATGTTACAAATTGTTCCATAGCTTTTACTGGCTTCATAAGAGACATACCATAATGATTGACAAGAACACTGAATGGTGACATAACTAAGCATTTTCAGTGTTTGAAGCCTAAAGTGGTTTTTTTTGTTTGTTTTGGGATTTTTTTTTAAACTAACACAGGATAAGGACTTTCCTGCTGCAGACGCTAAGCACTCTGTAATTGCATGCTTAACATGGATCATACTTTCCGAGACAGATTTTCAGTCTGAAGTCCGCAATGTAGTGTTACTTGTAAGACTTTAACCCAGCAAATAGCAAGCTACATAAAGGAGTTTTACATATTTAAGTACATTTTAGGTGTGCATTCATGTTCTATTATTTGAGATCTTTGGATTCCCACCTCTACTACAAAGGTCAGAAATTATTTTTTATTAAAATCTAAGAATTCTAAATATTAGATACTTAAAGGAGAAAAGTTAGTATTGTGAGCTTCATAGTAAAATGTCAAAAAAACCTGACCGCACAGTTTTCACTGCTTCAGGATACAAACCTGTATATTGGGAGAGTTTAAACATGATTTACAATATTAAGAGGGGAGAATGGGAAATAGGTCCCTTGCGTAGGACTTATGAAAGTTTCCAAGTTAGGAGCACAAATCCTGCTGATTTACACTTGAAATCACAGTAGGTTCTTTCTACATGCAAAAATTGAAATCCTTCCGTAAGAGGAGACATTGGTAGAACCATTTCACAGATGGTTGATCAAAGGCAAAACATTTATCTGATTTCATCCATTTTTAGTCTCCTGCTCTTCTAACTAGATTACCCAGCTTCTGCTATAAGTTGTCTATACTATTTTTGGAAGAGGCCTATGGCAGGTTTGAATGACAGGTACTGAGGTGAGAAAGTACAGTGTGTTCACTGCAAACTGGAGATCACCACCTTAAAGTACTTGCTTTTTAAAGAAACTAAAATGTTTGTATAAAGAAAGCAGACAGGAAATCAAGCTTAGACTCACAGTTTGTGTTTTTGCTGTGCATAAACAAATCTTTATAGAACTATGTTTGTTTTTAGTAGCTGTAAAAAATAGTGGTCACTAGTGCAGGAGGGAGTAAGGAGAGAGTAGAGGTAGGCAGAAGTTTTGTATGAAAAAAGCAGTAAGTGTGCTGCTCGTAACAGTGAGTGTGAGAACAGGTAAAAGCAAACACTGGTCCAAGTACAAAGCATGGACTGCAACAACTTACTGCCTGTAGTTATTGTATGAAATTCTTTTAAAAGTCCTAAAGGTAATAGTCCTGGATCATAGAGTGGGCAAAAAATATCCTTAGAACAAACTTCACTGCAACAGATATTTTTGAGGGTGGTTTCATCTGGGGCCCACATATCAGCTACTATATATTACCAGTCTTAAGTGATTTTCAGCCTCCAGTAATTACAGCTGCAGCACTCACCAGTTCCTTGTTGAACTTGCTATTTAACAGTATTTTAATTCTATGATTAAGACCATCCATTATGCAGACCACGGTAAGCCTGTAAAGTCATTCCTCTTTTCTCACAAATGAAGGTATCACAACTGAAAGAGCACAGAAAGGGAAAAGGCTTCCAAAGGTTACCATCCTTCTGAACTAATGGGAGAATCAAGTAGTGACCAACTTTCAACAATCTGACTTCCAGTGCAATTCATGGTCTATAACCAGAGCTATGCACCTCAACTTGCTGCTGAAGTTATAAACAACCAACCCTGTCTAACCTCAGCAATCACTGAGGCTCAAAAATATTCAAAATAGAGACTCAGCTTCTAGGCGTTTTTAATAAAACAGCGCCAACCACCACTGACCTCTTCAGAACATAAGAATTCCTTCCTTCTTGTACCCAGCTTTGAAATTTTGGAACCAAATCACTCTCCACACTTTCCATGTAGAATAAGAATCCCATTTATCTCAGAAGGGACAAATTAAGATAGGCACATACAAACATTTCATAAGGAAGTCTGATCTCCAAAGGTGGCTAATGCAAGGCATTAGCACTACTCTTTCTTTCAAGTATTAAAAACAAAAAAAGTATAGTTTCCACTGGCATTGAAGTAATGCCTAGAACTCACATATGTGCTCATCAGAGGGAGAACTGCATTCCAAAGTGGATAGTAAACTAGTTTATTTGACTATACTTCCAAGGAGACTTAACCTTTACACAGAACAAGTGGATGATGAACAACATTATTATGCTTGTTGCAAAAGTGACCATTTGCTATGCTAATAAGAAAAATGTTCAGCTGCATGAAAATAACCTTCCCCCTGAGATTATTCCATTAAAGTTTAATGTTTGCTGTATACTTTCTTTTGAATACAGATCATTTGTTCGAAACACTGTGGTCCCATAGAATCATCTGTTTTTTTCTCTTTAATGTCAAGGCCTTGCTAACACTGCACTCCATCCTCATTATCAGGCTTACTGATCAGCCGCTGTTCATAAGCTTTCAACAGTGGGAAATCTAATTCAATTTCTTACTATATTTTCCTTTGCAGAATTGTTCTTTTGTGAAGGGTGAAGTTAAATTTAGATGAATAATGTGTTACTTGCATCTCCTTTTGAACACAGCTCATCAGAAGCTACCTATAAACAGGTTCAAAATACTTCTGAAGTGGGCCTTTCTTGCTGCCTTGAGCCTAACAGAGGCTGTTGGTTCCAAGTCATCTGACTTGACATTGAATACATGTCCACTCAAAGCAAACTCTCCTTCACAGATCATAACAGAGGGTGAAAATGGGAGAATAGAACTTGAATGGGGGAAGAGAATGGTTCTTTCTCAAACCAAAGATAACCATGGCTATACAAAGCTGGCTCTAGTCATCTTTACACTCTCCCCCTCTACTAGATGCTCTGGGCATATCAGTATCTTCACAGAACTCAAAACAGCCACAGTGTTACCCGTGCTCTCATAAGTCTATTGCCAGGCACTATAATGGTAAAAGTGTTCTCAACACCACCTTGCCCACACAAAAGAGCTGGTCTTACAAAGGATAAGTAATAGCAAAATGGCTTTGTGACTAAATATGCATTTGATACCACCACGGTGCAGGAAATACCTGGTTGAGTAACTTAACACCAACTGTGTACCATAAAATTGCAGATTTGCAAAATTGTTGAGATTTATGCCAAGTGATGACTAATTCTGCAAGACAGTTGATGCACTGAACTGGAACTCAAACTACACTGATTAAAGCTGTTCCTCTGCTATATGCTTTCTGCATGACCTCAGTGATATTCTGTGCCATACAGGCTTTTATGCCATGCTCATCCCTCCAACACCCAAGCACCTTCCAGCTCATGCACACCTGCACATTTGCATTAGCAAAAGGGAAAGGTTAAAGGAACAGATCTTGTACCCACACAGGAAGATGTTTGTGATGACAGTCAGTCATTCCTAGAAAATTAAATTGCTCTGGAGAAGTTTTCAATCCCTCATTTGTAAGGTGTAAATTAGCTTCCTGTCTCTTCTCAACTTACCTAGTCATACATATTACAAGGTCTATAAAAGGATCTAGCATTGTGCACTTAGTCTTACAACACTGCACTAGGCATCTGTGAGGAACGCAAATTTATGACACCCCGGCCAGCACACGAACAGCCGTGCTTCGTATACGTGCAAGGTACTCCAGTAAAGCACAACATGTCTAAGCAGGCTGAAATACCTATGCATTACATAGTGGGATTTGTGAGTCTTTGGATCTCAAGAAATTTCTATAACTGTTGAAAGATCTTTCCATAAGTTATCTGGGCTGAGAACTGTACCTTTCTGAAGAGCTGCTAAGATAAGGTCCATTTCTCAGCTGCAGCAAATCAGTACTGTAAGAGAAAGCTGTAAATGAAATTATTTAAAGTATCATTGTGGTGTAGGTGGAAACAGACACTGTTTTCATTCTTGCTACACTTTAGATGTGTATCCTGTTTACATACAAAGCTTGCAGGGGAAAAACGTCAGTTGTGCAGACACATTCCCCATGCAAGATTCCCCATCACCTGGTCTTTGACTTACAGCTTATTCAGCAAATTAGCTTTCTCTGTGACTTAACTGTTTTTCAGAACACTACCACCACCCCATCTTTAGAAATAATTAAATTACTAAATGTTATATGCCCAACAGTTTGCTTTGGAAAATGGCGATATGCCTGGTTGGGAGAGGAAAGCTAGAATTTTCCCGTCAAAGATCAGTGTTCAGACCTGATTTAAATTCATGAATAATTCTGGTATAATAAACATTGGGAAATGGAAACACTGTGACTCAAGACATGAGTATAACTAACTCTGCCTTAAAGCACTATGCCTAAAACACAATTTGAATTCTTCCCCAGCCCTACCCACAGTTTTAGCTTGCTTACTACTTTTTCATGAATAAAAATATTTCCCTTAAAACACATTGTAGGCATGGTAAAACTGCTCCCATAAGTTACATTACAGAATTAACAGCTGCCTATTGGTTTTCCTCTCCAGAAAAATAGCAACTATCATCTCATTGTAAGCAATGCAGTCACCCAAAATCTGTGTTCATTTAAAATACAACAATATTATTCTGCACCTCTTCCAGCAAATGCTGTAGTGAAATGAATCCCTATGATTCTATAATCAACCTTTTTCCCCTTCTCACCCAGCCTGTTCTTATATATTCCCCAACTGAGACCGATTCTCTTCCTGTTTGAGAAGTCTCAGATGATTTTTCTTCCTTTTATCAAGCCTTTCAAATTATAAATACCTAAATCCACATGTGAAGTGGATCATGGCCAGCTTGTACCTCAGTGCCTTTTTTACCCTGCTCCTCCCAACAATTTCTTACTACAGTCCTTTACCCTGTGAATTTGGCAGGAGGAATTCAGGATGTGTGTAATATTAACTGCTGGAACCAAAGTATTTTCAAAGTCTACACGGTGTCATTATTTGCTATTTTGCTATTAGCAAAGCAAGTATGCTCCAGCTAAGGGACGTAGCTTTGGATCAGGCCATCTGTCTCCTGTCAGTGATCCATAAGCAAAAGACTCAGACCAACATACAGTACTTACAGCAAAGTATTTAAATAGAACTCAAAAAAGATCGTGTCCAGCTGAAGATCTGAACCCTCAATGATTGCAGTTAATGCTCTCATCTTTCTTACTGTTTATGATTCTGCAAACATTTGCCTCAGAAGTGCTCTATTTTCCTATCACGGCAACCAGAGACTCTGGACACTGTTCAATAATTTCCTATTACTCCTAAGATGGGGTATAAATTTTCTCATGTTTTCTGAAGAAAATATTTCTTATGTCATTAAGACACATTTCCAACAAATTGCATTTTTCCGAACCTTATGCAGCTTTCTGCTTTGCACGTGGCTTCGGGCTGGAACATCTCATCCCACAGTAGAGCCTATGGGGAGACAAGACAAGCCTGTCATCCCCCTTTTCTGCACCAGTCAGGGGCTGGGGCTTGTCCCTCTTCTCACAGAAGAATCACTGAGTGTCTTCAAAACCAGTAAATATCAGCAGATCATCGGACACATACCTCCATAACAGATCTGGCCCTGAGTTTACCACCTCCAGATCCACCCCTCATAATCCAGTTTCACTTCCTTGTGTACAAACTGCTCCTGGGAACATTTTCCTCAGTAACCCTACATACAGCTGCTGGAGCAGCCAGGGTGTCTTGCTGCCCTCACCCCCTCAAGGCCTATCCTCAGCACACACCTGTCTTCCCCATCAACAGCTCCATGTTGCTTCTGACCACACACACCAGCTCCTCCTCGATATAGACTTAAATGACATTCACCTGACCTCTGACAACAGAGCTTGATTTGGTTCACACCCACAGAAGCACACTATCACTTATATTTATTGAAAATAAACTTCTGCACTTATCAAAAATTTTCTCAATAAATGTTGAGATTTAAGAAACTGGACCTGAAGCCAAGAGTACCTAGAGAGAACTGATCTTTATTAATATAGAAGATTAATATGGAATTAATACATGCTCTCCTGCAAAACAAATGTTATTATATGTGCAGTTGCAGTAAGACAGATGTATTAACAGAGCTCTGCTTAGTCTTTGCACAGAGATGGGAACCTGAGCTCACTTTGTAGAAATGGCTTCTCTTGTTAACCTGTCCCCCCCACTAACAGAGGCAGCCAAAGCATGTTCTGGAATTCTGCTGCCCAACAATTCTCAACATTAGCCAAAAGCATTCTGCAACTGGCAGCTGTTTATTTGACTGAGCAGCACAAGCACTTAGCTGAGCAAGTTGTTTACATGGGATATGTACCATGAAAGATACCCTCTCTTTGCTACTATTTATAGATATTTATCTCCATGAAAACAGTAACAGTTTTACTTTACAAATAGTATCTGAGGAAAGGCCAAGTAAATTCAAGATTCGTACATAGATCCATTTCCAGGAGCCTTAGCACAATATTAGTCTCTTTGGAGAACTTCATGCTGATCAATAATGATTCTGTCCTAGTTGGATTAAGACAAAAAACCCAATCGATTCACCCGACAACCTTTGGAGGGCTGCATCCATTACTGCAGAACACATTAAAGCACAAAGGTAAGTGTTCCTGCAGAAGTACACAAAGTTGAGATGAGGTAGTTTCTGTGTATTGCCGAGATAGAGAGGGGGAAAAATGGTCCTAAAACTGCTCCAAATTATACTTACAGGGCATTTGCTTTGGGGCAGAGGAATAAAGGATGTTTCTGCATCTACGAAATTATATCCCCAAGTTTTAGGAAGGGTTTTACATTTACTCCTTTCACTAGAGGTATCAGTGTCTCATTTTGCAAGAATCATTTAACTTCCTTCTGACCTATAAGCACTCAAATTAGTAAGCAAGAATAAGCCTACCTAGGTAAAGGAGTACCTGGGTCTACGAGGTCATGGTGGGTATCTTGATCACACCTGCTCTTACATGAACTGGTGTTAAGAACAGAAGCAACCACAACAGCATGAAAAGTTCAGTTCCTTATGAAGTTCATCTGTTAATCAAGGGACTGCAGAAAACTTCCCATAGCTGATGTACATACATGTAAACTTACATAGCCAGCCTTTAACAGGACATTGCAAACCATTTGAGTGGTCTGGATTAATCAGGCTGGAAAACGCATAAGAAATGCAGTAAAAGTGGTCTTGAAGGTGCAACTGTAGGCATGTCTACAGTCTACAGAAGGGAAGAAGCACCGCCCTTCTCATGGCCACACCACTCAGAAGAAGGAAAACGACAAGCAGAACTAGCTATTACAACTGCACAGCTGTGGCACAGGGGACATGGAGTCCATGCTGGACTGCCAGATAAAATAGCTATAGAGCTGAAGCTGCACCACAAGCATGCAGCTTGTATGCAGCCAGCTGCATAGGATGCATGCTGGATCTCTGTCATCTTGCTCCTGTATGCTGCTTACACATCTTACACAGCAAGGAACAAGATTCATATACCTCCTTACTTACCTTCCCTCTTATCTGCATCACCTCTTGTCTTAACACCATTAAATCAGAGCTAATGTTGGTTAACAGAGAATATCCAACAGTCCTACATGCACTTCAGAACTGCATCAGGGAACATATCCTCAGGTTCGTACTCCAAACTACTAACATTAGGAAGTCATTCATTTTCAAGACCATCCTATAAGTAACAGGGCAACCTAAGTAAGAATACTGAGCAGCCCGTGTCTTTAAATGACTATAAATAGAACAATCCAGATTCATCATCCCCACTATATGTGCTGTATCAAGGCTCTGACCAATGCAGTGAAGACTGGAAAGCAGAAACCTTCACTTGAAAGCAAAAGTTTTACTGGAAAGCAAATATTACTTTATCTGAGGAGACCTGTCTCTACCCATCGACATCTTCAATAACAAACATTTTAGCAGTGTCCCGAGCTGAGCTTAAATAGAGTCTTAGACCATGGGCAGGGGCTGAGTGGAGGCCCCAGGTGAAGCTGGTCAGGGCTGTTAGTAAGAAGCACATGAAAGAATGCTCAACTTTCTCTAGAAAATAGGATTTTAATTCTGTAAGTTGAAATCCCAAACAAGTAGTGCCCTATCAGCCAGAATAAGATGGTGAAATGGGATGAACTACACAGTAAAAATTAAATGGGTTCCTATTTTTTTCTGGACCACTTTACCTACATTAGAATTTAATGTGCAGTCTGAACTAGCATTGCTGCCAAAAGAAACAGGCCAGACTTCCCGGCAGAGCCAGCGCCAAAAATTTTTCTTGCTATGCTACACCTCCTACTCTGCCAGCATAACCACTGCATAGTCATATAGCAAAGGCATTGCAGGGAAGAGCTACAGTCTGAAACTTACCGTTTCGTCATTATTTTTGTTAGAATATCTAACAGCCAAATCCCTGATCCTGTTTCCCCCTGTGGTCATGGAAATGCTTATGCTGGCGCAAGCAGGAGCAGCACAAGCACAGAACCCAGTGGCTGGGAAGGGACCATGCCTTGCAGTTGCAGAATCAGCTAATGCTGTCTTTAATTATGTGTGAAACTTCAGCACTCACAACTCTTCCTTCTGAGGTTTTGAGTTTTATACCACTGTAGCCGACGAAGGAAGCCCAGATCACATCCCTGCGCTGCTCTGGGCAATGGACGCTCCAGCCCCTAGTTGACAGAATGTGCCCTGTCACCCATCAAGTAGCAAGTTGAGCTCCTACTCGGACACTGCTGTTGCTGTAATCTACATCTTGGATGAGAGACCTGACTAATTAGGACTGGCCCAACTGAATAATTACTTTTGATCTGTGCTGACCCTCCTTCATAATGAGCCAGAGGATTAAAAAGATTTGTTTCTGCATCCACTCATAGTGCTACACATGTGTACAGATTAAAATGTATGTGAAATGCCTGTTTATGAGGAAAAAAAATCTCTTTTTCTGTACATACTTTATTTTGAATATAAGGTGACACTGAAAATTTTAAAAGCACGGGGTGTTCAAGAATTCAGCTCCCTGGAAACTCTGAGCTAGTCATAGAGAGGAATATAAATATTGAAAACAAAACTAACACTAAACCCGAAACTATACCTGAGACTACGCTGGTTAGCAGCAGCTCTATTTTTCTGCTTGACATCTGTGCCTGCAGACCACGCTGGTCTAGATGCATCTAAACTTCTAAATTTCAGAAGCCCTTGGGAAACCTGTAGAGGAGGAAATGTTCCACCATTTATAGGATAGTGTCTTCTTTGCCTGCAAGAAAAAAACCCTGTGCCACAAACACAAGAATGCTGAGCATTTCTTCCGAGTCCCAGCTTTTTGCTCGGTCTGTTAGGAACACTACAGGGATGAAGTGCCAACAGAACCACTGGGTTGTAACCAAGGAGCTGAGATATCATTATTTTCATCAAAATGGTCTCACAAGTAAGATATTTTCTCATCTGGCAAGAAATTCATTCTCAAAAACTTTCAGGATTGACAAAAACATTTCCCATGAAAGTCTGAAATGAACACATATTGTTGTACAAGCTGTTGAAGCTTTTTTCTTTTTCTCAGCATTGCAAAATCACTAGTGGTTTTCTTATTGCTCAGCAAGCTGTTTAATATTTAGACAATTTGAAACATACTAGGACCAGAATCCAGTTCTGGGTTTGTGTATGAACAGGATGTTCTGCAACTGCAACATTCACTCCAGATTTTGACTTTGAAATTAAGAGCAATTGTTTTCTTCTTTATTAAGTTGTCAAGCCTTCCTTGTGATGGGTACGGTTATTAAAATGCCGTGCTGTTAACCAGTACAGATCTGAGCTGAGTGCAGTGTAAACGCTGCAAGTTCTGTAGTTAGGTGTGTTTAGGTTAAGATAACTGCTTGTCTAAGCAGAAGGAGGTCACTTACAATCTGAATGTCAGAGCCAAGAAGCTGTCTATTGGTGTGAATAGTTCATTTGATAAAAATTTAAAAATGGCCTGAGTTAAATTAATCTTAATGTATTTAGCTGTCAGAATAGTTGGATAAAATTAAATATTGCTTTTTATAAAACTTTCGTGAGATAAAAATCACATTTTTGTTACTGTTTAGTCGTCTCTGCTGAAAGAGAACAGTTTTACTTTTTTTTTTTAATGTGTACAAAAAAAAAAGGCAAAGCACACAGAAAGCTGCTGCAGCAGCAGTGAGCAGGAGCACCCCAGGGTTCCTGCACCATCTAGGCGTAACAGCTGATTTCCAGCACCCAAGGCGAGCCCTGCAGAGCCACCCTTGTCACAGCTTGCACAAATGCCTTCTTTTGCATTTGCACTCCTGGAAGCTCCTTTCAAAGCCATGGTCTCAACCAAAAAAACCCCAAACCCAATACCAAAAAAACCAAAACCAAACCAAACCCACAAAACTCAAAAGCAACTCTGTCTTACATGTATTTTACCCAACTGCAGTGAAAGCATCTCCTCCTTGCAGCTTCAGCTCACTCCAGAAGCACTCTTTGTTATCCGGAGCGTCCTGCAGCTGGTTCCCAGGCCCCCCCTGGCAGTCCCAGCATTGCACCTCCTCACGGCACGAGAGGGTCCAGCCTGCATGGAAGCCACTGCGCCGTCAGCATCCAGGTAACAAGCTGTGTGCAACTCTGGACACACTGCATAATTCCAGAGCCATACGTAACCATCAGCAGCTGCTGTTTTGTAGTAAAGAACTTAAATAATCTTTAACACGCTGCAGTAGTTACCTTCAGCACTGTGCAAGAGGCAGTATTAGCCCCCTCACAGACAGCGACTCAAAAGGGCTGAAAATAATGGATTTCTCCCAGGGAAAGGAGAAACCACACCAAAAAAAAAGCAATCTGGTAAATACTTTAGGGCATACTTCAGCAATAGTCCTGTACCCAGCTTTATTTTCCACCCTTCTGAGTAGTGGCAGGGGTGGGCCATTGTCATCACCTCGCCACTGAGAGCCACTGCTGGGTACTGCCACCTGCACACCACCAGCCATGTCACAGCGCCGGCCATGTCACAGCACCGGCCATGTCACAGCACCAGCCATGTCACAGCACCAGCCATGTTACCACACTGTCGGCCATGTCACAGCACTGGCCATGTCACAGCACCGGCAATGTCACAGCACCGGCCAGGTCACACCGCTGGACATGTACCAGCACTGGCCATTTCACACCGCCGGCCATATCAGAGCGCCGTCCATGTCACAGCACCGTCCATCTCACAGCACCGGCCATGTCACAGCACAGTCCATCTCACAGCACCGGCAATGTCACAGCACAGGCAGTGTCACAGCGCCAGCAGTGTCATACTGCCGGCCGTGTCACACTGCCTGCCATGTTACAGCACCGGCCATGTCACAGCACCAGCCATCTCACAGCGCCAGCCGTGTCACATTGCCGGCCGTGTCACACTGCCGGCTATGTCACAACGCCAGCCTTGTGCACAGCACAGGCCATGTCACAGCACAGGCCATGTCACAGCGCTGGCCGTGTCACAGTGCCGGCCATGTCTCAGTGCCAGACATGTCACACTGCTGGCCAGGTTACAGCACTGGCCATGTCACACTGCCGGCTATGTCACAGCGCTGGCCATGTCACAGCACTGGCCATGTCACTACCGCTGGCCATGTCACAGTGCCCGTCACGTCACAGCACAGGCCATGTCACAGTAACGGCCATGTCACACTGCTGGCTATGTCTCACTGCTGGCCATGACACAGCACCAGTCATGTCACAGTACTGTACATGACACAGCGCCGGACATGTCACAACGCTGGCCATGTCACAGCACCAGCCATGTTACACTGCCGGCCTTGTCACAGTGCTAGTCATGTCACCACAACACCGGCCATGTCACAGTGCTACTCATGTCACAGCACCGGCCATGTAACACTGCCGGCTATTTCACACTGCCGGCTATGGCACGCTGCTGGCTTTGTCACACTGCTGGCCATGTCACAGCACCGTCCATCTCACAGTACCGGCCATTTCACACTGCTGGCCATGTCACAGCGCCAGCTATGTCACAACGCCAGCCTTGTCACAGCACAGGCCATGTCACACTGCCAGCCATGTCTCTGTACCAGCCATGTCACACCACCTCCTATGCCAGCTATGTCACAGCACCGTCCATGTCACAGCACCGTCCATGTCACAGCACAGGCAATGTCACAGTGCCGGCCGTGTCACATTGCCGGCCGTGTCACACTGCCCGCCATGTTTACAGCGCCGGCCATGTCACAGCACCGGCCATCTCACAGCGCTGGCCATGTCACAGCACCGGTTAAGTCACAGTGCTAGTCATGTCACAGAACCGGCCATGTCACTGCACTGGCCATGTCACAGCAAAGGCCATGTCTACAATGACAGCTATTTCACAGTGCCGGACATGTCACAGCACCATCCATCTCACAGCACTGGCAATGTCACAGCACCGGCAATGTCACAGCGCCGGCTGTATCACACTGCCAGCTGTGTCAGAATGCCGGCCATGTTACAGCGTTGGCCATGTCACAGTGCCGGCCATGTCACAGTGCCAGCCATGTCTCAGTGCCGGACATGTCACACTGCTGGCTAGGTCACAGCACTGGCCATGTCACACAGCCGGCCGTGTCACAGCACCGGCCATCACACTGCTGGCCATGATACACCACTTGCCATGTCACAGCAAAGGCCATGTCACAGCAACGGCCGTGTCACAATGCCAGCTATGTCTCAGTGCCAGACATGTCACAGCACCGTCCATCTCTACCGCACCGGCCATGTCACAGCACAGGCAATGTTCACAGCACCGGCTGTGTCACACTGTCGGCCGTTTTTAGACCGCCAACCATAACACAACACCGGCCATGTCACAGCACCAGACATGTCTCAGTGCCGGAGAAGTCACACTGCTGGCCAGGTCACACCACTGGCTATGTAACAGCACCGACAATGTCACAGCACCGGCCATGTGTACACTGCCGACTATGTCACAGCACCGGCTATGTCACACAGCCAGCCATCTCACAGCGTGGGCCATGTCACAGCACTGGACACGTCACACCGCCAGCCATGTCAAAGTGCCAGTCATGTCACAGTACCGGCCATGTCACAGCACTGGACATGTCACAGTGCTGGCCATGTCACAGCAACAGCCATGTCACAGCAACGGCTGTGTCACAATGCCAGCTATTTCACAGTGCCGGACATGTCACAGCGCCATCCATCTCACAGCACCGGCAATGTCACAGCACAGGCAATGTCACACCACAGGTCATGTCACAGCACCGGCCATGTCACAGCAATGGCCATGTTACAGTGCCAGCCATGTCACAACATTGGCCACGTCACAGCGTCGGCCATGTAACAGCACCAGCCAGGTGAAAGCACCGCCGGCCATGTCACAGTGCCGTCCATGTCACACCGCTGGCCTTGTCACAGCACAGGCCATGTCATAGCGCCAGCCATGCCACAGTGCCGCCATGTCACAGCACTGGCCATGTCATACTGCTGGCCATGTCACAGTACCGGCCATGTCACAGCACAGGCCATGTCACAGCACCAGCCATGTCACGGCGCCAGCCATTTCACACCATTGGCCATGTCGTCACCGCCGGCCATGTCATAGCGCCAGCCATGTCACAGCACTGTCCAGTCCACCCTGTGCCAGCTCTTCAGGGGTAACCAGGCCAGAAGAGGGCCAGGACACAGAAAGTGGACATCCCTACTGAATTCACATTGGTCCTTTTTTCTCCCTTTCCCATCTTTTACCACTTTGTTCGGGGACTTTTTTGATCACCCCTTTTGTTTACAGCACTGATAAAAATAATTTGAGCCTGATCACCTCTCCTCATAGTCAGATCTAAATAATAGGCTTTTACCCACCACAACAGCAAAATCTAGCCTTGATTTAACTCTAATTTTCAAAAACCCCAAAATGCTCACCACAATTGGCATCGGATGGGGTCTGGCTGCAGAGCTGGCGGTTCCCCCAGCCCAGCACGGCACAGCTCAGCTCTGCAGCAGAGAGGGCAGGAGGGCCGGGGGCCACCAGGAGCTGGCGCAGGAGCTGTCGGAGCAAAGGGCAGCTCTGCTGTTGGAACGGGGCCCTGGGGAGCCCTGCAGAGCCAAGGGCTTGGCTCCCACCCCCTTGGCAGAGGTCATGTCTGGAGCCGGTGGGAGGAAACGGGTGGGTTTTGAAAGCACAGGTGGAAAGGGTCTGAGCAATTCCCTGGCACTAAATGGTGTGTTTTGAACTTTCTTCATCTTCACATTAAGTAAGTCCAGTGTCTCTGTCAAACTTGCGTATTCAGTTACAAAACCTGTGTGTTCACTGGTAGAGTTCTGTACCTGGAAGGCGCTGTACTAAAATGGAATATCACATCCAAACCCAACAGCCTCTCCAGTTGCTCTTTTTGCCTACTTAGTTTCCTTCTGAGTCACAACACGGCCGGCATTGTTTGGCAGTTTATGAACTGAGCTGTTGAATTGCTCTGAACAGTTCAAATACCGGGCAGGAGAGTCCTTCCATTTGCAATGCCTACTTTTCAAGGTTGCAGCTACTTTTCTTGTTAGCAGAGCCTTTCACAGGTCACAGGAACAACTGATTGCTATCACCCAAAGTCACTAAGTTTGTCTCCTTTTCCCTTCCCTTGTCTTTCCCTTTCCCAGACTACGCAAAACATTATTTTTTTTCTAGTCTTTCCTCAGTAGACATCATTTCCAAGTCCTGCTAGGTGTTCTCCTCTGCATTTTTGTTCAGTGTCTCTGGAAAAACTAGACACGTTATGCCACTATGGCCCTAACAGAGTGGAACAAAGTATGCACCTGAACAAACAGTACTCTTGCTAGAATATCTCTAACTACTTGCCTTTTTTTTACAGCACCTTAATAGATAGTTGATGCTCTGTTTTCTGAATAGACTTCAGCTGCACTCTAGTGGCTGCATTCTAGGATTTCAGGCATTTTGGAACTGCCTGAACTCCCCATTTCCACCTACTCAAAGTAATACAATTCACTAGTAATGGAAAACATGCTTCTTCAAGTATGCACATTTTTTTTCCCGCCCAGGAAAATCACTGCTGAAGGTTGAGATCAGAAAGATGAATACAGAAATTTTATTTTTGTGAAATTGGATTGGAAGCCGGTATCTCAGTTTAATTCAAACCATGTATTTCAGATGCAGGTAGGTTGGTTAGCATCTACCTCAACTGCTAGTCCCATCAAATGTCATATATATTACCCAAGTACCAAATCAGTGCAGTGTCAGCAGTTCAGTGTCCATCCCTGTTCCTCAGCACAGCAGGACTAGTGCTGGGTGCTGGGCTGTGAGGTGGTCGCTAGCTGAGGGACGACGACTTGTAGCTCCATTCCTACAGAAGCGCTTTTTTAAGTTGGCAAAGACTCAGGTTTTGATCTTGTATTAATGCAGAGATGCTGCAAAATCAAGGCTAACACTTGACTACAAGAATTAAAGAAATAATGGATAAGGATATTTGAGGAGGAGGAAGAGTGGCTCGGTGATTATTAAAGACAGCCAGGAATATATAACAATAATGTGATGATTTTTAAAGGGAATAAAGATGAAAACATGTTTTCCATGTGTTATAGATAGATTTACAGCTTGGGAATAAGTCACACAATGTTAAAAGGGGAAACACAGGCTGGCAATGATAAGTGTTCCCAGGATAAAAGGAAGAAAGTGCCCGAGTCTTTTAAAAACAAAATTAGGTGGGGCAAAAGCAAAACGTCATAAAGATCCACTTTGCTTTGGGACTGAGATGAACATGAAGACTAAATTCTTATGAGGTTTCACTTTTTTTGCTTGGCTTTAGGAAAACTGCCATGTAAACTGAGTTATTCTATAATAATAAGCCATTCTGAAAGCTGTTCAAAGGAAGCCCTCGTCTGCACTTTACAAAAGGGTGCTGCAGGACAGAACACCACCAGAAAGAGGTGAGAGAAAATGGAAAATATCGATGCTCTTTGAAGACAGTGGAATGTGGGCAGTGTGAATTTCCTTCCTGCAGTGCCTGAAATGGTTAGACTCTCACATTTCCAAATACCAGTCACCGGACCATTGCCACATCTGAAAGAACTGTACCATTGGCAGCTGTTATTTGAAGACACACATTTCTTATGTGAAGGTTGTGTCACTGCAGGCATCAACTACAAAAGACCTGAATCTTTAAAAAGAGGAAAAAAGGTCTTAATGGAAAAGGTACGCACCTGATAAGAGTTGTAATGTCAGTGTTCCTCAGCATTTGAAAATCTAAGAGCTTAAAATCCATTTCGTGGAAGATTGCCAACTGAATTAGATGAAAAATTATATTATGGATCAGATGTATCTTGTGCTGTGTACTTATTGTGTCTTCATTTCTTGCAATATAAGATTGAACTACTACAATTCAAAGCATGTGATCATTCCCAGCAGACAGTTAGGATTGTCACCTCTTAAATGTATTCAGGTATCAACCAAGTTTCTGCATGTAGCCTGTCAACCTGACGTTCTTCCCCAGGAAGTCTCTGTGGCCCTGCCTGTTGGCTGCACTTCATTTAACCACCCTAATGCTATCCCTGCAGTCATTCTGTCTTCCTCTGTAAAAATCAGATGTGGTTGCTTCCCAGATGTCCTCCTTTTCACTCCTGTCCAAATCTGGCTGGAGATTCTGGCGTGTAGGCTTGTTTGTGCAAGTGTGAACATTCAACTTCTTGTTTCTCCATTTCCTTTCTTGGTGACCATCAGTGTTGAAATTGCCTCTCTGAGCAGAGGACACTGACGGCAACAGGAGCACATGGGAGAAAGTGCTGACTCTGGAGGTAACCACAGTGACTTTGAAGAGAGAAAGAGAAAGAAGAAACAAATGGGAATATATGGGAAAAGTGAACAGAAGAACAATTAAAAGCATGAGGAAATAATGTGGGGTCTTTTTTCCAGGATCAAGATTTTCCTTTTGTGGAATATGGGATTTGCCACATTGCATTTCTGGGCCACAAAGACAGATGATTAAAAACATCTTTCATAACAATTCTCTGCAGTTTAGTTGGGATTGGGGGCCATGACTCATGCGTGGTTATTTGCAAGTTGAACAACATTTTCCATTGACGTGTTCAAATACATGCATAGGTTGGAAATGCAATTTGAAATCATTACACTAATTTAGCAGTATATCTGAAAATACAAATGTAGAAAATACAAAGTGATGTTTCCTCAGCAAGCCTCACTTGGCCACCACATCCTATGTCTTTATCACATCACAGAAGAAATTCTAGTTAAAGACAAAGCTCAAGTATGTGTGCAGCTGGGTTTTGCAAAATGCATGAAATATGCAGGTATCTACAATGTACTCTACAGTGACATAGACAGGATCTAAACAAATAATAATGATTAGATAAATGTGTTAGAATTTCTTAGTTGCTCTCTAGGCTAGGAGATTGAATTCAAAGGTGACTGCTTTTCTCCTATCTCAGCATCAGAATAAATGAATCTATGATTCTTCTGTAACATCATCAGAATAAATTCTGACTAATTAATTTTATATTAGTACAAATAAGGAATAACGCAATTGAAATTAGAGTTGCTACACTGGATTTGGGATAGAAATTACATTAGAAGGTAATGAAACACTATGATAGAATGAACAATTAGAAATTATAGCACAGGCTCTTTCCTGTTTCCGTACTGTAAGAAACTTGTTTCTCTGTTGAAAGACATGGTGTGTGATGGGGTGGCTGAGACGTATGCTGTGTGATCCCCACTCTACCACTGATCATAATGCACCATCAAAACAACTTCTTCTTTGGGGATTCTTTGTCATGAGTTAATTTAGCCCTATTTCATCCCCAAACTTAGATTTGCAATGAAGAGGTGATGGTATTTCTGTGATACTGTCAGTACATGCCTCAGATGATTCATGTAGGCCATTTCAAGTAGGAACCCATCAAACAGCCATATCATGTATTTGATGAATGCTACAGTGTTTAGACCAGCTGTTACAGCAGTTTAGTTTTAAAGAGATTTAATTACTATGCTGCCATCATTTACCAAAATTTCCCCAGAAAAAATAAGGTACTTTAAGCCAGACTGTGAATTCCAAAAGGAAAACTCATATACAATACTACTGAGACTTGTAGATATGATCTCAAATACACACACTTGTATGGAATGCGCTTGCAAATTACAGACCCAAGGTTAGAAGGTCTTCAATGACTAGAAATAGCGCGAGTGATGCATTTAATTAGAAAGATGAGAAACTTTCCAGTGCTTCAGAACTCTGCATGCAGTCTTACTAATATAGGAACCTCACAAAATGCCACCCTTTGTGCAGTTAAATGGAGCAGATGTGAACAGTGACCTCAGGCATTCATACCAACACAGCTTTGGAAGGAGATCCACATCAAGAGAAGGGACAATGGACATGGTGGCTTTTTGTAAAAAAATAGGCACATTTGGAATTACTAAATGTAGTCTCACCAAAAGGACCTACTGAGAGGACAGTGCCTGAATTGGCTTTACACGACAGATACAGTCAGTCATGTCCCTGTGGTAATATTATGGCTCTGTGGATTTTTTTTCAGACACAGAAATCCTCATTAGAGGTAGCTGAAAAATGGAGCACGGAAATAATGACAACGTAATAACTTTTCCTCTAAGCTTGTCCGTTTTTTAGTTTCACTGAGAGATTCCTCATTTGAAGGACTGCTGACTGTAATTCCATCCGTAATTCAACCATTACCCCCTTATGCGCAACTCCAGCAACAACCTTTTATTGCACAAATCAAAGAAAGATAATTGACACTCCATGTGTGAGGTAAGTTGAAGAAGTTTCTCTTAAGTGAATGTTTCTTCTTTGGAGGGGGTCTTGCCCAGGCTAGACTTGCACTGAAGCAGTAACCAATGTCCATGCAGATAATATGCCAATATTTTTATAGTGTATGGAGTGTGTAACTATGTAAATGTTTATGTATGCAGTTACAAGCAAATAGGTCCACAGCAGCTCACTTACATGTAGCAGGCAGAATATTTTCAACATTTTACTGTGCTTCCTTGTTTACTTATTTATATTCAGACAAAGGAAGTGGTAAGGCTGACTAGCTGACAACTTTTCTGAGAAGAGACCATTTTGTGTTAGAGGAAGCAGTATCTCTCCTGGAAGTCCTAACAACGTAGTTCTACATTTACAAAAACAGCTCTTAAACAGAAGAAACTGGGCATTAGGCGAGGAATTACTGGATCCAGTGGAGGTGGGCGCATGCAGGAAATACATGGCTGGTTCATTGACGATACTGCTATGAACGTTCTCTAGCTGCCCGGAGGAGAAAACTTACAATGGATTTGCGAAACGTTCCTTACCGTTCAGACGTGGTTACGTGGAACCCAGATGAATTAGCAGACTATTTTAGGATGGTAAGTTTAACTGTGTTTTGTCAGGAGCAAACTAGTGTAATATTGTTTGTGCTAAATTTACCTATTTTTATATTGGGCAAAGCTTGCTGCAAAACTAAAACCAAAACCTCTGACAATTAAAAAGCTGAGCTAAACTGGCCAGGGAAATCTATAAATGAATCTTGAAAGTGTGTTCTAAATTAGGTACAAGAGAAAGTCATGTCTTTTAGAGAAAGTACTCACTTTACTACAATTGTTGATATAACAAATATTAACAGCTGTAGAGGGCATTAATGTGTGAAGATTACAAGTTTTCTAGGTCTTCTTCAGTGACTTTCAGAAGAGAGCATTTTTTTCAATTGCTCCGTGTTCACAAATGAGTCTCTGAATGTCTTTGCTAATCACATCCATGAGAACGCAGCCAGGAACTTAACAACAGTGGATACATGGACTCCTAAAATTTTTTTAGGCTCAGCTAGAAAGACCTTTCACCTTTTGATTTTACTTCCCTATTCTAAAACTTTGTAGGCAAACCTCATGGGTAAAGATTACTAGCTACCCCTTCTTTCCTGTCACTGTAAACTTTTCTGACTACCTTGTGTGACTAGCTCGGAACTTCTGTTTGTTTTGACATCTTTTTCACTTGTGATGATCTATAAATTTTATTTTACAATGCAAAGGAGTTTCCACACTGAATAAATACTCTGAAGGGCAAAACGGGAATTCACTGCCAAAATATATCCTCTGCACAGCAATGCTGACACCTTTGCAATTGCCCAGGAATCTGTAACTGAGCCAATTTTACTGAGATTTCACTTCTGTGTGTTCTCTGTAAATGGCTCATTTTTCAGTTCACATCAGAGAGAGTGTCTGCTCTATCTCCCTGGCAACTGAACACGTTCCTCCCAAAGTCCAAAACTGTCATCCTGGAATTTAACATTCAGGTCAATCAGAAGATTTGGGAAGATTTGCAAGTCATATCAGCATAGCTGGCTGATTTTCCAGTAAGTTGTCAGACTGGACTTGTAAAACCCGGAACAGTTTGGGCTTCATTTTGAAATCATGCTGTTTGTTGTTTCAATGGCATGTATAACTACAAAAGTTTTATCTGGGTAGTTGATTTTGCAAGTTTGATACGAGGATGAAAAACTAGCTAAAAAAGACAAGCAGATCAAACATGAAGTCTATGTCTACCAGATCTCCAGAGAACTGAAACTACCAACTACCTGCAAACTTCTAATTTTAGGGTGCAGGGGTTAGTGGCACAGCAAAGTGAAACATAGACTCAGAGATGGAACAGATGAGATCTTTATCAACAGGCAAACTCAGACAGATACGAAAAACATTACAACGCTGGGGCACAGTGGTTTGGATCACCGTTTCCAAGAGACTAGGGGAAGCGGCTTCCTGGAAGAGTTGATAATTCTATTAACAGTGACAGAAGGATTAACTGTAGGTTTTATCATAACTGAACGTGCCTGGTTACATTTATTTTTGAGTACTTCCCTTTGACAGATCCAGATACCCCTCCGGATAGAGACAATCCTGGCATTCCACTTTGGGGGAGGTGAATCAAGGCAAAAGCTGCTTAAAGTCATCTAAGAGACCCGTGTAAGACAGTATTGGCAGCCTAAGTCAGCTATCTCTGGGCAACGGCCACAATTGACCAATCTTCTCCCCAGATAAACTTATACAATTTCCCTCACACGTATCATTAAATGGTTGAATATTAGGAATGCTTTATTTGCATCTGCTTAATATATTTTGCCTGTTCGAAGCCATATGTTCGAAGTCAAGATTCAAGTCCAAAAGGGATAAGCAAATTCTTTCCTCCTAAATTGAGCTAATTGTGGGGTAATTTTCAAAGGCCAATCACATTCATATCTCCTTTCACCTGAAGTGATTGGTCATGACCCAGGGCAGTGGTAAGATTTTTGTCAATTCATTGTTAGCTTACACCTTCATATTAGCAAAATTCAGCCAGCATACACATCAGTAATATAGGTAACAATGCTATGATATATTACGGAATTAATAAAGTCCTCCATTTCTGTCAAATAAGAATTCTTCATGCTTATCAGTAATAAGATCTAATTTATAATTCTGTGTGTGTTAACATAATTCTGCCTATGTTAATTTAAACCATGTGTTCAAAATAGGGAAGGACCAATAAAGAATCAAACCTTCAAAGAATTTCTAAAGACTTCAAATTTTTTTTTTTTTTTTAGAAAAAGCAAAGATGGTCATATTTCTAATATCCCAAGGTTTATTTTTAATAGCTAAACAGTATTTTTCATTAATTAATTTAAGAAGAGATTAGGCGTCAGTCACACTGATACGTTCTACCAAATAGAGCAGTTGCTCACCGCCGCATACAGACTTGAGCTGTAATGTCATGATAGGACTCGCTGCATGACAGAGACATCATTTACAGGTTTAAGTCCTTGGTCTGTGCAAGAGTCTTAATCTGTCTCCTAAAATATTTAGCAGAGTTAGGCCTGTTTTTGCATATGAATAAATGAAGGTGGCTCCTAAAAATACTCTCAGTTGTTCAGATGTTTTCAGGATCTGTTCTCATGCAGCACCGTTACAAAATTATTCCTTGAGGTGCATCAATAGGATAGAACTAAGAAAGAACATAATGCTCCCTATAAGGTGTTCTCTGCTTTAGGGGAATTATCCCAGCAGCACAGGATCATTTGTCTGCATAACTTTCACTAACTGAAGTTTCAGGCAGACCCACAGCCATTCTGCTCTCTTGAAGGCTCCAAAATGTCACTTTTTCTGCCCACTCTTTGGGTTCCTTCTGATATGGACTTGATCAGCTTGAAACAGAAAGCATGCATTCTAGCCAGATCAAAAATATAAGTTGTGCTCTCATATTATGCTATTACTGTTCAAATTAAAAAACACTTAAGACACCCACTTGAAATATTTAAGAGGCATGTCTTGCTAAATATACCTAACATTTTTTCAATTATTTTTTTTAAGTGCCCCCAACTATTGTTGAATTTTTGTCTGGTAGGACTAGGAGCTTTCTTTTCTTATGTATATGATCAACTTTTAAAATGCATATCCTTGTTCTAGATGCTAATGTAAAACATAATATTGTGGAAAAGCTTTTCAAATATTATAGATAATTTCCAGGATTAACAAATGACATTTCCATCCAGAAAAGGAAACTTTTCAATCAGAATAATGAATTCAGCAACCAGGATCAAGGTTCAGTATTCCAAGACAGTAAGGTTTTTGCTGTAATCCCTGTTTTCAGCAACCGTTTATCTTCGTCAGTACCAAAACTATCCATTTCCCAAATATTTTTTTGGCCCAGGCAACTGTGAGGTGGTTTTTTAATGTGAGAAATTACATGTTCCCAGATGGATGAAAATCCTCAAGTCCACACAAGAACCTTTGTCTTAAAAATTCATGTTTACAGAACAAAACGAGCCATTTAGACAGGCTCCAGTTTACAAAAGGGTTACTTGAAGCATCTACTGAAAGCTAGCCATGTGTCTAAGTGTCTTAATCCATTCTTGCAATTAAGGGTGCAATAATCATCCTCTTTTCATTGACAGTTAAAGTATAAGGACTGTGAGAAAGTCGTGAGGAAGCACAGCATAAATGGACAAAGGTTTTTGGTAAGTAGAGCTGTACAATTTCTTCCTGTAAAATGCCAATCAAGTCATTGTTTTGACTCCTCCCTACTTTGCATTGGCAGATGCAAAGCACTTAGCTTGCAGATGGTTACTGGGGTACAAATTTAAAAAGCAAATGTCTTTGCTAAAATCAGCCAGAAAGCTTGCTTTAAATATGGAATGCTGGGAACCCAAACATGTTCTTTAATATGCATAATTTTTAGTATTTTTTAAACTGAAAAGGAAGCTATAAAACCACAATTTTGTCTAGAATTCATTTTTTTCTTTATAGGAAGTACTTGTTTTCAAATAGTAACTACAGAAAATTCACATTTATTAAGTGTCCTTTCCTACTAAAGAAGAGAGACCTGGCCAGAATGACTGGCCCTCTATTGTAATCACTATTTCATGCCTCTATAGTTAAAATTGGATTTCTTCTGCAGCAATATATAAAATCAATGACATTTAAGAGAAGCAAAACTAGTAAGCAAGGTCCCTGTGGGTTTAAATCAACATTGCTCCAGGCTTTAGCAACAAATTAACTTTAGAAAAGCTGACAACTTCCATTGACATATCTGCTAGTTCAGGTCTTAAATACATATCCATTAAGATGTGTAACGGCTTTTATTATTATTTCATTTTACTTCTATTTTATTTTATTTCCAAATATTAAGTATTCTATTTTCCCTTAAAGTAACCTTTTTGATCATCTGCATAATCAGCCATCATGGGAAAATCTATGCATACTTCTTCCAAAGCCTTCTTATTTTTTATTTACTTATCCTAATGTATCAATCTTTTTTGACATTTCATTGAAATACAACATAAATTTTTCAAACACCTTTTGTAGGAACAGGATATTACACTTCCCTCATGCTGGGTGGAGTCAGAATCATTCAGATGTGTGTCATAGGATTTATCCTACTAATGCCTGAGGGATTCTCCTTAGCTCAAGCGCTAAGGATCTGTGGCTGGAGTGGGAGTTCTAGCTCTGGAAGCATTATGAAATCCTGAAAGTTAGTGAGGTACAAATAACAAGAGCAATAATTGTGTGATTCCTAAGTGATTTTTGTAATTTTTTATTATTTCCAGAGTTTTTCTGTAAATGTATAGCTCAGAGTGCAGCATTTATCCAGAAGCATGCCAGTAGATTCAAAGGATGCTTTTCTATTAAGTAAGCAAGCAGCTGCTCATGCCTGTTGAGACAATGTTTTTAAGCTTTTGACCTACTTGTCAATTTTATAATGCAAAAAACGGTTCACCTGTTAAACAGAACAACAAAAAAGACTTTAAGTGGAAAATTCTAGAGTACAGTTGATTCTCTGTATGAATGGCTTTTCTAAGAAATATCTTTTTACATTTTATGTTATTGGAAACTGCCAAATTACATTCGCACAGAAGAAACTGTTAAGACTGAATGTCTGCAGGTTTTATATCTATTGTCAGATCTATATGGTAAACCTGACTGTAAAAGTATTGCTATCTTATGCATCAGAACGACACCCTAGTTTCAAAGTTACATTTCTGTATCTGCTGGCTACCACAAGGAAACTCCAGTTGAGATGTAGTAGGAATAAAATCAGAGGGATTCCATGTAACTTATCCTAATAAAATTATCTAATATTTAAAATGGCAACATGGCCCTTTTATGAGAGTTTAAACCCATAGTATTTGTCAGGTTTATCACCAGAATAGAATTCCAGAGAGAAGCTTAGAAAGTCTTTAGAAAAAAATATGACGCTTCAGTAAATCCTGCAGGACGTTTCCATAAGGGGAATACATTTTTTCTCTGTTTTACTGCTGTGAGTACTCCCAGAGGCAAAACAGTGCTGGAAAACACAGATAGGATTTGTTCTGTCCTGAGAATCATTGATAGCATTGTGAACCAGTGTGTAATTAGAAACTTATTGTTGGCAGTAAGAAAGAAAGAACCAGACTATCATCCACGTTCCAAAGAGAGTTTGCGAAGCTTGTGATTAGCTAAATGAAACACTTTCTCAAAAGTTTTCATAATGGGTTAATTGGTCCTAAACCTGGAGTTGTGCATGATGGCAGAAGAGAGAGAGCTGAGTCTCTCTGCAGGAGCATCAGTAAGGTTCTCAAGACTCAGGTCAGGTCAGGAGTAATCTGGAATCTAATTGCTATATGCTATGCTATGATTGCAGGGGGGAGAATCACTCTCCCCCCATCCCAGTTTTTAGAAAGATTTTTGTTAGGCTGCCAAGGCTGCTTTTAATTCACGTTTTTCAGCAACATCTTCATTAGAACATGTGATTTGATCTATACTGTGATGTTGCAGATAAGGTCCTTAATGCAAATCTCCAGCAAATGATGCTCTGTTTTAAAATTTATAGTTTCACCCTGAAACTTCACAACCATGCACAACTTTGCCCGACTGGACTATGCAGACATGAAGGAATTCAATACACCTAGCTTCCAAAATAATTTAAATACCATATCTTTTAGCTGTACCAAAAAGATGTGAAGCAAAATAGCATTAAATCAGAATCTATGGGAGGAGATTGCCTTGCCTGCCAGGAACAGCCCTATATAAAGGGTATTTCATTGCACGTTGCCTTAAAAATAGAAGAAAACTTAAAAATCTGGAATTTTTTGGTTTAACGTTTGTTCACCTGCTTTAGCTTAATTATCTCTAACAATCTCAAGGGAGAAAGCTGTTGCAGAAGAGGGTTTTATTTCCAGTTCTTTTGAGAAGCAGAGCAGGGATGGATTTTAAGCTTGCCTGTAAGTCAGTGTGACAATATAACATCAATAAAGAACTGGATTAGCACCCAGATCATAAAAGCAAAAGAGTTGACTTTAACCTTGCACAGAGTCCTATTAATTTGAAATTAATCCTGGAAGAACGGCTCACCTGCTGATTGATGTTGGTTACCCAACTCTCAGCTGGTAAGAGCTGGTTTAAGATTTCCCTTCTCCTTACACATCCTTTTGACAAGATATCATTAAAACATTCTAGCTACAGAAATACTTCTCTTTGAAGTTAGATGTGATTATTTTGTTGAAGTCCTTTGTGTGTAAACAAACATATATGATGCTTATTAACCTCCTAGATAGTTTAATACAATTGGCAGTAATTTGAAGTAAAAACCAACAGCCAGCAAAACAAGAAAAATAGAGAGAGGATTTTTTATGAAAATGAGCCATGCGATGGGCAGGCTCTTATCTTGCATTGCTTCTCTATGCACTCTATATTCCTATCTGTTGAAACTTCATGACACATTTTTGAATGAGTCATCTTCTGTAAGTCACAGGGTATCCATGGACAATTTTGTGATATATGCCATGTGTTTCTTTTTCAGAACATGTCTGAAAATGATATTCAGAAATTTCCCAAACTCAGAGTGCCGTAAGTAAAGCCAAACCAATTTAACATTAAAATTATCTTAGCTGGTCTGCAGTGAAAACTCACAGGAAATACTGGGCAAATGATTTACAAGTGATTAATTAGAGACCTGTTAATTGCAGTGTACTAAGAGAAAAATAAGAACGTTCCAAAATAAAAGGAGTGTTGTCATGACTGCTCAAGCACAATGATGCAATACAAAAAAATTGTCTGGGGGTTGTTCAAAAAACTCATCCATAAAGTCTTTGACTGACAGCAGCTACACAAAAGTTAAACTTTTTTGCAAGTATTACCTTCAAAGTATGACTTAATTATTCCCTGCTTAACTGTTATCTTTAACTCAAAGGGAAAAAAAAAAGTCAGGTATGTACACAACTGTTGAGGAGTTCAAGTTCAAGTGATTTTCATCATGTGCTTTTCCTTTAGGTAGGCGTTAAAGATAAATCAGTCTGGAACATTTGATTCAGTGTTAAATAGCTTTCCTTAGCTATTGTAGATTAGGCCTTGAAAAAGTTTCAAATTTACCAGAATAGCTTTCATAATTTCATAGAAGTTACTAACTGAAGAACAATAATCTCATTAAGTCAATATTGAGTGACAGAGAAATTAGCTTCTAATATTTCATGGTGAAAAATGAAGGATTTTATTTTGCTATGAGTTCTCAGGTACGTATTTAAGCTGGAAGGTGCAGGTTTTTAACCATGATCGCATGAAGCTCTCCGAGGTTTTCTAAACAATGGAGGGGAAAAAGGAACTTAAGTTGTTCCAACATGGCTGTTTCTTTGTTCCTCGTTTCCCAATTCTGGACTCACTCCCTGTATGCATATCTTGATTTTGCTATGCGAGGTACAGTCTCCTTTGCTATTTTTTGATGCATCAGAGCTTGTGTAAGATGCTTTGGTGAAGCTAAGAATACTGAAATATTCTGAAATACCTGTGTGATCTCCCACATTCATGTGCTCATGGGTAGGCTGATGGCTAGATCTGAGGGCAGGAGGATACCTCTGTTTGGATCAGATATGCAAGGACTTGAACGTGAAAGCCTTGGATATGACATGTTTCTTAAGGTTATATCTATATTTTCACACAATAAATTTCCTAATAATAGGGATTAGTGGTGTATGATGTATTAGTAAGGAGGCCAACATACTATATTAAAAAAAATGCCCCTGTGGCTCAGCATTTTTTAACTTACTGTCAATTAAAAGCAACATTTAACTGTGGTTACTGAGACTGAGGGCCCAGAGTCACAGCAGATTCTCTGCAAAAAACTCATTTTACCATACCGTAAAATGCATCACTCTTAATTCTCTGATCATTTGTCCCTCCTTTGGCAAAACTGCCTTGTGTTCTCCCAGTTTGAACTCCTGATTTTGAGAATTTTTGGTGATTTCCTTCCAATTCATGAGTCAAAAGTGGTCAGTGGAAGGTCTAATAAACACACACACACACACAAGAGATATTAATGTCATAGCTGAATAGTTAAAAGGAAATCCAACAATGTGACATTGCTCCTATCTCCTCATCTAAGTGGTGGACTTGGGAGTCCTGGGTTGCATTCGATGATCTTAAAGATCCAGCCTAAACGATCCTAATCTAATGATCATAGCCTAATGATTCTAATCTATTGATAGCTCAAAAATGTTTTGAAAATTCTGTTTTCACTGTCCACCTACCTCAAAACACCCTAGCAGAAAGCAAACAGCCTTTTCTAGTCAGATATTTTGGGTTTCTCAAAAAGAAGAGAACTTGAAATTAAAGAGCTTTTAGAGAAGAGTGAAGCTCGGTGCACAACTTGAAGAACTGAATAAGTAAATTATTGAATCTGAATTAAAGTTCTGCCAGAAAAGCCCTTGTCCTCAGCTTTCTCCACACAGGGAAGCAATTCACTAGAACATTGTGAATATACATGCAAAAAGGTTGGTGAGATGTGGGGTCCTCCATGTAATGCTGCTGTGTAAAACGAGAGTTTAGAGCTTTAATAGGAAAAAAAGCTGGTTACCATCAAAAAAACCCAACCCAAACAAAACAAAACAACAACAAAAAACCAAAGCAAAACAAAACAAAACAAAAAAAAACAACCCAAAACAAAAAAACCAAATCCAACAGTATAAAATTCATGGGTAGAAGAACGTTCCATTTTTTTTAACATGAATTTCATTACTTCAGAATCTCTACACTGTCATCAAAATGGAAAGTGCTTGCTGTTGACTTCTACTAGAAGACATTCACACCTTACTTTTATATCATAATGTAGACCTCACCTAGTAGGAAGAGTTTTTCTACAAGCTGAAATACACATTAGCATATTGTAGTTATAGTACCTGATACTTAAAAACAGTCCTAAAATCTGGGCATGTTCTGTAAAAATGCTTAATATAAATAGCAAGCATCACACTTACAGCAGTGGCCAGTGGCATGAATAAAATACATATACAGGAGAGATTGTTCTCCAGTAACTTTACAGGGTTGTGCTGACCTACATGTACGGAGAACAGAAGCCAGCACTTGCAGCTATACAAGGCTTGCAAAGCACAGCCTGCATCCATAGCGACCTCCTGAGCCAGGTATGCGGGTTTACAAAATACATACATTTGAGCAACTCTACTGATCAAGCTTTGCATATAACAGTGGCATTACTTGGGGATGATTCTGTGACTTTTACAAGAAACTTTGAGTGCCTAAGTATGTAACAGTTGTCATTACAAAGTATGATAGGCCATTTCCTGAAACTAATTAAAAAAACCCACTATTTTCTGTTATTATTAACAGAATTATTATTTTGAAAGTAAATGTCCACCAGTCATGTTATAGGTACACATCTTCACAAATCTTCTTTTGGCTTATTTTTAAATACCAGATAAAAGGATTTAAACATCATGTTGAAAATCAAAATACTTCATAAAACCTTTAAAACTCTCCATTAAAAAAGCTGAACTCTTTACTGAAAACTTTGCTAAAAAGTTTAGATATTTAAGGGCACCAAAGTGTCTGATGTATCCAGACAGTCCCGCAAGTTTTATTCTGGGAACTCTGTGGCGGGCAAAAGGGTTAACGGGCAATGAGCCTGCTCAGGATTCACTGCACTTGCAAATGCACAGGCCACGCGTAGATTTCTTGAGGGATCATGCATGCCGCAGTGGAATGCAGTCGCCAGGTTCCAGACCACCAAGGGTTTTCCCTACATCATCTGTTTACAGTTTTAGTGGAAATCTATGGCCCCGGAGACACTCAGCCATGGCCCCAGCTACCACATTGCCACAGTCCTTTAAGGAGCAGCAACATTTGGGCCAAGTAACCTATTGGTAGGAACAGCTAACACACATTTTCTCCCCTTTCCCACTGACAAATTAAAACAAGTAAATGTGGCACAACCATCAGCTTTAGAGATTGGGTTATCATGAATGGAGCTGTCATCCTAAGACAGAGGTAGCATCATGGCTGACCTAACAACTCATTCAGTTATTAAAGCTTAGCACAGTTGCAACCTGGTTTTTTTTCAAACATATACTAAGCTTAACATGTGGCATTTTGGTAACAATATGAAAAACTGTTAAAAAACGTAGTGCTATGGATTTTGTTGAGCTCATACATATTACTCTTGTACTTGCTATCTTATGAAGTAACCATTTAAATTAATATCAATACCACTAGGTTAACATGCACCTGAAGCTTCACAAACAACTCACTGCATCCTGAGAGAGTAAGTGGTACATCAGGGAAACAGGGAAGGGATATGGTATATGTTACACAGAGCAGACACTGAGTATGTGTCTTAAGTGCTAACTAAAACTCAGACCTAACCATGGGGGTGTAATTAACATTTTTTAAATAAATCTAATGAAACAAAAGGCCAATATACAACTGAAGGGACACATGGAGTTTTCTTACCGCTCATTATCACTATTGGAAGTCACAGAAGGTCATAAAGGTTTATGCTTGTGGATAACAAATGTGAGTCTCAAAATATTTTAAAGTGCATTCGACAGACTGTGCCTTACTTAATGTGATCAGAATCAATAAAGAAGAAAAAGCAAAGATCTCATTCAAAATAATGTTGGTGGCTGGTCGATGCCTGAGCTATGATCTAAACACCAAAGTCAGTCTTTGCCACTCTTATTGTTTACTAGCTTGAGAGAAAAGATGTCCAAGTTTTCAGTAAGTCAAGGTACTAACCCAGGCTGTTGATCCTTTTGGCTATCCTCAGTGGCAGGTTGCTGGCAAACCTGAGATTTGAAATTTTCAGTCTTGGTCAGAAATCTTATGGCATATCCTATAGCACTTGTGAAAAACTCCAGTAATGAAAAGAGCATCACTGCACTAAAATACATAATTGCACCCACCAGTTCAAACATAGGAAGTGAGCTGAGTTCTGAATGGGAAGTGTTCAGACCTACTGACATGGCACAGTCTGAAAGTCGTCCTACTTTCAGGGGAGTCAAAGTGAAAACCTAAAAAAAAAGAAATCTGTGGTACCCTTCTCTTTTAAAAAGGTATGCCTTGGGCAGAGGTGATGGGTGTGCACACATGCTTTCTTAGCTGGGATACTAAAGGTTGTTGAAAGGTTTAGAATATAACTAATACTCACTCAGTTTTGAAGCCAACATATTAGTATTGCATCTGCCTGACAGAGTTCTCAACGGCCAAAACAAAGACTTCATCACTACGCTCTTGACAGTGTTCAATATGCAACTATGCATCTTCCTGGCCCTAGAGGACTTTGCCTTCCATCTCTCTCATCCATCTTAAGTCCTTTATCCCAACAGATGTAGAATGGATTTTACTCGTGACAGTGATATCTGCAGTTAAGTGAACAGAAGCCAGTTTGGGAGTACTGCTTTGGGGGTTGGTTGTGTGGTTTTGTTTTTCTTTTTTATCTTCAACTTCCTGCCAGCTTTAAGCTAAGTGTCTGGTGGAGGAGGTAGAAAGAGAAAGAGAAGTCTGAGTAACATTTTCTGCAAGTGCTGTTGCCTTATCCTCTCCTATCATCCACTCCCACAACTCAGAAAGCAGTGTGGTTTGGGTACTTCCTTCCTCGCATGGCTACAGACTCAGCAGCTCAGTGCACCAATCTTCTCTGCAATAATGTTAACTGTGAAGTGTTACTATTCTAAACGTTGCTTTCCTCTCATAACCTCTCTGAAGTTTAAAGCATTTCAATAAACTTGAAGCAAAAATTAGACACTGAATTTTAAGCAGCAAATGATCATTTTTTTGACAGCGAGATAAGATGAGCAACTTTTCCCTTTCAATTTTTCCTCAAAACCCATTTGGTGTAAATCCTCGTAGCAGCCAGCCCAGGTTCAGTCCAGAAACTTCCCAAACACTCAGGTCTCATTCATGACTATGGAAGTCTGAACTAAAATAATTATTAGCTCTAAACCCAGTGATCTTCATTATACTTCTTTAGCTGAAAATAAACACAACTATTATGAAAGATCCTTCCTCTACCTCTTCTACACAGAGAGTATGCCACACACACAAAAAAAGTTCCGTAATCTACTTCTCAACCAGAGCACTGCTACACACAGTGCACTGGTGACCCCAGAATGTTTCCTGATGTTTCACATGGAACTTATTATTCACACAGCAGCTTCCTCACCACCTGCAGCAGGACATTTCTTGCGCAGAGCGTTAGTTGCATGGGAAAGAAGAGGAGCGTGAGGAGTCCTGCGCCTACAACTTGGCATTTTTCTTGCTTTATACAATTTGCTTGGGTACTGATGTCGGATTTAGACAGCTGCAAACCTTCTTGAATTATTAACATTTGTGTATGTGCTTACTTCAAAAGGGGCAAGTATGACAATATTTACTTCAAATCAGAAAACTGCAAAGCACTGTCTTCAAACAGAAACACCAAAAAATATTCTTCCTCTGCCTTTCTGTTTTCACATGTGGATCCTTAATTACAGATTACCCATCTTCATCCTTTTCAGACAGCACCATCAAACTGATCTGAAATTGCTTGTTCTCTGATACGTGCTGGCAGCCTGATCTGCCCCCATAGCATTTTCCGTAATAAAATAGAGCAACCCTATGCCTTGAATTTATCTTTTGATCTGAATTATAGTAAAGTAAGTATTAGGAAAGTAGAAAGGGCAAGAGAAGGGATATTCAAAATAAGAGAAAGATTTTTAGCATGGTTGAGGATGAAAAAAAATAATATGATTTTGTAGGCTTTATTTTTTTTAATATTATATTGCTTGAAATTGTGTCTTCCTCAAGTCCCAGCATAGAAAAGCAGTTAGACATTAAAGAGATGCATAAATGAGGTCATTCAGAAAAACCTAGGGGATTATTATTGCTGAGTAGCAGAAAGACATGAAAGAAGCAGCAAAACAAAACAGAGTGGCAACTGCCTGGCCAGAAACAAAGATTATGCAATACTGATACAGAGTTTGATTGACCAGATCTAAGATGTATGGGAAAAAATTCTGCACTAACAAACAATAAAGTTAAGATTTTACAGAATTTAGAACCTGAGATAAACAGACATGTTGAGTTGCTGATTTTTTTCATGCTACTTTTATTTCCACAATTACTGTCTCTGATAGACCTGAATAATATAAACTTGAAGTAAAATGGGAAACTGTTAACCAGGTATATGTAACCAATTTGGTTTGGTTGTCACAGGACTTTCCCGGTAGGACTTTCCTCAAAAAGAAATAATGACAATTAAGAATCAGACCATGACTCATCATAGGTTTTCTTTGAGAAAACCCCTGTTACTTGAAACAAAATAATCAGAGAGGCAAACTTGCTTACTAGCAGAGCAGAATTCTGTTGCTCTCAGTGGACTTAATTCTGTCAGCCTCAGTAACGACTGTCCTGTAAGCTCAGAGTTGTTTCAGGGAGTCAGTCAATATAAAACCTCTCAGTCCTAGATGTCTGTGCTGACTATAGATGCCAGCGATATTAGCAGCATAAAAGCATGCTCCTGACCGAAATTTTACTCAAGATTGTATTTCATTGGTTGTTGCTCACCAAACTACAGAGTGATGACAAACACATCCGCTTGGAAAAATGTCTCTAGACATAAAACTTCATATGTTCCATGACTATTTCTGCCCTGCAAATGTGTCATCCCATGGAACTAAACCTTTTCACCTTCTTTACTGGAAGGATTCTGGGTTAGGTATATATTGATTGCAGAGGGAGGGAAAAAAAAGAATAGACACAGGGTACATTTAATCCCTGCTTTTTCAACCATAAGCTTGGCAGAAGCTGCTTCCTGAAGCATTATCTGCTTTTTCTATGCAAAATAATGCAAATGCAATTGCCACTATCTAAAACAGTGTTCTAGTGTGTGATGTCTACCACACCCAAAGTTTCTAAGGCTTGGTATGTTTAATGTTTATTTTTAAACTTGATCCAACAGTACAGGTTTTTATCTATGTAAAAAACCTTCAGTTTTGAATTGGATGCACTATAGCTCAACTTTGCAATAAGATGATAAATTCAGTATTCTTACCACATTGTAAATAATAATTCTGAATTACCAGATTTAATTTAGTAAATATGAAGGGAAAGCAGCTAAGAAAATGACTGATGAGTTTCAAGGAGTTTTTTAAAACTGTTTTTGCATTTCTTTTAAATAGGATTGTAAGTAAATTAAGTCAAGAAATAAACAGAAATGAAGGGAGGCTATCTTTCTTACCAAAATGGTAAGTAAAACAAATTGGGTTTCTTTTTCAAAGCTTTCAGATATATCTTTTCTGGACTGTTTTCTATTTTATCAATAATACCTGGGTCAGAGGGACAGCCTGGAAATTATATAAAATAAAACTCTATTTTGTTAATGTCATCTGTTAAGAATAGTGAGGCCTGCACCCACAAACGCCCTAGACACTTCTGCCATGTCCAGAGCCAAGTAACATGTAAATCTCATACATTTTTCGACCTGATTAAATTAACCTTTTTGAATGCTATAAAGCCTAGGCAAATACTATTGCATTAATAAATCACCATTAATGCATTTCACAGAGGTATACAGTGTTACACTTTTTAATACTTTGTGACTTATTGATTAGAATATTCTTGCAATAGAAAAAGCAAAAATTGCAATAACACTGCATAAGAACAATTTATATTCATATACAATGAAATCTAACTCTAGTCTACATAACATGGTTTTGCATCATCTGACAACACAATTTTACACCTTTCCATTTAACTAGAGTTCACAACTAAAATTGAAAACCATAACAATATCTATCAACCCTAAAAATATTAATGAACTTCATTTTCAGCAGCATGAATGGAGTTAGTAAAAAAGGTTTTCAGGACTGGGGCCTCTAGTAAATTTATTTACTTAGTCCTCTTGTTTCTAAACACTTGACCTCACTGACTTTAAATTTTTTCAAGACAGTTTAACTTACATTAGGATCCTGTATGTGTAATATGAAGTAGTGTGGTTTTGGCATTTCAGGCAGAGTTAAACTCATCTATATAAATTTCATTTCACTGTTAAAAGCTAACTATTACCTTTATTCACAGTAGATTTTAGTATGCTTCAAACATTTAAGAACTGCAAATCAAAGCAATTTATTTTTTTTCACCTTTGTTGTAGGGCTCAAACACAAAAATGTCCTGAAAATCCAGGTAAGTGTGTACTGGCAGATAATCTCTAACGACAAAAACTGTGTAAAAGTATTAAAACGTTAAGTCAGTCCCTGCAGGTCAGAATAAATGGGGGTTAGGGGTGGGGGAAACCCAAAACAACAAACAGGAAAAGAGGAGAGCACGAAGAAGTTGCAAGAATAGTTACATGAGAACAAGTATGAAACAATATGCTTAAAATAGAAACGATGGTGAAAAAGGGCAAGAGCAGAGACACTTATGTGAGCATCCCCAACCTGCCTTTCTTTAACCCAATACATAGTATCAGTGCTTATATATCTCTGTTTCAGCAGCTCTGCCCCCTGCCTCTATTCCTAGCAGCACCATACATCAGAGAGGTAAGCTTCTAGGTGCCTGTCATGTTCTGAAATTTTATTTCAATTATTTTCTTAATAGGCCACAATTATTTAAAACTTCTGTAAGCTACCATGTTCCCCCAGTCCTACTGAAATTAAAAAATCTTTTGATATGAAAGCTAAAATAGTATTAAACAAAGAGATAAGAAGTCTGTGCTCATTCTGAAAGCATTCTACTTCAAATTATAGTTAAAACTCAAAGTATAGGACAAACTTGAAGTGACAGTACATATATCATGCAAGAATAGCTATATTCTTAGTTTTGAATCAGAATGTTATTTGTAGTGCCTTTCAGGCCTGCCTGCCTGCCTTTGAAAGACTTACCTTGTTCCTCTGACATCATACGGTGGTTCAGAACTCATCTGGGATTTGTCCTGTCCTTTTTGTCAAGTTGTATCTTGATAGTTTAAAGTTGTACTTGCTAAGAAGTCTGTGGTTATGCTTCTTTACACAGGATACAGTCAAGAAGACGATGACTGGTCTTCATTTGTGAGTATCGGGATTAGCAAAACCTACTGGTTGAGTGGACTACCTCTTCTGTAAGGTCTATCATTTCTTGCATTATCTACTTTGAGCAGCATACATGGAGTGATCGATGGCAGGGGGTGTTAGGGTGAGGAGAAAGAGAAGCAGGAACATGAGTGATTGGAGTAGCTGCTTACAAATTTCTTCCCTGAGAAAAAAGTCTCCCCCAGTAATGTAAGGCAGAGGTTCAGAATGGTGGTCCTATGCCACCGGCTCAAGCTCACAGCCTACAATCAGGTCTCTACAGAACCTTAGCTGAATTTTATATACATATTTCAAGCTCTTAAAAGAGGTAAAGGAAAGGTTGCTATGTTATTCAGTGGCAAATTCTTGCCATTTTATTCTCTAGAGCTGATTTGTTGAAGAATGTGATTTTTTGAAGCCAACTAGACTGTAAAAGTTCCTTTTGCCTTTTGGCATAGAAAATGTATTGTTAAATGTGATTAAATGAAGCATACATGGCTAGCTAAATGAATGAGCTGAACGATGCATGGCCCGACTTTATCAAGATCTCTTACATTGACCAATGCCAAAGTTTTTTGTGAAAAATGGAGAGGGATTTTTAAAAACCACTTGTACTAAGTTTGCAGGAGAGTTGCTGCTATTTTAGGAGCACAAAAGTTAAAAGTAACTACCTATAGAGCACCTAGGCTCTATGTAAATACAGAATGAGCCTGGAAATTTCAGCCAAGATATCAATGATAAATTGAATATTCTTTTTCTTGTGGGCCTTGACAGACTGCACGGATGTGTGTAATGACTGCTACCGTATTTTCACTGTGATGTTACTGGGTCCTGCAAGTTGTCTGAAGCTGATTTTGTTCTGGTCAGGAGGGCATCAATACCCGTATCAAAGACCTCATTTTTTCTGAAGCATTTTAAAAAAGTTGAGTTGCAGGCTGTAGAGTACATGCCATTAAGGAAGAATGAGTATTAACAGGCATCAGCTGTTGCTCCACTATGTTCCTAGGAAGCACTGACTGGTTTGCTGGTGCCTTGTCTGTTACTTAAAACAAAGGCACAGTGCATTTCAACCAGCTGTGACCTTATCTTGACTTTCCACTGCAGTTACTGTTATGAAATGATATTCATTTTCTTTCGTCAGCTGTTGAGTGCTATATACATTAATAAAATTCTGCCACCTTTCCCCATTTTATTTCAACAGTGAATTTTTTCACCCAAACTGGTTGTAAAAACTTTATATTCTCCAGTGAAAAACACAACAGTGAAAGGCCACAAGGAAACTGCACTAAAGTGTTTAGTTCACTGTTACAGCACCCAATTTTGTGTACATTTGCTAGGATGAAGATGATGACTATGAAAGCCCCGATGATGACCAGGAAAAGGAAGAGGCTGACTATGAATCACCAACAGAAGAACCTGAGGAAGCAGAACATGACAGTGATGGCTATGAGCCACCTCCATCCAATAATGATGAAGCACACCACAATGTCATATTTCCTGCCAAGTCACTTACAAACAACACAGATTATATAGGTAATCAGTAAATATTAAGTGTTATTAATGATTTTTAAGTGATATTTTCATACATTATCAGGCACATTTTAGGTGACTGGTTAGGGAATATAGAAGGTTTTTCCTTGAAGTCAACAGTGTAGCTCATGAATAAGATTTAGTGACACAGACTTACAACATGTTGGTGGCTTTGTGACTTTTAAAGCTAGATTTTCTACTTCAGACAAGCCCTGCTGGATTAAAGATTAGTTTCATGGGATGTGTGTGTTATTTGGTCTTTGGTTTGAATCCACATGAAGTTAAACATATCTGTGTACTGTATTACCTCTAGTAGTGCAACCTTGAATAGAGCAAGTTGTCACAAGTGTCAACAACTCCAGTAAAAATTGGGGAAAAAAACCCAAAACAAACTAGCAGCTTTCTCTGCCTGTCATGTTTTTTTTTTTAATGTTTGATTCTTTAGCAGCCTGCCATTGGGAGTCAAATACAGGAGTACAAAACAGCCAGTCAGACTGGCTGACGTTTCACACACTCGCTGCACTGTAGTGAATGACAGTAAATAGCGTGGGCCAACAGACTAGCAGATGGAGTCACCTCATTACCAGAGGGACAGATGAGCCCTAACTCCCAATGCAACATTGATCACAAAGCAACTATCCATTATATACTAAAACAATGTCTTTATGATCTATTATTTAAGTATGCAGGTTATTGCAAGGGCTTTTTTTCATAAAGATTGAATGAGAATAAAATAACCAGACTGTGTAGTTGTTTAATTTGGGATTTTGGGGTTGCTTTTTTCCAGACAGACCTCCAACAACAAGATCTTCACATCAGCAGCCTCCAGTGCCACCTCAGCGACCTGGCCCATCCCCAGTACCAGCCTCATTTGGGGGAAGAGGTGCTTCTGTATGTTTGTTTCTTAAAATTTCATAGAATCATGGAATGGTTTGGGTTGGCCAGTACCTTCTTAGAAGTCCAAGTGTAATGCCAGTTTTATTCAGACACTGTATGTAGAGGAAGAATTTCAGCCATCAAAATTGATTTGAACTCTGTTAAGGCTGGCCATTATTTCATGGAACAATTAAATTTCATGGGATATATATATTAAATTATTTCACAGTACTTGGCTGTTTCTTACACTAAAAGTTTGTACCCACTTGTGAATGCCTCTCCCATATAAATTAGATATGGAATAGATGCCTCTTTGTTTCTTTAGTGAAATTTGTAAAAAGAAAAAAAGGCTAAGTCTTTCCAAGCGATACTTCTAGCAATTACTCAATTGATTTAAGACCGCTTAAAAGTATAGGGGACTGTATAATGAGATTCATGACTTAAATATTTTCCCCTCTTTTTTTGGTACTGTGAATACTTCAAAACTGAAAGCTACTGGCACTATAGGTTGTCAGAACAGACATACATTAGACCTACCCACGTATACAAGTAAAGGTAATTTTAGGATGTGATAGAGGGACTTTTGGTCTGACACAGTGTCATAGTTCATATATCTATAAACCACACAGGACTTAGGTGTCATGAGTTCTCAAGACTGCTGTCCTAAATTGCTGCTCTACTTTTTTTGGAATAAGAATGAACATTCAAAGGCATTTATCTGGAGAAATCTAGGTTTAGATGCAAACATCTTTTGCAGCTGCTGACAACACAATGCTGTTTGACCCCAGCTGTCCCAGCCACAAAGGACACTCTTTCCTCTTCCTGTCTCAATCAGCAGCACAGACATGATAAATATTTCTCAGCTTCAAATTTACATCCACTAATTTCAATACCAATTTTCAAAACTAACACCTGCTCCATTGTAGAGGCAAAGACATAACAGGATTGTTGAAGCTCATTTCTTTCCTTTGACAATACTCAGGCCCCCCTCAAACGTAACATCCCACTGGAGTATTCCCTGTGAGATGAAACAAACCAAGGCAATTCTGCACGTAACAAAACCCCCGTGTATGTAGGTCATTCTTCAGGGGTGGTAATGGCTCCTATCCTTCCTGTGCTGAGCAGAAACCTATTTTTTGTGCTGTGCCAAAGACAAAGATTGGCAGATATGGTGGGGTGAGGTTAATACGCGAAAATTAAACCAGAAATGTGAAGACACACTCTAACCACATGTAAAATATTTGTTTTAGCTGCCAGCTTTTCCTCCTCCACCAAGCAACGATTTGAGTAGAGAGAGAAATACCAAGCCTTTGAAACGTAAGTACAGTTGGTTTTCTCTTTGTAAAGCTTCTCCCCCGGGCTATATAGCACCTCACTTTTGCCTACATCTCCTCAGTTCCACTCTCTTTTACTATTTATATGGAAGCCTCACTTGTTCACGGCTATGTGAAATAAAGATATATTTACCTATACTAGTAAATTATCTTACACAGCTTTTGTGTTTAGCCCCAGCTCCTTCTATAGACAGAAGCACAAAACCCCCACTGGATCGCCTTGCTCCACCATTTGAAAGAGAAAGCCCAGTATCAGGTCAGTATTTCCTTACGGTAACATCAATGGAGCTTTTTTAATTATTCAAAATGATCAGTTTGAATATCATTCATGCAAAAGAACAAGGCTCAGTCAAACGTATTGTGATCCAATCACATACAAGGTGATCTGTTTACAAATAAATAATGTGAGCACTACTTACAAAGTGAGAGAAATTATATCTAGAAAGTAGCAGCCCTAGTCAGGACTAGTTGAACAGCAAGACATTATGAGATCCCTCTGCAGTAAAGGTTTTGAGTGAATGAACAAGAAAATATTTAGTAGGTTATAAAGAGGAAATTACTTTTGCATACAAAGCTAATGAAACTCTGCACACACTACTCTATGTGATTTGGTACCTAGATCTAAAAAAACGCTGGGTACTGGAAAAAACAGGAAAAAGTAGCATTTGTTTCAGACCTGAAAACCATATTTTATGAAGACTCTAAAGAGACTACTCTAAGATTTTTATTTATTATCCAAATGCTTTCATCTGTTATATAATGGCATAAAAGTATCCAGTAATTCAAAGCTGAACCATAGAAAATATGATTGTAAAACATATCACTTTGAAAATCTTAAAATTTTCCTTTAGCAAGAGATATGGCGGTTTTTCCATCTCTTGCAAAACCAAATTTTTTTCTGGCTTACATCTCAGGAAGCTGAGGGTTTCAATCTGCAAAATTAATTTTCAATGCTATTCAAAACTTGTTTGTTTCATAGAAAGTTTAATTAATTATCTTAACTTTCATTTTTTCTAAATGTAAGCTTTTACTATTTTCAGGGAGGAAGCCAGGCTTTCCTGAAAAGGTAATGTCTTTGGTGCTTATTGAGGTTTTTCACCGATTTTGATACACATTCTCTTTAACCATTCCTTGTTGTTTTACAGCCTCTGACTTCACAGCTAAGGTAAGAGTTTTGCCTCTGGAAATGAGGCTTTTGATGCCAGTATTACCCAGCTATTTCTTAATAAGCAGGGGTTTTGCCTTTATTTCATCATCCTGCTCCTGCTTTAGATCCCTGGGGGAACAGCTTGCAATGATGCCGAAACCTCCTGTCCCACCAAGTGACAGATATGAAAGAGGCAATCCACCTCCTTTACGGAAGCAAACCCCTCTAAAGTAAGTGTTCATTTAATTTAAATTTAATAAAGGATAAATTAAATTTAAGAAAAACATGGATAAGCAACACAGCATAGTATAATTTACTGCTACTGCATGACAGCAGTGTCTGCAGACACGAAAGCTTTGCTTTAGGAATCGGCATGGGATGTGCTTTAAGCTACAGAAAAGTGTGAATGCAGAGGGAGCTCTTTCTCCAGCCACCTCTGAAAGGGCTGTTACACAGGGCATGACTCACTTCCAAGTTGGACAAGGAAATGTATGATCCATGCTTTTTTTCACCAGATCAAGTTGCTCTAGGGAACATTCTTTCATGAGTTCTATTACTAATTTGTTTAGGATGTTAGAAAAAGAAAGCTTTACTTCCCTGCCATTGATTTTCACTAGCCTGCAAAACTCCTTCTTAATAGCAAACAGCATTCTTTAGCAGAACTATATCAATCTCTAGCATTTTCTCGATAACTTGAGGGCTGAACAGTGTGACTGATCTCAAAACAAAATAAGAAATTAATTGATATTTGCTAATCAACCAGATAATTTATCAGAGAAACAAAGACTGGAAGGCTTATCATGTGCTCCAGCAATGTTTCTAAGTACTATAAACGAGTTCAAGACTGTTTCATCTTTGCAAAAATTTTGGTTTAAGCTCTAATCTTATCAATTCATCAGACATTTTCCTTGTTGATAGACTCAAGATGGGCTAAAGACTAGCATAGATTATGGCTGAAATTAGAATCTCCAATATTTTTATGAGGAAAAAATGTTTTGCATTCATTGGGTCTGTATAACTTACTATAGTTTCATGTCTGAAAATATGGCCTAATGCACACAAAGTGAATTAGTAATATTCCAGCTACAAAGTATGTTTTGTTTTCTTTGTTTTATTTCAGGCAAGGTTGGCCACCTCACAAAAAATGTGAAGTAAGTATAGTTTCAAAGCAAATATTTAAATGTATAGGAATGGTAATAAAATTAAATACCTGTATAAAATAATAATTCTGGAAAACGTAAACTCATTTCTTTTATCAGTTATAAAGAAAACTCATGGCTTTTCCATAGCATGTGTTTCTTGTTAAACAGTTCTTCTATGTCAAGCTCAGTTTATTCCCCAAGTACTTTATCTTAGATAACAGGAAGAATAAGGCCAGAATATTTTTAGGACATGTGAGAAGTGATTTTTCTTTCACTGTGTATTGGAGTTTAGGGTTTCTTTTTCAGCTTAAGCTGACCTAAGAATTTCACTTTCAGAGAACTCTGAGGGCTTACATTTACTGAAGGAATGAGGAAAGTTTACATCCACTGAGAGTTTCTGACTACTTTGGGTCAAGATCCATTATGGGACATCTATGTCACAGTTTATTTGTAAATAATAGCTGCACTTTAATGCAAAAAATTTAAAAATTATGTGGCATGGCATGAAGATAGAAACCCCAGAATTTTAGATGAAAGCGACTATAGATACCAGATTCGTGGTATATGCAAATCTGTAAAATATTCCTAAGAACTGTGTTGTAATATGTCGCTAATGTTTATTTTCTTTTGGCTCCCCAGGAAGAAGAAGACGGTAAGTATTTCTACAGTGATTTTTAAAACTCTAAGTCTGTCTTAGTTCTAAAAAAAAAATAAATAATGATCAGAGTTGTTTCTTTAGAGCCATTTCAAAAAGGCAGGTGCTGTCTTGACAGGGTGTAGAATACTTATAAAGCACCTCATGCAGATTTATATATCAAGGCTGCAAAACACAGGAAATCAATAGGTAATAGCTTCCTTCAGTCAGCCAGTTACAAGACAGCAGGATTTCTTATTTTGAAATACATTACATTTTAAAGATTTGTGATATACACACAGCATCAAATGGGTAGGCATGCAAACTTGGTATCCTCCCAGTTTTCAACAAAGTGTTCAGTCAGACCCTGCTGGGTTGTTATTTACTCTAACAAAAACAGAACTTGTTTCATGTAATAATGGCATTTATAAATTACTTCAGAATCCTGGTTCCTAAAATTAAGTTGGTAAAATAGTACCATAAGAGAAACAGAATATTTGGCCAAGTGTCTACAAATTATCACTGCCTCTAAGACCCCATAAAGAACAGGGCTATTTAAGCTGTGCAGAGCACAGTTAATCTGTTCCCCTCTTACCAGTAATTCAGGTCTGAGAACACTGCAGAAAGAAATTGTTCTTTTTTATTTTATACTGTTGTTTATGATGACATGGGAGAAATCTCAGAAAGGAATTAAGTTCAAAAAGGTAACCTCAAATCCACTACTTTGAAGCAACATAACAGAAAACACATGGTTTTGTACCACCTTCAGCTCTAATACAATTAAGGTATCTGAATTGTGGCTTATCCAAAACAGGAGTCAGAAAATGTAAATGTTGCTCAAGCCTGTTCCAGTTTATTTTAAATTTTAATATTTAATTTTAAGTTCTCAGCTAACTATATGAGTTTACAAACCATAACTAACATATCAAGGACTTTTTATAGAATAGTTCACTCCATTATGTTTATCTAATTAAACAGCAGTAATGTGACAGCATTTCTTCATTCTACCTCACTTAAGAATATCTCAGTAAGTTTTAAGATGCCTTCTCTTTCTCTCCACAGCTGCACCCCAAAGACCAGTGCCACAGATATCTTTGCCCCCATACAGCTCCAATACATTCCCATGCAAATCTGTCAAGCCTCTGCCTAAGCCAGGATCCAACAGCATGCCTGGTGCAGAAAGGTTTGTCTCACTCATTGTGCCATTCCTTTGGAATCTCAACCTCTTTGCAGTTTAGCAAATAATAGTATGCACATGGCTACAGGGTTTTCAGGCTAACACAAGATAACTACTTGTAGTAGTCCATAATTTTTCAAGCTATACCCTTGCCCCACTATATGCTAATATGTATTACTCCTACTATCCAGGAGAATCCTTCATATAATTGAAGCTCTGTACTCAGTGAAGCAGATAGTGTACATCAGGCAACCAAGAAAAAATGTAAATATCTCAGTTTTACGTCAAAGAAGTATTTTAGGGCCTACATGGTACAATGCTTCCATTTTGAGACATCTTTCCCATTACCTGCACGATCCATAAGAATGATATACCCTTTAAGGAAGGGATTATCTTCTACAACGCTATGCAGGATGAAGGTCAAAGAGTTTCTTCTTTAAAAGGATTCTGCACACTCTAGGAGCCTAAGTGCTAGAGCTGTGACTAATTGCTTCAAAACTTAAACAACCCCACAACCTTAGTCCTCTAAATTTAAATATAAAATAATTTCACCACCCTTCTACTAATTTTTACTCTAATGGTTAATAACTCCTACTTAAAATTGCGAACTTTACTTCAACTATTATTTTTTTCTAGCTTCAACTTCCAAATATTAGATTGTTATGTCTTCGTTTGCTGGATGGAAGAGCCCTTAATCAAAATTTTATTTCTGATGTAGTGTGCAACAGACTTAGCCTTTCATGAGTTAGAGCGGGCTCCTTCAGTCTAAATCTGAAGTTCATTTTCTAATCTCTGTATTTTTTTAATGGGTCTCTGATAAATTCCTCCCACTTACCATCATCCTCTGGAACTGCTGACACCCAGCAGAACAAATATTGCAGTAGCAATAGCAAGGCCATATGCAAATATGAACTATTCCTATGATGAACACTTCTGCTTATATTCAAACAGCATTGCCAAATTTTGCTCTAGCAGAGGCCCTCGTTTGGCTGATTCTCTCTCATGAATCAAGCTGTGATAGGGTGTTTTGTTCTGCAAACAAAATTAACATATTCATCCCAGAGCTCTTTGTACAGTCCATTTAAGCAGAAGAGAAATATGAACTGTAAAGGAAAATCATGCAGGCAGTTTGTTCTCAATTAGGTACAGAAATTAAAAAAAAAAAAAAATCAAAGATTTGGAATCTTCAGTTTGAGTAATTTTGGATGTGGGTTTTGAGATCAGGCCATAAAAGAAAATGATAGATTTCTAACAAAAAAAAAAAAAAAAACCATAAAAGAAAAAAAAAAACCACTGGAGAGAAAGCATAGGCACTTGGAAGTGTTATGCACGGAAGCTGTGGGTACGAGCTCTGTGCCACTGTCAGCTCATAGCTCACACAGAGTGGCTGAGATGGGGAGGGACCTCTGGACATCATCTGGTCCCAGCCCCCTGCTCAAGCACGGTCACCTAGCACAGGCTGCCCAGCACCGTGTCGAGACAGCTTTTCAATATCTCCAAGAACAGAGACTCCACCACCCTTCATGGTAACCTGCTCCTGTGCTCAGCTGCCCTCACAGTAAAAAAGCATCCCCTGATGTTCAGAGGGACCCCTCTGTGTTTCGGTTTGTGCCCACTGCCTCTGGCCCTGTCACTGGGCATCGCAGCAAAGAGCCTGGCCCTCTGGAGCTTCAGGTATTGATACAGTCCCTTCTGAGCCTTCTTTTTCCTGGGCTACACAGTCCCAGCTCCCTCATCCTTTACTCATGTGAGATGTTCCAGTTCCTTATCACGTTAGTAGTCTTTTACTGGACTGTCTCCAGTAGCTCCATATCCACAGTTGCAACATTAATAATGAGAAACTGCATGGTCATCAACAATGTTATAGAAGCCACAAGAAAAATGACTCTTCAAGTGGAACTCCACAGAAAGAAACGTTTAGCAAGGTGTTGCCTGTGCTTCCTGCTTTAGGGAAATAAAGTCATCATTCCCATGAAAGCTCAACAAGCTGAATGAGTTTTCTGAATTGATCCTGATACAGAAGAATTGGGGGCCCATTAGTGATTGCCTTTACCTTATTCCCAGATACTGAGCTGCAAGTAAACTTAATGGTGGATCTGCTTACAAAAAAGAAAGAAAGAAAACAAAACAAAAAAAAAAAAAAAAAGAGAAGGCTATCCTCATCCTGCATAGGTCTCAAGAGCCTCTCATATTCTGCAAAACAGGCACAAAGTCCAGATCAGTTCTTCAGAGCCAAGAAATCTTGTATAGCAGTCTTGCATTTATACTGACAACTATTTTTTTTTTAACAGTGCTAGAAACCTGCCTTCAAGTGGCTCACTACCACCACGCTTACATATAGGTTTGTATCTTGCATTCCTGCATTTTTTATACAAAAAATGATTGAAGGTTAAAAGGTGGTTTCAGTGCAGTTAATATAATATTTTTTTTCCTATGGATGCTAGAAAATTATCAAGTTCCTGAAAGGCAGCTTGTGTAACTTAGTCTGAATGTAAGATTTTTTTTCCCCATAAAGTTTGGGCTTACTGCCTAGTTAAACCATTATCAAAACTTCATGTAATCATCTTTTTCAATATAACTAACACTACTGAGAGCTCAGCAACATCAGCTGCAAGTCACTGTGGTATACTAATATTCTCAAAAAAGAGAGAAAACACTTTCCATGTGAAATATGCTGCATATTTATCCTGTAATAACAAGTAAAAAATAAAGGAAGCTTAGAAATCAACTGCTTTTCAAATATTTTTTTTATATGGTGACAGCTGCCAATGTTTTACAGTGAAATTTTTTACTTTCTACATGCTAAGAAGTTAAGGGATGCAGTTAACATCACTTCTAACTGTCTAAAGGAACCGGATATGCTCTCAACTGAGTAACTATGGTACAGAAGCTAAAAAGATGTAACCTCTTTTTCAAGTTCATCCGATTTTTAGGAAAACTGAACTGCAAAAGTTCAGTTAAAGTTCCTGTGCACGAGGGGTGAGTTTATGTGAAGAACTTGGTTCTCATATAGTTGCCTAAATCTGATTTCAAATCAATTCAAAATGTCTCAGTATCAGAGTGATATAAATTCTTCATGCCTCATAAACTCAAGATTGTAGACTATATGACTCCACAGATGAAATTATTTTCCCAATTTTAACATTTTTTCTACTTTTATATCTTTGAAGGCAACAACAGCAGATCTCCTTCAAGAGGCACAGGTGATGTAAGACCTCCGTTGCCAATTCCCAGCAGACACACTGTTCACCAAATAAATATGGAGGGCAAAGAGGTACAAAACAAACATTAATCATAACTGTTAAACCCAGCAAATTTCCTGATTTTGAGGGAAAACATTTTTCAAAGTTGTTTTTTCTAATTAGTAGTCACTGTCATGATGTTAGTAAGCACTTTCAGACTTTCAGTTTCTTTCTCTGTGTCAAACTTTAGTGCCCTATTTTGTCTTCACCAAGAAAAAAAAAATAGCAAAACCCCAGTAGAACAAAATAAGAAAAATACTTGTTTGCTGGATTATGTGGTTTGCATAACTGCCTTCAAGTAGCATTACATATTCAGTTCTCCTTCCACAAAACCTTGGTGAGTAAAGAATTCATACCCTTTATGTGCATTTTGGTTTCATACTTCTTTACAGCAAGTTTAGAGCAAACCACTCCTGGTGATAACACTCCTGGGCAACCATACATGGCATATTCACAGGGTCTGCATTATTGTCTCAGAGGTAGTCAAAAAAGGAAAAACAAAATAAAATCATTAAAAAAAACCCAATCACAACCAGAGAAACAAAGGATGCTAGTGTCCCATGCAGACAAAAGAGAAAATGTCACTTAAAATCTATTTTTTACTTATTTACGAAAAGTATTTGGAAATATCTGTTTTCCTAGCTTACCTGAAGGCATAATATAGCTAGGTCTGTAATATTTTAAAATTCATCAAAGTAAGAAGATTATTATAAAATTATGTAGTGGAACTTATTATATATATACTAGTATGATCCCTGGTGCTCATACCTTCAGAGATTCTGCACATAAACACAAATATCCCTCACATTCAAATTTCTCTCTACTTATTTGTATGTTGCTAACATGACAAGCTGATTCATTGGCAGCTGACTTTCTCACAAAACCCCACAGGACTCCCTAAATGATGAATGGTACGTTGCTTACGTTAGCCGGACAGAAGCAGAAGCAGCTCTTCGAAAAATAAACAAGGTACTCTTTAAATTGTTGTTTTTTATTTAAATTTAATTTTAATTTTAAATGTTAAAAAAAAAGTTTTAAAAAAAAATAAATTTAAATTCTCACTACCTCCTAGCTAGATGTCCTTGCAGTCATACGGGAAGAGTGAAGGCACCCATGTAGATGTTTAGAGTGGAAGATTCGTCTTGAATAGCTTTACCTGGATAAAAACTCCACACCTAGTTTAAACCAGCCACAAAGGCTGTTGTTTTTCATAGTCCAAGATAACAAACTACGTGTCTCCAGAAAGCAGTTTCACCTCACCTCTCGAAGGAGGATTACTTGTTTTCTGGAACTAGTTCTTAGTCACCATTGAGGAATTTTTTGCACGTTCCAAGTTTTAGATAGCTTGAATTAGATGAATCCCACCCTCTTCTAGGCCATACTTACCAGCAAAATGAAGTACAGATTCAAACAGATGAAACCCACGCTTACCTGTGCACGTGGAGATAAACCAGGCTGTATTCCAGCACGGTGGAAACGTGTTTACTCTGTGGTGTGTCACAGCACATGTCATGAGCTGAGGATGACGCGTACAGCATTGCAGTGACTTGTACTAAGGTGTCCAGCTTATGAGACCACATTCAATGCCTTTAAGAAAGGGTGTTTCAATGAAAGACTTGTTAAAACAGATCTGAAATTAAGAAAAGCAGAGAGAGAGAGAATATTACTGCCTTTACCAAAATTACACAGACACTATCATTATTTGAGACTGTCTGTGAATAGATCACATAAGAACCTTGATTGGCACTTACCAGAAATGAACTTCTCTTCTGGCTGAAATGATGTAAGATTTTGCCTTTGACATTTTATTTCCTCCTTTAATGGAATCTCTCCCTCACAGAACACCATTCCTCCCTTCCCTAAAAATCGGCGTTTGTATCAGACCAGAAAGTTTTAAGTAGCAAACTGAAAGATAAAACATTTGAGAAATGACCTAAACTCTTTAACAGTGCAGCTTCTTTTACCAGGAGGAAAGAGATTTCAGAAAGAAAAAAAACCCCAACACTTAAAAGCATGAGTGCTCTAGTTAAGGTTGTTACGCTGACCAAATCCAGAAGTGATGTATATTTCTCATCTTTTGTTTTTTCATCAGGATGGAACATTCTTGGTAAGAGACAGTTCAAGAAAAACTGCTACTCATCCATATGTACTAATGGTGTTGTACAGAGATAAAGTATACAACATCCAGATTCGTTACCAGGAGCAAAACCACGTATATTTGTTAGGAACCGGCTTAAAAGGAAAAGAGGTACTGTTTGTTTTTTCACAGTACTCCCCTTCATCTTAAGGTATTTCCTGCCTCATTCCTAAGTGTCAGGCTGCTTAACCTGGCAGCTGGTTTACTCCAATGAATTCTGCTTATTGTCCCGGAGCTATTCCTGATAGAATACGTTACTGCTGAAAGTAAAATCAGATTCACCTGTTTGTGCTCAAGGAATGAGGGATAGCCTTAGAATACAGCTATTAGAAATCCAGATACCTGGTTAGAGAATGTTTATTTACCACTAATATATCAGATAAAAGAAATACACAGGTGGGAGCAAATCTGTATCTGCCAAATTTACTGCTTTGCTCCTGGACTGCTGATTTACTTACATCCCGCACTACTGCATTGGATTCACTGGCACCAGACTGACGGGTCAGCACATGTATTGCAGTTCTGATCGAGTCAGAACTCTTTGAATTGATCAGCCAACATTTTGAATGTTCAAATGCAATCATCATGTCAGGCAGAATGACAACATCATGTATTAAACAGGCCAAGAGTGCATTAATTAATTATACAAAGTTGCAGTAGGTTGTACACACACTAGATTAAGTTACTGAGCTACAGGTTATGGCAGGAACAAAACCAGCTTATCAGACAGTATCTAGTGGACCTTATAAGACTGCTAAATATTTAGAGTTTAAAAAAAACCTTCTTGTTTTATTATTTACTAACACCACCAGTGGTTTTTGCCATAGCCTTATCATTTTTTCCATTCCACAGGATTTTTCTTCTGTAGCAGATATCATTGATTACTTCCAAAGAACACCTCTTCTTCTGATCGATGGAAAAGACAGAGGTTCAAGAAATCAATGCATGTTAAAATACGCTGCAGGACATATTTAAATCAGACCTTAAAGAAGATCACATACAATATTGAAGCCTACTGAAGTTTGTAAACTTCAGGATATTTCTTTTTTCAGCAAACTAAAATCATGAAGTCGTCAAAAATCTTTCTAATTTTAAGGAAAAAGGACAATGTTTTTTTTAAATTATGCCTTATATGCAGTACTCTAAAATTTGATTTTCCTACGTGTTTATTACTGTCCACTAAGCATACAGTACAGGAGAATTTTTTCTTCCGAGATAGCTGTACATTCTTGAAATTATTTCCACATGAAATTAGAGGACCCAGAAATAAATACCAATTTATTTCTTTCAAGTATCTACTTTCCAAGGAGGAAAAAAAAAGTAAGCCATTTTTCACATCTGAACTGCAGCAGCAGTTATATAATTTAAAGTGATACAGAATAGACCCAAACCTTGTCAAAGATGAGTAGCAGACAAAAGACAATAAAAGCCAGATTTTTTTTTCCCCACAATATACTTCCCAATAACTCTAACTATGGCCTCCTCTATGAAAAGATGAGGACTCCACCCTGGATCCTAAAGACACTTAGGTTTCAGCAACACCGAAAAAAAGCCCCAGTGTTTTATATGTAGCAGCCTGTCAAGATTTGGGTCTATGTTATTCAGCCATGAAACTGTGTTCACAGTTTTCTAGAAAAAAAAAACCAACATCCTGCAAACATCATGTTCTCTCTGTCATACCACTGATGGCATGTCTTAGCCCACAAATTGGAATTCTGTATCTCCTAACCTCACTCTTGGAATTCTGTATCTCCTAACCTCACTCCGAAACAAGCTCTTCCTCCTTAACAAAGAGCTCGAGCTGCTTTAGCTTTGTCCTTCTGACTCCAAATTAAGCAACTACTTTTTTTATAGGAGGCACATCAACAAGATTATCATCATGCGATTCTTAATTGGCAGAACACACCCAAATCTCTTAAAGCAGACAGAGACAAGCAGGCAAAGCTTAGTTCCTCTTATACAACTGCCTTCTGTTTTTACTGTATTTTTTAAAGAAAAACATCAGAGTTCTCAGTTCTAAAATACATTGCAACAGAGGATCACTGAAGCATACTGTATCAAGAGTTTTCCCCTCTCCTTTGTTAATTGGGATTTATCAACTCTTTGCCTCGGTTTTCCAGTAACCTTTGATTTCTGATGAGACCTTGGTCTGATAATTATGTTAGGCTGTGCCACACTTTTTCTCCTTTAAAGCCATTTGTGTGTATATCACTTGAAACACTTAAACCAAAATTCAAGGCAGAAAACTATCTTCCGTGTAATCTGTACAGCTTCTCAGATAAATTAACCAGATTTCATAAACAGTTTTACTTTAAATATATGTTTTGTAAATGTTATCTTCCTTTCTAATATATTTAGCTAGGTGCTGGAGTTTAAAGTTAGTGCATTTCATTTCCATGCAACCATGACTCAAAAATAAAAATAAAAATAAAATTAAAAAAAAGTTTTAAAAATACTTCAGGAGACAAAACCTGTTTCTAGTCCATTTTTTTTTTCAAAACTCACTACTAACCTTCTGAAAGTCAGTTATAATGCATGTTTTTAAAAACATGTTAAAACTAAGAATACCAACCCTGATATTACCACTGATTATGTGAGCTGGAGGTTGTAATTCTATTCCAATGCACTGCCTTGAAATGTCTGACAACCCAGCCATACCTTGCCTGGAATTGTGTTATATTTGTTTTAAATCATCTCCTTAGAGAAAGAGAAACAAAATATAAACCAGCATAACAAATTATAATACTGCATGGGGCTTTTTTCTGCAGAGTAAATCTTGATTTAATTATTCAGATAAGCATATATTGTATGAATAAAACCACACCTAAATATTCAAACATGTCCATAAGTAAAGTACGATCGAGTGTTAATTGCAATGAACTACACAAAAATACTGGCTACTCAAATTTAGAGCCAAGAAGATTTCAGGGCAGAGTATTAGACCACTCTTTCTTTTGCAGCTAGGTGCTTTAGAAAGTTACCACCAAAACCAGAATGAAAGTACTTTCAGTTTTCCAGAAGTAATCCGCTCTTTGGCCCCCGTCCTCAGCATCATTTTTAGAATGAGGAAGGCAGATCAAATGAGACAAGTTGCAGTTCCTCCTTTACTGACTGTTTCTTAACCCATTTTCCACAGCACAACTGAGATAAGAGAGCAATGACTTGACTTGAAGTAATTTAAAACCTTTTGTTACTGTTCCAATACATCTTTGTTTAAGGGAAGACAACCACATGTGAAAAATGTCATGCCCAGTTTCCTGACCTTTCTAGCGAATTATATCAGTCTTCCCAGCCCTACTGGGCTTAATTTGGGAAATCTGGGTTAAAAAAAAAAAGTTCTCAAAACCAGTAAACTAGCATTTTTCCACTCCACATTTTCAATTTAAAACAAAAATAGCCTAACTGAAGGAAACTGTACTATTATTTTACAGTTCAGACTGAAGCAGTATTAATAGATGATGCATGAAGATTGATGTTATTACTTAATCTGTCAAACTCCAATTTTTGTCTTCAGCTTCTCTTAAATCTTTGGCTTTCTTAGGATGGTTGAAATTCAAAATAAGGTCACAAAGCAGTAGCTGGCTTTCCACTGAAAGACAAAGGGCAGTGTATCATCATGGGATTTATGGAATAGTAGATGCTAAGTGAAAGGCAATTTATACACAGCACTTTTTGAAGTGTTCACCTACCAACTCTGAAAAATTTGGAGGGTTGCCTTGTTTTGTTTATTTCAAGATGGTTAAATAAAGCTTGGTATTAGCATACTGGTAATATTTCTATTAGGAGACTGTTGTTCCTGCAGAGGAATGCCTTTGACTATCTAACCGTTTTTTTCCATGGCTGACTAACATGTTTCATTTCTACGTACCTACTGTTTCATGAATTTTTCAAAACAAAAAAAGCAACTGTATTGTTTCGTTAAATCAAAACCCAGCTGCATGACATAGAAAACCAAATAATTCACAACTGCACACTTTTTAAAATGATGCCTTAAACAGCTTCTTGTTTAACTGGATGATGAACTCAGAAGTACCATTTAGTTTCCTCAGCTCATTGGACATTTTCTCAACATTTTTAATCGCAGCTTCGAGGTTAAACTGCTGATCAGCAACATCATTTTTGAACACCTGTATGAAACAGAAACAAACCATAACTGGCAGTGTACATATGATTCACAAACTCATAAACTTAGCTAATCATAATCTTTATGATTTTTTTCTTTGATTTTCTAAAATAATATTTTAACTAACACTTCCCCCGTTTTATAATTATCCACTTTGATATAGCAAATTGCAGATACTGAAGGCAACTACTAAACACTCAGACTTTATTTTTTGTTTTCTGTTCATTTTCTTTTCTTACAAACAACTGCAATGAAATCAATCATATCTAAGATTTCTTCTCCTCACCAGCATTTTTTCATTTTTGCTTCCAACCTTACTTTTCCTATAGAATCTAAATAAAAATTAATAATCAAGCAATATTTAGTAAACCACAAGATGGAGCTACTGTGACACTAACATGAGTAAAAGAAATTAATGTCACTGTCAGCACTGAATATTAATGAATCTGTTAATACCTGCCCAGGAACATTTGTGTCGGTACAGGTAATTATCTTTTGGCTTATTTTGGAGATCATATTCCTTCCCTTTCACTTTTAACTAAAAAAAACCTATAAAAATCTGGCGACAAATAAGACTAACTGTTTGAAATTAAGTATAATTTGAATTTTGAATTTTATACTACAATCTTTTTGGGCATGTTTTTTTCCTTAAGAAAAATATTAGAAGAAATGGCACATATCATGTTTCTGGCCTAGTTATAAGCTCTCTATCATTCAAAAATTCCAAAAATAATATCTGGAAAAACTCTGGGTGATATTCATAAATAATGCTCACTTTGTAGAACACCTTAGCACATTGAGAAATAAGAAAAAAAAACCCTGAACGTACATTTAACATAGATTTTTTGTCCAAGTCTCCCTTCCCTTCACACAGTGGCTTTGCACTGAGGTCATCAGTCAATGCCAAAGATCCTAAAAGGACAAACTCCAAATTATTGTGGAGTAACATATATTTTATATATATATCTTGCTCAATCAAATATATAATAACATTTGATAAATATGATAACTAGACTATGTTGTCATTAGTGCTATTTGAAAATAGAGTCTAAGGGGTCGAATAGTTGTAATTCTCCTTGAGGTAGAATAAAATCTTGAATTTTACTTATTTTACTTTCTTTTAGAGTCTGTTTCACAAATGTTTTAGGCATTTAATTTAATTTTAGGCATATAATATTATTATAATAATATTATAATAAGGATATTTATAACTGTGATGAAGAATTCGTCAAACAAAATTCTACATTTTTTTAGATTAAAAACTTCATAAAAAGTCATTGCAATCAGTTTCTATCATCAATTTATGCAAGGAGCATGTAAAGCAGACACAAAAAAAGTCAAGTGTTGGATGTCTGCTGGTCAGTCACAGAGCTGAAATTAAATACTTGATGCCTGGGCTCGCTCTTCCGCCATTTTCTCTGATCTCTCTCCTCACAGATTCAGACACCCTCAGCACGTTTACATGTATAACGTCACTGGAAAGCTGTTTCAGTGCTGAAAAGGGAGGGGGGGAAAAAGGGTTTATTTCATGCTGGTACTGTATGTGTTCAGCAAGGGTGCAATGAAATGAAGCAGACCCTGCCCTTAGCTGGAGGGGCAGCCAAACCAAGTCCCTCATAGCCCCGGGGAGGGGAACGCAGCCTGTGGGCTGGCGGGGTGAGGCCCCTCCCTGGCAAGGCCCAGCTCTGATGGCCACGGGCCACTAGGAAGCAGGCCATGAGGGCGCCCCTCAAGGCCCAAGGATTTCCCCACGAGTCACTGGAGGCTGCCCTGAGCACGCAGGAGTGCACATGGGATATCTCGCAGCAAGGCCTGCCAAGGACTGAAAGAAAGCCCTGGCAGCCAGTTTGGCCAGGCCACGCTGCCCTGCTCTTGGTGGTGCTCCATGGGCAGGTACACTCTCCGAGAGTCAGACCCACCGGCACCAGCCCCCTCATGGCGTGCGGGCATATGAAGCCTCACACCTCCCTGGACACTGGCGCCCAAGGCCCTGCTGCCCGCTGTGGCCTGCAGCGGTGGCCCCTCTGCTCTCAAAGGCCACGCGGCAGCAGGGCCATGCCTCCCGGCTGCCCCCTTCCCCTGCACACACTGCAGCCGCTAGCAGCAAGACCCGCAGAACACCAGGGACTGCAGGGCGCCTTTGCCCCTTTGCCATGAAGGCAGGCAGGGCTCTCCCTGAGGAAAGTGCGGTCCGGCTGAGCCCTGGCACCTCACAGGCACTGGTGAGGCCTGTGGGCAGGCAGCAGCACAGCCCTTCCCACCAGAGGTGAAAAGCCCACCACTACCACAGCCTGGTTGTGCCGTAGCTTCATCTCAGCAGGCAACAGGACGAGCTGGTCACTCCAGCTTGGCCCTGGGCAGCCCCGATGGCTGGGGCATGGCCAAGGGCTTGGCTGCCCTGGCTGGGGGCAGGCAGCAGCCCATGGGGGCAGGAGAAAGCGTGTGCCCCCAGCACGGGCAGCCCCAGTGCTTGGCTGCCCTCTGCCTTGCTCACCAAGGAAAGCCCCGTGATGCGCTCCTCTTCCAGCACGTGGAATGTCAGTAGGCTGCAAGAGGCCTGTATGAGTTGTGATTTTAGCAGTGGGAGGTATGAAGTAACCACAAATGTTGCAAAAGCTGAAGACGTGGACAAGAGAGGACTGAGGTGTCCATGGGGGAGTGGTGAACGGGATTTCCTCTCATCCTCTGAAGCCCTGTCTGTCAAGTGTTCACTGCACATTGCAGCAACCAATTTATAAGCAGTCAGTTCCTTTTTGTCATCAATTTAAATTCTCATGGAGTAAGAGTAATTTATGATGAGCAAAAATCAAATACTACACCTAAATTCAAGGAAGATGAGAAAGGCACTTTGCTATGCAGATTTATCACTTTAGACTACACAACACTGAACGCTGCCCTTAGACACATGTATCTGACCTCAGTTGAACTCAACAAAAACTGCTAAGTAATGACCGGGAGTTGGGAACTGTTCATTTCTTCCCCAGTGTGTGCCCCGTAGTACTTAAAGCCACGGACACCAAGCAAGGGAATGGCTGTCAGAACTTTAATTTACTGCAACCATTTTTCCTGCTGCTCAGTGTTCAGCTGTAATGTGAGCACCACTGAGGAGGGTTACCGTACCTCAGAGCAGAGTGGAATTACTTGCATGTGCAGTAGAGAGCAGATGGACAGAGAAGTCAGCTGCCTGCCATTGCCATTTACTTACTCTTCTATTCTCTTTTTCAGGGGTATGCTTTCACAAAACTTCTTCTTAAAAATGCAACGTTCTAAATGTGTTGTTTTCTGACTGTGGGTGAAGCTAAATTGCAACTCAGAATAGCATTTTCTGTTAAGGCACAATTGAACTGTGACTCAAAGAGTAAACATGAGACACTTAGATTTGGAGCTTTCTGAAGATGAGAAATGCAGGGCAGGAAACACTTCACATGTTCACTAATTCCTGTACTACATAGCCTTTCTGTTTATAAGGTCTTACATGGACCCCAGTGCAAACAAGTTAGCTGTGCCCTTTCTGTGTGTGTCTAAGGAAAAAGTTCTCTGTGGTTTGCAGAAACTGGTGATCTTCCTGGCAGAATACTGGAGTACACGTGCATAGAAAGAAAATATACAACAAGGTGGTTTTATATAGCTCCTATATGTAAAGAAATATATAAAATTGTATAAAAAACATAGATACAAAAAAGTAAAACAGTAGCCTAGTGAGTTCCTGAAAACATCTGTGTTAGCATAAGCAGAAGTCATTATCCTCAGTAACCTGTAAAGGTGATTTCTTAAATGGCTGCCAGGAATGGGGTTGGCAGGGGAAGCTATAATGAAGATAAACAGGCACCTGCGTTACTGCAGAGACCGCTAGTTAAAACAGGCATAGTATCCTGCTATGGTACTAGAGAAGGGGGAAGATATAGCTGACCTCAACAGCAGTGAAATACCAAGTAATGGGGAGGTTTTCAAGACAGGGGAGGCAGTTCCACATTGACCTCTGCTCAAATATTTAAGTTTACTTTCTACATTTGGGTTTGGGTTTTTTACCACATCCTATAAATAACTGCTCACATTGTACTTAAATTCTTCTGTGAAGTAACTGTAGAAGGAAAAATAGAATATTGTGATGACCAGAAAAATTAGATACAAAATATGAACAGAGCCCCCAGAACTAACTGGACAAACCAAACTGGTTCTTAACAGCAAAGCCTTCCTAAAAACAACCTTCCATAATTGTTGATTGTACGAGGCATTTTCTTCTAAGAATTAAAAAAGAGACTAAGAGATGTTTAATTTCTGCAATAAAAATTACCTGGAACCGACATACTTTCTGGATTTCTTAATAAAGTAATATTTCAAAATGAAAATTTGAAATTAATAATTTAAATTATTAAGTTACACCTCTACGTGAGGAGTGCCCTTAAAAATTTCATATCAATGTGTCAGTTTATGAGCTGCAGTTGCAGCTTCCCCTGAAATAAACCTACAGGTTCATGTGCAAAGATATGTGCGGCTGAAGATGATTGTAACTCTTTTTAATCATGGGCTGATCTGGCTGTGTATGCTAGTTTAACACACGAAACAACTGTCTCCCTGGAGTCTTTCCGCAAATACATTTAGTTACGGAAGCTGAAGCCATTCAGCCACATTTATGAATCTCAGATAAAGACAGAATTACTACCAAACCAGTTCTCTAAGGAGGAAAAAAAAAAAGATTGGGAAGGCTAGAAATATATTTCAGGTCATGAATTTAGGATTATGACATGAATCAGCAAGCACTGCAGGCAACTAAAACAGTGCAGTTCACTTTACAGAACTACCTTCCTCACCTCTGCAGTAAAATTACTTTGAATATAATTTCAGGCAAAAATAAAACAATTACATACACAACCACTTAACAGGAGGATTTTCAAAATAAAGGGTATCCAAATTTACTTTCCTGTATATTCACAGATGAAGTAAAGAGAGACCGTGATCTGCCTGTGGCAGGGGTGCTGAAACTAGATGATCTTTAAGGTCCCTTCCAACCCAAACGGTTCTATGATTCTATGATCTCATATTGTATCTCATGGGTACAAAAATATTTAAAATAAATTGTTCTAATGGGAAGTAGAAAAAAAATTATTCACTACAAAGACAGTATTTTAGTGAGTGGATTAATAAACATTAATAGACTCTGTCTTTTAAGGAAATCATATTTACAAACACTGCAATACCTAGGAGATAAGATGCAAGGAAATAAACTTTTATCAAAATATAACCATTTGCTGTTACTTTGAAAGCTTTAGCTTTCATAAAAATTTCCTAGTGGATCTACTAGGAGTCTTTGAAGTTTCAATGCATGTTATTAAACTTTCACGTGAAAAGCTCTAACAAAAGAGGAACTGGTTTTTTACCATTGCCTGAGTATAAAAAATGTTAATCCAGACTGCAAGAAAAGTCAAATAGAAACCAAACCAACACACACAAAAAATCAGACAACCTCAACTTATGACAGTTATTTTCTGAAGAAATAATGCATTTAGTAAGCTTGAGAGCACACATAGGATTTTCACCCATGAAAACTGGTAAATGCTGAAGGTCAAAAAAAGCCTGACCAGATCATGGTTCAAAACAGTAAAGCAAAAGCCAGACTTTGTCTTGAAACGTTTACAATCCAATTAGTTGAGGCAAAATGTGACAGCTAGAAAAGACTGCTAAGCAAATTGTCTCACCTTAATATATGCTCAAGAAGCAGGAGGAGTAAACCCCAAGTTAAAATATATATTTGTTACATAGTATATTGGGTTGTGAAATGCTTTTGCTTCCCGATTTTTCACTCAGAAAACTTCAAGAAATTATGTTACACATAACAGACTTTTCTGAGAATGTTGTAATAATACTTGATTAAGAAAACACTAAACCCACTAGTGTTCCTACAGAATGAAAATCATTACATTTCACAACAGCAATGTAATTAAGTCTGTGTGGCTCTAAGAAACTGATTATATTAAATGCATACATTAAAAAAAAAAAAAAAGGAGCTGTTGAGACCATGTAAAATCCTGCACATAATTTAGTAAGTGCTTGCTTGCACACTGAAGTTTGCTGATTGCTGTACACATACCGTTATCAGATTTAGGGTCACATACCACCGCCTTCCATTTTAGATACTAATTTCCATTTCAGAGGACTCTACACAGCAACAGATTATAGAAGGTAATACATGAGGATGCCTAACTAAGCATCTTTTTTAATACTTTCCCTACAGTGGCCAAAGAACTAAGAAAATAGAGAGTGGCATCTGAGAGGAAGATGGATGTCACTATATAGAGCCCTGTTTCGTTTTGTTGCTTGATCAGTAAACACTCTTCTGGTCAGCGCTATGTTTTTCAAGCTCAGAGCACCTCAGGTTTTAACATCTCCTATGTTCTTGTAGTCTGTTTGTTTCCATGGGCAGTTTAAATTCTAATATTAAATCCACAGGGTGCTTCCTGTTGCTCTGAAATAGTTTTCTGAAAAAAGATTTTTAAACAATAAGCAGCATCAGCACACATTATGCTTTGTAGATACTTCAGAAGGGCTCCTCTTAGTGACCTGGAAAGTTATTTTTTGTTGTAAAAGTTTTTAAACTATAGCTTTTAAGTAGTTCTTCAATGTAGTATGCCAATGAGATGCTAAAGATATGCATATTCATTGATTGAACACAAATGCATGTATAATGCTAATACAGATGGAATTGTCTGTTGAAACTGCTTAGTTGGTATGGATAACTTTTAAGTTAAAATAAGTAAAATTTAAGTAAATTTAAGTAAAAAAAAAAAAGTAAAAATTAAGTAAAAATAAAGGTATATTTCCTGCAGCTATTTCATATACAACATCTTTGTTGTTCAGTTTTTTACTAAAGTCAGGTGATTAGGTGGTAAAATTTTGAAGAGATAAATGGTAAGTGCCAATTAGGTTTTGGTGGTATAGTTTGGGCAGTTAATCATAAACATTATGCTTAACAAAACTTTGGGATATTCACAAATATTTTTGCTTTCTTATGGTCCATATATTATGGAAAGGGAGAACTACTGAGGAAAGCAGAAGTCCTGCTGGGCTTGCAAAGTCTGAGCCGATGGAATTCGGAAGCACAACTTGTCTTGCAGGGCTTTTCAAAGTGAAACTCAGCTACATCCAGGAGTTGGGCAGAAGATTTTCAAGAAGCATTGAGGAATTCCTCATGCTTTTTTGGATTTCACAACATAAGTGATTTCTGATATTATGATATTTGTTCCCTATTCATAATAAAACCACTGAAACAACACAGAACTTCATAGCAACTGTGAACCTTTACTCATTAGCAGGCAGCTACCTGGAGCTATACAAATCTATCTGCTTCCAGTTCTTATACAGAGTCACATATACTTCTCTGCATCCTTTCACATGCCAAATGCCATTCAGTAAGATTTTTCTCATCTGCATGGGGAAAGTAAGTTTATAAAGCAAGGAAATGTGAAACTGTTTAAAGACCCTATGAAACCAGTGATTCCAGACTGCCTTTTTGAAAATGCTGAGCCCTTTGAGATGGCACTGCTTAGTAGCTTAATTTTTACAGATAACTTACCACGCTTCTGTTTTATCTTCCTAGATTTTAATAGCAATAAGAGTGTACTGCCTGAAATACTGCAGAGAGAAATAGGGGCATATTCTGATATCAGTAAATCAGATTTATAACTTGCTACACTGCAAATTATCCCTTCTTCACTTAAATTCATTTAATACTATAAACTAATGGTTAGAGATACAATGTAGATATTGCAGCTTCTATTAGCTGTTTCTATTCTAAGTATCTACATTATTTTTCATTTGTCAGCTTGCATAAATTGTTACAATGAAATACCCTATAAGCATTAGAGGTACAGAAATGAGAATCAAAAAGACTAAAAGAATACCAATCTGCTCAGGGAAATTCTATTATTATTTTGAAATTACAGGCTTGATCACTCTTATTGCATTATCAGAAGATTTCTTTTTTAATAACTTGTGAAATGGCCAGTGGGAGGCAAACAAAAGATCCTGAAACACCCTGTCTCAGCAGATCAGCTGGAGCATTTCCCTGTAACTAAGGTTTTTCATAAATTGGCTGTCTGGAATAAAAAGTTATGACTTTTGCAAAGATTTTCATACTGTATAAATACAACCATGTCACAAATTCCACAAAATTTAGTAAGTTACAATCTCTGAAAACTGGAACGGTAGAACTATGGAAGAAAAAAAAAAAAAAAGAAAAAAAAAAAGAAGCCACTAGAGGCCCTCCTTCCCACAATTAAAAAGCATTTTGAAAAGTAAATGTGCTTGGATGAAAAGGTTGGTGATTTAGACCAAATGTGAAAATGACAATAGATGTCAGATAATTCATGCCACTGCCTTAGTTGCGTGTTGTATGAGCTTCCCACTCAGTGACACTGTAATCCTAGGGGGAACGGATGTAGCAAGAGGATGGAGGACACAAAAGCTACTCACAGTAGGCTCGCTCTGTACTGTCGGAGCGATTACTAGGTCTCATGACACACATAAATGTGCTTTGCTGTGTTTTTTCTGTGTTTACAGTGTGCATATATATATATATATATACATATATATATATACAAAATATTTGTCATCTGAACTCAGGAAACAGCATCAAGTTTAGAGGACTGCAGGACTGCAGACTAACAAACTGTAGGTTGCAGGTCTTTAACTCTGGCTTTTGCTTTTATCTTGTGGAAAATCTCACATTTATATATCCTGGCTGTGGCTGTGTCTGCACAGCAATTGCATATTTACCTGGGTGAGCTGCCATATTGTACCTGCAGACATGGGTGAAGTTGCATTATCTTCTGAATCACATAAGTCAACTGAAATACTAGCACTTTGTTCAGATTCTTTTATCAGAAGAGAAAATGTGCAAAATCAGTTATTTCAACTAGACTTTAAAGGTCTTTTGAATATGAACAAGACTGCTCTGAAATAACTATGGCATAAGTTAACAAGTTATTAGCCTCACTCATCCTGTGGCAACTACTTAGCATCAAAGCTAAGACCTCATCTCCCTCCCCATATTTGCATATCCTGGCTCAGTTTTCTCACAGTTGACAATGGCCACATTGTGTTAAATGAATTAGGGCAGTTACAAACGCATTAGCTTGAAAACAAATATGCAAAACAGAGTAAAAATAGAACTTACTAACACAAATAAAAGTAAATATTTATGTTTAAAATACTTTCATTGAGAGAGAGAGGAACTGGATAGGGTAAGAAGTGGAGAAGGAACTGTAACATACCTGTACAAATGCAGTAGATACAACCCTCAACATTTTTCTGACCTGGTATCTGAACCTGTAAGCTGAATCACAGGCTCTGGGGGTGGTACCCGCATGCACATCACTTGGCAGAGGAAAAGAAGAGCGAGCAACGGCCTCTGTCTCTCTCGCATTTAGTACCTAGGAACATTGAGCAAGAGAAACTGCTGCTGCATGATTAACGTTACTGAGCTGCAGATGCCAACTGAATGAGCTTCACACATGATGTACAAGGCCTAGTGGGTCTAGATGGGGGAAAAGATGAAATATTTAGTTTTATCTGCTGGATGTATCATGAGCAATGAAGTATGCACCATTATTGCTTAGTTTTACAAGGACGTCAATGTGAAAACATATCAACATGTCAACATGTTGAAATAAGACACAAAAGAGACCTTTAGCAGTCTAATCAAGCTTCAGCTCTGCCCAAAGCATAAACGGACACATTAACACCTCAGAAGGCTGTCTGGCTCACAGGACAATTATGTTATGACAATACCATCCTCCCAATATTTCAGACTCCACTGATGAGCATTAATAGGCAGATACTCTTTAACAAATGATTCTACATGTCAAAGTTAAGATTTCTCTTGAGATTCCTACACAAGATGAAATGTAAAGTGAACAACCACTGACAGAAGAGGGCCTGGGGGGGGCTGGTGGCCAGCTGGGCAGGAGCCAGCAGCGTGCCCGGGTGGCCAAGGAGGCCAGCAGCACCCTGGCTCGTAGCCGGGACAGTGTGGCCAGCAGGGCCAGGGCAGTGCCCGTCCCCCTGTGCTCGGCACTGGTGAGGCCGCCCCGCGAACCCTGGGTTCGGGTTTGGGCCCCTCACGGCCAGAGGGACATGGAGGGGCTGGAGCGTGTCCAGAGCCGGGCACGGGGCTGGGGAAGGGGCTGGGGCACAAGTGCTGGGAGGGGCGGTGGGGGGAACTGGGGGGGTTTAGTCTGGAGAAGGCTCCGGGGGGACCTTATCGCTCCCCACAGCTGCCTGACAGGGGCTGTAGGCAGGGGGGGTCGGTCTCTTCTCCAGGTAACAAGTGACAGGACAAGAGGAAACAGCCTCAAGTTGCACCAGGGGAGGTTTAGGTTGGATATAAGGAAAAAGTTTTTCACCAAAAGGGTGGTCAGGCACTGGAACAGGCTGCCCAGGGAGGTGGGGAATCACCATCCCTGGAGGTGTTTAAAACACATATGTGTGGCACTTAGGGACAGGGTTTAGTGGTGGCCTCCGCAGTGTTAGGTTAACGGTCGGACTCAATGATCTTCAAGGTCTTGTCCAACCAAAACAATTCTGTTTCCAAAAATGGGAAATGAGGTTCTTCTCCCATTGCTTCACCCCACTTGCTTTATAGCTAAAAATTCAATTAAAAATAATGCTAAACTTATGCTTCTTTTCAGGGTTTGTCTTGTCCAGATTAATTTTATATAAATACAATTGCTTTCATTTTTTCTCTGTTAAATAGAATTTTAAATATATGATCAAATTGTATAAAGAAAAGAAATAAGAACACAAAACTCCTCCAAAAGACAAAAATGAGCATTTGGAAGGCTATTCCAGAAACTAGTCTGAGAATTGATAATTTCTCCTGTAAATTCTAAATGGTTGAAATCTCTTATGACATTGCTAGATTTCTTTGGAACCGCAGAGAAACTGTTCTATGACAAATCAGGTACACTTAAATGCAGCAAAATTTCTATAGTTATACATAATACCCATTTGTGTGCATTCTGATCTATAAGCACTGACATTTAACCACAGAAATGTTTCACAATCTTTTTGATTATGCTCATTTCCCAAGAAATTTGCTACATTATTATTACACTCAAATAGCATCACAGCACAAAGAAATGGTCAGTGTTTCCAGTTCCCACAAATAATGCAAGAGCTGGGTTTAGCTGTAAATAAAGGAAGTCAGGTTCTAACATTTGCAAATTGCATGAACAAGAAATAAGATCCTACATATATTTAGCAAAGTGGAATTTGGAATAAAGCTGCCAAGAGATATCAACAGCTGACAATATACTTGTCCTATGAATCCAGGCATCCTTTCAGAGCCCTTGCCTCTTTCTTCCCCTGCATGTGATAGACCTGCATGTCATTCCAGGAGGGTAAGAAACAGATTCCAGTCATCATCGGTACAAGTTATGGCATTTGTCATGGTTTAAAACCAGCATGCTCGCCATCCCAACTGCCTCCCGGCTGTCTGTAACCACGTCAGCTCTGTGGCGACTCTGTCAGACAATATTTTCTGCTGGAGTCTACTGGAGTCACCACACAGCTAACATCAATAAAAGGTTCAAGAAAAGCTTTTTCTTGGGTTTCAGCAAATCCAGAATGAATTAATACCTACACACTGTACCTTCTACCCTCATCACAGATACTGTAAAATCCAGAATGTCTAGATCCTCTGCAGTATTGCATATTATATGAATGCCTGCAATCCAATTATCCTACTCCAGAGCAGGCAGATGCTTTAGTTATCCCTCAGCAGGACACAAGTCCATTTCCTGAACCTTCATAAAGTTACATTGCCAAGGGAGAAAGCCTTACAATGCACACAGTTACAGGTATGACTTCTGAAAGCATGATATAATATTTAAATAAAAGGGTTAGTTTAACTTTTGAGAATTTACAGGCATTCACACATAATGTTACCTAACAGGTATTGTACCAATTTCCTAATCCATTCACATTATTCCTCCACACAGTCTGCAGAAGGAATGAAAATAAAGCAGGATTATTTCTTTACAGTTAATATTGGTTAATATTATGGATTAAATCACTAATAAAAATATAATCCCTTAATATGAATTCTGGGACATGTAACTCACTATTAATTTCCTTCTAAAGTTAAATAAGATATACTGAAATTAAGTAAAACAGATATGGTAAGACTATTGTGACATTAATTGCCGATTTTTGCAAAATATTTCAGCTTTTTTGTTGCTGGTAATTTTAAGAGCTAACTCTAAATAAGTAGCCTATGAAATTGTAAATTTCTTCACCTGTGTAAATATTTAATTTTTTGGAGCAAACTTATCTCAGTATTTGATTCACATAATCCCTCCTGTTATATTCATGAGAGATTTGTGAATTTATAATCTTGCAATGGAGATTATAAAAAAGATGAGCAGCTACAAAATAAATGGTTCACTGCTGGCCAGGCTCCTTGTTCACAGTTATAATGAATCTGCAGGTTTTTGCTATAGAACTGCAGATGTTACTGTGCCTCAGATGAGATTTTCTAGGTCCCTAACAGTGCCATCAGGCCTTTTTATTCATTTTACCAGTTTTGTGTCTAGTCTCATTTTAGGTTTCCTGAGCAATTCTTTCATGAGCGTATTCTGCAATGTGCTCTGCTCTGCATGCTCGATATGCTGCATCTGAAAGCATTGCTGAAATGTGCTTCTGAGAAACTCCGTGCTACCTTTGCCCACAACCGGTTACTGGTAGGCAGGCTATGTAAAATGGGACATGTATTTAGCAGTACATAAAACAAAAGCACATTTAGTGAAAGCAGGTTTGCTTTGAAAACATCACAGTAGATTGAAAATAATTCCGGCACATTACAAACGCTGTAAAAGAATCAGCCACGTCTTTTTTTCAGGTAATCACGACAGCTGATCAGGAATTTTTTTATAAACTTTCTTTGGTCAGTTAAAAAGCAAAGACTTAGATATAAACTGTTCATAAAACTGCATCAACACATGTGAATCTAAATTTCAAAAGCCAATCTCAACTTGCTATCTTTAATATAAATATTTTCATTATTCTGACATAAACACTTTTTCCCATTTTTTTCTGTCATGATCTTTCAAGTCATTATTTTTTTGGTTGAGATTTTGACTTTTGTCCCAATTAGACCAGATCATTTTTTTTTTTTTTTTACAAACTTGAGAAATTAAGCTGGTGTCATTAATTTCCTTTATTCGTTGTGACAGCCCTTCACTGTGACACTGCAACATTCATTTCCTGCCCGGCAACTTTCCCCCCTTCAGAAGGCAAGACTACAGTGCCAGGCGGTGTGTTAGCATTTTTGTTTTCTAAACAGAACTGCACAAAGACTACAGATAGTGACTGAATATGACTTAACAGATTCTTGCTCTGCTAACTTTTGTCTGCTTCTGGTCTCAGGGAGAGAAGAGAGTAAGCACAGAGAAGATTCATATAAACACCCTTTCCAGAAGGAGCAGGAGATGTAGCAGTCAAGCAAACATCGCACAGCACTGAAGTAATTAACATCATCTTGTGCCACAGGATAATTAATGCTTTTAAGAATGACCAAAGCCCAGCTATACTTCTAACAAACCTATCTCATTCTTGCACAGGTGAGAGAGGCTAAAAAAGCCAGTGGTTGAAATAGGAAATGGTCCAAGAACCCACAAAATATCTCTTGACTTGAAAAGTTACGGAAACCAGCTGCTATCCTGACCCAGAGCAGGACACAGGCTCCAGCCTAGGTCAAAAAGAAAGACCTAGAGGGACCCAAAGACACTGTCTCAGAATCCAGGCTCTGCTAAAGAGCAGAAGAACTGGAACTAAATCCATGAAAGCACAAAAATGGTGTTCCAACAGAAGTACAAGATTTTTCTTTTTAGCTTTGTGTTAGTGAAGATTTGAATAAACAAGAAGTTTGGCCTTTAAGGGTTAAAGCACTGGGTCATTTCAGCAACTGAACAGTTAAAATCTGTGTGTGTGTCTCTAAAATAAAAGAAGTAGGAAGATAAGTATCACAGCATAAAAGGGCTCTGCTTAGATAATTACATTAGTCTGAACATATCCTTCAGTAATTTACATAGCAGGTTTTATGCTTTATCATATGATCACAAGCTGTGGTTGTAGCTACCTTGGCAGGGCTGATACCAGCAAGTGATCACTGAACTTTAGGATCATTTCAGAGTCACTGCTCTGTACTCATCACTTTTTTATCTCCTTTTACTAGCCACATGCTCTTCTGGCTCCCCCCTATTACTTAAGGGGAGCAAATGGCCTCCACTGAAAGAAAGGAGAGCATTTATTTTCTGGAGAAAAATGACGACAATTTACTGCCTAAGCTTTTTATAACACCTAGGTTATATTGCTTCAGTGACTGCTTTTTATAGCTGTTTCCTTTAACAAGAACTTTCAATGTAAATGTTTAAGAAAAGTATAAGAAACAGTGCAGGGGAATTTAGAAGTGTAAAATTCCACGCTGACTTATTTCAATCATCATCTCTCATCAGAGCAATGTGCATTGTGTACCTATAACAAAACCTATAAATATATATATATAATATATATAAAATAACCTTTAGTGAAGCAAAAACTCATCAGTTCTCTGATATTCAGTGCTTTATTAACCACTTGTTGGTTTTACTCTCAAGAAGTCCATCTTCTAACCATTATACATTTGGGTTTAATAACTGTACCAGTGGAAAAAAAAGACTAAAAGTGCCATAAAAATATTCACAAATACAAGTATGTAGTCCAAAGTAAGGAGGTCGATTTACTCCACAAAGATCAGAGAATCACAGAATGACTGGGGTTGGAAAGGTCCTCTGGAGATCATCTAGTCCAACCCCCTGCTGAAGTAGTGGTGGTCACCCATCCTCATGACACTTGCTTTTAAGATATTTAGATGCATTGATAAGATCCCTCTCAGTCTTCTCCAGGCTAAAGAGGCCCAGCTCCTTCAGCCTGCCCTCACAAGGGAGATGCTCCAGTCCCCTCATCATCTTTGTAGCCCTCAGCTGGACCCAAGATGATTCATGTAAGGTTGGTTTATTGCTTCCTTCGTAAGAGTTCCTCTGACACAAAGGTCTATCAGCAGGTGAACGTTACTGCAATAGCACAGTAGCATGTCCTTGGTCACTTTTCAAAAAAACTGCAAGAAGCAACTTGCATGCTAATGTTACCAAGCATTCATTAACACTTTGATCACATTAGCAAGGATTTGTTGGCAACTGCTATGCAATAAAATATATATCTGTTAGGTCTCTTAAATGCTTTGAATATAGTCTACTGTGCCTAATCAGACTGGCATTGCCCACTGTTGGAAAGTAGTGTGTGATTTACCACTTTGTTCAGGCAGTCTCATCTGATTAAATCCCTTTTTCCTTGCTGCTGGGAAGCAGAATTGGCAGCAATGAAGCATCTTTAATATTCTGTGTAGTGCAGCTCTACAGCTCTTGGAATACATAAGTTCAAATCTTGGTTTACAAAGCTCCCTAAATTTGATTTTACTTGGCTGCAAATAAGCAACCTGAAAATGAGCAAATAAAATATCACAGCTGATGCAGAAAAAATTTAAACTTCCACCTACCAGTGTACTTCAGTCTAAGGTGAAGCTTAGTTGTGAGTAAGAGCACAAGTCACTGATGCATTCACACCTCATTTCTCTGCAGAGCTAGCGAGTCTGCCGCTAATAAGCTAGTAAGTACAGGATATAGTAGTGGACAAGTGACAAACAGTTACTTCAAATAAAACTGTACACCTGTCAGCTGGCTAAAAATTTTTGACAGTGCAAGCAGCTCATGAAGTGAACAGTAACCTAGTTAATACACCTAGTAACAACCCATTTAATTGTTTTCAGAAGGAATCAATCTGAATAACTGCAGTAGTAGTGGTAACCTGCCAGTAAAATGTTACTGGGTATTTGAAGTCAAAGAAAGGCTGAGCTATATTGGAAATAACTGAATAATAAAATGTATTTGAGGGGAAAAATCCATATTTAACTGTGATATGGATTGAATATGGGCAGCAGAACAAGTGAGTCTTAAGGTCTTATTTCAAATGATCTTGCTGGGTTTGAAAAATAAAGAGTTTTCATTGTGTTTGTGGGTGTATATAAAATATGATGCACATTACTCAGGAATACATGTGCCAAGACATATGATGTATTAACAATTAGCAATTCTATTGTTCCTATTCATTTGTCTAAGCCTTAATGGTGTGACCAGTAAATGGAAGCACTTTGGACTGAACTGTTTACATGTTAATTTGACAGCACCTGAAACTATTCCTTCTAATACTACGGTGTGGATAGCTGTGCAAGCAATGAGATTTTGGGCCAGAAACAGTAAGTATGACAGTCTGGCTCACTGTGACACATACAGGAAAGAAAAGGGGTGAATTTGATTTCTGGATCTAAACTTTTCCAAGGATTTCAGGGAAAAAAATTAAGAATTTTCAGGGATTATGTTCCTGTATAAGAAAGGCCATCTATTTATTCCAATATTCTACATTTTTCAAAGCATTCTCACAAAAGAGATAATTCCCTTTGTGTCCTCAGTAAAGAAAGTAAGAAAAATTGAGAGTGAGGTATTGTCTTTTGTGACAGCAGAAGTTAATTATTTATATTTCTCAAACCTCTTTACATCAATGTATCCAAGCTACCCAAGACAAAATTAAACCTCCTTTAAAGCATGGCTGCCATCTGAAATGAACTATATAAAAAGCACACTTCCTCACCCAACAAATTGTTCCTTGCTTAAATTTAGAATTGTCAGACCTTTTCTCATTAACATAGATTTTTTCCTATTTTTTGTTCCCTGAAAAAACAGCATGTAAAGGGCATTCTGTGCCAGTTTATGCGTCACCAATAGGATTAATTAATTTGAGAAAATATTTGTACTGTAGTGTCTTTATTGCTCATGATTTGCAAGCTAAGAACTCACTGTAGCTCTGGACTCTCAAGTTGGCAGGCATAAAACGCTTTTGGGAGCTGGTGAGACAAGCAGGTTGAATTCCTGTGGCATGGTCGGGGCAGCAGCCCATGCTGCCATAAGAGACTCAGTTTTACAGCTGTACACTTTGACAGATCTGACATGTTTGCTTGTGAATGGAGGATATCTAAATGTCACTGGAAACACAATTTCCTTTCATTCCCAATCTTACCCACCTCTTTCTATAGGCAGTACTAACATAATTCAGTGACATAAGCAAGTACGTACTTATTGTTAGCAATAACATGCTTAATATTCACTCCAGTTATGAACTCATTAAAATGAGCAACTGATCTCCACAGGAGCTTTCAAAACCAATGTAATCAGAAACAACACCACAAAATTCCCAGCAAGGGGCACTGTTTCACTGAACATCCCTCACCACCTATTTTACAATAATAAAAAAAAATAAATTACTGCACAACCTATCAATTTAATATGAAAAGTAGAACCGCATACAGCTCACAAATATGTTGAACCTTTTGTTACTTTTAGACAAAGGTAATCACTTTCCTTAAAACATTTCTGTTTATTTTATTCCTCAGTCAACATCTTGTCAGGTACAGGACTTGTGGTTTAATTCAATTAAGATACATTTTTGAAAAATGAGATGGAATTTATTTACAAATGTTTGAATACCTCAGGGACAAATAGAGGTGGATATATAAGGAATGAACTATATAAAGGATGAACTGTCAAGAAATTTGTGGGGGACATTGGAAGGCATTTGGAGACAAGGTTCAATTTAAAGTATAAGTGTGATATGCAAGGAAGTAACAAATGCTTTGTATGTTAAACAAAAACAGAATTAGGAGATATTCAGCAGATCCTGCTTTGGGAGTCTGAAACCAAGAGTAAGCACAAACCTGAAACAGTGCACTACCACAAAAATAACTGCTTGGGAGATTGTGGTCTTTTTCAAGACTAAAAGGGGGAAAAGAAAAACTTCAGTTATTAAAATAACAGACTTCACAAGAAGGCTATTATAAAGATGAAAAGCAAGGCATATTTCAAAATGACTCATTTGCAAACAAAATATCAGTACTGTATTTGGTATGTTTTGTCTCAAAAACACATGACCACTCAAACCTGGCCAGTGTGTAGACATTCTTTCCAAATTAGAGTACATGCTGCAGTACATGCAACACAATTGAACTCAACAAACTTTTAGGGAGAACGATGTTGTTAGCAGGAGCATACCATTCAGATGCTGTTGAGGAGCTGAAGTCTTATCTCACATTTTTCTTACCTTATATTACCTCCAGCAGTGTGGCTAGTACAGTCAGATCTGGCCTACTCTCCCTTACAGCAATGGCTTTCTCCAAACAAACATCCTCCTGGAACTTCAGAATTTTCTGGAAAATGTGGTCACCTTATTTTTATGCTATAATTTCTTGCTTTCCCTATAATGTTTCCTGGATGCTTTTTCATATACTTTTTGTAAAGATATTTGTAAGAAGGCATTGGATAAGGACTTACTTCTTTGTGTGTCTTATTTAATGAATTTTAGAATTTGAAGTTGACTGCAAAGAATAAATGAGTATGTTGAAGTACTGAGTGCTTCTCCACTAGTTAAATGCGGCAGACTTCAGAGGTACTTGCCCAGACATCAGTTGGGAAAGGAACCGTGACCTTACTTCTTCAAGCTTTTAACATATTTTAATCTTTCTAAGCTTTTTGCTTTTGAAACAAAGAAGACACAGTAGTAAATTGACTGTGCTCTTACCTCTGTTAGTCTCAGGAACCAGCCGGTGTCCTGCAGATTGTTTTGTTCTGGATAACAAGGGAAGAATGCAGGCATATAATCCTTTGGAGAGATGGAAAGCAGAAGTAGCGTTAGACAGTTTCTTTGCCACCACTTCTACCTTACCTCACACACGGCTTAGAGCACTCCCTTCCCTACTCGCCTTTTGCTACACTGTAGAGCTGTACTACCAGGAGTTATTCAGCTGCCTGCAGACTTTGCTGCCTCCTCTGAGCGCTTTTTCATACACTTTGACAAGTCAGGCTGGGAGAGGTGGCCATGACTTGGATGGAGATTACTTCTTCTTCAAAGAGGTGTTATGGTTCATTTGGGTCTGTCTGTAACACGGTGGTGTGGCCACGGGTGACATGACAACTCAGCAGCCTGGAAGGGCTGCAGAAGGAAGGGGCTTGGTCGGAATTTGGTTAGGTCTGGGCCTGAAAGACAGATTGGGTGAGAAAGCAGAAGGCTGTGTCTGCTTTACACAGGAGAAAGTTACATTTTTATAAGCTCTTCTCTTTCCTTCTTTCCTCTCCATTTTTAGCATGATGAGAGACTTAGTCTGGATTTCTGACATCCTCACAAGTCGGGATGTTCAGATAAGGAGTTTCTTTCCGTTCTAACCAGAAGCCTCCCTGGTACATAGTCAGGAACTACTTCCGTGGTCGCAGTGGCCCTTGCAGCCCTGTTCCCAAGTGTGCTCTGATTTAGGGTGCGTTGCAAAAGTCCTGTCCCGAACCAGTGTAAGGGCGTGCTGTTAAGGTCATTCAGGCACAGCAAGTGGGTGGCTGTTATCCCAGGTTTTCTTCAGTTATTTCTACTTGAAAGAAAACATAAAAGAGGGTGTTGATTTTTTGTTTACTCTTATAGCTGTCTTACCTACATAAAGTCAAAGGAATGAAAATGTGCTATATACTTTCCTCACGATCAACTGCATCCAGAACCCAGACAACATTTAAAAGAAGACTTCAAAAACTGCAGGAGGAAATCTGTTGTTTCTCAACTATTTCCTCATCTAATATGCTCAGAGACATAACATGATGTGAATTTGTGATGCACTTTTACTCAGCAACTGTTCCTCACCACTGTACCTCAGTTTCTGCATGCACGCCTTAACCTCTTCAGGAAGACTCTAATTTCTTTTTCATTGCAAATGGATTGCCTGGGACAAATACATGACTCTTGTTTTGTAGGCAGAGAAGGGTAATAACAGTCTCTACAGAATCTCTCCATAAAATGTGACGATAAATAACAGTTTAACTGCTAATCTATATTAACAGACTACCTTTATTTATTGTTTGACTTGTGTAAAGTCAAAGACATCCAAAAGCAGCAGTCACAATAGAGGCTAATGACCTTCTTTCACAAGAACGTAGATACCAGTGGGCAAAAACCATTTCAGCTTCAGCATCATGCAAAGGGCTATTTTGCAAAGAAACACTGTGTGTTAGTTGTTGAAACTTTTTTGTGCATTCCCCGAAACAAATTACACTATTCTGAATATTTTCTTTCCTGTGCAGTAAATAAAGTCTGTCATGTTGACAATGCTAATATTATATTTTAAAATATATTTGCATTTGTGTTTTTTGTCATTTTTTATTGCATTGTATAAATCCCAGAGCAGAGATCCACTACGCTCACTTTGAGAAAGCCCCGTTTCTTGGGATAGCATCATGCAGTGACACAGGTGATCATATGGCATTTCAATATGGTTTACTGGCTTAATTTGTGGGAATGCTGTTTCAACAAGAATTGTGGATGAGGTTGGAGTACAAGTCAGGAAGTTTAATTTTCAGTGATTTTTTTAGTTGTATTATTTCATACAAATAACTTTCAAGGGTGAATATTCCTAATGCAAAGTAATCTTAAGATATTTTAGTCCAGTTAGTGCTTCAAATCTACTAGATAACCACAGGAAGGATGGGAAGGGGGAGGCAAGAAAATAATATTATTGCTACTTGTAATTTTGAGATTTAGCAAAGCCACTGGCATCGGGGGGACAGAATAAAAAATTACTAGTAAGCTTTTATCTTTAAGGAAGAATAATGCACATTTTGTGCTCTAGCTAATAAATGTTCTCTAATGCATGAAGATATGTGTCTAATCAAGTTGCTTTTACTTACTTTTACATTTCAGTGATGCATAAAACAGGTAGCTGGAAATTCTCTTCACTCCTAGCCATGTAGCTAGAAATAGGAAGTTAACTTTATTTACAGAAATACTGATCCATATCTGCTGGTTATTTAAGTTGTTCTTAAAAAGATATCCTCCTGTTTAAGAATACCATAAAAGCTCATTCGTTTCATTTTTTGGTCTTAGTTTTCACTAAATGAAAGAATCAATTTCTAGATAATTTTTGAGGGTTTTTTCTTCTTCTTCCTACTTTACAAAACCTATTTTTAACACCAAATGCCAGAAACTTTCTCATACCTGTAAGCAACTGAGATGGCAGTCTCAGAAGGTTTATTAGAGTTGTATTAATGTGAGAGGTGTTTCCTGAAGGTATTGAACATAAGATCTAGCATGGTTCGTCTTTTCTTGGTGTAGAAAATATGAAAAGCAAGCCACAACATTTCTGAGTGGAAGACTAATTTTCTTTTCAATTAGTCAAGGAGTTTGACACCAGTTCTGTATATGCACCGAGCGTGTTTTCAGACTGTCTTATTAGTAAGAAATGACAGATCTTCTTAGTACTGAGGGAACCTTCAGGGGCACTTTTTGAAAAGGAGGCCTTAGAAAGACATTGGTCTTCCAAAATGGAGTCACCCCAATTTGTGAGTCTTTTTTTCCTCCAGTGTTGACATTGCAGTTTAGCTTTCTGTTTCTCACATTTTCATTATGTGCAGTACTGTGTATATCCATCCTAATAAACTTTCACTTGGAATGATGAGGTTGAGTACAGATCAAATCCCGAATTAAATGCAAATCTAGCACCAGAAAAATGGATTAAGTAGTATGACAAGATTTGAAAGTAAACACTGTGGCTTTTCTGAACATAAAGTTTAATTAAACAAAGGAAATGAATAGTAATATAAGGACTGACAAATTCAAGCTAGCACCTGTATTTGTGAGTGACTACTAAAATGTACCATAAGAACAATGTGGAGATTGAACACTAATGCCTTTGGAAATAACATACAACTGTCTTTGGGAATATTTTTACTCATTTTTGGACAAACAGTCAAATGGAGGAACCTTAGGAGAAGGATGTCTTTTTTGCAGAGCCAGCAATGTTTTTTTAATATGACAATGCACAAGTAATTTGTTTGTAACTGAAATAGCGAAGCCTTTCAACCCAGTGGATTTACTGCAAGACTACCGCATTATTGCTCTGAATTCTGAAACAGAAGAAGAAAAGATTTCAAATCATAGCAGCAGCCAGATAAATGCAACCTTAATTGTCATATATATGTGATATCAATATGGAACAACTTTAAAGATTCATGGCTGTGTAGTCCTTTGTGCTAATATGTGGCTCAGAGTAATACACAAAGGAGTTTGGCTATAAATCCAGGACAATATGCCTAGATTTCTGCTCAGTAATTATTCTTAGTTGCAGGGGGGAAAAACGATGGTGTTATTTTCCTATTCTTTGATAGGGAAAGGGCTTTTCTGGGGAAAATACTACTTTGTACATAGACAAGGGAATTCAATTATTTGATGTTTAGAAACATGGAAGACCTTTGTGGCATCATTTCATTGCAAGTGCATAATCCCCATAAATATGAAAATGTTCTCCTGAGCAAAAAGAAAAGTGTCCTGTTTCCATTATGCCAAACAACATTTTTGACAACTTGACACCTTTTGCCAAACAAGATTTGGCAATATTATGCTGCAGATAATAATTATAAGGCTGCAAAATTCAAACTAGTTACTTTTCTTAAATGTACCATTTCTAGCAACTAGGAATTAAGAGAGCATGAGGCAAAATGTTTCTTCTGTATTAATCCATTTGTTTCATTGAAGGTGAAGGGAAATAACTGCAGGCAGACTTTAGTTGGCTGCAATTGCATATGTACAGCACATTCACCCATTTGTCATAGTCTCAAGACAATTGGGAACAAAAATATAATTGCTCAACATATTCTGAATACATAACAACAGGTCATGACTAATTTCTGCTCTCCTCTGGCTTAAAATCAAAAAGAGCCACATGTTTGGATTTAAGTGCAAATTCAACCCTCTGAATTTAGCCAATGGTCCTTCTAAGTAATTTTGGCAAGGCTCTCTTCTGTAACGATTCTTCACAAGCAGAAACAGATACAGAAATCAAATCTGACTCATTAAGTCCCAGGGAAAGTATGATTTTGCTTAGAATATATTAAAGTTTATTTGAAAATTTCATCATTTTCACTGACAATTTCTAAAAGTACTCAGGAGTTCTGCTTTGTGATATAAAAATAGTTGTCTTGTTTTTAGCCCAACTCTCACAGGTATTTATCCAAAATTTTGGTTAAGTTTGCAGCCCCTAAGACAAACAAAGCAAATACTGATAAGTAGCAAAGTTTAGGTAATACAGAATTGGACGGAATCTTAATTTTCTTACGAGGTCATTAGAATTTTTATGCTGCAGATAAATAATATGACCCATTTCTTTACTTGAAATTAATTAAAATATTTGACATATTAAGCATATGTTACTATAAAAGGTCACCTGCTCTCTGTGTAGGTGGGATTCTCTTGTAACAAGAAATACTAATAAAGCTGATCCTAAAAACAAATAGTTTCAAAAATGCTCCAATTGAAATTTGAAAATAAATACGAATATGTGTTCAGGCTTCCACTTATATACTGCAGTATTGCCTATTCATAACAGAATCGCTTCTGCACCTAACAAGCCATTAACTATTTTGACCTGAGCCTTCACAGAGTATTAATTTGCTTTGCTGCATAATGGAACCTGTTCTGCTATTACCGCAGAGAGCTGCTGTGCGTTACATTAGCAGGAGAAATGACATAAGTGTTATTGGAAGCAGTGCTAAATTTAATGTCTAGCCTGTGATTTTGTTCTGTAGCACCTTCGTATATCTGAAATATGTGAAATAATGGTTTTTGCTTCTTAGACAACAAATGACATTTTGTTTTGCTAAGAAAGCTTCCAAGTTATGAAACAAAACCAAGGGAAAGGCACATTGAAAGTACCACTTGTGTTAACGCAGAGGTGCCTGAGATTGTCCCATTAAGGGGGAGTTTTTAGGGACATTTTTCCTCAAATGAAACATATCCTTTTCTGTTCAGCAACTGGAACAACTTTTGCAACATGACTGCTGTTTGATTTTCTCAGTTGTTAGTTTCCACAGACTCACTGTTGGGCCATACAGGCTCGTAACAGCACGATCTGCAGTTACAGTCCCCTGAAAATCCACATGAATATCTGTGGAATATTTTTAATACTTACAATTTTTTACAAACATACCAATAACCAATTCAAGTCACTTCCTTCTGGAAATGCAGGCAAGTGCTCTGACCTAGTTCTGAGCATTTATTTCTCCAGCTTTACAAGACTAAAAGGTATATATTTTGCATTTATCAATGTAATAATAAGATTTCATAAAAAATAGACTAATTTGGAATGTCTTTATCGTTAGCATACTGGTATTTTCCATTATTTGCATTTGCTAGCAACCTTTTTGTCCTTCCAGGAGAGAATGCTTGTGCTTATTTACACAAAATAAAGATAACTTTACTTCGTAAGTTCAATATTGTGGGCAAGCAGTAACATACCAATCTGCTAGCCAGTCTTAGCAGGAAATAGTCCTGGTGCTGGTCTGATCACAATGAGATGACTTGTGGTATCAGCTCATTTTGAGAAGTTTAGCAAACATGTTATCTCTAGCAACAGGTCTGACGTAATGTTTGTAAGTTCAGGCTGTCCTGTTTTGCCATTGTTGGTGATAGGCTTGTTACCAAAACAGCTTAAAAGCCTTTGCTTCATCGTGACCTTCAGAAGGTCACATACAGATGATGGTTCGTCATGATCTAATATTTGAAACATACGTTTAAAGATAAATCCTTCATGCTGTCAAAACATTTTCCTAAATTGAAAACTTTAAATCTTAACTATAATGAAGCTCGAACAACTTCATACTGCAGAAAGCTTTTAACTGATAATTTGGTCTTAACGTAAATAGGTTCCATTTTGTCCAAATAACAAATATGCCAAGTTGTACCATGAATTATCTGTATGACTGCAAATACTTACTTAAAATTATGGTTAGATGGTCATCTATATGGGTTTAGTTAAGGACCACTACATGTCCTCCAGGACACTTAAGCCAAGGCTGACCCAATCACAGAAGGGAAATTGTTTGGAGAGTCATTTGCAAAGAAAGAGAAAAAAATGTGCAGTTTCTATAATGTATTTCTTCAAGATTCTGAAAAGACATCAGGTTTGGTAGTACTGGGTTTACACGCAACACGTTTTCTTTTCCAAACACTGCCTTAAAGTGTTTAAATTGTTACTACGATCATGCCACACACACTTTTTTCCCTTTTAATTTCCAGCCTTGTGGACTGTCAGTTCAAATGAGTTCTTTCTAATCCTGACACTACCAACACCAGAAGTTTGCAGGCTGCAGTGATTCCATCACCTCTGTGCTGGTGAGAGGATCTCTGCTTACATATCATCATCTAGAACCTCGTAAGAAATGCTGCTGATGCAATGGAAAATGAACCCAGGCCCCTAATTGTAGCTGAGTTGGGACTACTGTTCAAAGTAATGCTTCTTTAATCCTTTTTCTTGATCTAAAGTAAGAAGTTATAACTGAATATGCACATCACGAAGATCTTATTGATAAGGAAGTACAATTTGTAGCCATTTCTGGAATAAAGCAACACTTCAAATTTCTCAGTATTACATATGTACAAAATACTTACATGGAAGTTCACAACTACTCCTCCTGTGCCTCAGTGCAGCAATGAGTAAGGAATGAGTAAGAAGCCATAGGGCATGTTCTCTATTCAAGATCTTCTCAGCAACTTCTCCAATTACCTCCATAGACAGAAACTTCTTTCCAGGACAAACGTTTTTGGATTGCGAAAATTCATTTTGGTTCTTTCTATCTTTTGTTTGTGGTTAAGGTCCTCAGGAACATCTGTCATGACTTTACTAGGAAGACGCCTGTGACAGCTTGAGGGAGAACATACAATACTTTCTATTTTCTATGTAAATCGTCTTTTATCATTTTCATCTCAGCTGTCTGAAAAGTAGGGGTTCCAGGTCTACATACAAAACAACAGAAGTTAACTCTGTGTCTGGATGTCTGAAAGGGTTAGAGTTGTGCCACTTTAGAAGCAATGAGTATACAGTAGCAGTATGAAACTAAGTAAAACAAAATGTTCCATTGTCAAGAAACAGAATCTGAGATGACAAATTGTATAACTTACTATAATTACACTTATCTAAGGATGACTACACCAGCGTAAAATATCCTACCTTAAACAAAGCCATAAAAACAGCTGCATAAGAAATTCTAGTAATGTAATAACTGACTGCTTTCAAGCCTATGATACCTATGGGTGCTACTTCTACCAATAAGATCACCAAAACATATGACAAGCCCAGATAATCTGAAGTCACACTACATTTTCTTTTCAGATGCATACATTTTTGCAGATGTGTGCTTTTACAGGAACTTGTGCTGAAAATTAGAATTTTGCTCTCAGAGGATCTCTAGAGAAAATTTCATTAAAAAATATATTTGGCTGCTTCAAGGTCAAATTTCTTTCTGTTTACACTCAAATTCTAAGACAGAAACAACTTGTTACTAGTTAATAATACAATAATACTTTACATATCATTTGTTTAATATTCTGATACATTTCTCTAGTCTGGGTATAAAAACGCAAGGATAGAAAAAGAGATGTTACTTATAATTTAGAACAAGAGTGAATATATAAGTTTTTGATAAAATTGTACTTTCACCAGCATTTTTAATAACAACGCTTTGCCTCGCGCCTTGTCCAGTACCAAGCACGTCCCTCCTGAATGCCCGTGCCCTCTGACCCAGCAGTACACAATGTCACCCAAGGTCATGTTGTATCTTCACAGTCTAGTACCAATCCAGACCAACCTTGTTTAGTCTGAAAACAGACAGCGTCAGAGTTCAGGGTCTGACGGCTTCAGGCAAAATGAACTGAGCCTAGTCACTGAGGTGAACGTTATATATAATTTCAGTTTAAAAAGAAGAGTAATATATCAACCAGCACAGTTTATAGATGTTGAATTCCCAGCTGCTGCTTTTGTTTACTGCTGCATATTTCTCCTGCATACAAAAGCTCAAGCTTTCTTGTGTTAAGGCTGTAGCACACTATTCAGGGAAATAAGATACAAATGGAAGTTAGCAGAATAAAATAGATGAAACGGAGCACACAAATATACAGACACTTTACAGCTCCTACTAAGCATGCACATAGGTTTCACGTCAGACATCTTTCACCAGAATAATAGCAGATACTAAAACTAAGCATGTGTGAGCAATGTCCCTATTTAATGTTAATTTGACAACAATGAAAGGAAAAGTAGGAACTTTACAACAGGACTTTCCATGAGCTTCTGGAAACCAATAAAGCAAGTATGAAAAGTGCACGAATCTCAGCCACAGCTCTACAACAGCTTTTGCATGTGAGATGTCTAAGCAAGTTTTCTCTTTTGGAGCGTCTTGGGTTCACAGAAAATCTGAAAAGCACTGCTTGAGAGGTTACAGGCAAAATGTCATCAAGAGTAGAGCCGGCTCACAAAGTTACACATTTATCTGACTGCATAAACATTGTCTCAAAGTGATTTCTGAAGAACTGAGCTGCCTTTGAGACATCAAATATAGGGCAGGTATTTTTTTAAAAAGTGCCTATTTGTTACCAGTTCTCATCATGCCTCTAGTTCTATTTCTGAGTTTATTCCAGAAATTCCATTTGTAAAGAAGCTCTGCATTCTGGCCATGTTTGCAACAGTATTCTTAAAATTTATCCCAGAACTGTGGATGCGTCACAGTTTATTGTTTCGAAAATAACTTTCATATCTGTATTACAAAGAGCAGTGTGTTGTATCTGGCAAGGTCTCTTGCTCCTGAATATTTACTCCAGATATTAGGTATGCTTGTGCAGTCTGGGATGCTATGGCTATGTACTCGCAGATACCATGTTTGCTTAAGAGGAATGACACTGCTTACTCTGGAGATGTTATGGGCATGGCTGAGTCCTGAACAGACAGAACAAGTTCACCAAAGATTCAGACTGCTTTCCAGCAGCCTGGAGCTGCACTTTTTTTGTCAGAATTGTCAGTTTTTACAGAAATTGTTTCAGATAATAGGTATTATTATATTAAAAGTTCAAGATTCTTTTTTTTGGTTTTTTTTTGACAATTCAGCAGCCCTAAAGGTCACTGTTTGGATAAGCTGTGGTGGTACATTGTCCCTTTTGAGCTTTTCCTCATCTGAAAGTCATTGAAAAAGACCCTCGAATAGTGTTTCAAGAAGTCTAATTTGTGGGACATTATATAACACCAATTTTAGTTTAATGAAATAGGAAACTATATAGCTGTAGATGGTTCCAGACATCCGTGGTCACAGGGACAATGAACAGAGAAGGACCGCTAGAAAAAACTGTCTGATGAGCTGCAAGATCCTTCCTTATTTAACCTAGCAAGCAAAGGTTGAAAGGAAGAGAAGCACACCTACGAATAACAGCAGGCAGGAAGAAAAGGCATGTAAGCCCAAGGAGAACATTAAAAATGATTAGGCAAAATAAGGCTGGAAATTAGAAGAAAGTATGTGAAATTCAAATGAGGGGCTGAGCACTCCAGCAGACATAGCAGGGGTGAAAGCCTTCTTAGCTGTAAAATGGAGCTTGAGCATAACGTGGCTGGCTGCAGCTGGGTGGGACTAGACAGGGTCTGTTACAGTCTCTGTCCCTACTCGAATCTCAGAGGTACACAAGCTGTGCTCTGGGCACTGCAGCACTACGGGAAAGCATTCTAGTGCCTGGGACAACTCCTCTGCCCCCACTCAACACTTTGGGACTTCTTTCAGACTGAAGCCCCTCTTTGCTAAAATCAAATTGCACACTAAAAAATCTGCAGTCTACACTGATGAAGAGGTAGCCCAGATGTGATGGAGAAGGGTAGACTACCCTGTTAGAAATCGTGCAATAGGAGTGGGACTAGCAGCGGGTTCAGAGTGCCTTTTTGTGTCCACTGTGTCCCACCTTCTCTGTCACAGGGATGTCAATGCTATCAGGAAAATGGACTTACAGCTCCAATACCCCCTTAAATTCCTTTCCTCTTTTATCAGAAACAGTGTGGCCAGCAGGGCCAGGGCAGTGCCCGTCCCCCTGTGCTCGGCACTGGTGAGGCCGCCCCGCGAACCCTGGGTTCGGGTTTGGGGCCCTCACGGCCAGAGGGACATGGAGGGGCTGGAGCGTGTCCAGAGCCGGGCACGGGGCTGGGGAAGGGGCTGGGGCACAAGTGCTGGGAGGGGCGGTGGGGGGAACTGGGGGGGGGTTAGCCTGGAGAAGGCTCCGCGGGGACCTTATCGCTCCCCACAGCTGCCTGACAGGGGCTGTAGGCAGGGGGGTCGGTCTCTGCGCCCAGGTAACAAGTGACAGGACAAGAGGAAACGGCCTCAAGTTGCACCAGGGGAGGTTTAGGTTGGAGATTAGGAAAAAATTCTTCACCAAAAGGGTGGTCAGGCACTGGAACAGGCTGCCTAGGGAGGTGGGGAATCACCATCCCTGGAGGTGTTGAAAACACGTGTAGACATAGTACTTAGGGACAGGGTTTAGTAGTGGACTTGGCTGTGCTGGGCTAACAATTGTACTTGATCTTGAAAGTCTTTTCCAACCAATGATTCTATGATTCTTTATATCTATTACTCCCCTGTCCAGTAAACAGAGCTTCAAAAAGGGAACATAGGAGAGTAACACCACAAGAGAGATGGGAGGCAGCTGAACATGTCTTTTCTCTATCTGTTATTCTATAGCATTTATTTTGCTATAATTATGCACCAATATCCTAAGGCATGAGGCCATATGTCAGTATTTTAAGTCTGCAGGTCTCTAAGAAGCTACGAACAATACAAGTGAAAGGACATGCTATATCAGTCAGGAAAGCTGCTTGAAGAGTCTGAGGAACACTGTGTACCTATTCTGCATCAGGGAAAGGAAAGAGATTGTGCTCAGTTAAGCTCTCTCCACATAAAAAAGTTTCGATTGGGAAAAATAACAGTACAAGTAAATAGGATTAGTTTTCAAGAAGAAACTTAGGCGCTTTGTGTCAGCACTCCTTCTTTTCAAATTATTTCTAAATACATTATTCCATACTTGAAATAAAGCTCTGTCAAGCTCTTGGGGTCTTTTGGGTTTGGTTGTTTTGTTGGTTTTTTTGCATGGTTGCTGGCCTTATAAGGTATATTCTAATCTGGAAATAAACATTTGATCATTTGAAAGTAAATGTTTGGCTTTCAACCAGGCAAGCTGTAAAAAAGGAAGGTCTTTTTCATAGTCAGCTATAAACACTTCTAATTCATTATATACTTGTTTTTTTCTTATTTGTAGTGGCGTTTACTCATTATATGTGCCAATCATTACAGACAGAATACAAGAATACTTGAAAATATGTATGAAGAAGGGCAGTACTGGGGCCCTGGAAATTTTGCATACAAGATGACTGGCTAAGGAGTATTTATATCTACTCTTGAAAAGAAATACACAGACCATTGTCTATTTTTCAGGAATTTTAGAAGATACCTGAAAAGAGCATTGGCTTTCCTTTTATATGATATTAAGAAAACATACTTCTATATTTAGTAACACTAATCCCTGTAATGGGATGGTTTTAATGTTCATTGGCATTCATTAGTCATTCCATGGATATTTGCTCAGTGAAGTGCAATTACTACTTTCTAGTCAAGGCAGGCAGACTGGAGAAGCACTGCCCTGTTTGATCAGCTGCAATGGAAATACATAGTGCAAAGGCCGGCATTCATGTTGGTGTTGCCATTACAACTGCCAGCCCTTCCCATCCCCATTGCCAGCAAAGGGTTACCTGCCAAGCATGGCAGCCAGGCTGAAAGAAGCTTCACCAGACACTGCACTGGCTCTCAGTCCCACTCACATTAGCACAACTGAGGCTTGAAAGGAACCCTTAGGCACAGGCAGCAAATATCCTAAAACTAGATGGACAAACGGAAACCTCTGCCTCTAGTCAAGGCAGCAGAAGCTCTGCCAAACTTTCTGCCACTAGAAATCACTCCCAGCATACTTCTGCTTCTAGCTGCTATCATTCATCTTCTCTAGGAACTCCTTGGAATGCCACGGACACTGTGGAGCAGAAGGGGAGAAGACAGATGGCTAAAACATCTTCTTATATCCTATCAAATCCAAGCCTTACAGTGGCACAGAAACACATGGGATCCAACTGGCTCCCTCCTCTTTTGTTCCAGTCTGTTTGTATCTGATGAACACGCTGTACTATAAACTGATTCCCAGAGCAATGAATAAAAAATGAGAAATTAGGCACCCTAGTTCACCTAACCATATTCCCACCACTGTCTATCTGATCTCATGTTAAAACAATTCATTTGAGAGAGACTATTACACAGAATCATGCCAGTAACTTTCCTTTTTTTAATGTTAAAACCCCCCACAAAACTATCAGAGGCAATTTCTGTCGCGCTGTCTTCCTCCATTTTTATACTTTGCCTGTGCTTTACAGCACTTGTTCTAACCACTTGCATTGCTCATTTTGCCAACATAGACACGTTTAGTTCTCTTAAGCCATCCTTTCAAAAGAGACACTGCAGCTGGAAGAAACCATCAGGCAGCCAGATCTCCGCAGTGACGGGTGTTATCAGTCACTGTGTGCCTGACCACTGTGGATAGTACCAGAAGACTGTTGGCCAAAGCCAGAGGACTAGAAACGTGATTTCTCCCATTGCTGCAAATTATTTCTGTGTTCAAATCTAAATGGAACAATGTTTGTAACCAAGCAACCCTATTTCTGCTCCCAGTCATTGGCGCTTCTGCACATGGTCCTCTAGATCTTTTTGAGGAGTTCAGGTGGAGAAATTAAGGACATATGCGAGGACATGCATGCCCAGTTCCTTTTGGAACATCCAAAACACAGACAGGTTTGAAATGGTCATGCCTAATTTACTTATTTCCATAAGATAAGAATTTTTATTAAAACATCTTTTTCTTTCCACTACCTGGCCGAAAAAAAAAACCAAACAGGTATTATCCGACCTCAAGGGGGCAGCGTGGTATTTCAAGAATTGCCTTACAAAAAAGCGATAATGCCTTAGCACAACAGCAGGCTCTAACGACAGCATAGAATTAAGGTTGTTGTAAACATTAATTATTAAAAAAAAAAAAAAAAAAGCAAAATAGAAGGTAAGTCCATGGCAGTACCATTAGCTCACCTGTTTTACTGCTGTCCGTGTGGCGCCACATGACTCACAGTAGCAGATGACACAGGACTGCTGTTTGCAGATAGATGTCCCATATGCCGTAGCAGCTGCATCAGCATAGCCCTCTGCGCCAGTTCTTGCTTAACCACAACCTACTATGAGCACTGTGTTCGGAATTGGGATGGCACTGTGTCTAGGGCCAGGAATAGCCTAGTTCTGTGATAATGAAAGTCTTGCCTGTGAGAGGTAATAATTCTCTTCATGCTTTCAAATGCTACGCAGAAATTATGCGAACACTGACTGCAAGGTTATCTCCTGAGTAACTGAGTATAGGTGTCTTTTATGGCACTGCATTATTTTGTCCTTTCATAAAGTATTCTATGCCATCTTAAACTTAGATTATTTTTACCTCTCACTTCTTCTCTTGGAAGACTAACTCCAGGATTTCTTTGCTCTAACTGACCTTATATAAAAACTCCACTCCAGATTTATTCTTAGTCAACCTATAACTTTTGGTTCTTGTGTCAACATTATCTACTAGCCCTTACACTCCCTCTGCTTTGATTAATTAAATATCTTTGTATCTTTTATGATATGATTAAACCCTCCAATTCCTTGATCATTTTAGTAACAATTCTCTCTGCCTCTTCCCATTTTAATCTCTTCCCTTGAGCCCAGATGATAGATAGTTACTATATTCCAGGTACATAATCCCCAAATCACAGGCCCTAATACTTTTTCAGGTTTATTGGAAATTCATCATGTCACCACCTGTGCCTTTTATAGCACTGATGAGTTAGAGATGGCAACATTAGCGTGTATTCTGAAGACTTGGAGGAGAAATAACTTGAGAGTTAACTCTGGTGCCACCTCCAGTTCTGCCATCACTGTGCAACAGTTCAAGACAAGATTGCATCTCAGGTACCTCATTTTAGAATGGAAATAATATCCACCCATGCTACTATATAACTGATACCACAACTACAAAATTATGTAGAAGTCTGATACATACCATAGGTCTTAATACCATACTTTTAAGCTTACTAAAGTAATGTATCTGCTGTAATTCTCAGTGATCTGTCCAAGGTCAGATAAGAGTTTTGATATTGGTATACCACTTCATAACTCATAGTAGCCTACATATTATGATAATTTCTTTTTTCAATTGACTTTTCTAAAATAAAACTCTCATTCCAGGAGAATGCTTTCTGGTATTATTCTTGAAACCAGTGTGATTATTTTCATCATAAATCCTGTGTACTAAGAAGAAAATTTCTAACATCACTTTTATGATGTCTGCTTCTCAACATCTTTCTTTTCTCTCTCCTAGTTGTAGTACACTGCAAAATAAAAACTAATTTTTTCCTGATTTCTTTGCAGGCTATAGTTTTGTTGGGATTGTTTCTGAGAGAGCATTTGACCTGAAACACAAAGGACTGCTTCTGGCATCAGAAAAGTGTCCAGTGATTGCACAATTATCAGGATTTCATACTTGATATCCATCCCAAATGTATTGATTCTTCCAAAATTGTTTGTTCTTTGCACTTGTGTTTTGATCCTGCAGTAAATTATATATGGTTGGGCTAAGCCAGTCGTAATGGGGCACATTCAGATGACATCAAAACATTGCAGTACTTGTGCTGGCAGGACTTGGGTAAGTGCTAAACCCTCCTAGGGGACAGTGCACTGGTGGTATGTGCATCTTTGGGTGAGATGTATTTAGTGCCTGATCAGTTCAGGATCTTGCTAAAGACAACTTTGTGTATGTGACTTGGGTGGAGATAAGCAGTGCTACAGGGGAAGAAGAACGACCACACTCACTGGCCTTAGGCTCACATGTAGCAATCAATTTTCCCTCTGCCTCCAAACATGAAATAACACAATGTGAAACAACAAAATATCCAGGGCATTAGGCACTGCACCGCATCCTAAACCAGGTTTCATTCAGCCTTTGGCCTAGGAGCTCAGTGAAGCTATGTACCAATTCCAGCCATACTGAAACATAGACCTCCACAAACCACAGAATTTGAAAACGGGTTCGAGTAAGTGGTGGCAGCTATTTTATCTCCTGCATGCTGTGTAGTTCAGCAGCTAGCCAGTTAACACAAAAGAAAATGTAATAGCGAGTTACTCTTGTGTTCTTTGTTCAACAGATGGTTTGCAAGCTCATTTTGTCTATCAGAACATAACACTGCCTCTTCTCTTTCTAAGTAGGAATTTGGCTTGCTCTCCTAAAGTTTATTGGGGGAATCTGTTGTAAGATTTCTGCATTTAAAATAACAATCTGATTTGATGTTCTTGATTTTACAGGGTTTCTACACATTTAATAGGTGATTTGATATTAAATAAAAAAAACACAAAAAAGCTTCCAGACTGAATCACCTTCCATCTGAAAAGATAAAATTTAGCAATGACCGAAAAAAGGATCTATATTTTTATGAATGACCTATACTGCACTCTAATCCAAGTGAGCTCTGCAATGCCAGAACTCCTAGGAATTTAATAACACTTCTACATGCCTGGATCACTGATTCATTCTGGTACTGTTTAACACTACTACTTGTAATGTATGGCCTGTACAGATGCAATCTACAGCCTTGACATTTAACTTACTTGTCTCGGAATTCTGATTCAGAGATCAGTTTTCTTGCAGAGAAGGATGAGTACACTCACATCTATGGCTTAGTCCTGGCAGCTTTTTTTCTAGCTGGGAAAGGAAAAGAGAAAAAGTAACAGGCTGTGACTCTTTAGAATAAATCACTAGCTCACACCTGCAATGCTAGAACAGCTCTTCTGATACGGCTTCATGAAGCTGGGGAAACTTCAGCTGTAAAAGTTTCTGCTATCTTTTATTCTAGCTGATCTCTGTATTTCATTGCTCCAGGTACCTAGCAATATTCAGTTACACAAAGGAAACATATATGATGCCATTCCCACATATGCAATTACATTGTAGTAGTAAAAAATGTGGGTATGGAATTACCTGGTGCTGGATACCATCATCATTTATCCTGTTGAGAAGCCCACATACCATGGGCTTAGTCCTGTGCTTCTTTGATTCTCCAGACTCTTCCTGAGTCAGATTCAAGGTGTAACCATTTTCTGTTGGACAAAGGCAAGGATTAGTGAGGCTGCCAAGAGGCAAGCTATGGCCCCCCATACCTCCTCCCCAAAACCCAAAGCTGGACAAGGTTAAGGGAGATGGAAATCCACTTTGACACTTGCCAGATGGAAAAGCTTAAAACTGTATCCTCTAAAAAGAAATAGCAGAAATACATGCCTGTAGTCATGTTATCTTCCATCCCCAACACACATGCTGTACCAAGGCCAGTGTTTCCTGGGGACTGGATACACATTCAGCCTTCCCAGCTGGAGAATCCAAACTGCTTTCTGGTCACTATGTAGTGTTTCAAACCTGCATTGGAAGCAGAGCAAAGCCAAACCAGCCCTTTGTATTTATGCTTTGTTCCAAGTGCTTGGACTGTACATCCATCCACGTCCCCCCTACCCCCAACCCCAAGCTTTACATAACTGGAGTGTTCACATTGTTAGCAGTTTCTACATTGCATTATTTATTATCCTGAGAAAAATCAAAGGATCATCACTGGGTCTGAGATTCACAGAAAAAAAAAAAAACATTAAGTGAGCAAGCCAACAAAAAAGACACTTTTCATACTTAAGGCAGATATTCAGTGACTTCCTTAATATATATCAATATATTCCAATTTGAGAGTTCAGCTAAGTCATTTAGTGGTGTCTACTGTCTTCTGTTAAAGTCTTAGTGGTATTATTAGGTAAAATTAATTAATAAACAGAAGGTGCTTATATGATGAACAAGATCTTTTGCTGGAGGGTGAAAAAGATTATAAACAGCTTTTTTACCCTGTCCTCCAAAGGCCAAAAGCAGAATGTGAGCCCAAAGCACTCCAAATGTGAAAGCACATTGCAAAAGGAGATGGAGAAAGGTAGGCTCTGAAACAAAGATCATAGGGCAAAATAATTCAGATTAACAAAAATTATGTAGGAGTCCTGTTTCTTAACATGTGTTAAGATTTCTATCATTGCTGATGTTAATAATTTACATGAAGTACAGTGAGAGTTAGATAACAGCAGGAGCGTTCAGGCCAGGAACTCATTTCATTTTCCAGTGGTGTGAGGCACTGGGTAATGGGGGAAATGCAAAACCTAATTTCAGAGATGATCTTGTTTCACTGCATTACATCTTGAGGAATTTTATACTGTCTAGAAAGATTTCTGCTTGTGGCATGTAATAGGAGATGTTCGTCAGAGACTACAAAAAGAACAGGATGTAAATTTTGTGTTCATGAAAGTGAGGAATTAATAGCAAAGCCTGGAGTCAGGTGTAAGCTGCGTGGGTATTGTGCAAGCCTCATCACACAGCACTGCCATCTCACCCCAATTTATGACCTGGAACACAGCAACTTTTACAGCTTTTAGTTGGAACTGCAAGTTGTACCAAAGCGTACAATGATTTTATAAATACAAAGGAAGAAGGTAAGAGTTCCAAGTTTCTTTTGCTCTTTCGTCTAGCTCAAGTATAAGCTGGACAAAGTCTGACGACACACTGCACCTCCTGAGCTGGCAGATGACATTGCCGGCATTTGAATCGAGGGTTTAACTACAGTCACTCTGTATTCCCTAAAATCAGAATGCACATGCAAGCCAAGACTTGTTCTCTAGCACAAACAAGTACAAGTAAATGAGGAGGATCAACTTCAGCATGAGCTGCATGCTCATGAGGGCAGGCCACATTTTAATTTTCACCATCATACCTGATAGGGACAACATTTTTAATGGGCTTGGAGAGTGCCAGAAAATCTCAGCCTGTGCAGAATGCTGAGATCAGGGTCCTCTGCGTGCAGCTTGCCAGCCCTTAGCATTCACCAGAGAGAGGGAATTCTGGCTGTCACTTCTCTTTACGCTGCCAGAGTCCCTGTGTTCTGCTTCATACCACCAAAAGCCAGCTTAAACCAGAGGTGCATCTACTACACGATACAACAAACGACTATTGCTCTCATTTGTCCTGTATGTTCTTATCTTACAGTTTGCAATTAATCACCACCCTGGAAATAAAACACTAAGGTATTTGTGCATTCTCTTTCAAAATACATTTTGATTTCCTTTTACTTGAACTGCCCTGTCCTTTGCCATGCCTGCTTAATGCATCATTCTGCATAGCACACGCTGTACGTACCCGAAGAGTCTGATGACTCACGCTAGACAGGGAACATAATCACCATAGGAAGAGTATAAGATTGAAAAGTGTGATGCAATTAAATATAGAGGGATGTCTGTTCATTAGTAAATAATCACATTTGCATGGTGAGGATAGCTACAGCATGCCATGACTGAGGAAGAAGTTATGCTCTCAGTAACTCAAAATTCTCTTCAGTGTGCGACCACACAAGCTACATAAATACTAAGTTTGTACTGAGCACTAAAGGCATGTACAGGAAAACTGTAAATCTAATCCCACCTATTTGGAATGCACACATTTCTTGATGCATGTTAGCTTAGTCTTTGTGATTGCTGAAACCCAGTTTATTCTCTTCTATCTGGAAATACTTTGCAGAGAAGAGAATTGGGAGAGGCTGATTTTATGGGAACAGCAGTGCAATGAGTTGGTCTCCTGTCTCACATTGATAGGAAAGGTTTTCTTCGTTTCAGCATAGCTCACAGGTACAGGTGAAGGTACAGGTAGCTTCTATGAACTGCCATTTAGCTTAGAATACTCACTGAATTTTAGAACAAATGCCTTAGATTCCCAAAGCCATCCTTGTCCCTCATCATATAATCTGCAGGGATTGCTCTGTCACCTCCCTTAGGTCATGATGGTTTTGCACTTTAGTTTTTAGTACTGAAATATTTTTGCCGTTCTGTGATGTATTTCCACTATGAATTAGTAAGTTGCATTTTGCAAATACATAAACGGATTGCTCTGGAGATTTCTAGGCTTCCATGTGTCTGAAGGACAGACACATTATTGCTGGAAATAGTCTATGCTTATTTGTTTAAAAGAACTTGATTTCTATACAAATAAGCCTGAAACAACCGGAAATGCTGAAAGCAATACTTTTAATTGTTACACAACCTGAGACTGATTCAGTGAAGTTCTTGTCACAGATGCAAAGTCACATTCAGTCTGAGATCTGCTTGGGTGACCACTCTCAAACTTCCACGAAGGAAAGCAGTCTTAGCCGTACCAGAGCTGAGAAAAATCAGCTTCTTAAAATTTCATGGACTCACTTCAGCCAGAAATTGTTGATCAAAACTTGCATAAGGATGGCATACTCAGTGATTCTCTCCTACATGGGTTCTGTGATGTCTATAAGTAGGCACTGCGACCTTCCCCTATGTTGAGACACTGTTGTATATAGACCCTCCTTCCCCTTTTCTTCATGTCAAAGAGGGTGGAACTGGCCAATATGGTTCAGAAGTTAGGAGGATAAAAGGTGGATGAGAGACAACATGATCAAATAAATTTTGTTTCCACAGAAAATAAGGCCAAAAAGAAACATCTATTGTATTTCAGAGAGTCTGCTTTGTTGCAAGGAAGCTAAAACCCCACACATTTACAACCTTACATTTATGCATTACTTGTATTAATGCGTGTGAAATGCTACATCTGTAACATTGCCTCCTGAAAAAGGACTGAGCTCTGAGTCTGCTGAACTGGTATTATGAAGGAAGGAAAATGAACTAAATAATACTTTATTCAAAGTTTTACTGGCAGCTTGTCTGTTCTGATGATTTAACTGTTATTTACACTGAAACCAACACGCAAGAAGATTGTAGCCTATGACTCCCAGGGGAGCAGCTATGGAATTTTTGCATTCTGCAGAATGTTTTGGGTTGGCAACCGCTCTTGTGTGTTACACAGATCACTTCAGTCCCGTGTGTTTAGCCTATAAACAAGAAAGTGCTCCACAATGTTGTGCTAAAAAAAATAGCTGAAATCTAAAGCAGCTCAGTCCTGTTTAAGCTGTCCCCAGACACACTGCCTACCACGTGGATTTGTTTTTCATTTATTTGTTAATGAAAGCTGGCAGCAGATGCTACACTTTTATTGAGCACATTAATCATTGAAAGAAAACAATATTTCTGCTGCTGTGGCAACTCCTGCACTACACATAAATAAGACCTGCTGCTTTCCTGTTAACCCTGTACATAATGTAGAATCCCCTAAAGCACTGGGTTTCTTTGCAATAGTGTATTTCTGCTGTAAGACCGGATGCCTAGTGTAGATTCAAGTGGGATCTGAAACCATCCATCTGGCTTCTGATTCAAAATTCAACTTGTGGCAAGAAGTACAAACAGTACAAACACTGTGCGACAGGTGCTTGGATGCTTTTGAGAAATAAAAATGCAACCTTGATCCAGTTGCTAGTTTTCGCAGAATAGTAGTAAAACAAGAGCTTAACCCTACTGATTCCTATCATTCATAGCTTTATTTCAGCACTCACAACAGTATGTGCTGAATGCCTGTAAGGTGTTAGGGAATTCCTTGTGCATGTGCCATATATACACCCTTCATAAACGTATAGCCACGAGCACATTCACTTGCTCATCTTCTTATAGGGTAACATGAGAGGGTGTAAGTACACAACCTACCAGAGATCTAATTAGCCCTTAAGCAGGCCTAGTCTACAAGTTATGTTATTAACAGCTCCCTTGGGACAACCCCCTGTCTTGAGAGCAAGCTACCCAGCACACACTGTTCTGACAGCTTACAGCTCAATATTATACCTAAGAGCTCCAAGCAACTAGAGTCATTGCACTTCTGCTAGTTTGTGCCATGCAGCACAATTACAGCATTTTTTATACTACACTACCTGTGTAGTGTAAATTACAGGGGATTAAGTTAAATAAAATTACACTACACTACCTGTGGAGACCTCTCCAGAAGGTAGGATGACACTGTTTCAGTGGGGTAACGGGTCTTAAACTCAAACTAGTGCTAACAAATATGACCTACTGTCCTCAGCAAAGCTGCATTACTGCAGGTGATAATCATAACCTCCATATTCCCACATCCCTACATTGAAATCTTGGACCATATTTCCAAGGAAAAAGAGTAAATCAGAGAAATGCAGTTCATGCAGCTGTGGAGGTACCAATCCAAGACTGAAGAGGCCATCAAGTACAGGCTACTTTAAAAACATTTTACTGATCAAATAGCCTGTTATTCATATATAGTTTCTTTACCTCCTGCAACGGAAGAAATCCTTGAGGTCAATTTATTAAACTCAGTGGAGACACCAATGATAAACATAATCCTCTTTGTGTCTCCATTATTGTATACTCTAGGTTACACAGGAGGATGTACCTGCCTGATGACCAAATCATTTGTGCTGCTGAATTATGGAAAATTATTTTAAGAGTTGAGTATAAAAGACGAAATGACAGACAGTCGTTGGGGGAGGTCTGCACATGTTAGTCTACAAAGAACAAATTACCATAGGAATCTATAATACAGAATACTTTACTGTACTGAATTAGGCATTGTTTTTTATGCCCCCCCCCCCCCCCAAGCTTAGCTTCCAAATTGCTTTCTTAAATCAGCCTTAGAGGAAGTTATCTGAATGCATATGTCTTCATCAGTCTCTGTAATGAATTCAGTGGAAATTATAAATATACCAGGTGAATTAGTTTTACCCTGGACTACTTGGGAACAGGTCTCCTAGATATATCAGTTTTATTCACACTTCTTCCCTCTTTGCCCACACGAGTACAGTAGTAGAGAGTAGCCTGGGCTGAAAAAAACAATGGTGGCATGTCAGAGAAACAGAACAGCGCGAGCAGGTACTCTTCAGTTCTCATGGCACTTACAGTAAGCACAAAATTCAGTTTCTCATTTTAGACACCTTGGCAATAGATTTCTTGATAGATGGAAAATGCAGGACTTGTTAATTGTGCCTGCTTGGTAGTTAGGCTCATATCTCTCCAACAGATACTGCATTCTCCAGCCTGAAACAGGTGTTTTCTAGTAAGGACTAGACTAGTCCAGCTTGGTGTTTACATGAATGTGTGTGCAGACTCCAAGTTCATTATTCTTCAAGTTATCTTTTAGTTTTCCTCTGTCCTGCAGGTTCACCCTAAAGGTGTAAGTTTATTGTAAACAGTATTTATTAAATGAAAGGTAGTGACAGCTTCAGCTTCTAGAATGATAAATAATATTTGGTTTTGTTATTTCTTTCTACATAAATGTTTGAAGATCTGTATGACTGCAAACAAAATATCCCAGATGAATACAAATGCTAGAATACCAGTTCTCTTTCTTTTTAGTTCCTATGATCTCTAGCATAGGAAAATAGTTAAGAGAGATTAGAAAGCAATTCCTTGACAATTTTTAAGCTAATTTTGCCACATTTCCCACTGAAACCAAACTGTCTCTGGTTTACTGATGTTAGTGCTAAAGAACTTCTTTCATATCAGATCACAAAAATGCTGTTATTATTTGCCTGAATTGTTACCTAAAAAGCTTAAACGCATTTATGGAAAAGGGTCAGTCAATTAGCTTTTGGACTAATAAAAATGTTTCAAAGACCTAAGGCAATTATGTCACTGTGCCTGCTGTAGCTTCACTTTGCTTGTCTAAAGCAGGTGAATTCATTGTTGCTGATACTAGCTAATACTGGTGTAGCTTTAGTAGCAAGACTTAAAAAATACTTTATTATTCTGCATGTTTAAAGAGTTTGGATGCACAATTTAACATGTTTTATAGGAGTCTGATAATTGGAAAAATCAATCACCATCTAAGCGTCTTAAGCAAGGCAGTCTTCAATACTCAAAGTCCTGGCTTTGGTTTTTTGCTGATCCTCACAACATTAGCTCTACTATTCCTAAAGCTTCTTGGGAGACTTGAGTTTTAAATTTTTATTTCTGTCTTCTAGATATCTGCAAAGATTATGAAATTCAGTCCAGACCTGAAAAACACGTGATGAGTAGGTAAACAATGAGTCTGGCTCTCTTCCACACACTGTTTCTTTGAATATTGTTTTTCTGAAGTAATAACTTTTTTCTTTCTCACGTAAATAGCTATAAACTCTGGACAAAGAAGGCACAGAAGGATGAAATAAGGAGGTACTGCTTTTTACAGGTATTTTTACTTTTTACTAGTGAAACATATGCATTAACCTCCGGATTTCCATCTACCATTTCTGGATACACCCCTAACTGGAAAAACATGATTTGGTACCCATGATTACTGAGAATGACATGAGGTTCTTCAGAAACGCTTCCATTCTATCATAAAAGAAAAATAATTTTTATGCAAAGATGGTGTCATTACTTCTTAACACATAACACTTCAACACAGTGGCTTACATTTCCAATTCTACTTGTGTATTATCAATCATATTTAATATTACTATCTGTTTATATGGGACCAATAGTGTGGCAGTACTTTGCAGTGTAAACGTTTCAGTTCTGATGACTGTGCAAGACATTAAATAAATGGTATAGCAAGAAAGAACAGCAAACTACAAGAAAAGAAGATGGAAAGGAAAAAGGAAAATAAGATGATCTGTGAACAAGAAGTGCTGGGTCCTGCACTTGGGTCACAACTTGGGGAAGAGTGGCTGGAAAGCTGCCTGGCAGAAAAGGACCTGTGGGGGGGCTGGTGGCCAGCTGGGCATGAGCCAGCAGCGTGCCCGGGTGGCCAAGGAGGCCAGCAGCACCCTGGCTCGTAGCCGGGACAGCGTGGCCAGCAGGGCCAGGGCAGTGCCCGTCCCCCTGTGCTCGGCACTGGTGAGGCCGCCCCTCGAACCCTGGGTTCGGGTTTGGGGCCCTCACGGCCAGAGGGACATGGAGGGGCTGGAGCGTGTCCAGAGCCGGGCACGGGGCTGGGGAAGGGGCTGGGGCACAAGTGCTGGGAGGGGCGGCGGGGGGAACTGGGGGGGTTTAGTCTGGAGAAGGCTCCGGGGGGGCCTTATCGCTCCCCACAGCTGCCTGGCAGGGGCTGTAGGCAGGGGGGGTCGGTCTCTGCGCCCAGGTAACAATGAGAAAACATCCTCCAGTTGCACCAGGGGAGGTTTAGGTTGGAAATTAACGAAAAATTTATTAACCGAAAGGGTGGTCAAGCCTTGGGACAGGCTGCCCAGCGAGGTGGGGGAATCACCATCCCTGGAGGTGTTTAAAACACATATGTGTGGCACTTAGGGACAGGGTTTAGTGGTGGACTTTGCAACGTTAGGTTAACGGTTGGATTTTATGATCTTAAAGGTCTTTTCCAATCTGAATGATTCTATGATTCTCTGTTCATGAGCCTGTGAACACAGAAGATACATTTTACATACAGGGTACATTTAAGTCTATTCTAGCCAATAGAATTTATCCTTAGTAGAAACCAGTGAACATTTGGGCTTAAAAGAACTGGGCTATTAATTTCTGTTCATGTTAGACTATAATTGGGAGATAATTTAAGCTTGGTTTCTCTTGAAAAACTTCTATTTCACTTGATTAATAAAATATATTAATCATAAAATTACAAAACAAAAAGCAAGTCTGTCAGTTCCTCTACCATGTTTGGAGTAGGGGAAGAAGAAGAGAGGGCAGGGAAGAGAAGGAGTGAAATTAGGGTATTCATTCGTCTGCCAAACCGAACTAGAATATTAGCTTTCTCTTCCAGGACATAAACCAAATCTAATTGTTTTTAAGTTCTTCTGTATTGTGTCTTTAAGCATTGTGTCTTTAATTACTGCAATGGGCACTTAAAAATTACTGTCTAGCTGAATTGTCTGATCTTTTTATAGTAGATCTGTTGAAAATTTTTTTTCCCTTTCTTTTTTAACTTTTGCTTCAAAGCAGATAGGGAAACTCCATTCTTGGTGGAATTCATTTGTAGCCAAAATACAGGGTAGCTGGATCACTAAATACATAAGAATGTGACTATATGCTTTATGAGTTCCAGCTGCAGAACTGCTAGGTTATCATGATCTCTTAACTACTGATGACTTTTGCAAATAAGATGATCTAGCATATCACCAAATAGATGTCAGCAACAAAACAATAAATACATTAAGAGTAAAGGAATGGCCAGGACAAACGTTACCTAGCTAACTGCCACAAGCATTTGCTTTTACTGCAGATGTCATCCACAAAAGCTGTCAGGGAACAGTGTTCTGTAGCATTTCAGAATGTATGGTTGAATCTAAATGCACAAGCACGCAGCAGGCTGACAGTCCAGAGGAAGACATTTTTCCTGTTGTAATGTCACGTTTTGACATTGCTTCAGCAGTAATATCCAACTTTTGAATGACATTTAACACCAATAATGCCTTGAACTTTTTATACCTTATCCCCAAGACACTACATTAAAGCACCAGTCAATTTGTTATTAGAACATATATTAGAAAAAAAATTATGCATAGCATGATGCCAAAGGCCTGAATTTGCTGCTGTTTACACTCCCAGAAACATATAGTCTCATTCTTTAAGAACCTTTCCCTAAATATGAGTGCTGGCATGCAAATCAGAGGCTGGCTGTGTACACATAGATTAAGAACGAGTCAGCTTCTTTGCTTTAATAAAAAAAGAAACAAACTTGTTAACACACTCAAGTGATTTTTAGTAAATCAGACAAGGTTATACAAATAAAATGTAATAGCCATGTGATTTTACTAAAGCCAATTACATCTAAATAACCACAATACAAAGGTGTGAACTGTTCTTTGCCAGTTACTCATTAACTAATCTTCATTAATCATAAAACATGTTTTTATATGATTCTTGATTCTATAACTGCGATCTCCCAATCAGTTTTTTGCCCAGGTAGTCTTGCTTCAGCTACTACCCCTTCTTTCCTTGCTAAGATATTTTGCAATAGCAGCTGATGAGTGGGAGTTACAGCAAGAGGTTGTAGGCTTACACTACAGATGAAACCTTTTCCAGATTAATCTGGATGTTTCAGGGTTTTTTTAAACCTTAAATTTTATAATTGGAGAAAAGTTTTCACTTACCAATTAATAAAAGATATTTTATATACTTTTCATCAGAACATTTATAGCAAATCATTTCCTGTGGGAATCTATTTTATAATACTTACCGGGGTAAGTATGAAATGAAAACAAATGGAAAAGCAATTAAATAAATTTAATTTGTTGCAAGAACTGACAAACAAAACTGAGTAAAAGGAAAAATCAAACCATACATGAAGCTTTTCCCCCACTTTTCCAATCTAATTCAAAGTCCTGTATATCATACTCAAGAATAAATGGAAAAAATATTAATATTAAAAATGTAGGAATCAAAACTCAGTTAATCCTGTGCCTGCAATACCACTGTATCTGTAGCAGTTTGCATTCCAACTTTGTGCTAGGTTTTATTCCTTTTAGTCACATGATACTGTTCAAACCTCTTTATATACAATGCAATCAATACTTTTAAGGGACACAGAAAAATGGAAGGGAATGTGTACTAATTAAAGTAATTAAAGCAAAACCAGGAGTAAAATCTGCACATGCTAACAGTCTGCGTGCAAATAACAAAAGTGTTCAGTGCTCAAGCTCTGGATGCCATTTTTACTTTTGTCTACATCCTATTCATGGCAATGCCTTTGCAGTTGTATCTGTCTATAAAAATAATGGTTAACAATTACAGAAGCTACATCCTAGCAGGTGACATAACTGGTAATTTCTTAGGTTTCAGGATGAAAAAACTTCAATTTAGCCAGAAAACTTTGTCTTATTTATTACTCATTCTAGACATAAATGTATTAAATTGAGGCAGGTACAATGATATAAGCAGGCCAGGTTATAATCTCTTTGCATAAACATCTAAAAGGAAAAATCAAATGGAAAAAAATATTAGTACTATGTCAGATCTTCCTTCCTTGTCCTCATGCTCCCTGCCTCAGAAAAGGCTTCAGCCCCAGGAAAGCCTAGACCTCAAGACAGCTGCCGAAGACAAGTGGCATCAGAAACTTCACACATCTGAGTTATTTCCTTGCAGCATCTTGGAAAAATCTTTCAAGTCACTAACACCTATGACAGCTTCCCTCTCCCAAAGCATGGGAGGGTTTGCACATTACAGAGAGTGAAATTCTCCAACTAGGACATCCATTTATTACAAGAAACCTGACATCTTGTTTAGAAAAGATGTAGATAAAAATCAAGATCCAAGGCCTAATGAAAACCATTCTGATTGACAGTGGAAATAGCCCTACAATGCTAATATTAATACTGTGCTAAACTGATTAGTGTTTATATCAGTGACTTGTCTATATATGGCGCTTTACAATAAATTCTGTAATAACTAGAGAAAAGATCACGTATTCAAAACTTTGTCCTGTTACGTAAGTGAAAGACCAGACTATATCCATGACAGATAACTAATTTATTAAGATTTTTACCTGTGTGGCTCAGAATAGAACTTGACTCATCAACACCATCAACTTGTATCAATCACTAATCACTTTGCATTAACATTTGCAGTTACATTACATTCAAGTATATTTCCAGTGGTGACTCAATACTGCAAGGCACAGCTTTCCTTAGAGTATTATGGCTACTATAATAGGCAGCTGAAATGTATTCCTCAAATTGAACACGTGATTTCTAAAAGACCTAAAGGTGATCTTTTCCCCCAGACACATTCTTTGTCAAAAGCAGGACTGCCAGAAGCTCAGCCTCAAAGGTTGCTTAAACTATCCTGCCCTTCTGTGACCACAGCTTTTTCCTTGCTGCTCTTAACCTTGCAGATAGACCCAGATAAAATGGTGCTTATCTTACAGGCAGGAGGTTTGGCAAGCTGCTTTTCAGCGTCCAAAACAAACACTTCTCTGTGCACTGGTCAGCAGGACACTGTGGAGTATAAACCTAATATGTCCTTTCGCCATGTCCCAGTATATCAAGGTTTAAGCTTCATTGACTCCAGTATAGTGACCTTAATCAAGATGTTTCATGCCTCAGAGAACAGCACAGCTGCTAAACTTTCTTTAATAAGTGTTTTATAGATGGGGAAGCTGAACAGGAATTAGCTGAAAAGCAATGACTTACTTCTGGCCTTATTAAGCAGCAATTTATTATAACTCAAGCTATAACATTGTTTTGCTCTAACATGAAAGAGGAATGTTGGTTTAAGTGATTTAGCTAAGTCATTGATTCTGTTCCAGTCATTCTCTGCATCTTCTCTTGCAGTATGGGTTTGCTTCAAATTCAGGAAGCCAAATGCACTGTGATAAGTCTCCGGAGAAAATCCTACATGTCTAATTTCCCATCAAGCAAAGCAGACACAGTCATTTTCCCAGGACTTAGTGGCAATACAGTTCTTACAAAGCTCACCTTGAGATTTCACAGCTTTTCTGTTTTAAATTAAATTAATTTCCTATTCCCTTATTGAGCCCATTTTGGCAATGCTAACAGAATATTCTGTAAAGATGACACAGGTATAAGGCAGGTCATGGAAAGTGGGCACACTGGAATTTCAGTGAAGAGGCACTGAAGATCCTTCAACAGAATATATTTTACCTTTGCAGACCAGTTTTATTGTAGTAGTTTATCAAAAATTCTCTTCTTAAAGAGCAAATATTTTTTATTTTGAAGGGGCATGTGACTGGTCTTACTACAAAATGCTTAAAGGAATGGACACATAGTAAACATGACTCAGCATTTAGGTAACAGTACGCACACACTCTGCAATATGTTGGGCTGTGCAATCAGCCTGTCTTCCCACATCCATTTCTATAGTATCATACAACTACTGGTTTTCAAAAAATGCTGGGTTTTTATTCTACCTAAAGCTTTCAGATATGCATACCTAAATTTAACCTACGGTGCTATTGATAGCTGTACTTGCAATTCAGCAGCGGGCATGTTTCTCACTCTGCAATGAACCATTGTCATGGGATGGCTCCATGGGCGCTCTGCTCCTGAAAACACTATTATTATTACTATTGTTAATAACTTTTATTTCCTATGGTATAGAATCCAGGAGTAATACTCATGTAACAGGATGCCACTACACTAGACACTGTAGAAAGACAAGTTTCAAACTGAAACATTTTGAATGAAAATAAATATTTAATCCTAAGCACCTACAGAATATGATGGAAGGTTTGGGCTTTTTGAATGAGCTGAGCACCATCAACTTCTTTAATTACTTTATGCCTCCTTATCTTATCCCCACTCAATATAGAAAAATATAACTTACTTTTTTTTGTTTTGTTTTGTTTTCCTGGGAAAGAGCTTTGTGGGGAGATTCTTACTGTAAAAGAAGCCCCTTCTTTGTAAGAGGTGGTATATAATAAGTAATCATAGACTTCTCAAAGGTTTGAAGAAACAGAATGCCAACCAAAACAGACATGAAAATAATCTTCAGTTTGAAGCTACAGCAATGAACTTGAAGGACAGACATTTATCTAAGAATACCCAAGGAAAATTGCACTTTCTGACAATAACTAATAATACTTTATAACTTCATCCTTTCTGATTTCAACCAATTCTTAGCCAGAGTCCTGGAGAACTAAAAAGCTCTATAGCTTCTTAGATAAAGTACATCTTTGAGTGATGTGAAGCACAACTGCTCCAAATTGGAAGCTGTCAAGTGCTGTACCAGCCCTTGGAGAATCTAATGTGATCCCAGCTCCTGTCCTACCTGTCTCTGCAGATGTTGCATAGCATTTTTCTTATGATAGTCCAAGCAACTCACCTTTGTTATTCCTTCCATTAGCCAGGACAATGAGTAGCCCCTGCTGAGGTAGAACAGGAAAAGTAATTATTTTCCAGGACAGGACATCTTCACTCCATCAAGGGTGAGCCATGTGGTAAGGTTATGCAGAGGGGGCATACCCATATGTTAAATCTTGAGACAGCTATGTAGAAACATCTGATTCCTGATGGAGGAGGACTGCCAAGCATTTATCATGTTAGCTTAAAGTTGCTTGATGTTCTCACCTTTTGTCCTTTGAGATTAGGACCCTATAGGAGGTACACTCCACAACAGCAGCAGTGCATTATCTCCTCTTTACCTTTCCCTTCCTCCTTTTCCTATGCAAAGACAGATTAGCAAACAAACTAAACAGATATTTCCAGCTGACACCCAGAACAAGGTGAAAAATCAAATCATTGTACAGCAAATGTGTGCTTTGCAGACTCCATAGTCTTGGAACTGTGGAACTATGAAGAGGAGTTAGAGCGTGCTGGATATATATCATCTTCATTTACATCTACATTCTGTCTCAATTCAGAAAGGCTGTGGCTCACCTCATCTCATCTCTACTGATCTTACAGGAGGAGAAGGGATCCCTTGAAATGCATGCAAGTGCAAGATGACATGCCATTCAGAAGAAACTCAACACCAGCACCTGGAAGCCAATCACACTTCCATTTCTCTAAAGCATCGTATCTCCTTATGTACCACAGCCAGTCTTACTATTTATCTTTTTTTTTAGTAACTGCCTCAAAGCTTCCATTCAGGCCACAAAGTTAAAAATCTTACAAAATCTGCCTATAATGAAAATATATGAATCTTTATCTTGCAAACTGCTCATTAAGACTATTCCCACTGTTAGCAGAATCTACTTTTGTTGAATACTGGGTCAAAAAGCAAATTCCCTTACGGTCTTTTTACCATACTTAATGATTGCTGAGGGTCTGAAAGTAAGAGCAAAAAATATTTTATTGTCTATTCAACATGAAATCACATTGATTCATATTCCTGTAAAATTAATAAAGTACCTCTGAGGCAGACTATCTCTGCTGCCTGACTTGCATAATGTATCTGCTTTATCTGCTGACCTGTGCAGAAATGTACTAGAGAATAATACCTCTGCTTTCAGTGTTGCATTTACTGTAAATCTGCAGTCTTCCAGGAAAATTTTGGCAGGCATATTTAGCATCTCAGATCTGACTTCAACAAGGACACTTACCTGTTATTAGTTCCACTAATCTTTTGTTGAAAGAAGATCTATCAGTTGAATTTGATGCCAGGGCTGAAGAATCAGATGCAGGATGCTGGAAAAGCAGGGAAAAGATTTCCTTCTCTTAGATCCCTGTAAACCATCCCTGTTTCTAAGCTCACAACAGAGGTAGCACCCAAAACGCTCTTTCCATACCAGTGTTCCTCTTTCCATAAATCACAGTGCCATCACATGCAGGCAACAGCACTTACTCTCTCCTGTACAAAGCTTAATTGGGTGTTGTCAGATTTACCCAATTCTGATCAATATAAAGCACCCCAATTACCCTATGTTTTATTAAGTGCCACAAATATTCGATGAAATCTATCCCAAATTCTTGATTATTTTTAATGACGATGGCACAGGCTTTACTGCTAGTCACAGACTAAATGGCATAGTTGATAGGACCCTTCATAAAGGTGCCAGGGAAAGAAAAAGTACAATATGCTATTTTCAGACTTTAAAACTTTAGCTAGATTTTCTTAGCAACCCATTTATTGCTCTGCTTTATCCTGTTTCCTTTTGATCCTCTTCTTCTCTCTTGTGGAAGTCTATTCTGTCTTGCCAAAGAGGAAGCATTGTAAAGAATGTCTACATCCTGCATTTTAGAAAGTAGATTTACATCCAACGTGCTATTAACACAAATGTGGAAAGTCACTGTGTTTCTAAGATGGCAGGACAGCTGGTAACTTAAAAGCTTTAAGGAGGATTAAAGACAAGCTCTGGGAGACTGGAGCTACAGTTTGAATTGAGAAAGCATCTCCCATCACCATCCTATCCACTCCTATATTACTAATAATTATTTTTAGATTCAGAGAAAAACCTTGTTTGGTGACTTAAAAAAATACTGAATAAGTTAATCAGCAGAAAGTAACAAGTCTTCACCCTTAAAGCTGAAAATGTTAGGGTTTTACTGCTCCGTCATGTAATTGCTGTATTGTCAGTCCGAAACATTTTTGCTTGTATATCACTTGTGTTACGCACTGAAATGCTAAACAGAGCCAAAATAAAAGAACAATTGGAATACAGTTAACGAGATTTTACTTTAATTACTAGTACTCTTACTTTACTACAAAATTCTTGAAAAGTTATCCTTCTACTTGCTCACCAATCTAGATGAATACATATGCACAACGACACAAGTTTAGTCTATGTTTGCATGTTTGCAGAGCAGTTCAATACTACATGATCTTTATCAGTGATATTATGAAATGTCTTTGCAGACTTGTCTGTGACACACTTCAGAAACTGCTGAAATAGGTTTCTGGTTGCCAACAGGCTTATCTTTTACCTCTGAATAACAACAGAGAGTCTATTATCGACATTTTTCACAGTTTGATTTTACAAGTACCATTTTGGACAGAAAAGATATAAAGAAAATTCTGTCTTTTTGACTCCTCTAAAATAACCACACTCTCTCCTTGGAGCTTATCTGTAAGCTTGACATTAAAATAACGCATATATCAGGAGAAAACACAAACTGTACAAAACTATACAAAAGGCTCTGAGCATTCTTACTCTAACACACTATTCAAAGAAACTGGAATGAAAACTCTTTTAACTCTTCCTCACCTACCTGCACTAAATAAATGCTACACATGCATCAATATCAGCATATCATGCAACTTTGCTTCAGGTGCACCGTTGTGAAGAACTGATCTCAGAGAAGGCTGCACACATAGCTTGCTCTTGCACCTTGACCAGGTCTGCAATGAGCAAGCAGCCAGCTGTGTGTCTGAGCACCACCTCAGCGGACTTTACAGTGTTCAATGGATCCTTAGCGTGTCAGAAAAGTTTCAGAACATGTAGTGATCTTTAATGAGCAAACACTGACAAAATATTTAATGTTTCCAATGCCTCATAAAACTTCAAATCATTTCACAAATTGCTTTCAAGTTTTGTCAGAATTTTTCTGTATTTTCATCATTCTACAGCAAGGGCAAACCCTGTGATTCATGCTCCACTTGAATGAGAAACACTGCCATTAAGTGGAGGATAACCTCCTTTCCAGGGAAAGTACCTGTGATTTTGTTTTGAATGAAGAGTCTTCTAACAACCAAATAAACTTCTGAAAAAAACACAGTAAGTCCATACATGCCTCTGAATCTGAATGTAACCAAAAGCCAAACCACAAAAATGGCTTTTTTCATATTTCAGAAATATTAAATTGGATACAAAAAATATAATTTATAATGTATATTTTTTCATTTCCAAGACTTCCTCAGGTATTAGGGGCAAATGATCAATTGCACCAAATCAAAATACCAAATATTGGACCATTTAATCAGTTAATTGATTTTCAGAGGTGTGGGGCAGTTTGTAGCTCTCTTTGCCCAAATGTAAGTTTCTTCTGTCTAAAGATGTAGTTCTGACTCTATCAGTGCATTATTCTGTAAACCAGAGAAAGAAGAAATAGGAGAGACCAACAGAAGAAAACACTACCAAGGTTAACAGAAATGTTAAATGAGTGTTCTCCCAATGTCCTGTTCAAGAGACAATCATTTCAGTAATAGTGGTAAAATAAATTCTAGACTTTTTTTTTTTAAGTGGAAGGTTACCATTTCATTTTTCTAAAGATGTTTCAAACAGAAAGGAAAGAATAGTTGCCAAAAGTTCTTAATTCTGAAAGAGCCCCTAGGGAGAATACAAAAACCTACGCATTCAAGCTCTTGGCATTTTTTATTGTAACTCCTGTCAAGAAAGGAACAAACTGTTCAGCTATCTTGCATAAGTTTCCAATACAGAATGTACAAATAATAATTCATTAAATAAATTTCTTGGCAACTTCTTTCTAGTAAAGTACTACTAGTTTATTTCTAGATCGATGATCTTGTTTTGTAGGTAATTACATTTTAAACATACTTTTTCTCAATATTGTTTCTCAATGTCTCTTTTTTTAACGTAAATGTAAAGTAAATAAATCCAGACTTTTTAGTTTTTCTGATATTAATTATTCTAGTTACTCTCAACTGAAAGTGCCCATATTCTGGAGTTTCATACCAGCTTTCACTGTGGCTGTCATTCAGATTTCTCTGAGCTTTTTGTTAACATCTAGAGCAAATCAAAACAGATTATCAGATTTTTCCTTCAGTCATGCAGAAGGGCAGTGGGTTTTCTTTTCCTTGTTGCCAGAGACATGTCTAAATGCTGTAATAGTCCCTAACTGGGGCAGTTTAGAGCTGAAACCCTGACAAAACACTAGTCTGTATTCACACTGCAGCTCAAGAAACACAACACAGAGAAATAAAGCTGTGCAGGCCACAGCTGAACACATTTTAAGATTTTTCTGGAACATGTATTCTTCCTTGTGCTAAACTGCTGACAAGAAAACAAAATGTTAAGTAGAAAATACGTTGTCTCCTCATTTGTAACCAAAAACATTGGATAGAAAATACAAACACACTACCATATGCAAAAATACCCTGCTACTGCTCAAGGATATTAAAACATCAAACAGGTCTGTAGAGCCAAACAGCCTTGGCAGTGCTCCTGGCTGTTGTCCCTCTTTGTGGCTTCTCACCTCCACTGGAGATCACTGCTCCTAAGCTCTATGTCAAACACTTAAAGAACAAAGAACAAGTTTGTGAACTTCAAAGTTGTGTTGATTACTGAATAAATATATAACTAGAGAGAATAGAGGTGTATTTGTCTTATTTGACTAAAAAGTCAAACAGCTATCATGATCTCTAGTCATGAGTGGAGATAACTGACATTTTTGGACACACAGGAAAACATGTAGAATACAAGATGTGACTTGAAATCTTATCTCGCTTCCACTGACATGCTGGGATACCCGCTGGCTTTAACAGGAGCTCAGTAGGCTCCTAAACATCTCTCTTTTAAAACACGAGTGCTCACCCTACATTTCACAGGCTGAATATAGCCCTATTACAATATTGCTTCAACAGCCCCTTAGAGCTTCAGTGACAAAACCAGGCAAGTAAGGGAGCTGTTACCAAGAAAAAAAAAAAAATAAAATAATCATACAGCCCACTTCTAGTCCCTTCCAGTCCCAGGTAAGAAAAAAAAAGTGGCCAAGTACAGTCAGCGTGACATATGCTGATGATGGGTGCCATTTGGAACATGTCACACTATTAATGGTCTGGTCATGCAGTAAGAAAAAGAAAAAGAATATAGCTTTTCTGACCCCTAGAATAAGACAGGTCACCTGTCAAGATGGATAGGAATGGCTAGATTAGTTCAGAACAAGCTGCAAAGAAATACAGAAACATTTTACTCAAGCAAAGTCCCTAATTATCTTGCCACAATCCTGGCTGTCAGGCAACAGGGACAAAAATGCTGCTGAAGGCAGCACCAGATGGTTTCTAGTTCCCAAAACTTGGTGCATCCTTCCAGAAACTACTCAATATATGGGTCTTAGACATAATTAATCTACAGCAGCAAATACACAGAAGTTATCATTTCCAATGTGCTTTTTCATTAAACATTTGAACATTTCCTAGTACTAAGCACTATGGCAAGATCCAGTTTCTTCTTTTCAGCTTTCCAGTGCCATATGCGAGTAACATCAACCTCATAATTATCCCTTATTATTTGGTTTCGACCCTTTTCATTATTTCTTCTCTGCTTTTTTAGAAATTTCATTTTTAGATTACTGATATCACGGAAAGCCTTTATCTTGCACTGTGTTCTCCTATCCCAAATTTTTCCTTTAGTGCACCAGTTTTCTCTATAACAAAGATTTCAATCATGTTACTGTTTGCTTTATTGCCAACCACTTTGACTAGCTGTAAGCATAATGAACTCTGAACCTCAGAGGAAGCAACTGTAAATCTGTCAGGGTTAATAATGGTCTTACGGGCTGGTGATTTCCCTCCACGCTCTCTCAGAGGCAGTCGAGGAGTCCTGCAGCCCGACCTCCGCAGCCATACTGCCTGCCAGGGAGCGGGAGGGAAAGAGCATGGCTAAGGGAGCCAGGCACGCTCCTGTGTTTTCAGTAAACACTGCCTGGAAAATGGGCCTGCTTTATTGCACAGATTAGCGACTAAGATAGATAGCAGCTGGCTGTGATGGTGAAGCCCTCTGAGGGGAACTGCAGGGTTTGCTTAGAAAAGCATGTGCCAGGGAATCAGGCTGCAGTTGGTGCAGAGAGATGTAAAGCAACATTGGTGTGGTAGCTGAAGGTTGTAGTATGGGTAGAGAATAGAATTAATGACATCCTCTGCTACCATCACAGCTGTGCAGCTACTCAGTCACTGCAAAAACCTTCCTTAATGCTTTCCTGCACAGTTGATCATGCATCTGAGCCTCATTTGTTGTAGCTTCAGCTCCCTCCCTAAAAATTATTTGTGAGCGCATACATGCTATAATAACTGCAGCTCATCTATGTGAGTCCAAATTAACACAGGCACGATTAGTGGTGTATTTGAAAATATTTCCCAGCTGTTTGGTATTTCATGGTGCTGTGGCCACATTGCTAAGAGTGTTGGAAATAGCTAGTTTAAAGAGCTGGAAAAGTCTGCGTAAACTGCAGCACACAATACCTCCTGTCTCCACTGTGGAAAGAGCCCGACCCAAACCAATTTGTCTCAAAGAGCAATGCGAAATACATTTCTAAGCAAAACCCTGGAAAGGCGGTGCAGGTCCCAAAAGCTGCATTTCTACTGAAGAGACGACCCAGCCTAACTGGAAGTGTGGGTGCCAATGGAATGTCCTGCATGGCATGTCCTCCTCGTGGAGCATCATATCAAAGTACCTGATCAATTGCTGACTTAAACCTAGATTTATTTTGTGACTTTGTTCATTTAAGCTACATACTTCTATAGTTCATCATTTGCAAAATTAAGTTGTATTGTATAGGCACAAGAGGATATAGTTACATATATAGATGGGTATACATAGGTGTGTGTATATAAGTATCAAAGGATATAGGTATATATATAATGTATAGGAATTGAGAGGATAAAATCAATTAATGATTCTGAGATATTCAACTGGGGTGGTGGTGTAGTGGGCCATCTAGATAGACAGTGATTAAAAAGTGTATGAATTGGGGTCTTTTGCAGCAATTTCCAATTCATTCCTTTTACTTACTTTACTTACTTTAAACCTTGTAAATGTTACTCTTTCAAACCTGAAAGTAACAAATGCTGTGATCCACACACTCCCTCTTCTTTTTCCTTACCTGATGTTTCTGGCTAATGTACCATAAAATATCAAGGTATCTAGAATGAAGTGCCTGCTTAATTCAGCCACAGATTCAGCTTTCTCATTGTCCTTCTCAAGATGGTAATTAAAAGCATTTGAGAGAATACTGACATACAGTTTTGCCACCTTTTCTGCTTTTTTTTTTCTTTTCCTTTTTAAAAAAAACCTGGACCACCGTTATTTAAATAGCCCAGCACTCACATTTTCCCTGATTTTTAAAAATTCTGAGCGACTTTCTTGGTGCATCTGGCAAGGCTGGATAAGCAAAACTGATTTTCAACTTATTTTCTTTTTGTTTCATATTGCAATGCAGACACAATGCACTCTTTCTTCTAAGGTGAGTATGTATGGCACCCTCACACACACTTGTTATCTCCAGGAATAATGTTTTTGAAAGCAATAGAATCAGTCAGAGTTTAAATTCCTGTACAGCATGAACCCCAAACACGGTGTGGCTCAAAGTAGGAGTGACAAAGGCAATTCAACTTACTTCTGGTTGTTTTTGACATTCCTATAATAAGAAACTCAGTTCATATGCAGAGTGAGATAGAACATACTGGTCAGTCAAGGCATCCAAAAAAGAAACTTAGATCAGTAATCTCTTAGCTGGGCTACTGGTAATTGGATTGCACCTTTCAATAGCCACACAATTCTTTATAGCCCTTGACTTTTGTATTCCTAGCAAGGAATATGTGAGTCAAGGCAGTACCTATCCACTGTGGTATTTTAATAATACACTAACAATTACCATCTTTTAATGTCATATGCAGAAAGTATCTTACATGAAGTTGATGCTTGGAGGAAAGTTGTTTGCCCAGGTGAAAAAAGAAGTAAACTTAAAAAATAAACAACCCTCCTTGAAAAAAAGCAAGCCCATGATGTTTTCAGTGAGCAGCGGAAGTGCAACCATAGTGTAGTTCTCATTCTGTGGAATTAATCATTACATACACAAATAACTGCTTTTGGGGGATTACGGCTACACTTCTTTAAGGGCATTATCACCTATCATAGAATCATAAAATCATTTAGATTGGAAAAGACACTTAAGATCATTGAGTCCAACCGTTACCCCAACACTACCAAGTCTACCACTAAACCATGTCCCTAAAAGATGTGTAGACATGACTCTTAAGTCTATCTTGTAACGGCTGAATAAGGCTGTGTTTTCACTAAGGAAATAAGGATTTCTGAATGGAATCTGCTACGTTTAATCAATCAGGTATCCACTGAGTTTATACATTACAGTTAAACATTGATTATGTTTTGTGCAGGAAAGAAATGTGAATGTGAATATTCTTTTGCTTGTTTCAGAATGAAGTTTTGGAAATCGTGCAAAACTAGCTAAGCAAATAACATTACTATCTATGGAGCAGAAAAACTAATAATTTCCAGGATACTTAGGCACATCTGGGTATACAGAGTCACAGAGGATTATGACTTTCTTCTTTTTGAATTCATAAAGACTTGACATTTCACTGCAAAGAAAGGTCTGTTCATAGATTATTGTTAAAGGAAATAGCCTTGAGGTTACCCTAATCCTGCCAGGGAGCTTCCATACAGTAACCCTCAGATTCACACCACTTGGTAGGATAGCAGCTAACACAACTGGTTCAGAAGGTGGATTCAGCGGAAGACAGAGTCTCCAGTGAACTCACAGGTCAGGTCCCCAGCTACTTGAAACAGATGACGGCTTCAGTGGTTTACCTGCAAATGTGATCCTTCTTCCCTGAGTTAAGACACTGTAGGTTTGTGAAAGAGGTAGACATAAAAGTCAATTTCCACCAACATTCTACTACTTCTTACTGCTGTTTTTCCCAGAAAGCTTTTTATCATTTCTTACATGAAATGCTGGATTTAATCAGTATTGCTGAGGTGCCTCATTTTCCCTACTGCCCATAGGTAACTGAAATAATAAATATATAAAGTGCAAGTCTCTTATTATTTAAAGCCTAAATCAAAATAATTACCATAACTAAGACAACTGATTTTTTCACTTTGTTATGTCTCGGCTTTTCCTGAAGGTGGGGCCCTTCATTATTTGCTGGCCAGTTTTTAGAATTATTGACATTACTATTATTAAAGTTCATCAAGACATGCACATCACCATGTACCTTAATATTACTGATTTCTCCACTGACTGTAATGGTGACCAGTTTTGTGGCTCATTAGAAAGACCAAGTATTAATCAAAACAACTTATCTTAAATATAGTCATCAAAAAATGATGTACAACAAAGGTTGTACGGACAACATTAAAGAAAACTAAAGAGATCTTTAAGACAGATTGAAGATGGCAATGGTCAAAGCCATGGAGTCAAAGATCAATCTCACTGTTTGCAGTTTGGAATTTACTTATACCACAAAAAAGAGGAAGAAAAGAGCACACACAGACATTTTTAAGCTAGCCCAGTGGGATACCATTAAGGGATTTGCAGTACAAGCTTTCTCACTGACTGTATTCAAGCCCACCTTAACATCCAGCATGGCTTTGCCTGCATGGCCATAGGCATGGAGAAACCTTGACCAAGTCTATTTCTAGGCTTCTGAGATAAACATAATTCATTCAAAGCATGAAGTTCTGATGGCTTGCCCTCCAAAGCAGAATAACTATAAAGACACATTGCACATCACTAGTGGAGCTGCAGCTCAATGCCTCTGCACCCACAGCCACTCCTCCAACTTACTCCCAAGCAATCAGCTACCTGGAATACTCTTGCAGCTATCAGTACACAATCTGACAGCTTTTATCCTTCAGAAGAAATAGAATCCAGTTAATCCCTCTTTGTTGGTTGATAACTCGTATTACAGTGTGTACTCATAAAAGTAGTGTTATTTCATTTAAATATCATGCCTTAGTTAGGGTGGCAGCAATATAAACTTTACTGAATGTTTTGTTACATAGCATTCCTTGCAATAAAGGCATCTCAGTCACTCTTTACTCTCCTGGAAAGGATTGCTTTCTTGTAAGAACTGGCAATAAGCATACCTCAGTATGTCATTTTCCTTAATACAAGAAAGTCCTTTTTGTGTTCCATCACAGGTTTTTTTCTTTACAAAAAGCCTGAGGAACTGCTCAGAGGCCAGGCAAATGCAATACCTTGTAGTGCAAAAAGGGGGAGATGGGGACAAAGAAAAAAATATAAGTGTTTCATTGAAGATGTTAAATTATTTTATCATCCAAAGTACAGCATAAACACTAACAGCTCCCTGTCATCACACCTTGGCTCTCCCTTCCAGGAACTCCATAAGAAGGCAACTCATTTCTTAAGACTCTTCTAACACTTGCCTTTCCTGGTGAGAACAGCAGTACAAAGGAACATACTAAATTGAGGAGGACAGATTTGCTGCATTGCCACTGTCCCTCTGCACTTCCATGACTTTCAGGTTTGCTGACAACAAAGGTACACTTCTTGCAAACAACTCATTGGGCTTGCCACCACTAAACCTTTTGAGTCTTCTTTGGCAAACAAAAAAAAAAAAAAGCCTGAGTCCTGGGAATGAGATGCTTAGAGAGGACCAACTGAGGCATGAAGATTAACATTTAGACTTTCAAAAAAATTTCATCACTATGCAAAAATTCAAGGCCTTTATTTGGTGCATTTTGCTGCAAGCTAATACTCAGACTCCACTATCACTGGCTGCCCACTGTCACAGTGGCTGCCCACTCTCAAATTTGTCCTTACAATTAGTTTTTATCAGAAGTTGGACCACAAGCAGAAAGTTCAAGTGGGGTCTTTGGGATTTGCATCTCTGGTTTCCATTTTTAGGAGTAGAAACCATTACAATATTCTATAATTTTCTTTTCCTGTTTGGTGAGTTTGTGCTATGCCAGGAACGCTAGCTGTTCATTTAATACCATTCATTACTGTTTATAAACTATATTCCTTTCCCTTACCACATTACTACTAAAACTCATTGGCAAGCTATTGTTAGTGCAGAGCAGAACCTTTCCATGACAAATGGTGCTATCTGCAGAAATGCTGTTTTTCTGCTACAAATGATCAATTGTGGCAGTCATTTTGCTGGTCCACCTCAAATTATGGTCCAGAGACTGCTCATTTAGGAAACTGAAAGAATTTTTTAAAGTAATATCAAGATCAGCAACTGTCCTGACTGTTCTCCAAGGCAATTTTCTTGTCTTGACTTCTGAAGTAGTCAAAACCCTATCACCTTCTCTGGTAGATCAAAAATGCGCATCTTTAATAAAACTCACTCTAGATGCAAAGCTGAATTTCACAAACTTTATCATTAATTACCTTTTAAGGTTTCTTTTACTCAGGCAGAAAATGATTTGATTTGTTCTTTTCCAATGTGAACAACCAAAACACCAGCTCTCATGCCACCACTTATTTCAACAGGGTCTACTCAGCAAGAGCTGTTCAAACATTTGTTAAATCACTTCACAGCAAATAACAACATGGTGCAGCATGCCTGTTCCTCAGTTCAACTTAACCATAGCGATATTTAATGTGCACTAAAATCCATATGCTGCACGCATAAGCATTCACAAAACAATATTTTATCTTAATCAACAACATCCTGCAAGTATCAAAAGATACTGGAAACTTCCATAGGTAAGTAGTTCTAAAAGGCTGTGAGACATTCACAGATTCAATCATCCTGAAACTTTTGCACACAACCTGACTTTACACTTTGGTGCCCAACAGCTGGGCCTGATTCTGTATCTATTAATTTATTTTTAATATATGGTAGCAGAACACACCAGGATCCTGTTATGACACTCAGCAAACCACGAAAGCAATGCACAGCTCTAACATATTACTGTAAGAAAACAAAGACACAAAGTGACTTGCTTAAAGAAAATAGTCTACGAAGTCAGGGATCAAAATTCACATTTTCTGACTTTTCTGTTAATGCCCAAGCTCCTGGACCCTTCTGCCTTCTCAAATGTGTGCTGACCTCCTAGAATTTCATAGCACTGCACCCTTAAGTTTAAACAAGAACATTTGGAAATTCTGCCTTAATTACTGAGCTCTGAGTAAGAAAATGTTTCTTTCCCTGTGTCTCTGCCTTTCCTACAGGGAGCTTAGCAAGAACTTTATTAATTAAACAAGAAAAGAGATCATAATCTTAATTTGCTGATGCCAATTTCCATGCTCCTGCTCCAGGACTCCAGAGTCATACTATATATACCTCCTGGAATTTGCCAGGATTGATGTAACCAGCAGCCAACCCCACTCAGTGCTGAGACTGCAAACACACATTGTTCTTTCTGGGCACAGCTTTCAGATGTGCTGCTGCTTGGGAAAATGTTAGGAACCACGTTACAATTTTACATGCAAGTGAAAGCTGAAGGCTCCACACAGCCTCTTTTCTTGCAAAGCTGTGTTCACCCTCATTGGTAAAGACCTAATGCAGCCTGCTACCAATATAAGGAAAAAGTATAGATGCCTTCACCCAGCAGCACAGGACTACAGCTCCTTTCTCAGGGCTAATCAGACTACCCACTCAGTGTCTTCAGAGAGTCCATCCCTACTTGTTTACCCTCTTTGCAGAATTCTATCTTCTTACACACTCACTATCAAATGACAGAAATTTCCAAATCTTTCCACCTGTTTGCCTCTCTCAGAAAACACAATGCACTGTATTCATAAATTTTAACACTGCAACAAATACCATATACAAGGGTGTGTTTACTATTTACATCAAATGTATTTGTTTTCACCAGTGGCACTCTTTCAGCTAGTATGGCTTACAACCATAAAACTGCACTGTCAGGCAGTAATGAAATAATAAGCACCACCTCTATAACAAGAACCAAATTCCCATAATTCACCTAAGCCCTCTCCTCTTAAAACATCTTCAACTGGCATAGAATCGGCAGTCAGTTGTTTTATTTTAATATATTGCATAGTGACATAAACCATGTCGTGTTAGTATTGGTGCAGACATGATAATGTGTGTCTTCTGTTCTACACGTTCTCACACGTTAAAAAGACACACAAACCGGAAGTATCAATAAAATATAAGTAATGTTACTATTACTTTTTTTATAAAGCATTTGCAAAAAAGCATATGTCTTATATGACAACTTTTTCTCCAGTATAGTGTTTTGAATCACAGGACCCATCTTACTTTTTTTTGGATTTCCCACTGAACATAGGGAGGTTCCTCTTCTAAGTGAAATAGCTCCATAGAGTAAGACTGGAGGAACAAGCCTCTTGAGGCATCATAAAAATGTACAAAAATTAAGATATAACATTTTAAAAAAGCAATGCCCTGGCATATCTTAAACACTGACTTGGACAATAAAATACCACAATTCTATTAATAAAGGTTGCTATTCTATGAGATCAGACCATAATAAAGGAGATTCTAAAGCTTGTCCTCCCTTAAAAAACCCACACAGAATGAAGAGCTGGAAAATCAGGCCTCACCAGACTGCAAGATTACCCAGGAATTGCTTGCAAAAATATACAGAAAGCCAACTGTAGTTTGATAAAGCTGATCCCCACTCCAAGCAGTTTGAACAAAAAGCTTCATTATGAACTTTTAGGTCTTATGCTACTTAGGCATCAGGCAAACATTGTAAAGAGACTGGAGGAGTATCCCCTTTGGTCAGAATAAAGATTTAGGATTAAGCTTTGACCTTTGGTATTAAATCTCAGGGATATGTTAAATGATGTATAATGACCAGTCCTGCAACAAGTGAGGCCCTATGAAAAAATTTACTGATTTAGTGGGTTTATGATGTTTTAAACATCAAGCTCTCTGTTTCAGTGCTAAATTCAGGTATTAACGGTCTAGGGAAAAAAGGTTAAGATCTTCAAGTAAGAGAATGTATTGAATCCTAACACACTATTAACGCACCAGTCCAATAGCAAAAGTTACATGTGAGATGAGAGTTTTCAGCAGCTTAGTCATGATTTTGAATTCCAGGTAAGGAAAACCAGTTCAAGTGCTAATGGACACATGGATGATAGCAAACCACATTCACATGAAAGTTACTTTCTCAACATTTAATAGCTCTTTAATCTTGCTGATTGGTAAGTCTTCCTCTCAAAATCTACAAGAAAAGTAAATGACAAGAAAAGCAACCAGAGCAGACTTGGCTCAGGGAAGATGAGGAAGCCCAGGACACCCAGCCTAGGTGTTACTGTAAACCTGGATTCATTTTGGCTGCCACAGCTTTAAATAGAATCTATAAACTAACAAAACCCCTCTAATCAAAAGGAGCTCATGACTATGTGTTCTGTATCAGAATTCACTTCTTGTGTGCTTTCTCTCTGGCTGCTTCACCACACCCATCTTGATTGGCAAGGTGCTGATGTTATGAAACCTCAGAGATTTTTTATGCCTTTCTCATAGAAAGATGACTTCCGTAAAATCTGAGGTTGAATCAAGTTTAAAGATAAACAGAAAAAGTCTAAAGGAAACCATCAACCCTACTAAGCCAAGCATCATTCTCACAGATTATCCATACTGTGTTTATAGACATGATATTGGAAAGTTCTTAGCAAAGCTCACCGGCACTTTCGGGGAAAAGCAGCTGTACTCATTCTGCATCCCACAACCACATTTAGTGAGCCGAATGCCACAGGAGTTGCTTTCAGTTTTTTTACTTAGACTAATTAGTCTAATTATACCTGTGCTGGATTTTCATGTCATAATGTTCTATCCTTGAGCTGAAAAATTCAGGACTTTGTTCAGCTCTCCGTGGATAGTATCATTACTGTCTCAACTTGCACAAAACATTACTGCTTTTGCAGAAGTTTTCTGATGAAAGCACAATATTCCTAAAGCATAGGCTCCTCAAAATAGATAGCACAACTACTGTATACAAACCCAGAACTCATATATAAGACAGTGTAACAAGGGGGTTAACAGCCTTTGAAACACACTCATTCCCTGAGAGATGGAGTAGGCAAGTAGAATTACTGGGTTAATTAGAATCTTTCAGGAAGTAGATGTGCTAAACTAGGAGCTCTGTTCAAAGCAAAACAATACAAAATCCCTCAGAGAAACAGGGGCTGTGAAGAGGTTAGCAAAAAGTCAGCATGTCAGCAAAGCGAATCGTTCCCAAGCAGGCCTGTGGGAATAACTTGCTGAGAGTCTGAATGTGTTGAGCTTGTTTTGTGCTCTGAAACAGCAGATATTCAGGTAAGAGTAAGTGAGCATTTCATACTGCATTGAAAGAGGGCTATGCCAATTGCATAATTGCTCCTTTGTTTTGCTGAGCTAATGCTTCACAAACAATCACTCTCCAGCACTTGTTAATCTAGTCTAACAGTTATTAAGAACAGAAGAAGGGAGAGCTTTGTTTTGGTTTGGTGCCCCCCCCTACATGTAGTAGTTCTACCAAGGAGTGGTAAGAGTCCCTTCTCTTGACTACTCTAGAATACCTGCTTATGGGAATGGAATCTGATATAATTTAATTGGCATTAAGAGATGTCTGATATGTCTTAATCTTTTAATTGGCATGTTTCTCAAATGAGCAGTGAATTTATGAATTTATTGTGCTCAGAACTTTAATCTAAAAGCCTGTTTCAAATTTTGTCCACAAAAAATTAGGCTATTTCAATAGGTTATGTACTGGTTTATTTTTCAGTTAAAGTCCAACTAAAGGATTTTAAAGGTACTCTGTTTTCACCAGTTGCTATGGGTTTTAAATGCTTCATGTATCTAAAATCCCAACTGGGCAAATTAGTTACAGCCTTAGTTCAGAAAATGAAGAATGCAGCCATAGGACAGGACTGGCTTGATTTATGCATATAAAAGAGCAGGATTTATTTGGTTATAAGGATAAAGGAATAGTCTTTTTATTGAAATAATTGGATTTGTACCTGTAGTTAATGTTCCTATACAGATGCTAATTAACCTGTTGTGGAGTTTTAATAATTTTGTAATTTCATTGCTTTTGTAACTGCAAATATTTAAGGAAATAAGGGAGATTAAGTTGGCAGCAGGAGGGCAGATTACTTATTAGATTTAAATGCATAGATGGGGACACATTAACAAGCCAAACAAGGCTGCAGACACATAGGTTCAACTTGTTGCTGTATTTTTCCTTTTTTAATTTTCTGTTTATGCTGCTTTCCCTAATAGAAAGCCACAGTATTTTTCAAGTATCAAAATTAATTTTAAAATTCTCTTTCTAAGACTGGATTCCAACATGAACACATGAGACTTCCAATGCAAATGTTACAAACAGCACTGGAGGGAAAAAATGTAACTGTGTGGAATGGGTATTTTTAAGCATTTAGGCTGTTACCTCTCACTGGAATTCACTGTGGGTAAATTCTTTTGAACCATCTTAAAATTATAAATCATGGACTATAGTATTTACCTATTAAAATAAAAAAAGAGCAGACATGACCCCTTTTAAGACCACAGTGCCATCTGTGACCACTTACAGTTTGTTATAGAGCTATTTATTCAGTTTACGGTGTTTATTTTGAGTGTATACATAGCATAAGAACTAGATCTCCTGTGTGATAGAAGTTTTTTTTCTGAGGACTAAGGGAACATGATACTGGAAGTTCTCTATGAACTGTCTAAAATGGTTTTCTGAAGGGATTATGAAAGCTTGGGGAGCGGGGGGAGGAAGCTAAATAGACAAATGCATTAAATGCAGTTTGGATGCCAGCAAAGACCAATTCTATACCACCTTTTATATTTCAAGATCTCTATCTATTTAGAAACTATTTCTCAACCTCTAGTTTGCATGTCCTTGACAATCTTCATTCAAACCGTATGCAAATACTAAATGTGTTACTGTTAGGGGTAACATGAGATGATTTCTTATTCATTTAATCAGATTAATCTGTTAATTCCAGAAGACTGTAGCTTTGAATTATATCTATATTTGCATTACCAGTAACTGGGAGTCAGCTAGGCATGTAGTTAGAGGGGGTTTAGTATTTTGCATATTGAATGTAGGCTCCTTTAGGATCTTTAAGGATACATGACTTTCTACACTTCCCTTGCCACTTACAGCCACTGTTAGAGGCAGGATACCAAGACAGATGGACCACCAGTCTGACTCAGTGTATCTTATTACACATTGTACACGTATTTCCTGTACATGTACACATTGTACATGTATTCCAAGAGCATAATAAGGTATTTACACTCTGTAGCAGCAGGTCTTTGCTTCACACAGAATCCTTCATTCCCTAAAAGAAGACTGGAGTCATACAAGTATTGTTAAGTAGTTAATTGAAAGTATGAGATGAATCATTGCTGTCTCTCCAAGCACAGCACTTTTATGCTGGCTTAGAAGTATCTTCTCCTTATTTGTTTGATAAACTCACAAAACCATGAAGTAGTTCTAGCCAAGATAATCCCATAAAAGTACTCTCAGATCAGCTGGAGAGTGTGTACAAGGAGCTGCACAGCTGTAACAAAGCACAGAGTAATGCTAGTTGCAGCATATCTACAACCTGAGAAGATGGGCTACACCCCTGAATGCGCCACTGAATTTCCATAAACATTCATTGTGTTCTTTCAATTAACAATATATTTTAAAGTTGAAAACCATGAACATGTAGGCTTGGAACATTCAATTTGGAAAATTGGGGAAATGTGTTCATCTCCTGTGGCTCCTTTTTCACTATATTCCTCCTTAATAAGGCCTCAGCATTTCACAGCCACTGAAGAATTCAAAGAATGCCATTAACCAAGATACCACCCTGATAATTAAAACTAAATACTTGTTCTGAAAGAATTCCATAGTAAATCTCAAGTCTTACACACAGAAACTCCTTTTAAAGCCATAATATTAAAGCTTTCTGTTTTTCAGGTGATGTCTCGGCCTTTCCTTTGCCACTGCATTCTTTCCCAATAATTACTCCATCAAAACCATGAGGCTGGAGGCTCCTGTATTATTATTCTTTCATAACTTACAAGCACCAGTTTTCAAGTTTTGGTCTCAAGAGTTTGTTCTCTCTTTGCTGGATTGCTTTTAGAGTGTGACTATATGTGTCTTCATCACAGGGGAGAGAAAAGGAGAAGGCAATAAAGGATTAAAGGGAGCAGGGGATGAAATAAATTGCTGAAACTTAGTTCACTTGGGGGAAAGAAAGATGTGTTAATGACTGAAAAAGAGGAAAAAACATCAAGAGTAACCCCCAAACATTTTACCTTCTTGAAATTTACATATTTTCCATTATTTTCTGTTTCTCTGAACAGACAGATGAAAACTGCAGCTCAGATTTGTTTTCTGTTAGTTGTCATACATAAAGACTGAATTGGAAGCCTGCCTAGTGCCCCAGGACTGGCAGGAAGTCTAAAAAGTCTTTTGGCTACCAACAGTGAAAATGCTGCTGCATTCGCCCTGAGAAACAAATGTGGGCACAACATCTACATCTAAGTATTTCAGGAATCTTGTCTCCTTGCTTCAAAAATCTCAGCCATGCCTCATCATTACCATTAGGAGGGAAAACTTACTATATGTGTCGTAAATCCCCATGCCCTTGAATACAGGAGAACCAAACAGCTCAGAAGTCAAGCACAACCTGCTCAGAAGCAGCTGCTTTTCTCACAGTCTGCTGTCTCTTCCATCACAGACAGGTGTAGCTGTAAGCAGTAAAATTCAAGGTAATCCCTCAAGGAACTTTCTTGCATTGAGTTTTGCCACGTACCTCTGTGCTTTTGGACAGCATTGTCTTATTATCTCCATAATCATTCCTTAAAATATTATTTAATGACTCTTGCTCTTACATCTAAAGGGAGCTCACCACCCAGAGCAGCTGTAACTCAGTTTGTATTTGAAAAAAAACTACTTCCCAGCAGCTGTGAACATGCATAGCCTGCTCTGCCTGTATTCAGCATTACAGCAGCTGCATTATATCCCCAGTCTCTGAACTCAAGGAGGTTCGCAGAAGAGGTAGGTATACTTTACATACGTAAAACATTTTCATGTCACTTCCAATATGTGTGCACATTCCACTTTGCCTCATATCCCCATCCAAATGAGATTAAATCACTATTAAGGTTGACGATCTCTATTTACATGAAACAAATGTATCTTATGTTACTGTTTTGATGCATGTACCACTGCTTTTTTGCACGATAAACAAATTTTATGCCTATCTGAATATAAAGGGTCACTGTAGAGAAAAATAAATGTATAAATACAGCCACATTTGAATTCATTGGTTCTGCGAATTGGCACAGAAGTTCCAGTTCTCAAGGGCTTCTCCAACTTTGTTCATGTTTAAGACTTTGGAGAAGAAAAGTGTTAGTGAAACAACTAATCCTGGAACTCAGAAACTGCATCTCATTTAAAAAATGTCTGAAATATTCTCATTTAACAGTTTCTGAAATGAAATGTAGCAGACTTCCAGGTCAGCAGCATCTTGTCCTAATTTACAATGCAAATTTTTACAAAAACTTAATGGAATTTAAAATGGAATGTAAGGCTTTTTTTTTTTTTTTTTTTTAATTCAGAGATCTATCCTTCCAGAGTCTCAGAGAGTGACCCTGGCAAAAAAAAGGAGGCTGAAGTACTTCATTGATGTTAGATACCATATCTTAGGGCAGTTTATGACACAGATGAACAGACTGTTAGTTGCTGCACATCATCACAATAGAAAATGGTTTGCAGCGCTTCCGTTATACAGATGCTGATATGATCCATCCTATCAGTTTACACTGTGGTAACACAGCATTTCAAAATATGCCAGTTTGGTTTCTTGCATCAAAATGAGAAATGTCTACCGTACTGTACTAAACTTTATGTCTTCTAGTAGTATATTAAGATCTAATCACATATTGGAGATAATGTGCATGCTAGCAATTAATGTTGGAACAGGCACACTACACAATAGAAGGAAATATAGCTTAAGACTCTTTTTCCCCATATAATGAAATACAAAACTCACTCTTCCAACCTTACTCTCACCACAGTGTTGTAGGTGACACTGCTGTAAAATAAGAGGAATTGTGGGGGGGTTAACGTAAATATTTTTGTTCAGGGTTTTGGATTTTTTTTTCAGGTCACCAAACATTCTTTACTAATATCTACAGTCTTTCAGAGTCCTTAGGTGCAGTCAGATTACCAAGTTTTCAAAATGTCTGGCTTGTGCAAACAGAGAGCACCGACATTCCCATAAGACAAGGGTTCCATTATTTCTGGTTTCTCAGCTTTAAGAGCTGTCTCTGTGACCTACAAAGCTGGTTGATAATGTCACAAGGTTTTCAATCTAAATTCAAACCAGGAGCTCCAAAAAGCAGAGATATGCAGTCACTGCGCTTCTGTTTAAGAAGAATTGCACAGCAGCAGCTGCCCCTGAAAAGATCTGCTCAGCTCCACTTAAACCCCATTAAAGCGCAGGGTTTGCTCACAATTGCTCGATGAAAGTGAACAGTGAATAATTCAAATGTTTCACTAATTTTGTAGGAACAGCGGAATGTTGCAAGGGTACAAGGCTACCCCCTGAGGTGCGTGAGGCAGGTGCAGTACGGCCACCCTGGCATTCGCCTCAGTCCCCAGTGGCGGTGTGAGGGGCAGGGTGCCCGCAGCAGGCGTCCGCTCACGTGAGGAAACAGCGGCAGCACTGGCGCCCAGACGCAGCCGAGAGATACTCAGAACAATTTGCCCAGTGTGCTGCCACCCATTACCCTGCCAGCGGCACAAATATCGTTTCCTTTTCCCCTCTCCGACCTGCTCTTTTTCCCCTCCAGGCAGGAACCGCCACATTAAATACCCACGCTATTGTTTGGCGTATGCTGTGCCAAAGGTGGGTTTAGAGGGGGAGGTCTCAGGGACGCTGCAAGGCTGGGGCGCTGTAGCGCAGTCCCAGCAGCCAGGCTCGGGCCGTTACCGCGGGCTCCGTCCCTGCCCCCGGGCCGGCGGCGGGGAGCGCTGAGGGGGCGCGCGCCCGCCGGGGGCGGGAAGGCTGGCGGCGGCGGGGAGCGCCGAGGGGAGGGAGGCGGGAAGGCAGGTGGCGGCGCTGGTGAGGAGGCGGCAGGGGCGCGGCTGGCGCACCGGTGCCGCGGGGCCGTCGGGTTTGCCTGCTCATTGTTCTCAGAAGTCTGTAGGCCTCCGGTGGCTGCAGGGACCATTAGTGCCTGGGGCGGGACCCGAGTCCATCCTCGGGGACACCAGTAAACCCTCAGCTCAGGGTCAAGGCAGGACTGATGGTATCCATGTCACTGCCAGCAGTGCCTGCCCTAACTTTTCTTTGAAACTATAGGGACAGAGATAGCAGAACCTTCCTGGAACTCTATTCTAGGTGTCCGCTACTCTTGTTTATATAGGCATGAGGGGCGACATGGGTTATATGTGTATTTTGAGACTTCAGCATCTCTTAACACTGCAGAATAGGGCCTAAGGATGGACACAGTGTTTCAGGTGAGACCTTACCTCTCTGCCCACGTTTCCATCTGGCCGAGCCTGAAGTGTGTCTCCCACAGCACCTGTAGCCCCCAAGCCTGGCGGGACAGTTCCTGCCGCTTCTGTTACATGGTGATGGTGCCCTGTCAAATAGGAGGCAGACAGACTGGTCTGGCATGACTTTTTTCCTGACAAATCCGGGTCAGCTGTTACACTCACTTTCAAGTTTCGTGGCATTTGAAAGATGTATTTGCTAGCATGGTCAGAGGATTTTTCTTGGAATTCAGTTTAGCTGGCTGACTTATGAAAGACTTCTACCTTCCCTCTCTCTTAAAAAAAAAAAAAAAAAAAAAAAAAGTGTGTACTTGTTTACTTTCCAGCCTTTGCAATGCTTCAGCCTTTTTCTGTCATAACCTAGAATTGTGTCAGATTTTTAAATTTTATTAATTTAATGATTCGTCTTAGTACAACCCAAGTTGCTTTTTCTTCATTTTAGTCAGTTTCTCATATTTGATCTTCATATTTTCAACTGAGAAAAAATTGCTAAGCTTTTGATAACAAAACATATTATGACCAAAGACCAGACTGGTAGGCTTTGAACAAGAAACTCCTGCAAGAAGGTAATTCTTCCTGAGTGTGGGGAAGAGTTTCTCACAGCTGCAAGCTGTGGTAAACCATAGCAGCTCCCATAGCCTTCAGGTCTTAGCCTTTCCACTGCCATAGCCATGCTGTCCATTTCCTAAAGAAACATCCACTAGTTCTGTTGTATCAATGTTCTTTGTCACAACCTCAGCATTTTGGTTTCATGCAAACAAAAGTAACTGACTCAGCAGCTGTAATCCAGGTTGTTGGAAGAGGCTGTAGTCAAAATACTGACCGGAGAACAAACTGATTAAAAATGAATACAGGGATCCTAACAGAAAAGTGACATTTGCAAGGGAGGATACCATGAAGGACATAAAGTGTGATCTAGGCTAGAAAAGAGGCACTGTACTTTCTTCATCACGTAATGTCAGGTACAGAAAAATACGTTATAAGCAAACTTAGGATGTAAAATGGTGTGAGCTGTTCACAGCATTGAAGTAAATCTGAGTTGCTGGAACAAATGGTATTGTGGAGACTCTGAAAGTAGAGGCTGGGTAGGCTGCATCAGTTCCTTGACCAGAGCTCGTTGTAACAGTGGAATAGCTGAAACTTTACTTTTATAGGCATATAGCGATTCGATGTAAAAACATGATTTGTGAGAGCGCTTCAGCATCTACTGCCTTTCTCCAACTGAGTTTTACAGATCCTGTTGAGAATATAAGTAACATTTTGCTCCTGTAAAATAAACACTAAGAAGCAATTTTAATTTAAAGCCATCTAGAGTCTTGCTATTTATAATAGTTAACAATGACTAAGTGTAGTGTCTATGAATGAGAAAATAAAAATAATAATAAAGAAGCAGCATTAATAAAAGGGTTGCTTTTCATTATATCACGTGTTCAGTATGAATGAACCTATCCTTACATAGGTTTTACTGTTTTAACTACCTGTTTGAGTCCCTAAGTGAGCAGCACTTGAAGTGATACCTAAAAATATATTATCTATGTGTTTGTAAAAGCAACTCAGCTTAGATCTTCCACAACTTTGCACATGTTTTGATTTTGAAGTGACTTCAGTGCATAGGAGACTAGCAGGACTGATGAAAAAAGTTACAGGTATCTTTCACAAGAAATACAGCTTAGATCTAGGAAAAACATTTGCACTCTTGGAATTCCAGTGTCTGTGCATATACAAACCAGTTATGATTGACTGGCATTTTGCGGATCTGATTTTCCTCAAAAATAACAAGTGTTTAATTTCCCAGCTGTATCAGTAACACAATTTATGATCTTATGAGATCAGTATCTTACTTTAGTGCATATGCTTGGCGTGGTCCACCTTCCGCCCTGTATCATTGTGCACAAGACCTCTCCTATCCACATCACCCTCCATCCTTTGCTTCCCACCAGTCCACCACCTCATAATTTGAATTTTTTTGTCATTATCTTGCTCCCCTATCATTTCTAGTTTGTTTAATTTTCTTGGTGGTTTTGTGTGTGTTGGTGGTGTTTGTTTGTTGGTTTTTTTTTTTAACTTTGAAGCATAACATACCTATTTTCTACTGAAGACTTGATGAAAACCTATTGCAAGCTTACAGGTTCTTGAATAAGAACCTATTCTTGAAATATTATTATTTCTAACACTTTATTGTCCTTACTCTACTGCTCTCTGCAAATGATCCAAACTCATTACTGAGGCAAAGTCAGTTTGTGAGCTCTCATGAGTTGTTCCCATGCATGGCAGAAAGAATAAAAGCTTATTTTGTAGTAATCTGGCTAAAAGAATATTAAAGGTGACATCTTTTTGTAATAACTCCCTGGATGTGTTTCCCTCAGAGTCATACATAGAAAAGACAGAAAGGAAAGACTCTGTGATTCCTTGGATCTAGCTCACAGTTCCAGTTTTGTGATGCAGAATTGTCTTTTGAGTTTCTGGTTGGCCTCAGTGTGGAAGTGTAGCAATCTGCTTTTAAATCTTCAGAATGGGAAGTGGGAAATCTCCCCTCTTCAGAAGACAATTGCATTTTGTTTGTGGACTGAAAATATCAGTAGTAGAATTGCAAATGCAGAATATAATCTATTTTTTGAAGGCTGGAGAATTGGGAGAAATGAAAGTTGAAATAAAAACAGCAAGATGCTTGGTTTTAAAGCATAACAGTGTGAAGAACCAGGAGGAAGTCACCAACTAGTTTCTGCCTGATCTGCAGCAGCTTCACCATCTATTGTTTAGGTCTAAACAGTTCAAAGAAAGGCTGTCCTTTTCCTGAAATACTTATTTATTTATCATTAAATTAATGTCTTGCTTCAGCATCCCCACACAGAACTCAAACATTTGCAGACAGACCGACCTGTTTCTGCCCTACCTAAACTGAATAACATATTAGAAAAAACCCCAACTATTTCCATTTCAGGAATTGTTGACATGTATGTAATTTCTGTGTTGCAGTAAAATTCATATTGACTTTAGCTTTAGGCTTGCCCCTCTATGCCTTGCCGTAATTGGTGGTGGATGAAAGAGAGTTCAAAAGACCAGATGAGCCAAAACAAATAGAAGAGTCATCAATACTTTGGAAACTTGGACATATATTGGGCCAGTTTTGATTTGCCTTGAAGAAGTCAGCACTTACGGATACACAGTAATTCCACTACAAATCCATGCATGCTAACAAGAACAAAAAAACCAATCCTTCAAAAACCGCAATAAAAAAAGCACCAACCTTTTCACTGAAGACTTAACTGTACGCTTTGGAACTAACATCATGATATCATTTTTAGTAAAGCCAGTGCCTTAGACAGTGGGCCTTGCAACTTGTTTGTAAATGCAGTTCATGACCCATTTCTTCTCTTTAGTCCTAGTTTTGGGTAAAGGTCCCTTCTGCTACTATTAGAAGAAAAGCTTTCAGAGCTAAAGATGGTGTGTCCTTTATGTTGTTACATCTAGGATGTCAAACATACCGGGTAAAAAACGCAAAGCAACCAACCAACAACCACCAAAAAAACCCACCAAAAAATGTCCACATCAAACCCAATCAAAAAAACCTTAAGTTTTACCACACAATGAAATTGTCTCTTGCTTTATAGCAAACCAGTGTACCTTGTTGCATGGACACCACATACCTTAGCCATGTGACTCAAGTGACTCCTTTATAGCAGGGAAGATAGGCTTGGGATGCTTCATACAATGAACTATTATTCTGATTAAGACCTAGGTTACCTTGGACTCTGATAACATGTGCAGTTAATTTTCACAATAAATATGGGCTTTTAATTGGAAGGTTTCTACAAAAGGCCTCCACAAAAACTTCTGATACAAGCTTTACAAGGCTTACTAGCTGCCACTTTGATCTGCACAGGAAGCAAACCCACTCTACAGAATGGTTGCAAATTCATAGTTCTCTATTGTCATCCTGTCCCCTAGTGACAGTCATTTCCTTATGGCTTGCTGTATAGCAACATGGACACCTGACCAACACCAACCTCAAAACACCTAGCAGGAAGGCAGTCTTCTCTCTAGTGAAGACAAACAGACTGCTGAGAGCCTGTCAAGCTTTCACAAACTGGCTTTCCAGGAATGGTAACATTCATTTGACTCTATTTGCTCTGCACCAGATGAGACACATCAAGAAAAACTTTCTGACTGCCAGTAAATCTTTAATTTAAATTTCATTGTCAAACTCACTAGCTGTGACTGGAACAGTTAACCAGAAGGATTATCTATTTATGTTTAAAAATGCAGTTTGAGGATGCTATGTGTAGTATAAATTATGTTCCACTTCTAATGAATGACCTGAAACAACTTTGCAGAAAAGTATGAGAAACACAGAACCATCTATGACCTTCACCTCTTCATATTGTTTGGGATATGCCAGAGAGTAACTCCTAGATGAGAGCAGCATTCCCCAAGAGGCTTACCCTCTCCTCCCTACTGGGAAGTGGCACAAAGAAGTCACTGACAGTAGCGAGACCTCAGAGGAAGGCGTGTGGAGCAAGCATTGTTTTGCACCGACATGGCAACAGGCCATGCAAGTGTCATACAGTTCTCCTGAAACAGAGCTCCCATGTTGGTGATTTAGGCAAGCTCAGATTTCTGCTTTACTCGTTCACTCGGCTCCAGTCGATGCCTAATAAACAGTCTGTTTATATATGTGAACTTTAGCTTTGGCTGGAACTTCACCTTGTGTTGCCTCTAGGTGGTTTAGAAAAATTAACTTTCTCCTGTGCCTGCTGGTTTCCCTAAAACCAATGCTATCTCACTGGAGCTTTGCGTGCTATAACATTACAATGCCCTAAGGCAGGATTAGGCCATTTGTTTACATATAAACATGTGGCACACTCCACCTGTACAAGTGTTTGGTTTTGCATAGCTAGCAGATAACAGGGCTGTAAATTTTATCACTAAATATTATAAACATAGATCTATGATTTTTTTTCCCCCAAGAATTGTGTCTTGGGCCTGATACTGATCTCACTTTTACCAATTTTAGGTGGATATAGCAGGAACCTGGGACTTACACATGCATGAAATCAGGGTAAAACTCTTGGGTTTGCTTTTCAATTGCACTGATATTAATTGTGATTTTTTTTTAACAAAATATAAATATTTTTATAAAAAAATACTAGGTGATTTCTCAACAAGATGCAACCATAAATGATTAGAATAATATATTTCCATATTTTTTCATTCAATGCCTTATTGTATATCCGTGCTGTATAGTGAACATGACTTTTTCCTGATAGAGCTACAAGAATGACTATTTCTGTTTTTCTCTGTTCTGTACATATACTGGGTTGTGTCTTTTCCCTGAAAATGTCTCTATCTAAATGACTATTAACACAGATATTCTTCCCCTTTTTTTTTTTTTTTCTTCTACAGATTCAGAACTCATCACCACAGAGAGCAGCTATTGCTGCATGGGTCCTCCTTCACATTGTCACAAACTGCCCAGGATTTTACAAGGTAATTTCAGTACTGTCGCATCACACATTGAAACAGAATATCTAAAATATGATTGTGTTTTCTTATTCATAGCATTAACATTTTGCACCATTTACATAATTTCGTAAGTTCCATAAAATGAAATGTCATACACTAGAAGCTTTTTTTTGGAAGGATATTCAAAAGACTTGGGGCAAAAATTTGAACTAATTATTTGTAGAAATAAAATGTCTCTTTTAACCTACAATTACTTGATTTAGTTGCTCCAAAAATACCAGTGAAAACTTGAATTTGAATGTCTTTGTGGCCTTCCTACAGGAAAGAAAAAAAGCATATACAGACAAACGGGAAAGGCAAGTTTATGAGACATATTTGTATTTGATTTCAACCTTAGATTTCACAAGAATCAGAATCATTACTGCACTCTTGAGTTTTCTTTCTTTCCTGAGTGGCTTTCACATTTTGCATCCAGTTTACCTGCAAAAGTTAACAACAGTATTGCAGCTGCAGTGGTGTGCAAGGGTTTGTTCTTCTGTTTGTGTCTGGACACTATAAAACCCCTTGTCATAAAGGTTTACTTTTCATTAACAGTACCTATGGGGATGGCATATCACGTGCTTCTTTGCATACTATTACAAATAAAAGGTCAGAGGCTTTCAAGACCTCCAATAATTTCAATTCAAATATGCCTTCCTGAAAAATCCATTTCAAGAAAGGAAACATAAAGTAAAACTGAACAAAACAAATATTAGATTTATAATTGGTTTAGGTTGTACAGTCAATATTAAACTGATAAAAATAATCTATACAGAAGTAAATTATTTCAGAACACAACTGTACAGATTTATAAAGAGATTTTCATGAAAAAAATAATGCATATCTAAGAGTATGTGGTTTTGTATGCTTCACTAATTTTCTACATTCTGAGATCACTAATATGCGTGGTCATATCTTTTTGTGCTTTGATTTTTAGGTTTCATGTGCTGTTTATGTTTGTAGCAGTATAAAAGGTTATTTTATTCAACTGTACAGTGTCTTCACTTGTTATTACTTAAGTGATCTTCTCTTACAGAAGTGCTACAAATTGCACGGTAACAGAATTCATGCAGTCACAAACTACATGCCATAGACGCTGGAAAATTGCAAATGCAGTTGTTTTTGTATCAGCCAGGGGAAAACCTCTTTATAAATGTGCTTCAACATGTGAAGGGTGTCCTAACAGGGTTCTGCTATTCCATAGCTCTTCTGCTTTTATCTTACAACTATTATGTGAAATGTGTTGAATGAAGAACTGTATTTTTTGCAGAGTGCACCTGTTATGCCATGGCAGGTGTAGGTTGCACGTATCGGCACTAATCAGAAATAAGTACCAAATGATCAGTGCTATTTAATTTCTAGTCCACTATAAGAGTGCTTTCTAACTAAATGACAGATGCAGAAGGTTAAAGAGAAAACAGCTCCTGCTGAGTCTAAAAGTGTGTATAATGAGGTCAAAATACATATACACATTTTGTAATTAAAAGTCGGATGTTGTAATTCTTTAAAGAGCCATCACAATTCAGTTTAAGTAGGTCTGTTCACTGGAAATGCATGTTAACTCCTTTCTGCAGAAAGGTAGTGAGGGATTATTGTTTCTTTAGGGGGCTGCACCAAGGAGATAATTACATGCTGTAAGATATAATCACGTAGATAGCATAAAAAGTATAGGGCGAAGCGGGATGATGATGTTTCTTCTAGTACTTTTGACTTCAGTATAGGGAACTGCATTGTGTTACAATTTTTAACCAAGCATAATAACCCAGGTATGCTATATCCTTCTTGTCCCCTCTGTGACTGTCAGCTGTCACGGTAACAACACTGCTGTACAGGCTAAAGGGGAAGGGATATTAGTCTCATAAATGGGAGAAATAAATGGGCAGGTCTTGGGAGATATGTTTTGGGGTAATAGGGTCCCACTATCAGAAGTAGATGTGGCAATTTTGAAATCGCAAGTTTTCTAAAACAGCCTTCATAATTGGAAAAGTCACTGAGAATCAGATTGTTGGTCTGCAAAGCATTTAGATACGGGTTCATAATAAAGTTAAAAGGTTTAAATGAATGAATGGATTTTGAATTTTTCAGAAGAATGGTATTGTATAAGTGAATGTATACCCACTATTAAGCAGAATCCATAGCATTAGTGAATTGCTGTCTGTGAAATCTTTTGAAACTGAGATGATCCTTCAGAGGAGTGTTAGTCAAATCACAACATGTCTGCCTTTCCCGGAAGGAACACTTAGTGTTCAGAATGACTGTTAGCATTACATGTCAAATTTAGACATCTCAGCTGTAAATTTCTTTCAGTCTCATTTCTCTTCAACGTATTTGAGTCAAATCAAAAGTGAAGCAGAAACAGTACTTTAATATTAGCAAGTCCTTCTCTTGCCATCCTGCTAGTCCCAGTGATGCCATGTAAACCCTGAGGTACCACACATATAGACCACATTATTATGTACTGCTAATAGAAAATTAATCCCACCCAGAACTATTCTGTTTCTAATTCTGAGAAATTCAGAACAAAATCTTGCTCCTCTAAGTTCTTTATTATATCTTGTTGAACACTACTATGAAGTACAATGGCTCCTACACTGAGGCTGGGGACTGGAAAACCTTAGTTTTCTGCTGTTGATGATCTTGAATTTTTCTAGACAGTAAGCAGCATAAAAATGATGGATTTCCTTGTACTTTCCCAAGCTGCTTTATTGAATACACAAAAGCAGCCCAGTCTGGACCTTTAAAAAGACACCTATAGCATAAGAAAAAAACCCTGTTACATTAAATTTCAGACTTCATTCATGCAGGCTGTGCCAACTTACTGCCTCACCTCAGATATGTCCCTTCATTCCAAACCTCAGTTTTTGAATCAACAAAATGAAATAAATGCATAATTTGCAGGGATCTGATCTTTTACAGGGAAGCCTAATGACAATTTTTTGAAGTATTTTCCTTCCTTTGGAAGCAAAACAGGCACTGGACAGAAAGGAAAATATCAGACTGCATTTAATACATACAAAATTATTCTCTGACACACAGGAGTAGTGTTGAAATGTAAGTATAAAGCAGACAAAGCACCAAGTTTGTAAGCCCATCCATAATCACTGTGAGAGATTAATTGTTCTCACTGCAGTTTTACCAGGCAAATGGACTTCTGTGCATTCCTTTACCTTAATTGAACTGTGCTTCCAAGTTCAGACCATCTCTCACTTCAGTCCCCTTCAATACAAGCCAAGCAAGTTCCTCTAGAAAAAGAAATACAAATAATTTTGTAAGATATTAATGAAAAGCTCGTGTATCTGAGAAAAGACCAGGCTGTTGGGCTTTATTAAATGGACTTCTTTTTTCACAGTACGGGGAAAACTGATTCAGTCTTCCCCTCAGTTACTGGCCTTTGTTTACTCACTGGTTCAAATTGATTCCATAAGCTTTTAAACTGGGGCAAGACAGGTAGGATGCATAATGCATCTCTTTCTTCTGTTTTAGTCAGGATAGCCAAGTTGGTGTTTTCAATTATATTGAAAGATTTCATAGGAATAGTTGTTCTGCATAGCAACCGGCTACTTGCATGAATGCGGGAGGCTTACTGAACTACCCACATCGCCTTCTGTTTGGGCATTGTGTGAGCATGGTGAACGATTGTAATTTTTTCATGATACTTTCTGCCTACTCTGCTAAAAGCAAAGTACAGACTGACAATAGATTTCAAAAGTGAATAGTTGCTTTCTTAGTGTTTCAAGATGAAAAAGACTCTAAAACCTGGAATTTCTGGCAGATTTCTCAGTAGGTCACTCTCTATAATATCCAGCAAATTATTCCTATGCCTTAAGTGTGCGCAAATTTGGAAAAAGTAGACCAAGACCACTGTGATGGAAAACTGTTTGGTTTTCAGGTGCATTTTCTTTTTAGGGAGTGATTTAAAAGAAGAGGATTTTTTTTTTTCCTTTTCAGCTGTGGAAGTAAAATAACTGTGTCACTGACTGAAGAGGGTGACTTCAATTAGATGCTGTAGTTAGTACTATGGGCTCCATCTGGAGACACATTCTGAGTGCCATTTGAACTGGAATCCATAGAATTCTTGCAGCAGTAGCAGACATACTTCACCTAAATTTAATCTACAACAAATATTAATTAGTGAAATACTACACATTCCCAAGCTCTAGAACACTGCAGAAACTCTAGGCAACAGAAGCTGATGTTGGTGTATTTCACTGTGTGGAATACAAGCAGATGGATTCATTGTAGTTCTCAAGTCTACCTTAAATTTGTAATGCAGCTTCAGCTGCCCTGGAAGATAATAACCAGCAATCAGCAAAAGCCTGCTTCCAGGAGTAACTTCTGGCCCTTTTCACCAACTCTGATGGAGTTTCATAAGCAACCTTTAAACCTGGGCTGTTCCATTATTTATATTTTATTACATATGTATTTAATTTTCATTTTTAATTTGTACATGGCTCATTTTCTCTGTTCTATCAATGTAATTATACCATTCTCTTAAAAATAACTGCCAAATCCAAAGTGCCAGTGACTCCTTTTCAACCCAAGTGTGCATCTACAATACATGGTAAAAGACCCAGAGGACCAAGTGAATCTATAGTATAAGCTGTTCTGAAATCAGGTATGAACCCTGATTCAGTGTAAATCATACTCCTTTGTTCATCAGCTTTGAGAAAAAGTACTGAGCAAGGAGGACCATGTTTGAAAGTTATATAATGCAGCCTGTCTCGCTTCCCTCAAAACAGACCTATTTCTAAAACTTTTGAGAATTTGAAACAGCTTAAAATTTTCTTATATTCTTTTTTTTGAATATGTGACGAAAGCGTACCATAGAGCAGTTTAGCTAAATACAGAATCTACCTGGAATTATTATGCAAGACCATGGGTGAAACTGTGACAGAAGCCATGGTGGCCATGTCAGTTTAAGGAGTTCCTGAGTTGTTACCCAGCCCCTGCCTGTTCAGTCTCACCCTTGCTCCACAAAGTACTGCTCCTGCCATTAAATCCTGCAGCTTATTATAAGGATGTGCGAAGCAGTGAATGGAGACAGGATAAAATGCATATTATCCTTGCTTTTTGTTTTGGGCTCATTTTTTTTTCCTTAACAGGAAAACAATGAGTTCAACAAACACAACCTGGAAACTATACTGGGGCTTAAAAATTAATTTTTACAGAGCTTCAGGAGGACTTGAAGACACACTTGTTTAACTGCTTTACCCGACATTACTAAAATCCAGCCTGTACATATCTGCAGAATTCTTTGCACACCGTACACAGACATCTCTGTTTTGTGCATGCAACTACCCACTGAAATGTAGTGTCAAACCTTTTTGTCATTTTAGATTAAAAATGTCCTTTCCAAATATAATCTGCAAACCCAAACTAGTTAGCAGATGAAAAATCTCAATAAATGCATTTTAAAATGAAGTAATGAAGTGAACAGCTTTATGACACCCCATATATCCCAAGGAACTCTAAAAGTAATGCAGAAACCACTGCATTTATGTGCACAAATGATAGGAGGTAGTTAATATTTCTGCTGTCACTCCTGTGTCTAAAACAAAAACTTGGAAAATTCTCAAGTTGCAGATTTTTTGTTTGCTTGTTGGTGCTCTAAACTCCAGGGTTTAGGTCAGCTCTTTCTCTGTCATGTTTGTTGGTGTTATTCCTCCCCTTTAAGCAGTTACTGGGGAAAACAGGCCACTCCAGCAATCACCTGTCCCACATGGCAACAAGGCAATAACAGCAATACTAAAGGATTCATCTGACTGCAACTAATGGCTTCTGTTTCACTCATGTTCTAGAATTTTTGTGTTTCTATCACTGCATTTCTAACTTTGCTTTTGTTTAAATAGACCTGACCTGTGCTATCCACAGCCTGCTTGACTGCTTCATTTTCATATTATCAGTTATCATCAACAGTTTTTTCCACAGCTATGACCTTATTTTTCCCCTTCTGCACAGGTTAGGAATGTTAAATACACTTTGATAGAGAGGGAAAAAAAAGAGTCCTGATTGACAGTAGTCTGAGGGCTTTCAACCTTTAAGGGCTACCTTACTGGATGCCTGGGGATAAAAGACCATGCCATTTTGCATATTTATTTGCATAAATACTAACATCAAAAATTGCATAAATTTAAAATATTTGCTTTAAATAGCATTCTATATGAAAACCTGAAATAACACATTGCCAGCAAACCTGCAGGTGACTTACATTATCCTAGCCTTTGCTTGTGGGGAGAATATTACAGGTTTTCATGCTCTTTGGCTGCATCCATTTTATACTCAAGTAGTTTAAAACTTAAAAAAAGATACACATGGTATACCACGAGAAGAATGACTGCTCTGCATGCTTGGTTATCACAGATCATCTTAAGGGGTATGGAGATGGGATTAGATAAGTCCAGACTTGAAGAGCATCTTGCTTCATAACTAGTCAGACTTAGTTCATATTTCCCACTTCCAAGCAGAACAGAAAAATGTTCAGGTTTTGTAAGCTTTGCATTTTTCCTTAGAACAAATCTGGGATCAATAAATTTGATGTTTAGACCAAATTAGAAGTGAACATCACCTGTTTATTAATGAGGCCATATGTGAGATGACATATAAATTGAAATAGTCTCAATACATAACATTTTTTAGAGCTCTAACTCTTCATTCTGTCTGCCATGGTCCTGTGAATGGAGATGGCTTTCAGTGCAAAGTGAGATAATTTTTCAGAGAAAAAATTAACTAGATATGCTAGTCCTATCAAAAAAATGGGGTTTCAGAACACATAAGACTAACCCTGTAGCAACCCAGTAAATTTTCTTTAGGTGACAAGAAAAATGTCAGGCAAATTTTGCTCTAAAAATTTCCTGTTATGGAGAGGGGGAGAGATTAAACATTTGATGGAAATTAGTAAGGATCATGTAGCATGCCAAGAATTGGTGATTTTCAATATCTACATTTGCATGCAGGACATGTTTGTTCACCATCTTTCACAAGTGGTACTCAGTCCATATATGGAGACATATGTCTCCTTTGGCATGTGTGTTTATATTGTCAATCTGATAGAATTGCAATGAACCCAATAAAGTTAAATGAAAAATAATGTTCATTTTATTTCTAATTGAAGTAGGTTTATCCAATTTAAGTCAAAGATCTGTGATAAGGCCAGCTTATTAAAATTAATATTAACTCATCCTGTAGAATTTTTTAGTTAAGATATTTTCTATTAAATTATGCAATATCATCTGAACAAAGAAAAGACCCTAAAAACCTCACCTTGTGGAAATGCTACTTATTTCACTGCAGAAGGGAAATCATCATGGGGTTAGAGATTCAGGGGTTAGAGAAGTTTGAGCACCTCAAAGACATCCCCAGTCTGGCCAAGGAACACTTGTTTCCAGTGCCAGAATTAAAGAGCAGCTCCAGGAGGATTCCTTGGACCTGAGCTAAATAGGGCTGTTGACAGCTGTGGCAGGCCTAGGGTAGGGAAGGATCTCACAATACCCTCATTGCAGCTGAAGCCACGCTGTCTACTACAAAGCGACAGGAAGACTGAGTAAATATCAAAGCCCTCATCCTTTCTTCCATGGAAGAATTGTGCTAAACTTATTTTTATTTAAAAAAAAAAAAGAAAAAAAAAAGAAAAAAAAAGACCTAGAAGTAGAGATCTGCCCACTCGTGATACAGGGAAATGCAGGTATGTCTTAGAGGCACAATAGTTTGACAAGTTAGGTGATGGCATTATCAGCATTAAAATAACCGGGTTCCCAGCTGACAAGGAAAAAAAGATATCCCTCCACCTTCTTTGAACTTCTTGCATTCTTAGCATGCTTTCCATAAATCATTTAATAGCTGCCCTATTCATAGGAAAATGTATTGTTGAAGCTGAACAGTGGGGAGTTTTTTTCCCTCCACTCTCATTGGAGGGTAGCATAATAAATTAAACCTGATTTGCATGCAAGTTTGCATACACAAAACTCTTGTCATGAGCTAACAAACAGTAAGCTGCTCATGTCAGAACACATCGTTCAAAAAACTGCATAAAACAGCTACTGAGCTGTAAGGCACATCAGTATTACCCTACTGCTCCATGTTACTGAAACTGCCACAACAAACCTACACCTCCACAAAGGCAACAAAGAGAAATAAACTCAGCAGTACTGTACCTCTCCTTGTGGTGCAGTCCAAATAACCTCCATTGTTTTGTGGGACAGCCTGACAAGAGGGAAATTTTGAGTCCTAGATGAACTTGCCTGCAGAATGTCCAAGTATAAAAAGCTTTTCTGGATGACACAAATGTTACCTCTTTTTTTCAGTGTGCTGCCTGGAAACCTATCAATTCATGTATTGGACAATGCAGAGATAGCTGCTGTCTGTTTAATGTTGCCATGAGACTTTTGGCATTACAATGTTGAGCAGATTGCTGCTGTAGTTAGTGGTTTTGCAGGAGTAAAAGCATGTTACTAATCCAGCTAGACATGCTGGTATCATAGGTCACTTAGACACAGTTTCAGACATGGAGAAAAACTTTCTTGATGTGGCATGTAGTTAAATCACAGCTTCTGACAGTGCTTCACGGAAAGTATCAGCATGCCAAGGTTTAGCTCTGTTTACCTCTCAGAACTACACATGCAGAGCTTGATGCTAACACTTGCTTACTGCCTACTTACCTTAATTGTGTTCTTGAATCTGTCAGAGGAACAGAAGCAAGGGGAACTAGTTACTGTAACTCATCACTAGTAACTATGAGGCAGCAGGAGAGATTTTTGGCTGGAAAGGATCGAATATGAGGAGTAGTAACAGTTTGGAGCAGTTACCTAACCAAAGCATGCCTAACATTTGAAGAATATTGCTGGCAGTCTCTGTCTTGTAGTGAAAGCACATATTAAAAAATGTAAAAATATATTAAGTACAGAAAGCTTCTGTCGTCCTAGGGTTAGGGTGCTTCGTTCAGACTGCCTCTGAAACTTTTAGCAGAAATGAAGGACCACCTCCAACATTAAGAAACTGTGCAGCAGAGAGACTTCACTATTTGTTTTAGCAACCATTACCATTTAAAATGCACTCAGCTTACACTGCATAAGCTATTAATTTCCTATGAGCAAAATGCATGCATACAGAATTTCCTAGCCTCCTGATTCTGTGATTGTATCAGCTGAGGGAGCTGGTTTTGCACCGCCTCCTGTACTTTCCCTTGTGAATTTTGACTCTGGGTGTTGTGTGAATATGCTGCCCTGCTAAGTGCAGGTCCAATCTGTTTCAGTCTACTACAGCAATCCTACATGCCCACAAAAATATTTAAGTCATTCACGTTCCCACTTCGTCTGCCACTGAACTATAGTTGCACCTGGTAGGGAATGGATGTTTAACAGGTGAAAGAAATGTCATGTTACATTTTAAGGACATGATGTTAATAAGCATAACTCCTAAACTCAAATTTGGAAATCCATCCAGGGAGCTAGAATACTGTTAGGTAAAGTAAGGTATGGCAAGGGCAGTGTAGGCAATTCAGTTATATGGATCACAGGTTTTTAACTGGGACCAAAATGATTAGGAGCTCACTTATGTAGTATTCCAGTAGTTTAGGATTGCATCGCTATCTGCCCACACTCATCTTGTTTACTTGGAGAAGAATATATACCTATAATACCTCCTTTTCCATGGTTGTCAAAGAGATGTGATTCCCTGAGATTACAACAAACACGGGCACATCTGTTCTAGCAGAAGTGTTACAATTGTGCAGCACAGAAAGCACTCATTTCCCAAACACCATCTAAGAGCCCATGTACTAGCAACTGCTTTGCTGCTTTGAATTAAGAGCAGCAGGTTAGCAACTGTCACCCATCCTGTGCTAAACCTGAGACTAAAACTCAACAGTAAAAGAACGAGAATTATTAGAGGGACAGATGGGAATGGATACAAATAATTCCAGAAAACAATGTAAGAATCATGGCATGAAACAAAAAGATGCTGGTGTAATTTGGCATGTCCTCAACATTTTTTTTTTCCTGGCATGTTTATGTTTACTCGTGCTAATCTTAAAAACTGACTCAGGCTTATGCTATTCAGTTGTTCTATTGATTTTTCCAGTGATGATAATAGGTTAAAAAAGTTGGGTTTATGATGTTAAAAAGAGGGATAAAAGGTCAGATCAACTCTGGTTTTATTTTTTATTTTTGTGCTACTAATCTGAATCAAAGCAGTGAGATGGCCTGCTTGATTCATGGGCATGCTAAGCATATGAGATGCCTACCGTCAACTGGAGACATAAAATTGTAGACTAAAAAGCTGGTGCCTGTAAAATTGCTAGAGCAAAAAAAAAAAAAAAAAAGATTAAAAGAAGTTGAAAGTAAGTTCTTAATAATGTAAAATAGGATTATGAATGTGCTATGATGCACACACCCTACAAGTACTTTAAGAGACCTGTAAAGGTTCCTCAGCTGTGCATTCATTTAGTTTCTGCTACTACAAATAGAAAATTAAGCGTGTGATTTCCATGTACTATTTTCAACACTAGATTTTAGTAAGGACTTAGAAGGCAACAGGTTCAGTTTTTGCTCATCCAACGGTCATTTCCAACAAAAGACAGCATTTATCTCTCTGAGCAGAGAAAAAAATCGAGGATTGGGGAAGCATTTTATAAGTGGTATATAAAAATACCATTGTAAAAGAAAAATCAGGGAGAACAATCCATCAGATAATCACTGCCTCAGGCCCCAGTCCAGCAAACTACTGTGTACCTGCAGAGGCCTCCAGCGCTAAAGAGTATGAGTGCTTTGCCAGGGCGAGATGCAGCAGTCACCCAGTGTTGCCTTATACAGGCAAGGAGCTGAGCTCTGCAGTTTCAGCTTAGAGGTGAGCTCAGGTTCTTGGTACTTTGCAAGACCACTCCATGAGAGAAGATTTTATCAGGAATCTTTGTCAAAGAAAACTAATAGTTGTTTTTTTGGGTTTTTTTTACCAATTAACTTAAATAGGAAATGAGTAGCATGCAGGTTGGAAATTAGGACTAGCTACTTCTAGAGTTGGCTTGACTTGCCACCTTGCTTCTTAAAGAGCAATGGATATCATATGCTGCAGAAGGCTAAAACCATAGTTTGCCATAAAGAGATTTGGAGATTAATACTTTTAGAATTTAAAAAGAATCCAAACCAAGCTGAGGTAAAGCATAATTTGTATTGCAATATAGCCAACATAAGACATGCAAAAAATTGGGTTTAGAGAAGTATTCTGAAAAATTAATTTGCACAGGATATCAGCAGGCAGTATATTGTGCAAGTCCACTCAGGAAGGGTTGTTTGAGTAGATGAAAGTCCTTTACCACCTTATAACTAGATCTGCAACATAAATAAGAAAACCTTAAGCATCTTTCTGTCCAGGTACTGACAGCCCTGCAGGTTTCTAGCGTGTGACAAGTACCAGCTGAGATGTACTTAATAGCAATACCTCCAGGACTACAGCAATAAAGATTCCTGCAGTTGACAGCACTTAAAGGAGAGAAAGCTAGAGGTCACAAGAAGCTTACAGCATGCTTTTGGTTCATACTTTACAGACCTTGAGGTGTGGGTACTTCGGCAAAAAATCATGTAGGTCTGGGTCAGCTGTGTCCAAGATCCGTTGGAAACAGTCCTAAGGGTTGCTGTAAAGTGCCGTAAAAGGGCAGTGTTATGAACTGGCAAACCTACTGGGAAGAAGCTCTTTATTTTCTTCACCTGGGCATGTTTTCACATGAAGTAACAAAGAAACTATTGACACTACTAAGCAGTGAAGAATTTCATAATGTATCCCGTCATGAGAGAAAAGTTAGTGCATTGTAATTCAGAACGTATCTGGCAAAGTCCCCACTGCTGTTTACTGGAGAAGTAAATACCGACAGGACTGGAATGTGATTTTCCTTTACAAATACCTGCACCACATCTCTTAGTGTCATTTCTGAACAAGAAGTAACATTTGAGCTCTCATCAGTTTATCAACTGGAAGGTCAGGCATTCCAGAATCTTACAGTTAAATACAAATCTTTAAGCCATATGGTCTAGTTTTACTCTTCTTCCACTTTGTAAGAGTAGTACAGTCTTAGGTGTTTCCTTTCTAAGACAGGTATGAATGAAACCTAAGGTATTTGCAAACTCTTTTAATATTTTGCACTGTCCCGCAGTTTCTTTTTTTAATATTTTTTTCATATACGCTCAAAGAATTAAGAAAATTGTACTACATTTCAAAAACTAGGTAAACAATCAGCCACTTTCATCTCTAATTGTTTACTGAGCATTTAGAGTGTTCATCACTGCATGAAGAGGCTGCAGCATTTTAGGGTTTTTTTTGGTGTGTGATTTAGAAGTCTCCTGCTGCTTCCAGAAAGCAACTGTGGTTTGCAATAGCCACACCAAATTTTCCTCTCTTACAAAATGGTTTCACAGGGCAGTGTGTGCTGGCTGTCACTTGCCACTGATGAAATGGTGCTGTCCCCCAGCCCTGCAGCATGTCACAAAGTATGAAGCATCTGCACACTGAAGTCTCTCATCATAATCACCCCAAAACTGATTCAACACAAACTGTTCAAACTGTTCAGGTTAATGTTAGCAAGTCTTAGTAGCATATTTCTTGAGTCTGGTTCACTCTGACTGAATCAAAGAAAGAAATGGTTACTCAAGCATCTGTGCAGGTAGAGTTATCAGGATGCGAAAGGCACTAATCACCTACAGGAAGGGGTGGTGAGTGCTGGAAAAATCATATGCAGGCAGAGCAGTGAAGCAGCAGCTTCAAAGTGAATATTAAACTCTGCATTCATAATCTAGGCAAACCATTACCATTATTAAAGTAAATACCAGCATAGAATGATCATTGACTACTTTGCCTAATCCAGTAAAAATGCTCCCTAACAAGCTTGGCTCTTAAAATGAAGCACAGAGTAAATTGCCATGAAGATTAATTACATTTCCTGCACATTGACTGTAACAAAAGATTTAGCAGATCTTACTGCTAACAGCTCTCATTGTACCCTCATCATTAGTGCAAAATTTGCATCTAATGTTGCTCCTCTGTGCTCTTCTCCTAGGCTGTCTGCAATTATCTGATCAACGAACTGGTTTGGATTTGGCAGGTGAGCGAGTCTAAAATTTATGTTAACTTGTTGTGGCTTCATTTTGCTTAAATTTTGTGGGTTTTTTCTTTTGTGGGGGAAGAGTTTTGCATAAGGATTGTAGATTACAAAACATTTTGTTCACAGCATAACATATTTCGCAAAATTTGTTGAGTTGTAGATGGGGCTGTACCTGGATTGCTGGGGCACAAAGGACCCTGAAAGCTCCATGTTCTCAGCTAAAGGAGCACCTTGTATTGCAGGACTCCAGGGTTTGCAGCTGATCCCATGACTAGGCGGACCAACCCTGAGGCTGTGCCAGATCCCTGGCTGCCCAGATCTCTGCTGTGAAACCCCAAATTGCTAACATGATTTGGGTTTCAACACCCTCCCTAGTACTAGAGCCAGGGCTGAAGAGTCCCAGACTCTGCTGCTGCAGACTCAGGACATGGAACCAGGAAATTGTGGTATACGAACCCAGGGAAGCTGTTTCTAATGAGGTCAATGACAGTGAAGCTGCCCCAGGGATTCTGCAGCAGTGTACCTCAGACATAGGTCGGATCTCAATACTCGTTTATCATTAGTCCAGACTCACTGCCTGCCAGTTTTCGTAATAATATTTAATATTTTCAGTTTTCCTATGTCAGAGGGAAAGCAAGTAATAACCTATTCTAACCACTTCAGGGCTGGATGTGTGTGTGGTAAGATGGGAACAGCCTTTAAGAGTTAACTCAACACTTAAACTAGGAAGACGTGATTGTGGAGTCATGGAACACAGTGCCCACAGTGGTATGTGAAGGTACCTAGCTTTAACACAAAACTCACCCTAAGCATGAAATAATCAGCCAGAAGTCTTTACAGACAAAACTACTTGCAGTTCTTCCAGCCCTTATTATCTTTTCAAGCAGCATCATATGCCTCTAAAGAACAGCAATTTTTAAAGTATATTTTAGTTACAAGTCCTAGTTTAACAGATTCTTTAACAGCACACTTAAAATCAACCAAAAAAGCCAACACAACTTTCCCCCCACCCCCCAAACCAGATCCTTTTCCCTCAAAAGTCATAAGTTTACATATTGGTAAAATACACTAATAGGAGCATTACCTTTGACAGAGCAGTGCTGCTGCTCACCTAAGGATAGTAGTTACGTTTCCCTGCAGGTGCTAGACTGATGTGCAGTAGCTCCAGGAACATATCCATACAGCTGGTTACCAAACCCAATTCTCTCTGAAAAACACAAACATAGCGATGAAGATGAGTGCTTTTAATTTGTTTTGTTATAAAATAGTTCTCTTTTGAGGAGGAATAGGATTACACTGTAAGCAATCCACTCCTTGAATGGCAGTATCATCAACTGAGCTGATGTGTCAAGCCAGCTGGATGGTGGCAGGGGAGCTAGTGAACCTCTGCGGTCAGGGCACCTGCTAGAAAACATACCTTTGTCTGTAAGGAACTGACATTGTGGCAGCACCTCATCATGCATAAGCCAAAAGTGATATTTGGTTGACAGCCTCTGGGAAGCAATGAGGCACAAACTCTTGTCCTTTTGCATACCTATATGGATTTCCTTTTATTATTTAGGACCAGGAACTATGAAAGTCAAACAAAATAGTGAGTGACAAAGAAGATGCTTTTTACTGTCTGCTGTTGTTTAGCAACTTCGTCATTCTTAGCATAATTTGCACCTTCTTTTTCCCCACACTTTAAAAGTCCATAACGGTACATTTTCCATTTCAGCTCCAAAGAAATCAATTTCCTCTCAGTTTGTGAACCATATACTCCACAGGAACTATATTTCTGGGCGATTTGTTGTTATTCCTGGACAATCTGCTGAATGCAAGACATAACAGCACCGACTGAATGCGCTTCTCAGCTGCCGCACAAGCAAGCTCCTCTGTAATAAATGTTGCGAGCTGCTGAGTTGCAGGGCATATAATGGCCCACCTATGGTGCTGAGATTCATGGAAGGGCTGTAAAATTCTGAGGGCAGGAGTTACAGCTCAGGCCTGAGCATGTGCCTGACTTCAGAGAAACTTACAGTCATGGCAAAAGGACACCACCAGAAGGTAATTTTATTTTTTTCTTAAGCAACAATGTTAGCGATGTTGGTCAGTTCTAACTCCCAAGTGAGAACTTACAGTGGGTACAAAACTATGAATAGCCAGGGCAGTCTTGACAGTGGGAAAGCTTAAACATAAAAAATAAAATAATAAATAAGAATGCAGAAAAGATTGCAGTTATATTGGCCAATTGGCTTGTGAAAATATAGCTTGGTTTCTGAAATTTAAAGTGATTGACACCACTTAGCTCCAGCAGGGAAGCTCTAAGAGTGATTTTTATTTAGTGATAGTATTTTAGTAATAACAGCCAATTATATTCCTCAGGCACGCAAATTTTGATTGCCTAGACATACGCTATCTCAGTCTCTGACCTTCTGTGACTATTATACTGCTTGTCCCTCAGGCAAAGGGTTCAAGTCATACTTTGAGACTTTTAAAGACATAAGTAGTATAGTACACACACACACAGGTACACACTCTTCTATACAAATGCTTTATTGAAAATGCTTCTGGGGTGCCCTGTAACAAAACTATAGCAATGTAAAGTTAAAAATAAATTGAGACAAAATGGTATCTATTACAATGCATTATTGTTTTCTATCATTCCAAAGTCTGGTCAGTGTCCAGATGTGAACAGTTAAATTGCTGTCTGTGTATGCTGCAGGCTGTCCAGTTTGAGAAACTACTCTACATAAATGTGGAACTTGATTCAATTCTTGGTTTAAAAAAACTTTGTATGTATTTTAAAATTTCATTTGTGGCTACAGTAGAGTGTAGGAAAAATAAGCATTATTTTTAATATTACAGAAGGACAAAAGCACAGACTTTTACAAAATAAAATAAAATAAAAAAAACCACAAACAAAACCAAACAATACAGTACAGGGACGTTTTACAATGTCTGCAATCGGTACTTTGCAAATCCAGCCTTTGGAACTGAAACTCAGAGAGTGTTAAACTTTCTGCATCCCCTTTCTTCTTCCCTCTCCCCACGTCAATATTCAAATTCTTTACTCAGTAGAAATGATACATGTAGAAAGTTAAAATAGAACAAAAGTGTTTTCTTCTCAGAAAACACATTATTATATATATATATATATTCAGGAGAGATCCTCTTTTCTTTATTTGAATTAATTTACATATGTAAGGCAAAAAAAAAAAAAATGACCCTGTAATTAGAATTGAAAACATTAAGATCCAGCTGCACCATCAGAAGACAATTCCGTTATATTTTGTTATGTTTTCCTTCAGTTTCAAAATAACTGCAGTGTCCATAATGATGCTAGCTTGCTTCACAGCCGTATTCCCGGTGGGGTTGAAAGGGGATCAAAATTTAGGCAATGTATGCACTAGTATGAGAGAAAACCAAAGACAGCACTCACCATTCAAGTGGTGGTTGTTACTCACTATGCAGTAGTTTTTATTATAGATTCTTCAGTGTGTCAGAATAGCTTTGGCCAAATAAGAACTTGCTACGCAGTCTATATCAGCATGAAAGGATATTTAAAGATATAACCACATTTCTATTAGCACTTTAAAAAGCATAGAAATATTGGTATCATGCCATAAAAAGCCTCATGCCTCAGGCAAACAGTAAATTCTTAAGGATGTCTGTAGATGCCCATGGCTGGCAGTACTACAGGCATGGTGGCTCTGAACTCTTCACTACTCTTGCTCTTATGGTCCCTGATTTTTTATGTAGAGCTTCCAAATGTGGAGCATTTGTGATAAGGATAATGGGTAACAAGTTTGTGGCTGTCAGAAGGTAGCATGCAGTGTGGGTCCCAGAGACAACAGGCTAATGCTAATCATTTGCCCACAGATAATTTCCCCATAACCAGCTATACTTGAGTGTCTTAGAATCCTTCATTTAAACCTCTGTTCCTTCCCTGGAATACAGGGTGTTGTTTGTGCTGATACTGCTGTAAAAATGGGTGTTAAACTGGTTGAGCACAGAGTTGCTATGGCCAAAGTGGCTAGAAGGCATGGAATTGGACCACTCTCCCACACCATGACTGGGGATATTGGAGAGTGGAGAGTAGGAATTAAACCCTACCATATTTTGTCCCATTTTGTCAGTGGGTTCAGAGTTGAGTCCCAAAGGCACTGGGCGGCTCCCGGCATTAGAGCTGTTAACATACGCAGTCATACTGGAGAGGAAGTTACTGAGGCAGGGGCTACTGGAAGATGGAGGTGGAGATCCTTTGTCAGGTGAACTGTCAGTCCCAGGTGATGAGTTTTCCAAGATATCCTGATGATCTACGGCTTTGGGGCTGCCACTCAGGGCACTATCCTCTGATTTCTCAGATGCAAGAGTGGCAGCACTAGCCCCAATGTCAGACTTCCTTTTCCTTTTCCTGCGAAAGTTTCCATTGTCAAACATCTTTTCACAGTTTGGGTCCAGGGTCCAGTAGTTCCCTTTTCCTGTCAAAGGGGACAAAAGCACATTTTAAGTTTAAAAATATGCAGAGACAGAAAAGAGTGGTCATCTACAACATTTCTCATTTCTGTCATTTCACAGAAACAAAACAATTGCATGAGCAAAAAACACGTATTTTTTAATCACACGAAAGCAGAATTCTGTGGAATTCAGAAAAAAGTGTAAAGGTTTGGGCTGTATCCTTTAGCCCTGACTCTTCACACAGGTAAAATAACAAGTTGAGCTGCTGGGAGGAGGGTTTGTTCTGTTTTGTTTTTTTGGCGAGAGAAGGAGGTTTTCAGTATAGAACCAGTCCTCTGAATGTGCAGATTCAGTGGGGTAGGATAAAAACAGACTTTTGGCCCTCTTTGGCAGCAGAATTGAATGGCTTCTAAATGTTCCCAATGGTTCTTAACAGCTATTGCTAGAAAACAATAAAGGAACAATCTGACAGCATATCAGCCAAGAGGCTGGGAACAGCAGAGGTGTGATTCCATGCAAAATGCTATTTGAAACAAACAAAAGCAGCCTGCTGTCCTCTTGAGAGAGGAGACTCCTTACAGCCTGCTGGATTTCTTTGACATATCTGAGTTTGTCTTATAGCCTTTCCATTAATTCCCGGTTAAGTTTGACATAAGTCATATGCATTATACCAAATGGGTTTTGAATGTGACTTGCTCAGTTAGCCTACTCCTGTGCTTGCTGAGCCTCGTGCTCAGCACGGTGATCAGTTCTCAGGAGGACCCAGAGCAGCAAAGAACCTCTTTCCTTGCTGGGATTTAATAGCAATGCTGATTCAGACCTCAGTTATGCATAATTGCCTTCTGGGTCAGACGTACAAAAACAGAAGAGCTACTACATGTATGTCCTTATCTAGGGTGTTATTTCTCTTTACAATCTATTAGGCTTTTTAAATTAATCAAGTTTAATTGGGGGTGCTGGGGAAGAGGGGTACAGAGCTATACCTGGATCATCTTCATCTCGGGGCACCTTCTTGAAGCAGTCGTTGAGAGACAGATTGTGCCGAATGGAGTTCTGCCAGCCAGCTTTGCTTTTGTTATAAAACGGGAAGTTGTCAGCCACGTACTGGTAGATCTGGCTGAGAGTCAGCCTCTTCTCAGGTGCTCCGTGGATAGCCATGGCAATAAGTGCAGAGTAGGAGTAAGGTGGTCTAACCAACTTCATAAGCTCTTCTTGGGACGGGAGAGGAAGCCAGCCAAGGTCAGTTCCTCCCAAGCCGTGCATGTTAGGCAAGAGCTGCCTTTGCATCCCATAAGACTGAGGAATGAAGGGACTGGCATTGGATCCTGGGAGATACGGTGGTGGGGTAATGGAAGGTCCATTTAGCCAGAGGTAGGGGTTGGGAGTGGTGTTGTAATCCGTCGTCTCAAAGGTGCTCGGTCGCTGTGGACTAGGGATGTTCTGTGGATGGAAAAAGTTCTCATAGTAGATACTCATCTCTGGAGGTTCTTGGCCAATATTCGGAAACTGTGGGCTGCAGCGTGGCGGAGAGTGTGTTTGTGGATCAAAGGAGCTCATGCTCTAACACAGGCAGCTGATAAGTTATGACACACCTGTGCTAGTGCTTCTTTCCCCAGACAGGTGCATCACCTGTGCCCTTCCCTACCTACTTATGCACCTGTAAATGTTACAGCTTGTGCTGCAGGCTCCACCCCGGAGCCCTGAGTGGCTGCAGATGAGGACGATACCCCTCTCGGAATGCTGGCAGTCCCAGCCAGTCATTGATGTCACATCAACCAAACCTGAAAGTTACAACTGTTTATCTTCTTAAATGAATGAAGGAATTTTCCACTAATGTGATGCACATAAAGAAAGCATAAGGTGCCTTGAAGTTAAAACTCCTCATCAGAGATCCTTCCCTCTCTACCTTTCACAAAGAAGCTTTAGCATTTAGTATTTCTTTTATAAAAGCCATTTTGTGCTGCTGCTAGTAACACCTCAGAATGCAAAAGCCATTGGCACTTATCAATGAAACAGTAGGCATATATATACACACACTTTAAAAAAAAAAAAAGAAAAGAAAAAAAGAAAAGGTCAGACCTCCTTTTCTTTGTGTAATTTTAATTGCAGAGTTGTTTGTACTTCCCCCTAGGCAATCACAGTACTACAGGCAAATTCTGTAACTGGTTACTCACGTGAGTAATCTTACTGATATAAATTAAATTACTCCCTAAAGTAAGGATTAATCTTGTGAGAAAAAAAAAAATTTCAAGCTTAAACATCAAACCTTTCTTTAGAGCTTAAATTGATGAACTGCGATGAGAAATCATTGCTTGCTGCTTCCTCTTTGCTGCAGGATTTGTACAAAGAGTTCTTAAAACCTCTTAAGCAGAATTTCCAAACAGGAAAGAGACAGTGTTCAGCACAGGTCTTTTCAGCTAAATTCCAATAACTTCATTTTTATCTACAGTGGCAGAAGTTGATTCCTTAAAATTAAATAACAAGGAAAAAGCTCTAGCCTTTTTATGACTTGAAAGAACACTTGCTGCCTTGCATGGCACTCTGTACTTTTGAAGGAGGAAAAAGCAGAGCTGCAATCTCATGAGCACCTGTCTCAGAATAAGGAGAGCTCTTCACTGTATGAGAGGCTACACTGTGGTTAAAAGCACAGTTGTGGTTCCTACAGAAGTGATAGTTGTGTATTTTTTTTTAAGGCACATACATTTGGAACTTCTCTCAGCCTTAATAACCCATGCAATTAAAGAAAGGCCTTTAAGATGGCTCTAGTCCTATAATTTCTGCAGTAATAACACGAGTTTTGACCTGTAGATTTGAATTCCTGGCTGTACCAAAGACTTCTTTGCTTTGCCACGCATTCACCAATTCACTTAATCTTTTGTGCTGCAGCACCACTAAGATTTCCCTCTCCCTAAGTATCAGTGACTGACCAATGTCATGCTCATACTGCTGTTGCTTTGAAAGGTATGGAAAAAAATTTCACTGGAAGTACAACTGAAATACTGACCACAGAGTGACAAAGCTAGCCAGTTTGCCAGCACAGAAAAGTGCATCTACAGCTGTTATTGAAAAACTATGATGATTAATAAGCACGCTTGCACCGCACATAAAATCATTTGTACTGCAACTATGGACAAACAAGTTGCTATTTTAATTTGAATGACAGAGTTTGGAGTTTGTAAATGCTAACTAGCCTTAGCATTTACATATTAAACAGACAAAAATTAAGTGGAAAATAGTGGGGCTGGCTTATTTGCAAAGTGACAACCTCTGTGAAAAGGTGACTTGGACAAAAAAAACCTCAAAGAAATAATGAATCATTTTTCAGGAATTAATAATGCAGGTACCTCCCTCCTCAAGAAAGCTATCTGACTTTTTTTTTTTTTCTCCATAAGAATTTGAGTTACAAAAACACAAAAAGCTGTTTGAGCAACATTGCCTACAGCTTCCTACTGAACTAACATATAGACATATATTTTAAATTACATCTGTAGTCCTGCAAATATTAATGTTGCAAATACTGCTAGGAAAAAACCCATTATTTATAGAAGAGTCAACAGAAAAAAACATTTAAGGAATGCTCAAATGAGTAAAAACACTTTTACAATGAACTAAGGCCCAGAATATAGTGTGAAAAGTAAATATAACAAATTTTTGATCCCCTCAACAAATCACATTTTTTGCCAAAAGTTCGCTTGAAAACAAGAAAAACTTGCAAAATTATTACTGCTCAGGGTTTGTTTATTCCAAGAAGTAAAAATTCAGCTCACTGCGTCATGGGCTTTGATGAGTAGCATCTAAATACTTATTCCCTGAGGTGCTGTGCATGCATAGTCACAGTTAAAATACACTGAAGTGGGTGCTGAGTGAATACATGCTTTGAAAATATGCCAGGCTTTACAAAGGAAAAAAAAAAAAAAATACTTCTGCAACCAGAAACTGATTAAAGTTGTAAAACTTCCTCTGCAGATTAAACTTTATGAAGTTTTGGTGCAGTGCATTTTAGCAAGGTCAGCCCCTGGCTGTGGTCTGCAGCTGCCTGGGAACACGTTACTACCAGACCCACCTTGATGTGGCACCTGAGCAAAGTACCACGCAGAACTATGTAAAACCAGGACTGAGGTGAAGAACGGCAAGCAGTGCTTTCAGAGCAGCAGAGTACAAGGACAACTGCAGGCTTCTGCCTATGGAGCACTGGAGTATAAGCAACACCAGTAAAAATGCTACAGTTTGTCAAGTACTGTGGGCACACCTCACTGCTGGAGAATCACTACAACACATGTCCCTGCATAGCATTTCTGGGGCAGATGCTCATAAGCAGGCAAAAGGCCAGCAAGGAAAGAATAAACTTTGTTCCAGCTGTGATTGCTGAGCAGTCAGAACTGGTCAGCACTGGAGTTAATTGAGTCTAGCCAGGAATACTGCCCTGGGGTCCTCACCACTGAGACTCCTGTTCTTGGCAGGGCTGGAAGGAGAAGGTAGCAGTCCTAAAAGGGGAGGAAGGAGAAGGGAAAATGGGAAGGCTTCCGCATAAAGAGGCTGGGAAAAGCTGATATGCTGACGAAGCTATGCTAACAGATTATGTTTAAGTCTGAAAAACTCTAGAAATAAAATGGAGACTAATGCTGGAGTCACAGTTTAGTGATTGTTACTTCCAAATGCAGTGGGTTTGGTGAGGTCTTTCTAGGCAGGATGCATCGTGCTTTTAGCATTTCTTTTTACTACAATACAGCATTGTACAGCCCTGAGCATGCATCTCTACCAGATGGAAACCTGATCAACCACAGATTGTAGTGAAACCAAAAAATGTTGTCAAATCTTGTGTTATATGAATATCCGCTCCCCTCAGTTTCTTAAGTGAAGCTCCAAAATCTGCAAAGTTGAGGCTGAGCCTCTGCAGAACCATTTTTCTCTATACGTTCTTTAGTTCAGGTCCTACATACCCCTCTGCTCCAGCCATCAGTAATATTTCTTCACACTGATTGCCCTTTTACAAAGGAAACCATAATGGTATGAAAACTGGAGTTATTAAAGTTCAAATTAATTCTATTAAAACTGGGCTTCCTCAGCATTTTCACTTACACTCCGAAGTAACCTACACAGTCAGTATTTTTGAAATGCAGTGACTTGGGAGAAGTGTGTACACACCAGCACACAGGAGGAAGCAAAAGCACAGGAGTCAAAAGGTAGAGAATAATACGGGGAGCTCTCTGTACTCTTTTGTAATGTTTTGGCTGAATTACTTGTACCTGCCTCCTTAACTGGATCCTTTGAAATGATAAAGCAAAATAAAGCATGATTACCTGGTAGCCTCACAAACACCTTTAGGTCATCATGCTGTTTCCCAACACGACAATGTTAGAGAACTTAGATCAAAAGCACCATGCCTGCGTAATGCGAAGTACAATATAGTGCAAAGCCATTCAAACAGGTTCAAAATTTTGTTGCAGTAGTAACTTCATCGTGACAGACTTTGTAACATACTGCATATCATTTGTCCCTCACATAGCCAGCATAAATTGGCATAAATTACATAAAGCACTGTGCATCATGTATTTTAGCTAGTTGGTTGGAAATTAAATCGATTGGTTACACTTGATCCAGATCATGATACATATTGCCAGGTAGCCCCACGGTGCAGAGATCTGCTTTTAATGAATATGAAGCCTTAGGCTGCACCATTAACGTTGTGTATAACCCCAATCATGTTGTGTTATCACAGTTCAACACTTTGCTGAAGAGAAGTTCATACAAGCTATTCATGTGGTCAAAAGAAGAGGGGAAAACTGGTTTTAAAAGAAAAGAGTTCATCTACAACTCAGACTACCCAGCAACCCAGCTTGTCTCAAACAATTCACACACTGAATTCAAAAACAGTTCAGTATACATTGATAAGACACATAATGACAAATGATCTATATTCTTGGATGTCTATTAGATTACTTGTAGAAGTCTTTATATCTTATTCCAATAATCATCTGCCCAGCATATGCACAAAATAAACCCCACCATCAGAAGAAACAAGGTGTAGCAGGAAAAACAATGTCATCTCAAGATCATTGTAAAAGCATAGGGAATTTAAAATACAGTATTGCAAAACAAGGGAGCTGAGCTTTATTTCTAGAAATGCAGGTTGAACATTAAATTAATAGAAAAGGCAATATCATTTGGATCTGTGCCATAAATGCTGCAATGCTAGAATGCCCTTAGACTTTTTAAGTCTTTCAGAGCAAAACCATGGTGCATTTTTAAAGCAACTTTATAACTGGCATTTTAGAAAACTGTAAAACATTATGAGGGCTAGTAGCTGCTTTCTGACCATGAGCACTACGATAATAAAAGTAGTCATAACTCCTGCTTCAGCAAAGGCCTTCCACCATCTTCCTGACATATACTACGGTAGAGAGGATTAGGTGTCCCCTGACTTATGTATTAGTCATGACAGGCCATAGGCAGGCAAGAAATCTATAACTTCCATTTGGCTGCCTATGGCTCCCATGGGATCTGCTGCATCTAGGTACACAGACACGTTCAGCCCGGCAGTGGAGGGATACCTCAAGTCTAAACCAGTCATGGAGAGATTCTGCAACATTCATCTGATGTTAGAATCTGAAGCATCTCTCAATGATGGGAAATTTGTACAAATATAGACACTTCAATCAATCATACTGTGACAACCTCACTGCTGCTACCTACTTCCAAGCAGCTGAAATGCCTATTTCAGATGATCTGCTTATTCTTCTCTGCTTGCCACTAACAGTTCATTTATACAAGAGATAAACAGTGCTAAAATCAAACGAGGTGGTGTATGAACACCAATTGTTTTTACCAAGGAAATTAACCTGTACACCTTTCCAAAACCCATTAAGTTTAAATTCTGGTGCATTTCAATGAAATACTTCTTTTTCAGTCAGATTTTGGCATGAAGGTCTTTGCTTTTATGGATAAATCAGCTCCTCTCACTCCACAATTTTACATGGGGATCTCATTGAAAAGACATTGTAGAACAAAGGATTTTTCAGAAAACATAACTTCCCTTTCTTTAATGTTTTGTTCACAGTGTTCTACACCATTTGGTACTTGGCACAACATAAACACTTGGGGAAAATTAATTAGCAACTAAAACTGATAAGCAAATTGGTACAAGCACAGTGAATTACTCTACGGACTCACCCAGCCATAGATAAACTTTAGGTTGCTTTAATGTAACCAGGGTTTAACTGCAGTAAACTAAAATCATCTAGCTTGTGAACAGGATGATTTACAGTGTTAATAATTCTTGCGCTTCCAGTTGCTCCACTTTGGTTTTCCGGGTACCTGGTTGGCGTTCTGGTCTGTGGGCGAAGTATTGCAACTGCCGATCTCCCCCTAGTGACTTTTTTGAAAATGTATCGAATTAGTCGGGATCTGCCCTAGAGGTAAATTCATCAGTAAGAAGTTTTTATACCGGCATGATCACTGTCCCCTTAAAACTATTACATAGATCTAGATTTGTAATTCTGAGATCTGAAAAAGTAACCAATGGTATGTAAACATTTTTAATTTTTCATATTAGAATCCTCCATTTACTTTGAGAAATTCTGTGCAGAAGTTCTCATAAGTTCAGAGACTTATTCTTTTAGGTTTGTTTCCTCGGCTCTTCTGTTTTCCGGTACTTATCTGCAATAGAACTGTTTTTGTGCCTTGCGTTGTTAGAAAGATTGTACCAATAAGGCATCATGCATCAGTACTACTGAGCGTGTCACAGCGCTGCTGAGGCATTGCGGAGCGTGTCAAAGCAACTGCAGCTGTGTAGTGAAGACTTCACATTCCTCGGTATTTGCAGAATCCAGGTACCCAACCCTAACATGCGTTATTATATGATTAAAGACAATATTCCCAGATAAAAGAGCTGCATCTAAAGCAACTCTCTCCGTGGCTGTTTTCTTATGTATATGAATGTATGAACAAACATTCTGGGGAAAATCTTCCCTCAAAATATCTGTCAAACATGGAGCTTTTTAGACTTTGTCTAGTTCCAACAACAGTGCAAGATTCCTACTACTTTACCTAAATAACTCTCTTCTTTTGGCTGCTGGCTGGCCAACCCAGGGCATGGAGAGTTTAAATGACTGTTTTCTGATCCCCATCACCTTTCCTGTGCCTTTTGAATCAGTCACCACTTAAACACATAGTAACACCATCAACAGCCACCTACCATCAGCTGAACTAATTCCAGCTAATGGGAAGGCCTATGAAGTGTTAACCGTGAATGAGTATGTTCAAGCCTCTCACATGAACCTGTTAGTAAATGCAGGTGGAATACCCACATGCTTATTGGGGCATACGGAGCTGCAGCACAAACAAACACTCACGTAAAAATCATTAACACAGAAACTGTATTTGTTACAGCACCGACTCATGGTGGGTGGCTGTCTTAATTCTAGGGTCAGCCACGTGAAAGATGACTGATAGCACAGTGGAGCTTTCTGCTATCCTGGAAGACAAAAAACTACACTGAAAAGGAATTATTCTATCCAAAACCCAATCAGATCAAACTATCCTCACTTTAAAGCCATGATTAAATTTATCTAACCTTTTACAGTTTATGAAAACCATGGCCTACCCGAGGTTTGTTTGCAGAGCCAATCGTTTGTTTACAGTGTTAATCTTTAGCACACACTGCACCATGATAGCAAATCAGCATAGCAGATTGCAGGCTGAGTCAATAAAGAACAGCTACTCTTCTCACCCCATAGCAGTAAATATTGCCAATGCTGATCTCCTTACAATGTTCCCTCTATAAAGGACTGTGAACACTAAGAGCAAGTAGGAGGTCAGTTCTGGGAAGGAAATATAAGTAAATACTAGTGACTGCTCCAAGGCATCCAGGATAGGAAATGGCTGCAAGCTTTTTTCATCGAGGCTTCCATATTTCTCAGGAAAAAAAAAAAGATTTACCTAACAAGATGGAGATACCCACCTCCAAAAATTAATAAGGGAAAGGATCTTTAAGTTCTTTCTTCTTCCTCCCTCCTCAGATTTTTTTTTTTTTTTTTTAAGGGATGATGCACAGCACAATTTGGCTTTAAATTGGCTGAATTTTCTTGAGTTCTACATGAGAAGGATCCTGTGTTTGGCTAAGTTATTCCTTTTATTTTCCTACACTGGAGATTTGACCTGTGCTGTTGTTTTAAACAGAATGCCCTTGGTCTAGATGATTCCCGCTGATGTCAGCATATATGGAACCAGTCTCTGGGATAAATGTTTCATCCATTAAATAGATTACACTGAAGCTGGAACAAAGAAGAGTCTTTTGGTCTTTTCATGGCAGTTAACCTAAAATCTTTCAAAACAGAAAAGCAAGTTAGCGTAGAAAATTATGTGATTAGATGGCTTTAAACACAACTCCTGGACCTCGGCTGACTTAAACAGAAACCAGACAATAAGAAACAAAATCATCATCTTCTGTCCTACCTTGCTATTTTAAAAACATGTTTAACAGCTTTTCTTCTTTAAAAGTGCCCTCATCCAATGACCAAGGTGGAACAGACCCACCTGGGAGCTTGACAAGCTTTTAGTGATTTAAGTTACACCATTATTGCAAAGATACTTCCAGTGCTCTAACTGGGGCTGAAATAAAACCCCCTTGATCATCAGGCAGACATGATATAGCTGCTGCAATACTATGACATTAGTAAGCAAATTTGATTCGGAATCTGTACAAATAAAATACTTATTGTACTTAGGATTTGTGCTAGTCCAAAGCAGAAACTTTGGCTTATTATTGCAAACAATATAAAATCTTACTATGACTCTGGGTATAGATGGTACTAGTGTGATTTACCAGCCATTAGTTATTGAACTGCTGTGAGACTTCATGCTCAAACTAATCCAGTCAATCAGGTAAGTCCACTTTCTCAGCAGTTTCCCATCATCATTCTATTTTATTATTTTTTTTCTTGCAGGATTCCTTGCATGTAATTTCAACTAATTTTGAATGAAAGAATTTGCTCCATCATTGCCACTAGCAACAAAGCAAGCAGCAAAACAGCCAAACAACAAAAGCCATGAATATCAAATGGGTTAAAGAGAGCAACTCAATCTCTGAATGCATTTTGTCATTGAAATTTCAGTAACTGTAGTAACATGACACAAAAGCATTAACCTGTCTACCCGTTCCCTGCTTTCCTAAGAGCTGTGAACAAGCGCTTGGTGCAGGTTTGTTGCTCTTTGCCAGTTCAGGTTAGGCACTGCTCTTCAGCTAGTTTGTACAGTAATACAGCTGCTGCCTGAAAACACTGAGTAGAATATAGTAGCTGGTGGTAAAAAAATTCTCATTACCATTCTAAACACCTGATGTCCTCCACACTGAGGAAAATTTGCCACTGTTACAGCTTCCTTGTATTAGTAATTGTGGGTGCAAACTGCCTCTGTACCTCAAATCTCATATGGAAAGAAAAATAGTCCACCATGTTGATTATATGAGTTCTGTATTTCAGAGGCCAGGATGGCACAAGGTTGCTTTAATTTAAACATAATGAAACTGGACACATTGCAGACTCTCAGTCTTCTACACTACTAAGGCTTCTGTTCATGTGATGCATTAGTAACACATCCAGGAAAATCTACTTGCACAATGTTGTACTGCTTTTAGTTCAACATACTGCTTGGTCTGCATTAATTCTTTGTTGTGACCTTTTATCAGCTATGAAGAAGCCAGAAAAGGGAAAACTGTTAATTTAAAATTCTGCACTTCTGAAATTATAAATAAATCCAGTCTTCTCTCTCTCCCAAACAAGACCGGGGTGTGTCAAGACAGAGTGAAAATCCTGCCTTAGTAGTCTTTAAATAAAGGTCACAGACTTGATGAAACAAATCTAAAAACTAGAGAAAAAGCCAAACACCAGACCAAACAATATCAACAAGGAAAATGAAAACCGAGATCCAATGGTGCCTAATGTGTCTGTGGACTCCATGCACAATAAGCAATATGGCACACATTACCCCCACCGGGGGTTGGAACTAGATGATCTTTAAGGTCCAACCCAACCTTTTAAGATCCAACCCAAACCATTCCATGATTCTACTAAACCACAATTTCCATTGTCTAATAAAAAACATGCTACAGGCAGAAAGTTCAATGTCAAGCAGTACCTGCAACAAATACACAGGTCTATCACACATTAATTCTCAGTTCAAGAAGACAATGCATTCCTAAGGTCTATAAAATCTTTAATAAAACTCTCCTTCCTGCTCAGAAGCTTGATCCGTACTGACTTATATTCTGAACATCTTCCTATAGCTTACAGCAGCTAATTTTTATTGAAATTTTAAAAGCATTGGAATCCCCACAAAAAAATGAATACTAAATCATCATTTCATAACAAGGATTTGGACAGTTTGTGACATGGCACAAAGAAGGGCAGGCAGGATACCCGTTAGTTAATGCTCCAGAACAACCTGATGTAGCAGAACGCTAACGTTTGCCGCCTGGGGCCAGACCTGGGGCTGCACTGGCACAGGGCTCTTCAGGAAGGAGACCACTCTGCACCAACACCCAAGTTGCACTCTATGAGAGAGAAAGCTCTGGTGCCTGTGCCTAAAATTCAGACACCTAGCCAGCTGAACATACATGGCATGCAGCTTAAATGCGTCTTAAATTCTACAGCTCAGCCCGTAAAATCTGAGCTGCACATGCAGTCTTTCCTACCGCATGCAAAACAAATTATTACAGACTCACACTATGCAACCACCGGCTTAGTGCCATGCAATCCCCAAAGCCAGACTGTTATTGCCCAGACTATTTCAAACATCTTGAAAGAGGTGAAACCAACTGTGATACAGAAGGCGCATGAAACTGTTGTACCCAGAAATGCTTTTCTGACCTTGCAGGGTGCGAGGCGGCGGGACTGTTGAGGTGACAGGTGACACCACCCCTGCTTCATGCATTCCCTGGGACAGCAGCCAAAGCCCGACCCTGTCCTGGAGTAAATTTCTCCCCTTTGTGCTTCACCTCAAAGAATGTCAAATACACAGGCTCTGTGCCGCCCGAGTGATGTCCCTCTGCATACTGAACCAAAGGCCTGGTTAGCGTCTGACAGAAATTACAATAATCAGTGCTGATTTACATTTTTAAACAGCTGTTGCCAGATTGCCATACTTGCACTTTATTATCCCAGCACATCACTTGTTCTTCATGCTATGTTGTTTTTTTGAACTAAATGTGAGTATCCACAGTTTTTGGAAACTTGTGAATGGCTGGACCTTGTTGTCCAAACATCCTTAAAATTCCAGATCCACATAGGGCCTGTTTTGGCAGTTATTTTTCTTGGTTAATCTTGCTTTTCTGCACAGAGTTGATTTACATAATTTCAAGCTTGAAACAGATCCAAAACTGGTCTGGCAAGAAAAGGACAATCTGTGATGTGGGATAACTAATAAGATTTTTCCTGGTATTTGGTAAATTGTGTGCAAATCCAAACTCTTCATCAAAAATTATACTAAAATCTGAACAAAACACAAGCCTATATCTTGAGCCACTAGCTAAACACAGCGCCAAACTTCCTTTTGCCAACTTTTGCTATTGTGCTCCTGCCTTCCTGGTATTTGTTTCTGGGTTCTTCCTTCCCTTCCATTCTTTGTACTTTTTTAATTATGATTTTGAATCATGGTAATTGTAATTTATAACAACAGCTTGAGCTAAACCTCTTTTATTCCACTCTTACATGAAAATATATCTGCAAGATACAGTAAGCAAAAGACAACTTTAACAGGTATACAGTAAGCAAAAGACAACTTTAACAGGTATCTTCACAAAGAATAAACAGTTGCTAAGTCAACCTTTTCTTACTTTTTCCCAGTAAACCCAAACATTTTCTTTTAAAATACTTGTGATTTTGTGATGTTTTGATATTTCTTCAGTGTATGGACAAATAACATTGAAGAGCAGCCTGGGTACTCTCCCTTTTCTTCCCCCAGGTTAGTAAGATGTCAAACATGCACCCCTCAACTTTTCACTTTCTCCCACTCACAAATAACCTCCTGTTAAACTGAGGGGGTGGGGGTGGGTCCCAGAAAAGCCTTGTTCTTCTTCAGTGCTTCCACAGAAGCAGCATTAAGTTGCTGTCAAAAGCAAATGAAACAAACAAACAAAATCTATCAGTATCCACGCCAACAAACACTGTACTTCGTGTCAGAACTGGACTGTTTTGCTGTCTATGGTTATTCTAGTGAAAAGTATTTCTTGGTGTGCAGTATTGGTTCCAATACAATTATTTCAAACTTCTCACAAAAAACAATCGCTAATTATTTCTGTAGGAAACATCTTCACACTGACAAGTTGCAAAGAGAGTCTAAATTAATTAAATACATTATTCATGCAGAACGTAGAAATGTTTATAGACATAGTTAGGCTTAGAACAAGCTGAAAGTGTCTTTCCATTGATTCAAACACTCAGCAAGGAACAATTGCTTGTTCCTTTTGAATTCAATAACCTCCTTGTCTTTCCCATATCCACATAAATGGCAACAAGGCCAGTCTCCCATCCACAACACTATACATGGTCATATTTTATTTAATTAATATAAACCTATGTAGGTGTCTGAAACAAAGGGGTGAATGAAGGAAACTGATTACTCACCTTTTAGAAACCTTTATATTTGGATAACATACTTGCCTTTAGAAAGAACTGACAGGTTATAACAAGATCCCAAGATGCAGACTTGCAGTGCTGCCTAGCTGTGTGCTGATAAGGCACTATCTTCCAGCTCTACCTCACAAGTTGGAGAGACAAAGAAAATCAATTTTGAAAGTCTAAGACTTGGACTTTAGAATTCCATCGTATATTTCTAGTTATACAATGATATCTAGAGATTTCAGGGAGAAATGTTCAAGACAAATAAACCAAATTTTAAACATTTTATTGATGAACAGCAGAAAATGCAGCTTTTTTTAAAAATCATACCGCGGGATGTAATATCAATTTAATTTGTACACATGTAAATAAACTTTTGCACATATTTTCAACATAATAGCCGCTGTTCTGAAAATAACTCAGGTGTATGGTGTCACAGTCATGGACATCATCCTGAGAAAGACTGAGGATGCAGAGCAGTGTGGTGGGAGCAGCACAGGGATCTGAGGACTGTAAATCCAGCTACAGCCACAGAGGAAATTGTCAGTGGCTGTTTTGTGCTGAGGCATCTGTTGCCTTAGCTACACTGCCAGCAATAGTTTAAAGACAGCTGCAGCGTGTCTATACAAGCTACACAAAACTATGATTTCTATGCTCTTTGAAAAGAACAGAATGTGACTTACATTATATAGTAAGCATTACAGACGGCCTTTTAATACATCTTTCTTCCTAAGAGCAAGTTTTGTCACCAGGGAACACACGATACCCTTTGACCTGTATAACCAGAGGCTTGATAAACTTCTGTTCCAGGTCCTGGAGTATCTTCTTAAGATGTTATTCCCGTACCTGTATCATGAGTAACTTCGAGCCCATGAGTATTATTGTTCATATTCTCTGTTGGCCATCTATGTTATCAGTGCCTTTCTTCAGAGTTGACAGTCGTCTAAAATATGTATGTGTATATAATTATTTTCAGCTGAGAAGTGGTCTTGTAATAGAACAAATCACAGATCTGTAGAGGAAGATTTGAAATGGTGCTCCACAGACTGTTTTCCATCTTCTAGAACTTTGGAAATGCGCTGGGGGAAAAAAAAACCACAAAAACAAACAGAGTTCCATATGTTAAGATGACATCTGTATTAGATTCAGTAATAAGTATACTAATTACTAGGTTGTGGCCTAAAGCTGTGGCGAGAAAAAAAAAGATGTCCACCAAATCTTGGATATTTGCAATTATTTTGTCTGTCCTGCAAAACCTTAAACCTGCATTTAAACCTGTGCACGATTCCAATCACGCTGTGAAGCACTATACACATGTATTGTTAGATTTATTCAGTCCTTTTTCAGACATGTAAAAAAGGACATTTCATCCTTTGCTCTTTAGGTTGAGGTGAATGCATGAGATGCTGGAGAGCTGTTACTCCTGGGTCTGAACAGAACAAGTATGTGATAAACTGAATATCAGCAAAATCCTACAGACTTCAAATTAACAGGTTATTCTTGTTCCTGCCAGAAAAATCCCAAAATTATGAACACATCTAAATGCAGATTTTCCTAAAGAGTGCCTTTAAGGACCATAGAGCAACATCTATATTTAAAAAAAAAACCTGCAGAAACTAATGGATGAAAATTAAACCTATTCACCAGAGGGGTGAAAAAAAAATTTTTAAAAAAATCAACCTTTGTTTTGAAAGATCAGCAAAAAGTTGACATGTAAAATATTACAAGTGCCACAGAATGCTTATACAGTGTGCATATCAGCAGCTACCAGCACGTGCACTGTCACCCTCCAACTATCTGAAACAACAGAAAGACTTTAAAACTTTTGAATTTTCATATCTGCACTGAATATTAATTGTTTCCTTTCAAATACCAAATTAAATATAATAGTTTTAATTTTGTGAAATTTCTGCAGAAATCCGTGAACGTTTTCCTACATTAAATGAAGATAACCTGCTTTAGGCTGCAGTAACATCTCCAGGGTAAGCCACAATTTCTACTTTCAAATAAGCAACTCTGACCTCAGAACTGCCTCACCCTGTGCGCGCTTTGCTATAGATGCTGTGCTGACCTTGCCCTGATGCTAGGGCTAGCTGCCCCATGTAATTAAACCGAACAAGAAACAATTAATTGCTTTCCTCTTTTGCTAATAAACGTGATCGAAAGCAAATGAGAGCAAAATCAGTCGGTCACACGAGACCTCTCGTGGTGCACGCGCGGAACTGCGTGCCGAGCCTGCCTCAAACGTGCAGCTGTACCTGTGCATTCCACAGAGCACGAGCAGAAGCAAATTTTTGCATCTCTATAGAGCATCCACTCCTCTCTCTGACGAGAGAAGTAATAAAAATTAAAATTGTGATTATTTTTTTAATGACATAATTTTCAGAGCATAGACTTTTTAAAGAGGTAACACTTTCTTCCCCACCCCCATCCCAGAGAACTTACCATTGTTTTAAATAGCTGGTTCACTTTCTTTTTTTTGAAGGTTTTCTTCTCACCATCTGAGGTGGAAGGAAACACTGGTTGACTCAACCTATGTGATGCAATTATTTCATCAGGTGCCACAGGGCAGACAGACAGAGTTAATCCTTTAAAAGAGAAACAGTGGTTGCACAAAACAAACCCACAAAAGGAGAGCCAAAGTGTAAGACAAAGCAGAATTCCACGCAACAAACTACTGCAGTTACTAGAAAGGAGACATTTTAAAACTATATCCTTAGAATACAAAAATAAGTATGGGGAAACACTAAAATTCATTACACTGAAACTGAAGAGTGAAAAAAAAATGAACCAGTCTGGTCAAAGAAGAAAAAACCCAGATGCATGCATGAAAAAGAAGTGAGCTGTGACAGTCTGTTGGGTTGTGCAAAGTGTCCATTACAGGCATCTGGAAAGGCAGGGACAATGAGAGGGACAGATAAAGTAAGAAGCAGGATGTGATATGGAAGAAGTAGCAGGTAAAGAATATTGGAATAGGGCACATTTTCTCTTCACATCCTGGCTCAGAACTGAGTTCCACCTTCAGCTACACTTTCCTTTTCCGTATCACGCAGCTGTCAGTCTCCTCGTGGGCAGTTATGTTGTTTCCCTTCCCTCTTGCCGTGAGAGAGCCTTGTGAGATTCCTCTTGAATGTCAAAAGCAGAAGTTGAAACCCTACTATGGGCAACCTTTGGGGACATGCATCTGCCAAAGCAAAGCTCAGAGCATTTCCTCCTGTTTCAAACGCTGCCCTCAGCTGTGAGGGCAGACTGCAGGAGCCCATGCTTCTTGTAAGTGAGACCCTGCAAAGCCAGGGAGATGAATAAACCCTGCCTCTTTCAAAGCAGGGGGAATGCCCGCACTATGCAAAGGAAGCAAAATTCAGAGCTCCACAAGTAACACTGCCAGAATTTGCACGTTAGCACTAGGCAGCACAGTGTAACCAAGCAGGACCAGCAGTCCAGCTTCACAGGCTCAACACACACTTAAATTCTGATCTTTGGCACAGAGCCACACAGAGAGCTACCTGCCCTGCTTAGAACAGACCCTTTACTGCTGTTTTCTTGTAGTAATAAAGAACTGCAGAGGTCCCAGCTTACTGTAAGCAGCTTACCTGGGATCGTTGGCATAGAACGACTGACAGAACTCATCTGCTTGAGGACAGATGTTTTCTGAGGTGCCACTACATGTTCTGAGAGGTTGGTGTCACTCATGAACTCATATTTCCTTGACAGCTGTTTAATAAAAAAAAATATCATTACTGATGAACTACAACATGAGCAACAGAGATCTAAGCAAAATAATCTTTTGTGAAAAGCATAGAAGAAAATAAATAATAAGCAATCATGCCTAACCAGATTTCTTTATGTTTTTTTTTTTCTGAGCCAACAATAAAAGTAACTTGAAGCAGTAGAATGGGTATCATATATAATACTACATACCCGGTAAAAACATGTAACAATTTTGCAGATGGTTTATAGCTAGATAAATATTTCTCATGCCACATAGAAAAAACCTTACGCTAAAAAATATAGGTAGAAGAGATTCTGTAATCTGGAACTCTAGGATGAGACTCCTACTGTGTCTTTGGAATAGTACCATCAGCCACCTCTGACTGTGATCTAGAAAGTAAAATGAAGTTTTGAAAACATTTTCCCGTATTGAATTAACATAACCAGCTTGGCTGCTGTGAGACTTGTCACTATTTTTCTGAAGCAAAAGAAAATCCTGTAACTCAATATGCAGTGAGATTCCCATAGTTAGGTGTATGTGTTATCTAATCTAACCAAAAGATAAAGGCGTTGCTTATTTTTATACATTAATGCTTCTCAGAGCATGACTGTGCTTTGTATCTCTCTTTTGCTTGAGGACACGTGGTGTAAGACAATCATAGTCCTCCATAAAATTCTCCTTGTTTCCCAAAAGAATCTTAGCTTTCTACTGAATTCACTCGGCCTTTGACAATTCCTCCAAATTTTTTTCATTCTATTATTGCCTCGCATTTTAATTTAGATAGGGCTTGTATATCAAAGGACATCTTTCAATTATTTTTATTATTATTTCTTTTTATACTAAAAGAAGAAAAGTCTCCTGAGAATTTAAGTACCCCCAGAAAAACCTCCCATCAAACCTCAATGTCAGTTATATAAGTCATTCTAATGATCTAGCAGTGCAATAAAAGCACTCAGATGATCTATGGAGCGAGAGATGCCAGTGCTTCCAAACCTCAGTCTGGCACCGTTTAAGGAGCGCTGTTTGCAATCTTGCAATTTCCTAACAGCTGCATGTTCCACAACAAGGTACAAAATGTACAAGGCTCATCACTTTTGAAATAGCCCTGACTGCAAGGAGCTGCCATGGAATGTCAGCACAGTCAATTGCCTCTCCACAGGAAAGCTAGCTTAACCCTCCCAGCACAGTACTCCATTTGAAGCTAACCAAGTTTCAGAATTTGCAGTTTCAGGGCTATATTATCTGTCATCATAAACAAGTGGAGATGTTCTGATTTTGCCACTGATTTGTTTCCTCTTCAGCATCTTGCAGCAGGTTTCATTCATGACAGGGCAGATCATCTCTGCATCCTGCATATTCCCCTTTAGGGCAAGCTGGCATTCTTTATGGTATCTTTTTCCTAAGCAAAGGAGTAATGTCTTTTTTTTTAGGGATTATAAAAGGCTACTTCAGTGACATACACATTTCATGTCAGAGATAGAAATATCAGGTGCTGTCTTCTCATCAGCAAACACCACACTGCTTCTTTTTGTTCTTTTTTTGGACCTTCTCATCTTTACTTCAGGGTGAGGATTAATTTGCGGAGCAGTCTCCTCTGATTCTGCTTTTACTTGCTTTGGTAGCACTACTTCCAGATCAAAGCTGCAGGAGCAAAAGAAGAAAGTACAAGTTGCTGAGTGGGATTTTAAAAGCCACTGGTATTCTGATGTCATTTCCCCATTAAATATAAATGCAGGTCATCTATTCCTTTGACTTTCGATGCAGCCTTGCAAACCATTGCTGGCAACTGTAGATACCTTCAGGTATAAGATGCCTTCAGGAGGTATAATGTCACCTTAAAACATTGCAAAGAATGTAAAATATTAACAGGAGTGAAAAACCCTTTTTAAAGATTTGTGCATTAGCATAAGAACCTAAACTAAACAGTTAGAGCTCTTATGGCAAGTTCATGTGTGGTGCTGGTGCTGGAAGAAAACATGCTATTTTGGTTGTTGAAAAGTAGAACAGAGTATTACTATTTATTGTCGTGTTTTAAATGCATCCTCCTATTTATTTCACCATATTGGACAACAATGTGTATACACAGTGATTAAAAAAAAAAAATAAAATCTCCCTTCTGTCTTCCTCTAGTTTTTACAGTTTAAGAAATGGGCTATTTTTTCATTTAAAACAACAACAACCACCAAACCAAAACAAAAACAACCAAAACCAAACCAAAAACCCCCACCAAATGAAAAATATTAAATAGGTGCTGGCTTTATTCTCTTCTTTGCTGGTGTAATTAGCCTATTGAACATGAGGCTGAACTTATTTTGCAACATAAAAATTGATAAATCAAGTAGTATGGTGAATTTGTTGACCCATGCTTCCTAGAAACAAATGAGCATCATAAGAACTAAAAATAGGTGCATGACTGAGCTGGTTAAATGTTGGCTGGTTCCACAGGAGGTGTCCTGCTTTACTAGAGACGTGGGGCTGGCAGATGTGACACAGCTCATGTTTGTGTGCTACAGCCTTCCTGTCCTGGGTGGAAACTGAGGGGCAGGAAGAGCAGCCTGGGACACCTCATAATGTATGATACTACATATCTTTGTTAGACATCTCAGAAAAATTAAGTAAAAAAACAATGAACTGACAGTCAAGCATGCAATATACAGGGATATCTTCAGAAGAAACACTTCCAAGTTAGTTACACACCTTTGGACTATTTAATTTTTAAAAGTGAACTACTCAAAAAGGAAGATCAGATGTTTAAAGAACAGTGGCCACCAAGATGAATTTTATATGCACCTTGTTTGGGAAGAAGTCCTAAGTGTCCCAAGGATAATTTACAAAGTGACCAAAACCATTTGTGGATGAAAAAGCTAGTCAATATACCTATACATGTTCTCTCAAACTTAAAAGTCTCTATGTTTCCCAGTGCTGCAGTTAAAGCATATTAGGCAAAGTATTTCACATTACAACAGACTTTACTGGTATGTCCCACCTCCTTACTTGTAAGTTTGTAAAGGCTGTCCTCTTCCTTTCCAATTTTTAGAAGCAAAAAGATGCTAATTAAGTTAAAAGAAAAACTTGCAAAACCCCCAGGATCTTTGTATTTTTTGAAATGTCATTTACATTTTAAAATACTTGGTTTATGAAAATGAAATGCCACTTTTTTCAGTGAAAGTCGAGTATATTTTGTCTATTAAGGTTGAAATACTGTAGCTTTAAGCCTGGAGGAAGTAATAGCTACAGTTAAAAATAATGTTGGCATAGTCTGAAGAGACTGCTAGTGGTCTTTGTGCTTGAATGCCTTTTTTTAAATCTTTTAGTTTCATTCCATGAAACTACTAAGAAACCAGGTCTGAAAGAAAATTTGTTTTGTATTCATAACCAACCTTTCTGAAGCAATTTTGTTTGGAGTACTGCAGTCCGAATTCATGGATGTCAGTGAAATAACTGATAGCTGACGGTAGGATCTCAGCATTGATCTTGGCCGTCCCACTCTCTTGTCGTCAAAATCTGGCTATAGGATGGAAAGGAGAAACACGTTCTACCAAACAACTTTGTGTGAACCTAATTCATCCCTTTTCATTAGGTCTTGAAGATGGCACAGGTGTTTTAACATTTGGCATGAAAGCAGTTGTTTACTACCATTAATTACTGTGATTGTATCTTCTGTCGGCATGCACTCTTACTCTAAGGCCTCCCAAACTCAATGATACAGTGAGTAGCTAAATAGACTACAACTGACATAATTAACTGTATGTTTGAAAAAGAAATCAAGAGAAACAGTGTCTGCTGATCTTATTTTGAACAGACCTGAGGCACACCATTGAAGTACTTGCTTGGGCAAATAGATTTAGTTAGTCCTTGCTCCAAGACGCTAATCCTGCTCCATCTTCGATACATCAGCTTCTGCCATCTTTACATGTTAATATATCCTTTTTTAACTATATGTTTGCAACCTTTGGAGAAAATTAATATTTCTTTAATAGCTAGCCAGGAGGAACAGGAGGATTCTCTAGGTCATCGGGTATCCATGTTGCACAATGCCGTATAGGCCGCAGCACCTCTCTCTGCAAAGCCTGAGGTTAACACCTTCTGCAGTGGAAGGAGGAAAAGGACGTGACACTCCAAATCTTCTTGAAGAAGATTTAGCTATCACACTGAAAGTATTCAGCTTAGCGTTGATGGTTATTCAGGCCTTGCAGCCTGGGACAAAGTTAACTGAAACAATCTGACTTATTTTCAAATGCTTTTCTGTTACTCTTGTTAACAAGGTGGCGACAAGGATCACATTTCTTGGATAATTCTAGAACTGTTTTATTTCTTCAGGGGAGACTTCCGGGATCTAAAACCTCTCTTTTTCTGTTCAATTACTTCCTGGGATGGCCATGCCTCCCCCTAGTTAGCTCATCACAGTGTCATGACACGAGGGAGGTTTTTGAGAATCTCCCAGTGTATGCATACCATAAACTACTTTTCCAGCCTACTTCAATTTCTATCCTATAAAAAACACGTGAACAACTTTAAAAAGTATTTCATATTAAAGCACAGGTTTTTGTTATTATCCAGAAAATATTAAACAATTGTGTGTAATTCCATATGCCAAATTCCCAGATACTTTGCTTCTGATGTCATTGCTCACTAAGACTCTGATATCTAGCAGAGAACTTGGAAAAATTTGTAGTTGCAAGAATTATTTTGAAGTGTTTTGCAATGAGTTTACATGCTGCTTATCCTTTGAATGGCCAGAATCTTGTAATAAAGACACAACAGCAGCATAACTTCTTTTTTTTTTTTTTTTCCCTCCTTCTTTGCTGTTAATAAAAAAGCTCAGGCCAGCCACCAGGGAGTCAAACATGGTATAATGGCAGTTTTAAATAGTGGGGGGTTTAAGTGCTGATCTGTAAGAGTGCTGAGGGGTTCAAGTGTTAGGCAAGATTGCTAATTGTGGATTACAGCCTCTTTAGTATTGCAAGGATGGTGGCATGGGACTGAAAGTAAGGAAAACATACTGAAATAAATATATAATATTTTCATGATATAGGTGTGTAACACAACACAATATCCAAAACTGAGGTTCAAAACTAGCTGTTTCTTCTATGGCAAGAGAAATAAATCCATTTATAAAATTATCAATGCTCAAAGCAACAACATAAAAGAATTTCAAAAGCAACTGGTGTTTAATCACAAAACAAAACATCATTGTTGCTAGCCTGCAGAAGCTCAGATAGACTATTTTATTCAAGAATTGTCTGGAGAGTTTGTGTTTAGAAGCTATCCTTCAATTCCCATATATTGCAGTTCGGTCTCAACTAATATTTATGGTATTATACACATGGTAGGTTTTACTTCACAACACAGCTGGAATTGGCTAGCACAGGGAGACATCAATTGCAGATCAAAGCCCTAAGCCACTAAGAAAAATTACAAAGAGAAGAAACATGAGAATTTGCTTTCACTTCCTTAATAAGGCAGAAAAGAATTGCAACTTTTAATAGACATAATAAAACACTACAAATCTTCCAGAATGAGGAATATTTGATAAGTCAGAGAAATGAATCAACTCTTTGACTATAAAACTCAGGTCCTACTACCTTCAGATCACAAGAAAACCCACAGGCAACAAAAGTTTACTATGTGCTTTCGTTTAGAAGAACAAGGTGCGTATTAAGTAAAGAGAAATTGCAGCAGAGGTTAAAAGGAGAGCAGTACCAATTCTCTGGCTCCATACTGTTTTTCCACTTTGACTTTTAAATGCTTGAAACATTCCTCCATACGGTCATGGAAAGGACGAAGATTATCAGAAACTCTTCTTTCATGAATTTTAATTCCAGCCCCAAGGAAAGGTATCTTAAAGAGGGAAAAAAAAGGAAAAAAAAAAGAAAAGAGAGAATATTAAACCGAGTCTGACAACCCCTCTAGCTCCATTTACAGTATCTGCTAAGTCAACTGCAAAACTCCTACTGTGATTTGCAAAAAAAGATTTGTTGGTTGATCTCAGATTTTAGCAGAATCTACAAGATAGAAAGGCTCTTGAAAAATGGGCTTTCTTAGTCCATTTTTGAAGAATGTTGGCTGCCTCATAGTGACCGCTTTCTCTCTTCAATGTATTTTAATGTTAATCCCTTATGAGAATAAACACACCATGTGTGAGTTTAAAAAATTCTTAGACTACTGGCCCACCCGCTTATGAAAGTGCCTGCCCAGTGGACTCCAGGCAGACAGTTTTAACTTCACTTTCAAATGGAAGATTGAGCGACTGGAAAAGGTTCAAATCAATCTACTGGGGGCTTAATCATGTGATCACTTCGACAATTGCTGCAGCAATTTAATATGTTAGTATCTGGTTACTGAAGGTGTCCTTTTCCTTTCTCCTTTATAAATTAATGCTTCAATACGAAAAATGAACAACTCAAGCCATGAACAGAAGCAGCTTGCACTAACCAGGCTGACTTTGCTCAGTTTTACCCCTGCACTTCTCTTTTTTGCCACTCATCCTTTAGGCTGGGATCAGTGACAAGTAGCCAAAGGGGTTAAGACCTCTGATTCTTCCTACTAGAATTAAAAGAAGGTACATAATATAATTTTTTAAACTGGGGCGAGGGATGGAGAAGTACAGTTATGGGTACTTACTTCCTAAAAGGATTAACACCTGATAAAAAGGTTAGGAAAAGGTCTATCTGTTCATTAAATATCTCCCTCTAATTTCTTAAAAATAATAATAATAATAATCTTTCTCCTTTGTCAGAAGAAACGCCTTGCTTACCAAATAAATAAAAAAAAAAAAAAAGAAAAAAAATTATTAAGTGAATATGACGGTAATTACTACTCTTATAATCCCTTCCTTACAATGTTTTCCTTTCCTATTACATTGCTACTATCACGTTTGCTCCTATATTAGTGTAATAATATCCAGTTAAAAGCAAAAAAGACGGATCTTTATCTTTAAGGATTATGGACAGCACACTTAGAAATGCTGTTTAATTAATAATAAATGTATTCACAACAAGAAACTTTTGTACTGCTTCTCTTTACAATATAAAGAGATTGCATTACTTTTCAGTCTTTGAAGATGGTGATTTATGAAACTTACGCAACATACTTTTAGCAACCTTCTGCTTGTGACCTTTTCCAACAGCTCTACCATTGACTTCGAGCGATGTTGCATTAATGTTTGGGGCTTCCTTTTTGTGTTCTGACCCTATGAATACTATAACACTGTATATATCGATCCACGCACTGACTTTATCATATTTTATGGAAGCTCAATTTCAATATAACTTTTAAAAACATGATATTAAAGCCCTTCTAGTACAGACAGATCTGTTTGTCCTCTTTAGAGGGACTTACAGGGATAGATAGCCATAAATTACCATTTTATTTCCTAAGGCCAGATGGTATTATGGTCTGTATAAGTATACCATTATATCCAGAGTACTTCTGATGGTCAGAAAGCAACCATATACAGAGCCTGTGGTGGACAACAATGCAGAGGAAAGTTGTAAAGGTTGGTGACTCAAACTAATAACCAAATTAAGATGAATCAAAATGAAACAGGAAAAATCTTCAAACACATTAAGAAAATAGTATAAAAAATTGCATTAAAACTATTTGGAAGACTCATTTCAAGGCTGAGAGAGGAATAAATGGTTAATTCTTGCTGTCTCTCATCTACAAAACAGAGATAGAATCATGGAGTCATGAAACAGATTGGGTTGGAAGGGACCTTTACAGGTCACCTGGTGCATCCCCCTGCAATGAGCTGGGACACCTGCAACTAGACCAGGTTGCTCAGAGCCCACCCAACCTGGACTTGAATGTTTCCAGGGACGGGGGACAGGGCATCTAATGCAAGAACTGTCCCCCTCCCCCTTGCCCCTCCCCCCCCCGCCCCCACAACAACAGTGAATAGCCACCTCTAGGGAAGAGTTACTTCCCAAGAGAATATCTGATATTTGCAGGTGCTTGTTTTCCCAGAAGTTCATGAAGTCCTTATGACTTCTTGTCACGCTGTCAGTTTTATCTCCAGATACACAACCTGAGTGTGAAATCCTGTCCCTTTTAACCATAAATGTAGCCCCACTACATGTGGGTTCTGATAAACCAAATTATGTGTTCTACAAAGTACTTTTTTGGTCAACTATTTTCCCTGGGACATAAGGAGATATATGGGTAATTCCCCTGATTTGGGTAGTGTTTCATCTAACTCTTAACAGATACTATAATGATGATATATGCCTCAGGAAATACGGTGTTATTTTTGTAATTAAGCAATTTCTCTGGTTTAGGCACAGATTTTAAAAAAACTTGAAGGACAGCATTGCTTAGGTCCCCAAGAACATTTTATCACATACTACATCAGAGGGTAAGGAACTATTGCTGTGCTGTTTTGTCAGTCATCTTAGTGTGTTAGTAATGGAATGCATGCTTCTTTTTAGGCACATTAAAATTGAAAGGGTTGAAGTCCTTTTTCCTACTTAAGGGAAACTATTCATATCTAAATAGGATAATAAATAGATGGTCATTTACAACTATACATACTCTAAAATGGAAGATTTAGCCTGAGAGAATATTTTACTATGAGTCCCATTAAAAAACAAACAAACAAACACACACACACCAAAAAACAAAAAACACCCCGCAAATTCATTCCAGAACTAGACAAGAAGTTTGTAATAAGAATCTTCATAACCTTCTAACCCTCCCTGCTTTGGGGAAACTATAAAAAACCACACCAAAACAAAACACGAAAATCAAACAAAACCCAAAACCAACCAGTAAAAATGACAGTCATCTAAGCGCTATGTTCTCCTGCTCCTGCTAGAAAGGAACAGAAAAAAGGAATAGCTGATGAAGCCTCAGATGACTGTTTTCAGTAAGAAATTACCTGCCAAGCAATTAGATCTTTGAGTCTATTCAGCTTTTCTTGATCCTCTGGATGGTCCCTGATATATTCTTCTGTAAAGAAAGCCTGAGATAAAAAATAAAAAAAAATCAGTCCATCGCTTTGACAGGTAAAGAATGCAGTGATTACTCCACTGACTCTAGGTTGTGACTGTGATATTGGTCATCAAATAAGAGACATACGAATGCTCCTTAACCAAATACTGCTGGTGATAATTCCTTACTATATCAGTTGAGAACTGAGGTGCTCTTTTTTGTTCAAATTTAGTCAGTCTTTATCCAACACTTCTGAGTTCGAGACCCTTACCATGAAACCTGATTACTGTTTTATTAAGCTTGCACTGAAACGAAAAAGGCACGAATTTGGAGTATCATGATTTACACTGATAAATTATCGTTTTATTCAAGTACCTTACTTACTGACATTAGCCAGTGTTACACAATAAGGGAATTCAACTCTGTCGTAGATAAGCAGTCAGAAACTGCACACACACTGCCTTTCACTGCCCAAAGGTTCCCCCCCCCCCCCCCCCCACCCCCGCCTCGGATATGAAAGAAGAATGTAGCTAAATAGTATCTAACAATATCCGTGACTGCCAAATATCTAAAAAATGGTATTTTAGGACTAACATAGCATAAGCCATACTCCTCCAGAATATGCCATGCTTACCACATATAATTTATGCGTGTATGTATATACACACATATATATGGGGTCTTTTCAACACTCTCTGAGTCTACCTGACATGCTGAGCCTACTTGAGCATGGCACGTGTTTTCCATAAGGAAATGGCAGGCAGAAATAATTGAGCTCCACGGCTGTGGGGTACCCCCACATTTATTTTCATCCCCAAAATATAATTAGTAATTTAGAGTTTAAATTTATATAAGCTTTTAACATTCCAGCTTTCTCTCCCACCCCACCTTCACAAGGTAGCCTTAGGGACAAATATTCTACAGTTCAGTTCTTCAAGACATTCCATTTTCCTTGTATTACCAGAACAGTTTTTATTTGTATTGCCATTTTTTAACAACAATGGCATTAATACAGAATGGCTGCAGTTACTGGGAAAACCTGATGACAGCTTAGTTGATAACCCACATCTGAATACTCTAGACCTACTGTAGGATAAACTTGATTCATTTAATTCAGATCAAATTCTTTGATGTGAGAGCACCTATTTCATTACAAAAGGGGTACCATGTCTCACGTGTATATGAAAACCCTTAACACAGTAATTAATTTTGAGCTTCAATTACTCTAGTCTGTAGTTTCTGCTTTCAAAGACAAATGTCACCACAATATGAGGATCTCTTTATCAGTGGAGTTATGTCTTTCATATTCCCAGCCCACATTTCACTGCCAGTTTGAACAAAGGACCTGGGAGGATTATTAAATAATGTATCTGAATATGTTCTTTGCGTTGACTTAAAAGACCACTCATATTTAGCAAAGCCACCCATAACAGCTGGATCAACAATTCCGTTCAGAAGCATAGAAAGTGGATTAATAGGAAGGTTCTCATCATTCTGGTATTGGTTAATCATCATCAAAAATTTTTTCATTTGTCATGGACATCGTTTCAATAGCATTCTCTAAAGGACTAATTGTAGTCTATAAAAGAAAGAAAAGACTTTTAAGGTTTATAAACATATTAAAAGGTATTTTTGGTTTTATAAAATTTCACATATATTAACCAACAGAGATTTGTTAATTTCTCTCAGGACTTTATAAACTAGATGTAAAATATATTGATCCTATTAATACAAAGGTAAAACAGAAGTAATAATAGCTTTGTATACATAAAAATAAGTAAATAACAAGTGTGATAAATTTGAAAACTATTTTGTGCATGGGGATTCATATAGATACAAGTTTTACAGGTTCTTGGCATGGTGATACACACCTGTGACATGGAGACAACCTCAAACCATCGTAAAATTCCAGGAAGTTTGTATGCTGTAACAAACGATGTTCTCTCAATCCACATAGACTATTAAAAAAAACATAGCAGGGAGAAAATTATACTTCAGGATTTAAACTTTAATCTTTTCTGCCTTCTGAAATATCAGAGTGAAAAGAATGTAGATGGAAAACATATGAACACTTTTGCATGAAAGGACACTGCGAAATTAATCTAGCACAGCAATTTGCACAAATAATTTTTCCGATTTCAGATTAGGTCATTTTTTAGGCACAAAGCCTGCACAAAGCAGAGGAAAAAGAAAAATTGCCCTTGAATCTTTTAGTATCTAATCCTATTTTTGCCGTCACAGATTGAATGACTATGACTAAATGACCTGTTCTCACTTCTACCCAATTACTTCCCAAATGTATTTCTGCAATGAAAAGCAGTGATAGCCCAATAATAAGTTGCCAGCATTCTCTCCCCGCCCCCCCCCTTTTTTTTTTCCTCTTTAAACAAGACTAGCTGCTGGGCTTTTAAAATGCCACTAGTTCATTTACACTACTGCTGCTTATTGTACCAGTATCCGTTGACCTAAACTGCCAGGACTGAGAAACATAACAATGATTGCAATGAAGACATAGTCCAACTATCCCCATTTTCCACGTATCTGAAGTAACCATGCGTATTATCTATTGTCATCAGCAATGAAAACATTAACGATTTAATTTTTGTAAAACCATTTAAAGGTTTATTCATAAATGGTTTCAAAACTCTACAGTTTGTAATGGAAGCCAATGTGCAGCATGAGTCTTAATAATGCAGTGCAAACCTGGGATGTCAGAGAAAAGTTTGCATCTGAAGCATTTAGCTGAACAAAAGGTGAGAAGCTCCTTACATGAAACTGTTGATGCTACTAATCAGCACACACATGGCTGAAATTGTAAATTTTTAAAAATAAATGGCTTTTCCCACTAATATCCCAAGAGCACAGCTTTAGCCATAAAGACTGGATGTTTTCATGACAAACTATAAAATATCAGCTATCTGTAAAATGAAAATAAAGTAACTTAGCACATTTTTATGCATGAAACGGAAAAATAATTTATGGTATTGCAGATTTCCTAGAATATTTGAACAATGAAGACTATTTCTTAGCAGTACACCATTAGGCATAGGAATAAATGTGACAAAGGTAGCACTCTAGTCTGTCAAGTTTTTATGGGACTAATGAAAGCAGACAACACACACCTCTCATTGCCAAACTGGCAGCTGACAAAAGTGTTGTAAACTACAAGAGGCAAATCATTTGATATTTATTGAGATGTCATCTTGTTTCATAATGAAAATCTGCGCCAGAAAATGTTACTGCTTAACACGAATGTGTTGAACATACTTAACTAAATAATGTTTACCTGCAACTGGCACAGTGATGTATCACTGAGTGCACAGAAATAGTGCTAAAATAGAGAAATTTTGCTTTTTTTCTTTTTTGGAACCAGACCCTAGAGGTAGGATGTCTGTAACGAGTCTTCCAAGACTAAGAAAGGATCTAGAGCAAATGTCAGTCACAGCTACCAGAACTGCAACCATCACCCTATAGTTCAATTACTTACAGCAAATTCATTTTCAGGGTCAACAGATCCTTTTCTGACTGGTCTTGAGTAGTGGAATCGGTGCACGTTGTTGGACTTATAAAAACTAAAAGATTTAAAAAAAGACTATTGTAAAATACAGAATTCAGAAATTTATGGAACTTGTTATCACAGTGAAATATTTCATTTTGATTCACTTGAGTTTTTAATTAAAAGCAAATTTTCTAGTCAGAAAAAAAGCATTTCACTGAGAACTCAGGAGACAACTACTTTATCTATAAATCAGTGTCATCACACAGTATTTTACAATTATTAAGCTTCAGCTTGTAATGGGGTATAATTTCCAGGCATAAATTTCAGAACTTCCAGATTAATGTTAAAACCTACAGAAGAAGGTCAAGAAAAGATTTTTACTTCCATATATTCTTGCTGTGGCAGGCACACTGCATGCCTGCTTTATAATGGCATACCAAAGGAGTATGTTTTGTTAAAAATAACTGACTGAATAGAGCAGATATATTCACCTGGTGTGTTTTTTCACCCACGGTGCATGCCAAATCAGTTTAATCACATCTAACAATTCTGCTCACAATGCAGAACAATAAGTATTGAATAAACTAAACATTTGAAGCCATTATAATAATAATTTCTTGTGATAGATAAGAAAATGTATATAAATACTTGTAGAGAAGGACATCAATGTAAAGAATATATTGCAAATTCAAGTTATGGTCTATTCCATGTAGCTAATAAATCATTCTCGGTCATTGTGAGCACATATTTTGGTTCAACCAGGCTCAGGGCTAGGTCCTGCACTTGGATCACAACAGCCCCATGCAATGCTGCGGGCTGGGGCAGGGGGCTGGGAACTGCCTGGCGGGGAAGGGGCTGGGAGGACTGGTGGCCAGCTGGGCATGAGCCAGCAGCGTGCCCGGGTGGCCAAGGAGGCCAGCAGCACCCTGGCTCGTAGCCGGGACAGCATGGCCAACAGGGCCAGGGCAGTGCCTGTCCCCCTATGCTCGGCACTGGTGAGGCCGCCCCTCGAACCCTGGCTTCGGGTTTGGGCCCCTCACGGCCAGAGGGACATGGAGGGGCTGGAGCGTGTCCAGAGCCGGGCACGGGGCTGGGGAAGGGGCTGGGGCACAAGTGCTGGGAGGGGCGGCGGGGGGAACTGGGGGGGGTTTAGTCTGGAGAAGGCTCAGGGGGGACCTTATTGCTCCCTGTAGGCATGGGGGGGTTCATCTCTTTTCCCAGAGAACAAGTGACAGGACAAGAGGAAACAGACTCCAGTCACATCAGGGGAGGTTTAGGTTGGGTACTAGGAAAAGTTTCTTCACAGAAAGGGTGGTCAAGCCCTGGAACAGGCTGCCCAGGGAGGTGGAGGAATCACCATCCCTGGAGGTGTTTAAAAGATATATAGATGTGGCACTTAGGGACAGGGTTTAGTGGTGGACTTGGCAGTGCTGGGTTAACGGTTGGACATGATGATCTCAAAGGTCTTTTCCAACCTAAATGATTCTATGATAATTCCACAAAACTCATATCTACTCATCTTTTAGCACTGGCTGACTTGAAAGAACAGAATTTGCACACTTTTGGCTTAGTGTTTTGCTGTCCCTAGAAAATTCTTTCATTTTGATTTTTGGTTTCTTTTTGAAAGATGGATTAAATTTAAAGCCATATTAAGTGAAAGCTAATTTTGCAGAGGAAAAGAAAAATTTCTCAGAAATATCTTACAGTAAAACCAAGCCATGTTTTGGAAGCCTAGGGAAACAAACAAATGGAGAGACACCAAACTGTTGAGCTAAGGAAACTTCTGTTGTATTAGTTCATAGGAACCTATAATTTATGATCCAAGCTACTAAGATTATCTTCATCAATAAAGAAAGTGTTATATACTGCCATACTGAGTCAGATAACTTTATACAGTTCCATCTGAAAGGACAGGTATTTTGAAGCTTGTTGATAGAATAAATGTATTGTCATTGACTAATGTAACTAACAATTAAATGCACAGTAAAGTACACTCATAAAATCTCTAAGACCAGATGAAATCAGCAGTTTGGCGGAATTCTGCAGCTGAGACAAACAATTACATAGCTCCTGTATGACAAGAGATTGTACTTATGTGGAACACTGCTAAATAAAACTTTTACAAGCTCAAAATGTGGCTGGCACTGCACTGAAACTAGTCAAACAGGACCAGATTTATAAGCTGTCTTTCAAGTTACTGGCTTTAAAATGAATTCAAGTTGAAACTGGGACAACAGTTCATAATTTTTTTATTTCACTGGTTTTTTTTTTTTTTGTTTTGTTGGTTGTTGTTTGTTTTTTTTTAATCTTGTAGTACAAGTCCTGTGCTATGTATCTGCTTTATTTATTTTGGGGTACATGGGGAGGTGATTCTTCTTTTTCCACTCAATCAACCACAATTTCAGTAAAAATTGTAGAGAAAAGTCTGCAGACAAAGGTGACATCTGGTTTGAATCCAGCTGTGGAAGAGTTAGAAATGAACCCGGCTGACAAAAAGAAGCCTTCTATCTTCATTCTCTTTTTGGACAGCCAAAGTGTTGTTAAAGGTTTTGGTCTGAGTGTTTGTTTGTTGAAGTGTGGAGGCATTCCAAAGCCTGTCTTGCATTAAAAAGACAGGTGCCTCAGTTTACCTAGAGACATTTTAGCTCGAGATGCCTCTTTTACACCAGTTTCGGTTAGGGAGATACAGTCATACCTGGTGCTTTCACAAGGCACTGACAAGAACAGGGAGAAACCACGGCCTGCCTTAATTGATGGTGCTTGTACCTATGTGCTGTCCTTAAGTTACAAGCTAACAAATACTATCTTGAATTTTTTCATTCAGGTGTTAGTGATAGCAACGGCTTTTACTGACCATGTTTGCAACCATATACATCACAGAATGGTTTGGGTTGGAAGGAACCTTTAAAGATCACCTCGTTCCAATTGCCTTGCCGTGGGCATGGCCACCTTTCACTAGACCAGGTTGCTCAAAGCCCCATCCAACCGGGCCTTGAACCCTTTCAAGGATGGGGCATCCACAGCTCCTTTGGGCAACTTCTTCCAGTATCTCAACACCTTCATAGTAAAGAATGTCTTCCTTACATCCAATCTAAATCTCCCCTCTCTCCATTTAAAAACACTGCCCTCCATCCTGTCAGTACAGACCTTGACAAAAAGTCTCTCTCCATCTTTTTTATAATCTCCCTTTATATATTGATGGATTATGGATTTGGAGCCAAAGATCTCACAAGCCTTAATTCAGCCAATATTCCAGTAGGTACTGTATGCAGTTTGGGCATCAACTATTAGAAGGAACCATCACTTTCCACACTTGTAGTCAGAACAATTAATTAGGAGCGTGTACTAAGTTCTGCCAGTTCTACACTGGGTTACAAGTTTGGAATTGTTCCCCAGTCTGTTCTCAGAATACTTTGGACAATTAATTTCCTTTACTCCTTTACAAAATCTTGACCATAGTACCAATGGAAGCCATTGTGCCACCATATCTTTTGCTCTTGGCAAGTTAAATCGTAACAACATTCTGTTGTACAAGAACCTTCAACTCAACCACTCTCATACTGCTAGTCACCTGTAAGAGCCCTATTTCCATCATTTGCATAAGAAGCTGTATTTAAAACTCAATAACTTGGACCCAAAGCATGGATTCCACCTCCCCTCCCTGTAACCAGGGTTGCTGGTTATGCTGTTCCTTAAGTAGTATATGGGTAGATGTTCTTTCATTAAATTCCTAGGGAATACAGAAGTCAGTAAATAAGACAGTAAAAGCTCTAAGATTCACTGGCAAATGACTGAGTTCAAAAAATAATGGTTGTCTGCCAGTTTAGGAATAAGGACTGATTTTTATTATATTATCTATTTACAGGAATTTACTCACTTTATAATTTGGTCAGGTACTGCCTTATTTTTGAATCTAGGTTGCTCCTCTAGGACTGGTTGCACTGTAAAACACTGGATGTCTGAAATTATGAAAGTTAAGGCCATGGTATTAACTATCAGGATGAAATACTGCAGGCTTATGAGGAAATTAAAATAATAATAATGGTAACAATGATGATGATAATAATAAAACCAATAATTAATAACAACAATAACAATAACATTTTCCTGATGAAAAATCTGCAGGGTTCAGAGTTTCATTTGTGGAGCTTCCTTGGCCAAAAAAGGACAAGTTTTGCCAGTAGTAATTAGTATATATATATATAAATATTAATTTTGAACTGCATATTTTTAGTATTTACTGAATTCGAGTATCTGTAGCTGAATTTATCACACTGAATCATTCACTAAATTTTAAAGCCCAGCCAACTTACAAAAATGACATTAACAACATCTGACATTAACAGTTTCACTATTTCACTTCAGGCATGCATAATGTCATGATGTTTAGCATTTTATCTTTGAAATCTGTAATTGAGCAGTCCTTTTACTTGAGATTTCCTTTTTCTATGGAAGTGTTATTTTTGAAATCCGAGTACTGTATTTCTATGTAAATACATCGTATATATTTCAGTATATTTAAGACTCATGCCCCTGGTTAAGGTTCTGTAGCTTTTTCTTAAGTGCCTCAGTAGTGCATATCTCCTGTTTGTTGCAAATAGACTTAAGCAAACTCTAAGAAAGGACTGAAGCATATGATCTCGAAAACAATAAAATTAGCTAAGACACAAGACAGATTTATGAGGGCTTGGCTCTTAAGCTTAATGCACTTCTTTAGACAAGTCTATAATACTCTCTGCTTCAGTCCCAACAGTGTGAAGAGAAAGCAGTATTCCTTTTCTCCTCCAGCAGCTTCCATCAGAACAGACTCAAGAGACCAAGTGAAGTGTTACAATGTTACCTTGAAAATTGATAAAGGAAAATGATGAAAACGTGAAAAAAATGAAAAAATATGTCTGATACAACAAGGTGATCTCATATCTGCTCAGCCAGTAATAATTTAAAGGAGAACATGAAAATAAAGCGTGTAAGCAACTGTGAAGAGTACTTCTAAAGATAACTTAGAACATTCTAAAAGGTGGCCAACAATCTTTATGAGTTAATTTCCTAGGAAACTTTCTGCGAGTGACATATTTATGTTGCCAAGAAATACAGGTGGTACCCAAGTGCAGTGCCAGTCAGAACAATGTTCAAGGAAGACGTGGATTTGATATCAAGACACAACAGCTAAAAATGTGAGGTAACAGCCAATTTGTTGCTTTAAACAGCACATTTGAATGTTCATCACTCATTTTGCCATTTGAAGAAAATAAAGGTAAAACCACATATGAACTTCGCTGAAATGGGTATCGAGCACTGGAACAGGCTGCCCAGGGAACCACCCCTGGAGGTAATTAAAAGATGTGTTGACATGCCACTTAGGGAAATGGTTTAGTGGTGGGCTACATTTATGGTTGGACTCAGCCTTAATCTTTTCCAACCTAAATGAATCTATGATTCTATGATGACTGAAAGAGACATACTCTGTAGAACTGTGAGAAAAACAGACACAAACATAAACCAGACGCAAACATCTTATGAACAAATTAAAAAAGACATGCAGGGCATATAAGAAAAACTGCAAACTGAGCTGCCACATTAATAAACCTTCATCTTTTTTAGGAAATGACTGCTCCACACAGATAAAACTCTTGCTAAAAACAAGGTTTCCCCCACCCGCCTTCACTCTGTGATTTCCCATGTGTTTGAGGATACATTGACCAGGAGAGTTTTTCACATCCTCTCCAGGGGCTGAGGTGGTGTTCATCTTCTCTGCACTGGGAAATTGAGTCATCAGCTGTGTCTGGAAATCTTCTCTCCTCTCATACTCCTTCCCACGATAGATGAATACTTTATTCTGCAAGGAATAAACAGCTGATTTCTTGGGCTGTATGATGCTGAGGCAGAAGTTATAAATGCATGTTCATCAGTACAAAGACAGCAGCGTCTCCAAATTTTGTAATGAGTGTTACTGGTTTTGGAATATTTATTAGCTATAAAGCAAGACACCATTTTGACCAGGTGCAGGAACGCAGCACTGACTCTCCAGAAACCCTGCTTTGGAATGAATGAAGATAAAGTGGCACCACCACTGAGGATGCTCCTGTACAGCAGAATAAAATCAGAATGGAAGGTAACAAAAGTACTGAAATTCCTTTTCTTCTTGTTTGTCAAGTAAAAGGATTTGCTTTCAAATACATTCTGGATTCAGGTTTCACAGCTTTCCTCTGCCTGCTCCTTCTCCTTGGTATGATGAAATGTCCTCATTCACAATACAGTAACCCCCAATGTGCTCATTTGTGGTTCAGTTTGCCACACTTAACAGGATACTTCTATAATTACCAGAAACAAAAGGTGCATGTTTCCTTTGGTGTAATATTAGCATATCATTTCACTATTTTCCTAATGTTTTCAAGGCAACATTGGCCTTTAAAAGTGGCAGAAAGAGGTCTTTCATTGCTTTTCAAGTATAAGGAAAGCTACCACATTAATTGTAGTATGTAGGAAAGATTATATTTTTCTACAAGAAAACATAAAATATTCAGGTTAGTTTTATGCTCTGAAGACATGCACTACAGTGGTTAAAATAAAGCAATGAACTTTTAAAAAATAAGTAAAAGACAGTTGTGCATCAATTCCTGCATTTGGCAGGTTTCTTGAAGAAACAGACCCTTTGGATTCTTAATTTCTCCCATGCTAGTAAAAAATGGAGAAAAGTAAAGAAAACAGAGTAGATTCAGTGTATAGAGGTCTGTTTAATGAAAACAGTTCAAACTTATCATAATTGTCTTAAGATATTAACTAGCTGTTACCGTTGAGGAAAAAAACTTAGAGTAAGACAAGACAGTTGGTATGAACATGTCAGCTCAATGCATATTAGAGATCAAAAAAGCAATCTGAAATTCAGTCATTATGAGGAAAACAAAGAACAAACATCAGCATTGCACTGAACAAATTCATAGTATATCCACATTTCAAGTACTATGTGCACTTGTCCTACCATCTCATGAACTAGGAAATGGGCAGCAAGGGAACTGGGATGTTAAAAGGTACGGAATGGTTGCTGTGGAAGCAATGTTTGGACAAACCAAGACTTTAAGGAACAATACATCATGAATGGTACAAGGAAGGTGATTAAAGAACAACTGTTCAGTCTCTTTGTAAGAACTAGTGTAGAGAAATGATCAGATGACAAAAAAGGGCAACAGTACATCTCTAACACACACAGTTGTATACTGTGAGGCCACAGTATATTCTGGAGAGCATCAGTTCAGAAAGCAACTGACAAATTCATCCAGCCCAAACCATTCTATGGTTCTATGAAATTCACAATAGAACAATCCATGAAGGGCTAGAAAACAAAACTGTCAACTCCAACCCAGGAACCTGTTTATCAGGTAAGCAGGGAATATCTACCAGGTCAGTATCACTACACACCTGCTCTATATTGCACTCTTCCCTACCATACTTATCCACTATTTCCTACTGTTAAACATACAATATTTGGCTATGGAGTGCATTGGTCTGAAAAATATGCTGTTTCCATATTCATAAAGTATTTCAATTGTAGCTGAGAGGCAATAAAAATCAGAAACTCTTGTCAGTTCATTATAAGGTCCACTAAAAATATCAACCTCATGTGAAACAGAATTTTGGTTCTAATTTGAACACAAGTTAATTAATGACATTCTACTAGTTATCAATAACCTGTGTGGGGACTCATCTGAGAAATACGTACCAATAGAGCTACCCATACCAAATTACATCATATTGATGCACCTAATATTTCTTCTAGTTTCCACCATCAAACTAAGGAAAGAATTGACTTAAACACATCTGAAAACATTTCATGCATATTCTTACAAGTAATAATTCACATTTTGATGACAGTCCTGCATCCAAGCAAAACTAATTTCACGGCAAATATCCCCAGAAACTCACTTGCATTAAAGTACACTCATATTTTTAGAAGCATATGAAAATAGATGAAAAAAGTAAGAATTTAAACATATTTACCCTTAGAAATGTGGGGAATCCTTGGCCATAATAACCAACAGCAAAATAGTCTGGTTTAGGTCTCAGAATTTTCATGATGTTTTCATAGAATTTTGCTTGTTGAATCTGAAAGCAAAACCAACTGCAATTACTTCTCTTCAGGGTTTGTGCCCCCATTTATTTTTAAACTTCTACAGCAGTACTACAGCTATCAGTGGATATGCAAGAGCTATCCATTACTGGTTCATAAGCTATACCGATAATCATTGTGCACATGACACTGCTGTGGTACAATTAAATATTGTTTACATTGATATGCAAATATAATACATAGTTAAATAAATGTTTGTGGCTTCAACTTTAATTGTTTGACCTCTGAATCAGTCTAACCCTTAATTTACTAGCATGAAAAGAAAAAAAGCAAACACCAAAATTGTACTTGACACTCTACACTTTAAACACTCAATTGATAACATTACTGAAATAATACATTTGGAAAAACTCCCTTCCTCAAATGTTTTCTGAGGTATGGATCAACTGAAACTTTCACCCTAGTGCTACACTAAAGACATGCCATGTAAAGGGCTTAGAATAACGTCTTCTGTAAAACGCTAAGTGTAATTTAGCTTTACTGTTTTTATTTGCTTTGTTATGAGACATGCAACACTGCAACTTAAATGAAATTGCCAAAAATATTTTCTTTATCTTTTAGTTCATGATAAAAGCAGAATTTATTGCGAGGAAAAGAAGCTGTCTTTATACACAACACTGTTAAGGAACATAAGGTTTTGATACTTAAGGTTTCTTTCTGGAAGAATCGGGGATATCTATTGAATGAGCCCTAAATGTTTGTTAAAGATCATGCAAGTGTGGAATCTTGGGGGTAGGAAAAAAAGAAAGTATGTGGGTTGGGGATTTTTTCTAATTAATTCAATTATAATGAAAACGAATAACTGAATATTTAGTCTTCCTTCTAGCCTTTGGACCTAGTTCTAATTCCTTGTGCCATATTACTTCCCCAGTCCCTGATAAGGACAGAGTTCTTTAGGCTTGTCGAGATTCGAGTTCCTAAAATTGAAAGAAAAATTTCAAGGAAAAAAATACATCCAGGTGCTTTTTCTACCCCAAAGCAGTAAAAAGGCCTCAAAACCCTGCTATATTTCTTTTATACATGGTATTTAAATTGCACTGAGAATGTTTCTTTCATCTATACAAGTTTCAAAATATCTCAGATGTCCACAACCTTAACAGTTCGTTATCAATCTCTACCACTGGATTGCTACAAGAAAACAGCAACCCTGACAAATGAATTAAAATCAACTGTAGACAATTTCATAAGCAGCTTTATCATTTGATAGCTCAAAAGTAGTAATTTCTGCAACTGAAGTAATTTGAAGACCTGCAGGTCTTCAAATCTTACCAGGTTTTGACTTAGAAGTTCATAGTCAAAAACTTCCTTTTCATATTGCTCTGCAAGTTCTTTGCATAAAGATATGGCTTCTTCCCACATCTGCAATGCAATCACATATTCAAAAAGTAAATCCAGTACCAACAAACAAGTTTTTAATGTGTCACTTTTTAACTACAGTTTTATTGATTATGCTCTCTTTAAATTGCAGTCATTTATTAACAGCACATTTAGAATGGAAGACTCAAGGCAATCATAAACTTCAGGAAAGCAGATTAATGTAAAAAATAAAAGTGTTTTATGGTTCATTATAGGAAGGAATAAGTAAACCTACTTTATTCTTATAGTAAGATAATAAAAAATCACCTGACCTTTCAGATACATAAAAAAGAAGGGTAAACCATGAAGGTGCAAGTATCCAGAATACACCCCAAGCATCGGAGCTGTGTAGGAGGAGATTGACACCTCCCTGTCCTTAAAACCAACACAAGCATACATAACCATAGGTAACCTTGCATATGACAGCTCTCCTAGTCAGCTAAAAACGTACAAGATTTAAATTGCCACTTGCTCAGAGCAGCAGCTTGTTTCTTTCCACACAACTTAATTACAGAGCTGCATAGGAAAGATTAGGACATTTTTTCTCATCTGCTATAGGCACTTAAAGTGTGCAGCACAGAAGTGGTCTTAAAACAGAGAGAAATTCCCTCTCTTGAGGGTATTTCTCAAATTCTGTCAGTCTTCTCTTCTATTCAGAATAAAGAAGACAAAAGGGGTTTTTGAGGCATAATTCCCTACCAGTGGCCACATGCATTATGACCATTTTTACATGGTGCCATGTACCCTCGGCTGGATAGTTCTGAACCCCAGAGCTTTGTCCAGCTGCCTGCGAACTCTCTCTGATGGATCTGAGGGGAACCTGAATGCTAAGTAGGTCAGAAATCAGGAGGATTTTATTTTTCTGAAACAGTGGGTAGGGACTCCTACATTGTAATTCTTTCACATGCCAACAACAAAACCTCTTCTCAGTTGAAGGTGAAGCAAATACTTTCTACCCTCTGAATTATAGCACGGACTTTCATGGGGGAGTTATGCCTTTATTTTGCAAAAAGCAGTAATTAATTGCCTTCCCTGTTCATACTTCTGGCTACAGCTGAACGAGACATAATGACTTAAAGGCATTACTGGGTCATAAGGCTAATTATCCAGCACTGCAGAATTTTCCCCTGCTTTCTAGTCCCTTGCTTTATTTCCAAAAATCTGAGCTCTACTGTCATTTTATTAAGATTTTTTTTTAAAAAAAAAAGCTGAACAAAATGCAGATACTGAGCATCAGACTAACACATTTTAAGTTTGGGATGCAATTCTCAGACTTCTGTGAATGAAATATGTCCATTTTGGACTGTCTGGATTTTTGGGAGATAATGACTGAATGGTTTGGAATGCAGTCTGTGTAGTCCATATTCTTTTCCTAGTAAAGGAAAGTACATTCAACATTTTATATTATTTTATTACTGCCTCACAGAGAAGCTTGTGACCACTATAAACATTAGCCATCTTTCGTTGTGAATACGGTTATTTAAAGAGTATATTCATATAGAACTGATATATGCTGTGAATAAGCATTCAGGACACAATTTTTACTTGACCCACATTTCAAAGAGGATTTCCTACACAAACACTTTATACAGAGCACATTCATTAAATAACTGCCATACAAAGCAACACAGTAAAAAAAGAGATTTGGCAGGGGGAAGAACTCTACAGACCTACCTTTCCTTTGTCAAAGTAGTCTATAATCTTCTCATACAAATTCTCTTTCAAGTGTCGATAGGTCTGTGAACACTGGAACTCTGTTGACATGACTTGGGGTGCACACTGTTCATCTGACCACTGAGAATAAAAACAAGTTAAAAAACAAAATTATTTTAGAGTTCAACATTTCACACGCACATCCCCTCCTCCCCCAAGGCCCGGTCCATTGGGAACTTCGAGGTGGTTTTTTTCCTGTCTTTTTTACCCTTTCACAAAGAAACTGGGTAAGGCACTGGGAATGTTTTCATTACCTCTTCAAACAAGTGCTGTATTTCATGTGATAACCAGGACTACATAAAACATTTTAAAAAGCTGTGCTCCTTCCTGCCCACCACCCAAAAAATTTTAGATAAAAATCTATGTGAGAAAATGAGTTAATTTTATTTCAGTGGTGTCAGCTTGACTGATATGGTTTTGACTTTTTTTTAAATATTGGCATATATTATCAACTTTGTCTATACCATATACCTATACCAATACATACAATATACCTCATATTTTTGTATGATCAGAAAAGTTAAGTTTAAGAAAAATAGCACTGTGAAAAACCAAATTTGTATGGTTCTGCACTAAAACAAATTCCACAAGAAATCTCAAGTTTTTGCTGAAGAATATTTAGACTTTGAATTTTCCTTTGAAATGGAAATGCATCTTACTGACCATTTCTATCAATAATGTAAGTTACAATGAGAATAAGTGTTAATTGTAGCAAAAAATAACTACCAGCTACAAAAGAAAGCGAACATAACTTGGCAGAATGATTCATATTATTTAAAGTAGAAAGTCAGATCTTTCCCTATGGTAGCTGGGAAAAATTGTATTTCATTTTCATCATGGTTATGTTTGGTTTAGTAAAAAATTAGCACAGTGAAAACGACCTGGAAGTTAAATGGCTTCAGAATTCGCACATAATGTTCTCACTATAAATTAAAACTATTTTTGCTACCAATTTGGAAGCAATTTAGTTTTATAAATATGTAGCTTTTAATTACCTATTAAGAACACCACTTCAATAATTAATGTTAATTTTGTATGAACCACAGCAGTATTTTTAACTAGAAACTTGAATATCCCTACGGAAAATAACTAATATGCAGTAAATCAGAGATTAAGACAATCACTTTTTACTTTATAAATTTGAAAATTGCACAAGATGATTTATGTATTGAATTTAGAAAATCTAACCTTCAAGAGCCACGTATGGAGTAGAAGGGTATATGCTGCTTCTGTGTAATTCTCACAATCTAAATGAAGATCTCGCAATTTATACAAATATCTGTTAGAGGAGAGAACAGGAATTACACTAGATATTGACATGATGGGAATACTGTGTCAAAAAAGTTCTAGTTAAACTCTGCAATGGAAACTTCATGGATTTCACTCAGTCACTACCCGAAGAGTCTTCAAGGACACTCTGGGAGGGGTTAAAGCTCTGTGCATTTGTTCAGACGTTTCTGTGCTCTCTTTGTATGCTGAAACGTTGTGCTCAAAAGGAAGAGAAAGAGGTGACCTTCCGCGAACTGCTGTTAGCTCCCCCTCCAGGAGGAAGAGGAAGCCTAAGTCAGAGCTCTGAGTCACTATCTCTAGACTGTTAGTAAATACAGCTGCCTTTCTCTGTAGCACTTCTCAATTGCATGTACACACTTGCGTAGATAGATGCACACGCAACAGGTAACGCAAGGTAAAGGAGAACACGGACAATACCATCCCAGAGAGACGATGCAAGGGCAGAGGAGTTGTTGGAAAGTATGCGTTGCCAGTGTTCTCCTTGATCCCGAGGGCAGCACTGCTGCTACCAGCACAACCATTTACCATCATGTGACTCAAGTCACATCTTTTGCAGCAGCCAAAAAGAAGCAGTGCATCCCATTTTTTTACACACAACAGGAGTTTTGACACGGGAACTCGGACACCTTGCTGTAGCAGTTCAAGGCTTTACCGTTCCCAGTTGTCAACCCAACTGAAAACGTGTCCCCCTCAGCAATGCCCACCGAGGAAGCATTGTTTCTCCCTGGTTACTCCAGCTCATAGCTCCAGTTTTAGCTCTGACCCACCTTCAGTGCTTATTTTAGCTGAGATTCTGGCCTTTGTCCTGCACTGGCTGAGGCACAGGTGGTTCTGCAGATTTTGCAGAATGAGAGGAGAGGCAGGAAATAGTGAACTTTTGAACAGCAAGACTTGCTGCAGCTCATATGCAAAACTCTTGGAGACAATAAGAGGCCATGTCACATCTGAAAGAATTTGCCAGCGTAGCTATAGCTCTTACAGAAAAATGCTTTACTAGTAATTCTGCATTGCACATAGTGTTGCATATTCAAAGAGACTTGGCAGGCTGAACAGTTCTACAAAACTTGAAAGTTTTTTTTCTGCCATTCTAAATGCATGATACACCCCTCCATCAAACCTCAAATCAATCTCAATTTTCTTTATTTCGAACAATAGACAATAAACATTGAATTATTTGATCAACTAAAAGTTGGTTCTTGGGGAAAAAAATGCTGCTGCTGAATATATATGATAGATTCCAAATCACTGAATGCTAAGTAAACAATCGAGTAAGAATATAAATGAGGCCAGGGTTACAACAGACATCAAAGTACAATAAAACAAGAATTTATAACAATATTATTGCCCTCTCCAAAACAGATCCAATAGAACAACTGCCATACCTGATATACATCTCTTCACGGTTAATGTCCTTGTAGAAATTCTAGGGACACAAACATTTAAAAGTTATCTCCCAATGTCTTTTATCAAAACACAAAATAAAAATATATATGCTGAGGTTTTGCTTTTCTTTCTATTTGGGCAGCCTAATAAATGCATTATTTACAGACTTTCTTCACTGTAAACCTAGCACTACTACTACAATTAATATTTTAATTAGTTATTAGTATGTGATATTATTATACATATCTATATATGCTTCTTCTGGTTCACTGATGAGATCATTAGTGAAAGTTTTCCTGCCTTAGAAGAGGAAAATACAGTTATCCAAATGCATTAACATTATAAATACATGCTCTGGTTACACTTGATGGCCAGGAAATCAGCTGGTATTTATTGAAGTTGATCTGTAATACTGTTGTGCAATACCTCTAAAAGGGCTAATTCCAGGAATAAAGCTCATTTTTTTCATCATAACACTTCTGTAGGTATACAAGTTCCTAAGGCTGTGCAGAATGTATGACAAGAATTGTGTCCTGAAGACTTGCAGGAATTGATACCACATTGTCCAGCAATTCTATGATTACTGAGGAACAGAGAGAATGTGAGCACAATGAATATTAACCATGTTCTTTTTCCAGCCTTTAAAGTTGATAAAGGTTCCTCTTCAGCTTAGAGGAATTTCCTGGTGGAGGAATTTCTGTATGTGATATCCTCATTACAAAACAGGAATAAAAAAAACCCCAACAAGGTGGCCTACAACCAGATCAGAGACTCAGATCTTCTTGGCACCTTACTGCCAGTGTAGCTTGCAGGTTTCCATCCCAGATTCAAAGAAAATAATTGTTGAGTTGCTAAAGCAGCAAGTGGCTTAGTTCCTCATGCAAAACTTGCCTCTGGCAAAAGCCTGCTGTTATGTTTAGCCTATCAAAAGGTCAAGGTGCATGAGCAGTAGACTTCCTTACTTATCCACGAAATCGAAGTGGATAAAACATACAAACAAAACCAAAGAACTGAGTGGACATTGCTTTCTTGATTATGCATGCAAATAAATATGAAAATCTCATACAAAAATATCATATGAATTATGTCCATGCAAATAAATACGAAAATCTCATGCCTCAGAGTTTAAATCAGTATTGAGCACTGTCCCCAGGAGGATTTGTCTTCATTGTTAGTAAATGGATTCTAAAGCTCTTCCCTTTTCTCACACAAGAATTACAAAAGAGAACATACCAGTAAGTTCACAGTGCAGCTCATGCGATTGTCCTTGCTTTCGTCATTCATCACCGTTCGGTAATCTAGCAGCTTCTCCAGGAGGCCTTTAACTAGGCTGACAAAACTTTCAACCAATTTAGAAATGCCAGGATACTGACACGCACACTCTGTAAGGCTGCAAACACACAAAAAGGTTTTTACAATACTGTGAAAATTAGTGCCCCATTAGATGAAAAATTGTTTGGACCTGAAGGCAAATACTGAATTAGAGCTAAAGCAACTGCAAAATGCTCTGAAAATTCCCTTTGTGGGTTGGTAATTTAGATATGCAGAAGACAGATGGGATATAAATCAGAGTAAAAAAATGAAAACTTGACTTTTCCTGTTTGAAAATGTCTTCAAATTCAAGGGTATACCTATAATTTCAGAAAGGAGAAACCCGTGTCAGTGGTGCAACTAACTCAAGTCCCTGGAATGCCACACTGTTGCAATGAACATCACACCTCCCTTTCCTCTGTAACTGTGCAACATAAAATGCATGCAACAATTATTTTCTTGTCTTTGTACAGTTACATGTGAGTAGAAAGTTCGAACTAGCATAAACTAGAATTTTAGGTCAAAATTTAGGTCAAAAGATACATTCACTAACAAGATCTCAACATTTGCTCTTAAGAAATAGGCAAATCCAAACAATAAACTTGCTGCAGATTAAAAAAAGCAGGTAGCCCTCTTTTCATAAAAATACAGGAAAATAAGTTTTATACATCATCATCGGATTCCAATTTACATTAACAAGGTATTAGTGTATGCTGTTTCTATAAAGTGCTGAAGTGATTTAGGAGTAGGTATTTCACATTACTATCATAGCCCTGGTTTCAAAGCTTAGCTGTTTAAACATTATCAAATGATTACCAGCACCTCGTTAAGGATTATTTTCTTTCTTTGCTTAAGAGTTTGTTTCCTCTGCTTAGCATTCTGGTTTTCCATTGGGATTCTCTCTGACAAACTGCATTTTTTATATATATACATACGTATATACTCACATATATTGATATTTTCACATATATATATATCCACATGTATTCTTATATATATTCACATGTCTATATATATTCATATATACGCTTATATATGTCCACATATATATGTGTAGGTGCATATATTAGGTCTGGCTGAGTTAGTTCCCCCACAGCAGCCCTCACAGTGCTGTGCTTTGCCTTGGTAGCCAGGAAGGTGTTGGTCCCCCCCGTGTGTTGGCTACCGCTGAGCAGTGCTCCACAGCACCAAGGCTGTCTTCAAACCCCTGTCACCCCCAAAGGCCAGTAGGCTGGGGGTAGACCAGATCTTGGGAAGGGACACAGCCAGGACAGCTGACCCAAACCGTCCAAAGGAATATTCCATACCATATGACATTTGCTCAGAAATAAAAGCTAAGAGAAGGGAGGATGACGAGGGGGATGCATTATTACATTTGTCCCAGAGCAACTGTGACACATAACAAAGCCCTGCTTCCCGGGAAGTGCCTGCACGTCATCTGCTGATGGAAAATAGAGATATTTTTTTTTTCTTTGCTTCCACACACTGATTTTGCTTTTTCAAACTGCCTTTACCTTGACCCATGAGTTCTTTTCCGTCTTATTTTCATCCTCCCCCCTCCCCATCCTACCAAAGATGGGGAGCAATAGAGTAGCTAGGTGAGCACCTGGCATCCAAAGTCAACCCACCACAATGCACAAAGTAATTACACGTAGATTTGGCATATCCTATTAATAACATATCAAAGTCACCATGTATTCTCACAGGAAAATAGTAAAAACAAATGAGCAATTGCAAAATTATCCCTGAAACTATGCTGTGTGCTTAAGCTGAGCAGTTTCAATGATATATCATTCTTAATGTGTGACCTCTTAGTGTTTCATTAACAGCACTCAATTTATATGCAAATACATTTAATAATTTATTATTAATCTTTAAGTACACTATTTTAAACCTTTCATTAAAAAGTATTAAGTTTTAATTAATTTTTCAATTAATTGCAAAAGTAATTTTTCACTCCTCAGAATTATTTAAGCTTTCTTCAGAAAATACATATTCATATTAACTTCAACTGCAAAGAAATCCTCAAAGCTTTGGCCTCAAATGGGACTTCAGCACAGTACCCAGTCTCAAAGTTCTAACTCAAAGTAAAAACAGCTTCTAATGTTTATTCCTTTGATTGCACAGCTCCAACAGAGTTATTTTGCCAAGACAGAGGGAGTGTGTACATGCATGTCTAAAAGATTATTTACATTGTACAAGATGTGACAGGCAGAGGCTAACAGATAAAAAGAGAATAATTTAATTGCTGTTTGACTAGGCTGAAACAATAATTGAAATATTTAAATAAATTATTGAAATGTGGCTTATGACATCAAATATGGCAAATGAAATGATAAATACTAAAGGGTCTGAAGAGCTGACAACTGACAGGAAAGGCTGTAGCACATTATATTTGTGGAAGAGAAAGTAAGAAAGCCTCAGAACCATACAGGAGACTGGAATACTATACAGGAAAATAAGTTATTTTACCTATGTAAGTATCAGAAAGAGGATAAGATGCTAACAAAGGGAATTACAGTCAACTTTTAAATGATATTATGAATTTTTGCCATAGGTTCAACTTGGATTGACAACAAACAAGGCAGAACTATGAACATTACTTGAGTGTGAAATGAGCATGAGTCACCAAGACATCACGGTTCTTTCCAAAGCAACTAGAAAAACACTGACGTAAAACACAAGCTATTGCTAGATTTCACCCAGGATACAGTACATAACTCCAGTCACTAACAAAAGACGAACTGGAATACACACAGAGGAGAAATACAAAACAAACAGGAGAGAGGAATACCTGTCTCGAGAAGGAAGATTTTAAAAGTTGTCTTGCTCAGCTTTATACAATAAAAACTTCATATATACATAAAAATTCAGAAGATTCCACCCCCTAGGAGGGAGCAAGAAACTTCTGAATTTTTAAACAGAGCTTGAAAAAAATAGAAGCTTTAAAATAAAAAATATTTTCAATGAAGCTCAAGAAAAAGCTGCATAACATGGGACACTGCAATTATGGGGAACCGGAAAGCTTCCAAGTGCTTTTTTCTGTTGTTGCGTGTATTAGTAATTGAAACACGCCAGAAATCATTTTCTGAGCTTGAGGACAAGCGGCATAGCACAACTTGTATTCATATAGCTTGATCCTCCTCCAGTTCCCAAAACGGGGTAGCCTTGTCTATTCTGCCTATTGAGAACAGCCTCTCATCTGTTCCATGTTATCGCAGTTTTTCCTTAGTGGGAAACTAAGGAAATTCATCATCCATTCATCAGCACAGGGCACAGCCCTGCACGGCACGTGCTAACGTTGAGGACTATGGACAAACACAAGGCAGTGCTTATACTTCTGCTGAACCTATTTAGTTCAGTCCCAGCAGCCAAGCAGTGCGGGTAAGTGCTGGTTGCAGAGAAGAGCACAAACACATGACAGACACTGACTGCTGCTAACTATCTGGGTACAGGTGGGAATTGGAATTCCGAAGGAGCGCAGTTAGTCACAGAAAATGAGTTAATGAACATATGACCAAATGAATTAATCTGGAGACCAATTTAACTGGGTATCTATCCAGTTGGAAAAAGGAGTTGAGGACAGAGGCTTGAAATCCCTGCTTTGAAAGGTGTGAAGGTAGGAAGGTTAAAACCTAACCAACCAACCAACAGGGTCCTACCCGCAGACAGGTCACCAGCCTCTGCTTCAACTGCCCCTCTACAGGTACCATTAAACATCTTCAAGGATGGAACAAAAAAAAATTATCTGGAGATGATATGAAGTGACATCTTTAGAAATACAGAAACCTTGAAGTCTTGTAGAATGTATCAAGGGAAAAAAAAAACGGGTATTTAAAGAAAGAAAAGTAACTTGGAAAGGCAGAAAGATAAAAGGCTATGGTAGTACATTTGATGGGACTACTTAACTGGACTGCCAAAAGATGGGGTTTAACTGGACAGGTACCAGTTCTCTAGAAAAGTATGTGAATGGAACAGTAAACTGCAAACAAGACCAGCAAGCAATGTTACACAGCTCAGAAAAGGTAAACTTCAAAGAGTCTCAGATGCAAGATCTGAAGGAAGATTTTCTCTTTGCAATGATATAGTTCAAATACTGTTCCCATCTTCAAGACAATGTAGTCTTTTAATATAGATGTAGACGTTGTAGAAATGTCTAGAAATGTCTAGAAAACATTCCATATGATCAACTGAAACACTGGGGTTCAAAGAGAACACTGAAGGAAACCTGACAGCAGCTTTCAAACTTGTTAAAAGCTGCTGAAAAAAAACAAAAAACAAACCAACAACCCAAAAAAACCCCAAACATCAAATTATTCTTTATGTCCCCTGTAGGTAAAACAAGAAATAATTGGCTTAAATTGAGGCAAGGAAGATTTATATGGATATTTTGGGGAAAAAAAACACAGAACAAATGTTAAAAAAAACTCAGAAAAAAACAACTTACTAGCAGCAAGGAAAGTTTAGCACTGCAATAAATGTCCATTGTGTCAGCTGAATGCCCAGTGTGAAAGATGATGAACTGTACCGACAGTTCAGGCAGGCATCAGTGTTTAGGCTCTGCAGCAGTGGGCTCAAGAAAACTATGTATTTGCAGGTCTGGTTTTGGTCGTACCAAGAGCTAATCTGAACATCTCTGGGTCACCTCTTTGCTGTCCTGAGGCTTGAAGCCAAACAGTAAACAATCCAATTTGAAAAATGTCTTTATTGCTCCTAGTTTACATAGTCATTGCATGTTAGGAAGTAAACGAGACATTTTTAAAACTTCATCTGTCCTTGCCAGTGCATCAATTTCAAATAGATTTATAGTGCTTGAAAAGTGTCAGTACTTGCACTTTTATCAAGCCTGCCTCTCTGTATTTTGCCTGCCTCCTCACAGAACAGACACTAAAGAAACAATTAATATTTTAATTACATTTGATGAAAATAATATTTCTTTTAAATTTTACTATTTAATTAGAACATAACCACATAATATTCATCTAAGATAATTAAATAACAATATGTAAAAGTTAAGTAATTCAGTATTTTTTACAAAATTATTTCTTCACTGAAATTAAACTTTTTTCCGTTGTGGCATACGCAAAGATTTCATGCTTCACATGGTAAGGGATGTGACTTTGCAAAGATTTCCACCCCCTACACAAAAATACAACACAGACAAGGTAGCAGGCTTTGAGAAAGTAAAAATGTACCCATTCAATGTCACAAAGACTCTATCGATTTTGTCAGGTAGCCAAAGTGCTATAGAATTTTTATACTTAATAACCATTAGGTTATCAATGCCTGAGTCAGTGTATGCTGAGCAATGTACTTTCTCCCTGTTCCAGTCTAAGGCAGAAAGCTAGGACCAGGTTCACAGAGGGAGGTGCAAGGATTCCACCAATGCCCCAAACCTCACACGCAGCCTGCCATGAGGGAAGACATAGCCATTAAGTCCAAGATTAAAACTGAATGTGGGCGGCCAAGAAGAGAAGGAGATGTTATAGGCTTTGGGATTGTTAGAAATACAGAAATAGAGATGTTTTAATTAAACCATAGCACCCTGCAATATTCTTAATCCAGGATAGTAATTTTATGTAAATTCAGAGAATAATCTCAAAGTTCAATCTAGACTAGAAAAGCAAATAAGACATCTTAAATACCTCCTTCTTAGCAGTGTGAAGTAAAACCAAGAAAGGTTATATAAAGAAAAATGGGAAAGACTAAAAAGTGGGGTGAATTTTTAATTATCATTGCTTGAAAGTTATCCAAGCAGGGATTTCTTGGATAGAGAAATGTAGGTTAGGTATAATTCCTTCATAATTTAGCTGCAGCACAAAATACTCAAAAGCAACCAGGAAAATTATTTCAATGAGCAAAACTACAATTCAGACCAGGTTCACTGAAACAGTAGGTTATTTCCAGTCCCTTCATTAAAATAAGCTGCTGAGATTCTGTTTGATTTTTAAGTGAGATTACCAACATGAGAAGTGGAAACAGTAAGACAAAAACACATCCTGAAGGCCTTTGTTATTCCAACACAGTACTTACATGGATTCAAACAGCTGCATGTAGTGTTCATCACCTCGTCCTCCTTCAACCTCATGGTCCAACTTCAAAATTATTTCATTTTCAAACTAATAAAGAAAGAAAAATCAAAACATGGAGCAGGTATCCAAATGTCAAACATATTTCAATACAGCATCAAAATAATATCTCTGTATAGTTATATCACATATTCCCCAGGGTTAAACACTTGAATAACGCACATCCAACTATCTGTAGACAGCTGTTTCTTAGTACAAACTGATAAAATATCCTGAGGAATTAGGCTTAGAGTTATTTTATTTAATAAAAACCATTAAATATCATGGGTTTTCATAGAGCATCTCTAATTTGAAATGCAGGATTTCAGAGTAAATAGAACCACCTTCGCCCAGATAAAATAGGATCAATCCTACGGTATGCAATACCTCACTTAATTGCTATTTGTTAGGCTGATCTAGACCCTAATTAGAAAACAGTGGCGTATAAACAAAGACAACAAGCTATTTTTGTAGTTAAGCACAATTCTTTCCCCTCTACTGCACTATTTCTTCAATTTTACTTTACAGTTATGACACCAGTTCATTTGGAGCCATCAGCAGCCTTATTTCTCTACTTGTAAGGTCAAAAAGTACCTTTTTCCCTGTCGGAACTGAAAAAGAACCTATACAGCCTGTGTGCATACAAAGAGAGAAAAAATTAAATATTGTTAATATTTCTCCACTGATCACACCTTGTTAGCTATTATTGATCAGCCATGTCTTAAAACTCCAAGGCTTCTAGGTCTCCTTGTATCCCAAACTTGGCTTGCAGAGAAACACTACATCCCAGTTCGCAGCGTCACCCTTGACAACTGGGCTAGGTCATTCCTGTAATGAATTTCTTGAATCTGGGTATCTGAAGATGTTATCTATATTATTTACTTGCTGCTTTTGTTACACCCTGTATCACTCTCTCATGTACGCTTCAGGTAGTTTTACATAATTGGGCAAGGGAACAATATTTACAATATTCAGAAGAAGATAAAGCCAATTTTCAAAGTTTGTCACACAGGTAAGGAAAAAGTTATCTGGGAAAATGACAATAACCTGAAAAATTGTCATTACAAATACACATACAAATTTTCAGTGGCAATAGTTTGACATCTTTAAAGTGTAATAAACTCCCACATCATCTCTGGAGAATTTCTCAGTAATATACCATTAATATACCATAGTAATATACCATTAGCTCTTAAAGAAATTGAAGTACATCCTGGATTATATTTTAACCAAGCACACTTTGCAGGACCATACCTTAATTATATAAATGTTACGGTATTACTTCAATATAAACGTACAACTGGAATTTGTCATTTCAAAGCCTTTGCAATGCATTATGCATGGGAAACTGCTTTATGATCTTGAAAGGGTTAATCCATTCCAACACGTTCAGTTTAGAGTTTGTAATTAGTTTACCTTGTCTTTACCATATATTATGCAGACTGCATTCAGATCTAGGAAATTAAAACTGTAGAAACTGTAATACACATATATAGGTTCTTTGGGGTTGATCCCACACACACACTTCCCAAGAAGCTTCAAGCATTATCATTTCCATGTTTGAAATATATTCTCAAATAGTTGTTATTTATGTATCATAAACATAACAGAAATACAAAAGATTGTGTTTGTTTGTTTGATTTTCCCAATATAAAATGAAAATATCAATGGAAAATTAGGGGAAAAAGATCCTAGTAACTAAAGTCAGTTGGAAATTTTTGGGAGATGGTTCCAAGGAAAAAGGAAAATATATCCCCGTTAATATTGTCCAGTGTAGACCCAGGCATTTTGAACCAAATTACTGGGTGTACTCATTGTTGCCCTTCCGAAACAACAACAAAAAGAAGTGTTCAAAAAATATAGTGTTTTAAAATAATCTATCTGATATATCTATTGTCAATCTTGGAAACCAGAACAATAATTAAAATTAATGTAATTAAAATATTGCATGGTAAAAAATAATTTAATTCAATAAGTTTAGCAGAAATAAATATTAAGATGCTGCAGGTTTTAAAAAGCTAAAAGAAAAAAAATCACTAAAAAACAGCCAGTCCATTAGCATATTTTTTCCCAAGCTTCAAATATTTTGTTGTGAAGAAGCAGGTATCTTTTTGCACCTGCAGTTTGGAAACTCAGCACAAATAAGTACAGCACCAATGGAAAACCCCTTCAAGGCAGAGCCATTATTTATTGGCTGGTTTCTAGCTCTAACTACAGTGGGAATACTTTTAATATTGTCTTGTTCTCTAAACCAGTTTGACTGTGTTCTGTGCTTAGCCTTTACTTTCATTGCTTCTAAGGCTCTTGCCTGATGATTTTCTTTGATATTTCATTCTTGGACATCTCATTTTGTTTTTTTATATGAAAACGTTAGAACTTATCAAAGCATTTCAAGATTCATTGGTTTGATTCATAGTCTGGGCTTTTAGCAATGCCAAAAGCCTGGACATACACTTTCACTAAGCTTCCATTTCATTTGGGTATGTCTTCTGAAAGGAAATGCAATACATGAATTTCAAAGTCTTAATGCAAAGTCATTCTTTGTTTGCATCCAACTAATTGCATCATGTTCAGATATCATCATATGAGAAAAGAATTTGGTATAGACTTGAAAAGAACAGTTACAGAATGACAAGCTTTTAATACCAACGCTTTTTTAAACTTTTCCAATGTGGCTGTCAATGTCATCTTTATGCAGTCACAAAGGACCTCAACCTCCTCACCCCAAGATTTCTACTAAAATCTTTGAGTATCATATGAACACATTACTCAAATATGGCAAAAATTATATTCATATGTTTGCTACCCATTCACTGTAGAATTTCCCAGGTTTCATCTTCTCACAGCAATGACTACTATTCCGTACTGAGACACAAGAACTAGCAGGATTACTCAACCAGTACTCAAAGACAGCAGGAAGCCGTGCATCCAGCCCTGGATCTACTGGGTCATCCCGATGCTGCAAACTGCTCTTTAGGCAGAATGCTGAAGTGGGCCATTAGTTCTTTCAAGGAGCTTTGAAACAGTGTCTTGAGTGGTCTAGCTTCTGCACTTATCGCACACAAAAGGAAAAAAAATAGGTGCAGAAAATTAGGTAACACAGATACATTCCTCGCTTCTCTAGAAGGTGCAATTTCATCCACTTCCTATGTCTCAGACCAAATGAAAACAACAAAACCACAGCTGTAAATGTGTGAAACCAAAATTGTTTGTAGGATTATAATGCAGCACCAGGCAGCTATGCTTCAAATAGAAATATTGAAACACTTCACAAGGGGTCAATATGATACAGAAGAACTTGGATACAATTTGCGTAGACTCTGTACAATGGTGTAGAGAGGCGACTTCTCCAGCTCAGCACCAGGTATAGTGTATTTTAAGACGGCTGAGTAGGAAAGTAATGTTCATGAAAATGTGAATAGCACTGCTTTAAATAGACAGAATAGTTAAAATATTCTGCTGCCTGGATGAAGGGGAAAACTAAGGAAAATATGTTGCAATTATCAGCAAGATGCCTACATATAAAAGGTCATTGCTGAATATGAATTTGAAAACCTGTATAGTACACATATGAGGAACATTAACAGCAGTATAGGACTAACTCCAGCAGAACTGTGGGGCACGTAGTCGAGTATTTCAACAGAAGTTGGCAATAAATGGTGTATTGAATAGGCTCTACACTGCTCCTCAAAATACTTAATGAGTTCAGATCTCAGTCTCTATTTCAGAGAGATTACTTCTCATAACGTTCTCAGAGAAAACTATAAATTGTTCAGTAGAAACAACAATCCCATTTTCTGATTTCAGTAGAAGGAAAAGGCTATTTATTTATTAGTACTATTTCTAAATACTTTTTTTCCAGGAGTGTCAAATAACAGGGAACCTTATTTTTTCTTTAAAGGCCATAAAGAATTTTGGTTTGTTAGGAGTACCAATACTTTGTGATCCAGAACAATTCTGTGTCCTGTTACTTGCAGGTTTTGCTGCTCTATATAATAGCTTTTGTAATTAGAATACAAATTAAAGATTAGTATTCTAATTACAAAATTAAAGATCTGTATTCTAATTACAAACTTAGCCAGTGTAACAGTACATACTATACCAATGATAGAAAATAAAGAGTCACCACTGAAATATAGAGGAAACAGAAAAAAACAAACCGTTCTGGCTGGTCCAGGCTGAAAAAGAAGTTTAAAGGGCTCAGAATCAATTTCTACGTGTGTTAGCATATATATGTGTATTAGTAACATGGGAAACAGCAGTACACAGCAGTTTCAGGACAAGGCAATATTAAGCAAAAACATTCAGTCCGGTCATTTTCTAGAGCTGAAATCCGTGGACTTACTGCAGTAGGACAGAAATCTGTGAATATGGTGCAAGTCAGGCACCTGCAGAAAATCACCCACCTCTTGAAACCTTCCTAGTACTTATTCAGCAGGTAGGGAATTGATTAGTTCTCCGAGGCAATAATTTCACAGATGCTGGATCTGAACAACAAAACCTCTTCCTAAGCATCTTTCCTGCAGTTTCTCAACAAGCTGCATAAAAGCCAGTTGCTTAAACCAAAATAAAGCAGCTGGTAGAAATATAACAAAAAGTTTTGATGTGTCTGTACCAAAATTAAGCCCTGGAAAGAGTATTTCTCCTCTAACTTAAGCAGAGTGTGTCTAATTGTCATTGGCACCAATTTGGCTTTTAAGCCACTTGCTTATCTGTCTAATAGATCCAAGAAACCTCCACATCTCTGAACATTCTTCCATACCAAACCACAAAACGTCTCTGGTTTTTCTACATGGATCTGTCTGGAACACCAAGCCATACAAACTTGGTTTCTGCTAATGGGATGACCTCACATCCTTCTAAAATCCTTATGCTAATAAAATTTCAAGAATGAAGGGTAAGAAATATGTTATGAAAAGAAATATGTAAGAAATAAAGAAATATTTAGAGCAATTATCAGTCACATGCCAGAGGAGCTTCCTAAGAACACCTGTATTCACTTATTTAGTAACCTTTTACAGTTGTTAGCTCAGAAAGATATGAGACTCCAATAGGTTCACTAAGAATAAACATCTAGCTTCTAACTCGAGCAATAACTAGGTAAACCCAAGAACAAACCATCAGTCAGCACTATTTTCTGACATAGTCCGACAACAACCAGAAAAGAAAGCAAATTAAACCTTTCCCAGATAACTTCAGCAACTGGTGGAACCAATGAGAGATACTAAACTGAAAATACCAAACACAATTACTTATTTGAATAAAAATATAAACACAGATGAAATAATATTTCCTAAGCCAAGTTAAATCACAACATAACTTGAATCCATGTTTGTTTAAATGATGTTTCCATTTCTTCTGCACAGAGCTAATTTATTATTATTATTATTATTATTATTTAGGTTTGCTTGTTTGGGGGGTTTTTTGAAGTCCTTCTAGCTTTTGGGCTCAGATTATCAGTTATAAGAAATAGTACTAGGCTGCTTGATGATGTGTCTTGCTTTGGGAAATCTTAATAAAATGCACAACCCTACCTACCTTTCAAGAAAAGATAGATTGTCTACAGTTGGAGGATGGGATGCTTTTAACATCATGTGTCCAACACATAGGCAATAAGCACCCCTTTATACCTGAAGGAGAATGGGATATATTTACAGGAATTTCTATCCAGAGCCACTGAACCTAATTTCAATAAATTGCCTTTCCAAGATTCCTAGCTCTTTGAGCTAATGACAGACGGAGCCTTGACAACTAAAATTACTAGATATTAATTATTTCCTCCCTACATATTCAATTAAACTTAAAATTACAAGCTTATATAACATTAATTCTGTGTGAATGGAAGTTAAATGTGCAAATGAAAAGGAAGGATTGCAAAGAAAATGCCTTAGTATGCCACACACCTCTGTATAAATTCCATTCCATTAAATGTATACATATCTAGTCCATAGCTCTTGAGATAAGCAGCAGTGGAATTTTGTTTTCTCTGGGATTAGTTGATCTCCTAGAAATAGCTAAATAAAATTCAATTCCTACTGGATAAATTCAAATATCTTCATATCCTTATTGCACACATTGTATGCATAAAGCAGGAGACAACCTCTTGAGGTTGCACACATTGTATGCATAAAGCAGGAGACAACCTCTTGAGGTGACACCACGATAACGTGTGTGCACACCCAGGATGGAGCAGTGCCACACAGCAGCCTCAGCACAGTACCACATCAGGTTAACAAAATCAGCTTTTTAGGTAAAGTTTATTAAATCATGTGGGAGGTACCAGACAAGCTCTAGATCCAGTGCCAGTAGAGACTCAACTAATAAAGATGTCTCTGTGCTTTCCCCCCTTCTCTCATTAGAGAAGATTAGATTAGAAATAAATCATTTACTTTTAAAGTTCAGCAAAATTATCGTTTAATTGAATGTCACTCTAGGCTCCTGAGTGCCTAGGGCAGTCTTGAAATAACGTTATCATTCTCAAAATTTTATACTAAAGATTTAATACCCTTTATAACACTAAATGCCAACCTGTATATGAAAATTGTCCACTTGCAAAAAGCTGGAGTTTACATGTTTGTGTATCAAATAATTTTCTCTTCATATTAATTCTTTACCCTTTCTAATTAAGACGGTAATAATTTTAAGTCACAAAACTTAATGTGCCTTTCCTTTAAAATATCTATTTTTAAAAACAAAATTGCCAAACTTACAGGTGCAAGTTTAAGAAATACATGTTAATTACTTCATCCATAGGAAAGGGGAGAACAAACCCTACAAGTCTTGACTAGTAAATGATTGCAGTTGCTGAAGTTGAACGTTAGAATCCAATGAGGCTCAGCTGTTCAGTTATGAAATAGTTTTGGTGCCATCTGATAAAAAATATTTTTTTTGCTCATGCAAAATAATGAACATCTTTGCTTCCCAGCACTGAAAAAATATCACCTGAAACTTATCTATATTAGCATAATAAGTCATTTAAGGGTGACCTAAGTGTCTGGCCCCATCCAGGCTCCTAAGCTGTTGTTGTTAGTCGGCCAGTATGACTGATGAGTTTTCAGGATTTTTGGTCTGTACAGATCGGTGCATCTCTCCCAAGAGATGAAGTATAAGCCAAGAGCAAAAAAACATTTTTAAGGCAGCAAATATAGGACTATTAGGACATAGAACAGATGCACAGAAGCAAAGTGATTTTTAATCTTGAACCAAAAGCTTTGCACTGGGGAACACAGACCAAAATGGAAATTCCATCTGCTCATTTGTTCCACACTTTGTCGACACAGAAATGCCCCACATGATTTCAAGTATTAAACATTGCTTGGTACATGAGCAAGATATTTATATTTACTTTCCTAAGAAAGTCTAAAATTATGACTTTTTGTTTGCCAGTTACCGTGACACAGATTGTTCTGAATTAATTGTTTGTGTAACTACAAAGCCTGAATCTCCAATTTAAAATTTCCTCTGAAAGGCAGCATGCAAACATAGAATAAGGTGAGCCCATGCCCAAAGAGCTTGCAGAGAATGGAAAAGTCAGCTAGGAAAGAAGCTGGCAGATACTCGGTGCCCAGGTGGCCACAGCAAGCCAGATCACATTCCCAAATGTCCTGTCCCACCATCCCCCCACCATCAACAAAAAATATTTAATACTTGTAATTTTAAAACCCTTTTCAAAATGACTGTGGAAAATGTTTTAGGAATATCAGTTCTTCACAGTGGTGTTTTTTCCCACAATAAATATTGACAAAAGTTAGAGTTTCCTAAGAAATCTGGTAATACACAATAAAATTTTCATTGCTACATCTGTCAGATATGTATTAAAAATTGGAAGTTGTGGCTTATCAGTATCTATGTCACAAGGAAGGGATATAATGAAAAATTTAGATTAGAAAGGACCCCTAGAGGTCACTGAATTCTAACTCCTATTTAACCGAGGGCTGAATAATGTCATGTCCTGCTGCTCAGAATCTTTTTCAGTAAAATTTTGAAAGTTTTGATAAAGATCCTGCAAACTCTCAGAGCCCCTGCTCCAGCACTTTATTCTTGTCTTGATGAAAGTTTTACTTAAGTCCAAGTAAATCACTAAGGAGAGCCTACATTCACTTGCAAGAGAACTATTCCTTTGTTCTTAATATTTTGGATTTTACTTTCTTTAGGAAAAAAAGCCCACACCACACATTTACCAGAAATAAACTGAACACATGACATTTTTAATGAATTTTCAGAGTATTTTTAATTACCTTTTTGAATTCTCCTGTCCTTTGATATTCACACAGCATCATGTCAAAGAAAATTGGGATTGTGGCTTTTCGTAGTTCAACTTCTGGAATAAGAGTCATTTCCAAGATGGGTCCGACCATCCCCGGAATAAAGCAAATTTTATTCTGGCCTTAAACAGAAACACAAATCAGGTATTTGAGAGGAGAGAAAAAAAAACCCAATATTTTTAATCGGAAAACATTTAGGACTTGCAATAATTTAAAGCGGTGTTTTAAAGTATCTGTGCTGATGAAGTCTTACGACTTAGTCACTCATCTCTATTCTTTCTCAAAAACGGAAAGCATGTTAATGGATACAGTCTCATTCTAGGATGCCAGAATTCAGTGCCAGAAATAAGCATATGCGCCAGCTGAGTTGACATTTTCAGTGAACATTTCAGTTTCTCAGCTTTTGACATCTTTTAAATACTGAGAGTAGAAGGCAGTAAAAAACCCTAAGAATGTCCCCAATTCTATCAGTAGGACAGCACCACACAACAATGTCACATGGTGTAGCCTTTCTAGCTTATGAAGGAGAAAAATGTTACTTGCTTTCAGATCTGAATAACATAAAATAATGCAACCAATACAACAAACCAACAAAAGCATCAAACATTGGAAGCAATAATAGAAACACTAGCTATTACAACTCAACTCCTAAACCCACACAAAATTATCTTGTAGCACAACTGTTCCATCAGCTGCCAGCGAAAATCCAAATCTGCATAAACAACCAGATCCAAGATGTTCTTCAAATGTTGCTTGTTTCTTGGGGAAGAAAAACATTTGCTATGTGGAGCAGACCACCAGCAAAATCCAATGACCTGTGTAAGAACGTCAATACTGCCCAAAGCTTTTAAGGAGATAAAAAAATATTCTCATAAGTAGGTATGACCACACTTGTTCTGTAATTAAAAAGGATTTTGATTTTCCTTTTATATGGGTGCCATACTAACTCTAAGCATAACTGAACTGACTTCAACAGTTTTATGCAACATTATTTTTTCTTCCACTCATGTTGTTTAAAATCTTTATTAAACCTAGTTAAATCAGTAATGTCAATAAGATTGAAAAGAATCTTACGACTGAGTAACTTCCAATACTTATATGTATTAGGCCTTAGAGGTCTGTAATTTTTGAAAACCATAGAAATTCATGTGTTATGTAGCTATCCATTCACCTCTATAAATCTTGACTTTCCCAAGCAATCCTCTAGTATGAGTAGAAAGAAGAAACTTACAGCTAAATGATAGCAACACTTATTGCTCGACTGAGAGACTAACATTACAGGTATAACCAAAAGACCTTAACACACAACTTTAAATAAATACATAAATAAAAATATTTTTTAAATTAAAAAAATTATAAAGCTTTTTGAAGATTATACTGCCATCAGCAACTGTTATTTCCATGTCAGAAATCATGAGTAACATTTCCTCAAACCTTACAATGACTGAAAAGGACAAAGGAAGATACTCTGCCCTAGAGAACATGGCAATTTTATTTAGAATTTGAAAGGCACTACAGAGGTCACAGTATGAGATTCTTTGACATGCATTTGCCTGTTTCAATCTTGTATGTTTATCCATCAAAAGTGGTTTATACTTCAGATGTCCTACTGCTTTTCAGCAGGCAGATTCCTTTTTATTAAAGCTACAGAGGGAGTCTGAAAATTATAGAAAATAAATGGAAGGGGCATTATTTATTAAGAATTATTGCACATTAGTTTGAAAAAATTCTCTCTGTCTCACTTTTTCCATTTGGTATGTAAGAATATTATTTAAATAAAGTAATAATGCATGTGGATATCAGAAAACAATATTTTGGTCTTCAACATTATGCTAGACAAAACTGTTAAAGGTCCTTACAGTTTTAAAAAGCCATTGTGTTTACTGTCTTTGACATGGACTCTCAGATTCAGCCTGAGTAGGATGCAAACAGGAAAGCTCAAATACACAGATCTCTTGTACTTTGTAGTAAAATGAAAACTTGAACTTTTATTTTAAGAAACAGATGTTAATGGTTCTAGGATCAAAAGTTAAATTGAAAAATTTTAATTCCAGATTTACACCTAGCAGTATTAAAAAGGACAACAATGGTGTTAAATTAGAAAGTGAATGACCATGCTGAAAACATGTTTGAGAGCTCACCATTTCATCAGCAAAAGTATCAAAACCTTTAAAATCCTGACTGCATCTTTTTGATACACCAGAGTATACTGATGCATAATTTTTTTTCTACGAAAAAATAGTAAAAGAAAAAATCTAAGAAAAGAAAGATTGAAAGGGGTATATATGACAAGAAGGAGTATGTACAACGTGATGGAAACATCTGAAATCTCCAGGCAAGCACTGATACACTGGCACACCTAAAAACTAGCAAGTTTAATAGAGATCATAAAGAAATTTCACACATCCTAACATAAGAACTGAAAAAAAAATTCCAGGGTAAAACAAATAGTCTAAATAAGTTTGGATAATAAGAAACCATCCCTTTCAGTGCGTTTTGAAAATCATAGCTGGCTTCTTTGTTTAATAACATAGGGTAATATTATGCCTCTCCATAGCTTAGTTTACCTCGCAACATTGCTGAGTCAGAGGTTCACACTGCAAAACTTACTTGAACGAGGCAGGGTGAGAGGAAAGGTAATTAGTAAAATGTAAACACACTAAGGGGAGAGTCAGGGAATTCCTCTTGCCTCTGCAGCAGGCATTGACACTCCATGAGGGATGGAAATGTCCCTGTTTGGAGACAGTTTCTTAGCAATAGATGTGGTATATTAGGGAGACGGGGAGGTTCGCTGCACTACATTGTATTTATGAATAAACCAGCAAATTACGTGGAAGAAGAAAGCATACAGTGCACCATGCACATTAATTCTGTACGTTGATTTCTATACAGAATAAGCTATATGCTTGTTCCATGCTCGAAGCTGAAGAGCTGTCCTTCAGTGTTAACACTGACACCATCCCACTGGACATTCCATTCCAGTATAAATTTCTGAATTTTTTTTTCAATGAAACAAGCAGTGGATTCAGTTGCAATTAAGCTCCTTTGCCTACTCACCAAGTTTGTACCACATGTCACGGATAGCAAAGCCAATTAAACGTCTCATATCTCCATATCTAGGAAAAAATATAGACGGTATTGTTATCATTATCTTTATCACCATTTTACTACACAATAAGAGACATAAGCTGAAGTACACATTTTTGCTTACTTGTTCTGGATTTTGTTGTATTTTGCATGGGAAAAGTTTTCTAGCTGTAGTGAATCTTGGGTAATAAAAGCCACAGCCAAATGAAAATAGTTGTTCCAAAGCTGTAAATTGAATATAAGGAAATTATAATACTTTTGAGAAAAGCAGGAATAATATTAAGCTACGCATAATGCTGAATAATTTACAAAACCAAATGATGCAAGCAGTATAAGATTTTTGTATTATGCAAAGATGTACATCATTAGTATTATGCAATTAGCAGAAAAGACAGATGAATTTTAATAACCACCACTACACACTTGCTCTTAATAGCACAGCAACTGAATAAATATTGCTAAAAAAAGATTCATATGAAATTCATAGCTAACAACATTAAACCATGAACCATAGCAGGACTAGTGAAATACATTACATGCCAGTGAATCTTAACAACCTGGAGCTAAAGGCACCCAGTGTAATTACACTGTATTTGAGAACTACTTCAAAAGGTATCTACTGTCACTTCTTTGGATTCTAATTCAATCACGATTTGTGTGAAATTCCAATATATGTTGTTAAGAGCTGTCTACATGAAACAAGGGCAAAATACATCCCTAAATAACTACTAATAGTACTGAGTCATGTACTTGAACTAGAAGAAAAACCCATGTATTTCCAGTGCACAGCTCGCTCTTTCTGAAAGCAAATTACTTGTTCTCCAGACAATCAAAATGAAGTACTTCTCTCACATGCTAGAGATGGAAAGGGAAAAAAGAAACCACTACAAAACACAAATTCAAGGAAGTAAACACTATTCTCAGAAGCTTCTAAGCAGTCAGCAATAGCTTTAGACATTTCTTTTAAAAATATAGCTGCATCTAAAAATATGCGTGGTGGGTAACAATGGGACAGTAGAAAGGCAATGGTAAATGTATTCAGGATGGAAAGAAACCATATAGCATCATTACAGAGCTCTTAATTTTTATGTTGAAATACAACCCTAGATTGGGAACCCACACCAAACAGCCTGGAAATAGTGTTTCATCAAAAACTTAACCGACCTCTGGCCTTTATAACCTGGAAGCCCCTCTTGTGCACAAATAACCAGGAAAATAGAGAGTAACACACAGAGACATACACAAAACCCCAGATATTTCCCAGACAACATAAAGTTCTCAAACATCCTCTATATGAATTTAATTTATCCCACCCTTCAAGGCCCAGCTAAAGCTCTCCTTAGCAGGCTTGCTTATTTAAAAGCCCTTAGGAGGGCTGTTTCTGTCTCCAAGTATTTACAGTCCAGGGAGCATAGTTAACCCTGGTGCAGACACACAGATTCCAGTAGCATTTCATTGGAGACAGTTATTAATGTTACATATTACACCATTCAAAGATGCTCTGAGTTCACCCAAACGAATCACAGCCTTATTAAAACCTACATTTTCATATGAGCACTAGTAGGGCAGCACCTTTTTCCCCCTTAATGCAAACATTTAAATTATGTTCATATCTAATTTTTGACAGTATACTAGTAGTAAATACTAATTCCCAGCCTTTTCCCCAGGATAAATGATATTTATGCCCTGAAAGGTCTTATCAATGATTTTAAAAGATTAATTTTACCAATTTAGAGCTTTCAGTCCCTTGAGAAGCTGTATATATTGGTGTGAAGGGAAGATACTTTGCATATGTCAATTACACCAGCAAAATGGATAATTTCTCAAATCATTCTAGCTTATGGGGAGAAAAATGAAGCCTTATTACATCAGTTAACTATCTATTTATTCATTTAATAGCTCCAAGTTCAATGCCACCTTTGTCAGAGTCACACTCTAAGGACTCAATATCCTTATTTATAAAGTAAGTTGCCTTTCATCCTCAGACTACCCTATGACGGCTGAAAAAAATACGATACTTTGCATTTCAATAGCAGATCCAAATTAAAGACTCACAAGCTTTTAAGTACCAAAACTAACTTTAAAACCCTGTGAGGCAAAGTAGTCTCTCAATAGTGAAAAATGGCAGAAGCTGATACAAAAAGATATTAAAAATGCAAAAAAACCCCACCAAAAAACACTTCTGAGGCCTCGTTTGTTTTCTCTTAAGCCCACAATAACATTTACAGAAGCTTTGCATCTGAACATCCAGTTACCTAGCATGTGGCAGGGCCGAAGCACCACAGCAACAGGAGAGGACCAGAACCCTGATGCTCCAATTTGTGCGATACTTAGTGGCTTTGCTGCTTGTTGACATGAACTCCAGTGCTGAGTAGTCAGTTAGGCACAGAGCACTGGAAGAGTGCGCTGGAGCTGCGGTGACTCCTCTCTGTAATGAGTTATCAGTGATTCATCGCAAACTCCTGCTGAGATGCAGCATCTGACAGCAGCAGCACAGGCTGGCCTGGCGTGTGGTAACCCTCCCAAACACAGCGACTCAGCTGGCTGAGCGTGGTGCTCAGCACGCATCGTGAGGAGATCTGTGAACACCCCTCTGTGTAAGGCTACGGTAACTTCAAGAAGAGGATCTCTCAACTCCTTTCTTTTTTTCTTCTTTTTCTTTCTTTTTATTTTTTTTCCTTTTTTCCTTTTTCTCTTCTTTATTTTTCCTTCTTTTTTTTCTTTTTTTTTCTTAATTTTTTTTCTTTTTTTCCCTCCAGAAACAAATGGTGGCTTCCGCCTAGAAAATGTTACAGCCACCATATTAGAAAATGTGGAATTAATTTAGTAAGAAATTTCAAGCCATCTCACAAAGAGGAGATCTGGATGATTGTCCAGAATAACTACCAGAAGTAAACACTGTTGCCTTCTCCCTCGTACACACCACCTCTGAAGCCAATGCCTGTTTTGCACCATTGCCCACCTTTCAGCTAGTGTTTTCTCTACTGACATCTTTGCTCAATTCTCTTTGATAATGTAGGAAAAACATGAAGTCTTTGGAAGACTTTTGAATTTCTGACAAATTACTGCAGATATTAAATGTACCCTAGCATTTCATAAAACAGACAAGATGACAGTTTTGTTGAATTTTTTTCTTTTGATATTATGGTGAAAGCAAGCTCAGCCCCTTGAAACCAGCAGACATAATACATTTCAGATACTGGGTTCATTACTCTGATTTTGTCAAAAAAATGGCACTTACAAACTTTCTGCATATATGCATAATTGCAGACTACATGTAGCTACCACAGCTATTGAGCTAGGTTAGCTAGAAAAAACATTTTTGAACCTTTGAATAACATCTATAAAAAAAATGATCCATTGACTTCTAGGATATATGACGTTCTCCATGTGTGACTTTTAATTCAGTAATGTTCTCTTTCACATATTGGAATGCATTTCTTCATCACTTAAAACTAAATAATTTAAAAGAAACATATTTTTTAAGTATTTTTGTGAGCCTTTTGAGAACAAATAATTTTAAACAAATTAGTAGCAACTTGTGGTTTAAATTCATTAACTGGATCAACCACAGATATTGAAATTCAGTCACTAAGATAGCACACATGGCTGCATCATGCAGTCTTAAAATTCCAAATTCATGAAATTATTCTGGATTTTCTGCTAGAATATCACACTAGAAAAATACAAATTACTAAACAGAATCATAAGCGGAATGTGAAGGCTAAAATTCGGAATAACTCACAAACAGATAAACATTAAAAATTAAGTAAAGCAAGCATTGCATTCTGTTTAAGTGGAGTCTTAACAAATACAATTTTCAGAGTTACAACTCATTCATAAATTCTGGAAGTTATAAGCACAATATTTAGGGCTTATTCCTGTGGTATGAAGCCTGGTTCATGACAGGTGTAGTGTTTCCTTTGGGGTGGAAGACAGAGTATTAAGCATCTCAAAGTAAAAAATTATGAAAATCATTTGGGACCGCTACCAAAATATCTTTGCATGGTTATTTACTTCAAAAGGACAGAACAAAGGTAAACAATTTTCAGGTTAATGAAAAGAAGTTTACAGAAGCTTTGAAGAAACACAGCACATTATATAAACCAACAAAAGTTTGGTTTATATGTTTTTAGCTTGTAAGTATTTTCATGCCATAATCCTATTCCCTCCTTGGTTTTGTCATATGCTTCTTGCTTAATGATGCAATGATTAAGAACAATACTTGCAAATACTTCTACTCCAGACACCTACCATTCCTTCTTGGAAAACATCCCAAACCTCTAAAATAAGACGCTTCCCAAGTCCAGTGAAAATTAGTTTCATGTATGCAAAATTTTCTAGAATTTATGTCGTCTGTTTTTTTTTCATTCTGAGCAAGGAGTTCAAAGTCCAAAGAAATTTGCAGATGAACATCAAAAAAGTCAATTACTTACCATAGGTTACTCTAGGAAGACCCAGGTACATGTTGGTAGAAGGATCGAAGACAAACTTTAAATTCTGAAGTTTGATAATTTTGAAATGCACAATACAATATACAACATATAAAAATATGACAATTCTAATATTGCTAGTACAGTTAATACAGGTGGCACTAAATATGAACTTTTATCAATGATCTCCTGGGGTTTTCTAGAATCTCTATCATTATCATATATATATATATCTTTGCCCAATGTATTGCATATTTTCCCCTGTACATTTATAAAGCAGTGAAGCTTTTCATCTTGGGATTTCTAACCGAAGATTTAAAAATAAAAAATAAGTTGCACAATTCTATTTGTGATGCTAAAATACATCTAATTCCTGCTGAATTATTAATGGTGCATAGTGCATGCAAGAAAGATAGGAAAAACATGAAAAAATAAGCTTTTTTTTTTTTTTTAAAATCAGACCGACTGCAGTTGCATGCAGTCACTGAATGGAAATACTTACTACACAGAGCAAGACTTCTAAAACAGAACCTCATGGAGCCATGAGCTGACAGTGACAACAGAGAAAAGTAACATCTAGCTAATGACATCAGCTGCTAACAGAAGCAAAATATGCCATACGAGGTCTGCATATATTCTATAAAGGTAACATGCACATTGGAAAATTTAACTGAAATTTTGAAGTGAACCATTAAACACCGTTATCTTCATTCTTCTGTTGATGGAAGACTGGCTTATGGTGCATTCAAACAAAATAGAGGAAAAAAATGATGACTTGCAAGTTTAAACAGGATTTCTGCTGGTGAAAAAAAACCCACCAATAAATAACAATAAAAACCAAGAACCAACAAACCCAAAGCCCAAAACCTTCTCTCCTAGCTCTGCATTCATAGAAGTGAGGAAACCATTGACAGTTAAGACATGTCTGGTAAATAAAATGTCGATTAATTATTGCATTTCTATATAACAACCAAAAAATATTAATTCACAGTTGAACGTAATTTTTATTTCATACCTAGATCTCTATATCCACATGTGCAAATAATATTTGGCTTAAAAAATGCACTACTGTCCAATACTTGCTTCCTTAAAAATTCTTGTGAATCAAATGGCAAATCAAATAGCTGGACATTCTTCAGCATAAAATAGAAATGGGTGTACAAAAAACAATATTTATTTTTGGGGGGGGGTGGGGTTAAAGGTATTTAGACTGTTTATGGAAAGTCACGTTATTCCTTCATTATTCACTTTTATTTATCACCCTGAGGGCTATCTTTGAGGTATGCATATAACATATTGTCTTGAAACACAGAAGTTTTCAGTCCAAATAAAGTAACATTTTTTGATTGAATGAGATGGTACAATTACCACAAAAGGTAAAAGAGAAGTGTACTGAAAAGTCCCAGAATTGTCCTATTTACCACAGATGAAATATACTTCTCAGGCATTTATTGAGGATAACATGAATGTATATATTGTATGAACCACACAGTTTTTGTTATAATTAATCCCAAGAAACCAAGGTGACTTTCGGGGAATATTTTTTTCCAAAATATATTTTGCAGCTTTTAATGGGGTTTTGTTGTTGTTGTTGTTTTTTAAGTCTGCAGAAGAACCCATCTCAACTCATACATCCTAAATCCAGAATTTACACGTTACGGTGTGTCTGTTCTACCATGCTGCAAAAGCGCAGCTGCAAAGCAGTTATCTGGATGGGTTGTCTGATCCCCACATTTGAAATTGGCAATGACAATATTGTATTTGAAATATGGCAATGACAATCTGGAATTTAAAGAAGTGTTCTCTGCATAAACGGACTCAGTGAACCAAACTTACTACATACTAAGGCAGAAAATTTAACACATCACTGCTGTGCTGTGCATAGTTTTGGTGTTTGAAGTATATAACAGCTCCATCACTGAACCTATGGCTTGAACTTTATGCATAGCTTTAAAGATTGTAACAACTGTTCATCAGATATTCCACATCCTTTCACAGGTCTTTAAATGATACCACTTCTTTCCTTTCTGCCTGAATCACATAATGAGTGCAAGGGAAAAGAACAAAACAAAAACAAAGTCCAGGAACCTTTTTTTCCTCCATTTAACAAGTCTCAACAGAGTCACAAAAAATGCCTTCATTGTTTTTGTCTAGGTTTAAAATACCCTTTTTTAGCTCCTTAATTACTTCATAGTCTACTTGTTTTGTTTCATTAGTTTGCTATATTTTATCATGTAATCACTCACTCTAGTGAAAAAATCCTTCGATTTACTTCACTGCTTTAAATTGCCTTTTTTATTATTATTTTTAAATTAAGATATTTCTTCAACTATTTGTTAATAATCAGATTTGAAAACACCATCCTACATACAGTATGAATTGTTCACTTGTTTACAAAGAACTTAAAGATGTAACTTTTTTTTTTTTTAATCACTGATATGTAGCTCTATTTTCCCCATACCAATATATTCTATTTCTATAGCTTAAATCAGGAATATTAAAATAGTTGCCTCTGGTTTAGCTTCCCAAGTCTTGAGACATTGTTTTTGCTGCATATGCTCAGTAACGATCTGAACTTTACTCATCCTTTTTTCTTTGAAACCAGAAATCAACAGTGCACATCCTCCTAAGTGGAGACAAGATTGCCTGAAGGCTCTGCATACTAAATCACCGGCCCTTGAATAAACATTTCTTATTTTGGGCTGGATTTTTGTGTGGATTTTTTTGAGTGAAAATCCATTTATTTCACAGAAACTTTATATGCAATAATTTACTGAAGTCTTTAGATCTGTAGTAGTCACTTATAAAACACAGACATACAACATCTTTCCAAAGTCAGATTAAATTTAGATGCACAGCTGCTATTCCTTATACCAGGTGAAACAGCTGGACATTATTTGTAAAACCCATTGGACGAGCTCACCAAAATCTCTGGCAGGCTCAGCAATAGCAGAAGCACATTTCAAGATCCCATTTTTCTGGAGTTCGGAAAAAGAGCTGAGGTGAAGTTACACTCCACAGTACATGGTTGCCTCAGTTCTGATTTTCAGAAGCATACCCCAGCCTTGCTGTAATCAGTATCTGGCCCACTGGTTATAGTCACAAGGGAACCTACTGGTGCTGCGTACCCAGCCTCTCCGGTGGCACTCGGGGACCTGACCAAAACACACCGAGGCTCGGAGTGCCAGGTGGGCTGCCCTGGCTCCATCTGGCCACAGGATTATCAGGTTTAGCTCTGCACAACACTCAAAGTTATGCTACTTCGAAATTGCCTCCTGGATCAAAATAGCAAAGGCAAGATTTTTGTTCCAATTCCTGATATTTCTATATGCATACAAATCGAAATAGAAATATAGCTACACAGTAGCTATAAAGTGAACTATTTCATAAACAGAAGGTTTGCATTCACTTTGAGTTAACCACTGCTCGCGTTTGCTTACAGCCAAGATATATTCATATTAAAAAAATATATACCATGTCTCTCTCTCTCGTTATTTGCTTATTTTCTAATTACGCAGAAAAAATTTCTTGGACTACAGAAAATATTTCAGTACTCGTGCTATTAGAGAACAATCCAAATAAGTGCAATCCACACGAAAAATTACACCACCCAAACCAAACTTTCCTCAGCCAGAAAGGACATAACAAAGAAAAGTGGATTTATACTGCAGAGTAGAAAGACTTCAGCTATGACTTGAAAAGAAATTAGAAAAATTAGTTGAGCCTATTCTTTCTTCTACTCCCCATTTCCACTCTTTGTTCCTGTCCATTATGCCTCAATATGGAGCATTTAGGAAATTTTTGTAACTTTAAGGATAATATGGTCTGTTTAGGAAAGACCCAGACTGTTCTTACCATAAAAGGTTTTACAATACTTAGGCAAAATTCTTGGTAGAAATTATTTGGATAAAGTTGATCCTCAGAAAATGAAGTAAGTGCACTGAAGGACCTTTCAAGTTTCTCATTTCATTAATAACATTTGCAGTTTTAAGTACCTCTCTATATTCAAGTTTTCACAGTCTGAATAGTGTCAAGACACTGATTTATGGATTTTTTTCAAAAAATGTAAATATGAAAAAACCAGTAAAAGAACCATTAGAACATTAAAACATTCACGTATCCATGATCTGAATATGTACAGATAATAATAGGAAACAAAATTTTAATTTTTAATTAAGAAAATTAGGTAATATGCTTTGCATTATTCAGACCTTCAGTCCCATAGCAGCTTTTTAAATAGCTATATTTAGGGTACTGTTAGAAGGTTTTCAGAGCTTTTATTCATTGAAGTAAGGTATCTCCCTGACTTGTACTTTTAAGGCTCTTGTGAAAACTACAAGGGTACTGCAATTCCTTAGAGGGCACAACTTATTTACTATAACATTGTTTAGCTTACTCAGAGCCTCCAGGTATTTGACAAGTCATGAACGAAAGACCAAGCATTAACAAATTCTCTTGAACTACAAGGTTCAGTGCTGAACTGTAACATCCCTGGTTAGCTGGTAACATTCTGGAATGCACAGAACTGTTAGAGGAAACTGAATCTGAAAAAAGTTCCAGGTTTCGACTGCTGCTTTAACGTTTGAAAGAGGCAGTACAAACCCTAATAAAATTGTGGCAGATACAGTCTTCACAGTAGCCTGCATGGGTTTGGTAACCTACACATACTGATGTCCACCAGACATATTTTATTGGCTTTTAAAAACTGCTGAGACATTTTGCAGTAAAAATGATCAAGTATTATAGAAACGATAGGCTACAAATTGGTTGTTAATAAATTGATGTAGCCTAAGAGAGGTTATATCATATGTCAAAGATTTGTGAATTTCCAGCAGAGGTATTGACTAAAACCAAGTTTTAAGTTTGTCAGAAGAAACATCTTTCCCTACAATTCAAAATTCTTAACATTATACATATACACATCTGTAAAGTCACACTTTTTGAAGGTACACAATTTTTAATTAAAAATGAGAAAAAATGTCTAAGTTTCATAACTGGAGGCCACTGTAACTGAATATAAATTGCAAGTTTTACCTTTCTTTTTGCTATCGTCTTTCAAACTCATCCTGTATAACCACTGAAATGACTGCTCTTGCAGCTATCTGTGACCAAGACATGTTATGCAAAGGACCAAGAGACCGATACCCAAACAGTTTTTAGCATAGTAAGCCTAAATATTCACATGCAGGAAAGTAGAATCACTTAAAACAGATCACAAATTGCAAGATTAACTGTAAAATATAAACCCCAAGAAATGAAGAAGGCAGAATTCTGAACTTTCTCTGAACTTCATGGCTAGTTAGAAAGTTATGATCTAATGAACAGATTAGAACTTCATAATCAGGAAGCATTTTTCAAACTAAAAACATTTACTCTTAATCACAGTTAATATAAGCGAAATAAAGTAATTTTTCATATTGTACTTTGCTAGTGTGTTTTCTGCCTATAGCACACACCATAACCAAGCCGCCTTTAGTGACAAATCCTGATTCTAAAACTGCATTTGTTTTAATAACAGTTTAATGAACATGAAAACTACAGACGTTTTCATCTGAAGCAAGCCAAACATATGGTAAAATTAATGACAAAATAGTTATGAAGAATGATATTGAGCAAACCAAAGAAAAAACAACCCTAATATAAAATTATTTCAGAAATAACAACAAAAATAAAAATTAAAAAAAAAAAAAAAAAAAAAAAGAGGGAAAACCACACACACACAAGGGGGAAAATAAATAAAGATAGACCTGCCAGGGAAGACTACAAGTTAAAAATAAATACTAAGTGCTAAATACTCTAGGAATCCAAGTTAATCTCTTTCTGTCCTACATACACAGCAGTGACATTGTAAAGGCTACGTGCATTACGTCAAAGATTGCCTTTCTGAATACACTTGGCTGGCTAAGAAATAAAAAAGAGCTTTCTGCTTGCCAGTTCTGAGAGAATCACGGTACAAAATACTCCATTTGGGTGCCTTATCATAAATAATCAAAGTATGATTTTTATGTCATATCAAAGATGACCTAATCCTGCCACGCTCAAATCAACAGTCATTTTGATACTGATAAAGTACCAGAAGGGGCTGTGACAGACCAGAACAACCACACCTGCATGGACTACCTCAACTTAGCTAAAAGGCCTAAATACTTACTTGGACTTCAAAATTCATATTCTCCAGAAATTTCTGGTTCATTGTCTCTGCAAATTTGTTGATGGCTCTTAAGAACACCCTAGAAAAGAAAAGCAATGATAAAGCAATGATACAGATAGATTAATGTAATCTCTGGAAATCTGTTCCAACCACATATCTTATCAATGGAAACATATTTAAACACTGAACATGCTAGAAGCAGCAACGTTCACATACATGACCACAGCAGAGGACATTCTGTGCAATGGCATGTTATTTATGGTCTGTTATACATAAAAAAAAAAAGTTTAAGCACACAATTGTCAAAAATTGTTGATCTCCGTTGAAAATTTCAGACATAATTTCTTTTCTTCTGCTACATGCCGCATTGCATTCTGGAGAAAACAGACAGCAATTCTTTCAAACACAATTTTACCTTCTATTTGACAAAACCGAATAATTTACGAGAGAGTTATTGCCGCCTCCACATGGTTTGACAGCTGAAAGCGTTCCTGTACTTACATTATTAGTTTGGAGCTGCCACTGCATTTTCCCAATTAAAAGATGCTTTGTGCAGCTTTTTGGTTTTCTCACAGGTGGGGAGGGGAGGATGACACCTCAGCCCATCTTTCTCCTCAGGTTGATTGTAAAAACACATTCAAAGCTGAGTTAATATAGAGTTATTTCTTCCAAGAGGAAGAGTGCAAACATCAGCCCTCTAGCTTGAAAAGCAGCACCTATTTATGATCTTTATTAATGCAGCAAGAGTAAGTCATGTTTCTAAAGCTAATTTCTTTGTCTAACTTTCCAGCACAGTACATTTGTAATACAAAAATCAATTGTATCTCTAAATATTTATAAAGTTTATTTAAATAATTCAGTTTCATTCAATTTACAATTTTGAAAGCAAGTGATCCATTTCCCTCTGCCCCATATATAAAATGTAAAAAAATTTTAAGTTGAAATGTTTCTATGGCAAACACTGTGGGGGCAAACATACTGTAACCCGAAAGAGGTGAAAACAAGAAAAAACAATCCTAACTGTTCAAAGCAATGACTGTCATCTAGCTATCACCTACAGCAACAGGATCTAATAATTATAACAGGTCCACAAAAAAACCCACCATCTCAGTATTCAGTTGCATCAGAAAGAGCAATAACTCAATAATTAGAATTATTGGCAAAAGATTATGAGACGACAGGATATCCCTACGTTACTCTCAATGTTGCATCCTTGTGTTGGATTCTGTGTGATGTCCTGGTCTCCCATTTAAAAAAATAAAACAATTACAAAAACAAAACAAAAAAAAAAAAAGAGAGAGAAAACAAGCAAATGTGACAAAGAAACGATTAGGCACATTAAATGGATTGTGCCTGACATCTGGTTTCTTTAGTCAGGGGACACTATGTGACTGAGGAGGATTATGGCAGAATCTATAAAACTGTAAGTACCATGGAGATGAGAAACTTACTGTTCACTGTTTCTCATACAAACACTGGAAGGCACTGAACAAAAAGAGAATGCACATTCAAAATAAGCAAAAAGAGAGAGGTTTTATGCTAATCTTGCTCAGCTATGCAGTTCATTTCTACAGGATGCTGTGAATGCCTGAATTTTATACTGGCCAGTGTAAAAGTAGCCAGACACATCAAAGACCAAACTGAAGGGAGGAGTACTGAATGTCCTTGGTCACTGCAGCCTGGGAGAGCACAGCAGTGCTCCTTCTTCCCAGCTCTGCTGTTATACTGTTCCCTTGGCAGCCTCTTCCAAACCACTACCAGAAACAGAATAGTCAGTGACATGAATTTTAGTCTGATCACCAAAATAACCCCCAAAATTTCCAAGGGCTAGATTCAGATCCTTAATGAGGGAGGTAAGACAAAAGTTCAGCTTTTGGCAGGCTTATAACAGGGAATCCTATTTAATGACTAAACAACAGTCCAAAGAAGTGTCCTACTTCGTTAGGGCAACAATTGGACTGGCTAGATTGAAATCCTTTGTTACAATTATGGTTTTCCACATGGAACAAATTCTTTGCAATAACCTAAAGAACAACATTTTTTTTCCATCCATGTAACATTCCTCTGTACTGTTGGTGTGATCAAGGAAATAAATAATTTATACATGGTGTTACATCTTGCAAAGTCCCTTTTTTTTTTTTTTAATGTGATCCAAAGGATACCACGTTTTCAGCTACCACAGTAACTGTGGCATTGGAGGGTAACAGACTTCTAAGGATGCTGTGCTACCCTACTGCATCATCCCACACATTTGGATGAGTTTCTTTCCAATAGCCTAGGGCATAGTCTGATCAAATTTTTAAACAATAGCTCAGCTAATCCTGCCAGATGGATTAAGGGTCTGATCTGAGTGTCATCAAATCACCTCAAGTTCAAGAAACCTAGTTATGCTCCATACAGTTCTTGCAGGTTATCACCACTCTCCTAAACCACCTCTGTATAATCATAGAATCACCCTGTGAATCCACTGCAATTGTCACCTCTGTTGGCCTGAACAGGCTGTTGTACTTCCTTTTCAGCCTTTTATGTGATCAGGTCTTATTCTGGAAAATCCTGCCCCACACTACCCACAAGAAAATAAACACATTCTTCCGTAACACTTTACTTGTATGGGTACATTTATCTCTACAAGACTGCCTGATGCTTGACACAAACAGTTTAATATTTGGCAAAAAAAAGGGGATTCTAAAAAGGATGGTCTACATCAGACAGCACACAAAAAAATACACAGCTAGGCAGAATCACGGACACCCACATGTTATTCTGTCTGTCAGCATCCCCATTACTCTTCTGAGTAGGAGTTTTGGGTCAAGGCCTTTTCAACATCATCTTTTCTGAAGAACTACATTGCTGTAGATGCTTCTTTGATTTACCAAGTATATTTCTTGCCAATTCATGTAATCAAGTTTTTCAGGTCTAGCTTTCATATAGTAGCATTTCCCTTCACTCGGAAATTCCTTTCCTGGAGTGGGAGGGGGTGTCCTCCATTTTTGAAGCTTTTTTTATTTTCAAACTTCTGTGTATTTACACACTACTCCAGCACGCAGTGCAACGTGTCACCTAAAAATGATGTTTGGGCAGAATCCGGTATGGTGCTGATAATTCATCTTACATTAAAACACCCTCACGCTTTTAGGTACCTTGTCTTTTAGCACAGTGCAAATCTATTTCATGATATGGACATACTTGTGTATGTCGGTATCGTTGTTTTAAAGTTTTTGTGAAGAGCTTCTAGTTTAACATTAGCTGTACAGAAAAAGCCCCAAGGACACCTGAGAAATAACTGAGGTACATAATGTCCAGTAAAAATCACTGATAAAATTAAAAATATTTACAGGGTTCTATACAATATGGTTATATATAAGCTAACTTATGTGAATATCCTTTTTATTTTTACAGATATTTTTATCTGACATAGTCGAATGATATATTTACAGGTAGCATGCAATACTTCCAGGCTGTCAAGTTCCAAATAGTTTCATGCATTTGTATTTTGCCTAAAGGGTGTATCTATTTCTGTCACTGGAAGTCACTCAGGCAATAGCTTGAATGCTATTCCTGGCTCCTGCCCATGCCATGATGTCCTGACTAAATGATTTCATTCCTATATGCCTCAGTCTCCCCTTTCAGTGAAAAGGGGTATTAATTAACTAGCCACAAGTACAAAGCTGAACAGATATTTATAAAACACTGAGAGATTTTGATGAAAGGAAGAGAAAAATATCATTTTAATGATTACTGACAGCATATTCCCATTTAAAGAGCTAAACATTGATCCAAGAGGAGAGAGTTAAAGTCATTTGACTAGAGAAGTCATCATTCCTTACACAATTATTCAGTTATCAATTCTAACTGAGATAATGGATAAGATGTGGGTAGAAAAAAAGATGGCAAAAGAGTGCCCCAGAACAGCTCAGAGAAACACAATACAAACTGTCTGAATTCTGAAGTTATTGAGAAAAATTACTGAAAGGAGTTATCTTGTCACACTGTAATATAACTTAATTTCCCTTGCTCGTAGAACAGGTCATTGGAGCTTACCTTTCCTCTGCACTTCAGGATTGCTGCTCAGTTTAGACTGATATGGGGTGACCAAAGGACAGGATCCTGATGTTGCATACAGATAATGTAATTTGGTGGTTTTTCTGTTTAACTTTTTTGTCTTGTCACATTTTCCCTTAATTTTCATCATCACATAGGGGTACGAATGTGTTCTTTTAGATAACTTTCCTTTTACTTAATATGGAATTAATTTCTCGTCAGTTTGTGATCTAAAATAGTTGAAATGTTTGTACCTACGATGATTTCCCTTGTATTTCCTCAGTTTATGAGGACGGATGCTTCTAATTTACAGTTCATACTAATCTCTTGGGCTTGAAGATTTATGGATGATCATCAAAGACCAAAGTCTCTGGGCTTAATCCGGGCATAAAAAGGCAAGGGTCTAGCTTAGGACAGCAACAGAATTACCATGGTTCAACTGCTGCTATCTCCTTTACCTTTCCAGATTTCCTGCTGCTTCTGCTTCGATTTATCGTATTGTCAGAGAAATTTCTTTCAAATTTTGGCTTTGAAAGAATGCCTAACTAACAGAATCCTGTGCAACTGTACTTCATTTCAAATACTTGGATGTATGTTCTAAATAGGGATAGAACAATACCCTAAGTAACATAGATAAATAATTTAAAACAGACAGCTGAAAATTTATGTGTCACCTCAAGATAGAAATTTGACTTCAAACTGATTCTCCCTCAAACAAAATACGGGAGAGGGGCTAAGGGAACAAAGAAAAAACTGTAGTCATAAACAACATGCTGTTAATCAAAGTAGGATTTCAAGGCTATTCCTTAGAAGATGATGACTCTATTTAACAGTAAAATAGGTCTCCACATTGTCCTTGCTTTTGAAGTGCAAATAGGTGATAAACCTAAAATATAGATCTGGAACTCCACGTTATTTTTAGTAAAGAAGTTAGAATTAGTGCATCAGCTCCTTGCAGCATAAAACAAAGAGATGATTGCAGTAAAAACAAAAAACAAACAAGGCAAAACAAAACCCCAAAATCCTCAACCCCCCTGAAAAACTTAAATTGGCATTGCCTGTTTTTAGGTGGATTTTGGTCTTTTTCTGTGCCTAGTTTCAGACATAAAACAATTCTGGGTCCACAACTTAATTTTAAGAAAGGTGACTAAATTATAAACCTGCCCAAAATAATGAATTGAGCTTTCCTTAGACTCTTAACACATGGATTCTTTTAAATCAGTGGTACAACAGCAACGAGATGCCCTTCAATGTCTTTTCAAGCTCACAAGGCTCTCAAATCTGGAAGTTCAGTTCTTCAACTTTGAGATGAGTAACCCAGATAGCAACCTAAAGGCTGAATTAATTCACTTGGGTATTTATAAGCATCAACTCAAACTCACATTTGCCATCTGTTCTAACGTTGTGATTACACTGATGTAATGACAGGTGGAAAAAATTAATCAAATACTAAATTCTACTGAAGAATCAGATACAGAAAATAGAGATAAGCTTTAAAATAATATTATTTCCTATGCAGTTGTGAAAGCTCTTACTGAAAGAAACCATTAAAATGCTGGATTATATGTTGTTTTAAAATCACATCTGAAAAACTATGACAGTTTTTAAAACTCAGAACTCCTTCCCACAAACCCTACGTGCTTTTCCTTCGGACAATTTGGTCCACAAATTCAAGTAAGCAGTTACACCAGCTTCCCTTTGGCAGGCTTTTTTTTTTGTTATCCCCAAAGGCTGATCAATCAGCACTTTCCTCAGTGAACCCTCTACTTCAGCAGATGTGAAATGTATGAGGGGAGCTCATTCAAAGCCTAGGAGATGCATTGATTATTATTTTGAAGATATTTTCTGCGTTCCAATAGAGATGATCTTGCCAGTGTGCCAATTATACGAAATCTGGAGCAGGGAATAGCAGAGCCAAAATAATACTCCCACATAATTTATGTTGATTTGATAGTAGCATCCTCATAAAATGCTTTGCAGAAGACTCCTGATAGGTATTTCAATGTGAAGCAAGCACTAAGGAAATGCAGCTGAAGTCAACTGATTCTCTTGTAAGCTTCTGTCATCCTTCCTCTTCCTTCTTGTGTGCAGAGCTAGGAGGCAGCATGTTAAATAAAGAGGAGACTAGCAAAGTGGGTCAGACCCAATCCCAAACGCCAATCACTGTCAATGACTGAAACAGTGATCAGTGATTATAAACTAAACCTGGAAGATATAAAATACCCAGAAGAGAGGACAAGCAATCAGTGTGACAGAAGAGATTAGAAATACACATTTACTAGTTCAGTGACAAAAATAGAACAGCAGGAGAAAGCCTGAGAAAATAAGTGAAAAGATAATAACAAAAATCTTTACAAAGCAATGGCAGAAATTATCTCCTAATAACGTGGCAAGCTATCATTGATTTAAAAATGAAGGGCAATGCAAGATGGAAACCTTGTAGCTATGTGAAACCTAGTTATTAAGAGCACAATAATGGCAACACTTAGGAAGCAATCCACTCCTATGGTAACTGGAAAAATATGGCCAGTGGTACAAAGAAAGTAGTATAATTTAATCATATTTCTGCCTTGTGTCAATTCAGTATCACTACAGACTGAAGAATATTTTTTTGTATCATTCAGATTGAATTCTAATGATAAAGCAATTGTTATTTTCCGGAATTCTTTTTCAGCGTAGAGGCAGAGAGTTTATCCTAACAGCATGGTCAGAAAATAACTGCTAACCAGCTTCTCTTGTCTCAGTTATAAATTGTTTATTATGTACAATTCATTTTCTTTATTAGTATTATTTGAAAATTTGTCTCGAATAGCTATGGCAGGCATACAAAAATAATACATACTGTAATGTATTAGAGCTAATTTGACAGCTGTACAAATGCAACATCTAGAGGAAGACAAGAATGAGCAATTGCTTTGATGCTATACAAGTCAAGTTTCCATTTGAGAGCTTGACTTTGCCAACAGTCTCTTTATATGTAGCTTTTCCTTCAGCATCTACCTAAAACATGTTTTAAAGACTGCTTATCTCCCATTTAAGGAATCAGAATACATTCTCAAAATTGTGTATTTGGTACAGAATTATGCCAAACTTTTGAAAATGGGATGTTTAGCATGCTTTAAGAAACTTCATTGCTTGAAACAAATTGTATAGAAAGCTGTCATAATGGACTGTGATACGAGTAACTTGGTTTGAAAGGTATTTTCAGTAACTTTCCATATGTTGTATCTTCTCTTTTCAGTCTATTCTCCTTCTTTGTGCATTTCAGCTTATTGTTTGCACAGTAGAAATATTATGAATTAAAAAAAAAAAAATTAAAAATCACATTGTGCCTTTAGTGCTAGATCAAGGGAATAAGATACAAAACTGAAACCCAACTGGTGTACATGAATGTAGTGACCTAACATGGCTATATCAGGATGCCGTGTACTAATAAAAACTCTCATGGCCTTCACTTTTGAAGGACGTTTGAACTGATATTGCAAAATTACTTCCCCATTCTTCCACTGATTTTTGGTTTTCATCTGTTGACACTAATTTACCCTTACTGTAATATTTGTACCTATCATTTTGTCTTCATCTGTATATACCTAAGAATGCTGAGGAGCTGATACTTTGGTAAACATATTTTCATGGATGTTTCTAGGATGTATTTCTAGACATACTTTTACTATTTCATATATCAAAGGATTTAAATTGGAGAAGTACATGAAACTAATTGATAACCCTGTGGATAATGCTGTCTCAGGGTTTGTTTCTTTTTTTATTTGTTTTGTGTTTGTTTGTTTGTTTTTGTTTTGGTTTGGTTTTTAAGTGGCTCTGTATTTTATTCAGAATCTCACCATAAAGCTTTAAAGGTAAAATGTAGTATTTGGGCTTGCTTTTTCTTTCCCCCATTACATAAGCTTTCTGTATTTGAAATTCCTTCCCTATATCTGCATTATATTTTAACATACTACATGTACTTTTGATTTTCTAGATATTCTTGTTAAAAATATTTAGCAAGTTAATACCTTTTTTTACATAATACATAATACATAATTACTTTACTTTTAAGGAAGCCTAGATTTTTATGAAGCTTAGAATACTATCTATAATTACAGGTACAGACAAAGATGCATCTGGCTTTTGTCAAATTGCTGCTCATTGGGGTTTATTATGTATGTAGAGCCAAAACTGTATCAACACAGAATAAGTTGCATTGAATCAGCAGATAATGACTTTTAAAAAAGATCATTATACAGCAAATGCATAATATACCAGCAGTGTTATTTTGTGATGTTGCTGTTTAAAAGTATAAAAATAAGTGTTTAAAATACTGTTACATATGATAATACTGTATATATTTAATTCCCTGAAAATCTCTTAAGATATGAAATGTTGGCCAAAGCTACTCATAAGGAAGGAAAACACAGAAAGAATGCTCAATAACATTTATAACATCTGATAAAAAATAATGAATCCTGAATTTATATTTTCAGCCTTTTCTGTAGTGACATATTTAAAGCAATTTATGTGGGTAATCTGCTCTTTTTTTTTTTTTTTATTTGTTTGCATGTATGCTCTACAGAGTGGAAAATACTACTCTTTGTCTTAATCCTCAAATGTTTTACTAAAATTACAATGCCTGAAAACAAACAAAAAATTTTTCATAATGAGCCACATAGCAAAGGTCCTTACAGATTTCTGTATGCAAGTCAAAGCTGTATCTGGAAAAATAACAGTTTATCTGACTGATGTTCTGAAAACATCAAACAAGTTGGTTTGCTGTGTTGAGCTGTTCTCTCCACTGAATACTTTACTTTTAGTTCAGGAGACCTTATACTCTAGAGGTAAAAGCATCCTAGCAGCTGATACCAAGAAAGACAAGATCCTCTGCAGTGGGAGTGGGAAAGGGATACCTCACAGCATGTTTTCTCTCTGCATTTTAGATAAAAGACTAAACGCCTGCAATCAAAACGTAATAGGCATCCATTGTGTACCAAGACCGTGATATGCAACAGCCCATCTTGCTGAGCAGATGACCTGCTGCAGTCACCACATTATTAAGTGTTTAGATTCTTGGTAAGCAGATAATTCCACAACATGGGTAACAACCAGCAACATGCAGAGTTAGTGCAGAATAAACATCTTGCAGTATTTGGTGCTGGAAAGATGCAAGTGATTGGAAAGTGGGGTTACATCAGGCACAACGAGACTCGAACACCTACAGATGGAAGAGATGCCCTCTGCTAGGCTTAGAACTGACAGCAAAGCATTAAATGACTCAGTCAGACATAGCAGCCACAGCTGGAAGCGTTAACTCTCCATGGAAGTAAATTTACAACCCACAGTGAAACAACTGCCTCTTCTCTTTATCTGCCTTATTCCATTTTCCCAGGACGAATCTTATGCCATTTGCCCTATTACAAACACTGACTTCTGTAGGGACTGGAAAAGATGATGAGGAAACAGAGTTACCTAGATTTAATGGAGAGGAGATAAAAATTTGAGAATACTGAGACACTGAATACCAAATACTCCACCAAGAAAATAAATAAATAAAACGTCCTTTGCCTCTGAAAGGGACTTAATATTAACAGGGAAATTGCATTTCAGCAAGGACGCTTTCAGACTCATAGCAAACACAAACTGTCCAAGGACACATCTTTTTATCACACTATTAATGCAATGACTGAACAATACAAACTGTTTGAACTTGTTATAATAGTTCATTTACCCTCTTGTGCACACATGCGTAAAATAATATTTTCATCAGGCATTTATACTTAAATACTTCTCCATATATTAAAATTAAAGTTCCACAATATGCCATAAGCCTAGGTGTAAATGCATTCCGACCCCCTGAAAATTCAAGCCCTTAAGAAAAACAACTGCATTTCTGTCAAGTATGCCAAGGCCAGTCAAAAGTTGCCAGAGGAAAGGGAGATCAAAGGCAGAAGTCAGCTGTATACAACAGATCAGCCATCTAAATTCTCCCTTATTTGTGCCAAATAAACCACAACACCATCATCCAACCTTAGAATCTAAAGTCTCCATACATCTTTGAAAAACAAGAGTAAAACTAACCTAAACTATGTGTATTTTATTTTTTCCCCTCTTTGGAATAAATAAATAAATACACACCTCTTTTTTTTTATTCTCTGCAAGACAAAGAATGAGCCAGGCAATGTTTTATGCAAACTGTTAAAGCATAGCTGGATAGAGTAAAACTGAGTTTTCTTCTACATTTCCTATGACAGCAGAGCCACTTCATATTAATAATCAAAGAATTAAAAGTTAAGGAGGATTTTGTTTCCTATTTTCATAATTAAAATGGTATTCTTGATTTTAACATCACAATTGTTACAAATTGAACACCATATTACTGCACACTCATCAGTTGAATTTGTGCACCTTGAATATAGTCAGATCCGTTAGTGTCTGTGAACAGTCACAATACCTACTGACATCAATACATATACCAAAATATCAAATATTTCTAAAATAAGGAAAATATTGCAAACTTTCATTTCCAGCAACACATAGATGGAACACTGAGCAGCAGTTCTAATATTTTGATTAATTTGGGGTTTTTTCTTCCTTCCAACTTGAGATATTCTGTGATACTATGAAATCTAGCAAGTTGGTAGTAACAATATAGTTTGTAACATCTCTCCCATAAATACTTAAGCTTCTTGCTTGAAAAAGGCACGTTTTCCTACTTGCTGCCAACTGTGTTTTGTTTCGCTTTTCTCTTCCAAACACTATTATAAACACCATTCTTGGAAAACACACTTAAATTGTGACTACCAGCTGTTCAGGTTTTCTCTTCAGAAAGCTTAAAAGAAAAAGCAGTCCAACAGCCACTGAATTTGTTATGTGCGCTTACTAAAAGATTGAGACTACAACTTCCAAAATGCCATCTCCTCAGAATGCACAAAGCAACATTTTGTTGAATTTCACCAGACTAATACTACAAGCAGCCACTTCTGAAAAGACTTTTGGGATTCAAAGGCAGAGTTGTGCAGAAATATGCATATGTGTAGCGTGGAAAACATGTTTTTCAGAAGTCATGTTTAACAGAGTCATTCATGATCTATGAAAAAAACTCAGGTATGGAATCCCTATGGTCCTTCTCTTAAGAAATCCCCAACAGTCCCTTGCTAGGTGACAAACAGGAACTTATTCTGCCTCATTTTGCTGGCTGGCCTAATATTACCAACAGGATCTACAGTTCCTGGCACTCTGAGAGATGGTGAGGTGCTTGGGGGTGCAGGTGGCACTGATTTGAAGCCATAATGAGATTTTGCTGAACTGATAATGCCGTTCTAACACGTGAGCTACATGAGAACCAGGTCTTGAGGGTGTTACAAAGCAGTTCCTCAGCCAATAAGTAGCTATTTCGAGTATGGATAATGAAAGAAAATTGGCAACATTTCCAGCTCTTTTGCCAAATACCTGCAGCGCTAAACCTTTCAAGTTAGGCTTAAAAAGGGCTGGGGAACACTTGACTCCGACAGATGTCTGAAAACACTCAGATATACAGGTAATGAAAACATTTTAGAAAAAGCCTAACCAATGGTGTTAGAAAATACCCTACAGTGTTATCTCACATTAGTTTTTCAGCAAACAGGATCTGACCTTGAAACGTACTGGGAAATACTGTTTCCTTTTGGTTTAAAATGCCTAAATATAATGTCAACAAGATTCAAAAAACAGCTCAGATGGACACCCAAACAATAAAGTGCTTACTAAGCCACTTGAGACCCAACACCAACCAAAACTGATTCCAGCTGCTAATTATGAAAAGATCAAGTAATTTGAAACTCTATCTAAGCAATTACCATTTCAAAGCCCAGAGGAACAGAAGGAAGGGCTGTGAGTACTTTCCCTTTAGTTGCTAACCCCACTAACCATTTCTTCTATTCAGCAAATCTGACTCCCTATGCACTTTATGTTGACAATAATGTACAAAAATTTCCTGGCAGGAATTATGTGCCTCTAAATTAAAATTTTGAACAGCTGAGAAAGAAGCAGACTACATGGTATTACCTAAACCAGCAAAGCATTTCCCCACAAATGCCATGTACCCAGGAATTACTGCTTTTAATAAGATAATAGCCAATAGTCTAAGTCCCGTAAGTGGAATAAAGTGCACATATAAGCAGTAGCAACTAGTAAGAAGTGTGCAGTAAGCAACCTTCATTAGAACAAAAGTTAATTAAATCTACCATGGAGGATCACAAAAATAACTCAGATATTATATGCTCATGATCTCAGTGAGGATTTTACAATTTCCCAAAGCATTCTGCCCCACCTAGCACGCCACAAAAAAGTGTTCTTTGCATCTTACTGTTAATGGAGGGGGCAGGGGCAAAAGTAGTTCATTCCCCCGTTTTGATTCTCAGTCGCTAATAGAATAGTCCCAGTTCAATGGGTCTAGCACACAAAGCTTCTGCCTCCTCCAAATGGGCTTTGGGAATCAGAACATGCTTTGAGAGCAAACAGCATGTTATTTATAATAGTAATTTAAAGTATTTGAGTTAAATAATTTCAGCCTGCTACAGGCAACACTTTACTAAGTTTAGTCAATTCAGCTTCTACCCCCATTCTTTCAACTCACCTACCAGTTTGTCCTGGACATGAATGTGTCTGTTCTCCGTTCCTTTGGACCTTATAAGCAGTCATTCTCTCATTTTTCCCAGACTTCTAACATTTAGTAGAAATATCCCCAATATCCTACATGCACTGTCTGTCTTTATTTATGTATAAGAGCAATTAGAGTGTCCTGCTTATTAGGAATACCTTTTACCCACAAACAGGATTAAACTTGCAGTACTAGTTATGCTCATCCCTTTCCTCTGCCTCTAAGTAAATGTACTCTGATTTTGCATTTCTGTACTGCGGTATATCCTACAGCAATATTCCTCCAATGCCCCCTTTCCTTGCTAGGCACAAAATACAAGAGATTATCTGGGGAAAACTGTCAGGCTTTGTTGAATGCCCGTAGGGAAGAAGTGCCAACTACATTCTGCCATTGGCTAGGTTACACAACAGGCGTGCCTTACAGCCTCTAACCAATATTTTTACAAATTCAGAAGGGGAAGACTTAAGGTAAAATACCTCCTTCAGGGCATAAAAAGGCCTGCATGTAACCTCCTGCTCAGAACAGGTGAATTAAGAATGCAAAACCTTAGCTGCATTAGCAATTTGTGCAGGTTTTGTTTGGTTGTGGGTGGTTTGGTTTTTTTTAATTTTCTTCTCTCATTATTATAAGAGACCCCAGTCTGATCCCTTGTGACTTTTTCTCTGCTACTTCTCTGGTTTGGATTATGGCATGTTAATAAAATAAACCCAGAAATCTAAATCAGTCTTTGATTTATTTCATAGAATGCCAGCCCCCTCAAAAAACCCCAAGCAAACAAAAAAAAAAACCCAACCCAAATTTCTATAAAGACTAATAACCAAAATTTCCCCTCTCAGTTGTTGATATAACATAAAATTAAGACATGAAAGTAAGATCAATAACTCATTTCCTTATGTAAACTTGGGAACAGCAACACAATCAAAGCTTATAAACAGTGCCAAGTCAATTTAGGTAAGCAATGTGTTTACAGAAGCACTGTTAAATAGCTTCTAAACCTTTCCATTTTAGTGCTGACTTTGTTCTTTAAATATTTTCATTTCATTTGTCCCAGGCAGGATAAGGTTTAGAGCACAGAGCCTGCCTGGACCAAATTATCCCACAAAGTTTAGACTCATTAGGAGCCATTATCAACAAATGTACAGTACCACAAAGGGATTTCTGTTGTCAGTAACTGAGGCAACATACATATCACCACCCCCAAGCCCCAAAGGCATATTCTTTGAACAAGGACTGAAATTCCCCTTCCCCCATAGAATAAAAAAAATCCTACACTTGTGCATAACGCAGATGTTAACAGCACTGTCCAGATAAGAGAAACAGTTCTACATATGAAAGGTTTGATAGGCTTACATGCAATAGAAGACTGTTGGGTTACTTCAGTACTAAACTGATATTTTTTGAGAGTATTCCTTGCTACATTAAAAATAATTGCAAACTGCAGCAGCAGCAACGTAAGAATGTGCACTGAATTGGATTTTACCTTTACAGGCTGAAGACTGTCTCAGACAGAGAAACAAGCTGGGCAAAACTACTATAATTTAGAAATTTTTACCTGGAATGAACACATCCACCAGCATATATGTATCTGCCCACCTCAGAAGAGGGGTTAGTGATCTCTCTGCATGAACATGAGTGGACATGAGTGACAGAAAGTGAAGTTTAGGCACTTGTGTCCTCACTGCCACCATCACTACCCACTAAAACCATAATCTTTGCTTTGAATCACGGAACACAGAAAAGAAAACCTTTTTGTTTAACAGCATGCCATTTAAATCCTAGCTAAAAGATGCATTCAATATCAAACTTTGATATCATAATGCTGTAAATCATCTTAGCTCATCTTCTCCTCGGGACCAAACAATTCCAGGCAGTTACCAACTTATCAAGTATCCTCTGTTCTTTCCTTCTCAAAATTATAAAACTGGAAGAGTAAAGTTACATAACTGTGACATTTCAAATAAACACCATCTGTGGACTTCTAAGTTAATTGGAACCTATGCATCTTCGACACTTAGTTCTCAGATTAGTCTCTTTGTGACTTCTAGAAAACTCAATGTTAGTGCCATTTCTATAAAACTAAAATAATGATAGTATAGGTGAACAAGTATAGGTGATCAAAACCCAACTCACCAACAGAAGTCTTGCTCAAAAAAGAAAAAGCATACTCATTCATAATCCAATCCAGCATGTAAACTCAAAGTGTTTCTTTAAGAATATAAAGCAAGAATAAATTCAGCTCCCAAATTCAGAAGGTAACATCCAAATAAATTAAAAAATATAAATGAAATTAATTTTTTCCCAAATTCTGATGTCTTTCAGTGAGGCTTTCAGCCATGAAGTATGTAAGTATACTTCAGTAAGTATGAAGAGGAGGAAACCCAGCAAATAAAAAAACAACAACAACACACACAAGTTAAGGTGGTCACATGCTCATGGCTACTTTTTTGTTCAATTTCTTCTACATATGCAGGTGCCTGTAAAACTTCTACATGTTCAAATACTGAGGAAACTCTTCATTGCCCACAAGTTCCACAAATAAACCAATTGAATCAACTAACTGTTTAGAGCAGCCATGTATTTTACTTTGCATTCTCACTCCAACTCTCCCTTGCTTTCCTCTGTTATAGACTAGACACAAAAAGAAAAAATTAGTACTTCAGAATGGCTGGGAACAGTTATTAGGAAATAAATCCTCTTGCAGCCCATCCTGTACACTATATACTAGCCTTTCCTTGTTGCCAAAAACATTAATTTCTAACTGATACCCATAATAAACAACAGAACTCACACCTTAAGGGAAGAACATCTCCTTCCTTTTGAAAAAAGTAATATTTCAAAGATACTCTGAAGGAATCAGTCTGTGATATGCTTGCCCAAGTGAGCTGTCTAAAGTCATTATCAGTGGTGGAGGTGCACAAAGATCACGTCTTTCTTTCCAATACAGTATCACATGATATGGAAATGACAAAATGAAAAGAGCTCAGGCAGCAGAAAAATCTATATGACGTGGAATTTCACTTAAGCTACTTGCAATCCTAACACCAAAACAAAAGTGGTCCTGTGGCTTAACAGATCAAGCAATACTTTGTTTATCCCACCATTATTTATGGTGACACCAAAACAGACAGATTATAGCTGTGGGTAAAGGTACACAATCTGCGCAGTTTATGTCCACAAGACATTTCCTTCAGTCAATTTCATAATATAAAGATTTCTTATTAATAGCAAGCTCTCATAGAGCAAACAATAGGTAGCACAATAAATTTGATCATTTAAACTTTTGCTTAGGTTCTGTCTTGATCTGCAGAGTCAATATACCTGAGTTTGAAGTAATCACTCATGATGAATCTCCCAAATCATCTGTAGTATAGCAATACATTTCCTCAATTATGCGAGCTAAGGTAAGCACTGTGGATCCAACCTCCTACACTGTGTTGTGCTCAAAGATTTGTCTTTATCATTCAATCTTTTAGTAATCGAAGCTACCATACCAATTCAGAAAGAAATCTGTTTGTAACTTTTGCATTACAATGAACTTGCTGACATATTAGTGAGGACATTCTAACCTTGTGCAGAAACTAAACATTTAAGATTAAACAGGCCTTTTACAGTTGGGCTTCTGTTGACTGTCAACATGAAGACCAACTATGTACTTCTGCTTTACTGTTAAATAGTTCTTTTCTTGCCTTTCTATTGTAAGTGGACTTAAAGCACAGGCAGCTAGCTATTTAATGTGTTGTCACTAAATTATTTCACATAATGATCTGCTCAGCATCCACCAAACTGGAATGATATAATCATCTTAGACTGCATGGTAAAACTTTTTGTACAATATGAAATAAGTCACTTTTCACAAGCACATGGAACATGAATACTGATCCCCCAGACCCATTTTACCTGTTCTGCACCATGCTCATTGCCATCCAGTCTGAAGGGTAAACATTCTTTCCAATGAGATCTTTGAACATTATGAATGTTTCCATCAAGAAGTCCTAGAAGAACAAAATACAGGAAGTCTGTGTCTGTGCAACAGAGTTCAAATGTTTCTGCTGCGACTGAAGAACTGAGATGGAGGGCTCCCCTTTGCTCCCAGTGAAGTCAATGGACAAATTCCTGGTGGCATCAGTAAGCCCAAGTTTGAAACTGAAGTACTGTAAAACAACAGTCTCAGATTCCAAATGAAAGCTAAAGTCATTACATTGGGCTCTTAAGAAAAGATAACCCACAAATGAATGGAAAAAGTTATTGTACTTTGAAGAAAAGCTGTTGAATTTTTTATTAATTAGCAAAATGCTATGCATAAAATGCATATGCTCACTGTGCATAAAAAAATAATAGATTTGAAAAAGAAAGGATTTCTTAATTAGTCCATTTAGTCCAAATTTAGTATTTGAAATTAAAAATTGAAAGCACTGCCAGGAAGTTGTCAAACAAAACAAACGGTACTTATTTTCCTAGAAGTATTTAGAGATGATTGTACAATGAACTTGAAGATTAACACAATTATTTCAGGTCTATTTCATATATAGCACATATAGGCAGTTTTACCCTTACCTTTACCCTTGACTTCTGAGCAAGTCATCTAGAAGTCTGAAAAACTACCACGCTGTCATTATCTATTACCAAAACCTCACAAGCAGGTCTCTGTGAAGTTTGTACTCTTTCTTGTCATGTTACATAGAGCACCAAGTGAAGAATAGATCTCCACAGCACTATTTGAAAACAAATCTTTGTCATCTTCACTGACATATACTTACAGTATGGGGAAAAAAAAAAAAAAAAAAAAAAAAAGAGAAGACAGCAAACCAATGCCTTTAAAAACAGCAAAACCCATTGAATATATTGATGTCTTTTTTTTTTTTTCTTTTCTTTTCTTTCTCCTCTGCAAAACTTAAAGTAATTTAAGGATTACTAAAACTTCTAGGACCAAGTACCAAATCTGCCTGGAAGCTGAAATTATGTTAAAATATTGTTACATTCTCAAGTAAGCTAAAGCACATGAAGAATTGCAAAAGCTACCACTTTGACTTTAGTAAAGAAAGGAAAATGGACAAATCTTGCCAGTTGAAAATATTACCTCCATAGACAAACTGTAGATGGTGCAATCAAAACCTTTGCCAATACCCAGACTTATTTCAGAGTTATATCAGGAATGTAAAAGGACAGACATAGGACTACTGAAACATTCAAGAATATTGGTCTAGAGACCACTGGTACAAGCTAGAATATACCACAAGTATCATAAAATGATGCCAGAAACAACTCTCATAAAAGGATGCACTGAAGCAATAAGGCATTTACTGCATTTAGCATACAACATTATTTGGACCAGGAATAGACTGAATAGTGAAAACGAAAAGTGGAAATTAATCACCATGTACAAAGTGGGGAGGGAAGGTTCAATTAGTTGAGGGTTGGTTTTGTTGTGGGGTTGGTTTTCTTCAGGGGGTATGTGCGGGTTTTTTTGTTTTGGTGGGGTTTTTTGTTGTGGGTTTTTTTCCCTCTCCTCAGAATATTGTAACATAAAGATCCCATTAATTATTATTGATTATTATATTATCACCTCAGCACTAGGGTCAACAACAGAGACATTTATGTCTTTCCAAATTTCTGATTACAGTATTATTGTCGAAAGTCACTATTACAAGACAGAAGCAACACAATGACATAGAGGCAGAAAACATGCAGAAACAAACAGCACTCCAAGAAGAATAAGACAAGACACGCCAGAACAGTACTATGAATTTTCCACAAGAAATAAAATACTGCAAACTACTTATCTCCAGAATTATTTTGTACTCACCACTAGTTCTGAACTTGTCTGAAAAGTTTCAATGTAAACTGAATAATGCTGATTGGTCATCTGGTTTAAGATTGCCGTCATGCATGCCACAAAATGACTCTGAAAGAAAACCAGACAGAAATCAACATGTGTAGATTACTTAAAATATTGGATTGTATTCTTTCTAAAGTTGAAGTGCTCTGAATGACTAATAAATCCTTTTATGTGAATAAACCTGAAATAACATTCAAGCTTTTGCAAGTTCAGATGAAAGAAACATACCAAGGACAATCAAAAACTACCCTTAGCAAGGGGTAGACTCTGGTGAGAACGTTGCACAATTTATGAAACGCTGCGTGGAAACACACGCTGTGATAAGAAAACCATATATAAAGTACAACTCAGTATTACCTTGAGACTTCTAAAAGGCATGTGATGTTGTCTAGAATTCTTCCATTAGGAGTTCTTGGGAAGAAAATATACCAGCATCAAAATTGTCTAATCATTCTAGAAACACAGACCATCCACAGGAAGATATAGTGCAAGAAATTATTTTTTACATTCTGCACACATTTAATTAGCTATACAGAACTCTGTAAAACTTCTCTACAATAGTGTTACTTTCAACTCTCAAAACTTCTTTCGAACTTCCACAAAAGGAGATATTTTATGTTTTTCAATCCCTAAGTAAAAATACTGAAAGTTATATAATTATTTATAATCCTAGGTTTTCACTGTAATTCACTGAAAGTGAAAAAGACATTTATCTCTCGAGTACTAACAGTGAGCTTAATGATTTGCAGTTTCCCTTTAAGACAGCGAAGAATCCTCCTTATTGCTGCTTTTTTATTTTGCTGAAGTTATAATTGTTGTTTTAAACGTGAACCTGTTTTAAATACTTGGATTTTATTAAAATAAGAGACTATTAAGTACAGGAGCATGCAAAATAATTTTCTAGATTTACTTGGATCTTTTCATCCTAGTGGTTTAGATACAAGGGAGTCACCAGCCCCTCCGACCAGAATTTAATTTCCACCTGGTACTGAACAGGTTCTCTGTTTAACTCTGATTCACTTTATACTTCTGTTACATCAGAACGGCAACTAAGGCACACGTTACCGAAGTATCAGCTGCAGTTTGTGGTACCCAACCATTTTGTCTACCCCTTCGAGAAAGGCAGCCGCCTTTAACTTCAGGTTACGACCACTAGAGGTCTTTCACTTTCACATGTTAGCTGCTGTTCAGTTTGTACTGCCTTTTTTTTAATTTATTTATTCCTACGTGAGCAGACCCAGCACACTTCTTGCATATAAACAGTGAAAATTCCAATATAAAGGACCTATTATCCCTTCTTTTGGAGCCACATTAGTGCTAGTGAGAGGCTTGCCTACTTTTTAAGGCTAAGAAGACACATTTTCTGCAGGTAAATCGAAAGCTTTCAGGTAAGGAATCGTGTGTTCTCGGGTACTGATGCTCTTCTAAAAAGAAATGCTGGTTTTCCTGCTGTAGTAGTTTACTTTTACAGTTAGGGATCAGACGAATATTTTCTGTGATATTAAATATATAGCTGAAAGTAATAATGAATTGAAAAGGATTCAGTAATGAAATTGTGTGGGGTTTTCTTCTGATGTCTTGATTTTGAAAAAAGGATTACTGAGAGAAGTTAGAGAATTGTACATGAAAAGCAGCTTGTATTTTTAGTAGTTAAACATTCACTACAGAATGCCTTTCTACACTCATGTTAGATAATCACTTCTTTAAATAAGCAGCATTCCTTCACAAGCACTGAAAAGACGTATTATGTTGCTTAAAGGCATACTTTCAGAAGGTTATCTCTTTTATTGAAACCAACTTCTAAAATGTGTCTAGCTATATCTGTGATTACGGTACAGCATGAATGCCTATTCTTAGTAACTGTGTATGGTGATTTTAAAATGAACAGATGATATGCCTTGATTACCAAAGAGAGCCGTAAGGAAAGAACAGATATTGCTGGTCAGTACCTCGCACCAAACCTGTCAAATTCACATCAGTGGGACTGAATGATACAGAAAAAAGGTGACAGTAAAGCTGGTTTGCGACAAAAACTTCTTGCATCATTTCCATGTAACTGTAAAGCAGAGAAATACACAAATATTGTTTGATCTTTACTAATTTTCTTGCCAGCAGTCTCAACTATTAGAAATTAACTGCTAGCTTCTTTATAGGTTAAAAGCTTGCCCCTCCCTCCTGATCCCCAAATGCCAGCCATAAAGATTCACTTCTCAGATGCAGCCTCAGATCTTTGAAGTACTCATGCACTCTCAGCACTTCCATTCTCACTGGTGGAACTGAAGTGTGATATAGAACTATAAAGAGGTGCGATCAAATCTGCAAATAGCTCTATATATTCACTTAAATTCTCCTGTGCTGTTTAAGTACCTCTTACTAGAACGTGCAAAAAGCACACAAACTGCTTGAAAATACAGTAAGTTCTACAGAGGAGCGATCTACTACATTTTGCAGACTGCATGCTCACTAGATGAACAGAAGAAATTCAGAATCAAGCACTACCTACAAACACAACAGTCTAATGATTATGATTCAAAAATTCATTAAGTCAAGCATTGTATGTAGGGATTGAATAGTAGTATAGAAAAGGTTATGGCACAGAAGGTGAAGTTCTTCAGACAGAATCCTAAAAAGTCATTTAAGCTGTGCTTCAGATTGTTAGGATTTATTCTGTAAATTACAACAGAAAAGGTTGATTAGAACTAGGTCAACTGTATAAAAAAATAAATGTATCAAAGTAAACACGACTGATGAGATAATACTAATAGAAAAATGAACAGAAATAACTCTGAATACACTCACTACCGTGAAAAGATCTAATAAAAATATATATTTTACAACTTAAACACATTAGCTTCCATTTAAATATAAAAGAACCTTGGACAGAAACAGCACTGAGTTCTATTTTTTTAATTAAACAATTGGCTGAAAGACTTTCAAGTGATATGTAAATAAATAAGGAAATTGATAGTATGAACATTAGACATCTATTGGGAGCAGGAATACTAGTAAATAGGTAGTCAAATGAAAATGAGAGAGGGGAGAAAATGTCTCAGGAAACATTCGAACTCCCCGTCCACTTTAAAAAAGGGTAATTAATATGAAAAGAAAATGAACTATAATGTTGACTGCCTTTAGTATAAACTCAGCAAAATAGTGGCAAAGAAATGCTGCTTTGATCGACTACATATGAAATACATCAAAAGGGATCATAGATGTATTCTGTAAAACAAATAGAGTTTTCTGAGGTCAAGCAGAAAGAATGCAGAATCTTTTCCACTGTTGTTAAAGTGCATATTAGCTGTGGGTGCAACATGTACAGGAAAAGAAACATCTGAAAAACATTAGGGTCATATGAGTAAGATGACAAACTTCAACACCTAGCAACTAAATCCCAGCATACTTTATAATAGCAGATGGTGACAGGTTGCCGTAGTAACTTCAGATAATACTAGCACCACAAGAATAAATAAAGCAAATGTGCTGGAAAAACAAACAGCATCAGAAATAACGTAGAATGCAGCTACACTGATTCTAATCTAGTAGAAGTATGTCAGTGGCTGTAGGGTGGGTAATCTTCATGCAAGTGTACTTCTGGAAAGACTAAGGAGGATATTTATTTCACTTAAGTAACATTTATCCTCATTAATAGAGTGCTTTACCAACGTAGAGCCTTGAGTGTAAATACATAACCACATGTACGTCATTAAAAAGCAGAAAAATTAGAAACATGAATAATTCCTAATAATTCAAAGACTTCTGAAGACCAAAGATGATGTAGTTTCTATATCTCCATTTTAGCAGAATATTGGATGTCAGAAATTCTCATTTTACTTACCTTCACAATTAAGGTGACTCCTTTATATACCACCATCCTGACACTCTGTAGCCCTATATCCACTAACGATGGTTTACATTTGGTTAATGCACAGTTTTCTGTGTTGGGCAAAGAATCTTACCCAGAAGATCCAACATTTTTGTGGTGTATGAAGTGATCACACTACATAGATGAGATTTAATTCTGAACTCCCTTTCCTGTTAACCTAGAAGTTTCAAAACTCATCATACATTAGTGACAGTAAATATAAAGATGGTACACATAAAAAGAGTGACCAAGAATTTCTGCAGGCAACACTTTTTTTTTTTTTTCCCCCACCCCCCTGTTCAGAAAGAAGTGCAAAAATCTTTCTGGAGGAAGAAAATCAGAAATACTTTGTCTTTAATGTAACCACAGAAAAGCTAACCCATCAACTCTTTCAATCTAATGTTAAAAATCATCAATATTTATGTTGTAGCACAAGCACACAGTTGACAAAGCCTCCCAAAAAATGCCTTCACAGAATTATGGAGTCATCACACCTGTTTAGTGTCATGAGCTAAAGAGCAACACAATTACCAGAAAAGTATGGAAGGTGCTCAGTGACATCATGAAGAACCACAGTGGTCTGAAGTCAGTTCCTCAGAAAACCACATTAAACCTTGAGAACCATGGCATATGTAGACGTTAGCACAAACATCTTTATCATAATATGCAAACACTAAACAATAGCTATCTGAAATGAAAAAATAAGCAGAATGTGAACTACTAATGTAGTAGTTCTGTTTATTCTCTATAAAGAGATGCCACTGCCAACGCATGTGCTGTTCTGAAATGTACTGTTTCTATAGCTGTAAAAGTGCAAAAATGTAAACATTAGAATAGGCTGCTATGCAACAACCTAGAGTATTCATCGGATGTGTAGAGTGTGTCTGAAATGGAAAGTAGCTTCTAATCCACACAGACTCCTTGTAGCTTGCCAATGAGCACACCTTACTAAATTAATTTATAACAACAGATTCATGTACTCTTGGTAGGTCTGAGTTTTTAATTTTCCGTTTATATATTCATATAGTTCATTGGTTCTGTCATCTTGTCTTTTAGCTGACTGAACAAAAGCTTAGGCATCCTGCTTCTACATCTTACCGACAGCTTTTGATTTCTGACTGAAAACACGCTATACTGTTTTAGCTTGTTCTACTGTTTTGTTTACATTCATATGATTTAGCCAAAAGGATATGCAACTATAAAAACAGCAGACTAGCAGATGGAAAAATATAGGACAATTTTATAACACAATTAAATTGTAATAGCAGCTGCTCTGTAAGATTTAAAGATATGTTACAAGGTAGACAATCAAGGCATTTTCAAAATTATTTCATTTAAGACTTTTTCAGACATAGATAAAAGCAGTAAGACAATGGCTTACAGTATGACATAAAACTAAGATGATTTTTTTGGAATATATCCTTTGCCATCGAATTTTATTTATTTTTACCTTTGTCTTGATTTACCAGCATATTCCAAAAACATTTTTCATTCTCTGCAATGCTTTCCTGCTGTTGGGTTTTGGTTTTTCATTGGTTTTGCGCCATAAATCCAGTCCAGAATTTCTGCTACAGTCTCTAGCTAGGATAAGCACTCTACTGTAATTGATTTAACTTGTGCTTAAGTCTGTGCCCAAACACAGTTGTGTAATTTACTGCTTTTCCCACAATGTTAACATTGTGTTTATCGTCAAGGTGTACGTACAAATAAATCATGGATAACATTAGTTACAATGAAGTGAGAAGGCAATAATTTGGAATGAGCAATCATTGTTTGAAATCTGAACTAGATTGTCCAGAGCACAGTTACAAAAAAGACCACCAAAAAAAAAAAAATATGCAAAAACAACCCAACCACAAAAAACCCCAACTCCTTACTTAACCACTTCTGTCTGCACTATCAATATGAGCTCTGCTGTGTAAGACGAAATCTTCCATCCTTGCCTTCAGGGATGCAGGCAGCTTTGTGCTGCATCTCTTCCCTCCTCTTCTGCAATCCACTAATTGCTTCACCACAATTACTTTAGCTGGTTTCAGACTGGCCTCACAGGCCAGAAGAAACTTCCTGCGCTGGTACACAAGATATCTACTGAGAATCCCAGGTATCCCAGTATCCCAGTGCTTTCAGGCCGCTTATTTCACTAATTTCTTATTCAAAGTGCTATTTCATTTCCCTGTTGCCTCTAAACCAGATGGCTAGTCAAGTTGGCAAAGGATGGGTTATCCTGCCAAGGTCCCACTGCACTTGTTCCCCTGTTAAAGATTATGCCGTCAGTATCCCATGGAAACAATGAAAGCACACATATGAAATACAAGCGAAGAATAAGATTAAAAATATTATCCCTGGTTTATTTACTGTGGTAAAGCTTGGCCAGCTGTTTGCATTTAAAAGGACTGGAAACCAAACTGGGAACTTGAAAGAAGTGATACCATGGCTGGGATGAGCTGGAGCTGTTCCTCTGCCCAGAGGTATAATATTTAACAGCAAAAAAACAACTCAGATGGGATTGCCAACTATATAGGACTACAAAGTAAAACATGCTAGCTGCAAGGGAGCTAGGTGAAAGAGTAAAGCGTAGAACTGAGCGATTTAAGTTCATTAAGGTGCAGCAACATCTCTTATTTCTAAGCTGTATATTTTAAAGTTACACATGTTGTGGAGATGATTGTCTTGGATGCTGATTCACTTTCTTAAAACTGAACAGAGCCACCTCCTGTATTCCCAGAACTAAGCTACTCTAATTGATTTTGTTCCTTTTCAGCTGCACTCAATGAAGACAGAAAAATTAAATTAAACTTCAACTACATGATTAGAGATGGGACTAACACAATATATTTGTGAATGGTTAAAACAAAGCTTTATCATAATAAATCTGCTTAAAACTGCTGAAAGTCATATTGTTTCAGAAACTTTTCTTTTGCTTTTAAATTGATCTTACAAAGAATATAAATAATTTTCCAACAACTCGCATTCATTATACTAACAAATCTACCAGCTGGGTATGTTTAAGATTAATTAATAGCAATCTCTAGGGAATTCACCAATACATTTCATTATAAATGATGTAAGATTTTATCATTTCTTTTTGAACAACAGCACAGCTGCGCTTGAGCTTCCAAAAACACAATGGTTTTTGTTACCAGGCCATCAAAACCTCACCAAATCCAGAAGATATTAATGGAAAAACATTTAACTCTGTTTAGTACCAGACATTCTTGTTGAGGAATAAATACTGGTGTTGTCAAAGTACGTGCAATCCAGCAACGAAACCTTTGCAAATGCCAATATGAAGCCATCTTTTAGGCTAAGATTAAAATCACCAGTGCCTTACCTGGAGATAACCCATATGCTAGGTTGGAGCCTGCCTTTTTACTTAGGCGTAGTTAAGTAAGCCATAAGAGCAAAGTTGCTGAGAAACTAAAATTAAATGTATTTAAAATTACTATTCCTTTTTTAGCAGCTGAAACAACCAGAAAAACTTTTACATGAGGAGTCTGATACTTTTCTTGACATTTGAAATGCGCTAATGCCAAACTGCTTTTAATTTGGCCGTTCCAGTTGTCATTTGTCCCCTTCCATGTTAAGGGCACTGTCTTGGTACTCTGGTAATTAGTTTAAATTTGTAAAAAGAACAATAAAACCAGGCTGGAAATTGTAAGAATTAATAAGCTACTGTAGTATTTGTAGTTTCTTTCAAAGAATAAAAGTTCTTTTTACCTCCATATTTTATTGTTTAAGATTGTTTTACCTACTGTTCTTGCTGGTTGAAAGCTAACTATGGTCTAATTCTGGTCTGTTGAGGTGGTGAAAAGTAAACAAAACCCATACTCAGCATACCCTGGAAATACACAGAGAATAAAGCCAGGAGAACTCTTAATGCTTTCCTCTAAATCAAACTCTCATGCTCAGCCTGTCTTAAAAAACAAGTTATTTTGTAACCAATTCATCAGGAAATTAGACAAAATAGATTTTTCTAGGATCTAAATGATGACTATATGAGGGGGCACCAAAAAATCCCAGAATATCCTGAACCTTTCACATAGATCCTCAAGATTCTGTTAACCCACCGGTTGAAACAAATGGAGATGCAGAGATAACTGCCCTGAAGCTCTCCTATCAACTCCGTTGTTTACCAACACTACCCTGGCAAAGGGACTCTCCCTACAGTAATGTTGCCCTCTGCTTTTTCACAGCTGCAGTAGGGGAAAAGAGAAGAAATGAAATAGATTTAAGCATGTGTGTACACAGAAGCTCCAATATATATAGGAATTTACCCACAGAGTTTAAGAAGAATTCATACTACATCAACAGAAAGTATGTAGAAGGCATCCAGTGTGGATAAATGAGGACTTCACCATCAAGGAAGGAAGGTGTACTGACACAAATCTTGGTTACCATAACACAGCATGCTTATGACCACTTCATATAATTTTCTAACTATGTAAGTCTGATACGGGAAAAAATACTATATGGTTTTTAAAGCCAGCTAGGCTATGGAAAGGTGTTATGTGAACTCCTACATGTTCTGTCCAGTTGCTACTCTGCCGCAGATGAAATCAGGGAGGGACAAAGTGAACAGAAATCATATTTTCATTTTAAAGTAAAACCAAAGGAGTAACCATTGAAAAAGTTTTATATCTGAAATATGAAAAATATTACAGTTATACCCAATTGGAGTTTATATTAGGTTTTTAATAGTTACATAATAGTGGGCTCCACTTTCAAACATGAAAAAAAATCTTGGAGCGTGGTCAGCAGAGTAACTAGCTAAAAAAGCAAGTTCATAAAAAAAATAAAATTCTAAGACAGAGCTTTTCATATTGAATCTTGGGTAAGCTGATCAATATAGAAAGCACAGGGAATACTCAGTAAAAGAAGAAACCCACATGGGGACGCATGTATAAACATGCAGGGATAAAACTTCAAAAATTACAGAATGACCTGCTAGTGGGTATTCTGCAAACTACTGCCAAATAAGCATCCCTCTTAGGTGTGGCTCATTAAGGAGTACCACTTCTCAAATGTCCCAGTTGACAGTTTCAGTTATCACAAGGAATCCAGAAACTGTGATAATATACATCGCCTGCACCAATAGTTTGTGCACATGCTCATCTCTTTCAGGGGGACTGCGTCATACTAATACATTACACCTCAGCTTTGGCAGAATTTGGAATACTTTTAATAATTCTTTGCACCAGCCCAACAAGAGCTGAATTTATTATGTTCTTACTAGGAAACAAGGATGATATAACTAAATCAGGGAATATTTTAGCTATTGGTTTTACTTCCTTTTTTTTTTTTTTTTTTTTTTCTTTAAAATGAGTAAAAGAGAAGCCAGTCATAAGCTTGTAAAAAGCAAGGTCATTAGTACAGGAGATGAACAATCACATTATACAGTTAAGGGTAAATACGTAACCATACATGTACAATACACTTTTGTAGAAACACAGGACAGAAAATATGTAACATTCACTGTGTTTCACAGCTACAAGTTAATAAAGAAAACCGATGAGAATTTGAACAGGTTAGATATATATATTATACACAAACACTTCATTTAACAAATGGTTGGAGTTTATTTTGAAATAGATTACTTGTTTTGACTGCAGTGTTTAGGGAACTAGGTTAGTTTGTATGTGCTCTGAAGAGTTCTGAAACTATCTGCTTGGGAAGCTTCTCAATTTGATGGCTAAAGCTGCTTTCTGAAGCTGGGGCAGCAATCTTGCCAACGAAGAGAAGAACACATGGAATTCTAGAACATCCTGGCTTATGCTCCATCAGTAGTGTGACTGTCCCTTAGTTGCTCAATGACAGCAATCTAGGAGCCTCTGAATCCTAAAACTGCAATAGGGCAAGACTGAACTCCTGTTCCTGTTATTTGTAACACACATATGGATGCTCAAAGGCGACACCTCTGCTTCCTTGGCATTAAATACTTCAGACAACAAATTATATGCCCATTCTAAAATTCATCTCACACACAGAAAACCCCAACCCAAACATAAATCCTCCTGAGAATGGATGGTGAGTATTGATACAACAACACCGTGTTGCAACAGGTCTTCTCAAACACTGACTGATTTTCAAACTTTTTGCACCATTTTAACAAACACAAATATTGATGTATTTTGTGGTGCCGTGTCATGTGACCATATGAAGTCCTTCAGAGGATGACAATTATATAACAAAAAGACACTTCTTTGTGTTGCTTCACTGCCAAAATATTCAGGGCTATTTGAAGTGATTTATTTTTCCTCACTAAACTGGGATTTCATCGAAATAGTTTGTCTTGCTAACAAACCAGAGTGCTAACACCTTGCCCTGAACCTCGCAAACAGAAATAATGAGCATAGGTACATGTTAGGGAGTTGCATTCCTAGCAGAAAACAAAATCAGAATCACAGTCGTATATAAGCAGACTTGATCAATGAGTCAGAGTGCGAGAGAAAGAACATACACAAAACATATGTTGTTCTGTCTCTGATATTTAATGTATGTGTCTCCTAAACAGTTTTATAAGTTTCTTTTTAGTGACAGTAATACAGAATGTGTGGGACCATCAGTATATATTTAATGACACATACAGAAAAAAAGTTTATGATTAGAAATATCGCAATTTACACCTACACTAGTTACACTCCTATACTAATGCTATCAAATTTAAAAGCAGTTTCAGAACTATAGTACTGAAACTGTTCATAAGAGTTTATTAGGGTCATGGTATGTAGAATCACCTTTATTATACCACTCCATTGAAATGATACAAAAGGGTCTGTTTATGAAGCAAATAATTTTTTGTCATTTTACTTTAGTAATGAATATATATATACACAATCACCTCTACAGAACTGGGGGACAGAACAAGCATTCAGTAGATGCTATACCATCACATACTCGAAAGAATTTTCAAGATATTTTAAGAGGACTAACCTCTTGACAACATCATTATGGTATGTTTTATAAACAATTTATTTTCTCATTTAAGTTAGCGTAAACCTATTGAACTGAATGTTACATTACAGCTCCCTAAACCTGTATCTTGTGATCTACTGTGCGATTCCTACTCAACAAAGCCCTCTCAGAATTACGCTTGCAACCTTACAATATTAAGAAAAGAGTTTGAAAAGCTAGAGGTGATTCTCATGATCTTACTTAACTTCAAAGGGGACTGGAATAAAATTTCCCATTTGGATCATTATCAGTTTTCAAGGCATGTTTTATTAAGAAGAAGAAAAAAAAAAAAAGTAGCTTGTTCTGCTTAGCTTTTATTTTAAAGGATACTGATAATATTTTATAGCTTAAGCCAGAACTTACTAGACTGCACAGCTTAGTGCCAGGAATTCAGTAACCTATTTTTTCTTAAAAAACAGAGGAAGATATCAACACAAGGAAACACAAGATGCTATACAGTCTTTCCCACAGAATTTCTTATATTTAGAAAACATGATGCAAAAAAGCATTTACTAGTATACCAAGGCCATTTACCATTTTTTACATGGTACTGTAGTCACATAAGAAAAAAATGACTTATTTAATCTCTCCTTGGTACAATGTCCTGACCTCTGAGATTACTAAATGCAGAAAACATTTAAATATTTATATCATTTTAGTAATAAATACAAATTATTTGTAAAAAATGCAAAGACAAAAAGGAGTTTACAAGAGAAGGAAGAATATCATGTATATATGTCAATGCCAAATGAATAAGGCACTAAGAGAAGAAGCACATCTGAAGTACAGAAATAGTAGTGAAACTCCCTTACCCCTTCCAGATTATCATAAAAATCTAAATGACAGTGCTGCAATTAAAGAGTTCCAGGACATTAGGTCAGACTTAGCAGGTTGCACAGCTCAAGTCACAGATGCTCTGGAAGAACAGAGTAATCAAGCATGGAAACAGGAAACCAATAATATAATTGCCAGAATTGTGGAGGACAGAGAAAAAGAACTTGCGCTCCACTGAATTAAAGACCATTTTATTCAGGATGTCACAGCATTGTGTAGGGAAGAGGTTCTCTGGTGGCAAAGAAACTGAAGAAAATAAATATGTAGGGTATGGACAGTGGGCTGCCAGAGTAGTTTAGACTGAGCACTGCTAGCAGCTGAAATACCCAGCCCTTGTTCAAATACAAGTCTCTGTGTTGGCTCTTCCTCCTTTATCACTGGTGCACCCCTGCCCACAGGTTTGGGGCACATCAGCATTTCAAGGCAAGCTAAAGGAAGAAACAACCTAATGTACAAGCCTATGTAGTGTCATAGGAAAATAAGCCTTTATAGTCTGCTAACAGAAATCTTAATTATTGCACCAGACCTAACTATGTGAATCCTATGATCTTCTGGAAGCTGTTCATGAAACAAGCAATACTAGGAACACAAACATTTCTATCAACACATGAAATTAAAAAAAAAAAAAAAAAGGAGGTGGGGGTGGAGGAGAGAATATTCCCACTGAACTAGGTCATTCCTGTTATAGAAGGATATACATGCCTTTAGGCTGCCAGTTAGATGACCTTATATTCCTGCCTCATAAGGCTTTCTAGACTTATAGTCAGGAAAATAACATATTAATATTGACAGATTACACACTTCAAGATCTTTACGGTTCTATCATTTCATTTTTTTGAAGCGCCATGGGTTTTTCTATTGGTTGGGGTTTTTTCCCCCTAATTTCACAAGACAAAAATCAAACAATAGAAACTGAAAAGCACACCTAATTAGTTTTGCTCCCACAACGTAAGATAACCCAGGCTTCTCTAACAGGCAGGTTTGCCTGCCTTGCTCAAATTTGTGGCAACGTAGCCATTTGGTTTCTTGTTCACCTGTATCTGAAAAACATCGGAAAAATTGCATTTCCACTCTAGTCTTAAAGACAAAGAAACCACGCCTATGTGCTTGATGTTTTATAATAAAGTTGTTAATAGTGCAGGAATACATTTCAAGATTTTCACCAGACTGCTACTTACCCAACTTAAACCTGAAGCTATTCCCAAGGAGACATTTTAACAATGAATTTTTTCTTTAAAATAAAAGCCAGTACAATTTTATGAAAATAACCTCACTGCAGAGCCACTAAGACAACACACTGCTTATATGGCATAATAAGAAAACAGGAATTAACTTCGATAAAATTATAGAATGACAACAACAGCCCCCAAGAGAATATCCCAGTGATACAAAAAAGAAGAAAGCTGTTCTTTACTCCAGAGACTGAAGCAGGGCAGGCCATATTATGCAGCCACTTAAGAGCAGAGATTGCCATTTTCTTCTCCAGCTCACTAAAAATGGTACAATTATGTAAAATTTGCAATTACATGGGCCATTCTGCATTCTTAGGCTTAGAAAAGCACCAAAAAGCACAAGGAAAGTGATTTTAAGGCAATATGCATTTACTTATATGATTAACTTACTACTTTTTAAGGATTTCACATATTGCAAAATATAGGAGGATCAGAACTTTCTATTAATTTGTAGAGCCTACTACAGGCATTCTATCCTCCTGTCTCCTTTGAAGTTTACTGCTTTCACTTGTGGAAAACTAATTTGAGAATACAAATACTTCCATATGGATTTTGAGTTACACTTGTTTCAATTCCCACATATAACTTCCGGACTTCTTCAAAATGCCAGCCTGAGTAAAGACTGAGTAACAAAAAACCTAACACTGAATGACAAGCAAGTGTCACACAGCACAGGACAGTGCAGTTTTATTAAACATGCCTAGCAATTAACTTTTCTGACTATCTAAAAATAACAATGCTAGCTAAAAATAGAATTTCAATCTAAACAAGTATAAATTCAGGTACAAGATTCAGATATTGAGAAATATCTGATATGAGAAAAAGCAAAGAAAAAGGCTTTTGTTTTACCCTTGACATCACTAGGACATCTCATGTTACCCAGAGAAGTGACATGCTGCTAATTTCTTCAGTGAGGTTCAGAGGCCTTTTTACATTCACAGATCTTAATCTTTCCTCTAGTGGCCACATGAGTGGATCATTAAAGGATGACCTGCCATGCCTTTGTGTTCAGTCATCTTAGAAACTCAACAAGGTTAAGCATTGCCTTTCCCAAGACACAGTGAAAGATTTATCTACACTTCGGTGTTTTTTGTTTTTTTTTTGAACCAGATTATTGTGGCTCTGCTTTTTGAATGTATTCCAAGACAGACTAGGCTCAACATCCTGTTGATTCTAAATGACTGCAGCAAGACATACATGCATGCATACATACATACATGCTACTTTAGTATGTTTTAAGATCACACTCTCTCCACCATCTCAACATATACTAAAGTGCAGTCTCATTTTTTTTTTCTGCCATTGTACTGGCTTCCTTTTAAATATCATGATCTTACCGTATTTTATCCTTCTAAGATTATACAATTGCACAGAAATTGCTTCATCCTCTGTTTCTGTATGCAAAGTGATGCAGTGTGCCAGAAGACCCACAGCTACTGAATCTCAGCCCTTAACTCCAGACATTGTGACATCTTGATAATAACATTTATCTGCAGAGTCTCCTTTTCTTTACATAGGCACTCCAAAACTAATATTAAAAGACAGTAAACATTATCAAGATTAGAAGCTGAATATACCAAAGCAATACGTTCACAGAGTTACAAGCTTGATAGAGAAACTGTAAATTCATGCTCCTAGTTTTTAACATGTCACCCTCAGCACTTCAGTCATCAAAGGCATTTGGGTTCCAACTGAGTGAGTGCCCAGTTCCTATGTAACTCAGAATTTTTCATCTTACTGCATTGACAAATAAACAAACTTTAGACAAAGAAGATAAGCACATTTTGTTTCTAAATACCAAGGGACAAAGTTTGGGTGTTTTCTTTAACAGTCCATATTCCTACATACCTCGATACCTGTTAGTACCCAGATGATTTTAAACTCTTGTAACCTGTTCTAAGTCAGCAACAATTATCAAAAAAAGATAAAAAAATAGTATCTGAATGAAGTGTAAATTGAAAATAATCTAGTTTGCCTTACGGCAGTGGGACCAGAATTGATTGATTTTTCATTCTATTACTTTGAAGAGGGAACAATATTTAGCCATACATATATTAAAATAATGCTACACATGGCAATAATGCTGTAACTTAGAATTAGTATCTGTCTAAGAATGGGCTGCAGAGAAGCTTACATTAGATGCCTGCGGCTCCTAAGCGGAGCAAACCTTAGAGAGCAATGGTAAGGCTATGTTATTTTTCAGGCTGCAAATAGTTAACTAAAGTGGGCTTTTTTCAAATCCTCTCCTCACAACAAAAAGGCTTTCAAAAGGAACTTTTCTCTACCTTTAGAAAAAATAGTCAGGCAATAATGATGCTACAGTTCATTTTTAAAGGCATCTGTCCTACATAATAATCTATGCACCTCACAAGAACATTGAACTGAAAAGCATTAAAACATACAGAAGCAGTCTATAAAATGACAGAATAAAGACACAGAGAATTATGGGTAAGTTGTTTTACCAGACTGAAAACATGACTGAAAATAATTGCTTTCAGAATGGTCATGAAACTAAACCTGCAACATTTCTCATGCATTAAGAGAGAAGTACTGCACAACAGATCAGATGCAACCAAAAGAAAATATACCTGTGTTGTCACTTCCCATTATTTATTAGTATCATCAAGCTGTTAGTTTGTTAAACAGCTGGTCAGGATACTAAGTGTTGTGTTTTTAGCAAATTCTTGTAAGTCTTATAAATCTGAACTTTGAGTTTCCCTAATACCTATACTGCGGACAACAAGGAATAGACCTAAAATTCGCAAACGCAAAGGAAGAGAACAAGCATGCCTACAGACTTTTTTGTCACATACTTCTCACGTATTTAATTATAACTCCCTGAAATACGTCACTGAACTCTCCAACATCATCAGGTTGATGTATTTTTAAGTAAAATAATTTATAGCAGGAACTCATAACAAACAGGTTTCCTTCTTGCTCTGCTCTTCTTACCAGCCCCCCTCAAGAATGGATAATTTTGGCTCATGGCACACTGAGGATAAAATGAAGCACAAGTCATACAAGAACCCAAGCTACCAACCTTATTGACAATTACATCATTGCTTCATTTTGCAAACATTCAAAGAAAAAACATGCCAATACGTTAGACTCTCTTAGCAGACTACATGTTAGAATGATAAAACCCAAGAAAAGATTCCTCTGATACGGAAAAGTAGGCATGATCACAATTGATACCAGATTTTCTCAGAGGACTCCCCAGCTCATTTTATCTCAACCTACATTCTTTCTTCACCTGCAGCTTTTCACACCAGAAGTAGGGAGCTTATGGGAAGTGTCATTCTCTGCATATAGCCTGCCAAAGCCAATAAGCATAATTTCAGTCTCTCCAGCAGTTACTGCCAGGCAGTTTCTTGTAACCCAGTCTCTAAACTGCCATAATTCAATTCCCTCACACTGAAAATGTTTTTCAAAACCAGCAGTTGGGAAGAGATACACCAAGGTATATTCAGCTAAGTACACAAAATATTTCTCATGAGGACAAAATATATTGCCACTTGCATTTCTGATGTCATTCACCAACCTGGAGGAATACAGGTAAAAAAGTCTCAAGACACAGATTTTAAATTCTAGCCCTGTTGCCATGATGAGGTCTGGCACAATCTTTCCACACAGGTTTCAATATTTCTGTAGACAACACAGAAACCATGGCAGAACGTGTTTCAGCCAGAACCTGGCATGGCTTCTTTTCTTACCGTCTCCCAATATGCCCAGGTTTCTGATATAAATGAGAGTAACAGTTGACTCCTTACATTTACTGAATACTCCCACGTACTGAAGGGGGAAGAAGGCAAATTATGAAGAACCTGAAGAATCACAACTGAAAACACTATGCTTACAAGGCATTATGTATAGCTGCAGCACAGCAGACTGCTAAATATTTTTGGACTCAGCTTTGCCATGTCATTATTCTTGCTCTGAAGTAATAAATTAATTGAAAAAACAGAATACAGAAACCAACTGAAAGCAAAGGAGCTGCAGCAAATACACTCAAAAATTGTTTTTTTCAAAGTAAATACATACTGTAATGATGAAAGAAACTCAAGTGTACAAGTCAGAGTCTGTAGCAAATGCTTTATTCTGCTTTAAAATGGTTTAGGATAGAAATAGTATTTTTTTTCCTGGAATTCAAATCTCTTAGATACATCCCACATAGCTCTATTTCAAAAGCAAAACAGCTCTTAAAGTACAGAAGCAGTATTACCCCCATAGCCTTCCTTTCACATTCACCAGCAACTCTAGTATGAAGAATGTATCATGCACCCTTTCAAGTAGACGCAAACAGAAGATACAGTCCATCAAATAATAAGAGAAGCATGGATACAAAGTAGCTACAGGTTTTTAAAAAAACCTAATGCATTAACTTCTTTCTTGGGGAATTAAGAACAAATCTGCCCAGAAAAATCAGGTATAGAAGCCTATACATAAGAGACATAATATTCTTTTTTTAAATAGCAGTGTTCACTCTAGGTACAGTTTGCACATCCATTTTAACAAGGAAGACTAATATCAGAGACACAGAACAAAGACAACATTTATTTCCCCCCAGCTGTCCAAACAGGCAGAACACCAGGCTCTTTGCCCCCAGTATCCTCTGGGCTTTCTCATCAGACACAAGACGACAAATCACAGTCATTGTGGTCACATTCTCAACAGGTTCATTGAAAGCCAATACTGACCTATAAATCACACTTTCAGGTCAGCTGGGAACTCTGTGGGAAGAAATAACGCTCTGCCTCTCAGCCACACTTATACCACACCATTAATGCAGTGGCCCACATAAATTGAATCACAGTGCCTGGTATCCTAGACTTTATCCATGATACCTATATTCCCACCTAGACCACACTGCTGTACTAAGCAGCCTACTTAGAAAAAGCAAAATTGCCTTCAGAAATCAAGCAAGACATTGCAATGATCAAACTTTATTCATAAATAGACATAATGAAAAATTACACAGCTTGGGCAGATGGTGTCATGCTACTAGGCATTCCCAACATATATAGTCACTCTAGGAAAATACAAGAATATCATTATGATGTCTTCAAAATCCAGAAGCACAGCAAAGAAGAGTAGTGTTTTGTGAAACTTGAGAACATTGTTAGAGAAGACGGCAGAATTTTTCCTGTTACATACTCAAAGTTTCCCTGCACACTGCATGGATATCTTTCTCAAGGGCATACAGCCACCCTCATAACCTTTCATTAATGACTGAAACAAAGCATGCCATACCATTTTGCTAGTGTTTGAATTTCAGTTTGAGAGGAGTATATACATTCAAATCAGAGTTCTGCAGCTCACAAATGAATACATAAGTATCATTTTCAGTGTATGAATGTCTAGGCAGAAATTATGTTTTTTTTTCCTAAAAGGAGCTTTACTTACAGGAAGATAAAAATAATTCTAGTAAGGAAATAAATGGTTTCTATTTGTCTGAATCACTATGATTGAAACTCAAGATAACTTTTTGCTGTATGTAATGTAATGGAATTCAAATTTGAATAATACATTGCAAAAGTTAAAATAATGGAAATATTTCACAAGTGGAGTCTGGGCCTTTATAGTTTGTCCCTCTCTATGCAGGTAGTGGCTTTAGCTGGATACTTAACTACACCATGATGCATTTTAAAAGGTGAAAGTTATCACTGCATGTTACTGCCAACATAGGAATGTAAAGAATACTACATGTCTGTGCATAACACAAGATGCCCATATTGTGAAAATTCCTGAAAATACTAGTCTGAGCCAAGCACTGAAAAGTGAATTCTGTAATGAAAGTACTTCTGTGCCATAACAACAAAGCCCATCAATTTTTGTTGTTCTGAGGACAGCAAACTAGATCCTGTGGGATGACAGGAAGGGATTATGTTACAGAATCACTATGAGACACTTCAGGTAGTTTTGGCCTCTTCATGCTGTGTTTAGAAAAGACACAGACTACTTGTGTTCAGAAATAAACAGGAGTGGTATACACTGTAAAGGGACAAAGAAATTCAGCATGTATATTATGAAGGTAGGTTAACTTCTAGAAGTCCAGGATAGCAAAACCACACTTTTGAACTTTTACCTCAGCTGCGCTAATGTTTTGAGTAAACAAGTCCAAAAATTCAAACAAACACATGAGATGACCACATATTGCTACTTTTAGTTATTGTTGATACTCTACTGAAAAAAAACAAACATACACACACACACACTATGAAATAGGACTGAAATACCAAGTAGGATAAGGAACTGGAAGGAAAAAAATAAATAAAGCAAATTCCCCCTCCCACCCCTCACCTGTATATGACAAAGAATCTTTTGTTAATATATGAGCAGCCGACATCTGAAGAATAGCAAGAGCTCAGAAGTGTCAGGTAAGGTAGAAGATAGCAGAACAAAGGTGCCAAAGTCCACATATGAAATACATGGCATGCATTTCCTATAGCAGTCTTCTCAACAAAGACACACAGAAGAAAGGTGATGGGGAGTGACAAACTGTCACCACATGTCAGCGTAGGTTTTAAGTTCACTACACAGAAAAAATATTGTTTCATTCTTATAACAGGTGTAGTCATTATAACTAGACAACCAGAGAGAAAGAACAAAAGGTAAGTTGCATGAACATCTAATCAAACTGCTAAGGGCTGCTCACACACACAGATGTGCACACCTGCCTATGCACAGGCTACATATATAACTATACCTACATTTAGATATAGATATGTTAACTTCTTAAGAAGCCTGGATATAAATTTACAGTAATCTAAGGTGTAATATGTATGCATGTTTGTAGGCAAACATCAAGTACTTCCCGGTATTTTTTCAGCTACCACAAAAATAGTACAGTACCAGATTTATACAAGAAAAAGCACTGAAATTTTGCGTTATGAACCAGCTATTTGGACTCTTTCTAGCTCACCAACCTGTCATATTGGATAACTTCCATCTCCCTGTAGGCACTCAAGCATTTCTTCAAAAGAAATTTCCCAGTTTTAAGTACACTTCTCTTTACAAACTAACTGCAAAAAGCGATCTACTCCAGCTTATGTACTATATATATATATGTGACTGAATTTATTCACTTAAAAGTATCTGTTGCATCTTATTTCCTGAAAATAAACCTTGTATAAACAATTTCCAATATATGCTCCAAAAGACATATTAAGAGAGAAACATTTTCTAATCCATGAAGCCTTTTGCTCTGAAACAGCAAGTGGAACGTATCATCTCTTCAACGGAGATGGCTGAACTTCTATTTTTATTAGAGTAGAATAAAGGAATTTTAAGTATCACAGTTCTGAAAATCATATTCACAAATAAGATCATCGTGATTTTATCTTTCAGTGCATCTTCAGCAAATCATGTGGAATGGCATTGCATCATCTCAAAGCATCACCAAAGCACACAATTTTCATTCCTAACACCTGCTTAGCTAAGTCCATTTTTCTGCTGCAGGAAATATCACAGCATCTTGACCAACCTGAAGTAATTTTAAAATCTGGCTGTATAGAGATAGAATCCTACAATCTCTTACATCACTGAAACGTTCCCTTTCTGCAGTCAGAAGCTTATGTCTTACCCTGTATTACTTACCTGTGTTAGACCCTCCTCTCCATTCACCCTGACCCCACCTTGAGGTGGTTCATTCACAAAACCTGCTAGCAGCGTTTGGTTCATACCTCCTTCTTGGGTGTTTGTTTCTTAGTTGCTCAAGAGAGGTTCATTCAGCATTACTAAAACCACTGCAGTAGGGAATGTTTGAGCACATACAGGAACGCACAGAACTCTTCTGTGGCAGCGCACACAATCGGAATGGGATATTTCGTGTACTGGTCAATGAGCATAAATAATAGAATACTACTACACAAGGTCACCTGTGCACTGCAGAAAACTCTAGATACCAAACTGTGCTTCACGAATTGTTCCGTCTCTTATAATAAACACATTTATCTTCATAAATAGCTTTTTGCCTTCTTCTGTGGGACACAAACAAGAAGACTCCTTGTTGTGATCAACAATTGACCCCTGTACACAGAGGCCGTTTAAAAATTCCTCTGCCAGTTTCTTCCTGTGTATCACAGTAAGCTGCAAATTTGCACTTTTGGGGGATTCTTTTTACTTTAAAGGCTCTGCAACTTTCATCCATTTTCATCTGAAAATACCCCCTGCAGAAGCCTCCTTGCAGTCCATCTGTAACTTTCAGTACATTTCTATCCATTTCCTTCTGCAACAAACTATCTAAAAAATATGTTTGCGAAAACTTCTGCCTTCTAGTCTTACAAGGGTGGTTGGCTTTTTTGTTGGGTTTTTTTTGTGGGGTTTTTTTTGGGTTTTGGTTGGTTTTTTTTTCAAAAGAGGAAGCCTTCTTGCTTCAGCACCAATGAGATTCTGGAAGAAAATTTTGTGAAGTCATCAAGATTTGAATAGCAAGCCACTTACTGCATGACAGACTGCCCTTGCTCTGGTTTTACCAGGAACAAATACCTGTGATCACCATGTGCTGCCTCTGACTGTTACCTTCATAAAAAGAACATGAGTCTCATTTGAGTCTGACATCCTTAAGAGGTTTTGGACATTTTCAAGGTGAAGAGAACTCATGATTGGAAAATAATTGGACCTCAGTGTTTTATGCTAAAATTAGCACATAAAGCTGGTGACATCTCTGTTCAGTAGATACTGCTTTCTTTCATATGTTCAAAAGGCAAGGAAAAAACCAGTGTAGTTCAGAGTGTCTAACTAAGCTGTCAGAAAGATATTACATAAGTCTTCCAAACTGTAAAACCTTGCCATTTCAGGATTTTGCCATTTTGAAATCAGGCCTGCAGGTCTAACTGAATAAATATATCCAACTTTTTAAGGATAAAATTAGCTGTGTTATTGTAAGTAAAACCACTACAGAAATACAAAACATCACACTATATTCAAAAAGGCCACATCAAGGGAATTAAAGTTATATTTGGCTGGAATTTGTAGGGGTTTGGAGCATGCACTATTTTTCCTGTAAAGGTAAATGTACTGGCTTTTTATGCAAGATTTTAAAAAACTGAAGCTTTTGTGTAGAACACCACAAAAGGAAGCTAAAAAGTTCTCTCTGATTTTGCTTTTTATTCCTTTTCACACTTAATGTTTATTAAAAGCTCCAAGAAACTCACCCAGTTTCTTCTTACGTTAGAAATACACCTCCTGAGAACAGAGGATTTTTTTTCACCAGTCCCCATCTGTCCTGACCAGAGAGACATTTGAATGAGCAGAAATCTGAGGCTGCATCTGTAGCGCTTGACTGGACCCTCAAGGATCCAGTGGGAGCTCACCACAGCTAACTCTTCTCCCAGTTGCTAGGCATAAAACCAGGGTACACAGATGCAAAAGAGGACTAAGATTGTGCCAAAACACGGGCCAGTAACATAGGAGATATTTGGCAGCACAGATGCAAACACTGAAAAAAACCAAACTAAAAGAATTAAGTTTGAGGACTCTCACAATCTGTTCTTACAGCAACATTATTAATGTGGCAAGCACCACACAAGTCAATTGTAGCTGTTAAATCCAAGAAACAAACCAAAGCGTATCACAGAAACAGCTGTACTTCAGTAACACCATAATGAATAAATGAATACAGGAAAATGTGAAAGTGAAAGGAAACGAGGCATCCATAGAATTTTCAAGATAGTTCTTTGCAGACCCTAATAAAAATCTGTGGGCCAAAGTTCAGTTTGTTACTATTAACAACTATTAAAATAATTCAGCTGCTAATTAAGTCCGCATCCTAAAGAATGTCACTGGTACATAAGGTAACTGCAGAGTGGGATATGTTTTTGTCTGAACTTTGTCACAAACCCTTTTGACAACCAGTTCTCAGATATGACTTAAACTAATAGTGCCATCCCAACAAAATCTGGAATAAAGCTTTCCAACAGAATAGTTACACCAACCTGAACAGTATGGTCTGTACCCCAGTGGCTACTAACATGCATCTGAAGAGAAATTCAGTGGTCTGGGCCCAAGATATCCAGTCAGTACATAATGATGATGATCATAGATCACAATTTCGTTTTTCATGGGCAGTTCAGCACTTGATGGGGCTACTTTAACAACTGACTTGGACTCTTAAAGGACCGCCATGAACATTAATCATTTCAGTTACCTTCGATCTGGAAACTGTTGAAACTAATTGGTGAAAGTGTCAGGTGAAAGGTAGCACCTAATTGCATTGTCCATATTGCAGCTACAGCTGTTGACTGAACATAAATTACATCCACCTTTTTCAAAGGCAGACACAGTACTAACTCCTGGATAGGGTTACAAACTGCATTTAAAAAAATATGTCAGTAATGAATTCAATGGTGAAAATGTGTAATGTTTAAAAAACACTCAATAGACATTTTAGGATGAGAAAATCGGAATACTTTCATGATGCAAAAGGTAGGAAGTTTTCAACAAAGTATGAGCCTTATTTATTCTTTAAAGCTTCTCACATCAAGAAACCACTGAAAGTTACTTTCTTATGTTATTTTCATTCTACTCCAGACTCAAAATCCCCCAAATAACCTGATGCTAATATACAAAAGCCTGCTATAAACATGAAAGTTACCTTACATTATTAACTGTCAAACTATTAAAAACCATTCTGCAGTCCACCGGACCATGATGACTCCCTTTCTGGCCTCACTGAACTTAGAAATTTGCAGTAAATGGGACCTAAGTTCCACTGAGGTTTCCTAGGTTATGAAAATGTGAGATGTTCATTATAATCCATCCTAGAATGACTTACTGTAATTGTTGCTTTACAGGTTACCTTTGAGAGAATAGCGAACAAAGAAAAATTTGGATACTAAGATTAAGAATTTTGAGAGTTACAGAACCACTAAATTATTAAATTGCTTTATATTTCTAGATTTTAAAGATTGCCTCCACAGTGAATACAGTGTTTTTTATTCCAGTTGTAAGTTTACATCTCTGAAGAAAAATACATAGCTATCCATCTCATCGTATTTTTGCCAATATGTTTTCCAAAACTTCCATTGCACTGAAAAGAAGACAAAGCATCTAAACTTGACTCAGGTCTGCAGATGGAGGGAGAACAAAGACAGTCACCTTCAAATTACTGTTTACATTTAGGCTTGGGGACAAGGGGAATCTTGCAATTCAGCTAAGGTTGTATTATTGTGACAAAAGGGCAGGAAAAGGGGAAAAGAGATAACTTTTAACATCATCCAATGCCAGTGGTTTTAAATCTATCTCTAGCTCTTCATGCTATCTGGTGATGTACGCTTCACTTTAGAGTGCAGGGATTTCAGAAGCATATCTAAATATACCCTCAAAATCTCTCATTTTGAGGAAAAAAGCCAACGCAAGTTTTATAAAAAGTAGAGATATAGCTAAATTAAACAGCTTGGCCAACATCTATTGAAGATGTCTGACAGAGACAGAAAATGAACATGAAGAAAACTGATAGAAACCAATGCAATTAAAAGATGAATTTATATTTGTTAATCAAAAAAGTTTCATTTCAGTCACTGATTTTTCTTGTTGAACAGCAGGGTTAAACTTGCATATGGAATGAGTCCTCTCTGCAGCATTTAGTCTGCCATCCAGCCATTAACAAGCACACGGTTCAGAACAGCCGCAACACATGCAGCCTTTTGTCCTGCCAATAGTTTAGAAATATCAGAGAGGTTTGCAACACAATCACACAAATTTATCAGAAACTGAGGATCATGATTCTGATTCTGCCACATACAAAACAACTTCTTATCAAACACAAACCGTAATTAAATAAATCAAGATGACTCTAAAATGAACATGTCCACCTAGCTGCAAATCATAGAAAATTACATTATACAGGATAAAACACAAATCAGACATGACATAAAACTACTCACTGAATATATTAACTTACAGTTATTACAGCTCTGGCAGGTGTCATTGGATCTATAATGCTTGAATTTATCTGCTGTTTAACCTTGGGTAGATAGATCATCAGGAAGCAGCAAAAATTTAGAGTGAATCAGGAAATTTAAAGTGCTGATACTCAAAAGTACTACAAGGTAAATTATAGTAATCGTCTTCCTGGTGAAAGTCCCCACAAAATCCTTTTAGCCTAGTGACTTTATCAAAGAGGGTCTGTCCAAACTTGTTTTTCAAAAAAATACTGGCTTTAACATGCATAAAAGAAAAGCAAAATACTGCAAATATATGGCACAATTTCACGACAAGGAAAAATACTGCTTTCCTTTGAGCAAACTACTAAAACAGAAAATTAAGGTGTCAAACTTCACATGAATGAATTTGAAAACCATGTCTAATATTGTTTTCCAAACACTGTAGAAAAACCCAAAACCACTACAGCCGCACATTCACACTCTTCCAAAATCCCCACTGCCTTTTGCTATATGCTTTTTCAAGTAATTTCTCATAATCTTCAGTTATCCTTACCAGTTGCACTCCCCTACCTACAAGCTTCACTCATTAAACTGAAACATAAACCAAAAATATGTGTTTGACACTCCTCAAGAAATCAAGGCGGCAAAGGAAGGAAAGATGGAAAAAAATTGTTAAAAAATATAACTCTCTCTTGTGCTCAAATTTTCTCTGCCTGGCTTGCTAACTAAATTGTGTGTGCATTTCCAAGAATTAAAAAATGTAATCTTGAGGCTTGAAAACCAGTTTGATCGGTGTTTGAGGCGGAAGGCTTTGCATGTTCGTCTTTTCCAGGCAATTCACTTACTACACCTGGAATACAATTGCACTGGAGCTAAAATAAGTTCACACTGGAGAGTAACTGTCACTGTGAAAAACTGTGCATGCAAAGCATGCGGGGGTGGGGGGTGGTGGTGGTGGTGGATTACAAAATTAAAATCTGCTTTCACAGCATAAGCCAAGAATTAAATGAAAACAAACAAACAAACAAAAAATCCCCACACCCATCAGGCGCCTAATAGGCCACTTGCTTCAAAAACCAGTGAATGAAAAGATTGGGACAAATCCACAGTGTTAATTAAGCAAAACCACCAAAGCAAGAGGTATTTCCTTGGGACTGATGAGGAGCTGCCCGAGGAAGGGATGAGGAAGAGGCTGGATAGTTGGATGTGAGATCATGGAACCCTGACAGACATTAAAGCCCAATAGATTTCTCCTACTAAAACTGTTGTTATTACAAGATATAAATTTAAAAATGACATATGCTTTTTGTTATGAGTGACAGAAGTTAAATTAATATATTGAAAGCATTTCTATGAAATAGATCCTTAGAATGTTTCATACTTCAGTCAAAGTGAAATAATGAGCAAAAAAAGACCTGTAAATTGCTGTGCCAGAAAAGAGGGAGGAATTATATTTGGGCAAGGGATATTATTATTTAAACTTAGTAATGGGCAAGGTTGCACTGATTTGTTAATCTAAACACAGGCACTTGCAGCCCACTGAAATTCATTAGTTTGGGGTTTCAATCTAAATATTTGAGAATTCCTATCTATGTAATTTTTATTTCAGCTCAATCCAATATAAATAACAGCATCAAAACTTTCATTACAACAATTCATATGAACCCCAGACTTGTGGATATCAAGTTAGCTAAAAATTACACAGAATCAAAATAGCAATTTGCAAATTAAGAATGCAAGAATCTAGCTCACATGCCTCTACAGCCAAAGTAGAGAGCCCTCCTAAAACCCTTAAGGGCTTTTGACTTGTATTTGAAACACAGAGTATTAAGTTTCTTTGTGAATTTAATTGGGCAAGTATTACTTTTAAAGTAGCCCATCCGCCTGGAGCACAGCAGCTGTGATGGGAAGTGGAAAAAGCTACTGCAATATTTGGATAAATTGCCAAACAAAACTGTAAAAAGCCTCCATAATTAGTGGATGAAGTGAGAATTCAGAACTTGGCACCGGAACTTTATTTGCAGAAAGTGTTTGACTTGTTTATTGTGCATATTTGTTTCTAGTGAACAAGCAGAACAGTGATTTAAGCTACTTAATGCTAGCATATCATGAAAGTAAAGTTTGGCATTAATGTATGTATTTGTTTCCTCGATATTGTATGCAACATTTCTCTCTGCGGTGAAATCACCCAACCATCATTTTCTTCTAGAACTTAATAATAAAATAATATTGCATTATTACTTTGCTTAAATTATATTACATTGCTTAAATGTTACATGAAGCTACAGAACAGTTTGCTGTATTTCGTAACAAGATTTTTTCCCACTGCACCCATCTCATCAATTCCTGTAAATTTAATATGGTAACATTTGTGCAATGCTTAAATAAAAGGTACACTAAGATAATGAAAGTAATAAGGGTAATGAAACCACCAGTGAATTATCAGGGAACAGGATTAATATTAAATTAACACTATGCTGGAAATCTAGCCCCAGTCTTAAAAATTACTGTAATCCTAAAAGCAAACTAGGTTGCATTATTAAAAATCCCATAGAATATTTCCCACACTTTGCATAAATTTATCCTTTTATCCCTATTCTGTTCTAGCAGCTAGTGTCAGATTTAGCATAATTTATTAAAAATACAGGAAAGTTATTTTACATACAGGTACATCTGATGAGTGGGTTTTGAAATTCAGGACTTAAAGTCTGCTACTAGTCATTGCATATACTGAATTCTGGCGCAAACTATTCTGAAATTACTTGGGTAGGAGAATTAACATTTGTCAGGACTCTATCACACAGATTATTCGGGTAAGAAACAGCAAAACCATTCTTAACACTGTAGACATCTGGAGTTACAAGTCCTAGCTAAAATGCATAGACAATTTGAACAAACTATATACAACAGACTCATCTACATGTTATTTTTTCAGGAAGCCATAACGAATCCAAATTTGTAGCAAAGGCTGCCAAGAAAATTCTATTATGGTAACTTATATTTTGACATATAAATACTGAAGCAATAATATTAGCCTTGGCCTATGTGACTGCTAGTCATGTGTTTAGCTGTCTACTGACATGGAAGTGTAAGACTTCATTTGCATGTTTACTGCCTCTGTATTTTCTTACTGCAGCTCTAGTACATCACATGTTCATTAACAATGTATTGTTTCATGCCTTTCCCATACCCTGCCATGCCACCGGCCAATACATCATAGCACATGGATTCATATTCCAGAAAGAGGACACAATATAGCACAACCCTTCAGTTAGTAAAATGTACCATTAAACAGCCTGGCTATGACTGTCTAGCTTCAGGGAATCATCCATGTGTACACTTGAGCACAAACCTATGAACGACCCATCCTGGTAGTCAATGCAGGCGATGCATCCATAATCAGCATGTGGAGTGACAATTCATTAGCACTTCAAATTTCACCAATAAAACTATTTTTATAGAATAAATATAAAGAACTTGAAAGCAGTCAATGCTCATTACACTTTAACCTATGAATAACCTGTCTCTGTGACAAAAACTGTGATAAACATAATTGAAGTGCCAGCTGTGACAAACTGGTCGAAGACTTATTTTTTGGAGTACAAAAAACAGATCAGTGGTTATACTACATTTGATAAAGACTAAAATACTTACAAGTAAAATTGTGATAACCACTGGCTCCATAAGAAAATATGTTCTCATACTTTCTTTCAATCTTCCTAATGCAATCCATAGTCATTATGACTATATTATTGTCCTAATTGTTTTTCAGAAATCTAAGTTATCATGGTCACTCAAAGTGTCTAATACTTATTTTTTCATTATGAGCTCTGGACAAATGTGACAAATAAGAGCTTTACAGGCCAGTCTCCTGAATGCAAACCAAGTAGAACACTACACATATGAGTAGCCAATTTCAGTCTTGATTCCCAAATAATTGCTATTACAGGGGAAAGAGATTTCATCTCCCCAGAAAAGGTTCTATTTGCATTAATCACATTCCAAAATAAATTTATTTTTCCTTGACCAAGAGTTGTACTCAAATCTGAACACTTAAAAAAATTTTTAGTTTTGTTCGAACCCCAGCTTGCCTCCAATTTAAGAACTTACAATTGTATTGTTCATTTTTTTGACATTACATCCATTACAAGATTTAATAGTCATTTTTAAATATGAATATTTAAGTTTTAAGATCTATATTTTGGGACCAGATTGGGGCCTGCACATGAGTACTGATCACAAAGGGAAAAGTACTCTGAATATTTTATATCCGTATTTGGTGTTCTGTATTTCATATGAAGAAAACATTAGGCACTTCCAAATTGTAAAACATTTTTTCAGTTTCTATACAAGTATCTCACTGCCATGGTTAGAGAACAACTAGAGATGAAAAGTTGCTTAGGAGACAGCAGAAGAAAATGACCTTGTCTGGCAGTTTGTTCATCTACAACTGTTGTCTTTTTACTTGCAGGAAACATTATCCTGTTATTCTGCATTTGCTGGTTATTCAGTCTGGACTACTCTGCTGATGCCAAAGTACTTACAGAACTTCCCCAAAAGAAACAGTCCCTTGGATATGACTGGCCTTGTATTTGCATGAACTAACAGCTACACATCAATCACTTCTCTCACTGAAACCCACTGGATGGTGTTTTTTCACCTGGTCAGAAGTGGTGACATTTTGCTTAACTGTTTGGGAAGATTAGTTTCATTTGCAACATTACAAAGATGGCTGAAGATGAAAAACTGTCTCTAAAGAAAGCAATTCAGTTTGGTAATAATAGATATATTCTACCAGCAAAACTATGCGTCAGAAATGAGAATGCTTCCAAAAGTTATAATGCTTGTTGTTTAGACAACATGCAAGTAAAACATATGTGACTGATCCATTTTAAGAGAACCTGAATCACTAATGAAGAGCTGACTGTCAAATTAAGAGCCATCAGGAAAGCCACAGACTCAGTGTTCCCTTTAAATTAGTTAACTGTAAGCATAACAGCCTGTTGCAGTTTTGTAATACAGGTATCGTGTTACCTTCAAAACACAAGGATTCCTGCATTCCCTAGCTACAAAAAGTCTTTCCTTAAATGTGATATTTTGTTATCTTCGCATTTGGTCTAATCAGCAATTCAATTTGAAGGAGCATCCCTAAAGAGAGTGTGTCTGTTAAAAGTATACATAATAACAATAAGAAGAATGAAAAGCTTTGATTCTTCAGGAGTAAGGTGTTTGTTTGTATCTTAGGAACAATCTTAATATAGAGTTCAAATGACAAATGAAATGGGTCATAAAGAAACATGTTACTTACAGAGTTTAAATGGTGATTCAATGGCCCAGCAAAGCATGAAAATGCGCCCAGTGCTATTGAAAAGGAACAGTTTGGATTCAGCTGATTTTATGAGACAGCCACACCACCGCAGGACCAAATCTCAGCAAGTTCGATTCAAGGATGATGGTGTGAACGCAAAGACAGAACTGGATGCTGATCCTGCCCAAGATATAGCATTCATAACTGGAAAACCCAAAATATTTAGGGATCACAGTGCTTTGCTACATCCATCTCCATCTTTTCCCAGGGCTCAGAAGGGGCTTCGGAATATTGCTGTACAAACATCTCCTAGCCTCAGGAAACACTTCCCCATTTTTAAGAAGAAAAAACTGACTGTAAGCAAATCATTAACAGAAATGCCAAGTGAGCCTGCAAATTCTATCCAAGTAAATGGCAGCCTTTCTGAAAAAGACATTATGTCTTCAGATCTCTGTTACTTAAGAATAACTAATCATTTGGAAGATGGATTTAGGAATAGCGAAGTGGATGGTCAGTTAAGTCAAAGACCATTAAAAGCACAAAACAATGGACCTATCTACTCAGATGATTTCTCAGTCTCAGAGAAGACAACTGTTTCTACACAGGTGCCTGAATACATACACATGAGTTTCCCAAAAGACGGCAACGTTTCCACTGATGCTCCAGACACAACCATGAATTTAAATAATTCACTGCATTCTGCTACTGTCATAAATAGCAATGAAAATAATGAAAACGGCATGCTGTCATCTAATTCTGAAAAAGCATACCCTTGCCTAAGCAATTCTACTAACTGCAGTGAATGTAATCCTCATTCTGACTCTTGTGAAGCAGATAAAAGTGATTCTGAGCCGCTTGTAGCCAGCAAAGATGCTAGCAGTAAGGAAACTACTCCATTATCACCTCCATCAAATCACAGTTCATCTCCTTGTTTCCTCAGAGACTATCAACAGGCAGGAGAGCACAAAACAGATTCCAGCTGTGTAACATTAACAAATGATGATCACACAATAATGTCATTGACCAGCAGTAATGCATCAAAATCTACTCTGTCATGTAATACTGAAATCGAGAGAAATTCTACCCAGTCAGATGTTTCCCAGTGTAACAGCTGTTTAGAAGGATTTCACATAAAGTCTTATCTGCCAAGGAATGAAATAAAACCACAAATCAACAAAGAGATTAGCAAAATAAATCAAATTCATTTGGCACATGATGAACTCTGTGCCCTACAAGGCAGGCTGCAGTCTGTAGAGGAATCCTTGCAATCGAACCAGGAGAAGATTAAAGTCCTTTTGAATGTAATCCAAGACCTGGAAAAATCCCGAGCCCTCAGTGAAGGGTATGGTGCATTTTAATATTAATAATCCATCAGAAGTGTGAATTAGATGTTAGCATTCTTTTAACCTTTGCTACTGAAAGAATCTTTCCTGTGATATTTAAAGATGAGTTTGCAAAAATGGTATCTTATACCCTTTTTCTGGTACTTGGGCCTCAGTAGAGAAGCAAGTCTATCACCTGACTTGAGCTGACACTGCCTTTACTAAACCCAGTGTGACAGTTTATTAACTCCCTTTTTTATTTCGATTTGGTGTGTCAGGTACAAAGTCACTGACACCCAAGAGCTGGCAGTCTCCATCTAGCTAAAGTCTGCATGCATTATTAACAACAAACCCCAACACTTTAATGAACCAACGTAGTGTAATAGCAACCCAACCAGCTCTTACTAGCAAAGTCAGATATGCATTTATTGCCAAAGCAGTCCTACTGCTGAAAGAGTTTGTATCAGCAAAAACGTGCTCCTGTTCAATAAATTATTACTGCCTTCATAAGCAAGTAAAAGGATTAGTGGCTAAAGCACAGTATCTGCAAACATTTGGGGACCACATTGTAAGTTACATTTCATAATGCCACAAACAACATCGCTGCTTAAAGGGAATGCCTGAAGAATATGAAAAGGCGCAACGCCAGGTAGACTTCAAGAGCTTCAATATGTCAGGCA